>NC_136385.1:118643728-121199978 GCF_965140285.1 Lepidochelys kempii | reverse complement strand
AGCAGATTCTGTGGCTCCAGAACAGCAGAGTGAACTTATCCCTGTTGATAGTCGGTAAAATCACAAATTAATTCTTTAAAATATTTTGGACCGTTTCATTTTTTCTTGTGTTAATTGTTTGCTAGTTGTAAAAATATTAGGTTAAGGAATATAATCAGTAAATTAGATTATTTTATTCTGAATAATATACATATATCAAGATCCCTGCCTTTCTTTCAAAAAACAATAATATCCATCTATTCAAAGAACTTTCCCAATTTGTACTGTGCTGTATTGTCCCTGCTTGTGTTGTAAGGTCTTTAGGGCAAGATCCTGTAACTTGGCAGAAACTCACTTATTGTACATTGTCAATATACATATACCACTATATAAATAATGTTAAAAATGGAGGATATAACCAAAACCTGAAAAATAGTTGGTTTCATGACTGTTACCAAAATAGTGACTTCAATAATGGCTGATTTAGTGTAATTGCTAGCAAGAAGACAAATATTTAAAGAACAAAGACCTGACATTTAATTTGCTGAACAGGACTGCAAAAACCTTGAATAAGAAATAATATATTCCAGGTGCTGAGAAGACACAAGAAGATATAATCAACATTCACCACAGCATTAAAGTTGCAAATAAAAAGTGAACAAAAATGCAATATCCATCCAGACAACTTAATATTACTGTAATAAATGTTTGATACTATTTATGACTAAAAATGTAATTACAAAATTCTAATTCACTACATGTATTGCAAATTGGGCAAAAAGCCACATTAAAAAAGGGCCAAGTTTTTAAACAGCAGAGACTGATGGTGCACACACAAAAAACCCACTGGCACACAGGGATTGCTGTGACTTTCCTCAATTCAAAAACCAAAACCCCTGCTTTTCTTCTGGAGAAAACAAAATAACACTGAAAAAAAAAACCAAGAAGCTTTTATTAAATGAAACACAAAATGTTTATTATTAAACTCACTATGCAAGCATATTTATTCCTCAGATATAAAAAAAGACACACTGTTCAAACTGAAGAATTGGAATTCTGAAGTAAAACACAGGAATGCAATATGCAAGACACCAGTCTAACAAGTTAGGCTTATCACTTTCATATTTTCCCTTAAATACTACTACACTGTTACCACATTTATTTGCTTTTCCATCACTCAGCCTATTATAAAGTTTCAACCAAAGCAGTCCAAATATGCTAGAAATACATCTGATTGTTAGTTAGCCAGCAGAATGAGAGTAGAGGTTTTTAAAAACTAATGAAATTCTGGATTGATCTGTCTTGTCTTCTATGATTTTACTTCTACAAGTTCTCTGATGCAACACACTGTGATATAGTCTCCTTCTCAAACAAAAAATTGGGATAAATATCTGGATTTTCAAATTTAAATGCTAGAAGAGAAGGAGGAAGATCAGGATTAGATTCCATCAACCTTGTTTCATCTTCTTCTTTCAGTTCTGGGCTCAACCTTTGTATTTGTGATCACCCATGGTGGGTAGGTAATGGAAAAGTTACCTAAGTTTTTCTAAACCATTTTTCAGTTTTGTCCTTGTATGATTCCAGTTCTTTCCTGTTAATTAGATCAAGAAAGATTTCCACAGAGATATGACAATAGGTATCATCCACCTGTAATCTGTCAAAGCTCTCAGAGACCTCCTTTTCTGTAGATTCCATTGTGTAAAATGAATCCAGTGTTGCGTTCAAAGTCTTCTAATACTCAATGCAAATTTCAATATGCTTATGGTCCGTGCTTAATTTGTTTCCAGGGCTTGCCAGGGCTGAGCCCCAGCACCTCTAGGCTTTGCAGTTTATAGCACCGGCTCCTCTGGGCTTGCCAAGTCAGTTATGAAAGAAAAAAAAATTGCTTGAGCCCTGGCACCTCTTTCATTACAAATTAAGCACTGCTTATGGTATTTGGATACAAATGTAGAGACTATCTTCTTGAAAGTTCCTCTGAATGTTATTTACAAGCTAGTATATTAATCCTCCTTTTTACGTCAACCAACCATGAGGATGATCTTGAGGAACTTTCACTCTGTATAGCAGGACAGTGGAGGCCAGAGTGTTCCTACTTTCTCAATTATCTTTAAATAGTGTGCTGACCACATTTCAGAAGTTTACAGGGATTCTAACTGAGCAGATCTCTTATTTCTTTCATTTCATTTTTATTGTCTGAATAAATGGAAAAGGCTTCTTTATTATACTTTTCAATGCATTCTTGAATGCCTTCTTCATCATTTTAAAACACAATATTCTGAAGTTTTCTGAATACATTTTCCTTATATGGACACTGTAGCCACTAACAGGTTACTTCTCATTTTCAACCAATCATCCTGTGTTAATGTCAAAGTTTATTCTTTTTTTTTAGGGCCTGAGCCAAAGCCCACTGAAGATCAATGGATTTTAAATCAGGTCCTTAGTTCCTCCTTTACTTTTGTCTCTATTTCTGTGTCCAGTAGTGGAGCTGAGAATTTAAAACCTGTCTGGAGGAATACATTCAAAGCAAAATGTTTCAATAGTTCATTAAAACTGTTCATTGTGTACTATGTTGGAGGTGAATTGTTAATATAAAAGAAGGCTACAACTTTCCTGTCAAGTTCAAGTCTTTTCCTTTCCCTTTTTTCATAAATTACCATAATCGCGGCTCAGTATCCAATGACAGTTAATTCCACCAAGTAGTCACCTCCCTTTCTCCAGTCACCAATGACTCCACTCCTTCCCCTTCCTCTCTAGGCTTTTAGATAGTTCTAGCACTAATTTAGTCTTTCCTAATAGGCATAACAAGAACTTTCATGTTCTCATCACTTCTCCTTTTACTTACACTTTTCATTCAAAGGCTGAAGTTAAAGCCTAATTTTTCTAGTATCAAAAATCTTTCAAATATATGTTGTATACTTTTTTATTCCAACATTTTTATTTAAGTAGAAAATATTAACAAAAGGAACAAGATTTTTTTTTATAAAACATCAATTAGGTTACATAGGAGCTAAACCAGGACATTGTACCAGGGAGAATCATAGAATATCAGGGTTGGAAGGGACCTCGGGAGGTCATCTAGTCCAACCCCCTGCTCAAAGCAGGACCAATCCCCAACTAAATCATCCCAACCAGGGCTTTGTCAAGCCTGACCTTAAAAACCTCTAAGGAAGGAGACTCCACCATCTCCCTAGGTAACCCATTCCAGTGCTTCACCACCCTCCTAGTGAAAAAGTTTTTCCTAATATCCAATCTAAACCTCCCCCTTTGCAACTAGAGACCATTACTCATACACACACTTTTAGACTACTGTTTGGTAAAGCTTCTTGCCGCATTAGACTCAGTGACCCTTACACTCCCTTCTAACCCTGTGGTTCTATGGTTACAACCATCTGTAATTAAAAGTTCAGCTTATATCATACTTACACATTGCAATTGTCCTTACTAGTCTTGTTATGCTTGTGCAAATAAACAATTGCATCATTATTGTTGTTTATATTTTCATGTAATCTACAGATTTCATTCTTTCTTTCCACAATACTTGCAGTATATACTGAAATAAAGAATATGTTTATTTTATTTACCATATATCACTCACAACAGACAAAATAATAGACTGGATTTACATAATACTAGGATCTGGCCTTGTGCAGTATCTGGAGTTCTTTGAGATTTGTGTCTCTATGGATGCTCCACTTCAAACGTGCACGTGCCCCTGCACCTTCCATCAAAGATTTTCAGTAGCACAGCAGTCCTTTTGGTCCACACATGCAACCTACACATCCTTGTGCCCCCTACCAAGGATACATAGGATTGCACAGGTGAATTGCCTTCAGTTGCTTCTCTACCGCAAAGTCCCTGAAAGAAAACTCTGAAGCAGAGAGGAAGGAGGACAGATAGTGGAGCACACACAGGGACACACATCTCCTATGAAAGACACAGGGGCATATATGCATGCCTGAAATGGAGCACCCATAGGAACACTACTCAAAGAAGAAACAGTATGTTGTACTAACTGAAATTACCAACAATTACAAGGAAGTATTTGAGGTTAGGCTGATCTAGCAGAAAATTATATTTCATTCACACTGGTCCTCACATAGATTAAAGTGCATGGGCCACAGACTGCTCCTGGAGATGTGAGTCTCCCAGAGTTACATTGGCTTACGTGTTTTGGGAATGTCTCAGGATACAATCCTTTTGGCTAGAAGTAGACAGGAGAATTAATATGATAATACATATCTCCTTAAAAATTATGTCCCAAAACTGTATTTTGGAATATATTCCATCATCTTGGAAACTCTCCAAGTTGGTTCTCTAGAGCGGTGCATTTAGTCAAATGACTCATGTTGCTTAGATGGAAGAGCAGACTGCCTTCAAAGACAGAAGGCACCGAGACCTGGCTGACCTAGCAGCTAAAGATCGGGTAAAATCTTGAAGAAGAGGGACATCAGACAAATCTGAAAAGATTTGGTCTAACCTTTTAGAAACCTTTGATTAATTCCTAGTGGGTGGAAACTGAAATGTTGCTCTTCTTCTCCCCTTCCTTCCTTACCTTTCCCTCGTTTCCCATTTTTTTTTACTTTTTCTGTTCTTCCCTTATTTGTGGGGGGACGGGTGTCAATAAAATATAAACTGAGGTTTTGCCAGCTGCAGTATTTCTGCATGTTATATACACAAGATTTAATTATAAAATCAGCTCTTAGGGTAGGAATCATCTCAGCACAATCAGGCTCCAATCCTGACTGTGGTATCCAGGTACTACTGTAATATGAATAAGGAATTCCCATTATTCTGTGGTTACATAAATTGGCAGAGAATTTAAATGGATTACATCAACTTAAAATCTAGTCCGTTTTTAAAATTAAGTAAAAAGTAGTTTCACATATTACAGCTTCCTTTGAATCCTCATGTCAGTATTTGTGGGTTTCCATTCACATTTCTCTCCCCTGCTGCTGGGTGAATGACCCACACAAACAGGGGAATGTGACTCTGTTTGTACAGGGGTAACAGTGACATTGACTATAAAGAATAACAAATGAACAAAGCAAAACAAACAAAAAATAGATAAAAATATTAGCAAAATATTTTACTCTAATCTGTTAGTTATAGTCATCTTAAGTGTTTCTTGTAACAGCAAGTAAACATGTTCAGAAAAAGTGTGATATTTAAGTTGAGGTGCAGATTTAAGTTGCTGTCACATAATTCATAGTATAGCAAAACCTATCTCAAGGGACTGACAAAAACAAGTTGCTTAATGGAGGTGGTCTCCCAATAAAGGTGGAGGAAAACTGTACTCTTCGGCTGACATCAACTGACGTAGCTCCACTGAGAGCAAAGGACCTTTATTAATTTACCCCAGTTGAGGAACTGCCCCATATGCATTAAGGCTTCTTTAAAGAAGTCTTCTAAGACATGAGGAAGGTCTATAAGAGAGGTTTCATGTAGTTATAATATTTCCAATGTTTTACTTTTGTCTATTCTATCATTTTTAATCTGTATTGTTCTGACCTTCTGCAAAATACAGTAAGCTTTTTGGCACAATTTACTGATAAAGATAGCTGTGGAGAAATAACCTGATGTATTTGTAGATACGTTGGATAAATGATTATATATTGCAGTGAATAGGCTATTTCCTGCAGCTGAGGCTGGGGTTTGCAAGGAGTCTAAAAATTCTGACACACACACCCCCCCCCCGAAAGGGTAAAAAATAAATGGAGAGAGCCATTATGAATTAACGTGCCACAGGATATCATATCAAGAATATCTCTCTCTCTCTCACACACACACACACACACACACACACAGTTCAAATATCTACCCTCACTGATTCAAAACAGAGACTTGAATCTGAGTCTCCCATATCCCACGTGAGCACACTAACCAGGCTATTGGCTGTTCTGGGGTAGGTATCTCTTTCTGGTTTTGACCAGAAATTCCATTTTGGAGAAACATTCCTGACAAAAATTATGTCTAAACTGATAAATTTCAAAAGTTTTGATTTTAACAAAACAGCATTTTCCAACCAATCAAAAAAAAATTCTTCACCAGCTCTAGAAAGAGGCTGGAGAAAACAAGAGAGGCAGGTAGGGGAGATGTTAGAAGCTGAGCAAGGGAAGCTGAGCGGAAGAAGTGCCAGCCAGATGTGAGGAGCTACAGCTGTGTGCCAGCCAACTGGGCAGGGGCAGTTGTTTGAGCAGCATGCCCCTGGATGTACAGAAGAAACTGAGCACCACGAGATAATAGTGAAAGGAGAAAGTAAAGGCTGCTGGAGGAATAAGAATAAGAGTAGCTGCAGGCAGCTTTCATTATTCATTCATCCACCCTTTGAGCTCAAAACAGCTCTGATGTACTAGGACTAATGGGTTAAATGCAATACGTTCAAATGTCTGAAAAAAGTCTTATAATGTAAGACTACTCACAATTTATCTGGTGCTTCACATGTTCCTTAGCATAAGAAGTTTTCTCAAGCTGGAAAACTGAAATAAAAATATTCATTTTTTGTTTACTATCATTTTCTAAACAGAAATTGAATGATTAAACAATTAACATTTCACAACACAACTTATTCTTTTTTAATATTATATCTTAGCAAGAGTTACCTATAATTATTATCTCTCCCTACAAATAGCCCAGTTATTAAGTATCTGAGGGGTAGCCGTGTTAGTCTGGATCTGTAAAAGCAGAAAGGAGTCCTGTAGCACCTTATAGATTAACAGACATATTGGCGCATAAGCTTTTGTGGGTGAATACCCACTTCTTCAGATGCATGTCTGAAGAAGTGGGTATTCACCCACGAAAGCTTATGCTCCAGTACATCTGTTAGTCTATAAAGGTGCCACAGGACTCTTTGCCCCAGTTATTAACTAACTCCTAGCACCAACCTCCAACAAAACCCCATACATAACAGAATAAAATAAAGACAAAAATAAAAACTGATTACTTAAATGAAGAATGACTGCTTAAAGTTGAAATCTTCATTATAAATCAGTCCTCACATAAAATATTACTCAATTCCAGAACTCTCAATATAATATATAGTGACCTACCAAGCTCTAGCAGAAGTTTGTCTAAGTTGCTTAAGAGAGTGTCATTCATTGTGTGAACTACAGCAAAAGAAAAAAACAATACAAGGACTTACTGAAAGAAATTCAAAAGCTCATATTAATAGAATAAACAAGACAAAATTATAAGAAAATAACAGATATTTAAGATAAAAAGAAAATAAATATTTTAAAAACTATAAACTGTCTAAACTGTTTTGATAGAACTCTCACATGTACTTCATTCAAATGGTAATGGACTCCATTATGACTCTGAGCTACGTTGAGGAGAGAAGGAGGTGCATCACCTGAGCAAAGCTGTCTGGAGGAATTATACCTCTAAAACACATATCTACCTTCAGAGGCCTAGGGCAGTGCAGGGAATGGTGCCCCTTGTTATACCTGTACAAAAGTTGCAGCCACTGTTCCCCCCAGTTTAGCCATTCTGTCAAAGGCCATCCCAACAGGGAAGAGGCTACTCCCTGCTCTGTTCACACCTCTTGGAGAAGCTGCAGCATAGTTAAGGCCCCAGTTAGCACGATAAGCAGTAATAAAAACACCATATATTGTACTTGCAATGTATACTTAGGAAATGGCATAATGGATCAGACCAACAGTATGTTTATATAGCATCTAGCCTGACTGGGGTCTCTAGGCACCACCATAATACTAATAATAAATACGAATAGTGTAGCCCTATATACTGTCTAACTACTAGCACAGTACAATATTAGATGCTTCAGATAAAGGTGAAAAATACTCATAGTGGATAGCATGGCTATGGGACAAGTTTCTTCTTAATCTCTAGCAGTTAGTGGTTGGATTATGACCTGAAGCACAAGAAATAACATCCCTTACACATATTTATCCTAGCTAGAGTAACTATGGATAGTCCTCATAGTATTCATATGATGCTCTATTCTTTAAAATCCTACTACAATATTAGCCTCAGTAATATCTTGCGGTACTGAGTTCCACAGATTCTTATGTGTTGTGAAAAGTATTTATTTTTATCGGTTTTAACTATGCTGCCTTTAAATTTCATTGGAACACCCCTTGTATGTTATAGGAGATGGTAGCATCACCTACTCTATGCTGCTAATTATTGACTCTTTTATATCTTCTCTTGTACATCTCTCTAAATGTAGTAGTTCTAATCTTTTTTCAATTTATTTTCATATGTCTAATAACTTTTGTTGCCATTCTCCAACCCTTTTCTATTTCTTTCATATACTTTCTGAGATAAGACTGAACATAATATTCAAGGTAAGGGCCATGCCATCTGTTTATGTAACTGCATTATACTTTCAGTATTATTCTCTGTCTCCTTCTTAATACAACCCTAGAATCTTGCGGGGATATTTTTATCACCACTTTGCCTTAAACAAATGTTTTCACTGAGCTGTCCATAGTGACATATACGTCCTTTTGCTGACGGATTACAATTAATTACAGTTAATGATAGTCCTCATAGTATTCATATGACTACTCATAATTACAGTTAATGTGGCAGAGCAACCATTACTATAGGATACCTTGATTTATGAACTTCCCAACTTTTAACGTTTATATTTTCAAACGAGTATTTCATTAACAAATATTTTCTTTGCATTCATGTGCAATGTCTTCATTAATATCTGTCAGCACAACATATCCCTAAAATCCTCACAAAATCAGAATGATCACTTGATTGACATGCTCTATTTCTGCTGAAATGTGCCAAATAGAAGGATTTTGATGAAGAAGTTTCCCTGGACTGAAAACCGAGTCTACTGTCTGCAAAGCATTAGAAAGAAAATCTTGCAGGCCACCCTGTTGGTTGTGCATAAGCACTAAAATACTAACCATCTTATGCTAAATTCTCAAAGCAGGATAGAAAAGGTGCACCCCCAAAAATGTGTGCCTGGATGCCAGTTGCAGGCCCAAAATTTTACATGTGAATTTTTGCAGGTGCTACTGCTAAGGCTGCATATACTTTTGAGGAGCACTTATTAGGCCCTGTGTTGAAAAATTAGCAGGACATGGTCCACTAAAGAACTTTACAGGCTCTGAAAGAATTTCAGGAACAAGACAGAAGAGATGATGGAGCAAAAAGCTGCTCACAAGCAGCAGGCACCACCTGTGCTTTACCTTTAGGCAAAAGCAACATAAATGTTTGGCACCTAGGGGAGACTCCTCAACACACACATTACCCCAGTCTTCCCGTCAGCAAGACGAGGGAGGAAGACAATGTATAGATACAATCTTCCACCTCCGGCAACTTGAAGCCTCACTTTTATCTGGTGACACCACAATACTGTTCATCTGAGGCCCATGAATTGAGTCCAGCACTGGGGAGACAATGGGGGTTCTGGGCCTTAATGAAGAGTGATAATAAAAGGGAGTAATGGCCTTAAAAAATAAACCTATAGGGAGCCCCCTCACCCAAGGTGTATTGACAAGAGACCCAGGAATGGTGATACTATGGTGGATGCTATAGAAAACCATAACTTGACACAACTCCGGTGTCAAGTGGAGTGCCCCAGGGGTTGGTCCTGGGGCCGGTTTTGTTCAATATCTTCATAAATGATCTGGAGGATGGTGTGGATTGCACTCTCAGCAAATTTGCGGATGATACTAAACTGGGAGGAGTGGTAGATACGCTGGAGGGCAGGGATAGGATACAGAGGGACCTAGACAAATTGGAGGATTGGGCCAAAAGAAATCTGATGAGGTTCAATAAGGATAAGTGCAGGGTCCTGCACTTAGGACGGAAGAACCCAATGCACAGCTACAGACTAGGGACCGAATGGCTAGGCAGCAGTTCTGCGGAAAAGGACCTACGGGTGACAGTGGACGAGAAGCTGGATATGAGTCAGCAGTGTGCCCTTGTTGCCAAGAAGGCCAATGGCATTTTGGGATGTATAAGTAGGGGCATAGCGAGCAGATCGAAGGACATGATCGTCCCCCTCTATTCGACATTGGTGAGGCCTCATCTGGAGTACTGTGTCCAGTTTTGGGCCCCACACTACAAGAAGGATGTGGATAAATTGGAGAGAGTCCAGCAAAGGGCAACAAAAATGATTAGGGGTCTGGAACACATGACTTATGAGGAGAGGCTGAGGGAACTGGGATTGTTTAGTCTGCAGAAGAGAAGAATGAGGGGGGATTTGATAGCTGCTTTCAACTACCTGAGAGGTAGTTCCAGAGAGGATGGTTCTAGACTATTCTCAGTGGTAGAAGAGGACAGGACAAGGAGTAATGGTCTCAAGTTGCAGTGGGGGAGGTTTAGGTTGGATATTAAGAAAATCTTTTTCACTAGGAGGGTGGTGAAACACTGGAATGCGTTGCCTAGGGAGGTGGTGGAATCTCCTTCCTTAGAAGTTTTTAAGGTCAGGCTTGACAAAGCCTTGGCTGGGATGATTTATTTGGGGATGGGTCCTGCTTTTGAGCAGGGGGTTGGACTAGATGACCTTCTGGGGTCCCTTCCAACCCTGATATTGTATGATTCTATGAACTTCCATGAGAATAAAAATAAAATACAGTAAAAAACCCACCCTCCTACATACTAACAAGACAGAGAAGCAGGTTAAATACCCAGGCCTGCCCCAGCCCTTCTGCCCCCCAGGGCACTATGGGAAGTGAGCTGGGATCATGGGGGTAAATACACCCACCCTTCCCCCCTCGGGGCACGGTGAGGAAGAGATGGTGGGTCACAGGGGCAAATACCCAGGCCTGCCCAAGCCCCTCCCCCCTCGGGGCACTGTGGGGAGTGAGCTGGGATCACGGGGGTAAATACCCCAGCCCCCCCCCGCGGGGCACGGTGAGGAAGAGCTGGGGGGGGTCACAGGGGTAAATACCCAGGCCTGCCCCATCCCAGGCACTAAGCTGAGGGCGGGATCCGGCAGGCGAACACCCGCCCCAGGGCACCGCGGAGAGAGGGGGCTGAGAGCGGCAAGTACCCAGCACCCCCAGGGCAGCTCCCGCCAAGCCGCGGCACCGCCTCAGCGCTGCCTCCAAGGCCCGGCCCGCCGCTGCGGAGCGCGGGAAGGAGGCGGGACGGCGGCTGCCCGCAGCCGGGTGAAGGGGGGCACCGAGGGGGGCAGCCGGGCAGAGGACGAGACAAACGGGGGGGCAAGGATCCAGACCCGGGAGTCCTGAGGTTTGGGCGGGATTCCCCTCCCCCATTTTCATCCAAATCTCCCGACCCGACCCTTCAGCTCTGCCTGCAGGCGAGCCCCGCCCGAGCCTGGAGCTCTTTCTGCCCCCCCCCCCCCGCCCTTTGCTAGCCCTAGGGGCGGCCAAGGCGAGCAGGATCGGACCTACGGACGCCGGTGGCGCTTGCCCGCGGCTTGTCTGCTCCCTTCTTCCCCGGGTGCCCTCTGCCGTCGAGGCCGTGGCAAGAACTGCGGGGCTGCTGGAGACATTTGGTGGGGGAAGTCTTTACATCGGCGCGCCTACCGGCACGCCAGGACCTGAGACGCCCCCCCCCCAGACTTTTGGGTTGTCGCGAAAAGACGTTTCTAAGCCTCATGGTTGCACAGGAAAGCCTTGAAAGTGAGGCCTAAAGGTACCTCGGACGGTCTTTTTTTAAAAGAGTACATACAAAAGAACCCCAAATGCATTATTTTTATTTAAAAACCGCATTATATTTAAGCCAATCTCATTAGTGTGGGGGATCTAACTCCTGTTTTTGAATGCTTGGGGTTGGGATTACTGGGATTGCATCCATTATCAATGCAGCATGCTGCCACACTAGGTATTCAGGTACAGAATCAAGTTCATGTCCTTTGGTTACTGACTGGCACAACTGCAGGATCCTTGGTTGGGAGTACTGCCCCCAGGAAGTCAAAACACCCCATGTAACCCTTCATTGCAGCTTTAACAGGCTCTGGAAGAAGCTGCTTCCAATCCTCCTTGCCAGAGGGAAGGTTGCAATAGCACAGGGTTGTGCTTTGAGTTGTGAATTCTGAAAGAGCTCCACCTGACTGAAAACAAAAGGCAGGACATTTTTCATATGAGCAGGTCAAAAAAGTAAAGATACACACAGAAGGCTGCACTAACAGAAGGCCTGAACTTGCATTACTTAAGCAGACCAGCTCCCACTAAAGTCACAGTATGCCCATTGTAACAGAAGTTAAGAAAATGCAGGAATAGTCCTCCTACAACATAGCCCGTTGGTTCCAGCCTGTGGAAACCCTGAAAGATCAGCTTCTATGAGTTCCCAAAACAGAAATTCTGTTTTCTTACAGCGAATCTTAAGTAACAAGCAAAAGATAAAAAAATTGGGGGGAGGAATATATTTTGCCTTGAGTACCCTATTCTTATTGCAAGTACTTCAGGAAAAGCAATGAAGATGCTCCATCTACTGGAGAGGTTGTGCAATATATCTCAAAACAAAACAAAAACTGAATAAGTAAACAAAAAAAAATTCCATATTGTACACCTTAATATTTGCTGTTGTCAAGTTATTCCAGGTGTTTCATGCAACTTGTGTAAGATTCGTGACCAAGGCAAAAATAAAAAGTCATTTTTAAAGGAAAATATTTTTTCTGAAAAAGTAATATCTAATAAAAAGGTTTGACTGATATTAAAGATTTAGAAAGTACTGGTGCACTATACGAAACACATAATGATAAATTGTAAAATTAAGGTATTAAACTAATTTACAATGACAAATCTTTTCTTGAAATCCAGTCTGTTTTCTAAAATGTTACATAAACACACACGATTGTACAATCCTGTAGCCCTTGCTCCTGGAGTAATTCCAATGGGACTACACATGTGATAAAGGTTGCAGGATTGGGCTCCTTTTCTGATCCAACACATGTAAAAGCTATTACCTAATATGATAAACTGGCTTTTGGTTGTGCGTGGTACTTTGGCCTTTGACTGCAAAGGGCCTAATTCTCTTGTCACTTCCATCAGTGTAAATCTGGAGTAACTCTAGAGAAGTGAATGGAGTATACAAGACAGGAGATTCAAGCCCTGTATATTTTCCATAGATAAAGTGAATAGCCACGTATCTTCAGGCCTTATAATTTGTATATGAGCATGATTTGATGGCAAAAAGTTGATACAGTTGAGCCTATGCTACCTGCTCCTAGCTCCCTTGCCCCCAGCCTGCTGCCCAGCATAGGAAGCATGGCTGGAGTGCCTTGTGTCCCTAAATTAGAGCAAGCCTTATTCTGCTCTAATTACACCAGGGTCCAAAATGACCCCCCTGGCAGCCTCAGGAGAGAAGCAGAAAGGTTCCATTGGGCCACCTTCATAGAATATCAGGGTTGTAAGGGACCTCAGGAGATCATCTAGTCCAACCCTCTGCTCAAAGCAGGACCAATCCCCAATTTTTGCCCCAGATCCCTAAATGGCCACCTCAAGGGTTGAGCTCACAACCCTAGGTTTAGCAGGCCAGTGCTCAAGTCACTGAGCTATCCCTCCACCCCTAACCATAGATCCTACACAATAGTACATCATGGCAAGACCCAGGGATCTGGCCCAAAAAGTTTAAAAGATTTTTTAAAAATACATGAAAGTATCATAGCTTACATCATGGGCTAGTGCCTTAACAGTAATTTTACATTAAATCAAAGCTGTTTGGGGTATTATGAGTTTTGACAACCATAAGATGCAATCTAGCAGCCCTTATTCACATGAGTAGTCCATATTCTTGCAAACAGTCCCATTGAAGTCAATGACATGTGAGCAAAAGCTGCATTTATCAGTCCTCAAAATCCTTTACACCTTTAGTAGAAGCAGTTTACATAAAGAGAGTCCGCATCATGTGATCATTGTGGATCACAGTAGTTCATGGACTGCAGTTTGTGAATTACTCACCAAGGTAATATGGCAATTGGTGCTCAAAAAATATAGCAGAGAGAGTAAAGGAGTATAGAAGAAATGGATGGAATGAGGGTGAAGGAAGGTAGGAGCATATAGAGAGTGAGCAGAGATGGGTTGAAAACAGGACTGACAGTAAGGGAAATAAATGAGAAATAGCGGGGAAATGCTTGAACATAAATAGAAGAAATAAAACAGATAGGAGGAGAGAAGACACATCAGGAAAAGAAGAAAGGACACTAAAAATTGAAAAAAGGCAGATGTTAAGATAGAAGAAAAAGGCAGAGAATTAATTCTGCCATAAACAGCACCTCTTGTCAATTACAAACAGGAGATGCTAACTCAAGTAAAGCTAAACCAAGCATCAGGAAATGCAGGTGCAAAGTGGAAGGGCTGACTTACCTGGCCTACAGTCAAAAATGAAGGGAAAAAAGAGAGACAAAATAGAAGACAGTCATTTCTTCTAGAAATAAAATGTTTATAGATGTATCTATTCAAAAACTTTCTAAGAGAGTTACCATCCACCACCCCTTGTATCTGGAATTCAGAACTTACAGTAAACGTAGTCTCTTACCTAAGAGTCTCTCACTCTCTCAGTCCATCCATTTAATCCGGAGTCACCTACAAAAATCACTGCTGCCTATAGCATCATGCCGGGACTTTGTCTCCATACTCACGAGGGCTTAAGTAGCCCATAACACCTGTCCATCTTTGAGCTCTTTACTCCGTAGGTGATCTTAGGGCATCAGTAATTCCAATTTTACATCACTGCTCTAAAATGCTTTAGAATTTGAAATCCACTAAAAATTGCTTCAGATTTGTTCAGTGTTGGTTCAAATGTCAACAGGAATCTTATAAACTTCTAGAAATAGGAGTTTGTAATACAAATAATGTAGTGCACATTCAATTATAGCAATGCTAGTTTGCACATCTCTGTGATTTTTAGTTTTGTATGTAAGCAACAGTGGTCACTGGAAAGGGCATTTCTCTGAAGTTAATGGTCCAGGGCCTGAAGTCATTGGACTACCATTGACTTCAATAAACTTTGGATCAGATTCCAAAGACCTCCATTGAATTCAGCATGTTACTTAAGTAAGGACTTTCTGGATCAACTCCCTACTGGAAGTTTTGATGGCCCAAGAGTTCCTTTAACCCAGGATTCACTAATTGCTTGGAAATGCCTGACCCAGGTGTCATTACTGCAAGCCTAATAGACATTTTCCTAAAACTGTAATATCTTAAGCTTTATGTGCACCTGATATTTTTAAATGCCATTCTTTATTTAGCAATAAATAACTAACAATTATCAGTGGGAAAGCAAGAGTTAATTCTTTTTCATAATACCTTCACTAATCAATGAAGAGTAGGTTGACTTCCTCAGAAGAGAGATGTGGGCAGTTCAGTGCTTTGAAAAGGTCCTCAGGACCTGATCCCCTCCAACATATCTGGCAAATGACCAGAAGAAGTTCTGCCTCTGACACCAGACAGTTAGACTGTTCTAACACACCCACTCTTTAAATTTTCTTTTCTTCATTACTCATGCCCTTTCCCTCTCATTTTGGAGTACATACATATATTTGTCTCCTCAGGAAGCTGTCCTCTGGAAAGCTGCCTTCAGATCTTCATTTCCCTTCCACTCAAGATGGTGGAGATGATCAGGAAACACAAAACCAAATCCAGTGCAATCCCAGTGTAATAGGAAATTTGTTTCTGAGGAAGTCTATAGGTCATTGGTACTCTCAAAAAGTCTAAAAAGATAAAAAAAATAGCTGAAAAAGACCAAGAAAATTTAATCTAAATCCTATAAGAAAGCAAGGAAGCATCATCTTTCTTCTGTTCTTAGTCCTCTCCTATTTCTCCTCCTGAAGAGGAAGAATTATTAGCCTCTCAAGCTAAACAATCATACCATGACAAAATAGAAACTTTATTCCCCCCAGAGTGTGTAGAAACTATATGCAGACAAGTGATTAACACCATAGGCATCCAGCTAATGAAACAAGAGGAAAGTAAAAATGTCCCAGACAAATACCTTCCTTCTAAATCCAAATCAGAATCCTGCATGCCTCTGTTCTCCTCTTTTGAGGACGTAATTAAATCAGAATGAGAATGCCCAGATAATGGAAAGAAGCTAAGCTATCAGGCATTACATTTCTACAAACTTAAGGCACCCCTTAGCTCCACACCTTTTATCCCAAAAATAGACACAGCAGTCACATTGTCTGAGGAAATGGTGTTTCCTTCAGAAGGGGATTTCCATTATTACATATCCTCCTTTATAATAAAGCAATAACAAAGAGAATAATCCCAGAAATCTGTATCGGTAGATGGCCTATTTCATCAATAGTCAAAATCCCATGTGTGCATTCCTTCCCATACCTTTACTTCCCCAAATTGCAAACAACAACAAACAGAAAGAGCAGCAATCATATTAATCACTCCAGCCTGGCTAAGAAGACCTTGGTACTCACACTTAATAAGATGCCCCAGTTGGCACATTCTTCTACCTCACAGATCAACCCTCCTATCCCAGAGCTCCATTCTGCACCATCCTCCCTTGATCTAACTGTATTGAAACAGAAATGGGGATTCTTTGTGAAACAGGATATACACATGATCTCATGTATGTAATCCTACTGACTTCCAAAAGAGTATCTGGAAATCAAAAATATTCTAACACTGGGAAAAAAATGCTATTCTTCCTGACTTCACAGTCCCAAATACTTAGAATGTAGAAAGCAATTAAACTAGCTAAAACCACATAGATACCACATTCTCCCAGTATGGGATTTAAATCTGGTTCTTCAACTATCTCTACCACCTTTAAACCTATGAATTCTGCAGAGCCCTATATTCTATTAAAATATGTTTTCCTAATTATAGCCCACAACTCCAGCAAGGGAATATCAGTAACTTCAGTATTATCCATTGAAGAGCCATACTGTATTTTTCATAAAGACAAAAAAGTCTTCTGTACATCCCTTGCTTTCATTCTAAGGTAGCACTTCATTCCCAATTCCCCATAAATTGTTCTCCTCTTGTTTTGTCCAAATCCAAAGAACAAAATGGCAGATGAAAATCAATGTTGATAGGTGCCAAGAAATGCATATTGGAAAAAATAATCCCAACTATAGGTGCAAAATGAGGGATCTAGCTGTTTTCACTCAAGAAAGAAATCTTGGAGTATCATGGGTAGTTCTCTGAAAACATCTGCTCAGTGTTCAGTAGCAGTCAAAAAAGCTACCGGCATGTTAGGAACCATTAGGAAAATGATAAATAATAAGACAGAAGATATCATAATGCCACTATATAAATCCATGATACTCCCACACCTTGAATACTGCATGCAGTTCTGGTTGCCCCCTCTTAAAAGAGATATATTAGAATTGGACAAGGTAGAGAGAAGGACAACAAAAATTAAGGGTATGGAACAGCTTCCATATGAGGAGAGATTAAAAAGTCAGGGACTATTCTGATTGGGAAAGAGACAACTTTGACATATGACAGAGGTCAATAAAATTATGAATGGTGTAGAGAAAGAGTTATCTACCCCTTCACATAACACAAGAACCAGAGGTCACCCAATAAAATTAATTGGCAGCCTGTGTAAAACAAACAAAGGAAAATATTTCTTCACTGGATGCATAGTCAACCTCTGGAACTCGCTGCCAGGGGAAGTTGTGAAGGCCAAAAGTAGAGCTGGTTTCAAAAAATAATTAGGTAAGTTAGTGGAGGATAGGTTCGCTAATGGCTATTAGCCAAGATGGTCAGGGACTCAAGCCCATGTCCCAGGTCTTCCAATGCCTCCAACTGCCAGAAGCTGGGACTGGAGGACAGGGGATGGATCACTCAAATTTACCATGTTTTGTCCATTCCCTCTGAAGCACCTGGCACTGGCCACTGCAGGGACAGGATCCTGGGCTAGATGGACCCAGTACGGCAGTTCTTATGACCTTCAAGGGGAGCTTTGGCATAAACTTACAAGTTTGAAGAGCAGTAAAGATTTACCTGAAGCATAGTAGCAAATAAGGAGAACCTGTGTACTTCTCATTTCCTTCCATCCAAAATGTAAAGGTACCAAGCCTTCAAAACCAACAATATCAAGATTTATTATTTGCTATAAAAAGAGAGACAAACCAGTTTCTGAGGGCATTCCACCAGGTCCACAACTACCAGGTCCTGGACAGAAGGAACTTCAGCATCCACAGAGGAGATATGGAAAACAGAAATGTTGTCCTCCACACTAAATTCAGGAGATACTATCAGATAGGCCTGCGGATGTATATTTGGAAAGAAGATGCTTCAGTTAGTGGTCCCTAGATAACACGAAGTCCTCTTGGCATTAGGGATTCTCCTTGCACCTTTCCCTTCTGATTTCCCTTCCTCTTCTTTTTTCACTGCTTGCTACTTCTTATTCATCATGAAAGAACAGAGATGTTATGAAAGAGAATGGAAAATGTGTTACCTGATAACTTTCTTTTTCTGTCACTTTTGTGTTATTTCATGTAACTGCTTTGCTACTGTTACGTGATTGCCATGTGCTGTGCAGGAGTGGTGTATATAGTTTTATTTTTTAACTATGGTTAAAGTTTTGCTCCTAAAAAGAATATATGCCAGCTAATGTGGTACAGTAAAATGGTAACTTCTGTGATATTCAATGGAATGTTATTACCTTTCTCTAGAACAGTAAACATAAAATTGTTTAGCATCTCTGGAAGATTTTTCTCCTCTCAACCTGTAGTGTGTCTATGCCCCTCAGACATACTGTGTAATCTGAAGTGGAAAGTGGAGTATTCCTCCCCCAAGATTTTTTTATATTAGAATACCTATCATTTGCTGTCATCTGGCCCGCTGCAAGGCAAAATGTATTTTCTCATCATATGTATTTTTAAAATTTTATACATCTCTAGTGACTGTGATTAACAGTCCTTGCATCTGAAGAAGTGGTTTTTTACCCACGAAAGCTTATGCCCACATAAATCTGTTAGTCTTTAAGGTGCCACCCTACTCCTTGTTGGTTTTGTGGATACAGACTAATGCGCCTAGTCCTTGGGATACAGTTGCTTCTGCATGTGAAAGTATTTAAAGATAAACAGCAAAATCACTCCTTAGCATAATTTGGCTTTGTGGCACTTCCTCATGGATGTCTGGCCCACATAGGCCAATGATTGGATTATGTTCATCTGTGAAAGATATAATAGGGATAATAATCTTCAGTTCTAATATGCAAGAATATCCTTCATGTAGGGCCCAATTCTGACTTCAATTACACAAGGATAATTCCCCACAACCATCCCTGTGTATCTGAGTTCAGAACTGGGCTCTAAATCATTATCATTATTGTTATGTAATAATAATAAAAATGAGAATATTCATGTAATATACAAACTATGAATAAATGCAATAGTCATTTACCTTTCTCTGTCTCCCTCCCTCTCTCTGCGTGTATATATATACGCCTACATATCACAAACAGTACATACAGAGAGAGATGGTATTTCCTAGTCATACATATCATGGAGTTAAAGATCGTTTGTTTTTCATATGAAGCTACTCATAGATAAGCGAATCTATTATCTGCTACATCGAGGTGATTTACTTGATCAGACTAGAAAACCGATCAAGACACACAGTACACATAAAAAGCATATATGAAAAAAACTCTATTTGGTACTGAGAAGTGCGCTTTAGAAACCATGCCAGCAGCCAAATCCAAAGGCAGGCGAATGTGCTGTATTACAATGCCTTGGTCACACATACATCCCCCAGAATTGTTCTTATATGGTAATGCAAAGTTTTCTTTCCAAAGAGCAAAATTTTGCCCCCACAGTTGTAGAGCAAATATTGTGGGGGTTCCCAGCATGAGAATGAAGATTTTTACCATTAATTTTTTACCAGCCCTTAATTTTTTTCTTTCGCAGAAAGTTGCCAAAAAAAATCCCCTAAAAGTGGAAGGGATCAGGGAAGTCCTATCTATTTAGAAAATAAACTAATGCACCTCTAAAGTAGTGTTTCAGTTGTGTCACAAACCCCAGAAAGAAAGAAAGAAAGAAAGAAAGAAAGAAAGAAAGAAAGAAAGAAAGAAAGAAAGAAAGAAAGAAAGAAAGAAAGAAAGAAAGAAGCAGTCCCTCCGTGCGCCGTCTTTAACTCCTCTTTTACAAAGACACAACCGAGTTCAGAACCGTGTCTGGTTGCCTCAGATTGTAACAATATTTAAACGCAGAGGTTTGCATTTAATTCTCATAATTTAAGACTCACTAATCATGGCGGGTGGGCACTGAATGCTCAGAAGTTTCCCTGGAGACCCGAACTTTTTCTTGGAAGCTAGTGCCGTATTTAAGCCGGTCGATTTGGGTTTATATATGTACAGTGCCTTTTATTTCCCCTCAGGAAGGTGCTGAAAGTCCCCTTCGGGCTGCTAGCATTTTCTCACCCAGCCCAGGCTCTGGGAAACAAAACTGGGACAAGGGGAAGAAGCCTTCCAAAACATTGTGCTGATTCTTGTCCTCTCTAGCTGCACCGGATCTCTTCATTAGAATTTCCTTAGCCTACGGTCTGGACTTTCATTATCTAGACTGCCTCCACTCTGTTCATGGTCATTACACTGCATCCCAGTAATTCACTTGTTAGATCATGTGCACATTAAAAGCCTACCTATGTTTTGTTTTGTTTTTAAAAATCTGACCAGTCTGAATAACTACCGCGTTAGCACCGTGAACCAGACAGACTTTCCGGCCACACCGAAGCAGGAAGGTCTCAGCGGCGGTAAATGAGGCTCGAAGGTCACTTATACCTGCCTAGGACAGCCTGCCTCGTTCACCTTACGATGAACTTAGGGTCTGGAGATATCTCAACGTACAATGGCAAGACAGGGAAGATAAATCGTTGGGACGAGTTATCGGCGCTTTAGTTACAGTGGGGGAAAGCTGAAAATAATACCAGGAAACCCGCCAGCTCTATAAACTCGAGCACCTTGTCCCCCGCTTGCTCGGCAATATTTTCACACCCTCCGATGCTCTTTTGAATGATGGTTTGTGCTGGGGGGTGTCTGGGGGATTTATTTTTTCGTTTACAGAGTCCTATTGCCTTAATTGTGCCACGCATTTTAATTCTCCTGCACAACACTGGAGGGGAGGGGAAGGGAGGGGGATCTCTTCCTGGATTTCTGAGTTTCAGAAGCGTTTACAAGCTAGGTCTTCTCCGAGGCCTGTCCTTCTACACATCCTCACAAATTAAACACTGGTGTAGAAGGTTGAAGCCGAAAAGTCTTCTATTTCAAAAGTTTCTAGGGCGTGTTTCGGACCTTGGGATTTTGTGTGCATGCGCCTCCTTCTCCTTCTCCTTCTTCTCTTCTCTTCTTCTTCTTTTCCCTCTCCCCACCCCCGGCCCCAGCCCCCGCGCTGTCGGGTTTTATGAAAATGAGCAGTATTGAAAGCCTTTCCATCCCGCTAGCTGTGAGCCTCACATAAATGATGTAAATGGCTCCGAGGTTTCTTTTTCAAGTGAACTGTGTAGATCTGTGAAAATAATATCAGGGGTTTCCGTCAGAATGAGCTTAGCACGGTACTGAGGCATGCCATAATCTGACCCGACACCTCCAACCATCTGCGCTATCTATCCGCCTTCTGATTTACCAAATCTTCACAAGCAAAAGACAAACTGTACTTGATACTAAAGAAAAGACGGCGAGCTCCGGTCCAGGGCCTTTCTGCGGAGAGATGATGGGAGAAACTGTAAATCTGGTTAATTTCAGTCTATAGGCAACTGGCAAAAGATCCCCCCCCCTGTTTTGTTTGTTTTGTTTTGTTTTTTTTAAGAAACAACAGCACAAGAAAATCAGATTAGGAAGGCATTTCTTTTGACAACTGTTCCAGGGGAAAAAATGCATCGCACAGGGCGTAAGAGAACATCTTGAGTTTAATTCCGAATATATGCTGCCTTTCCAAGCCTGGCTCCTAATGTTCCCACAAACAAATTGCTACCTAACAGCCCCATCTAGAATAAAGCTTGGCTGCTTTTTTCCCCCCATCCCCCTCCAGAAAACACAACGGATCTTAACAGTTCAGAAAGTGATTTCATTTCTTTCCTGGCAGCCATGATAATAATGCATCTCTTTATTTATTTGGGCAGGAGTGGAAGGGATATTAATAAATTCGCTTCTCTCCCAGGACTAGAATCATCACCCTCAGTTTAGGAACAGTCGGAGCTGATTATTAGAAGGCCATCAATATTTTAAAAGATCCCTAAAATCTGCTTTAAGTTGCTGACTTGACCTACAAATGACTTCTCACTCTCGATGGTTATTCTCGGTGTTTATTCTGGGCCACTCAACCGAAACCAATTAGGTTGTAAATGTAAACATATAAAGCTTTATTTGGGCAAAGGAGGGAGCTGGACTCCCCGAAATGAATCCCTCGCCCTAATTACCGAGGGGGGTCACAGGGCCCTGGGTGGGAGATCACTGGAGGGAGAGGTTGATCTGTCGAATATTGGCTGCCCATTTAGTGCTTCTGACAATATTCCATTATGGTTGCTTGCCTGCTTCATTTATTATCTGATTTCTTGGTTGGACCTGATCTCATCTTTTCCTTGGCAGTAGACTGTGCAGAGCTGTCTGGGAGGCAGTGCAAAGCTCACTCCTGGATTGGATGGCTCTATAGGAGACAAGGGTGGGCGCAGCAGTCTTCGAAAGAAGCTAGACAAGTCCCCTGGTTCACTGGAACCCAGCAGAGGCGGGGGGTGTACGTGTGGGTGGGGGTGGGTGGGGGTGACATTCGCATGCTTCACTCCAACTGCAATTTGATATTGTCCGCTCCCCAAAGTGCTCTGTTTATTTTCCTTTTCGCGGCCCTGTTAGGGTGCCCGCTCCACGGAAGAAAGCCTTCCCACGCGTGCCTGTGGAGATGGGAGGAGGCGGGGGATTGGTTTTTTGTTTTGTTTTCAGGCTGCGATTTGGGAAAGATCTAGCCCTCGGCCCGCTGAGACGCATGGGCAACGGGCTGCTGGGGAAAGCTGCAGACAGTATCCCCCACGTCTCTGCCGGTGTGAGTCCTTCCCCTTGCCGGTGGGTGGGTGCACCTCCTCCTGCTTTTGCAAATACCTTTGAAAGTCAAACGCTTCACCAAAGGGCGCTGGGCGCTGTCGAGTCCTGGGAGGTGCTGAAATCTCTCCAGCGCGCTGCCTTCCGCCTTGATGGGCAGAGGCTGACAGTGAGTGGCAGGCCCCTCCATGGAAACCGGGGAGCCAATCTGCCCAGTCCAAGAGCAAACCAGGATTCCCCTCCAGCATCTGAACAGCAGCGTGTTCTTCGCTTCTCCCCCCGCCCCCCACGCCATCCTCCTCCATCCCCCCACCCCCGCGCACACCTCCCCCCCCCTGGAAACCGCCGCCTAAGCGCTCCCAATTCCTTCCCCTCCCTGCCACTTCCACCGCTGCAGCCGCCGCCGCCCGAGCGCCCCTGCGAGCCCGGGGAAAGGCGCACGCGGAGCCGCAAATCCGCCCAGTACCCCCAGATTCCCGTGTGGGTGTGCGGGGCTGGGGGGGGGAATCTCGGGGTCCTTCCGCCGCGCGTGGGTTTCCTCCCCTTCCTCCCGTCGCTCCCCAGCCGGGCGGAGACGCTGCCGCGGCCGCCTCGATGTTCCAGCTCCCCTCCCTTAATTTCAGCCCCCAGCAAGTGGCCGGGGTCTGCGAGACCCTGGAGGAGAGCGGGGACATTGAGCGCCTGGGTCGCTTCCTCTGGTCCCTGCCGGTGGCCCCCGCGGCATGCGAGGCCCTGAACAAGAACGAGTCGGTGCTGAGAGCCCGGGCCATAGTGTCCTTCCACACGGGCAACTACCGGGAGCTCTACCACATCCTGGAGAACCACAAGTTCACCAAGGGGTCGCACGCCAAGCTGCAGGCCCTCTGGCTGGAGGCGCACTACCAGGAAGCCGAGAAGCTGCGGGGCCGGCCCCTGGGGCCCGTGGACAAGTACCGGGTCCGGAAGAAGTTCCCGTTGCCCCGCACCATCTGGGACGGGGAGCAGAAGACGCACTGCTTCAAGGAGAGGACGAGGCACTTGCTGCGGGAGTGGTACCTGCAGGACCCTTACCCCAACCCCAGCAAAAAGCGGGAACTGGCCCAGGCTACCGGACTTACCCCTACACAAGTGGGCAACTGGTTCAAAAACCGCAGACAAAGAGACAGGGCAGCAGCCGCTAAGAACAGGTCGGTACCTTGCTGTTTTCCTGCTTTTCGGTTTAGAACAAGCTGCCCCTAGCCTGGTTCTTCTCCTCCGCGCTGAGCAGGGGATGCTTGGCGGCTGGAATAAAGCTGGCAGAGCCGCATTTCCCTCCAGCTGAGCGATAGACTTGCTTTTTAATACTTTGAAAGGTTGCAATGCGTACCATGGACGCTGCTGGCTTTCACTGGCACTTGCATAAATACAGAAGGAAGGCGGAAATTAATGCAGTTAGTCCCTTAAAATCTGCGCCCTTTCCCCAATCCCAGTACTTGCTCGCCTTTTGTCCCCATGTCAAATATTAAAGCTCTGAACGATATTTCTGTGTCTTGGACCCATTGCGGAAGACATGGGGTTTGTTGCCATTTCGGGGATGCTTTGTTTTATGAGGATGGTTTTGCCTTTTACATTATTCTTCAGATTGCAACATAGGAAATGACATACTTGAAAGATTCTCCGTGTTGGGGAAGCTTAAATTAATAGATTAGCTGCAAGAAACGATTTGTATTTCCCTTGAAGAAGTAGCGCCTTAGGTGGGGCATCAGAAAAGGATTTTCTGCACGGTTTCTAATAGTTAATATAATGAATATGATACAGAGATGGGGAACATTCGCTCAGTCACTCATTTTCCAGCCTTTTGCCCTTTAAATATCAAATATATAAAGAAGCTAACCAAACATATATTTAAAAAAAATCTATTCGCATTCCAAGTTTTGATTTAAAGTATTTAGAAAGCTACATAAAATAGACCCATCTATTAAACCATTAGTATAATTTTGCAGGCTCCTTTCAGAAAACATCATCAATTGTTCTAATAGGAAACAATGTTGTACACATATTTCAAGATCTGATTTTAAAATAGCCTTATTATTTACAAGACACAATCTTTTCATTTTGTTTAGTTGCGGGCGCTTTTAAACCCTTAGGAATCGTTTCTGGATTATTTTTGGTGGTTGTTGTTTTCAATAGAAAATGGTTTGTTTGGGTTTTTTTTTTCCTTTGCAATGTTATTGTTTTGTATTATTTATCTGAAATTGGCGACATAAGCAAATGTCCTGGAAAGCGGAAACGACTCTCCAAATTATGGATCAAATTCCTGCCAGTGATTCCTGGGTTGTTGTCTTTTTCAGAAGTCAGCAGGAAGATAACTAGGTAAAGTGCATGGGTCGCACCCTGGACTGGTTCAAAAAGAGTTCTGAAAAGACGTGACTACATAATTAAAAAATAAATATTGCCTGACGGCTGTGAATTAAATAAAAATACCGCAATCCCTATTTCTGGAATTGTTTAAGAGAAAAAATTTAAGCCTTTCTAAACATGGGCAGGACACACCGCCCTTGTGAATGGCAAAATCATGCTCTGTACGGGGATCCCCTTTCAAAAGAACTAAAGCTGCTGGAAAGACTTCAGGAAGGGAGTGGGGGCAACGCGTGGGCGCAGGCTGAAGCATCAGGAGCCGGGGGTCCTGGCTGTGTGTTTGCAGCCAAAAGCTAAATGGCTGGTCCAACGTGGCTAGATTTGGCTGACTGGGGAACTGGGGCTGGTTTGGCCAGCGAGGGTGGCAGTATGGAGTGGCTGGTTAGCTGTTGGGGTAGGATAGGTGATTAGGCATGGGGTGAGAGGTATAGGTGAAGGCTGGTTAGCTGTTGGGGTAGGGTAGGTGATTAGGCATGGGGGTAGGAGGTCTAGGTGAAGGCTGGTTACCTGTTGGGGTAGGATAGGTGATTAGGCATGGGGTGGGAGGTATAGGTGAAGGATGGTTAGCTGTTGGGGTGGTGCTTAGGCATGGGGGTGGGAGGTATAGGTGGAGGCTGGTTAGCTGTTGGGGTAGGTGATTAGGCATGGGGGTGGGAGGTATAGGTGGAGGCTGGTTAGCTGTTGGGGTAGGTGATTAGGCATGGGGGTGGGAGGTCTAGGTGAAGGCTGGTTATCTGTTGGGGTAGAATAGGTGATTAGGCATGGGGGTGGGAGGTATAGGTGAAGGATGGTTAGCTGTTGGGGTAGGTGATTAGGCATGGGGGTGGGAGGTATAGGTGGAGGCTAGTCAGCTGTTGGGGTAGGTGATTTGGCATGGGGATGGAAGGTATAGGTGGAGGCTGGTTAACTGTTGGAATGAGATAGGTGGTTGAGATGGGGATAGACTGGATGGAGTGGAGAGTTAACTGCTGGAATTAGTTTGATTGCAAATGGTAGGGTGACTGGCTAGCTCTTAGGATGTGGTAGGTGATTGGCTACCTGGTGGATGGGATACATGATTGGGGTAGTGTGGCTGGTAGGCTCTTGGATGGGAGAGGAGGTTGTGGTTGGGTGGTGTGACCAGCTGGCTGTTGGATGGGATAGGTGACTGAGGTGGGGTGGCTGGTTGGCTGTTGGATGGGATAGGTGATTGGAGTGGGGGCTGTTGGTTCTTGGCTAGGATAGGTGACTGAGTTTTGGGCGCTGGTTGGCTGGGATAGGTGGCTGGTGTGGGGTGGGGTGGTGGTTGGATTGGATATGTGATTGGGGTGCGAAGGCTGTTTGGCTGTTGGAAGAGATAGGTGATTGGGGTATGGGGACTGGTTGGTGGTTGGATGGGATAAGTGGCTGGTGTGGGGTGGGGTGGCTGTTGGATGAGATGGGTGACTGGGGAGCTGGTTGGATGAGATAGGTGACTGGGCTGGAGTGGGTGGCTTTTGAATGGGATAAGTGACTGGGATGGGGGTGGGGTAGCTGTTTGATGGGATAGGTGACGGGGTGGAGGAGCTGTTGGCTGGTATAGGTGACTGGGGTGGGGGAGGTGTTGGCTGGGATAGGTGATGGGGGCTAGTTGGCTGGAATAAGTGACTGAGGTGGAGGAACTGTTGGCTGTTGGATGGGAGAGATGATGGGGGCTGGTTGGCGGTTGGCTGGGATAGGTGACTGGGGTGTGGGAGCTGTTGGAAGGGATAGGTGGCTGGCATGGGGGTTAGGTGGCTGTGGATGGGATAGGTGGTGGGGGGCTGGTTGGCTGTTGTCTGGGATAGGTGAGTAGGGTGGAGGAGCTGCTGGCTGGGATGGGTGACTGGGGTGGGGGAAGCTGTTGGCTGGGATGGGTGACTGGGGTGGGGGAAGCTGTTGGCTGTTGGCTGGGATGGGTGACTGGGGTGGGGGAAGCTGTTGGATGTTGGCTGGGATGGGTGACTGGGGTGGGGGAAGCTGTTAGCTGTTGGCTGTTGGCTGGGATGGGTGACAGGGGTGGGGGAAGCTGTTGGCTGTTGGCTGCGATAGTTGACTGGGGTTGGGGAAGCTGTTGGCTGCGATAGGTGACTGGGGTTTAGTTGGCTGGGATAGGTGACTGGGTGGGGAAGCTGTTGGCTGTTGGCTGGGATGGGTGACTGGGGTGGGGGAAGCTGTTGGCTGTTGGCTGGGATGGGTGACTGGGGTGGGGGAAGCTGTTGGCTGTTGGCTGCGATAGGTGACTGGGGTGGGGGAAGCTGTTGGCTGTTGGCTGCGATAGGTGACTGGGGTGGGGGAAGCTGTTGGCTGCGATAGGTGACTGGGGTATAGTTGGCTGGGATAGGTGACTGTGTGGGGAAGCTGGTGGCTGCTGGCTGGGATGGGTGACCGGGGTGGGGGAAGCTGTTGGCTGGGATGGGTGACCGGGGTGGGGGAAGCTGGTGGCTGCTGGCTGGGATGGGTGACCGGGGTGGGGGAAGCTGTTGGCTGGGATGGGTGACCGGGGTGGGGGAGCTGGTGGCTGCTGGCTGGGATGGGTGACCGGGGTGGGGGAAGCTGGTGGCTGGGATGGGTGACCGGGGTGGGGGAGCTGGTGGCTGCTGGCTGGGATGGGTGACCGGGTGGGATATACGGCTGTTGCTGCGCTGTGATTGTGTCTGTCTCCTGGTTCCTTGCAGGCTACAGCAGCAGGTCTTATCCCAAGGCTCGGTGCGCTCGCTGCAGACCGAGGAGGAGAGCGCAGGGGAGCCGCTGCGGGCCGCTTCCAGCCCCGCAGCCAGCCTGTCCAGCAAAGCGGCCACCTCTGCCATTTCCATCACATCCAGCGACAGCGAATGTGACATCTGACACAACAGCCAGGACAAAACAGGGGGAGAGAGATCGAGCTAAACACCGTGCCTGCCTACAGAACACCCTGGCTCGCGTCCCCACTCCGAGCCTACCCCGGGCTGCCAAATTGCCAGGGCGCCATGATCCATGAGCATGCCCTCTTCCCGTGTAAACGGCGGGCGCATTCCGTCTTAGACCCGTAGGAGACTCTATTAACAGAAATCTTTGTCGCCTTTATTTAAAAGGATCTGCTGAAACGATGCCTCGAAAACAAAAATGCCAAGTTGCAAAATGTCTGAGCGCCCGCCCTGTATCCCGCGTGGGTATTTCATGTTGAAAAGACGCTGTTATTAATTATTATTATTATTTTATTTTATTATTATTATTTTCTTTTTTTGCTTTACTTTAAAGGGTTTTTATATATATAATGTTTATTTACTTATTTAAGGGATTGCTATGGTAGATTTTTCTATTATTATTTTATTATTATTATTTTGGCTTGTTGTCTATGTGCACAGGTGACTTGTAGAGCATGTGCAGGATCAATACTGTATGAAGCAGCCTAAAACAACAATAAAATATTTGGTGAGCAACTTTTCTTACTTAAAGGGTCTGTTTTTAAATTCTTGAGGTCGGAGCCAATGCACAGAGCCCGTCGGCTTAAGGAGGTGGTTCTCTGATTCCGTTGAAATCTTACCATAGATTTGCCTGGTTCCGAAATAATTAGTCATTTCTCATTTGCAACACAGGGAGAGGGAGAGAGGTGATGAAACGCTCTGGATTCTGAGTGACTTCCCCACGCAGGGTTTATTATACAGTTCAGCAGTAACTAAATATCAAATCCATTTCACAGGCGTTAAAAGGAATCAAAACGGGGCGGGCTGGGCAGCGTTGGGAAATCTGCATTTTAGTGAGAGCACAATGGTAAGGGAGAATTTGACTCATCCACGCTGGTCAAGAGAAATGAATGTGGCTAGCTGAGAATCTAGGATCTAGTTAGTCCCATGTGGAGGAAGGGGGCAGGCAGTGCTGCGCGCTCGGCGGATAGCAAGATCTTGCTGTTTGCCTGGATCTTGCTTCGAATGGCCGAGATTTCGCGCTGTATCAACAAAGAATTATGAATGGGGGAGGGAGGAAGCCTGTAAGCAAGGCCATAAATACCCCTTCCGTGTAACATCAGCTGCAGCTCCCTCATTTACCTGGCAAATAAAATAAAGGTTCATAAATTAAGTAACCCTCCAGACTAGAACACCATTATAGATCAGATGGGGGGGGGTCATTCCTTCGCTACGGGTCGTTAACGTGCATTGTCTGGATTTTTTTTTAAGATTGTTTTTGCTCCGAGAAAGCCAACGCCATCCAAAGATAGCTAAGCTTTTCCCCAGCAAAAGGATTTTATATTATACATTCTGACATTGATCTCTAAATCGCTTGAGCTGTGCTTTTTTTGTCTGCTCGGGCTCATTGCATTTGCCTCCCTGTCCTCAGAGACGTGCCACCCCGAATAAGCTGATTGCTTGGCTTGTTTGAGCAGGCGAAGCGTTGTACACAGGGGGAGCAAAGGGGAGATGGACATGGGGCTTCCTAGACAACTGAGGGAATCCTGGGACCGCGAATATCCGCTTTTGGTTCTAAAGGAGACAGTCCCGGTTCAGTTTCAGGAATCGAAAGAAACCTTCAAATCAGACACCCATATTTACTGGAAACATATCTTAAAAGGGTTGGGGGTGGGGAAGAGAGCCGTTGTCATTCAACTGCATTGATACAGTCACTCAGTATTTGCTCCCCAGTTGCAGAAAGCAGATTCCCACCTGAGCTTTTAGCTGACCCTAAATTTGTGCTTTAATCGGTAGAAGGTCGGCACTGAGTCTGCGTTTTACTTCCTTATGATCATAATAATTCCTCGGTGTTTCTTCCAGTGCACCAATGATGGGCCGAACACGCAGAGGCTAGTTTTTACTAACTAAATTCTAAGTCCTTTTGGAAGCAAACTATTTCCTATTTCAATAGCATGAGAAACTAACAGATCTGTTTCAGAGGAACAGCCGTGTTAGTCTGTATTCGCAAAAAGAAAAGGAGTACTTGTGGCACCTTAGAGACTAACCAATTTATTTGAGCATGAGCTTTGTGGATGAGACATATACGTTATGAATATGTGCCTCTAAAAAAAATCAATTATCTACTTTCATTTAAAAACATGACCAGGCTAAATCGCTTTAGAGCTTTAGGATCTCTGGTTACCTTTCAAAAATGTTATCAGAAGACGCTTTAAAAAACATTAGACGTGGTGTTTTCCCACCAAAGCAGCAGATCTACTGAGTCTGATCAAAGATGATAACTACAAATAGAAAGTTGCCTGGATTAATATATTGGCTTTGCTGTATTACCAGACTTCATAGCTTTTAAAGTAATCATTCCTAATTAAAATCCCGTGGTGCTCAAAGCAATCACCTAATTCTATGTTAAAAGAGGAGGCTGAGAATTTTTTTTATGGTCTGGTACCTTCATTTCAAAATCAGATTCTCATTTTGTTTGAGGATAAGAAGTTATGTTTTAACTACATAATTTTAATTCCATAATATGCATCTCTCTAAAATCGGACACGCTGCTCAGATTAAAAACCAGAACGTGATTTACAAGCTTGTTTAAAGGGAGCCTGTGACTGAAACACATCCGCTAAGAGTATTGTGGCTTCTTTTTACGTTTTAAGCGCTGCATTTTCTTGACAGACAGCACTTTCAAACAATTAGTTGTTATCTCATAAAGATTTTCTTCCGAGCTGTGAAGTGAATCTGCTAGAATTGAGTAAAATATTTTATTTCCATCCAAGTACCCACTGAAGTCTTTGAGAGTTTTGCCATTTACTTTTATAGGACAGGAACAATATCGGACCTTATATTTGTTCTGATTCTATCTATGTCTATCTTTGTTTGCTATCTATCTATCTATCTATCTATCTGTCTGTCTGTCTGTCTATTTTACTAGACAGAGATAAAGAGGTACATTTAGATCTATATTTAGATATTCTAAATATCTATCAATGTATGGAAGATTTTGATATCTAGTTAGATAACCATATAAATAGTTTACAGATACAGATAATCTTACTGTTCGTTTGTAGGATTTTCTTTGCTTGTTATCTTCATCGTATCTAGCTAGCTAAGATTTTCTTGGTTTTATGTCCCGTGATATATATAACAATATAAAATTATCTATATTTATATACAGATAGGAGTACTATGAGGATACAATAAGATAGACTATAGATTTATGGATCTTGAAAGAATAACATCAGTATACAGAGAATTCTGAGAGATGAGAAAAATTGAACGTTTGGTGACCTTAATTACGCACTATAGCAAAGTATAAAACCATCGGGGCCATATTATCTCGTCATAGTATATAGATTCATACAGATCATTTGTAAACTATAGTACATAGATTCATATAGACCATCGTCGTTTCAATTCATTTAAATCATCAGACACCGAGGATGTGTGTGTGGGTGAGACAGAGAGAGATTTTAGCAATGTAACGTGTATATGAAGACAGAATGTTCCACTGATCGTCCTATATTTTGCTACAAAGGCTGTTAAGCACTTTAGCAGCTCCCCTCACTTCTCAGCCTTCCTGCATGTTGATGTTGTTCTTCTTGTAAGAACCATCGAGGCAGGAATATCTTTCTCACACACATGAGATGCCCTGACATTCTCTTCTCAAAAATCAGCGCCAGGCACTTAATGTATTTTTCTCCCACTTTGTTTGCTTAAAAAAAAAAAAAAGAAAACTGTATTTACATTCAACAAAATGCGAGAGAAAAGTTCGCTAAAAGTCTGCCTTGACCTCTCCCTGTTTAGCGGAACAAAGAAGAAAATATTGTATCAAAAGTAACGAGAATGGGGAGTAAGGAGAAAAGAAACAGCTTCTTCTCTATTCAGCTGGGCTGGGGGCGGGGGGTTGGATATTTCCGTTTCTTTGGAGAAGCAGGGCAGCCCTGGGCAGGGATGAATGGAAAAGTCTTGTAAGTGGTCTATGAGGCTGTCAAACTGCTCAGAGTAATAAGCGCTAATGATGGGGTCTCGAGTCCTCCCTGGGACAAAAGGGGGCTTCGAGGCCTCGCAGAGGCTGAATAGCTAATAAGTTTTCAGGGCGCGGGGGAGGGAGGGTGAGGTAGGTGCCGACCAATTGATTTTGCAAGTGCAAAGAAAAGCGAGGCTTGCAGGTTGGGGCGAGTCTTGTCCCGGTGCAGCTGGGGACAGAAGGCCCACTTACCAGGGTACTGCATTGTAAAGGGCAAAGCTAGGCCCTGGAGAGCAGAGAGGCTGCTACGAGCGGGTGACCACAATACAGCCAGGAGAATGCGCCTAGGGAAAGCCGCAACACGCTTGTCCAAACACTGCAGGGCGAGATCACCCGTGTACATGCCGGGCACAAGCGTGTGCAGAGTGAGTACACACGCCGACAAATCTTTCGCTCCAGTTTGCACACCCCTGGAGCAGGAGGGGGTTGCTCCATGACTGTCCCGTATGCTGACCCCGCATAAACGAGCAATTGCTTTCTTATTGTTCTGTGGCAGTCTTTTGCTGATCGCCTGCTAACGCGTTTTCATTGCAGACAAAGGGGGATTTGGAAATCAACTGACAGCTCCACCCTGGCTGAGAGAGCTGCTCTGCCTGGCTTGCTGTCCCGAGAATTTAATGTGCTTCCTTGTCGGTAGAGGTTAGAAACCAGACCTGGTATAGAACAGACGCACAACTCCCCCCTAAGACCTCTGCGAAGGAGACGAGTGTGTCTTTTAGGGCTAAACATGGGCGAGCTTTGCATTCTGGGCCTTTCCCGCATCCAATTAAGTGCTTGGGAGGATCAGAATCGCTCCCTGTTCCAGCTACTCCCTGGCACTGTCCACACATTATAACTGCAAGAGGCGGGTGTGGCTGCTAACTGCCCCTTCCGCTGCTGTTACCGGCATTTAAGGCGAATGTTTTAGGAGTGCGGGGTCACAACCAGCCCAATGGGTGGAGCTGCGGTACGAACCTACAGCCCCAGAGTCAGGGCCCGGCCCTACGGAGGAGGAGCCCCACTGAAAACCGACCCATGCGTTTGGCCCGGTGGGAAAGAGAAGGAAATGCGAATGGGACGTTTAACACAGCGTTCGAGGTGGCGTGGCCCGGAGGGGGGAGGCGGGTGATAACAAACATGCATATTCCCAGGGGCTTCTCCCGCGGGACCCCCAATCTGTGCCTTTGTGTGGGAATGAACCATATGGGCCTGTGTCCCTACCGCCGCCCCAAGCCACTGGCCTGGCTAGCAGCAGCTCCATAGCCTGGACGGAGGAGGAGGATGGAATTCAGATTTGCACCCTGCATACAGACTACGAGTAAATGGAGCAAGCAGGCCTTGGGTTCCAAGTCAACGAGAATTTCATGCCACTCCCCGATCTCTTTGGGCAAAATCCGCATGAGGAGGGGGCGCCGGGGGAGGGGGCGGAGACCTCCCTTCTCATCCACGGAGGGAAAACTTCACCGCAGCCTCATTGGTGAATGGAGACTTGGTTGCATAAAACTATCAATTCCAGCCTTTTAATGGGGGGCAGGTTGCCTCTATAATATAACAAAAGGCTGTAAAATACCAGTAAAGGCGACCCTGGCCCTTACACGCATGCACAGCTCAGCAGGGCTTTGCTGGGGACCCCTCTCCGCAGCCCTGGAGCCCTTCAGATTGCTTGGCTCTGAAATTGTGGGCCTGGGAGCATCGTGTTTTAATTGCAAACCAGTGATGTGTTTAACAGTTTGGGGGCGAGGGGGGGGATGAGCAGTTGCTTTATTTATTTTATTTTATTTTCTTACCCTCCGCTCTTTGGTGCCCGTTGTTATTTTTATGGGAAATTACGTTAAGAAACTTGCCAGTTATTAACTACGCGCAGCGGCCTCCTGATTGTCATCCTTGCAGTATTCAATGCCCGGTGGCAGCTAAGCTGTTTCAGATCACATCGGGCTGCTTCCTGAAGTCCAGACTCATCCCTTGGGTCCCACTGTCTCTTCCTTCTATTCCCCCTTAAATAAATGTGGGTGTTGGGGGGGGGGAGGGGAATATTATTTTTTCTTGCGTCAAAGCCTAGGGATTAAAATGGTTTAGCTTCTTTCTTAGTGGTAATCACTAATATTACAGTGGATGTTATAATCAATGGATGCGAGAAAGGTATTGATATTAGACTAATAACCACAACCAGTTGATCTGTTATTTTACTCTATTACTCGTTAGACTTTAGGGTAAGATCCTATTGTACAGGCTAATAATCCACTGGAGCCAGTAGGTAGATGATCAAGCTTTGGCTCTTGTTTCCTACTATGTTTAATAAGCAAAATCCAATTAAAATTAATCGACTGATGCTTTCCCCGCACTATATTCTTGAATAATACCCAATAAAATTAGATAACGGTAGTTTCTTGAGTACCCTGCCTCAAAAAAAAAAAATCATTTGCCAAGCTGTAGTATTTTGCCCTTTTATGAACGTGATAGTTGTACTGCTAAAAAGACCTAATGGACCATAGAGCGGGCGCTCTCCTGGGTTTTTAATGGGGCTTTATGTAGGAAAAAAACAATCTAAAGCACGACTCTGGTCTATTGCGCAGAGGGACCGCCTATGATGAGACGTTAAATTGTGGCCACTGCTGTCTTTGTGCGTAGGCAGTTCGGCTTGGGGTCCTGTGATTTTTAATTCTGTCGTTCATTTCCACAGCCAGGCCACTGAAGATGAAACGGCCCGCTCGATTGCCAGTGGGCTTCGAGCGTGGGGAGCACCCAGCCCTAGGAAGGAGGAACCATGGGGGCAGCTGCAGCTGCGCACGCGCCATCCCGACCATTACACTGGGCTGGGACGCTCCGGCGCGGCTCCGGGCTGGACTCCGAAGTAAAGCCACGTGAGGCCGCTGGCTGCCACGCCCTGCGCGCGCCATCCGGGTCTGCACCCTGGCTGGGTCACCCGGCCTGAGCTCGGGGGCTGCCTGGGTTTGGAGAGCGGGAGCGCTGCTCTGTTACGGGTGTGGTCTGGAGCTCCGGCAGCAGGAGCGGGGCTGTCATAATTTGTTAGTGGAGGGCAGCTGTGGGGAGCTTGCAAAATCTCTTTTCCTACAAAGGATCCTACAGCCCAGTTCCTACTGTGTGATCTCTGCAGCGCCCGCCTTATCCTGCATCAGCAGACTGCCGTGGGGCTGGAGGAATGCAGAACAGGTCCACTGTACTGTGTAGTTTTAAGCGATAGGCAGACCTATGTAAAAGGCATGGGTTTCTCTGTTTTCCTTGCTGGAGGAAGGGTTGCTTTGAGGTGGAACGGTTAGGGCAGGGAGCAAAGGAAGGAAATGGGAGATCATGGGAAATGCAAGAGACCCCCCTGGGCGTTGGGGATGGTTTAGGGAGCAAATGGTTTATACCATTGGCTTTCCTTTGGCTGAAGGTGGTGGCAAAGTGCTCTGTCATAAAGCTCCTCCTCCGATTTAAAATGCCCTATGATTACCACTGGAGCTACTCCAGATGTACAGTGATGGGAATCTGCCCCTTGGATTCTAAAGCTCTCAATCTCTCTTTGTCACACACCCATCCTCGTGCAGAAGGAATTGAATTTGTTCCTTGTGCGGCAAAGAGCTGATTTACATTGTGTGCTCGGAGATACTAGAGAGAGAATAAGGCCACATCTACACTGCAAAGTTTCGTTCACACAATTTATGTTGGTAGGAAGCCACCATGGTTGCTTGTGCACGTATGTATTTGGGCCCTTGTGTCAGTGGGCACATACTCACCAGGAGTGCTTGTGTCGATGCACAGGGCAGAGCACCATGGGCAAGTAGCCCAGTATGCAACTTGCCACCATCCAGCGCACTGTCTTTTGGAAAGTTTTGTCAACGCGTGGTGGGGCCGAAACAAGTTGTGCAGAGGTGCTGGGAGCAAGGGGTCAACTTCACAGTGTACAATTGTCTCCATCCCATAATGTCCTCTATATCCCATAATTTTCTCACTTTTTTCGAAATCCCACAAACCTGCATGACCTTCCTTACTGTCCATGATCTCTGACAGAAGCATGGAACCTGCACAGCTCTGTACTATTGTCATGAGTGTTGCAAGCATAGGATGCGTGATACAGAGCCACAAGAAGAACCAAATCAGTGGGGAACACGATTCCTTGGGGGACAGATTGCTGTAGGACACAGCAAGAACCAATTCAAGGTTGGTGGCATTCACAGAGAAGCTGCAGATGGTGGAGCGCTGCTTCTGGGACTGAGAAGTGAGCCCTGACTGGTGGGATTGCATCATAATGCAGGTTTGGAATGATGAGCAGTGGCTGCAGAACTTTCGGATGCATAAGGCCACATTCCTGGATCTGTGCACTGAGCTCACCCCAGTCCTTCAGCTCCGGGTCACCAAAATGAGAGCTGCACTGACAGTGGAGAAGTGAGTGGCGATCACACTGCGGAAACTTGCAATGTCAGTTTTCTACCTGTCAGTGGGAAATCATTTTGAAGTTGGAAAATCCACTGTGGGGGCCATTGTCATGCAAGCTTGCAGGGCCACTAATCACCTCCAGCTATGCAGGACTGTGACTCTCAGCAATGTGCAGGACATCGTGGATGAAATATGCAGCACTAGGATTCCCAAACTGTGATGAAGCAATAGACAGCACCCATATCCCTATTTTGGCACCAGACCACATTGCCACGGAGCACATCAACAGAAAGGGCTACTTTTCTGTGATTATGCAAGCACTGGTGTATCACCAGGGATGCCTCACTTACATCAGTGTTGGCTCATCAGGGAAGGTGCATGACATTCACATCTTTAAGAACACAGGATTTTTCAGAAAGCTACAAGCAGGGACAATCTTTCCTGACCAGTGGGTTAGCACTGGGAATGTTGAAATGCCAATAGTGATCCTGGGGGACACAGCCTATCTGCTGCTCTCCTGGCTTATGAATGCATACACCTGCCATCTCAACAGCACCAAGGAGAGATTCAACTACCGATTCAGCAAGTGCAAAATGAGACTTGAATGTGCTTTTGGTATATTAAAGAGATGCTGGTGTTGTTTACTCACAAGATTGGATCTCACTGAGAAAAATATCCCAATGGCTATAGCTGCCTGCTGTGTCCTCCATGTATCTGTGAAGCAATGGGGAAAAGTTGTTACTGGGGTGCAGGGTGGAGGTGAAGCAGCTGTCTGATGAGTTTGAATAGCCAGACATAAGGGCTATTAAAAGAGTTCAATGCAGAGCTATACAGCTCAGGGAGGCTTTGAAAGAACATTTTAACAGTGAGTCACAGTAATGAGTTATGGTGTACTGTGCTTTACCTGGCCCTGCTGTTTTGTGGCCTGTTAGGAATTGTGTGGTGCTTGCTGTACATGTAAGAGTATAACACTGCCAATGTACTAATTCATTTTGTTTGTCACCGAGCCTATGAGTTGTGTACGGTAACAAGTAATTGGTTGCTTTCAGAACTGTTTAGGCATTCTGCAGCCTATGCTGTGAATGAATAAAGATGAATTAATTTTCCAAATAATAGAATTTTATTGAGTAACAAAATCAGTGTAAAGAAAAAATCTACATTAAAAGAAAATGCATCAAAAACTTAATAAAGTAATAGAAGAGAACTTATGAAGGGAAAAAAACATTCATGTCCATTTTAGCTACATACACATACACTAACCGAGGCTTTCACAGATTGGTGTATGTGTGACGGAATGCACCCCTGTATTCACACCTTACAGATTATTGTAATATTCTTTGTACAAATTATGCCTTGTGAAGTATCATTTGAAAATTCATAACTTACTGATCAGTAATATCATGGTAAAATATGCATAGCTGCATTATGTGTAAAATTAAACATTTCCCCCTGTATGAAGTTAAAAATACATGTTTGGACTCAGGTAGCACCAAACTGGTCAAATAGACCTGTCTTGAACAAAGGAGTGTATTCTTCTCTTAATTTACATTTAAACAGTAAACAGAGTCATCAGGCAGAAAGAGGGAAGGGAGCAACAGAAGACGCTCACACAGGTGAAAAAACACAGCAGGGAACATCTAACACAGACTCTTTTTCTCCTTGTTCTCAGCTGGAAATGCTTTTCAAGAGGGGTAGTGAAACTATAAAAAGGAGATGCAAACAGCCCAAAAGGCCTCCCTTCTCCCTCCCTGTGCATCTCACTCTTTGCACCTGAGAAGACAAAAGAAGCAATCGTTGGATGTGAAGGAAGGGTCCTGACCTAAAGGCTGGTCAGTAATGCTGTTGGAAGCATGTGGTCAAAGCTTTGCTTTAAATCTAATATAGTTTTATCTTTATTTTTCTTGTAACCATTTCTGACTTCTATGCCTCATTGCTTGTGCTCACTTCAAATCTCTCTCTTTGCAGTTAACAAACTTGTTTTATTATTTTATCTAATCCAAAGTGTTTCAGTTAAACTGTCTGGGAAATTGTATTTAAGGTTATAAACTGGTGTATTTATTCCCTTAAAGGAATAACAGACTTAATATATTTGGAATGTTCAGAAAAGGGCTGGGCAGCACAAGACATATTTTTGGGGGGAAGTCCAGGACTGGGGGTGTGTTGGGGGTCACCCTGCAGAAGTAACTCAGGCTGGTAAAAGCCATAAAGTAACCCAAGTGTGGCTGGCTGGCTGCAGTTACACACACACATACACACACACCCCTGCATGCTGGAAGGCTGTTTGTGAGTGGCCCAGGTGGGAGCTACTGCAGCAAGTCATGGGTGCAGGGCAGAGGTAACACAGCCCCTCACTGGTCTGGACTGCACCCTGGTATGTACCAGTATGTGAAGCTCTGGTTGTCTTTAATGCCCCTGGAGTAGAGTGGTAGGGGTAATGCAGTGACCCCTGATGCCACCTTATATGTTGGGAGCTGGGGATGGGGGTGGGGTGGAGAGAGGTGCCTGTAAGTCCAAAGGAATCTGCAGCATCTGTTTGCTCCCAGAAAAGCCCCATTATGTCCTGGTGCTTCTCCCTCTCCTTTTCCTGCTGGGACCCCCTGTGCCTTTCTCCTCTCCACTCTTTCCTTTTCCAGGCTGTCTGCAATGTTCGCCCTGTGCTCACTGTCTGATGCAGCACGGGCTTGCAGGATCTCATTGAACATGTCATCTGTAACCCCAGAACTTGACATTACTTCAGTCAACCATTTTGTGTGTCCAGCCACTGCTAGCTGAAAACCAAATACCACATAGCTAGAAATAATTTTAGAGCTGAGAGGCAAGGCCAAATAGCTGCACAGTTGCAGTTGTAACAAAAAGTTAATATACCATAAAAATAAAATGTTTAAGCAGCTGACCTTGGTTAAGTGTCCCTGACATATAAGTTTTATTGTTGTTATAACTAAAAATACAAAAAATGTTTTAATAATAAAAAATAATAAGTAATTTACTAAAATTTTAAAAATTGGCAATGCACTAGGGTTTCCTGTGGTAACCCACTAAAATCACTACATGTTATGTTCTTTTTTTAAAGTTAACTATAAAAAATTAAGCAAAAATATACACTATAAAGCAGTTCAAGGGAACTTTTCTTTGGGCAGGGAGCTGGCACATAAATTCCCCAGCAGCTGGAGGGAAGAAGGGCCTCCGGGAGCCTGGTTGCTGATTACTCAAAACTATGTCAGATGTTAGGTAAATATAAATGTTTGGGATGCTCTGAACCTACTTCTACAGCATGTTTGTGCATGGTGTGCTTAAAACCTAACAAAAAAAGGAGTTTTAGGTAAAAGCACTTTTGTATGTACCAATCATTTATCAAACAAAGGAGCTGTGTCCTCACTAATTTATTCCTAACACTGCCTAAAAAAACCCAGTTAAGTTAGCACTGCTTTCAGTTTTAAAAACCCTGGGTAACAATCCTGTGTCCTTTCTTTCTCCTCCTTATCTGGCTCAGGTGTTCCATGGGTGTGCAGTGGGACCCCCTCAAGGCCTCAATGGCAGTAGCTGAAGATAAAACACATAGAGGTACCATTGTCAGTATAGTCACAACGGAAAGGAAAACTTAAGATTCAGAACCCCTTTAAAGTTTTTAACAAGATATGCTCATTCACACTTCTGCTTGGGATTGCTTGTGCACGGCGCCACTCGCAGCAACAGCAATGGTGAGCACGGCCCGCCGGGGTGAGGGAAATGAGGAGCGAGTTGCTTGGTTGTATGAAACTAGGAGTGTAGGGAAATGGCACTGACTACTGGCACCATTTTCCACAGGTGGTGGTGATTTTATGTGATAACTCACTCCTGGGAGCAACAAAGGCACAGAGAGCACAGCTGCTGCTGGCGTCCCAAAGCCGCCCGGGCCCGTATGCCATTAGTCTATGTATTGCAATGGTGCCTGCCGGTGTTGTCACTGAGTGGCATGAGAAAGCATCCTCCCCTGGAGGAAGAAATAAGGCTGCCATTCAGGGGAGGATTGCAGAGAACCTCCCTGGAAGTATCATCAAGATCTCTCAGGAGGAAACAAGGGACATCTCTGAGTACATAAACACACTGCTCAACAAGGCCTCCCTTGCCTAACTCTGCAGGCTATGAAAAACAGACAAGAAGTTTACCTCTCACTGTTATACCGCTACCTCTTCTAGTACGAGTCAATTAAAGAAAAGTCAGTAGCTGTGTCTTGTTAAGTTCACGGCGCCATCACTGTAATGGGAAATACATTTACCCGATTCAGAGTAACAGCCGTGTTAGTCTGTATTCGCAAAAAGAAAAGGAGTACTTGTGGCACCTTAGAGACTAACCAATTTATTTGAGCATAAGCTTTCGTGAGCTACAGCTAACTTCTTCAGACCTCAGACCTCTAAGACAGGGGGCCATATTGTATCATCAATAGGAATCTCTGTTTAACTGATGGCCCCACAGTGCGGAGGAGAGACCAATGCGCTGGAGGTAGAATCCTATGGACAGACTAAAATGTGCATTGGTATAGATGTAACACTCTATTATCCCCCGCATGAAAATGTTGTTCCCCTTCCAGTGTTGCAGCAGTTGGTTCTTTATTGGCCATCATAGCTAGAACACTGAGGTGCAGTTTTGGAAATGTCTTTCAGATATGTAGGGAGAGAAGGTGTATCTCCAGCTCCCCAAACTCTGAAAATCAAGAGGAGCATTTCATTGTTCTCATTCAGCGGTGAAATCCCTGCATCACAATCTTTCCTTATGCTGAGCAGCAACTTGACTACAAAGGGCCCCTTAAAAAAGAGCGGTTGGGAGCCGGTGTAGAGTTAAACGTGGCGTAGGAACCTGTCTGTGCAGCTCATGGACTGAGGCTACCTCGGTGCTGTGCACTAGCCTGCAGTGGTCTGGGCAGGTGAGGAGGCTCATTGGCACTGTGCTCTTTTATCTATAGAATTCAGCCATATTGGAGCCTTTCTCATTTAGGAGAGTGAGGGCAAGGCTGGAGTGGCGGATAGCCTTGTTTAAAGTGATCTCTGAGAAGATGTTTGAGGGGGGGATGACTGTGGAAAGGTATCTGGGTTGCTGTGGAAACTACAAGATGAATGGTTACTAAAGGAGAGGGTGATGGACTGGAATAAAAGAACAAGACTACGAATTCGCTCTCCAGAAAGGCTCTCTCCTTCCATCCCCCAAGAGGTGCAGACCAAGCCAAACAAGCGGACAATGATCACGATTAAAAATGCCTGTGGTTCTAGAGTGTGCTATGTGCTATTTCCTAGAAAACCCCTGGAGAAATGTAAGAGACTGCATCTGCCCCATGCTCATTCTCAAATAACCAGGATGGCCTTGTAAACTGGTTACATTACGTATATTTGTATTTGGGAATCTTGGGTCACATCAAGGCATCCATTTTAGGGCAGGACTCTCCACTGATTTCAGCAGAGACACCTGCTTCAAAACAGATGGGGCTCTATCAGCCCCTTAGTAATTATTTATTTGTTTGTTCATTACTATAGTGCCTAGGAGTCCCAGTCACAGACCAGGACCCTATTATGCCACAATGGAATAATCATTTAATAGAATATCAAGGTTGGAAGGGACCTCAGGAGGTCATCTAGTCCAACCCCCTGCTCAAAGCAGGACCAATCCCCAATTTTTGCCCCAGATCCCTAAATGGCCCCCTCAAGGATTGAAGTCACAACCCTGGGTTTAGCAGGCCAATGCTCAAACCACTGAGCTATCCCTCCCCCACAAATTTTTGAAAATTTGAGATTTTCAAAAATGTTTAAGGGATTTTGAATGGAACAGTTGTGTCTAAATCCCTTAGAATGCTTGGAAAAACTCAACTTATTTGGTGTGTTACATTTGTTTCTATAACATTCCCCTTGTTTAAGAAAGTAGAAGCAGGAGAAACAATACGAAAGTACCAGACTATCATCATATAGGGACACACACAAATACACACACACACTAGCAGGAGGGGAAAAGATTTTGCTTGAAGAGTCCAGTTTGAATTTGTTAGTTAATTCTGTTCCACTGTAAGCATTTTAAACTGTGGATTGAATGTAGATTTCACAGGAGAACAACTGGAAGCTACTCAAGTATGGTGGAGATTTAACCACATACACACACGCTGACTGGGAGAAAAAAGGTCTTTGTTATCCATTGCTCTTTACTCAATGTTCCATAGTAACCCACAACATCACAGCTACTGGATGCTATCTTTTGTGTAGGCTTTACTAGGATGTGTCTTATGAAGGTTATAATCTACCAGCCATTTAACCTTTTTAAAGACTTGTGGATTTCAATGGGAAGCTCTGCAGAGAGGTGGCAGGAAAGTGGTCCACTGAATTGGGATTGTCTTCTTCTACTGGGAACCTCTGCAGCCTCTTTCATCTAATCCCACTTGATCACTTTAATCCATGGGACTGTAGTTCTCCACTGTTAGCTCAATTTAAAGGGAAGATTGCCATGACCTCCTTAGCTCACCCTCTTGTGCCGAAGCACTGAAGCTCACATGCTTCTTTAGGAGTGGACCTCAGAACACTCTTCACATCAGATTAGCTGCAATACCAAGGTAAAAGAGTGGCAGCCTTCCTTCTGAATTTCCCAGGTTTTGAGGGTGTAAATTAGAACTTCCCTCTTATTATCTATAAACCATAACTCCCAGTAAGGTGTATAGTTATACATGTCAAATGATTTCAGCCACTTCAAGAAATGTAGAGACACAGACCATAGCAGTGCTTCAGGAACTGAACTGTTGCTTTATAATAAGGTTTTTATGAAATAAATATATTCTAGTAAACATCATCATCCATACACATTCCTCTCTACACTGAAGATTGGTATTTCAGCTCTGTTTTTGAGTTGTTTCAAGTCTGTTTGAAAGCCTGACAACCAGTTCTTCAAAATTACCATGGTCCTTGCTCCCTTTCTCATTAATGTTGCTTTGTCCACATCTACCTGCCGATTTACTGCAGTAACTTGGTGCCTGATTTTTCATCCACTGAAAACTTCGGGAGGTTTTCGTGGATAAAGACTGCAGAGTAGAGCCCAAAGTCACACTGAGCTGTTCTACTGGAAGCCTGCACTCCTGCAGCATTCACCACCCATTCAGATGCCTCCTTTCATAATACCCACTTGACACTTATTGGTAAGAATGCATTATAGGTCCGATTCCGAAGTCCTTTCTCATGCATTATAGCCATTGAAGCAAATGAGGTCTGTGTGTGCAACAACAGCTTTCAGTCTTATGCGGGTATCTGGTGTGACACCATGGTTCAAGACTCCCTAGAAAATCTGTTCTCTAGTATATCTAGGCCCATCAAATGAAAATAGTAAAGAAATCATCTTAAATATGCATTTCCTACAATATTTTTTAATAATACACTTCTAATAAAAATTCCAGTAGGCATCATTGGAATATTTTGGTTTGTCTCTGTCATTTTCTACTGTTTGCTATTGCTTCCGCTGGAAGGAAGACCAACATCCCCAGGAGCCAGTATACCAGTAGACCTATTTCTCTGTTCCAAAACCTAGCTACCAAACAGAATCAGTTGGAACCACTTAAAAATCTTCATTTGGGTAACACCACTGGTGAGTAATGCACTTTGCAGACATTGTTTCCTGCCCCAGAGAGCCTACATTCTAAGGCCTCGGTCCAGCACACAATTCACCATCCATTGACTTCAACAGAACTACTTCCCTTAGCAAGGTTGTGCTCGTGCTTAAGTGTTTTCAGGATCGGGGTTTAAATGGGAAAAATACAGGTAAATGGGGTGTGGAATGCAGCCTGAGAACAAAGTGAATATGCTGTTCTGTCCATCATGTAACATTGCACTCCATATGTTTTATGGAAATATGCTTATGAGTGTGAATATGATGTAACTGGAATATGCTTTATGCAAAAGGTCTCTTGTAAGGTATCATAACAAAGGTTATAATCTACTGAATATATTCCTCCTATTTGTATGCATATATCATTCTTGTATCTGCAGCTAGAAATATGAAGTATAACTCTGAGGTCTTACTGTAATCATGCAAAGTGTGGGCCATTAATGGTGGTTTAGAATCTTGATGGTTCCCATTGATTAGGACAATTTGTTGTAAATGGTTGGTTTACCTGCAAGCCTTCCTGTGTACATGTGGGCCAACCCAGGAAGAATGGAGACTGGGGGGAGGGGGTCTTACAGTGACATGTGACCATGTCACATGATACTGGAATCCATCTTAATCCTTGTACTTTTCCATTGATGAGGTGGGGGTGGGGACAAGCACAGACAAAAGATTCCTGCCTTGTGCCAAAGCTATAAAAGGGGGTGGAGCAGGACAAAAGCGTCTGCCAGTCATGAGGAAACCCCTGCTTACCACCTGAGATGTCTGCTGGATCTAACAAAGACTTTACCGGGGACTTGGCCCAAACTAGGAAGGAGTCTAGTCCATGAAATAAATTTATTGGAACATCTTTGAGGGTGAGATATTACCTTTAATAAATTTCTTAATGTATTAGGCTTAGACTTGCGAGTTTGTTTTATTTTACTTTTGTGACTTACTTTGTTCTGTCTGTTATTACTTGAAACCACTTAAATCCTACTTTATATACTTAATAAAATCAGTTTTGTTTATTAATAAACCCAGAGTAAGTGATTAATATCTGGGGGAGCAAACAGCTGTGCATATCTCTCTATCAGTGTTATAGAGGGTGGAAAATTTATGAATTTACCCTGTATAAGCTTTATACAGAGTAAAATGGATTTATTTGGGAACTGGGTGTCTGGGTGCTGGAGTCAGATAACCTGCTGAGCTGTTTTCACTTAAGACCTGCAGCTTTGGGGCCGTGGTCCAGACCCTGGGTCTGTGTTGCCGCAGGCTAGTGTGTCTGGCTCAACAAAACAGGGTTCTGGAAGTCCCAAGCTGGTGGGGAAAATGGGCTCAGAGGTAATTTCAGCACATCAGGTGACAGTCCCAATGGGAACTCAGGTTCAGTCACACATCACTTTGTTAAATCCAAGGTATTCATTTTTACTTTGTTAATTGTAATTTCAGTTAAATTAATGGATTCTGAAACGAGGCACGAGAGCAGGGCTGGATAGTTTTGGTGGAAGTCTTTCTGGAAGAAATGAGTTTTGAAGAGTATGATGGGGAAACACGACACATGCCATGAAAGGTTGAGCCTGGTCCGGAGAGGCCAGTTAATCTGCCCGCTGGCACCAGGAGGGTGGGCCAAGCCTAGTTAGAAATAAAGCCCAGCTGGGGAAGAGCAGGGGTTTTGTTATAAAGAGCTGGATGACCTAGTTAGACAGAGGAAACATAGAAGAGAGCAGGGGGGCAGCTTCCAATCTCTGAGAAGCCACATGAAGGTAGGCTAAGGAGGGGAAAGAAGGAAAGACCAAACAGGCTCCAATGGTGAGCTGGAGGCCTAAGTGAAGCCCTTCTTGACCCCCTGAGTAAGGGGAGGAATGGGTTAGCCCCAGGATTGGGGGGTGGATTGAGGCACAGAACGATAATCTAAAGCAATAGAGACTTGCCTGTGATGAGGTGTTGGCCAGCTAAGCTAAAGGTCTGTTTTTTGTATAAGTTACTTTAGTGGAAAACTGTGGTCCCAGAAGGGGCAAGACTCTACAAAATGGTCTTGCTGGGGGGGCCAGAATACTCTTATGTCATCAAAAGACAGTGGAGGATACTAAGGTAAAATTTGCTGTAGTACCACAGCCAGCCGGGGGGGGGTGTTGGGGTGGCAATTCTGCCACAAGGAGTATAAAGTGTTTACTACACGGCTCCTAATACATTTGCCTGGCTTCGCAAATCTGCACCTGCTCCCGTTTCTGTTGTGGGTAATGGGAGCTGCAGGTGCTCAGCATTCTTATTAAGTTGTCCAAATATGGATTTAGGCGCCCAACTTTAGGCACCTAGGTTTGAAAACTTTGGCCTAAATTCTTACATTTTGGGGGGGAAGAGGACTAACCATTTTAAAAATCTTTGTCTTCACACTTTCAAAGCAGGCACTTAAAAGGTTTTGATACCCTCCCCTCAACACTACATCAAACAGTGCAGTTATAATGCATTGCTTGGTAGTTTGAAAGTACTCACCCTCTTGCATCAGAGCCATTGCTGAGAGAGAGAGAGAGAGAGAGCGAGCAACTGAGTAAACTAAATGTCTATTACAGAAACAAACACGTTTGAAGAACAAAACCTGTGCATACACATTAGATATTTAATGGGCTGTTTCTTTTGTATGTACAGTATACATCCATTTCTATAGCAGAAATCTCTCCTCTTTGAGCAAAAACATTAACCTTCTGCAGTTCACCTTGGTTTGCAAATGGTAAGAATCAATTCACCTAAGATGGATGTCAACTTTTAACTAGCTTGCTACATTATCTCAGCTGGAGAGGACACTAAAAATAGATGCATTGCATTTTACATTTTCAACAGGGAGACTTTATTATCATTTAGATTCATCATCATTACATTACCTACCATGGCTCTTTGAGCTGAAATCCACGGAGCTGGCACTGATGAAGTGCTTTCAGAGTTCACATACTGATGAATGGAACAACTTGGACAGTATCTCAATTGCTAGCAATAGCAAATGGAGCAGCCCATTTCCTAGAGCTACAGTATAAAACTGTTATAGAAAATCTACTGAAGAGGACTTTGCATTGTTTCAGCTTCTTCTATAAGATCCAGTAAAAATCACTGACTTTTTTTCTGGCCTTCTGCAGAAATGACACTGACACTGAGTGTTTTTGTGTTTTGTTTTTTTATTGCACACATCTGTTGGGTCACTGATTTGCAAACCCTTACTCCTGTGAGTAGTCCTTACTCTGATGAGTATCCCACTGAAATCAATTGGCCTATTCATAGCAGCAGGGACTACTAGCCTGAATAAAGGTTTCTAGGAACAGTCCCTATGTTGAGTGAAAAGGGAGTACAGAAAAAATGCATGTTCCAAAGTTCACACACCAATATTCTTATCTGATAGATTTTATTTGTTATAATACTTGGTTGTCTTTTGTAGAAAGTCAAGAAGGACCAACCCAGTTTAGATTCTGATGGCATTTTTCTATTGTTGAACTCCTTTCAGGAGTTAGAATCTGGCTATTTATTTTGTACTCAAATACTGTCCTATACTTTTGTATTCCCAATACATATCACCTCTCAGCTGTGCTATTAATAGACGTACTCAGCTGTTACAGTGATGGGTACTGTATAAAATCCTAAGTAGATAAAGATTTTTTTAAGTAAAAAAACTTGTAAATTATTTTTGTCTTTTAAGTTTTCAACGTAAAATAAGGATGTTTGAATGTACTGAGGGCCTGATCCAAAGCCCACTGCAGTCAAAGGAAAGACTCCTGCCACTCTGGCCCAGTCACTAATGATTCTGTTTATTCTGTATCAATGACACATGCAGATTTGCAGAGGCATGGCTCAGAAAAGATGTGATTCACCTTGGGGCATCCACAGAGCAGATGGTACAAGCAGCAACTTCTTGGAAGTATTGCATTGTAATGAAATATATATTTATATTTAATAGAGTGGTAAGAATTAGCTGTTCCAGAAATAAACCTTACTTCATATAGGCTTTACTATGCAGTGGATTTGTGTTTTACTGTATAATCCACTGTTAAACCCCAGTTAGGGTCTGATCCAAAGCCTATTAAAGTCAATAGAAAGACTCCTATGGATGTCAATGGAGTTTGGATCAGGCCCTTATTGAATGACATAGATGTGAAACTTCAGCTATATATTTTTAATTTTTAGGACAAGATTACCAACAGCATGTCAAACCTTGGGGAGAAACTCCCTGATACCCAGCTTTTGTCCATGGTCACAATGTTATATCATAATTTCACAAGGACTTATGCTGAGATGCCTCAAGAAAGTCTACGGAGCAGCCCACTGTAATGAAGTTCAATAAAGTGTGCCGTGATTTTTATATGGAATGTTTACCCAAAAAAGTATATCAAAGTCAATAGACTTCCAGCTACTGTTGAGTAAAAGGGTATTGATTGGTTAAGTTTTCTTTATCCAAGTGGAATGTGTGTAAATTGCAGTGGAAGGGATAACATGTATAGAGAAGTTACAGAGTGTGAACTGCACACATCTTCAGGAGCAGGATCATTATTTAACAAGCACACAATTGTGGATGTTATGGAAGAACACCGTGAATAGGGGTAGTCCTGACTCAGGCATTGGCATCAATGAATTTACTCCCACGAGTAGGGATTACTCTTGGAGTAACAATTGTGGCATTGGATCTACTGTCTCACCTGACATTCGGATGTCATTTTTTTCAAGCACCACACAAACTGCACAGAAACTAAGGCTGGAACTGCAGCCAGGTTGACCCCAGCTTTACAAAGCTCTCAGAGGACACCCAAATCTAGAGTCAACTCAGAAAGTAGAGTATCTTATCAGCTGGGGGGACATATTGACAATTTGTGACTCTGGGTGTCAGGAATAGGTTTCACTCTGCACCTCATAGGTTTGGGTCCATAATAGCTCTGAGCATCTGCTCATTTCCTTCTCCTAGAAAACACCCGGCACTGAGATGAGTCTCCCTCTACGGAAGGAGCCATGCAGTCTCTCTGTTTGTCTTGTCCATAAGACAGAACTCCTGTCCCAGAGGTAAACATCCAAACTGTCTCTTTGGGCATTGTACTAGAACCAGAGGTTCTCAAACTGTGGGTCAGGACCCCAAAGTGGGTCGCGACCCCATTTTAATGGGATTGCCAGGGCTGGCTTAGACTTAGCGGTGCATAGACAATCCAGGAAGTTTTTGGAAAGCGTAGGGGACAATTTCCTGGCGCAAGTGCTAGAGGAGCCAACTAGGGGGGGCGCTTTTCTTGACCTGCTGCTCACAAACCAGGTAGAATTAGTGGGGGAAGCAAAAGTGGATGGGAATCTGGGAGGCAGTGACCATGAGTTGGTTGAGTTCAGGATCCTGACGCAGGGAAGAAAGGTAAGCAGCAGGATACGGACCCTGGACTTCAGGAAAGCAGACTTCGACTCCCTCAGGGAACGGATGGCCAGGATCCCCTGGGGGACTAACTTGAAGGGGAAAGGAGTACAGGAGAGCTGGCTGTATTTCAAGGAATCCCTGTTGAGGTTACAGGGACAAACCATCCCGATGAGTCGAAAGAATAGTAAATATGGCAGGCGACCAGCTTGGCTTAATAGTGAAATCCTAGTGGATCTTAAACATAAAAAAGAAGCTTACAAGAAGTGGAAGGTTGGACATATGACCAGGGAAGAGTATAAAACTGTTAGGATATAGATATTCAGGCCTGTCTGCAAAGGCCTGTACTCTAAGAATTTAGGTGTATTCTTATCACTTGGCTAGTGATAGAGGTATAAAAGAAAGAATCAAAATCACTGTCTGCTGGTGTAAGGGCCTTCTCTTACTGTGACAGTCTGAGGCCCTGTTCTTAGGCTAAGGCCTTTGGCTAAGCAGCAGAGGCAGCCATAAGCTGGGAAGCGAACGGTCACATCCTCACATTCCAAACTAGTCACATTGAAATAAGGTGCTATTGGGCTGTTAGGCACTATCAGGACAGGATTGTATTCCTATCACCTCCAGAGAAAGGGAAGTGCCTAGAAAATGTAAAAGGAAACTTAGTTTGATAGCATCCTGTCTGGCAAGAACTCACTTATCAATAGCTGGGATGTGAAATCCTCACTTCTGTATTGTTTTGTCATTATAGTTCCCACTTTGCTGTTGTTTGTCTGTATAATCTCTGTCTGGTTCTGTGATTGTTCCTGTCTGCTGTATAATTAATTTTGCTGGGTGTAAACTAATTGAGGTGGTGGGATATAATTGGTTACATAATCATGTTACAATATGTTAGGATTGGTTAGTTAAATTTCAGGAAAATGATTGGTTAAGGTATAGCTAAGCAGAACTCAAGTTTTACTATATAATCTGTAGTCAATGAGGAAGTGACGGGGGTGTGGGTGGGCATGTGGGTGTGTGAGATGGGAACAGGGAATGGGGGTAAGAAAATTGGAATCATGTTTTGCTAAAGGGGGAAATGGGAACAGGGAATGGGAGTAAGGAAGTTGGAATCATGTTTGGCTAAGGGTAGGAATGGGAACAGGGACACAGGTGTAAGGCTCTGTGGTGTCAGAGCTGGGAAGGAGGATACTAAGGAAGGAAACTGGAATCATGCTTGCTGGAAGTTCACCCCAATAAACATCGAATTGTTTGCACCTTTGGACTTCGGGTATTGTTGCTCTCTGTTCATGCGAGAAGGACCAGGGAAGTAAGTGGGTGAAGGAATAAGCCCCCTAACAAAAACTATTGCTCGGGCATGTAGGAATGATATCAGGAGGGCCAAATCGCACCTGGAGCTGCAGCTAGCAAGAGATGTCAAGAGTAACAAGAAGGGTTTATTCAGGTATGTTGGCAACAAGAAGAAAGCCAAGGAAAGTGTGGGCCCCTTACTGAATGAGGGAGGCAACCTAGTGACAGAGGATGTGGAAAAAGCTAATGTACTCAATGCTTTTTTTGCCTCTGTTTTCACTAACAAGGTCAGCTCCCAGACTGCTGCGCTGGGCATCACAAAATGGGGAAGTGATGGCCAGCCCTCTGTGGAGATAGAGGTGGTTAGGGACTATTTAGAAAAGCTGGACGTGCACAAGTCCATGGGGCCGGACGAGTTGCATCCGAGAGTGCTGAAGGAATTGGCGGCTGTGATTGCAGAGCCACTGGCCATTATCTTTGAAAACTCGTGGCGAACCGGGGAAGTCCCGGATGACTGGAAAAAGGCTAATGTAGTGCCAATCTTTAAAAAAGGGAAGAAGGAGGATCCTGGGAACTACAGGCCAGTCAGCCTCACCTCAGTCCCTGGAAAAATCACGGAGCAGGTCCTCAGAGAATCAATCCTGATGCACTTGCATGAGAGGAAAGTGATCAGGAACAGCCAGCATGGATTCACCAAGGGAAGGTCATGCCTGACTAATCTAATCGCCTTTTATGATGAGATTACTGGTTCTGTGGATGAAGGGAAAGCAGTGGATGTATTGTTTCTTGACTTTAGCAAAGCTTTTGACACGGTCTCCCACAGTATTCTTGTCAGCAAGTTAAGGAAGTATGGGCTGGATGAATGCACTATAAGGTGGGTAGAAAGCTGGCTAGATTGTCGGGCTCAACGGGTAGTGATCAATGGCTCCATGTCTAGTTGGCAGCCGGTATCAAGTGGAGTGCCCCAAGGGTCGGTCCTGGGGCCGGTTTTGTTCAATATCTTCATAAATGATCTGGAGGATGGTGTGGATTGCACTCTCAGCAAATTTGCGGATGATACTAAACTGGGAGGAGTGGTAGATACGCTGGAGGGGAGGGATAGGATACAGAAGGACCTAGACAAATTGGAGGATTGGGCCAAAAGAAATCTGATGAGGTTCAATAAGGATAAGTGCAGGGTCCTGCACTTAGGATGGAAGAATCCAATGCACCGCTACAGACTAGGGACCGAATGGCTAGGCAGCAGTTCTGCGGAAAAGGACCTAGGGGTGACAGTGGACGAGAAGCTGGATATGAGTCAGCAGTGTGCCCTTGTTGCCAAGAAGGCCAATGGCATTTTGGGATGTATAAGTAGGGGCATAGCGAGCAGATCGAGGGACGTGATCGTTCTCCTCTATTCGACATTGGTGAGGCCTCATCTGGAGTACTGTGTCCAGTTTTGGGCCCCACACTACAAGAAGGATGTGGATAAATTGGAGAGAGTCCAGCGAAGGGCAACAAAAATGATTAGGGGTCTAGAACACATGAGTTATGAGGAGAGGCTGAGGGAGCTGGGATTGTTTAGCCTGCAGAAGAGAAGAATGAGGGGGGATTTGATAGCTGCTTTCAACTACCTGAAAGGGGGTTCCAAAGAGGATGGCTCTAGACTGTTCTCAATGGTAGCAGATGACAGAACGAGGAGTAATGGTCTCAAGTTGCAGTGGGGGAGGTTTAGATTGGATATTAGGAAAAACTTTTTCACTAAGAGGGTGGTGAAACACTGGAATGCGTTACCTAGGGAGGTGGTAGAATCTCCTTCCTTAGAGGTTTTTAAGGTCAGGCTTGACAAAGCCCTGGCTGGGATGATTTAACTGGGAATTGGTCCTGCTTCGAGCAGGGGGTTGGACTAGATGACCTTCAGGGGTCCCTTCTAACCCTGATATTCTATGATTCTATGATTCCTGGGGCGGAAGCCGAAGCCTCAGCCTCACTGCCTGGAGCCAAAGCCAAAGCCCGAGGGCTTCAGCCCTAGACAGCAGGGCTCAGGTTACAGGCCCCTTATCTGGGGCTGAAACCCTTGGGCTTTGGCCCCCCACCCAGGATGACGGGGCTTGGGTGGGCTCAGGCTTCAGTCCCCCTTCCTGGGGTCATGTAGTAATTTTTGTTGTCAGAAGGTGCAATGAAGTTTGAGAACCCCTGTACTATACAGTCAGGCTAGCCTTTCAGGTTTCATGTATGTAGTTTAAATTTTTCTTCAGAGCCTTTTAATGCATTTTAGTTATGTTCCTTATGGCTGTCCCTTAACTAAAGGAATGTATAGTTAGTGGTACATAGCACTTACAGATGTCTATAGCACTGGTTCTCAACCAGGGGTTCAGGGCACCCTGCGGGGGCCACGAGCAGGTTTCAGGGGGTCCTCCAAGCATGGTCAGTATTAGACTCGCTGGGGCCCAAGGCAGAAAGCCAAAGCCCCAGCGAATGGGGCTGAAGCCTGGGGCCCTGAGCTCCGTCACCTAGGGCTGAAGCTGAAGCCTGAGCAATGTAGCTTTGCAGGGGGCCCTGTAGCATGGGACCCCAGGCAATTGCCTGGCTTGCTACCCCACAGTGCTGGCCCTGACTTTTATATGCTGAAAACCCATTATTGTGGCACAGATGGGCTATGGAGTTTTTATAGTATTTTGGGAGGGGGGCCTCAGAAAGAAAAAGGTTGAGAACCCCAGGTCTATAGGCCCACTGTGTCTGGGATGGTGTGATGTCAACAAGGGCCATCTCTATCCTGTATAGTCATCAGGAAAACCCTTAGTTAAGGTGGAGTTAATAATCATTCTGACCAAAAAAACACCGCCCTGTGATCAGCATGGCCCTCCTGAATGTGAACTTTTAAATGACCAAACTGAAAAACCCAGAAATCTGGTGGCAGTACCAACACAAGATAAGCACACAACCCTACCTGCACCCTCAGGGATGCCAGGAGAAACTGTGAACATCACAGTACCTACCGAAAATTGTTCTGCGAGAGCACTAATAGTTGAAACATCAGGCTTGACCCTATTTTATTGGATCTGTGGTAAAAGTAAAGTGTTTTTCTTAGGTTGGGAAGGAATCTACCTATCTGGACCTTGAGGTTTGAGGTAGATCCAGGAGCAGAATTTTAAGAGCTGAAAATGGCAGGATAGCAGCAATCACCAGTTTTCCTAATGACATTTGTCCATGGGAAGCCAAGTTGTGTACACAGCGGAGGTAAGATGAGAACCAGGAAGCAATACAAAGACATAGGGATGTTATATTTCCCTGCTCTGGCTTTATAAAATATATTTTCAACATGAGACAACTCTTAAAAATCCTTACGGCATGTTGTCCAACAAGACTGGACTACGCAAATGAACTAGAATTACATATGACCACCTCTCCCACCCTGTGTCCCTGTGGACTCCGAACTGTGAGAGGGTGACTCCTCCCCTCCCCTCCAGAGGCACTAGGAACCATGCAGTGTCCCAGCCCCCAGATCATGTGGGCTGGGGAAGAAGACAATTCCAGGGAGGACCTAGTCTTAGGGCCTAAAGAAGCTAAAGCCAGCAAGAGCAGACTCAGAAGCGGCCCCAGTAGGGAGCGATGGACACTGACAGTGTCATTGGCAAGTTTCTGCTGTTCTGATATTGTACATTCTCCTCCCTGTACTGACTGGCTGTTTGCTCCAACCCCCTCCTCACAGTCTCTTGACTTCAGCCTTGCTCCACAGCTGCCCTTCTTGTTCCCCTGCTTGCTCACCTCCCACTCCTCCCCTGCCCTGTCCCCTCATTCCAGCCCCTTCAGTGTGCCCTTGGCCTTCCTTTGAATTTCTATTGAGCTAATCCCCTGGCAGCAAACCCCTTCTCCACAAAAATCACTGCACTAACAAGCTATTTTCCACCACCACACTGATCACTCTGCTTGTGTGTTATACCCCATCCCCCTCTCCCATGTCTATCTTGCCTACTTAGATTGCAAGCTCTCCAGAGCAGGGACTGGCTATTCCAATGTTTTGTACAGTGCCTAGCACAATGGGGCCCCGTTCTCAGTCGGTCCCTATGCACAACTGTAATCCAAATAATAAATAATAACAATATCCTGAGCGACTCGGCCAACCCATTGTCACACTCTCATCCAGCAATGAGCTCTTCTGGGTTTGTGCTTTACACATTAAGTTCAGTAAGAACCCCACTGCTCCCCAATTCTTTTATCTCCTGTAATAATGGATCTCCAACAACCAGAATCTTATGAAAAACACCTCAGTGGTTAGCAAAGGGGCACTCTGTTACCTCAAAGGGGAGCCAAGGTAACTGTAGGTATAGGTGTAGGTATCAAGAAATAAGACAAGCCCCTTTTACTCAGAAGAGCAGACCCGCCCTCTGCTGTATCTGTCACGGGTGGACTGGTACACAGACAGATCTCCCTCCCTCTTCCCTAGGTGTGGTGTGAGAATGACTATAGGTAAAGTTAAAACAACAGGTAAGTGTATTAAGGGAATAAGTACAATAAAGGGAAGGGGTTTAAGCATGAAATAGACAGTGGCTATAGAAAACTAACACAAAACAGTGAAACAGCAGCTTAAAACAGGAGCGTGAAGCTCAGGCCCAAAACACAAAATCACCCTGGCAATCAACTGTATAAAACCCCAACTAAGAGAACTCTAATTGTCTCACCATTAGCACGTCTGTGGCGGCAGTGAAGTCCAGGACCTGCGCTCGTTGGGTAATTGAAACCCTCAGAGGAGGAACACTGGAGAGTCCCACAATGTGACCCGGGATGGAAGAAGCGGACTGAGAACCCTTTGGTGGAGTCATCCCCCAGAACAGGAGCAGGAGGTATACGGCTTCTTCTTTCTTCTCTTCACTACAGGAAAGATGGTATCCTCCGACGATGCACTGATGCTGCGAAGACCTGAACCGTGCACGCACAGCCACTAGGATGGACTGTGGCACTTGTTTGTGATCACAGTTCTTTTATGCAGTTTGTGGTGGGAAAACATGGTATGGTCCCAGCAAAGGCAGGAAACAGTCTGAGGTAAAATTGTTCTTGAGATCGCCCAGTAGCGGGAAAAAACAGTTTGATCAAGTTATAACTAGGCCAGGATGACAGGGCACTAAGGGGTGACAAGATGAAGTTTACAAAATGGTGATTCAGACTCCATTTTGAATTGCTGCTATACCCTTACAAATTACATATTGGGTTTAACATACACATATTTTAATAAGCTATAACGAATCACACCCAACACTTTGTCAAGGGCTTTAATTAAATACATTATTTATCATTTTTGTGAATTATCAAATATTAAAACAAACAAAAATCCCAAACAAACCACACACAGGTATGGCTTTGTATGTATTGACATTACAATGACACCGGAACCTCTGGTTATTGCATATACAAGCAGAGACGGATTAAGGCCACCAAATACATGAGGTATCCAGTGCTGGGAGGGGGAAAGGCATATAGCTCACAACTGTGCACTTTCTGTGGATAATACAACTTAGTTTTACATTGCTTGGGGAGGATTTAGCAGCTGGGATGGGGTCTAGCAGCATGGAAAGAAATGTGGATGTTTTTCACAGGGGAGGAGGGAACTTCCATCCTTACGGCTCCTTATAAAGGTTCTTTAAGCCTTGCTGCCTTCGTGTTATAGCTCAGAGGGGCACCTCCTCAATGAGTTGTCAGCAAGGTAATATGTAGTGGAATATGGGTATTTTAGATTACAGTAGGGCCATCCCTAGATTTTGAAGTTCTTGTAATGGTCAATATTGGCCTTTTAAGGGAGGCTGCCAAGGCACTCTGGGATTTGTAGTTGACAGTTGATGGAAGCTGCGGGCTTCACAGCAAGGCATGGTGGGAAAGAAGACAATATAAAAGGACACCCATCTGTTTGGTGTGGGGAAAGATGTAGGAATAAGAGATAAGGCCTGCTGGGTGATAGTGGCAGAGTATAACCGCTGTGCTTTATACTGCAGTGTTTGGTTTTTCTTTTCTGGCCCAAAGGAAGGGAAAGAAGCAGTGAGGAGGAGACTAGGATTTTAGCTGGAATATTCTGTGCAGAGAGCAGGGCAGCTCAGCTAGAAGGGCCCAGAGACATCCAGAAACAGGGTGTGACAGTTCCTGGGCATGCTCTGAAGCTGTGGGCTACCTACCTGGCTAGTCACACCCAGTCACCCTCAGAGAGCTGAGCCAATCAGAATGTGATGAGGGAGGATTATAAATATATGCTTTAACCTATTGACAATGCAGCTGATTAAGGCAGGCCCTAGTTGTGAGGGCTGGGTCCCAATAACTGTTCCACTTTGGATTCTGGCTACAGATTTCTGCATCACTAGCAATGGAAGGGACTAGTCAGCTATCTATTAACCCAAGGGCTGAAATGCTGCTGGTTGTGGAGATTCCCCCGACTGTCTGTTTGAGGACAAGGCTCAAAAATGTTTTGAAAGGACTGAGATGGTGCCACTCTGCTCAAGCTCTGTAAAGTCCAGGGTGACTTGCAGTCCAGATTGTGGTGACATTAGAAAGACGGAGAAATCATCTCTGAGAGATTATCAGAGGAAGGAATGGATGTGTGTGTATGCTTAAGTTTGGAAATATAGACATTAAATTTAAATATGTAGCAGCAACAAAGGGGGAAGTCTGTGTGAGGAACAGCAGTAGATTTTCTAACAGCTTTTGTTTAAATGTTATTCATAGTATTCAAAAGACCCTTTACAATGTTTTTATACTCTTTACAATGTTTTCTATGTGCTTTGAATGTTTGTTTACTAAGAAACTTCGATGCTCTTTCTCTTTGAAGTTGACTGGGAAATAGTAACACCTACATATCACAGTTTTATACAGTATTACAATAAGTTAAACCTCAGGGCTATTGTATCTAAAAAGACAGAACTTGGGCCTTTGCTTTAGCAAAGAGTTAAGCTGAGGCGCAGGAAGAAGGGGAGTTTAGATTGTTTAGATCAGTGGTTCTTAACCTTTACTGCAGCCTGCACCCCTTTGGTTCTCAAAATATATTCTCGCACCCCTTATCAAAAATCATTGAAATAGGTCAGTTCTTTAAACCTAGATATATTTTTGTTTGTATATTACAGTAATTGTTAAAAGTATAATGTTAATAAATACATAGGTTTGATTAAACAAAGTAGTTGTACTTACGTGGCTGTGCTTAATTTGTGTTTTTCAATTATTTACCTTCTAAAAAAATCTGGCATGTCTTGCAGCCCCAGAAAGGGCATCTTGCACCCCCAGGGGGTGCATGCACCCCAGGTTAAGAACCACTGGTTTAGATTATTCTAGGGGAGTATGTAGCTAACTACTTATGCTAAACAATCTGTTCCACCTTGCATTTAGCTGTGATGCTTCAAGTACCTTTCCCAGACCTGAAGAAGAGCTCTATATGGCTTGAAAGCCTCTCTCTCTCTCTCACTAACAGAAATTGGCCTAATTTACCTCACCCACCTTGTCTTTCTAACATGACAGACTGACATACAATGACATGGAGTCTGGAGGGAGCAGGAGTGGCTTGTGGGCACCTCTGCAGATGAGAAACCTGCTCAGCATCACTAAGGAATCCTGGAGAAAAGGGTGATTTAAGGACTATATTGGGGTGTCTCCCACTCACCCCGAATGGAAGGGGTTAAGGTGGCCAGGTAGGCCTATTAACTCCACAGGCTGCCCCTGGAGGAAGAGCCAGGGAGTTGATTGCAAGCAGGTTCAACTGGGCAGGAATAAGTGGGGCCTATAAAGCCAGGCAGCTGGAAACAGAGAGGGACTGCTGAGGGGAAAGGACAGTCCCTCTCTGGGAAGAGGGAGGAGGGTTTGAAATTGGTACATCCAGAGAGAGGAGGGGAACCAGGAGTGGTAGGAAGCAATCCAGGGAAGGAAGAGTGAGGGCTGGGAGAGGAAAAGCCCAGAACTGCTGAGGTGTGGGGTCCCTGGACTGGAATCTGGAGTAGTGGGCGGGCCTGGGTTCCCCTACCAGCCACTGAGAGGGTGGCATAGACCAGCAGGACAGTGAACAGGAAGACTACCTGAGTCACTGTGGGAGTGACAGATAATTGAAGGACTGTACCCTGGAAGGGGGGAACGCCAAGTGACCTAGCCGGAAGGGCTGAGTCACAAAGAGGACACTGCAGTTCCTAGGATGAGAGAGGAGCTGCAGACCCAAGAGAGAGACGTGTGATCATGGAAAGGGGTGTCAACCTTGAGAGCTAATCCCCAGAGTGACCAGGAGGAGGTGCCAGACAAGCGGTGACTGGTGCGCCCTGTGACAGGGACTCTGACATTGTCCTCTAGCTGGGAGCTTCAGGGGAGACTTGTGAGGTAGCTTTTTGCTTTAGATTGTCTTCCTGGAGACTTTTGGAAAAAATAACCCAGAAACAGAGCTGGGAGTGAACTGACCTGTCTAGTTTGGAGGATCACTGTATTGTGGGTTGATACCACAGCAGGCATGGAGATTTAGGGGTATTTGGTTTAGTCTGAGAGAAGGAAAGTGGGGTGATGGCCAGATCTGATGACAAAAAGGAGTAAAGCCACACTCATATAACTTGTATGTGTGGGGTTATGCAAACTCCCTTCCCACCTCCATGTCAATCCTCCGCAGCCGGCTGCCTCGCTACAACCTCCATCCTGTTATCATGGCCTTCACTCCAACACCTGTTTCTAAGGCAATGTAACCGCTAATGGTAGACTAGTGTGAGGATATTTCTACAGCTTCTTCAGTGTAGTTTAAGAAACCCAGACCTGTCCCATGTTTTAAATCCTTTTGTAATCCACCAGTTAATGTGTGTGACAGGTCCCACGCTGTGCCTGATCCACGAAGTACAGGAGTCTGTTACCGCCCCAATCTACAAAGCCCAGTTCTTCAGAGCAAGCCGTAGCTCCTTGTGCTTTTAGCTCTGGGGATCCCTGGTGTCACCCAAGATGACAGCTGTCTCAGTTTACCAAACGTGTGGTAGACCATTGTGTTTCATGAGGAATTCCCTTTATATTACCTACTATCTTCCATTGTAATACAGACACTTAGCGATAACAATGAGACGTCCATCATTCTATTCCTCCCCCACTCTCCTTTAGTCATTCTGCCTATTTTCCTCTCTGGATTTCAGGCCTGTGGTAGTTTGAATCCATGAATTTCACTTTCCCTCTTTTACCACCATTCCTCTCATTTTCTATTGACAGCCATTTTATAGGGATTAAAGGTAGGCTCAACCCTCCCGTGTCCAGGGGGTTGGTGTGAGCCCCAGACACACACACACACACTATTGGGGTTTCGTATCTCATTTGTATTACCCAGCCTGTGGAATCTGTAAATCACTGGAAGTGAGAAGATGAAATGGTGCTGGAGCAGACGAATACAGCCAGGGGAGACTACCTTTGTGCCCTTTGGAAAGGGGGAAGAGCCTCTACCCTCAGTGGATTAAGGTTAAACAGATTTACACTGCCAGGACCCCAGGCCTCTAATTGGGGCCTTTAATTCCTGTAATCCAGGATGATTTGGAGCAGATGCTTCCAGATTACTGTTAGGACCCAAAGGTGGCTTGAGAGACGAAAATAATTAGCATCCAAATAGCAGCAAGGTCAGAGGAGAGCTGCTGTGCAAAACCCCATAGTGAGACCTGAAATGGCACTGGGTGAAGGGGAGAGGGGAGCCCTTCTCCATTCCCTGAAAGGAAAGTCTTCTCCCATCTTCCACTGCAGGATGCAGGGGAGCTGGGAGAAGAGGTACCCAGCAGATGCCATCATGATTTTTAAAAAGAGAAGAACCAGGCTCTAATTCCATTTCTCTAAGGCTCCCTTGTGTCATTCAGGCAGCAGAAAGGAGCCTTAAAGTGGATGGAAACAGCCTCCTGGTAATATCCCCTGTGCAGAGGGTCTCCCTGGACAGTACAGAGCTGTGGTTGTGGCCTGCAGCATAGGGGGTGGAGTGGGTGTGATCAAAGTGCCCTGCATGGCTACTACTTTTATAATCCCGGGACGCTTAGGGGGTCATAGAAAGAATAGGATGAATAGAGCCACCCTGATGGCTGGGCAGGTCCCTGCATAACCCCAGAAAAGTGGCTGATACTTAACTTTGCTTATCTGCCAATCCTGGGAATGGAATAACTGAGAAGCCTGCCCACAGCTAAAGGCCTCTGATTGGAAAGACAAAAACATATGACGTTGCCAAAGAGAATTTATTTTAATTCCCACTTCCAAATATGTGTGAACATTTTCTGAGTGGTGGCAGCAATGGTTGCACCTGAAATGCTGACAGGAAATGAAGCTTGGCCATAAAGCGCTTTTGAGAAGAACTGCTGCTTCTGTGATTCCTTTGCAGTCTCTGGCCAGACAGCCAAATCCTTCTGCATAACAACTGAGGGCCAAAACCTGCCCCAAACTATGTTTATGCAGCTATGGGCTGATTAGGCCTTATAACAGGGTGGAGGGTAGAGACAACACCCACAGTGATGGGTGGCAAACAGAGGGATCACTTCTGACAGCTCTGATGGCTGTGTTGGGTGAACTTTTTTCCTTATTAATTATAATGGGAGACAAAACATGGTTTTGAATTGGTAGGGATCTGAATGAGTAGGTTACTGAGCTCCCTGTCCAAAGTCATGAGCATCCTCAGCTCCCAATGGGCCCAGGGCTAGGGAAGAGCACTCAGTAGTTTGTAGGAGGAGCTCTGAGTTTTGCTGGCTTAGGGCAGGTCTACACTACCAAGGCAGCTGCGCCACTGTAGTGCTTCTGGTGAAGACACTCTAAGCCGCAGGGAGAGAACTTGGTAGCTATGTCAACTGAAGATGCTCTCCTGCCATCATAATGTTGTCTACATTTAGGATATTAGGTGGGTATAACTATGTTCCGGAGGGGTGGATTATTTACACCCCTGTGCAACATAACAATATTAGAGTAATCCTGTAGTGTAGACCAGGGCTTAGGTCCTGAGTCCCTAGACCTCTGGAAAAGAATGTCACTGGTTGAACAATTGTGTATGGGAGCTGCACCAAGCTTCCTATGCTGACCCCTTCTCAGGTGCAGTTGGTTTGTCCCACAGAAATCTAGAATCTTAAATATTAAATGTAGTTCCATCTGTACAGTTTGATATTAATATCTAGTGAGACTATCTCCATATCTGTTAACATTCCCATTTCCCAACAGAATGCCGCTTTGTCAAGCCAGATAAATTTGTCAACTTTCAGGCTATATTTCTTGCATTCCCTCAGTTTACTAAATCTCTGATCTTTAAAAACACATTGCTGATTTCTTTGTCCAAACTCAGCTCTAAATGTTAGGAGTCCAAACCCTTTAACTTGTTATACAACTTGTTTTTAACTTGGTTGACATTGGGAAAGAAAGTTAATAGTTTGGGAGTGGGGAGGAGTTGGTACATTGAGCTTTACTTTAAGGGGAAAATCTCGATACTCCAACACAATTGTCCATGTTTTGAGGAGAGTCAGGCCATTCTGTCTCCATAAGGGGATAAAATCCCAAATCTACACATACCCAGACCTCGTTGTTAAAAATGTGGATCAGAATTTGATCTTTTTGGCCCACCTAGAAATGTAAGTATAAATAGTGAATTTGGATCAGAGCCCAGATATGGATCTGGGATTGAGATGGGGGCCCATCTGTACCCCCAGTGGCGAGGTTTTTTAGATGCTCGGTTTAGGTAGAAACTGACAGACAAAATGTGGAAATGTCCTTGCTCTTCACAATGATAATACTTAGTGTTTCTCATATGCAAACTGATTTTGCAAACTGCTAATTAATCACCATCACTCTTTGGTGTTTGTAGAATCAGTGAGATAGGCATACAAAAATTGGCTTAAAATTTTTTTGCTTTCAGATAGACCTTGATATGACTGAGGAAGCACATTTATGTTTAACTGTAAATAATTCTCCCTTATATTCAGTTTTTTCAGGTTATTCTTCATATTTCTTTTGCATTAGTAGAACCCATAGATGTGTCCTCTGGTGGCAAAATAATGGACCCGTCTCTCCGCTCAGGCTAGTTTTATACTGATATAACTCCCTGGATTTCAGTAGAGTCATTCCTTTGCAGTGGTGTAATTTTACACCAGAATCAGGCCCAGTGCTACTAGCTTCCATGGATGGCAACTAAACCTTGTGGCCACCTTTCCATTTATTTCAGTGGGAGCTGGGTTGAGCTGATATATCTGATATATCACGTTTCAAAGGTAGTGAGTTTAGAGTCTTTTGAGATGATATTGTTATTAGAGCATTACCTTTTCTCATCAATATATTTGAAGGTAATTTTTGCCTTTTAAAGGAAAACAGAAATTATATCTGGTTCAAGAAATTTCATTAGGAGTGGTACTTTTTTAAAAGCTTAGCTAGAAAATGTTAATTTCCGTATTATAAATATGTAGCACTTTTAAAAGGATTAAATTAAAAGGATTAAATTAAACAGAACACAGGTCCCTCCTGCTTGATTCTGAGAACTCCCTGGTGGGTTTCTGAGTCCCGGGAGTGCTCTATAAAACCGAGATCTGTGTATATGTAAATAATTAGTTGAAAGATAAGTAATAGATAATGCTCAAGACTAAGCTGCATAGTTTCTGGGTTTTGTAGGACCAACAAAACTTCTTGTTGTGCCTTGCAACTGGTTTCCTTTGTGCTTCTCTTTACATCCACTCTTAGTGAGATGTACACTCACATAATTGTCTTTAGGATATTACTGCCCTACTAGGTACAAAATATTAAGAATTTGGATGTAAAAGAAAATCCTAGTTCACTGATATGTTTATCCACAGGCTTTCAGGCTCCTGGCAGTCTATCTAGTGCAGGGCTTTGAGGCCTGAAATCTTACTCTGCAATATTCATATCCAGGTCCAAAGTTTGAAAATGCTTGGGTCTGGGGGCTTTATTTGGGCCTTTCTGCCTTTTCCATTACATATGTTCTCAGCTGCTGGCCATTATCAATGATACAAAATTATTTGTTTATTGACCATGTGTGCTAGTATGTCACAAATCACATCTGATGGCCCATAGTCACTTCATTTCAGATCAATGTAATGAATAGAACAATAGTTATCTCAGTGCCTCCATCAGGGAATGGGTCGCAAGCTGGTTTGGGCTCTCCTGCTTTAGACTGATGTCAAGGTAAGCAATGACTATAGCCCAGTTCCTCAGTGGTTTTCAGGCACCTAACTACCATTGAGGCTCTGACTTATGGTCCCAATTCAGCAAAGCATTTAAACACCAGCCTAAACCCTGCTGACTTTGATGGGACGTAAGTAATGGGAACCCAATGAGAGTTAAGCATGTGCATAAGTGCTTTGCTGAATCAGGGCCTACGGGGCAATAGACTATTACTCTAGAATCCACAAAACCTGTTTTTAAATCAAGTTGCAGCATAGATAAGTGGCAGTGATGCACTCTTTACACAGACTAACACAGACATTATGCTCTGTCTAAAGGCACTCAACATGGGTAATTTTCCAGTGATCTGCTTTGAAGGCTCGGTCCTTTGAAAATAAGGTAAGATTCACTTTCATCCAAAAAATTCCACAGCAATTGTTTGTAAAAATGCTCTGCCTAAGAGAACAGACCCACAGCAGGGAATGCAGAATCAGGACTAGCATGGTGAAATAACCACTCCACCAAGTGACACTTGAAACATCCATTTAGTTTAGCTAATATTTGCTGCTCAGGTGGAGCCAAATACATTTCTCCCACTCTTATTTCTGAAATTTCTTCCATGCAGCCTCCTATGCTTGGAATTGCCTCCTTTGCTGCCTGAGCCTCACACCCAGGTGCCCTTACAGGAAACTGAGCTGAGGAGTCCTCTAAAGTGGTAGACAAGTGTCCACATTCAAAGGGAGTGTGTAACCCACATTGATTCAGTGTGGTGTCCCGTCCCACTCTAATGAGGCTGAGCCTGCTACAGCATTATTCAATAGAGGTGGGGTTTTTAGCTCAAGCAGTAGAGGCTCAGAGGTCCCACATTCAGCCCTGGCTGCCAACAACAAACCTAGGGGTGCCATGTTACACCTTCAACCTTTCCTCTTTACACCATATTGCAGGTATCAGTGCAGACAGCACCTCCACCAGTAGATAGCACTGTATCTTTATCTTAGTATTCAGTTGTTGTTTTGCTATTATGTGTTGCCGTGGCTGCAGTGGTCAGAAGACATTAAGTCCTGCCTGTGTGTGCTGCAGTTGTTGTTTGCAGTGATCCAATAAATCCTTTGATTTTATAAGTGAGTATTACAAGTGGTGGCAAGTGGCTTCAGGATGGCAAGTGCATTTATGCCTGAGAAGAAATGCACTGGTCATGCAGAGGAGTCTGGAATCTGAGAGTACTTGACCAATGTTCCAATAAATGCTTTGACTTTATGATGAGATTACTGGTTCTGTGGATGAAGGGAAAGCAGTGGATGTATTGTTTCTTGACTTTAGCAAAGCTTTTGACATGGTCTCCCACAGTATTCTTGTCAGCAAGTTAAGGAAGTATGGGCTGGATGAATGCACTATAAGGTGGGTAGAAAGCTGGCTAGATTGTCGGGCTCAATGGATAGTGATCAATGGCTCCATGTCTAGTTGGCAGCCGGTATCAAGTGGAGTGCCCCAAGGGTCGGTCCTGGGGCCGGTTTTGTTCAATATCTTCATAAATGATCTGGAGGATGGTGTGGATTGCACTCTCAGCAAATTTGCGGATGATACTAAACTGGGAGGAGTGGTAGATACGCTGGAGGGGAGGAATAGGATACAGAAGGACCTAGACAAATTGGAGGATTGGGCCAAAAGAAATCTGATGAGGTTCAATAAGGATAAGTGCAGGGTCCTGCACTTAGGATGGAAGAATCCAATGCACCGCTACAGACTAGGGACCGAATGGCTAGGCAGCAGTTCTGCGGAAAAGGACCTAGGGGTGACAGTGGACGAGAAGCTGGATGTGAGTCAACAGTGTGCCCTTGTTGCCAAGAAGGCCAATGGCATTTTGGGATGTATAAGTAGGGGCATAGCGAGCAGATCGAGGGACGTGATCGTTCCCCTCTATTCGACATTGGTGAGGCCTCATCTGGAGTACTGTGTCCAGTTTTGGGCCCCACACTACAAGAAGGATGTGGATAAATTGGAGAGAGTCCAGCGAAGGGCAACAAAAATGATTAGGGGTCTAGAACACATGACTTATGAGGAGAGGCTGAGGGAGCTGGGATTGTTTAGCCTGCAGAAGAGAAGAATGAGGGGGGATTTGATAGCTGCTTTCAACTACCTGAAAGGGGGTTCCAAAGAGGATGGCTCTAGACTGTTCTCAATGGTAGCAGATGATAGAACGAGGAGTAATGGTCTCAAGTTGCAGTGGGGGAGGTTTAGATTGGATATTAGGAAAAACTTTTTCACTAAGAGGGTGGTGAAACACTGGAATGCGTTACCTAGGGAGGTGGTAGAATCTCCTTCCTTAGAGGTTTTTAAGGTCAGGCTTGACAAAGCCCTGGCTGGGATGATTTAACTGGGAATTGGTCCTGCTTCGAGCAGGGGGTTGGACTAGATGACCTTCAGGGGTCCCTTCCAACCCTGATATTCTATGATTCTATGACTTCTATAAGCTAGTATTAAAAGGCCTGAAATGCTATCCCAGCCCACAGGCTTTCTCTAGACTAGGAAAAGTGGTCTAGCATAGGTCAGATTGAGCTATCACATGCCTCTTTTCCTAGTATGTAGATGCAGGGTAACATCTTTAGTTCAACTTTGTAGCAGGTTGCGCTATAGCCTAAGCTACAACTTGACCATATAAAATTGAACTGCAAGGTGTTACCTTGCACCTACACTGAGAATAAGGTCAAGTTTAAGTCAAGTGTAACTAGCATATGTTAACTAAACCCAACCTAACTGGGCCATTTTTCCTAGTCTAGGCAAAGTCAAAGACCTGATAAGAAATAGATGATGATGAGGAGACCTGTGGCACAAACAAGCCACATTATTGCCCTTTTGTTGCATTCCATCTTCTACCTCTTGTCTGCGTATCATTTTCCATTGATTCCAATGGCCACTGGGAGGGGATTTTAATGAGATCTTCAGGACAAGAACTTAGTCTTCTTTTCTTGTCTGTAAAGTTCCCAGTGCACATCTAACACTATATTAATGAAAAATAAGCTGATTTATTTAGACAAATCTATGCTATTAATTAGACTTGTGGATGAAAAGTCCTGGAAGACTGGAGAGATTCCAGAAGACTGGAAAATAACACTATATTTGCCCATCTATAAAAAGGGAAATAAGGACAATCCGGGAAATTACAGTCCAGGCAGCTTAACTTCTGTACCCAGAAAGATAATGGAGGAAATAATTAAGCAATCAATTTGCCAATATCTAGAAGATAATAAGGTGATCCATAACAGTCAGCATGGATTTGTCAAGAACAAATTGTGCCATATGAACCTGATAGCTTTCTTGGACAGGGTAACAAGCCTTGTGGATGGGGGGGAAGTGGGAGACATGATATATCTTGACTTTAGTAAAGCTTTTGATACTCTCACAGGACCTTCTCATAAACAAACTAGGGAAATGCAGTCTAGATGGAGCTCCTATTATATGGGTGCAACACTGGTTGGAAAACCGTTCCCAGAGAGTAGTTATCAATGGTTCACAGTCATCCTGGAAGGGCATAAATGAGTGGAGTCCTGCAGGGATCATTTCTGTGTCTGGTTCTGTTCAATATCTTCATCAATGATTTCGATAATGGCATAGGGAGTACACTTATAAAGTTTGCAGATGATACCAAGCTGGGAGGGGTTGCAAGTGCTTTGGCGGATAGGATTAAAATTCAAAATGATCTGGACAAACTGGAGAAAGGGTCTGAAATAAATAGGATGAAATTCAAGTAGGACAAATGCAAAGTACTCCATTTAGGAAGGAACAATCAGTTGCACACATATAAAATGGGAAATGACTGCCTAGGAAGGAGTACTGCAGGAAGGGATCTGAGAGTCATAAATGACCACAAGCTAGATATGAGTCAACAGTGTAACACTGTTGCAAAAAAAGCAAACATAATTCTGGGATGTATTAGCAGGAGTGTTGCAAGTAAAACACGAGAAGTAATTCTTCCGCTCTATTCCACGCTGATTAGGCGTCAACTGGAGTATTGTGTCCAGTTCTGGGTGCCACATTTCAGGAAAGATGTGGAGAAATTGGAGAAAGTCAAGAGAAGAGAAACAAAAATGATTAAAGGTCTAGAAAACATGAGCTCCGAGGAAAGATTGAAAAAATTGAGTTTGTTTAATCTGGAAAAGAGAAGGCTGAGAAGGGACATGATAACAGTTTTCAAGTACATAAAAGGTTGTTACAAGGAGGGAGAAAGTGTTCTTAACCTCTGAGGATGGAACAAGAAGCAATGGGCTTAAATTGCCGCAAGGGCGGTTTAGGTTGGACATTAGGAAAAACTTCGTAACTCTCAGGGTGATTATGTACTGGAATAAATTGCCTAGGGAGGTTGTGGAATCTCCATCATTGGGAGATTTTTTAAGAGCAGGTTGGACAAACACTTGGGAGGAATGGTCTAGACAATACCTAGTCCTGCCATGAATGCAGGGGACTGTACTAGATCTCTTGAGGTCCCTTCCAGTCCTATGATTCTATGATTTCTATGGTGGGAACTTATTTACTCATAAGTCACTCATTTAATATTTTACGTGTATGTACTGCTTCTAATCCAGGAAGTATACAATCAAATGTACTGAATAAGGCTCTGAACACAGGACTTAGAATGAATCCTTTCAATGCATGTAACAACTATTTGTTAGGTATAGAGCTCATCAGAAATTTTTTGTATAAACAGCTTATTTAAAAAATGCTGTTTTTGCCAAAATTGAAACAGGTTTGATTACATTTATTTGGGGGAAAAAACCCAAAACAAAGCATTTCGATCAAGTCACAATGTTCCATTCTGACATTTCTAGAATGGAACTTCTTTCATTTTGAAATGACTTCTTGAATAAAATTCACTCTTTTGTTGTTGTTGTTAATATGAAAACATTTTCAAAAGGTTGAAATGAGAACAAAATGTTTCAATTTTATTGAAATGAAGCAAAACTATTTTAAGAATTTCATTTAGCAGGAAATTTCAAATTGGCATGTTCATTCCATTTCAGAATGGTAATAAAAAAACTTTGAAATTGTTGAATTTCCCATGAAATAGAAAGTCTGGTTCCTTGCAGCTCTAGCTGGGTGGGGAGGTTCTTTCATTGGTAGCACTAACTGATTTATTTTTATGCAGTATTTTAGGAGATGGTTTGGTACAATGGCAAAGTATGTAAAACACTTAAGGATTTGTCTTGCAGTAGAAACCATCATGCAGCCAGAATGTTCTGCAAGTATTAAAATACTAACAGGCCTGATGAAAAGCCACAAACTTAAGGAAACTTAAGGGTTACATTCCTAAGCCAGCATAGAGAGCCAAGAGGGAGGAAGAAGGGGTTCCGTCTGAAAATGAAGACTGGCATATTTCCTTTTAATGAATTTCCTGGCTTGTTTTAGCTGGCTATATCAGGCATATCCAGCACTGGATAGAGCCAGAGGCCAAACATATTTTGCAATGTAGCCAGACCCACAACTAGAGGGAGGGTGACTTCTTATACAAAGAAGGGAGAGATACGGCATGTGAGTGCGTGGCAGCTGGGTGGGGATGTGGGTTGGAAGTGTTCTTTCCATGGATTCCCTTGGCAGAGGGGAGTGGGGTCAGGGAGACTTCAGACAGTCAGGGAAGTGGGTGGGGTTTTAAAGAAGGAGAGTCTTGTGGGTAAGGATCTTAACGACGATTCCAAGTTCCTGACGTCTGTTCCCAGGTTTATCTGGATTTCCTGTGTGTATGTATGCACTGCAGCTGCAAGCAAGTCTCCCAGCCTAGGTAGAGAAACTCACACTAGTGCACAAAAAAATAGCAGTGTGGATGTTGTGGCTTGGGCTGAAGCTCAGATTCTTAAACCGGGGAGGGCGGGGGTCAGGTAGGCTTCAGAGCCCAAGCTCCTCCCTGAGTTACAACATCCACACTGCTCTTTTTCTCAAGCTACCTTGAGCCCCACCAGCACGAGTCTCTCTACCTGGGCTGGGAGGCTCATACCTGGAGAAGTTACTGGGGCCTAGTCTGCCCTGAACTAGTTTGGTGAGCATAGCTAGATCAGTTAGGGGAAGGATTGATTGATTGATTGATTTTGCTGCCCTAGCTATGCCAGTAAAAGTCCTAGCATAGACTAAGTTATATTAGTGTAACTGCCTTATATCAATATAGTTTATTCTGCTTCCCAAACTTCCCAAAACTATACCAGTATAAGCACTTTCATACAAACATAACAGCATCTACTCTAGGTGGGTTTGGCTGTTTTAACTGTAGCAGTCTAAATATACTTTCTAGTATAGACCTTTCCTTAATTACTCTGTGACTCAGTTTCCCATCTGTAAAAATGGAGAGTGTGATGCTTCCCTCCTTCATATGGGTGTGTGTAAGAAACACATCATGAATATCCCATATGTGAGGTGCTCACAAAAGCACTACAGAAAAGCCCATAATCAAACAACCCCCAGGGAGATTTCCCTTTCCCCCACAACTCCTAACTGGGCTCCCAGATTTTGAACTGCCATCCACTGCAATCTCCCTTCCCCTGGAGTATCAGCCTGCCTTCGTTAGGCGCTGATCACAAGCCCATTGAAATCAATGGGTGTCTTGCCACTGACGTCCGTGGGCTTTGGATCAGGTGCTTAAAGCTGATACTAGGGCCCAGCTTCACCTGTGCAGTTGAAAAGCTGAATTGTTAACAATGATTTTGAATTTTTCATTCCCTGGACATTTTTTCCCTAATGTTTAGTCCAATTCACAATGAAAACAAATGTTGAAATATCAATTTCTGACTGGTTGGAAATAGTGATTTTTCACTCCACTCTCTGCAGTAAAAATAACAAATAGAGCATAAGTGTTCATAGCACCTCATGTGTTCAAAGCATTGAGCAGAATTGCTTACCAATCCAGCATCACACAACACAATAATAATAATAATAATCAGTGGTGTTTTCAAGGATTAACTAGTTATATAAATACTATTATTCCACATTTACAGATGGAGGAGCTGGAGCACAGTCAGGTTAAATGCCTTTCCTCCAGATCACACAGGGAGTCAGTGTCAGGAGCTCACTGGCTCCCAGTCCTTTGTTTCTATCTCTAGACCATGCAGCAGAATCAAATACTCATTTAATGAATTAGGTCAAGGTTGTTAAAAGTGGCAAGTGATTTTGGGTGCTCCAATTTGACACCTTAAAAGGGGTCTGATTTTCAGAGAATAGGTGCTCAGCACTTTCTGAAAATCAGGCCACTAGAAGGTGTTTCAAGGTGGGTAGCCAAAAATTGAGGCACCCAAAATCACTTTGAAAAATGTTGGCCTTAAATTTAAGGTGACCTGATGTATTTTCCTCTTTCTGCTAGAGGTGGATGAGCCTGAACCAAAACTTTGGGTATGGGTTTGCACTCAAATTTGCAGCTTTAATTTGTCTGTGCAATGAGCCAAAACTGAACAATTTAATTCATCACCCTGATCTTTGGGAAGTTTGGCTCTGGATTGCAAACAACATTGTAGAAGGACAGATCTTGGAGTCAAATCAGGAGTTCATGGCTACCTGTACTTTGCATTGACATACCGAATACAGTAGCACAAGCTGTTTTATTTGAGTGTTTGGTTAGAAATCTGCCAGTTTCTAACACTTAGATGGAAACAAATAAAATCATCCTCCTCCCTCTGACATTTGCAATCTCAAAACCAGAGATTTAAGAGACAATGATGTCTCTTTACTGAATAAAGAAAAGGATTACGTGTGGCACTATAGAGGCTAACAAATTTATTTGAGCATAAGCTTTCATGAGCTACAATAAATTTATGCTCAAATAAATTTGTTAGTCTCTAAGGTGCCACAAGTACTCCTTTTCTTTTTGCGGATACAGACTAACACGGCTGCTACTCTGAAACCTGTCTTCACTGAATGGTTCTCTAGACCCTTTAATTGCTTTAAAGCCTCATTAATACTGTGTGATGAAATCACATTCTGCTAGACATGGAGCAATAGCTCCACCATGTGTAGACATTGATATTTACCATTCTTTATATATGAACAAATTTCACTAAGAACATGAGCCACTGGCATTTCTAGGATACCAGACAGCAGTTCTCATATACCCGTGGAGCAGTAGTTTTGCATGCAGCCACTCCTGATGGTCAGCAGAATGAAAGATCTGGAATTGTGTGTAGGAGGTGAGAGCTCATCTCACGCTCCCAGCTCCCTTATAAAGTGGCCTGCAGCATGAGGAAACGAGACAGACATTGACATAGGTAAAATATTCCTGGATTAGTGGCCAAAGAGGCCCCACATGGCCACATTTACATTCATGCAGTATATTCGTTATTGCTATACACTGGTTATACAGATAGTGTTTACATGTTTTACCAGGACATTCCAGTGGATACAAAACACCAGGGGGCTGATTCTCCTGTCAGTTACGCTAGTATAAATTAGGGAAAGTGCCAGGAAAGTGAATGGCTCTTGACTGGTATAAACTAGTGTAACCTCAAGAAGTATTAGACACATTTTTCTGAGGCTGCCCTGGGGTTATAAGGCTTGTGGGGGTAGATGTGGGACAGAATGGAGCCTTCTAGTAACAGAATCTGTGTTGCCATGTGGGTTTGATTCTCAGTCTTGTGCTCCTTCGGTGGCTAGCACTGCTGAGCAACAGTGCATCTCTGGCTGTATTAGCCCCGAGGAAAAGTCAGGGCCAGCCAGTCAGGAGTCACGGGACACAGGGCAAGTTGTAGAATTGTTGTCTTTCAATATTTGTCATTAATTCCACTCACCCCTTGCTTACTGTTTCTTCATCGCTTTGTAAGGGTGTTTATATGTTCACGGTTTGATAAGCAGCATATCTCCCTAGTGACCCTTACCGTCCTCCTGACTGCTCCCTGGTGGTGGGATGATGTCAAAGACAGCACTTAAGCTCAATGAGAAGGTGGCTTCTGGAGGAAGGGATAGCAGCCTGGTGAGGCCAGGCCTTGTTGCTGAAGAGAATCCCGCCAAGCGGCATTTTCTCTTCTCTTGCCCCAGAGGGTGTGTCTCACTGCATCTGGGAGCAAGCCTCCCAGCCCAGGCCCACAGGCTTGTGCTGGTGAGGCTCGTGCTAGCTGTGGCTTTGACGTGAGAGCCTGAGCTCCAGCCCGAGTTGCTGTGTCTACACAGCTATTTTCAGGGCGTAAGTGTGGGACGAGCTAGGAGGCTCACTTCCAGATGCCAGGAGAATCTAGGCTTTGCCAGAGCCAATCAGACCAGTGATCCATTTAACCTGGTCAATGATTAGTACCAGCAGCTTCAGAGGAAAGTGTAATAAACCAAATAACCTGCTATGAGGGGAGGCACGGGTCTGTTGGCTGCTCCTGGAGGGAAGCTTGATAACCTGCTGCACATGGTCCCAGTAGTGTCCCTAGGAGGGGGAGCAGCTGAGTCAGGCCATGGCCTGGAGTTTGGGGCATTAATTCCTGCACAAGGTTCAGATGCTACTCAGGGAGATGCTCCCAGGTAGGAGCTAACTGGGGGTAGCGGAGATTGTTTAGGCTTACCAATGTAAAAGAGAGCTGCTTTCAGAAGAGGCAAGCTGTGCTGATCAGGTGCCATGCACTCTTCATTTCTCCTGCTTGTATAACTGCATGGAAGGGAAACATGCAGCTGGAGACTTGGCTGGTGTCAGCTTGTTGTCCCTGCAATAAAACTGCACCCTGAGATGGTAACTTGCACTCAGTCCTGAGCCTCCAATGAACCTGCACCTCTCTTCTTCGATTCTACTCTGGCCTTGTGACACCCACCAATAGAGGAAGCTTCTTTCAACCTCTTGTTGGTTAGACTGTTGCCCCTCTGCTCAGAGTGACCAATGTCCACGCCCTTTCTAGTCAATGAAAGAGAATTCAGTGACTTGGAGTTTAGGTATACTGTAAGTCTAGCCCATCAATATGCATAAGTAGTTCAAACTATGCACGTTGGAAGGAACTGCCTGGTATTTGTCAATGAAGAATGTCATTTGCCATTGTGCTGCCTACTCAGCTGGCTATATCTGTTTCCTTGCTGTTCTTTAGACTAGACTTGGCTCTAAATAACCTTGTAATCTCCAACTGTTGCCATTTTATTGCTCTCCCTGCCCTTCCATAGCACTAATAAATACACTGAATAACTCTGGTCCTAGTATGGAACCTTGGGAACCTGCTCACTTTGGGTAGGACCACTCATTTCTAATCAGTTTTCTGTTTCCTAGCTAACTTCTAATCCACATGAGTACTTTATTTCTTCTCCCATGACTAATTAGGCTCTTGTGAGCCTTTGTCAAAGGCTTTCTGAGAGTCCAAATTATGACAACTGGTTCTCTTTTATCCATTGCTTTGATTGTTTGCTCAAGGAAGTCTAACAGACTAGAGAGACATGATTTTCCTTCACTGGTGCAGTGCTGGTTAGCCCCAGTCAGCTCCTAGTATCTCTGTTATAGAATCATTTCATCACTTTACTCAGTCTTCCTGTATCTGAAGTAAGACTTACTGCCCAGAATCGCCCAAGCACCTTTCTGGAAGATAAAATTTTCGCTACCTACAGTACAGTAGCAAATTTTCCTGAGATTCCAAGGTTCTATTCTTTACAGCCTTCTGAAGTCTCGGGTGTATGCCAGCTATGCCTAGAGATCTGCTGCTCTTTAATTTTTCAGTTTGCTCCACCACCCACCTCTTCTGACACCCCAAATAAATATCTTTTTTTTTTTTACCTGAAAAAAGTAGGCCTAGGGTAATACTAAAAGTTTTTTAAAATGCATAAAGATAAAGAAGCAGATCCTCTGCTGGTGTAAATTGGTATAGCTTTGCTCATTTCAAGTGAAGCTATGATAGATCTGGCCCACTATCCCTTTTCTTTGTTCGGCCCCTAAAAGCTGACCCCCTGCTTCTTTTATGCCTGCAGGGTCTGTCTCACTAGGAAAATGATTCCCATTAGAAAACTTCTGGCCTGCACATATCAGATCAGAGTTGAATCTCTGTGCCTGAAAATCACCTGTATGTATTGTATCTAATCAATACCTAATCACGTGCCAATTGTCCACAGCAAAAGAGCTTTGGCATCTGAACAGCATTCTGCTGAATTCTAATGACCAAGTTCAGGTAAGTTATGTCTTTATTTTCAAACACAGAGCCCAAAGTCTGAAATACTAACTTGGGATAACAGGCTGAAGCACAAAAGCAAATGAGGATTTTCAAATACTCTGGGAAAATATTTGTACTACATGTTTGTGCAAATGAATTAATATGAAATTTGCCGGTTTGGGTTTTTTTGTGTGTTCTTATATTTAACTTCCTTCCCCCCACCACACACACACACACACACACACACACACACATACAAATTGGAATTGTGCACTAACAGCTCATAAACTAGAGTAGGCTCAATAAAAATAAAAGCTAAAAACTAAATTACCATAGACCAGATCTTCAGCTGATATAGGCAGATAACAAAGGGGAGGTTGATAGTAATAAAGATAAAAATCAGAAGCTAGGAATTGTAGAAAATTGATAAGGGAAGCAAAGGAACAAAGGAAAACTCAATGGCTAGAAGAGTTAAGGATAAAAAGAAGAATTCTTTTTGTTCCTAATATACTTTAAAATTCCTAACAAAGGTATTGGACCATTATTAAATGGTAGAGATTTAGCAATAACAATGCAGAAAGGTATAAGATTACCTGAATCCCTGTGCCTTATTAGCTATGTTTATAGTGAAATTAAATGTGTTTATTTAAGTGCTGTGTTAAGTGGAGCAGTGACCTGAGGTAGAACTGGTAAGCTGGGGTATACTGTTTCTCTGGAACCAACGAATCTGTCAATACTGCATGTGTTCAGTGGGCCCACGGCCAGACACTCCAGGAGATGTTAGGAGGGCTCAAGAGGTGAAGTGTGTCTATCACTAACTTGCAGAGAACAGCAGAGCCTGGGAGGCCTAGAGGAGAGTGGTTGTGTTGCCTGTGGTCAATGGAGTTGGGAATCTGACCCATAAGCAGTCACAGACAAGATTTCCTCATGCTAAGGGCAGGCGGTGGGCATAGATACAGCAGCACCCGTAGTTCCAGCAGCATGCCCTGACTTGAAGTGATTTCCATTATATACAAGAGTTTACAGTTTGGTTCAATGGCTCTCAGCATCCCCACTATAAAAATTGTTCCAGCACCCTTGGGCAAGGTGCCTCACAACACTGGGTACCCCACATAGGGTTATAGAGGTTGTGGTGGACAATCAGCCGAACATGAGCTCCCAGTGTGATGCTGTGGTCAACAGAGCTAATGTGATTCATGGATGCATAAACAGCAGAATCTCAAGGAGAAGTAGAGAAGTTATTTTTACCTCTGTTTTACACTGGTGTGACCACTGCTGGAATCCTGTGTCCAGTTCTAGTGCCCACAATTCAAGAAGGATGTTGACAAAGTGGAGAGGGTTTGAGGAAGAGCCACGAGAATTATTAAAGAATTAGAAAACATGCTTTATAGCAATAGACTCAAGGAGCTCAATCTAGTTAGTTTAACAGAGAAGACTAAGGGGTGACTTGATTAGTCTATAAGTACCTACATGGGGAACAAACAGCTGATAATGAGCTGGTCTAGAAAAAAGTAGAACACGATCCAATGGCTGGAAATTGAAGCCAGACAAGTTCAGGCTGAAAATGAGCTGTACATTTTTGGCAGTGACAGTCATGAACCATTGGAACAATTTACATAGGGTCATGGTGGATTCTCCATCATGAGCAAATTTTAAATCAAGATTTGATGCTTTTCTATAAGACAGGCTCTAGGAATTATTCTGGGGGAAGTTTTATGGCCTGTGTTCTACTGGAGGGTAGACTAGATGATCACAGTGGGCCCTCCTGGCCTTGGAATCTGTGAATCTGTAGAGAGTTATATTGGAGTCAATCTGATTTACACCAGCTGCTGATCTGTCCCTAGGATTTAAGGCTTTTAAAAAGAAGCAATCTCTGCAGTTATCCATTTTGTGTTAGTGTTACTAGGATTTGTGTAGCACTGAGAAAACATTAACTAATCCTCAACCCACCTGCAAAGTCAGGAAATATTATCCCCATTCTATAAATGGGGAAATTGAGCCACAAAGCAGTGACATCTCAGATTTGGGATTAGAACTCCAAGGTGGTTGGGTTTGTCATTTGGACTATAGATGAGGCTCATGTCATTGGGATGGTAGCTGGTGAGAAATAATCCAATACGGTGGTTTAGTGCCAGTCCTATTTCATGACCCTGGATTATGTTGCTACCTAGAAAGTAGAAAAGCCTGATACAATGAGATTTTTGACATGAAGCTGAAGCACTGTAAGAATGTGACCTGGTGAACAGGCTATGGGTGACTATTATTATCTTTAAATTGAAAGGAGTTTTCAGCTTGTTATAAAAAGATACAGCTCAATTTCCCTTCTTCTCTATCTATGAGATGCCATTTAAAAATGCATAATGCTATCCCATGTTTCTTTGCCTTTAAAGCCTCTTGCATTAAACCACAAACTATATTTTTCATGTGAAATTCGCTGCTCAGCCCAAGAGACCACATAGACAAGCTGTAAAGTAGTTCTTCTCTTAGCCTGACTGAAATGTCTTTGCATTCATAAATGTAAACATCTGGCTTAAGTGCAAAGTAGGTCAGCGCTCATCTGTCAAAGAACATTGTTAGAGATACAGGGAGGAGTATTTCCCCTCTCATTGAGATAATGTGGGAATAAAAGTGGCTATGATTTGTCTCCCTACATATTGTGTACATATTCTCAAGCACTGGAAGTAAAATGAGGAGACAAAAATAAGCTTCCTCATATTTGGGGTCGGGAAGGAATTTTCCTCCAGGGCAGATTGGAAGAGGCCCTGGAGGTTTTTCTCCTTCCTCTGCAGCATGGGGCACGGGTCACTTGCTGGAGGATTCTCTGCTCCTTGAAGTCTTTAAACCACGATTTGAGGACTTCAATAGCACAGACATAGGTGAGGTTTTTCACAGGAGTGGGTGGGTGAGATTCTGTGGCCTGCGTTGTACAGGAGGTCAGACTAGATGATTATAATGGTCCCTTCTGACCTTAGTATCATGAATCTATGAGGGCAGATCTTCAGCTGGTGTAAAAGGTGCAGCTCCATTGACTTCAATGCTTGAAGTAAGTTATTGAAGTCTATGGAGCTATACTGATTTACAGCAGTTGAGGATCTGGCCTGTACACTTTTGAAATATTCATATTACCATAGCACCTGGAAGCCTTAGTAATGGCCCAGGACCCCAGTGTGCTAGGTGCTGTAAAACACCAGAACAAAAGGATAGTCCGTGTTCCAAAGAGCTTTCCATCTCAGTATAAGACAAGAGACAACAGATGGGAACAGCCAGTGCTGGGGAATACAAGGTAACAATGAGACAATATTGCTCAGCCTGATAGGCATTGATCTCAGCCCATCAGTGGCCTAACTGTTGTCATGGCTTTTTGTAGATATCACAGCAGAGGAGAGATCCTTAGCAAGTGTACAGAAAGGGACAGAAATGACAAAGTGTCAATATTTCATTATATCAGCCAGCATTGAAATGGCAATTGTAGAACTGTCTTTCTTCACGCAAATTAAAAATGAATGCCATGCGTTTATTTTTTTAAAGAAGCTATTGTTGTGTGGGAGATGTCTCATTGCATCTCTAACCCTTTAGACATTATCACAGCCTAATCGTTTTCTGCTGGTAAATACTTTTGAGCTTCATTATCTGATTCTGTCTCTTTACTTTTTACTTTTTTCTAATACTGGCCTAACCTAACAGCTTGTATTTTAAATGTAAACATAATTACAATAGAAATAAATAACAGGCCCTACCAGAGTCACTGACACAATATTCCTAGAGGCAAAAACCTTGGGCTTGTCTTGCCTTGAAGTTAATGTCAGTGGCACATGGATGTACTTAATGTACTACTTGTTGGGTCTCCATTGCCATTGTACTAGGCACTGTACAACAATAAACAAAAGCACGGTGCCTGCTGCCAAAGAGCCTACAGTCTAAGACCCTGCTCCTGCAAAGATGTACACACAAACTTAGCTTTTCACACTGTGAACAATCCCCTGGAAACCAATGGGACTGCTCATAATACATAAATCTCTGCGGGATCGGGGCCTGAGTAGGTTAAAAATTTGGTAAAACACTATTCGTTTAAATAAAAACAAAAGAAGTAATTGCAAGTTCCATCCCAGGGTTAGAGGATTTTTTTTCCAGATTTGCAAAACTCCCAAGTCATTAAAAAAGTTATCTCCAATTAACAAATGACCCTGCAGTTCTCTGATCTGGCAACATACTCAACAGCATGGAACCCAGTACACTAGAACTTGCCTTTCTGAGTGGTGGACTGCTTATGAAATATGATGATGGAAGTAAAATGTCAGCATCCACCTTTTACAACAAGTTTGGGTTTTGTAGCAATTTCTTCTTCAGCAGTAGCCCATGGAGGGGGTGGGGTTTGGTGCTACTTCCAGGAAACAAGAGGCCCAAAGAAGAAACCGACATTTCATTTTCCCCTTCAGCCACAAGGTGGCGGGACAGGGTGTGGTTCCTTGGCAGAATGTATTTGCTCTGGTTAGGGGCTGGAAAATAGGATTCTTTCTTTTGAAGTCAGACAAGTTCCAGGTTCTCTTTTTATGAGGCAGTCTTTGAGCAAGCTGCTGTTCTGAGCCAATGACCTCTTTTGTTGGTGACTGGTAGCCACATTTGGGCTTTGTCCCTGGACTAGCCAGGTCCATTCTCCAAAGAGTAGCATCAGTCCTCTCAGAAGTCGATACCATTTGGGTGAGGACCTTGCATAAGACTTTTGAGTCTAAAAAAGTGGTATAGGGACCATCCTCCCAAAACTCCCATCATGCTCATGCTTATGCATCAGATTTTCACCCTCCTTTAAATCACACTGCTTTCTTGATCCTAGCAGGTGATACTACAGATAGTGCTACTATTCAATCCTGGTCTCCAAAACCGCCCTCCTGCAATGACCAGGTGCCCCATCTCTCCCTTCGACATCACCGTGACTAGAGGCTGAAGTAGCTTATATGAAGAAAAGGCTTCTAGGGTAAAGAAGAAAGTCCAAGATTCCATTCTAAAAAGGCCACCTCTATACAGGAACCACGCTGGCAGTGGCCTCCACACACCTCATGACCAGGGGAGCAAAGCTGGCCAGGGGAGCAGGTAGCATATGTGCTGAGAAAGCTTCCTCTCCAGTTCTCCAAAGAATCCTGCAGGGAAGACAAGACTTGATAGTTCTAAAGCTAACAAGAATCAGCAAATGCAAACATTCAGGCTTTCTTTAGATATTGTAAAGAAGCCACATTGGGAGTAGACTCTGGCGCTGAAGAGTGTTAATGGATCTCTCAATCATGACAAGCACACTCCGTGTTTTAGACCAGAACATGACTCCATCACACACATCTGGTGTTAACTCACTCTTAGTCTTATAAATTATTTTAAAATGGAAATGCTGAATCATGAAACTGAGTTTACAGACAACATCTGTGCTAAAGAAATCAGCCCATATTTTAAAAGATGTCAGCATTGCTATTTTTTGTCCCCCCAGCCCATCTTTTTTTAATCTTTGTCTCAAAACTGTTTCCATTTTCTTAATACTAGCACCTAAAGTCTCCTAGGGTCCTTATAGAGATTTGAAAATAGGACTTAGGAGCCTAAATCACTTAGGCACTTTAAAAATGGGGCAAATTTTTCAAAAGTGACAAAAGCATTTAGCTTCCACTCTGGAAAATGGAACTTGTCCAAAAGCATCAAAGTGACTTAGGAGTCCAAGTTACCCAGAGTCCCTTCCCTGAAAAGAGCAGAACAAGGGAAAACAAGGCGGTGCACAGAATGCTGGCAGGCAATGTTTGTGAATATCAGCCTGCTGCTGGAACCTGGCAAATATTACGGTCTTCTGAGGTGAAGTCTGCCGAGCACTTCTGCTAGGCCTCTTGGGCTGGGCTGGTGTAATTCTGGGGACTGAAGCTGAGCCTTCCCCTTGTGGAAATACGGAGCAAAGGCTCCAAGCTGTGAGTAGTTCTTTTATGCAGGAGACAGGGCAGAATCAGGGTCTTTTCCCAGCTCTGCCACTGACCTGCTGTGTGACCTTGGGCAAGTCACTTCACTGCTCTGTGCCTGTTTCCCCTCCCTCCCTTTGTCTGTCTTGTCTATTTAGACTGTCAGCTCTTCAGGGCAGGGACTGTCTCTCACTGTTTGCAAGGCGCCTAGCGCAATGGGGCCTGATCTTAGCCAGGACCTCTAAGTTCTACTATAATGCAAATAATAAACAATAGGTAAACCTGCATTGGTGCAGATTAAACCAGTGCAGCATGTCCAGACAAAGGGTTTCCATGGGGGCAGCTACCCTGCTGGCTTTAACCAGAGTGTAGACAATCCCTAAACTATAAATTACCTGTGGGAAAGGTGCTGTCCCAGTCATGGATGTACACATAGGGGAAGGATTTGTTTTCTTAAACAAGATGAATAAAGTTGATCATATGGGCTATTCCTTGCCATTCAAACTGTAAATACATCCTGGAAGAGCTGATCAGAAAGCCCGAATGACTTCAGGGCTGTTTCCCTCAGATCTCACTTTTGCCCCTTGACTGAAACTTGGTTGTTCCTTGAAACACTTTGACATGGTATTTTGGTCTATGAAAGGAGAGATTCCACCTGGAATCCTCCTCCTGCCTGAAGAATGCTGGTAGTGTTTAATGGTCTTTATTATTATCTGCATGGGGATCGCACCTCAAGGCCCCAGCCCCACTGTGCTAGGTGTGATACAAACACAGAACAAAAAGACGGTCCCTGCCCCCAAAGAGCTTCTGATCTAAGTATAAAACAAGGGAGGGACAACAGGTGGATACAACAGACAATGCGGGGAGCCCAAGGTAACTGTGAGTTGGTTATGTCTTGCTGCTCCTGGTCTATGGGCCAACAGTGGCTCACATTTCACTCTCCGGGGAGTCTTGTCTGTCTTGCATCAGTGTGTGAATTCTTATGTACTCTGTCTCCAACTACTTCAGCTTCCATCTTCACTCCCTCCTGATCCTTTCCTTGGGGGCAAAAGCCATGTCCTGGTTTGACCATTTGGTAGATGTAAAGGAAAGCCTAGGGATTGCTCTAATGAATGTGTAAATGTAAAATAAGATTCCTCTTTTACAGGCCTCTGCCATGGCGCATAGACCTTGCCAGACCTGTTTGGCAGGGAGAGGGCTGAAACCAGCCTCCTTGAGCAGGAGACTATCAGGTGTCTGCCCGCACTGTGGGGGCCGGAGGAAAGAACAGCCATGAGCAAGAAGCACAGGTGGACCCACCTGGTGTTGATTTCTCCCATTAGGAAGGAGACTGAGGAGGGTTGGGGAGTCCCTGGGAGCTGAACTAAGTGGGGAGTAAAATTACCCAGTGGAGGGAGCAGTTGAAGACTCAGACTGAAAGAAACCATGGGCTGAATTCTCAGCTGATGTAACTCACTGTAGCTCCACTGAAGTCCAGGTTGCTGAGCCAACTTATATGGGGGGCGGGGTCTGACTCCACAGGAGAGCTGGTTTTCACCTGCAGCATCTTCTCAGAGTATTTGACAGTCCCTCCCAACTAGGGGCCAGCAAGCCCAATGCTGCTACGACTACTACTACAGCCATAAATGAAAGTTCTCACAAAGTGGAAGACCACAAGCCAGGCTTCTCCGCCCAACAGGCCATTAATCAGGACAGTCTTGGGCAACGGTTCCACTCAGATACCAAGAAGGATGGATGCCGCCTTCTCAATAGAATGCTGCAGCCCCTGCCCCCACTGTGCTGATTCATCACAACCAAAGACTCATATTCCGGGCTGTACAAGCTATCTTTCAAGGGTTAGAGTTAACGCAGCCACAGAAATGCAGTTCTCTGAACTCTCTGCGTACCATGATGATTACATGCTGCCAGGGCATGCTAGGGAGCAATGAACCTTGGTCCAGGCATTTAAGAAGTGGGCAAGGCTAGCCACCATTTTTAGAGATAAAGGAAGTAACTTAGTGCGCACGTAACATTTCTGATTCTGAAATGTTGGACTATTTTATTGCTGTATTTTAAACCAAAAGGAAACATTTTGATATTCCTGAATCAAATCCATTAGTTGCAATTTTTTGAACGGAATTGAAACATTTCATTTCAACTCAGTTCAACATAAAATTGCATCTTCCTATGATGCAGTGGTGCTTCATGGAAGCAGTCTTGCACCATTCTCTAGGCAGGCACCCTGGGTGGACTACACTTCCCATGGTGAACCCACAGTCCCATGATTTCCATGATGCACCACATGGCTGGGTCAGAGGGAAGCTTTTCTCTGCTTGAGTGCTCTTATTGCATGGATTTGATGTATAACTCTAATAAGCGCCCATACACAGGCTCTGAGCTCTCTGCCAACATTTTAAAAATTTCACTACCTGCAAATGTTGGTGTACATCTAGCTAAAATTTAGAAGGTGTTCTACTGATCATTGACTATCTCTTTCATTTGGGTGGTCTTCTAATAAATACATGCACTTCAGAGACTTTGTAGTGCCCTTGTCTCAATGGATTGAGAATCTGAAGGAATCTTTAAAAAATAAAAAAAAGGGGTCTGTGCCCATTAAGTGAAATCAATAATTCAGCTTTATAATCTGACATCAAATGCAGTAATTCATTAATGGATGCTGGTTTATCTTACATTCAGCAACCACGTAAAGAAATGTGAGATGTCTCGGGATCAAATGTACTAGCAAGACACAAAATGAGAGATGAAGATTGATAGAGACAGAATCCTCACAGTGTGATCTAGAGAGACTGATAACATGATGTTCAGTGCACATCTTATCATTTTTAGTGATGATCAGAAGTAGACTAGAGTTAAAGCTGGGAAGGCTGTTCAGGCTGTCATAGTGGTTAAGTCACTGGGCTGGGACTCAGGAGAGCTGGGTACAATTTCCAGCTCTGTCACCGACTTCCTGCAGGACCTTGGGCAAGTTACTTAATCAATTTCTCTCTCTGTCCCTGTCATTGCAAAATGAGGATAATATTACTTCCTCTGTCTATCTTATCCACTTAAATTAAAAGCTCCGGGGGGCGGGGACGATCCCTTTCTATGTGTTTATTAAGCGCACAATGGGGACTTGATCTTGCTTGGAGCCTCTACTCTAATACAAGTCATAATAAAGGAAGATTTAGAAAAACAAAACCTCTGACCAGAAAGATGAAGGGAAAAGTGAATTGTACATGTTCTCAAAAACAGTTGGGCACAAATGTGGTATGAGAACAAGCCTGCGTGGGAGGAGGAAAGAAGCAAAACTTGACTCTAATCTGCCTGTCTCAAAAGGGGTGAAGGTATTTTTATTTTAAAAGGTGCGGTAGGTAAAAGCCATTGAGCTGAAGCATCCTGTTTTTTGAAACAGAAGCGCGTGCCCAGGCAGCTATGAGCCATTCGAACAAATACAGAGTGAAAACAGTTCCTCTGGTTGTTGAAGAGTGAAGGTGGTGGGGGGAGGGGTAACAAGAGCTAGTTAATGCGATGTCAGCTTCCCGGCCTTGGTATTTGTTTACAGTCAATGTAAACTTTTATCGCTTTCCCATACACAATGAGCCAGCAGCAGACACCTTCCATCTGAGTGACTGTTATTTAGACTCTGAGAGAACAGAAGTACAAGCGCCTATGAGAGAGCACAGTGTACGCATCTCTAAACATGCTGCATTCACTGTGGCTCACCAATCAACAGCAACCCCTGTAAAGATCGTATAAAAATGGGGGGTGGAGGATGGTCTCAGGTAAAAGCCCTGGTTTGGGACTCAGGAGATCTGGGTTCAAATGTAGGCCCTACTTCCAGCCGCCCTTGGACATGTCATTTCCTTTCTTATATTCTCCATCTGTAAAAGGGGGGCATAATAGCTCCTTTTGTCTAATTTGTCCATTTAGACTGGAAGTTCTTTGGGATAGGGAACTGTCTCTTTCTCCATGGTTGGACAGCACCCATCACCATGAGGCTCTGATCTCAGTTGGGGCCTCTAGGTGCTACTGGTATACAAATATTAAGAATCTGGTACACTATAGAAAAAACAAAATCATAAAAACATACTACATGCATGATGCTGTTTGGGCAAATGTAAGTTCACTTGCAGTTGATTGGACGTGAGAGGTCTGACTGTGCAGAACTCCCACTGAAGTCGCCCATGCAGAGCTGGCTAAGGCCCCAACACTTTTAATCCAGTGTAGCCAGGAGTGGTGCAGGACTTAAGGGCAACATTAAACACACAACTGAAAAAAGCTCCCTGAGCTCTGTACTGTATTTAGCAGAACGAGCACGGAATGGGAAAGAGCAATACAAAGCCTTTCCTCCTGCCAAAGCCTTGTGACCACATAAACTGGAACAAAGCCACTTCTCCTCCCCAGATAGGCTGCGCCAGCCAAAAGGAAGAGTTGCCGGGATGCAAGATTGAGTGAGTGGTCCTTGAGTGAAAGCCTAAGCAATAATAGAGGTGGAACCACTGCAGGGTCAATGCTACGAAGACCACAAAAAGAAATGTGCACATTCTTGGCACCCAGCTGAAATGTCTGGGTAGTAAAAGGTGCAGGCTGGCTGCAAACCAGGGTACAATACCCAAATCTGTTCGTCACAGATAGGCCCCTCTGAACAATGGCTTGTTGCAAATGGTCATTCCCAATGCAGCTGTTGCAAGTGCTGGTTCCAGGCCAAACAAGCATCTCCAGCAACATATGAAAAAGAAGGTGCCTTGGGAAAGTGGGAAAACAAACCCAGAGAATAAACATCCGAATGAGGAGTAAGGAGGGAACCAAAACGTTGGGAGAAGCCAGGAAAAATAAGAACCAAAAACAAACAGAAAAGGGCTAATGGAGCAGCAGCTCTAAAAATAAAACATAAGAACAACGTCAGGGTGGAGGGACTGGGATGGCTCAGGAGACTGGCAAGGGCATGTTGAGCCTTTAACCACTGGGTCACTGATTATAATCTACCCTGCATTGGTAGCAATTGGCCCCAGGACAGAACGCTAGCTTTACTCTGAACCCTGGAGCCAGGTTCAGACTGAAACTATCTATAGTGAGTTGAATCCCAACCTTCTGAAACGTGGGTACCTGTGGGCTCTGATATGCCATTCAGACCCCCACACATGGAAGTATTTTTGTAACAACCTGTGGCTGCATATACACCATGGTTGTCAGCAAGGATCCGTCCCAGGCCCCCTTGCACTAAAAACTCAGGCCCCTCCTGGCTGAGCAAAGAGAGAGATCACTGAGATGTGAGGTAGTTGCTGGGAGATTTGATGACCGTCTCTAAACCTGTGTATTACACTGGGATGGCAGCTTTTTGGTTTGACTCAGGATGGAGACAAGCCATTCAGACTCAGATCTAGTGGCTCATCTCTAGAAGTGACTAAAAGTCACAGCCATTTATTGAGCTGTGTGAAATGAGCCGGTGGTGGTCTCTGTCCAGCCCAGTTCTAGTGGAGAGATGTCCCTCATGTAATCACTGAGTTAGCAGAGGCCAAGAACTGAGGGATTCACATAGGTAAATGGTCCCTTCAGGGCAAGGTGGAAGTGCATTGCTGGGGCATTGAGAAAGCCTGCTGTGGCCTTCCAGGGTTGTCTGTCCAGAACCTTTCACTAGCTCTGACATTTATATATATATTAGACCACTGGAAAATCAAAACTCTTAAACACACTTTGTTGGCTCAGATTCCCTGAAGCACGCCAGCCACGAAGGGCCTAAATCATATGGAATCAATATAAAAAGCATTTTTTAGAAAATTGAACTAGAGCTTTAAACAACTTTACCAACCGCAGGAAAACTTTGTGTTCATGACGTTATACCTGGCAAGCTCACATGAGGAGGGGGCTTTTTATGAAAAAGAGTTGTGTGTGTGCATGAAGGGGAGAGGACCTTAGAAGTATCATCTGCAATAGTGGTGGTGGTCATTATTATATTTGCATTCATCTGAGATCGGTTTATAAAAACACCACTTCTAGGTGCCTATGCATTGCTCAACACATTAAAATTCACGGCATCAAATGACATCAATACATACGTTCAAATTGAATGTCCACTGTTAACAACACTATCGAAAAGAATCCTAGTCACAAAACCCCTCTCTTATTACAGTCATGCCTAGAAGTCCTAAGCAAGATCCAGGCCCCCACTGTGCTAGGAGCTGTACCATAAGCCCATCCTTCTTCTCACAACACAGCTAAGGTGTTACTGAGCATTCAGGACCTATGTGGAATGCTTTGGGGTTTGATTTTCCTCGGCTGGTTCTACATTTTGATTTTAATTCCACGTTACCTGATTGGCCTTTGTTTTGTTCTGGCTTCCTTTTCCTTGACTAATTTTCCAGTGTTCTGGCATGGACAGTACAAAGCCTTTCCCCTAGACAGAAGGGCATCAAAACACAGCGCATGCCCAGAGCATGATGGACATAGGCCAGGATGTTCCCTAGGCTCTGGTGAGAGCTGGCTGAGGCCATAAATCACCAAACAGTACGTATGGTAATATTACCATGCTAGGAGCCTGAGCCTGCAGGCCTGTATGCCCCACGTTCTTTCTGAGGTCGCTGGGACCGTGGAGTACAGAAGGGAGCCAGGACACTGCCATGTTACAAGAGGAGCACCACCACCTTTAAGCTGGACTGGAAGCATGTGGTCAAATGTGGAGACGTGGCCAAGGAGCACCTAGCACAAATCAGAGGGGGCCGTGGACAGGTGCTGTAGAGCTGACCCCGGCCCTCCCTCAAGCCTGGGCTGCTGTGTGGAGAGGCAGGCTGAGGCTACTCCAACTTATTCTGGCTTCCAACCGCCCTAATGGGCTGAAACAGCTGCCTGGGATCAGCTCTGCCTAGGTGTACTCCAGAAGTGCCCTTTTCCCTCCGACCATCGTCTTTCTGCCACCAGGAAGGAGGGGGAGGCGTTGGAGCCCATTTGCTCTCTCTGTGCCACAGGAGAATCCCTGACCCGGTCTTCCCAGGACTAGTTATGCAGGCTCTGTGGCTGGTGGCGTGGCTCAAAGGGTACGTCTCCACTACAGACTTACTGCGATAGCGTCATCAGAGGCCCTTTAGCCTGACTCGACAGCGTGTGACCACACTGCAAAAGAGCGGTCAAGTTCCATGCACTTGCTGCCTCCCGCTGTGTCCTCACTAGCATGGCATCCAATGATGGGAGATGGAAAGATTTTAGGGGCGTTATGCCATGGTTCATACTGCCACAGCCAACTGCACTAGCCTCTGATCGCTTTCACAGGCTATTGTGGTAGAACCTTTCTGTCCCTTCTGGGGACCGAGGGTGGGAATGTTACAAGCCCAGGGAGTTCTGCAATTCCATTTAACTAGTTCCTGGTTGTTGCACTGTCGGGAATAGTTCTATCTGAGGTATTTACGTGGCTTCCATCACTGTATTATCTGAGCCCCTAACAACCTTCATTGTATTTATCCCCACAACACAGGTTGGAAAGTGCTTCAATCCCCATTTTACAGCTGGGGAATTGAAGCCCAAAGAGACTTGCCCGAGGTCACACAGCAAGTCTATGGCTGGAATAGGGAATTCAACCCAAATCTCACAAGCCCAGGCTAGTGCCCTAGCTACTGTTCCTCTCCCAGATTAGACAGGATTAGAACCTGGGAGTGGGATGACTTCCTCAGAAACCACAACACTTTCCACTAGGACACTGCCCAGGTTCCCATTTGTCCCAGCAGCCTGGATTGACTGCTTGTGCTCTTCATGGGGGCAATGTTACTTCGGTCCTGCAGGAGCTGGAGCCACCAGAATAGGGTAGCCAGATGTCCAGTTTTCGACCAGAACATTGGGTGGAAAAGGGAAATTGGCAGCGTTGGGTCAGCTGTGCTGACTGGATGCCTAAAGTCCAGTTACCTGCAATAACCGGCCTCCGCCACAGGGGTGGGAAGAGCAGCAACTGCTGCTGGAGCCTGCTCTGCTAAGCAGCTGCTGCTCTTCCCACCCCATAGCCTGTGGCAGAGAACTGGCTGGCTCTGGGACCTGGCTCCACAGTAAGTACCGGAGCCATCCGGGGTGGAGTAACAAGTCTCCTCCCCCCCGCCCCCCGATTATGCCCTGATTTCCCAAGCCCCTCACTCCAGGGATGGACATCCCCTGCCCCACTGTGACCTGATTTCCTCACCTCAGCCCCTCACTCCAGGGACTGACCCTGCCAAGCCCCATTGTGTCCCAATTGGGCAGGCTCCACATCAGCTCCTCTCAGCCCAGCTCTGCAGGTGGCAGGTGAGTCCCAGCCCCAACTCCCAGGGGATGGGGGAGTGAGCAACGGAGAGGGTTGCCAGGGGGATCGGGGACAGGGCCTCAGGGAATGGGGGTGGGACCTTGGGGGAAGGGGCAGGACAGGGGTGTTCAGTTTTCAGGGATTAGAAAGTTGGCAACCCTACACCAGAATATGGCAGGTGTTTCAATGGTGACTTGTCACTGGAGAAGGCAGTAGCTTATAGTTGCTAGGAGAATGCGAGCATGCCAGTTATGGTGATTTCCCTGGCACAGGATGGGAAGTTTAGTTTTCATAGCAAGTTGGGGGCCCCGCTCCTCTAGCTAATAAATTCAAATGGGAGCACCTTAGGACAATGGGATGGCTGCTTCCTAGTAGAAACCAATTTTTTCTGACCTCTCTGAAATGAGCAGGGGTTTGGAGAGTGGAAAACCCCCAAACAGGAAACCAAAGAGATCAAGTGTTAACACTGGGTCTTAAAAACCACATAGAATCTGAGAGACTCAGGGAAACTCAGAGGGACTCACAGAGACACAGAAAGCTTTGGCAGGAGAGAGCAAGAGAGGGGCATGTTTTTGTTGCAGAAGGGGCTTTTATAACTGTAGGACCAGCCAAGGAGGAAGGAAACTGGCTGCAGAGAAGGGAGACTCCATGATTTGGAGGAGCAGCTATATACATGGGGGTGGGGGGAATCCCCTGGACTCATTAGAGAACTCTGACCTAAGTGCAAAAGACAGTCCAGAGTGGTGAGGAAACTGAGGAAGGAAAATGCATGTCGCGGTTTTATTATTTTGTCTAGGTCTGTATATTTCTTGTGCTAAGTGAAGAGTGGTTGGTTTTTGGAACCCTTACAAAACCCAGGTGACTGTTTGCTTTCACTATGACGTGCCCCTGAAGAGGTGACCTGTAAACCCAGATTAGAGGTCTGGGAGAGGGTGTGCTTAAGCTCCTGGGGAGTGCAAGGAATCAGCACTGGTCCTGGGGGCCCTACGGCAGCTGGCCTGCAAGGTCCCATTTCCATGAAGGGGCAGAGAGCCTATGCCCAGGAAGTGGCCAAAGACCTCAAGAAAGAGACAGGGCTGTAGCCTACTCAGACCAAAGGAAGCACGCAGCTCCAAACACAGCAGACTGGTGAGTGTCCAGCAGGGGGCGCTTTACCTGGACTGAGGTAGCTCTGTTGCAACAGGAGACCCTAGCAGAGCTGTTCTTTGAGGTTCTATTCAAGCTGGACAAGCCGTGGAGAATCCGCCCGCCATGGCAGGGCTCTAGCTGTGGGCTTTTGAAAGCTCTGTGTCCTCACCAGGATCACAGGTCTATGGTCACCTAATTAACATCAACCGTGGAGTTTAAAGACAGGAAAAATCAAACAATAAAAATCAGGCTAGCAAAGAAGCCAAGGAGGCCCGATGCCAGGAAAGAGGGCATTGTGCCAGCTTGGCAAGTAGTGAATGCTTGGCCTGTCGGGTTAGCCGGTGGGTTGGTGCTCACTGAAACAGCATCATCATTAGCATCATTATCTTCTGGCGGGGGGGGGGGGAGAGGAGAAGAGACGAGAGGAGAGGAGGCTAAGGAGATGAAGGAAAGAGTGCCTTAATGAAGACGACCTCCTAAACAGCCCGACGAAAGCACATTGCTAATGGGGTGCAGCACTGGCGTTAGACACACAGCCTAGGTGCCAGGAGCTGGGGTGTAATTTGCAAGAGAGGAAAATTTGAGAGCAAGTTCTTATTAATAATGTTTTAGCAGCACAGAGCAGCCCCAACCACACTGTTATTTTGGCAGCTGTTCAAGTAGATAGTGAGAGACAGTCCCTGTCCCAAAGAGCTCACGAGCTAGATAGATGGGACAGACAAAGGGAGAGAAACAAAGTAATTGTTATGCTCATTTTACAGATGGGGAGTTGAGACACACAGAGCCTGATCCAAGGACCACTGCAGTCAACTGGAGCCTTTCCCTTGATTTCAGATCAGGCCTCAGGTGATTTACCCATGGAAGTCCATAGCAGAGCCAGGTCCTGAACTCTGCTCTCCTAAATCCCAGTTTAGGACCCTCAACTGCAGTTGAGACAGAGAGCAAGCACTAGCCCACCTCCCCTGGCACTAATCCTGTAAGTTTTTTTTCCTGCCATGCTCAGGGTTTGAGCCAGAGCCACTTGCCTCCCTTTTGACCCTTGGTTTTGAATCACTACCTTTATTCTCCTGCACAAATTATTTGAGCTGAGATTGTTTTGGCTGGAACAGGTACGGCCAGCTTCAAATATTTCAGTGTTTACTGGCTCCATAGCAGCTCCTGGGCTTTTCACAGTCCTTGCGGTGGTAGCGGAGGAGGAAGGAACGGCATGCCTTTGGTGGTGGTGGTGTTCATTAGTTTCACTGGCTTCCTGAGCTTGGCAGTCAGCACTGGCATGCAGCATGGGCTGAGCTCCAGGATTTGTTCTTGTGTTAGACAATTTTCCCAGCTCTCCGGGACACGGCAGCAGTAAATGGTAACAAGCCCCCTCTCCATGTGGGTTTGTTTGTTATGACCAGTTGGGAAGAGCCTGTGAAAGAAACAGCTGTGGCCAACTTTTTCTCATTTTACTTTTCCTGTTCCATTGTGGTTGATTCCAACCAGTGGGTTTCTGTCTGGATTTAAAATCAAGCCTTTCCCTTTTGTTCTCTCCCCAACTCATCCCTGTGGTATTATAGGAAAGATGCATTTCCAACACAACCCATTTCTCTCCTTCATCTTTTGGCGACTTTGCTTAAAGGAGCCTAGGTCTGATTACTAGAGGTCCTGAGCTCTGTTGGAAAAGTCCGTGGGCACTTTTAGCTCTCCCCATTTCTGAAAAGCAGGCCTACACTTTTTTTTAAGGCTGACATTTTCAAAGGCGACTTTTAAGCTGGGGTGCCTGTTTCTCAGACAGCTATGGTTAGAGGCTACTTTGAAAATGTGGCTGCACAATTCTTGTCTCTCTCTTGTGTGAAGTCTTTGCAATATTCTTCCTAAAATTTCTCCAGGACAGCCAATACCCATGTCCCCAGCTTCTTTCATGTCACACTCTTTGCGTGGAATGCTTTCCCAGTTCTCATCTGCCAAGCCATTGTACTACCTTCAAGCCAGACCGTCAGGTGGAGTAAATCAGCACCGCTTCACTGACCTGCAAATCAGTGGAGCTGAGCTATGCTCATTTGTGCCAGCTGAGAATCTGGTCTTTCATTCACATCCTCCTAAGGAGTCATTTCTCTCATGTTGCCCACAAGAAATGAAAGGCTGATATAATAATACAAACTTACTCAGTCCTACCTGTTAGGTTTAACTGCCTCTGAGTGTAGATATGAACATAAAAAAGACAAAGACAGCCTTTTTTTCTCTCCTCAGTGCTTCCTGGTGCATCCTGACCGGGCTGGCTCAATTTTGCTCAGACCATACATTCTTCAAGGCAAGAACGGTCAATATTTTGTGTCTTGTACAGTGCTGAGCTCATAGCCAGCCCTCAACTAATAATTAGGGCCGGTCCAAAATTTCTAACTGAAACTTTCTTCCAGCAGAGAATTGGGGTTTCAACTAAATGAAAAGTTGAATGGAAAGTATCTGCTGTCCTTGAAAATGTGCATTTTTTGTTTGAAAACTGAGTGCCCAGAAACAAAGAACATGGGTTTTAGTTGGTGTTGGCTAAAAACTTGCCAGCAGCCACAACCTCAACATATTTTATTTTTCAAGTTTCCAGATTTTCAAAAAAACAAACATATGCCTGCCTTGAAATTTTCTGCAGGGGAGGGAAATATCTGCCCGGCTCTGCTAAGAGTACCAGTAGTACTATATGGATAATCCTCCGCTTGTGGTAACTTTTCAACCTTCACACCCCACATGGATTTGGGCTTCCAGGGTCAGGAGAGTCTGCAGTGGGAGAGGTTGGGGCTGCAGGAGAAGTTTCTCTGTGCTGCATCATTTCCCCATTTCCAAGGGGATTATGTAGAGCAAGATAATGCCGAGCTTGTGGGAAGCACCAGCTGTCAGGGACAGCAAAGGAGCGAAGCTTCTGAAGAAGGCATGCTATCATGGGAGTGCGGGGGCCAGAGACAGGTGTGGAAACTCCACGTAGGTGGTTCTGGTCTCTGTGGGTTTCCTAGGAGCCACAAGCGATGAAGTGAGCTGTAGCTCACGAAAGCTCATGCTCAAATAAATTGGTTAGTCTCTAAGGTGCCACTAGTACTCCTTTTCTTTTTACAAGAATCTTGGGACATTCTTTTGTTTAGCAAGTTAAATCTCCTGCCTGTTCCAGGGGAAAGAAGAAAGGAAGGGGCCAAAGCCTCTAGCCCAAAGGAAACTCCTCAAGTGTAGACTTGCACACTTTCTGGTGCCTGGCCCTGACTTTCTCCAGCTGTGGGTTTGATTTGGGTAGGCCCTGTATCTGTGGAGCACCATTTACACATAGGATGTACCATAGATTCATATTAACCTTTATTGATTATGAGTAAGCATGTCACTATTTTGCCATATATTCATTTTTAGTTTTATTCTCCCTTACTTTTGCCAAAGCCTTTGATTTTGCATAGCAGCCAGAATGATGACAATGTAATAAGCCAATCCAGCCAACGGATGGCACTCAAACTCCACAATAAAGATGAGCTTAGTGGGCCTAAATGCTCAGGAGTTTTCCAAGTAAGGTTTTGTTCACACACCTCGGCAGGCCATATCTTCAGCTGGTGTCAATCAGCATATCTTCACTGAAGCTCATGGAACTACACCAGCTGAGGATCTGGCCTCAATTGATTATAGAATGCATTGCTGGGCAGAAAAGCTTTGGAATTTATTCCTAATACATGTAGAAACTGGGTGTACAAATGAGATTTAAACAGTCAGTACATTCATTGTGCATAGACTAATCTGGGTGTAAGAAAGAACTTTTCTTGGTAGCGTAGGAAGTGGGCTGCATGTGGGCCCTTCTATCACTGTGATAGCATTACAAATGGCTAAAAATGCATACATCTTACCAATGCATAAAGCCCAAAAAGACAATACAAGAAAACCTAGGAAGACTGGATAACACAGTGAAACAGAATGTAGCCAGAGGCAACTTCAAACCATGCCAGTGTCGGGTCAGAACTTGAGCTGCTGCAAATCAGTGGAGCTCTATTGAAGTAAAAAAGACTTCCATGGAGCTCTGCTGATTTACACCGCCCAAGGCTCTGCCCCTCAGTATTTCCAGCTGAGCCTGCAAAGAGTGCAATGAAAGAGCATATTGTAAACCAGAGTTCAGCAAATAATTCCCATCATGTAATTTCTCAGCTAATTTAGCCTCTCTCTTTTTTTTGGATTATGGAATGTGTTTGTGAGCAGATCAGTTTTCTTGAGAGGTTTTGGGTTTTTTTCAGATTTGCTCAGCAAACTATTTGTTTGGGCCTTTGACTCTTTGTGGCTTGAGTCCAAACCAGTTTGCTGCAAGTATTCGATACTCAGTAGTCATAAATGTGAGCTGTGTTTGGTCATGTGATATTGTTTCTGTTCCCTGACTGGTTGAGTCTCTCTTCTAATTAGGAGACGGGTTGGAAGAGGACACTGTGGCTTTGACTCTCTCAGGGAAAGGGAGCAAATAAGCAGGATTAGGGAATTTTAGAAAATTATAGACATTTTCTTCTGTCCCACGCAAGCTTTGCCAGAAACATCATTCCTAGAAAATAAGGCTACTTGTAGCAAGATGTACTGGCTGCCGGCAGAGGAGTTTCTTTATTCGTCACATTCATGCAAAGTAATTGTGTGTTTGTGTGTGCACAGGTGTGCACTTACTCCGTCCTACCTGTTAGATTTAACTGCCTCTGCATGTCAGAGGTATGGCCAGGAGTGTTGGGAACTCTGTGCCCCTGCTGTATTACAGGGACACATCATGTTTGAAAGTCACCTTTCTGTTTGAATTTTTTCCTGTTATTGTTGCAAGTGATATCTAAGATTTATTGTAACTGAAAGAGATGAAATTGGGGTAACTTTTTTTTTTTCATTCTGTTTACTCTGTGCATTTGATAGCACTGTGTGGACAGTCCGTTTAGTTGTTTCTACTGTATTGTCAGTGACTGTTTCCTGTGTTGTTTGTGTGGGACTTTCACATGACAGCAGGAGAGAGAAACATTTAAAAATCCACCCAGGAAATATGATTGTAAAACCGCAACAGTAGACGGGGGTGTTGGAGTGGGTGTAGTACCAGAAACTACTTTTAACTTTTTTTAATTGATTAGATTTCAAGTTCTTAATGTCCCGTTAAGCAGCGTCCTATACTTTAATAAAACTTACCAAGTGTATTGCATTCATTGGTCTAACATTCTTTAACCCCAGAGCTATTGACACAAAGTAATTGCACTTGCTTGGGCAGACCTAGATGAAAAAAGGGTGATCAGAGCGTTCTCTGATTCAGTTATTTGCCTCTGTGTCAGGGCCCTGGCAAGGGGTTTGGGAGCGTTTTCCACTCCTTGTGTCAAGCTGAGTCCCATCTCATCTCAAACCTACCATTTCCCCGGTGGATATTAGCACATGGAAGTTTTCGCACTCCATGAGAACTTGAGTGCACCAGCTCAGAATGCACTCTCCAGAGGTATTTGTGTGCATGAACCTTGCTTGCTGACATGTCCGTGAAAAGCAGTTGTGGAAGGGACAGGGACACCGCTGATGTGTGAATACTCCTAGGAAGTGTTTTGTGGCATTTGCCCAGTTCTGCCACGAAGCATGGGATATGAGGCCTTGAATGAGCATTCACCCGGATGGGGGATGAGCATCAGACATTCTGGGGAGACACAACTGCACAGCTCCCTGCCACACTCCCCCCCCCCCCCCCCGCAACCAATTTTATAACTAGAAAATGTTTAGAAAATCGAAAAGGAATTACCTGACTTTCAAAGCACAAAGGACCTGATTCAGCAAAGCACGTAATCACAAGCTTCAATTTAAGCATGTGGTTCTGTATTCTGATGAATCGGGGCCTCCAGGACTTTCTGAGCTAAGAATGATGCATATAGCACAACTGCAAGCTTGGGGTCTAATCCTGGCAACTCTTATCTGTGTGAATAATCTTTACTCAGGCGAGCAGTCCCATTTAATATATGTACATTAATCAGAGGCTGCACTGCTGTAAAAAGCAGCACTGTAAGAATTTTAAGCAAGTGACTGCTCTTATGAATAACGATCACACATATGAGCAAGGCTTGCGAGGTCAATTGCATGTTCCCTGTCAGATATAATTATAAAAAGGCCCTAAATGAAGGAGTTTGAGGCTAGTTTGAAAACACTTTCAATTAAACTGTACGAGGGAATTTCACCCCCGTGCTGTGACCTGTGCAGCCCTAACATCTCTTCTAAACCCAGTGGTTCTTAGGGCAGTGCTGATTCTCTGGTTGGTGATTAATTTCACTCAATATGAACATCTCTCTTTTGGATTCGGGCTGTTTGCAGACATTGCATTTATGTTGCTCTCACTTTTAAAAATGTTTCATGAATTTAGCACTTGTGAAAGGTACCAGATTCATAGCCCAGGTGACTGGAATCCTTTATCCACAAAGTAGGTACAGTTAGTTAAAAAAATATTTTAAAACCAGCCCAGAGCCATTTCTATGAAACACAATGCGATCATGTTTTTCACATGAATGTGCATTCTTTGTCACATGGATGTTATGACTCTGGTTCAACCATTTGGTATCCTTGTGGTTTTGATTTTCAGTTGAGAACAATCATATCAGCTGAGATTTCACACTGAGATATTGTCCTTTGGGATGGGGTTACATATGCGCAGATCACTGGAGCCTGTATTTGGAAGACTTCATTTTTTTCCTAAAACCAGTTTCATGTTCTATGTCTGAAGATGGTTTTAACAGTAATTTTCTGCTCCTTGGAGTAACCGAGCCTTCCTTACAGGTCACTAGGCAGGACACTAAAATTATGGATGACCTCAGCTCTGAGCTGTTAGCGAGTTCTCTTGCACAGATTCCTGCTAATAATGGAGCTTCAAATCCTGCTGCTGTTTCTTTGTGTGTGATGATGGGAAGTTCTGTGTTCCAGGATGGTTAGGATTCTCCCGACTCTTGGCACTCCTATTTTGGCCACTTCCCCCTGCAAGCTCCTCTTTCTAACTGGCTGCCATCTCTCTCCAGTTGCAAAGCCAGAATGTACAGTTTCCTTGGAGGCCACCAGCACCTCGCTGTGGGGACGTTATCCTGCAGGAGAAGGGGTGTGAGGGCGGAATAGCTACCTGCTCAAAATATGAATCTCAAAACATTGCTAATTCCCCATTTGCTTTGGGGGCATCTGCAGAAATGGGCCCTAGAAAATTAAGGGGGTCTTCAAATTTTAGACTCCCATTGACTTCAATGTGGCAGCATCAGTCCTTTAGTGGTTAGGGCCTAAATCATTTCCTTCCATACAACAATGGGTGAAAGCGGAAAAGCCAAGGCAGCAGATCACCTTCTAGGCCACATGGATGGGTTTTACTGGTCCCTGGAAATGGCATTGGGAAAAACTCTAACCACGCACATGTCCCAGACTGGCTGAGAAAACACAGATTTTGGGGCAGCTGTGTGGGCCCCTCTCTGATCCTACCTCTTCCGTGGCAGCAAATCTCCCTGCAGAGCCATACTGCCATTCACATACCACCCCGAATCCTTCATTGGCCTCTGGGGACAAATTCAGCCCTTGCTTACATCCATGTCCCAAGGCTGGATTCTGTGAGGTGGCAAGGGAGCAAGGGCCCAACCCTGCAGTATGTTCTGGACCTTTGACGCATGCAGTCAACCAGGCTCCACATGGGCATGGGTCACCCATGGGCGTCATGTTGCAGCATTGGGGCTTAAGTAAGGGCACAACAGAGTCCCAGCCTGTGAGTCTAGATATTTCCCCTAATAAAAGGTCACTAAAAAAAAAAAAAGGACCCTTAACAGAAGCACAAGTTCAAGTTAGGAGGAATGCATGATAGGCCGTCACTAATAATAGTGCTGAGCACACCACTCCCAGCTGGTTGTATTATACATGCTAGTGTGGTATCTGCTGATGCCTGGGCCTACGGCACTGTTGGAGGGTCAGACAGTCACAGCTGCCCTAGCGTGTTTGATCTCTTGAGCATTTGGTCACATTGTTATATCATCTTAGTGCCCTTTGGTTACTGTGTAAACTGCATCCTTCCCCCATCCGTCAAGATGAGAGGAACTAACAGCAATTGCAGAAATGAAGACGTTGCCTTTGGCTAGTTACAGCAATTGTTAATGTTAGTGTCATACGCTCATTGTTATTAATAATATTCAGCGCTTTCAGATTAAGGCATTTGCTGATGCTCCTCATGTTTACCATCTGTGGGCGTCTTGACTTCACTGTGCTTTGGATCAGCCTAATGGCCCAGTCCTGAAAACACTTGCTTCCAGGCAAAGGCCCCACTTCTGCGAAGCATGCAAACTCCTTTTTAACTTTGAGCACATGTCTAAGTCCCACTGATTCTAGTAGGACTTGAGCATGTCCTCAGAGTTGAGTACATGCTGAATTGCTTTGCTAAGCCATAGTCAGGGCTGGCATTACCAAGAGGCGAACTGAGGCGGCCACCTCAGGTGCCAGACTGTGGGGGGGGGGCACCACTAAGACCCAGAGTGTAGAAAATTGTGTCTGCTGCTGGTGCATATGTATTCTCTCTGCTCTAGATGCACAGAGATGGGGGAGTGCTGGGCTGGAGGAAGGAGGGCACAAGAGACATAACAGGCAGGCAGGCGAAAAGGTGAGAGGGAATAACAGAAAGCAGCAGGAGCTGCAGGGAGAGAGGAGGAGGAGCCTCTTATGTACCTCTCTAGCACCCCCAGGAGCCTGGACTGATTAACCCCAGCTTCTCAGGGAGCTTCCTGTTTCCTGCTGTTTCCCTGAACCCACTTGAGGAGAACAGGCAGTCAACTGAAGTAGTAGGAGCCAGTTAGGCCCTTAAGACGCTGATATCTTCCCTCACTCAGGCCCTGCTACGAGCCTGCTCATTTGTCCCCTATAACTGAGTGTTGAGAGCCAATATAGCTGGCACAGAACAGCAGTCATGAGTGAAAGAAGAAAACGCCCCTCTGGGGCAGCACTCAGAAAAAGAAAGAAAGCAAAGGAAGCTTTTCTGTCTAAGGAAGGAGATCTCCTGAGATACACAGACACAAATGTTCACGGTGAGCCTTCTGGCCCCAGTGAAGATGTGACTGGTGAGATGCCTGATCTTCCAGTTAGCCAGAGTGCAGGTGACCTGGCAGCTACTTCAGCATCCATATCTCCATCTCAAATGGATGTAACCATGCACATTCCTGAAGAAAAAGGGTAGATCAGAGAAGAGTGTGGTGGAGGTGCAAGAAACAGCTCTTGCTGAGTTTAGTTCCTTAAGTCTAGATGATCCAGGACTGTGGACCCACTTGAGCAGTAGCCTGAGGGACTTTCTTGTACTGCATGGGCCACAGCAAGTAAAAACTTCATGTTCCCCGAAGACAATGAAAAATAGAAGTTTCCATCCAACACATTACTGGTGTGAAATCCCCAATGGTGACCAAGTGGAGAGGCCATGGCTTATGTACTCAAAAACCCAGAATGCTGCATACTGTTTTTGTTGCAAACTCTTCCAGTCTAATGTTCCAGCAACATTGGGTTCTACAGAAACAAAGGATTGGAAAAATCTGGCATGCCATGAGAAGGCAGCAAATCTCCAGAGAGCATTCCATAGGTGGAAAGAGCTTGAGATGAGACTAAGGTTAAAGGCCACCATAGATGATCAGCCTCAAGAGAAGATTGCATCAGAGTCTCTTTACTGGCAAAATGTTCTGAAAAGGCTCACTGCCATTGTGAGAATGTTTGCTACCCAAAACCTAGCACTGCTTGACACTTCAGATCAGCTGTATGTGCCAAACAATGGAAGCTTCCTTAAAATTGTGGAGCTGATGGCTGAGTTTGATGCTGTACTCATCTAAGAAGAGTCACCACCCAAGAAATGTACACACACCACTACCTTGGAAAAACAATTCAAAATGAGATCATACAGTTACTGGCAACAAAAGTCAAACAGAAGATTCTGGCAGATCTGAAGTCTGCAAGATATTACTCTGTTATTCTGGACTGCACACCTGACATCAGCCATACGGAACAAATGACTTTAATGGTGCGTTTTGTAACAACAACAGAACCTAGTGAAAATGTCCCTGCAGGTGACTGTCAGAGCATCTTCTAGAATGTATTGACATTTATGATACCACAGGAGCTGCTATGACAAATGTGCTTCTTGAAAAGCTGGAAGATACGGGAATTGCGATAGCTGACATGAGAGGTCAGGGCTACGATAATGGTGCCAACAGAGGAGTGCAGACATGGATCTGAGAGTTAAAGCCTTGAGATTCCTTTGTCCCATGCAGCTCTCATTCATTGAACTTGGTGGCCTGTGATACAGCATCAGCTTCTAGTTAGGCTGCTGAATTTTTTAATGTAATTCAAAGCATCTATGTATTTTTCTCTGCATCAACTCAATGGCAAATTTTGAAGCAACATCTGGGAACATCCTCTCTGACATGGAAACCACTGAGTACCACACGATGGGAAAGTCGAGTAGAGGCGATAAAGCCTATCAAACACCAAATTGGGAAGATAGCATTATCCTCCATAATGGCAACTATGGTATCATCTATGACAGGAACTGTTCGTGGGAGAACAGTGGCAGAGGGAAACTGAATCACCAGAAACATACATAACTTCAAATTTCTGTGTGGCTTAGTGTTGTGGCATAACGTACTGTTTGAAATAAATGTTGTAAGCAAGAGACTCCAAGGTGTTGACCTTGATATATCTGGAGCAATGGAACAACTGGACAAAGCAAAGTCAGACCTACAGTCTTACGGGTCAGATGAGGGATTTCAAAATGTTCTGAAGAGTGCACAGAAGTTGGCAGAGGCACTTCACACTGAAGCTATTTTCCCACCCATTCAAGAATACAAGAGTCACCGAAGAAGAAGGCATTTTGATTACGAGGCACAGCATAATCCCATAAGAGAACCCAAACAACAATTCAAAGTTGAATTCTTTAACCAGGTGCTAGATTGTGCAATACAGACAATTGAAGAACATTTCATGCAGCTCAAGGAACACAGCAGTATATTTGGGATGTTGTATGATATTCCAAAACTCCTCACTATACCTGAAGAAGATCTACACAAGCAATATAGGGCACTAGAGACAGTGTTGACACATGATGACATGAACGGTATTGATGCGAGTGATTTAGGTGATGAACTGAAAGCCTTTTCAAGATACATTTCAGCAGGATCAACTCCAAAGGCTGTTCTGGAATATATGTGCACAAATAAGATGACCACCCTCTTTCCAAATGCTTTTGTTGCTCTGCGCGTACTTCTAACACTTCCTATAGCAGTTGCCAGTGGAAAATGCAGCTTCTCCAAGCTGAAGTTAATAAAAACACATCTACACTCCACAATGACACAGGAGAAGCTGGTCAGCCGTGCAACCATCTTAACAGAGCATGAGCTGGCCCAGACTGTGGACCTTCAGGAAGCAGTTCAAATCTTTGCAACCAAGAAGGCAGAGAAAGCACCACCTTGATTATTCAAACAGATAAAAATGCCAGTATTTACTATGCAGACAAGAAAAGTTACATTTGCTGTTCAGGCATTTGAAAGATAAGTAAAAAGAAAAGGAGTACTTGTGGCACCTTAGAGACTAACAAATTTATTTGACCATAAGCTTCTGTGAGCTACAGAACAAGGCATTTAAAGTTATTAGTTCTCCTTTATTGGGATAGGTAGCAGAGCAGTACCATGAGAGGAGTAGAACAGGAAGAAGGCAGAACTGAGACCTGTCAAAGTTTTGGCCCAAGCAAGGGGGCATGGGGCATCATTTGAGCTCCCTGCCTCAGGTGCCAAAATGTTGTGGGCCAGCCCTGGCCATAGAACTTACTTCTACTAATCATGCCTATAGCAAGGCAGGACTCACCCCTGCGGCGCCTCCCGCTGGTTGTCCAGGGAATTAGCATTTCCAGCCTCCAGAGCACCCTCTGCAGGCCAGTGTCTCACTTGCCACTGGGCCCCGAGTCCACCCAGGACTCTGGTGCCCCTTTCATGCCAGAGTGCTGCCCCCTGGCAGGCAATACCCCACAAATCTGGGTCTCCCCTCCCCCAGGGAGCCCCCACTCACTATCCCCACCTTGCCTCAGCCTATGGGCTACTGCCAGTCACTATCTAGCCCCCTTTCACTGGGGCCAACTGCAGTCTGTACAAGCCAGTCATCATAGGCAAGAGAGGTTTTGACCTGCCGCCTTCCTCTGCAACCCAGTACCTCCAGGGGCCTTGAACAAGGCCCTGCAGCCTGGGGAGTTGCCAGCCCGGAGCTCCCCAGCTCCTCTGGCCTTTTCCCAGCCCTGCTTTACTCCAGTACCCTTAAGCTTCCCAGACAGCCAGGTCCATCCCACACCTCAGCTAGAAGGAGACTGCCTGAACTTCTGGCTCACTGCCCTCTTATAAGAGCCAGCTGGGCCCTGATTGGGGTGTGGCCACAGCTGAGGCTGCTTGGCCAATCAGCTTTTTTCCCAGCAGCAGCCCTCTCCTGGGCTGCTTTTAACTCTTTTCTCCAGGAGTGGGGCAATTGCCCCACTACAGTCCTATTATCTAGGGGTCCTGTCTTGGGAGATATGGAGCACCCTCATCTCCCATTGAAATGAATGGGAGATGAGGACAATCAGCACTTCACATTGGTACTCTATATTCACAAATTCATTGTTGTAAAACCAGAAGGGGCTATTATGATCATCTAGTAGTCTGACCTCCTGCATGTCATAGGCCACGGAATTTCACCATGTAATCACTGATTCAAGCCCATAACTTCTGTTTGAGCTATAGCATATCTTTTAGAAAGACATCCAATCTTGACTTAAAGACTTTAATTGATGGAGAATCCATCATGTCCCTAGGTAAATTGCTCCAGTGGTTAATTACTCTCGCTTAAAAATGTGTGTGTTATTTCTAGTCTGAATCTTCAGCTTCCATTAGATCTTTGGACCACTGAATCTTTCATTTGACCATTGGCCCTTGTGCTTTTTTTTCTGCTAGATTAAAGAGACCTCTACGATCAGAAATCCCTTTCCCCATGTAGGTACCTGTAGATCATGACCAAGTCCTCTCTTAACCCTCTCTTGGATAAACTAAATAGATTAATAGATTCATAGAGTGTAAAGCCAGAAGATACCATTGTGATCATTTAGTCTGACCTGCCTTATAACAAACACGAGCCATAGGACTTTCCTGAATTAATTCCTGTTTGAGCTAGAGCTTATCATTTAGAAAAACATCCAGTCTTGATTCAAAATGTTCCAGTGATGGAGAATCCACCACAACCTTTGTTAAATTGATCCAGTGCTTAATTACCTCACTGTTAAAAACGTGCCCCTTATTTCTAGTCTGAATTTGTCTAGCTTTAACTTCCAGCCATTGGATCTTGGGATATCTTTGTCTTACTGATTGAAGAGCCTTCTATTATCAAGTCACTGTTCCCCATGTAGGTACTTATAGACGATGATCAAATCACCCCTTAACCTTCTCTTTGTTAAGCTAACTAGCTTGAGCTCCTTGACACTATCCCTATAAAGCCTGTTTTCCAATCCTTTAATCACTCTCATGGCTCTTCTCTGAACCCTCTCCAACTTATCAACAGCCTTCTTGAGTTGTGGACACCAGAACTGGACACGGTATTCCAGTAGCAGTTGCACCAGAGCCAAATACAAAGGTAAAATAACCTCTCTATACAGTCAACGGCACTGCTGTGGGTACCCGCGTGGCCCCACAGTATGCCAACATTTTTATGACTGACTTAGAACAACACTGCCTCAGCTCTCATCCCCTAACGCCCCTACTCCATTTGTGCTACATTGATGACATCTTCATCATCTGGACCCATGGAAAAGAAGCCCTTGAGGAATTCCACCATGATTTCAACAATTTCCATCCCATCATCAACCTCAGCCTGGACCAGTGCACACAAGGGATCCACTTCCTGGACACTACAGTGTTAATAAGCGATGGTCACATAAACACCACCCTATACCGGAAACCTACTGACTGCTGTGCTTATCTACATGCCTCCAGCTTTCATCCAGACCACACCACATGATCCATAGTCTACAGTCAAGTTCTACAATACAACCGCATTTGTTCCAACCCCTCAGACAGAGACAAACACCTACAAGATCTCTATCAAGCGTTCTTACAACTACAATACCACCTGCTGAAGTGAAGAAACAGATTGACAGAGCCAGAAGTCACCTACTACAGGACAGGCCCAACAAAGAAAGTAACAGAACGCCACTAGCCGTCACCTTCAGCCCCCAGCTAGAACCTCTCCAACGCATCATCAAGGATCTACAACCTATCCTGAAGGACAATCCCTCACTCTCACAGATCTTGGGAGACAGGCCAGTCCTTGCTTACAGACAGCCCCCCAGCCTGAAGCAAATACTCACCAGCAACCACACACCACACAACAAAAACACTAACCCAGGAACCTATCCTTGCAACAAAGCCCATTGCCGACTCTGTCCACATATCTATTCAGGGGACACCATCATAGGACCTAATCACATCAGCCACATTATCAGAGGCTCGTTCACCTGCACATCTACCAATGTGATATATGCCATCATGTGCCAGCAATGCCCCTCTGCCATGTACATTGGCCAAACCAGACAGTCTCTACGTAAAAGAATAAATGGACACAAATCAGATGTCAAGAATTATAACATTCATAAACCAGTCGGAGAACACTTCAGTCTCCCACGTCACTCGATTACAGACCTAAAATCGCAATATTACAACAAAAAAATTCAGAAACAGACTCCAATGAGAGACTGCTGAATTGGAATTAATTTGCAAACTGGACACCATTAACTTAGGCTTGAATAAAGACTGGGAGTGGAAGGGTCATTACACAAAGTAAAACTATTTCCCCATGCTTATTTTCCTCCCCTACTGTTACTCACACCTTCTTGTCAACTGTTGGAAATGGGCCATCCTGATTATCACTACAAAAGGTTTTTTTTCTCCTGCTCATAATAGCTCACCTTATTTGATCACTCTCGTTATAGTGTGTATGGCAACACCCATTTTTTCATGTTCTCTGTGTGTGTATACATATCTTCCTACTATATCTTTCCACTGTATACATCTGATGAAGTGGGTTTTAGGCCACAAAAGCTTATGCTCAGATAAGTTTGTTAGTGCCACAAGTACTCCTGTTCTTTTTGCTCTCTCTACTCCTACTCAAGATTTCCCTGGTGATACATCAAGTATCGCATTCACGCTTTTGGCCACAGCGTCGCACTGTTAGCTCATGTTCAGCTGATTATCCATCATGTCCCCCAAGTCCTTTTCAGAGTCACTGCTTCTCAGAATGGAGTCCCCTCTCCTCTAAGCCTGGCCTTCAGTCTTTGTTCCTAGAAACAGATTGAGCTTTTTAAGTCTCTTACTATAAGGCATATCTTGGAGCCCTAGGAAAGTCCTGATAAAAAATCAACTCCAGTGGCCTTTCTGCATGCAGAGGTTCTTGCAGGATCGAGGCTCAGATAACAGCCATTTTATATTTTGGGGGAAGTAGTGTTATGTTTTTCAATCTTAAAAGTTTTGGCAATTTAAATGACAACATAATTCCAATTTACATGCATCATAAAATCTGCTGAAAGTCAAGGAAGTGAAGACCGCCGTTCATTTCAGCTTCAGTTTCACTTCATTTCAGATGGAAAATATAACACTGTGCTCCCAGCTTTGGCCAAGCTCACAATCTTTTATTTCTGCTCTGTTGGTGCAGGGGGGAACCAACAAGCACAGGAATTGAAGTCTCATTGGCATTGTCAATCGCTGCCAAAGACAGTATAGCCAAGATATTGGCTCTTGTTCCATGTTTTCATTCACCCTGCCTCTGTAAAACAGCAATGTAGGAGGTGCCCCATATGATCCAGGAGGACGGTATCATATTTGTTATCTGAAATGAACTGGAGCCAGCGGGCAGCCTTTTCGGTAAGCTCTGGGACTTCTTTCTTGATTGATGTGCTGGAGTCTGTCCCCTACCCAGACCTCCCTGAAGCACCCACTCCAAAATACTCCTCTAATTTAAACAAGTTATTTTGCTCTCTAAAGGCCAGATTTGAACACCTCCCCCCTTACCTAGTTACCCTGACTTGGGAAAGAGGCAGGAGGGGAATGGAGAGCAGCTACTCACTCAAAACTTCATTTCTTCAGGGAGTATTAGCCACAAACCTCTTTGGAATTTTTTGTTTCAGTGGTTTTGTGTTGTATTAGTGGGAATAATATAACACCATAAAATACAATTTATTATTTAAATAAGCAGAGGCAGGGCAGCCTAGGGGATAGCACACTGGACTGGGACTCAGGAGACCTGGGTGCTATTCCCAGCTCTGCCACCGGCCGGTTGTATGATATGGGGAAGATGCCTTCATCTCTGTGTCTTGGTTTTCCCATCTGTAAAATGGGGATAATGCTACGTTGTAAAGCACTTTGATACCTACTGATGAAAAGTGAATTTTTATTAGTGAGCAAAATTTTTTATAAAGATAAATTTTTCTTAAGATGAAAAAGTGTTTTTTCCCCAGTCTTGCATGACTCAGAATATGTTAAGGGGATTTTCTTTACATTTTCCACCAAAATCACCATTGGCCTGAGACCATGCATGGAAAGCTTTGATTTAGATGATGTAAATGACAAACCTGGTGCACTGAGTGGGTGCATTTTAAATAAAGAACTAACACAGAAATTGACAAGAATCTCTTGTCCCTAAGGTGAATTTTTCAGGAAGTGAAAACAGGACAGTATAATGAATCTAAATGTGTATCTTTAACTTGAAAATTACTATTGGGATTATATACTTCAGGGAGACTTCAATCTCAATCTAAATTTGGGGGAACGGTGAATGACTGATTCTAGGGTAAAAGAGGGAGGGTTCTGACACTTCTGGATAATCATTGGAATACAGCATCATTACAGGTTTGACAGCAAGAAAAATAAACATGGCCAGAGGCATGGATGGGTTTTAACCTTGTTACCTCATTAAATCCAAACCAAAAATGTATCCAGTAAGGGCAAAGATTGGTAAAGTGACAGATCATGCCTAGCTAGTCAGGAGACTAAAACACTTGTTATTCCATCAAAGGTTAGCTATGACTTCCATACCTAAAAGTTTCAGAGTAGCAGCTGTGTTAGTCTGTATCTGCAAAAAGAAAAGGAGGACTTGTGGCACCTTAGAGACTAACAAATTTTGTTAGTCTCTAAGGTGCCACAAGTCCTCCTTCTCTTTACACCTAAAAGTGTGTTCCACTCCAGCTAGGAACAAAGGTAGCACATGAATATCAGCATGTCAGCTATTTTTCTCATTCTGGATCAAACCAAGCTGCTTTTAGGGCCAGATTTTGCCACTGTGCTCTATAAGAAATCCCTTTGGGTTCAACCCAAGTGAGGGTATCAGAATCTGGCCCTCTGAGATTTACTTCTGCTCATAGGGTGGCCATATCCTGCCATGGATGTGTCTGTGCTATTCCTATTGGTATCCATGTGACTGCACACAATATGCACATTCAAAGTGAATTGTGCGAGATGGCAAAATTTGGGAAGATGTGTGAGAATGCTCCTTTCAGATAGACATCTCTACATAACAAGCAAAACCAGAGGCACAAGGTATGAGTCTGAGGCACAATTATCCCATGCAAGTCAGTCTTCAGATACAAAGCTGTCGATGCATTATAGGTAAAGAGAGCCTAGGTAGCAAGTCCAGTGGAGTTGCACTGCTAATCTTGCTCCCGTTGGGTGCAGTAACACTGTCATAAAGCTGGAGTATGCCATAGAGAATAAGGACCTAAGACCTGTGCAGTATAGAGGTTTCATCGGTGTTTGTGCAGTGTTTTCTGTGTTGGTGTGCAGTGACCCACAGTCTTAAGTATAAAATAACTTATTTTTTAAATGGACAATGCTCCAAGCAACCCCTGAATGTCTCTTTAAAGGGATCATGATCTAGTGAATTAAACCCAAGGGAGGAAGTTAGGAGGGTTCTAATCCTGGCTCTGGCACTCACTTCCTGTGTGATCTTGAGCAAGTCAATAAGGCCAACATTCTGAAACTTGGGGGGCTAAAATTAGGCTCCTAAATCCATATGCAGACACCTAAATAAAAAGGCCTGATTTTCCAAGGTATAGCGCACGTGTGTGTGCCATTGCCATCAATGCTCAGCACTTCTGAACATCCTGTTTTTAAGTAGGTGCCGAAATACGAATTTAGGTAGCCAGGTTTGAAAATTCTGGCCTTATGCTAAGTGACATACTAATACCTTCCTACCTCACAGCTTTCCTGAGGATTTATTAGTTAATAATGGCAACATTTTCTGAACACATTCAGTGCTAAGTATGATTAAAATTTAGTGGCGTGGTTTAGAATATGAATGATGCCCTGACCCATGATTACCGTGACCCAGTAAATGAAATGTGGGTGGTGGGTTTTGGGTTTGTTTTCATATACTGAGTTTCATGCTCACGGCTCTGAACATGCAACCCCGCAAAACCTTTGCTAGTATAGTTGGAAGAGAGGTTGCCATTTTAATCCAGGCAGCAAGGTATGCTTCTGCAGGAGGAAGAAGCACTTGTGAAATGGGTGACCTTTCTAAATCCCTGCTTGGGCAGACATTTCCAATAAGTGCTGAAGAAAAGCCTGCCAGCTCCAGCTTTCTCAGCCTGCTCTCCATTTTCCTTCCATCATCTCCAGGCTGAATTTAATCTGAGAAGGTTCCTTTGAGCTTTTGTGTTTGCTGGGGGAGATGTGGGCGCAAAAGGGATCACATTACAACTTTCATTTCCTGAAATGTTTGAGGGAACATCCAGGGTTTTATCCACACATCAGGCAAAGTTGAGAGCTCGGGTTTCAGGTCTTGTCACTCAGCTGTCACCAAACAAATGAGCCTCTCAGAGCTGGAGACTGAGAGAGCTACCTGCTATTCATGACCCCGAAAGCAGGTGATCGCTCATGGGAAAAGCAGGTAGAATTAATCATTTTGCTGTTCTCCATTTCCTCTCCTTTTTGGCTGACCCACACACAGTGTGAAATCTGTTTTAAAAAATCAAATTAACTCCTTCTTGCCTGTAGAAAAACAAAGACGAGCAAGGTGAGAAAACAATATGTGCTAGGTGGCTGTGGCCTGCCTATGAAATACTTGCTGGGACTTCAGTGTGTGGACAGGAGCTAGCAAAAAATTGCAGACTGCAGCCAAGTGAAGTGGTGTGGAAATAAAAGAGGGAACAATCTTCTCCCTGGCCTGTCAGCCCCTATTTGCCTCTGCTTCTGCTCCCTACCCTGTCTGTCTCTGCCTCTCTGCTCCCTGGTATGGCTTCCCCTATTTATACCTGTCTCTGTTTCAAAGTAGTTGGGAAATAATTACAAAAGCTTTTCTCTGAGTAAAGGGGGGCGTATTTTAATGATTTTCCCCAATATCAGCCATATCTCTTTTCTATAATAAAATTAATTAATTAAAATATCATCCAATGTCCTTTTAACAATGGCTAATCTCAGCTGAACTTCTTGTGCCTCTTTCATTCTTCTGTAACCCCAAATCCTGGGGTATTTTGTTAAGTAATTCTCATCATAAGAGCTGTTCTTTGGGGACTGTCAGTAGGGTTTTAATTATTTTATTTTGTATTATGAGCTGAAACTGTGGATTAATCTTGAACTTGCTTGCAAATAGATTCTAGCTGAGCAAATGTCACACTTTAGCCTGTGTGTGTGTTTCCTAGCTGAACGACAAATATTTCCAATACTGGGTAAGCTGCAGCAGCTAGGGGCCTCAAATCAAAGACTGTCTTTTAAAAGAGCAGGGTGGTGAGAGCTATACAGTCATTCTTTGCCTGGAGGTTTTGGAACAGGAGGGTTTTTCTAGGCAGGAGATAAACTGTATGTAAGACAATCCTGCTTTCTATATGAACTAAGCACTAGTCTGTTTATTTTGAAAATAGCCATTGGTTATAGATTCCCCTCACTGATTTCCCTAGACCAGCTATTTGTGCAGAGCTAAAGCCCTGGGCAATATAACATCCACATCAAGAACCTGGCTTTAGAAGGCAGCATATCATGTTTACCCAGCATTTGTACGGGTGTAGAGTATTCACCACACAGGTACAGAGGGGCAAGACTTCCTCTGCTTACATGTTTAATTACTTCTTCGTTCCAGAAATGTTAAGACCCCTTGATTTTTCTTGAGTTGAGGACGGTTCACTTATTTCTGCCCTCCTTTGTCATCAGAAGCTCCCCTTGACTTTAGTGGGGGGGGGGAGTAGGGAGATTGGGCCTCCAAAGCGTCTATCAGCGTTTCCTTGCCCTTTTAAAAACTGTATTTTGCAGGCGCTTCTGCCGCAAGTCGCACCAATAAACAGACAGCGAGGTGGCAAACAGATTGGGGGGAGCAACAGGACGGAATCCAAGTCGGGTACGGACAATTCAGCGACACGGTTTGCAGCCAGTCTCAGTCTTTGCACAGGCATCGAGCCTGGTTTGCTAGAAAAGGGGATGCTTGTTTGGATTGGACCAGACAGCAAGGGGTCCCCTGTGGACGGACCGCGGCTGTGTTTATGACTGTCCCCTGAGAGTCACCACTCCTGTAAACTAGTGCCCGGAGGAAGCGAGGCAAGTGGACAGGCTGAGCTCCATGGCCGGGAATTGACTCCTTTCGAGCTGTTTGAAACCAGATTAAAGCCTGTCTATCCGCGTGGATGCTCAGTCCCTGTGTAACCGCGGAGGGAGCCAGGGGAGAGAAACCCCTCATGGTGGGACCCTGTGTCATGACCTGGGTTTCGAGGATTGTCAGAGTGCAGTGACCCGATCGGAAGGTTGTCAGCCCCAAATGTGTGTTGACGTGCGTTTGGCTAGTAATATGTATTTTAAAACAAAAGCTCACAGATGAGGTGAAATCCGCCCCGATCGGGTAGCGTTTGCCTTGCTTTTCTCTGCTACCAATGTTTTCCGTCCAGTGCCCTGGGCTACCGAGACCCGTCTCACGAAACTGCCCCAAGCATAATAAGCACGGGCCAGGGGGCTTGTATTTCAGTGGGTCGCCCTGCCTGTCTTCCGCTTGTGTCTCCGCTGGGTTTGGTTCTCACTCCGAGCCCCCCTGCCAGCCCCCGGAAGGCTCGCCTCGGGCAGGACTCCAGGATCGGGCTCTTTCTGAGTCTGGGCTTGGCTTGCTTGGGGCCGCTGGCTGGGACCAAGCCGTTCTTGCAGCTTCGTGGATCTCTTTGCTAACAGGTCCGGTGAATTTTCCCCACCCCATCAAAGAGCCCCTGGAGCTCTGCGGGAGGGATTTCTCTCTCTGGGACGGGGGGAAAGCCATGGGAGCCTAGCCGGCCGTGGGGTTTGAATTAAAATCCCAGTTGATTTCAGGGGCGCATCTCCTTTAAAATCAGTGCTCCGGCCCCTGGACTTGGCCCGATAAATCCGTCTGCCAGAACTGCTAACAGGTCAGCCTTCGCTACCTGCTTCCAACTTCTCCTTGGGTTTCCCTTTCAATAGGGCCTAATCCTCCGAAAGCTCAAGCTTCCCAGTGATTTCAGGGCGCTTTTTAAGGTCTTCTTCCGGCTTGGACCCCAGCTCTCGGCCGAGTCAAGGAGGTAACAGCCCTTCCGGGGCTGGCTCGTGTCCCCCAACTTTTCTAAGAAGGAAAATGATAGTTTTAAAGGGCTTTTTAAAAACGGTATTCAACCAGCTCGAGGTGTTTTGTTCGCCGATGTAGATGGATCATTGGTTTTAAGCAGTCGCTTCCTACAGAAGGGTAGACCTACAACACCTTCAATAGGAACCCGTGGATTCTCTAGAAAATCCACTTTTGAACAAGTTAGGGGTGCAGTTTATAGACAGACACGGCTTTACCCAGTTTTTCCTTAAATATTGCCCAATCGCTTCGCCCAGGGTCTCCCCCGATTAAATATTTTCCAACTAACAGCTGCTCACATCCAACCGCACGTACGATTTATGCCACGTTTTCCTAACGTCTCGCTTTTGGGGTGTCAAGGCTGCGTAGATAAGCGACAAAGTCTGTGGTTACTTTAAACGGATTCCCCGGGTTTGGAGTTTCGTGCAACGACCCCATTGTATTAAACGCAGTAAAGGGAGCTGCTGGCAGGGCGGGCCGGGAGAGGGCAAACGGGTTTCAGGTGGCCACAGGTGCAACTAAGAAATCCCCGATCCTGGGGATCCTGCTCCCTGGGCCCGATCCTGCTCCCATTGAAAGCACTAGGAATTTTGCCACTGGCTACACTGGGAGCAGGATCGGGCCCCTCTGTCTGTCCAAATCAGGGCTGCGAGAGAGGAAGCCCCTCAGCCCACGTCGGGGAAGGCGTGAGTGTGGTAAAGCTACAGCCCATCAGCCCCGGAGCTCGGGGAGCCCGCCACGGAAAGCCATCCCCCCTCCCAAGACTGCAGAGCCCGATCCTCGGTGCCTGGCTAAACCCACTCCCCCAAACTCCGGCTGACTCTCCTCCTTCCCCCAGGGCAACCTTCCGGGACCCGAGTCTCCCGCAGAGGCTGGAGGCAGGGCAGGAGGGTGGATGGGGTCATTGTCACCCATCTCTGAGGAGCCCAGGAATTACACTGGGAACAGAGCTGAGTCCGCGCGGCCTCGCTGCAAAGGCTCCCGGGCGCTGGGGGAACGAAAGGCGCTGGGAGCCAAAGGTTTTCTCCCAGGGGACTTAGGCCGCTTCTTCACTGGGGAAGGGGGTAACCCCACTCGCGATCCGGCCAAAGACAAGGCACGTGTAGCTTTACCCCGAGTTAGGCAACGGAGCTAAACCCGCCCTGCTGCGGGCACCGGGAAAGGGGCGCCCCAGCTGGTCCCCCTCCGCCCTATTAGCGCTCCAAGGCGGCCAGGGGTCCCCAAGCCGGGCCCTGCATAGACTGAACGCGCCCCAAGGGGGTGGCACAAGCAGCCACCTGCGGGAACTCGGCTGGCACAGAGTGGGCCCGCGCGGCGGATCGGGAGCAAGCTGAGCTCCCTCGGGACTGCAGGCCCCTGTCATTCCCTTGCCCGGCTGGCGTTTCCGAGGAGACTGGCTAGTGCCGTACCCGGCCTGGCCTGCCCATTCGTGCCCCCCTTCGCCCCTTATGCCCCTGCCAGCGGCAGCTGAGGGGGGACCCCTGCCCGTGCGCCCAGGTAGCCGTCGGGGGCCGTGCCGAGCCCCAGGAGAGCTCGCCACGTGGCTGGTTTGCAGCATCCCCGGGTGCTCCCAAGGAAGAGCCAGCCTGGCCTCCAGGCCCGCCCCTGCCTTAGCGCCCAGCTCCTGGGCTGCAGGGAGCTGAAGGCCGTGGCCGGTCCCAGCCCCCCGGCAGGGAAGACGGGGCCGGGCCTGGCTGCCCCACCAATCTGCCCGCATTTGCAGGGCGCACCGAGGTGGCTCGGCCCACTCTCTCGCTCCTCCAGCGGAACCGTCCTCTGGACTCGCCCAGCCTGGCCACACGCAGTCACGGACAGCGCAAAGCTGATCCCCGGCGGCAGCTCCCAGTGGAGGAGAAGGGGCAGCCGGTCGGAGGGCTGCAACCCGAGGTAGTGAAGTCAGGGAGGGGCGCCCCCCGCACATGCTGTTAGCCCCCTCCTGAGCTCCCCGGCCAGGGCGAAGGCGCCTAAGGTCTAGGAGCAACGCGCGTTGCAAGGTCCCACCGCCAAGCCCCGGGCAGCAGAGGGGAAGGGTGGGAAAATCCTGGTCCGATCCAGGCAATTGGAATTAAAGGGGAACCCCTGCAGCGGTGTCTCCCGACTTCACCGGGAGCTCTGCCTCCGCCAGGCTGGCAGGCTTTGGCTGAGTCCAAATTAAGCGACAGTACAAACCGCCCCATCTCTCTGTGTCCGCAGTGAAACCCGACAGTCCTCCTCCCTGTGCCACCACCAGGCCCCGTGCCGGCAGCGCTACCAGCTCCCTGCAAGGCCGAGCAGCCAGCAGTAACCGAGATGGGCTGGGGAGGTGGGGAGGGGAGGGGTGGTAGGCTGGGGTACCAAGGACAGGCGCACCCCGGCTTCCAACAGCTGTTTCCCTGGAAGGAAGAGGGGGGCGTCTCTTCTCCAGCAGCAGCGTTGCTGCGGATTTTGTAAGCTGAAAAGCGGCCTAGCTCTTGCATAAATCCTCTAACTGCAACTGAGAACCGCTCCAGTTACAAAAAGAAAAGGAGGACTTGTGGCACCTTAGAGACTAACCAATTTATTTGAGCATGAGCTTTCCTGAGCTACAGCTCACTTCATGGGATGCATACTGTGGAAAGTGTAGAAGATCTTTTTATACCCACAAAGCATGAAAAAATACCTCCCCCTACCCCACTCTCCTGCTGGCAGTAGCTTAGCTAAAGTCATCACTCTCCTTACAATGTGTATGATAATCAAGTTGGGCCATTTCCAGCACAAATCCAGGTTTTCTCTCCAATTGCGTTTCGGTACAGGCCTAACTGGGTGTTTATCGTGTAAAGGGCCAGGGGCTGGTGTGGGTTGCGCGGATTTCAGGGGAGTTACTGCACATTAGGGCAGGTGTCTCTGAAATCAGCATCGCGCCCCAAATCACTACAAATGCATCGTCATCGGCCGATGAGCAAATGGGCTGGTCGTCCCAGCTATGTCCTCCAACACAGCTCTCTGTGTGTCACACACAAACCCCTGCCCAGAATTCACGTCTTGCTTAAAGGCACAGGGTCGACTCCCGCGCATACATACATGCTCGTGTGCACTTTTCGGTCTGCTCTGACCTTCCTTTCGCTCAGCTCTGCCTCCTTCCAAACTGAGCCCAGTGTTGATGGGTCATATGAACTGGGTGAAGCACACGTCCCTCTAAAACTGGACCCCTGGAGCTACGCGCCTGTCCCCGACCAAGCTCCACAAACCTGCTGGGCCCTGACTGTCAAATCAGGCACGGGAGCGCTTCCAGTCACTTGGAGCATATTCCAATAAACCGCTGTTGGGTCTGCACTGGGAATAGCGGAACGGGGCACTTTATGAAGGGAAATCGGAAAGTGTTGACCCGTTTCTTTGGCAGATTTAGGTAGGCCTTCAGCTGCTGATTGTCGGTCGAGCGAGAAGCGTAGGTGAGGATGGCTCCTCTAGCTATTGATTTGCTATTTGTTTTCCTTTATTTCCCCCCACTAAGTTTTACTTTGCAAAGGTGGCTGGGATGTTTCCATAAATGACCATCGAATAATTATTGCTTATTATAGTCATCGTTATGGTTCTACACTATCCTATAAGGAGACAGCGTTGAACAAAAATATTCGAAATGAGAAATGGAGATGTGAAGTGCAGCCCTTGTAGCTAATCCGTTTCAGCCTTGTCCGGTACTTTTCTCTCGCTAAAAGGGCACTATGTTAACAGCCTGTTCTCTGAAAGAGAAGGCGGCAGTAGGTCCAAGGGTTTTCTCTTCGGTGTGAATTTCAGCAGGCCAGAGTTGGCTGGCAACTAGAGCCTGGGAAAGGCGTCAGATTGATCATTGGCTGTGTGCACCGAGGCGCTTGCATCAAGCGTAGGGCTGCGGCGCAAAGCTCTCTGGTTGGGTTTAGAAGCAAGAATCGCCGTAGTTTTTCCAATATCCGTGCCATTTCAATGTGATCTGATTCTACACTGCAGTTTACAGGACCAGGGCACCATGGAGGGTTGTAGTGGTTTGTACTGAGGTGCAAAAAAAAAAAAAAAAACAACAAAAAAACCAGCCCCACTAGCTTCGCAATATAGCTTGCTAAATCGAAGGGCTACGTTCTGCACTGCGATGTCAAACCGGAGTATAATTGCATCCGGTTGGGCATTTACACCGGTGCTAACCACGAGCAGAATCTGGCCCTAAAGCAGCGGGCCGGAGGGAGCTGTGTCAGAAATGGAAGTGAGTTGTCCTTCCTGGTTTGCAGGGGAGATTTCCGCGGGGAGCTTTGAAGCGCTGTCTGGGTCATTGGGAGCTATCTTTAGGCAGCCTGTTTGTTTTTTTGGAGTGAATGTGAAGAATGCGGAGAGATCCCTCCTGAAAAGACCTTCCTGCAGAGGGTGACATTTCTCCATGGCCCAAGACCTGGAGAGTAAACACTGCAGTGACTTAAATAAACACATACTTAATGATCCAAAACACTAACAGGGGAGGTTGGGATCATTAGTGCTAAACCCAAGTGAACAGAGGAAGGGCTAGAGAGCCAGAGAAAAATGGGGATTCAAACGCCCAGCACAGGAAATGCGGCGCTTTCCCGTCAGCAGCCTGAGGGCCCGTGTTGCCACTCACTGGCTGAACCGCAACAGCCCGGCTTCTGCCTGGCATTGCTCCGGTTCCGGGAAGTGCCCGATCCTGGCTTCCTTACTCAGGCCAAACTGCTCTATAAAGGGTCCGCATCTCGGGCAAAACTCTCATTGGTTTGAGTGGGACGGCTCCGAACTGCAGGAGCGGGCCCTTCCTGGATAAACGCAGAACATTTTAGCTCAAAGGGAGACAAATTCGCCGGGAATGGAAAGCTGAGCTTGTGAAGGATACGCCTTTCACTGGGAGAAACTCCCTGGCCTCCCTGAGCAGCACAAGCGAGCCTCGCATGTTGGTTTTTAATTAATAGTTCATTTAGCCTGCTAATTTTTAAGCTGAATTCAGAACCTACAAGAGGTTTATCCTGTAATACCACCCCAAATTTATTGCTATTAATAATTCTGCCCTTTATCTGGCAGCAAGAGGTTCCCCACGCATCCAGTCTGCATTCCAATACAAGCGAATAGCGTAAGGGGTTATTTTTATTGTTTTCCTTTTCTTACGATTAAATGCAGTGCAGTCCTTTCCCCATGCTCTTGTCAGCAAGACTGTTAACCCTGAAGGATCGAGATAACGATGAACGTGTCTGAAAACAGCTAGTGGATAAACAATGCTTCTAAAAAATAAACATTGAACAAATCTTTTTTTAAAAAGCAGTTATTCAGCGTGGGACCAACCTAGTTCTTTGAGATAGCCCTGTTGTCTTGTTTTTCTGCCAAAAATAACCCTCAGCAAAGGAAATAGTTAAACCATTTGAAATGAAAACAGAACTATTCTGGAATAAGAAGACAGAACTCATCTTTTCAAAGAAAATCATACTCTTTGTATTCTATTAATTATTGTTATTTAATTTAGGCTTGTTTAGGTACAATAGAAAAGAAAAACCTGAAAGCACATGCTAATTTTGGTAACAAATACTCCAGCTTCCAGCTCTGCATCCTTTTGCAAGACAAACTATGGCGTGAGGGCAAGGGGCAAGCTAACAAGAGTATGCCATATTGACATGAAAGTTGTCAGGGTATAATAAGAAATATTGTTCCGAGGAAGCCGTAGTTATTATTTTTTTTTATTATTTTTAGTTTAAGTCACATTGATGCATTTCGAAAGTTCACCACAAAAAAAAAAAAAAAGACAAGAATGTTTGCTCTATTAATGGTCATTGAAGTTCCTCTAGCTAATTGCCTCGTATATCTGCTTTAAGACATAGGCACTGTTTTTTATTCTAATACTGCATCTTTTAAAATTTAATCTACACCGAAATCTTTTGTTAACACGAAATGTGAACAATGTAAACTTAACTTCCCCTCCCACCTCCCTCCCAAATAAAAGGCCTTGTAGATTATCGCCCTTTTAGTTCTTAAGAATTCAAATGAGAATAAATTTCCCCAACTACAGAAAGACTTTTCATCGATCTCTCCCCCCCCCCCCCCCTGTAGGTGACAGACTGGATCTTCCGCACTTTGTTTCGAATTGACTCAAATCCAGTTATTTTGTCATTCCTGGTAACATGTAATTGAATTCGAAGGGACATCGTGAGAGAAAATCACAGGGAACCGCCGTGTTCTGCCTTTGGCTGCTTGGAGAAGAATAATGGGAAAGCTGTAAGCGTGTTAGATAGGAGAGGAGAGGGGACTCCTTGGGAGCGTTTTAAAAGAGAGTTGTAAGTCGTGTTAAGAATCACCAGATAAGCTGTAAAATCGTGTCCGGTCCTCTATTTACAATCGAGTGTCTTATCGCCGAGGTAAACCTCCGTTTCCATTGCTGTAACGGCAGCTTGCTCCTGTTTTAGGACCCGAGGTCTACCAAGCTCGAGGTGAGGGGTCCTAGCAGGGAGTCCTGAAGGCTGTGGCTGGTCTGAGAGGCAGTTAAGCCGCTCAGGGAATAGTTGGAGCTCCTGGCATGGCTGAGGTTTCCCTGTAATAGAAGGACTGAGTTCTGATCTGGACTTTGTGGGGGGGAGAATTCTTCTTCGGAGCTGGACATAAGCGGTTTGCCCCCATCCAGGGGAGAGAGCTGGTTGCTTTTGTTGGTGGACGTGTTGTTGTTTTCAGTGTTCTCCCTAAGAAAAAGAGAATGCATCCAGTTTGTTACAAAGCAGGGACAAGGAGGCAGCTCATCAACTTAAAGCGAGACTCAATTTGTATTCTGCTCCAAGAGGCATGAAAAAAGCAGTGGATGCGCCATTTCTTTCGGCGTTCTCCCTCGCGAATGCCTCGAGGGAAACTAGCAACTCATCCTCAATGCATCAGTGTAGCGCGTTACCCAAACTACAGAGAAACTTTAAATCAAACCCCCTCTATTCAACGAACGTGTCTCACTGTGCGGGCGTCACCTCGCAACAAACAGCTGTTTTGAAGAAAACGTTTTATTTACAAATAAATAAATAAAACTCCACACCGATATTCAAAAACACCATGAAGAGCGTTTGCTATTTTAATCCGGATTCATCGCGGGAGCTGCCGTGTTGGGCCTATTTAGACAGCTGCACGACCTCATGTCACTGATGTGCACGTTCACTTAGGTGAGGACAAGGGCTTTTTAAAATTAAAAACTGCCCTTTGCGTGGCTGGTCAAATATTTAGAAAGCCTTCTAAACCCGTGGGTGCTAACGGGGAGTTGGGATTTAACCAAGCAGGCAGGTAGCGAGATTAGTGCGGGAGCAGGACACATTGTGCCCAGTTTCCTTGTGCTCGAAGGGAGGGAGCCAGAGGCCTGGTTTCATAACACGCTCATTGCTGGAATTGAAATCCGGCTCGAACTGCAGACGTGGTTCCGAGCCGATTCACACAGGGGTTAGTTACCCCCTTCCCACCCAAGGCGGTCCTCACGCTTCTATTACCCCCCGATCTATGTGTGCGGTTGAAAGTGTCTCAGCCCTGACTCACTCCTGGTTAATTTCATAAACTCTCGGCTACAGCCTCTCGGATTTCTCGTTCTCTTCCGGACCCCAGGCTGCACTCCCCTGCCACAGTGCAGCCCTGCCAGAGGGAAGTGCAACCCCAAGGCCCGAGAGACGAGGGGGTGAATAAAAGGCAGGGAATCAAACGCTCTCTCCTTAATGCCTAGCTTCTTATTTATTTACTTCCCTGGCTGTTCTGCCTGCCACAAAGTTCCCTGAGTCCCATTCCCCCGCTCAGGCGGTAAGGGATGAAACAAAAGGCAAGAGTGACAAAGCTGTCTCCAGAAGTCAGCTAGAAGTGGATTTAACCCTTGGCGTTAGGCAGGTGGGGATGGGGAGCAGCCGAATAGGTCCGGATGCGGGGAGGAAGAGCGAAGACTTTTCAGAGCGTATCTCATTGCCTTATAAAAATCGCGTCCCAGCCTTCTGCGCGAAAAATACCCAACCCGTTTTTCTCCTGCCCGCACTTTCAAGGGGGAAATGAAACCCAGCTTTTGCTTTTAAAAAGTGACTCCAAGGGAGTGATCTGGCGGGTTAGCGCGCAGCCTAGCCGATGTTTATTCTTCCCCGAGCATTGCTCTCAATGCCAGAGGCACAATATCCCCTAAAGCACCGCCGGGCAGAGCCTCAGCCAGATGCGGGAATCACCTTTCCCTCTGCGGGAGCTACTGGCTACCCTTTCCCATTTGGTGTGCCCTGCCGCCGTAAAAACAACCCCCCACCGCACCCCGGAGCTTTGCGGGGTGCCGGGGCGGGACAGAGACCCCAGTGGGGATCACGATTCCGGCTCGTCGCTCGCGCTAAAAGCGGGCTGAAACAAACACACACCCCCCTCCCCCACACCCCAAAAAACCCCGCGACTAATTCTTGTTCATCAGCTACATCCAAATGCAGGAGCTTTACGGCCGGCTCCCCCCCCCCTCCGCCCCACGGACAGATCCACGCAGCCCCCAAGCCGCCCTACAAAGCGCACGGCAGGGGAGTAAAAAGAGAGAAAACGCAGGGGCAAGTACCTTTCCTTCGCCTCTGCTGCTCTGTCCCGCTGCCTCCGGTTTTTAAACCAGTTGCTGACCTGGGTGGTGGTGAGGCCGGTGGCCTCGGCCAGCTCCCTTTTCTCCCGGGGCGAGGGGTAGGGGTTGTGCGCGTACCACTCCCGCAGCACGCCCCGGGACTTCTCCTTGAAGCAGTAGCTGGTCTCCTCGCCGTCCCAGATGGTCCGGGGCAGGGGGAATTTTCGGCGCACCCGGTACTTGCCCACGGCGCCCAGGGGTCTGCCCCGCAGCTTCTCGGCTTCCACGTAGTGCGCCTTGAGCCAGAGCTGCTGCAGCTTGGGGTGGTTGTGGGGCGAGAACTGGTGGCTCTCCAGGATCTTGTAGAGCTCGCGGAAGTTGCCCCGGTGAAAGGCCACCACCGCCTTGGCTTTGAGGACGCTCTCGTTCTTGTGCAGGTGGTCGCAGGCCGGCAGGGACCAGAGGAACCGGCCCAGCCGCTCCAGGTTCCCCCCTTGCTGCAGCACCTCGCACACGCAGGCCACTTGCTCCTGCGTGAAGCCGAAGGACGGCAGCATGGACATGGCTCGGCCGAAGGTCCCGGCTGCGGAGAGGAGGCGGCGGGACGGCTCCCGCCCGAGCGGCCAGGTGAGAGGCCGGCGCGAGGCCGGGCGCTCCCAGGTGCGGCGGCGGCGGAGCGGCGGGGGGCGCGCGGAGCCCCGGCCTGGGCGCGAGCGCGGGGTGGGATGCTCGGGTTGTTGCTGGGGGAACTTTGTGGCTCGTCCGCCGCAGCCAGGCTTAAAGCGCCCCAGCGGCCGGGCCGCGCTGATTGGACGCCCCCGCGCGCCTATCGGAGGCTCCGCCAGAGGCGCGCGGCCTGCAAGGCAGCAGGGCTGAGCCGGGGAGGCCGGGCCCGCGAGCCGAGCTGCTGCCGCGGCTGGGGTCTGATGAGTGAGTGGCTGAGCGTGTGGGAGAGAGCCCGGGAGGGGAGCCGCGCGCCGTCCCGGGAGGGGAGACACGTCAGGGCCCTGCAACATGAGCCCCGTCTCAAGTGTCACCTAAGGGGAGCGGGGGCTCATCTCTGCACAAATCAATTATTACAGCCCTTAAAAACGTCCCCTCCCCCACCTCCTGGTCCCTCTCAGCTCGGCTCCTTCCATGTGAGCTCATATTTAATTACCTTAATGTTGGGAATGAATAAATAACGGCTTGATGAATAGCTTATGGAGCATGATAAATAATAAAGGAGAGCCATAACTTTGGGTTGGAGGACAGGAGGGTGAGAGGTGGTTGTGTGTGAAGGGGGGGCGGGGGGAGAGGCTGGAAGCATTTCCAAGGCCCTCATTCAAAGTGTCTTCGCCATGAATTGCTTTGCAAACTGGCACTGGCAAAACTGAAAGTGCTGCTTATTTTAGGGGGGTGGAGGGAGAGGGGCAAAGCGTTTAGACTGAAGCAGATCTGAGTTCGAATTAGTCAAATACAATCATCCATCTAACACTGGGTAGTTGTGATTTGGACCTAGCTCCCCAGTATAGGATGCTGTAGAAGAAGAAGTAAAGAAGCATCACTTTCTGTTGTTGTGCCTTCGGAGTGGAGTAATGAACGTGTGTCCCCAAGTTTAGTAGAAATGAAAGGTGTTTGTGCAATATTCATTTTCTTTTGTGTGTGTGTGCATGCAGAGTATTTGACACAAACAAACGGCGCTTTAATTATCCTAATCCTCATTTGCACACCTTGTTCAAAAGCAGGTATTATTTAAAAAAGATTCTGAAAACAATTAGCCTCCCTAAACAAAGATAATCTATTGTCAGTAGCAGGGAACAGGGTAGGCGATAAGAACAATAAGCAGAGATAAGGAAAGCCGAATGGTGGGAAGCGAGTGTCTTTATGACTGTATTTATCTTTGATTAGATAAGCAGAAAACAGAATTTTAAGTACCCTTCAGAATGCTTTTGATTTAAGAATGAGTTCACTTAGTGGGTGCTAATCACAATCGCGATGCTCTTAAAAACCCGTTTCTCCTCACGAAATACATTTGGATTTATTTGATTTTAGACGCTTAAAGTTAAGTGCGGAACGTCTGTGGCTGACACAGAAATGAGAGTGTAGTGACACCGGCTTTATTGTTTGTATACACTGATGCCCGCAGTTCCGTACTCCCTGCCATTTGGAATGGCACATTTGCCTCTGCTTAAATGCCAACAACTTTCGTGTTTTCCACAAATCGTTGGTTTTCGAGGTCTTATAGAGAAAAAATATATACTCTAAAAGCTCATAGCGAGATATGCGTGTGTGTGAACGCAATACACTGGGCATTTCCGAAGTCAGGGTTCTCATCTACAATGAAACACGCTGAAGGCGGACTTTGATACTTACGTATGCCTAGATTATTTTTTTAAATATATATAATGGCTGTGTGAGCTATTTAAAATAAGTCACTGCCCCCACTGTCTGTACAATGGATTTACTTACTACACTGGAGTCGTCAGGGCACTTCTATATCCCATGACCATGTGTCTGGTAATTTTCCCTTGCCATTTTATTTTAGTACTTATGATGTTTCAGATGAAGTCTTAAAGAGCTGCAATGTCCTGCCAGAAGGAATGTCTCTACTTGGAACAGATCCTTATTGACAAGGCAGCTGTGTGGGGACCGGAACGGAGTCTTAAACCCAGCTCTAAAATCAACTAATACCCTAAAGTCTAGAGCAAGTGCGCAGAATTATAATCTATGATCTTGCAACTTCCAGTGATTGTCTCCTGGAATAGAAATTGCATGTTCAAACGCGAGTTTGCTAAGTGATTTTTTTTTTGGCTAATATTTTTAAATGAGGAAATAAGTTGTAATTTTTTCAAGGAGTAGGGATCTGACAAACTTAGTGAGCAGAGAGACGGAAATTTATACCTGGTGGAGATACTTCCCATCTGAAGACGATACTCTGTTCTCCTCCGCCTGCCTCTGCTGTGTATCGTTAAAAGTCTGACCAAATAAACACCACAATTGTTAAGAATAAGCAAATTCTTCGGATGCGGCCAGTGCTTCGCCAGAACCTTCCTTTCCTATTCCAAAATGGTTATTCTTCCATGTAATCAAAAATCCCATACCAAGGGGGGGACAGTGCCTTGTTCACGCGGGTACTGCCTACTATTTCAATCCCGCATAAGAGAACCAGTTATTATGAATGTTAATTATTGGCCGGGACGGATTTTCCCAAAATGGAAACCGTTCACTTTAAACCACTAAAAGAGGTAAAATGACATGAATTTAAAAGCCACACTAACCGACTTCTCCTTTTAAAATCACACAGAAAGGGTTTTATTGTTCCAGCAAAACCATTTGATGTCAATAACCAAATAACAACAAAACAGAGTGTAGGTTTCATAGTCCGCCCCCCCCTCCTTGCAGAAAGAAAACGAGCAACATTTCAAATCCCAGATCACAGCCTTCATTTCCCCTCGAAATAAAATGTAGCTCATGTTAATCAAAATATTTCATTTAAAAATCGTTGTAAAGGATAATTGACCACGCCTTTGACTGCAGTCTTTTCCTCTCAAAAGCAAAGACAAGCGAGGAAGGGACCTCTGCAACATTTTCATCAGGCCTTAAATCAAATGTCTTTACAGGTTTAATATTAAACAGGCCATTATTTTGTGCTCTTCCATAATGAGATATTCATGCTATAGCTATCCGCAGGGTTACTCGGATACATTGCAAAATTAAGCAGATCGCACGCAACTGCGCCACGCATATCACCGCGGTTTGGGAAGCGCTTGGGTCCGTTTTTTATTTATGGATGGACTCCGACAATTTATGAGTGTGAAATTAAAAGGGCCACGGATATGATGCACATCTGCGGATGTGTTCTTGATTTGATGAGAAACCTCCCAGCTCCGTCAAGTCTCTGCGCCAATAAGATTAAAACAATAACAACTAACAAGCAGAGCCGCCGAATTCTGGGGAGCCAGCCTGCTGCTGAGACTAGAATATGCTCTTTCGACTGGGCGAACTGGAAGTGCAGTAACACAAGTCGGGCGATTTCCGAACCTTGAGATGGAGAAATACAAAACCAGGCCATTAGCAAATGAGTTTTGTGTTGTAAGGGGTTTCTTTCCCATCCACTTGCTGTTCTGAAAAATAGATCACATTTCGTTATCTTTAGTGAGAATCTGCAACGTGATACCGGATCTCTGCAGCCCTCCTTCCCAGCTGCAAGGCACAGGGGAGACAGCCAGTTTCCTTGGCTTATTTCTAAACAATAAGGATTTGTATTTTCTTTTTTTTTTTTTTTTAATAAATTAAAAAGGACAGAACTCTTTCCATATTACTTGCTGTTATCTATAGAAGCCTTGGCCCAAGATGCCTGGAAACCAATGGAACCTTTAATTACTTGTTAGTAATTGCCCCAAGACACCTGTAAAAACAAAGTTGGTGTCAGCAGGCATCTTGGGAAGGGCAGGGCAAGGGAGCGGCTTCTTAAATCTGTCCGGTTTGTCTATCTTTCAGAAAATATCGCCTCCCTTTGTCCTGGATGCGCTTCGTGGCATTAGCGCCCAAGCACAAGGAAAAACAATCAGGAGTAGTTTGAAGACAGAAGTTTGTAGGAGTTTGAAACGTGGAAAAGGGGCTGTTGGGATTCTTCTTCCTTGGCTTTAAGTTGCAGTGCAAGGAGCGAGGGGGTGCGTGTGTGCAGATGTATGATGCTTTATGACAATTGTGCCTGGGGTTTGCAACAAAAGCAAAGGAAAACAAAGTTCTGCGGGGCGCGTGTTGGTTCTGAACGCCTGGATTGGAAATGTTCAGACAAAGAAAATACAAAGCATTGGGGGAACGCTGGAAGTTCCCCAGCTGCACTTGGACCTCCAAAGAACAGATCAGAAAAGCAAGAGATGTTAGAATGAATGGGGGGACAGCCTTTCTCAAGCGCCCCCAACCACCCCCAAAAGACCAGCGTTTGACATGATTCACATAAGATATAGTTGTATACAAAGGGCTCTTTCTTTGTATAGTTACCGGAACATTTTTCAAAGGATTAGAGGTGATCACGCGTTTTCTTCGTTAGTCTGGCTGACAACGTTTGTATATGTTTTTCTTTGCATCCTCCCCTCGCCTTTTTTCTCTCTCCCGAGTTCTCAATCAAAGGTTCCCCCCCCACCCCCTTTTCTTTTGCACTAATGTACATCCTGGATGCTGAATCTGTCTAAGCTAAGAAGAATTTCCTTTTTGGAGGTGAAAGCCTCCAGCTCCTCCTGTTCAGAGGAAAGTGCTAGTGATGGTAATACAGGGTGACACTAAATAAACAGTTAAGTTGGGCTGGAAAGATGGAGTTAATTATCCAGTGAGCTGCATTTAAACCGAGACCATGAGGGGCTGATTTGTTTTGGCGCACAGCGCTAAGAAGCAGACTGACCATCGCTGTTTGTACAGCTCTCTTTGGAATCCCTCGCTTGTTCTGCTTTTTGCATTAATCAATATCGTGGGGGGGGGGGTTCAGTTTTAATTTTAAAACGGAGATTTAAACCAAAAATAAATAAATCTTTACAATATTTAGGGTCTGTGTGCGGTTCAGACTGTTCGGCAAAGCAGCCAAAACCCCCGACAGCCGGGTCAAACACAAGCACCAGTGAGGAAATGGGGACTTTTAAAAATTCTCCCATCCCCCCAGAGCACCGGTTTTTTTAGTAACTTTCAGGGAGGCGTTATATTCATAGGCCTGATGTCCTGCTCGCTCAGAGACCGCCCACAAGAGTCCTACATGATCAAGGCTGGGAGATAGTCCATTATTTCGTTGTGACCTCTGTCTTTACCACATAGAAGGAGTCCAGGGTTTTACACCTTCAGGTATATTTTCATGGGGCTTCTTTTTTTAGCTGAAGTTAGAGGTACAATTTGTGCGGCTCACCAACTACCTGTTTTGCGCAGGTGAATTTGCACACAAATAGTCATCCTGGTAATATGGATTCCCCTTTTAGAAAAATGTCTATATTAATAATCCCTGGATGCCCCTCTTTCCGGGTCATTACGGTACTGGCTGGTCTCTAATCAATCCTAATGCGATGGCAATTGGAGTCCCTGATGAATGCATCTCAGGTTTCTTGTAATGGCTCTACCACATTTTCCTGGACCTCCTTCTTTAACCTGAGATGCCAGGGGGACGAGTCCCTTCTCAGCTGCTGATTGCTTCAAGATGTTGGGGCTGGTTGGGAGAGAGAGAGAGAGAAAGAGAGAGAGAGAGAGAGAGAGAGAGAGAGAGAGAGAGAGAGAATATGTCTGCCCCGGGATAATCTGAAACTGAATTGGATGAGCAGCTTCTTAAATCAAAGGACAACAACATCATTTAACTCCTTTTCTGCACTGATAGCTACCGAATTTTCCCATTGTTTGGGTATTGAGCATTTCAGCTTCCCATACAACCAGGTCTTGTGTGTCTGTGACATTTTGTGCAACAGGATGGTGTCCGCACCCACCGGATTTATCCGCCCTCAGGTTGCCGAGTGTCTTTCAGTTTTCATGAGCTTTTCCCACCGGAGAGAAACCTTCGCACCACCTTGCCCTTCTAGGGGCGTCCTCTGCATTTCACTTGGCATCCAAGCAGCTCAGACCCGACGATGTGGATGAAACTGGTGCTCTAGCTAGGAAATTAATTCCCATCATTTATCAAGATTAGCCTCGAGCATTAAAAAGGACTGGAAGCTGCCCGGTGCTCTTGCTCGCAGACAGAGAACAAGCTGCATTCACGCACTCCCCGCATTATTAGCAGGACAATTCGCATTTTCACGGCATTGTTTTCCTCCCATTTCTCAGCATAATGGAATTTGCCGTAACCCGAGACAATGATAATTGCAACTTCTTGCCATAGCCCCTTTTAAATAAGATAATGCATCTTGAATTAGGCTGGAAAGCGCTGCAGACAAATTGGGCAGTAGATCTGCTCTTTCACTGATCCTTTAGTTCGAGTTCTAGGTGGCTCGGTGGTTCGGTTCTTACACACCAGCTTCCCACTCGCCAGTAAATCCACAAAACAAGTATTGTCGAATAGGCTCACTGAGAGTATTTATGTGTATATATCCTCCACCCCATAATACAGCAGCATACAATCAACATAAATAAAATAATTAATTAAAAAACCTGTTTTCCTGGGTATACCATATTTAATAAGAGCATAGGCGGATGGATATAAAACGTACAGTGCACGCATGTAGAGATATACACACAGATAGTGTACCAGGTCCTACAAGAGTTTTAACCCCCCAGAGATTATGTAGCCTTTGGCATAAGAATAGTTTAGCTGAATTTGGAAGACAGGCATATCAGCAGCACCCTCTGCCCTCTCGCTGACCTGTTTGGTATGGAGTCCCATCCTGTTTATCCATCGTTTTAAAGAAATATTTGGAACTCTAAAAACAAAGTTAAACAGCCCACCATAAGCAAGCAGCTCAGCCAGAAACCCTGTAAAACCACGTGTGTGTGTGTGCAATAGTTTCTCAGACTCTGAATTTAGGAAAGAAACAGGGCCCAATCCTGCTCTCCATTACTCATCGGGGAAACTCCCAGGGAAGCTAATGGGAAGTTTGCCTGAGTAACGAATGGCCGTGGGAGATCTGGCCCATAATTGTAAATTCATCCCAAAAGTCCTGATGGGTGAGTATTTCTAAAACAAGCAGCCTCTTGCTGTTTGCTATCTGTTGAAATGACGCTGGGCACGGGTCATGTTTATTAGGATTGGGAGCTGTGTTACCCAGAGCTACTTACTAACCTTTTTTTGAGATTTGTCTAGTTTGAGAAGATTTTAATGAAATAACGTATTAAAAAGCGAAAGCAGCTGTCTGTGAAGATAGCTGATGTGTGACTCCAGGGATTTTCTGATTGAGGGCAGAGCCCAGTGCAGGGTAAATACAGGAACCCTGGTCACATTCAGCCCCTTTGCTCCAAACTCTGTGGCTCTTTGATCTGGAGGGGCATTTTCTGAAGTTTAGCATTTCTGGAAGTGGATACCAGGCTCTGCTGGTATCCGGTGGCGCCTCATACAGGCCTTGCCGCCCCTATCAGTCTTTGCCGAATTTCATCTTGCATATTATTAAAGAGAGATTCAGTTTCTAGCTCTTATGGCGACGAAGAAAACCTCCCACCTATGAAGGAGTTCGGGCTGGATATAGGGCCCCGTTCACATTTTTAAAACCCGCCCAAAGATAGCTGTTCCCCAGCCAGGCTTTGAACAAGTTTGTTGTGGGTTTTTTGCCCCCCTTGCTTGGTTAGACAGAAATGAAATCAGATGTGGGCAATATATCTAAACCCTGGCCGGCACCTAAAGGAAGGTCCTTGAAATTATTGCTCAACATTCAGCCGATGGTCATTATGGGGTTAGAATTTGGGACTGGAGGCGGAAGCTGGGACTGATGGACAAACTGGATTTTTTTCGCAACCCCCCACCTCCCCCGGGGGAATTAATTCCGGTTCTTTTCCCCCTGGGAAAAGCCGGAATTCGGGAGGCGTGGACCAGTTCTGCTCCAAGCAATGCGGCTTCCTCCTGCCCCCGTTCGGCTCTCTCGATTGTTGCTCGGGGTTGAGGTTTTAGTCGTTGTGGTGTTTTGGACCAGGAACCCGAGGACCACAGACTGGCTCCTGGAGCTGCAGTCCGCTGGGAGTGCAAACTGGGCCACCGCATTTCGGAGAACTGGCTGACTCTGGGGAGGGGCAGAGGAGGCGGTGGCGGCGGCATCTGGCCAGGGGGAGAGAGGGCAAGAGTGCAGGAGGAAGGAGATGAAAAGAGGAGGAGGGGGAGAAAGAGAGGAATAGGACAGAGAGTAAAAGAGAGAGAGGGAGGGGGCGCTCTTTTACTGAAGGAAGGAGTCGCTGGCTGGAGCGGTGGCCGGTCGGCCTCCTCTCGAAGAGCTGGTGGTCAGACAACCTGCCCGCTTCTGCAGCTTTCCCCTCGGCCTGGGTTTTTTTATGTCTGCATCGGTGTTTACTTCTTCTCAAAAGTCGGTTAAAGACGAGTATCCGAGTTAATTAGCCCCTTCTGCCAAACCCCAGAGCAGCTGAGAGATCCCCGCTCCCCCCTTTAGAAGCGGGGAATCTCCAGCCCCCAGCCCCAGAAATCCGCAGCCCTAGGAAGCACAAGGAGATGGACGCACAGGACAGGTTTCCCAGGGGAATTGGATGGTTTGGATGATCGGGCTTCCAGGGGCAGCACACTCCGAAAGCTGGTGTCCATTGACAATCCCTCTGAGCCCCAGAGAAATGATTAATAACGATTCTTGAACTTGATGACGTTTTAGGGCATGATAAACAGAGAAGACTAAAGAACCAGGAACTGCTCCCACTGTCCGACCCAGAAACCACCTGTCTGGAGAACCACTTCCAAAGGCATACTTAGGACCCAGAAACAACCTTGAACCTTCAGCTGATGCTGTTTGAAAAAAAAAAAGAAAAGACCATTTGTCCAGTCTGGGGAACTGTAAGTGGGAGTAGCCTCCCTCCCAGCTGCCCTGGCTTTGATAGCTCCCCCCTGGAAAGGCTGCAGGCATGATTTGACTATCCACAGACAGACATCAGACGTCAAGGCATCTTTCCCAGACACCAGTTACCTCCCTCCCGTCCCCAACCCACTTCCCTTTCATAGGTTTGCTTTCCTACACACTCGGCAACAGATTCATGCTCATAGATTTACACTAACCCATCCATATAGGGACACATCTCCCCAGCTCAGCCTTGGATGGCTGTATCTTGTACTAACACACTCTGTAGTCCTGGTCCCCCGTGCATCGTGTGTGTGTGATCATGGTTTATTTGATCTTTAGAGTTCAAACAGCATTAGCAGATCAGTTTTGCACATATGCAAAGCCTCCCCGGCCCCTTCTTCATCAAGTTAAACAAACAAACAAACAAATAAAAAATACGCACAAACCTGGCTGCTGCAAAATGTTTGCTCGTTCTATAAACAGCAAAACAGCTTTCAGTTCATGTGGCTGCTGAATGAATGAGAGACAAGATTTACATAAACGGCTCTGTTGACCCACACTCTTTGCATTCTGAGACAAAACAAACATTTTCTTTACTCTGGCACTGTGCACATTGCAGTCCAGCTGTGGTCAGAAGCCAGCCAGCCTTGTATTATTATTTCTTTTAAAAACGTGTTGTGTAAGGCTCTGTATTAAATGAAATTAGCCTGTAAAAGGGGTTGGGGGTGGGGGAGACCTTAGTACACAGACAGTGTTGGTGGGTTTTTGAGAGAGCTGCAAGAAAAGGACCTTTCACCCCTCATTAGTGATGCCATCAGTGCTTTGGCAGAGCCGAGCCGAGGTCATGTTACATATGGCACACAGTCTGTTCAGCACTTGGAACGTCAGCTTTGAAATTTTAGAGAGGGGAAAGGTCATCTTTAATAAGCTAAAGTCTGGGGGTTCTCAGTTCTTTCTTGCAAACTGTGTGGGTGTCCATATGCCTCAATCATCTCCAACGTTGCTCCATCTAATTTGAAGAGGTGCTTTTGTCCTTTCCCTCTTTTGCCTCACATGGAATCATTTCAACTTTTGCTAATACTCTCAAGTTGGCTTTTTTTCAAGAAAAAAGCTGGCATTATATTTTCCCCTTCTTACAATCATAAAACTGCCGGTTATGAGTGACATATGGCAGCATTGCAGGAGAAAATGAGGGTCATCTGTCTCTCAGGATAGGTGAACACAGATGGATAGGTTTACAGTTCCCAGACACCCATGTTATACACAATATAATTTGATGGCACTTCAGGAACTTCATGCTTCCATGGTTATTAAAAGTTCTTGTTTCTGAATCTTCCTGGGGTAATATTGTCCTTCAAGCCTCATTTATTGGGATCTTATAAAAGCACAGTGTTACAGTTCCATTTATTTCATTTGAGGAGATTAAAAAAATCAAACGCACAATGTATTTTGTGTTTGATAATATAAGCCAGGTGAGGACAAATTAATTGCTAGCATAACTCCACCAACTTCAACTTTACTGCAGTCAATCCAGCCCTGCAAGACTTATTCCAGGTTACTAGGACTGGGCAGAGGTATAATGATAGAGGGGCCTGACATCGTCTTACCCCAATACTTCAGGCTATTTATTTATTTATTTATTTAAATTAAAAATAAATTCTTTTCTAGAGCCAAACTTCGCATATTTTTTTAGTAAGACACGAAGTGCCCGATTCTTTAGCTCTTATAGTGACAAAGTTGCATCCAGCCACTACAGAGGCAGCCCCAAAGGATATTTACTTCTACACCAGTCATCATTAAAACATTTTAAATAAAACAGGTGATTATGATGTATAGAATAACTGAGAAGTTGGAGGTAAATGAGCTAAATCAATGTGCAAAGTGCAGCTTCAGGCATACACTTTTCTATGCTTTTGGCTGCCCTATCTTCAACAAAGGCATCCAGAGAGCACACTTTAAGGAGAACTGATCCATATTTCTGACTTCCCAACCAAACAGGGTTACTAATGAATGTTTTACTATTTAAAAGGAATAATCTTCCAATAGCTGTGTCAAAAGAGTGATCAGTAATGGATAGACTGAATTAAAAAGGGGCTTCAGTGGGGAGACAAACTGATGGTTTTGCACTTTGTTTCAAAGAGCATTTTCAAAACCTGGAGCTGAATTCTGCTATTAGTTACGCTGATGTAAATTCACTGATGTGAGTGGAGCCCCTGTATACCAGTGTAAAATGTGTGATGGATTTTAGCCTGTAATTTTCTGCAGAGCAACATATGTATAACGGCAGCTGAGGAGCAAGAGAAGCAGAACCTTTGTACCAATTAAATAATTAATTCCCAAATGCCTTTCTACATTAGTGCTTTCAGCTAAAAAAAGTAAGTTGGCTGTATAGGGCCCTAGGCAATGAAACATTTGGTACATTGTCTGTCCAAACAGTCTAGGTAATAGATATCCAGGATACTTTGGAAAGGTGCTACTCTACAATGTGTTGTTTGGATGCACAGACTCAATCTTGCTCCATCCATTTGCATTACACTTTTATATAAGGAATGAAAATATTTCTGAATCAGCAATTAAGAAACTAGAAAAATATCCAATGCATCCAAATCAGATGGTGCCAAGGAACTTAACATCTGGGTCTACTCTACAAAGTGACTCTGTGAAAGTAAAACATTGGCCTCTCTTTGATTTTCGACCAAATCTGATCAGTTTATAAAGAAAAGGATGAGGGTTCCCACCCCCAACTGCTGGCCCCACAAACTCAGCCTGTAATTTGAAAGTCAAGTTGAGATCTTTCTGGCTCATACATCATCAAGAATAAAAATCCTGCAATCCATTAGTAAGTCAGTTGAAGCGTGAGCTAGAGTAGACTCCAGTTCACTTTCCCAGAGATAGAAGAGGTCTGCTAGGCAAACAGGAACTTAGGAACTGCCATACTGGATCAGAATAGTGAGTCTGTTTCAATAGTGGCCAGCACAAGAATTGTCAGAGGAAGGTTCAAGAAATTCTACAGTAGGCAGTTATGGGCAGTTCCCCCATGGGGAAAGTTTCTTACTGACCCCCATCAGTTAGAGGTTGGCTTATGCCTTGCAGCTGAAGGTTTATATCCCTACCCAAACTCACTATTGTATCTCAGGATATGCTGTTTATCTATATAAACGTCCGATACTTCTTTGCATCCTGCTAAACTCTTGGTCTTGGTGATATCTTGTGACAATGAGTCCTTCACGCTACTTACACATTGGAGGGGAAAATAATACTTCTTGTTAGTTTGCTGGCTTTCACTTTAATTGAACGCCCCCTTGTTGTTGGGTTGTGAAATTGGTAAGAAGTACCCAATCTGTGTTCAGTATATCAATATCTCATCCCCTCTCATTCACCTCCTCTCTAAACAGGCCCAATCTTTTAAAATCTCTCTCCAGAAGGAAGCTTTTCCATGCCTCTGATCATTCTCATATTCCAGCTCTAACTCATTCTATTTCCTCTGCATTCTCTTTGAGCTAGGGTGGCAATTGTAAAAACTGATTTTATTAAAACTGAACAAATAGATCTCAGAATGCTCACAGGAAGCTGACAAGCCGATTAAGAAGATGGCATTATTTTATTTTTATTGGTATATAATCCCTTTTCAAACCAGTTCTGCATTTTTAAGTGAACTTGGCCATTCTTGTGCATACACACCTATATTTTTTTTTCAAATATGCAAGAATTAGCAGAATTTCTAGAAAAGATTATACATGTTTGTGAAGTTTGTCAGCAGCTTGTGCATGTCTGGTATGCAGAGAGTACATGAGAGTCATGGGGGGGATGGGACCTGGAGTCACCTACTTTCTCAGCATGGAAGCCAAATTGCAACAATACTATGATTATTATTAATTTTATGTATTAGTTACCAGCTGAGATTGGGCCCCATTGTCCTAGGCACTGTATATACATAAGAGACAGTCCCTGCCCTAAAGAGCTTAAACTGCACATAGACAAGGCAGACAAAGGAAGGATTTTTATCTCTGTTTTACAAATGGTGAACTGGGACACAGAGAGAATGAATGATTTGCCAGAGTCATACAGAGAATTGGTGGTGGAGCTGGGAACTGAACCCAGATTACCTGAGTCCTCACCTGATGCCACAAGACCAGGCTATGCCCCAGATGTGGGTGAAAGGGTGGTTGTGGCCATCTCTGGTTTATCCGTGAAGTCCCACCAAGTCTCTTGGCTGTGAATGCTACAATGCACTCCGAACTGAGCTTCCCTGGAAATTCTTCTAAGGTCTGCAACAATTTCAGTGCAAGGCTGCTCACCAGCTTCTGAGAGTACGCACAAGGAAATGATGTCACACTCTGCAATCTCCACTGGCTGCTGGTACCTCAAAGGATGCAATAGAGGTTCTTAGCACCAGTACATAAAGCCCCTCACAATCTGGGTCCTAAGTAATTGAGTGATCACTTCTTGCCACTTCTGTGGCCATCAGTTATAGTTGGCAAAGTTTTCTGTACCTCCCTAGGGTCAACAAGAATTAGTCTGGCCTTGTTGGTGGAGGGTCCTTGTTTATTGTGTAATTCCCTCCCAGGAGAGGTGTGCCAGAGTTCCATGCTGACTGTATTTGGACACACGCAGCAAGTCTCATACGTTTCAGCTAGTCTGTTTGTGACCATTCTTTTCCGGGCCCTCGCCTTGCCCTTTTGTTTTCTACATTCCTTTTACTAGCTGGGAACTGTTCCCGTTGTGGGTGGGGTGGTTTGCCTGATGCCTATTGGGTTTGTATTGGAGCCAGAATGTTTGATTTTGTCTGGCCATGTATTGTATTTGGCTGGTTGGTTCTTTTTTTAGGTTTTATAATATTTTGCATTTGGTTTTTACTGTACAACATTTCAGTGTTTCACAGCAGGCATCTTTAGAAACAGTTTATATATATATATATATATATATATATATATATATAAAATAAATAGACCAGGCTTTAAGCCACCAAACAAACAAAGGAGTCCCCTAAACACAGTTTGGGGGAGAATTTACTGGATATGGTTAATGTCTTCTACATCATTTCCCCCCACCCCCACACTGGGGAATTATAAGCAATTTCTGTTAGTGTAAAACAACAGGAATTTATTCAAATAATTAAAAAAATAGAGGCAATTTAGGAGAAGCTACAAGGTATGGTGATGATAGTGATCTAGTATTTGTAATGTTTCTGTAGTGACTAGAAATAATCCATACTTTAAGAAGGGAGCAAATGTCATTTAGCCGTATAAGAATGGAAGAGGGAGCCATGGATCTATAGGAAAATTAGCTTAACCCTCTGGTAGAAAAGCTATTAGAAGTGTATATACAGGATTACGATGTAATGGGTTCTGCACCACAAGGTTTGAGCTGTATTGAGGTTTATAAAAGCACTTCAGAGCCCTCTTTTGGTCCTTCAAAGTGAAAGAAAAGAATTGGATAATCAGGCTTTGGAGTTATGCTCACAAACTCCAGCTGGGAGACTATCCCTCAGCTTGGAAGGTTCAGAGAGAACTGGGTTTATGCGGTTGTGGAATTCTGTAAAATCAAATTTCAACTCAAAACCATTTCAGTAACTAAAGCTTACTTTTTTCCAGGTGTCTTTGAAAGATATTTTTAATCCTAGTGAGGTCCTAAAGTTTTTATGAGTTGTGTGGGTATTTCTCCCCTCTTCCCATATATTAAATATTTCAAATTAGTAATAATTTTGCCTGCAGGTGATTGTTATATTTAATTAACTGCTTACCACATCCACTTGGCTTTGTAGAAAGGGGTGGTTTGTATTAGCAGTTGCTGATAATGCCACTGCAGTGGGGATAGGGGAGGAAAAGGTCAGAAGTGATTACAGCACAGAACAGATCTTGACCAGCACTTGCTGAAGGCCTGAACTTCGCAAAATGAAAGTAGAAAGTACACCTGGAGTTTGGACAGAGGACTCTGTTTACTTGAGAATAATAAATGTGTTGGCAGGATGGCATCTGGACCTTGTTATTATGGATCCAGTGTACTGTAGGATGGTCAGAAGTCTGTTCTGCAGAGCGACTATTCCTGGAGGCATACAGACACTTGGGCTCCATGTTAGTTTTTAAACCAGATACAGAGAGAGCGAGGTATTGAGGGAGTCATCTAATTACTCATAGGTCATGTAGGAAGTTGGAGCAAGTGGTATGAACTAAACATTGCTCTCCCATTTCCAAGTTGACCTCCTCTGCTGTGTGACTGTGATGCAGGAAGCTGCCAGAGTCCACAATAGGAAAATTAAATATTGTCATTTCAAATAGCAAGTGGTTTATTATATAACAGAACAGAGGGTGTGTTCTATTTTTGGGACCACACTAAGCTAATTGAGGACAGCCGCCAACACAGCTGCTGGTGAGGCTGTGTTTTCAGTGACTGGCTTTGATGCCAAACAAGCTCACTTTTCCCCAGTAGGTGACAAGGGTACTATTCTGTACAAACCTCTTATGACTTCGCTGCTTTTTCCCATAAATGGGCACTCAGCCTTCCCAGTGTATTTGGACTTTGCTTTTAAAGGAAAGCATCAGATAATTAACAACAAAGGAGACCTCGCTGAAAATGCGTGGGTCCAATCCTCATCTGGTGTAAACTGGCTTAGCTCCACTGATGCCTATGGAACCAAGACATTCTACACCAGCTGAGGGCTTGGCTCACCTGTAGGAAGATGGAGGAGAATTCAGAAATGGTTGTATTGTAAACCAAAAGTTTCTGCTAATGACAGGAGTAAGCAGTATTGGAGATGGTATATATAACTATAAGCAAGTTTTAAGGCTTACTCTGACAATAAAGAGATGAGGGGAAGTAAAACGAATCAAAGTAGATTTGCTAGACAAAACGTGAGTGGTAGGTTGTCAGTCAAAATGCCATTAATAGGATTTTCACAGATTAGCCAACCAGGCTATTAAATGTCAGACAGCATTTCATATTACAGAAGAGAAAAATTAAGCTGCATATCAGAAAAAAATTCAAAATGGGGAGATCTGTTAGACTGAGGAATGGTCTGTCAGGGAAAGTGGTGGAAGCTCCATCACTTGGGTCACTTGAAACTGTACTGCACCAAGCACAGGAGAATATAATAGGGGGAACCATCTTGTATTGGTGAAGTGAGGGACAAAGGGAAGGATAGGCGGAAATCAGTGGTTTCCAACCAACTGTACTTAGAATACATGATCAGCCTAAGGGTCAGTGTCTGATCTCCATTGCACTTGTGTAAATTCAGAGTGACTTTGCAAAACAGAGAGAGAGAGAGATGGCCACTAATGGAGCACTAAGGACTAAGCATAAAGGCTCATAATCAAGGCCAGATTAAGGCATAAACTAACTAAGTTACAGTTTAGGGCCTCGCAAAGTGAGGGGCCTCTAAAAAAGAAAAAACTGACTCCTTTTCAAATTTTATCAAAATCGGTTGATAAACAAAGGGATATGGGAAAAATAATATTCTCTAAATATAGACTTTTCATTCAAATATGACAAAAATATAAACATCTGGCTACACAAATGCCCTTATCCTACCCCTTCACTAATTGTTCATTATTGACAGGTGGGAGGCCAGGGCTGAGGGGAAAAAAAACTATGATTGCACTTGTAAAATTAGTATTTCTACGAGTAAGTCTGCTATCCGTCTCCTAAAGCAGCGTTTTATTAGCCAGCTGCTACTGGTAAAATTCTGACTGTGCCATCATAACTTATTTAAATAAATAATCTCACGGCCGATAAAATCAGGAAAAATGTGAGGTTGGAAGTGGCCGTGTCGTGAAGCCACCCTGCCACGCTCCTAGTCGTAGGGGACTCCTCCTAGGAGTGATGTCATGTATAGCGTCCCCCTTAGCTGGTAATAACCGGAAGCCTACCATCTTTGTTTACAGTCCAGCGTAAGCGCTGACTTTCCCTCTTTCCCCTGGGTGCTTGACCCCTGTCCGTCCATGGCCCCACCCGAACGCCACCTCTTCCATGAGGCCCCGCCCCTGCCCTGCCTCTTCCCACCCCTGCCCCACCCCCATTCCAACCCACTCCCCAAAGTCCCCGCCCCAACTCTGCCCCTATTTCAACTCCTTCCCCAAATCCCTGCCCCAGTCCCGCCTCTTCCCCTGCGTGCACCGCGTTCCTGCTGCTCCCCCTCCCTCCCGGAGTGTGCTACGCTGGGCGGGAAGCACGGACGCGGCACGCTCAGGAGAGTGGGAGGAGGTGGGGGGGGCATGAGGGGAGCTTGGCTGCCAGTGGGTGCAGAGCACCCAATAATTTTTCCCCGGCCCTGGAGCACCCATGAAGTTGGCACCTATGCGGTCCAGCACGCTCAGTCATATAGTGCCTTCACTCCTGTTTTCCTTAGTTTTCTTATGTGTTAGTGTGTTCTTTCTTCAATTGTGTTTTAGTGTGTACGCCACTTTCTGCTTCATGCGCTATCCATACTTCACGTAATTGAGTTTGTAGGTGATCATCTTACGGACTTGGGTTGAGTGGATCTTGAGGAGGATAAATTTGTGTTGGCTTCCCTCCGTCAGTTTTGGGAACCTTCATGGTAAATAGCAGAGTGCTGACGAAAGGATAAATAGAGGGTTTTGAGAGAAGTGAAGGAAGATATACATATATATCAAAATATTGTCAGTATTTGGTGACCAAGTTATTTCAAACTATGTGTATATATGACTTATAGGCTATTAAAGTCTATAATATTCATTATATTTGCTTGAATATAAGCTAGTTTTTCCTCACTTTCTCAATGCCTGTCTAGAGATTACCAGTCTTTTTTCTGGTAAATTCTCTCTCTTTTGCACATATAGCTTGTTGTTACTCTGTGTGTCTGAGGTGTTTACTCGAGATTAATTAGTGGTCCTGGGGGAGACAGAGGATAGAGAAGTGAACACAAAGAGATATGTCTGTCTAGAAAGTGCTGCAAGACAAGCTATCTGCCCTAAGCATTCTGTGCATCAAAAGTGACAAACTCCATAGCTTATCATTTGAGGACATCAGTGACTTTGCTCTCCAAAAAATCACGAAAGAAAAGGTTTTAAATTTCAGTGTTAAAATTAATGTGATGTGCAAACAGACATACTGCAGGTTGTACTGCTTCCATTAAGTAAGCTGGTCTGTGTAACTGTAACTGCTTTTGTGATGATGTAGATAAAGTTTTTATATCTACAAATTAAGAAATCATAGATGAAAATTTGTTAATTTGAAACTATTTTATAATTGCAAACAGGCATATTGCAAGACATGTTTTAGTTAGATTATTATTCTATTTTTACAACTTCACCTTTGTATATATACAAAGATAAAGCTTTTGTGTTTATATATTCAGTGTCCTTTCTGTGAAAATATTATATTTTTTTATGGTATGGGGCCTCTTACACTTGACATAGTTTAGGGCCTCAGAATGTCATAATGTGGCCCTGCTTATAATTAAGTCTCATATGTTCCCTCCTCCATAAATGGCAAGGAGGAGAGCAGAACAATGTAGGTATCACAGACAATGGCAAGGAAAGGCCTAGCAAAGTGGAAAGGCAGCTAGAGGGTGAGTGTTATTCCCTTTCTCTTCAGCAAATACCTGCTCCAGCCTCTTTACAATGCAGGGCCTCAGGACAGAAAATGGGACAGGTGGCATGGTCAGGAACAGGGAGGAGGGAGCCAGGGGACTGCCAGTAAATCCACTGCCCCCATCATAACTTACAAGTACAACTGATCACAAGGTACTGCTGCTCAGCACTCTGGATCTGGGTTAGATTTAGAGTCCAAGTTTGAGAATGAACAATGCTAGGACTTGAGTTCAGCACTGCTGAACTCTTATAAAATCTAATCTAATCTATCCATTGGTATTTATCTGGTCCCCTTACCATGGTATTTGAACATATCATGGTCTTTATTGTGTTTATCCGTAAGACTCCCTGTGAGCTAGGGAAATGCTATTTATCCCCATTTTACAGATAGGGAAGTGAAGCATAGATGTTGTAGTGAGCTGAGTTTTGGCCCAATGTGGCAGTCATCAGCTATTCTTGTGATATTTTCACCCTCTGGCGTTACATCTGAGCCAGACCCAGAAAATAAGGGACATATAATATTTCAACCAGCGCTGTAGTTGATCAAAAGCAGGAGAAAAAGTCACAGGCTTCTCTGACCTCCTTCATTCTACTCTTTCATTTAACTTGAGGGATTTTTTGGCCAAAATTTCAAAATTCAAAAAAATGTTGACTAGCTCAACTATTATTATTGCAGCATTGTTACATGGCAACAAATAAGAATATCTGATCACAAAATACAAGTTCTTTTAATTTCTAAGGCCCTAATCTAGGAAAACACATACTTATGTGCCTTTGTGGGATCAGGGCCTAAGCTTGTAGCCAGTATAGGTATGGTTATGGCTACTCTACCCATTTCTCCTTCTCTCATGTCTCCATTCCCTTTCCTCCCTTCCCCAAGGGTCCTTGACACTAGTCTCTGGCTGCCCTTTGGGGGCTGGTTGCAGAGTGCAATATCAGAGCAAACTCAGCTAAATACATACAATACAGGTGATTTGGAGCCATTTGGCCACTTTAATGTGGTTTGTGGAAGGGTATTATCCATACAACAACATTTTCTCCTCTTTACACTAACTCCCCCATGCACCCATTTGCTGTATTTTGCATCTATTTTGTACTGCCTGTGGCAATGTATGCACACCCCAGCTCAAAACGGGAGCACCAGGGGGTATGCAGACAACACCATTAAGTCTGCTTGTTCATCTCTGACCTCAGCATCCCAGGGTCTAAGGACCAGCGAAAAGTTAATGGTTCTGGTACCCAGGGCAGCGTGACCTAGAGGCCAGAATCAATAGCGTAGCCTTTTGATACACGACGGCGTGCCCTAGTAGCCAGAATCAATAGTGCGGCCCTTCGATACAGGACAGTGTGGCCTAGTAGCCAGCAGCTGAGGGGCCACCCACAAGGGTGGCTGGTGGCCCAGATGGGGGGGGTCTGGGCCCACCTGACTCCATGGGGCCCCGACCCAGGGTCCTGACAGTGGCGGAGTGGTCCATCACTGGCTCAGCGGGGAATCCCACCAAAACATGCTGAGCTTACCTGAGTGGGAGATACTACTCCATCACCCTCCCTGGGTCACTTCCTACCATTGTCTCTGGTGCAGCAGTCCATGAGGCTTCGGGGTCTCCAGGCTCCGCAGCACCAGTCACTTCCTGGGGCTCCGTTGGTCGCAGGGGTCCAAGCTGACTCTTGGAGCCTATGATCTCCACCAGCAGGGGCCATAGCCAGTCCTCAGCAGGCACTTCCAGCACAGGTCCTTCTCCTCCATCATCCAGCCCTGAATGATGAGGGCTTCCTCCCTTTATACTGCTGCAGCATCTGAAGGGCAGGACTTCCGCTGTCCATAATGTGGGTTTAACCCCGTCTTAGCTAGTGCGGGGTATGCACACCTGTCACACTGCCCTATAAACACCTCACTGAGTAGCAGGATTGTGAGATCAGAGTGAATTTACCCAATCATTATACAAGAACTTCTTACTGTTATTCTATTGGATTAAAGGGCCTTAAAGGCTGTATCTTCAAGGTGTCCCCTCTGTTTTGCAATCAGCTCACATGCTTAAAATAAGGCATGTGCTTAGGTACCTTGCTGAATCAGGGCCCAAAAGGACTCAGCCCCAGCAGCTTCCATTACTGTTGTCAGTGGGAGCTGCCAGATGCTGAACATTTCTGAAAATCCGTCCAATTTATTTGGGTGCTTAAATAGGAAATGAACTTTTTTGAATATCTGGCACTAAAATTTTTTGTTTTAAAGAAGATATTAAAATCTTTGATCCATTTTTTTTAAGGCAGCAAGACATGGAACAGTTGTTTCATTGTACAGAAATATAGAGGGGAAAATTAAAAATTAACTAGTAAATTAGTATAAAAGCCTAATTTAAAATGAATGGGAACTGGGTGTCCAAAGGCAGCTCTGATATTCTCAGTTTGGGGCATAGTTCCATAAATTCAGCAGTGATGAGTTCTTCAGTCCCACACGCTGTAGGAGACAGAGTCAGATGTTTTTGTTTAGCTGGGCTGACTCTCCAGATAACTCCTCCCATAGGAGAGCCCCTCCAGAATTTTCTCTGTCTCCAAAGATGCAGCTGTCTTTGCAGATTGTCTATACCCTGATTCTTTTCCCTTTTTTCTAGATCCTTTTTTTTTCACCTTTTAGTGCAGGGTTGCTGGCTTTTTGAGGGCCACAAAGCTCCAGGCAATTGCAGGGACTTTTTCCCCAAGCTCTCCCCCAAAATTAGCCCTGGTAATGGAAAAAAAAAGTGAAAAAGAAGGGAAAGAGCAGGGTCTTTCTGTGTGCTCAGCACCCTTGACCAAATATTCTGAAGCGGAAAAGTGTTCCTTTTGCTCCTCCAACCTTGGTGGTTTCTTGATTAGAAAACAGACTGCCGGCCTGCCCCACCTGGACAGTGTGGCATTGGCTGTGGACAAATAAGAGGTCCAGAAAAGCTATTTGGGGATACCTGGGGCTCAATCTACAGCTACTGATGCAGACCAGGCCCCAATGCTGGGTGTCCCAGCTAAGGTGAACTGCAGAGACCTCAGGAGCTGAACAAAGTGTCCAGGACACCAACGGCTTAATCTGCAGCCACTGACACAGACCAGGTCCCATCGCCGGATGTCCCACCTCTGGAGGGTGAACCACGGAGACCTCAGAAGCTCCAGCCAGCAAATCCAGTGCAGTGTAAACCTCTGGGGCCCGAGTCACCTTCCTTCCTCCACATCACCAGTCAAAGCATTGTGACAGACAGATACATGTCTTGTCAAGGGGCCCCCCAACCCCTGCTTTGTGCTGTGCTCAGGAATCCCTCCCCCCATTTGGCAGCACAGAGAAATCAGTTTCATGCCCCTGCCCCCTATTCCCTTCACAGTGGGGTCAGGGCAGCCATTTTGGAGCTGGAAGCTCACCTGCCACAGGCAGTCACTTTAGAAGAGGCTCCTGGTCTACTTTCACAGAGGCTATTTTAGTGTGCTCGTTACAATCTGAAGCCACAACCTTCATCAGCTGGGCTAAGAGAAACATTCAGAGCGAGCCATACATATCAAAGGAAAATTGAATGTCATGGCAGATTGGCTCAGCCACAAAAACCCGGGCTGGGAGAATGGTGCCTCCATCAGAGGAAGTTTGATCGCATAGTCCAGATTTTCAGAAAACCAATGTGGCCTCTCAGTGCATCCAGCTCCAGTATCAAGATGAACAACTTCTATGCCAGTAGGAGAGATCATCAGGGCAGGGGAATCCACCCCTTCTCCCAGGTATGGCCAAGGGCTCTGCTTTATGTGTTTCCTCTTTTCTCGCTGATAACACACACAATCTAATGGATATTGAGACAACAGGCTGCAATGATGCTGATCACACCACACTGGTTTTCAGGTCTCATGGAGATGTCTGTGGCTCCACCGGTAATATCATGATCTGCTCTGGATCTACCATCACAGGGCCTGTTCCATTGCAGCCTGGTGTCTCTGAACCTGACTGCCTGGTTATTGAGAGGTCCTACTTAAAAAAATCCCTAGGATATTCCAGTGATGTGTTCTCAATCCTGCTGTAGTACAGAAAGTTTTCCACCAATAATATGGAGAAGATTTGATTCCTGGAGCACATCAGGACTGCCTTCAGTCAAATTGCTCCTAGAATTCTTATAAGCAGACCTGTCTCTGGGGCTGGAGCACAACACACTCAGAACTAAGGTGTCAGTGAGATCCTCAATTCCGGTAGCCATAGGTCTACCTCCCTGACCCCATCACCCACATGTCAAAAAATTCCTCAAAGCTATCACTGTAATCAGACCACCTCCTATTCATAGGGTAGCTCTATGGCATCTTTTCATAATATTGAATACATTCTCATTTCCACTTTTCAACCCCAGTCCAAACTGTCACTATTCCCTGTCAATTAAGGTCATCTTTCTAGTGCCTCTAACACCTGCTCAAAGGTTATCAGAGTAGGGAGCTCTCTCTGTCCTCCCTCAGAATTGTTCTTCCCCACCCCCCATCATGAAAGGGTGGTACTACAGACAGAACCTTCCTTTATCCCGAAGACAATTTCCTTCTTCCGTCAATTCCCATGAGATTTTGCTCTACTCTTTTTACTCAAATCCAGCCTGTCTGAAAGAAAGGGTGTGGCACACCTTATATGCCAGAGGGCAATTAAGATCTATATAAAAGGAACAAAACCCTTCAGTAAAACCTCTGCTTTTGTTCATCCTAATAGGGGACAGAAAGTATCCAGGTCCTCTACAGCAAGATATATTAGGGGGGATTTTCCAAGGCATGTAAAGCCAAGGGGAAAATTCCTCCATTGAAGATTAAAGCCCATTTCAAGAAGGCAATGGCAAGTTCACAGGCTAACAGGTGCAGTGCACTATATAAGCGGTTTTGTGGATCAGCAATCTTGGGTGTCCCTGCATGCATTCACAGAATTCTGTAAGATTAGAAGACTTCAGTCGGGCAAAGCAAACTTCCGCAAGCAGGTTCTGCAAGCTGTATCTCACACTTAGCGCACCCAACGGTTGATAGTGACATGGAGGAGGGGGTACTACTACAAAAATCCTGACTTTACTGAATGTATGGCACATTCCCCCCAAGTGGAGATGAGAGAATTTGTCTCAATTTTCCAGAAATGTTCCTTCTGGGTAGGGGGATGGGTTCATAAATTCATCTCACTCCATATGTTTCATTTCTTCCTACCGGGAGGTATTTTTTCAGTAGTGTGGCTTTATTTATTATTATTTTCTTTTTAAGGGGAGAGCTGATGATCACCATGTTCTTCCTTTTAATCGATGATCTTCGGTGTTATCCCAGTTTATGCTTTTGTTACTTTGTAGTCATTGGGCAGATTTATGACCTATTATTAATGTTTTTGAAAGAGTTGTGCTGGATCTGCAAAGCATAGGACTACAACTCCTGTCAGCCTCCTCCCCAATGCACTTCCCTTTCCCCAGACCAGGTAAGGAAGGGCTGTTCCTGAACCAGGAAGTGGTTGGGAACTGTTGGGGCATGGGAGCCACATTACCATTTTTGAGCTGTATCAGTAACAGAGGTGAAATCTGAAGATGACTAAGGGGCATGACATCATATCCATGCACAGGGATTTACATGCACTACACCCATGCATAGAGATGATACTATGTTCCTTAATACTGTTTGTACCTTTCTTTTATGTTGACTGAAAATGTCATATCATAATGTATGTCCCAAAGGTTAAAAACCACCTGTGAGCAATAAAATTAGCATTACCGTCTCCTTTTCTTTAAAAGTCATTTGTATATTTTTATATCTTTCCCCAATCATGTAAGGATACATTTACCCAAGAAGGCACCTATCCTGCACTGCCTCAGGAAGTAATATATCTATTGGCCAAAGAAATAAGGCACATATTTTTTTACAGTGAAGGTAATTAACCATTGTATCAGATTACCAAGGGAAGTGGTTGATTCTCCATCTCATGAAGTTCTTCAGATCAAGATTAGATGTCTTTCTGAAAGATGTGCTTTGGCCAAACATAAATTATTGGGCTCAATACAGAAATAGCGGGGTGAAATTCTATGGCTTGTGCTATGCAGGGAGGTCAGAACAGATAATCTAAGCCTTCTAGCTTTGAAATCTATGAAAGAAGAAACATATTTTCTTGTTATTGACCTTTTTGTGCAAAGCAAAGACAGGACTCATGTGAACAGATACAACCTGAAATAGCTTCTCCGAATGTCTGAAAACGTTAGCAGTCTGAAAGGGAAACTACTTAGACAGGTTGCTTTCAGTTGATATGTCTGTTATTCTGTAACACATGGAAACTTGCTACAACATTTGGAAATGCTCAGTTTCAATTAAAATGTTCCCCACTGAAGGTCTGAATCTTCACAGTTTGCTTACAAGAGAAACCCTTACTCATATGAATAACCTTTAGTCACAGTGGGACAACTCATATGAGCAAGGGCTATTCATTTGTGTGAGGGATTGTAGGGTCAGCCTCTCATATTGACGTATAAAGTGTAGATTGCCAGAGGTAATAATATCACCACATATTTCTATAGCACCTTCTATCTGAGGAGCTTGTGTCACTTTAAAAGCATTAAGGAATGCTCTCCACACCCCTCTGAAGTAAGCAAGCACTAATATCGCCATTTTATAGCTGAGGGAAACCAAAGTTCAGTGAGGTTACCTGAGGAAGTGGCTTGCCTCAGTCACACAGGAAGTTTATGAAAATACACAGGACAGAGATTTGGAAGGGACCTCCCGAGTCACTGATTCCAGTCTCGTTATCACAGGTAACCCCATAATATAATCCCATTCATAAAATTATTGGAGAGCTGCGGACAGAACCCAGATCACCTGACTCCCAGACCTGTACTTTAACCCTGAGGGATGTGTTGCCAACTCTCATAATTTTATCATGAATCTCACTATATTTGGTGTTTTTCTGAAAGCCCCAGCTCCTGTAGGCATATAATTAGGTGAGACTCAATTTAAATTTTAAAAAAGTTTCTAGTTGTCTTGGTTTCAGAATAGCCTGAAAACATGACCCAAGCATGCCCTAAAGACTCAGAAACCAAAAGACATATAAAAAAAATCCAAAATGTATTATTTTTTTAAAATCTCATAATTTTTAAACCAATTTCATGATTTTTTGGGGCCACACCTCTGATTTTTGAACACTTGGAGTTGGCAATTCTGGATGTAGCAAGAACAGATTAGTGCAAATGAATTAATGTGGTTATCTGGAAGGTATTTTTAGAAATAAAATGAAAAATGGTACCTGAAAAAAAAAGAAGAAGATAAAATGGTCTAAAATTGAGAAATTGGTCTCTCCTGGAGATTTTCATTCTGGGTAGGGGAAATGGTTCCATACACTCAGTAGTGATAGGTTCTTCAGTCCCTCCCACTGTAGGAGGCAGAGTCCAATGTTTCTGATTGACTGGGATGACTCTCCAGATAACTCCACCCATGTAAGAGCCCCTCTAGGGAGTTGCTTCTAGTTGCAATCTGGTTCTTCCTTTGGTCCTGGGGGTGAGGGGTTGTGATCTCTGCCAGCCCTACACATGATGCAGACTACTTCACTCAACTCCCTGCTCCTGCGTGTCAATGGACCACCTGCAGGCACAGGAGTGGGCGTGGCTGCAGAGGTTGCAGTCCCTGTCATACTGCCGCTATATAGATAGTACCTGCCATTGGGATTGGTTATATGTGTTTAAAATACCCTTGTCCATATGCGTTTGTAGGATCACAGTCTATTATCACAGTCCAGAGCAATTTCATTACTTTAAATTGTTTGGCTCCACATTTACACCAGTGTAGGTGAGATCAGAATCTGGCCCTTAATATATATATGACACAAACTCCGCTTCGGTGTAAAGGTGGGCAGAACTCCTATTGCTTTTGCTGGGACTAGCCCCTGAGCTGAATCTGATGATACTTTGTTCATTGATAGGCACTGTGGTCCGGGGGATAAGGCACTTGGCTGGGCATGAGAGCTGGATTCTCATGCTAGCTCTACCACTGATTTCTTGTGTGACCTTGAGCAAGTCACTTTCCCTCCCTGTGCTTTGGTTTTCCCTCCCACCCTTTGTCTGCCTTGTGTATTTTATCGTAAGCTCCTCAGAGGAGGGACTGTCTTTTATGAAGTGTGGACAGCTCCTAGCGCAATGTGGCCTGATCTCAGTTGGGGCCTTAAAGCACCACTATAATATTACTAATTGTATGGCAATTTGCAGCCATAAAGAAGACTAGGAAAATGGCTGAATTTAACATTCTATAGTATTTCCAGTTAGTGCGTTTTAAAGTACTTTTGCTGCAACAACAGCAGCTATTGTTTGGCCCAAAACTTTTCAAATCAGGTCTTTCTTTGTGAGACGCCGCAGCGTTAGGAATGAATGTCTTACATGACTATGTATCCTGATTAACCAGCAGATTCACTCCTACTCCATTCAGTTTCCCTGAGCTGTGTGCAGCTTCTGGATGTTTCATCTTTCTCTCTGTACAATCACAGGCTCGCACCAGCTTCTGGAGCACACAAACTAGGTGCTATGTTTATTGAAGCTGGCCCCAGTGCAGTAGATTTTTTCACAGGTGTGTCAGTCTGGATTGTTAGCCTCAGTGCTGAATTTTCTGGCTCTTACGGGTTTTGAGTTGCTTAAGTATGTATTTTGGTAGTTAAATTCCTATTTCTATGGATCTTTTTCAATTAAAAACAAAATGTAGATTCATGTCTGAGTTGATGCATCGACTGGACACCTAGGACCAAATTCTCAACAGATACTCAGGTACTGCAGAGACAGGTTGGTATAATAGCCTAAATACAGATACTTGACATGCCATAGTGTACGTATATGAAATATCTGGGGAGCCCTCCATTAAAATGCACTTGTATCCTGCCCTGGGAATAAGAACATTCACCCCTGAACTGGTACTGTGGGGAGATGGAGCCTCTTAATGGCTTAGTATGCCCACTGGGTCAAAAACTGCAGGGCAGGAGGCCCTGACCTCCCACACTGGGCTCGTCTTCTAGTTGGTCTTCCTGCTGGACTGGGAGCAAATGTCATCTCCCACCAAGTATCCCCACCAGCAGGTTAGCTACAGCAGGGACACTGGAGGCCGTGACAGGCTGCTTTACTCCAGCTGGCTCGAGTACCGCACTGGCAGCGTGTGGTTCTCCCTCCACCCTCCAAGGTGTCCAGTGTAAAAGGGGCTGGCCTGTGGGAGTAACTTGCTCACCCTCCTGAACGTTATGCCCCCTTTTCTCCATGTGCTCACATGCTGCCAGAGAATAAACAACTAGGGACTTGTGCTGTTTTCTCTCCTAGAATGAAATGGAACCCCTCACCACAGGCCTGTAGTAACAGAAATGTGCTACAGTTTACACCCCATCTGCCTGGGCAGCTGTCTAGCTACAACTCTGCCATTCGTGTAAGCAACAGAGGTTCTACTTTGGGGTTTCCCTGCAACCTCTGCACTCCACCTCTGCTGGAGTATAGGGGCTGCAAAGCCAATAAATCCTTGGCTGGGGAATACCCCTGGGGTAAGAGTGATTCCCTGATGGTTCCAAGCCAACCTGATGGTCCAGGCTGTTGGAGCAGGGCATATGTTGGAGTAGCCTTGGGCTACATCAGTTTATAGGAGACTATTCCCATCCCCAGTTGACCCCAATATCCAAAGGTGGCTTTTAGCTTCTGGTTCCTGCTCTGAGTTCAACTGGAATGGAGCTGCCATCTGGAAGCAGAACAAGCCTTAATGAATTAAGCATCACAACAGGCTTGGGAGGTAGGAACATATTCTCTCTATTTTACAGGCAGGAAAGCTGAGGCACAGTGAAGTGATGTGGGCAATGGAGTCATGAACTCTGCTTCTGGGAAGGAGAACTGGGCAGCCACGTGAGCGTGTCTCATGTTCCTTAGGGATGTTTCTCTTCAGGATCTGCATTAGCTTCAGCAGCTGCAGAGCCTGTGCAGGTTACACAGTTCTGTAGAAGGTGCTGGAGTGAGGATTTGGCCTATGAAGTGTAATTACAATGATCAAGACATTATGGGCCTGATTTTTCACAAGTGCTGAGTACCTGCCACTCCAACTGAAGTCAGTGGAAGCTGGAGATGCTCCAAAATCTGAAAAATCAGGCCTTAATTGTGCATTTACTGTTGCTGTTTTTAGACTCTCAGTTTGATTCCTTTAAATGAAATATAGAAACCAAACCGCAAGCTATAAAAGCAGAAATGGAGGCCAGTGCCGGGTCACATTCTGCTCCCAGGTACACAGACACTTCTCCCTCCTAATAATGCAGCCAATGATTTCAGATCATTCTCCCGCTTCTTTATAGCAGAATGACTTTGATAAAGTCTGACAAGCAAACAGCCTGCCATGTGCTTTCAGAGTGGATGGTCTTTTTTGATGGCTTAAATGAATCAAGTGACTGAGATTTAAAAATCAGCTGCATTAAACACAATGATTTGAGTTTTCCAAAAAAGAACAAACTTCTGAAGCATTAGAATTACACACCAGAAGCAAATCCTAATATTGCGTGTGGCCCTGTTGCTGGAGGCAACTGCATACAATAGACCAGATCCTGGTGGGGAGGGAGGGATAACTCAGTGGTTTGAGCATTGGCCTGCTAAACCCAGGGTTGTGAGTTCAATCCTTGAGGGGGCCATTTAGGGATCTGGGGCAAAAATTGAGGATTGGTCCTGCTTTGAGAAGGGGGTTGGACAAGATGATCTCCTGAGGTCCCTTCCAACTCTGATATTCTATGATTCTGGTCTGTGTTCTAGCAGCTTTGCTCCAGCAAATCCTGCCCTCTGAGGATTCCCCTGCATGAGGAAAGCCTTGGGTGGTGCAGAATTATTAGAGTGGCTCCCATCCAGGCTCCTGGCAAAGGGATATGGTTGCGGAGAGAGGCATGGATGTGGTGTCTCTAAATGCCCAAAAAGAAAAGGAGGACTTGTGGCACCTTAGAGACTAACCAATTTATTTGAGCATAAGCTTTCGTGAGCTACAGCTCATGGATGATGATTCAGACTGATGATGGAACAGTCCTTAGGGACTGTTGGGAACCTGCACAAAGTAGAGCAACTCTGAGGTGAATGTGATGAGGTATACAAACCCCACACTGAGCAACAAGGGGTTATGGAACTACTCTGACCTCAACTAGCCCTGCATGGCCACATCTGGAGCAAATGTACCAACTAGAGAAGGAGCTAAAAGACAGAAGAGCAGCTCATTTGGGGGCAGACCAGGAAGGAGAACAGATCCGTTGCCACAGCTCCAGGGAGATGAGCTGAGGGAAGGCAGAATCTCTCCCAAACCAACTGCCTAAAGGCCCGTCCCTGAGGGAAGGGAGGGCCTGCTGCAGATAAGCATTGCCCTCCTGTGAACTTTGGACTGGATTGATCCCCTTTATTTTTATTTGGACTACCCCAGCAGGGAAAAGCCTTGGACTGAGCTGGTCCAGGAGGTTGGGCCATACCCCAGGAGGGGGTAGTTACCCTCACACTGCCTTACTACAGATGATGATCTTGGGGGAGATGGTCAGAAGTGACCCAGGGAGGGCTGCCTTAAGCCTCCACAGTTGACAGAGCTCTGATCACCCTCAAAGGGCCCTGGGTTGGAGCCTAGTGAAGTGAGAGGGGCCCTGGCTCCTCTACCAACAAACTCCCTACATGTCACCAGCTTAAGCCCTATCCACTAGGCAGCACTCCCCTCCCTACCAACCAGTCCTGAGCGACGGCCATCACAATGACTAAAAGAAAACAAAAGTAAAAGTCTAGTGAACTGTAGTTCAAAAGTGACAAAGTTGTCTCTGAACATGAAAACCCGTGTGAAAGTTTTAAATGGGAGTCAAACCTCAACTTACATCACATGACATACCCCAGGTTTGAACATGTTAAGGGATGTTTTTTTATGTGCTTGCATGGCTACATACAAGCTATATTTCATGCAACTTGATGTTCACTGTGGAAAACAATCTCCTATGCCACATATACATGAGTCTTATAGCTGAATTTACTGATATTAAATTTGTTTTTGGACCAAAAACAGCAACTGTGCGTAACCCTAAAACTTGGTGAAGGACATGAAAATAATTCAGTACCACTGAAATACTTCAGTACTAAGGTGGTGCAAAGATCCGTCTGTTCTCAAATCTAGCAAAACAGATGTTCAGTGACTTGCACAATTTTTAAATAGTTCAGTTTAAATTGGGATTAAGTCAACCTACCTTTACAAAATACACAAGCTGTGTGTGAGAGCTTAGAAAATACCTGGATGAAAAATGAGCGAGCTGTGAATACTGTTAGTAATCAGAAGCCTGTTTTGATGTTGTATCTGTTTAACTTTCCTATAAATTCAGTAATATACATGGATTTTGAATGGCGTGGTTCAGTATGAAATAGCAGACATGATACTTTTTAATTTGATATTTTAAAAGCGAAGTTAGGGCCTGCTACAAAACTGATTGAGTCAACAGAAAGACTATATTCACTTCAGTGGAGTTTGAAGCAGGCCTATAGTGAATATACATCTTTTCTATAGCCATTACCTTTAGAATAAATCTTTACAAATATATATCTAGTTCAGATTATATTTCTAACGGAAGTTCTGCATTCAGATGTAAAATATAAATAGAGTTGTTTGCAGCACAAGATGTGTATAAATATAAAGTTTATTCAGTATAGTGTTTAGAAAAATAAGTTCACATCATCTCAGAATACAAATAAAACACTTAACTGTCCAGGCACAAACCCCTATTACAGTACAACAAACATACATACCTTAGATCTCTTTGGTTGGGTCATAAGCACAAAAACATTGGATGATAGGCTTTGTGCTCTATCACCTAATGGTACAATAAAGACTTCTGGTTATTCTCTACTCTAATGCATACATTCTGTAAAGATTTCATCTTTGTTGTAAGGCACAATAAACCCATATTGATTACAGAAATAACTGGTTAGTTCTGGACAAACAGTACATGCAGCAAAAGAATGGATACCCTTTAAATGTGAAAAGAAAAGGAGTACTTGTGGCACCTTAGAGACTAACCAATTTATTTGAGCATAAGCTTTCGTGAGCTGAGCTGTAGCTCACGAAAGCTTATGCTCAAATAAATTGGTTAGTCTCTAAGGTGCCACAAGTACTCCTTTTCTTTTTGCGAATACAGACTAACACGGCTGTTACTCTGAAACCTTTAAATGTGAATCCTGAAAGCCAAAAGATTCACATGCTCCTTGACTGTAGAAATGTAAGAAGGTAGTTTTAAATTATATGAAATGTACAAGTTAAATATAAAATATCTTCAAGATAGGATTTCTAAGAGATATAGGAAGACTTTGGGTCTCCTTTCTTGTAAAATTTCACTATTTTGTTTCCAGAATTTCAAAATTATTAATATTTTAATGACTTAAGATATTTATTGATCATGAAGACTCTATGACACATGCCTATTGGAGTTCCACACACTTGTTTCATATGAAGCAGAAGGGATACATTTTGTACTTTTGTCATGAAAGGTACACAGGCACTGGAAAGCTATGCACAGGGACTTTTCCAAGCATTCCACACAAATTTGGGCAAATTCTGCCTTCTGTAATGTCTCTGCTATCAATAGGGTTTTATAGGGCTTGAGGACAGAACCTGGCCCTTATTGCCTCTCCATGGATTTGGGGTATTCCCAATGCTCACTGCAAAATTTAAGCGGTCATTTAAAAAAAAAAATGGTTCTAGCCCTTCTGATTGGGAAAACAATTTTCTTAATGTGAATCAATGGAATTCTGTCTTCCTTAGTTCACAGACATGGTGAAACAATAACTCTAAGAAGTATAAACTGCCCCATTAATTTCAATACGGTGTTAACTTGGAAATCTAATTACAACACTCTGAATAGATCAACCATGTTAGTTATTTCACTTTATATTGGGCCAAATTCATACCTGGTATAACTCCATGAAACGAATGGGCCACAGACTGAGTCAGTGTACACTGACATAGTTCCATTGACATCAGTGAAGTTCTGCTGATTTACAGCAGCTGAGGATGTGGCCTAACTGTGTCCATGAACATGCTTATTCAGTGTGGTTGGATTCAGTTGAAAGGACACTTCACAGGAATAAGATTGCAAGATTTAACGAGGCAACTGACTGGATGCTCTGCTACATAGATGAGCCTTCTAGTTCTCAGCAACATCAGGGTGAAATTAAGAAAAATAATAAATTTGTTCAAAAACTTTACATTTTGAGGGAATTTGCTTACTAAGCTTTCAGCAGATTTCCCAAACATTTCTATAGAATCCAGGTCAAAGATTTAGCAGAATTTGGTAACATTTCCCATACAATTTCCAGGGGACTTAGCTCCGATGAAGTGAGCTGTAGCTCACGAAAGCTTATGCTCAAATAAATTTGTTAGTCTCTAAGGTGCCACAAGTACTCCTTTTCTTTAGGTCACTGTGCACTTTACTACCTGTAGATGGCCATGGTGTGATGCCAAGCTGCCTTTCACTTTACAAGTCAAAAAGTATAGCATACATACTTCAAAAAGTTTACACGATTCTTTATACCCATCCACATTAAATGGATGAGGGGAAAAGAAGGGTATTTTATGCTTGAGCGAAATATAAATATGTCTTCCATTTAAACAAGAGAACATCACAGTAAAGACTAAAGCTGAGATTTTCAAAGCTGCTTAGGGGACTTTGCCTATTTACAGCAGTTGAAGATCTGGCCCTAAGTATTGTAAAGGTCTATGTGTACTGTGTAAAGAAAGGAGGTGGTCTGCTTGTCTGGGCAGTTATGCAAGGACCACATTATAATAAACTGACCTTATTTTACCGTAGGAGTAAAAATACTATTTAAATAGCCGCTATAAAAACACTGTTCTGGGCAATGACACTTTGCATTGTTCATATGTACCTGCAGAAAACGTGAGGTTATATTAGATCATATAGAGGGAATGACACTTATTTTTGAAGGGGCAGAGGGGTAAAGAGAAAATAAATTACTTGCTTTCTGGAAGACTAGAATAGACTTATCTGGCTCTGTCCTGATCCATTGCTTTATGTACATTTTTGCACCCCCTGCTGTCCCTACATTGTGTAGAACGGGCAATACTCTTGTTAAAAGTACCAGACATTCTGAGATATGCACCACTGTTATCACAAATACCGTTTTCATGTCAACCACACGGCATAGCCAAGTAATTCAGAGCCTCAGTAACATAATTAATACAAACAGAAAAGTTACCAGCAGCATGTGTGCTGGCAGAACAGCATAGCAATTCTATTATAATATCTGATTGTTTTAACAGCTGAGAAAGTTATCTGAAATATTCACAAACTTCCCCCTAAAGACGGTTTGAGCTTTGCAGAACAAAACATGAGGCTCAGAACATTTCTAGAGCCACACACAGCTTTCAATCCATGCATACAATTTCCATTCATGTAATAATAATACACAATAACATATGGTGTTTCTACTCTTCAAACAATAACAAATTAATTCTCGCAAGATTCTTGCAAAGTGGATAATTATTATTGTTATCCTCATTTTATGGATGGAGAAACTGAGGCAGGGGGATTGTGTGACTTGTCCCAGGCCATAGATGGTGCATGCGAGGTGCTCAGATATTACAGAGAGAAACAGTGTCAGAGCAAAGACTAACAAATTTATTTGAGCATAAGCTTTCGTGAGCTACAGCAAAGTGAGCTGTAGCTCATGAAAGCTTATGCTCAAATAAATTTGTTAGTCTCTAAGGTGCCACAAGTACTCCTTTTCTTTTTGCGAATACAGACTAACACGGCTACTACTCTGAAACAGAGCAAAGACTGGAACTCTTAAGTCCCTAACTTCCCATCCTGCAGTCAAACCACACCTCATGTCAGTGGGAGGCATGCATGCAGACTCAGGGCAGTTGATGGCTCCAAGTTTTGTTTTTAATAATAATAAACGTTTTAAATGGCTTGCTTTTAACAACATTTATGCAAGTCAGGGAGGTAGCCAAATGGCTAGTTGCTTTCTTTTCTCCATATACTTTGGAAAGCCTCAATGACCTCTTTTTACAAAACATATACTTCCTTCCTGCCCCTTCCCTCAGACTTCGGCTGCAGTGTTGAATGGAACGATTCTCTGCTCAGCTTAGAGGTTCCATGCTGTTACTTACAAGAATAAATTGTATGCAATATAGTGCAAAACAACAGTGAGGCTATCCTAGTGTCACACAGCACATGGAAAAAGCCCTTCCTTTAAAAAATTTAGATAGACCGAGTTAGCTATCAAGACAGGATGAGACAGGGATGCTCCTCGACAGAACTGACATTATCTCAATTTGCTTTCCTTTACATTGTTTTTGTCTTTTTTTACAAAAGATGTTCTACATCAGTTCATGTCAGGCCTGACTGAAAGTCCATTGAAGACTCTGAAAGCATTTCTACTGATTTCAATGGACTTTGGACCAGGCCTTTTAGGAGGATTAATTCATGCTTTAAGTACTGTTTATATTCACATTAGAGTTAAAAAAAAAAAATTAACAGCGAGTAGTTCTTCATAGATCTGCATTATTAATTATTATTATTATTATTAAAGCTTAAGGTTGTGCTTTTTCATGTTAAAAAAAAATCCTATAGACAAATGGTGAAATCTGCTCCATTCATATGGAGCCTGAGTGTTCTGAGTGGAGTGCAGAGGGGTAGGGAGCTGAAATCTTTCCCCAACTCAGAGCCAGCAAATACCGCCGCTCCACATCTCCCTCAAACCATTAGGGGTTCCTGTTGCAGCCTATGGCCCTGTTGAAGAAAGCATCCCTTTGTTTAGGAAGGGCACATAAATACATGTTTTTGTGGGCATTTGTGAATCAGGGCCTCTGTGATGGAACAGCAGCTATAACCCCTCCACACCAGTTGCAGGGGGTTTTGGGGCCAGTGGAACCTTGTAAATGTAGAACCACCTTCCCTGGCCTAGCCCATCATAGCTGTCCATACTGGCCTATGTGAGGCTTTTCTTCATGGTTGCTCTGCCCACTGTACCTCTGTGGACCCCCCTCTGCAGGGCTTAAATGGTGCAGAGGGCCAAACTCTGGCCCTCCACACAGATGACAAATTTCACCCAAAACGACCCAGAGACCAACTTGTCTTACTCAGGAAAGTAGACACATTGACTTCAGTGGAGCTACTCACAAGAGTAAGGCTGGCAGAATCTGGCCCTGAGGAAGGATAATTGCACACAAGTGTTTTCATTCCTCTTGCCACTGTGCTTTAGTAACAAGGATATAAGGCCACTAGGAAGAAAGGCACGTGGAATTCTGTAAAAATACATTTAACTAATTTGAAAATTACTAAGTAAACAAAACATAACAAAAAAAAAAACCCAAACACAAAGATGGGAGAGAAAAATGTCCCAGTCTTGCAATAGTGGGAGTTCATTTTCTAGCTTCAGTGTGATTAACATTGTTCTTTTACAGTCTATTGATAAAACTCATCACTTGAAAATCCTACAAAAAAGTAAAACCTTGTTGAAAATAACTGTTTACTTCCTGTTCAAACGATAAAAATAAATTAAACAGTCAGAAAACATTTCAATGCACTGTATCTAAAGTGAAATAGACCAACGTAAACCATAAATAAAATCCATTGTACTAATAAAAAAGTCTCCTTTATAATAACTGAAATAATATTTACATTCATACTGGAGTGAAAGCTTTAGAGTTGCATAATTAGAGTTTCAAATGCACCCCCCGCCGCCCTTCTCCACTGAACTGGCAAAATGCTAGTCATAACATTTAGAAATCTGCACAAGTTTGAAGCAAGATTTTTGGGATGAACAGAAGTCTGCTGGAAAAAACAGCAACAATATTATTTGCAATTGTGTTTAGTTTCTTAACCTCAAACACCATGAAAGTAGCTTGTGAGGTATCGTCTATTTCCTTAAAATCTGTTCAATGCCCATGGACTAGAAGTAAACAACAAAGACTGCATTGTTTCTACCTTTTTATAAAGATATTTCATTTTCCTAGCTAATATTAGGAGTGTATACTTAATTATGAAATTCTGTTGTGGCATGAAGATTCTAGTCAAACTATTAGGGTTATATTAGTAGACCAGAGCAACGCACATCTCCTTGGTTGTTTAGCTTGTATTTTTTCTAACCTGCCTCCCTTAGTCTGGTTAAAAGAGCATATTGCATGCAAACAAAATGTGGCAACCTAATTCCATTATTGTAGATTCCCATGTACTTTAATGCAGATTACTCAAATGTTCTTCTGTTTTGAATTGTATTAGCATTTTCTTTAAATGAGAAAAAACGTGATGCTTTTTAAGGCCTCATGAGGAGACTTATCTACTGAAACCAAACGCAAGAAAAAGTTAAAAATCTTGCATATCTTCATCCATCTGAACTGTCTGGAGTTTGGCAAGCTCTTTTTTGTCCGTTTCCAGTTCTTCACAGACCGTGTCAACCATATTACTCATAACATATTTGGATTTTGGGTCCAGCATCATTAAGTTGCTGGTTGACTTACTCTCAGAATTGGATAAGAAATTCTCCTTGACATCAGGTGCTGACTGCAGAACTAACCTGTGCTCTCTGACAAAATCCAGATGAACTTGTGCAGATGGATGACTGACATGGTCTCCAGTTGCAGAAACTATTTCCCCGAGCGCAGGCTGTGCTGTAGACATTGACATGAGATCTTGACTGGTAATGAGGGAACAGTTCTGAAGAGTTGCATAGTTACTGTTGCTGACTGATATCACAGTAGATGTATTTGTTACAGATGCTGACATAGACTGACTCTCTGAGATACCAGAGTTCAGTTCTGCAGCATTTAAAAGAGAAGGTGGAGCTAGGGAAAAATTATGTGAGGGAGTTACATTTACTAAGGAGGAAGCCATGGACTGGAGGCCTCCACCAGCTACATTTTCAGAAGATACGTTTACATTTAGTTGTGCATTCTGACTGATGGGCATTAACTGAGAAAACACAAGGCTTCTTTCCAATCCTTCTTGTTTAACAGATCCTATTGCCTGACCTGAATTGGGAACTGTATACACCACTGCACTGGGAGCAAGAGGGCTAAAGAAAACCTTTCCTTGCTGCACTGTCGAAGAATCACTTGTAAAAGTCCCCCCATCTGATGTACTTGGATTTATTGAAATGTTACCTAGGAAAAAAAGAAAGTATAGATTATAGTTGATGGGAAGTTGTGTAATAATGCAAGTTATTCTAGTATACGCTTTGGTCTCCTCGGTTTTAGGAAATTTAAGCTAGAACTATAGGCAACATAGAAGCAACATTCTTTGGAGTATTTTAGAGAACATTAGGTATGAATGAATGAAAGCTCTTGAATATACAACTTACTTCTGAATTGAGAAAAAAGTTTCTGGTACGTTAACACCTTTCAAGCTCTCATTGAGTGGCCAAATAGTCCATACCCGTGTGATTAAAATGAACACGATTTGGCCTTCCTTTGTAGCTAGCACTAGATTTCCATCAAAGAATAGAAACATAAAAAGCTTCTAAGTAAAGACAGCTCAATGACAGACTAAAATTACACATGGAAAATTATAAAAAAAATCTCATGAAGTAAGTGACTACTGAGCTAAAAGCTAAGAGTGTAACCCTGCAGAGACATGTTCAAATAATACCTTTCACCAGGTTTTCTTTTTGCCAATTTAGTATTCAAAAGTGTCTTATTTTGTCTATCAACACTGATCCTTTGAATACATTTCTAAGAGCGCAGTCCTGCCACTTTTACTCATGTTGAATAGTAAATTACTCAAGCTGGATTCTCCCATTAAAATCCATAGGACTTCTTGTGAGAGTTCGGAGCTACTCAATGAGCAGAATTGGACCCAAAGTTGGTTATACAGCAAGTCCAGTAAGAGTCATTATTATAGCGTGTCTCTATGGACAAGATAAATTGGCTCTCAGAGCTGTTTCCACCTTTTGACATCTCCAATTCTCCATCTCTTTCCGGAAACTATTAGAATGATACTTGTAAGGGGCTGTAATTGGTTTTGTAGATACCTGTTTTATAACATGTACAGCACATAGCTACTTAGGGAGTGTTTAAAATGCGGACTCTTTACCTCCCCCTTAGTTTTCATTAGCTAATATTTTCAAGATGCTCCTAGAGACTTTTTTTTGGTTACCATAATTATTTCTGCCCAATGAATACACTAGAAAAATGAAGGAAGGAAATTGAAAGTTATGTAGGAATAAGATATAAATAAATTATAGCAGCTTGCTTAAGATAGCATGGAATGTATTTCACTATGAATACAAAACCAGTTAACCACTAGTCTCACAATTTAAAAACAGCTAAACAGTAAACATGGAGATTTCTGATTTTTCTCTACCCTAGAATCCCCACTGGGGATTCATCACACTCTGCCTAGTCAGGTGTCCTCTCTCTAATGTGGGAAAATGCTGACTGTTCCAGATAAAGGTTTACACAGCTTCTTAAGGCTGTCCAACACTCTTTCAGGGAGAGAAATTTCTTCCTCACCTTTGCTGGCTGTCAGCCTATGCCTTGGAACATGTACACTAATGGCCCTTGTAATTTCAGATGGTATTCAAATAAAATAGCTAATCTTTTTTGATCTCACTAAGCTATTTGTCCAATAACTTCCAATGACAGTGCGTCGCATAGTTCAGAATAATATCAGTGCTGATTTATAGTTTCCATCCTTCGTTACATTCCTCTTTACTGGAAAAATAATTAACTCCTTACACACATACACCGCAAACAAGCTAAAACGCAGTACAATTTGATTGTTGTTATATTATTCATGGTCCTTGCTATTACAAAGAGATTCATATTTGGTTTAAACATTTTCCTAACAGCAAGATGCTGAAGATTAATAAATTATAGAATAGTTCAGCTTTGTATTTACTTTACCCAAATCAAAATAATGATCCAGAACTAGATTTGCTTTACACAGATTTTCTCCCTTACTATCCAGAAAAATCAATCCCTAATAAATGTTAAGGCAACCTCTAAAATAATCTTTTGAAAGGAGTTCATATAGTTGGTATGTTAATCCACGGTAACATACATTTCCCTAGGGCTGTTACCTTTACTCAAAGCATCTTAACATTTTATATCTACAAGGAATCACATATTTCTCTGATTTCTCTTTAGATTAGTTGTTCTTAATTATAGGATAGACAGATTAACAAGCACAATTGATCAGTCTTGTTGTTCCTGTATATTTAGTGGCTTTAACTTACTTTTACAAAATGCTTTGGTTAAAAAACAGTACATATTTTCTCTGATAGCTGCTGGGCTAGTTTTAAGACAGTATTAATCAATAATCTTTTCTTTTTTTACTTATTGATTTAACACATTTCTGGAATTGTGAAGATTAATACGGAAGGATTCCTAGAATGGTATTTAAAAAAAGACAGTCAAATACCAGACCTTCCTTTTTGCTGCATTAGAAAAAAAAAGTTCATACCCCACATAACTTGATCTTTGAAAATCGAGGGAACTGATTGTTACAGGGAGATGTTGTAATGTATGATTTCATGTACTGCACATTGCAGCTGCCAGGATGCTGTAACCATACACCACTGCACAAATATTACACACTATTAAAGATGAAATGTATTCCATTTCCCCCCCAAAAAGGTCTTTACTTTAGCAAACAAAACTTTTACCTTGTGAAGCTGCCACAGAAACAGGAGGCAGCTGCAGAGGAGAAAACCCGATGCTTCCATTAAGCAACTGGCCATTTGTTCCTGAATTAGGGATCTGGACAATGCCATACTGGTTTATTTGGACAGGAGCAGTAAAAGTAACTACAGACCCTCCATCTTGAGAAGCAACAGTTTGTATGCTTTCCCTTTTCACCTCCGTGCTTGGTATTAACCCTGGAAATGAGACAGGTACATTACTGGGGCTGTATGGTGTTGGTGCTGCTGCAGTGTTAGACACAGAAGCCTGGAGGATTTTGAAGTCCTTGACATCTTCAGAAGAAGACACTAATATGTCTGTGATTGACACTCCATTGCTCATAGCACTTGAAGTTGTTTTGGGTGGATTTAAAGTTACTGTCTGTGAAGTCCCCATGTTGAGACCATTGAGGATTACTCCATTGGGTCCCTGAAGAAAAGAGCTCCCATTAATAAAGACAGAAGAAGTACTGGCAGGAACTAGGTTTCCATTCAGCAAAACACCAGAAGAACTTAAAGATATTTTTGTGTTTCCAAGCTGCTGCATGTACACTGGCTCCATGTGATTGGGAAGGCTTAGGCTGGTAGCTCCATCGGACGAGCTGGGGAGTGGATGTGGAGATAAATCCTCCTGTCCCTTACTGGATTCGTCTTCTGTGCTAGGGTTGCCATCTGACTCACTATGGGGAAAGATGGAAATACGATATTTCATTACAATGACATTATTCATAGGTTTTAAGTTCAGAAGGGGTCACTATGGCTATCACAGGCCATAAAACAATATCCAGCTATGCTTACTGTTTGCATTTGGTTTTTAAAGCAAGCCTTAAGTCCATTTAAGAGACAGTAAAGGTTAAAAAAAAAAAAAGTAAAGCCTATCATGAGTAGTGTGAAACTTTACAGACTGGATTGTAGACCTGTAAGTATATTCTCTCTCTGTGGTCATCTACCCAAAATAATCAAAGGGAACTGCCTCAGGGCCATCTCTTTGCCTGCTAAATTGCCCTGTGGAATGATGTGTGCATGTGTGAAATCCAGCAAGCCCAAGAGCAGCCATTTGGTAAGTTATACTGTGCCTTGTGGCAGCTGTAAGAGGTAAACCAGGGTCCCAGTGAGCACTGTTAAACCCTGAAAGTATCTACTGTCTCCTGTTAAATAAAGCCAGGCTCACTGGATTCACTGATATTCTAAAGGGGAGACCGTGACCACCCCCAAATACCTCACACCCGGTTGCATTTCTTGAACGTCTAGATCTATCATGAAGGCTCCATTCTGTTCCAATTTCTCCTTTCCCAAGAGAGGAAAGTGACCCACGGGAACCTTAATTTACAAAAGAGACAAAGAAAATATTCCAGACTTCCCAGGGGGTGGTGAGGGGGAATCTATTGTGGTTGCATATAGTATGATCAAACATCCTGGTATTTGGTTAATTTTTATCTCTGAAGAATGGGATTACCCAGACTGCCACCAGCCTTTAAAAGCAGCACTGCTTTGATTTATTAGTTGAGACGAACCTAACAGTCTGAGAGAGAGTGACTCATGGAGGCAGATCCAGAGAGGGCTCCAGCCCAACTCTGCCTCCAGGTGCTTGGAAATGAAAAAGAAGGGTGCCTCTTTCCTCTCTCTTTTGTGCAGGGAGCAATTAATATTGGAAAGGATTTGGTGATCAAAACCTCCATGGAACACGCCCAGAAGTTTTCACCAAGGGAAGATCCCAACAACCTCCCCACAAGCCTTAGGGGTTGGGGTGTTAAATGTGCTGTGTGCCATCTAAATCCCTCCTTGTCCTGCCAAGACCTCAGTACACAGGTTCCCTCTGTTTCTGAGCCACCCAGGGCTTGGCTTTTACTGACTTGTCTGCTCTTGAGTGCATTTTTCTTTCTTTCTTAGTTTTTGTTGTTGTTGGTTGCTCTGCCTCTCTCCACAGCCATTTGTCCCTTTGATGTATCCCGAAAAAGGGGCGGGAGGGGGGGGAGAAGAGGCCTGGATCAGCACAATCGAGCCCTTGGTTGAGAAATGCCTTGAGGCCTTTTTCTGCCCACAACCTTTGGAAAGGAAGGAAGGGGGCTGGAATGTGGCTTGTATGCAGGGAGGTCACCTCCACCTGGCCGGCTGAAGGCGGTGGAATTCCCCCTAGCGGCCCCACTCCCAGCCCCCATGTCTCCTTAGCCCACAAAGGAGCAACGTGTATGGAGCCAGGGCTGTGCCTGGGTCCCCTGCCCCAGAGCCAGGGCAGGGCTTACTGGGCACAGACACAGAGCTGGGGATCCTGTTGTTGAGTCAAAATTGCAGGGACACACGTAAAGGGTGAAGAACGTGGGAAAAACCAGCTGACTGGGGTGTGTGTGTGCAGAGCTCCCCCCATCCCCAACAGTCTATCGACTAAGCCCCAGCCAGCTCCAGGAGACCCACTCGAAGGAGGCCCGTGGGAATCTCCCCATTGACTTCACCCGGCTTTGGATCAGGCCCGGTGGGAGCTAAGCGCCCGTGCTCCCCGCTCGGATCGCAGTGACACCCGATCCGAACCCGCTCAGAATCAGATTTCAAAACAGAGCAGCGGCGACAAGACGCCCCCGCCCCCACGACTTTAAAAACTCCGCAAATGATTAACTCTGTCAAATAAAGAGCTACCCGACTCCCCCAAGCATGGCACAGAGCTCAGCCGGGCGCAGCGTCTGCTGCCCGTGCGGGTGTGCGCGCAGGAGAGAGGAGCTGTGATTTTGAGGGGCTGGGGGGGGCACTTAGCAACTTCTCAGCCGCGATCACACGTTGCCTGTGAGTTGGGGGAAAAGTCGCAGACCTGCCCCGAGTTGGTTGCAGGAAACTTCCCTGCGATCGCCCGCTTCACTCTCTCTCTCACACACACACACACAGAGCCTGGGGTGCGGGGAGTGCAGGGGCTGTGTGGCTCCGGGGAGAAAGCGAAAGCTGGCGGGGGAGGAGGAGGAGACCTGAGCTCCGGCCCGGTGCCCAGCCCGCGGGCCGGCCGGCCGGCCTGGGGGGGGGGGGGTGCGTGCAGGAGCAGGCTGCTGAAGGTAAGCGCCATGTTTGCACGGGAAGAAAGAGCCCGGGGCGGGCGAGCCAGGAAAGTTGGCGCTCACCTCTTGGACTGGGTCTCGGAGGGGTTGCGGTCCCGCTGCCGCCGGTTCTTGAACCAGTTGCTGACCTGGGTGAGGGAGAGCCCGGTGATCTTGGCCAGGTTCCGCTTCTCGGCCGGCGACGGGTACCGGTTCTGCTTGTAGAGCTCCTTCAGCGCGTTGCGGGACTTCTCCTTGAAGCAGTACACCGTCTCCTCGCCGTCCCAGATGGTCCGGGGCAGGGGGAACTTCCTCCGCAGCCGGTACTTGTCCACCGCCCCCAGGGGTCTGCCCCGGGCTCGCTCCGCCTCGGTGTAGCGAGCCTTGTACCACAGCTCCTGCAGCAGCGGGTGGTTGGAGGAGTCGAAGCTGTGGCCCTCCAGGATGCTGTAGAGCTCCGGGTAGATGCCCTGGTGGAAAGCCACCAGCGCCCGGGCTTTCATCAGGCTCTCGTTGCCACGTAGCAGATCGCTCTGGGGCAAAGACCAGAGGAACCTGGCCAGGCGGTCCAGGTTCCCACCTTGCTGCAGCGCCTCGCAGACACAGGCTACATGATCCGGGGAGAAAGCCAGGGGGGTCTGGGAGGAGGAGGAGGGAGAGGAGGAGGAGGCGGAGGCGGCATGGTGATTCCTGGCCAAAAGTTCAGTGTGGAGCCGTATCTGATCCGCAGCTCCCTCCCCCGCAGCCGCGGAGCCTGCTTGCTCCATGGGGAAAGGGGCAGCAGCCGGCGGGGGCGGTGGTGCAGGGTGGAGGGCTGCCCTTTCCTGGGGCATCGTGCCTGCTTCGGAGAGGATTTCCATCACATTCTCTTGCTTGATCACCACCGCGCTCGGGAGCTTGTCCGTGGGGGAGGCAGAAGACATGTTCCCCCCCCGCCCCCCTTTCTCTCTCTCTCTCGCCGCAAAGTCCACTCCTGCTTTCGGCTGGATCTAGCCGATCAGGTTTCTTCCCAGCCACGCAGTAACCATTAAGATAGCTGCACTAGCAAAGTAGTGTAAACGGATCACTCCTCTCCGCGGCTCCCCCCAACGTGACTCCTCCGCTCGCTGCATACTATATGGTACAAGCAGCCTGTGGGCCCAGCCGAGCCCACTCATTGGCCATTTCACATTTTGGGGGCGGAGGATCCGCGGTTTCTATAGAAACCGTCAATCAAACTCCCTTATTCCTCCCCCCCTCCAACTTGAAACACCTATACCTGAAGTTAGAAAGGGTTGGTGGTGTTTTGTTTCTTCTTTCCTCTTGTGTTTGTTAGTCAAGTTACTTAAAGGATGTCTCAGCACTATAAAGCAGAGAATTTCATCATTAGCAGCGCAAAGGAAAGCTCAACACAACGATTATTAAACAGGGGAGAAAGTCACCTTTTAAAATTAGTTGGCTAAACTAGAAATATAAACCAGAGAACATGTTGCCACCTCAGAATTACAGCATATGCATGTGGAGATGGGATCATTTATTTATTTATTCATCTGACCCCCTTTAAAACACAGCAGCTCCCCAAGAAGATTAAACAGTAAAAAAAAAAAAATACCAAAACCAAAACAAAAATTCCAAGATCAAATGGGATTGTGAAAGATCAAGAAGAATTTGTTACAAACCCTTAAATGAAGCGTCTTATTTTTCAAATGTTAAAGCATATACTATAAATAGCGTGGCATAAATACACAAAACATGAAAGAAATGAAACTATACTCCTAACCTTAAATCACCCAGAGTTGGCAAGTAAAGTAAAATGGACATGATACAGCAAGGCAAATAAAATATCAAAGCAAAACGAGTAATCCCTGATGATGAGCAGCAGAAGCTGATCCAAACACCTGATTATAAGAACGACTAGGTTCAGTGCATGGGCAAGAACAAAGTTTATCTGCACAGTGTACATTCTTTTCTATCCTCTTTTTACATTTTGTACTATTATCCATTGATTCTATTATCTGTTGACAGCATAAATCACAAAAGCAAGTTATTTGAGTCACGAGTACCCCAGGATTTAAATAAAGTCATAATGGAGTGTGGTTTATTATTTATGATAAGTACCAAAGAAAATAGAAAAGAGTCATCAAATGCAAAATTTTAATAATAGCCCTTTCCTCCATTTTAATGGGTTAATCTATCAATTTCCCTACCTCTCTACACTTCATACAAATAGCAGATCTGGGTGCTTTTGAGGACATGCTGTATAGCACCTGAAATTCTTTTCTAAAATGAAAAGGAGGACTTGTGGCACCTTAGAGACTAACACATTTATTTGAGCATGAGCTTTCGTGAGCTACAGCTCACTTCATCGGATGAAGTTCATCACTGCATCCGATGAAGTGAGCTGTAGCTCACGAAAGCTTATGCTTAGATAAAGTGGTTTAGTCTCTAAGGTGCCACAAGTCCTCCTTTTCTTTTTGCAGATACAGACTAACACGGCTGCTACTCTGAAACCTTTCCTAAAATGCTAAGTGTTGAGTATAACAATCAGTTGAATATTTTGTACAGGATAAGACTGAAAAGCCCTGGACTTTATAAGGCTGCATCAGGCTTTTGATAGATATTATTGTACCATATGTCTGTCTCTACACTCCTGCGGTGATATTTATTTGCATTCTGTGTTATTTATTTGCATTCGGATTAAAATGCACGTGAATGACAAAATCTTGCTCAAATTAATTTGCTAGTCTCTCAGGTGCCGCAAGTCCTCCTTTTCTTTTTGAAAATCTTGTTGTTGTTTTTCAAACGAGAAGGGACTGGGAGAGACGCTGTGTATGGCACAGACACGACGCACAACTGACTGCCTTTTTGTGTGTGTCTCCTCGTGCCCCCCCCGCCTTTCACAAAGCACATGAGGGGAACGCTCCTCCTGTGAGCGGAACGGTTGCTCTGCGGCGCTAAAGGCCCGGCCGGGCCCTGTTTGGAGTAACACTGCTCTGAGGGGGGGGGCGGGAGCTTGGTGCCTGGCAGGAGCGGGGTGGAGACGACCATGGATGACCAGGGCTGCCCGCGGTGCAAGACCACCAAGTACCGGAACCCTTCCCTGAAGCTGATGGTGAATGTCTGCGGGCACACGCTGTAAGTGCTGCTGCACGCGGGCCCTGGGGAGGAGGGGGCCGTGTTGCCATGGGGAGCGTCGAGCGCCGCCAGCCCGCCCCCCCCCCCCCAGGTGCCTGGGGCTCCCGCCAGGGGGAGAGGCGGCGGCGGCGACCGCTGCTGTGCGGAGGCGGGGGGGTATCACTCCGCCAAAAGCATTCCGGGGTGTGGGTGTGAAGCACCTTGCCCAAGCTGGGGGAGAGGAGCAGGCTCAGGAGGGAAGCTCCCACCCGGGAGGAAGGAGCTGTGGGCGGTGGTCTTGCTGCTGCTACTACTGTGTGTGTGTGTGTGTGTGTGTGTGTGACGGGGGGGGATTGCTGCTGCTACAACTGTGTGTGTGTGTGTGTGATATCACTGCACATACTGCGGCCTGAAGTTCCCATTCCTGGGCGAAGGGACTGTGAAGACTGTTACACGCAAAGCAGCTGAGCATCTCGACCCTTGGGAAGCACTTGGTGGGTATGAGCCCACTTATTTTGCTTCCAGTATGGTTGCAATAATTTGGTGGGAAGCAGCTGCATGTCACCTGTGTGTTTGTCCCGGACTGTACTGCAGGCTTTCAGATTGCAATAGCTTGTCCCCTATTAACCCGAATTTCTCAGCCCTAAATATGGGTGTGTTTTTACTTCTGGAGGATTCTCAGTTAAATCTAGTCTCTGAGGAGTGCTGCTGTGTGCAAAGGGACTTCAGTTTACCCCTGCACAGAAAGGCCTGAAAGCCAGCAATGAATCCTGTTCATCAGCTGTTCAGCACACAAATTGTTTTAAAGTCCAGGTGGTTTGGCAATAAGATGCCATGTTGTAGGTTAGTGTTTGTGTTTGAAACTGGAAGCTCCTACCGGCTGTAAAATCCAACTGGATTTGTAGCTGTTTTGTGATGTTACTGTTGTTTTTCTTTCATGGGTTTTGATATCTCAGGAGTAATAGCACAACAATAGACTTGGCTGCTCTGTATGTATGCTATTGTAAAGCTGTTTCTCAGCAAGACTTTTGGTTCATGTTATAGCACTCAGACTACGTAACCTTATTTTCAGTCACATCTTTTTATGAAAAGATACTTTTTTTTGTGGGGTGTGTGTGAAACTTTTCATGCTTAGTACAATATTTAATAAAATCTCTTCATAGAATCATAGAATATCAGGGTTGGAAGGGACCCCAGAAGGTCATCTAGTCCAACCCCCTGCTCGAAGCAGGACCAATTCCCAGTTAAATCATCCCAGCCAGGGCTTTGTCAAGCCTGACCTTAAAAACCTCTAAGGAAGGAGATTCTACCACCTCCCTAGGTAACGCATTCCAGTGTTTCACCACCCTCTTAGTGAAAAAGTTTTTCCTAATATCCAATCTAAACCTCCCCCACTGCAACTTGAGACCATTACTCCTCATTCTGTCATCTGCTACCATTGAGAACAGTCTAGAGCCATCCTCTTTGGAACCCCCTTTCAGGTAGTTGAAAGCAGCTATCAAATCCCCCCTCATTCTTCTCTTCTGCAGGCTAAATAATCCCAGCTCCCTCAGCCTCCCCTCATAAGTCATGTGTTCCAGACCCCTAATCATTTTTGTTGCCCTTCGCTGGACTCTCTCCAATTTATCCACATCCTTCTTGTAGTGTGGGGCCCAAAACTGGACACGGTACTCCAGATGAGGCCTCACCAATGTCGAATAGAGGGGAACGATCACGTCCCTCGATCTGCTTGCTATGCCCCTACTTATACATCCCAAAATGCCATTGGCCTTCTTGGCAACAAGGGCACACTGCTGACTCATATCCAGCTTCTCGTCCACTGTCACCCCTAGGTCCTTTTCCGCAGAACTGCTGCCTACCCATTCGGTCCCTAGTCTGTAGCTGTGCATTGGGTTCTTCCGTCCTAAGTGCAGGACCCTGCACTTATCCTTATTGAACCTCATCAGATTTCTTTTGGCCCAATCCTCCAATTTGTCTAGGTCCCTCTGTATCCTATCCCTGCCCTCCAGCGTATCTACCACTCCTCCCAGTTTAGTATCATCCGCAAATTTGCTGAGAGTGCAATCCACACCATCCTCCAGATCATTTATGAAGATATTGAACAAAACCGGCCCCAGGACCGACCTTTGGGGCACTCCACTTGATACCGGCTGCCAACTAGACATGGAGCCATTGATCACTACCCGTTGAGCCCGACAATCTAGCCAGCTTTCTACCCACCTTATAGTGCATTTATCCAGCCCATACTTCCTTAACTTGCTGACAAGAATACTGTGGGAGACCGTGTCAAAAGCTTTGCTAAAGTCAAGAAACAATACATCCACTGCTTTCCCTTCATCCACAGAACCAGTAATCTCATCATAAAAGGCGATTAGATTAGTCAGGCATGACCTTCCCTTGGTGAATCCATGCTGGCTGTTCCTGATCACTTTCCTCTCATGCAAGTGCTTCAGGATTGATTCTTTGAGGACCTGCTCCATGATTTTTCCAGGGACTGAGGTGAGGCTGACTGGCCTATAGTTCCCAGGATCCTCCTTCTTCCCTTTTTAAAAGATTGGCACTACATTAGCCTTTTTCCAGTCATCCGGGACTTCCCCGGTTCGCCACGAGTTTTCAAAGATAATGGCCAATGGCTCTGCAATCACAGCCGCCAATTCCTTCAGCACTCTCGGATGCAACTCGTCCGGCCCCATGGACTTGTGCACGTCCAGCTTTTCTAAATAGTTCCTAACCACCTCTATCTCCACAGAGGGCTGGCCATCTCTTCCCCATTTTGTGATGCCCAGCGCAGCAGTCTGGGAGCTGACCTTGTTAGTGAAAACAGAGGCAAAAAAAGCATTGAGTACATTAGCTTTTTCCACATCCTCTGTCACTAGGTTGTCTCCCTCATTCAGTAAGGGGCCCACACTTCCTTGGCTTTCTTCTTGTTGCCAACATACCTGAAGAAACCCTTCTTGTTACTCTTGACATCTCTTGCTAGCTGCAGCTCCAGGTTGTTGTCTGAGTTGTTGTCAGTTGTTGTCTGAGTTGGGAAAATAGGAGAAAGCACTTTCCACCAATTAAAACTTTCATCGGCTGCTTTTTTTATGTGCACTTGGGTAACTTAAAAAAAAAAGTGGTGTTTTAAAAGTTGGGCGCAGGTGCAGCCCTGAATGAGGAATACATGTGCTGATTTGTTGGAAGAACTTTGGTTTGGAAATGAAAATATTACGAACAATTGAAATCATGATTAACTCAATCACTCATTACACCTTAATGTTTTCTCAGATGCACCTATTTGAGGAATCATTCTTGCTAGTGACTGTTGTTGGTTTAGGAGATGGTTAGTTTGGTTGTGTGGATCTTTCATAATTTTCATGCAAGTTTATAGTATGCATCTATAGAGAGGTTGGATCTACTCATAGAATATCAGGGTTGGAAGGGACCTCTGGAGTCATCTAGTCCAACCCCCAATCAAAGCAGGACCAATCCCCAATTTTTACCCCAGATCCCTAAATGACCTCAAGGATTGAACTTACAACCCTGGGTTTAGCAGGCCAGTGCTCAAACCACTGAACTATCCCTCCGTACTTGAGTGAACACTGGTGAAAGCTTTTTACTGCAATAACAACCCTCCTCAATTTTTCAACTCACCATTTTTCTAATGGATTATAAAATTTTAAAGCTAGAAGGCTAACAAACTCAAGTAATTATATAGCAGATGTACACGTGAACTGAATATGATAAAAGGGCAGTATTTGGATGGTTTAATGTTTTGCTTTTGTTTTAAGAAGCAAAACTGTGTCCATCTGAATATGTCTGTTTCCTGGTTAAGTCTAACCAGGACCAGCCAGGCCTGGTTAGTACTTGACTGGCAGACTTTCAAGGGGGAAAAGGGAGTCTGTGAAACATGCTTCTGTGGTGCAGTAGATTATTGCTTGTAAACTTCAGACACTGCGTTTTTTCTATACTGCTTCTCCAGTAAAAGCATAAACAAGTGGAATGTTATAATTTTTATATTTCGTATCCTTTTCCTGTAATTTTAGCTACACATAGGCACTTTTGTTGAAAATAATAAATTATGCATGCATAGTAATTTAAAAAAAACCTCTGTTGTCTGAGGTTGTGCACAAATGCAATATGGGCTTGATTCAGCAATGCTTATTGCTACTGAGGAGAACTTACTCAAGTGAGTAAATGCCATTGATAATGTGAAGTAAGGGTGTCAGAACTGTGTCCTATATAATCAGTACGACAAATCTTTAGCTGAATGCACATTTCCCCTTAATAATAGATTACATTATAACTATACACCACTGCACACTTCCAGTAAAGGCCAGAGTAAACAGGTGAGCTTTGCATTGTGTTTTAAAAGCTCAATCACTGCAGTGCAGGGAAGTGAAATACAGAACTGCAGAGCCTCTACTGAAAGCAACTCCTTAGCTGGATGAATCTAGGGATGTTAGTGATAATGTATCAGCTGACCTCAGCTGCTGTGGCAGGGCATGGAAAGAGATGTGGTCTCCTGAGGTAGCTGAAACCAAACCATTGAAAGATTCCCCTGTGTAACTGCTGTGCAACAATGTAAAAACCCCAACTGTAAAGGTTCTCGGATTTTGTTATGGTGAGTGGTTACGAGGCAGGGAGTCCCAGGTGTCCTTGTGAAGTTAGAGCTGCCAGAGGAGCATGTTGGATTGCTGCTGCCCTTATCACATTCACATTTGTCGTGGGCCTCCTTATGACTGTTAAAATGGAGGGGGTACAACACTACCTGGCTGGTTGGGGCAGAACTGTGGACTAAGTCATTTCTTCTCTAGCTCCTGTGATTGATGCTCCACTCGCTGCTTTGACTGTATGTATGTTCAGGAGAGCACTAGTTACCGCCACTGAAGAAATAGTGCAGCTGTTGGAAGAAAAAGTAGGTGCACTTTATGGTAATCCACCCAAAAACCAGTGGAGACGGTCACCTGGCCTTGTCTGCGTTAGGATGTTGAGGGTGTTCGCTAACCTGCTAACAATTTTTAGTGTAGACAAGGCCTGTAACACATGTTAAATTTAACAGCATCCAAATCCTAATCTAGACGAGGCTAAAGAGATTTGCAACTTTACCAACTACTTATTCTTGTTCAAAGCTATCCAGGGCTGTGAGGGGTCCCTATCTCTTTCAGGACAGGCCAGCACATTCCAATTTGACACTGTGCTGTACTGCAGGAATTCTCAATGTTTTTCTTTCTGAGATCCCTGCAACGTGCTATAAAAAAATCCACAGCCCACCTGTGCCACAGTAGCTGGTTTTCTGCATATAAAAACCAGGCCAGCATTAGGGTGTAGCAAGCAGGGCAATTGTCTGGGGTCCCATGTCACGGAGTCCCCCACGAAGCTACATTACTCAGGCTTCAGCCTCCACCCCAGGTGGCGGGGCTTAGGGACCTGGGCTTCAGCCCCATGCGGTGGGGGTTTGGCTTTGGCTTTCTGCCCTGGGCCCCAGCGAGTCTAATGCTGGCCCTGCTTGGAGGCCCCCCTGAAACCTTCTCGAGGCCCCCTAGGGGGCCCCAGACCCCTAGTTGAGAACTACTGCCCTACAGTAAAGCATACATGCAAGAGGATAAAGTTAACGTGAGTGTGGGAATCTGATCTTTGAATTTATTGGCATGCATTGTACCTGTAAACGCCCCACCTTGTTGTGGCACAAATGTGGCCTTTTCTCTCTCTCTGTATTGAGTAGTTTAATATTGCATTTTTATGATCACTTCTATGTTAGTAATCTTGTTTCTGAGGGGTTGACATTTTAGTAGTTTCAACTTATATCTCATAACATTTTGTCACCAAGTTGGAAGCCCAGATGACAGCCCTGACAATGATGAGACACCACTGACCCAATCAGTGGGGGAGCTGGGGGGAAAAGAAAGGGGTAATAGATCACACAGTCTGTGTTAATATGCTATTGTGGTTCTGAGTGAATGACATTCTGAGTTAAAAGAAAAGGAGTACTTGTGGCACCTTAGAGACTAACAAATCTATTTGAGCATAAGCTTTTGTGAGCTACATTCGATGAAGTGAGCTGTAGCTCAAGAAAGCTTTTGCTCAAATAAATTTGTTAGTCTCTAAGGTGCCACAAGTCCTCCTTTTCTTTTTGCGAATACAGACTAACACGGCTGCTACTCTGAAACCTGTCATTATGCAAGATTCTGAATTAAGGTTATTCTAGTGCCCTTTTGCTTTCCTGCTCAAAATCATTACATTATGTGTGGTCCTTTATCAGGTCCCAGGGTTTACATACCATAGTCCTGATCCTGCAATTGATTATGTATGGGCGTATCCCTGTACATGGTTCCTTGGAAGTCTGTGGATCTCTGTGGAGTGTGTCTATGTGCAATTGGTTGCAGGATTGGGGCACGTGTGTGTCATATAGGCACACTGAGATAAGGGTATATGTTAGCCTTCTGTCACAACTTTCATTTAGTGGATAAATGTCAAACTTTAACTGCATGAATTGGTTGATTACAGGATGACTGAGCCGCCAATGTGATGCAGCTGTGAAAAAGGATAATGCAGTCCTAGGATGTATCAGGCGAGGTATTTCCAGTAGAGACAGGGAAATGTTAGTACCCTTATACAAAGCACTTGTGAGACCTCATCTGGAATACCGTGTGAAATTCTGGTCTCCCATCGTAAGAAAGATGAATTCAAGCTGGAATAGATGCAGAGAAGGGCTACTAGGTTGATCTGAGGAATGGAAAACCTGCTTTATGAGAGGAGACTCTCAGAGCTTGGCTTGTTTAGCCTAATCAAAAGAAGGCTGAGGTGAGAGATGATTGCTCTCTCTAGATACATCAGAGGGATAAATACCAGAGAGGGAGAGGAATTATTTAAGTGAAGCACTAGTGTGCACACAGGAACAACTGGCATCAACAAGTTTAGGCTCAAAACTAGATGAAGGTCTCTAACCATCAGAGGAGTGAAGTTCTGGAACAGCCTTCCAAGGGGAGCAGTGGGGGCAAAAAACCTCAGTGGCTTTAAGTCAGCTTGATAAGTTTATGGAGGGGATGGTATGATAGGACTGCCTATGACAGTGTGTGGCCTATTGGTGACTGCCAGTAGCAAAAATCGTCAACTGCTGGATGGGGAGGGCTCTGAGTTGCTACTAGAGTGACCAGATAGCAAGTGTGAATAATTGGGATGGGGTGGGGGGTAATAGGTGCCTATATAAGAAAAAGCCCCAAATATCGGGACTGTCCCTACAAAACAGGGACATCTGGTCACCCTAGTTACTACAGAGAATTCTTTTCCAGGTGTCTGCTTGGTAGATCTTGCTCGCATGCTCACAGCCACGCAGCTTAGAGGGAACTTAGGTTACGAATCTATTTCAGGAGTGGGTGAGGTACTGTGGCCTGCAATGTGCAGGTCAGACTCCATGATCAGGGTGGTCCCTTCTGTCTTTAAAGTCTTTGAGTCTATTATGAGAATGTGTGTGGATTTATTAAAAAATTATTTTCCTTCGTTGTTGCTTGACTAATATTATAGACTCTGTAACTAAGTAAGAACTAGTGTGTGGTTGTGGAGTTACGGTAACATTTTATTATCCTTTTCCACTATAAATCTTGTCATGAGGATGGGAGGATGATAAATGGGCAGTAAAATCTTGCTGCAAAATGAAAGTTGACATAGAAAGTACTCAGTCCAAGCGTAAGGAATGCCTTTTAAAAAAATAAAAAAGCAGAAAGTGTGGCCTTCAGTAATAAATGTGCAAAAAAATTAAATGTTTGGCTAAAAAGATGGTTTTTGGGGAAAAAGAAGGGTGTCCAATTGAAGGAAGGAATGGTCCATTAGAGTTTACAGGGCATTGGTTTCTAAGGTACACTGATGGCTTTGCCTTTCTTTTAAAAAATTTAGTCTCAAGAAGTGCATTAGAAAGCCTCCGTGCATGCATGAAAATTTTTGATTGCTCTGATGGTTTCTAATGTGTTTTTTTGGAGCGTGCAGAGGCGGTGGCGGCCGGGGGGGGGGGGAGGGTGTTTGCCAATGGAGTTTTAATCCACCTCACTTCATTTGAGACTATGAATTATCTTTTGCTCTGCTTTCTTGGGTTTTATTGCTCAGACTGAATTTTAGTGGGCAGCTTAAACATATCCTACCGATGTGCTTACATAAAAAAAGGAAAGGTAATTCATCCACCAAAAACTTCATTAAAAGAATGTTAAGGTTGTTACCACAAATGGGATCAGGTAAAGAAAGTTACTGTTGGCTGTAAAACATGCCATATGGCCTTCAACAATAAGACATAAAAATCTTGCATTTAAAAGGAGAAAAAAAAAGTTAATTGGAGCCACTGGTCCAGCCGCCTAGCCCCACTGCTAGTTCATGTATTTCTCCTGTTCAGAGCGGGGAGGGAAGCTGGCCTTTAAAGCCAGGATTTCCTTCCTGACACTGTTGGACTTGCTGCTTCAGCCAACAATGGGGCCTTTGGACTCCTGGAGAGACAAGCCCACAAAACCCAGGTTTCTTCTGCAGCAGACCTGCTGGTCCAGCTCCCTGTGATCCCATGACTCCTGGAGAGAAGGGATGGAGAGGTCTGCAAGCCCACAAAAACTGGGCCAACTCTTTGAAGTTCTGGGTCTGCTACTTCTACCATTTCAGCCACTATGAGTGACCACTCTGAGAGTGGGATGCAGATCCCAGAAGAGCACTTCACAAGTGGACAGACTCAAAGTTTGGGTTCTTAATACTACCTGCTGCATAATTCAGTGTAGATGTTCGTATTTTTCTTCTTCTACCTACTGGCTAATAAACTAGCTACCTTATACGAAGTCTATGTTGCTAGAGCAAATTGACTTTTCAGTCTCCCCTGACGTTTCTCGTTATGTGATTAGGATCCTTATTAGAAGCTTACATTATTTTTTCCTCTTTTCTTTTCCTAGGAGGACATGGGTTAATTTTTCTCTATTTGTTAATACAGCTCCCATATAGAGGTAGCAACATAACAAATTAGAACATCTTTCAAGGCTTAACTTAAGCTTGCTCTGGGAGACATCTATTCCTAGAGTTCTCCTAGGGGATCCATAGTCTCCCTTGAACCGTTTTATATCTGCTTCTGGGAATTCCTGAGTGGGGTAGCTGCATCCTTTCAGACTTCTCTGATTGCTGTTTTAATGGCCATACAGACAAAGGGAGGAGAGGTTTAATTTTTAGCTTAGACACATTTAAGTTGTTCCTTGGGAGCCAAATTCACCGCTGGCATAAGTGGATGCAACTTTAGTGAAGCTGGGTCTGTTTATGCCAGCATTGAGCGTAGCCCGGAACCTTTTGGATATATTTGTACCGTGTGAAAGTATATAATGTCTCATCCGGTGTTACATTGTTGAATTACTGCAGCAGAGAGCAAAGTATTGTAGGAATAAAATTAGAGACTGCAGAAAATTAACATCAAAGCTGAAAATCTGAAATTGGGTTTTAAGATGGTTGTAACAAGTGGGAGTTATTTCTGGAGGTTAAGGTCTTGATCCTGCAAATGCTTAAGTGTATGTTAACTTTATTCCCTTGAGTATTCCTGTTGAATTGAGTGAGACTGTTCACTTCAGTCAGGTTACATGTGCATAAGTATTCAAAGGATCAGGGCCTCAGTTTCCACTACAGATGCATCAGGTCGATAACATACCTTGTTCTGGCCCTTATAGGGTGGTTTGTAGGAGCAATATCTGGCAATAATTGAACAGGTTGTTTCTTTCCTATCTCTGAAGCCTGGGAGAGAGTTCCTAGTAAAATGAGACCTAACCCTATATCTTCCACATAATCCAATGTAACAATAGTTTACTGTCAACACGCACACACCAACTTTAATGGAACTGCCAAATGTCTGTACGCTGACACTGAATAACCATGTTACCTTATGTATGCAACCTTTAGCTTTCCTTTCCCCATTCCTTCCTGTGCTTGTTCTTTCCAGTGCGTTATGTCCAAAATTAGGTTCTGATCTTGAAAACGCTTACTTGCATGAGTAGTGCTTAGTCATGTGACTGGTCCCAGCTGACTAAAACAAATTTAATGGGAACTAGGGGTATGTAGGATTGGGCCTTTAGATAATCAACTGAGGCAGGGACTTAGTCTATTTATATGGTCTGTAAAGTGCCTGCTATGCTTTCAGGGACCACATTAATAGCAACAACTGGGGACAAAATTATGTTCCCAGTTAAACACTAGTGTAAATCTGTAGGAATTCTGTTGACTTCATTGGAATTATTCCAGATTTACACTGGTGGAGCTGAGCAGAATTTGTCCCAGAGTGTGTTTAAGGTGATAGTAGATCCGTATGCTCCTTCATCTCTATACGTCTACTCAAATTCACCATAGGAAGTTTTTGTTAAAATTAGCACTAGTGGGGAAAAAAAATGCAGGCAGAAGCTTATATCCTCCCCAACTTTGACTTAACATGGGAAGTGTATTTCTTCTTTAAAGGAAGATACAAAAGAACATTCTACAGTTAACGCTCCCTGAGGGACCTGCTGCGTCTTTCACTGGAATTTTAAGACTTGGAAACCTAGACAGCCTTTCTCCTTTAGCTTTTTGGATTTATTCAATTTTTTTGTGGGTTTAGATGATCTGAGTTCTATTCTCTCCCATATAGTCATTTTTAAGTCTCTCGTGGAGGTGATTACATTATTATTGAAATAGCACAAGAAAAGAAACTGGGTATCTAGTTCTATAATGACACAGAATTTTTCTTGAGTATTATCTGAACACATTTTTATAGGTTTGGCTCTGAGTCAGCTTTTTTTATGGAGTATTAATGTTTCTGTTGTACAGTTCTTTTCTTTTGTTGCTGTTTGTTTGTAAACAGTGCGAAATCTTGCCTCGATTCTGATTGTACTGTTGAGCTTGTTTTTGCATGTCTATTTTGTAATCTTTTTTTTGTTAGATTAGCAAGACTCTGTAAGTGATACTCTGTATCGTGAAAATTTTTGTAAAAGTCTTTAGGAAATCTTAATTGCAGTCCTGCTTGGAAAGGTGACTTTGGCAAAAGAAAAGTGATTTTGAGCTTCTGTTTGTTGTTGATCAAATCTGTCAGTTTACAAGTAAAATAATTTTTTGTCTAAATGCCAGCCCTGAAAAACCCAGACCAGCTATTTATTCAGGTGGCCTGAATCTTCAAATGTGACTTAGTCTTTTTGCAAAAAGAAAAGGAGTACTTGTGGCACCTTAGAGACTAACTAATTTATTTGAGCATAAGCTTTCGTGAGCTACAGCTCACTTCATCGGATGCAGTGAGCTGTAGCTTACAAAAGCTTATGCTCAAATAAATTGGTTAGTCTCTAAGGTGCCACAAGTACTTTTTCTTTTTGCAAATACAGCCTAACATGGCTGTTACTCTGAAATTAGTCTTTTTGGGTGCCCAACTTGAAACATCTGAAAGAGGACTGATTTTTTTCAGAGGGTAGGTGCTTGGCACTTTCTGAAAACAGATTCCTTTTGAGACCTCTCAAGTTGGGCACCCAAAAATACTAGATGCTTCTGAAAACTTTGGCCAAGGGTCTCATTTCACACCCACCAGTAGACTACTTGAACCAGAAAGTCAAGTTAATAATTCTGTTGATGTATGAACCAGAACAGTATCTAGCTCAGTTTCACAGAGCAGTATTGGCTTCAAAGTGCTCAGAAGAATGAAAAGTAGTAAAAATATGATTTTAGTTATTAAAGTAAGTGATTGTGTATGAATACAGCAGAAAGTGCGTCTAGAATAATCACTTTCAACTGGTAGCAAAGCAGGTACAAAGGTGCCATTCTTACACAGTTGCTCTTCAGAATATTTTAATTCTGTCTTCCACTTGGTCTACATCATCTTGATATTTGGGGTGATGGTGGTTGTATATGGTTTTGCTTTTTTTTTGGGAGCTACAGGGGCAATGTTTGAAGAAATCCAGTTCAACTCTTTTTGACAGCTAAAAGGAATACTCAATGCAGGTGTGTAGCTTACTTTCTAAAGGGATTTTCCCCCCCGCCCCCCAAAACCTGGAAATTAATAAAATAAACTACATTAATGGAATATCAGAGAAACAGTGCTGAGTTACATGTGTATACTTCAGTGTGGTAAGTCTTAATTCTGTCTTCAGTTTAATGATCTATATTAAATAACGGCTATATGTGCACTATACAAACATTTCAATTTATAATAATGACCATGGCTGTTTAACCTTTTCAATTAATTGTTCTGCCTAATGAAAGGTGCTTATGAATTTTTGTGAATTCATTGCAGGAGTTGACTTTGTCAGATATCTCTTCTGAGCTTTGGCCTTTTGGGGAGAATTTAGCAGTAATTCATGTAGTAAATGATTAAAGTTTGATTTTTATTTAATTGGATTAGTTCTGAACACCTTCTAGATGTATAATATTTCTGAAGCTCTGAGAACAATATTCTTTCTTAGTTGCTATTAAGTTTAAAGATACTATAAGTGCTGGCATTGGAACAATTTGTATAGTGGGGGTACTGAAAGCCACTGAATGAAACTGTAAACCCTGTATATGATGGAAACCACTTCAAGCCAGGGAGTGCTTCCGCACCCCTAGGGCCCCTTGATATTTGTGTGTGTGTGTAAAAGTCATCTTGCAAATTGTTTTGCACAGTCTGCAGGGAAAACTTTCTGAAATGGGTCTATAGTGGTAGCTATTTATGAGTGAACCAGAAACCAATTGGGCTCCAACCCTGCAAACACTTAGGCTTACTCAGAGTAGTAAAGTTATTGAAATAATGGGATTGCTCACAGTAGTAAAGTTAAGGATGTACATAAGAGAATTATGGCTTTGATTTGAACATGCTGACTTGTAGTACCACAGAAACAGGAAAGTAACTTTTCTGGGTATTGAGGAAAACGTTTTTGTTTCGTTTCCTCCCCCCCCCACCCCAAAGCCAGAAAAGCATTAAAATGTTCTGTTCTCTAACTGCTTTGTAAATGCCAAGCAGTTTGATACACCTAAAATGAGATGGCAATAATTATATTCAGGCAGCATCGTCTGTTACAGTGGGAACTGTCAAGCAATTTTAAAGACCCTCTTTTCAGTTGCTATAACTTTGCCAAATTAACTGTTTGGGCTGAAATTTTCCATGCTGGGTGTCTGCCTCAGGCTGGATTTTTTTTTTAAAATTATTTATTTTTTACAGTTTCAGCCAAAACCATTCCGCTGTTTCCAAGAATGAGGTTAAGAAAAAATGTTTTGACATTTAAAAAAATTCTTAAGGAAAAGGTTGCCAGAAGCTCCATGCTTTGTAGTGCAGACTTGAAATTTGGCAAAGGTGTGGCCTTTGTATCAGGGCTCTGAAAATACACCCAAATTTGACCAAGTTATAAACCTTTGAATTTTTTTCTGAATTTGCACATGCTCAGTAGAGACTTAGATTTTTAGCTGCTAAAAACCTCTAAAGATTCTATCCTCATTTAACATGCTTCAGCCCCTCACAGTTTCTAGCACTGACCATGTCATGCATGCACCATCCCTGCAGAGTGACTGAGCATGCTGCAAACCCAGGGCTAATCTGGACTTTCCCTGTAATGACTGCTCTGGGCTGGAATGAGTCTGGTCACTGGAACTAAGAGCAGGGAGCCTGTTTCTCCTGTGCTTTCAGGGACCCCATTGTTGGCACACAGGGATCACGACCGAGGAACCCTCCTGACCTGACTGCAGGGAGAACAAGAGCTGGACTGAGAGGAAGGAAAGGAGTAGAATGGGACAAGTATCCTGGTGAGACTGGGAAGGGCAGAGAAACTGTAACTAGGAGTTTGGGGCTGGGGGGTGAGACGGTCGCTGGTTGGTCAAGGAGATTGGGAACCAGTGAGGAAAATGCAAGGGAGTGGACTGGGACTGAGATCAGATGAGGAGCTGAGAGGAGAAGGGGAGACTGGGATTGGCTGGATAAAGAAACTGGGAAGTGGTGGGGAGTCAGACTGGGACTAGGAGCCAAAGGTGGTGGGGATGAGACAGATTGGATGAGGAATCAGGAGTGAGGGAACCAGAATTGGCTGATCAAGGAGATGAGGACTGGGATGAGACGTCTAAGGTGAGGAAGGGAGGATAGTGACAGTAGCAACTTGGAGAGGAGGCAGAAGGGGCAAGCTTAGGGGTGGGAAATATTCAGAAAGGTCTGTGACCAGGGTGGATAAAAATCAATGATTTAAAAAAAATCATAACAATTTTGATTTTTATTTAAATCGGATTTTTTAAATAGGTTTTTTCCTCAAAAAGCATTTATCTAAAGATAGTTTTAATTAAGATACATTATAGCTCAAAGATATCTCATCATAGGAATAGGGATTATAAATTCTAATTCTATACTATGAGACAATATATTCATGTAATGTTTAAGAAAAGTTTTGTAAATGAGTTCCAATAGTTCATGAATTAGGGACCCAATCTTATGGGGTTTCAGGGGCTTCTGTATAGATTATTTAGGTTAATCTTTCTATCTACCCAATGGGACTCAGTGCTCAGTCTAGAAGATACCATCAGAGATGCTTAGCTTTGCAGTTCTCAAACTGTGGATTTATGTCTCCAGAAATAACATGCTTGTTAACAGCAAAAATGTTTTTAAATTTAATATACAGAGGTGAGAAATAACAGACCTCAAACCTGTTGTCCCTCTGCAAATTTGTGTACACTTACCTCTCTCTAAAAATGCAAAGTTTCAAAAAGTTCAGTGAATAGAAGATTGTTGGGGGCAGAATAGATCTGGACAAGGAGAAGAAGTCTAGAGATAAATTTGAGAAGGGAGGAACAGGCAGTATAAACAAAAGTGAAACTGTTTGAGCAGCATATTCCAGAAGTCTTGAGGTCTTTCTGAGTGTAGTCTTCATTGATTTGAGATCTACCATACCATTCTCTCACTAGAAGGGAAAACCTATAATGGCAGCAGGCTGTAAAAGAGACCAAGTTTGGTAATATTTTAGTGAAGTTCCTCTACCTATGGGTAAGACAGGCATGCGTGCAAAATCCAAACAGTGCAACAAAGAAATGCAAGTCCTGGTTGGCCGAATAAAACAACATCATGAGACGTGCTCCTTCTTAGGAGGAAGCGTCGTTGAAGATGATGAAAAGAACATGTCTGAACATGTAGGATTTTCAGGTTGGTAAACTTTTCTATTTCATAATTCTTTCTTAAGGACTGCCTGTCTTCCTTCTGGACTATTCTTGAATTCTCATGTTTGAGCAAAAAATATAGTTACTCTATGGTACTATCATTTTAGATGCAGTTGTAATAAAAAAATAAATAGCTGACATAGGCAGATCTTCCTTTTACAATTTCACTTTTAAAGTAGTACTGAGTGTCAGTGAATGCAATGAGTAATACTAAATGAGCAGTTTGGTAATAATTAAATAACTGCATTGACTTATATTGTTTAGGAGAATCCATCCTCAACATACAGGATTCTGAAGACTATCCACCTTCAAGATCACCATCATTTTTTATAGTTTCAGAGTTATCTGTCACTGATAGCGTTTCTGTCACATAGTGTGGCTATATGACATACATGATATCACCTGTAGCAAAAGGAGAAAAAAATCTCCATCATCCAGAAACAACCATAGATAAGTTTGTTATAAGAACAAGCAGATTACAAAAAGAGGTAATTGATGAAAAATTGCCTGGTTTGATTATGCAACTAACTTTCCTTTCCGTATGATTGAGAACCCACACTTCATTAACATGGTTCAGTCATTAAGACCAGGATAGAGTCCATCCAACAGCAGATGTCACAGGCAAATTGCTGGATAAAGTGTATGAAAGAGAAATTGAGTAGTGTGCAAAAGGTCTAGAGGGAAAAATTGTTAACCTGAGTCCTGATGGGTGAAGCAGTGTCCACAATGATCCTGTTGTATGTGCTTGTGTGACAACAGAAGAAGGGAATGTCTTCCTCACAGAAACAACTGATACATCAGGAAATGCACACACAGCAGAATACTTTCAAGAAGTAGCAGTAAAAGCTATAACAAACTGTGGGGGGAAAAGAAATTAATGTCTAGTACGCAGCTTGGTCACAGACAATGCTGCAAATGTATCCCAAGATGAGAAGAAACTATTTAGAAGAGAGTCCCAAGCTAGTAACATATGGTTGCAGTGCTCATTTGATGCACCTCCTCGCCAAAGACTTTAGTGTTCAGGAAATAAAGGCTAATGTTGTTGAAATTGCAAAATACTTCCGTAACAACCACTTTGCAGCAGCTGCTCTGAAAAAAGTGGGAGGAACCACGCTAACTCTCCCACAAGACTTGCAGTGGAACTCAGTAGTGGACTGTTTCGAGCACTATATCAAGAACTGGCCTAATCTGATGACAGTTTGTGAACAAAATTGTGAAAAAATACATGGCATTGTCACAGCCAAAGTTCTCAATGTTAGGGTTAAGAGAATTGTTGAACACCTGCTGAGTATTCTGAAGCCTATTTCTTTAGCCTTGAACAAAATGCAGGGAAAGAGCTGTTTTATTGCTGACGCTATTGAAATTTGGAAGGAACTCAGTGAGATCTGAAAAAGCGAAGTATGTAAAGACAGAGTTTAATTACAAGCATTAAAAAATGAATGGGACAAGCACTGTCTCCAGCTCATTTTCTTGCAAATATTCTCAGTACTCTGTACCAGGGTCAAATCTTAACTGCTGAAGAAGAGGAGTTGGCTATGACGTGGACATCCAGCAATCATCTCTACCTAATGCCAACTATAATAAACTTCAGAGCTAAGGGTAAACCATTCAAGAAATATGTTTGCTGCTGATGTTTTAAAGGAAGTCACACCAGTGAACTGGTGGAAGTCACTTAAACACTTGGATTCAGAGAGTGTTGAAGTGATGATCTCACTTTTAACAGCAGTAGCTTCTTCTGCTGGTGTAGAAAGAATATTTTCTTCCTTTGGACTAATTCATTCCAAATTGAGAAATATTTTGGGACCTGAACAAGCAGAAAAGCTTGTTTTTTCTTTCCCAGATTATGAACAAACAGGAAAATGAAGGTGAAGATGACTGAGTTAGCTGCAGAAGCCAATATTTTAAGTTTCTCATGTTGACTTGGCTGACAGTCAATTTTAATTTTTGTTTTGTTTAAATATTTCATTTAACCACTTTAGTTAAAAACAATTTTAACAAAAACAAACCTGATTTTTAAAAACTTGAATGTTAACTAAATTCAAAAATGCATCTGCTTGTTTTGTTGAAATATGATATGTTTACTGTTGCAGAAAAAATCCAGAATACAGAACATTGTTGTTTTTAGTTAAATAAAACAATTTAAATGTCTGTCTGGTGAAGTTCTCCTCCTAATACAGCATGGCAAGAAAATCCTCCAAATATTAATGATTATTAACCTGTTGAATTGGAGATAGTTCACCTCCCAATGACTTCATAAATATCTGCTTCAATTACCTTTGGTAAATGAAATAACCTTCTAAAAATGATACCTACATCTATCTCTGAGTTGTGAAGAATATGTATTAAGGTTATAACAACCAACAAGAATGCACTTTTATGTAGAAATCCATGATTAAATTGAGTCTTCCTGACTAGTGATTTAAATCAAATCCACACTGTCTGTGACCACTCGATACACTGCACCACTCCAGAGCCTGGAAAGGACCCCAGGATTCCTGAGTCTCATCATTCTTTTGCTGTCTGTAAACATTTGTGAAACCCACTTGCAAAGTGTACCTCATCTTCTGCTAGTGCTGATCCATGCAGAGGATGGTAACCTACTACAACAATCAGTTACCCGCTTAGCTCAAGTGAGAGAGGTCTGTGTGGTGGATGTAAAGGTTCCAACCCTGCTCATGAGTTATGTGGGTGTCATTATGATGCCACATGATAGAAATTCTATTTTTTATTTTTATTTTAAAAACCTAGCTAATCGTGCACAAATCTAAGTTAAAAGAATGTTGTTAATATTGAAAAGTCAAGCACTCAAATTAGGCAATGCCAGACTTAAGGTTCCCTCTAGTTGTTTTTTTCCCCCCACAGGACCTGCTCTGGGGATGAATCAGGGTTCTGTAGTGAAGGAGGTTATTGTCTGTAGAACCCCTTGTTTATTTGTTGCTGTACTTGTGGTGTATGAAGCAGGAGAGAAAGGATGTCCTCATGGTTAAGGCAATTGAATGCTGCCCTAGACGATTGGATTCTACCCCATCTCTGCCCCAGAGCTCATATGTGATGCTGGGCAAATCATGTCAGCCACTTTTCACAAGTTGTCACTAATTGTATGTTCATCTTCTGCATTACTTGACTTGCGACAGTCGTTTCTGATTTGCAGAAGTGCTGATCGCTCTCAGTTGCAAGTGAACTCAATGGGAACTGTGCTTTGAACATACAAAGTGCTTAGGAAAAAGCAGGTCCTAGATGTCTCAAATTGGTCACCCCAAATTAGTGGACACTTCTGACCTTTATCTCTCTGTGCCTCAGTTCCCCATCTGTAAAATAGGAATAATACCCTTTCACCTTACAGGGTTCTAGTGAAGATAAGTTTAATTAGTGTTTGTGAAGCACTCAGATACTATAGTGATGAGCACCATAGAAAAGCTCATCTGATTATATTCAGAGTAGGATTTGAATAGTGTGCAGTGAATAAGGCATGGGACCACCACTCATTGAACAGTGATAGATGGTTGTACAGGCAACCTTGATTCTGTCATCTGCTAAATTTTGAGAGTTTGCAGCATTAGTAAAGTTTTTTCACATATTTTTGTGTGTATAATTTACATAATAAGGTAGAGGTAATCACTTGACCTTTTCCATAATTATAGTGGAAAATAAAATAAGTCTTGTATCAGACTTGTATTCTTTGTAATTGGTCTATTTATTGTTTTCAGTCTTTTGGGTGAAAAAAATAAAATATAAAAAAAGCCTGTTCTATTTCATAATTATTTTGTTAGGTAGAGAACTTATTTAACACTCTTATTCAGTTTTATATTTGTCCTTTCCTTCTTGGTGCACTAAAAGTTTATTCCTTTGAGTGTTTGCCAGACAAATTTTTCCTTTTCCAGTCTATTTTTTGTCTCCTTTGTCAGATATTCAGTATTTTGTTGGCAGGTTTATAGTTTCTGTGACAAAATGACTTTGAAGATCAGTTACAGCTCTCTAGCAATCCCCCTGTCCTTTTGCATACTTGAAATTTCACACTGTAATCCATAATAAAAGGCAAATATTTGTTGAAAGGAATAGCTTTTAAATATAATGGTTTACATTCACTCCTACTGTAAATTTTGTTAGCCCAATATTTTGTTCCTTTAAAATCCAGGCATTTTTATAAATGAAAAGTGAAAAAAATGATGACATGATTGGAGGGGAAAAATCTATCCTCACTTTTTTAACTCCCCCTCCCCTCCAAAATATGGAAGGAGTTAAATTGTTTAATGGAGCTTTTATCAATATGGTGCAGTGCCTCTGCATTCTGAAATTTATTCATATTTAATGAGCCTCTGTTCTGATTTCGGGTAACAGGAACAACAGCCTATAGCCATAACTCTGATTTATTTGCTAACAGTGTATCCCATTGTCATCTGAAATGTTGAAATTCTTAATATTGTCCAAATGTTAAGTCTGATTTCCTCCTCATTGTTGAGATGCATAACTCATCCAGAGCTTTTTACAATGTTAGTCATCAAACAGCTGTTATTTTGCTACTCTAGATAATGGCAGTTAAAAATGTTTAGTCTCAGGCCTTAGCTATTAGGGAAAACAATACCAGTGGGGTTAAATCAGTGGCATTCTTGCTTGAGTGAGGACTGCAGAATTTGGCCCTACATTAATTGAATGTTAGCAAGTTGGCAACTAATTATAAATATACATGGTATTTTCATTTACTAATGGCATAGTATTTTTTCAAAAGTAAGTCTAGGGTTTTTTAAGGTAACAAGAACTACAAATGTCTTGAGTTTGTGTGAGGGGGTAGGTTTTACTGTACAAAGTAAATAATGGCCTATTAGAGCTAATTACGGTAGATGGGGAAAAGTGTAGGCATAATTGTGAAATATCCTATTGGAAATAAATGAAAATCTGAGTAGAGTTCTGTATATTGTTGACTAATATATTGAACCAAAATGCAAGTCTCAGCTGGAAAAGAGTAAGAAAAGGCAATGAGTTTTATTTTGCTTACTAGCCTTGGGCATGTGATGTAACCTTGTAGTAAACAAAACCAGTTATTTCTAAACTTTATTGTAGGTGTTATTAATCCATATAGGCTCACATTAGTGGTAATGATATTTTAAATTTTCATTGAAAATACAACACTTTGGTCACATGAAAAGGTATATTATTCTGCCTGTGTTTATTTAGTTTAGATCCTCTTATTTTTCATAATCCTATTTAACTTCTGTTTTGGGAGTTAATTGCAAAATGAGGCCTGTATAATGTGATGCCATTGAATGTAGTACCATAATATTTAATAATGAGACAAATTCTCTGTCACGTCTAATACAACCTGTGTAACAGTCCTAGGGGAAATTTGGAAGACGGAGTATCTCTCTTCTCCTTCTCCCCCCACCCCCCCACTTGGTTGTGTGTACTTGTCTACTTCTCTCTATCTACCTATGGATTTAAAATGAAATTACTTTGTTTAATAGATGAACTTGGTACTACAAAATTTGAGTTTGCATGGGATGTGTTACTTTGAATGTCGTTTTGAGAATTGTATTACACTGTAAGTGAATACCTAAATGAACGGAACACTTATATTCAAGGAATAGTGTATGTGTTCTCACTATGTTTCATGTGAAAACTGAGTTGGATTAAACATCCTAGGTATAACATGTCCCCCACCCCCCTCTTAAGATTTTCTTGATCATTGTCAATATTTTAATATTATGTAATGGTTCCTTTTAATTAAATAAGAAGCACTGATGTGGGATGCCAGGCCGACAGCTCTGGAGACAGAAATCCTCTCTCCCCAGAATGTGCAGTGACAGTATCCGCTTCCTTAACAGTGCCCCACTAATGTGCCAAATCTTGTTCTAAAGGCAGTGGGGTGAGATTCTGTGCTGTTTCTAAGAGCTTCAGCGCAGAACTTGCAGCTCGGGGGAAGTGGGACCTAAGGTGACTTTGCCCTCCCGGTTCTGGGTTGCTCTGGAGGATGGAGCACCTCCTGGCATAAGAGACAGTCTTGTGGGGCAGTCTAAGTTATGGCAACTTGTCCCTGGCTGCTTTTGGGTTGCAGCACTGCCTGGAGTCTCTGCAGCGCTATGACACCTCTATTCCATAGCTTGCAAGGAGGGGCTTGGAGGACAGCCTGCAGCGGTTTTCCTCAGCTCCTGTACCAGAGGCATTCTCCCTCAGCTTTATGTAGAGCTTTTAGGGCACTTTTATGCTATTCTGGCCCTTTTACCTAACATAAAGGGTCTCAAATGGGGGGTGACAATCTTGCCTAAAATCTCTAGTGTTGAGAGAAGGTAGTTCAGTCTCTCTGACCATTCAGCCATAGTCCACTCTACAGGGATTGCCAATAAATGTCAGATGTGCATTAGTGATGTGGATACTTTTACTGGATACTCATAGCACATAAATGGAATTTTGCCTCGTGTGATGGGTATTGGCTTTTAAAAAAAAAGTGTTGCTATTTTTAAAATTTTAGTTCTTGTTTTCCAGGCAATTTTTAGGAGCCTACAGCAGAACAGATGATTTAATTCTATGAAACAAGATGTAACACAGATGTGGGGCTCAGTTCTGCAAACACTCAAACAAGTGAATAACTCACATACGTAGCCCCATAGATGTCACTAAATGTTTGTGCGATCAGAACATTACATATATAATTTTAAAGGGGAAAATAAACTATAATCAATTATTCCGATACCAATTTTCTGGCAAATAGTTGACTTAATGCAGATGGACAGTTTATTTACAGTAAATTGATAGCTGTGGATTTAGGCTGTTTGTCTGTCCTAGAGCAGTCACTTTTCTCTTCATATTTGACTTGGCTTATTTACAGCGTGACGCTGAAGGTGCAGAGGTGGGACAGGACTTGTCTTTAAGATATTATCAGTCACAAGCTTTGAAGTGATTGGCTTTCATGTTCCGCTGAGTGACATCAGACCATCTGACTTGTCAGCCTTGTCCTTGCCTAAAGAGTTCATGCACAGATTTGTACTAGGATATGTAGTAAATACATATGTTTGTTTTTTAGGTCACGATGTGGACATTAGTTTGTTTTGCCAGGGTTGGAACAATTTCTTTAACATTGAGAGAGTGGTTGAAGTAAACATCACTTATCTGTGCTATCCAACCTGTGTTCTGTGCTTATGGCAGTGAAAGTTAATTCAGAGAGAATATAAACATTTTCAAGGCAACTTGAATATTTTATCTGCAAGCTCTTAAATTATGTATTTTACTGCGTATAAAAAGACAAGCACAGTAGAGATTAAAGATGAGCATCTGAGTCTTTCTTGAGACACTTTCACAATCATGTATGTTCCTGCACAGGGTTTTTATTTGTCAGAGCACTCATGGGGTGACTCCCGCACAATGATAATGCAGGTTGCTAAGTCCATTAATTGTGTAAATCTAAGTTCACACACATCATTACCTGCATGCTTCAATCATACTCATTCAAAAAGTTGATTCTTATTGTGGTCTCACCATCATGGCTGTCCGAGAGAATGTGTCTCCTCTTTTGTATGTTAAGCTATGTTTAGCTATTGTTTCTGTAAGCAGCAATAGCAAATGAAATGATTATCTGCCTCGTGCCATTATGCACTATTATCACATTCATATTAAAACAGCGTAACGGCACAAAAGGAAACTGACTGACACGTAATGGGCCTCAGTCCATATCCTACTGGAGATGTGTGCCAAAGCACCGAAACTTCTACAGTGCTCAGTGCTAATGTATGTCCATGTTGCTAGGCTCCATATTGTAGATATGGTGCCTGTCTTACTTGGATTTGTACAACAGGCTCAACACAGCATTGTTTAGCTTTACAGACACCATGTGTAGAACTTTATCGGCTCTCAGAAGTTCTTATGCATTTCTCCAGTTTGCACTGTTGGAGTCAATATGTTTACTCCTGAGGGAATTCTGTGCCAAAAAAATAAAAATTATGCACACTATTTTAAAATTCTGCAAATTTTATTTGTCAATAAATAAATGTGGCTCCAGCATGGCAATGGGGAGCACAGGCCACTGGTTGCATTGAGGTGGGAGATCACCCTGAAGCCTTCACCTCCCTCGGTACAGGGACTTGGCAGTGAGGCTGCATCTGACCCTGACACAGTACAAGGGTTGGGCCTGCCCCAGAAACACCCGGGGCCCTGCCCCTCTGCACCAGGTGTGGGTGGGCAGGCTCAGCCCAGCAGGATCCAAGCATGGAGGGGCTTACTGTGTCGGGGATCCCGGTGTGTGGTGAGAGGCTTCTGTGTGGGACAGTCTGGGTGCAAGTGGTTTAGTGGGAGATCTGGATGCACAGGGGCTCATTGTGGGGGTTCTGGGTGCAGGGGCAATGGGACTCTGCAGGGGATCCAGGTGAAAGTGATTGGGGTTCAGCGGGGGGAGCCTAAATGTGGGAGGGTGCTGGGGAAGTAGGGTTTGATAGGGTGGGGTCCAGGTGCAGCTGATTGGGGATCAGAGGGGTGGGGGTCTGGGTGTGGGCGGGCTCATCAGAGGGATCCAGGTGTAGGGGGGGTAGGGTCTGTTGGGTGAGGGTTCGATGGGCCTGCTGATGCTGAGGGGATTCTGCATGCTAGCTCATGGTTCCCCTCTCCCCTTTTTCTTCTCTATCCCCCTGCCCTATTCCACACCCTTCCTTTACCATTGCCTCTTTCCCCCTATTACCCAGCCCCACTGCGGGCACTCACTGTTGCACAGAAAACAGGAAGGCTCCCAGCACACAAAAGGGAAGCACAACTGGTGCTAGGTCCCAGGAGGCAGTGTTCAGCTGCAGAGTCAGCTTTGCCCAGACACAGCCTCCTTCAGCTGGGCAGCTCTGTGCTTGCAGAAATAGGGATTTGGGGGGGGGAGGACAGTGGCACATAACCCTGTGTGCCCCCCACATGCCTTGCCTTTGTGGGGGAATCCCCCCCCAAACTGCACCTGTGGGCATCCCCCCCTCTCCCCCCCAGTTCCCCCAGCCCTGTGGCTTCCCTTTGCTTCCCTGCTGTTTTTTGCAGGGAAGCACAGGGATTCTGCAGGGGGCTGTGTATGTCTGTGGGCGCACAGTCATGCAGAATGCCCCCAGGAATAATATGTTGTAGTTTACTACTATTTCTAGCTTGTTAGTATGAACATGTAGGGGCTTTATTCTGCATTTGCTTAGACACTGTGTAGCTCAGATTTGAATATAATTTAAATTCTGAAAGGCTTTTATTTCTGATTTTATGCAAAATCTGTCTGATCTTCCAGAAAATAACACGAATGTTTATAGATGCTTGTCATCTTTGTAGACTGAAAGGAAAGGAAAACTATGCTGAGAAACACCTGGAGAATGTCTAAAGGGAGATCTGCTGTCTAAAATTGTGGGGGGACCCTTTTATGGGGCATAGTTTAAAATTGTTTGTTAATCCTAAATTGAGTTGAGTCTCTCATTTTTAGCCTCCAGACCACCTCCTGGCATGGTCAGCAGTATAAATAAAATACCTTGAACAAAACATTACTCGTCAGGGTGAATGGTACCCATAAAGGTACTTCTGTGTTAGTAACATTCTTCATTTTACCTTAATGAATCCATAGAAGGAAAGTAAATGTGTGGAAATGATCAAACATAAGATTAATAAAAATGGTTAATTATTTTCATGCTTATGAGGTTAACTTAATGTACTCTGACACATTTTTAGGAAGAATAATGCTTTTAGAGATTAACATTTATCCCAAACTTTTTTGAATCGTACAAGTATGGGTACTTACAAGAACAATTTCCAGTTACTCCAATGTAAAGTTCTTCATGGGGAATGGAAAAATTCTCTAATTAGCTACGGTTTAAAAGGCAGACAGAAGTCTGAGTTGGGAAGGTTAGAACAGAGATCAATACCAAGTGAAAGAGGAAGGAACAGTTTTCCCAAACAGATTCACTCAATTTGATACTCTCCCCCCACCCCCCCAAGTTAGGGGTATGTCTGCGCTACATATGCTACAGCCATAGTGCTGCAGCTATGCTGCTGTAGTGTAGATATTTACTACAGTGGTGAAAGAGGTTATTCTGATGCTGTAGTTAATCCACCCCTCCAAGTAGCTAGGTTGATTGAAGAATTCATCCATTGCCTGAGGAGTGTCCACGCTGGGGCTTAGGTCAACTAAACTAAGACTCTCGGGGTATGAATTTTTCACACCCATGTGTGGCGTAGCTGGGCCAATCAAAGTTTCAGGTACATGTTAGGTCAGAGGATTCATATGGTATTGAAAGCTGCTTGGATTGCAGATCTAATGGCTTTTTAACCTGTGTGGTTGGCTTCTTTTATAAAGAGAAGTCAAAGAGTTATGTCAGGGAGTGTCTACTCAACGAGTGGGCAGACGTGTAAGGTCATCTCTCTGCTCCCCCTGGTTTGGAGAGTAATCTTGTAGCTATACGATCTGTGTATGATTGTGCAGCTGGAGAGAAGGAGAAGGAAAAGTCATTCTGTCAGCCTGGTGAAAGTACATTGTGTCTCTGCGGTGGTAGACTGTGTCTTTTCAAAAGGCAGTGGATGTCACACAGGTGAGTCAGCCTTTTGTGCGCAGGACCAGGTGCATTACGTATTTTCAGGATGGAGTGCTAGGAGGCACTCTGCCATTCATCACATTTGCAAGCACTCCTCAGCAGTTGACGAAGGCTTTTGTGTTGTAACCGGTTTTCCCAAATGCTTTGGGAGTGACTGACTCAGTGCATTTCCCCATATGGCACCAGCAGAGTGTGAAATAGAGGAAACATTTCTGTGGGGTCTTGAGGGAGCAGTGAAACCAAGTGTCAGCAGGCAATGTACCAAAAAATTAAAATGTTCGCTGGTGACTCCAGGTTGGGTAGGCAAAAGGCTCTGTATCCCTTCTACCAGTGCATTCCAGTCCACAGTCCCCCCCGCTCCATTAAAATAATCTTCCATTCTTCTTTGCTGCAGGCTTAAATGATCTATAAGCCACTTGCATTGCATAACAGCATGGTTTTTGGGAGGATCCATGCCAGTAAATTTGTGTGTGAATGTTAGGGCTGAGCAGAAAAGAATAGAGCTGGAAAAGACTTAAAGTAGAGGGCGGAAGCTGGAGGGATATAGACTTCGTGCTGAGCTCAGTGTGATTCTTCTTCCTGAAAGAGTGTTCAGGTCTCCCTTCAGTGTATCTCTCTCCTTGCTGAATAAACACTAACGAATGTTCTCCATGTGGCCCAGAACAACTGAAAAGCTGGCTTCCATCAACCTCACCATCTCATGATGATATTTTATATAATTACCACTTTGATGCTGTAACATAACTGCACATATGTGATGTGCTTGAAGATGAGAATGTTGTGCGTGCGGCCAAGACCTTGGTCAAGAAGTATAAAAGTTTCACTGAGGGTGGATAAATGAAGCATATAGCTTCAGAAAGTTAATGCCCTCAAACTACTTCTTTGTATATTTTTTTCTTTCTTTCTTGAAGTGTTAAGGTTTTATTGTTCCTGTGCCTGTTTAGTGTGTGGGACTTGTTTTTGCTTGTGAGTCCAATCATCTTGATGGGCCTGATCCTGCAAACACTTACTACTGGGCCAGTAGCTGATTACTATTGAAACCCGTGGAACTGCTCATGGTTTTAGGTGTTTGGGCACTGATCTAAAGCCCATGGAAGTTTTTACTCGCTTCAGTGGGCTTTGGCTCAGGCTTTTAGCCTTGGTAGTAAGTGCTTGAAGTATTGGGCTTTAAATTTATAGCAAAAAGCACCTGTGTGTGTATTTTTTTCAACTCATTACCTTTTAATTAAGAGAGACTGACGAGGAAGCAGTGTTTTAGTTAATGCAGATCCTAGTCCGTTTTAATCCTTCTCGTGTGAAATACAACATTTTCACATCCCACTTGGACCCTCAGAAGGAAAAAAATGACATGATCACATATTGTCAAAACAAAACTTCTTTAGATGTGGTCATTTAAAGGACCATTTAGCTTCCCTTGAAACTGGTTTTGTTTAAGCTGCTGAGCAAAAGTCACAAGGGTTTGTCTTTCAATGACAATTGTTTACTGTGTAGGTGGGGGTTTAATGCAGGTGCTAGTGACAGTTTGAGATACTTGACTCTGTGCCCAGCGGGAGAAATGACTGCTTAGCTAGCAAAACTGAAACCTACTTTTGTCTTTTTAATGCAGTCACATCTTTATGCAATTAAACAACATTTAATTTATCCTACTTTTATCATGTATGTTTTTACATTTATAATACTTTACTGTATGTAAAAACTTAAATATAATTCTACAGTTCAAATCCTCCTCCCAACTCACTGGCATAACTGAGAGCAGACTTTTTTGACTCATCTCTTCCTGAGATCTATATTTATGATAAGCAGGAGTGTGAGCTTCACATTATTGAATCTTCAACAACAGATATGAAAGAATGGCCAATAAAGCCATAAGGAAATACTTCTTTCTTACCACTGTGGGAAAGAGGATGTCTCTTCCTTTTAAACACTTTTTAGAGAAAAGGCTAACCCATATTATCCTGGTATGCTAAGGAAGATCCCCCCCCCTAAAACAGTGGTTTTTAAACTGCAGGTTGTGACCCAGTACTGCGTCGCAGAATGTAAGGCACTGGGTCGTGGCGGCTCCGGTCAGCACTGCTGACTGGGCCATTAAAAGTCCCGTTGGTGGTGCTGCCTGGCTAAGGCAGGCTAGTCCCTACCTGTTCTGATGCTGCGCTCTACCCCGGAAGTAGCCGGCAGGTCTGGCTCCAAGGTGGAGGGGCCACAGGCTCTGTGCACTGCCCCTGCCCTGAGCACCAGCTCTGCACTACCATTCACTGGTTCCCAGCCAATGGGAGCTGGGGGTGGGGGGCAATGCCTGTGAGCGAGAGCTGCATGGAGCTGCTTGTGTGCCTCCACCTAGGAGCCGGACCTGCTGCTGGCCGCTTCCGGGGCACAGCGTGGTCCGCGGTGCCAGGACAGGCAGGAAACCTGTCTTAGCAGTTCCATTGCCCTGCTGACTAGGAGCTGCCCAAGGTAAGCCCGTGCCCTAGCCCTGAGCCCCTTCCTGCACCCCAAACCCCTCATCCCTGGCCCCACCCCAGAGCCCTGACCTCCTCCCGCACCCTGGCCCCCTGCCCCAGCCTAGAGCCCCCTCCCACATCCCCAGCCCCTCGCCTGCCCCAAAAACCTCTCATCCCCAGCTCTGTTGGGTCGTGGGCATCAATTTTCTTCAACTGGGTTGCCAGAAATAAAGTTTGAAAACCACTGCCCTAGAATACTTTATCAGTGACCTTTTCTGTAGTCCCTAAAGAAAACACATTGAAATAAAGTTTATTTGTTGTATGTGCAGCCAACTGCTCTGCAATCCTAGGAATAATTGGATGAATGGGGTGGCATTTGAGATGTATTTTTTGGCTGTTATAAATGTGCGCACATGCTCAAAATATCAGGAGCTTAGATTCGAATTTTTATTTTCTTTTTTAGTACAAAACAAGTTTGAAAAATTAGAGCATGTTATAATGGCTGGTGTATAGGTTTGGGGAGAGGGATTGCAAAGAAGGGGAGGGTGAAGGAGATTGTGCTCGTGTGCATACACAGGAGGAGGAGTAGCACCAGCTGATATAATTCTGTTAGTCTAACTGACCTCTACTGAGTTACTGCAAGGGCAGCAGGAGAGAGAAGCAGCACAGTTGTACCAGTAGTGCCAGGTCAGGAACTAACCACCAGCTCATGTGAATTAAAAGATGTAAATTTACTATCAGCTGTAGGTAATTAGCTAATTTACCTCTCAGATGAGTGGAGTGAGGCGATAGTTAGGCTTTGGCAATATAAATAGAGAGAAATATTTCTCTCCATCATGCTTTCAATCCTTCTGGGAATCTGTGACTTTTTTTTTTTTTGGTGAGCAAGGATAGCATAGTTCTTACTGTAGAACTTTGTTGTCTGACTGGTTAATTTTGTACATTTAGTTTGTGGGTCGCCCTGCTTGTCACCAGACTTGTTTTTCAGGGTTTTCCGGAGAAAACACCCAGTGCAGTGTCAACTGTTAGAAAGTTAATGTACTGTATCTGCAGAAGTTTGCTGTTTGTCATTTCTGGTTGAATTCTGTCATCAAAGTGGTATAGTAGTCCTTCAAATTTTTGTGCGCATATGCCTGCACAAAAACATTTTCAGGTTGTTACTGCTTAGTGTGACTGTCTGTAGCGAGAGGACATAACCTTTGGTTTTTATAAAATAGCTGACGTGCTGTACAGGTCCTGCCGATTTTTAAATTGGTGCCAATTTTTTTAAATAAGTCCTAGATTTTGTCTTCTGGAAATAGATAAGATTTGAATTTCTTGCTCTACTGCATTGTAGCATTTTCCAAAGTTAGAGGTAGACGTACAGTGTAACATTTCACACCTTTGTCCAAAATATGTGTGGTTTTATGGGTTAGAAACAGCTTGGATTGTCAGTTAGATACAAGCTGAAAAGTTAAGGAAGTGGGTTTATTTGATGATGGGGATCTGAACGCTTTAGAAAAAGCTAATTGAAATTGCATCATTAGCAGAATACATGTGTAGATTTAAATAAGACTAAGGATTATAGGCTTCAGAGGTGAATTGAAGAGCTTTTTACCTGGCAAGGCCAAAGTACAGGGGGAGAGCTTCCTTGCAATAGTTGATGACATCAATTATACTGGAACAGTGATCTTCACTCTTTATGCTGCTTTACGTGGCAGTAATAGCATCACCTCTAGCAGGGGAAGAAGCACAGAGGTCCTTATTCAGGAAAGCAGTTAAGTGCATGCTTAAGTGCTTTACTGAACAGTGATGGACTTAAGCACACAGTTAACTGCTTTCCTTAGACCAAAGCAGAATGCTGAATGCATGCCTTGGAAAATAAGTAAAGGAGGGCTCTGATCTGCAAATGCTTAATTTCACAGGGTATTTACTTGTAACGTCAAAGGGCCTGATCCTTCAGCTCTTATTTATGCAAGTAGCCTTTTGTTTGTAAGGTTATTCCCATCGACATTAATGTTACTGTTTGTGCGAGGCTTGCAGGATTAGGCCCATTAGTGGATGGTTGTACCCAGTTAATGTTCTGGCATCTTGTCACATCTTTAAGTATCAGGGGGTAGCCATGTTAGTCTGTATCCACAAAAACAACAAGGAGTCCAGTGGCACCTTTCGACCAATTTATTTGGGCATAAGCTTTTGTGGGTAAAAAACCCACTTCTTCAGATGCATGGAGATGGAGAGAATTACAGATGCAGGCATTATATACTGACACATGAAGAGAAGGGAGTTACCTTACCAATGGAGAACCACTTGTCACATCTTTAGATATTCATTACATACCAGAGGAAACTGCACACATGTAACTTGCACGGACCAAGATCTTCAGTGGTGACTAATGATTTTTGGGTACTTGAGAGATATTGAAGGTGCCCCATTTTCAAAAAGTGCTGAGCACCCACACTTCAAGCCATCTTTAGCAGGGCATCCTAAATCTTCAGTCACATTTGAAATTGTTGGCTGTTGACTTCAGTGGGAGTTGCATCAGGTTTGGGAGGGAAAGAAAAAACTGGTCAGTAAAATAGGTTAGGCTGCTGGCTGCTTTGGCTGCTCTGTAAAAAGGGGAGAAAAAAATTCCTGTCGCCATCACATCTGAACTTCTTAATTACCGAAATGCTGCCGAAAGCCTCTAATGATCAGAAAAATCTACTCTACCTTCTTATGATGGCTTTGGAGAAGGGTATGCAATTCAATCAGACATTAGTGGTATGAAAAGTTAGACAACTGTTGTCAAAGTATAAGGAAAATACAGACTCTCTGGTATCTGTCAAGGGTGACTATAGCCCACCTACAGAATGGTTATAAATCGTGTGCGATGCTTTGTGTCCGTTTGTCACATACCATCCATTTCTAATCCAGTGGCAGGTTGCTACTAACCCAATGCCATGTCTCTTGTGAGATCCAATGCAGGTGTTGGTTGTTGCAGGTTGGTTACGTGTTTTTATGGTTCTTGATAATTTGAAGAAATATCTTCATTGCATGTGATTTAGTTAAATAGTAGGAAAAAATTCTATTCAATATGTTTCTTGGTTAAGAAACAATATAACCTGTGTGTATCTTTTAACATAACTATAGCAATCCTAAATAAAAGGCTGTGTTTGAATATTCTGTACAGATCTCACGTTCTATAGTACAATTACAGAGCAGCATGAGAATACCTAGCAGCTTGGTCTAATTCTTACTGTTTCTCCCTGCTGAGCTAATATTTAGGTAAAACGAAAAGCAGCTCTACCATGGTCTGAAATCATTGATAATCCTAGTGTAGCTGCACTGGGCCAGGTTCTGATTCCCTTACTCACTTTGGCCTGGGCTACACTGGGGGTGGGGGTTTGAACTAAAGTACGCAACTTCAGCTAAGCTATTCGTGTAGCTGAAGTCGAAGTATCTTAGTTCGACTTACCTGGCCGTCCTCACAGCAGTGAGTTGACCGCGGCGGCTCCCCTGTTGACTCCGCTTACTCCTCCTGCCGAGGTGGAGTACAGGCATCGATTCAGGGATCGATTTATCGCGTCTCATCTAGACATGATAAATCGATCCCCGATAGATGTACCCTTTGACTGGTACTTTTACTCCACAGACAGCCCTACAGACCTCAGTTGTCAAGTAAGGCACTATGCAGCTTGAATAAGGGTATCAGAATCTGGCCTACAGGGAGTAACCTGCCTCCAACTGTTCATAGCATGGTTGTAATTCCTTCCAGGGATTCTGGAATCTTGACAAAAAGAAACTGAGTGATTTATTTCACCAGATCCCCCAAATAATGATATGCAAAATACATGGGTGTTTATAATCGATTACTCCAGCTCAGGGTGGATTGAAAATTGATTTAAAAAAAATTGGATTTGTTTAAATTATAAAGTTTTTTGTTTTTTTCCCCTTTTAAACAAATATATCATTAAATCTGAATTTAATACAAAATATATTAAGGCCTGAAATTATAATAATCTTTTAAAATATTTTAAAGAAAAAGCTGAATCCATGACCTTTATCAAAAACTTTGAGTTAAAGGTTGCTTTTTCTTTTAAATAAAGAAGCAGGGGAAAAACATCTAACTTTTTTGAGGTCACACTACCTAATGTGGCACTGTCGGCCATGTACTGTATTGGGGGCTTGTTTTGTTTAATAAAAATAGATTTTATATGCTGGTGTGTGTGTGTTTTAAATACCATTTACCAGCTTGACACACACCATGAGTAAAAAGTTAATTATCTAGTACATAAGTAACATATCATTTGCTATTTTTAACATACTAAAAATGTACAAGTAGTAATCTGACAATATCGAGATATATAATTGCTTAAATAAATGTATACAGTTATAGTGTACCCTCCTAGGTAGCAAAAAGATGCATCAAATCTAGTGAAAAGGCTCATGTTTTATTGGTTACATCAGCCAGTGAGAGTGCCTGTTTCTTTAGAAGATAACTGAAATACAAATGGAAAAGCTGATTAAAATTGATTTTGGTGATAAATATTGCCTAGATTTAAATCAATCCATCCTGCTCCAGTTTCTGTTTCTTAGGTCCCCCATTCATGTCTTTTTGCAATTCCCTCCCCACCCCTTTGTTGTAACTGATTGTCCCTCTTACTCAACAGTTTTTTATTTTCAGAAGCATGACTGCATAGTAGAATCTGCACCGTGATACTGCTGTTAGGCATGTGCAACAGAGCCGGGAGAAATGGTTTGCACTGCCTTTTTGGTACTGCCAGCAACGAATCTACTGATTCCACAAGTGGTGAAGTCCATGGGATTTCTCCTGTTGACTTCACTGTGAATTGGGTTGGGCTTTTGGTCCCAGATCCTGAAATAGGCACCTAAATACCTTTTGAGGATCTGGGCTTCAGTTCCTAAAATCTATTGGAAGTGGGCTGAGAAATCTGATTTGCTAATTAACAGTTTGATTATCCCACTCTTACTTTTATTTAGAACCTTAGGCAGCAAGTACTCCCACTGAATGGGGTCCTAAAATATTGCAACTACAAAAAAGTAGTAGGAACTCATACACTGGTCTATTTATCACACTCAAATAGCAGCTGCTATTTATTTTTTGAAGTTTAATCTCAAGAGGGTACAGTTTTTTTTGTTGAAAAAATTACATGTATGTATTTTGTGATAAAAGAGAACATTCTCCACTGAGTTGTATGTAGGTCAAATTCTCAACACTTCCCCACCACAAGGGTAAAGTAGCAAAGTACCCTGTTAAATGAGTACATTTTGTGTAATAAGCCAATACGTATTTCATAAAACAATAACCAGCTCTGGGAGTACCATTTCACTGGACACAGGCTGTATGTTCTAGGGCACTTAAAGAATGAAGGCATCCTTGAGATATTTATCATTTCTGTGTTCCTCTACATTCTTAAGGCCTCCATTGTTTCTGAAGCAGTGAAGCAAGTTCTGTATTTGAATGTCATGCTGAGAAAAGATGATGTGATAATGGGCACTTTGGGATTATATGAAAATGGGGCAGGCCGTGAGTATTAAAGCTGCACATTGAGCAAGAGGTTCCAAAATGAAATGAAAACGTGTCTTAAGTTTCTCCTTTGGTAGAATGTTCTTACTAATTTCCTACTCAAGTTCCTAGCAAACAAGGACGCAAAGAATAGAGGATGGGGAGAAATTAGCTAGAAAGGAGATGAAATAAATCTTACATAAGTGCTTACAACTATTAAAAAGTAAACACGTAACTTTAATATCGTGACTTACCTCTTCCGAAGGTCCTCAAACTTTGCTGTTTATGGGGGATGACATTAGGCCTTGTTGTCAGGAGCTTTCTGGACATGCAACTTCTGGTAACCTATGATGTGAAGGACAAACATGAAGGGGAAGATTACTCTTGCTGTGAATAAAAGGTTTCTTTTCAACAAATTGTGAGACTTAGCTTGGTTCTTGGTTTTATATTTTGTATCTGATTTAATTTTTTTTTAAAAGGTCTGACAAAAAGATAGATTTGTAGATCCCTAATTCTAAAATTGTGTGTTGTTGCATTATGCTGAAGTGGTCATTTTGTTGGGACATGTTTTGTTATTGCATAGCAAACAATTGCAAGATTTTTGTTAGCATTAATATACCAGAGAGATCCCAATCTCTCCTGAATTTTTAACTTCCGCATAATGCCGCACCACACACAGTTGGAGTTAGAGATCTACAAATCTACCTTTTTTGTAGACCTTTTTAAAAAAAAAGAAAAAAATTAAATCAGATACAAAATATAAGCCCAAGAACCAAGCTAAGTCTGACAATTTGTTGAAAAGAAACCTTTTATTCACACAGCAAGAGTAATCTGCCCTGTCACGTCCGTTATTCACATCAATATATCTTTTCAAAATATCATAGATCTTTTGAAAGCTACATCTGGTGAGGTGTTTGTCCTTATGCCTGCTAAAGACCTTTTTTGTGTGCTGTTGTATGGGACTGAGCAGAAACGTGTTCCATTTTTGTGATTTTGTTTTTTGTTTTGTTTGTTTGTATCTATTTTCAACCTTGGAAGAAGACCACTTGAGGGTAGGGAGATAATCATCGGCTTCCTTTTCAAAGTGAAGACAAAATAATCCCAATTAAATCAGTTAAAATAATTATGGTAGTACTACAGTTGTATACTTTACTACTTTCTACCAACTGTAATAACTAAGTTTTTAAAACACTCTCCACTCCATCACATATAGCTGGAAGATCAGGATGTATTCAAAAAAGTAATTTTTAGCTGTTATGTTTTCAGGGCCCTTCTCTAAGGAATCACACCCTGTTTAAACAAGCTTAAAACCAACTGTAACAGCTGTTGTCATAGAAGTCTTGAGTTTGTTTCCTTCTGCACGTTGTGTCCTTTGTTTAAAAGGCTCAGACAGATACTGAGACACAGGTATTCATATTCACTGTCAGTCAGGTTTCGAAGACCACCTAAGTCCTATTTTCAAAAGATAGTCAGTGGAATTTAAGGCTAGTCTACACTAGAAGTGCTGCAGCAGTGCAGCTGCATGTCTGGTGAAGACGCTCTATGCCAGCAGGAGAGAGTTCTCCCGTTGGCATAATAAAACCACCTCCGCGAGTGGCGATAGCTGTGTCTGCAGGAGAAGTTCCTGTATGTATTTGAACAGTAAACATGTTCTATTAGTGTTTGTTTATGAAGTGAATAAGGAAACTTTCCCACCCCATTTTCCATTCTGGGTTTTTCACTACCTATGGGAGAGGTTTCTATTGTGTAGTATTGTAAGGTTTGCAAGTAACTATTTTAAAATTGTATCTTTATTAGTTATAGTAGCGAGTTAGAGTTTGAGTTAAGATTTATTGTAGTTTTAAATAATAATTAATAACACATCATAGGCCCCTAAGGATTTTAGAGTGTATAAACCAGTAGACTAAGTTAGTCTCACATGTTCAGTGATCACTTCACCCACTTGTGACATACAGCTACTTCTGTAGTGAACACAACAGTTGTTCAGCAAGCAGCTCTCCCAGTGGTTTAGGACAGGAAATGAAGAATACCATCTCCAGTTGAAACTCCAGGGGGAATTTAGGGAAGCAAGGTATAATTACCAGCTTTGGAATTTGGCCTGGAAACTTGGGTTGCCAACACTACACTTATGGAAAGTACTATGGGATCTTTAATCACTAAAAGTGCTTAATACCTCTGCTGTCTCATGTGAAAGACCAAGCTCTGGTCGCAGTGTGGCCCCTAAAACCATGTTGGGACAATGGTATGGTACTGATTCAGAAGGAAAAATACCACTTGCTGAATCATCCGCACCCCATCCTGCAGCACATGTACTGACGTGATCAGCCTTGTTTAGCTTGTGAGATATGAGAGATCACAGCACAAGGTGTTGTGGCCGCAGACGTGGGAGAGAAGAAATTCAAATGAATTATTTTAGGCTTGCTATTAAGCTATTTCTTTTTCAACTAGTAAAAGTTGGATCCATGTTACTTATTTCACAAAAACGTGTCAACTTTATATTTTTATCCTGTTTTAAGATATAAAAACAGTGACTTATTTAGCTTTCTTCCATATTTTAGTATCCTGTGTTTAAAGGAAAGTGAACAACTTGGCATAGTGCCCTTGAGTGGGAATCCAAAAGCTGATAAGTGCTTAGAAAGAAGAAAGCAGATTTAGGTATCGAGTGTTCCGGAGATAGCTGTGATGTGATGTGTGCATGTACCCATACTGTTGCTTTGGAAGCTAGGTGAGTTAATTCCAGGCTATTGATGGGAGAGTGGGGTTTCTGGGATATGGCCTATGAAAGACAGGCTTACATCTACAATTAGGTGGTTAGGAAGTACCTCCTAATGTTATGACCTTAAGGCAGTGGTTCCCAAACTTTTTAAGTTTGTGCCCCCCTCTGACTTCTAATGTAATCTGCCCACAATCCACCGGGAGTGGGGCTGGGAGCAGGGGCCATGGGCCAAGCCCAAGGCTGGGGTCAGAGTAGAGTGAGACTGGGTGGACCTCCCTCCACACCCTCTGTGGGGGCTGGCCTGGGCCCTGTTGTGCCTCGCTGCATGTTGCTCTGTGCCCTCCTAGGTGGGTGGAGCACTGCCTTAAGGGAAGGACAGTAATGGTTGTTGAGCTATTTGTAGTATCCTGTTAAATTTCAGACAAATTAACAAGTTAAGATGTATATAAAAAGTTTTCTACACAAAAATTAATATTTTTCTCTTCATTACTAGTTCACAACAAGTTGTAGTCATCCCTGGATTCAACTTGCTAAATGCTGTTGGGTAACTTTTATAACTGTAATCTTGCACCTTCCGTTCAGTATATGTAACAATGCTGTGACGTGCCTTTCAACTCCTTTATTTTTAGCAGCGTGTAAAATCCCTGCTTCATCCATTGTCTGTTCCTCCATCCATTACCCGTGTATTCTCTGTGATGTTACATCTGTCCCAAGGGGTGTGTTGTTTTGGCAGCTTAGTGTATCCTGAAATAACGAAGGAGAGAAACTGGTTTATCTTAGAGGCTCTTTCTTCTTAGGACCAAACAGAAAAAGCGGTATGTTTTGCAAGACCAGGTGTCAAGGTTCCTTCCCCACTCTGAACTCTAAGGTACTGATGTGGGGACCTGCATGAAAAACCCTCTAAGCTTATTTTTACCAGCTTAGGTTAAAACTTCCCCAAGGTACAAACTGTTTTACCTTTTGCCCTTGGACTTTATTGCTGCCACCACCAAGTGTCTAAGAAATGTATAACAGGGAAAGCCCGCTTGGAAACATCTTCCCTCCCCTCCTCCCAAACCCTACACCCCCTTTCCTGGGGAAGGCTTGATAAAAATCCTTCTCCTTTGCATAGGTGACCACAGACCCAAACCCTTGGATCTTAAGAACCAATGAAAAAGCAATCAGGTTCTTAGAAGAAGAATTTTAATTGAAGAAAAGGTAAAAGAATCACCTCTGTAAAATCAGGATGGTAAATACCTTACAGGGTAATCCGATTCAAAACATAGAGAATCCCTCTAGGCAAAACCTTAAATTACAAAAAGACACAAAAACAGGAATATACATTCCATTCAGCACAATTTATTTTTTCAGCCATTTAAACAAAACAGAATCTAATGCATATCTAGCTAGTCCTTTACAGGAGTTCTGACCTGCATTCCTGCTCTGGTCTGGGAAAAAAACAAACCACAGACAGAGAGAACTCTTTGTTCCCCCCCCACTCCAGCTTTGAAAGTATCTTGTCTCTTCATTGGTCATTTTGGTCAGGTGCCAGCGAGGTTATCTTTAGCTTCTTAACCCTTTACAGGTGAAAGGGTTTTTTCCTCTAGCCAGGAGGGATTTAAAAGTGGTTAGCCTTCCCTTTATATTTATGACACCAGGTTTAAAACAGTTCATTCAGAAGACCAATTTAGGTAACAGCAGAAAACAAAACAGCTGGGGTGAGATTCTGAGCTGGGCTTGTAAGAAGCACAACCTGGAATTCCCATCTTAGAAAAAGGGAGGTTTAAAGGGACCCTTAGCCACATTTGGCGCTCTTTTGATCCTGGGCTGCTTTGATGGTTGGAGAGGCCCCAGGGGCCTATCTGAGTTAGAGCAGCCTCTCCTATGGGCCCCAGGACTGCTGGGAATTTCCATAGTGCTGCCAAATGTAGCCCTGCCTGTAAACCAGGATGGTAGCTTGTGCCAGGAAGGTATCATCTCCTTGGTGGAACTGGGGCTGTTATGGCCCGTTTATGTCACGTAAAAGGTCTCAAGAGTTTTGCTATTAACTTCAATAGGGCCAGAATTTTGCTCATTGATGCCATTCCTAGTTCTGCCACTGACTCACTTTGAGTCCAGCCAAGTCACTTAGGGAAGTGTAAAAGCGCTATCTATTGTGACACAATCTTTACAAATAGAATAACAGTTATAGTAGCAAAACAAGCTTGTAAATGTTCTTCGCTACCCTGTACTTTGTTGGGGATTGATGTTGTGCCTGGTACTATAGAGTCCTTGTCCTGCCAGACTTTTTCCCTGACCCCACTTTTGTTTTTTGCAAATCACAAATATTTATAAAATCTCTTGTTACTTGCATGATTTAAGGAAACAATGAGACTGCTTACTTGCAGGCTGATAATTAAGCACAGGCCTTGCTTAATTTGGGCCTAGCTGAGGGTTCCTCCCCAAAGGGGGAGGGATATGGGCCATGGTTTTCAAAAGTGTGTTTTTGCGTGCTTAACTTCAGTTGCCCCAAAAGGTCCTGAGTTTTCAGACAATGCTAAGCACCTTCCCAATCACAAGTTGGGCACTCAAAAATCTGTGGTCATGCCTGAAAATAGTGGCCAGCCCTCTGAAAGTCACAAATTTTACCAGCTTTATCTTCCTGTTGTTCGTAGTTAAATATCTGTCATTAAAACTGAGTCTTTATTGTAGTCCCAGTTATTCGCCTTCATAGGTGCATTTTTTGAAGTAATGAATTCTGTTGAAAAATAGAGCATAAGGCAAAGAAATGGGCCTTACTTCTAACTTATTGTTAAGTTGAATATTTGACTGTTGTAAGCTCCATAACTTCCTTTGATTTATTTTTGATAGGGCTGTTGATTAATCGCAGTTAACTCATGATTAATTAATTAATCGTGATTAATTTTTTAATCGCAGTTTTAATTGCACTGTTAAACAGAATACCAATTGAAATTTATTAAATCTTTTGGCTGTTTTTCTATACTTATTGTATTCTGTGTTGTAATTGAAATCAATATATTTTTGATTACATATATGTGCACTGTAAAAATGACGAAAAAAAGTGTTTTTCAGTTCACCTCCTACAACTACTGTATCACAGTCTCTTTGTTGTGAAAGTGCAATTTACAAATGTAGATTTTTTTTGTTGTTGTTCCATAACTTCACTCAAAAACAAAACAATGTAAAACTTCAGAGCCTACAAGTCCACTCAGTTCTACTTCTTGTTCAGCCAATTGCTAACACAAACAAGTTTGTTTACATTTACAGGAGATAATGCTGCCCTCTTCTTATTTACAATGTCATCTGAAAGTGAGGACAGGCATTTGCATAGCACTTTTGTAGCCATCATTGCAAGGCATTTGCATGCCAGATATGCTAAACTAGAGGCGGGCAAACTTTTTGGCCTGAGAGCCACATCAGGTTTCCAAAATTGTATGGAGGGCCAGTTAGGGGAGGCTGTGCCTCCCTAAACAGCCAGGCATGGCCTGGCCCCTGACCCCTATCCAAACCCCCCACTGCTTCTCGCCCCCGACAGCCCCCCCGGGACTCCTGGTCCATCCAACTCCCCCTGTCCCCTGATAGCCCCCGGGACTCCTGGCCCATCCACTGCTTACCCCCCCGCCCGCCCCATCCAACCCCTCTTCTCATTCCTGACCGCCCCCGGAACCTCTGCTTCTGACTGCCCCCTGCCGCCACATCCAATCCCCCCTCTCCTTCCTGATGGACCCTGGGATCCCTTCAACCCCCCCATCCCCTGCCCTCTATCCAGCCCCGCTGCCCCCTTACCGCTCTGTCTGGAGCACCGGTGGCTGGCGGAGCTGCTGCTGCACCGCCTGGCTGGACCCAGCCACGCCGCTGCACAGCCCAGAGCAGCGCGTCAGGCTGGGTGTTGCACTGCGCTGCCCCAGGAGCTCACAACCCCGCCGCCCAGAGCATGGCGCTGTTGGCACAGTGAGCTGAGGCTGCGGGGGAGGGGCCAGGGGCTAGCCTCCTGGGCCAGGAGCTCAGGGGCCGGGCAGGAGGGTCCCACAGGCCAGATGTGGCCCACGGGCCGTAGTTTGCCCACCTCTGTGCTAAACATTCGTATGCCCCTTCATGCTTCAGCCATCATTCCAGAGGACATGCTTCCCTGCTGATGACACTTGTTTAAAAAAAAAAAAAAAAAAAAGGTGTTAATTCAATTTGTGACTGAACTCCTGGGGGGAGAATTGTATGTCCCCTGCTCTGTTTTACCCCCATTCTGCCATGCATTTCCTGTTATAGCAATCTCGGATGATGACTCAGCATATGTTCATTTTAAGAACATTTTCACTGCAGATTTGACAAAACGCAAAGAAGGTACCAGTGTGAGATTTCTAAAGATAACTACAGCACTCGACCCAAGGTTTAAGAATCTGATGTGCCTTCCAAAATCTGAGAGGGACAAGGTGTAGAGCATGTTTTCAGAAGTCTTAAAAGAGCAACACTCCGCTGCAGAAACTACAGAACCCGAACCACCAAAAAAGAAAAATCAACCTTGTGCTGGTGGTATCTGACACAGATAATGAAAATGAACATGTGTCGATCCGTACTGCTTTGGATTCTTATCGATCAGAACCCGATATCAGCATGGACATATGTCCCCTAGAATGGTGGTTGAAGCATGAAGGGACATATGAATCTTTAGTGCATCTGGCACGTAAATTTCTGGCTACAACTGTGCCACGAGAACACTGTTCTCACTGTCAGATGACATTGTAAAGGAGAACTGGACAGTATTATCTCCTGAAAATGTAAACAAACTTGTTTATCTGAGTGATTGGGTGAACAAGAAGTAGGACTGAGTGGACTTGCAGGCTCTAAAATTTTAGTTGTATTTTTGAATGCATTTTTTTTGTACATAATTCTACATTTGTAAGTTAAACTTTCATGATAGAGATTGCACTACAGTCCTTGTATTAGGTGAACTGAAAAATATTTTTGTTTTTTTACAGTGCAAATACTTGTAATCAAACAAATGTAAAGTGAGCACTGTACACTTTGCATTCTGTGTTGTAACAGAAATCAATATAATTGAAAATGTAGAAAACATCCAAAAATATTTAAATAAATGGTATTCTATTATTGTGTAACAATGTGATGAATCACGATTCATTTTTTTTAAATCACTTGACAGCCCTAATTTTAAATGTCTATGACTGTTTCTTGCATTTTGTGTGTTTTTTGCATGGCCAAGTGGATGCTCAAAATAAGTAAGCAAACAATTGTAAAACCTTCAGGAGTAGCATAAGAACAAATAATGCACAGGATGGCATGGAAGTTTCTCACGATGCAGGAATTGCGGTTGGGAGGAACCTAAGTGTCGCATTAGAAGCTCCATACACAATCTTAAAATTGTTAACAATAAACGTGTTTGTCTTGGCTCTTGTGAGCCAATGGACAATATTTGAATCAGACCATGGTTTAAATGAGTTAGGGAGCTGAGTTCAGGACAAATATAGAGACTCTTGTAACTGAAAATGCTCTTCAGTATTTTTAAAAGTTCATTTATGAAGAGGACAGCTACTAACTCTTGTTAGCTGTCCTGGGAGATAAATTAGCTTGACGGGCCACAGACAGGTGATTTTTTTTTTTTTTTTTGAGTCATGGATTTCTTGTAATTGATAGAACACCCTGAAATCTTGCCAGGATCTTATTCAAAACTAGCAATGGGTACTAAAGGAGTTATTTGCTTGTATTTGCCCAGTAGGCTGTAATGGATTTGAAGTAGTTATTCCGGTGTATTGGGTAAATTTTGTATGTACTGTATTCTGGTATGCACAGTCATTGTGAAAGCACTTATTTCCTGATGCTGTAATGACTTCTTGGGAATTGTCAAGCAAACACATATTTAGATACTCTGTGGTACCAGTTGAGTCAAACTCTCAAATGTTTACAATCAGTTGACACTACCATCCACTGCACTGATATTCCTCATTTTTAGATTATGGGACGAATTGGCTAGATAGTAACCTCTCATTAAGAACATTTTTAAAATCTGCAATGTACAATAATATTTTCTCTCCTTCTCTCCCCACTCAAGTTAATAACACAAAAGACTCTTCTAATGCTGCTTAAAAAATAACATGGCTCAAGTGTACGCTAAGAAAGTATGAGCCAAGTTCCAGCCCACAGCAAATTCTTATGGCAGAGTTCAAGCCATTGGAAATACATTTATAATGGAAACACTGACACATTAATGAGTGGTGCAAATGTTTTTGCTACGATTAATACATCATTTCACTGAAATCACCATTCAGCAGGCTGAGTTGCTCTCAGCACTGCCCCGTCTGCTATGTCTTATGTCTGAGATGAGCTGCTCTGTATTTACTGAACAATTTGAATATGTAAGCAGTTTTAGAAGAATAGGGTTTTAAGCAGACATGTACTTACAGATATTTGGATTCACTTGGTCACTTCTCTCTCGGGAAATAGTGCAGGGATTAGTCTGACCAAGCAAATAATGAAACAAAGGAAGAAGTGTCTATCTTTTTTTAAAAAATCTTTTTAGATTATTCATTTGGCCACAAAATTTGGCAGACGACAATGAGAATTGACAGAATACAGATCCAGAAAAAGTACCACACACTGAATTCTTTAAAAGTCAGAATAAAGATTAGGCTGTCTGGGAGTCCCACGAGAATTGTGAAAATGGAAATGGTTAGCAAAGGAGTCGCTTTCTGTGTGAGATTCTGCCACCCAGAGTTCATCACTGGGGGCTGGCAAGAGGAGTCCTGCAGGCAGCTTATGGTAGCTTATAAAGTATGTAACTCTGTCTGCTTTTTGTATTTTGTTTAAAGTGGAACTATGATTCTGATTGACTGGAACCAAAATCGTGCCATTGCCATTGCCCTGAGGAACTCTATTCCCAAGATTGTATGTGAACTACCAGTGTGAACGGTAGCATGACTGGTTCATTTACCTGCCAAATTAAAATGTTTTAACTACCTGGCACAATGTCCCTGAGCACCTGACTAACTGGTTGCAAGGACATACCTCCACCAGATGAGAACAGGAAAATCCATGCATCCTGAGGACCCAGTAGAACACGGACAGAAAGAAAGTGTGCTCCTTCTTTCCTCTTTTTCCGCTCTGTACATGTGTGCGAGCAACTGTGCATCTTCTTTTGCAGCAGGGTGACTGAGATCACAGATGTAAACTGCTGATTTCAATCGCTTTGATTTAAATCTCCAAATGAAAAACCTTGATTAATTAAATCAGTTTTTACTACTTTTATTTTGTAAAGAAAGGTACATTCTCATTGGTTGATATAACCATTAAAACATGTTAACTTACAACTAAATTGAGTATTTACATTAGATTTGGTACGTCTTTTTGCTGCCTAGATGGGTGCATTATAACAATATACGTTTATGTAAGCAATTATATAGCTTAATATTTCAGATTCTCACTAATTTTATTTTTTAATATGTTAAAAATCGTGAATTAGATATTAATTACTAACTTTTTGCTCTTGATTTGTGTTAAGCTGCATTAGAAATGGAAACTGGAATTTAAATGCACAAAACAGCATATACAATTTTTTATTAAACAAAACAACATTAAATGTTTTGGATATATAAACTTTTCTTATCAAAACGTGTTTCATTTTTACAACTAAATGACTTATTAAAGGAACAGAGAATTGAAGTCAGTGCATTTCCTAGGTCAGCCTGGGAAAATTTTCAAATATGCCTAAGTGAAAGTGATTGGAACTTAAGTAACTACTCACCTAAGTCACTTAGGCTGTCCTTCAGACTTTTAAAACTAGTAGGTCTCATCCCCTCCTTCCTAATTTTTATTCGTAAACTGGAAGAGAGACAAGTTTTCTGCTTTTTCAACTCCTAATCGATTTTTCTCAATTTCGAATGAATTAGTCCAAATGAAGAAAATATTCGTTCTGTATCTATAGAAGAGGCTGCTGCTGTCAAAAGCTTGTTTAGTACTTCAACAAACTCTGGTTCCAGGTCTTAAGCTAGTCACACCACTGAGCTGGTGGAAGTGGTGTGACTTTTCTTTTCAAACATCAGCAAACGCCTACTGCTTGAATGTTTCACCTCCAGGCCTGAAATTTATTACGGTTGGCATGACTTATGGGGGGCTTATTAGATGTCCATTTCATAGCAGTAGCATCTTCTTCAGTAGTTAGGGATCTATCCTGGTACTTTGGGTGGAGAATATTCACAGGAAAATATGGTGGAATAAGTGCTTGATCTATCCACTTTCCTGCCTGTAATTTAACTTTGTTGGTTATTTCTTTCTCCGATGTCTCTTGAGGTTCTTTCCAAATTTCAACAGAATCATAGAGTCATAGAATCATAGAATATCAGGGTTGGAAGGGACCTCAGGAGGTCATCTAGTCCAACCCCCTGCTCAAAAGCAGGACCAATCCCCAATAAAATCATCCCAGCCAGGGCTTTGTCAAGCCTGACCTTAAAAACTTCTAAGGAAGGAGATTCCACCGCCTCCCTAGGCAACGCATTCCAGTGTTTCACCACCCTCCTAGTGAAAAAGTTTTTCCTAATATCCAACCTAAACCTCCCCCACTGCAACTTGAGACCATTAGTCCTTGTCCTGTCCTCTTCTACCACTGAGAATAGTCTAGAACCATCCTCTCTGGAACCACCTCTCAGGTAGTTGAAATCCTCCCTCATTCTTCTCTTCTGCAGACGAAACAATCCCAGTTCTCTCAGCCTCTCCTCATAAGTCATGTGTTCCAGACCCCTAATCATTTTTGTTGCCCTTCGCTGTACTCTTTCCAATTTATCCACATCCTTCTTGTAATGTGGGGCCCAAAACTGGACACAGTACTCCAGATGAGGCCTCACCAATGTCGAATAGAGGGGGACGATCACGTCCCTCGATCTGCTTGCTATGCCCCTACTTATACATCCCAAAATGCCATTGGCCTTCTTGGCAACAAGGGCACACTGCTGGCTCATATCCAACTTCTCGTCCACTGTCATCCCTAGGTCCTTTTCCACAGAGCTGCTGCCTAGCCATTCGGTCCCTAGTCTGTAGCTGTGCATTGGGTTCTTCCGTCCTAAGTGCAGGACCCTGCACTTATCCTTATTGAACCTCATCAGATTTCTTTTGGCCCAATCCTCCAATTTGTCTAGGTCCCTCTGTATCCTATCCCTGCCCTCCAGCGTATCTACCACTCCTCCCAGTTTAGTATCATCCGCAAATTTGCTGAGAGTGCAATCCACACCATCCTCCAGATCATTTATGAAGATATTGAACAAAACCGGCCCCAGGACCGACCCCTGGGGCACTCCACTTGATACCAGCTGCCAACTAGACATGGAGCCATTGATCACTACCCGTTGAGCCTGACAATCTAGCCAACTTTCTACCCATCTTATAGTGCATTCATCCAGTCCGTACTACTTTAACTTGCTGACAAGAATACTGTGGGAGACCGTGTCAAAAGCTTTGCTAAAGTCAAGAAACAATACACCCACTGCTTTCCCTTCATCCACAGAACCAGTAATCTCATCATAGAAGGCGATAGATTAGTCAGGCATGACTTTCCCTTGGTGAATCCATGCTGACTGTTCCTGATCACTTTCCTCTCCTCTAAGTGCTTCAGGATTGATTCTTTGAGGACCTGCTCCATGATTTTTCCGGGGACTGAAGTGAGGCTGACTGGCCTGTAGTTCCCAGGATCCTCCTTCTTCCCTTTTTTAAAGATTGGCACTACATTAGCCTTTTTCCAGTTATCTGGGACTTCCCCCATTCGCCACGAGTTTTCAAAGATAATGGCCAATGGCTCTGCAATCACAGCCGCCGGTTCCTTTAGCACTCTCGGATGCAACTCGTCCGGCCCCATGGACTTGTGCACGTCCAGCTTTTCTAAATAGTCCCTAACCACCTCTTTCTCCACAGAGGGCTGGCCATCTATTCCCCATGTTGTGATGCCCAGCGCAGCAGTCTGGGAGCTGACCTTGTTAGTGAAGACAGAGGCAAAAAAAGCACATTAGGTTGCCTCCCTCATTCATTAAGGGGCCCACACTTTCCTTGGCTTTCTTCTTGTTGCCAACATACCTGAAGAAACCTTTCTTGTTACTCTTAACATCTCTCGCTAGCTGCAGCTCCAGGTGCGATTTGGCCCTCCTGATTTCATTCCTACATGCCCGAGCAATATTTTTATACTCTTCCCTGGTCATATGTCCAACCTTCCACTTCTTGTAAGCTTCTTTTTTATGTGTAAGATCCGCTAGGATTTCACCGTTAAGCCAAGCTGGTCGCCTGCCGTATTTACTATTCTTTCGACACATCGGGATGGTTTGTCCCTGTAACGTCAACAGAAATCTTTCTGAAGTTTGTCCAAGGCGATGGAAATAGGTTTCAGTATATTCAGCGTATCTTCTACATTTTTTTGACTACTTTGGGGGTGATAGTTCCACCTATTTTGCCACGATTTTCTTCACAAATGGTCAGAGTAGGCAAGTTCTTAATAAATAGCTGAAGACAGTTAACCACTGAATTTCATTGTACATGTTGGGGGAGAACTAGTTTTGCATCCTCCTGCTATGTTCAGTGAAGCTGAAGCAAAGCAGTTGTTACAGAAGTATTTTGCTACTTCAACAACGTTTTTCTTTATTCCTAGAGTTGTACTTAAGTCTCTTTGATAAAAGATGCGTCAGCTGAGCACTGCAGCCATACGTTATAAATTTCCCTTCATTATCTTATTCTAGATTTCTTCTAATCTTTGCTACATTTGCAGCAGTGTTTGTGACAAAGCTATACACTTGAATTTTTGTTCAGTTTGTTATAGCTTTTACTGCTGCTACTTTTGAATATTCTGCTGTATGTGCATTTCCTTATTGTATCAATTGCTTCTGTAGGATAGACAACTGAATCTTCTGTTGTCACACAAGCACATACCACTGGATCATTGTGTATATTGCTCCACCTATCAAGATTCAGATTAACAAATTTCCTGTCAATGTTTTTTGCATGCTGTTCAATTGCTTTCTTGTACCCTGTATCCAGTAACCTTCCAACAAAGTCTGATCTACTGGATAGAGTGTAGCCTGGTCATAATGACTGAACCATGTCAATGAAATGTTTCTTGTGAACAAGACACGACGGAGAATTTGTTTGTATAAACAATCCAAGCTACTTTTATCTGTGGAGTCTCACTGGAATTTGCTGGTCCTCATTACCAGCACATCCATGGTTTGATTGGATGATGAAGAAAGTCTTTCTTTTTCTTTGATACATGTAATTTACTGTTTGATGTTTTGTTTAGTTGCAGCACTGCTGGTGATGCCAGCAGATGATTCTGATGTTGTAGACATTGCAAAGGGTGGGCATTCATAACCCCGTATGTCTAAGATGGAACCTGAAGCAAAATGTTAAGAAAATGTCATGGTCAGCGAGTGTTACTCAGAGCACTGATTTTAAAAAGTTGAGATCCTAAATGGAAGATTCGTACTTCTGTAGCTGTTTGTACCACTGATTAAATGATGTAATTTATTCTAAACCCAGTTTTATAGGGAAAATAATTAATAAATCATAATGATTATCTAAATCTGTTTAAACCCTTATCTCTAACAACATACCAATAGCTTGGGGAAAAAACTTTTAAAAAATTTTAAAATTCATAAATGCCTAATACAACTTTACTTTTAAACAGGAAGCCTTCACCTAGGATATTTGATTATACTCAGCAATAAAAATCGTTTCATAAATCCAGCAGGAACAGTTAAAAAAAAAATTAATCAATAAAATACTACCACAATGAACAAACATCAAAATATAATTGGTAACACACACATGTTGAAATACATAAGTAATCCACCCAAGATGCAAATTTATGACAAGAATCTAAGTTATCATTTACTGACCTAGTAAGACACGGTAGGCAGTACATAAGAATGGTGCAAAAATTAGTAAACCAGATTGTTCAGATGTGTCCACATCATCTTCAACATCATTGCCTTCTAAGGAGCGTTTTTCATAATGTTGCTTCATTCTGACAACCAGGCCTTGCATCTCTGTTGCACTTTTTCCATTTGGCATATGTTCCTTTTTAACCCAGAGGTACTGGGTAAATTTACTCTCAGGAATTTCTGTTTGGAGTCCGAGGCTGGGTCCCAGTGCCTGTGATGACTTCGCCGGTCTCTTGCACCTGGTAGTACAGCCCCTATTATGCCATATTTAGAAAGCTTTACCTCAAAAGTTAGATGGCTTTCCCTGATTCTTCTTTATATAGAAAAGCAGCCTTTTAACTCAAGTTTTTGATAGACACTCATCAATTCAGCATATTTATTTTATTTAATGTTTTAAGATGCTATAGTAAATTAAGGCCTTATATTTAGTATTACATTTTATTTTAATTTTAATTGGGTTTATTTTTAACAAATAACTAAATTTTTTTTAAATCAACAACAAAAAAAAAAACCATTAGTTTTTCTCCAACCTGTGCTGCAGTCCCGTGGAGCAGTGTTTCCCAACCCCTAGAGCAAAGAGCTGTAGGGATGGGAGGAGGGAGAAGCTGCCTCATAGCAACTCCACCTTCATTTTGTCCCATCAGCTGCTCTCACAGCTCCTCTTACTCAGAAGCACCAGGCCCTTTTGCAAAACTGCTTGCCTGCCTTCCCCTTCCCCCCCACCTCCCTGCCCCCCAGCCACCAACGTTTTCGGTCTGTGACCCGTAAAATGTTCATGTGATGGCCCAAATCCCATAATCTTTCGGAACCACAGAACTGAGCACTACTTCAGCCCATGGAAAGAACCAGCCTACTGGGCAGTGCCTGGTAGCCCAGCAGCCCTGTCTATGCCTTGTACCATGCATAATCTCAGAAAACAAATCTGTAATAACCAGTCAGCCACAGCTTTACTCAGTATTTGTGTGCAGCAGACACGGCTGTGGAGCATGGGTGGCTATTAACCACATGTGAATCTTGTGCAATAAATACAACTTTGAAAGCTGTTTAGAAATCTTTTTATTTGCACTAAAAGGGTGGTCCGCTTTCTGTAAAGCATCTGCGGCTTGGAAATCAGGGTAGAAATCTTACTAGATCAAGCTTTTCTTATGAGATTTCTTATGTTTCCTATTCACATATACAACAAAATCTCTCTTCTGCTGGTTTCTTGGAGCTGCTTCTTCTGGCTCCATCTGAAATCTAGAAAGGTTGAGACAAATGCAAATGAAAAAAGAAAAATAATTGTTCTATTTCCCCCCCCACTTTGAAGCACTTTGGTTTTGATTTGAGTCTGGGATAATGTTCAGATTTGTTCTCATTTTATCTGAACTGTGCCTAGGCAGAATGATTCATAGATGAAATGCAGGTTACTTTAAACTATAGAAGAATGTTGGTTAAAATGCCAGAAAAAATGCAGATAGAAGTAGTTAAATATTTGATTTTTTTTTAAGTACGTACATCTCTACTTAAAACAAAAAACAACCCAACTCTGCAAAGAAGGAGAATAAAACAACTCTACTGCTCTGCTTCAAAAACAAAAAATACCATAAAAATGTTGTTAGGAATGAGTAATGGCCGTGGATCTAGGCTTCTTCTGCAGACTTGCTGTACTCAGCAGAATCTAAGATTTCATTAAAAAGCATTTCTAGCACTTCTGCTTGCAGAGATAGCCCTTCCTTTATGCTGCTGTTTTGTTTGCTCTGCAGCCAACCAGACTAAAACAATATGCAGTACCATCAAAATGTGAACTAATTCCATTTGTCTTAACATAGCAATAGCATCAGCGGGGCCTGATTCTTTATTCCCTCCACCCACACCGAGTGCAGTCCATAGGGAGATGCACAAAATGCTGGATCACACCCAAGTGTTTACTATTTAAAGGTTGGGTTTTTTGTTTTTTTTGTTTTTTAGAAGATGGTTTGTCCAAAATAAATGCCCAGCTCTAGGAAGTGGAGCTTATTTTGTGAAATATCTAATGTTCTCCCCACAAAACTTTAAACTTCTAAAAAATGTTTCCAAAGCACAACAGAGAAAGATCTCTTTAACGTGGTCCGTTACCAACTAAATATTTAGGTTAAGTGTAGAAAGTAATTTAGTGTTGTGAATGCATTCACAATGCTAAATACATTTTCCCATTTTGTTGTTTGCATTCCTCATAAATATGCCATCTTGCTGATGCAGTTCAGGGCAACTCTCCTGTATTTCCCATCAGTAGTCCAGCAAGGGTGCCCACTCTCGGGCTTCCGGCTCCCCAGCCATTGCCTCTCACGGTGGAGATTCTTGTCTTTCTCGTCTGACCAGGGTATTTCCAGGCTGCACCGTTCCCTGCCTGCACGGTTACCCCCAGCATAGACAAGTTGCCCAAGGACACCTGCTTGCTTTCTCTTCAGAGACTGATAATAGGTTTATTTGCTCCAGGTATAAGGTACCACACAGCACTGTCTAAGGAAGCCTGCTTTACTCTTAAAGTAAAAAGCATTACAGAAAAAACACATTAAAACAATAAAAGTATCTACAGTAAGCTAATAAGCTTACCAGGGTTCACCCTAACCCTAACATGGATTCTGACAGGAACAGTCCTTCATGCCCCCTGCAAGGGGGATTCCCTGTGGTTACAAGTTCAGCTCAGAATAAGGCCTCAGTAGGCCCAGTCCTTCCAACTTACCCTACGGATTGGGGCCATCCATTGACCAGGGGTCCTTCTGTTTGCTGGATCAGGAAGAAGGTCCTGAGCCAGTTTAAAACCAGACTGTTTATCCAAAAACCCGTCCTTTGTCTGCTGATCCCTGGAGAATCCAGTTTGAACTAATATATGCTAGGGATGTAAAAGGTCAACTGGTAAGCATTAGGCTTACTGTTAACCGACCGTAACCATTAACCCTGGCGGCCCTGTGCTGGCTGGAGGGATCCCAACCCTGGCTGCGCCGCGTGGGCAGGAGGGGTCCCGGCTGCACCACACCAAGCTATCTGGCCAGAGGGACCCCAGCCCTGGAGAGGTCCCAGGCCCTGCTGGGCCGGGTTAACCAGTTAAATGATATAATTTAAATCATTTAACTGTGTAACTTTTTAAACTGATATTTACATCCCTAATATATGCATACCTCTCCAGGGGAGTGGCATGAAAAGGGTTGATAAGGAGGAAGTACATTAGTATCCCCCCTCCTTACTAAGGAAGGTACATATAATGCCACAATAACACATACACAGTTGCATTTTAATACAGTTTACCCCAAAGGTATTAACCCTAATTCCATAACTTTTATCTTCATTCTATACAGTTCATTCATGATATTGCAGAATGTTGTCAGTCTGTCACGCTTCTCAGCATAATCATAGAGCAGGCCCTTATATAAGCATGAGATGTTCATTTAACATTTGGCACTTCTGAAGGGGGATAAAAAGTTGTTAGAACATCTTGCCAGTATTCTACAAATGTTGGTTGACCTTTGTAATGATAATTGGGTCTTGCTGATCTTATTCTACTGTAAAGAGTCCAGTCTCTTCTAGACGTTTGTGTGACTATTTTTAGATGAAATTAGTAACTCCTTTCCCCACTGCCTATCCACCCAGATACCCTGGTGGATGACTCCTCCCAATTAAGAAAGTGTTTTTTAGGACACACACAAATGTAAAATTAAATAAAGTATTTTGAATACAAATGATACGTAGTTTTCTTTGACACATTCTGTATTAAGACTGGAGTTCACAATTTCCCATCTTTTTTTGACTTGGTTAAGCATCACGTGTCACTGTCGAATGCATCGTTATTCAGGGTCCAGTTCCCACTGAGATCATTAGGAATTATGTCATTGACTTGTATGGGAGCAGGATCCAGGTCTGAACAAATGTACAGTCCTGATTTAAGCAGCAATCCATAACCTTTGTTATTATTAGGCTATATTAGTTCCCTGAAATCCTGACAAAGGACCCAATTCAGCAAAGCCCTTAAGCACTGACTTCAGTTGGAGTTAAGCATATGCTTAAGGGCTTTGCTGAATTGGGGCCAAAAATGCCTGTCCTGATTAAGTAGAGTAACTGATATGCAAAGGCTAAGTGGCTTGCCAGTTCCTAAATGGAATTGTCCAAAGGTGGGCAGGTAAGGGAATGCTACACTATCTGGTATTACTATTCCTGCTAAATAGATGCATGATACATTGTCTGTCTGAATCTACATAGCCTATGGGTGACCCTCCTTGGGACAGCTCTGTGATGTCATCGTAGGCCATGATCCTACCATGTGCAAATAAGGTGACCACCCATCCCAAATTGGGTGGGACAGTCCTGAAATGCAGAGTTCAAGTCCCAGTCCTGGGCTGAATGACTCTGGGACAGCATTTGTCCTGGATTTCCTGTGGCGCTGCTCCATGCTTGCGTGAGGCTCAGGGGTGGCCCCAGCCTCTTGCTGAGGTTGGCCTTTTCCACTCGCCATGAGGCCCCATCTCCTGGTCTTTCTCCCCCTGGCCAAGCCAGAAGCAGGAGCCAGGCAGTAGTAAGAGCTGCCCAGGGAGTCCGAGTTGCTCTGGAGAGCCCTGGACCTTCCACCTGCCTTGGGGGTGGAGACATGGGACTGGGGCTGCTCTAGGGCCCCTCGGCCCCCTGCCCACGGCAGGCGGAGGGTCCGGGACTCCCCACAGCAGCACAAAAGGCTCCTTGGGTGGCTCTTAACCTGGACTGGCTTCCAGCCTGGCCAGGGGTGGGGTCTTGGGGGAAGAGGAGGAGTGGGGGGTGGGGTCACAGAGAGGGGCGGCATCTCCTACATGTGTCCTGCTTTTGCCTTTTGAAAAGGTGGTCACGCTACATGCATCACGTGGTCTGACTGCTGTGCCTGTAGAGAACCCCACTGGGACTCCATGTGGATGCAGCAGTTCGCCTGCATGTTTCAGGATTGAGATTCATAAACTTTTTGGGTCAGGAACCATATTTTTCTTTTCTTGTTTGTTCAACACCTAGCACAGCAGGGCCCTAATCAGGATCAGGGCCTGTATGCACTTTCCAAATGTAATTAATCCCCTCTTTCCTGCAGCCTGCCCTTGTCTTATAAGTGTGTTCTTTGGGTTTAGTGGTACACAAAGAGATCAAAGAGAACCAGTCAGATGGGATCTCAGGAGATTATTTCTTTTCTTTTAATAAAACAAGAATATTCTTGAGATCAAACGTGTCTGTGATCAGTCGTTGAGAAGGTGGCCAGACCTCCCTTTGCTTGAAGGCAGGTATGGCCGATCAGCAAGGAAATGTGGAGTTTCAACTCTATGTAATCGTTCTCTGGGATAGTGAGGATACTGCTGTTGGGCAAGAGATTTTTGCCTGCTCTGTGCCAAATTCTGCCCTTTAAAAAGTCCCAGGTAACCCCTATTGAATTCAAAAGGGGTTGCATATAAGTAATGGAAGGCAGGATTTGGTGTGTGAGGAAAATGGGAACTTGAGCACGTGAAATGGAATTCCCAGCTAGAGGTGTCCTGGCACCTTTTTGGTATAGACAGATATTTTCTAGCCTTCAAGAGACACTGGCCCCAATTTGGGAAAACACTAGAGCGCTTGCTTCAGTGCTTTCTCAGGTAGGGATGCTTTCAGAGTCGGGTCTAGTTTGAACTTGATATCTAGTCAATTTGGAGGGAGGGAGGGAGAATGTTACGTTGCTTCAGGTACTACTGTGTTTGCACAGTGCCTGGCACAGTAGGGTCCTGTTTGCAGTTGGTCCCTAGACAATACTATAATAAAAACATTAGCGCCTGGGTCAACCTGCAAATCTTTGTAGCTTTACAGCCTTGTTTCCCTAATTTAAAAATTAAAATCTGTCCCCTACCCCCATCCCTTTTCTGCACCAGGTGATATAGCAAGAGACCCACACAAACAAAATTGACTGCCTAAACCAAGGGAACAATGAAACTGTCTATACACGTAGGGTTGTCACATGCACAGAGTAAACATAGTGGTAGAAAGGAAATGTTTCCTTCCCACTGTCTTTCTATTATTTCAGTTATGGGTGTTGCTTGTAAATGATAGTAGGCAAAACAGTTTGAACAGAAGCTTAATTTTTGAGCTGACATCCTTGTAGTGCATCACTTTTCTGGTCAAATGTGCTAAAAAGTTTTTTTTTTTTCCTTCCCCTCCTTCTTTGATAAATTGTATTTAAATGTTTGTGCTTCTGAAGTAGAAGTAGTAAGTGTGTGTGTGCGTGTGAGAGAGAAATATAAATAAGAGGAAGATTGGTTAATGGAATGGAGTTGGCCAGTGTTTAAGATAGCATTCAAGCAGAATGGCAAAGTAACATCAGAGCAACTAATTACAGTTGCACTGTTCTGCAATTTCCAATCTTAAATGAAGGCAGAATAAAATTAGGTCACTCTAGCCTGCTCTGCCTCAATAAGTAATGGAACCGGTCTGCTCAGCGGGATGGAAGTTTTGTTTCAAGTTCCTTCACAGCCGTCTCAGTGTTTCTCTGAACTCTCTAATAATTTGCCTGGCATCCTGAGATTAGGAAGAGACAGTGAATCTTGGCCATTAGTATAGAACTGTTTCATGGCTTTAATGTACCGAAGATATAAATAGCGCGCTCTCTCTCTCACCCCCTCAACAATAGGACATGACTGCAACAGGTGTTGTCCTGTGCTAGTATTTTGCATGGTACGAGTACCCAAATACATCTTGAGTTTTGTATTGGTTTCAGTGTCCTCTGGGTGTTCTTCTTTTGTTGTTAAATGTCAGTTGACATTTAGCAAGTGACAGTTAAAAACGAAGATGCTCGTTAATGTGGTAGGAATCAGCATTTTGGGGGGTGAGGCGGGGTATGCTGTTTCTGTGTACAATCTATTTATGTGCAGTGCTCTGAATTTATGAGCAGAAAAAATAAGGGGACTCTAACACTGGGCATTGGTAATAATGGGACATAGAATCTCTTGAATGTGGTTGAGCCTGGTTTGAATCTAGCTCAGGTCCAGAGTGACAGAACTGTTACAGTACTATTTATAATTGCTGGGAGGGCTAGGGCCAGATTGTGATACCCTTATTGTCCAGCTATACAGAAAGGAGGACAGCAGACATTTTGTTATGAGTTTAAGCAGCCTACAACTTCATCATTAGATGTCTGGGACTACCTGGCAGATAAAAGTTTACAGTGCAGGTAACCCTATGTTCATTCCACAATTACCCAGGAGGCTTCCGCCAGCTCCCCTTCTTTTCCATCCACGTCATCCACTCCCCCACTTTGCAGTGAGAACGCAGGCTACCTGGTGTTCTCAGCAAAGAGGCCAAGCAGTTTAAACAGGGAGAATAAAGCCTGGAGGGGGCTTCCTTAGACCAGGCCAATGTAGGGAAACTTGCATTGCCATTGATGATGCTCTTGGGTACTTTGAATAGAGGACGTTTGTTTCTAGTGATGTTAACCTGGCACCTTTCATGAGCACAGTGTTTCCTTGCTGTCACTCTCATTCACACAAAATTAAAAATAATGTGCAAATAATAAACAGGGGAAAGACTTACCTTGCAGTTACTGTTAAGCATCACTCTTTCATTTAACTCATTTTTCTCTCTGTCAGATGCGAGAGTTGTGTGGAGCTGCTGTTTGTCCGGGGGGCCGGAAACTGTCAGGAGTGTGATACCCCGCTGCGGAAAAGCAACTTCAGAGTGCAGCTCTTTGAAGACCCTGCCATCGACAAGGAGGTGGAAATTCGGAAGAAAGTATTGAAAGTGTGAGTATTGTAGTTCAGAAAACTAAATTCAAATGGACTTAAATTATTTCCATCTTCAAAAAAGGATTTATTTTTGCCAATGGGAGTATGTGTGTGTGGATCTAAAGATTCAGATGTCTTAATTTTGTTTTGTTTGAAGATTTAAGTGCCTAATTTTAAAAAAGGAATTGATTTGCTCTGCAAGCCATGTAACTGGTTGACCTCATTAGGAGCAGAGGCTCATCATGACCTTGAGGTGTCTTTGCTTTCCTAACCAGGTCCACTCTGTGTAATGTGGGGTTGTTGTGCTTGCCTCCTTGAAAAGGGTTTACCTTCCAAACTGAATTGGCTCTAGAGTGCGAGGACAATAGTTGCTTTGTCCTTTTTGAGGTGAATCAGTGAGTGGATCAAGGAACAGGAGCCTTGTTATTGTTGCATCTGGACCTAGGTTTTGAACCATGGAGTTTGAAGATGTGAGGGTCCCACATATGAAGACTGGGGCTGAACCCTGTAAGGTGGGAGGGTCCTGGAGCTCCAGCTCTAGTCTGAGCCCAGAAGTCTGCACAGAAATTAAACAGGCCCTACAGCCTGACCCTTTCCAGCCCATGTTGGCTGGCACTGGCCAGCCCTGAGTTTTTCTTTGCTGTGTAGACATATCCATAAAGTCTTCTGTGTTTGACATACAAGTGTTGGTAAAGAGTCTACCAACATTTCCTGAATCTTTTTTTTTTGTTTTATTATTACAGACATACTTGCTGACAGGTATTTTGAAATAAAGTTACCAAAAATAATTGAAAATGGCATGATTATATTGTTACTTTATTATATTGTGCACAGAATTTTTAGGGTGTGGGGTTTTTTTTGTGTGTGCAGAATTCCCTCAGGAGTAAAATTGTTGTTCTCTCACCTTTACTGCTGAAAACTGTTTTGGTCAGAAATAAAGGATTGTGTGAAAGAGTTACTGATGCTGAAGAGATGAATCCCACAACATTTTATGTTTGTTTGTCTGTCCCTCATTTTGTGTCATTGTTGCATCCCACATGCGAGCTTTGAGAGGTGTGGGTGCCTGGGCTCAAATACGGTGGCACTTAATGGCTGCACCAGAGCTGGACACAAAGCCAAACTGCATACTCTTTAGCCATTTCCACAAGGAGCTGAGGTGGTTATTTTCTAGCTGAGAGTACTCCTAGTAAGTCTGCTCTTTTTTTTTTAAGTAGTGTCTGAGGAGCTGATTTGGAATTGGTACACGCTAGCCTATGCCTCCACTTCTTTGCAGCTCCAGAAACGTGATAAAGACTCAGGTGTAGCACTGGTTCAGACAGTGGTGGTCTCTTCACTGGGGGATGGGCAGTCCTATTTCACTTTAAAGGAGCCATATAGTATTCTGACCATAATAATCCTTGGCCATATATACCATGTATGAAGTGAGCCCAGTGTTGAATTCAACTGCCATCTCGGTGCATTATGCAAACACTAGTTTCTCGTCTCTCTCAGATACAATAAAAGAGAAGATGACTTTCCCAGTCTAACGGAATATAATGATTTCCTGGAAGAAGTAGAAGAAATTGGTAAGTCTTAATGCTTACATTTTTGATGTGCTGTGCTCATGAGACCACAGGCTTTTATCTTCCGACTGCCTAATAGAATATCAAAGCTGCATTTCTTTAATAGGGTTTATCATGGTATCTGATGTTTATCTAATTACTTTCTCCTTACATTTTTAATCATATTTGTCCAGTTGGGGGACATATTTAAGTAATAAACATTTATCTGCAAAAGAAAAACTATGATGCATAGAGGAAGTGGTGTTCTATTGCTGGAAAGGAAATGCACACAGGGCATTGGTGGTGCTGCAAAAGAAAAGATTAAACAAAGAAGAAAAATTCGAATTCTTATTATATGCCTCTGTTAGCTTTGTTTACCATGACAGCAGCCATATGGTGTCTTTCATCATTTTGCTTCTGTGAGTACAGTAGTTGGAAGCTGCTTTGAAGCAGATGACCTTACATACCACTGTGGCAGCATTTTATGTTGCTACGCGGGAGAGGAAGGTTTAGGAGCAGACGCTGAACTCTTTCTCCTTGGATTTGCTGAAGCAGAGACTTGCCCTTTGAGGGAGGAATTTGTTTGTATTGGAGTTCATTTTCCACTTTTTTAGAGTTACTCAAGATTTATGGAAAGGTGATGGAGTCTGCATAGACAAAAATAGAAGTGTTCAGAGGAGTCGCTCTTAAATTGTTTGTTTGCTTTTTGGAGGTGGACTGAAGGGGCTGGGTACTTTCAGGGAAGGCAATGATTTAGGTTTAAAAGAAAACATGAAGGTGATCTTGCTCCCTTTTAACTCTTCAGCAAAGAAGAGTAAGCATTCCTCTAAACTTTGTTGGTGTTAGCTTCAGAGAGTTGCATTCCCCACCTTTTCAGCTATAAGTAGCATGTTGTTGTTGGCATCAGAAGGTAGAAACTGGAGAGTTAATGTGTTTGTCTGGGAAACTTCAGATATAGCCAGGCAGGCCAAAGCCTTTGGGAGAGGTAGGTAGAGTGTGTGTGTCTGTGGGAGGTTCTAGCAACTTAGACAGATTGTTGAAATGATGCTGGGAGAATCTATTTTGTGCTTATGAAACAGAAGAGAATATTTTGCAGCATTTGCCATAGGCTTCCATCTCATTATTGCTATTACCATGGCTTGAAACATCCATTCGCCTCAGATGAATGGAAAGCTTGGCTGAGTGGGTAGGAGTATGTGCACCATCAAGTTTTCTACAGAGTTTTAAGATTCTATTTATATTTCTAGCTCTCATGGTTGATGTTAAATTACCAAATGTGAACCAAGTGCAAATCAGTACCATGCTATAGCACTGCATGGCCGACTGGCCCCTATATAATACATGACAATTGCTGTTGACTGCTGATACAGCACACAGATTAGGAAGCTGGTATAGGTGGAAGCAGAAATTGACCTTCCATTGAGGTTGGTAGAGGTCAATAGTGGATTGAAGTTCAGCTTCACCTTGCTCTGGATGCCTGGTAAATTTAAAAGTAAATAAATAAATAAATAAGCCGTAAGACCTAAAATAAAAATAGGTTTCAGAGTAGCATCCGTGTTAGTCTGTATTCGCAAAAAGAAAAGGAGAACTTGTGGCACCTTAGAGACTAACCAATTTTTCCACTTTTATGAATCCGATGAAGTGAGCTGTAGCTCACGAAAGCTTATGCTCAAATAAATTGGTTAGTCTCTAAGGTGCCACAAGTACTCCTTTTCTGTTTGTAAAATAAAAATGTGGTTAATAGAACAAAGTATATAAAACATGGAGCAGTGTCTATCTCTGCAGCCCCTGGGACATTTTTGTTGCTGTTTCCCCAATGGTTGTTTCTTTGGAGTTCAACTTGAGCACGTCTTTTACAGTGTCTTCTCTCATTAGATGTGATCTATAACCTTATTTGAAAGATTAATTTCCCCTTCACAAGAACCCTATTATGCTTAGTCTATTTTCCTTTATTTTTTTAAACAGAAAGAACAGGGAGAACGCTGGTGATATAGCAACAAACATAAACGTTGTGGTACTGACCTGCCAATATTTCCACCCTCCCCCCCACACTTTGAAGTGGTTTAGAATGCAACCATTTAAAAAAATGGTAATTCCCCACGAAAAATCAGTTTGACAATTTTTAGCATATTGTAGACACTTAATTGTCATTAACACCAAGAAAAAATGAATGGGGTAAATTCTGCTTTGGGTCAGCTGGGCACAACACTCATTGAAATCAATGGGACATACATGTGCCTCACAAAGAGCAGGAATAGGCCTTAGAAAGAACACTGCTGCAAGTACAACAATGTGAGCCGGACCCTTTTTGTATGCTATCTACTCTTTTCCCTTCCATATTGCTTCTTAAACTATTTTTTTTTAAACTTAGTTCTGAGCTCTTTTTGACAGGGACTGTCCTTTTAGGATGTGTGTGTACTGTACTTAGCACAGTATGGTCCTGATCTTTGAGTAGGGCCTCTAGGCATTACTACCATACACATAGTTGTTAATAATTACTGCTTTTTAAAGCATGAAGTATAGTCAAGTGGGAAAAAGTGACTACTATTCATGTGCCCTATGGGCATTTCTACTTTTTCAAAGCCTTTTTTGTAGTAACCATTGTGTAGTGACTTGTGTTCATGCCAAAATTACTATCTAGTGAATGTTTACTGGATGTAAAGAACTAATGCCTGTGACTTTTTCCCTGTTTTCCCTGTGGGTCACATTAACTTCATTAACGAAGGAAACGACACAATGCAAAGGCATGCAGCTCTCTCAAAATGTAAAAGACGACAGAGATACAGAGAGCTTCTGCACCTCCCCAGCCAAAATGTCCCTTATTTGACCTGATGGGGATGAGTAATTGGAAATAATTGTAACTGTGCAAGCACTTTAAAACAAACAAACAAACATCTTTTTACAGTAAAAAGAGAACTGAGATGGAACATCCATAATTCATAATACCTAATTTAGGTTTTTCTAGATGGCGTATTGATTTTTTTCCACCGGCCCCCTAAAAGAGGGTATGGGCAGAAGAGGTTGGGTTGTTTCAGCATCAACTGCAGATGGCAAAAGCAGTGTTTTGGGGGGAGGTGGTGGAGCATTGGCAATCAGCTTCGTTTTGAAGCTCTGTGCTTTCAGGGGTCATCTCTGTGCCACTCCCAGTCTCTAAGTGTCAATGAGCATTATGATGACTGCTCAGAAGCAGAGGCTAGAAATGATGGGGTAGAAAAAGTGATGTTTGTGCTACACCAATACTTACCAGTAAGTTTTTAACTTAATTTGTAGCTGTCTTAGCCAGTAATATCTACATTAAGCACTAAGTCCATGTGTATAAAATATCGCAGGATAATGATTTACAATTTTGTTTTTTTAATTTCTATTGGCTAATTAATGGACTTGAGAATAAGGAAAGTGCTAACCTGTAGGAGAAATATTCATTGACCTTTTTTTATTTTATTGGTAAGGCAGCACAATAAATCAATTTTTCCCTTATTAGGAAATAGGAAAGAAAATCTTGACTGTATCCCAGCTGATAACATAAACTTCATTATAAAGTACATTGACTGTCTGTCAGATTGTTTTGTGACATCCATACACTTTTTGGTTGCTTTGTAAAGTCATGTGATTCTAATTCTGTTTTTGTTTTTTAATCCATTTGGGTTAAATCTTGTTCCTGATTCTACTGTCATGGGTGGCCCTGATGCAGGAGAATCCAGGCATTTCCCTTGTGGATAAGGGCTGGGCACATGAATTGGGGCTCTTGCAGATTGTCCATTTACCTAGTTGACTGTTTAGGTCTGCTTCAGCAAGAACTCCTTATGCCCCAGAATGGAAGGGGTTGGGGTTGGGCCAGTGAATCATGCCTGCATACGTCCTCCAGCCATTCTACCTCACAGGAGAATCTTGCTTGAATATTCTTCAATGGCAAGAATTCTTTCTAGCAACAATAGCTATCTGCATTAAAAGAAACACTAATTATCAAGAGAAGGCTCAAAGTTGGTAATGTCCTCAATCGAAAGTGTGAGAGATTTTGATGATGCTGATTTAAACACCAGTAATGGATATATTTACCATAAACAATGCTGCTTTCCCAGACCAATGGTTGCTTCACATGGCTTTAAGACTTGTCTCAAAGGTTAATTTTAAATCCCATAATAAACTATCAGATTGTTTTTCCTTTTGTTATGAGATTAATTATTAGCATTGTTAAAAATAGAGATTATCTCACTCTGTCAAGGCTGGATTTCAGGAAATCTGTGGAGTTTTGCCTAAATAGAATTAAACATTTTGGAAAATACAATAGGCTTCTTGTTGTATTTCAGCAGCTGTCTAAAGGCAGGTCAACTTCTAAAGCAACCAATGTGAGATGAATAAGGAAGTAAATAATTCTCCTATACAAATTGGCTTCTGTGTCTTTACCTTTAAGATTTTCAGGCCCATTATATGAGCTTATATTATGCTTCAGAATAGAAAGTAATAAGACTGGCTTGCCTTTGAAATCTTTGCAGAATAGCCATCTGCTTTGCTAGTCATACTCATAAATTTTTTTACTAATTTTTAGCTAGGAGTAATGTAGGATTCCTGGTTTTAACTCTTTGCTTGTTGATTTGAAACTTTTTTTAGATGTTGCTATTAAAATTACACCCCCCACCTCTCAAAACCCGTAACTGGCCAAATTCTACAGACCATGTCTGAGCAACTCTCCTTACTGAGGTCAGTGTAAATTCTATGGAATTGGGCTCAACCATCAATATGGTGACACCATATTTTAAATGCTCGTGGTTGCAGTATTGTTTGTTCTATGGCTTACGTTCACCAATCCTCAAATATCTGCCGTTATTCACGGACCGAGAAGAATTCAATTAAATGCCCTTAACAAAAAGGAGCATGCCAGCCTGCTAAGCTAGGTTGTTGTAATTGTATAGCGAAAATATTTTTTTAAAACTTCGGTTAGGAAGTAGTGCTTTTAGAAGATTTAGCCATTAGACTATGTATGCTATTAATAGTTTTGGCTAGATAATGACCAGCAAAGAAGGCTCTACATCCAAGAGTTTAGCTTGCGTACTTGCCAATGTAGGTTTTTATAATATAGGTTAGACCAAATCTAACTCTTTAATGTTTTAAACCTTGATGTCTAGAGATTTTGGGGGAATTAAGGGAAGGTGCTGGGAGATGCTGTGTTGAGGCAAGGAAGTGAATCTGTTTGCTGCCTGTGGCCTGCCTACCTACCTATCTACTGAGAATTGTGATTTGTCCCTCAGTTGATACCCACTCCCCCTGCAACCTGCCTTCCCCATTGCCAGTTCTTGACTGCTTCTTCAGGCTAGGCACTGGAAAAAGGGTGGTGATTCAACAATGAGTTGGCAAAATTACTCAAGGTAGTTAAGTCCAAAGCAGATTTCAAAGAGTTACAAAGGGATCTCACAAAATTGGGTGACTGGCATGGGCGGTGGGTATCATAGTTTGGGGGAGGCTGTGCCTCCCTCAACAGCCAGGAGTGGCCCCGCTTATGCTCCTCCCCCAGTTCCCTTCCTGCTTCCTGGTCTGTGAGCCGGCTCTTCCCATGTGCTGGGGCTGGCTCTAGGGCCACATCTCTTGCCCTTCCTCCCTCCTGGCGATCCGGAGGCTGGGCCCGGCAGCAGCAGTGGGGGCTCTGAAGGGGCAGGGCCGCAAGCAGAAAGGCAGAGCTGGGGGCTAGCCTCCCCAAGGCAGTGGCTCACATGCCACTGATGGTGACTGGGCAATAAAATGACAGATGGAAATTCAGTGTTGATAAATGAAAAGTAAGGCACATTGGAAAACATAATCCCAACTGTACATACAAAAGGATGGGGTCTAAATTAGTTGTTACCACTCAAGAAAGAGATCTTGGAGTCAGTGTGGATAGTTCTCTGAAAACATTTGCTTAATATGCAGCAGCAGTGAAAAAAGCTAACAGAACATTAGGAACCATTAGAAAAAGGATAGATAATCAGATAGAAAACATCATCATAATGCCACTACATAAATCCATGGTATGCCCACATCTTGATTACTGCTTGCAGATCTGGTTGCCCCATCTCAAAAAAATCTATTAGTATTGGAAAAGGTACAGAGAGGGCAAGAAAAATTATTTGGAATATGGAACAGCTTCCATATGAGGAGAGATTAAAAAGACTGGAACTTTTCAGCTTGGAGAAGAGATGACTTAGGGGGGATATGATGGAGGTCTATAAAACCTTTGGTATGGAGAAAATAAATAAGGAAATGTTATTTACTCCTTCACATAACACAAGGACGAGGGGTCACCCAATTACGTTTAATAGGCAGCAAGTTTAAAAGAAGCAAAAGGAAATACTTCTTCACACAACGCACATTCAACCTGTGGACCTCGTTACGTGGGAATGTTGTGAAGGTCAAAACTATAACCGTTTTCAAAAAAGATAAGTTCATGGAGGATTGACCATCCTGGCTAATAGCCATTGATGGACCTGAGATGCAACCGTACGCTCCAGGTGTTCCTAATGTCTGTTTTTCAGAAGCCAGGAGTGGACAACAGGATGGATCATTCAATTGCCTGTTCTGTTAATTCTCTCTGAAACACCTGGCATTGGTCACTGTTGGAAGACAGGATACTGGGCTAAATGGATCATTGGTCTGGCCCAGTATGGCTGTTTTTATGCTCTTATGATATGACGATGGTGGAGAGGAACTTGCATAGAGCCCAGAGAGGTCCTATGCAGGGAGCTGATGCTTACAGCTGTGGGGAAGACAGCTTGTGAGGTAGCTATTCTGAAACCTTGTTTTGAGTCTGGGTGAGGGAGCAGAAGAAAGAATCTGATGTTCTGTTCTGTGGGGCCGGAAGGAGAGAGGAGTGATTGGCGTCTAGCCTACTCAGTAACGGGCTCTAAGGGCCGATTGTGGATTTGGAATGGGTTTAAGAAGATAAAGTGAGAAAGAGAGAGAAATTTATTCTGCCTCCCCCGCCCTTGTGGTCCCACGGTGAATGTTTTGAACCATGCAGATATGACGTTTGTCAGCATGTGTCAGGACCTGTTCAGCCTATTATGGTTCAGTTTGAAAAATTTTTTCCAAACAGTCACGTTTGTAAAACCCAGTTTAGAAAATCATCCAGCAGTGAGGTTATAGAGGAATACCCCTGCTGCTCAGGTGACCAAAGACATTTGGCTTCTCATTTTCTACCTCCTCATGCACCTGAAGTGTACCTGGGTATCCTGCCAGGGCAGTGTACCTCTGTCATGTGCTTTTTCTTTCTTGTGTTATCGTAGGTTTAGAGAGCTGATGTGCTGGATTTAAATTGTAAGAAGTTCTGACACTCGCATGCAGCTACTTTCATTGCCGGGCTCTGATCAGAAATGTGGTTGTACGTCAGCATTTTCACATGACCATTCTTTTCAGCCACTGTGCCCAAATGTCTAACAGCTTGTATGTTGGAAGCTACAGGTTGGAAAGCTGGAGGTCAAAACAAGATTAAAATAACTGGTTTTCTTGAGGAAATGTTGCATTGCTAAAATAGTAGAAGTATTCCCTGCACTTTTTTTTTTAAATTCTAAGGTTTCAGAGCAATATAATGTTGAAAAATGCTGTCTCTTTTGGGAGAGAGCAGCATAAGAAATGAAAATCCATGTTGAGCAATCTCTCTCAAAACACAAGGGGCCTAGTTTTCAAAGGCAGAGAGCATTCACTATTATTAACTTGTATTACAACAACATCTAGTGGCCCCAGCTGAGGTCAAGGGTCCATTGTACTAGGTGCTGTTTGTGCTCATAATAAGGGATAGTCCCTGCCCTAAAAACTTAAAATCTAAATAGAGCAAGCAGATGAAGTGTGGGAGAAAAATAGTATTATTTCCCCCATTTTTACAGCTGAGGGAAGAGATACATACAGGTGTTAAATGATTTACCCAATGTCACATAGGGAATGTGTGGCAGATCTGGGAATTAAACCCAGATTTCTGAGTCCAATTAAGGGCCTAAACCGCAAGACTGTCCTGTCTCCGAAATAACTCTGAAGTCAGTCTGGGGTTGTCAGAGTAGTAGCCGTGTTAGTCTGTATTCGCAAAAAGAAAAGGAGTACTTGTGGCACCTTAGAGACTGGGATTCATCAATTCTGAAAGTCGGGCTAAAATAAACTGAAAATCCTTTCGATCATTACTTCTTTGTAAGAAAGGGGTATAAAGCATTTGTTCATTTGTTTTTTAGCTGTAATCTACCATGCCACTTTATATTCATCATATTCAGCCCAATTGCTCCAGTTGAAGGGATTACAAGTTTCCCTTACCCAGGGATAAGTATTGAGCTCTCTGGGTAGGAACCTAGGCCCATGATTCCTGTTGATGTGTCAGGGTGAAAACTAGAGATATTAAGTTAGCTATCCCTAAACATTTTAGGCAGCTACAAAAGTGTGTCATGCTTTATGGATGCTATACTATTTATTTATTTATTTATTTATTTTAAAACCCAGACTAGTGGAATTAGCCACGCTTCCTGAAAATGAATGCTAACTCACTGGTTACAAGAGCGTGCTGTATTTTTCCAAAGTTACTTTTGTTTGAAATATGAGTGGCATCATGCCCCTCACCACCTTTCTTGTGCCACTATCATTGGTTCCAGCTCCTTGTTACTTCATTCCAGATGAAAAGCTACTAAGCAGCAACCTATATCTCTGTCATTGTCTCTCTCCTTTTTTGTTCTGCCAATGACACCTGCTTTGTTCTTCCCTTCTGCCTCTCCCACCACTCTGCCACCTTCTTTGTGGCTCTCTAGGCATGGAATGCTCTTGCCCAATTTGTGGGCTGATAGAGCTCTCTTGCCTACTTCAGAACTCTCCCAGAAGCTCACTTCTTCTACTGTACCTATGCAAAGTGTGAGTGGAGAAAGGATGCAAGTCAAATGGACAAACACAAGCTAATGGAACCAGATGGGTTCCTGCCTACTGTTAGATTAAAAAAATGGAAATAGTATATCAGCTACACTTGTGTCCTGTTGAATTACTGAGCACTTCCGTGCGTAGAGGGCAGCAGTGACCATGAGATGGCCGAGTTCAGGATCCTGACAGAAGGAAGAAAGAAAGGAGAGCAGCGGAATATGGACCCTGGACTTCAGAAAAGCAGATTTTGACTCCCTCAGGGAACTGATGGGCAGGATCCCATGGGAGGCTAATATGAGGGGGAAAGTAGTTCAGGAGAGCTGGCTGTATTTTAAAAAAGCCATACTGAGGGCATAGGAACAAACCATCCCGATGTGCAGAAAGAAGAGCAAATATGGCAGGTAACCAGCTTGGCTTAACAGAGAAATCTTCGGTGAGCTTAAACTCACAAAGGAAGCTTACAAGATGTGGAAACTTGGACAGATGACTAGGGAGGAATACAAAAATATTGCTTGAGCATGCAGGGGTGTAATCAGGAAGGCCAAAGGACAATTGGAATTGCAGCTAGCAAGGGAAGTGAAGGGTAACAAGAAAGGTTTCAAGGGCAACAAGGAGGAGGTCAGAGAAAGTGTGGGACCCTTACTGAATGGGGGAGGCAACCTAGTGACAGACGATGTAGAAACAGCTGAAGTACTCAGTTCTTTTTTTTGCCTCTGTCTTCACAGACTGGGTCAGCTCCCAGACTGCTGCACTGAACAGCACAGTATGGGGAGGAGGTGAGCAGCCCTCAGTGGTGAAAGAACAGGTTAAGGACTATTTAGAAAAGCTGGACAAGCACAAGTCCATGGGGCCGGATGCGCTGCATCCGAGAGTGCTAAAGGAGTTGGCGGATGTGATTGCAGAACCATTGGCCATTATCTTTGAAAGCTCATGGCGATCGGGGGAGGTCCCAGGGACTGGAAAAAGGCTAATGTAGTGCCCATCTTTAAAAAAGGGAAGGAGGAGGATCTAGGGAACTACAGGCCAGTCAACCTCACCTCAGTCACTAGAAAAATCATGAAGCAGGTCCTCAAGCAATCAATTCTGAATCACTTACAGGAGAAGAAAGTTATCAGGAACAGTCAGCATGGATTCACCAAGGGCAAGTCATGCCTGACTAATCTAATTGCCTTCTATGATGAGATAATTGGCTCTGTGGATGAGGGGAAAGCAGTGGACGTGGTGTTCCTTGACTTTAGCAAAGCTTTTGATACGGTCTCCTACAGTATTCTTGCCAGCAAGGTAAAGAAGTATGGATTGGATGAATGGACTATAAGGTGAATAGAAAGCTGGCTAGATCATCGGGCTCAACAGATAGTGTTCAATGGCTCCATGTCTAGTTGGCAGCTGGTATCAAGCGGAGTGTCCCAGGTGTCGGTCCTGGGGCTGATTTTGTTCAACATCTTCATTACTGATCCGGATGATGGGATGGATTGCACCCTCAGCAAGTTCGCACATGACACTAAGTTGGGGGAGAGGTAGATACGCTGGAGGATAGGCATAGGGTCCAGAGTGACCTAGACAAATTGGAGAATTGGGTCAAAAGAAATCTGATGAGGTTCAACAAGGACAGTGCAGAGTCCTGCACTGAGGACGGAAGAATCCCATGCACTGCTACAGGCTGAGGACCAACTGGCTAAATGGCAGTCCTACAGAAAAGGAGCTGGGGTTTACAGTGGATGAGAAGCTGGATATGAATCAACAGTGTGCTCTTGTTGCCAAGAAGGCTAACGGCATTTTGGGCTACATGAGTAGGAGCATTGCCAGCAGATCGAGGGAACTGATCATTCCCCTCTATTCGGCACTGGTGAGGCCACATCTGGAGTATTGCGTCCAGTTTTGGGCTCCCCACTACAGAAAGGCTGTGGACAAATTGGAGAGTCCAATGGAGGGCAACAAAAATGATTGGGGGCTGGGGCACATGACTTATGAGGAGAGGCTGAGGGAATTGGGCTTATGTAGTCTGCAGAAGAGAAGAGTGAGGGGGATCTGATAGCAGCCTTCAACTACCTGAAGGTTCGAAAGAGGATGGCAGAAGACAGAACAAGGAGCAATGGTCTCAAGTTGCAATGGGGGAGATATAGGTTGGATATTAGGAAACACTATTTCACTAGGAGGAGGGTGAAGCACTGGAATGGGTTACCTAGGGAGGTGGTGGAATCTCCATTCTTAGAGGTTTTTAAGGCCTGGCTTGACAAAGCCCTGGCTAGGATGATTTAATTGGGGTTGGTCCTGCTTTGAGCAGGGGGTTGGACTAGATGACCTCCTGAGATCTTTCAACCCTAATCTTCTGTGATTCACATGTGTATATAATGACAGGTTTCAGAGTAGCAGCCGTGTTAGTCTGTATCCGCAAAAAGAAAAGATGTACTTGTGGCACCTTAGAGACTAACAAATTTATTTGAGCATAAGCTTTCGTGAGCTACAGCTCACTTCATCGGATGCATGTAGCTCATGAAAGCATATGCTCAAATAAATTTGTTAGTCTCTAAGGTGCCACAAGTCCTCCTTTTCTTTATGTGTGTGTAAGGCACTTATGCGGCACCACCACTGGGGATCTGAGCATCTCACCATCTTGAATATGTTTTTTCCTCCCAACAGCACCACAAGGTAGGGCAGTGCTATCCCCATTTTACAGATGTGGGGGGAAACTGAGGCACAGAGACAAAGTGACTTGTCCAAGGTCATACAAGAAGTCTGTGACAGAACAGGTATTGAACCCTGAACTCCTGACTCCCAGGATAGCACTTTAGCCCCGGGAACATCTTCCTCTCCTCATGATTCAGATTGCAAGCTTTTTGTTGCTGGGACTGTGTCCTTTTTAGTTTGTGAGGGGTTTAACAGTGACAGTGCGAGCTTCCCTGCTCTTTCATGTCAATGTACCTCAGCCATGTTCTGGAGGGGCCACATAAAGAGTGTGATTGGACTGTACAGTCTCCATGTTGATTCGTGCTGAGTGGGTTGCTATCTATGCTAGTTTTAGGGGTATGGTGATCTCTCTGGTGTCCACTCTGAACTGGACTGAGGCCACCAAATGATCTTCATGTGATAATGACTTTGAGTCAGAATTGACTTGACCCCAGTTTGAACCAGTGACCTAGTGGTGAAAGGCTCTGTATCTAATTACTAATCCCCTGCACACCTAGTTCTTTCAATCTGCCTGCTACAGAAGCTGCTCTATTCCTGGAGGCATCTTTAGTTCAGATATACATGATTGGGAATGTTAAGCGAAACAAAGGGCCTGGCTGCATATCCTTCATCTTGCTGCATAACTTAAATGAGAAAAATCCTCCTAATATTTGTTGTGTACAAAGAAGGCTTAGCACAACACATGGCACTGAGTAATAGGTTAACTTGTTTTTCTTTTTATGGATCTTTGCATAAATGTGGAGATTTTCAGCAAGGGCAAATGACCCGTAGGAAATGGAAGGGCCTCGTTTGTAACGAGGGGTGTGTGTGTATTCTACTTAGTCTAGTTCATTGGTCCCCAAACTTTTGAAGATCTTGCTCCCCATTGCTCCTGTCTGCAATCCCCTGCTCTTCTCTTCCTCCTGGCCCCCAGGAGCCAGGGCCAGGAACAGGGCCGCGGCTTGGGGGCGGGGGGATGGACGTGGAAAAGGGTAAGAGGCTAAGCGTGGGTCAGGGGGCAGGGATGGAGCCATGGCCAGAGGCGGAGGGCGGGAGCAGGAGCAGAGCCACAGTCAGACTGTGGTGGGGTTCGGCAGCCGGGCCCCCAGCCAGGTGCAGAGCCGTGCCAAGGCTGAGGATGGGGTTATGCACCGTTCCGGGAGCCAGGGATGGGGATGGGGGTGGGGGTTGGGCGGGGGCTGGGTGGCGCGTCCTCCCTGCCCCCTGTTGGGGCTGGCCCAGCCTGCCATCACCCCTGAATGCCCCTCAGTATCCCTGTGTGGATGGGGGGTGGTGCCCCACAATTTGGGGACCTCTGGTCTAGGTTCTTCTTGGCCTTTATAACAAGTAGTTTATGGCTAATTTTTGTGCGTCTTGGCTATGGTTGCTGTTCAGGGGATTACTCTACCAGTATCCCATGAAGGAAGCAAAACATCAGGTTCTACTTTCAGTTATGCAGGAAGACGTTTGCAAGAACTCCATTTAAGTAAATTAAGTTGCTATGGAGTTGACGGTGATGTAACAAAGATCAGGATCTGGCCTTTGTGTGTCCAAGTGATTTTTTGCCGTATTCAATTAGGTATATGCTGCTAATGTAGTAGGGACAAGGAGCATTAAATAAGAATAATACTTATTGGCTATGGTTGTGTGTGTGCGCATACCAGATTAATACTATGATTTCATGCATCTTTTTTTAAATATCAATACAGTGTTTAACTTGACGAACAATGTGGATTTGGAGAACACCAAAAAGAAAATGGATAATTACCAGAAGGATAACAAAGAAGTCATTCAGAAAAACAAGATAAAACTGGTTAGTTTGCTGTTTTTTAAAAAAATTCTTATTCAATAGTTGAGGAATTAAGTATTTTAAAGCGGAATAGTTGTAAAATGCTGTCTTAGAGGAGAAAAGGAAAAAGAAGAGACTCCGACACACACACTGACACACTCCATAGTAAGAAAAACGTGATGTGCAAGTATTCTCCTCTATTAAAGATTGCTTGCTTCAGGAGATCATGTTGACAACTGAATTTTGTGTGCTCATTGTTTTGACGAGGGTTTAGAGAGAGAGAGAGAGGGACTGACATAGCTAGGTAGTAAATGCAGGCTCTTCAAACATATGTATGCTGGCAGTGTATTTGGACAATATTCAGGAGAGACTGTGTTCGTTCCTACTCTAGGACAATAATTTCTTTCTCATCCAAAGGAAGAAAAGAAAATCCAGACACAGACATTATGAAGCTCCCAAGAGAGAGTTGGAGAATGGGAAAACAAAGGCCTGGCTTATGCAAAATCTAAAACAAGTGATAGTGAAACAAACTTTTATACTTTAACAAGACAAAAGCCTTTTTAAATGCTAATGATGATACTGCTTCTTAGAGGGCTATAAAACACGTGGTCTGTATGGGGGCCATACATACTTTCCTGTAGGTTTTTCATTAAAATATGATTCAGACAGAGTTCTGCTCTCCTTTAAAAGTAGCCTGGTAAGGATTTTTTTATTTATAATGTTTTAAGTGTTTCTTCTAGCATTAAAAATATATATCATTTCAAGAAGAAAATATTTCAATTCAGGCAAATATAGTAACAGAAATGACACAATAAGGCCTGATCCTGCATTCCTTTTGCACTCAACACTCACATTAGTAAAATAAATGTGTTAGTCTCTAAGGTGCCACAAGTACTCCTTTTCTTTTTGGGGATACAGAATAACATGGCTGCTACTCTGAAACCTGTCATTAGGAGTTTGGAGTCTGAAAATAATAAATTTGAACCATTTCCTTCTGAGAACCAAAGAGTTTCCCTTGTTTGTGAAGGAAGGTGTTGAACTGGAGTAGTACCAACAAATAGAGAGTTTAAGTGGGTTTTAGCCCATGAAAGCTTATGTCCAAATAAATTTGTTAGTCTTTAAGGTGCCACAAGGACTCCTTGTTGTTTTAACAAATAGAGAGCTCCTCCATATATCCATGTATGTGTATAAAGCAGTGAGGGCAAAGGTGATGCACTGTATTTCCTTTTCTGAAATCAAAGATCATTCAGGTCATGTATAACTTGTAGGAACATAGCAACTGCCATATCAGATCAGACAAGAGGTCCATGTAGTCTGATGTCCCGTCCAACTGTCCAATATCAGATGCATCAGAGGAGACAGGTAAATAGCGGGGTCCCCTAAGGATCTGTATTGGGACCAGTGCTGTTCAACATATTCATAAATGATTTAGAAAAAAAGGTAAAGAGTGAGGTGGCAAAGTTTGCAAATGATACAAAATTACTCAAGATAGTTAAGTCCAAAGCTGAATGAAAAGACTTTAAAGGGAACTCATAAAACTGAGTGACTGGGCAAGAAAGTGGCAGGTGAAATTCAATGTAAATAAATGCAAAGTAATGTACATAGAAAAACATAACCCCAGCTATACATACAAAGCAAAGGGGTCTAATTTAGCTATTACAACTCAAGAAAGAGATGTTGGAGTCATTGTGGATAGTTGTCTGACAACAGCTGCTCAATGTGCAGCAGCAGCCAAACATCCAAGAATGTTAGGAACCATTAGGAAAGGGATAGCTAAGAAGACAGAAGGCATGGGTGCTACCACACCCCCTGGCTTGAAGTGGATTCCATTATATACAGGGTTTACGGTTTGGTTCAATGGCTTTCAGCACCCCCACTATAAAAATTGTTTCAGCACCCCTGTCAGAAGGCATTGTAATGGCACTGTATAAATCCATGTATACCCACATGTTGAATACTGCATGCAGTTCTGGTTGCCCCATCTCAAAAAAGATGTATTAGAATTGAAAAAAGTACAGAGAAGAGCAGCAAAAATGATTAGAGGTATGGAAAAGCTTCCATATGGGGAGAGATTAAAAAGACTGGGACAGTTCATTTTAGAAAAGAGACAAATGAGAGAAGTATGATAGAGATCTATAAAATCATGAATGGTATGGAAAAAGTGAATAAGGAAGTTTTTATTTCCCCCTTCACATAACGTATGAACCAGGAGTCACTCAATGAAATTAATAGGCAGCAGTTTTAAAACAAATGAAAGGAAGAACTTCACACAATGCACAGTCAACCTGTGGAACTCATTGCCAGGGGGTGTTGTGAAACTCAAAAACATAACGGGGTTCAGAAAAGAATTAGATAAGTTCATGGAGGATAGGTCCATGAATGGCTATTAGCCTAGATGGTCAGAGATGTAACTCCATGATCTAGGTGTCCCCAAACCTCTCGCTGCTAGAAGGTGGGACTGGACGACAGGATGGATCATTTGATAAATTGCCCTGTTCTATTCACTCCCTCTGAATCATCTGGCACTGGCCACTGTTGGAAGACAGGATAGTGGGCTAGATGGACCATTGGTCTGACTCAGTATGGCCTTATGTTCTAGGAAGATTCATGAAACAACATAGGGGATTACGATGACATAACCTGCCCAAGGTGGGGTCATTCTTCCTAAGCCCCATCGGTTTGTGATTGGCTTATTTCCTGAAGCATACATGTTTATATCCCTGTCTGATGTAACTGTGGTTATTTTCATTATGGATATGACTCCTAATGAGCTCTTGGCCTCAATTATCTCTTGTGTCAATACATTCTACGGGTTAATTATCAACTGTATTTTTTTAAATAAGTGGTCAGTTTAAATTTGTTGCCCTTCAGTTTAGTTGAATCTCCCCTTGCTGTTGTACTGTCAGAGAGGGTGAATAGGAGCACCAAATTCACTTTCCCTATGCTATACCCTCTTTTTTTGTTTCCTTTTTTAAACTAGAGTCGCAGACTTTTCAGAGGAAGTGTTTGCCTTACCCATGTCTCTAATCATTTTCATTGCCTGTCTCTAGATCCCTGCCCAAGACATTAGGATAACACCCTTTACTTGGGGGAAGGGCACCATGGCAGCACTTTATCTGCCAAATGTAGAATTTTTTCCATAATAAATTTCTCATATTCCTGTTTTAGACTCGGGAGCAAGAGGAGCTGGAGGAAGCTTTAGAAGTGGAACGACAGGAAAACGAGCAAAGGCGACTGTTCATACAGAAAGAGGAACAAATGCAACAGATTATAAAAAGGAAGAATAAACAGGCACTTCTGGATGAACTGGTGGGTATCAAAACAGAACTACAGATTTTGAGCTTTAAATTCAGTTCTTGGGGCTTCAGACATGGAATTGTACTACTTATGCTGTGGATACAAAATATCAGTTTTGTACATTTAATATTTATTTTTTAATTAATTTTCTTTCATCCTACAAACATTTGAGAACAGATCTGGTAAGACACTAGCAGGAATGATGCAGGGAGTAATCATGCACAATGCAGGCGATTGGACTGAGTAAGAAGGTGTGGGTTTTTTTTTTGTTTTTGTTTTTTTTTGTTTGTTTGTTTGGTTTTTTTTGGTGCTTCTAGCTGTAATCCATCCCATTTTTTTTCTCCAAGCCTGTTTTAAAAAGTCCGTGTTCTGTATTGTACTTCATTGTGACCATTCAAGGTGCTGGTATTTCAGAAAGGCTATCCCAGTGAGTCTACCAAGCCCATCCATTAAATTAGCAACTGACTGTTCCCCTATCCCTACGTCTGTAAGAAATTACTGTACAGGATCAGGATATCTGCTTTGCGCACTGAAAATATTAGCAAACAATAGGAGGCGTATTGACAACTGTGGTGAGAAAAGAGGTCTATTTTGTTAAGTTAGGTATAGTATGTTCTTGGAAATCTATAGTGGTTAGCTATTTTTAAAAACTTTTGGAAAGTGACCTATTTTCTGGGATTGCTTCTAGATTTCCTCTTAATCCATCATTCTTTGTGCACCCAAAATTCAGTAGTGATTTAGGATCACAGGGCAGCCTATGCCCTGCATGTGTGGTCTAATGTGGATTTGCAACTCAACGTACTGTTACACTCATGCGCGGTACGAGAGAGTCTTAGAACTGTGTGTGTGCCGCACATGCACATTTATAAATAAAAATATGGGCAGAGAAAAACCAGAAAAGCATGGAAATCTATATAAAAATATTGTTATGCTGGTAGGGTGTTTTAAGAATGTGGTGTCAACCTTAATTCTGAATTTCTTTGCTTTGCTTTCATTTGGTTCTCACATTTAAGTTACATTTAACCCAGTTCTCTTGCATTTTATTTCTGGTTGTTTTTGAAGATGTAACTTACTTTCTTCCCTTCCTGAGAATGCAGAATTCTTCTTTGACCCAAAGGGGAGATCCACTAAAATGTAGAGATATTGGTGTTATGTGATTTAGGAGTTTGTTTTACGGTTTTAGGGACTGTGCTGAGGAACTGCCTTGCCCCGGGGCCAAGGTTCGTGGCAGCCTTTTATTGGATTCTTTGAAAGGAGCTGGTGTTTCATTTTCCTTAGACATCAGCATAGATGTGCAGAAAGGCCCCTTGTTTTACTCCAGTGGATGTATCCCAACAGAAAGGGAAATCCCCCAACAATCTGAGATTTTATATCCAGCAGAGTCTTATAACTTTTAAGGTAGTAATGCTCATGATCTGCTTAGTTAGGCATAGTCTGACTAGCAGGCCAATTAATAACTCCACTGTACACTTAGTATATTTCCTTAATGGCTTGGAAAAAGGTTTTGAACTGGTTTCTGACTTTAAAATGTGTGTTCAATCCTGCTTTAAAAAACACTTTTAATTTAGTAGGGGCCAACATTGTTTTCTTACACAGCAGTTGGTTTTACTGGAAATACAGTTCGCCAGATGGCTTGCGAAAAGAGCAGTTATAAATAATCTTTATAACATGACCAAATAGGTAATTTAACTCTGATTGCACATGCGTTGCTATTAAAACATATCTAAATATTTTTAAAACAACAAGTAATATTAAGGCAGAGAAGGAAAGTAAGAAAACTTTAGAATGTCTCTCTAGTTTTGAAAGTGGACTGCGAAATTTGGCTCAAAGCTTAGTTTTGTAAAATTATGCTTTTATAAAACCAGCAGAAATAAGTTTCTTCAATAACTCCTACAATTTCTATGAGAACACTTATTTTTAAACATCCCCCCTGCAGTACCCAAAGCCTAAACATTGCTGTGTTGCAAATCTGAAAGTGAAGCTAACTGTAAAACAAATGTCATTTTTTTCATTGAGAGAAATGAAAAAGATAAACACAATATAAACAAAAGTGAAAATTGTCAACATGGATTTAAAAATTGAGTATTAGAACTATAGGTAAAGATATGCATTTTAGTAACATATGGAGTGAAATCCTGGCTCCACTGATCAATCACAAAACTCACATTAACTCCAAAGAGGCCAGGATTTCACTCATTAATTTTAAATTTCTCTCTCCTTAATGCACCCTCTGTTTAGGAATTGTTTCACAGAGAATAGTTGAGTGTATACTCCTTTCATTGCTTTCTCCAAAGTGCTTTAACATTGATTTAACAATACGAAAAAACTTATGGCAAATATTTATATGAGATGCACACAAGAGATCTCAGCTCCAATATCCTGCTCTCCAGTCATATATTAAGTTCATAGTCATTGAGAGAGCAGTGCACACAAATAGCAGAATTAAGAGGTCTCATGCAACAACAAGAGAAAATTTTGCCCTTAATGTTCAAATTTTAAAGCAAGTTTGAAGACTAGTTCACAGCTTCTTACACTTTATGTGGATTACAGTAGCAGAGGCTTCAGCCATTGAGCTAGATGCTATATTAATACAATAGACTGTTTTTCTCCAAAGAGCTTACAATTTAAGTAGACCAGACAGGCACAAGGTAGGAGGGGAAACAGAGGCATAGACAGGTAATGTGACTTGTCCAAGGTCACTCCGCAGGGCTGTTGCCAGGCCAGGAATAGAACCCAGGTCTCCTGAATCACAGTCCATTGTCCTAGCCGCAACACCGTACTATCTCCCAATATAGGATTAGACGGATTTCATGCTGGCAGTGTTTCAAATGACTTCTCCATGGCTGCCACTTTTCACTAAAATGCCAGTTGTAATTTAAATCTTTATTCTCTTCATGGGTCACGCTGAGCAATGCTTCTTCCTGTCCAGACTTTCAGATCCTGGGTCTGAGCAAAATGTGTAAACTTGTCTTTACATACAATATTGAACACGTGGTGTGATTGTATACTGATAGTGCTAGAGATGTCATTAATTCCCCTGTGCATGACGGTTGAGATTCTCAGCCCTGCTCCCAGCACCTTTTATGCTGGGGGGTGTGCGCCAGAGGCTGAGTGGCACAGGGAGTGCGTGTCCGGGCAAGGATGAAGCACATTGTGCTGAGGGAATTCTGGGCAGTGATGCTGTCTGAAGGCAGGTAGGGACAGGCTTCTGTGACTTAGCTCCTCCATGGTTCTCTTAATTACGCTGTGGGGGATGTATCTCCTGCTCCCAGAATCAGGAAGATGTGGAGGTAGCTTAAAGCCATCTTAGTCCCCCCACACCCTTTCCCTCCAAGCTGTGAGTTCTGATCCTGTAGACACTTATGCACATGACTAACAATCCTGGGGCAAATGCTTGCATTGATTTCAATGTGTTTTTCACATACGGAAAGTTACCTGTATACATTAAATGTTTGCAGGATCTGGTCTATGATATCGATCTCTTTACTGCTCTGTAGTGATAGTTAACTAAAATGGCTGTGTGCTTATTACATAGGACAAACAATGAATCAAAAGCAGTGTGCAATGCTGATTTCCCAGAACTGTGTATCTCTCTGCTAATGTAGAAACTGCTGAGAAGTTAGCTTAGAAATTGGCTGCCTTTTGTTGTCGCATGAGAAATACAACAAACGTGATAAGTGGGTGGAGGATAAAAAGCTTAAGGAGCCCCCCAGCCATATAGTGCACATTAAATCTGAAATTAAAAAAATATCGCATTCAGTAGGGTCTTCTCAACAATTTGCTGCAGAATAGCAGCACTTGTAGCGCGCACTTGGACTATGAGTGTATTGGATGATATGCAGGTGCTCAGAGATTCAGGCGCTAACACAGCAAATGAGTGGTCCAAATTCTCTTTTCAGTTGCATGTAAACTGGAAGGGGAGAAGTCCCTATGCAGAAGAGAGTAAGGGTACTGAACCTGTACCCCGGCATTTTCAGGACTGTGCTGTTCCTCACTGTCATTTGTATTATCCCTCACCCCAGATCAGGTCCCACTGTGAGATACAATCTCTGCCCTGAAACCCACAGTCTATTTTAAGACAAGTCAGTGAGTGAGCATAACAAGCAATAGGAAAGATGAAGAGGGGACATTAATCTTACAGTAGTAAGTATGGGCACTGCTTGATGGTTCTATATCACTTCAGGAGACTTTCAAAGGCTCGTAGGCACCTAACTCCCATTGAAAGTCATTTTTCTATCTTAAACTTTTAAAAATAAAATATTTATAGTCACAATCTGGCTTTGAGGATTCAATTGCTTTATAAGTTAGTAGCAAATTTGGTTCACAAAGCAGTAGTTCCTTGGTTCCCCAGAACAGAAATGGATCTGCTGTCTTGAGCGCATTGTGCATAAAGTGCTGCAGCAAGGGAGTCTGGGAATAAACCGCTCTGATCTCCCCCTGCCCCACTTCCACAGTAAAGAGAAGTCAGAGTATTTCAGGGCTCAGAGATAATCGGACTAGTTTTAATAGAGAAATATTTAGCCAATAATTTGTCTACCTCTACTTGGAATGTGGTATGTGTATACATGTTAAAAATCTTTTTGTTGTAACCTAAATGTAAGATTTTAAGTAGTTAAGCAAGTTAACTATTTATTTTATTACTTTTATATTTAAAAAAAAATTGGCTGGCTTCCCTAAAAATAAGTTGGTAAAGGAAAAAATAAATATGCTGTTGGTTGCACTTACAATGGTGCCATTGTGCAAGGCAGAGCAAGGATCATTTCCAAACGGCCTCAGGTGAAATCTAATGGGAAACAATTTCAAACTGGTCTGAATTCATTTGTAGAAAGAATGTGTCTTAGATAAACATCTGATCCAAGTTATACTACTTTGTACTACCCCTTCTGTGATTAAGTTCTAATTTTTTTTATTTTAATAAATATGGTTGCATTGGCTGGTTGCAATAAGGACTCTGTTATATTGTCTTTAATGTGGATTCTATAAAAATGGTTGTTTGCAGATTACGCTGATTTATGAGGCTGCTGCAGCTTTTTCTTATTACTGAAAGTGATTGTTTGCTGTAAACTGTTTCTCATATAGAGAATATTTAGCGTAATCTCTTTCTGCTGGTGATGGCCTTTTCAGACACAATTTGTAGTCGTGAAGAATGAGCAGCATTAATTCTTTTTCTTTTGAATATTTCAGTCTGTGTTTTCAACATGTTTACAGGAAAGTTCCCATCTGCCGGCCTCCCTGCTCTTAGCTCAACATAAAGACAGATCTACGCAGCTAGAAATGCAGCTGGAAAAACCCAGACCAGTCAAACCAGTCACATTTTCCACTGGCATCAAAATGGTAAGACTTCTTTGTTTCCTTTTTATTTCACTGTTTCAAAAAGCACAGCTTTTCCCAGTCTGAGATCATTTATATCTTTTAAATTTGACTTGCATTAGCACACGGACCAATGATAAGTATAGTTCCTAATTATTGGTGTAATTTAAAGAGAGCAATTCAAGAATATCGGCATTCTAGTAGTTGGAATGTAAGAGATTTTGTGCATTTTGCCCTTGCAACTTTTGTGATGTAATCGATCCATTGAAAGTTCCTTTTTTTGCCCCATCGCTTGATGTAACTGTTCTGAAAGCTAAAATTCTAGAAGCTTCAGAAAAGGACTGGTGCTCCTTTTGCTTCTTTTGTGCACTAGAAGGTTGTGTGTGTCAGAGAGAATCTGGAAATCTGTGTCACATCAATAAGAACACATTCTCAATCAGTGAGAACAGCAGAGACGAGTATTTTTCTAACGGCAAATATGTTAGTAGTTCTGTGGTAATAAGGATCTGTCAGCTTTCCTGTTTTTATAACTCCATTCTTTCTGTCACAACATGATATAAATGTTATTTTCTTTTCTGAAATAAATATTTCTTCTGTTCAGGATTTGATAAAAACAAATCACAAGTTACTAATCTTTTTTTATCCTTTCTACTCAATAATGGATCTATTTTCCAACGTCTCCTGAAAAGACTGTAAAAATTCCTTCTAAAATCATCTTCTCATTACTGACTGAATAATCCACAAAACCATAACCCGATATTGATACTCAAAAAATCCCTAGAACAGACAAAATTAAAAAAACTCCCAGCACCCAACCCTGCATCTCTGTGACATCAGTCTGTTTTGTCATGGGTGTCTGGACTATTCTCTGTCTGAATTATAACATGAGCCCCTTGAGAACTGCATTTGCATCTTACTCTGTCTTTACAGCACCAAGCACAGTGTCAGCTTTTGACAAATAGTAGGTGGGTACTTGCAGCTATAAGATTATATATAAAAACAATTTTTTTTGCGTTCCTCTAACATGGAATGTTTTCTTCTGTTGATTTTATTTGTGTCTACAAGGATTAGGAATTGTTAGTATGGGCTATAAACTAGTGTATTTGATTGTGTAAAGAGAATTAACAGAAAAAGACTCTTATTTTGTTTAGAAACAACTGGATGGCTGCATTAATTATTCCTTTTTTCCTGCAAAATGTTCCTATGTATTTTTAATTCTCGGACTTAGGAACCATTGGAGTATGTCATGAGGACGTCTTAACAATTGTTAGTTTTGTATTTGGAAAGAAGCAGAATGATGTGCTTGTATCACATGAGGATGAAGAAGTACTTTCCAGGTCATTTCTAAACAGAGAGCTATTAAACACTATCTACTAGGGATACACATTTTAAAATAGACAGGCCCAGGTAACTTGTGCCTAAGGGTGCTAAAAGAGTTGGCTGAGGTAATCTCTGGTCTGCTACTGATAATTTTTGTGAACTATTGGAATACCAGGGAAATTCCAAAATACCGGAAGAGTGTTAATGTGCCAATATTCAAAAAAGGTAAGCGGTAACTATAGGCTGGTTATCCCTACATCAATCTTGGCCAAAATAATGGAAAAGATGATTGATAAAGGAATCCGTTCGTAAAGACTTAAAGGAAACAAATACAATGTCAGTCAGCATGGTTTTCTGGAAAACAGATCTTGTCAAACAAATATAATTCTCATTCTTTGAGGAGATTATGCACTTAGTTCATAAAGGCAGCTGCATAGATCTAATATATTTAGACTTTTTTAAGGCCTTTGACTTAATACCGTAAGACATTTGGATTAAAAAAAATAGCATTATACAAATATCAATAAATTGCACGTTAAATAGGCTAAGAACTAGCTAACTGACCTCAAAAAGCCCTCAGTAGGGAATCATCTTTGAATAGGGTGTTTCTGTGGGGTTCTGCAGGGATTGATTTTAAAAAAAAAAAAAAAAAAAAAAAAAAAGGTTGATCAGGCCTAGTACCAATGATCTGGAAGTAAATATCAGATCACCCTTGATTAAAATTTGGATCGCTGGTAAGTTGGGCCCATTCAAACAAAATGTGTTTTTAATACAGCCAAATGCAAAGTTGCACATTTGGAAATAAGGAATGCAAGTCCTACCTACTGAATGGGGGACAGTATCCTGGAAAGCAGTGACTCTGAAAAGAATTTAGGTATCATAGCAGACAAGCAATTAACTCAAACTCCCAATGCAATGCGGCAGCCAAAAAGGCTAATGCAATCCTTGGGTGTATAAACAGGGCAGTAGAGCATCAGAGGGGTTGGGAGGTGCATGACTTCTGTATATGGCATTGGTGAGATGTATGCTGGAATACTGTGTCCAGTTCTGGTGTCCACATTTTTAAAAGAACATTGAAAGATTAGAGAATGTGCAGAGAAGAGCCGCAAAAATGATTTGAGGGCTGGAGAAAATGCCTTACAGTGAGAGGCTTAAAGTACTCAATCTTTTTAGTTTACCAAAAAGAAGATTTTGAGAGGTGTCATGATTACAGTAAGTACTTCAGGGGAAGAAAATGCAGAGAATAGCAGAACAAGAACCAATGGCAGGAAGCTGAAGTCGGACAAATTAAAATTAGAAATCAAGCACAAATTTCCACAGTGAGGGTTATTAACCATTGGAACAAACTTCCAAGGGAAGTGGTGGATTCTCCATGTCTTTGTGTCTTCAGTTCAAGACTGGATGCCCTTCTGGAAGATGTGCTTTAGTCAAACATAAGTTATTATGCCCAACACAGAAGTAAGTAGTTGAAATTTACAGGTCTGTGTTATGAAGTCAGGCTATATGGTGTAATGGCTCCTTCATCCTTCTGACCTTCAACTCTATCAGTTGTGTATATACCAGGGGTGGGCACACTGTTTGGCCTGAGGGCCACATTGGGGTTCCAAAGCTGTATGGAGGGCTGGGTAGGGAAGGCTGTGCCTCCCCAAACAGCCTGGCCCCTGCTTCCCACCCCCTGACTGCCCCCCTCAACTCCTGACCCATCCAACCCTACTTGCTCCTTTCCCCTGATTGCCCGACCCCTATCCACATTCCCATCCCCTGACAGGCCCCCCCAGGACTCCCACGCCTATCCAAGCCCCCTTGTTCCCCGTCCCCTGACTGCCCTCCCCCACAGAACCTCCGCCCTATCCAACCGCTCCCTGTCCCCTGACTGCTCCCAGGGTCCCCTGCCCCTTATCCAACCCCGAAACCCCCCCCCCCCCGCGCTTCCCGCCCTCTTACCATGCCGCTCAGAGCAGCATGTCTGGCAGCCGCGTTGCCAGGCTAGAACCAGCCACGCCGCTGTGCTGCCAGAGCACAGGCAGCACGGCGAACTGGGGCTGCGGAGGAGCGGGGAGAACAGGGGAGGAGCCGGGGGCTAGCCTCCCTGGCCAGGAGCTCAAGGACCAGGCAGGACTGTCCCGCAGGCCATAGTTTGCCCACCTCTGGTATATACTGTGACTAGACCTTGAAAGTGGGTGGTATTTACCAAGTGGGTGGTAGGTGTGGTGAAAAGTACAGTGAACGCTCACTTTTTGGGTCCAAGCCTATGATGCACTGAACTCCTCCTAGGACAGGGTTTCTCAGGCTTTTTCTTTCTGAGCCCCCCCTTCTTCCCCTCCAACATGCTATAGAAACTCCAAGGCTCACCTGTGCTGCCACAGCTGTATTTCTGCATATTCAGTAGATTAAAAACCAGGGCTACCGTTAGGGCGGTAGCAAGCAGGGCTATTGCCTGGGGCCCCATCACACAGGGAGCCTCGTGAAGCTAAGTTGCTCAGGCTTTGGCTTCAGTGGTGGGGCTTGGGCTTCCACTCTCTGCCCTGGGCCCCAGCAAGTCTAATGCTGGCCCTGCTCTCTGGTTTATTTTGGCAGACCCCCTGAAACTTGCTTGCGGTCCTCCAAGGGGCCCCAGACTCCTGGCTGAGAACCACTGTCCTAGGAGATGCAGAGCTCCCTCAAATCCTGTGGTGCTCAGCCCCTCACAAGTTTGTGGGATTGTGCTGTATGTGGTAATTCTCAGGTAGGATATTCTTCTATAGTCTTCAGAGGGGTAGCTGTTTTAGTGCTATTCAAAAGCCAGTAGGAGAGCACCTCAATCTCTCTGGACACTCAATAACAGACTTAAAAGTGGCCATTCTTCAACAAAAAACAAAACAAAAACCCTTCAAAAACAGACTTCAAGGAGAAACTGCAGAGCTGGAATTAATTTGCAAACTTGACACCATCAAATTAGGTCTGAATAAAGACTGGGAGTGGCTGGGTCACTACAAAAAGTAAATTTCCCTCCGTTGATGCTCACACCTTCTTGTCAGCTGGTGGGAATGGGCCACATCCACCCTGATTGAATTGGCCTCGTTAGCATTAAGCCCCAACTTGGTAAGACAACTCCCATCTTTTCATGTGCTGTATATTTGTACCTCTCTACTGTATTTTTCACTCCATGCATCTGATGAAGTGGGTTATAGCCCATGAAAGCTTATGCCCAAATAAATGTGTTAGTCTGTAAGGTGCCACAAGGACTCCTCGTTGTTTTTTCTATAGTCTCAGCCTTTAAGGGCAAGTGCTCAACACTGGCGTAGCACTGCTCCCATTGAAGTCCAATGACTTCCATTGAATGCAATGGGCATTTCACTATGGACTTCCATGGGAGCAGAGCTAGACCAGTGCTGAGTGCTTTTGAAAATCCCACCTTAACTACTGTTGCAATAGGATGTGTAGATCTAGAACCAAAGTCGTGTTGCTATTATGGGTGTAGTGCTTCAAGTCCACCAGTGGAGAGTTTTAGCAGCGTGCGTGTAAGGAAGCACTGTACACCCTTCCCATTTGGTTTCTTTTTTTTCCCCCTTACCTGCTGCTTGAACCTAGGACTGTTCTTCTCTGGTGATCACTTTTTATTTTACAGAGGCCAGATAGTGTGTATTGAATGCCTTATACCTGCTGATTCTGAGCCTGTGTTTACGCAGCTACATTCTTAACAATGTTGATTGTGGTGCTCTACTTTTATTTATTTATTTTATTTTTTGGCTTGAAATATGATGATTTTTCCTTGAATGGTCTAAATCAGAGGTGTTCTTGAGCCTGACTTATGTGGTTTTGCTCTTGAGTTCCAAGGAATATGCCCATTTTAGTCTCCCGAAAGACAGTCAACTAGGCTGGCTGTTTTTTAGGTGTCCTATGTGTATTCTTTATACTAGAGGTTGAGTTTCCATTCCTTTTGGAGGAGTGGTGATTTTCTTCCTTTAATAAACTAAATGAGAACATCCTTCATTAGTCAGAAAAGGTAGACTTCTTCCCCTTCAGTTGGCTCCTTTTGTTAACAGCACGCAGGTTAGATAGGAATAGGACCCACTTTTCTCTTCCCCCACCCTGAGAGAGAGCTGTTTAAGCTTGATCTATGCTATTTCCTTACAGCTTTGTGAAGCATTTTGCCTAGCTTCTTTTTTTTATTATGGTAAGTTCTGCGGACAACAGGGTCTTCAAGATGCCTGCTTACGAAGAAGACCCTTAGTGAGTTGATGTTTTATGTAAGTGAGTGGGATAGGGAGCTGTAGACCTTTTTATCTTGGCATTTCCCTTCTTATTTGTGATCTACAGCTTCCTGCATAATTTGAATATTTTAAACATTATTTTCCTTAGTGGAGTATGTCTATTAAGCCAAGTCTGCAAACCAGCTTAATGCTGTTACAGAAAGTGTGGCAATCTTAATTGCACTTCCAGTAACAGTCTTGAAAATGGTGGTGCCAGGTCTGTGCTAGTAGCTAAACAGTTTTCAGTTAGTGGAAGGGGACAACGGCTGTCACTAATGCGCCATTATCCTAGGAATCGTCTTGGAATAAATCAAGCCACTGTTTGGAGAATGGCATTTCTGGTTGGGAGATCCGTCTACATGGGAGTTGATGTCAGAACATACCCTTGTAAGGATACTTATTTGTATTCAGGGGTGTGTGTTGCACTGGTGACAGCAATTCACACATGTAGAAAGGGCTCATTTCACCACAATAATAGCTTCCTTTCAACATGTCTGCCACTTACAGGGTGGTGGTGGGAGCCACTTGGTCCTCATAGTTTGTCTGTGCTTGACAGTACCACTACTGCTTCTAATATTTAGCCGTTCCCTAGCTAATCCACTAACTAATAGTGCTGGAGAATCTAAATGAAGTAGGGCAGCATTTCAGAGTGCTTGTCACTCTTTCCCTCCACCCCATTTTTATGATGGTTCCCTGACCCGTCTACTCGAGGATTGCTGCTCTCCAGGAGTGAAGTTCTTTGGAGGCAATTTCATGCAGTTAAAAAATTAAGTACCTGAAACTAGATTGTCTGTCTGTCTGTCTGTCTAAATACCTTGTCATTTCCTATAGAACCGCTCACCTCTTCAGGGCACTTCCTGGGCAGGTAACTGGAGAACTGAGGAATCAGATGTCAGATTTCAGAGTAACAGCCGTGTTAGTCTGTATTCGCAAAAAGAAAAGGAGGACTTGTGGCACCTTAGAGACTAACCAATTTATTAGAGCATAAGCTTTCGTGAGCTACAGCTCACTTCCTCAGATGCATATCGTGGAAACTGCAGCAGGCTTTATATATACACAGAGAATATGAAACAATACCTATTCCCACCCCACTGTCCTGCTGGTAATAGCTTATCTAAAGTGATTTCCAGCACAAATCCAGGTTCTCTGCATAGAATAATGTTAGATCCCTAGTATGGGTGGGAGAGGAGAGTTTTTTTTTCTTTTTGAACAGGGGAAATATATAGCTCTACTGCATTGTCGCTGCATAATGAGCCCAATTCCTGGCACATCTGTGTTTTTTTATTTTTATAATACTAATAGTATTTATTCCTAGTAATATAGTAGTACACACAGAGACAGTTGCTACCTCAAAACGCTTACAGACTAAGTATGCAAGATAAAGGGTGGGAAAGGAAACTGACGCACAGAGTGTGAAATGACTTGCCCAAGGTCATACAGAAGATCATAGAATCTGGGCTCCTGGGTCCCAGACTAGTGTCCTGTCCACTGGTCCCATGCTGCATCTCCTATCGTCAATCTTCTCCTTGTATGACAGTGTGAGCTAAGGTAGGAATTTCACCCTTAAGTTTTCAGTGTCCTGGCTTTTCTCTGTCTAAATCATGGCAACAATATTCTCTTAACTTGGTCTGAATATTACAAGCATTTCATTCTGAGTGCTGTCATCTTGTACTGTAATTAGTTCAAGGTTAGTGTGAGTGACATGCTGTCCTGAAGCAGAGAAGTCACAGGAAGGAGTAGTCAGATCAATAATTCTCAAGAATGAATCCTCCTGCCTGGTGACATAGGATGTTTAGGTCACCATTGAAATGCATTTCAGTAGTAAACTGAGCATAGCAAGTGTGAAGAAATAATGTTCTTGTGGTGTTACCCTCACAACATTGTTCTAATTAGAAATAACATTCTTATTTTACATTTTGTTGGGATGTGGTTTTAACTTAGACTTCAACTAAGGCCAAATTAACTGTACTTGGTTATTACCTCTGTTGCTTCAGGTTCCAGCAGATGTTCAATGGCTGCTTCTGTTTTCCAGTCTGTGTTGTTTTTTTATAGTTCTTGGAGCCAGTACCAAGTTTGTGCTCCAAGTCTCTCTACCCTCCCTTCCCCCCCCCCAAAAAAAATTCCTCCAAATACTTTTTAATAATTTGTGTTCCGTCAGAGTTTCCCAGATATATGGCATTATGTGAATTGGGAGGATTAAACCTAATCCGATCATTTACAGTAGTTTGCCCCTGTCTACAGATCTAGATAGTTACGTGTTGTGTTTCAAGTACTTGCATCCATTTGTGTGGCATGTGATTATGTTCATAAATGGTCATTGTTACTGGTCGTCGTTGTTGTCATCTTTTCTTGTTTTTAAGACGTGCTCTTAAAATGTGCCTAAACAGTAAAAGATTTATTTTTTAGGGAATCAATCTAGTTTCCTTCCTTTGCTATTCCTTTCAGCTGGTCTATCTTCAGGCAGAAACAGTTCAGACGGATTTGATTTCTTCATTAGATGCATGCCAGGCAGAATTAATCTGTGTCTTGTTTTCAATCTCCACTCTGCTCATGGTGTGTGGATTTCTTGCATGGAGATAGGTAAGGAACACTCCTTTTTATAGTATTTGTTAGCCCCCGCTTAAACCTTAATCCTGGAAGGTGATGACCACTTTGGCCCCTATCCAGAAAAACACTTAAGTGCATGCTTAATTTTAAGCACTTGAGTAGTCCCATTGATTTCATTGTTCAAAGTTTAAATACACGCTTAAATGCTTTGCTGGATCAGGGCCAAATTGCTCAGCTCTTTGCAGGATCGAGTCCTTAAGGAGTTACTATTGTGAAAGCCTCTGAGTGGGGCTTTTGCAAAGCTTTTAGATCACTTAATAAGGTTCCTTTTGTTAGTAGTTCATACCTTTGCAGCCATAAAAGCTCGCTCTTCTCCTTTGCCTTGAATATACTCCTCCATTAATAATTACCCTCACTTTGTCTATTATTTAATCAACTAAATAAAAAACAAAACTCTCTGAAGAGGACAGTGTGTCTTGGGATGTTCGTAGAGCATCCTGGGTTACTTCCCTTTCCTCCACCCTCTTTAACTCTAGTTGATTTGGGGAAAAATATATTGTGTTATGCGTAAACCTTTTCGTTCAGCACTGAAGGGTGTGTCTGGCTTGTTATAACACATTTTTGTAGATTCCCTGTAGCAAAAATACATTGTGTGGAGATTATGATTTAATTACTTTAGTCCAATATCAATTGTTATGTCTTAATGTTAAACTGTTCCTGTGGGTTAAAAGATTATCCCATTATTCTATAACAACACTGCAGATAATTGGTTTAAAGACTGCTTCTTTAAAGTTAAAGGCTGGTATTTATAGATTAGTTAATAATACAGATTATTTGACTCTAAGATTTCTTTACACTTCACTATCTTTATTGATACTTAAGAGTGAATAGATACTGACTCAAAGTTAAGAACTGGATATCTCAGTAAATTTGGGAAGGTGTCCTCTGTGAGCCCTTTGCCTGTAATCTAGTATGTGAGACATCTGTTGTGTTCAAAGTGGTACTATATGAACCCTTTGCCATTAATATATCTAGATTCAATTTACGTTAGTGTGCAACTGAGAACTTGTGACTGGCGTTTTCAAGAGAAGAGTTCACATCTGTTTGGGCACTAATTATTAATTGGTGATAATTCCAATCCAGGTAATAGAACTAATAGTCTATGGAGGAGGGAGTGAAGAAATGGTCTGGAAATTTAGATGGCCATTTGATGAGCCATCTTAAAACTCTGAGCACTTCATGCAGCAGTGCCTAAGAATTAGTGATCTTTTACATTGAAGTAAGAAATGATTTTCTTTTCCAGTGGCAGATCAAATCATGAGCATGTGAATGAGTTTGGAATTTTGTTGTTGTTGACATGAGTGAAATAACACAATAGCCCTTTAGCAGACAAGATATTCTATCTATTGATTCTTTTCTACCCTTTTTTGTTAGAGGGATAACAGGCTAATTTTGTCCTCTATATAATAGGCACTTTAAATATTAATTTAGGCCTTGTCAAGGTTGCAAATTCAGTCCAAATGCAGCAATCAGAGGCCAGCCATTGACTAGATGCACCTATGTGAACCCCAAGTATAGACAGGGAAAATAAAGATTTGCTTGAGTGGAGTTTATGCTAGTTTTGAGGGGTGAGCTTCATCAGAGCAAATACACCCCTGCAACCTCAAATACAATGACTCTGTGTCTGGAATGGCAAGTAAAAGGAGGAATCTCCCTCATTCCTTGGCATTGGGAGAGGAAGATGGCTGGGGGGGTGGGAAGGGAGCATCAGTTGGGCTGGTGGGCAGGCCAGTGGAGCTCAGGTTAGCCATAGGCCCCTGTGAACTCAGTAGAGGGATATGAGCCCTGACCTTCTGACCGGAGCTTCAGCTCCCACAGCTGGGATTAGTATAGCAACAGGTTTTTGATTTGCTGTGGGCATTGCACTAGTCACCTTTTTGGGGACTGGGAAAGAATTTTCCCTCATTACCTGATTGGCCAGCATGAAGTGGTTTTCTTCACATTCCCCACAGCAGCGTAGGGATCCAGGGAGGTAAGTGAAGAGTTAAGGTTCAAGGTGTCATAATTTAGCAGCTGGCAGGTGTCCAGTTCCATACAGGGTCTGGTTCCCTGATAAACCAGAGTGAGAAGTGGATTAACGGGGAAGACATCCCCTCAAGAAGCTGGGGTATGGCGTTGGAGCTCCTAGAGACTGTCAATTCCATTTCCCTAGCCCCTTAAGCCTCAAGCAAGGGGATGGTGCTGGGGTCTCAGTGACAGGCTAGGTACCAGCAGTGGAGAGGGGTTGGGGGCTGATGGCAGCCCCTCACTAGGTGGTAACTGTGATAGATATTGCAATCACGTGCGATATCTTTGGGGACCATATTGTGTTAAGTTTATGGATGGTTTGTTATCACTGTGGGCAGGGATTATATGCAGTTTTATGGGGGAGTGGAGGGAGGGTTACCATAGTTCCTCCAGGAACTAAAAACAGTATGTGTGTGTGTGGGGGGTTGATTAAGATGAATCACTCTGGTTTGTAAACTCCTCTGGAGAGGTACCACTCCCTGGGGAGACTTGCATATACTGGTTCAGACTGAATTTTCCAGAGAGTAACTGACAAAGAAAGGGCTTTTGGCATAAAGACTGAGTTTAAACTGGCACAGGACCTTTTTTGATTCAGCAAGTGGATGGGACCTTCGCTCCAAGGGGAGCTGAGGGGAGGGCACTGTTGTGGAAGGGTTGGAAAGACTTTGGCTTATCGGGACCCCTTAGAACTGATGAGTAATCTCTGGTAAAGTTTTAGCATGGGTACAGGATGTTTTTATTGTTTTCACATGTTTTCTCTGCAACACTTTTACCCTGATAATGAATGCACCCTAAGAATAAAAGTATTTTGCTTTGTGAAGGCTGGTTGCTAACTTGTACACATTGTTGCAACTCCTGGAGAAAGGTTAACCACAGGTGCTGGATCCCAATCAGACCTGCTGGGACAGGCACAGTGAGGTGCAAAGAGACTGCAAGCCTGGAAGGGGAGACGCAGGTCTCTGCCCAAAAGAGCTGTCAGCTGGGATCCTGAAACCTTAAGTGAGCGCCCCGGAGGAAGGGCGGGAGGTCAAAGTTAACCTGTGAAAGTAAGGATTAAGGAAGTTACGATAACCTGCACTGTATGAATTATTGTTGGATAGTTTCCAGATGAGTTAATAGTGTTGCAGCTTAATTAAGCCCCATCCCTTGCATCTTGTCTTCCTGCAATGACTGGGATAATTACAGCTGTCCTCCTCTATGCTATTATATTTATTAGTTGTTCCTAGCTCTTATATAGTGCTTTTTATCAGTAAATATCAAAGTGCTTTATAAAGAATGTAAGCATCTTTATACCATTGTATCCATGGGGAAACTGAGGCACAGAGATGAAGTGACTTGTCCCAGGTTGCCCAGTAGCAGAGCTAGAAATAGATCCCTCATCTCTTGAGCTCCAGTCCAGTGCTCTCTCCACCAAGCCACACTGTGCTAGGATTTTCAATGCCTGCAACTATTTCAAAGTCTAGTCATCAACTACTGAAATGGGGGCAAAATCTCAATATAGACAAAGCCTTAATGTTCCATTTGTGTTTCTGTTGAGATGTGGTCCTTTTTTGTTGAGTGTTCAGCTCTTGAAGGAAGTTTTTGTTTACCTTCCAGCAGGATATAACTTTGTCTGTGGGAGTAGAGCAGAGAATATGCAAATTCTGACTAGTGTTCAGTGAACATTATTTAATTTTGGTGTTTCTTGGGCTAAGCCATTTTGAAATGTCTGACATCAATAACTAAGTAAATTTTCCACTTCCCGAACATGAGCATAGTGTTTACAAGTACCTCTTTGAAACAAATGAGGCTTCTGCAAATGTAAAATGTTTGAATATAGATTTATTGTTGCTGTTTGGAACAGAAGGTGACACTTAAATATCATAACTTTCCTCTCTTCTGTTGTCTAGTATTAGGGTTTTCAGAGTTAAATACAGTGTAAGGGTGTTTGTTTTGGAGTTTGTAAATTAATTTATATGGGCCAGTATGATGGGTTGTGTACCCCATGCAGGAAATGAAAGGATAATGTGGGCCTGAGAGCTCAAGCAACCTGACCTGATTGCATGTGAAGGGTGAGCCAGGCACAATTAGAGATGAAGCTCAGCTGGGGAGGGAGTTGGGTGGTTAGGATAAAGAAAGGAAGTTTGGAGCAGAAGGGGGCTGCAGGGAGGAGAGGAAGGAACTCTCTGGTCATGCTTTGGGACTAGAGAGTGGACAGACTGGCAGGCTCAAGGCGGAAGCCTAGAGAGAGAATTGGCCCTAGCCATTTCCTGACTAGACAAGTCTCACAGAGCACCAGGAGAGAGATGAAGCAGCCACTGGGAATGGAGTAGGCTCCAGTGATAAGCCCTGATAAAAGGGGAGGATCTGGATTTTTAGGGAGTGGGGCCCTGGGAGGTAATCAGTGGAGGAACAGCCTGTGGAACTTGAGGCATGAAAGGTCAAGCCTGTGGAGGATGGAAGATGGTTTAAGTTTGTGCTTTTAGTCTCAGATTTATTGGGGGATTCCAGGGGAAAGCCCTGCAAGTCCTGACCTTGAGAGTAGGATGAATCTAACGAGGTTCTGGGTAGAAGCAGGGGTGGGTCAGAATAGAGAGACCTTGCCTTCTCACTTAAAGTGACCTTGGGCTGGAACCCAGTGGAGAGGGGGTGGGGAGAGGGCCTCGGTTCCCCTACTAGCCACCAGGGAAGGTGGTGGTAAGTCCCCAGATTTAAGGGGATGAGAACATTGGGAAGCCTTGAACAAAGAGCATGCAAGGCCCAAAGAGCCCAAAGTTGGAGACAAAGACTTTGTAAGTTGTAAGTACTCTAGCTGTTTGTTGACCTTCTGGGGTAACAAAATGGTGACCTGGGCAGATGGCCGAGTTTCGAGAAGACTGGGACTGCTGTGGGGCCAAAATGACTGTCAGCAGGCGGCACTGGAGAGGAGAGAGCTTGCTATGCCACACCCAGCCATGAGGAGGTGCACTCTTTGACAGACAGATTTTCGGTTATTGGGCACTCACAACCCCTTTTTGAAATCAATGGGATTTGTAGGTGCTCAGCACCTTCCAAAATCAGGCTAATAGACCTCAATCTGACTAGCAGCTACCGTAGCCGTTTCTAGAGTCTAAAAGTGCAGTCATTATGCTACAGAGTCTTACTGTGAACTCTGGGAGGTGGAGGAATCTAGTGGCTGTTCCGAAGGGCAGTTAATCCTGCATGTGAAAAAACACAGCAGAGATGGAAGACCCAATTGCTGCCGTAGGAGAGTAAACAGAACGTGAAGTGATATTGATTTGTGCGCTGGCCAAAGCAGGTAAAAGTGGCTCTCTTCAGAACAGTTCCTATGGAGCTGTTTTTTAAAGGCATTGAGCACTTGCAGGTCCCATTGGCTCTGTTTGGAATTCTGGGAGTTCAGCACTGTTACAATTGGGCCTTATATTTGTGCTCTCTAGTATAAGGAAAAACATGCTGAGAAAAATGGTGCATGTTACATTATTAGAAACTGCAGCATTGGATGTCCTTGTTAACCGCAACAAACACTGCAGTGATCTGGGAAGCAGGACACCAACTTCGAGAAGCCAGAGAGGAAAGGGAAATTCTGACCTTCACAACTCAACCCTCATTAAAGAAACAATACATTGGTGCAGAATTCATAAGTTTTATTATATCTGCAAAAATTAAATGGTGGGTTACAATGTGGTACTTCAGGGTTGTATTCTAAGTATTTTACCATTTGTCTGAAGAATCCCATGACTTAAATGCTATGTATATCCTATAACATCTTGAAATATGTATCCAATATGTAGCAACATGCTTGTGGGTTTTGAATATCCTGATGGAAGAAATTTAGCAACAACAGACAAAGTTTAGGGTGGGGAAGTGGCTTTTTAAAAAAATAATTAAATAAATGTTTTGTGAGGGTTCAGGCAGATACACGCATAGCTGCATTTAAATGTTTTTCACTGGTTTTTTGAAGTGTAAGCTAGATATACTGTATTTAAAAGCAATCAGTCATCAGATCATATTCTGTGTGTGCCAACCTACAAACCAGTGTCTTAGATAATTAATTAGTTCTGTGATTACTATATAGCTGCTGATATATCAAAGTGTTTAAACATTAGGTGTTTCATGTTGACTTAATGAAGTTTTTTTTCCCCCCCCAAAGGTTAGGTGAAAAAGTATATAAACCACTGCAAATGATGGTATTTATTACCTTATGTTGGTTTGCAGTTAAGGTGAAAGAGTGGTTCTAATCTGAAAAGTAACTATAAAAAATGGCATCATGAGGTTCTGCATTTAAATGTTTTGAACTATGTTACCACACTGAACTATCTGACCCACGCAGTCAGAGTGGTTAAGCACTGGAATAAATTGCCTAGGAATCTCCATCATTGGGGATTTTTAAGAGCAGGTTGAACAAACACCTGTCAGGGATGGTCTAGATAAATACTTAATCCTGCCTTGATTGCAGGGGACTGGACTACAGACTTCTCGAGGTCCCTTCCAGTTCTATGATTCTATGATTTTCACTACCTCATTTTGTTTCCATGTCAAAAGTGGTGTTTTACGAATATAAAAATGTCCCCTCACACCAGCCATGCAAACTTAGCCTGGACTCGGAAAGTTGAGCTGTTCAGTTTATCCCTCACTAGTACTGTAATATGATAAGGACCTGGTAGTCCAAATTAAGACTTCTTGTTACACCTATGCAAGCCTGCTAAAGACAAAGGGCCTGATTCTCCTTTACCATTGTGCACGTTTACAGTGCTCTGGCAGTGTAAATTACATTTATGCCCACTTCAAGGCCCCTTACTGCTGTCAAAGTGGTATTTGTTTATATACATATATTAGTATGTATATGGGCCAATGAGTTGGCACACCTGTAATGACTGGAACTGAGTAAACAAAACTCTTATCACACTCACTTAGTTACAGTTGGCTCTGTAGGAGTGAAAAACAATAAAATATATATTTGTTTCACCAAAGTCAGTGGGTCTACCTGTGAAGGGACACAAGGAGTAGATCTGCTGAGAAAGAAGATGCCATGTATACTCTCACTTTTCAGAAGAGAGCTGTACTCTTGAATTTATTGTATTTAGCTGACAAAGCAATGTATACCAGGCTTATCTTGGCCACTGGAGTTAAGTTATATAGGCCATTGATGCTAATGGCACTACTCGGGTGAGTAAAGTGAGCAGAATTTGGACCTGTGTTTATTAGACTATTGAGCAGAAACGTCAGAATAGCCATAGCTGCAGCTATTCCACTGGTTTCCCAGGAAGAGCAGCTCACTGTAGAGATGGACAAAATCTATTAATAAAACATTTTCAGGAGAAGCAAATATTCTCTGGGAGAAAATCTATCAAAAATAGATTGCAGGATAATTTGAAAATGCCATTCATTAATCCTAAAGTACTGTTCATAGATGTTTATTTCCTAGCTTTTAAAGCCAGAAGGGACTGTGTAATCCGATCACCTCCATAACACAGGTACAACCGTATTCCCTACCTGTGTGAGGGTTTAACTGGGAATTGAACACAGGATCTCTTGCAAGTTGAGTTGATCTACAGAATTGCCTTGTAACTTTTGGATCTAATGAATTTTATGAAGCTACCACTACAATGAACTAAAGATGTTCCTAGTTCTTTTTACTGACGCAGAGTAATCTACATGAGCTATTTTTTCAATTGCTTAGAAAATGTCTTAAGCATTTTAAGGCCCACTTGTACAATTGGATTGGCATGGGTGGACCTGTGTGGAGACTCATTAGCCCTTGTGCCTGCATGGCGCCCCATTAAAGTGATCTTGCACTGTGTGATTGCAGGATTGTTGTCTTGCATTCCAGTTGAAAAGGAAAAAAAGACTGAAAAGTGTAAAATGGTAGACCTCGTAAAATGATATGTGGATGCCTGGCAGCAGGGGGATACCAAATAGCTTTGCCACCTGTGTCCCTGATAATCCCCTAGGAATGCTCTCTGCTGGTCAGGCAGCATAATCTGGGGAAAGGGAACTAGACTGGGAGTCAGGAGACCTGGGTTCTATTCTCCCTCTGCTGACTTGCTTTGTGATCTTATTCAACTCACTTCATCTCTGTGCCTCAGCCTACTCAACTGTAAGGTTGGGGTGTCGATAAAGGTTGGGGTGTCAATACTTGCCTTCTTCTGCAAAACACTTTTCAACATCAACAGGGCTGTGAGCATTACTCTTAATTATTTTAGCCAATAGACACAGGACTGTACAAATACTTTCATTTATCATGCAAAAGATCTATAAATCAGTCTTGCAAAATTGCTAAGAACACTTCCTGGCCAAGGCCTAAAACCTACTAAAATCATACCATATTTTTATTATTTTACTTAACGGGGGCAACCTAAACCAATGCAGGACAGATTTAAACTGATGTAATGGTGTCCATAAAGAAAAGTTACACCCAATTTAGTTAAACTGGTGCAACTTTGTATATAGGCCATGGGGCAGATCCTCATTGCTCCATTGACTTCAATTTCCATATTAATTTACGTGAGCTAAGGATCTATCCCCAGGATTTCTGTATTGAGAGACAGCTGGTTTTAAACAAAATAAGAGTGTCCTGTCTGTGCAGACTTGCACTGGTTTAACTAAATTGGTTTGAAATCACACGTTAGGCTAAACTGGTGCAACTGTCTCATGTGAACAAACCCTTAGTGTCTGGAAGGGGACCAGGGAACCCCCAGACAGAATAGTTGTATAGAAGTGCATGTCAGGCTGGGGGCTTGTCTACACAGTTTTTGTGTCATATAGCAATATCAGTTTAGAAAGTATTATTCTTAGAATGATACAACCCCTTAGTATGGCCATTTTTGGTTATACCAGTATAGTTATGGTAGTGACTAGCCCTTAAGAAAATGTAATTTAAATGAGTCTGAGATAAGAAACTGGATCATCTCATTACTAAGTCTCCTAACCATGAAAATGTCCTTGGTTTTGCTGCGTTCCTTGAGTAGGTGTTACTGTGAGCAATAGGGAGAGATCTGACTGAAAGAAAGAAGGTGGCTGGGAGAAAAATTCCAAAAAACAGCTGGCAGGGAAATAAAGAATAATAATTTTCTCAGTCATTGTTTTCTTTGGAAAGCTCATGCTTTAAGCACATGGAAATACTTTACACATTGAGGAGTGCTGACTTCCTACATGCCTTATGAAGGAACAGCAAATCATTCATATACTGTAAACAGATTATAGATTATTCCAATATAACTTTTTCCGTGCTGCTGTCTTTTTAATAAATCTGTACTTTAGGTACCATATTTTGGCCACAAGGTACATAAATCATGACCATTAAAATTAATAAACCGTTCTTAATCTACATGAGCATGCAAAATATAAATGCGCTATTTTTATTGGTGCCGAATGTTGCTAAACGTTGCTACTTGCAGTACTACACTATAATCCTAAAGGGTAAGCATACCAAAAAGAAAAGCAAGTCAGTAAATGGCAAGTTACTTAGCAAATATATCTTTTTCCATAATTGTGAAGATGGTCCTGTTTGTCTCACGCTCAAGTGATTTGTAAACCTCCAACCTCAACTATCCTGGTGATAGATATAAAAAGCTAGACTGTCAGAATCTCCATATTCAAAGTTAGAGTTTTGAGCGGTAGGAGAATACTTTAACAACTTGAGGGAAAGCTTTGATGCTGAAACTGAAGAGCAGACAGGAGCTTGGAACTGATTATTACAATGGGAGTTTTTTTCAGAGTAAAGGGAAATCACAAACTGGATATAAATGGAATCGTATAACCTGGCGTGTCACAAACTGGAAGAAATAATCTAAAAAGTAGTCATAGTGATGTCTTAATTGTTCCACAAATAATAAAACTTTCTTCCTCTGATACCAGCCTGTTATCTTCATGGCTGTGTTTATGCTGATCCGAATACATGTGGAATGTGATCATAGGCTGATAAAAGCACTCTTCAAGATAAACAGCAAAAGTAAAAGACAAAAGCTCATTTAGGGAAAGAGGCTTTTGACTTGCCATAGAAACAGAAACAGTGGAATAGATTCAAAGCCTTTAAGGCAGGCTCAAATACAAAAGAATTAATGAGGTTTGACTGAGTGTCAGTATGTCATCATAGTCTTTTACTTAATGTTGTCCATACTGACATGGCCTGCTGCATCTTGTCTCCAAGTCTCTTGGTCTGATGCTGCCTGAAGTCATGTGTCTGACATTTCTATTTCCTCCTCTTCTTGCTTACTTGAGAGAGGTCTAGCCACCTTCACTGATTTGGCTGCGAAGGGAGAATTGGCAAAGAGGTATGCAATTTCCTTTAAGTCGGCCTTTCGGCTGGACTGCATCCAATTTTGAGGGAGCGAGCTGCCCATGAGGCCAACTGATCTAGAGAATGCTATCCTTTCAGCACAATAACAAGATCAAGGGCATTTGTCTGTCTGTGTATGAATCTTCATTCCAGTTAACTGGAGCTTTGATTTGGCCAAGTGGTAGAGAGTACTCCTTTTATGATCTGGCTCTTGAGACATTTGCTGTTGGTAACCAAAAGTTGCTACTTTGCTCTTGTACGTCGTTTGAACCTTGCCCATAAAATGATGCATCACTTGACAGTTGTTTCAAGCTTTGTATTGTACGGCAGTAAGTTTGGTGGCATTTTAGGCTCCTTTTTCAATTTCTAAGAGTTCCTTCTGCTGGCTGTTTCTCCATTTCTTTTTAATAGCCTTGTTCATGAGGTCTCCTAAAGATTTTGTTTTCTCAGCAAACAGGCAGGGTGAGATTTTTACCCAAGTGGCTTTCTGTTTCCACAAAGTATCATTTCACACGGGTGTTCGTTCCTGAGTTCCTTCATTTGAATGTTCTGAGGGGTCTGTAAATGTGAAAGACTTCAGTTGAGGTTCAAGCTTAAACTTAATATTTCCCTTCAAATTTCCCTAATCCTTGGAATAACATAGGGAAATTGCTATCTTGCATTAGTCTTAATGATGACTTTCATGGGTTCTAATCTTGTGACCAGGCTCTATATACTATATTATATACTGATAGGTGGCCAAGCAGTGGTTTTGGAACTGCTTTAAATGTCTTCCTCCTCCCTCTCCTCCCATGCCCACATCAGGTTTACCCTGGTTAGCATATATCTTAATATAGCTAGGAATGCTTTTTCTTCTTATTCTGGACCTTAGTACATTTGAACCTCTTCCACTGTTGTAAAGGATCTATAGGTTGCAGTACAGCACATAGGTGTTTGTTACAGGTAACATCTTTTGGTAGCTATTTCAGTTTGAGGAGGGAATTTGTAGCACCTTGTTCAGGGACCTCTGATTTGATGATCTTTTTTTCCTCTTTAATCCTAAATTTGGGCCTAAATTAGTGTGCCTGTAATAGAAAGTAGGTAGTTGTATATCTAAGAGCTTCAAAAAATTCAGCTCTTTTGATCACTTTTTAAATACAATGTTTGGGACTAAAAAAAAATTTAAAAATGCATTTCAAAAGGGAAGCGGGTGTCTACGTATTCAGTAGTTCATATTCCCCCAGCTGTATTCATTATGTGCTCAAAAACATCACAGTGGAAGTCATTGTTGATCAAAGAGACAATGTTCTGTACCAGTGAAACCTAAATAATAGTGTTCCTGAAGATGTTTGTTCAGGTGCAGGGGGCAGGCGAACAGAATATTGTTTTAGGCAATCCACATTGGACATCAAAAGGTTAATTCCCTGTATATGCCCAGCCTGGATTCAAAAAGTCAGTCAAGGTGTAGCTAAAAAGGAATATTGACAGTATTGGCTGCTCATGAAAGAGAAGTACCTCTTATTAAGGGTAAAAATTCTTGTCTGTGAAAGTTTAGTGGCTTATCTATATTTCCATCAGCTCTCTTTGTTAAGAAAATAAACTTAGGTAGGGACTATACCTAAGCATACAGTGAAGTGTAAACTTTTTTTAAAAATTTTACTCTATTTTTCTGTGTGTATAAACCCAGTGCCTGTAAATAAATTCTTTTATTTATGGGATGTGTGAGGCCTTGGTATAATTTGTGACATACTCTGTTGTATGCCAGCTGAGGAACATCATTAAAAATCCTGTCTGCCTCAAGTCTGAGTTGGGGCTTAAAGAGAGATGAGTTTATGTACTCATTGTAATGCTTTAAGAAGGCTCTGCCTTAAATATAAAGGATTTTAGACTGTTAGGGAGACAAGAAAGACTAAGTGAGCCAAAGCAGGTGAGTGCTATGTTATGGACACGAGATGGAAGGTCAGAGGTCGCATATGGAAAATGTGTCTATATTTGAAGAACAGGAAGCTGAACTCACCAGCACTTGCAGTAGTTGGTAAGAAGTAAAGCAATGGACCATCAACTTGCTGGAAGTGTTGCTATGAGAATACTAATCCAGATATTGTTCTCAGATAGTGAAGTAGACCCTGAAAGAGATGGAAGAAGGTAGAAAGTCATTGTGTGTGGCTTTTTGTTAACTTCAAGAATGTTGTACATTGCTGTCAAACTAGGGGGACGTATCTAGTGGGGTCCCTTGAATCAATCCTAGGTCTGGTACTATTTAATATTTAATTATATAAGATATTATATTATATTGGATAATAGAGTAGAGAATGTGCTTACAAAATTGGTGGTTTTCACCAAGCTGGGAGGGGATGGAAGCACTTTGGAGTATGGATTAGAATTCAAAATGGCCTTGAGAGATTGGAGAAGTGATCTGAAATCAACAAGATGAAATTCAATAAAGACAAATACAAAGTACTGCATTTAGGAAAGAAAAATCAAATGCACAGCAACAAAATGGGGAATACTGCAGAAAAGGATCGGGGGGGCTATACTGGATCACAAACTGAATGAGTCAACAGTATGATGTAGTTGCAAAACAGGCTATTGTTCTGGTGTGTATTAACAGGAGTGTTGTTTGTAAAACATGAGAGGTAACTGTCCCTCTCTATTTGGCACTGGTAAGGCCTCAGCTGGAGTACTATGTCCAGTTTTGGGCAACATACTTCCAGAAGGATGTGGACAAATTGGAGAGAGTCCAGGGGAGAGCCACAAAAATGGTAAAAGGTTTAGAAAACCTGACCTATGAGGAAAGGTTACAAAAATTGGGCATGCTTCTTTTTGAGAAGAGAAGACTGAGGGGGGATAAGGGCTGTTATGAAGAGGAAGGTGTTCAATTACTTTTGTCCTACCTTCAGTGGACATGGAGAACAATGAGCTTAATCTGCAGCAAAGGGAGATTTATTTTACATATTAGGAAAAACTTTCTACCTAAAAGGAGAATAAATTACCAAGGGAAGTTGTGGAATCCCATTCACTGCAGACTTTTAAGAACAGTAGACAAATATTTGATGGGGATGGCCTAGGTTTATTTGGTCCTGCCTCAGCACATGGGGCTGGACTTGATGACCTCCTGAGGTCCCTTCCAGCCCTACATTTCTTTGAGCCTATGACTTTAATGTGGTGGGTGTAGGAGTGTTGAAAATGCTGGGAGAGGATGCTGGAGACAGGCCTAGCCCTCCTGTCTTTACTTTGTGAGAGAGAGTAAAGAAACCCTTTATGGTCTGTGCATAATATGTATAGTATATTATGTAGAGTCATATTTATGTAACACCCTTGGAATAGCTATGGCTTACTACAGAATATGTATTAACAGCACAATCCGTGTATGCTTCTATACCTGCTGGATTGTGTAACCATGTTTCTAAATAAAATGTTTTTGATTTGGTATTTTCAGGTAGGCTGTGGCCCATCCTCCTATTTGAGCCCTTGGAGAGGAGACATGAATAAATACCTTGCCCCTCTCTCTAGTGTCCCTGCCCCAAAGTATAGGAGGGGAATCATCCAAACATGATTCCTTCCATGACTGCCGGAGTCAATTCTCAAGTCAACGTGACCTCTTGGCCAGTATTATTGAGATTGATCCGTTTAGATCGGTCAGCAATGTGGACATATGACCATTTCCATCATTAGGCGATTATTGGCCCCAGATAGCAATGCAGTGTCTGTGTGTGTACACATGTAGGCATGCCAGTGTTTTCAGTATAAACATACGCCAGCACACTCGCTAAGCTTCTATATGATTTGCAGCTCAGGACACTCTGCGTTAGTTCCTTTGTTTTCAGCAAGGCAAGGCTTGATCCTTTTCTATTAGAGTAGAAATTCCTGTTTTTAAGGACCTGATTCTGATCCCATTAGGATTCTGTGGCAGAACTCTCACTGAGTTCATTGTGGGAATCTGGAGGAAGGTCTGTGTGGGAATTCTTGGCATGATTTTTGTGCCCCTCTCCATGCCTCATTTTATAGGTTAAGGGGAAATAGGGCTTTGACTGCTACCATTGGCCCACAGAAAAGGTCATGACACATACCCCTATGTATCTGTCAGTCTTTATTCCTGGCCACCTCCCTGCCAGGGTCGTGCCTTCAGAGACTTTACCAGGGATTCTTTTTTTTTTTTTTTGGTTGCTGCTTCACACAGATGCCGAAGGGAGATGCTATTTTAAAGATCATTGTTTTTTGGTGATGGGGAGGGCGTCTCCATAGGACCAAGAGGGGATGTCTTGTCCACTCTTCCCCCTGATCTGTCCAGTCTTCACCCGTTCTCTAGCCTGGACCCCACTTGCCTCTTTGGGGGTCAGCAGGAGAGCGGAGAGTGCTCTGTTAGCACTGAGCCTCATCAACTGCACCTCAAGCGTCTGCTGTGTGGGCCCATATTTGGAGGAGTCTTCGAGCTTGTAGGTTTCCACCGGGAATAGGGAGATTCTATCTCAATTCAAGAGGTTTTAAAATCCATTCTGCATGGTAAAAAATTATGGAAAGGCCTGGTCTAAATACCAGTTCAGCTATGTTGATTTTTAACCCAATTTAAGTCAAACTAGCGTCACTTATGCCTTACATGTCCTGCATGGTACATCTCTGATATTATTGGACCAGGAGTGGCCAGCCTGAGAAGGAGCCAGAATTTACCAATGAACATTGCCAAAGAGCCACAGTAATATGTCAGCAGCTTCCCATCCGCTACCCGCCTCCAGCCCTCCATTCCTCCTGCCCACCAGCAGCCCTGTCCATCAGTGCCTTCCCCATGCCTGTTTTGCAGTGCGCAGGAGGCTCTGGTGGGGAGGGGGAAGGGCATGCCATGCTCAGGGGAAGGAGCAGGGGCCTTGGGGGAAGGGGTGGAGTGGTGGCAGGACCTGTGGCAGAGCCAGGGGTTGAGCAGTGAGCACCCCCCCCCCCCCCGGCACATTGGAAAGTTAGCATCTGTAGCTCCAGCCTTGGAGTCAGCGCCTATGCAAGGAACCGCATATTAACCTCTGGAGAGCCACGTGCGGCTCCGGAGCCACAGGTTGGCCCCCCCTGTATAGGACTGTTGTTCGTCATCTTATTCAAAGGTTTTGGGAATGTGTTTTTTAAATAGGCCTACGTGGAACAATTTTGTCATATTGATTTCTTTGGCTATTCCAGAGAACTGTGGCCCTGTCCTTTTTTTATATGTATTTGTTTAGAAGGACATGAGAACATGACATTTGCAGTTTCACAAAAATGGTATTGCCTTCTATGGGAAGAACCCTCATTCAGAGCTCAAAATGGGCTGGTATGATATACTGGTATCTATGGCAGTATGCCACACCAGCCACCTATCTACAACCTGCAGACCACTTCTGCTCTGTGCCAGAGCCTGGGAGGCTTGGAAGTTCAAGAAAAGGCCCTGCTCTGGGCAGCAGGAGACTGCCTGGGATGGGAGTGGAGGGAACCTAAAGAAGGAAAACCTGGGCTGCAGTGGACTAGCACAGCATATATGGGCTTCAGTGGACATCCTGCACCAGCCAGAGGATTCCCCCAGTGGACCTGGGAGTTCATATGAAAAATAGCAAGGGAAGCAAGGAAAGAGGGACGGGGGAAGAAGGAGAGGAAATAGAAGAAAAGGGAAAAACGGAATGGAGTGGGGGAAACGGGGGGGAAAGCAATGAAAGATGCATAACCTTAATGTCAGTGCCTTTTTATAGATGTGTATGCTGCTCAGTCTTAGCCATTAGATACCCTATTGTATTACATTTTGGTGGCAGAAGAGGGGGAGCTGAAATGGCAGGGAAGGGCCTATTGGCACGCTGGAGGAGGGGAGAATATTTGTGCCAGACATGGCCTGTGTGTGTGAGAAGCATACCAGTTCTTTATTTTTCCAGTCTGAGCATTGGCCTCCTGCATTTTCAATTGCCTGTGACAGCCGATGTTGAGAGAGAGAGAGAACTTTTCACAGGAATTCAGTTTAGATAAGGGAATATTCACCTGAATCAACATATTGCAGTTTTGTTAATGCTGACTGATTATCTGATAAGCTAGTTTGAACCTGAGTCTCAGACCAGAATACTACTGTGTCTGCATTAGTTCTTCTTTTATTTACCCCTATAAGAAAAGTTTTGGTGATAGATCAATTAGCAAATCCTAAAGAATGACTGAATAGTGTGATGATTCCTGTGATTAAATGTTTTGAAGATTTCTTTGAAATCATAGAATCCTCCACTCGCTTAAGGTTTTATTTACGTTCTTGAAAAGAACTGTATTTTTGGTTCAGATAATCTCACCTTGGTGTACCTATGCTCAGGTAGCTGCTCTTTGCTATGTAGTGCCAACCATCAATATTCCATTGAATGACTTTGAAAGTGAATTTTAAAATATTTTTCACATCCTGAAAGATTTCAGGTTAACAGACAATAGGTAGTACAAGTTGATATGCTTTTAATTATTGTTTTATTGTCCGTGTATTATCTACGAAGACCATCAAACATCCTGTAGCGACTTCATGGCATCACAAAAATAATTAATGGACCCTTTTAGGGCAATATGTGCTGTTATAACAACAACATGGAATATTATTTCAGTTTAGGACCTGAAGGCTTACTAGGAAAAGCTAATCCCTAGTGTATAGTAACAAGAAATACTATTATTACTTAGTAATAATAAAAGAACACCTTAGCGCACATGCTTTCTCTGTTTGTTTCTACTTTTTGCTAAATGAGGAATGACTCTTAAAATGACATACAATCGGTGATAAATAAGAAACCTTTGTGTAATTAAGAGAAGATCTGTTTGTTTAAAAGCCTTTAGAGGTTGTGAAAGATTAAGCTTAGATATATGGGAAGGATGAATGTTGTGCAATAATGCCCCTTCGTTCCCCTTTCATAATAAATCTCAGCAGAGTATTCATCTGAAGGGCTGGATGCCAAAAAGAACAGGTTTGACTTGTCTGTGAGGATTTACACTACAGTAAAATGCACAACTGCTTTTCCAGAGGTCATTGTGAAGGTCACAGAGCTAGCATGCACTGCTGAATGGGAGCAATCTATTAAAAACAGTGAAAGAGATTGTACTGCGTGAAATCAATATTTAAAACGTAACATGAAATGCATCGAGAGTTTAGAATCATCAGACCATATGAACTCAAACGTGTATGCCACTTTGTAGAAATGCTACTGATCTTTTTTTCTCTTCAGTTTGCAAAGTATCCACTACAGAATTTAACTCTTTTATATCCAAATGAAAGTCATTAGTAAGCTTGTAATAGTCAGGCTTTTTTTTTTTTTTTTTAAAAATCACCTCTTACATTATATTGACATTTTTAATTATTATTTGTTTCAGCGTGTTTTCTTTGGCCAATTATTACAGAGAAATTCCAGCAAAAGATTGTAATGGATTTAGCAAAATGGAACTTGAATACTTTTTTTTTTGGAGTTAGTAAGCCCATGCTCAAACTCAACCCTCTCTCTTTAAAGAAAAAGCGATGATCCTTTCAAATGGCAAACAGCCATTGGTGGGGTTTAGTGCAGAGATTAATTAGTAAACTTTGGAATGTGCTACAGCAAATGCATCTGATTGGCAATAGCATGTGGAGCAGCAACTGGTGGAAAGTCAGAGCTCCTGACAGGCACAGTTATTTCCAAAAAGGCTTAAGAGTTCTGGAACGCGTTATTCTTTAAATGGATCTGTACTTATTGCACCAAATCAATACGTTTTTCTGTATTATTCAGTTACTTCTAAAGTTTAATATATATACAGTTTTTTAAAAACTTGGCATGCATTATATTGTTGAAAGAATGCATAAATGACATACAGTAAACACATTTATTTTATTGTTTTTGTAACTAGTTACATACCATCAACACACAGCTACATCCCCAAACATGAATTTACAAAGGATTGTGGTTTGTCTGCATTGCATTTTGCAGTTTCTTCTTTTCGCAGCCAAATGTTAAGCTTGCAGCCAAATGTTGAAACATGATCTATTCAAAAAAACATTAAAACATAATTAAAACGAATCAAATTTATATTGTAGTAGACCACTTTTTCGAAGCACAGTCTTTATAATATTAAAAAGGCTGCTGCCATGAATTCCTGAACACTTCTATTTCACACAAAAAATAAATGATTGCACGATTTAAAGTTTGCTTAATTTTTCCTTACAGTTGTATGTTTTCATTTAGGCAGAATATAAATAATATTTCAGATTGAAATTGGTGGTCTAGAAACGGTATGAGAAGCAGTTTAGTAATCAGTTAAATCCAAGATTATTATTAATCCATTTGATATAACCTGTGTAGGATGAAGGCTTGTGCATGTACATATTTAGTGGGACTCCTCATAGTGTGTAAAAATTAAATATGTGTAAGTCTTTGCAAGATGTGGGTTCAAATTCTAAGATTAGAATAATTTAGCACAATAAACGTATATGCCTTACAAAACAGTTAGAAATCCTGTATTTTTAAAGAGAGTTTCCATTAGAGTTTAAAATTAAAGCTACTAACCTAATATCAGAAGTCTTCTATTAAATATATGGTAGAAATGCTCCCACTGACTTCAATGAACATTTGATCAGGACCTGTGTTCCTTCCATCAGCCATTTTTGCAGCAAACTGAAAACAGACCTTCTTCTTACTTTAAACGTCCCAAATATTGAGCCACATTCTGCCTTTCCATGCTGATGTGATGCTCCTGTTGCAGAAAAATAATAATGTCAAGTAACATTAAAGAACTGACCTAAAGTAAACCCAACGAAAGGCTCAGTCCACTCTTGCGCTGACCCAGCAAAGCAATTTGGGTTTGGGGTCAGTGGGAGTACTTACATATTACAAATGAAGCATGCGCTTAACCCCTCCCCATTGTTTGAGTCCTTTTAGCCCAGCTACCCGGAGTGCGCAATAAGACTATAGCACATGCTAGGGCATAGTATTGGTTGTGGTTGGACAAAGTGGCTGTCTTCGGTAGGGTTAAACATTTTGGCACTTTTCGGGGGGGAGGGGGAAACCAAAAAGAGCTGAGTTTTCAATTGTCCAGAGGCTGATTGTCTCTCCTGACATCTGTTCCTGCAGTCGCTTGCTACCAATAGCATAGTGTTTACTGCCATAAGTAAACCCATTGAAATGGATGGGATCATGCAAGACAGTAAGCAGTTGGCTTTATAGTAAGGGTTTTTAAGTCCTGATCCAGAAGAATGATTAGGCTAATAATTAGTCCTCTTAACCTCAGTGAAACCACTTGCATGCTTAAAGTGAGGTAGGTGCTTCCATGCTTTGCTGGATTGGGGCCTAAGGCCTTGATCCTTCAAAGACTCAAGCACATGCTTAACTTTCTTCACTTGGAGTAGTTCCATTGTTTTCAATAGGGTTACACAGAATGCATAAAGTTGAGGACATGTGTAAGTCTGTGCGGGATTGAGGGCCTTAATTAGGTTGGTTAGAACATTCTGTGGAGGTGTTTGGGCAGTACATGTTAATTCACATAATTTATAATTTGTACTAAAAAAAAGTCTCGCTCCTCATATCTCATCCAAAATGTAATAGCCGAGCACTGTGCTCAACTCTCATATTACTGAGACTTGGTTATTTCTCACAAAATATATTCCAGTACATCTCTGAGTACAGAGTGTTATAAATAATTAAAACCAAACTGCACCCATCAAAGGAAATGAATGCAGGTACATTTTTGTGTGGTGCATTATCCTGGCTTTTTGGATTGTTTGTTCACTAATTGACAAAATTCAGTAATTCTCAATGGGTCGGTCAGTCAAGTGTGAACTAAAGAGGTGCTATTCTATTACTTGGAGGTCACCTCTTAATATTGATTTAAAAATAAAATACTAACCTTTGAACAAAGGGTCGGATTCACTTTCCCTCTTGGAGTAGAGGGTACACCAGCATACGCCCTCTGTAAGTGCTGCTTTTGAGCAGGCCTTGGAGTTGATGGGCACAACCTGTGAATCGGGTGAGGTTGATCTGAGTTATTCAGTGAGTCTCCTGAGGAGATTCCATTAGCAAGACTTCCGGGGAGCTCTATCAAATAAAGCTGCACTAGCCTGCACCTCTTGTGGGTGACAACTGTCACTCACCATACCCCATCAATGAATGCTTCCACCAACACAGCTTCCCCTCTGGGGACAGGGGATGTAAATCATTCACCCCGTGCCTTAGGGTTTGAATCTGGCCCAAGTTTAATGTGAAACCAAAAGAAAAAAATATACATAAGGCAAAACATGCTTTTTTCAATTTATTATGGGTGGACAAAAGTTCCTGTGCAAAGATAAGATGTAGGTAGTTGGAGGAGAGGGGGATGATGTAAAAATATTTGGATTTTTGGTAAGGCTTTCAGCTGTGGTCTGCTTTTGCTGAAAATATCATTTTCTTGGTGAGATTTATATGCAATACATTTTCTTTCCTTTTCAGTACTTGGACAGATTTAAAAAAAGTTAAGAAAACAAAAACTTTGAAGCCAAAGATGCTGAATGCTTCTTGTGCGCTTGCCTTGGCATGGCAGTATTTGTGTGATTGTGTTCCAGGCTAGAATCCTATGTCAAAAGAAAAGGAAACTGTTCTAGATCTCTCAGCATTTGAAAAGGGGAAGAAAATGATTAGCCATGTCTATTCCAAACGTATAGTTTCTAACTTGCTCCCAGTGCCTCAAAGGGTGCAAAGTCAAGCCCCTATTGCCCTGTAAAGAAGGGTTCACATCTTACCTAGTGGTGCAGCATATGACTGCAGATGCACAGTAGTGCAGTGTTGCTGGTTGGATGGCTTCCAGTTTGATGGAGATCTGAGATTTGAGGTTGGCAGGCTTAGGAAGCAGCCTTTCTTGGTGAGTCCAACACAAGCGCTTATACACAAACAAATGTATATTCTTCGAGTGATTGCCCATGTCCATTCCAAGGAGGTATGTACGCGCCACGTGCCCAGTCATCAGAAGGTTTTTCCCCAGTGGTACCTAGTGAGTTGGCTGTGGTGCTCCCTGGATTCACGCTTTCATGGCAGTGTATATAGATCCCTGCAGCCTCATCGGTTCCTTCTTACTGACTGTGACAGTCGTCAGAGCAGCTCTCTTGCTACGGCAAGCGATCCCCAAGTGGATTCTTTCTTCTTGTTCCTGTAAATAGTTTAAAAACTTAGTATTAGTTAGTCAAGTAGTTTTTAGTTAGTTTAGATAAGTTTCAGTTGGGGCTTTTCCCCCACTGTTTCCTCTCCCAGTGTCCGGGGGGGGAGGGACATGTCTCGGACTCAAGGGCTTAAGCCATGTGGGTCCTGTCTAAAACCCATGCCATGATCTTAATAGCACCAGTGTGGCTCCACTAGCACTGGTTCACCATGCGACTAGTCCCGTCGGTTGATCTGCCGATAACCTTGCCCCTGGTCCTGGACTTGATCACCCAGGAACACAGGTATCTCCAGCATCCCAATCTGCAGTCTCTCCACCTCGTGGCATGGAAACTCCACGGCTAAACCCCTTGGAGCTCACATGCTAAGACCCTGTTAGAGAAGTCCTCCTTGGCAGCAGGAAGCCATCCACTATCTGGCCAAGTGGAAAAGATTCTCAATTTGGGCATTACAAAAACACACTCCACCTTACAGTCATCGATTCCCTTTATCCTAGATTGTTTTCGGCATCTAAAACAGCAGGGTCTGTTGGTATCCTCACCAATAAAAGTGTACCTACCCGCTATCTCAGCTTTCCACCCCAGTTTAGCCGGTCTCTGTTTTCATGAACTCCATGATGGGCCATTTCCTCAGGGGATTAGATAGGCTGTACCCTCAAGTAAAACAGCCAATTTCCCCATGGGGTCTCAACCTTGTGCTCTCTAGACTGATGGGACCTCCTTTTGAGCCCTTAGCAATATGCTCCCTGTACATTTCCTGGAAAGTAGCGTTCTTGGTAGCTATGACTTCAACTAGGAGGGTGTCTGAGCTTAAGGCCTTAACCTCAGAACCTCTGTACATGGCCTTCTATAAGGACACGGTGCACTTGTGCTGACCTTCCTCCTGAAGGTGGTTTCACAACTCCACATGAACCAGGACCTTTTTCTTCCTGTGTTCTTTCCTAAGCCACATGCTAGCAACAGGGAACAAATGCTCTACTCCCTGGATGTCAGATGAGCATTAGCCTTCTACATTGAAAGAACAAAGCCATTTTGAAAATCAGTGCAACTCTTCATTGCAATTGTGGAGCACATGAAGGGGCTTCCAGTCTCGTCCCAAAGGATCTCTTCTTGGATCACATCCTGTATCTGGGCATGCTATGACTTGGTAAAGATACCTGCCCCCGCACTGACTGCACACTCCACGAGGACGCAAGCATCCTCAGTGGTGGTCCTGGCACGAGCTCCTATCCAAGACATCCGCAGGACAGCGACGTGGTCATCGATCCACACCTTTTACATTGCACTGCGCCATTACACAGCAGGCCAGAGATGATGCATCTTTCAGCAGAGCAGTGCTACAATCAGCGATTCCATAAACGCTGATTCCCGCCTCCTAGGTAAGGCTTGGGAGTCACTTACTTGGAATTGACATGAGCAATCACTAGAAGAAGAATTGGTGGTTCTTCAAGTGCTTGCTCATGTCGATTTCCATTGTAGGTGCGTGTGTCCATGTGTGCTGCCGTCAGAGACTTTTGCCTTAGCGGTACTCGTTGGGCTGACTGTGGCGCCCTCCGGAGTGCCGCGGTCATGGCACAGTATATCAGGCGCCACCGGCCCTGTGCCCTCTCAGTTCCTTCTTACTGCCCATGGTGGTCAGTCGTGGCGGGATCCCAAGTCAGTACTGCAGGGAGTCCCTTTTACAACCCCCTTGCCTTCGCTCACCTTGGGTCTCAGATGCGTTGGACCTGGGCTGAGGAGCCCATCAGGGCCAGCTCAGCACCTAGGGTGATTTGGCTGCAACATGGCCTGGCCCTTCATATCAACATCAGGGAGGTCAGAGCAGTTCGCCTGGCATGCCAGGTGTTCTTGCCTCACCTGAAAGGCAGGTCCTAATGGACAATACCGCCGCAATGTATTACATCAACAGGCAGGGTGGCACCAGGTCTTCGGCCCTTTGTCTTGAAACTCTCAGCCTCTGGGACTTTCGTGTGTGGCATGCCATTCATTTGGTGGCTGCCCAACTGCCCGGAGCCAAGAAAGTCTTGGTGGATCGCCTCAGCAGGACATTCTTGTCTTGCCACGAACAATCGCTCCATCCGGAGGTGGTCAGCCTAATGTTCCACAGGCGGGGGACTCCCTGTGTGGACCTGTTCACGTCCAGACAGAACAGGAAGTGCCACGTGTTCTGTTCTTTGCTGGGCAGAGACAAGGGCTCCCTGTTGGACGCCTTCCTGATCCCGTGGTCAGGAGTGCTGATGTACGCCTTCCCGCCAGTGCCACTAATCCACACAGTCCTGCTCAAGGTGAAGCAAGACAAAGCAACGGTCATCCTCATAGCCCTGGCGTGGCCTTGTCAGCACTGGTTCGCCATGCTCCTGAGTCTGTTGGCAGCCAACCCATTGCAGCTGCCTCTTCGGCCGGATCTGCTGCCCCAGAACCACAGGAGCCTGCTGCATCTGAATCTGGCAGCGCTATGCCTGATGGCTTGGATTCTGCGTGGCTGAGTGGGGAGGAGTGGCAGTGTTCCGCCAGTGTCCAGAAGGTCCTGCTGGGCAGCAGAAAACCCTCCACTAGGGCTGCCTACATAGCAAAATGGAAGCAGTTCACATGGGCCTCGGATCGCCGCATCCAGGTGGAGGAGGCCCCCCTGCAAGTTATCCTGAACTATTTGCTATATCTGAAGCTCCGGGGCCTATCTCTGTCCTCAGTCAAGGTGCACCTGGTGGCCATCTTCGCTTTCCATCCCCTGTTTCACAGCAGGTCAGTCTTCACCCATCCCATGACAGTGCGGTTCCTGAAAGGACTGGAGCACCTTTACTCACATGTCTGGGACCTCGTCCCTCCTTGGGACCTGAACCTTGTGCTGTCCAGGCTCATGGGGCCCTACTCTCCCTTCTGCTTCTCTCCTGGAAGGTCTCCTTTTTGGTTGCCCTAACCTCGGCCTCTAGGCTGTCCAAGATCAGGATGCTCACATAGAAGACCATATAAGGGGGCTCCAATAAGGACAAGGTCCAGCTGCGTCCTCATCCAGCTTTTCTGCCCAAGGTCATTTCCCAGTTCCATACTGGTCAGGACATGTATCTTCCGGTCTTCTCCCCGAACCCTCATGCTATGGATGAGGAATACAGGCCGCATTCCCTGGACGTCAGGCAGGCACTGGCCTTCTACATAGAGAGAACGAAGCCATTCTGTAAGTCTACACAACAGTTTGTCGCTGTCTACCCAGAGAATCTCATCCTGGATCCCAGCTTGCATCTGCTGGTGTTATGAGCTGGTGAAGGTGCCCCGTCAGCAGTTGTGATGGCCCACTCGTCTAGGGTGCAGGTGTCCTCGGCGGCCTTCCTTGCTTAGGTGCTGATCCAGGAAATTTGCCGCACCGCAACCTGGTCATCCATCCGCATGTTTGCTTCACACTATGTGCTGTGAACTCTGAGCCCACCACTGTGGATTCTGCTTGTGAGTTATCTACAATGGAATAGACATGAGCAAGCATTCAAAGAAGAAAAAGTTACCCACCATTTTGTAACTGTTGTTCTTCGAGATGTGTTGCTCATGTCCATTCCATTACCTGCCCTTCTGCCCCTCTGTTGGAGTTGTTGGCAAGAAAGAACGGAGAGGGCGCGGGGCTGGCGGTGCCTGATATACTGCGGCATGAACGCAGCACTCTAGAGGGAGCCAGAGCCGGCCGTATAGGGACTACTAAGGCAAAAGTCTCCAACGGCCATGTATGTGAGCGCGCGCACACCGAAAATGGAATGGACGTGAGCAACACGTCTCAAAGAACAACAGTTACAAAATGGTGGATAACCGTTTTTCACCTACCTCTCATAACTGTTTGTTCTTCAGGATGTTCTCATGTCTATTCCAAGACCCACCCACGTCCCCTCTATCCGAGTATCTGGCAAGAAGGAACTGAAGAGGCTGTGGGTCGTCAGGGACCTATATACACCTCCATGAAGATGCGACTGGGGGGGCTCCACAGCTAACCCGACGGCTACCGCTAAGGGAGAAAACCTTCCAACGACTGTGCATGCAGAGAGCGCACACCTACTCGGAGTGGACGTGAGCAACACATCTCGAAGAACAACAGTTATGAGAGGTAGGTCACCCTTTTTTTTAGTTGTCCTGCCAGATAGCCTGGAAAGGCTTGAAAACCCCTATTTACATGTGGGAAGCTCAGAAGCAAAACTTGCCTAATTTACATTATTTACATCAAAGTAATCCTGTGTAAGGCTTATTGAAATGCACATCTGAGAAAACAGGTTTCAGTTAACACAATACAAAATGCCTTTCGCACCAGTGATCAATCTAGTTTCCTTTGTAGATGGATGTGATGAGGACTACTTTGGGCGAGCCTCTGTTGCATTCAGAGCTAGGAACTCAACCTGCAAAACTTCACTCACATGTACACATGTGAGTAATGCCATTGATTTCAATGGGTTTGCTCATGTGAGTAAAGATTGCTCACAAGACAGGTTTTAAAGGATTGAGCCCTCCATTTAAAATAATGTGCATCATTTTCCCGGGATACTTTTAGGCAGGAGATGAACGTCTTAATGTACACTTCATACACAAGAAATTCTGTTACCTCGCAGGCAGGGAGATCTGGACAGCTTTGGCTAGATCGACACACCACACCAGTGTTGTGTAGAATATGTGTAGCGGGATGCTGCAATGAAGAGCACACCATGTCCACTCTGCAGTATCTGTAGTTACATGTGTTAGTGAAAGACTCCAGCAGCAGGGAAAGGGCTTCAGCAACTCCCTACTGCCAGGGATAAAAGGCTAGGGCAGGGAGCAGGTAGTGGGGAAATCCCCCCCAGGGCCTTTCCCCAACTGGAGTTTTTTCCTGCGGTGGAGAGAGGCTCCAGCAACAGGGAGCTGGTAGAGCCTTTCCCTGCTGCCTCCCCTTTGTAGGAGTCTTTCCCTCGGGTGGGGAATGGCTCTGGCAGCATGGAGGCAGCAGGACACTACGCTGGTAAAACAGGGAGGAAAGGGAGACACAGCTTGGGTGAGTAGAAAGGCGCATAGGGTGTGTACTCACATGTGTACTTAAGCGTGCCTTTTCTCTACTTGCCTAGGCCATGTGTTTCCAGCTACACAGCTCCGTATGCCTGTGCAGGGGCGGGCTACGTTGGTATGTACTCTAGACGACGCCAAAAGAAACATGCGGTGGAGATGTACCCTTCATGTCGAGGGAGAACCTTCAGATAGGACTCTGGGGAAACACCCTGGTTTGTGACCATACAATGTAAGGATGGATCCCATTTTCAAAACTGCCATTCTCTTCCCCATATTTTAGAAGTATGTGAAAAGTTAACTTCCTGTCTATTAATTTTACAATCAATCGATAAATACTCTTTTAAAAAGCGCTCTGCTCTGTGGAGTGTAAAAATGGCTGTAGATTTATCACGGCATAGTTCTGGTGTGACTGAAAACTGATGTCTTGCTCCAGAATGCCGGGGAATGCAGTGTGCGAAACTTCTGCTCCCTGGGGCCCTGATTCAGCAGCAGCTGTTCATCAAAGCACTTAAGCAAGTACTTAAGTCCCCTTGACTTCAACCTGTAGTGAGCCAAAGTTTTAGAGTAGATCTCCTTCTTGGGCATGATTGAACTTTGAGAAGGGCTAGAGTAACAGTTGGATCAAGCCGTAAATTAATCAGTTGCCTTTGGTTTTGAAAAGCTCTTTTTAACCACTTTGACATCTCACTTTTATTCTCAAACATCTGCTTTTGATTGTTTGCTATAAAAGTGTAAGAGTTAATCTTGCCCTCATTTTTGTTATTGCTACCAGAAACCCAGCTATTTTTACTACTTCTTGTATAGGGATTTGGACTTAATCATTTCAGAATAAAGAAAAAATGAGGTTTTTTCTTAAACCGACAAGTAAGGCTAATTAAATTGTAATGCTAAGTGTGTAAAGATACTAGACATGGCTTGTTAAGTTGTAACTCTACTTTGTTTTATTGGCCTAATAGCATGAGATTGAAGGAAAGTCAAATGATCAATGTATTTCAGGTCATTTCTCAGCATGGCAGCTGCCTTGACCGAGTGCCAGGCAACATTTGCATTGACTATGAAGAGCTTAGTGCATATTTTCCTATATGGAAATGGCATCTGAAATTCAAAAAAAAATTGAGACCCTTCTTATAGGTTTAGTCTTTTGACTAACAAATGTTTATAATTTTATCCTCAGGCTTCCTTTTCCTCAGATTACAGCCAATTTTTGTTCATACCTCAGCAACAGATACATAACTATAACATCTAGCGTTTGGTTTAGGCCCTGATCCTGCAATGAACTACATGCGAATGGACTCCTTCCCCCATATAGAGTTCTATTAACTTCATTGGGGACCTTGGATTACACTGGAATTTAGATGACGTTCTCCCCATCTTGTAGCTGGATATTTCTTTTTCATTTCTAAAGCACTACTCTCCACATACTCCTGTGGTAGGAGACACTACTGCAGCTTCCCCCTAACTTGCTGGGAGCTAATGCAGTTGATGGCTGTTCAAAATGGTCTCAGCCACTTACCTCTATCCCCTTTGTACGGTCTTCTCGCCCTTAAACTGGCTGCTAGAAGCTAACCGCGATTTGATTTTAATACAGTGTTTTAATTAGAGGTTTCCAACAGGAGCCTGTCACCATGACAAATAAATGAGCCCCTTCCAAACTGGACCATCGAGATGCACACATGCCTTAATGTAGAAACCTTGTGATTGCATCGCTATAATATTTGCCCTTGTTTAGTTATCTCCAGCATGCTGTTTAAAATTAGATTGTAGACTCTTCCAGGCAGGCACCATGGTTTTCTGTTTGTTTTGTAAAGTGCCTTACATGCTTGTCATCGTGTTTAAGAAACCCCCCCTGCAACAACAATAATTTTAATAACCTGTAGTATACTGGAAAGGTGTGTCACTGAATCCATGTTACTATCCTAGGCCATGCTGTTACCTACTAGCGTGCCTCAATTCTGCTAATGCAGTGTACTTGTAGCTGTATCTGTTCCAGAATATCAGAGGGACAATGTGGGTGAGGTAATATCTTTTATTGGACCAGCTTCTGTTGGCGAGAGAGCCACACAGTTGTTGGTCCAATAAAAGATGTTATGTCACCTACCTTGTCTCTCAATGCTGCTAATACAGAGGGACCACCTCCAGGGGCTTCAGTTGATCAGCCAGCACTTTAAAGAGTTTCTGGTGCTGTGAGCATTCAACTTGTCATAGATTTGAAGGCATTCAGAGCCCCACAGGATCGGGCCTTAAAAATGAGATGTTTGTGTATAAGATTTGTGGTGTTTGGTTTGTAAAAATCACGTTAGGCATGCTCAGAAATCTAGACAGATGGAGAAGAACATCACAAACCCACCCCAACAGAGCAGTTAGCACCTCTATTGTCAGCCTCAGCAGAAAAAACAAAGGGTGTGTGTGTGTGAAGAGTAAATCAGTACTTCCTCCCACCTCTGGGGAGGGTGTTCTTTTGGCTTAACAGAATTGATCCCCCTTTGTAGGGTATTGTTGGGATGATTGTGCTACCACTCACTCATCCTGAACCTGCTCTGGAGGTAGTGAACTGTGCGTGTTAGTCCTAAATCAACCATGACAGTTATTCCTCTGGCTCTTTTACATGGACCTCATACTAATGTTGTTTCCTCTTTGCACGAAGATGGGAAAGTCCAGAGATTACAAACCATTCCATCTTTTTTATGCTAATAATGAAGAGTTATATCAAGGAGTTAAATGTTTTGCATAAGGGTTTCAATTTTCTAAAACCGGTGTCCTGCATATCTTACTAATAGTGACTGCTTGTGGTTAACATGCGCTGATGCTTTGTCAGTTGCTGCCTGAAAATTGCTGCTTCAGAGTTAAATTCCACAGACCTCCTACATGCCTAATTTTGCTCGCACTCCATATTGTTGCTTCTATTTCTAACTGTTCACCCTCGCTCCCTTTGTTTTTCCCATTCCTTTAACTTTCCTCCTCCTTTTGTCTCCTGTTCTCACTCTGCTGCATGTTCTTTTCCATTCTGACCCCATCCACCATAGCAGTTGCCTTGTTTATTTCCTTTCTTCTGCCAGATGCATTCTCTACCTCCACCAAATGCCTCCTTAAAATGCATTTGTTTCAGGAATCCCCCACTCTTTTCTTCTCTCCCTTAATAACCCCTACACCATCACTCTCCTGAGGCATTGTTCTGTATCTTTACTTACAGTTTGTCTTGCTTCAGAGTGTAAATTTAACAGGGCAGGGAATGTCTATGGGTCTCTTAATTTCAAACAAACTGAGTGTCTAACCTTTTAAAGACCAAGTTCAGTTTTCTATTTCATCTCCTTGTTTTAAGGAGGGGTTTTAAATTGTCCATCATATGGTATATAACTTAACAGCAATATTTCATAGTATTTCGAGATATATATTTCTAGGTGTACTTAATCCTGCCTCAGAGCAGGGTTATGGATTAGATGATCTCTTGAGTTTCCTTCCAGCTCTACATTTCTATGATTTTATGATAGTTGTGGAGATTTTGGGGGAGGGGGAAAATACAGACAGCGTAATACAGTTGTTTATGAATGTCAGAATGTTTGCATTGTGTTATTCATAAGCATAGGCTTTCTGCTGAAGGGAGCATATTTCGTCTTCCTTCAGGAAATCCTAAATACTATAGTCCTATAATTGAAATGTTGTGTCAGCATACAGTATTCTGCAAAGAGTTGTACTGTAGCAAAACAAGAACACTGGTAAATCCATCTGGACCAAGACTTAAGCCAATTTCATTGAATATAGGCAGTATTGGGTGGATCCATGTTGTCTACTACAACTACATGTAGCTCCTCCCCACCCCCCTACTATTAGTACACATTTTTTAGCTATCAGAACTTTCGGGCTAAATTTTCAAAACATGGCCCTGATTTGTTCACCTGCATTTTTTTTTTTAAATGCAAGATCTAGATGAAATTAACATGCATGAACTCCATTTGGGTGTGCACTTTGATTGCAAATGAGTTTTGTGTACTAAATGCTATAATCTGTGATGGTTATATGCAAAAACTCCATGTGCAAGGTGGTTTGTGTGTAAAGGCAAGTTGGGTTGATACCTCTCTGAAAATTTGGCCCTTTAACGTGGGTATTTTCATTTGTCCAAATTAAGATAATGTAGAACTTCAATTTTACTACATTAAGGCTTTCAACTTTGCAATTGGATTGCTAACGCAGATCCCTGTGCCTATGTGTAGCCTCAGTGGAATGTATGTGTCTCCCGTTGGCATCAGGAGTCCACACTGGTAAATCTGATTGTAGAAGCACAACCTGAGTTTGCTTAATTTTACTTCATCTGTTATTCCGAACAAAGCATGGTAGTATTGGGGAATAGAATAACACATTGAAAATGACTTTGTTTTTTACTGAAGACCGAATGAATCTCTGAAAAATGGCATTTCAGCCTGAACAAGTAATGTTCAACACCTGTAAGGCCACAATGGGGAAAAAGGAAGTGTGAGTCGGTGCCTGAGGCTTGCAAATGTGACAGTCGCTTCCGCAAGGCGCTATGAGTAACTCCTAGCAGCCAATTTAAGGGCGAGGAGACTGTACCCTTCTGTTCAAATATATCAAAGGGGGTGAAGTTTAGGGTAAGATGCTTGTCCCTCCAATAGACTCCCTCAAAAACCAGGGTAGGAGAGGCAGTAGAACAATGGTCCTGCAATGACCAGGTCAGTTCCACATATAATAGGATGCATTATACGGAGGGATCATTGCACAGAAAAGAAGCAGATCCTAGGACTTGAGACCATGGATGGGAGACTCAGCTAAGAGAGTTGGAGGGCGGAGTGGTAAAGAATACAGTGATGACCTGTGTGTTGGTTATTGAGAAGTGGCATAAAATGTGTTTTTATTCTTTCTCAGACACAATGCTGTCTTGTTCAGATAATAGCACAGTACACACTAGCGGGGACTCCAGGGAGAGTCTGACAACTCTTGTCGGAACCCTGGAGTCGCTGATGAAAATGAATGAGTGGCTTAATCCAACAAACACCCACGAGCTTTCCTCAAAATCACCACTGTGTTTCAGTGGCCAGGGCTGTGGATAATGGTAACAAACAGGCAATTTGAAGTATTGGTGTGAAGAGAGAAAGGACTGGAATTTGTTCTTGTAGAGTAATCACTAAATCCTGATACTGGCTCAAAACCAAAAGACTTTTACATTTCAGTTTATAAAATGGACATATGCTTTCTTCTGAGAGATTAGAGAAATGTTGCTTTTTTGGCAGGCGTTTAAGAAATGTCTGGTCAGATAATTATTTATGTCAGGATATTGCAGAAGGAAAATTCAGAAGTAAGTAAGCAAGCAAGCATGTGATTGAGCCTAAGTCACTATGTGGTTAGTTTTCCAGATACCTATTTGCACATACTAAATCACATATGTAACCATCTTCATTAATAGCCCCTCTTCGGCACTGTTGATCTTCTCCTATATTGCTGGAAATTCTCTAAGGAAGAACTAGAGCCATTCCTAGTGAAATCGTGTTTTCTAAAGCTGTTTGGATTTCAAAACTCAAGTCTACTTTATTGTTTCTCAGTAAATGTCCAAACGTGATCAGCTTTATTTTCTACATGTCTGAACTCCTCTCCACATGAGCCACTTGAGCCTTAAAACCAGTACTGCCACCTGGGATCTGATCCAAAGCCTGTTAAATGAGTGGAAAGCGTCCCATTGACTTTGACAGCCTTTGGATCAGTTCCTTGGTTCTTTTACATGGCAGCTGCTGGGCTGTCTCTCTAAAAGTTGTGATAATTTGGTGAAGAAATCAGATTTATTCTTGAATTCAAAGGATGTGGGTGGAAAAGAGCTGTGGGTAGAAAAGAGCTGTGGGTTTCAGATGTTTGAGTCCTATTGGAAATACCTCATTGGTATAGGAATTGTAAACCTGGGAACGGTATTATGCATTTTAGTTTGACATCCTTCGTGTTTATTTAAAAAGGCTGTGGAAGACAGGGAGGGTAAAGGTTAAAATAATATTAACCAAGCCCTCCAAATCTATCAGGTTCACTCTCCTTTTCCTGTGTATTACTGTAGCCAAACAAAGTAGTTAATCAGAATTAGAAAGCTATATCAGCCCTGTTGACATGGACTTGTCAATGATGATGGAGGGGGATAGGGAGGAAACTGCAAAAATTAGCTATTTGGTTCAGGGTGGAATATCTAAAACGTTTACAGGAACATTGTTCCATCAGAAATTCTCCTGCACCAAAGCAGCTTTTTCAAACTTACATATTTCTATGAACTTAAAAGTAAAATGGCTTCTCAAAGATAGCCAGTAAGTGAAATCTACAATAGTTTGGTATTCTTTTTAAATTTTGCCTCTTAGTGTTTGGATAATTACAATATTATGTGATAATGTATCAAAAAAGGACTGTTTTTTGCATTGCTTTGTATGGTGCCAAGAACAGTGGGGCTCTCGTCCTTGACTGGGGTTCCAGGACTTGCTGTAATAGAAGTAATAATATTCCAGCCTTAGAGACTCCTTAAGTTCCTTTCAACAAACACAGCATACTCCTTACCCCAGATAGATTGTTTTGGAGGGGAGTGACCTCGTGGCTAAAGGAATCTATATAATAAAATTCCAGGATTGTCACTCTGAAGTCTGTTATGTCTGTAGAGGCAGTGTGATATGATGGAAACAGCTAGGAGCATGGTTGGGAGCTCTTTGTTTAGAATAGCACCTGGTTGAATCATCACTGGGATTCATGGTCTGTTACTGTCTAGTTTTTAAGTTCTGAGCCATTTTTGGCTTTTTTTTTTTTTTTTTAAATTCATGTGATTTTTATAAATTACACCCATGCAACAGCCTGGACTTTCAGCTACCAGTGTGCATAACAGTATTGCAGTCTGACTAAAGAAGACCTAGCACATAGAATTGTAGATTACTCTTTCCATTATTAAATACATGGAAGGCACTCAGATAATATGGTAATAGAGGGGCCACGTAAGTAAGTACGTACCTGGACAGATAGAAATTAAAGCGTGAAAAGACCTGTTACATCATCTAGTACAACCATGTGCTAATGCAAAAATGTGCACTGTTGAGACAAGCTTTAATGACCCCAGCAACCTTGGTTTCTGCTACAACTACTGGAAATATCTGCAACATAATCGATCTCTGCTCTCTCCACTACAGATGCATTCATTGTGTGGTCTCTGGTATTGTCTTCCTCCTTCATTCTCTTCTTCATGGCAGTGGAAAGATAAGAACCATAAAAATGGCCATACTGGGTCAGACCAATGGTCCATCTAGCCCTGTGTTCTGTCTTTCAACAGTGGCCAGTACCAGATATTTGAGAGGGAATGAACAGAACAGGGCAATCAAGTGATTCATCCCCTGCCATCCAGTCCCAGTTTCTGGTAATCGGAGGTTTAGGGACACCTAGAGCACGGGGTTGCATCCTGGACCGTATTGGCTAATTGCCGTAGGTGGATTTATCCTCAATGAAGTTCTTTTTTTAATCCAATTATATCTGTGGCCTTCACAGCATCCCTAGGTAAGGAGTTCCACAGGTTGTCTGGGCATTGTGTGAAGAAATTCCTTATGTTTTAAATCTGTTTCTGCTAACCTCAGCTCTGATTCTTTTTTCTGATTTTTTTTTTTGGTAAGCTGTAGGGGGATGGAAATGGTGAAGGGCAGGCAGGGTCTGAGGGCTTAGGGAATGTGGTGGAGTTTTGGGGACAAGGAAGCTGGGAGACCAAGGGATAGGAAGTGCGGGTATCTTGAACTCACATCCTCTTAAAGTGCTCCTACCCCAGCACTGGTACACTAATAGGCAACTACCAACTTGTTCAGTAATTGTCAAATGCCCAGTCCCCAGCCATATTACAGAAGGTGTACTGGTGTTCTGTTTCCAAGATCTGGTCACCCTGCTTGTATGACAGCAAAGGGAGATTATTAGGTCTCATTCATCAAAGGTTTAGGCTTTGTAAAAACAACCATTTTGCAAACAGAAATATTCCCCTTGCACTGTCTATAACCCAGATGTTGCAGCATTGTGCTAGTGTATTTGAGAGAGAAACTGACAAGTCTTTTTTTATTGTCTAAACAGAGAAATGCATTAAGTAAACAGCGTATCTAGTGTAGCAAAAAGTAAATTGGATTATTAAATCTGCTATTAAGTATCATAAGAAAAGACATTAATTTTAAAAGTAGCTGATCCTGTGTCTCTGTCTATTCATGTACAGTATGTTTTAGGTTAATCAGTTGCACACAAATCCCTTGCTGTGCAAACTTTTACATAAACAAAGTTATGAGGATGAAACACGCATCTTAATTCTAATTAACAATGTTTTTGTGGTGCCGTAAACTCCAAAATATAATGGACAGCCACAGTGCCTAAATTAAACTGAGGGGGCAGGGGGGACGGGACGGAACGGAAGGAATATGCCAGAAAGATCGGGGGTGGGGAGAGGAGACAGGAATATCTGTTGTCTTTGTTCTTGGAAGCCATTTCTTTCACCATTCGGATACTGTCTGCTTCTTGTACACAAACATTACAGCATCCAAGGGGAATTAGAAACACTTACCCATGACCACAAAATCAAATTCTAGATCTGTCAGGATAAAGCAATGCAAAAAGAAAATCTTGGAGCCCACTACCTTCAGTCTGGTTTTAGCTCAGTCGTAAACTCCTCCTAATGCTGAAAAAGGCAGGCCCTGTCCTCTAAGTGGAGTATAGTAAATTTAAAAATCCCTACCTCTCAGAAGTGTAAAGTGCTATGCATTTGTAATGCATTGTAGAAGCCCTAAGTAATAGTGTGTGCCTCTAGTGATCTCTATCAAGTTGCATAATGGCTTCCATTTTAACCTTCTCTCATGAATGGCTGTCTCCTTCTCCTCCCGACCCCCTTTGAGCATCATCTAGCTCTGTCTCCCAGCCCAAATATTTGACGGTTGCCATGTACTTGATGTCCCATCCAGACAGGTTAATATTGAGCTGGGTGTAATCTGGTCTGAAGGGTGTTTGATAGTAATGATCAGGGATTTAGTTTCATCTGGGTTAATAATCCAACTAGTGTGTGCTCCTTCTTGCCCGACCAGCTTTGCCGTCAGCTACAGCAGTTCACCAAACTGAACAATGTCAACAAGACACTGTCATGAGTGTATTCTTGGGTATGGACCTATTATTAGAATGGAAGACCAGTGAATTCCAAAGTGTGTGCACCAAGGAATGCTGCTACACAGCCGGCGAGCACACGGGCACCAAAAGCTTTGGAGGTGCGACAAGAATGCCAGCGATGAACATAAACTGAATATACAATCAGACTGCCTTGAGCACTTTGCCAGTGATTGAACCACATGGGGCTTGATTTGCAAGAAGGCCACGTTCCTTTGAGATTTGCCATGATGACGATAATGTGAATGCATAGGGGCCAGTCAGGCTGGAGACCAGATTAAGGTGAAATTGACCAAATCTCTGCTGCTTTATTAAACTTTTTAATTTAATTGGGCAAGATACGTTTTAAATGCAACTTGTCCCACCAGCAGTATAAAGGAAGAAGGTCACAGCTGTCCCAAACTCCTAATTTGCTCCTTCCCCCAGCATACCTTATTGATGCTCAAAGCACAAATATTCCTGGTCCTGTATTGCCTGTATTGGAGCCTATATTGCCTAAAGGCCTGAATGTGGCCACAGCCCCGTGCAGATGAATTCATGAGATAACCACTAGCCCTCCTATGTGTTCCAGGTCCTCCCTGCAAATCTAGCCCGTTCCCAAGTGAAGGAAGACTAATACCCACTTTGCAGGAAAAGGACATTACCCAAACTCCCAACATCTGTGTGTCAGGAGCGCCAGCCAACCCAGCTTCTGGGTTTTTTTTTTCTTGTTACTGAGGGGAGTCTATCCCATGCTGCCAAGACCCACCACCTAAAGTTGTAATCCTGGGAAGCTAAAGCAAATGAACTGTGTTGTGCAGCTGCCTCAATGTCCAGATGTACTTGCACAATGCAAACCCATCCAGTTACCTTCATGTGCAGAGGTGCCTGCTGGCCCCCAGCGGCTGGGACCAAACCACCCCACACCCTAATCCAAAGTGTATAGCAGAGAGAAACGTAACAGGAGCCAGTGGTTGGAAGCTGAAGCCTGACAGCTCAAATAGGAAACGAGGTACTGTTTTTTAATGGTGAGGATAATTAACCATTGGAACAACTGACCTAGGGAGGTAGCAAGTACTTTACCAAGTCTCTGAATCTAGGGCAGATCTTTTTTTGAAAGATAGGCGCTAGCTCAACTGCACGTTACAGGGCTTCATCCAAGAATCCCTTGTTGAAGTTCTGTGGCCTGTGTGATGCAGGAGGTTACACCAGATGATCATAATGGTTCCTTCTTCTTGCCTCTAAAACCTGTGAAACTCCATAGACCAAGCCTGATGAAACACAGATACCCTATGCTACCAATTACAGCAAAGACAAAAAGGAGAATGGGCTTTTGCAGCAGCACAGTGGGTGGAGGAGGAGGAGGAAGCCTGACTCAGCCTAGCACTGCTCTTTCCTGTGTGGTCCCTCACCTCCATTAGCCAGTCCCAGAGCAGTTAGCATTAGGCTAGTGTTGGGAGTGCACCAGTGGCAACCTTAACAAAACCCCCTCCAGAGATGTGGAGATGTGCAAAAACCCCCTCCAGAGATGTGGCCCCAACCTCTGCCTTGCAATCTGAGATGGTCATTGGGGTATGTCTACATGGCAACGTAAGCCCATGGTTAGTGGGACTCGAGTCAGTTGACCGTGGGTTAGAGAACCTGGGGCTTGAGCATCTACACTGATTGATTGTTAACTCTACATTAAGAATTTTCTAACCCAGGCTTGAACCTGGGGCTCTGATGTCCACACTACAACATGCAGACCCGAGTCAAACCAACCATATCCACACTCCCTTCTGCTATCGCGAAATCTGCTTACGCTTGCCCTTTGACAGGGACCACAGGTCAAGTTGTGAATGCCAATGTGTGCTGCACTGGGAAAGTTAATGATGCCAGGGCTTTTCATTGCTTAGGAGTCTACGCTAATGGACAGGCTAGGGCACTGTTGCCACCAAATGATATTGTAATAAGTGTTGTTACTGTCCCCACTGTTGTTCTGGAGGAGCCCACATACCCCCTTTTGTCCTGGCTTACAAAACTGTGCCCTGATTTCAGAGGCCCTGGCAAAAGATGGTTTAATTACACTCTGAACAGGTGTAGAATGGTGGTTGAATGTACTTTTGGCAGATTGAAATCCTTAGCCAGCGTTCCTGTTCCCAGAACTGCAAAGCCAAGTGTCTGCTCCTGTGCTGAAACCCTGTCCTCAAGCTGTGTGGCCAGCCTCAGCTTTCCTGTTGCCTCTTGCCAGGCCTTTTCTTTATCTGTAAGTCCCCTGTTTCTGGTACTAGACCTGGTTGTTGGCCCTCTCCAAACATCAACCATAAGGTATGTTTCAGGTTTGGGCTGCACTGTGAGTGAGCTATGGCAGTAGTACAGCCGGTTGAGGGGCCTGGAATAGGACAAGTTACAGGATTATTGTCTCAAATAAGGAGCACAGAAAAAATCTGTGTGGAAGTTTCAAGGGCATAAAATATTACTTTTCCATTCTGAAATTCAGTATATTGTTAAAAGAACAGGAGTACTTGTGGCACCTTAGAGACTAACAAATTTATTAGAGCACAAGCTTTCGTGAGCTACAGCTCACTTCATCGGATGTATGCAGTCTGATGAAGTGAGCTGTAGCTCACGAAAGCTTGTGCTCTAATAAATTTGTTAGTCTCTAAGGTGCCACAAGTACTCCTGTTCTTTTTGCGGATACAGACTAACACGGTTGCTACTCTGAGTATATTGTGACAGAGATGTTTCAGTCCACAGAAGCTCCCTGCACACAGCCTGGTTAATCACAGCAAAAGAAATGCAGAGACAATGGTAAGTTTAAAAATTCAGTGTTTTTGTTTTCTAAAAATTTCAGAACTACCTGGGGGCAGTCAGTAGCCTGGCTACAAAAGCTTTTTCTATAATTTCAGGCCTTTCACATTTTGAAGGCTGTAACTGTTCTGATGGTGCCTGACTGGCAAAGGGAAAGGTTATTCCAAGCTGCTGGTGGGAAACCCGCAGTGTATACAGCGGAAGTAGTCTAATATCTAGTGACTGAACAGCACAGCTAGGACGGGAGTTGAATTTTTAAACCTAAAGGTTTCCAAGTGCAGAGTCCATAATGGGTGTCACACGATGAGAGCAATTTTTTATAAAATATAAAAGTAGTGAACACTTGAATGTGTTGTATTAATTGACAACTTCAGATGATATTGAGACACTGTATATGCCTTAAAATATTGTGAGGTACAGTTAAAGTTTCAACCTTACTTTTGCATTTCCTGATTTCTTTGAGTGACTGGTTGCTCAATTTTAACATTGGTGTTTTTGACATAGAAATAACAGTATGAAAGCTAGATTGAATAGTGTCTAACTTCAGAACTTTTATTTCTCATGGTAAATTCTCCTTTAAAGTGCCTGAACTATGCAAGCTGTCACCTTAGCAATGCCCCTATGCGTCTGTGCAGTGCAGAGAGAAGGAAATTGAAATGATCCATTCTCATCACATGCATAATCCATTTTCAGTAGAAAACTTCACCTCCATTGACATCTCAACCAAACTGGAAGGCCCCTGGCTCTGGCTAGTTTTCTGTATCACTGATAGTATTTCTCCTGACCGGCTGGTCCTCAGTTGTCTTATCTGCCTTCTGTATGTTTGAGCGAAGCCTTCTAAGCTTGTAATTCAGGGAGGCCATTGTACCTGGACTACACGCACGCGTGACATCCTCCACGCCTTCCTCAGTTAACTTTAACATGATGGGCCAGGCTGTGAGCCCCTTGTGCCCATTGGTGAGTAGCTACTTACATGAGTAGTGCCTTTGAATCCACTGAATTGAGTAAGCGTTGGCCAGTGGGAGTCACACAGCCTAACCCTATGTAAAGATTCAACACTTTTGTCTTAAAGTGAGCACACATACGCTGCTACCGTTTTCCTAATGGGTACTCAGATTGTCTTGGGGTATCGTAGTGTTCTCTGTTCTGCTGTTGGTAATTTTGTCAGCACCATAGAATAAAGTAGAAAATTGAAACTCTGTGAAAGATCAACAAATCCGTGGCGAACGTCACACAGCAACATCTGCTAACTAGGCTCTATCTCTTTCTTTGACTCTCCTTTCTTTGACTCTCCTTTCAAACCCCAAATCTCCTGTTTTGAGAGTTTGGAGTGTTAGGAGCTTTAAAAGGAATTCTAGCTGTTTGTTTCTCTGTGGTCTGAAGGCCTTGAAAAAGTACCATCTGGAATTAAAATTTTATATTTGCGTGTTTCTATATTTTAGTTACAGAACAAATGGGAGTTTGCTGAATGAATTAGTTGTGTTCCATTGTAAAAAGTCTATCACGAGAGCCATTATATATGGTAGCTTAGAAAGCCCTTCAGAGAGAAATTAAAGTCACTTCCCTTTCTAATTAGGGCTTTCAGGAAATCATTGATTACAAAATCTAATGCAATTGCTCAGAGACATTTGTTTGATATTATTTCTGATAAGTGAAATTTTTACGTAATTTCACCAGAGAGTCTGGAAGCCGCTACACTATCTTTGATGGTAAGACTGATTTCACTAAAGCTCTTCCTCTTGTCCCTCTAAAGAATTATAGCTAACAAAACATTAGTTCCATACTGTAGGTCCAGTAAAGAATTAAAATAACCATCAGGAAATGGCTAATATAATGGACAATATGTTGTTTAAAGATGGACTGAACATCACATTAAGTGCAAACTTACCCCTCCCAACCTCCGTGAAGGAACCAGCAAAAAAATTATGGCACATTTTAAAGATTCATTGTTCCTTTTCAACAGACTCAGCATATTTCATTAGCGCCCATCCAAAAACTGGAGGAAGCACTGTATGAGTATCAGCCACTGCAAGTCGAGACCTATGGACCACAAGTTCCAGAGACTGAACTTCTAGGAAGGCTAGGGTAAGTATCACATTAGAACTTTAATCTTCATTTCATGGCATTGTATCTGGGAATGTTACCATCTTCACTTTGCCAGCAGCATATAGATTTTTTTTTTAAAAGTATCTTAATGAAATATTAGACTTCCTGCCCAACCATCGTTTTGTTTGGGTGGATAAGCTAAAATTTTTTGGTCCTCTAGCCTTTATAGATCTATGGAGAGCTAAACTGGATTGCATTAGTGTTTTTAAGGTTGTCGTTGGCAGCTGTAGTGAAGTAGCTGTTCATTTTCAGTTGCACTGTATTAAAGAGTAAATAAATAAAAAATCGGGGCATAATTTACCCAGCAGTAAGCCAGTAAAAATATCAAAGCTGGGCCTTTTGCCATGAAAAAGGGTAGATTTATTCACTGACTGCCATCTACAGTTAAATAACGTTTGTGAGAAATGAAGCATAGAGCTTAACTTTGTCAAAGTATAATGCAGGGCTGGCCCAGCAGTTTGGCTGCATTGCAGTGTGTGGCCATGTTTGGAAGGGAACTTAGGAGCCTGGTGTTCCAAGGTAATGGAGACTGAATAGCACAATAGAGGCATGCCAGCTCACCGCTAAAGAGGTTAGTAGCTGAACACCCGCTAAACACGTAGACAACCAGCCAGATGGATAGTGTCATTGAGCTGGGTCTGGCTGACTTCAAGGTTGTGCACCCTTGTTACTTCTAGAAAACACATTGCAGAACAATGAAAATGCAGGATGTCAGGGGGGAAGAAACAAAATACCAATGAGAGAGTATAGTTGGGAGGGACCCTTTGGTATGCATCTTGGGCCTGATCCAAAGCTCACTGAAATCCAAGGAAAGATTCCAGTTTACTTCAATGGGCACTGCCAACACGTGCCGTTGTGTTTTCAGATGAGAAATTACACTCCTCATCCTGGGAGGGCATAGGGGTCTCAAAAAAGGTTTTAAAACACAGTCAGCCCTGATGGATAAGCAATCTAAAACTCAGTGCTGCCGAAAGACCTTCAAGCTTGTCTAGAATCACTTATTGTTTGTGTTCCCATGTATTCCTGATGCCTATCATTTTCATTATCTGATATCAAGTTTATCAGAGCAAATATTCGTCAGCTATCCCAACCCAGACATAGCTGGAGCCAGCATTCACCACCTGTTCAAAACACAGCTGTGGGGCCCTCTCCTGCAGGGGGAGTTCTGAAGCTCTGTCAGCCATGGACCTTCTTACAGATGAAAATGTTCGGGGGGCGGGGGGGAATAAGTCTTTCTATGGGGAACCCCCTAGGCATTTGCATTTCATGTATAACATATATCCTGAGTAACCTGTGTGCAGTGAGATCTTGGAATCTTTCTATAATAGCTATCTCCATAGTATCTGTGTGTGTGATTGCTTGTTCCAGGAGAATTCAGCTTCTTGGAAAGTGAACCCCCTCTAAGTACTGCATGGCTTCAGTCTAGCTGCTAATGTTACATACAATAGCCCCAGCCTTGCAAATACTTATGCTCATGCTTAATTTCTGGAGAAGCACCATCAGCAAGACCCACTTAGCAGAGATGCTCAGGAAGAGGTAGGAGTACTCTGGCAGTGTGTGTGTGGGGGGGTTCTCAAGAATGCAATCCCACCTGGCTGCGAAATGCAGGTGATGAAAGAGTTTGAGTGATTTGGCGAATGTCATCTGCCACATGTGGGGGAACTGTGAGTTTCTCCAATTGAATCTAGAGGTCTTTTGTAACTTAAAAACAAATATACCCATCCTGCATGTGCCCTGCTGTTACTCCTCAAATCCCATTCCACTGGGTATTTTTAACACCTTAGACCATGCAGTACCCTACTCCTTTATATATTTGTTTCTGTATTTGCATGAACTCATGCTCATCTGTTGATGATAAATGCTTAACAAATATGTTGTGGTCCCGTGGCTGGCCTTAGAAGCAGCTGCAAACAGCTGGCTGAATGAGGCAGATGAGTTGAGCATAATGGTGTTACATGCTCCTATTGAAGACTTTTAGCTCCCTTTTAACTTGAACCATATTACAAAGGTTAAATTTAAAAGAAGGACACAGATTCTCAGTTTCTCCATCTGTCTCTCTCTCTCTCCTTGTCCCCCTCTGAAGTGAATATTTTCATTGGTCTATGCAAATTAGTGAGGTTTCACTTGACCGTTCAAATTTCTCAGTTTTGTAACACTGTAGTTAGTCATAGACTACAGCAAAATTTCTTGTCCCTGTAATAATATTGCAGCTTGAAAACGGCAATTTATTGCTTGCTGGACAGTTCCCCAAAACGTGCAGAATTCAGTTTATCCAAACCTCAGGAACCAAGATTTTTGCAAATACTCTGTCAAACTAGTGTGGAGCCTTTACATTTTATTCTGGTAGCATCTTTTATTGATTTTAAGATATTGTTTATTACCTTCAAAGCACTCAACAGGCTGGATCCTTCAAATATTCTGGTCTTAACCTCATATTTTTCTACAACACTCGCATCAATCTTCAGAGCAAGGAAGGCTGCTCCTTTTGCAGTTCGCTGGAGTCTGCTGAGAACAAATGGGTGATTAGCACGAAGAGTAAGAAAGAGGATAAATTCTCCCAGAGCTTATTTTAGGACTCTTGTTACTTTTTTCTAAAAAATGGTGGTTCACATTTTAATGGTCCTATACCAATTACTCACTAGGCTTCAGATAATTAAATTGTGTGGGGACTGATGAGCTCTGCAGAGCATGCCATTTCTCAAACATGGGCAAGCCACATGGAGAAATCAGTGTTCAAATAGTTTTTGAAAATTTTGTTTTCAGGCTCTCAAAGGAAAAGGGTAACTAAGTGCTACAACTTTTTTTTTCCTTCTGTTTTGTCCCCTTCTTAAGTGTTTTTTTGCTATCAACTCCTTTAAAAGCCTGAAAATAATTAAGAAATAGATTTTCAACACAAATGAATGGCAGTGTGTGTATGTGTGTGTGTGTGTGTGTGTATGTATGTTATGTATATATATATAATTTTCCCTCTGGTGCAACTCAAGAATAGCTTCCTGAATCACTGGACTATAGATGATATTCCCAAATGACGTGTGTTTCTGTGGCAATTACTATTCTAATTTGCTCCAGCCAAGATGCAGACAAGGATTGAACTTGGTCAATGAGAGTTAAAGTTTCTCATTGCTAATGGCTAATTGATAGTCCCCTGACTACTCTTCTGTTGGGTTAGTATTGGGAAATCTCAGTTGCTGGCAATGCAAGGCTACCTTTCTCATAATCCCGGTTTTTAGTGTTCTTAAAATAAAAATATGAGTGTTTGGTGCTGGTCTGTAATTGAGATGGGAAACGGGTAAAAATGATTAGCAACAAAACTGAACATAAATCCTATTGGTGGTTCTGAAATTTAACCCTTTCACATATAGAGTAACGATGGACTTTTTCTCAAAAAATATCCCTTGATGCTGGTAATCAGGATATCGATAGTCTGGATCCTTAATCTTCCATTTGGTTAAAATTTAAACAGACATTTGTGGTGAGCCAAATCTGAATACCTCTGAACACCTTGAACCTTGTTGTTCTGGGTATAGATAATACATTAAAGATTGTGAGGCAATCACATACTATGGTGGTGGGACCCAAATAAGCACCTTAAATGGATAGATCAGAGCAGTCCCTGGGCCATGCTTTGATGTCATTCACAGATGAGCTCGTCCATAGAGTGGATAACGATCAAATGTCCATGCTGACATTCCTAGATGTATCCGCTTCATGTGGTGGTGGTGGTGGTATGGCTCTTGAGTGACTCAATGTCTTCCTTTTGAGCATTCCTAGAGGGGAATGGCCAACACCAGCTCATCTTTCCGAAGTGTCCATTCATGAGTTCACTGAGTTCTGTCTGGTGGTCTCGTCTATTCAATATTTATAGGTGACCATTGGCAGAGTTAGTGCAGAGTCTTGGGCTGCATGTCTTCATTATATTGATGGAGCCCAACTCTATATTTCTGACTTATCTAACCCCATATCATGTTGCCAAGTGCCTTACCCATTGTCTGTTTGGGATTGAGATGTGAAGGAATGCTAGCTTGCTAAAGCTCAATTAGGAATAATGAGGTGAAGCTGATGGGTTATGAAAAGCAACCGAGAAATAAGTTCTTGTGCACACCATTTGTTACTCAAGTTCGCAACCTGAAGGTATTGTTGGAGCTTCATTTTCTGTTAGATGGCCATGTAGCAGCAGTATTCAAAAAGTCTCTTTCATCTCCATTTGACCAGGGGATTGAGATCACTGCTTTTGGATGCAGACCTTACTACTGTGATCTGTGCTTTCTCACCCCTGCCGTGAAGACTGCAATGCACTTACACCTGAAATCTACCCCAGTGCTCAGCAATATGCATAGGTGGCCTGTTGGTTTCTGGGTGGAGTTTAAAGTGTTGGTTTTGACCTGTAGAGCCTTAAATAGCTTGAGACCTCCCTGCTTGAGACCTATGCAGTACTGGCATGGCTGTGGTCAACAGAGAAACTCAAGCTGGCATCACTTGATTTAAAGGAGAGAGAACTACTAGCATGGTGTTCTGTGTGAGACACCTTTGGGACTTGGGAACTTTCGCTCTTTGGTCCAAAATAGTCCAGATGCGCTGACATTTGTATAATATTGCAGGGCCCATTGGTTTACATAGGCTTTCAAGGTGGAGATGTTAAAATACAATTTTCTTTCTGGTTGGTTATTTTTTGGTTTTGAAGTGGGGGGAAGACACTGGGTGTTTTTGTGATTGTACTTTGAATTTATGCCTGAGGGTCCTGGTACCTGGAATATGCAGGATTTTTCATACTTATAAATCAAGAGAAATTTTACAAAATAACTTGCAAATATGTCGAGATTCAAAGAGTAAAACGAAAACTGGGAACTGACTTAATCATCTTCCCTTACTCATGTCAGTAATACCACTGACTGAGAGTACTAATAGCTTTGCTATTATGTAAACTTGAGTCAAAAAAACCCTAAGGATCAAAACTATGTCCTTTTTTGGTCCCTCTGATGTCCTTTAAGGACATCAGGACAGTTTGGTGCACCTAAGGCTGGCAGGATTTGCTGCATTATGTTCTCACACTAAATACAGCAGTGGAAGAGCTGCATGCTACTGACTGCTGTCCATTTCTGTAACTTGAAAATCTGCTCTTATTATTCGAAATCTTGAGACAAATTGGAACTTCATGCCTTGTAATTTAAAAACATCATCCCTGGTGTGCCTCATTCTCATTTACACTTTACACCACCTCTGATAGAGTGAAGAGGCCTGAAATTACAACGATGTTTTGTTTTATTCCATTTGCACCTACTTTAAGGCCTCGTTACATTGCCCGAGTGCTGTACTGGAACTGTTGTGTAAATGAGATTCAGGCCTTGTGAGTTTAAAAATATCGTAATGTCTATATTTTCCCACGTAACATTGTCTATGTAATGGAAATTATCATTTTTTTCCCCCCTAAAAGTGTCTCGAGCAGCGTCCTGGGTAAATATATGTGAATCATGGAAAATTAAGCTGACAGTAGATTCAAGGATTTTAATCTGTTTTGAGAAAAATATGATTTCCCTTTATCTAGCCATTTGTTTTCAAATATAACCACATTATTCAGAGCAGTGGTCAAGTCAGGCCTTTCCCTTTTTTTTTGTAGGTGAACTGCCATTGTGGCTGATATTACCTCGTTAGGACTTTTAAAAGGTAAACATAAAATGATGTTTCAAGAGCAAACAATAAGTATTGAAACAGGATTGGGCTTCTGTGGGATTTCTCACAATAGTAAAGCAAGTAGATTTGGACCTTTTTTGTAAGTGTAACAATGGGGTTGAGTCCATTTTTTTTTCCCCCCTAGTTCAGAACAGTTCAGTTATTTCAAATGTCCAATGACGACAAGGCTAGATTTCAGCTCTGTTACAACTTCGGTAGCTTTTCATTTTTAACCTTTATTTCATGTAGAAAACATGGGCATGTTTCTTTGTTGTGCAATGTTGTAGCATAATTTGAAACATATGTAGTGTTCTGGAACTTTTGTTTTGAAATGACTAGTATAATTTCTTAGCTGTCAATCAGAGTGATTTTTAAAGAAGCATTAGTAATGTCTTAGTCTTTGAGCTGTTTTTAAATCCTTGTTAGTCTGCTTCTCAGTCAGGTCAGTTGCTGATAACTGCTTAACCTGAGTCTCTGCATTAATTTCCAATAAAATAACTGAGAATTGATTGGAAGGAGTACCAGGGCCTCTGAATTCCAAAAATTGTAACAGGTGATTTTTCACGTCAGCTGTCATCCGACGGGGGGATACAGATATTTTTTGAGCCTTACAAAGGGAGAAAAACTCTAATGTGCAGCTCTTTTCAAGTTGATCTGTTTTGGCCCATTGATTCTGAACACTAAGTTCATTCTGCTTCCTCTGAATAGAATATAGTTTCTCAGCCAGCTCAGTCATCAGAGAGCCGAAAGATTGAGTAATGGTAAGGAAGGTCTGATTTGAAACGTATACTTCGCAGTTGCTGTCCCTTTATTCTTATAGGAATTCTGTTGGCTAGCAGGGCACACATTCTGATTTGCAACAAGTTTCCTGTCCTAGGGCCTTATCAAAATTCCTTTGAAGTAATTGGAAAGATTCTGATTGACTTCATTAAGCTTTGAATCTGGCTGCTGATAAATGAGAATTGGCAGGTAGGAGGTGGAGTATTTATGCTTTGAGGGACATAACAGTATCTGGACACCTTTCTGTGCAGTGTATCCACACTTTAAAAAAAAAAAAAAAGTACTTGTATGCACTTTGCAGTGAGCAGCTTTGAATAAAGACTTGTGAAGAAAACACACTATATTTTAAATATTGGATATGCAATAGAATAACTAGTGCATTTCCTTCTTCAGAATCAAATGGAAAGGGAAGGTATAACAATTCATAAACAATGTTAATTTTGAGCTGATTTAGGAGCTGGTTTATATTGCTTTAACATACTATTTGAAATCCTGCAGGTTTTGTTATAAGGGTTTGGAATGCTGAGGGTTTATACAGGAGAGGCAGATAAGCACTGTCTTTTTTCAACTGAATGGAAATCAGCCTGTAGTGTGTCTGAAGTCTTACTGTTTAAGAAATCGACTTTTTGGCAAAAATATCATATGAACATTTCAAATGACACCCTGTAGTACATGGTGTTTTGCATGGTGCTCTTCTGTCAAGATCATTAGAAATTGAATATATTAATAGTGGACTGCTTTTGAAACGGAGTTTTACTTCCTGCCTGCCCACCTGTGGGTATAGTGTGGGTTCTGTAACTGTAAAGGGTCTCGGGAGAGTTATAAAAGCAAAGAAAATGGAAAATGTATGAAGAAACAAGAAGGGAAGCCTGCATACACCATGTAGTTACTTTAAGTATAAGTTGGCTGCAGTTGTATATGTACCACTAAATTAACCTCAAAAGCTGGTCATGACAGCAGAATGTCCATAGTAATTGTTTTTGTTGGCGTTTGGCTTCAGAATTAACTCATCGATCTAACATGAACCTCTGTGCTTGGAATACTAGTCTGGTGATGTTATTTTTTTACCTTTTTCATGCAATCATGGAAAAAATATGTTTCTGCTAGAAGCAGTTGTCAAACAAGCTTCTTTCATCGACAATCAGACACAGGGCAGCTGAATAGGGCTGTTTAGTCTAGAGTAAATACTCAAGAGATTACAAGGTCACTGTAGGAAATGTAATTATACCATTTATTCCAGAACAGTCTTTTGTAGTGTGAGCTTGCAGAATACTAAATCATGATGTTTATTAAATGCGTGTGTATATTTATATATAAATAAAAATTCAGCAACTACCTTTGAGAGCAGAGGAGTGTTGAGTAAACTGCACTAAAGAATGAAAATGGTAAATAGCGATAAATATTAAGCTGGCTTCAAAAAGCCATGATTCATATTTTGGCTTTATTACTGGAATCACTAAGGGGCAAATCCTTCTCTTGTCTTCACAGGTGTCAATGCTTCCCCTTCAGCAGTGCAGTTGTGCTGTGTGGAGCAGGTGGGGATGTCTCTTCAGGGGTTGTGTGCCACCTGTGTGATAGAGAACCTGGCTCTAAGGGGCTCACTCATATTAGCATTAAGATGGTTTAGGGTCCTATGTAGTGAGTTCTCCCAGATCTCTCTGTCTCCCTCCAAAACCAAAGTTCTCCCTCCACCCTCCATTTTGAAATACCCGAGGGATCATTACCTGGGGTAGTTCCTGCTCAGTATCAGGACTGGGTGGGGAGCCCGCTCCTTGATTTCCTGGTCAGAAGATCTTGCTTTTGTGGGACCCGTGCATGCAGTTTTAAAGCTTCCATAACTTTCTGCCTTTTCATGGAATTTTGGAGGCTGCCTAGCACCTTTTCAATCTCCCTTTCTCTCCCCCTTGCCTTGCCCTTCTTAATTCTGTCTCTCTCCTGTCTCCCCACAATGCAGCATGCCTCTGCATTGGGAATTGTACAGCTGGTATCAAGATGGTGGCTAGGGCAAATTCCTGATTGTGTTCCATATGGAACGACAGCCGCCCCTGCCCACTTTCCCCCCCTTCCCCCAGGAACTGGAGAGTCCAAATGTCTTCAGAAGCTCCTTCTCCAGCTTCCGTTGTTGTTTCTGGCACACAGCCACAAATAATGCTATTCAAGCCCAGTAGTATCAGCATTACAGTGGCATCAGGCCATAAGGAGAGTAAGGAACGGAGTCGGTCTGATAACGGTCCTTCAGAGCATGAGTAGGCACAGGCCAACACCATACCAGGTATCACAGGAGAACTACCTCCTCTTGCTACTGCTCAGAACTTTGGAGCTCCCCAGCCTCCCCAACAGACCACAAGAGGTACTTAGATGGATGATCACAGAAGTGTGTGGCCCTCCCCACCCGGCCTGTCCAGGCAGTCTGCCCTCTCATCCAGCCTAGACACCACCAGCATTTCCATAGGGGTTTGCTTGGCAATTTCAGCCATATCCAGTGCTAAAGAATTAACTAAAAAGTTGAAGGGAAAGGGCATCCTGTTCTGAATGACCCAGTTCCTCTCTCTCCAGGTCATGCAAGAAATCTAGGAAGTTGCAAAAATACAGTGAAGAGGTCCAAGAAACAGATGAGGTATTCTCAGACTCTGAGACTTCACTCCTGGAAGAAGGGGAAGTTTTGGATCCAGATTCAGAAACACTGGAGGTGAACGGATAGGAAAGACTTCTCCACATCCTTTTCTCTATGAAACAAAGATCTGGTGACACTTCTAAACGAGACTCCAGCAGCCCCAACAACAGTATATTTATTGTCTTTGGAGCAGAAACCTAATCTTGGCTTTTATTAATGTAACTGTAGAGAAAGTGATCGAGTCAGAATCGGAGCAGCCAGCGAAATGAAGGTACCTTAACAGAGAAGTAGTGAGTTCTTCAAAATCGCAGAAGCAGTGCAACTCCTTGGCCTGGGTTCCAGAAATAGATGCAATAGTGGCAGAGACCACAGCCTTCCAAATGGGATTTGTTCCCAAAGTATGAAATGGACCAAGAGATTGCAGTGGCTTTGCTGGCCCACTCTCGGGCAGCATACTTCTTGAAATAGTCTCTTCCTAGAAAGAATGTCACTTGGAGCCTTAATTGAGCTTTACAGGCTACTTATAATTGCTTTGATCGCAGTCAATCATTTTTCCTAACACCTTTATTGTTGGTAGATAATATTCTTTGCAGCGATCATCTCAGTCAGGAATGTTTCAAAGCTGGGAGCATTGTCTGCAGAATCCAAATGCTGCGTCTTCCAAGCCAAGAAGGTATGGTGCTAAGAAGTAGTGAGTAATTCATATCAAAGAAGAATGCTATTCACCTTCAATCCCAGAACAACTGTAGTCTCATCATTCTGCCCTCACCCAAAGGATGAAAAGAGAAAAATATTGTAGAAATGTAGTCTCCTACCCTGCAAATACATATATAAGTGTAAGATAGGGTGACCAGACAGCAAGTGTGAAAAATCAGGACAGGGATGGGGGGGGGAGGGGTGCGGGATGTAATAGGAGCCTATATAAGAAAAAGACCCAAAAATTGGGACTGTCCCTATAAAATCGGGACATCTGGTCACCCGAGTGTAAGAAGTCCCTTGGCCTCAGGTTGTGTAAAAGTACTCTTGTTGATGCAAGTTTGCAGGTCGAGGCCCTAGATTGCAAGCTAAGCAGGTCATGGACTATGTTGTTCATATGTCAGTAAAGCTCATGTATGGTGCTGTATAAATAATAAATATGATCCTCTTTTTGAAGTCAATGGAGTGATTTTTGAGGATCAGGCTTATAGTACATTCTTATTTAAAAACTAAAATTGGACTGTGGGGGAGGGACTTTGGAAAGGGAGGGTCTGGAAGTGGCCAGGTGAATGTGTTGAGCTGTTTTGGTGACTGAGCATGGATATGTTTTTGTTTTTTAAAAAGGAGAAAAAATTGAAGACCTTTTAGAAACTTTAATTTGTCCAAGGAATGGCAACGTGATTATTCGCGTGAACACACTTGCTTTAAGTTTTGGATTTCCAGATATGTCTAAATGGAAGGAAAACAGACATAAAGGAATGAGTTGTTTTGTTGGCATTATGTATTCTAGATACCTTTATTAATCATAAAAATTTAATTAAAAAAACTGATCCTGAGACATGGAAGTCCACATGTTTAATTTATGAATCTCCTGCATCAGTATTTGCAGAATCAGAGTAAATATTTGTGTAAATTAATGGTATCTCATAAGGATTGGTCTCTAGGGCTTGTCATCCTAAACATATAGGCCACTACGGGAGCTGTTAGGGGCTCATAACTTTGGAAAAACAGGTAGCTTATTTAGGCCCTGATCCTGCAGGGACTTGTGTGTGTTTCACTTTATGCACAGTGACTTTGACTTCAAGTGAAAGTACTCATGTAAAGTGAAGCAGACTCGGAAGTCTTTGCAGGGCTGGGTGCTTAGCTACCTATATATAAATAAGACTATGGGTCATGGGCAATAGACAAAAAATCACGGCGCACGGCCTGTCCAGGACCTTTACTGTAGATACCTCTGACTAAATCTTAGGTGGGGGTCCCGGGGTGCTGATATTCTGGGGGAGGGGGGGTCCCCTGGGGCCAGCCCCACTGGCTGCTGCCTGGGCTGTCTGCGGGGACCACCAGCACCTGCTTGGGCAGTCCCCAGCGCCAGCAACTTGAGGCCGCCGAGTAGGGGCTGCTCCAGCTGTCCCCGGGGCTGCTGCTCCGGACGGTCCCTGGAGCCAGCCACACCAACTGCTAAGCAGCGGCTGGCACAGCTGGGCCCCCGGGGCCCCCAAGCAGCAGCTGGTCCCCAGGGCAAGGGCCAGCTGTTTGGGCGGCCCTGGGATCAGCCACACTGGCCACTGCAGAAGTCATGGAGGTCATGGAAAGTCATTTTAGGCTTCTATTTTTAAAACTAAGGCAATAATATTTTTAAGATACTTTACATAAACCCATAGTGAAGATTTGGGCTTGCAAAAAATATTGAGATGTTGGTTTTCCTGGCTTCAGAATCAAAATACTCCAGTCAGGCTGTGTTTCTAATAATGATATAATGACTTAAACATACTCCGACTTCACGGATTAGCTATTGCTCAGGCTTGAAGGTAATGCTACCATGTTTTTGTTTCTTTACCTAAATGGTTTTAAATGTAAAATCATAAATCCTATGCAGTGGGAGTGGAAAAGGGGGGATGGTTTTCATTTGGCATAATTTCCTGTGAGACATAGTTCTAAATAAGGCCCATATTTACATAAGACAATACAGTTTTTTACATAGTAGTAGTATATCCAGCACATTTTAAAATTGTTTAGCCATCCCTGGGTATTTAATACCGTCACAATAAATGTGTTTAATAAAGGTGAGTGAAGTTTGAAATAATTTTTGAATAATTTTACAGTAGAAACACCAGTTAAATCAACCCCCTTGCAGTAATAAATGTCAGAAAAACAATTAATTATACTTGCTTGCAACTGCAAAATCAATTGTGTAACTGTTCTTTTAAAACAGACTTTTACATTACTAAAGGCTAAACACTACGCTTCTGTAACTTGTCAGAATCAGGTTTTGGTTAATAGATATTTTCAGTGATGTAATGGGAACTTTTGGCAGTGAGTCAGAATATAATGGACTGTGATTAATGTTTTAATAAGTACTTTTCTTCTACTTATGATGCAGTGGTGAAATGGTTTCCTGCTCAAATTGATAGGAGAACAGCAGGTGTGCATACATATTTTTTCTTTAAGAAAAATAAGTTGTTTATCTTTTAAGCAGATTTTTTTTTTTTAATTCAAACGTTGTTAGGTTTGTTTGTCCTCTTTCAGTCTTAGCAATTATTGATGTCTGTAATTTGAAAATGTAAGCTACCTTGGAAACCTTTCCATTACCTAACAAATTGCTTTGCAAAAGAGGAAATTCGTTAGTTTAAAAAATAATTTTGATTTATTGATATTTTCTTCAGTAGAAGAGATTTATTTAAAAATAGCTTGATAGTAATTCAAATGAGTGTCTGAACGAAGTGTGATCCTGAAAACATTACAGGATTAGATTTCTTATTAGAGTTGATGTAATATATTTTCTACATGCTTGAGTTACTTTCAGTATGAAAGTAGTGTTATTTTTCTACATTTAAAATGTTTCCACAAAAAATCCAAATAATTTATTTTTCAGTAACATTTATTTCCTTACCAGCTGATCTGGAGTTGCCACACGGAAAGCATTTTCTAGAGGACCAGTCAGCTGTAGTCCCAATGAAGATATTTTCCCTAAGCAGCAAAGTTCTCGCTCTGCCCAAGACAGGAGCATAGTCTATGTCTCTGGTATGCTGCTTTAGTGAGCTTATTCGCTAGCTGCCCTTTCGCTAAGTAACTGGAAAACATCGGGGTAATGGGGCTTGGTGGGATTAGTAGCTAACCTTCTCTGTTTCCTTCCTTCCTCCCTCCCTCCCCCGTCCTCATAGGTGGCTGCAGACATAATGCACATCCACCTGAGGATGATTATTACTTAAGATTTGTATGACAGAGATGCCTAGAGGCCAGCCAGGTTGGGGCCCCTTTGTGCTAGGCACTGTACAAACATTTAGAAAATGACCCTCTCTGCTCTCAGTTGTTTATAGGGTGAATGTGGCTCGGTTGTGCCTGCTCCCACGCCTTGGAAGGCCACCACTGCAGCTCGGGCTAGACAATTAAGGCTGGCTAATGGCACGTTAAGCTTTCTCACTCCAAAATGGTAGGCAAGCCTATCTGGAAAGGCAGAAATGCACGACCAACAGAGCTGTGCAGGAAACTACATGTGAAATGGCTGGCCCTGGATGAGAGATTGCTCGGTCCCTGCTCCAAAGCAGGTGATCTCCCCTCCTCTGAAGAGTCTCTTGAACACCTTTTTGTCTGGAGATTTCTCCAGGGGACTTAAGATTTGTCATACCAGACCCTTTCTCTCTTCACTCAGGAACTTCCGTGACTCCTCCGTTCTCAGGTACGTCAGCCTGACCTTAAGAAACTTGAACTGTTTCTTACAGGCATTGTATCATAGAATCATAGAATATCAGGGTTGGAAGGGACCCCAGAAGGTCATCTAGTCCAACCCCCTGCTCGAAGCAGGACCAATTCCCAGTTAAATCATCCCGGCCAGGGCTTTGTCAAGCCTGACCTTAAAAACCTCTAAGGAAGGAGATTCTACCACCTCCCTAGGTAACGCATTCCAGTGTTTCACCACCCTCTTAGTGAAAAAGTTTTTCCTAATATCCAATCTAAACCTCCCCCACTGCAACTTGAGACCATTACTCCTCATTCTGTCATCTGCTACAATTGAGAACAGTCTAGAGCCATCCTCTTTGGAACCCCCTTTCAGGTAGTTGAAAGCAGCTATCAAATCCCCCCTCATTCTTCTCTTCTGCAGGCTAAACAATCCCAGCTCCCTCAGCCTCTCCTCATAAGTCATGTGTTCCAGACCCCTAATCATTTTTGTTGCCCTTTGCTGGACTCTCTCCAATTTATCCACATCCTTCTTGAAGTGTGGGGCCCAAAACTGGACACAGTACTCCAGATGAGGCCTCACCAATGTCGAATAGAGGGGAACGATCACGTCCCTCGATCTGCTCGCTATGCCCCTACTTATACATCCCAAAATGCCATTGGCCTTCTTGGCAACAAGGGCACACTGCTGACTCATATCCAGCTTCTCGTCCACTGTCACCCCTAGGTCCTTTTCCACAGAACTGCTGCCTAGCCATTCGGTCCCTAGTCTGTAGCTGTGCATTGGGTTCTTCCGTCCTAAGTGTAGGACCCTGCACTTATCCTTATTGAACCTCATCAGATTTCTTTTGGCCCAATCCTCCAATTTGTCTAGGTCCTTCTGTATCCTATCCCTCCCCTCCAGCATATCTACCACTCCTCCCAGTTTAGTATCATCCGCAAATTTGCTGAGCGTGCAATCCACACCATCCTCCAGATCATTTATGAAGATATTGAACAAAACCGGCCCCAGGACCGACCCTTGGGGCACTCCACTTGATACCGGCTGCCAACTAGACATGGAGCCATTGATCACTACCCGTTGAGCCCGACAATCTAGCCAGCTTTCTACCCACCTTATAGTGCATTCATCCAGCCCATACTTCCTTAACTTGCTGACAAGAATACTGTGGGAGACCGTGTCAAAAGCTTTGCTAAAGTCAAGAAACAATACATCCACTGCTTTCCCTTCATCCACAGAACCAGTAATCTCATCATAAAAGGCGATTAGATTAGTCAGGCATGACCTTCCCTTGGTGAAGGGAAGTCATACTTTGTAACTTGAGAATTTCACCTAAGAGGCCACTATACCCCAGTTCTATAGCAGTTCTGTGCCCCTGTGTCACCTGATCTGCGCAGAAAAGGCTGTGTTCATGCATTTCCTCTACTCCCTACCACTTCTTCCATCTATGTCACCTCCAGAGGAGAATTCAGAACATGGACCCTGGCCACTGCCTTTATCTCCTGTGTCTCTCTCTTCCAGAAGGTACAAAAACAGAGGAAAGCATAGGAATAAACCCAGATAAAATCCATCCCTCTTCTAAGAGCAGGAAGGGGGAACCTCCTCTTCCTTAAGCTGAGAATGCACAGTCAGGCACTAATGGAATGGGCAAACTATTCAACTCTGATTACCTTGATTCACTTCACTTCACTTTAAATCTCCCTATTGTGTGTGTGTGTGTGTGTGTGTGTGAGAGAGGATCTGGATTCCGAGGTGATCTCAAAATGAGGAAGCACATGGGGGATCCTATTCCAGTTTCACTTCAGTGCACAGTTAATTGGAATGGAAGGTCCCACAAATATGGGGTTTGTTCATAGACTTTGCCTTTAAACTATAAATGGTAAAAAGCCCTCTACATTTTTCTTAGGACCTTGTGTAGCTGCCTCCTTTTCTTTTCTCACCAAAAGAAAGATTCCCAGCAAAGGATAATGGCATCTTGAGATCCAGTGGATAAAATACTGGAGGACATATTTAAGAGACTGTCATGGATTTGCAGTAGTTGGCTCAGTCCTTCTCCAACCCCAAGGAGTCCATTGGACATCTCCTACGCCTTTTGGTTTCTTGGTTGAAAACAATCCCTTGGTTCTTCATTTATGTGAGACATTTATAAATCTCCCTACTCCTTATCTGGGATTATCAGGGTGGAAACTATGTACCTTGCCTCTATCCTGCCTCCATTACACTCTTAAAACAGGCTGCCTGAAAGATGATGTGCTGTTAGGGAAACCTGTAACTGTTCCAATCCATTATGACAGTTATCACTTGGTAGGGATGAGCACTCAGATGAAGGGAACCTGTTCTGCCAAAGTCGCTGGTCCAAAATGGCAGGTTTCAGAGTAGCAGCTGTGTTAGTATGTATTTGCAAAAAGAATCATAGAATCATAGAATATCAGGGTTGGAAGAGCCCTCAGGAGGTCATCTAGTCCAACCCCCTGCTCAAAGCAGGACCAATCCCCAATTAAATCATCCCAGCCAGGGCTTTGTCAAGCCTGAAATCGGATGCATTCGATGAAGTGAGCTGTAGCTCATGAAAGCTTATGCTCAAATAAATTGGTTAGTCTCTAAGGTGCCACTAGTACTCCTTTTCTTGGTCCAAAATGGGAGCTTGAAAAAGCATCAACTGGATAAAATGTTGAGCAAGGAGTAGCAGGCCCTGGGGACAACAGCTGTGTTAGTGCAATGCAACTACTTCACTCCTCCCCAACTTTCATACGTTCCTTCAGACCACTCTTACAGCCTCCCGTTTAATATATGCCAAGTTCCCTTCCTTTCAGTCTTCATACAGCTCTAGGAATCCCACCTGTTCCATAAAGCGACAAAACACCGTTCCAAACTGTTGGTATTGCACTCACTTGGGCTGTTAGGATGAGATTTTAAAAAACAAACAAACCCTCAGCATTGGCCTAACTCTGATCCCACTGATGTCAATGGGAATTTTAACATAGATTTGATGGGAGCAGAGGTAGGCCAGCACTGAGTGCTTTCAAAAATCCCACCCTCAGATTAAGCTCTGTGAGTCAGAGACTGTTTTTTGTTTGTTGCAGTTCACACATTGTACAGCATTGCATGTACTTATAGCACTCATAATATGGCATTGATCAGGAGCACCCAACTTGATAGAGACCATTCACATGCTAGGTTGGGAAAAAAGGACTGTGGTTACTGCAGCTCCTTGTGTCACCGGGAGTCTCAATGAGCGTGTCGACTGGTTGAGTTTGGCTACTGGAATAGTACTTCAGCCATGTTGTTAGAGATCAGGGCTTTCTCAGGTGCTGTTGCCTGCTGGTTGACTTGTCTGTGTTTCACAACACAAACCAGTGTTGCAAAATCTTGAGCTATCTGGTAAGATCAGCTGCCTTTATGTACACATACACAGTAGCTGGTTTTACAGGATCTGTGCTGTGTACTTAAGATCAGAATCTGGCCCTGAAAAGAAAAGAAGAATAGGCTTTTATTCATGGTAGGAGACTTTCTCCTGAGAAAATTACTTTGTGAGCTATGGTAGCAAATTCTTTTAGAGAGAAGTACTAATACATAGGGCCATGTCACAGGATGTACCAACCCCACACCAGGCAAAAAGAGGTAAAGAGCAGCTTTGGGCTCAGGCAGCCTCACCCCACCTTTGCACCTGCAAGGTATGCCAATCTTGGGGGAGAAGCCCAGCCCTGAGAGATGGACAGACCTCTCCCCACTAGCCCTGAGGAAGGAGCGCTGCAGAGGACACAGCTAGCAGTGGCTTCCTGTGAAAGCTGCACTGTAGTCCTGAGGATGCTGAGTCAGGTACTGCTTTCCAGGGATCTCCTGAAAGGAGGGAGGCCAGGGCACATTGGACTATTTTTGTGTTCTGTCTTTCTTTTGTAAATGTTCCTCTGGGAGCTAGGGAAGAAGGTGTAGAGGCAGGCTGCCATAGGAAGAAGCCCAGGGACAGAAAAGGAGGTTGGAACATGTAGACTTTAGCCATGTGCTACGGGGCCCTGGCTGGAGGGAGGGATTGGGTTTCCTATAAGGCCTGGGGAAGGCTCCAGACAAGGGTCATAAGGCCTAGTGGGCCTGGATGTGGTGTTGGAGCTTGAAACAAGGCTGCCAGACTGTTATCAGACTGGACCCTGGCATATGCTGAAAGGGGTGAGACATGACAGTGAGGGCCAAGTCACAAGAGAGAGAGGGCCAACAGCAGACCTGAACAGTGGGTCAGCAAATCGAGGGTGAGGAAAATCCTAATAACGCCACATCCAGCCACAAGGCAGCAAACAGACTGGTGAGTCACTTTGTCATGGGTCGGATTGCACCGCTCTTGCTCTCATGGAGTACGACCTTACTCCTTAAGTACGTCCATGCATTTCAGTGGGACTGTTTATGGAGTACGGTACTACTCAGTGTCAGTAATGACGGCACGGTCTGGCCCATAAACACTAAAGGAACTCATCGCTGCATTTTACTCCTTTCTCAAGGAGTCCAACAGCCCATGTAAGAAGGATGGCCCAATGGTTAGAGTGGTAGTCTGGGACTCAGGAGGCCCCGGTTCAATTCACTGCTCCATAAGACTTCCTAGGTGACCTGGGGTAAGTCACTGAGGCCATATCTATATTACAGACCTCTGTTGGCATAGTTATGTTGGTTGTGGGCCTGAAGAGGTATGAATCCCTGACCAACAGAGCTGTGCTGGCAAAAAGCCTCCAGTGTAGATGTAGATGGCAAAACTGCACTTTTACCGATATAGCTTGTTTCACTCAGGAGTATATGGAATAAGCTATGCTGGTAGAAGTGCAGCTTTTGTGTTACAAGCTGTGTCCGCAGGAGATGTCCTTTGCTGGTATAGTATACTGGGAAAGCACTCCTAGTGTTAGACATGGCCCTAGCCTCATTTTGCTTCAGTTCCCTGTCTGTTAAATGGGGCTAATAGGACTTTCAGCCCTGTTGTGAGGGTAAATGCACCGAAAAGGAGGTGAGGCGTTCAGATACTATGGTAATGGGATTGTGTAAGTGCCTAGGATGGATGGATGGAAGGAAGTGCTTACTGAATTTGGGGCCTCACTGACGGATGGTGATCAAGTGCAAAGCCCACAATCTTGTTGATTCGTGTTTTTATATTTTGTTTTTATTCAGCATTTTTTGCCCTTTCTCTGGGATCCAGCAGCTGAAACAGCAAAACCTTGCCCCACAGCTGTTGCAGCTGAGCCTCATGTTTAAAATGGCAACACCACTAAATGTTTGCAACCTGGTTTTATAACAGTGTTTCAGCAGCCAGCTGCCTTAGGAAAGCAAAAACAATAGGTAAAGCAAGAAATACAAATAAAGGAGAGGCTGTAAAACACATCAAATAGCCTGGATACCCCACAACCTACTGGGCAAGAAATCTGTTTAAATTTAGTAACTTTAAAAAAAAATAGAAACAAAAAAGGACATCTAAATAAACACACTTGCCCCCCTCACCCACATACATTAATTGGACCTTTTGTTAGTGAGGCGCTTCCATGGATTTTATTTTTACTCTGCTAAATAGGCCAGATATTCCCAGAAAAGTAGTAATGATATGTGGGAAGACTCCCAAAGGCAAATCCTTCTTCACCATCGTGGCAGGTTGTGTGGCAGCTGCAGGTACTGCTATGTTGCTTTAGGACTTGGGGAAGGGGCGAGGGGCTGTAACAGGTATGCATCCCATGCGTTGCACAGAGCCCTGTTTAGCAGACACACCCTCCGTGGCAAGTAGTATGCTTCGGCATGAATAGCCAATCACAGTGAGGTATGGGGAGAATCATAAGGCAGTCGTATTCCTATCTATCCCTTGCTGCTCCTTCCCCCCGCCTTCCCCATGCCAAGCCCAGATGCTTGGGCTGGGCAATAGAGGGGGGATTTGGCTTTTCATGGACTTGTTGAAAGCAGCCCAGCCCTCCTGAACTTGAAAAATAGAACAAATATTATTACCACTAGGATTGTTTTATCGATGAACATCACTGTGTAGGGTAATAAGTCATTGCCACTGCTGCTGATCTATAATTCAATATGGATGCACCAAGTGCTGTTCAAACTATGGAATAAGGCATGGCTCCTGCCCTGGAGGTGTTACAATCTAACCCCGACACGTCTTGACCCAGAAAAACAGATCAGGTGAGTGAGTAGCCAAAGCATAAATGTTTCCAAAGAATGTTTCTAAAGTGACTTATTAATTTAAATCCTATTAGTGGCCTAAGTCTCATTGGAAACTAAGTGTCTGTCACTTTTGAAAATAGGACTTAGGCTGCTAAATCACGTAAGTGCTTTTGAAAGTTTTACTCTGCCAAAAGGATCTGTGTAAGAAGTGAGTTTGCAGAGGGAGAGAGACCGCACTTAGTTTAAGACGATTGCCTAAGGCATGGGGGACAGCATGAAAGAAGATCTGCTGGGCTCCAGACACTGAAGCATGAGGACATTGCCTATGTCTGGCCTGAACTCATGTATCCATGTGGCATACACCTCTCAGGTGTAGAAGCTGACATTTGGACCTGAATGTACTATCTTGGATTGAGCTCTGATTTATTGGTGGGGGAATACCAGCTAAGTTCTAGTGGCATCTGTGGGGGGCTCATCCTTGCAGCAAAGGTTAGAATTATTGTTAAAGACCAGACTAGCTCGGGTAGAGCAGAGTGTCTGCCATGACACACAGTTGTGGAATTTCAGAAAGGCCCCTATGGGGTCAGGGACCTACCATGTTGGGTAATTTTGTTCTATATATACAGTGGCTGCTCACTCACTACTTAGTGTTCGTTAAATGCATAAGTGACAGTGGAGCAATGGCACTTATACCAAATGTTATAATGGCTACCTTATGTTTAAAGACAAGGACTAGGATGAGACCATGAAATGTGTTTTAATTTGTCACCAGAGACTGGATCTGAAGCTGGGTCTCCAGGGACATTTGTAGAAAGGAAAGAGAATTGTAAATGCTTTTTCATCTTCTGAGAGAAAAACTACTGTCTTCAGAAAACCACAACTGGAGTAGACTCTCCAGTGTTGTCTGCAAATCTTGGAAGAAAAAAAGGGGGGAATTCAAAAGATCTATTAAGTGTTTCAACCTTAACCCTAAGAGGAGGCTGTGGTTCTGTCTTGCACAATATTTTATAATTCTGATGATACTCAAGGGCATGATCTTAAGTGCCAGCCCTCTGCATTTTGATAAGTCAAGCCCACAATTTCAACTAGACGACTTAATTCTCTCAGAAAACATATTTTAGGCTATTGAAACGTTGTCAGTCCTGTTGGTGGGCGTGTTTGTAACAGGTGCTTTGAACTTTTCACTGTCTGAAAATTGGATATTACAAATATGTCCATTAACTTTCAATGGAACTTAGGTTCCTAAATTACTTAGATGCTTTTGAAAATTTTACCCAGAGTCAATATTGCAAATCTTATTCAATACAAGCTTCTAAGGATCTATAAATTTGAGCATCAAATCCTTCAAGGTTAGTAGATCGACTCTCACTTTTCTAGATTGTCCTTTCCTTTATATTCTCATTGTCCCTCTTCTTTAACACAAAGAATAATCTTATTAAAGTATTGTAGGAAGTCCTATTAATCAACTCCTGTGATTTTCTGGAACTGTTCATTTGCATTAACAAATTTATGCCTGACAGTAGTCCAGTGAGTGGAAGCTAGTGGAGATAAAATAATAGATATATGCAAATATAAATACTTTATACAGCCATCAATTTTAAGGCCAGAAGGGATCATTATGAAGATCTAGTGTGACTTCTTGCATAACATAGGCTATAGAACAGGGGTGGGCAAACTACGGCCCGGGCGCCGCATCTGGCCCTTGAGCGCCTGCTGGGGAGCAGGGTCAGGGGCTTGCCCCACTCTACTTGGCTCCCGGAAGCAGCAGCATGTCCCCCCTCCAGCTCCTATGTGTAGGGGCAGCCAGGGGGCTTCACACCCTGCCCCCGTCCCAAGCGCCTGTCGACAGGGCATCATGTAGAGACGCCTGGCTGCGCCTCCACGTAGGAGCTGGAGGGGGGACATATTGCTGCTTCTGGGAGCTGCTTGAGGTAAGCACTGCGCAGAGTCTGCACCCCTGATCCCCTCCTGCACCCCAACCCCTTGCCCCTGCCCTGATCCCGGTCCCAGCCCGGAGCACCCTCCTGCATCCCCAGCCCCTCATCCTCAGTCACACCCCAGAGCCCACACCCCCAGCTGGAGCCCTCACTTCCCCCCGCCCGCCCCCCCATCCCAACCCCTTTCCCTAGCCTGGAGCTCCCTCCCGCACCCTGAATTCCTCATTTCTGGCCCCATCCCAGAGCCCGCACCCCCAGCCAGAGCCTGCACCCCAACCCCCAATTTTGTGAGCATTCATGGCCCCCCATACAATTTCCATACCCAGATGTGGCCCTCAGGCCAAAAAGTTTGCCCACCCCTGCTATAGAACCTCAGGCCCATAACTTCCATTAACAATTATCTTTGAGAATTCATGGATGACAGAATAGGCCCCAGAGGACTGGAGAAGGCCAAACATTGTTCCCCTTTTTAAAGATAGGTACTAAGAGGACCCTGGGGATTCTAGACCAGTCAGTCTGTCTTCAGTACCTGGAAGAATACTGGAACAAATTATTAAGCAATCAGTTTGTAAGCACCTAGAGGATAATAGGGTTATAAGGAATAGTGAGCATGGATTTCTCAAGAACAAACATACCAAACCAACCTAATTTCCTTCATTCACAGAGTTACTGGCCTAATGGATGGGGCGAAGCAGGAGACATGGCATATCTTGATTTTTTTTTTTTTTTTTTTTTTAGTAAACTTTTTGACACAGTCCCATTAGGGATGTAAATATCATGTTAAAAGTTAACCATTTAAACTATTAAAATTATATTGTTTAGCCGGTTAACCGAAGTTGCTCTGGTCGGTTGGGGTCAGTGGGCTGACCAGTGCCGGGGGGGGGGGGGGGGGGCTGGGGTTGGTGGGCCGGCATGGGATGGCCAGGACTGGGGTCCCTCCAGCCAGTGCGGGGTTAACAGTTAAGCCTGGTTAACAGTAAGCCTAATGCTTACTGGTTAACCAGTTAGGGATGTAAAAGGTTAAGTCCCATAAAATATTCTGATAAGCAAACTAGGGAAATGTGGTTCTTGATGAAATTATGAGAAAATGGATGCAAAAATGGTTGAAAGATTACTGGTATATATCAATATATCAATATATTATCAATATATCAGTAGTTATCAATGATTCTGACAATCTGGGAAGGCATATCTAGCAAGGTCCTGCAGGGTCAGGCCTATGTCTGGTAGTATTCAATGTTTTCATTAATGACTTGGATAATCGAGTGGAAAGTGTACTTATAGAATTTGCAGGTGACATCATACTGGGAGGGTAGCAAGCACTTTGGAGGACAGGATTAGAATTCCAAACAACATTGACAAATTAGAAAATTGATCTGAAATCAACAAGATGAAATTCAGTGAAGAGAAGTTCAAAGTACTTCACTTGGGAAGGAAGAACCAAATGCACAACCACTCCGTGGGGAAGAACTGGCTAGGTGATAGTACTGCTGAAAAGGACCTGGGGATTCTAGTGGATCACAGATTGAATGTGTGTCAACAATGTCAGGCAGTTGTGAAAAAGGCTAATATTCTGGGACGAATTAATAGAAATGTATGTAAGACATGGGAGGTAATTGTTCTGTTCTGCTCATCACTGGTGAGGCCTCAGCTAGAGTACTGTGCCCAATTCTGGGCGCCATGCTTTAGGAAATATGTGGACAAATTGGAGAGAATCCAGAGAACACCAACAAAATTGACAAAAAAGTTTTAGAAAACCTGACCTCTGAGGAAAATTTAAAAAAAAACTGGGCATGTTTAGTCTTGAGAAAAGAAGACTGAGGTGGCACCTGATAACTCTTCAAATATGTTAAGGGCTCTTATAAATAGGACTGTGATCAATTGTTCTCCGTGTCTGCTGAAGGAAGGACAAGAAGGGCTTAATCTGCAGCAAGGGAGATTTAGGTTAGATTTTTGGAAAAATTTTCTAAATGTAAGTGTAGTTAAACTCTGGAACAGGCTTCCAAGGGATGTTGTGGAATCCCCATCATTGGAAGTTTCTAGAGAACAGGTTTGACCTGTCAGGGATGGCTTCAGTTTACTTGGTCTTGCCTCAGTACAGGGGGCTGGACTTGATGACCTCTCAAGGTCCCTTTCAGCCCTACATTTGTATGAGTCTATTGGAGCTAGAGTATATTATTTAGAAAAATATCTGGTGTTGATTTAAAGCTTTCAGGGGATGGAAAATCCACCACATCCCTAGGCAAGTGGTTCCAATGTGCGCTGTAAAAAGGTTGTCCTTAATTTCTAGTCTGAATTTGTCTAGTTTCAGCTTCCAATCATCTCGTTATTTCTTTTTCTGCTAGATTAAAAAGCCATCTAGTATAAGAAATCTATTTCCCCATGTAGGTATTTATAGCTTGTGATCAAGTCATCTCTTAACCCTCTCTTGGACAAATGAAATGGACTGAGCTTCTTAAGTCTGTCACTGTAAGGCAGGTTTTCGAGTAATCAAATCATTTTTGTGCTCTATTCTGAACCCTTTCCCATTTTTCAATGTTGTATATAGATGGAATATCCCTTTTCTACTCTTACTTGATAATCCTCTGCTTATGCATCCAAGAATTGTGTTAATCCTTTTAACTACAGCATCACACTGGATGTTCATGTTCAGTTGGTTATCAGCAATTACTCCTAGGTCCTTTTCACTGTCACTGCATTCCAAGATACAGTTCGTGATCCACATTCTTTGTTCCTAGATGTATGACCTTGCAGTTGGCTGTATTAAAATACATGTTGTTCAAAAAAGCCCACCTTATCAAGTGATCCAGATCTGTCTCTATAACTGACCTGTCCCCATCATTATTACCACTCCAGTGATTTTTGTGTCATCTGGAAATTTGCACCAGCAATGATTTTCTTTTAGATCATTGAAAAAAGGCTTTGAATAGCACTGGAACAAAAACAAGATGTGACTTGAAACACCCCACTGGATAATGATGCTTGATTTTCCATTTACAGCTACCTTTTGAGAAAAATCAGTTAACCAATTCTTAATCCATTTCATATGGCCACGTTGATCAATATTTTGAATGTTACTTTTAAAAAAGGCATGGCACTTTTTTTTTTTTTTTTTGGTGAATCCCAGTTTGGTTAAAAATATGGAGCCTGATCCAGTTCTCACTGAAGTCACTGAGTTTTATCACTGACTTTAGTAGGAGCAAGAATTAGACCAATGTCTCCTTAAAAAAAATCAAAAAAAATCTGTGTGGCTGTGTGAAGTATATTTTGCAGTTTCATGTTCTAAAGGACAACTGGTAGGAAAAGAAACTAGAACAAATAAATACAGCATTACAGTAATATTAACAGCACAAAGTTGTTTTATGACTCCCTGAAGGCTATTATGGCCAGTTGAAATCAGGAGCAGCTCCACTAAACAGTTCAGATGGATCTACATTATTCAAGGACAAGAGAGACTTCTTTGACAAATGGCTGCAGCACTTTACTGAGCTATTCAACAATCTCTTGCATCTATGGGTTGACACTAGATGGAAAGTAACCCAACAACTCATATATGAAGAAATATACCAGTAATCTACCATTTAAGAAGTGCAAAAAGCTATCAAACAAGTGATGTCAGGTAAATCACCAAGCAAAGACAGCATACAATAAACTTGCAGGACCCAAAATTGTCAACTATGTGTACAAAATTAGGGATATCTGGGAAACTAAGAAAAATCCTCAGGATTTCAAAGGTGAAATTGTAGTTACACTACAAAAATAAAGGTATAAAATCTGACTGTGGCAACTACAGGAGCATCTCCTTACTATCTGCAGGTGATAAAATCCTTGCTTGTATTTTACTTTGCTTGTAGAAACAGTAGCAGAGAAACATCTACATGATACCCAATGTGGATTTAAATTAGGTCAGAGATTTTCATTGAGAGAAAGATTCAGGAAAAATGCATTGAACAAAACCTGGAACTGTGTGTTGAATCCTTGATCTAAAAAATAGTATTGACACTGAGCAGAAATGGCCTCTGGAAAACTTTAGGACAGTTTGGCTGCCCCACCAGATTCGTTAACAACACACATTAACTCTATGACGACCTGACTGGTCAAGTGCTCTCAGATGGTGACTGCTCTCTAAACCATTTCCCATATATAATGGGGTGAAACAAGACTGTGTGCTGTCACTGATCCTCATTGGTCTTTTCTTTGCAGCTATTCTTAAGTGCGCAACCGATAATATTCAGAAGATCATCTAAATAAAGTTAAAACAGTTTAGACTCACCATCAGCCTGGAAAAAGTCCTCTTTCAACTAGCCCTGTCAACCACTACCACCGCCCAAACATCACTTTCTATGGTACAAAATTAACAATGTTAATCACTTTACGTTCCTTGGCAGTACCATCTCCAGGGGCAGTTTCCTGCATCAAAATTATCAAACAGAATATGAAAGGCAAGCCAGGTTTTTTGGAAGACTTCATCATAGGATACTCAACTGGCACACCATCAAACTGTCAACAAAACTGATTATATAAGTTCAGCAATGGTAGCCTTCCCTTTATACAGGTGTAAAACATAGACAATTTACTGCAAACACATGAAGCAACTTGAAAAATGTCCCGTGTTGCTGTTACCACTGGGAAGACAAAATGATAAATATTTACACATTTGAAAGAAACAGAAACAACCAGTTTTGAGGCAGTGATTATCAAATCTCAGCATAGATGGACAGGTCATTTTATCAGAATGGGTGGTGGTAGACTCCCCAAAAAAATCCTCTATGGTGAGCTGAAACTCAGAAAGTACAGGAAGGGCAATCAACATAAACACTTTATAAGACACCCTTAAGCAGAGTCTCCACTCATGTGACCTAAATATTGACAACTTCAAAGACACAGCCAAGGACAGACATGAATGGAGAGCAACTATCAATAAACATTGCAGACACTTAGAGTGAGACAGACCTGACATACTGATTTGAAAAAAAAAAAAAAAAAAAAGGGCCAACAGTCAAGCCAAGTCTTCAGTGGGAGCCTACAAATTCCTATGTCATATCTGTTTGCGAACTTGCTCCTCACAGATCAGACTATATAGCCACAAGAGAACACATGAGATGCTGTGATGTCATCACTGGGTACAACAGACAGCCATACTATTCTGCAGCAATGCTTTTAGTGAACAGAGCGCTTAGTGGAATCTTTTATATATAGTATGTTTAAAAAAAAATGGAGTCAAATGTTCATCAAAACTGCTGAGCCAGTTTAAAGAAAAAAACACAAGACCATTAGTTCATGTTTTAAGAAGAAAGTAAGGATTTGGTAACTGGAACACAGTTCTTTCTGTAAAGATGAGGAATTCGATACAGATCTTCTCAGCTTTTGATATCTATGATGAACACTGTGGAAATTGTCCAAAACAGCACTCACTAGAAACATCAGAGGACTAGTTTCAGGGACTGAGTTTGTGTGTCAGCTCAGAATTGCACTTGAATATGGTCAAATGTGTGTTTCTGGATACTACAAAGGTGAGCCGAGATGGCAATCAGTTTTCGGTATTTATTCTTTTATAAGACAATATCTCTGGTTATTTGGGTGTATTTAGGAGGATATTTTTTCAGAGGCCCAAAGTGGGGTCAGGTTTCTAGCTCCCAGTAGCTTTCTATAGGATTTGGGTATTTAACTGCCCTTTGTGCCTTTGAAAATTTCCTCCTCTGTTCTTGTATTAGTTACTTGGGTGTAGGAGATCCTACAATACACTAGTGAAAGGGGATCCACTAAAGCTCTTCTCCTTCTGGTGGAAGAAATCAGTACATGCTTCAATTCTTAGAGTGAAAGCCATTCCAGCAAATTATCAGAAGTTAGCCTGCCTTGCTTACCAAAAATATTTGCCTCATTTTGCTAGTAATAAAAGCAGGTTTATTTGAGCAAAAACAATTTTTGCAGAATGGCAGACTGGGGTGGGAGGGGGACGGACTTAGGCTTTATAGTAAGACCCAACCCCAAATAAAAAACACAATTTTCTTCCTCTTGCAATTTTCTCCATCCCATCCTGTGGACCTGCCTTTTTCAGTTTTTTGGTCCCAGACACCGTTATGTGCTAAAGTTGTTTCCCAAATGTCCATCCAGCTGGGTAGCCATCCAGGACAGTTGAACTAAAGTACTGGTCCCATTACCCTTAGTAATCTCTGTAGTGAAGTGCACTTCAATAGCAAAGAACTTGTTGCAGTTCCCCCTTGCCACTAAGTATTAGTAAGACCCATAATAATAAGACCCAATAAGTAAGTATTAGTTTCTATTTTTACACAAGCAATACATTAAACATACTTCTGTGTTATCTTTTTCTGCTCCACTGCTTCTAATTAGGAGGCCTGTACATTGACCTGCAATGAACACAAATGTTAAATTGGGGCTAATGGGAAATGAGTCTGGACTTGAGTTATAGTGATCATAAAATGTGATGAGATCTGGCACTTGGTTTAGTAATGCCAAAGAGTTGTGTATCCTGTAATCTAATGACTTCGTATCATAGTGTATTGCATAAGGCACTAACATTTTATGTAGACTTAAAAGAAAAAAAGTTTGATTGTAACATTAGAGGGACAGGAACCACAGTTTATGGCTATTTGTTAAGGTAACAACAAAACTGTGAGCACGCGTCTTGTGACTTGTGCACTGCTATGACCAAGCTAGAGTCATTTTTCATTGTCTTAAATTTGTATCTCTCTAACTTGTGAAATTACAATGTTCAAGTGTCCTATACAGGCAAATGACCTTGCTTTTATTAATTTGCTACATTTATGATATTGCTTAAGACTAACATAACAAGGAGTCTGGTGGCACCTTAAAGACTAACCGATTTATTTGGGTATAAGCTTTCGTGGGTAAAACACCACTTCTTCAGATGCATGGAGTGAAAATTAACTCCATCCATAGTTTGTTCTGTTGATACTCTGCTTCTGTTGAGGTCTGTATATTAGCAAGTTCCAGATAAAAGTTAAATGAGTAAGTAAAAGGATATGTTGTTGTACTTAATGTTATAAGAATAAGTATTAAATTTGTTATTCTCTGTAATTGTTGCATTCATCCATAGAAGCATTGTGCCTTGCAGCCTTATGACTTGACTTCATTGAAGATCTGTTATATATAGCATACATTATGTGGACCTTTGGAGATATGCTTTAGCAATGGAACATCCCATCAAAATACTGGTAGCTTTCTTAGAAACTGTTGGTATGCAAGGGTAGGTGAGTGAGGAATATGATCCCAGATGCCAGAAAGATTGCAGATTCAGTTCTCTCTCTGTCAGATTACACTAACACATTGAAGGCAACTGACTTACTAAGAGGAGAAAATTTCATCTCCCGAGTATGTTTGTTGTCAGAGAGCCTTTCAGGTAGGGGAGAAACATGCATGAAGGACAACATTAAGTATGATGGGTGCTTTCTGTGTTTTTAAGGTAAGCTTTTATGGATTAAATCTGTCATAGAACCAAATAGATCAATTGCATCTCTTTGGGATTCCTAGTACTCAAAAACTCCTTGCTCTCCAAGGTTTTCTACCTGCTTTTGTAAGGATATTGGTTTTCAGGAGATGGTGAATTAGCTATCTCTTAGACATTTTTACTTCTCTACTTGATCTAGCAGCCGTTGCTCTGTTCTGTTCCTTTGACTATTGTTCAACATGACTGGCCTGATCTAAAGCCCATCAAAGTAATCAGACTCCCACCCGCTTGAATAGGGTTTGGATCAAGCCTTTTGTTTCCTTGACAATACTGTACTACACTTTTTTTTTAATGTCTTGTCAGTACTATTTGAATTCTCCAATTTATCCATCTTATTGTGGAGCTCTTTAATCACATCAAGTAAAGATGTCTCAGGTTTACCCTTCCCTTATATTATGACGGCCATTGACTGAGAAGTGGGGGATAGCGGAGTACATGTCCTGTTATGGGCTGTAGTTTGCAAAATAAACCACAATCGGTTTCTCCTTTTTGTTTCAGGCATATGTTTTTCCCCTCAATTTTTAGTCTGCATGTTCTTCCATCACTTCAGCTGATAAACAGTATTATCAGGAAGTGATGAGGCAAGCAAGGATTTGATTTCTGCCAATTCTGGGGGAATTTTTTTTTAATGGGCATATACAACCGATATCACAATGATGGATCTAATGAATGTGTATACAAAAATGTATTGTCCATCATTGTGATACCTTTAATTGTGTGTGTGTGTGTGTGTGAGAGAGAGAGAGATATGTAGGTAGATCTCTACATATATAAAAATTGATGTTTAGTGAAAATCTAGTAATAGGGACTGGTGAGGTTTTTGTTATGTTTTTCTGACAGCTATAACAAGTGGCCACGTGATTCACTGGAATTAAGACAGGGGAGCTCTTGCAGGAACAGAGAGATTTTACAGGCTGTTAATGCAGGTGAGGGGTATTAGCTGGTAAACATTAGCAGGGGTTTCTCTGCATTTTGTGTGAGTGATTGGAGCCTAGCTTTCTAGGCCTGAGTTTCAAAAGAGCAGAGCCACCCACAGCTCCCAGCCTTCAATTAGAGTTGCAAGTGATTAGCACCTCTGAAAACCAATCTCTACTGTTTTTCTCCCATTGGTGATAAGCTCTGTCTCCAGTATATGTTTTTTATATTTTCATATCTGCTCTGTGTGGTCAGACATATTTCCTTCTTAGACGCTTGCTGAACATTGTCCTTACAGTATTTTTCAAGAATATTTATTGTAAGTAAGCAAGCACAGGGCTATGATTGTATTGTATATGGTTTAATAGAATGCTGAATGTCCTCTTTAAATAAAAACCATAAGCCATTGTCAAAACAGTTCTCATTCCATTTTCTTGCAAGCCCGCGCTTGACTCTGTCAATTTTGCCAGAAACGTGGTCACAGTTTTTTCATTCTTTTGTGTTTTCTCTGTTTCAATGTTACTGTTCCAAATTGTAGCAATGATGGAAAATTCCTTTCAGTTGTGACTCTGAGGGCATGTCTACACTACCTGCCGGATTGGCGGGCAGCGATCGATCCAGCGGGGATCAATTTATCGTGTCTAGTCTAGACATGATAAATCGACCCCTGAGCGCACTCCTGTTGACTCCTGTACTTCAGCTCCGCGAGAGGCGCAGGCGGAGTCGACGGGGGAGCAGCAGCAGTTGACTCACTGCGGTGAAGACACCATGGTAAGTTGATCTAAGTAGGTCGACTTCAGCTATGTTATTCACGTAGCTGAAGTTTCGTAACTCAGATCGATTTCTCCCTGCCCCCCTCACCCCACTGTAGACCAGGGCTAATATTCATTCATCCTTGCCTCTAGTTTTGTTGCCTTAAAGAGATGTTTTCAGATTGACACACAATTGATTCCAATTGCAGCTGGTTAAAATGAAGGTTAATTTACATAAAACACAGAGGCAATTTCATGTGACATTAATATTTTTCTGACTCTGGGCATCAACTTAATTATTATTTTAATATAACTTCTGAAAAACTTATAATTCTACTACTAAATGTACTTTATTTAAAATAAGCCCATTACTTTGTACAACTTAGATTTGGCACCATGGGTCAGTTTGGTATTATTTTATATTTCTTGGAATGTGTTTTCAATTTAACAGGACAGCATTCTATTTAGGGCAGCTTTTTAGATTTTTTTTTCTAATTCTGGCAATAAGTACAACATCATTAAATAATTATGGCATAAAACTATATTTTTTTTCATCAACTGGCTCACATTCCAGTACTAGAATCTCTGTGTTCCTGTCTCATCTATTAAGAGAAGGTACAGTTTTAGAATAGTTTTGTTCAAATAAATTACTTCATAATTTGTGTTGGTTAAAGAAAATATTGGAGTGGTTTGAGATATTTTAACCATTTACAAGATTTTTAAAAAATCATGAATTCAGAATCCTCTTTGCCTAAAAGAAAATTCACCATAAAAATGAAAAAGCCCAGTGTTTTTGGTTAGAAACACTTAGTTTTTGTCTATACTAAAGTGCACCTGTTGATTTCAAAATAGAATCTAGTTAAACCAAGGCAAGCCCCTAACGTTGACACATTTAAACCAGTTAGAGAGTCATGGATTTTAAGGTCAGAAGTCAGGTGGCACGTTAAAGACTAACTGATTTATTTGGGCATAAGCTTTTGTGGGTAAAAAACCACTTCTTCATGCATCTGAAGAAGTGGTTTTTTTACCCACGAAAGGTTATGCCCAGATAAATCAGTTAGTCTTTAAGGTGCCACCGGACTCCTAGTTGTTTTTGTGGATACAGACTAACATAGCTACCTCTCTGATACTTAAGGTTGAAGTGACCATTATGATCACCTCATCTGAACTCCTGTATAACATAGGCCAGTGATTCTTGCATCAAGCCCACATATCTTGTGACTGAGCTAGAGCATGTCTTTTAGAAAGACATCCTAAATTGATTTAAAGACTTCACGTGATGGAGAATCAGACACAGTCCTAGATTAGTTGTTCCAGTGATTGACTGCTGTCTACTGTTGCAAATTTGCACCTTGCTTCTAGTCTGAATTTGTCCAGCTTTGGCTTCTGGCCTTTGGATTTCATTATGCCTCTGTCTACTTTCCCTCTACTATCAGGTATTGTTTTCCTGTTTACTTACAAACTTACAAACCATGATCAAGCCCCGTTTTAACCTCTCTTGGGTAAACTAAATAGATTGAGCTTCATAACCCTTGCTTATATCGATTTAGCTTAAATGTGTGTACAATAGAGGTTTGCCCTAGTTTAACTAGACCAATATAGTTAAACTGGTATACTTTTCTGGTATAGACAAGGCCTTATAGGTCCAGTTTTGGAATCAGGTGCATGAGATTCTTATCTGGGTGTAAAATCATCTTGAGTAACACTCTGGAAGCTCCTTAGTTCCCTAACCTCTTCCTCATTGGCATGGGGCCAAGATGACAGAGTTCTCCCCTTAATCTGGTTCAGGCATGAAGCAGAACTCACCAGCTGTGCACAGTTTAAACATCACAGGCTCTGATTCACCAGAGTTTCACTCCAGTTTTATGCTGATTTAATGCCATTGAAATAAATGAAGTTACACCAGTGTAAAACTTGTGATGCAAAATCAACCTGAAGTTTTGACGTTTTAATTTGGCCTTGTTCATATATTGTTCTCTGAATGCTATTTACATTTTCCACTAAGTTCTTTAAACATTTAAGGAAAACCAGTCAAGTACTGAAGTAAACAGTAAGATAAATTTCATCATAACATATGCACAACTTATCCTGGTGCCTTCCCAGTCCTATGGATACGCTTTTTTTTAAATTGGTGTTTGTTCATGATGGAATACTGATGGTGTACACTCAGATAAAAGCAACTAGATAATTATCATTATTATTGCCTTGTAATTTTGGCCTGTGGCTGAGTGAAGGTCATTCATTTTCTTAATAGCAGGGAAAAAGGTATTAATTTTTCTCGATAATACTTGAGATTTTCAGATGTGAAGGGTTAGTCTTGATGAAGCAGTCACAAGTTTGCATATCAATGGTTTGGGTTTTTTTCATATACTTGCTGGCATAAGAGTGGGATTTCCAAATTTTGAACTCAAATATGAATATGAGAAGACAAAAATCAATGACACTGTTGACTGGTATAAATTACCAAAGTGAAGATACTTACCTTATTGTGTAAATTGCTATTCAGTGCCTGCTATGATATGGGATTTTGAAGCACTATTGCAACATAAGCTGCCACTTAAGATTAAAGGAATATCACCCTTCACTTTACACTTCTATCATTAATCTGGACAAAACTGACAGAGATCACGGGCCTTATTTTTCTAATTAATTTCTTTTATCAATTTATTATTTGCTTGTGCGGCTTGATTATCCTGATTATAGCTATCCGAGAGGAATTCTTATTACTTTGAGGATAGCTGTAAAGCAGAAATTATTAGGTTTATCAGGCATCGCTAGTTTAATACTTTATAAATGTGATATTTTCAAAATACCTAAAAATTTCTCTGGAAGAAAATAGTGAGGTGGTAAAATAATGGTAATTGCACTCTGGACTTGTTTCTGCGAGGTACTGAGCCATCTGGCCCTGATGGCTCAAAGGAAATCATTTAAGTGTGTGCTTATCTTTAAGCACATGAATAGTTTCATTAGTATTAGTCAGAAAGCACAATGGGACTACTCATACACAGTTAAACATATGCTCAGGAGTTTTTCCTGGTTCTAAGCCAGAGTGCTTATCCCCCTCGTGAGTGAGCCCTAAAATTCTGATATTGGGTAAATGCTAATTAGGTTACAGTGCATCTGTCTGATGTGTTTCTAAGGAATTCATTGATAACCTTCTTTCTGTTTATTTTAATTGGCCTCGTTTCCTATCTAAACCTTACCAACTGCAGAGCTTTTTGGTGTAAAGTAGATGTGCAATATATATTTGTCAAATAATAGGCTGTCAGAGTTAGTACTTAGACTGTATTCAGTGGTACAGAGCAGGAACTGAACTTCAGAAAACCTGGGAAAAGATGAGGTGAAATGTGATTGTTTTCTGTGGGAGTCAAGGTTTTAAAAAAGAAGGAAAATGAAGAGGAGAGAAGGGTTGGTGACACATTGCACCTTTTCAGTTCACATGTGTGCTGCTTAAAAAAACATAATGCAGACAGATACATTAATTTTCAGCTGGCAGTGACTGAAACCTTGATGAATAGGATTTCCTACTTACTATTTTTTTTCTGCACATCAGAACAGCAATTTGCAGTGGGTGGCTCGATCCTCTCCCCTCAAATGAGCCAGTTACAAGTCCCGATACTTTTTCACTTTCTAACCTATTCCTCTCTTGTTGCTTTGATGACAATTTTACAACCGTGCCAGACAGCTCTGAGTTGGCATAGTGAGACTTGTAGGGCCAGATCCTCAGCTGATGTAAATCAACATGACTAATTTAAAATCAGTGGAGCTACATTGATTTATATCAGCTGAGGATCTGAGCCATAGGCCATCCTAGGAGATTTTTGGTGGGGGTCAATTCTATCTTCTTTGCTGCATTGCTTCTTGGCCTAAGGAAATGGCATGTACTTCCCCTTCCCCATCTCCAATCCCTTATTTTCTGGCATATAATCATGGTCTGTTCCTCAACCTTTTGTTCTCACAGCTATTTCCTCCCCTCACCTCTCCGCGTTCTCCTCTGTTCCTCTTTTTAACCAAGTTGGTAGGACCCACCATTAAAGCAGCTTCATGAGCTGACCTATGGTAGTGCTGTCAGATTAGAGTTGTTGATACCTCTCTTTCTCCCCCTTCTCTGGAGGTCAAACTCATTTGTCTCTCAAGTTCAGCTTCTGCTAGTTAAAGATGATTAAAAATGGGAAATGTATCAGAAACAGAAATAGCATAGGAGTTGCAACCACAGATGCTAGGGATGCGGTAGCACCTCCTGGTTTGAAGTGGTTTCCATCATATACAGAGGTTACAGTTTTGTTCAATGGCTTTCAGCAACCGCGCTATAAAAAGGGATAAGGAGAAAAGAGAGAAAAGGTAAAAAGATGGTGGCTGTAACCGAAAGAGTCGGGTGAGAAGAGATGAAATGTGGGTATTGAGGTGTACAGTTTGGGGAAGAGGGGTGGGTAAAGATGGAGAATGGTAAATGGAATAAGGAGGTTTTACCACAGAAAATTGTATGTAGCCATGGATAGCAAAATCTCCAATATCTGCCACTGCATGTCCGTAAACTACCTGCTGCCATTCTCAGGAGATATTCTCGACCGTTCCTTTTAGACAGGTTGGGTAAGGTTCACCATCAGCATTTTTCATGACCAGAAGTATGCCCTAAACCTCATTTCATTTATAATAGAAGAACAAATCCCTCAGGTGGAACAGGGAGTGCTTGCTTTGGCAGAGTATTTATCAGATCCAATTGGCTGTGTTATTTCATTGGACCACTTATTCTTGTGTTTAAGTAAAAGCCTAGTTACTCACATGCACAGTTTCACTTTGACCATATAAATACCTGGTCTGTATCAACTTGAATTCAGGTGAGACAGAGATTAAAAGGTGTACATAAATCTAGGTATAGCATTCATCTTTGAGTATGGAAAAGGTCTGTTCTGGAGGTGTGAAAATCACAATTATACAGACTGGAACAGACAAATATTTTTGTAACTGATCTGCCTTTTCAATATTTCTCTGGCTTTCTAAATTCTGTTGGAAGACTTAGTAGTATGTCTGTATATTTGCTTGCAGGTGTCTCCAGTATGGCAGAGCCTTCTGCCACCTAGTGTTAATTTGTGAATTCTTCTACAGGGTTTCAGCAATTAAATTAATCATCATTTATTTATTAATCATATCCTCATAGTGCCCCTAATATGCTTAGGTGCTTGCTGCCCATGCATGTTAGAGGGGGCAGTTTCTGCACCAGTAAATAATTACTTTTCTTACATTTATTAAGGATACAGCTTGCAAGTTGGCTTAAATTATGTTTCTCATATAAACCATGGAGAATTTCAATAGACCTTGCATGTTGCTTCTGTGTAACGACTTTGTTAACACTTTTCTCTTCCAGATGAAAGTAATGAATAACCCTTAAATCAGCACATGTGAGTCTGGAAGTCTGTGCTCCTGCTGTTTCAGGAAACTGTATGAGAGCCTAAATACTACCAGTGAGAAGGATTTAATTAATCAAAAAAACTTTTAAAATATAAGCCTATTTCCTTTAATAGTCTAATTCATTGTCTTTTATAATAGAAGAACAAAGCAAAAAATTTCCTTTTTATTGTTTTTGTCTGGAAATTCCATCACGGAACAATAGACTGGGGACAATAAAACCGAACAAATTATGTACAGATTTCACAACAGCAACCTCAAACTATGTTAAAATTGGAAAACAGGCTTAACGTTATTTTATGTTTACGCCAAAGAGTAATAGGTCCTACCATATGCTGACAGATAGGAGGAGGCTGGTTTTGAGGGCTTGGGGTTTTTTCCCCCCCTCACTTAATTAGAAAAGCTTTTCTAAGATAGCAAATTGACTTTTCTCCTAGCCCTCTGTATGAAGTCTGCTTGACTGCTGTGTGACACAGACTTGTGGTGGGTCAAAACTGATCCTCTGTAGGTTGTCATTCTGGTGAGCTCAGCCAACAAAGCTCACATGACTTTAGCAGATGCTTTTAATTCTTATCCCAATAGTAGTTTCATGGGATAACCCTCCACTCCTAGCTCTTCCCTCCCCACCCCCTTCCCCAGCATTTCCCAGAAGCAAATGCCAGTGCGGCTGGGAGCTGTAAACTTGATCCTCAACACCAGAGTGAAATGCTGACCCAATCAGCAGCACCAGAGAATTAAGAAGCAGAGGGTCTAATACATTAGAGCATTAGTCAGCTGCCATCCCATGCTGGCTGTTTTTTCTCACCTCATTTTGACCTAGTCTCCCTCATCTTCTTTAAATAGTCATTCAAACAGCCATCATTTTGCTCTGGACACTTGTGCTTTTCCACCAGTACTGTCTAAAAAAGACCTACACTAACAGCTTTAAAAAGGTTATTCCCAGCTTGCAATTGTTCATTCAGAATGAGCAAGTTTGCAACCCACTTGCTTGATTGACATAAAAAGCTTGGAATAACTGGCTCCAGAAATTCATTGCACATTTTGTTCTCTTTTGGGGGTAATATTAAGCTGAAAATGTCACACAATGTGAATTGATGCCCAAAATGTGTGACAATGGTGCAATATCCCCCTGATAACACAAAGATATAGGGGTCAAGATTTGAAAAATAAGAGTCTTGTTTTTTCCCTTCACTAAGTGATGTGATTCCACTAGTGGCTTTTTTGGAAGCCTGTTCTGTGATTGACAGAAAGTGCTTGCTTCTGGTAGGATGCATTTTCCCTTTTTTTGTCCCCTGTTTTGTCCTCTCTTCTGAGTGTGGTTTTCTTTCCTCTTTTCTTCCCGTTTATTTCTGACCTCATCTCTTTCCCCCTCATAGAGCTAAAAACCATGTGAGGTCATTTCATGATGCCACATCAATGGTAAAACAGGTCTCCAAGGAAAAATAAATCTTGAAAAGTATGCCAACCAGAGCAGTCTGTAGCCTTGATGTAGCCATTCAGGGTTCTTATTAATGAACCCTGAATAATGAAATCTATGTAGCACTGACATTTTTACACATTTACTTTTTCTTGGGTTTATATCTTTCTGTCCCACTTCTTTAGTGCCAAATTGTGGCTTGACCAGCATGATAGGGCAGGGGAGCTAGGTAAGGTTTTGCCCTGGCAACATTCATCAGAGGAAGGGAAGCAAGCTCTGTGGAGCTGCTGTGTACCCCATACCTCACCCACACGCTTGCACAGGTGGGCAGAACCTTTTCTCAACCCCTCATGCTGAGTCAATATTTCCCTCCTGTGCTGCTTGAGGGACAGCACGACGACTCTGGGCTTGTGGCAAAGTAATGACTGCGCTCTTAGTCATTTGCCACAAAGCTGCACATCCAAGTAAAAGTTGCTATAAAAAGAAAAGTCCCCATGTGTTTCACGCCACCCTCTTTCTTTGGGTATTCCTGACTTATAGACAGAGCACTCATAACGACCTTCGTGAGGCTGAGATCTGTGTAATTTACATGTAAGCTGGCTCGATGGAGTCTTTCACATAACTCAAAGACACAGTTCATCAATATGGGCTTCTGGCTGTGCAGTGGAGGATTTATGATGCGCAGTGGGGTGTAAGGAAGTCAAAAAAGGGCAGAGTGAGGAACAGTGGGGAATTGTTATCCTAAAAGAATAACTGATGAATACAAAGAGAATTTGCTTGAAAGAAGCTGTGTTGTATCCCTTTGTCTAGGGAGGTGAAACACACTCCCAGAGTTCAACTCCAAGAAAATATTCCATAAAGAGTGAGTGAGGATTAGGTTGTGTTTAAGGTTGGACTTGCAGTTTAGGGGTCTTACCCTGCAAAATTTGAGTCCATGAAAGTAATCCTCACATGTGTGAATAGTACCATTTACTGGGAGGTGGTGATGTGAGTCAGAATTACTTGCATGATGTAAGGGGTCTAGGAACTGGTCTAATGGCTGAACAATGAAAGTAGCAGTGACGTGTGTTCTCTTCTCAATAAATGCCAAAGGGAAATAAAATGAGACTATCAGTGAAATTTAGTTATAATGTAAATGATACTTCAGACAAACTGGAAGTAAATAGGAACATGGGGGAAACATATAGATGCAAATCTGAGAAAATCAGAGTTGCTGGAAAAAATCATTACGTTTATCAACACCCCAAAAATCCAAATCCACTTATGACTTTCTGTCAGTTATTTTAATACCTCTGTCAGTATTATGGAACTTAAGCCACTCTACCAAAAAATCAGTTGTATAGTTCATTGAAATTCAGGGTGATAACTTCTTAGCACTTCTGTCCCATCTGCTTGCCAGTGGCAGATTGTTCCCTACACTACATTTTCTAATGTTTTGTACAGTTATGATTTAAAATGGTAGGGCATACACTGTTTCTGGCCTGCTTGTATTTATCTGGCCAGCATGTCAAATTCAGATTCTGCAGAATGCAAGATTACTTTAAAATAAGTTTCTAGTCTTTATGGTTGTGAAGATAACTTTCCAAGTACAACCTGATGTAGAACTGCCTTAGGGTATGTCTACACAGCAATCAGGAGATGTGACTGCAGCATGGGTGGGCATTGAGCTAGCTTGCTCAAATAACAATAGCAGTGAAGCTGTGGCTAGTACGTACTCAGGGTTCTGGGTGGGTTTGTACTCAGGTGGCTAGCCTGTGTCACCGCCTGTCACCACTCATGTCACTGCAGCTGCTCAAATAAATTGGTTAGTCTCTAAGGTGCCACAAGTACTCCTTTTCTTCTTACTACTAAAGCTAGTTCTCATGTAGGTATGCCTACATGTGCTACATACCTCCCAGTTGCGGTGTGTATATAGACCCTTAGACAGAAGCCCCAGGTCTCAGATGTGTGAACTTAAGCTTAATGATCTATTAAGTTCCATAACTTCGATGTAGGTACACAGTTTTGAACTGAATTGCTGCATCCTGTTACTGTATTTGTGAAAGCAAATGGCCAAATTGCATGCACAAATTGCCAAATAATAGGTAGAAAGAATGATGGCTCAGTAAGTGCCCTGCGTGACCATTTTCCTCACTGAGTGATGCTGAATGCAAAGGTAATGTTAGCTAGGGCCATATTCTATTCTCAGTATGTGTGCATACTTCCCATTGTTCCCAGTGGAAGATCCCCTTATGAACTGAGGGGCAAATATGGCCCTAATTTTGCAGTCCCAGTCCATGGACAATAACACAAAATGGAATTTGACCCTTTGTACAGAATCAGTTTAATACATATCTTTGTTTAGTAGACATTTCTTTTACCTAATGTAAATTGATAATTGGCCATAGTTTATAGTTATGAAATAAAGTTTGAATAATTATTTGACTATGCCCAAATTCTTCTAGTAGTTCTTTGTTGTCCTAAACATAGTGTATAATAGGGAACAGAAATTATGTAGTCTCATTGTAGGGAGGGGTGTTGTCTTTATACTAAGAATAACTAAAATTTAAAAACAAGGTAAATCTATGCCAAAAAGTCTCCATAATTCTGTCTGAAAGAGCAAACTACTCCTCAGTTATTTAAAATGATGATCTAATGGCCCCTGGCTTTAAAAATCTATGAATCTGTGGAATTATAGCTGAGAAGTAGCCCTCACGTTCAATGACATTCTTTTTCAGGGTCAATTACAAGTGAAGCCTGATTTAGTCATAGACTAAATGTAGCTGCAGTTTTGCAGTCCTCTAAAGTGTAATCTATACTAGTCATGCAGAGTGAGTGTTTTGCTGGATTCCAGCTATTACTGCAGTGTCCTTGCTAGGCAGTAAAGCTGCTCAAGGATGTTAAAATGCTTACTTGCAGTTGTTTCTGGAGTTTCTGCGATGGATGATTGATTTGCTATATCTGGAGGTTCAGACCTAGAAATCTGAGTGAGGCAGAATGTGATCACTGTTTTGGTGAAGCAGGGTGTTGAGAGGACAGACAGCTGGCTGTTGACCTCAGGAAAATGACAAATGGTGGGCCAGGTGCCCTGATCATCAGAGAATGCCTGTAAAACCTCCATTTCCACAGGCACGACAGACAAAATTAACTTGCACTAAAGGAAGGCTTCCTTCTAGAAATAAACATTAACCTATTTTACCAGCTAAATGTCTGGGGAAATTAATTCCAGTTTGCATTAGAGAAGGCTTTCAAACAACAAACAAACACCCTTCATGCTTTATTATTGTGTTTAAAAAACAGTCAGCATGTGGAATATAAAATGTGATATCACAATAGCAATCTAAGATGCCAGGGTCTGCTCTAGAAACAAGATAAAAAATGTGTACAATATAACTTAGGCTGGTTCTTAGCTGAGCATATTTAAGTCCATTTTAAACTAACTTATTAAAGAAAAGAAAAAATATCCCTAGCATTTAAAGAAGACTGAAGAAGAGCTCTGTGTAGCTTGAAAGCTTGTGTCTTTCACCAACAGAAGTTGGTCCAATAAAAGATATTACCTCACCGATCTTGTGTCTCAAACATTTAAAGAATAGTAGGAGAAGCCAGCATACAATTCACTTAAGATATCCCTGCATTATAAAGTATGAGCGTGTGAATAAACATAAATAAATCAGGAAGCATATAGTTTTCCAACATTCAAGACTTGATTGTAGGTTCTGTTTTCCATTTCCCTTTTTTATTTTAAAATGTATGGTCACTTTATAAAACAAGGAGAACTTTCAGGTAACCACTGAGCCAGATTTTCAGCATAGCTACATGGAAATCAATGGAGTTGTGCCAATTTATACCAGCTAAGAATCGGGCCTATTTTTTTTTAAGTTTGACTTGTTGCAATTACAATGCACACTTATAGATATGCTCATTTTCCTAAAGAACATGTATATTAACTCTGTCATTGCTTGATTTTCTTTTTTACAAAGCTTTTACAAGTGCTTTCAGGATTTTTTGCATTAGCAAAAATAATTTAAATCTTACCGTGAATTCTGGAAGTGGGTTCTTACTCATGCTTGCATTCCCATTTTTTTGTTTAAAAATTGAGTTCTAGCCTTTCTGTGTAGTGCTGTCCAGTCAAATTTTAATATATCCTCCTTAAATGTAGCATTTAATTATTTTCCATGTTAATGTGCAGACACACATGGCAAATTTCATGCTCATGTGTGGCCTGGAGTATGAATTTCAAAAGTATTCTCTGCTTACATGTATGAGTTACAGGTAGAATATTCTAGCTTGCATGATTCCTTATTGGAAGAAGTTTTCTTTTTAAAATGAGATCTCTTTATTATTGTTAAGTATTTATAATTTGTATTACCATAGTGATGAAGAGCTCTACTCAAGTCCAGGACCCCCTTGTGTAATGCACTGCGCAAACACAGAACAGTCCCTGCCCCAGAGAGCTTACAATCCAAGTATAAAACAAGAGATGGCAGCTGGGTCTTCAGCTGGTGTAATCTGATGTAATTCCTTTGGAGTCAATGGGGCTACGCCAATTTACATCAGCTAAGGATCTGACCCATGGAGTGATTTTTCTAGTTTATGGCAAAAAGAAAAGGGGGAAAGTTAGCTTTCTTACAAATATTTACTTTTTTCATTGTTCTTTCAGTTAGCACGATGCTTTAAACAATCTATAGCTTTCAGAGTATTATGAATTGTTAGTTTCTGTGGAACCATGAGGCTTCTCTCCTTCCTTTCCTCATATTATGTGCAATCAACAATTTTTTGAATTTGTGCTGCTCCAAAGGCTACAGTTTACATGTATGCTAAATAAAAAAAAAAAAATACCCTGGTGCTGATCTCAGACCTGTGCCAATCAGAATGTATTCCATTGAAGTCAGTGGAGTTACTGATTTAAAAATGCAGGGAGGGTAGAATCAGGACCTGGGGCTGGTTGAAAATTTTCCATTAACTTTTTTTCAGTGGAAAACGTTAACGAAATTTTTGTCACAGAAAGCATCCACTTTCCTTGAAAATTTTTCCATTTTTTTAAAAATCAGAAAACCAAACCTCTGAAAAATTTCTATTCAAAAAGTGAAAAAAAAAAAAGTGGGGGTTTACGAGGGGAGAAGAAATAACATTTTCCAATTAGCTCTACTTAATACGTATTACTCTGTGAATATCTTTATTCCTGTGTTCACGTGCATCGAGACCTTGACATAAAGTCTGCATTAACCTTATTTCTCATGATTTAGGAATTTTTGTGTGTTGTGTTCAGAATTGTACCCCCAAAAGCCATAGACACACTTGAACACAACCTCCCAGTATAAGGAATAGGTATGACTTTTTGGTTTAAACATACGTTCTGTGATTAAATTAGAAGACCAATTATTTTGGAAATACTTCAAAGGTGCATTGATTTTTGTGAAACATTCTAATGGATACTTTAAAAAGCCACTACAGTAGCTGTAGTGATGGTAAGAACATAAGAATGGTCCTATTGGGTCAGACCAAAGGTCCATCTAGCCCAGTATCCTGTCCTTTTGCTTCCGATAGTGGCCAGTGCCAGGTGCCCCAGAGGGAATGAACAGAACAGGTAGTCATCAAGTGATCCATCCCATGTCGCTCATTCCCAGCTTCTGGTAAACAGAGGCTAGGGACACCATTCCTGGCCATCCTGGCTAATAGCCATTGATGGACCTATCCTCCATGAATTTATCTAGTTCTTTTTTTAATCCTGTTATGGTCTTGGCCTTCACAACATCCTCAGGCAAGGAGTTTCCTGGGTTGACTGTGCATTGTGTGAAGAAATATTTCCTTGTATTTGTTTTAAACCTGTCTATTAATTTCATTTGGTGACCCCTAGTTCTTGTGTTATGAGAAGTAGTAAACAACACTTTCTTATCTCCTTTCTCTACACCAGTCATGATTTTATAGACCTCAGTCATCTCTCCCCTTAGCCGTCTCTTTTCCAAGGACCAACGCTGTTGCATTCATAACTGAAACAAGGAACTCCGAGAACTTGCTCCACTGAACTTGTCAGCATTTGCTATTACAGCAAGGCATGCACTTTTTCAGACTGCTGCACTCTGAAATGTTTGCCCTTGATCAAAGAGAGAAAAGGAAAGGAAGAAGAGAGGTAGGAATAACTCCATATCATTAAACTGGTTTCCCACCTTTGGAATTAAAACTGGCTTTATCAAAGAACAGCTGCTCCAAGGCTAAGGTTACTTGTCCTTTTCTTTTGGTTTGCACTGCAGTTTTGTCTTCCCTCCGCTGATGTCCAGTAGCTGACCTCTGTGCTGCTTCATTTTAATTGAACCACACTGTGGCATTTGCGTTTTGTTTTTAAAGATCTTTGCCTTACTAAACAGAGCTCATTCGTGTGCCTGCCCAAGATACCTGGCAGGCATTTGAAAACAATTGCTTGTTAGAAAAGACAGACAGAGGAGACGGAGAAGAATCAAGAGGTTCTAGTTTTCCTTTAAGGATTCATGCTTTGGATGTGTAATTTTTTTGGTTTTCCCATTGGGAGAAATTATTGTTGGTGGAACAGTCTGTTTTCTGTTTAAAACTTTAAAATAAATGAAAGTGGTGTGGGTCACTCCAATTTAGAAGTCTATCCTTAGACCCCAGTCCTGCCATGAGATTTATCTGGATCCCCATTAAAGTCAACAGGGCTTCACAGGAGCACAAGGTTCTGCCTCTGCTGAGTTCATTGCATAATCAGGGCTTTAATGTTTCCTTGGTCCTGGAAGTCCTGAGGTAAGAAAGGACTGGGGACCTCAGGATTTGGCCCATAGACTTTTATTTTTGAATTTATCAGCATGCTACTGTGTCTATGGGACTGGACATATAGTGTTCCTTGACACTGTGTAGGTATATGTGGATTTACTTTAATAAACCAGAGTGCAATCCTGCAAAAATAGAGCACAGAACTTATTACCATGAGATGCAGCCGATGGGTCTGGCTCATAATGTAACTACTGCCCTCAGCAGTTAAGTGTTGGCAGGATTGGGGCCCAAAAGAGTAGAACCTTCTTAATCACAGTTTAGTGCCTAGTTGACGGTACAGTGACCGTGTGCTGTACGCCATGAGTACAGCTTACAGGCCTGATTCTGCCCTCACTTGCACCAGTGGAAATCCAGAGTTAATTCCGTGGCTCCACTCTGCTGGCCCCCTGGGAGGAGGTATGCGTTGTGGTATGGCTGGGGGAGGGGTGCGAGTGCAGCCGGCTCTGTCCAGCTGGCATAGGCCCCTTGAGGATGTGGTTCAAAGACATCCTTGGGTTTTCAAGGTTGGAGCCTGTTTGAAATAGCGATGTCATCTTGAGATTATGGTTTCTAGAAGAAAAACTGAGATGCAGGGTTGAGATCGATTGCTTCCTTTGTTTACTGTCGCACACTGCATTACAGGTTGCTCTTGGATCCCTGCCCTGCTGCTACTTCACTAAGTGCCGCTCAGAGCTGTCCTGACCATAGGGCAGACCGGGGAAACTGCCCTGGGCCCTTCACTGCAGAGGGATGTAGGGGGGAGGCAGGGCGGCCTGAAGGGCTAGCGGGGGGCCTGGTGCCGGCAGCAGGGGGTCACGCCCGCGACCCACATTCACTGGCCCAGGCGTTTATTTCTTTTTGGTGCCTGCAGCCCCCTGGGCTCGGCTTTGGGCTCAGTCTCTGCGGCGGCAGCAGCAAGTGACCCGGCCCTAGCCCGCTCTGCTGGCTCCCGGCATCGCCTGCCGCCACGGGGTCCTGGCACCCCTTAACCACTCATGCCAGGGCACGCTGACCCTGACCCTTCCCTTTTCTGGTGGGACCCTCCACCAGCACAGGGGGCCTCTCACCCGTAGCACAGGTGAGTGCCAGCCAGTAGTCTCCATCATCCCTTGCCTGTTACCCAGCACTGGTGTCCCCCCAGTGCCCCACACCTCCCTCTTCCACTGCCCATTCTCCCCTTCCCCAGCACTGGCTGGGGTCCTCCAATGCCATCTCCTGACCAGGCCCAGCCCTTATCTCGCCCCTTGCCTCAGGATCCTCCTTGCCTTTCAGCTCTCCAGCCTTGGGGTCCCCCTCTCCGCAGTACCAGGACCTGGGGTCTCACACCTCTGCTGTCTCCACCACCCACCAGGACTGGGATCCTCCATCCATCTGCTTTTCTGTCTCCCGCCCCACCCCCAGAGAAAACAGATCTTAGAGCCCCCCCTCCATGCTGGATAGTCCTGGGGTCCCCCAGCACCAGGGCACATATAGAGACATGGGCTCTCAGTGTTGCAAATGCATAATTACATTTTTTTAAAAAAATCCACGGAGGGTAGTGAGACCATATGCACCTGGGAAGTGAGTTTGCTGCAAGGAGGTCCAGGAAGGTGGATTTCAGAATGTAAGCGGCGCGACACTGATCGTGATTGGTGAAGGTTTTTTTTAATTATATGAACTTCATTATAATTATAAAAAAGAACTACAATATAATATAACATAATTATACAGCTGAGTGCTATCAATAATAACTTGTGGCCAGCAGCTGCCCTTGAAGTTCTCTGTGACCAGATTTCACCTGTATGAAAAATATTAAGGGGGGCCCAATTCAGGCTGATTTGCCCCAGGCCCTGCACCTCCTAAGGACGGCCCTGGTGGTGCTATTGACCAAAAGCAAACTTTTCTCATCTACAGCTGGTTCTCTCAGACCTGGACCTCTCGCCATGATTATCTGTGCCACTACAAGACCACTTGAAACTTTCAGCTAATGCGCCCAGTGTCATTCACCATGCAGCTGCCGGCCTGTTTGCTAGGGTTTGCAGCAAAGAGCTGGTTGCTCCAGTTTTATCCATTTCATTGGCTTCCTGTTCCCTTTAGGTGCAATTGAAAGTTAACTTTGGTCTATGAAGACCATTATGGGTTATGTCTTGGCTATGTTGAGAGGTTGCTTCTCCTTCCACGTACCACCATAGCAACTGAGATGAGATGAAGCTGTTGAGCTAACCGTCTCCCAGGATGGCTTGGTGTTTCCAATAAAATGTTGGAATTCACTTCTCCTGTTGGTTCTTGCTGACAGGCCTGGTACAAGGCTCTTCGCAGGCATTTAAATGTGTGTTGGGGATTGGGAAAGAGGGTGCAAGTGTGTTGTGTTTGTGAGTCTCTTGTTGCTGTTTAAAATGTTGAGTTATAATTGCAATTGAGTAGGCAGGTCACCAGCAGGATTATTGGCGTGATTAATAGCTCATTTAGTTATAGCTTGAAGAACAAGAAAAGCCGAACAAACAAACCCTGCCCAACAAATTGTATCCTAAGAGCCTAATTGAAAGCCCATTTTTAAAGTCAATGGAAAGACTCTGACTGATTTCAAAGGGCTTTGGAACAGGCCCATATGTAACCAAGTATTCCTGTCACTGTGCTGCCTCTCTCCGTCCACACACGCTCTTCCCATGTGTTGGTTGCACAATTGTTGTATTTTCTCTTAACGTAGGCTATATGTTCTTTGGTGAAAGGACTCTCAATATATGTTTGAATAGCAACTAGCAAAAACGTGCCTGATCCTGGCTGGGCTTCAGGGTGCTACTATAATAAAACATAATAATGCACTTTGAGACTTTTTAGAATTGGATGTATTTTATAAACAAATCCTGCCTCAATTGCATGGAGATAGAGAAGCTTGCCATACTATCAACTCAAGCAAAAAGTTACTGCTTGTTGGAACGTGAGTTCCATCAGCTCAGGAGATATATGGAATAACAAAAGCCAGGCATGCCCCAGTGGGCAAACAGAAGACTGGATACAGCCTAATTCTTTATACATCTTATTTCTAGATTGGTATAAATCTCCTCCACCTAGTTACACTAACAACCTGGGAAGCCACTGGGTTTGAGCTTGAGCTTTGTGCAGCAATATACTTAACTCGAAGAAGTTCTCAGTGAAATAACTGCTTGGTTTTTATGTTCAAAACCAGAAGTAGTACCAAAAGGACGTGGTACCAAAAGGACGCTTTTTGAAAAGGACGCGTCTCTGAAAGGCTCCACGAACAAATATGTTTGAAGCTTATTGTAGAGGCCTCGTGCGCCTAATGAAACCAGCATATTGTGGAAAGATTCAGGAGGTGTATGCTCATAAAATAACAATGGCAGTAGCTGACTTTGTGTCACAGAGAGTGAATTTCTCGAAATAGCCCTTATTCCCAATCTGTTTTTGAATTGGTGTTACGCCATTTTGATGGTAGTTAAAGAGTTAAGTGCACCAGGGAAGGTATTGAAAACTTGCCAGTAGCTATGGCAGTTGCTGTTTTTTCCTGTCTTCGGTTTGGTCACTAACTAGACTGTCCCACAAGCACTGTAACTAGTGACATTGTTCAACACTGAAGGAATCCACTTGCTTTGTGCAGCCAGTATTTGAGTTATCATTTTTGTATTCTTATTTAAACGTTGAATCTGGAAGATTTCCCAGATGGATTGTCTGCCCCGTTTCACGACATTTTAGATGCTGGGGTCAGACGGGCAGTAAATTGAATCACAGGGTGAATTGTGATTTACTTTATCTCTTCTTGTCAAACAACTTGTGAATTATTCTTATCTTCCCCTCATTTCCCATAAAACATCTGGCTAGCAGATTTAAAAATAAAGAACATCTATATTCCAAAAATGTAGCTGTATGTGTGCCACAGATGATCCCACAGCACACCCCAAATGGGAGTTTCTTAATCTGGGATGGGTTTGGAGAAGGATCCATGAGATAATCCACAGCACCGTTATGTATTTTCTTATCTCAGCGCTGACTCAGGCTATTTCGTAATGTTGCTGAATTACAATAACTCAAAGCTATAAACTACTACAGTCACTCCTTGGATGTTAACTAACTTGAATATGGGCTGGCTCCAAGGAGCCCTCTGTATGGGCTATATCACCTTTTGTTACAGGTTTCTATAGTGCCCAATTCAATCCTGGACTCTAGGCCCTGTCCTAATGCAGATAAATGTCTGAATAAGAAAATCTATCGATTAGCACCAGCGTCTAAACAGTCTTTGCATTTAAATATCTTCTATTCATCCAATTTTACTTCAAGGGTTTGTTAAATTTTACTGCTAATGAGAGTTCAAACATTACTTTCAGACAACTTAATTTTGCGAGTGTACCTCACTAGTAAACTAGTGTGAATTAAATGTATTCGCATCATCTCTTCCCATTACTTCAAAGGGACTGTCAGTAGTTTAGCCCTAATTTTTTTTTTTAAGTATTAACAAAAACCTAGTATTCTTCTTTGAGTGCCTGCCTATGTCCATTCCACATTAGGTGTGCGCACGCTGCATGCAGAGTCCCCAGAGATTTCTTCCTCTGTGGTATCCATCAGACTGGCTCTAGTGTCCTCTGGTCCTGTGTGCTGATGTACCAGTACCTCTCAATTCCTTCGTACCGCCCGCAACAGTTGCTGGAACAGCTCTTCTTGCTTTGGCAAACTCCTGCTCAATGGTCTTAGTTCAGTCCTTTTCCTATGTTTCTCCGTACCCTGTACTTAATTTTTCTCAGTTTAGACTGTTGTAAATTAGTTGTATATAGATAGTTTGTGCTTCTCACCTTGTTAGCGGAGTTTCATCTGCTCCTGGTACCGGGGCACGCTTCGGTTCCTGGGTTTCAAGCCCAGTGCCTCCTACAACAAGCCTATGCCTGTGAGTGACCCACACTCCAGTTGTCTGAAGTGCCTGAGAGAGACTCCTGTTAGGAACTGCTACCAGATTTGGTCCCTGGGTTTCAAACCCTGTAAGAGGAAGAACCGGGAGGCCAGATTGAAGTCCCTCCTGATACAAGGTGGTGCTCTATCCCTCATCAGAGCCAACCCAGTCAGACTTGGCACTCAGTATCTCAGTGTTGGTACAAAGTGCTCCTCTCGCTGGGAGAATCTCTCAGCACCGTTGTCCTTCACCAGTGCCAAAGAAAAAACATAAGAAGTAGCTGGCTGAGTGTGGATGTTTCCCCGATTCTGAAGAGAACGAAGCACGGGGCATGCAGTGGAGTGCGACATGAGTCTGGCCACTCCTCTGCCCCTGCTCCAAGGGCAACACCGGTGACTCCGCCTCATGTACAGACGCTGTTGAGTCCTGTCCCAGACCATCCCTCAGCACTAAAAGGGCAAAGCAGCACAAGCGGGATCATGATAGCATCTACCCTGGAGGTGTTCTTTGCAGCTAGGAACCTGCTGGTGCTATCAGTACTGATGTCGCCAGTGGTATAAGAGTCAGTAGCATCAATAACGGGGTGCAGAAGGGAGCATGTGGCCCCAGGCTCCCATTTGGTACCATCTAAAGGGAAACCATCCTTGCTTGTCTCAATGCAGGTCTTCCCTCCTCAGCATCGTTCGTTGGCATCGATGGATACTGCCTCTCCATGGTCCCAGGTGGAAGGCTTGTCATCGGACTCAAAGTGGAGTCATATTCCCACTTGAGGAACCGTTGCCAGTTCTCCTCCCAGGCAGCCCTACTAGTTGGTGGATCTGGTGCAGGAGCACTGCAAGTACATGTGGGCACTGGTCTATGCAGATGCAATGGCCATTTTGGAACTGCGGGGTTTTCCGCTGATGCAAAGGCCCTCTTCCAGATGCCGAAATTCTGTAGTTTCAGGAAGAAGAGCACCCCCATCCCTATGACCGGCACCCGACCCACACTCCGGTACCAAGCCCGGTACCAACCTGCAGGACCTGGTTGGTGCAGAAGGAGCAGGAGATGAACCCCGTGCCGGTGCAGGCCTCTTCTTCCTCTTCCCTAGATGATGCAGTGTCTGGGGTGTGCATATTCCCCCTCATGACGACTTCGCAGCTGTTCAGGAGCTGTTGAAAAGGGTGATCTCAAACCTTGGGCTGGAAATGGGGGTAGTCAAAGAATCCTCCCACAGCCTGGTTGATATCTTGACCACCAAGGGCCCGTCAAAGGTGGCCCTCCCTCTCAATGAGGCCATTATGGGACTGGTTAAAGACCTCTGGCAAACTCTCTGTCCTCCCTCCCTCCCACTGCCAAAAGGACTGAAAAGAAGTACTTTGTTCCCACCTAAGGCTGTGAATACTTGTACTCTTATTCCCCTTCAGGATTCCTGGTGGCCTTAGCGGCTGAGAGGGACAGATGGACAACAAGGAGCGACCTCCAAAGCAAAGGACGCAAGGAGACACAACAGAGGTCCAACAGTCCATTCAGGACCTTCCATTTGAAGGCACTTCGGAGGCCACATCAGTTTGTTCAGAGAAGAATGAACAAACAAGCTTCATGGCCTAAAGGATTCTAGAGACACCCTCAAGTCCCTGGGTCTATATGCCCTGGTGCGTTTGAGGACACACTTCGGACGTCAACAACTGGTCCGCTTCTCAGCTCCACTGTCTTGTCAGGACCTGTTTAAGAAGCTAAACTGGTTAAACGCAGACAACCACTCCCATTCACTTCAGCCTTGCTACCAGGCACTCTCGGGAGGCTCCAAGTAGAATTTTTGATGGGGTGCTCAAGGGTGTTATATCTGTTCTTGTACCAGATCCTGCCCCATTTTTGTTTTCGGACCATCTCTCCCACTTCAGTCCAGTGTGGTCCTTCATTACATCAGACAGCTGGGTACTGAGTACAGTGGAGGAAAGTTACTCTCCAGTTTATTTCCATCCCTCCTCCCAGCCCCCTTTCCTGTCCCTCTTCAGGGATCCTTCTCATGAGTAGCTTTTGGCCCAGGAGGTACAAGCCCCCCTCCAGGTAGGGGCTGTGGAGGAGGTACCTCAGATCTTGAGAGGGAAAGGGTTTTACTCCAATTATTTCTTAATCCTGAAGGCCAAAGGGGGTCCCAGACCCATACTAGACCTCCATTTCCTCAACAATTACCTCAAGAAACTGAAATTCCACATGGTCTCCCTGGCCTCCATTATTTGCTGCCTGGATCCAGGGGACTGGTACACTGCCCTCAATTTAAAAGACTGTATTTTCACATCTCCATAAACCACAGAAGGTTTCTCAGCAAACCATGAACCAGACCCACTATCAGTTCACTGTCCTCCCCTTTGTGAGTAGTCACAAAATGCATGGCAATAGTGGTGGCCTTCTCCAGAAGGCGAGGGGTGCAAGTCTATCCTTACCTCAATGACTAGCTGACCAAGGGCGGGTCCGAGACCCAGGTGACAGCCAGCATCTACCTGCTCCAAGCTACCTTCCAAACACTGGGCCTGCTGATAGACGAGCAGAAGTCAACCCTCATCCCCATTCATAGGATAGAGTTTATTGGTGCCGTGCTCGATTCCACCTGGGTCAGAGCCTTCCTCCTAGAGGCCTGCTTCCAGACAGTGTCATCCCTGCTATCACAGGTCCAGGTCTGCCACATCATGACAGCCCGTTTCTGCCTCAGACTATTGGGTCATATGGCCATGTGCACATATGTGGTACAGCAAACGAGACTGCGCCTCAGACCTCTTCAAACATGGCTGGCGTACTCACCAAACCAAAACATGGCCGGTGTACTCACCTCAGCATACTCGCCAAACCATCGTCATTTGAACTCTGTGGTTATGGTTCCTGCTCAGGTCCTTGTCTCCTTAGTTTGGTTGAGGGAACCCCCAATCGGTAGGCTTGGGCATTAACTTTGTCATTCCCCCATCTTCAGTATCCCTAATCTCAGATGCATCTGAGATAGATTGGGAGACTCATCTTGAGCACCTCAGGACTCAAGTTCCCAGGAGGAACTCTCCTTTCACATAAATATCAGAGAGCTCAGAGCAATCTGCTTAGCACACTAGGTGTTTTTACCCCAGATTGTAGGCAAGATTGTTCAAGTTCTTACGGATAACACAGCTGCCATGTTTTACATCAACAGGCAAGGAGGGATATGCTCTCTTCTCCACCCCACCCTCCATGTCAAGAGGCTATTTATTCACTTGTGGAAATTCTGTGTGAAACACTCGATCCACCTTGAAACTTCTCACCTTCCGGGAGCCCAGAAAAATCTGGCAGGTTACCTCAACAGATCTTTCTCCTTTCACCACAAGTGGTCCCTTCACACCAATATAGCCAGGACCATCTTCCAGTGGTGGTGGACTCCCTGTTTTGCTTGGTTGTAAAATGGTCTACAAGGGAAGTGTCAGCGGTTTTGTTCTCTACATGCGCGCAGCCTGGGCTTGCTCACAGATGCCATCCTGCTTCTTTGGACAACGCACCTGTTCTATGTGTTTCCCTCCCCATTCCTCTCGTGCACAAAGTCCTACTCAAAGTCAAGCAGAACACAGCGAAGGTTATCCTTATAGTTCCAGCATGCATGCCAGCACTGGTTTTATACGTTAGTGGACCTGTCAGTAGCTATGCAGATGCCACTCCCTCTCCTCCCAGACCTGATCTCACAAGATCACAGCCAATTGCTTCACCTGAACCTCAAGGCCCTCCGCTAACCATGGTTAAACCCAGCTGATTCCGCCAAGTCTTGCTACGTAATAGGAAACTATCTACTGGAGTGACTTACCTCGCCAGTGGAAGCATTTCTCAATGTAGTTGTGTCTGCTGGAATATCTGCTTCATCTGAGACAGCAGGGCCTAGCTATTTCGTTGATTTTAAGGTACACCTACCGGCCATCTCGGCCTTCTACCCTCCAGTGGATGGTAGGTCGATTTCTGACCCGGGTCCCAAACCAGGATATTTGCAGATCAGCAATCTGGTTGTCAGTGCATACTTTTTCATCCCACTACACCATCACCCAGCAGGCTAGCGGTGATGCTGGGTTTGGTAGAGCAGTGTTGCAATCCGCATGTCCATGAACTCTGAGCCCACTTCCTAAGGTACCGCTTGGGAGTAGACTAACATGGAATGGACATGAGTAACCACTCGAAGCAGAAAAAACAGTTACTAACCTTTCTGTAACTGTTCTTCGAGGTGTGTTGCTTATGTCCATTCCATGACACACCTTCCTGCCCCTCTGTTGGAGTTAGCCGGCAAGAAGGAATCGTGAGGATGCGGAGCTGGCCGGACCCCTTTTACTGGTGCATGAGTGCATGGCACCAGAGGACACCAGAGCCTGCCCAATAGATACCATTGAGGGGAAAATCTCCAGTGACTGTGTACGCGGCACATACATACCTAACATGGAATGGATCTGAACAGCACATCTTGAAGAACAACAGTTACAGAAAGGTTAGTAACCATTTTTAATACAATTGTTGAAGAGGGCATTTGGCACTGCGGACCCAGTTCCCTTAGCGTTTTAAAGTGCAGAGGAATGATGGTCCAGCAGCTAGGAGGTGGGGTGTTTTTTGGCGGGGGGATAGGGGTGTCATCAGTGGGCAAGGGAATAGGTGGAGTAAGGAAATGTTTGGGCCCTTTGCTAGAAACTGGAAAGTGGACAGGATCTCTGATAACATTGTTCTACCTAAAACTGATTGATTTAAAAAGAAACATCTGGACAAACTTGTAACTTTACACTAGAATTGCTTTTAAGCAGGCCCAGTTTTAAGCCTAAACTATTTGATTATGTTCCTCTTACTGCAGTTATAAAAGGTGACCATGCAAAAGGGCTACCAGAGAAGCTTTTATCAGAAAGCCAAAGTCAAAATGAAGTGCTGCCATCTTGGAAAGTAAAGTCTGGGGTCCCCTAGCCTTTCAGAAATGGGAGTGCTCCATTCACATGTTGCATACTGCTGACCACTGCTTGAGTGGTGTCCAGCCATTCCTGCTAGAGGAGTGGCCACAAGGCCTTTGAAGGGAGGAGGAAAATATAAGGGGAAGCTCACCCCCTGAAATGACCAGTTTGGCCTTGAAGATTCTAGGATAATTGTAAAGTACATCCTTTTCCTTGAAAACAGGAGGATTATTTCACATTGTGATGAGAAACCATTGGTCAAGAACGAAATTCCTCAAGACTCACGAAGTACAAAATACAGTGTGTTTTTAACTGATGCGCTAGGTTAATGGGGGAAGATCAATAGCAGCAGCTACGGAAAGGGGACTTGTTTGGGCAGAGTATGAAGCAGAGCACTGGCAACATGGCAAATGCAAAGAGTATAAAGCCATGGTTTAGAGAACACATGGCTCTTTAACCTTATTCAAAAATAATAGTGCATGTTTTTCTTAACCTTAGAGTTTAGTCTGCTCTCAGTAAAAACAAGATACATGAAAAACCGTGCACCAGAATAAGCAAACCTCTTTTTCCTGGTTTCTGCATATAAGATTTACAGATACTTAAAATAAACCTATGAAAAACAGACACAGTGTGCTGGAATTTGCTAACTAGTCGGAGCAATTATCTACAGGTTCCAAAACCCAACTGAGCTTGACTTTTGGAAATAGACTTGGCAAGCTCTTCTTCCTGGTGCTGTTGTAAAGGTGTACATGAAAAGATACTGACCTCTGCCAGAAACCCCAGGAATCCCGTTCAGAGATGAACTTGGGTAATGGTCATGAAGGAATTAAAATAACACAGATGTAGATTAATGTGAAAAAGTAGGCAAAACACTTAATTCTCATTGTGTGGTTTCAGTGTGGCAGAGCATTTTTAAAATGCTCTGGTGTACCACAGTAATTAAAGGGGTTAAGAACATTAAGTTAACATTACCTAACAAGAAAATAAATGCCTCAGTTGAAAGCCAACAATGTATCCTGTTTGTTTTATTGGACAAACAAGAATTAATGCAAGTTGCCATGGTAAAATTAGGTTTAAAACCTTTTCAGCAGTAATGATTTTTGTGCTGCTTCAGAGATCACATACTAGTTGATTGTGAAGGCCATAATTTCTGTAGAATCAGACTTCTTTATAAGACTGACACTCCCATTTAAAGGTGATCTGGAAAGGGGAAAACAACGGACTGTCCTCCCATTCTTCCCTCCCCTCCCCCATGTCTGAGGAAGGTTTGAAAAGCTTTTCAATAAAAGGCGTGTTTGGGGGTATTACCCCACCTTGCTTGGGTTTTTTTTACTTTAAAAATTCAGATCTTTTTCTTGGAAGACTCTATGGAAGACTGGAGAACTATTAAGGTTCTGCCAAGAGAAAAACATGCTGCAAGTAAAACTTGATTGATTGAGATGAGAGATGATTTTTATTAAGACTATGTAAAACTCACTGGTATTATGGGTGATGGGGGTGTTTTTAACTCAGGAGAAAAGCTGTCAGATATCCTCCAGTAAAATCAGGGAACATAAGACTTTTGTTCCTAATGTTTTAAAGGACAAGCAAAAAAAAAAAAAATCTGTTCTTTATAAAACAAAACCAGGAACTCTCTTAGGCTTTCTTTCATATGTCATAAAGAAGCTAAAAATGGCACAAACTTCCAGTCCCCTGCCCACCCCGCCACCCCCATTTGTAGGTTAACATTGATGTTGAAAGGGAGTTTCTTTGTACTATGTAATGTCCATGTTGTTGAGAGCTTGTCTTCAGCACCATGAAGCCTTCCCTGCACTCGTTAATATAAAGCACTGGTACGTACCTGGATTTGGCAATAAAAGACAAACTCACTCTGTTAACTTAGCATCTTACTAACAATAACTCAGTTAGAAATATCGCTCACGTGGGTGCATTATAGTTATTAGGTGTGAGAAATACAGTTTTCGGACTGTAATTAATCATTATTTAATAACATTCTTTACACATTTATGGCATCAATGGGTATGACCGTTTTATTACATTTTACCTAAAAAGGCTGACCTGTTTTATGTACTCTTTATGGAAACAGTGCAGTCATAAATTAAAAGATGCAACTCTTTTGGATATTTTACTGTTGGTCCTGTATTTTCCTGCCAGAAGTGCAGCTGTTTTGGGTTTCTCAGGATAACATATAAAAAGGCTGTGTGCGCATTGCAAGTTTATGCTTGAATTACCAAGCCAGAGGTGGAATGACTCAACCTTCCCGGGTGCAACTTGTTTTGATTCATCACATCTTGGTACAGCTAGTTTAATTTTAGTGGCTTTCATTACAACTGTGGAAAACCAATTCTCATGTATGGTACTGTATCTGGCTTTTAAAGGTTGAGGCAGCCACTCTCCTGGTGGTGACAAGCTGTAACCCTGGGGATTTGATGTGCTTAATTGGGTTCTGTGGACCAGATCCTCAGCTGGTATAAATGGGTATAGCTGCACCAAAGTAATTTACACCAGGTGAGGATCTGGCCCTACATCTTTATTATGCCAGGGCAGGGATTATGAGTTTATGGCACTAAATGAAACATTCAAGCCCCATTTAGCCCCATTCTGCTTCATACAACACTGCCACTTTACTGGTAGTTCTAAGTGGGCAAAATAACCTGAGTGTTTGCTCTCTCCAGCCCTTTTTTTGGGAGCCCAAGAGCTCAAGGACACACAATGAGCGTAGCTTCTTCCAGCTTCAGGTCACTGGTTCAAATTTGGTCTGGATATTTCCAGCCCTGGTGAAATGAGTTGCTGGTTTCTGTCCACTTGCTAATAGGGATTCTGAGGACACCTGTCTGATGCAATTTCCCTATCTGTAAAATGGGGAATATGCTTAATTCACAGGGGTGCTGTAAGGATTCATTCACTAATGGGTCTGGTTTTGCAATCACCTTGCACCAGTGTAACTTCATGGATTCAGTGGAGTTGCTTCAGATAGACATTCTGGGAGCAGAACGCAGTCTACTGGCGTCACCAAACCCACCAGCAGTCTACTGGCAGTCTAGCATTAACTGGACACAGAACTCCTCAAAGACCCCTTCACAGCAATGCAGGGAAGCTTGTATTGCCATTGTCCCTCCGGGCTTGTCCTGTGAGTTACTAGGGGACTTCAGACGCAGGTGGTTCCATAGACTTCTATAGAGTCTGATATCTTTCACGTTCTTGACTAAGTGCTTGAATTTACTCACCACAAATAGCTAGATTTTCAAGAGCGGTGACAAAAGCAACTGGGGGAAAAATGCATAGATACTAACTGCACCCAGAAAACCTGAAATTTGTGAGCACACCTGGGGATGCATTTTCACACATACTAGGCTGTATTATATACCTGTATTTCCCAACTGGTGTGCCATCAGGCCTGAACAGGTGTGCTGCTAATTTTTTTGAAAAACTACACTAGAACCAAAAACCCTTCCTTTGTACTTTAATTAGTGTTGAAGGTGGATTGCAGTTTGTACTTTTGCTCTCCAGGACCAGGCCCCGTGCGAATATTATGCATCCGTCACATTCCACTCCCCAAAGTAAGGTTAAGATAGCAAATTTGAGTCATAGAATATCAGGGTTGGGAGGGATCTCAGGAGATCATCTAGTCCAACCCCCTGCTCAGAGCCCTGTGGAGTGGGAGAAGCGAAGAAGAAAGGAATGGGGGGAAAGCTGCCTTCTGATTGGCTGTCTGCCTCACTACCCTGCCTGCTCCAGGGGTAGAGCAACCAATCAGAACTCAGTCTCCCTCTTCTCCCCCCCCCTCCTGCAGCCACCAGCTGGGGGTTGGGGGAGGGGAAAGAGCCTCTTGGAGCCACCCCTCCCCAGCCTGGAAGGAGAGCAGGGACTCTGCTACAGCCCCCCAGGGTTGGGAGGGGAGAAGAATCCCAGGAGAAGCAGAAGTGAGGTGTGGGGGATGGGTGTGAGGTGGTGGGGCGGTACAGCTGGTGCGGGTGGGGGGCAGAATTGGGGGGAGGTGTGGGCTGGACTGGAGGGTAGGGACAGAACTGATTTGGAGACTGGGGAACAGGATTGATTTGGAGGTTGGGGGCAGAATTCATTGCTGGGCTTGGGATGGGCAGATGTGGGGGGTAAGAAATTCTGCTGCAGGGGCCAAAATCCTCCTACCCAATACATTTGGAAGCCTTGTTTGGGATTGGGTCATGAATATTCATGAGTTCATTTGGAGACCATGTGGTGTGCCTCAAAATAATGGAAGGTACATCAAGGTGTGTCGCGGCACACAAAGGGTTGGGAACACTGTTATACGCGCATGGGCAGGTTCTTCCAGGTGCGTGGCCTCTGAAACGTGCCCGAGGTCTTGGAACCCTTGTTTTCTGAACTTTACAAGCCATTATGTTGTATTATTTAATCAGTAAAACTTTTAGGAATCTAGATTTTGAGACTATACAAAATATATTTATATGTGGTCTGACTCTTTAATAATCTGTGCTTTAAGTATGTTAGCTTCTCCCGTAATTGTTCAATAAGCGAAGTATCCTGAATGATTTCTAAGTATATTTGATCACTGTAGTTTCTAATGGTCTTAGTTAGATTTTGAGTGATATTTTTACCATCACTGGAAAAGTTTTCAGTGGTGAGAACTTAAAAACTACTTGGGGTTCCCACAGTATATGTGATATTTGGTTTTGGCCTAAAACCATGTTTCTCTTTGTTTCAGATATCTAAACCATGTCCGAGCTACCTCTCCACAGGATCTTGCTGGGGGCTACACTTCCTCCCTTGCTTGTCACCGAGCCCTACAGGATGCTTTCAGTGGCCTTTTCTGGCATCCCAGCTAGCCTGCATACACCGCCCTGTGAGCAGTGGATTCTGGAGTGGAGCAAAGAGCAAGTCAAGCAAACCTCCAGTGAAACTGCTGCCATCTGCACTATCGTTAACCTGCTGTCACCTTTTTCATATATATATAAAATACTTAAGCACAGCTGGCTTTACTAAAGGTTTTTGTTTTGTTTTTTTTAAGTCTGCACAAGAGCTTTGTAAAGTGGTGGATACATTTTTGCAGAGGGGGAACTCTAGTCATGTGGTACTTTGCTGAGAGGGGCTGAAGCAATAAGCCACATCTAATGGAAGATGTGAATAATTCAGCTATGTAGATGTTTGAGGTTTAAAAAAGAGACTTGTAAATTTTTTAAAATAAAACCAGACTTTTTATTAAATTTTGTGGTTTTACTCTTATTGCAGGGTTTTATTTGCACAAGCATTTAAATGCCATTTTGATTATAACATTGAGTCAATATTCAAACCTATGGTTTTTTCCCCATAAAACTATTTTCTCCAGCCTAGACGAGTGGGTTTGTTTCGTAATGCCTGTGGGGGGAGACAAGAAAACGTGGAGCTGTGCTGACATCACTCCTATATTAGACATACTTGATGTCACTCCTCATGCTACCTTTGTCCAGAAAGTGGCAGTAAAGTCCCTGGCTAAGAATCCTTCACCTGTGTTCCTGGAGAATAAGCTTAGGTGGAGCATCATTACTAGCTCAAGTGGTTCTAACTGGAGAAGGCTAAAGGAGGCCAAATGATATAGAAAAGAATGCAACAAACCTTTGCTTCATCATTTTGTGTGTGTCATTTCCCCCCCACCCCCCTTCCAAGGCAATGCAGCTCCTTTATTAAACAGAGCAAGTTTTCTGTGACAGTTTAGAACAGTGGTCCCCAGGGAGCACGGCATGGCCTGGGCCAGCCCCCACAGGGGACAGGGAAGGAATGCCACCCAGGTCTGCTCTGCCCTGGCCTGTGGGGGGTGAGGAAGGGCACAGCACCTTCCATTACAGGTAAAAGGGAGGGGGGCCATGAGAGGAAAGTTTGGGCACAAATGTTTTGTGTGTGTGAGGGGGAAGGAGTAGGAAAGGCTAATGCCCTTCAAAGCCTCGGTTGTCTGTATGCATTATAGAGTTTAAAGTAACAGATTAAAATGGAGACTGGGGATGAGAACAAAGGCACAGAGTGAGGAATATTAGCCTCTGCCAACAGATGGCAGAAGCTAGACAGCAAGCTTAACTAGCAGCAAAGGTTAGCCAGGTCTTGAGTAGTTTGAGGCTGTTAGCCTGGTTGGGGAGAAGTGACATGGACCGGTGTTTGAAGCGGAGCATAGGAGGTGAAAGCAGTTTTGACTGGGGAATAGAACCAGAGCTTCTAGTAGAGGGAGAGATGAAATAAAGTTTTCAGCTTTATCTTAAAAAGCTGTTAAAAACCAGCTGGTCAGCTTTTTCGAGAGGGAGAGAACAGGGGGGTTGGTATCGCAGGAAAGTGATAGCCTTGCTCCAGGTGGTGTATAAGCATGAAGCAACAGTTAACATTAAACAGGAGCTTCTGCAGTGGTAGTAGAAATCAGGCAGCTGGGCAAGTTCCATACTTTTGCACCGTATTCTAGATTGGCTGCACTGTGTACAAGGTGAATGTGTACTTGTTTGAATTCACACAGGATCACAGAGAAGCTCTTGCTTTGGTTTCCCAGGTAATTCTTTCCACTTGTTGAGTTGTAACGCTTTCGCCGTCTGGTTGTAAATGTGAATGCAGTCATGCTAAGAACGTGCAAATGATTAGATACTTAACTGGCTATTTTTATGTCCAGTTTCCAAATATGGGTGCAGTAGCAGTAATTGGAGGTGCAGTTTTGTACTCAGTATTCAGAAAATCTAGCCTTGGATGTGCCTAAATTCAAGTACTTCATTTATATGCAAATATTTATTGTGAACAAAATGAGGCGACAACTTAAACATGAACTGGAAAGATAAGAGCAATACTCAAATAAGTGCTAAAGATCCTAAAGTGTACTGGGTCACTTAAAGTATACAGTGTAAATAAGAGGGATTAAATGACTTGCCCAAGATGACCTAGCAAGTGAACTTAAGTCTCTGGGGTACAGTGGCTGGAATTTGAAGCTAGACAAATCCAAACTGGAACTAAGGCATACCTTTAACGGAGAATAATTAACCACTGGAATAATTCACCAAGGGTTGTGATAGATTCTCCATCACTGGCAATTTTTAAATCTTGATTGAGAAACTGATTTTTTTTTAAAAAAAAATATGCTCTAGCTTCAAAAGGAATTATTTTGGAGGTGTTCTATGGCCTGTTACACAGGAGGTCAATGAATCCCAGTTCAGTTCCCTAGCCACAACCTTGCACTGAAGCAAAACTAAATTACTTGTGTTTGGTACTAATGGCCACTTAGTAGGTAGCAGAGTCTTTCAAGCTTCAGTAAGTACAGAGTTCTCTAACACCTAGCAAAATCAATTTGGTGGTAATGCCATTTATCATTACAGTGGCACAGGTACGTGTGTTTACTTGTACCTTAGGTCAAAATTTCAAAAAGCTGTCTTGCTGACACACAAGCTGTTCATGTGTTCATGCACTCTCCAGTCACGCAAATCCAGTACACGTAAGCACCAAACTGGTCTGCATGTGAAAGAGCCCAGTTCTGCTTGCACAAATACAGATGGCCTTCCCTAACGTACGTACAATTCTCCTTAGAAAAGTTCTACAAAAACAGAATGGGCCATGTTGTCCCATCTAAAACATTTACAATAAAAGTGTTGCCATAAACTGCAAATGCCCAAAATAAAGCTACACCTGGAAACGTTCACAATCTTTGTGCTATCACACCCTCCCTGGCCATTTCCCCACCCCCAAGGACAACATACGTATGACAGAACTAACACACAACGTGAGAAAATAAAAAGTTTAATATTCTTTGCAATAAAAGAAACAATCCTGTCTAGTTACTGATCCTGTTTTTTTAAAAATGGACAGGAGTAAGGTGCTCACAATCCCTCCCCCTGCCCCCCGACTTTCATGCATTATGACTATTTTCTTGGTGTATGTGGGTAAATCCATTCTGCTTTCAGTGACTTGAGGGTAGATTTTCCACCTAGCTCTCTTGCACAAAATAACCAAAATTGTATTAACTAGTCTTTTAAATTAGTCAATTTTTATTCTGGAAAGTCTTCATTTGGGCGCAGACGTTTAGAGGCTGGTTCTGCAGGACTCTCTGGAACAAGTTCAGAAAACAGTACGTTAACATTTAATACATTTCTACACTAAAACTAAAACGTCTCTACGCAGGACTTGTGGCACTTCAATTAACGGCAAAGAGTCCAGTGTCAAAGCTGTCAGAGGAGAAGGGCGTAAAAATTAATCGGCAGGGAGGGTGGAAGGTAAGCATGTGATGAATGCCATTAATCTTACTAGGACTAAATCCTGACTCTACTGAACTCAATAGGAGTTTCTACGTGAACTTCAAGTTTTCCAATTTATAGAACCTGATCCTGCCAATTTAGAGGCTCTGATTCTACAACTGACTTTACACAGGCACAGGGGTCTGCCTGTGTGTTCCTTAGTGCAGGAGGGGATCTAAATTAGGACTAACAAATTGGAATTACACCACTAAATGAGACTAGAATCAGCCCCATAGCTCAGAGAATTCTAGTTTTAAATCCATCAAATGCAGTCTTTTTTTCTCAAGTATAATTTGAGGCAAAGCATACAGTTGAAAAACCCTAAAGTTTCTAGCATCAGACTTTAATTTACCTTCATGAGTACACTGCTTCTTGAACAGCACTTCAGCTGGGATCTGGAAACTGATGCACATCATTTCCTTATTTGGTGCAACATTTCTCACCAGATGAGTAGAACAGCATCCCTCTAAAGAAGTTCCCAAAAAAGCTTCAGCCCGTTCTTGAACATCTTTGGCAGGATTATCCTGTTTTGAGAAGCTGTAACAGTGCACTGTGGGAAGGAGGTCAGTGCTGCATGGCTTTCCGTCTAAGAAATGTTTGAAAACATCTAGAAATTCAATAGCCAAAGCTGGCAAATTCATGACTATGTGCAGAGTGTTTTTCCTTTCTTTTGTCAGAAGTGACAGTTCCTTGGTTAGCTCTTCTTTAACTGGTCCCAGAAGAAAATCCCTACCATCCATATTGAATTTTTTTATTTTTTTGTCCACTTTGTTTAATTTACAGTTGTGTACAAGCCATTTGTAGGATTCAGGGTTGAGATCATTTGCAAATACGCTGCACTTTCTCTTTGCTGCTGGGATGGCAAAAGGCCCAACCCCGGCAAAGACATCAAATAGAACATCACCTGGCTTTAAAAGTTCAATGATACGGCCATGTTCTGTGCTTAGACGGGAATTCCAATAGACTTTAGAAAAGTCAAATTCATAGGTGATGTAGTTTTCTCTAGTCTGAAAAAAGTCCAAGACATTTGTTTAAACCAACTGTATTTAGGTTCCAGACATACATGTATGTTTAAACAGTAATCAATTTATTAAATATTTTACTAAAATGTAATGGGAACATTGATGTTCATGCCACTGATAGGCATCTTCAATGCCAACTGGCTTTCCCAGCCCAGCTCTTTCTATAAAAGGGCCATTAAATGGTCCGCTGTAGCCAAATAAGGGATATTTCAGTCAGTCAATCCAGGTAGCTGGCATATGTAAATCACCAGGTGGGGAAAAAAGCAACAACTTAAAATAACTATTTTACACTCTCATGCAAGAACTCTTATAGTAGAGAAACATAGCTCAAATATGCTTAATTATGAGCTAATGCCACCTGGTTGTCTTGAATGAAATCACTGTTGATCTGATTTAAATGCTTTCTATCTGTATATTTTGCCAGCGCTACACATCCAAACTATTCAATTATGTTTCAGAGGGAAGAGGAAACACATTTAAAAGTTAACAAAACAAAAAAAACTTATTTTAAAAAAGCAATTGCCAAATTAGAAATTGTTGCCTTAACTCCTGTCTAAGCCTCAACAGTCCAGTTAAATAAATAGTACAGTACTTTCTATGTTGTGATACAGCATGGCCAGAAGGCAGCAGGAGAGTGATATAGGAGAGATATGGAAGTCCCAGGATGAGGAGAAGCTTTATTCCCTGTAGAGGGAAGAAAGATTTCTATAGATTAATTAAAAGCACCTGAAGCTATCACCTGATTAAAAACCCCCTGCTTCAATCAGCCAGGGGAAGGAGTTGGAGTAGAGGAGGGTTTGGAGTTGGAGCAGAGAGCAGTTTGAAGGAGTTGGAGTAGAGGAGAGTTTGGAGAAGTGCCATGGCTGGCTAGAAGACCAAGACCCTAGGTAAAGAGACACCCAGCTTGTGCAGAGAGAGAGGGCAGGAAGCCCCACAAGCTGAAGAGCAGGAGAGGGAAGTAGCTCAGGGGAAGGAACCACTATCCCTCAGGCCCCTGGGTTGGGACCTGGAGTAGAGGGCGGGCCCAGGTCTCTCCCTCTCCACTACCCTTCTCTGGGTTACTAGTGGGACAGTAAATATCCTAGTTCAGGGGCAGGAAACTGCACCCTGAACCCCTGCCAAGAAGAGGAAGCGTGGGACGCACCATAATCGTACCGGCAATTTGCCACACGTGGTGTTAGCAGTGGGATCTCCATGCTGGGGACTTAAACCAAGGTTAACCAAAACCATCCCGTCCCCAAGATGGATGACGTGGTCAAGGCTCCAATACAAGCCACTGCGGCCCAGTAGGAGGCTACCCGAATCCAAGCAACCGCACAACAGGAGGTGACTCGGGTGCAGCAGGAGACTAATCAGCTGCTGATGAATCAGTCTGCCCAGGACCGAGCTCTGCTACAGGAGTTGGCAAACCAGATGAAGGCCCTTATGGAGCAGAACCACAACTGCGACGGAACCTGGACTATACAGGCCAGCCACTGCCTATAGACAGGCATGGGAGGATGATATAGAGGCGTACCTCCTGGCATTTGAGAGAACAGCCCTGCAGGAGGCCTGGCCACAAGATCAGTGGTCTGGTATCCTCACCCCGTTCCTGTGTGGAGAGGCCCAGAAGGTCTAATACAATATGGCTGCAGAGACCGCGGAGGATTACCCCCAGCTGAAGGCAGAGATCCTGGCCAGATCCTGAGTAACCACGGCATTGCGAGCCCAGAGCTTTCATGAATGGCAGTACACAGAGGACAAGACACCCCAACTGCAATTGTTTGACCTGATCCACCTGACCCGAAAATGGCTGCGCCCTGAGGCCCTTAGCTCTGAAAAAATGATGGAGTTCCTGGTACTGGACCAATATATGAGGGGGCCACCACCAGGCCTTCGGGTTTGGGTTGGCCAGAATGACCCCTCTACCTACGATGAGTTGGTCTCCCTTGTGGCAATACAGCTGGCAGCCCGTGAACTGTTCCAGACCCTGGCAAACCAGGAAGACAGCCCCAAACCCAAGGCCCCGGATTGTCGAGAACTACAGAAGAACCATAACTGGGAGGAAAGACCAAACGCCCAAGGCCATATTATGTGATCAAATGTGATCTGTTGTACTCAATAGTGCAAATTTGAGGGGAAGAAGTAGAGCAGCTCTTTGTCCCACAGAAACACACAAGGGCAGTATTAGAGTTAGCTCTCAGTCATTTATTTGGGGGACATCTAGGAGTAGACAAGACACTTGATAGTCCTAAGAAAATTTTATTGGCCAGGAATACGTGCAGAGGTCCAACACTATTGTACCTCCTGCCTGGAATGCCAATTGCATAGCCTCCGACCTCACTTGCAGGCCCCATTATTACCTTTGCCTATTATTGAAGTCCCTTTCAAAAGGATAGCCATGGACCTAGTGGGCCTGCTGGAAAGATCAGCACGGGGCCACCAAAATGTATTAGTCATCCTTGACTACGCCACACGGAATCCAGAAGCCATTCCTTTAAGAAACCACATATCCAAGGCAATAGCAAAAGAACTACTTCAGGTTTTTGCCAGAGTGGGCATCCCTAAGGAGATCTTGACTGACCAAAGAACCTCTTTCATGTCGAAATTGATGAAGGACTTATGTACCCTGCTCCGCATCCATGCCATATGGACCTCAGTCTACCATCCACAAACAGACGGACTGGTAGAGCCGTTTAACTGCACTCTTAAAGGTATGATCCGGAAGGTGGTAGCACAGGACGGAAAAGACTGGGATACCCTTCTACCATACCTAATGTTTGCAATATGGGAAGTCCCCCAGGTGTCCACCGGTTTCTCTCCCTTTGAGCTACTATACAGACTCCACCCACGCGAAATACTAGATAGCGCCAAGGAGGACTGGGAAGAACAACCCAACCCAGGAAAGGATGTCATTGAGCACGTGACACAGATGAGAGAGTGAATAGCTCGAGTAATCCCTATAGTATGAGAACATTTGGAAAAAGCACAAGAGACCCAGTAGACATATTATAACCGCCGGGCGAAAGTATGGAAATTTCAGCTGGGAGAACGGGTGATGGTGCTAGTGCTGACAGCGGAAAGCAAACTCCTGGCCAACTGGCATGGGCCATATGAGATAGTGGAAGCCATTGGGGAAGTGGACTATAAGGTCAGACAACCAGACCGCCGAAGACCAGAGCAGATCTACCACATAAACTTACTGAAGCCCTGGCGTGACTGAGACACATGCCTGATCATTCAGAGAGCTCCACCTCAGATGGACGACGTACAGGAGTAGGTAAGGATATCCCCCGAGTTAGCCCCAGAACAACAAATAGAGGTCATTGATATGATCCAACGGAACCAAGATGTGTTCTGTACACATCCGGGCCGTACAACACAGGTCCAACATCATATCGTCACCAAGCCCGGAATAAGGGTGACCATAAGACCATACCGGATACCGGAAGCTAAAAGAGAGGAAATTAGGACAGAAGAGATGACGTTGGAACTTGGGGTTACTGAAGAATCCCACAGACAGTGGTCCAGCCCTATCATCCTAGTACCCAAGCCTGACAGCACCCTGAGATTTTGCAATGACTTCCGGCAGTTGAATGAAGTATCCCAATTCGATGCCTATCCGATACCACATGTCGATGAGCTAGTTGATCAGTTAGGCAAGCCCCGACATCTAACCACTCTGGACCTGACCAAAGGATATTGGCAAATTCCCCTGGCCCAGAACGCCAAGGAGAAGACTGCTCTCTCTACACCTGATGGCCTGTTCCAATACACTGTCCTCCCTTTCGGACTCCATGGGACCCCTGCAACATTCCAATGACTTATGGATAAATTGCTGCGACCCCATGCTGCCGTCTATTTAGAAGATATAGTCATCCATAGCCCTGACTGCGAAACGCACCTAGGGAAAGTAGAAGCGGTACTAGATGCCCTGTGGAAGGCCAGCCTCACTGCCAACCCTCTCAAGTGCGTGATAGGACTAACTGAGGGGAGATACCTCGGGTATGCAGGCTTGGTAAAATCCCAATGGAACAAAGTGGAGGTGATACAAGATTGGCCTTGGCCAGTCCGTAAAAAGCAGGTCAGAGCATTTCTCGGGTTAGTAGGGTACTATCTGAGATTCATCCTTCATTTCGCCACAAAAGTAGGGCCATTGACGGACCTGATAAAGGCTCGGGGCCCTGAGATAGTAAAATGGTCTGATGCAGCAGAAGGAGCATTCACAGATTTAAGGACAGCCCTTTGCTGCCATACAGTACTCAAAGCCCCAGACTTCAAGAAAAAATTTGTCCTACAAACAGATGCCTCGGAAGTAGAGCTAGGAGCTGCCCTTTCGCAGATGGTAGGGGAGGAGGAACACCCGATCCTGTACCTCAGCCGGAAGCTCCTCCCCAGGGAACAAAAGTACACCGTTGTTGAAAAGGAATGTCTGGCGATAAAATGGGCCATGGAAACTCTCTGCTACTACCTACTGGGGTGGCGATTTACCCTGGTGACAGACCACGCCCCGCTCCAGTGGATGCACAGAAACCAGAAGAATGCAAGAGTGACTAGATGGTTCCTATCTTTGCAACCCTTTCATTCCTGAGTACAGCATAGGGCCGGAAGCCAACACAACGCAGATTGCTTGTCATGAAAGCATTGCCGCTCGTCCCAAGTAGCCAAACCCCATGGTGTTGAGCGGGGGGAGGATGATATGTGATACAGCATGGCCAGAAGGCAGCAGGAGAGTGATATAGGAGAGAGATGTAAGTCCCAGGATGAGGAGAAGCCTTATTCCCTGTAGAGGGAAGAAAGGTTTCTATAGATTAATTAAAAGCACCTGAAGCCAATTAAGAGCACCTGAAGCTAGTCACCTGATAAAAACCCCTGCTTCAAACAGCCAGGGAAGGAGTTGGAGCAGAGTGGTTTGGAGTTGGAGCAGAGAGCGGTTTGAAGGAGTTGGAGCAGTGCCGTGGCGGGCTAGAAGACCAAGACCCTAGGTAAAGAGACACCTGGCTTGTGCAGAGGGAGAGGGCAGGAAGCCCCACAAGCTGAAGAGGGAAGTAGCCCAGGGGAAGGAACCACTATCCTTAGGGCCCCTGAGCTGGGACCCGGAGTAGAGGGTGGGCCCAGGTCCCTCCCTCTCCACTACGCTTCTCTGGGTTACTAGTGGGACAGTAAATACCCTAGTTCAGGGGTAGGAAACTGTACCGTGAACCCCCCGGGGGGCCAAGAAGAGGAAGCACGGGACCCATCATAATCGTACCGGCAATTTGCCACAACGTATAGACAAATTGTACTTTTCACCCAAAGGTCATAAAACATCTACCAAAGTGTTACAGAAGGGGAAATTGAGGCACAGAATCTCTTGCCTAGTCAGAGTTAGTCAGTGGTAGACACAGGAACAGAATCTAAGTTCCAGTCCTGTGCTCCAGCCACTACACTACGCAAAGTGAATCCAAAGCACTTACCTTATTTTCTTGCGCCAAATGCATTTAACAATGTAAAAATACTTTTTTTTTTTTTTTGGAAGGGGAAGGGAACCTACATTCTACATTAGTAACTTTTAGGGCTGTTAAGTGATTTAAAAAATTAATCGCGATTAAGCAATAGAATACCATTTATTTAAATATACTGATTTCAGTTACATCGCAGAATACAAAGTGTACAGTGCTCACTTTATATTTTTTGATTAAATATTTGCACTGCAAAAAACTAGTATTTTTCAACTTACCTAATACAAGTACTGTAGTGCAATCTCTTTACCATGAAAGTTGAACTTACAAATGTAGAATTATGTACATCAATAACTGCATTCAAAAATAACACAATGTAGAATTTTAGAGCCTAAAAGTCTAGTCAGTCCTATTTCTTGTTCAGCCAATTGCTCAGACAAACAAGTCTGTTTACATTTGCAGGAGATAATGCTGCCTGCTTCTTGTTCACACTGTCCCCAGAAAGTGAAAACAGGTGTTCGCATGGTACTGTTGCAGCCGGCGTCACACAATATTTACATGCCAGATGCGCTGAAGATTTATATGTCCCTTCATGCTTCATCCACTATTCCAGAGGACATGTGTTCATGCTGATGATAGGTTCTGCTCGATAACAAACCAAACCAGTACGGACCAATGCATGTTCATGTTCATAATCCGAGTCAGCTGCCACCAACAGAAGGTTGATTTTCTTTTATGGTGGTTCAGATTATGTAGTTTCTCCATCAGAGTATTGCTCTTTTAAGACTTCTGAAAATCTGCTCCACATCTTATCCCTCTCACATTTTGGAAGGCATTTCTGATTCTTAAAACTTGGATCGAGTGCTGTAGATATCTTTAGAAATCTCACATTAGTACCTTCTTCGCATTTTGTCAAATCTGCAGTGAAAGCGTTCTTAAAATGAACATGTGCTGAGTCATCATCCAAGACTGCTATAACACAAAATATATGGCAGAATGTGGGTAAAACAGAGCTGGAGACGCACTATTCTCCCCGAAGAAATTCAGTCACAAATATAATGTTTTTTTTAACGAGCATCATCAGCATGGAAGCATGTCCTCTAGAATGGTAGCTGAAGCATGAAGGAGCATACAAATGTAAGCATATCTGGCACATAAATACCTTGCGATGCTGGCTACAAAAGTGCCATGTGAATGCCTGTTCTCACTTTCTGTGACACGGTAAACAAAAAGTGGGCAGCATTATCTCCTGTAAATGTAAACAAACTTGTTTGTCTTAGTGATTGGCTGAACAAGAATAGGACTGACTAGACTTGTAGGCTCTAAGCTTCTACATTGTTTTGTTTTTGAGTGCAGTTACGTAACAAAAAATATCTACATTTTTAAATTGCACATTCAGGATAAAGAGATTGCACTAGAGTACTTGTATGAGGTGAACTGAAAAATACTTTATCATTTTTACAGTGCCAGTATTTGTAATAAATAAAGTGAGCAGTCTACACTTTGCATTTTGTGTTGCAATTGAAATCATATTTGAAAATGTAGAAAAACATGCAAAAACATTTAATAAATTTCAACTGGTATACTGTTTAACAGTGCGATTAAAACTGATTAATCACTATTGATTTAATCACATAAGTTAACTGCAATTAATCTGTTTCAAAGTAGCAGCTGTGTTAGTCTGTATCTGCAAAAAGAAAAGGAGTACTTGTGGCACCTTAGAGACTAAAATTTATTTGAGCATAAGCTTTCGTGGACTACAGCCCACTTCATCGGATGCATAGAATGGAACATATATATATATATATATATATATATATATATATATATATATATATACACACATACAGAAAACATGAAAAAGTGGAGTAAAGAGGCTAATTATTATCAGCAGGAGAAAAAAAACTTTTGTAGTGATAATCAAGATGGTCCATTTAGACAGTTGACAATAAGGTGTGAGGATACTTAACATGGGGAAATAGATTCAATATGTTGTAATGACCCAGGCACTCCCAGTCTCTATTCAAACCCAAGTTAATGGTATCTAGTTTGCATATTAATTCAAGCTCAGTAGTTTCTCATTAGTCTGTTTTTGAAGCTTTTCTGTTGCAAAATTGCCACCTTTAAGTCTGTTACTGAGTGGCCAGAGAGGTTGAAGTGTTCTCCTACCGGTTTTTGAATGTTATAATTTCTGATGTCAGATTTGTGTCCATTTATTCTTTTGCGTAGAGACTGTCCGGTTTGGCCAATGTACATGGCAGAGGGGCATTGCTGGCACATGATGGCATATATCACATTGGTAGATGTGCAGGCGAATGAGCCCCCGATGGCATGGCTAATGTGATTAGGTCCTATGATGGTGTCACTTGAATAAATGTGGGTTTTTTTCTCCTGCTGATAATAGCTCATCTTAATTAATTAGCCTCTTACTCCACTTTTTCGTGTTCTGTTTGTGTGTGTGTATATATATATATATGTATGTATAAATAAAATCTTACTATATGTTCCATTCTATTCATCCGATGAAGTGCACTGTAGCCCATGAAAGCTTATGCTCAAATAAATGTTAGTCTATAAGGTGCTACAAGTACTCCTGTTCTTTTTGCAATTAATCAACAGCCTTAATAACTTTGTAAGAGTCCATTACTTTACCTGACTTTGAATATAGTTTATCTGATTCTCAATAAAAGCTAGGCTATACAAGTTCAAATAATGCTTAGCAATATCCTTATAAAGATCTTGTAAACATAGCTAGCTGTGATTTCATTCATGGTAGACTGGGGCACACAAAACACATACAGGACTGCTAAGCACTGAGATACTGGGCCAAGGGTGGGGTTGGGACAACATTTAAGTTTTACAGTATCTTTCCATCACATCTACTCTTCCACTTCAACTGCATTGTGTGTGTCTGATGAGGTATGCCAGGAGAAAATAGGAAAAATTGTACCTTTGTTATCATATTGGCCTCTCCTGCTAGCACTTCCATTTGAAAATTTCGATAAGTGTTGTCAATAATATTGATTTTATTTACTGTACAGGTGATTCCTGGATTCTTGTCAATTATAACCTGACCTGCAAGAAAGGAATAAAAATATTCAACTATTAAGTGTTGCTAAATCTTTAAATCCTGTAGGATATATAAGACAGCAATTCTGAGTTGTATTTTAAAAAAGCAAACTGCCTATAGAATGACTTACATGTGAAATCATTCAGCATGCTATAAATTATTCCCACTTGTGTCACAGGGAACTCCTACTGCAAATATTTTACACTGAAAAAAGAGGGTTAGATTCCCAGTGAAGGCTCTTGTGCTTCAGGGAGAGAGTACTGTCTACTGCAGAGATTCCCAACCTGTAATATGTGAACTTGATGTTCCATCCAGTCACTTCACCATTTAAGGTGATGGTAGGTGAACCAATGAAGTTTAGGAGCTGCTGCTGGTCACTGGTCTGGAACTCAAGAGACCTAGTTCTGCTACTGACCTGCCATGTGACCTTGGGCAAGTCACTTCACCTCTACTGTTCTAGGGCATTCCAGCACTACCGTAATACACATAATAAATTATTAGAGGACCGATTCAACTTCCGTATCAACGTGATTCTACTGGTACCCAGATCAGCTAGTAACATAAGTTTAAAGGGTGAACTAGAGCAGTAAACTTTCGCTGCTGTATCAATAAAATGTTAGTTTTGATCTTGGTCTCCCCTGCCATAAAGGGGTTGAGTTTAATAGGCCTAACCTGAAATTTGCTAGATGCAAAGGGCCTGACCCAATGCCCAGTGAGGTCAATAGGCTACTGTTAACTTCAAGTTCGCTAAAAGGCCTGATCCAGTGCCCTTTAACTCAGCATTCACTTTTAATAAAAGACTGTTTAAGGTAAGAAATTTTTAAAACGAGGGGTTCCAATAAGTTTCCCTGTGCAAAATAATAATCTCTAGCTCAGGCACTTATTAAAATGACTTATCCAATTATACACTTCTCCCAAAGCTATTTGTTGAGTATGAAGGTTGTACATACCAATCAGATGTTTGTAGGGTAGCTGATGATCTCTAAGATTCAAGTGAGCTATATGGCCAATCCTACTAAATCCAGAGGTGACATCTTGACCTTCAGGAAGCACCGCTCGTAAGATTTCCTCAGTCTTGAAATTGTCATAAGTTAGTTCCAAGTTATACTTGGACACATGAGGGTCAGTATTAAACTGCTTTAATACTTCTTGTTCAGATTCTCCCAGTGAATATTCTGCTGATATTTTATGAGGATCCAACAAAACAAGTCTATTGTCTTCATCTTTTGGATCATCAATCACTCGCTTCAGACCTGGGCGCTGCAGTGTTGTATGTTTGAGGGATTTTAACAATTTGTTTATTACTACTTTTTTCACTTTTAGAACTGGAACAACAATTGTCTTTTTGAAAGCTGCTCTATCAAGTGTTGTCATTCCACGTACTTCAGGATGAGGTGAATACAGTTCAAGATCAGCTTTATTTTCTAGAATTTCAGGCATTGTAAAGAAACTGTTTCTCTGAACTACCCAAAAAAATCCAGGTACTCTCTCAAAATACTGTATCAGCAGTATCCAAACTTCTGGAAATGATGTATTTGATGCAGCTGTTCTAAAAAGCTTAGTTTTCAGTAGCCTAGCAGAGTATCCATATAATCTCCATAAAATCCTAGAAGGGAAATTATTCCTTTTATAGATATTATGCAATCACTCCATTAAAAAAAAACAACACTGCAAGTCATATGGATTTGCAATCTCACAAAATAAAGTTTGTTTGTATCAACTAATTCACAGCAGTTTTGTATAGTTCATAGAGAATTAGACGACAAATTTCTATCCTTGTACATGGCCAAAAAACACAACTCAACCAATTTTATGTAATGGTGGATGATCACCTCATACCCATACCCAAAGGTAAAGTTTACTTATGATTTATGAGCCTGATGATACTCCCATTAAGACAAATGTGTTTAGATCTGTTTGCTGTCTCTGATAAACCTGATCAGAGAACACTGGTAGCAATACTGCAATTGCTGGTGGGTGGAACTACTCTGCAGGGACTTAGCACATTTGTGGGAGAGTAACCTGAACTGGAACAGGAATCTTTGTCTTTTGAGTGTTTCCCCTAAGGGCTGTTGCTTTCTGCCCCACTCTACCTCCCCATTCAATATATACAAAATGAAGCTATTATTGGTTTTACAAGAAAAAGTAGTACAGCTATCCTCTGACACTAGTTCTATGTACGTTTTCATATTGCATTCATCACTTGTAGTATCTGAGTGCTGTGTCTCATTGTGTAAGTCTTCCCATGATGGCAGTCAGTTGTTTGGATGTAAGTCTTATTTGTATTGCTCTTAAGTCAAACAGCTGATTTCTTTTGGTGATGGTGGTGGTAAAAAGCCATCCACCTCCCTGTTCACCCTCATATCCTGTCCTGCCCTCATGCAGTTGCTACCACCTTTCCTTTGCATTTTTATCCTTTTCCTTCTCCTGTGCGTCTTTTACCTGTCTTTATTTTTTTGCCCCCCTTTTCACTCACCAAAGGCTCCTCAGTGTTCAGACTGGACACCTATTGGTGAGTGTATGTGTTCTCAGAGCTTAAGTTGAGTATTGTGCAAAAAATATAGAAGCCTAGACCAGTGGGCTTTGGTGCTTTTGCCTCGGGCCAAGATACATCAACTGCTAGCATGGCCAGCTGTACAAAAGGTTACCATAGGGTGGTGGAAGTAGAGGACTTTCCACGTGTCACCCACAACCACAGAAACAGACCTGGGGTCATACAAGTTTCCTTGTTTCACTCCTCACTTTGCCTCATTCCACTAGACTGCCCCTTTGTAGGAAACCTGACTTAAATAATGCTCCTGGAAAGCATACTGAGGGTGGCTTACGCTTTCTAGTTACTCAGTTAATGTGGCTACCGTTCATCATTGGACGAGTTCAGAATTTCAGAGTGTCTGGATGCTGTTTCCACTGGGAATTTTATTGGGCAACATTATTTTAGGATGACTTACCTTCTTAAGTTTTTCTATAAAGACTGTCTTTCCTCTCTAATGGAGTCCTGAATACAATCACTCATGTTTTCTTTAGTCCCCTTCATATTGCACGTAATTCACTCCTAAAAGGCTTGCCTTGAAATTAATCTAAAAGCGGCAAGAGTTGACAAATGTGGTTTTGTGTTTGTCTTCCTTTTATACCAAGGAACAATTAGTAATTCCTTAGCTCCATAATCTGCACTTGTTGCCACTATGAAAATGGATTCAGTTCAAGGTTCTTCTGATGGTATAGTAAGGCCTTTATTTTGCTAGGTTCAAAGTAACTGAAGAATTTTCTGTTGCTAGTCTCCCTCCAAAACAATTGTCAGATGGACTGTTCTGTTGTGAGGTTGCACTTGAACTGGGTCAGAAGCAAGTTGGTCTTGCTTCAAAGATGCAATCTACAGTATTCATTCCCTGATTATGTTTTAGGGCATGTCTACATGACAGCTACTGTAGTTCTGACACTTCCTACAATAATGTAAGGTGGTTTTCTTTTGATGTAGTTAATCCATCCCTCCAAGAGGCAGTAGTCAGGTCAACAGAACAATTTTTCCAGTGCCCTACCTCTGTCTGCACCAGCAGTTAGGTCAAACCTACCTACAGCCCTCAGGGTACATACATTTTCTATATCTCTGAGCCCCAGGAGCTAGGTGAATTTAATTTTTAAGTCGACTGTGCCTTAGTCTCTCTTCAACATTCAGGGTATCGGACTACATTAGCCTTCTCTTTTTGAATTTGTTTGACGCAGTTTTGTTTGAGTGGCAGGTTTTCCAGACCAGTAGGTCCAGTTTTTTTTTTAGGGGAGCAAGATCAGATCAACTTGGGCCTAAAAGACCAACCAATGAATGGATCCCTGAACTTGATTCAAATGGAAACTTTTGTAAACAACTAAACATTCCCTTCTGTGTTTGCAGTAGAGGCTGCAGCCTTGTTCTTGTGCCTATGAACCTGAGCTGGGAGCTAAGAACAGAAAGAGAAGAACCGTCCTGGGGCACTTTCAGTGTCCCGGCGCAGAGGGGAGTGAACCAACCCCTCGCACAATGAAAAGCAAAGGAGATTTTCCGTGCGGTAACTCTCCAGGTGGCGACCAGCAGCGGCGAGGCAGCTGGTTTATAAAGACCATGAATTGCTACCTCGGGCTCGCTCCTCAGCCAGGGGGACAGGAGCGCCTCCTGGAAAAGCTGCGCCGGGCCGCGGCTGAGCTCGGCTCCGATCCCCTCCCCCGCCGGAGCTCGGCTCCGGCCCCCGGCGCGGCTCGCCGGCTTCACAGCACGGCAGCAAGAGCCGCAGCCTCCTGCTCCGAGTGGGGGTGTCTGGGGCCGGCGCAGGGTCAGACCCTTCCCCCTCAGATGCCCTGGGCCGGGCCCGGCCCTTCCCACTCCAGGCGTCGGCCCACAGGGTCCCGTATCCCCCTCACTAACCGGCTCCCCGGCCGGCGGCGAGCCTTGCCCGCCCCTCACCTCATGCCGGCCTCCAGCAGCGCGCGTGCTCACGTCTCGGCGCTCTCCTCAGGCGCATTAAGACGCAATCAGCCGGAGACCGGCGAACGGCGGGGGGGGGGAAGGCATCAGTGACGGCATCAGGAGGCGCCGCCTTCCCCGGCCGGCCCGAAGGGGGCGGCCCCAGCCCGGCTTGAGGCGCCGCCCAACTCCCTCCCCTCGAGAGGAGGCGCGGGAAGGAGCGGTTGGCCTAGCTGGGAGGCAAAGGGCACCATGCAGCAGCCGGGGCCCGGGAGTATCAACTGCGAGCCGGGCTGGTACCTGTCCGCCCGCGAGCAGGAAGGGGAGCAGGAGTCCACCCCGTTGCTGCTGCCGCCGGCGCCGCTGGGCGATGTGTGTGAGGGGACGGGGGGTGTCTGGGGCAGGAGCTGAGGGAGCGGAGCTGGAGCCGGGGAGGAGGGAGGTGTCAGGCACGTAGGTGTGAGGGGAGGAGGGGGAGACTTTTTATCCCCAGGACAGGTTCCGCCTAGCCAGGCTTCCCCGCTTGTGCTTTGAGGGGCGACTGGGGATGGGAGGAGGGATCATTCTCCATGAGCAATTCAAGCCTTGGCTTCTTGGCTTGATCCTGCCACCCGAGAAAGTAGATGAAGGGCCAGTGGGTTGTTGGTGAAGTGAAACCATTGTTCACCCGACTGAAATCACCAAACTCGTCTTGGACAGCTGTTAGATGGTAATGACTGTTGGGTTGGGTGTTACTAGTCTGGGCTGAATTTAAACCAGCAGGGACATGCAGCCCTGATGATAATGTGGGGAGGTTGGGTGGGAATTACTGTGTTGGTATTTTTTGGTGCTGCTTGTATTTTATGAGCATTAGTGTGCTTGGTGCCCTAGAAGCAAATAAGAGGACAGTCTCCACCCAAGAAGCTGATAGGCTAGTTCAGACAAATGATACGTAATATCGCCATTGAGTAAGAATATTGAAGCATTTTGTTTTTGAGAGACTTCATCAATGATTTAGATAATGGCATAAAGAGTACACTTATCAAGTTTTGTGGACGATACCAAGCTGGGAGGGGAGGATTAAAATTCAAAATGATCTGGACAAACTGGAGAAAGGGTCTGAAGTAAATAGGATGAAATTCAATAAGGACAAATTCAAAGTACTCTACTTAGGAAGGAACAATCAGTTGCACACATACAAAATGGGAAATGACTGTCTAGGAAGGAGTACTGCGGAAAGGGATCTGGGAGTCATAGTGGATCACAAGCTAAATATGAGTCAACAGTGTAATGCTGTTGCAAAAAGAGCAAATATCATTCTGGGATGTATTAGCAGGAGTATTGTAAGCAAGACATAAGAAGTAATTCTTCTGCTGTTCTCCACGCTGATTAGGCCTCTTCTGGATTATTGAGTCCAGTTCTGGGCGCCACATTTCAGGAAAGATGTGGACAAATTAGAGATGGTCCAGAGAAGAGCAACAAAAAAGATTAAAGGTCTAGAAAACATGACCTGTGAAGGAAGATTGAAAAAATTGAGTTTGTTTAGTCTGGAGAAGAGAAGACTGAGAGGGGACATGATAACAGTTTTCAAGTACATAAACGGTTGTTACAAGGAGGAGGGAGGAAAAATTGTTCTTCTTAAGCTCTGAGGATGGACAAGAAGCAATGGGCTTAAATTGCAGCAAGGGCGGTTAAGGTTGGACATTAGGAAAAACTTCCTGACTGTCAGAGAGGTTAAGCACTGGAATAAATTGCCTAGGGAAATGGTGGAATCTCTATCATTGGGGATTTTTAAGAGCAGGTTGGACAAATACCTGTCAGGGATGGCCTAGATAATACTTAGTCCTGCCTTGATGCAGGGGACTGGACTAGATGACCTCTCAAGGTCCGTTCCAGTTCTATGATTCTATGAAGAAAGTGTATTTTGAGGAGATATTTTAAGGAGAGGAGAAGGTGTTTAGTACATGGGGAAAAAAAAGACACTCAAGCTCAAAGGACAGTGTGAACTAGTGAAATACTACCTAGAAGGTGGCAGAAAGATGACAAGAATACAAAGTGGGGCCTATACTAGGGAGATCTGGCCCTACAGAGTGGAGCAGGAAGAAATGAGCAGAGATGCAGGCACACAGAGTAGTACAGGGCTTTAAAGTGAGGAGAACAGTTTTTCTGAGATGTTTGATTAACTAAGGCTTGGAAGTATTCAACTCTCCCACATGCTGCTGTTTCCTTACCTTTCTCCTCTCCCCCCCCCCCTCCATTGGCTATCAAAGCCTTCTTTAACAAACAAAGCTAACCACATTCTAATCTAAACCGCTCTAGTTTGTGTAGAAAACTACTGTGTTTGGGGATCATTACTACAGCTGTACTATTTATTTTTTAAGTCTGGGTTCTAGAGTTTTATAAGGGTCTGTTGGATGGAGAGAGGGAGAAGTTATGTGGCTGAAATTTCTTTGGTCTCTCCAAAACAAACAACCAACCACAAAACCCTCATACTAATTGTATTTGTTTATCCTATTTACAGAGAGCGCTGAATCATGCGTCTTCAGGTGTTTCGTTTGGTTTCTCAGTATTTAATTTAATGAATGCAATCATGGGAAGTGGAATACTTGGTTTATCCTATGCCATGGCCAACACAGGGATCATTGGATTTAGGTAAGTTTTTAGTTTCACATACATATCCATTTTAAAATGACCTTTGCATGTTCTTCTTTTTTTAAAAAAAAAGTTATTACAGTATTTAAAGTGGGGAGCAAGATCTGAGCTGAGGTTTTTTGTATGGAAAAATATTACAGTGTACAAGGGCTGGGTGGCTTATATTTATGTCATTAAGGCTATGGACCCTTTCACTTCTAGGTTATTATTTCAAATCTGGCCTTGGAGGTAGTGACCTGAAGTCTCATTAAATTACTATTAAATTGGTGGCAATTTGGTACTCAACCAAATTGCTAATGGATAGATGTTTATATCACAAAATCATTATCCCATTTAGCTTTAAAATTGGGCTGTCCAGGATAGGGCTGATGCACTTCTGCTGAGCAGTGTGGGGAAGCTTGTATTTCTGCTCTTCATGCTGTACCTATTCTGTGAATAAATAGAGGACTAACTACCATTGTCAGTCTGACTCCTTCTGTAAGGACTAAGTTCACTTTAATATATATACAAACACACATGCGGTAGAGTTGCAGTTCCTGGTGGTTATGTTCCACTTGTGGTTATGAAATGGTTCATGTGCAGTGCTTTTGTCCTAAATAAAATCTGTGATGACTTATAGTCTAGCACATAAAAATGTGAAGTGTGGTGGAACATAGCAAACAGCAGATAAGTCAGTGACTATTTGAACTTTGGTCAGCAGATGTGAGCCATAAAATGTGGAAGTCCTGTCTCGTGATAACTTCTTACTGGTTTATTATTGCACAAGATTTAAAAAGAGAACATGTATTTTACTTTAAGAAATGCCTTAAACGTCAATATTTTATATTTTAGTATCTTGCTGCTGATTGTTGCCAGCCTTGCTTCTTACTCTGTATTTCTGCTGCTTAGTATGTGCATTCAGACTGGTAAGTGAAGAGAATATATAGAACAGTAGTCTATAGTTTGTCTCATCTACATCTCAAAGATGTGACCCTGTAAAATTATTTGAATTAATGTTATATAAATATGATACTGTATATCTCACTATTGCTGTAATATTTTGATAATTAAAGATATGTCATTATTTTGTTATAAAACTCATCCATAAGTGTGATTTTTGAAACCTTGTCATACTTCTGAAACTTTGTGACTAAATTTTTTTTTTTTTGTGGTAGGTGGTATGCACTAAATGATTTTTGAGCTCCCAGAAATTCTGTAAAGATGCACGAAAAAAGGCAAATATCTGATATAGCTTTGTAAGGACTGTTTTAACAGCTTCTGGATTCAAGCATTTTGTTCATTTACATATATACTCCAAGACCCTGCTGCTGCTGCTTTCTTTGAAGTCATAAGAGCAGCAGCAAGCCCTAAATTAGTATCATTGTGGACACTCATTCACTTTAATGGATACCTTATCAGGCTTGGTAATCTTATTTGACTGTTCTCCATCCCCTTCCTCTTTGCATACCTCTTCTATCTTAAGGATCATCTGATGCTGCTTGATTCTGGTGTGTCTTCTGATTCTAGACCCTTAGTATTAACTTATCATAGTTCAGGAGTGTTTGCTTTGGAGTCTTAACTCTCTACAATATCTAATCAGCTGCCACCTAATGATTTAACTCATGCCTTTTTTAAAACTGTTATTGAAACCTTAAGATTCCAGTTCCATAAATTCTTCTACATGGAGGTTTTCTGGTATAACCTGGTCTCTGTCCCCTCATCCATCTTGTCATTACTGCCCTATCTGTCGTCTTCACTTTAAGGATGGTTTTCATGGTAAGAGAAACCTTCTTTTCTTTCCTTATTGCCTTCGTTTCCCATAGCTAGCTTTGGTCACTCAGCTGACTGTTTCCTGATTCTGCTGTTCCTGTCTTCATCGGTTGAGTGATCTCCTTTTCACACACTTTATATATAATATTAAAAAAAAATCAGTAGAGGTTAGGGATACTTTAATGAAAGAGAGCAATAGCTGCTTGGTGCTTTTGGAATAGTTTATGGCTACCTCTTTCTCTCCGGCCAGTTAAGGTTCCAAGTTTAGAAAGGAATCATTACCTGATAGTGCAAAGGTTTGAAAATTCTTTGTCTACTGTAGGTTTTTATATGGTCTCCATTACCACAATCTTTTAAAGTTCAGTATTTCTCATAGGAGGTATCCATGCAGTGGATAAGGCACTGGACTGGAAGTCAGGAGACACAGATTCTGTTCCCAGTTATGTGATAGATATGCTTTCTGACTTTGGGCAAGATATTTAATCTGTTTTCCCATCTGTAAAATGAGGGTAAAAAACATTACAGAGTATCAAAACCATGGATGAAAAGCACTGTATCATATCCATCCTAAATTGTGGCGGTATTATGTTGATTTTATTTATTATCTTCATGGACAACCCAGTGCAAAGGAAATTACTGGGGCAGACAAAGGGGGAAAATGGAGGAAAAGCTATTTTACAGTAAAGGAACTTTCCACTTGGTGAACTTTGAGGCTTTAAACCATCTTTATATTCTAGGTCCCTAAGTCATTATTCATAGGTAATATTGCTCTTCTGGGAAGCTTTTTTTTTTTTTACACATATACAAGTATAAGGAGGCAATGTCAGTAAAGTGATTGTATGAATTATTTCACATGCTGTAGAAGAACACCTTTCCAATTAATAATTACTACCAATTAACTCATTGCCAGGCTAAACTAGGACCAGAAATATGCCTCAGTACTTCATTGAATAAAAAATGTATTAAAATTCCTGGATGTAAACTTATAGGCTTTCATTGATTTCTAGATGGTTGCAGTCAGGTTACATTTAATATAGTTTTGGTCAGTGGTTCCTGTAAAAACAATGAGATAATTCCAGGTTACAGAACATTGCTGATCTTTTAGTGGAAACCTGTTAAGGCTGAAAGGCCACAAGCTTGACCTACTATATCTCTATCTCAGTGAAATATATACTGTTCTTTATACGTGGGGTACTCTTCAAAACAGATCATTACATATTCTTTAAAAAAAATGCAGGAGACCAGTATTTGTGAACAAACGTACAATAATGAGCTAATGTGTGACTGGGGTTGGGAAGGAAGGAATTGCAGTGGTTAATTTTAGAGAATGAGTTGGGGATATACTTTTATGGTAAGAAAAGTACCTTGACAATGTTTATAAATTGTCCATTGTGGTGAAAAATGAGTGTAAAAAGAAATGGTATGCAGCTGTCTTCAGAGGAAGCTTCTATATGAATTCTATTGTAAAGGGAGATAGATCTCCAATAAGACATCATGACCAAAATGTTTGTGCTTAATAGAAGTGTTTCTAATTTTTTAATGAGACAAATACTCTGGATTTGTAACAGTGACCGAATCTAATTACTAGTAGCAATCAAATGGCTTAGCAGATAAACATTGCTGTTTACTCCCAAGTTGTGTGTTGAGGGTTGTTCAGTCTTCAATTATAGCAGGATTGAGCTAATAGCTGGATTGATTTTTGCAGGAGTAGAGGGTTAAGGTTACTGTGAGCTGCTGCTGCTACATTTTTATATGTGAAGTGTGCAGCCATCAGTGTTAGTGGTATTGTAATTGTCAATTTCACCGCAGTGGATACAACTGGATTTCCCTTTTGTTGCAGTATGTTTCAGAAATCATATATTTTTGCTGAACTACCTTGTCTTTAAACTGGTAGAGTTTATTTTGCTTTTTAAATCAAATTGTTGTACTTTTGAAAAATAGAGAATAAATGCCAAACTATTCACAGGACTTAATTTCTAACATAAATGCAGAGTTATTCCAGGTTTACACTGGCATAACAGAGCAGACTCTGGCCCATTTTGTTTTTGCACAACATATTGATGATGGTACTAGAGAGGAATGTCATACACTGAGCTTGCAAAAGGCCTACAAGATGATTAAGTTCTGTTATTTATCTGTGCTACAGTAATTATTACTGTGTGTATAACTTTACAGAAAAATAACAGTGTCTCTGTCTTGAGTTTAGTCTGAGGCCCCAATCCTGCAACTTGATTGACGCAGGCTGATGCTTTCTCCCGTGTGATATTCCATTGACTTCAACGGGACTCAGCTTGGGGGTCTGTCCTGGCAGGTCAGCTTGCAGGGTTGGGGCCAAAATAAATTGTGACATGGGGAGAGATGGTAAAGCACACTGTAAGGGGCTAAGTGAGAGGAAAGCGTGTAAGAGTTATAAAAATAAAATCATGTGTTTAAGACTGATTTGCCCTCTAAAATATTTACAGCAGTTTGAATCTCAGCCATGCCCTGCATTAATATAGACTAGAAGAAAGGCATTTTTGAGAATAATTTGCGTCTTTTTTGATACTTCTTGATTTTCTAGTAACAAAATGTGTATCGACCAACATTTTGAGATTAATTCTTCTATTCAGAATGATCCCTTAAGTTACCAGCATATATATATTGGAAATATTGAATTACTTTAATATGGTTGCTTAGGTCAAGTGATTACTTTTGAAGGTGGGCCTCAGTTCAGGTTACACTGTATGTAAGGATCTATAGTGATTGTTCTTAGGGCCTGACCCTGCAAAGTATAGTGTACCTTCAGCTCTCTCTTAAATTAGTTGGAGTTGGGCAGAATTGAGCGGTGAGGTTGACATTTCTTGAAAGATTTGTCCACTATAATACAAAGCTGCCCCGGTTATTCTTTATGAAAATGAAATAAAATAATTAGTTCAATGAATATTGTTCAGAATTGTTTAGTCCATGGTATAATTTACAAGAATCCTTAAAGAGAAGGTGATGTGGTATCCATGTATTTGTAATCATGTTTAACGTAAAACTACTGTAATATAAATTTCTACTGAGCATACTGATCATTATGTATATGGAGCAATGTATGTTGAAGAAAGTGTTTATATCCAAAAGCTATATTATAAATGAGCATCATAAAATACTGCTTTAGTTTTGTCAGTGTAAAAATAAATAAATAAACCACACCCAACTATTCATAACTAAGTGTATATGAAGTTGGAAATACTTTTGTTTTTCTTTTAACAGCTGTCACTTCTTATGAAGATCTTGGTCTCTTTGCATTTGGATCACCTGGGAAGGTAACTTCTGTTTACAGTACCCATGTCTCTTTTATTCTGTACTATAGTTCTGAGAAATATTTTGTTGACTATAATTACATCATTCTTGTTTAAGAAATAGCTATGTAGTATAATTAGCAAAACCCTAAGATTGTACAAATCCTATGATTTTGGTAAATAAATTTCTACTAGTCCCCAGTTTTCAATTCTAGACTGTGTAGGCCAAAAGTTTAGTTAGCCCTAAAGTATGTAGCTTTAATTTATGGTGGCATATTCTGTTTAAACACAAAGATCTCTTGAAGGAAAATGTTGTTACTTTCCAGTCCATAGATAGTATTTACTACAGTACGTTAGCTTTTGCTACCACCTACTCATCCCAATACTCTATTTCCAATGTTTTTATCTGACATTCAAATTCTGCGCAATATTACCACATAATCTGTTTACAGATGCCTCTGAATGAGTCACCATGGTGCTTCAACTCTGAGTGCTTAGGGGATGTCTACACAGCAAACCCCTTTGCAGCAGTGAGTCTCAGACCCCAGGTCAGCTGACTCAGGCTTGCCGGCCCTGCTCTGCAGGACTAAAAATAGTAGTGATATTCAGGCTTGGGTTAGAGCCCGGGTTCCAAGACCCTTACTGGGTTTCAGAGCCTGAGCCCAAACACCTATACTTAGGGCCCTACCAAATTCATGGTCCATTTTGATCAATTTCATGACCAGAGGGTTTTTAAATTGGTCAGTTTCATGTTTTCAGCTGTTTACATCTGAAATATCATGGTGTTGTAACCATGGGGGTCTCAACCCAAAAGGTACTCGGAAGTGGGTCTGATTCCCCTCCTCCTCCCCATCCCGAGCTGCCATGCAAGGGAAGGACAAATCTTGTCCCTCCCCAGCCCAGCAGGGAATAACAGCTAGGAGCCCCCTAGCTGGAGCGCTTCCAGGAGCAGGAGGATATCGGACCCACCTCCACAAGCCTCCTCCAGCTGCAGAAACCTCTGATGCTAGACAGGGAGCTTCCTGCAGCAGGGGAAGGTGGATCTGATCTCTTTTCCCCGCCCTCCAGACCTCCAAAACTGCCATGGAAGGGAAGGACAAGTCCTGTCCACCCCAGCCCAGTAAGGACTTGCAGCTAGGAGAGCAGCTGGGTGATATCGGACAACCCACTTCCACAAGCCTCCTCCAGCTGCAGGAACCTCTGGGGGCTTCCTGCAGCAGGGGAGGCAATCGGAGGTGGGTCTGATCTCCCCCTGAGAGCGAGAGCAGCTGTGCAGGGGAAGGACAAGTCCTTTCCCTTCCAATCCCGACTGGGACTTGCACCTAGGAGCCCCCTGGCTGGGGTGTTCCCAGTAGCAAGGGGGAAATCAGATTTCACAGGGAAGGACTTATTTCATGGTCTGTGACACATTTTTCACAGCCATAAATTTGGTAGGGCCTTATCTATACTATTATTTTTAGCTCCTCAGCATGAGCTCCAGTAAGTTGACTCAGGCTCTGAGACTCTCTGTGGTGGGTCTTTGTTTGCTGTGAAGATGTACCTTAGATACTACATGAAAGGTGAATACTGTAAGTAAATCAGACAAAGTTTAAGGAGTGTTATTAATTTAGTGATCACTTCAGATGAACAATTCTTATTCTCAGACATCCTTATAAAGGCTTTTTTGGGTTAAGAATAAATTGATGTGGCTTCCAGGTTGATTAATAGATGGTCTGCTGCATGCTTTTTTTCTTAACCAGATTTGTCCAGTATTAGATGTAGCATGTGCTGGTGTAACAGTGTTCACTCGCTGTTGGGACACCACCAACTAGATATTAGCTCCTTTCAGGTCTGAGGCCCCCCATCTCACAGTTGCTCCTACCACATCTCCCCCTCACTCTCCTGGATTCGTGGTACTCCCTCTTTGTGACTCAGTCCTCCAGCCAGGTCACTGTAGGTCTCCCCTTTCAGGATATCAGCATCCCACTGGATCCACTGTCTACATGCTGTTCCAGGCGGTCTTCCAGTTCAAGGCCAGGTCTTGTGCAACTTTCCCAGCTGCTGACAGGGAAACCTGGGTCCACCAGGTTCAGGCCCAGGGACCATATGTCTAGCAGCTACAGTCTTCTTGCTCCCAGGCCCTGTCGCTGGTTCCCTGGGCTCTTTCCTACATCCCTTTTTTAGTCCCCTGGCGTCCCCAGTCCAACTACTTCCTCCCTTTGACTTGTCAAGACTCTGTAGCCTTAAAGAAACCTCCCTTCCCTCGGGGAGTGATTGCCAACTACTTCCTCTGGAGCAGCTCCCTTCTGTTCTCCACTTCATCCCTTTAGACAGGCCCAACCTGTTCCTTCCCAGTGGAACTACTTCTTCCATTAGGCTTTATTGAGCTCTGGCTCTCCTCTAGATTCAGCATATAAGGTTAATTGACCTACTTTAACCCACTCTGCCTTGTGTGGGGTGAACACCCTGTCACAGTGGGGAAAACACTGGTAGTGGATCTCCTTTTTGAGACGGAAGTATATTAAACATTACACATTCTCCATTATTATTCTGATCTGTGTTTCAGGTTCTGTGTGAACTGCCAAAACAAAGTGTTAAAAGGTTGCCTTTTTAAACAACTTCCTGAGGACAAAAAATGCACAAGGCAGAAGTCTCTTTTCTGCTTCACTGGCCAGATTCTGATCTCAGATGCATTGGGTGTAACTGAGATTGGAATCTGGCCCATTAGGCATGCACAACTTCCAGTAGCATTAATTAGTAAATAATGACTCTAGTCTAGGTGACCTTCAGTATTTATTGACTAAAACTAAGATTAGATCAGGTTACCTCAACCAGTAATAAATCTTGATATTTAACAAAATATTAAATCCATTGTAAATGTGTTAACCACAAGTAATCAGAACCAAAAATGCGTGGTTTCTACTGTTGAAAAGCTGGTAATTTTAGCTCTCTGGTAGTGTTAGACATTTCTTTCCAGCCTTAGCAAATGACAAGGTCTCATACTTCTTAAAAACATGTCAAACTTATCTTGCTTTTTTTCTCAACTTCAATTCTGGCATGATTTTAATAGCTGCTATTTTGTAACACATCACAACTAGAAATTAATTCTGTAAACTACCTGAAAGATTGAAATCTGAGCGTTGAAATGGTATGTAGAAGTTGATCCAGGTTTTCAGCCACCTCTTTTTCTTCTCTTTATTCCTCCTTCTTAGCTTTTTCCATTGCAACCAACACCGTAATAGTCTAACGCTGATTATTTACTTACTAACTTTGTGCCCACAAAATAAGTACCCACTACCTTGGTCCATGGTTATACGTTGGAATTGAACTAGAAAGACAGCAAGATAGTAATCACAGAAACATAATTTGTTAACCTGATTTTATAGGGCTGATTTATTATAGGCTTGCCAATGATCTGCCCAGAAGATACTTAGGTTCTTGTTCCAAAATCAGGCTACAGAATTAGAGAATGTAGAGAGTTCTGTACTTTGTCTGGACTCTTGAGGTGTGCAGCAAGGACATTCACACTGAGGACAAAGTCAAAATTTTAAGATCTGTATTAAAATAAACGAGAGAGTAATCAAAGCTACAAACCACAGAGCCACAAAAAAAAGAGTAGTTTTAGAGTGGTAACCGTGTTAGTCAGTATCAGCAAAAATAACAAGGAGTCCTTGTTGCACCTTAGAGACTAACCAATTTATTTGGGCATAAGTGTTCGTGGGTTAGAACCCACTTCATCAGATGCATGGAGTGAACAGGAGCAGGTATAAATACATGAGCATACAGGAGCAGGTATAAATACATGAAAGGATGGGGGTTGCTTTACCAAGTGTGAGGTCAGTCTAACAAGATAAATCAATTAACAGCAGGATACCAAGGGAGGAAAAATAACTTCTGAAGTGGTAAGAGAGTGGCCCATTACAGACAGTTGACCAGAAGATGTGAGTAACAGTAGGGAGAAATTAGTACTGGGGAAATTAAGTTTAGTATTTGTAATGACCCAACCACTCCCAGTCTCTATTCAGGTCTAATCTGATGGTATACAGTTTGCAAATTAATTCCAGTTCTGCAGCTTCACAATGGAGTCTGTTTTTGAAGGGTTTTTTTTGTTGAAGAATTGCTACTTTTAGGTTTGTTACTGAGTGATCAGAGAGTTTGAAGTGTTCTCCTACTGGTTTTTGAATGTTATATTTCCTGATGTCAGATTTGTGTCCATTTATTCTTTTGCGTAGAGACTGTCCGGTTTGGCCAATGTACATGGCAGAGGGGCATTGCTGGCACAGGATGGCATATATCACATTGGTAGATGTGCAGGTGAACAAGCCCCGATGGTGTGGCTGATGTGGTTAGGTCCTATGATGTTGTCCCTTGAATAGATATATGAACAGAGTTGGCACCGGGGTTTGTAGCAGGGTACAGTTCTATAGTTCCTGGTGGTAAGAACCCTTATACAAAAGCTATTTAAACTAGCATACTCACACCTTTCATGGGGGATCTGGTTGTGAGACACAGAAGGCCACCCTGGTCTCTAGCATATCCACTGAGTTTGATGGTCCAGGTTCCTCAATCCCAAAATAGTAGAGATCAGGTTCGAGTGTTGAGTAGCTAAGCTATATTGCAGAAGCTGAGCTGATAGCTTAACAAAAGAGAACTTAAAGAAAGATAACCAAGAGAAGGATTCTTCAACATGGGGTTTGTCCTCTTATAGGGTCCTGGCACTATCCTGAATATTCATATTCGTGCCCAGCCTTCCATGCCCAAATCTTATTTCCTCATCCAGATAAATCTTAAGGTGCACTTACTCTATAGACTAGCACATTCGTACCTATGAATAACATATTCATACATATTAATATCGATTATCTCATTCTCAAAACCATTACCTTTGCTCTGAACTGTTTCTTCCATGCTCCTGCGGTGCACCTTATGGTTACTGATATGTCCCAGAATTTTGGTAAACACCTTCAGTTCTCCATTCAGTTCCCCAAAGTCAGAAGGGTAACTGGTAGACAATTTATCTATGCCAAAGGTTACAAACACTTATGCAACTTGCTCTAACTAATCATACAGGATACAGACCTGTAGGTTCCTTGCATTACAGCCAAATATAATGAAATAATATCCACTGCAATATAAACCAAAATAATATACTCAATCAAATTAATAAAGGCAAACAGATTATATAACACAGCAAGCTGGCAGGCTAGCCCCATTGACTACAAATATTAAGGTCTTCTTTCATGACTGTAAAGGCTAGATATACTTTGGATCAGTTCAGTGCTTTCTGGACTGGTAAACTTCTTTCCCAGCACTGGTCCTACAAATGATCAGAAATTTAAATTTAAAAAATCCCTGATCTAAGAGCTGTAGCTCACGAAAGCTTATGCTCAAATAAATTTGTTAGTCACTAAGGTGCTCCTTTTATTTTTGCTGATCTAAGAGTAAATTTTTAATATTCTAAAGAGAAAATGAGGTTTAAGGTTCAGAATAAAATATTCATAGCCTCTGATGAGGCTGACACACAGAAAAGATTTGCATGTACTATGTGATTGTCTCTTCAGAGGCGAATGACAGATGCAGCAAAGTTCTAAGAAAATTATTAGAATATACTCAAATGCCCTCTGAATGATACAAAAATGAGCGGTCTACAGAGCAGACTTCATTTATAACTACTTTTGTTCTGTCATCTCAAAATGAAAATACAGTATTCTGGTGAAGATTTTTTGCTGTTATATTACATTTGTTTCCACATGTGTTAAACTAAACAGAAGACAGTACTAATTATCAGTTCTACGTTTGGTTTAAGATAATCAATATGCAATTTGACTGTTAGACTGAAGTTTTGATTTAAGTTTTCCTTACCCTTTCTAAAGAAATCAATTTTTTTTATAGGTTATTGTGGGAAGTACGATAATTATTCAGAATATTGGAGGTAAGAAATTTCATAGTGGAGTATGTGTGCTTTGGGGTGTTTATAAACACAAAAGGCTATATTTCGGTAAAATTATACTTGTGAGAGAGGCTGACAAAAAGGAAATTTACGGGCAAGGTTTATGAGATCTTGTTATGCCCAAGTGCTACAGTAGGTACACTTTGTCACATCACATGCTCTTTACCCTGCAATTCCTACCCATGACGTGATGAATGCAAACATAAAAGTTGGCCTTTGAATTTAATTGTTTTAGTGGCTTCTATTTACTGAACCATAGAATGCTGTGTATGCTAGCTTAATGGTAGTTTTTCTCTATTTTTGGTTAATTCGAGATTTTGTGTTGATTATAAATTATCCTTCGTAATGTGGTCTGTTTTTCACACTAATCAGTTTTTTGTCATCTGCTGCGTAGTCTAGCTATTTTTATTTCAAGACAGTTATTTTATTAGGAAATGTACTAAGATGAGCAAAAAAGAACTACCGGTATATAATCAATTACATAGTTATAAACATGTAAATCCCAATTAGCAACCAGCATATGAATAAAGTAGGAGTACTTACAGAAATATTAAGAGTAGAGTCCAAAAGAAGGTAGGTTTAAAAGGTAGAGTTAGAAGAGAGTGACTGACCGCTGTGGAATGCTCAGGTTTAAACTGGATTCTTTCTCCTGTATGAAAGCAGGAAATGTGCTGAAAACAAAATAAAAAGATTAAGAAAGAGGATGCAGACAGTCATTTATAGCGACTCAGAGAAACAGTGTTCCAATGTCTGTCTAAAGAACAAGCAGTCATTATCAGAGTACCTGGACTTATTGCAAAATGGACGTAGAAGTAGACCAAGTAACTGCTTTTATGATTGGCCTGCCTTTACTAAAATTGCTAGTAATGGAAACTACTTAATTTAAATGACTATAAAAATCCTGGAATTAATATCAGACAGGAGCAAACACATTAATTCCAAGGTCTAAAGATTATTTATTCATGCAGGTTTTAGAGGATGTTATGTAGCTAACATCCTCTAAACAGATTTTTAAATTTCCTTTCCCATTTGACTGGACCACTAAATAAATGCTTTTAGACAAAGAGGGGATACATAGTGAAGGTTCGGGTGACTCTGGGATCTAGTACAAGGCTATTCGGTCAAAGGAAATTTGAGTCTTATTTCATCCCCATAACAGTTCATAACCTTCTCTGTGTGTCATTTTTAATAAAACTCAGTTTAGTCATGCTAGAGGCCCAAGCTGTTGCATGTTGGATATTATCAAACTGCTTATTCCATCTTCTGCAATGGAATTCTCTGCCAGGGATCTTGACCTGTTCTGCCAAGAATTTCATTTCTGTTTAACAGGTTAATTCAAGGAGCAGCTTTCACAATTGGAAAGCGTTCTTTCAAGTATTTAAAAATGCCTGTCACTTTCCAAATCCTCTGTCTTTTGGTTCTCAGGATTTAAGTGCAAAGATCTTTTGTATAGGAGAGTGGAACACGTATTTCCTGCCCTCATACATTTAAGTTCTTTGCAAAGATTAACCCATTTCACAGATAGGGATAGGCGATTTTTCCCTAACTGAATCAATGTAGTGTTGCTAGATCAAAAGCACCCCCCCCTTTGCATAAAGAGGCACTCTGCCTTGTCTAACTGGAGGTGGGGATGGGGAATGCAGCCTCCATGGCACTTCCTCCATCTCCTGGTATCCTGTGGGAGCTTTGTATTCACTCTCAATGAATCCTCCCTCCCCAGCAGCTGCTATTTCTACTGTCTCAAAGAGACTCAGCCAATAGCAGCATGGTCCTTTGGAAGTGTGCTGCCAGGGGAAAGGTGGGAGCTAGTGAAGCCGTGTGGTGGTCAGGAACCACCCTTACAATTGGCTCTCCTAGTATTTAACAGATTTCCAGGATTAGGAGGCCTCCCCCAATCAAAACTCCATGTTCTTGACCCTTGAAGAGACAATTAATTAAGGTACAGGAAGTTTTCTTGCCTTTTTGGTCCCCTTCCATGGGTTTCTCAGTGAGAGAGGTCAGGCCTTTGAGTTTAGTTTGTCCTGAAGGGATGCCTCTAATCTTATCAGTATGGACTTCTTCATGTTCAGCCCTTTCTTTGATGTCCCATCCCCCCGCCCTTGTTTCTTTGCATCCAGCAAAGCCATGACCCTTCAGTAGTCTTTCACGCTGTATCAGTGTCTTAAATTTCAGAGTACGACTAGAAATAAAATGTTCTCAGTTTACCTTTTCCATCATCAGAGCTGGGAATATTGTATCATTTGGAATCTCATTACAAAGAAGATTATTGGCACTTTCAGAATGTAGGCTAAGCATTATTTTTTAGTGTGGTCTCATTTCTAAAAGTAACCAGAATATATGGAAGTGACTTACACTCAATTGGAGTGGAGACGTTATTTAACGTTTTTTTTTAAACCATGTTTAAAAGGATGCCTTTAGTGTTCTGGGTTAGTTTTTTTTTTTCTTCATAAACTTTAAAAAGCCTTTTTCTTATGGTTATATTTTTTTAAAAAAACCCAAAACAAAAAACATCTTGCAGAGTTGAAAGTAAACTTCTTATTTTTAATAACTTTATTGCACATACCCACTGGTTTGTTTGTTTATATGGGGATGCTGACTTTACTACTGTGCAAAGAAGCATTGACAAAAGAAAAACTTGCTTGGTTTTTACAAACAGCTATAAGAAGAGGAATAGTAACTCAAATTTGGATCAATCAGCCTTAAAATTTTTTTCCTTAATAGTCATTTTAAAAGTTAAAGTTGAGACATAAGCAATCAGAAGCCAGGGAATTCAAAGTTAGGGATAGGGCTTGGGATTTGTCACTCTAAAGTTTTTAAACATGATTTTTCTTTTTCCACATTTATAAGTCTAATTGAATAATTGTCTTTAAAAACTTTACTCCTACTAGTAATAGTTACTCACTCAAATAGTCCCACTGACTTCAGTGGGACTATTCACATAAGTGCTACTTAGCATGAGAAGGGGTTGGAGAATTAGGCTGTAGATAGGAAGTTGCATGATGCCAGATCATCATGTTGTCCTATCCATGTCCTGTACTGTCTCACTTCCCACCTCCTCCTGAGATCCATGCATGGAATGATCCTCTAGGTCAGGGGCGGGCAAACTTTTTGGCCTGAGGACCACATCGGGTTTCCAAAATTGTATGGAGGGCCAGTTAGGGGAGGCTGTGCCTCCCCCAACAGCCAGGCGTGGCCCGGCACAGCCCCTGACCCCTATCCTACCCCTCCTGCTTCTTGCCCCCTGACTGCCCCCCCGGGCTCCTGCTCCATCCACCACCCCCTGCTCCCTGACCACCCCCGGACCTCCCTCACCTGACTGCCCCCCACCGCCCCATCCAACCCCTCCTCTCATTCCTGACTGCCCCACCCCAGGACCCCTGCCCCATCCAACTACCCCTCCCCCCTATCCCCTGACTGCCCCCCACTGCCCCATCCAACCCCTCCCCTCCTCTCCTTCCTGACTGCCCTTCTGGAACCCCTGCCCCCATTCAACCCCACTATTCCCTGCTCTCTGACCGCCCCGACCCCTATCCACACCCCCGTCCCCTGACCACCACCCCGAACTCCCCTGTCCTCTATCCAACCCCCCACCCCCTTACCGCGCTGCCTGGAGCACCGGTGGCTGGCAGTGCTACAGCCGTGCCTCTGCGCAGCACAGAGCACCGGGTCAGGCCGGGCTCTGCAGCTGCGCTGCCCCAGGAGCTCGCAGCCCCCCTGCCCAGAGCACGGCACTGGCAGCCCAGTGAGCTGAGGCTGCATGGGAGGGGGAACAGCGGGGGAGGGGCCGGGGACTAGTCTCCCGGGCCAGGAGCTCAGGGGCCAGGCCTGAGGGTCCCACGGGCCGGATGTGGCCCGTGGGCTATAGTTTGCCCACCTCTGCTCTAGGTGTACGTTTCAGGCCTGCCATGCTGAAAGGGGGGAGGAGGTCTGTTGTCTATTCCATCTACACACATCCCAGCTGAAGGGCTCTCCATGCAGTTCTGAGTCTGCATGTGTGAGAGGAGGGGGGGAAAAGCATTTTGTCCTAAGGAAGATTCTTGGTTACCACAGCACCAGGCTGTATTCACTTATTTACGTAAGAGGGTGGATTGATTTAAATCACTGATCTTGATTTAAATCAGCAAGCAGGAAATCTTGATTTACATAATTGATTTTAATCTTGTTCTGCATTTATACTTTTTAGTTTTTTTGAAAAAGATGGTTCATTCTCATTGGTTAGTATGTGTCACAGGGTGACACTGGCCTTTTAAGAGGAGCAGGGACAGTACCTGTGCTGCCTCAGCTCACTTCAGTGGGGCTTAAAAGAGGTTATATGAGCTCTAGAGAAGAGAGAGCGCCAATGAATGAAGGTAACCTTAGAACACAGACATGAGTCAGTTGGGAGAGGGGCGGATGAGAGCTTCCAGAGCTAGGAGACTGACTGACTGGTTCCTGGGAGAAGGCTGAAGGCAAGGAGAGCAGCAAGAGGGGTTTCTCCTCCAGCCAGGGCTGAAGGCAACAGGTGCCTGCTGTTTCCAAGCTGGAGCCAAGACTGATGTCTCAGCACTGAAAGGCTGAACCTTAGAGAACAGTGAGAGGGCCAGAGGGAGTTAAGAGATGCTCCTCTGGCAAGAATGATTTCCCAACATGTGGATGAATCCCCTGGGAAGAGCAGGGTTGCACTCCAGTTGGAAGGTCTGGGGTGGCTGTCCTGGCAGAGGGACCGAAGAGGACTGGCAAAGAGGCCATGGTTGAAGGTGCCAGTGTGTGGTATATGTGGCATTGAGGGCCAAAGATGTGTTGGGTGTTTGCACTTGGGTGATAAATGGAATATGTGTTGGGACTTTACCAGAACATAGTTCAAAACAGTTCATGATAATAAACCATGTTGATGGATTAGAGGATGAGACTGTATGGAGTCCTTCAGTTACCCAAGAGGGGATACTGAGGCAGGGTGCCACAGAGCTACTCCTGGCCATGAGGGGACAGTCAGGAGGTGAGTAGCCCTGCTACGGTATGATTTGGTCCTTTTTTTGCTAACCATACTAATACCCATTATTTAAGCAATTATATATTTATTCCAATTCTTGATTTTTACTACTTTTATTATATTGAGATGCATTTCTTATTCTCTAGATGATTAATATTTTTACTTACGATTTGTGTCAAGCTGCATTTGGATGGAAATTGAAATTCAATTAAAAATCTGCAAAATCATCATTTTTAAAATGTTTTTGTTAGTTAAATACAATTACATTAAATGTGCTGGCCACATACGGAAAAAAGTTAATCAAACTATGTTTTACATATAAAAATGATTTATTAAACAAAGGAAGTATTATCTGTAGTTAATGAAGTCAACTGATGGTTTCTAGTCACCATGACCTTCAAGATTTTAGAACTGTCAGATCTCCTCCTATCACACCTTGTTTTTAGTCTTAGATTGGAAGAGGAAAATAAACATTCCTGCTTTTTCAGCTCCCAACAGGTTTCTCAAACTTTGAATGAACTAGTTGTTGAACTGAACTAGTGGGATGTGGAATAAACTGAAAAGAAGAAAATATTCTCTCTGCACCTGCAGAAGAGGCTACTACTGTCAAAAGCTGATTTAGCCCTTCAACAAACTCTGGTTCCAGTGCTTATTCAGTGACTGTTCAAAGAGAGTCAGTGGTATGACTTTCTTTGAAACTTCAGGAGCAAAGATGTACTGTTTGAATGTTTTTTATTTAATTTAAATGATTTTAATAGAGTATAGTAAGGTTGTCATTTTAAATGAGTTTAATTTTTAAAAGAAAAATTTATTTTAATTTAAAATCAGATTTGACATTTTAAAACATCAATTTTTTAATTTAAAAAACCCCATCAATGTTTATCTATTCTGTTACATAATCCTCTCCAGAAGTAACTGAATCTAGAGGGAGCCCCTGCTATTGAAGCTCCAATGGAGTTGTGTGTCTGTGTAGCAGTGAGCGGGGTGCAGTGGGCCAGAGCCAGGGTTCTGCATCCTGTGGGTTTCCCTAGATCCTGAAGGATCTGCCAGGTTTTGGGCTGCTACTCCATGGAAGGGGGCAGGACAATGAGAAGGAATTCTTCCCCAAGGAAAAGCTCTCAAAGATTTCCCATTTAAAAAATACCCTCCGATTAATTGTCCTCTCCAGCAATAAAGTGTGTGTGTCAGTAGGGATATAACAGCATATATAATGAATGAAGTTGGAGAATGAAGTATTTTAGCAAGATTTGTGGAAAATGGAGAGACACATCATAAAGTATTGCGCAACAGCATTTCACAATCTGTTGCCAACACTAACACATCTTCAGCATTGAGGTCTAAAGCAGGAATTATGTGGGCGGAGTTTTACAGCATATTTCTCCAGGCTAAAGACTGGCACTAGCAGAAGATCATTGCTTTAGGGAGGTATGACTGATCACATGGAACCTGGAAGTTTTGATAGATAGAAACAAATTGGAAATTTTGAGAACATTAATTAAATGATACTATATGCAGTAGCAGCTGGAATTAAATACTGCAGTTGAACACAGATGATCTCCGCAGGGATCTTTTGCAACAACAGTCTGAGGTGTACAGTGGAATTCTTTTGTTAAAGATCAGTTTGCCTGCTTTTTGTTTGTTGTGTCCAAATGATCAGTATTTGCAGCTCCATGGAATTGAGTTTCCCAAATCAAACATATGTGAAAGCAAAATTTCATTTTACAAGGATTTAGCAAATTCTAGTGCTCAAGAAGATTAGTTAGTTTATAATGGTTTCCAGTTGTGCCTTCTACAAGTTAAATTATTTACCTGCAGTCAACTGGCTCTCAAAAGGTGCAAAATTATTTCCTCTTTGAAAACATCAAAAACTGTTTCCAGTCAGATTCTAAACTAAAAGCAAAAACAAATTGATGAACACCAAAGGGTATCGGGAAAGGAAACTGAAGCAATGGTGGTGGTTTTGCATCCTGCAAGCCTAGCTCTATCTTGAGCTATGCTGTTTGCTTGCATACTATGCATTTTAAACAGACGTTCTACAGATACCGCAGACATTTTATTCTCTTGTGAGTTACATTTTACAGTCTGTTAATATGATCAACAAAATGAACAACACATGAAGGCAGTCGACTAAACTGTAGCAAATTTCAGTAAATGATGTTGAATACATTACTGAATATTAACATTTTGATTTCTTATTTTTTGTTTAGGAGATTTTTTGTGATTAAAATAGTCAATTTTTGGCAGACTTTTCTTAAGTATAAAAAGAGCTAAATCTAGGAAAGGGTCTGCATAAGAGACTTTTTGGGGGGTTTTGTAGAGGTGTGGGTAATGTGCTTTTCCAACAATGCTCTCTCAACGCCATCTGCTGGCCAGTCAGAGCATAGCACTAACATGAAGTTGTGATGTTGGGTTTTTGTTTGTATTTTTTAAGTGCTGCTAATTAGCAGTCTTAAGCTGGTTATGCTGAAGAGAGGGCCTTTTTTAGATTTTACTTGGATTTACATTTATTACAGTTAAGACAGTGGGAGAATTAGAGGGAGCCTAAATTAGGGAAGAAGGAATTTATAACATGCATAAGCTTGGTTAAACATACTTATAGCTCCAGTGATGAATTTGTACACAGTGCAATTTACATAACTTATATATAAAACTACAGCATTATCTTGCTTCTGCCAAAGCTCAAGTGGCATATTTTACACCATGAAATTAAAATACTCAAACTTCAGTTGTTTTCTATGATCAAGATAGTCATATTTTTCTGCTTTGCAACTTACCTTTTATTCTGCTCAGAGTTCATTTGTCATTTAATTAAAAATGTATTGTAAATAGAATTTTGTCTTGTTTAAAAAGTGCTAATCTGGAGGAATTTAAATATGGCAAATATAGTGAGAAAATCAGGGATTGCATCCTTGTCTCTCCCATCAGAGAACATATTCAACCAACCTATTTGAATAAATTAACACCCCCATAGAGTGGAAGGGCAGACCTAGTGCATCTCTTTGCTAAAGACTGGATTGGTTAATCCTTTAAGAAGTTACTGACCTTCCTCCAAATACAGAAAATCAAATCCTGTTTTTAAGCAAACTAGAATGCATGCTGCCATTTGTGTTTGACCTGAAAGCTAATTAGCCTTATTTTTTTAAACTGAGGATTTCCAGTGTAGAGCTTCTTTAAATAAGGGCAGGTTTATCAATTGCCATACTAAATTAACAATTGATGGCCAGTAAGAACAATTATGCTGTATTTTCATAATGTAGTGAACGTAATTGGGGGATTTTTGACACAGTGAAAAAATTAAGACTTTTAAGAAAATAATTCTTATATTTATTTGCAGATTTAATACATTTAGAGCTTTCTACATGAGACATTTTTCCTGTTAGATTGGTCTATTTGTAGTTAAACCACCATAGTTACACCAGTATAACTCCCATATGTGGATGCTCTTATTCCAGAATCAGAGTGGCTGTTTTCAGCTTTATTAAAATCCCTTCCAAAGTGACATAAACTAAACCGGAAAAAGACTCTCATGCCAGAATAAAAGAGTCCACACAGGAAGTTCTGTTGGTATAATTTATAGCAGATTATATTCATCCTGCCTTCTACCAGTATACCTTTCCCATTCAGACAAGTACTAAATCTGTGGTGGTGGTGTGTTTTGTTTTGTTTTTTTAGTACTGTTTTAAACTAAATACATGCAGCTCCAGTGATTTTTGTAGATTTCTGCTAAAGGAAATATATTCTTTTCATAAATATTGAGTGGGAGAGCCTTCAAGACTTTGTTTTGATTGTGTAATATTTTTATACATACCTAATGCATGGGATGGATGCCTTTAGAGTGGTTCTCAAACTTTTGTATTGATGACTGCTTTCACACAGCAAGCCCCTGAGTGTGACCACCCCCCACCCCACCCCCCAATTAAAAACAGAATTTTTTACATTAAACACTGTTATAAATGTTGGAGGCAAAGCCGGGCTTGGGGTGGAAGCTGACAGGTCGTGACCCCCATGTAATACCCTCGCAACCCCTGAGGGGTCACAACCCCCATTTTGAGAACCCCTGCCTTAGAAACTGACATAAACAGAAGAGCGGCAAAGAGTTCTGTGGCATCTTGTAGACTAACAGACGTATTGGAGCATGAGCTTTTGATCCAACGAAGTGGGTATTCACCCACAAAAGCTCATGCTCCAATACGTCTGTTAGTCTACAAGGTACCACAGGACTTTTTGCCGCTTTTACAGCTCCAGACTAACACTGCTACCCCACTGAAGATAAACAGAAGCCTCATGCAGCATGAGGGGCAAAGTAGCTCATGGATTTTTGGTAGCATTCACACTTTGTTTCTTCTGCTCCTCTTCTCTTCGCAGTTTGGTTATAGTATTTTGATTTTCAGATGGGTAGATGGAGATACTCATGGGAGCAGGTGAACTGCCAGCTGGGGGAGGCCAGCCCCGCTGCCCTCCCTGGCCCCCGAGCACAGGGCGGCCCCAGCCACCCCAAGTCTTGGCCGCCCAAGCCCCAGCAGCACTGAAGAGGAGCAGCCTGCCACCTGAGCTGGGACCAAGGGGGAAGGGTGAGCAGGAGGTGGCTTTGGGGAAGAGCGTAGGCTGGGCCACACGGGGTTGTTTGGGGAGGCACAGCTTTCCCCAGCCTATTGGATGTGCCACCCATGGAGATATGGTAATGTTCCTCTCCCTCAGCCCCACTCCAAATCCCCATGAAACAGAATTGCCTACTAAAAATTCAGCATTCCACTCTCCAGTTTCACTTGCATTCACAACTCTCATCTCCTGACATCTCACTATTTAGATGGACACTTTCTCTTGCATCCATTGGGTCAGAACAGACTATTGCTAAGAAGGTCATTTTATCTACAGAGGGAAATGTAAAAGTTCAAATATCTGTTGTCTCATTAGTTTCTATGAAAGATCCAATTTTATCTGAGCAGTCCAGCTCAGTTTCTCAGTGATAGGGTGGTTGTTTTTTTGTTTTTTAGCCTGGTGTAACTTTTAACTAGGTTTACCCCCGCCCTTATTTTAGTTTTTAACCTTTCTTCTCAGTGTTTTGAAATGAACAGAACTTTATTGGTCAGATTCTCTCTAGCAAGGGAATACAATTGTTACTTTTCTTTCCATCTTCTGTGCTGCCTGGAATCTGTGAGGAGACACCTTATTGATCTGGTATTTGCCCAGTTCCACAAGACAAGACTGCTCTGCTGTCTTACTGTCCCCCATCTCCCTCTTCACAGTTCTCTCGTCTCTTCTGTCCAAGAGATTAGTGTCTGGACAGAGGGGTTTTTACAAAGTCTGTTTCCCTTCCTCACCTCACTCCTCTCCTGTGTATAAAGTTTATAAAGTGCTTTGGGATTTTTTGCATGAGGCATTATAAAGATGCAAGGTATTAGTAATAACATAACAAACTGAACTAGTTGATTGAGAACAAGTAGCCAGAGGGAATAAGGTTCATTCTTTCCAACCATGAGATTTTTTTTAAAGGGTATATCACCAACCCAAGTATTAGGAAGGAACAATCATGTCAACAGTTCCCTTTGGATATGAATATACATCCTCCCAAGTCACTACTTTAAACTTTGGCAGCAAATCCCTTGTTTGTGGATAGGATGATGAAAAGAAACTGAAGTTAGTATTATGGGAACCAAAAAGCAAAGCCATTTAGGTGGTTTAAGGTTGGACTACCTGAGAGGATTGGTGGTGCGTTTATTGGACTTTTCTCAATTTTTCTCTTCTCTTCCCACCCCTTCCCCCCCCATGGTTTTTCGAATCTGGGCTCATATGGTGAGTGCCAAACAGTATAAATGCACAGTATAGAAATGCTGACTAATGCATTTATTACATATGTGTTTCTAGTTAGTATTAACCTGTTGTGATGCCCCCAGCTACATAATGATGAACTCTTGGTGTAAAGTAGCTTAACGTTATACATTATAAATCCTATCCTGCAAACTAGCCAGCCAACATCAGCATTTCACAATGTGCTAATAAGTTCTGTATATCAATAAGTGTGATCACTTGTTGCTCTTAGGACAGTGGTGAATCTATTGGCTGATAACTTTAAGGTGGTGAGAATTGTTGTTTTTCTCCCTGATGGAATGTTGAATTACAAAATTTCCATAAGTCGAGTTGTTGGTATAAAGTTCAACTCTGGTTAATTCTTTTTGATCAGCCAGTTCCTAGTAGTAATTATGTACAAAAAGTTAAATTAAAGGATCATTAAAGTTGCTAAATCAAGCAATAGGAAATGCCCAAATTAAGGTTGCCGCTGCAACTGTATTTCAGCCTCTTTGTGCATCGGCATTATGTTACAGTCTCTAGTTACGTCGTCACGTACCATTTATTCCATAGGACCTCGGCATCATTCAGTGCACAAGATGGACAGCGAATGAAGCAGAGGGTATGCAAGAAGAGAACAGACATTCTTTTATATTTAAGGCACTAGACTGGGACTGAGGAGAGTTGAATTCTCTCCTTGGCTCTGCCACGCATTTCCTACATGATACTGGCCAAGACTGTCCTAATACATATATATACGTAAGAGGGCTGAACTCAGATTGCACAGGCAGCCTTACTTCTGGCACTTACTAATTTTTTGAGTGCTTGACTTTGCAACCTTAATGTTCTTTTAATGTAACTGTTTGTATGTGATAGATAATTCTTTAGACCCCTTAAGTGTCTGTTTTAATACTCAACCAAATGACACAAAATGTTAATTCCTTACTATTGGTGCAGATCAGAGATTATGACGTATTCTTTTGCAATTGCCGTCGAACAGCTCAGCTTCATGACCAACTCATCTGTTCCCCTTATGAGAGATGACCTTATACACTAAGTCCTCTCCAGTGTAGGTAGCATTTAAGTTTTACAGTATAACTTGAAGTTTTTATGTCTGCGTCTGCCATTTTTGAAATCTCACAAAATCATTCCTTTGTAGCCAAAGATACCTGTTTTGATTCTATCCTTTTCTCCTACTTCTATTAGTAGACACTGGACAAAACTAGTGGACACTGTAGTTATTTTTTTCTTCTTACTAGAAAATAATTGTTGTTAGACTTTTTTTTTTTTAACTGCTACATCCCATCTCAGTGGAAAGCTTTCCTTCTTTAGTTTCAACAAACTGATTTCTTTAATTAACCTTTTTGTAGTTTTTTTCCAAAGGATCCATGATTAGTTTCTTTATTTTTTTCAATATTGTTTAAGATATTAAAGCAGGGTGTATTAAATCAAAGTGATTTAAATGACTGTTAATCCCAATTTAAAACAAGTTTTCCTTTTTGCTGACTTTAATCATCAGTTTTAATTATGTTTTGGATTTGTACTTTTTATTTTCCTAAAGAAAGGTTGATTCTGACTAGTTGGTAACCGTTAAATATGTTGATTTGCAACTAAATAGAGCCTCTACACTAAATTTGGTGTGCATTTTTGCTGATCAGGATACACTATACATATTTATTTAAGCAATTATATAGCTTCATTTATATTTATTCAAATTCTTAACTTTTACAGTTTTGTTATGGTAAATGATGCATTTCTTATTTACTAGATTAATTTTTTATTTGTGATTTGTGTGAAGCACTGTTTGAACTCAAAATTAAATGTACAAAACCAGCATTTGATTTTTTTATTATATATGACTCCCTTAAAAGTAGTGAACACACACATTTTTCTTATCAAAGTTTATCAAAACGTGTTTTGCATTTAAAACTGATTTAATGAAGTATCATCTGTAGTTAGTGAATCAAATTAATTGTTTCTGGTCACTCTATCTGTCAAGATTTTAGAACTATTAGATCTCAACCTCTTACACCTAATTATTATTCATAGGTTGGAAGAGGAAAACAAGCTTTCCTGCTTTTTTCAGTTCCCAGTTGATTTCATAACTTTGAATGAACTAGTCATTGAACCTAACTAGTTGAATAAATTGAAATGAAGAAGCTACTGCTGTCAAAAGCTGGTTTAGCATTTCAGTAAACACGGGTTCCAGATGCCTAGCCAGTGATTTCCAGCAGTTCAGTGGTTTGACTTTCTTTAAAGCTTGGCAGAATACATGTACTGTGTAATATTATTTTTGGTATTTAATTTACATGATTTTAATAGATTATAATACATGTAGGCCTTAACATTTAGGTTTTCAATTTCAAATTTAAAGTGTGTTCATTTAAAAAAAAAAAACAACACCTGTATTTAATTTAAATAAAAATATTTGATCGATCGATTAATTTAAAACTTTGGGGTTTTCTCAACCTACCAAAGTGCTATTCTTCCTGTGAAATATGTAACTGTATTTGTTGATATGAAAAAGAAGCTGGAGTTATCCTCTTAAACAATGAACAGAGCATGGTATCCTGTTTAGTGCTGTTTACTCATGAGTTGTCAAAAGAGAGATTCATATCTTACGTAAGCTTCAGGGTATAAATATACTCAGTACATTCAGCATTGATTTTCTTCATATCCTAGAGAAAAGAAAAAAGGAAAAGAACATAAATTGGACAAGAAAACTGAAGTAGTTTGTTAGATTATTTATTAGTATATGTATTAGTATATGTACAGAAAGTAAGAAAGATGCATACAAATGTTTAACACGTGCAAGTTTCTTGTTGCACGATTTAGCTCCCTTCTTGGGAGTGAAATTCAATGAAATAGGACTCCAATTTGAAAAACAAACAGTAAGCATACAACAAAGGATAAGCGATAAGCACACAACAAAGGATAAGCAATTAAATGGTTAGCCAGAGGCTGATAGAAATGTATGGGAAGAGTGACATGTGTTAGCAGGAAATCTAAACTTGACGTTAATCTGAAGCTTTCTACAGTTTAAGTTGCAATAGAAATTATGATTTTAAAAAAATCTTTCTGAAGGAGATAAATGTCTGAAACTTCAGACCTGCGTACATAGAATGAATTGTATAGTACAAGTAAGAGAGAGACTGATGGCACTGTTAATGATGAATTGTAATTTAAAGAAAGAAAAGGAGGACTTGTGGCACCTTAGAGACTAACCGATTTATTAGAGCATAAGCTTTCGTGAGCTACAGCTCACTTCCTCAGATGCATATCGTGGAAACTGTCCTCCTTTTCTTTTTGCGAATACAGACTAACACGGCTGCTACTCTGAAATTTAAAGAAAGTTACTGTTTCTCGACTTCAGTAGTTTTTAAAATCTGCCTTTTGGGGGGATAATGTATGAATGTATCTATACGTTAGCATCAGAAAATTCAGTTCTTTGTCTTCTTCCTATTGTAATACTGATATTTTTAAAATTTATACATATTCTTATATAGCACATACCATCTAATTTCCATAGTAAAAGAATCAAATTGGTGACACCACATACAATTTCTCACCAGGCCTTATCAACAGCTGTGTGTCAACAGGGAAAAACAGTTCTAGATTGGAAAAATCTGAGTTTTTTAATACAAAGAAGTGAATATTTCCTTATTTAGTGACCTAGCAACTGTTTTTAATTTAACCTTGCTGTAGGTACATGTCACTTTGTATTAATACATTTCACTTTCTTTACAGAGACCACATTCCTTCTCTTCAGAATTTACCATTAACTGTTTCAGTGCTTCAGAGGAACAGCCGTGTTAGTCTGTATTCGCAAAAAGAAAAGGAGTACTTGTGGCACCTTAGAGACTAACCAATTTATTTGAGCATGAGCTTTCGTGAGCTACAGCTCACTTCATCAGATGCTGCAGCTTCTGTGATTACTAACTTTTAAAGATTGTAACAGTCTATTTAATTTTTTTATTGTGTCTAATCTTAAAATCAGCTTTCAGAAATGTGCTGTATTTGGTTTCAACTTAAGTTGATTAAAAAAACCCCAAATAACTGAGTTTACTGGACTAAAACTTTAATCTTATTAAATACAAAAAATGTTTTTCAGATTTTAAAAATATTTAAAGCTTTTTTAGGAAATTTCTAAAATCATTCAGTTCTGAAGGGTGGAGGGGTTACCTTCATGGTAGTTTTAGGTGTGTCTTAAAGCTACTGTAAAACTGAACAAATCACTGAGTAATTTTCTGTTGGTCTTGGAATTCTATGTAAACCTTTACAGACAGTGAAGACACAGTAACATGAGAATTAGCCTCTTCTAGAGGCTAATGGGTTGTAGATGAGGTAATATATTAATGAGTAATAGTGAAGAAAGTTGTAAGAGTTCTTGTTTACCCCCAAGGTCTTTTTACAGAGAGTAACGATTAACTGTATGTTTATCTATATCATTGCCCTCATCTAAACGGAATCGTAAATGCTTAATTGTGTATCATAGTTCCTATGCTGCTGACAATTAATGGAGATTCTTCTTTGACTCTAAAGTGTCCTGTGCTTTTTAAGCAGGAGGAACAGAGTTCTGTCTCTGTTGTTCCCATGACGTTCCTAGTGGCCATGGTATGCAGGACAGGGACAACTTTTGAAGTCCTAGTTGACTACATTGTTGTAATTCATTACCAAAAATATTAGTAATTTTGTATTGTAAAAATATATCAATCCTGTAGTTACCTAAATTGTTGCAATGTGTATTAGATATTAGTGTACTGACTGATTTAAAAAAAAAATCAAAGCACATCATTTAAAATATTTTCTAAATATAAATAATTCTCATGATTTGTTCTCATAATTTAGTACCCCACAGATATTTTTTAACTTATAAAAGAAGGGGGAAGAGACCATGCTGCAGCCAGGCTACCGCTAGTAGATCAAGTTTAAGGAAGAAAGCTTAGCAAGAAGTTCCTTTTTTTCCAACTTGTATGGGTTTTTCTCCAATTTGTTTCAAACTACCTTTCTGTAGTATCCTAGAAAATGTTCCTTATTTCAAGATTCTCATGTGGTAGTAATCTCTTTGCTGCTTTAGTTAATGGGTGTAATGCATGTGGATTTGTAGATATTTCTAATGGAAGTATATGAAAAAAAGCATTAATTTTGACTATGGTGCCACTGAGTCCAATAACTAGCTGGGATGTTACGTTCCAACCACTTCGGTCAAGCCATGCTAATTGTAATTACCAGAGATGCTAGTATTCCAATACTAAATCTGTTTCATTTCTATTCACAGCTATGTCATCTTATCTTTTAATTGTTAAATCTGAACTGCCTGGTGCAATTGCAGGATTCATAAGTGGAAATGACAGCGGGTAAGAGAAAAATGTTTCAAACATTATATAATGGAAGAAAGCAAGTCCTGTAGAAGCAGTTCAGCTCTGTTTCAAAGTATGGATACCAACATTTCCCTTTGATTTCACATGCTAAAAAAATTAGTGATTTACAGGAGTTCCTGGAACACAGAATACTGTTGGCATGTTTGAGTTCTTCATCCACATACGAAAATAGAGCCTGATTCTCTTCCCTCATAAATTTCACATTGCTTTAACTCCATAGATTTTAGTGAAGTTATTCCCAACTAGGAAATTAAGCCTGTAATTTCTGAGCTTGATTTTGCAGCCTTTGAAGTCAAAACTCCATCCAAAAAAAATCTTTTTCTATATTAGGGAGCAAGAATCTTGTGAGAACTGAGCTTGAAAGGAGAAGGCAGAAAAAACCAAAACGTTTAAACTTCTGTCATGTTATCACTTTGCATATTGTTAAACCGCAATACAAAACCCACCAGGCATTCAAATTTAAATATTTGTTGTCTTGCTTCAATAATTGGACTTGTCTTGAGAAACATGCCAAGTTTTCAAACATGGTTTATAATTCCCCAACTTGGCTTCCATTAAAGAACTTATGCTTTGGAAAAACAACTATATAGTTGTATATAGCAGGCAATGTACTTTAGATCTGAATCAGATCCATCACAAGAAAACTGGCTCTCCTAAGAAAAACGTTCCAGCTTCAGCATTAGAATATCTTATTTTGGTTGTTACAGTGCTGTCACCATTCATGTCAATATGTTTTAGGTTGTGTTATGGCTGTTTTGCAAACTCTTATTTTCGGAGATTTTTTTCACTCCGTTATAACATTTTTCTCTGGGCTGAAGCTCAGTATACAAACTCTAACAGAGAGACACTGTGTATGCCAGTGATACAGACACAGTACATAAATGTTGTAGTACTTACTTTAAAAAAAAAAAATTTTTGCTTTATTTACATCTTTCAGTTTGATACTTTTATGTTGGTTATAATTAAAAACTGTCACTTAGGGAAAAAGCAGTCTGTGATCGTCTTAATTTTTTTCAAAATAATAGAGGTCATTAACCTATTAAAGCTCTGTATAAATGGTAGTGTTTTGTGTTTGCTTTTAATTTGGAAAATATTGCCATAAGCTTGAAAAAAAGATGTAATTGTTGTCTTTAACATTGTAACTAATGTCATCTTCCACCTTCAACCTGATATTTTAAGCTCTCTCTGAGCACTGTGACATTAAGCATATTGAATTGATTGGGTAAGTATTGTGGAAAAAATTCTTTATTTTTGCTGTCTGATATTTTTACTTTTATTTTACTTTTAAATAATGGTTGTGTTCCTGCAGAGTTGATTCCAACAAAAATTTGTAATAAGGTTCGTAGTAACTTTTAATTATCGTGTCATAATTATTGGCATTCATATAACAGTAGACTCTAGAGGCCCCAATCAGGAATGTGGTCCCATTCCGCTAGGCACTTTACAAGCATATATAGTGACACAGTCCCTGTCTGAAGACCTTACAGTCTAGAAGAAAGAGTTGTATTTCTTAATGTGCCAAAATTTCTGTCTGGTACAGACTCCACCAAACTTTGCTGGTTGTCGTGTAAATAATTCATATGCTCAAAATGAGAAGGCTACCAGAATATGTATCTTACCTGAAACACACTGAGGGTTCCTTTGGTCTGATCCATTTCCATTTGAAGTCAATGGGAATCTTTCCACTGACTTCTGTGGGCATGATCGAATTCCCATAATCTGTTCCATCTAAAAAGCGTATTTTGAAATTACTGATTAAGCCACAATCAAAGTGCATACACTGAACTATGATTTTTTTCCTTGTTTTTTTTCTGCATGTCCAAAGCCTGTTTGCTTCATCTATAACTTTTAACTTTTGTTAAAAAAAAAAAAACAAAAAACTTCACACAGCAGCCTGAATTGTCATGTTGGAGCAGAACCTTTAATATTTTTATTTTCTTTGGTCCATTTGTTGAAACCTGAATGTATACCTCTTTGGTAGTTAGTTTGTAAAATTGTAGGAAATAATCAAGCACCCAAAATATGTAATTGAGTATCAAACCTAAAGGTAGTCTTTAAATATGCAAGGGACATGAATATTGGGTGGTTGATTTAACTAATTATAGTAGGAAATTTGTTTCCAGATGTGGTTACATGACAGTTTTGTTTCTGTTAAGTCAATATGGCATCTGATATGCTTTCATTTTGGTGCATGGTTTGTCTTGTACTTCAGTTAGTTTAGCAAATTCACACACTTGAAACATCACTATCTGTGAAAAATTAGTTTTATATGCATGTATAGGATCTAAATATGTATGTGTGAAATGTATTTAGAGTATGTGTATGCATGTAAATTTTTCTGTTGAGGAAGTTAAGCACATGTGTAAGTGTTTCCAGGCTTAGGACCATAGTTTGCAATGTGCCTTAATGCCTATTTTGTATATTTTTTAAAAAAGTACAGTATACACACTTGTTAATTGTAAATAGAAATGTTTCAATCATTCTGAATAACAAGAACTCCATATATTTTTTGATGACATGAACGTAGTTTAAAACACAGACTGCGTCAAAATGTTGTAATTTGTGAGCTCTCTGTTAACATTTAATGACCCTGTCAGGAGGTTATGATTGATGCAATTAAGTTGTCTTGCCTGTGTGTTGCATAACTGATATGGACTGAGAGTAAGAACCTAATTTAGAACATATGATGGTCTTGTCCTATTCTATTTGGGAATGAAATTAAATCAATTTATAAATGTCTGTTTTTAGTTAAAATATGGAAAAAAGAGAACATCTGCTTGCCAAAACATTTGCAGTACAGCTAAAAACTTATACTTCATATTTCATACTTGGAACATTTTTATCATAGAGGAGTAAAGTTACAGCTCAAACCAGTTTTATAGGAAATCTAAAAACTTTCATTTTGAGAGAAAATGTTTTTATACTATAATACTTTATGGAAAAACTTGGGGGGTGGTTTGATCGCTGATATTTCATTGTTAATTTTTAATAAAAAATAACTTCCATATTTCAAACTAAAACACTTTAAGAATCTTTTTGTAATACTTTCTTTTTTCTGATTTGTATTTCATATGTTGTAGTGGTATTTTATATGGTTTCTTATTTGTTTTTTCAAGAACACATTTTCCAAACATAATAGTATTGATTAGTATATGCTAACCAAAAAAGTTTTGTCCTCCTAACTCATCAGTGGTTAAAAGTACTATAATCTATTGATTGTTTAGCTGTTGGTTTAGACAGTCATGTGGCTTAAAACAAATGCCGCACATATACTGCAGCTAAGGTACTTCAGCTTACCACTCACTTAGCGCAGCATTTATGGTCCATTTACTTAACCCCCTCTATTAATTTTAAAGCTCGTCAGCCACCCTGTGGGAAACAAATTATGACAAACTGTGAATTAAAATGACATGTAAATATATTGGGGGCACACTTTCAGGGAATGACCTCAATAAAGTACTATGTAAATACAACATTTTAAAGCAAATATGAGGGACAAATTGTAAACAGTGAGAAAACTGGCCCTATATTTAGCCAAGATGGCTGCTGCTATTACTGCTGGAGCTCTGCTGTTGTCTAGGCTGTGTGGTGTTAACTGACACTGCTCCTAAGGGCTGCAAATAGCAAAGTTTCATTAGAAAGTACCTGAAGCTGTAGCACATCTAGGCAACAATATATTAAAAAAAAAAGTCTGTTTCTACAGAAATTTTCAATACATAGCAAAATGGTCACTTGACTTGGAAGTGTGACCTCCAGTTGGCAACAATGCTATAAGCTTGTTGGCTCTGGGCTTTTTTATCCCACTATACATAACTTTTTTTAAAAACAGGACCGGTAGTTGTCCATATAAGTGACAGTACTTTTTCTATGAAACTCAGGTCATCTGCTTTTTTTAAATGATGTCTTGCGGGCACTACCTGTGTATGAAGTGCTAACCATATCCTGGACTACCAAAACTCTGAGGCCAAAGGCCAAGGTGTTCATAGGTAATAAACCTGAAGGCTGATGTGCAAGGTATTTATCAGTCAAGGATATGGTGGTTATTACCAGGTTAGCAGGGAGCACCCTCTGTTACTGTTTTTAATAAAAGCAGCAAAAGGTCCTGGAGCACCTTATAGACTAACAGACGTATTGGAGCATAAGACTTCAGGTTCTTTGGAGAAGGGACTCTTTGGGCAGAAGGGAGAAGTAGGGTCTTTAAAAAATCATTATAATTATTTATTTTTTTTAATGAAGTATGCTTGTTTGTAAGTTAGCTGTCCGTGTTGGGAATCTTGGAGGTGGAGATGAGCCAAGGTCATGTGGGAGAAACAGGATAGGGAAAAGAGTGGGAAGCTGAGGTGGCCACTTTTGTTTTGGTCCTATGGATGTGTGGTTCTAGTCAATCAAATTGCAGCTGGTATATTGTACAGATGTTGATTTAACCATGGTCCTGGAAATCCCAATGCTGGGATCCACTACTTTGTCTTAGCTCAGGGTTTTGCATACTGCATGGTTATTAAGAAGTAATCATAGCTGTGTAAATCAGGCCTCTTCCACCAATGTCAATGCAAGTATTTGCCTACCAGAAAACTGTCAACAGTGTTGGTCATTCCTGTATTCTGACCGTTGGAGAACTCAGTTTCAATACAGCCATATATGTGAGCTTAAAATACAAATCCTTATAGTGAGCATGATGATCTAGCCATACTGAATTAAAAAAACATATTTTTATCCTAAGGATTATTTGTCCAAGATAAGTGTTTACTAAGGTAATATATGTATATTTTAGGGCCTTTGAACTTTGTGCAATTTATAATTAAGTTTTTCAATAGGTCATGGTATCTTGACGGCAGAGTGCTGTTACTGATTACTTCAGTCTGCATTGTTTTTCCTCTTGCACTTCTTCCAAAAATTGGTAAGTAATTTAAGGAAAGAAGATAGTATTATTCTATTTTAGTAGCAATTACAACTGAGGACTTAAAAACCTTAATGGGTTATTTATTTATTTTAGCTGGCAGGGGGTTGGTAATGGTAGGGACTATTTAAGTTATTGTAGCATGTTCTGCCTTCCAGGCCTGCCTAGTTAACCTATTACTTGGGTTGCAATAGTATTTTGTACGCCATACTAAAATAAAATCTTTACAGCAGAACATTAAAGAGCTGCATTTACTTACAGCATGCCATTAGTGGTAAGCCCGTTCTAATTCTGCCCTACAAAACTACATAAATGATCTGTGACAGGCAGTTGGAATGTTGTTATTCTGAGTCTTAAGCCCCAGATACCAAGCACTGTAATAGAAAACATGCCTAAAATGTAAAGCTTTAGCTGTACATTAGGATCAATTTTCTTATAAATTGCCTTTTATTTTTACTGTTATTTTACAGGCTTTCTTGGCTATACAAGTAGTTTATCATTTTTCTTTATGGTGTACTTTGCTCTTGTGGTAAGTTAAAAATCAGTGCTCAGCTTATCTAGCTAACATTTTTCTTATTGTTTAAATGCTTTTATAAGTCTTTCCTTTTTTTTTCTTCTTTTTTTAAAGTTCTCTGTAAAACTAAGAGTTTTCTCTGTGTCCCGGCATACACTTTTTTGGACAGGATAAGTGTGTTTTGCTGAAGAGAGATGAAAATATGTATGAACTTTAAAACATGTGAAAAGATTTAGAATAATTATATTTTGGTCTGGTAAATGTAACAATATTTTTGTTTTGCTGACATGGCAGTGAAAACTGGCATGTACGCTTCATTTTCCTACTTGTGGAATGGAATTCTGTTTTCTTAGCTTCTAACTATTACTGTAACTAGCACAGGAAGAAAATGTCATATTACAAGTAAATTAAATTTACGTGTAGAATGAAGCGAGACAGTTCAAAGTGAAACTGCTCAAAAAGAATCCAAGAGAACTAGAACTTAGGCAAGTTCCATTAATACATCAAACACCTTCTTTGCAACTGAACGGAAAACTTCTTTCCTCTGAGCCATTTGGGGGATTTTTGACCCTGATATTCCCCAATTGTGGGCTCTGTAAAGGAAACAGAACCAAATATTGGAGCTGAGATCTGTTATGCAGCCCTAGGAAGAGAATTGTGCCTTAGAATTGCATTGCTTTTTACTGAAGAGAATATACAGTTGCTAATACATAAATGTAATATTTAGTAGGATCAAGAAGGTATGTAAACAAGAGTCCTATTTAGAAGCATGGCAAAATGCCCCCTCCTTTACTCTGGCTTGCATTGACTTGCACAGCAGACTTATTGTATAAAAGGATAAACATTGTGGAAAATGAGTCGAAAGAACGTGCCATCCAGGAGAGCAAGGCAGCCCATTAGGAACTGAACCGTGTGATAAAACCAAACTTCAAAGCTGACCAAAACAGCTCCTTAGGGGATCTGTCAAGAAGTGAAATGCTCTTATGGGGAGGTTGGGAGGTAATCTTCTTCAGCTTGGTATTATGGAGCAACAATAGCCTCTCCGTAATTAACAAGGCTGAAAATGAGTTTACATTATTAGCTCAGTGTTTGACCTCCCCTCTAAAATATGTTTTAAAAAAGTTACCACCCTCAAGAATTATTGGTTAGATCTGGGGCTGAGGTAGGTGCAGTGAGTTTTAAAATGCATTCTGTGGTCCTTTTACATTTAAAAGGAAATGTATGCAGTTTTCAGAAATAAGACATTACGATGAATGAACAGATCTGAAAAAAAAATTGGTTTAAAGAAATGTATGCATAGAACCATAAGAGATTAACATAAACTATAAGCAAGATTCACATGTGGATACTGCAGAGGTAGAAAGCATTTTGGTTCCAGGCCCAGAACTTGTGTGTGTGGCTAGGAAACCCTATGTATTTCAGGGATGCGGAGGGTACTATATTTCTTATGAAGCTGTAAAAATTGCACATTTCTGCCTTAGTTCGTAAATGACAACTTAGGAACTACAAAGAACAGTAAGTGAGGCCATATGCCATTATGTATTTTTAAAGAAAAATAATACTGTTAGGCAAAAATGTAAGGTGATGGTTTTTTGTTTTTTTTAAAAACTGCTACTCTGAAAATCTGGAAGCTGTATGAAATACAATTTAGTTTTCATAGTTAACTGCTTTGAAGCAGGTGATATGTACTATTGAAATACATGTTGTAGTTTGCACAGTATTAATTTCTGTCATGACAGATGTACTTCAATTTGTTGCAGAAGAAATCTGCCCCAGTCATTGGAAGTAATGCCCTTATTTTACTTATACAATAATTCTGTACAGTCAGCTTCATGCACATACTGTCTCCTTCAGCTTTTGCGTGTGAGCACAAATTTAATATGCCCTGCTGCAGGGATAGGCACCATATATCGCTCATGTCTTATTTAAGCAACATGGTCTAGTGCAGTGGTTCCCAAACTGTGCAGCACTCCACCCTAGGGGGCCATGGAGGAAAGTTCAGGGCGGCGTGGAGTGGGGCCCAGCAGGCTAGCCCCCATGGTAGAGGGGGGCAAAGAGGGAGCGGCACCCAGCTCTGCCTCCGTGCCTGCCTTCAGCCCCAGCTCCTCTGCTGAGCCAACTGTGCTGTAATGGAGGGGCACGGACAGATTCCATTACTGGTAAGGCAGGGGCACAACAGGAAAAGTTTAGGCACCACTGGTCTAGTATATAGGGTATTGAACTGGGTTCTATTCCTAGATCTCTTTCCTGCTGTGTTACCTCAAGCAAGTCTCATCTCCTCTCTCTACTTCAGTGCCCTCATTTGCAATGGAAATAATTAAACTTCCCTGCATTTGCAAAGTGCTTTGAGTTTAGCTGATGAAAAATATTTTAAAAGCTTCTAAGCTGCATAATTTAAGACCTATGTTATTGCTGCAGAAGGGTTTTTTTCTGTCTGTGTTGCAGGGTTGCATGAATAGCATGCCATGTACCCACTATTCCCTCTGGCCACACTTTTGCTGGGGATACTGCATGAGAGTGGGGAGCTTCTAGTCATTGCTTTCTTGAGAATGCCACGTTTGTACATGTACCTCAAGAACAGTTCGTGTAGGGTCGAAAGCTTCTCTCTCTCTTTCTCAGCAATAGAAGTTTGTCCAATAAAAGATATTACTTCATCAATCTTGTCTCTCTAGCATGTTTGTACAGGTAGAGTTTCAGAGATAAAAGGACAGATCTCTTCCATTTTATCCCTGTCATGAATCTGACCCCTTATTATTTCAAGTTTAAAGCCTGGAGCAAGTGATATAAAGAATTTCTAACACCTAAAAATAGGTAACTAGAATGGGAAATGTGGACAGAGCCATAAATACAGTGACAGGAAGAATGTAACTATAATTATAAATCGACTCATGAGAGGGAAAGTGTCATATTTTTTTTCCTTAATTTCCTTCTAATTTTCGTCCCCACCCCATGGACCTGTCGAAACCATCAGTGTGAGTAAAACTCCCTATAGATTTCTGGGAAATATTAGGGTTTTAGTTTGGGGAGTTTTCTTTTCCTGCTTTTGCCATTTAATTACAACCACGTTTCTGCCCTTGCAATGTTAGACCTCCTTTAATATCTAATTAACTGGCTGGGTGGAATGATGTTGACAGCATTTTCTCTCAAATCTTTTTGATCTTCCTTGCCCAGCTCTCCAATAGACAAGCAGGTTGTTTGTAAGTGCCTTGTATTACTGTGTTTATCAATATACTCATGTTCTAATTATTTATATAATACCCCAGCTTTCAGGCAGTCTTGAAAAAATTAAATACACGCTGTCTTTACAGGTTGTAATAAAAAAATGGTCCATCCCTTGTCCACTGACATTAAACAGCTCTATAGAGATCTTACAGGTAACATATATGCTATTTTGAAGCTTTTATATCTTTTTAGTAATATAAATAATTCTTTCTCTACATCAAAACCCTCAGGTTAGTAATATTTTATAATTTAAAAAATAGTTGATAAATCCTTAGTTCCTTTTCATTCATAGAATATTGGTACTCTTTAATTAGCATGATTTTATTAGCTTGAAACAATGTGATCTAATGTCTGTGGTTTGTAGTCAGTCATTTAATATGTCATTTCCCTTTTTTTGTGTATTTATCTTGCACAGATTTCATATTCTACTGAGGATTGTAAAGCAAAGCTCTTTCATTTTTCTAAGGAGGTAATGTGCTGTGTATCTTAATAACAGGTGGGGTGCGCAGAGGTTTTGTTTTTTTAATGGATATGAACCCTGCTGGCATAGGGCATAAACCAATGTTTTTTAAAGGAATAGCTGTAGGTTGGGGGTACCCACATATGCCTCTAAGTTGTTCTCCAGAGTCTCAGCCTTCATTTAAAAAAATTTTCTAGCTGTTAGTTGTGCAGAAGAAAAATCACACCCCTGACAGTTTTACTGATAAAACTTTTTGATTATAGAACAGCCTTCAGACTTCATTTGCAAAAGCATTTTTTTAGGTCTTTCAGGTTTCTGAATGCTGTAACCAATTTTTAAGAGAGACAAATACTGAATTTTTTAACTAAAAGTTCAGGGCTGGTTAAAGGAGTCAATAATTTGACACAGTAATGTTGCATGTTATAGACAGCTGTACTTATAATTTGGTAAGTTTCATACTATATAAATAACCAATTGTAGTATTTTTCCGACCCTATGTGCCAAATCCTACTTATCCTACTTATGGGAGTAGGCTCAGGAGCTAAAGTGGAAGAACCCACATGAGTAAGGTGAGTAAGATGTGGCACTTTTGGGCTTTATATATCCAAAAAGAGTCTTGTAGCCCGTACCCTCCACTGTCAGGAGGGTGTTGGCTGATATACCGGAGTTCTCAGCTGAAATGGCACAGTTGCATGAAACAATTGGGAAACCCCCATTATCTAGTATAGAGTTTATCCAGAAGCATTAGTCCAAAACCCCTCCCACTGATTTCAGGCATTGGATTGAGGCCATGAAGTAGAATCTTAGGTTCACTCAAATTAATTTACAGCTGTTTATAGTGAGAATTTTTTTCTTTGTTTCTCTCCCCCCCACCCCTCCTTTTAGAGTGCTTATGCCATTCCAACCATGGCCTTCTCGTTTCTCTGCCATACCTCAGTATTGCCCATTTACTGTGAGCTCCGAAGGTAACATATGGAAAGCAAGTAATGTTGAAATATAATGATAGTGTTTTTTTAATTCAACCAAAGTTGTCAGAAAATCTGTTCCGTATTCAACTGAGTGCGGTTGAACAATGACAATTTATCCTTTATATATTAGGCAAAATTTTCATCTGAGGCAGCACTGGCATTTTAGGCTATGTCTACGCTACAAACTAGGGGTGTGATTCCTCTGCTTATATGCACATAATTGTGTTTGCTTAATAAGAGCTAGCGAGTATGAATTGTAATGTAGCCGTGATGGCATGGGAACCGACAGCAGAGGCACAACTGACCTATGCCATGCCAGATATGTCCCCACTGTTTTCAAGCAGGTTTGTACTCAGCACAGCTCACCCCTGCCTCTGCTGTCCATGCTTCCACGGCTAAACTGCTGTTTATACTCACGCTAGCTCTCATCAAGCTACTTGCAAATAGGTGTACACAAGCAGGGGAATCACATGCCTCGCTTATAGTGTAGACATAGCCTCTGATTATATTTGTAGCAGAGAAACTAGCAAATACGTTTTCATTGTCTACTGGGAAAAAAACAAAATCCACAGACATTTACTTGCTGATTTTTATAGCAGCCAGAGAGCCTGCATTTGGCCAAATCTGCACTGTTACGATAGTCACCACCACCATTGGTGTGGGCTCAATTGATAGGATACTGGACTAGGTTCTATTCCTGGCTCTGCCATTGACTTGATGTGTCATCTTGGGCAAGTCAGAACTGGGAGCGCGGGGGTGGGGAGTTCACCTCTGTGTGCCTCAGTTTCTATGTCTGTAAAATGGGGATAATGATACTTGTCTTCATGTGTGAAGTGATTTGAAATCTGCAAATACAGTGACCAGCAAAGTATTGGGTAATGATAAACCACAGGGGTTCATCCCTGTAAAATGTAAATTGCAAGATCATTCTAAAGATAAACTGCTATGTGTTCAACACCTCAAACCATACATTAAACCATAATAATTATTCGGGGATGGGGGGTGTTGTTTTGCATTTTAGTCCATCAAAAAGCAGAATGCAGAATGTAACCAATACAGGAATTGGTCTGAGTTTCCTACTCTATTTTGTGTCTGCCTTGTTTGGGTACCTTACTTTTTATGGTAAGTATGTTCTTAACAATTCTTTAGAGGTCAAGATAATAGTGAAGAATGTTCTGGCTTATCATGTACTGCATAATACATGTACTGATTCAGCCTGCTCCCAAGGATTTTTTCATTTGATTTGTGTGCTAAATAATTCATTCTGTTTGCAAATATATAAAGCCTACTATAGAATGCATATGAAGGAATAAAATATTTGGGGTATTTAAAATAAGGCCTGTGTTGCACATATGAAATAATTAAGCCACTTAAGCACCAGTCCTGCAAAGGCTTACAGAGGTGCCTAGCTTTGTAAAAATTAACTTCAGTATGGTTGCTCAGCGTGTAAGTTAAGCATGTATGTAATTCTTTGCCGGATAGGGGCCGTAAACACTATACAAGTAAACCGTTCACTTAATTAATTGGGATTAGTGAAATATCTTCTAAGATCATGCCTATGTTAGAGAAGCTTGACATGCTAATTACCATTCGGTCAACCTGTAGCACAACAGGGCCTGCTGTGCCTTTCACCAAGGGCTGGGTCAGTAGCAGGATGACCCTGGGAGCACGGAGGTATAAAGGTGGATTACAGTCACCTTTGCCTCTCTCCAAAGCATTGCCAAGAGCAGCATGGACACATCACATAGGCCATGATAAGATGTAGGTTTCTTGTATGGATTTATTTGAATAGAAATCTGTTTGATTAATGAAACAAAACCAAAAGTTTAAACGAACACTCCAAGAAAGCTTTACTAAAACAGCCTCACTAATTATTTGTATCATAGATTCCTACACACAAAGTGACTTCTTAAAGATACTGCTGCTATCTGCAACAGAAAGGCAAACCAGAGGAAGCACAAACACAAAATGATACATAGAGTATGAATTACTGTGGTCATAGAGACCAAGGTGTGCATTCTGTTGAAGGTGTCTCTCTCTTTAAAGGACCCTTGCCATTTTGTTAAGGGTGAGGATGGGGAGGGTGGTAGTTATGTTTTGTTAGTGAATTTTTGTATTTAAACAGAAAATGAGGAATTCCAATTATAAACTTGTCCATATAAAAATCATCCTATCTGTTCAGTAGACTCCTTCAGTTCTGCTTTTCTGTAGATTTTGCATGGCAGTATGCTGCAGCAGCAGTGTAATAACTATGCAATTGATGATGGAGTTCTTGAACACTTTGAAGTGCCATTTTTTGTAGCTGGGGCTTAAATATAGGTGACTTAATAGCCATTCTGGTAGGCTTGCTTCTCCCAAATACTTAGACAGATTTCAGAACTCTTAACTACACAATGGCTTTCTTTTTTTAAAGGTCTATCATAACATTGTCAGAAGTAGGTGAGTGTCCATTTAATATAGCAGTTCAGTCTTCCTGTAACATATAGATAGAAGCTACCTGTATCAGTGTGGTATGTCAACTGTGTGATAGTGTTTGCAGTACCCTGTCATATAATGTCATGGTGCTATATCTTTCCAAGAGCAAGTTGTTCAGCTCTACATGTGTCCAGCTTTATTTTCACGATTGTACATTTTGTTCCTAGATCGTGCATGCCAAAGTTGTATTCTCTCAAGTTTCCATCCAGCAATCTGGATCAACTGCCCTCTGCAGTATGGTAGCATTATACAAACATGAAAACAACAAGGAGGTCTGGTGGCATATTAAAGACTAACAGATTTATTTGGGCATAAGCTTTCGTGGGTAAAAAATCCACTTCTTCAGATGCATCAACAAACATGGTCACTGAAATGCATTACTGACCTGCGTGAGGATTCTTCTTTCAAATTGCTTCTCAAAATTCACTCCTCTCATGAAGTTAACATGTGTCAGTCAAAATAAATAAAACTCTCAGCACAACAGTAGGGGGGGAAATTCTCTTAAGAGAACCCTTGTCTCTCTGGGTATTTTGTGTTATCTGTTTAGAATGTCTGTGGGCTCGGGACAGTCTGGCACAACAACAGTCCTGTTGACACCTACCAAATAATTACTGATCTGCAGAGGAAATTGCTTTGAGTTCTTGCAAAAAAGCACGCTGCCTCTTCAGAGCATTAACGTATTTCTCTTGTAGGCACAACAAATTCCTATTATCAATTAAATGGTGGAGACTAGCAGTCCCTACCTCAGTGCCTTTGCTATTGGTATAGGACTGCTCCTGCCAGCTTTCTAATCTGACTTTTACTGCCTTCCTGCAAATTAGCTTCTCCCCCCCCCCCCCCCCCGATTCCCCTTTGTCTGGATCTGACCGTGACTGAGCAAATAAGTTACCTGGGCTTCCCCTCAAATGATAAAAGCACAGCCTGATTCACCTTGCTGCCTAGCACCATGTCAGATTGGTCAATGCAACATGGGCTAGTTCCACCAAATGCTGGCTCTTTCCACATGGAAGAAAGTTGAAACAAACAGCCTACGGGAGAATGTGGGTGCTGAGTGCCACTGCAGAAGACCACTGAAGCTGATTCCAGGGTGGGGTTCCTGTTCATTTTGTTTCCAGATAAGCCCCCAGCAAAAAGGGAAAGGAAGAAAGAGCACTGAAGTCATGTCCTGGAGACCATGTTCCTGGTCCCTTATGCAGTAGACCTAATTGGAGCCTTGCTTTGCCTTGACTCCAGCCCTTAACCTTTACTTTGATTGAAATGATTGTCTCTTTTCCTTTCCTTTCAGGCCTGATGGTATAATGTACATTAATTAAATAGGTTTTTTTTGCAGAGGATACATACATACATACATACATTCCTGTGTGCAGGCTACTCCTTCCCTATCTTTAGCCAAAAAGCAAATTAAATTTCATGAGTGAATCTCCCCCACCCCTGCCCCACCTATCCATCCCCTTGTCATAAACGCCATTCCTAGAAAAGTAAAAACCAACTGGAAAGCAAAAAAGAACTCCTTTGAGAACAGATGTTTCTTCTACATCCCGTTTGGAAGGATGTTGACTCTTTGCTGTGGATCTGTAAGTCAAGGTGACCTAGAGGCTTTGATAGGAGCAGAAGCCCATGGTAGCATAAATCTGCTATGAGTTAGAGTAGTGGATCATCTGTAGGGGAGTGATTTTTGTTAAAATCATGGCATCTTCCAAGAAAAGTCATGAATGGTCAGGATGAAAGGGCAAAAGTCGTGGAAACAAAAGTGGAAGTTGCAGTTATTGGTTTGTTTTCTAAGTAATCATCATTTCCCACTTTTAGTACCAAAAATAGGAGTTGTGCTTGTGCTATAAGAGATTTGAACATAATAGTTGCCACCCCAGATGTGACTTTTGTAAAACTAATCTCACTCTCCAAATAGTTTTAAAATGGTGGTGGAGATAAGAGAAGAACCCTCATTACTGTTGAGGGAATTAAAGTTCTTACTGAAAGTTCTCTCATCTGGTCTCTTATGTTGCTTCTACCCTGTTTTCTATTAAATTCTTGTACTTCCCAGGGTTTAACTTGCCAGCTCTCAAGCACCAGCCTTTTTCCACAATATCCAATCACTTACATGTCAAACAAACAAATCTCAATCTCATGTGTCATTAATAGAAGTTAACATGTTAAAGTCATTAATGACTTTAGCTAATCATCCTTTCCCCATAATAACTAGTCTGCAAAAATACCGAAAGAAGGCAACTATTAGACAACAGTAGCATATATACATTAGGAGGAATAACCAAGAATTTCTCTTTGAAATTAGAGGCGCTGCAGCTACTTTCCCAAATGGTGAAATTTTACCTTCCAAATCACTTTATACCATATGTGTATGGAAAGCTGAACATGTAAGGTCAATTGGTCCAGCAGAAATAGTTTACTTCTGAGCAAATTCACCACCCACTTTAACCAAAAAGTGTCTCCTAGTTTTCTGTTCCAGAAATAAAGAATCAGCTATATGGTACAGTGCCTTGGCTTATTGAATTCCACCCTTTGTTTCTTCTGTTCAGACAAACGATCAAGAAGACTAAAAACCTAGCAAAAATTGTTCTGATTATTTCTAACTACTGAGACCCTCATTCTTCAAACTGGAGGTGTCAGTTAGCAAGCCTATTCTCTAGGACATGCCATAGCAGGACCAAATTTTTCAAATGCATTGTACCAGGCTTCACCTTACTGCTTGGAGCCTGAGAGGGTAAATCCTCTTGTATTCCGCATGGATTATTACTATTCTGGCATAAACCAGAAAAGATTCTGATAAGGTCTTATTTGGTCTGAATATTTTTCCTTTGGTCTTAGTTTAACGAAGTGGACCCTCTTCAAGCCCCACTCATCGCTATTTTGGATATCTTCTTTGAAGGCTACCACAAATGCCTTGGTTACAACTCATCAAGTTCAGTTATCTACAGAAGGGGCCTTGAGTTGTGCTGTCTTTACAGGATAATTTATCATCTGTCTCATCATCATCTCTTTTCTTTAAGCCACTCAGGGTATGCCTGCAGTGTAAGTGCAGGGTTAGTACAACTCGAGTTAGCAGACCTTGGATTTGTTAATGAAGCACTGGAGCATCTATACTCTTTGTAATCCTGCCTTGGGCTCCATTGTCTATACTACAGTATGCAGGCTTGAGTCCAACCACCCATATCCCAGACACTAGCACAGTGTTGCCTTGCCTGTGGATTGGCCAGCTTATAGTCTACATCTGCAAAGCCTGAGTATCCCTCTCTTGTAGCCCTTTCTTCTCCATGTTTGTTTTCTCACTTGTACATAGCTTGGTTTCATGACTCAGACAATGGAAGTTTCTCTAGATTGAGTATCAAATATACATATGTTTATTGTTGGCTTCATTAGGGGCAGGAAGAAATTTGTACACGGCCTCCATTCTGCTATGGGCACAAAACAGCCTAGTAGTTGCTCCAAATGGAAACTTTGAGAATTAATATAAGTGAGATATAGTTGTTCTATTCCTGAATTCCCTTTGGTTTATGACATTCAATTTCTTGGTTTTTCAGACAAAGTGGACTCAGAATTACTTCAAGGTTACACCAGGTACCTGCCGCATGATATTGTCATCATGACTGTAAAACTAGGCATGTTATTTGCTGTGATTTTGACAGTGCCTCTAATCCATTTCCCTGTAAGTACTCCTAAAAGTTTTGATGCTGGCATAGCAGTTTCATAGTATGGTAATGCTAATTCTTTGCAGACTGCAATATTAGAGTGACATTTAGCTTTGTGTATCTTACTCATTTGTCAAGTGATTGATCAAAGACCTCATACTTGCATATGTTCCATGAAAACTCCAAAATAACAACTAACCACTAAGCTAATGTATGCTTTTTGAGACTGAGCTTAGATTTAAACTAACCGACAGCATTGTTTTTAATTTAGAGACTAAAGTATTTCTAAAGTTTATTTTGTTTCATTTTTCTTAAATTCTGTTTTCAAAAGGCTGTATGGAGAGGAAAATTGAAGTCAGCAAATAATACTCTGCTGCTAGTGATTTAACAAAAGTTTAATGTAGCTTTGTCTTCACATAGTGTAACATTTACTTAAGTTTTAAAGCAGTATTTATCACGTGGTTCTAAAATTTAGGGGACAATTCTGTCAGTTGGTAGGGGATTTATGTTCAGAACTTCATTTAGTTTTCAGGATAATGATATGCCTCTCTGGATAAACGTAACCATTAGCAAATATTAACATCAAAGTATATCCAACTACTACAATCCATATGCTCTTCATAAGGAGCTAGTTACATATATTAATGATTTGTGTGTGCACACAATTTTGCAGTAATTTAAATGTTTTGTTCTTTAAAGGTGGTAAAGTATATATGTCATATTTTCTATGACATTTATATGTGAATGCCTTTTTTTTTTTTTTGGCTTTTGTTGAACTACATCAATAAATGTTTTCCTCTAAAACGGTCTTTTCCAAGTAAAACCTAAGGTATACTTTATCAAAATGGAAATAACAATAAGGCTTTTAGAATAAAGTTTTGTGCCTGCTTGAATTTTTTTTCCCCCTTTCATTATATAGGCAAGGAAGGCTGTAATGATGATATTTTTATCTCATCTTCCTACTTCGTGGATTTGCCATATCCTTGTCACTTTAGCACTCAATGCAATCATTGTTTTGCTTGCATTGTATGTGCCTGATATTAGAAATGTATTTGGATTAGTTGGTAAGTTTTTTTTTTGTTTGTTTGTTTGTTTGGGTTTTTGTTGTTTTGTTTTGGGGGTTATGGGGTTCTATTCTAAAAAGATCACACAATATATCTGCTTATATCCCTGTACCAATCTTACCACATAATTTTTTTCTTATTATCTTGTAAAGGCTCTACCACATCTACGTGTTTGCTCTTTGTGTATCCTGGACTGTTTTATCTTAAACTTAGCAGGGAGGACTTTATATCACGACAGAAGCTTGGGGTATGTTATTTTTCCATGTGTTGTTTTTGTATGCAAGGATTCTAATGTTAGATAAATTTTATTATACTACAGAATATGCTTTGCCTTTTGCACTGCACCCATTTTTAGCAGCCTGAAGTCTGCAATAGTAATGTGGAGTTTGTCTTCTGCTACGTTCTGTTTCAGTTCTCTGGTCTTATTGAAACTAGTGTAGTCTACCTCTTTCATGAACCTAAGCTGTGTAATATTGATCTGAATCCACATTTCCCCAAAATCCAGATCTGGGGCTTTAAACCAGATCCATCTGTTTTTAAACACGGTTCTGATATAGTTTGGCCTTGTCCATGTTGTCCAGCCAAACCATGTTTGTGTAGAACACTGTTTATATGCTGTTCCCTAATAAACCTTCCTTGGCACAAGCCCCCTTTTCCCCTAACATTTCCCACGGTTGATACAACAGCTACATCACTACCAGTGGTAGCCATTGAGGGAGTTCTAATGCAACCAACATGCTGCTGCCTGTGGCCATGGTCATTGTCATTTTAACTACCATATCAACTGAGAAAAGTTAGAGGACACAGTGGTTAAAATGCCAGCAGGCCATCTATGCTGATGTTCCCACCATTTTTATCTCCCCTCGCCCTCTCCTCTATAGGGTTGCACTAGGACTACCAATTATGGGAAATCTTAGTGGAAAGGCTAGTATTGATGCCTACATACAGTTTAAAGTCTTGAGTAGCTTGTGTAGATAGAGCATGATAACATCAGCAGAGCTGGCTATAAATCAGTAATCTGCTTACTGTTATAACCATTTCAATGCTATTGAAAATAGAATGCTGTTTCTAAACATGGTTTCCAGAGGGTCTGTCTCTGTCCACCCTGGCTGCTCTAGCAGAGTTTGGAATGTATTTAACTAGAACTGTCTTTAAAGTAGAGTTTAAATTCTGTTTCTTAACTTACTTTGAGCCCCTGTGTGCATAGGGTCAAATGGAATTAATTCCTTTCCAGGAATTTAGTTAAATATGCAAAGTTCATCTACACAGTTCCCAGGTGGATAGTGTGGACACACTAAACTGGTTTTGAAAGGGAATTCTTTGTGAAATCATTCCCAAAGCAGGCTTAGCTTAGTGTTCATATAGATGAATAGCTTTCTGAATATATTTAATTTGTGTTGGAAAGAGCAGCTGTGTTTAAATACTTCGGTTATTTTAAACGTAGCAGATCATTTAAAAAATATGCTGTTAAAGCCTGTCAGTGCATTGGAGGTAGAATTTCTTTTTCATATTCAGAATTGCTTAATAGCAATTCTCAGAAGTATAAATTGAATTCGTCTGTTCAACATTCATTGTTTGTTCTTCTGTCTTCACAGGCTTGTGCATTGTTTATTTTTGGCATAGTTATTGGTCTCTTAAGTTTAGCCTTAATCATTTTCAATTGGATTAATCAATAAAATCCCTTCCATTGCTTCTTGAGCTGGACTTGAGAGAGACAATTCTCAGCAACATATTGCAAATTCTCAACTGAATGCTGGACATCTTCAAGAAGAAACCCTTCAAAAGCTGTGTATGAAACAAGAAACGTTTTGTTTGTTTACTCTCATGTCCATTTCTTTGTCTGGTTTACTTCTCGCACAATTAAACTCTTCCATTCTACAAATATATTAGTCTTAAAATGACTTCACATGACCCAGGTGAAGGTCACTTTATGACACGACATTATATAGTGTGCTTACAATGCAAAAAATATTTTGTTTCAGGCTTTCAGATTTTAAAGGGTCAGAGGTCTGCATCTGAACCTGCCCTAACACCCAGAGCTGAAAGGGACTTATTTCCTGAGTTCTGGCTTGGATTCAGCTGATTTCCCTTGAGATGGGCAGATTTTACAAAAACTTGTACCATTCATAATATTGAAAGTCTCACAACAGCAGTTATAAAAGGATTTGCATCACTTTCATTAAAATAGCTTTCACAATTTTACCACCCTCGTATTGAAATCTTGAAGCTGATTTGGTCTCCACACTGTTACCCTACCCAATAGGAAGATTTCCCCTCCCACCAGCGTATTCCTCTATTTGAAATTGCACTTTTAAATTATGTATAGTTTATACTTCACTGGATTTAGGCCTTCTTGGAATGAGTCTGTCAAACTCTGTGCCCTTCTAGGATATTTGTTGTGTATTTTGGAAGCGCTAGCAATCACTGTTGTTTTGCACTTAAGATCTTCCAGCATTTCAATTACAAATGCCAATTTTTGAATATTGGTCACCTAATATGAGTATTCAAAGCATTTAGAGCCTGATTTTTTTTAACCCCCCCCAACACACACATGTGTAACTCAATTAGCTTCCATAAGTACTCATAAGTACTACAGCAAGAAGGAACCATTATGATCATCTAGCCTGATTTGCATAAGACAGGCCATAAAACTTCATTCAATGATTCTGACTTCTAGCCCCATAATTTATGGTTGAACTGTGTGTCTAAATTTTACACTGGCGTAAGTTAGAGAAAAATCAGACTCCAAGAGTGAAATCCTGGGACTATTGAAGTTAATGAGACTTTTGCCATATAAGACCAGAGTTTCACCCCACATCGCTAAACCCTTACATATCCCCTTCTGCACTCTTTATGTTTAAAATGAAATACGATGGCCATTTTCAGCACCAGTTGGACTTCCTCTGAGCTCTAATCCACACAATGCTAAAAATGGTATTGGCAGCCCAGAGCCAACATTGCTTACATCAGAGGAGCTGAAACAGTGATAGGAATGATGGTCAATTTTTAAAAATTTCTTTGTTGTTGAGAATATAATCTATAGGGTTTTTTTATCTTCTAAGGAAGTTAAGATAAAATGAGACCTACATAAAGTTAAGTAATTAGTCCTCAGACTGGAGCAGCAAGATTTAGAGGCTTGGAAACTTCACTATTTCCAGATGTGATATTTCTTTTAATTTGATTTGCTACTTACTGTTACATCTGAAATGTAAAATAAGATACAAAAGTGAAATGCTCTAAAGTAACATTTATGCAATTCAGCTGCATTTTGCAACTTTAATTTAAAATAAACTCAGCTGACACAATTTTCAGTTGTGCAGTTGAGGGAAGTCGATGCAAAGATAGCTCTGATCGCCAGCTCTAGTCCTGGGCCAACAAAGGGCTAAACAGGGCTGCTTCAACTTCCAACCGCAAGAATGGGTACAGACCATTCTGCCAGCCCAGGATTCCTCCATGCCAAAGAGAATTCTCAGCTACCCTTTCGTCTGTCTCTATAGCAGAGTCAATGTGCTGCTTTGATGGAGCAAAGTGACCTGATCAGAGCCCAGGATCTGACCTTAGGAGTTTCTGTAGCATATTTCTCTTGTCTTCATGAATGAACATAATATACCTCAAGGAAGTTTACAGTGTAGCCTTGAGCTGAACCAAACTGTTGGGGAAAGTTTGGGTACCTCTGAACATAAGAAGTTTCCTGCCTCCTTTGATCAAGGGATTGGCAGTGTGGATTACTGTGGAAGCCTAGAACAAACAAACATGAAGGAGGCTCTCTGTCCTGCTATTGATCCCTCTTGCAATTATTCCCACATTTTACTCCTGATAAACAAATATCACTATCTTTTCTTTCCATGGTATGTTTTAAGTTCCCCCTTCTACTAAATGTTCGCTGCTCAGATATTTCAATGAGCAGTGTAAAAACCTAAATCTTGGGTAACCTAAACCTTGGATAGATGTTACCCAGCCATCTTGAGTAAATGCGACAGTAGGGACAGTTGTGAATCAACTACTTGTTTTTCATATGTGGCCTGATCCAAAGACCATTTGAAGTCAGTGAGCATTGTTCTGTTCATTTGAATGAGCGTTGGATCAGTCTCCATGTTTACTTGTAGCTTTTTTGCAAGGACACTAATAATCTACAAGAATATTAATCAAAATCAGGGGAATTTCTGTGGGAATTCTTTATTTCACATACTACTTTGCCCTACTCTCATATCTTAATATCTAGTAATATCTGCAAGACACGATTATGGTAATCTAAAAAGGTATTTTAAACTGCACAGTAAGTTAACATTAAAAACTTAACTGGGTGAACTGGAAAGCTTATAAAAACCTGGCAAGATCTACAGTTTTCTTATGCCTCCCTGGAAAAAAAAAATGAAAGTTGTGTCCAGCATTAAATTTAATAGCCTGCTCTTCTGAAAGGACTGGAATTACAATGAGGTTTGTGTGCATAATTTTGAAGAATGCAGCTAAGGAAATATCTGAAAGCATATGAACATATCAATGCTATATTTGTAATGGTTTCCCATTTAAAATACCAACTTTACACTGTAATCTAGGTAAACATGACACTTTTAACATGGCTGGCTACAGCCAAATAGCTAAGCTTTTAAAAGGCTAATACTAGTTTGTGAAGTTAATACTCCATTAAGGGGAATGGAAGCAATTCATACCTCTGTTGGAGCTATATTATTTCAGTCTAGGTGCAGAGTATTGCAGACAAGACAGCAGTGCATTGATTTATAGTATGAGGGTTATCTTCACAAGGAGAAGATTTCAGAGTAGCAGCCGTGTTAGTCTGTATTCGCAAAAAGAAAAGGAGTACTAGTGGCACCTTAGAGACTAACCAATTTATTTTCTTTTTACAAGGAGAAGAGTTACAAATGTTTCTTTTGAAAAGAAATACATTTATAGGAAATTAAGTTTGGCAGAACCTAAAATCTGGAGAAATAACCTCAGTTTCCAGAATACTGACACTTCTATTGTCCTTGCTCATATGCTTGCCTATATTGTGGGAGAGTCCCTGGATAAAAGCTACCGTTTCTCTCCCCTCATTAATTATATCAATATTTTATACCATTTTTTTGTCCTCATGTCAACATCTTTAAAACTTATTTACTGCTTTATAAATAAGTTAAATGGAAATAGAGGGGAAAACGGACCATGTGTTTACTGAGTCTTTAGCACAATGTAGCTATAGCATCATAGTTATACCAGTACAAATTCACAGTGTAGCTGCACTGAAACAGTGCAAAATAGAGCTTGTGCCAATACAACTTACAACAGAGCTGGATGAAAACTTTTCATTGAACTTTTTTTATGAAAAAAAATGTTTAAACAGGGTTTTTTGGTATGGTCATTTCTGTTTTTCATTGATATTTTTCAAGTTTGTGTTGAAAAATCAAAACCCAAGGAAGAAAAATGCACTTTTCAAAAACTAGGAAAAATTTTTCTTTGAACATTTTTTAAAAGAAAGTAGCTCGTTCAACTAGCTTCACTTAGCAGAGTGAGCCCCATTTAGTGCTAGTTCAATATGTCTGTTAGGAGTTTGCATGATGATGTCACACCAGTGCAACCCCAGAGGGTTTGAACCAGTGATTTCCCTGCCTCCGCGCCCCCCCCACCGCCCCCCCGCTCATAATCTATGTATTTTTTTCTGTAGGTGGGTGAGGGTATGTGTATCCTAAATGAAAATGCTGATCATTGTAAGAGAGATGCAGATGCATTGGGAGAGAGAGAAATGATTTGGGAACATTTTTAGGCTAAATAAATCATTCTCTCTCCCATTGCCCTTGCCCACACATTTTGAATGCTGATCAAATTACAGAGCTACCTGTATTTAGCTGGGTGAATATGGTATTTCTGTTCTAGTCCCTCATTACTGTAAATGTTGGAAGCAGAGTTAAGGAAAACAAAGTTACGAAAAAAGGAGCTTGCTTGTACTCATTGTAACATGTTTTTAGTTTTTGTGAAATGCTGACATTTTTCTATATTTTAATGAGTGCTATCTGGTAAGTAGTTTGCCTCTTAATATTTACATAGCGTTTTGTTTTCACAGCACTAGAAATGTAATCTAATTAAAATTCTCTGCTGTATATATCCCTGTATGTTTAACACAGTTGAGTTTCTTACGCCTTTTGTTTCACTATATAGTAGGTCTGAGGCCTCGTCTACACTACTGTGGTAAGTCGAACTAAGTTACGCTACTCCAGCTATGTGAATAATGTAGCTTAGGTCAACTTACTGTGGTGTCCATACTACGCTGCATCGAAGGCAGTACCTTAATCTTCTCGTTCCGGTGGAGTACCGGAGTCGACTGGAGAGCGCTGTGCGGTCGATTTAGTGAGTCTTGTGAAAGACCTGCTAAATCAACCCCCGCTGCATCAATTGCAGCAGCATCAATCCCCGGTAAGTGTAGACATGGCCTAAGATAAACTGAATAGTCATGTTCTGACGTATATTTTTGTATAACATTCCCATTATTTTCAGTTGGACTGTCACTGTGCAGAAATTGTTTTTAGTTTAACAGCCCAACTACTTAAATATGCATGATATGGGATGGAATATGTATAGTGTTCATTTCTGATAAGAACTGTGGTGGGAATTGTCCCACTTTTTGGAGGATTCCTTCCATGCAGCGCTTGGAGGCATGCCTGGCCATAATTCTGAAGTAATTTAATAAATGTCTGATCAATTTGAATGCATCCTAGTTCACACTCAAGAACAGTAGAAATTACGTCCTCCTAATTATAACAAAATAATTATGTACTGTTGCAATGCCATCGCTATCGTTTTTGTCACTGTTCTGGTAACACCCATTTTGAGAAACGTGCTTAAACAGCTGATGTTTACAATGTTTTCATGAGAGAGAAAACGAGCTCACATCCAATTCATACATTTCTCGTGCTCTGTGGAAATGTCATTTTATGTGGGTAAAAATAGTGTATAAATTTAGTTCACGAAGATCATTTTTAAAAACACTGTGAAGCACCTATTTTACTGGAGACACTAACAGTATAAAACTGGCTCAGAATCAGGGCCCTCGTTATGAAGACAGTTTTGCCAAATGTGAATTCAGTTATTTTTTTTTCTTTCTACGAGGTATGAATTTCTGTGTATGTGCAAATAAACTATGCAACAATGTATGATTGTGGAAATAATTGCATTTAATTTATTTTATTGACTATTAAGGAATGCTGCTCATAACCCTAGAATCTGTGATATATAAAAAGAGAAAAAGATTTTGGAATTTTTTCAGCAATGTAACTGAGTTACCGGTTCCGTTTAATTCAGTAAAATATCAGATTAAACTAAACCGCTGTAAACACTGTTGAAAAGGGTTTCAGTGTGCTGAACTGTCTAGAGTCGTTCATAAACATGGATGCTGACCTCAAGGCAGACTGTTACAAACCAGGACACAAACCCCAAATTGGTTATGTGTTCTATAATTAGATTTCCCCAGCTATCGAGTATGAAGCATTATAACAGACAGTCCCCTTAGGCACTCTGGTCTATCTTGCCACCCAGGCAAGCCTGCCTTTGTGATAGATGGTCTCTTACACCAAAAATCACAAGAATATTCAGGTTACTCCTAGTCCCAAAGGATCAGTCACTTACACCAGGTCAGTTGCACCTCAGATCACCAGAGACCACACTTGTAGCCAATCCAGTAATAAACTAACTAAAGATTTATTAACTAAGAAAAGGAAATGAGTTATTTACAAGGTTAAAGAAGGTGAATATATGCACAAAAATGAGTTTGGCTTAGGTTCCAAAACGTAATTGCAGCTGCTGTAACATGCAAGCTCTGTATGTCCCTTAGCGCTAACTCAAGCTAAGCAGCTTGCGGGGGGAACCCTGGCTTACGTTTAGAAATATTGTCTTCTCCAAATTCTAAGCAACATGGTGATATAGTTCCTTCTGGTCAGGGATCTTTATTCCCTTCCCCCAGAGTTCAAACTTTAATGGAACGAGGGTTTGTGCACATCCCCTCTTCATGGTTGTGGGGGAAGCAATCAACAAAGTCTTTCGGTCACTGATGTTCCACAACAATTCACCTGGTGTCCATAGTTCTTCTGTTGGGCAGGAGATGGACATGTGTTAAACTAGTATTTCACACTTGGCAATGGTTCTCTCCTGATTAGGGATGTTTACAGTTTCATAGCAAACACTTTTATAGTTATAAAGCAAACACTTAAATATTTCTTTTAACATGGTATACAGATATAATAAGTGGGATTAATGCATGCAGGAACTCACAAGCATTTAATAAATTCCAAATACAAAACACGTTTATAAACTGAACATCTGTTTTAAAAGTGTTAACATGCAGGTGAACCAGACTAGTTTCCAGCTATGCATTTGTCAGTGTTCAGTGAAGCTTAGGGGCCTTGGCATGAGCTGGCACCTGATCTACCAGCATCACACAGTGATTCTAAATTACGGGTTTGTGCCAGTATAATTAAATCAATTTAATTACTGTTTCAAGCTGTCTAGTAAGTATAAAGTAAGAATGCTGTATTTGGGTAGTATATTTTTATATAAAAAAGTGTTCAGATACTATAGTGATGAGAGCCATATCTGTACCTAGATAAACTAAACCAGAACCATTTCCTTTCAAATAACCCTGCTCACCCCTTCCTGCCATCCTCATAACAAACAAGAGTTAAGGGGAATGCGGTTTAGTTGAACCCAGATTTCAACCACCCATGCTCCTGGCTGTTTTTCTGACACCCCCTCCTTATCTTGCTTTCTCTCGCCCCTTTACTTTCAGAAAAGAGAGAGGGATGAAATCCAAGTCCCATTGAAGTCAGCACAAGGTTTCCCATTGACTTCAGTGTGGCCAGAATTTTGCCATTAGGCTGCAGCCACACAATTTTGGTCCAGTTTTGGGTACAGAGTTTGAAAGCCTTCTCTTAAAAGTCCAGGTGTATTGAGATTGTGTTCTAGAATATCTCTTTGTTTGGGTCATATAGGTGTTTATATAGATACTAAATATACATATCTATATCAATATGATCCTTTTAAAAGAAAAAGGGGTTGGTTGCCAAATTGCCACAGATCAAATTTATTTTAATGTTTTTACTTCTGTAGGAGAAATACTTATGTAATATCTAATTAAAGATTCAAAATCAGATTAGCAAACCAACTGGACAGAGTGTTAAACTATTCTGAGTAAGACAGATCATGTACAACTTTTTTTTGAATTAGGCTTTGATTTTAATTCAGTACTTAAACTGAAATTGTAGTTCTGCAGTTCAAGTTAAAGCTGAAGGAGCTTTAATTGTGCTTGTAACCTTTTTTTTCTTTTCCCCCTGACTGAAAGGCTTAATAAAGGGTGTATTTTCTTCATTTATTTTTCTGTTCTTATTCAAGCAACACCACCAATGGCAGAAAATTTCAAGTATTAGGTTGTCTAATCTCTAGATCAGTATTTTTCCCAGGAATTGAAATGAATGGGGTGGGAGGGGTTTCAAATTTACAGGGGAGTGAGGGCCAGTGGATAACACTGTGACGGCAAAGGTGAGGTGAATGGCACCATAGTAAAAACTGAAAAATGTTGCACAACTATTTTATTAGATTGAAAAATGTCACACAAATTAAAGTTGGCTACTCAAGCCTTCTATGAAGCACTACATCCTCCTTGGTTTCTTGTAATTTTGCACAATTCTGTTAATGAACGTCTTGAATGCAGCATGTTCATCATTGGTGGCTTCTCATGAGCAGAAGATGACTTCTTTCAGAACACAAACTTCTACTCAATGACTGAAAAAGAACGCTCAACTGTAGTTGTTGTGACTGGGAGTAGCAAGAGATTAATTCCTACTTCTTTCATCTCAGGAAACATAACACAAAGATTGGGTCCAGCCACTAGTAATGATGATAAAAAGAAGTTGAAGTCAAATCTTCATTCATTCCTCATAATGACATTCCACTTTGTGTTCAAATTCTCTATTCTGTCCTAATCACATGGCAGTCCCATTACTGGTAATGCCTCACTCCACTCAGCTGTTAGTGTATTATAAGACAGGCATCTGTAAAAGCTACGTAGGGGTTTAGTAGAATCCAGAAGTCGTTGTTGTAGATTTGTAAGAATCAAGTCTATGCACTTTTTCAGCTGGCTTAATAAACACTTCTTGTCCTCCTCACTTAAGGATTCAACGTAAGTGCCTTCATTGGTCAACTTCTGTACTGAAGTCCTTGCTTCTTCCAAGGCATTTTCAATAGCTATCTTTCTCATCAACGTTTCTATTGCTGAACAAAGATATACTACTGTTGTAGCAGATGCCTGGAGGACATTGTTTAATAACCTAAAAACCAGTAGACAAAAAAGAGAGAGAATGGCAATTGTCTTCTCTGAACATAGTAACAAAAGTAGTCCACCAGCCTCCCTACTTAGATCCATCCCATCTTGGTAGGCACTTTCCAAAGCCAGTCATAATGGTTGCAGTAATTTTAAGACATCAGCCAAGGATTATTTGTGAGAAAGACAGCGGGTATTCCCAGGATGGTCTAATTTGAACTTCAGTCCGAGAGCATCTTCTATTTTTTTTTCAAGACATTCCATCTTTTCAGACTCTTGCTGAAAAATAGAGTATAACAAAGGCATTACATTTGTGGCTTTTTAAAATGTCTTTTGAAGATTCCACAGCTCGTATTAGTGCTAGTTGAGTAGATCATAGAATCGTAGGCCTGGAATGGACTTTGAGAAGTCTTCTAGTACAGTCCTCTGCATTCAAGGAAGGACTAAGTATTATCTAGACCATCCCTGACAGTTGATTGTCTAACCTGCTTTTAAAAACCTCCAGTGACGGAGATACCACAACCTCCCTAGGCAATTTATTCCAGTGCTTAACTGCCTTGACAGGAAGTTTTTCCTAACGTTCAGCCTAAATTTCCCTTGCTAAAATTTAATCCCATTGCTTCTTGTCCGAGCGTCAGAGGTTAACAAGAACAATTTTTCTCCTTCTTCCTTGGAACAACATTTTCTGTACTTAAAAACTGTTATCATGTCCCATTTCCCCCTGACTCCCCACCCCCCTGCAGTCTTCTCCAGACTAAACAAATCCAATTCTTTCAATCTTTCTTCATAGGTCATGTTTTCTAGACTTAAATCATTTGTTGTTGCTCTCCTCTGGATGTTCAGTTTGTCCACATCTTTCCTGAAATGTGGCACCCAGAACTGGACACACTACTCCAGATGAGGCCTAATCAGTGTTTTGCTTTCAATACTCCTGCTAATACATCCCAGAATGATGTTTGCTTTTTTTTGCAACAGTATTACACTGTTGACTCATATTTAGCTTGTGATCCAAGATCCTAGGATCCTAGATCCTATTCTGCAGTTCTCTTTCCTAGGCAATCATTTCCTATTTTGTATGTGTGCAATTGGTTGATCTTTCCTAAATGGAGTACTTTGCATTTGTCCTTACTGAATGTCGTCCTATTTACTTCAGACCATTTCTCCAGATCATTTTGAATTGTAATGCTGTCCTCCAAAGCCCTTCAACCCCTCCCAGCTTTAGAAGTGTACTCTTGATGCCATTATCTAAATCATTGATCGAGAAATTGAACAAAACTGGACCCAGGACCAATCCCTGCAGGACTCTACTCAATATACTCTTCCAGCTTGACTCTGAACCACTGAGAACTACTCTCTAGGACGAGGAACAATTTTCCAACCAGTTATGCACCCACCTTATAGTAGCTCCGCCTAGGTTGTATTTCCCTAGTTTCTTTATGAGAAGGTCATGCAAGACCATATCTAAAGACTTACTAAAATCAAGATATACCACATCTATCGCTTCCTCTCTATCCACAAGGCTTATTACCGTGTCAAAGGAAGCTATTCGGTTGGTTTGACGCTATTTGTTCTTGACAAATCCATGTTGACTGTCACTTTTATGATCTTTTAGGTGTTTGCAAATTGCTTAATTATTTGCTCCATTATCTTTGCGGATACTGAAATTTAAGATGGTCTCTGCAGTGTGTATAAGAGATTAGGGTTACACTTCTCTCTGAACAAAGCTTGTGTGACGCTGTATGAAATATGGGAGGCACTTTATGATATTGTTGATACCAATATTAGGTCCTGGGTCCAGTTTTGTTCAATTTCTCGATCAATGATTTAGATAATGATATTGTTGATGCCAATATTATAAAATTGCAGAGAATCTGACCAGATATGCCATGTGAGGTGTCATAAATATAAAGGGAAGGGTAAACCCCTTTGAAATCCCTCCTGGCCAGGGGAAAGCTCCTCTCACCTGTAAAAGGTTAAGAAGCTAAAGGTAACCTCGCTGGCACCTGACCAAAATGACCAATGAGGAGACAAGATACTTTCAAAAGCTGGGAGGAGGGAGAGAAACAAAGGGTCTGTGTCTGTCTGTCTATGCTGGTTTCTGCCAGGGATAGACCAGGAATGGAGCCTTAGAACTTTTAGTAAGTAATCTAGCTAGGTATGTGTTAGATTATGATTTCTTTAAATGGCTGAGAAAAGACTTGTGCTGAATAGAATAACTATTTCTGTCTGTGTATCTTTTTTGTAACTTAAGGTTTTGCCTAGAGGGGTTCTCTATGTTTTTGAATCTAATTACCCTGTAAGATATCTACCATCCTGATTTTACAGGGGGGATTTCTTTATTTCTATTTACTTCTATTTTTTATTAAAAGTCTTCTTGTAAAAAACTGAATGCTTTTTCATTGTTCTCAGATCCAAGGGTTTGGGTCTGTGGTCACCTATGCAAATTGGTGAGGCTTTTTACCAAACCTTGTCCAGGAAGTGGGGTGCAAGATTTTGGGAAGTATTTTGGGGGGAAGGACGCGTCCAAACAGCTCTTCCCCAGTAACCAGTATTAGTTTGGTGGTGGTAGCGGCCAGTCCAAGGATAACGGGTGTAATATTTTGTACCTTGAGGAAGTTTTGACCTAAGCTGATAAAGATAAGCTTAGGAGGTTTTTCATGCAGGTCCCCACATCTGTACCCTAGAGTTCAGAGTGGGGGAGGAACCTTGACATGGTGGCACAGTGGTGGGATTAACCTGAAATCATTTTGAGATCCAGTTGAGATTTTTTTGAACTAGAAATACAGATTTTAAAAAGGAATTTTTAGGAAGTCCAGAAAGCAGCTTTGAAACTGAAAGCAGCTTGGTTTCTCTCTGCTTTGTGGCCAAGCAGAGACAAAAGGGGATTATCTTTGTGAATTGCAGGTTTTCTTTGCCTGGAGGCAGGGTACTTAACTCCTGCAGGGAAATTCACAGTCTTCCAACCCAGAGGTTTTTTTTTTCTTTTCTTCCTAAAAGTAAATAGGGGGGGTGTGCTCTACCCATTTGCCTGGAGACAAAAGTGGCAGGGTTTTTTTTTTTAGGATTTTGATTTTTTTTTGTTTTACAAGGAGCACAGGTTTGAAAAAGAATTTTTTTTTTCCTTTGGGCTGGGTAAGCAGGTTTCCAAGTAGTTGGAGGTTTTTTACTTTAATTTGGGCCCAGAGCAGAGACAAGGGAATTGTCTTTTTCTGTAGGCTGACAATCACTATCCGAGAATAGGTATTCTATTCCAGCACAGCAAAATTTTACAGCCAAGTTTTGTTTGTTTATTTCTAAACCTCGGGTGTAAAGTTAGTAAAAACAGAGAGGTTAGAATGGCAAAATCCGTGGCTCGACTACAGCTCGAATTAGCCAAATTTCAGGTTGAGGAAAGACAAAGGGAACATGAAAGACAGATAGAACTCATGCAGCTGAAGAAGGAACAAGAAAGGGAGGCAGAACAACACCAAGCGGCTGCTCACAGGAGAGCTATGGAAGCGAGGGACAAAGAACTGGAGGAGAAGGAAAAAGAGAGGAAGTATGTGGAGGAGATGGAGAAGATAAAGGCTCAGCAGAATATCCCAACAAACCCTAGTAATCCTTCTCCAAGTACCACTTCCCATCCCAGAAAGTTCCCCACCTACAAGGCAGGTGATGATACTGAGGCCTTCCTAGAAAACTTCGAAAGGGCCTGCCTTGGGTACAACATCTCTACTGACCAATACATGGTAGAGCTGAGGCCGCAGCTCAGTGGACCCTTAGCTGAGGTGGCAGCTGAAATGCCTAAAGAACACATGAACAAGTATGAACTGTTTAAATCCAAGGCGAGAGTCAGAATGGGGATAACACCCGAGCAGTCTCGTCGGAGGTTCAGAGCCCTAAGGTGGAAACCAGACATGTCATTTACCCGACATGCCTACCACATTGTGAAACATTGGGATGCCTGGATATCAGGAGCAAGTGTTGACTCTCCAGTAAATTTGCCCTTCCTAATGCAAATGGAACAATTCTTAGAGGGTGTTCCTGAGGAAATAGAAAGATACATCCTAGATGGGAAACCCAAAACTGTAATTGAGGCAGGAGAGATTGGAGCCAGATGGGTGGAGGTGGCAGAGAAGAAGAAAACTGGTCGCAGTTGGAGCGGAGACCAGAAGGGACCACCCCAGACCACACCCTATTACCGGGGGCCGCCCAAAGCCCCACCTACCTCCCAAAGAACCCTCCAGACCCCTTATCGTCCCACCACCCCGTTCTCCAGCAACCCTCCTCGCCCCAGTGACCCGTCAGCTGGACGATGTTTTAAGTGTAACGAGCTGGGGCATGTAAAGCCCAACTGCCCCAAGAACCCCAACAGATTACAGTTCATTGCACCGGAATCACACCAGAGGTCCACAGGCCCAGATACCTCCCAGATACCCTTGGAGTGGAGGGAAACTGTGAGTGTGGGCGGGAAGAAGGTCACCACATGGAGGGACACCGGAGCACAAGTGTCAGCTATCCATGCTTCCTTAGTGGACCCCAATTTAATCAACCCAGAGATCCAAGTGACGATTCAACCCTTCAAGTCCAACTCTTTCAATTTGCCTACAGCCAAGTTGCCTGTCCAGTACAAGGGCTGGTCAGGAATGTGGACTTTTGCAGTCTATGATGATTATCCCATCCCCATGCTGTTGGGGGAAGACTTGGCCAATCAGGTGAAGCAGGCCAAGAGGGTGGGAATGGTCACCCGCAGCCAGGCTAAACAAGCCGTGAGGCCTAGCTCTGTTCCGGAAACTTCTATCAGGACCCAGTCAGAGGTGATGGACCCGGACCCCAGGCCAATGTCTACAACAGCAGTAGTGGATCCAGTCCCAGAGACCCAGACGGAACCAGTCCCAGAACCGGAACCAGCCAAACAACCAACACCAGACCCCGTGCCAGCACTGAATCCAGTACTTGCAACCTCAACACCAGAGGGCCCCACCGAACCTGAACTGGCAGCAGCCGATAACCCTACACAAGAGGCTCAGCCGGAGCCTGAATCCCAACATAGTGCACCAGCGGAGAGCGGTTCACAGTCAACAGAAACAGCTCCATCCCCTATATCGCTTCCAGAGGGACCAAGCCTAGGTCCACAATCCAATGAGGAACTGATGTCCCCAGCATCAAGGGAACAGTTCCAGACCGAACAGGAAGCAGATGAAAGCCTCCAGAGAGCTTGGACGGTGGCACAGAGCAACCCACCGCCTCTCAGCTCTTCTAATCGATCCAGGTTTGTTGTAGAAAGAGGACTTTTATACAAGGAAACTCTTTCTGGTGGACACCAGGAAGACTGGCATCCTCAGAGACAGTTGGTAGTTCCAACTAAATACCGGGCCAAGCTCTTGAGCTTAGCCCATGATCACCCTAGTGGCCATGCTGGGGTGAACAGGACCAAAGACCGTTTGGGGGGATCATTCCACTGGGAGGGAATGAGCAAGGATGTTTCTACCTATGTCCAGTCTTGTGAGGTGTGCCAAAGAGTGGGAAAACCCCAAGACCAGGTCAAAGCCCCTCTCCAGCCACTCCCCATCATTGAAGTTCCATTTCAGCGAGTAGCTGTGGATATTCTGGGTCCTTTTCCGAAAAAGACACCCAGAGGAAAGCAGTACATACTGACTTTCATGGATTTTGCCACCCAATGGCCGGAAGCAGTAGCTCTAAGCAACACCAGGGCTAAAAGTGTGTGCCAGGCTCTAGCAGACATTTTTGCCAGGGTAGGTTGGCCCTCCGACATCCTCACAGATGCAGGGACTAATTTCCTGGCAGGAACTATGAAAAACCTTTGGGAAGCTCATGGGGTAAATCACTTGGTTGCCACTCCTTACCATCATCAAACAAATGGCATGGTGGAGAAGTTTAATGGAACTTTGGGGGCCATGATACGTAAATTCGTAAATGAGCACTCCAATGATTGGGACCTAGTATTGCAGCAGTTGCTCTTTGCCTACAGAGCTGTACCACAACCCAGTTTAGGGTTTTTCCCATTTGAACTTGTATATGGCCGTGAGGTTAAGGGACCATTGCAGTTGGTGAAGCAGCAATGGGAGGGATTTACACCTTCTCCAGGAACTAATATTCTGGACTTTGTAACCAACCTACAAAACACCCTCCGAACCTCTTTAGCCCTTGCTAAAGAAAACTTACAGGATGCTCAAAAAGAGCAAAAAGCCTGGTATGATAAACATGCCAGAGAGCGTTCCTTCAAAGTAGGAGACCAGGTTATGGTCTTAAGGGCGCTCCAGGCCCATAAAATGGAAGCATCGTGGGAAGGGCCATTCACGGTCCAGGAGCGCCTGGGAGCTGTTAATTATCTCATAGCATTCCCCACCTCCAACCGGAAGCCTAAGGTGTACCATATTAATTCTCTAAAGCCCTTTTATTCCAGAGAATTAAAGGTTTGTCAGTTTACAGCCCAGGGAGGAGACGACGCTGAGTGGCCTGAAGGTGTCTACTACGACAGGAAATGTGCTGGTCGTGTGGAAGAGGTGAACCTCTCCATGACCCTTGGGCGTATGCAGCGACAGCAGATCCAGGAGCTGTGCACTAGCTACGCGCCAACGTTCTCAGCCACCCCAGGACTGATTGAACGGGCATACCACTCCATTGCCACAGGTAATGCTCACCCAATTAGGGTCCAACCTTACCGGGTGTCTCCTCAAGCTAAAACTGCTATAGAACGGGAGATCCAGGATATGTTACAGATGGGTGTAATCCGCCCCTCTGAAAGTGCATGGGCATCTCCAGTGGTTCTAGTTCCCAAACCAGATGGGGAAATACGTTTTTGCGTGGACTACCGTAAGCTAAATGCTGTAACTCGCCCAGACAACTATCCAATGCCACGCACAGATGAACTATTAGAGAAACTGGGACGGGCCCAGTTCATCTCTACTTTGGACTTAACCAAGGGGTACTGGCAGGTACCGCTAGATGAATCTGCCAAGGAAAGGTCAGCCTTCATCACACATCTCGGGCTGTATGAATTTAATGTACTCCCTTTCGGGCTGCGAAATGCACCCGCCACTTTCCAAAGACTTGTAGATGGTCTCCTAGCGGGATTAGGAGAATATGCAGTCGCCTACCTTGACGATGTGGCCATATTTTCGGATTCCTGGGCAGACCACCTGGAACATCTACAAAAAGTCCTTGAGCGCATAAGGGAGGCAGGACTAACTGTTAAGGCTAAGAAGTGTCAAATAGGCCTAAACAGAGTGACTTACCTTGGACACCAGGTGGGTCAAGGAACTATCAGCCCCCTACAGGCCAAAGTGGATGCTATCCAAAAGTGGCCTGTCCCAAAGTCAAAGAAACAGGTTCAATCCTTCTTAGGCTTGGCCGGTTATTACAGACGATTTGTACCGCACTACAGCCAAATCGCTGCCCCACTGACAGACCTAACCAAAAAGAAACAGCCAAATGCTGTTCAGTGGACCGGAAAGTGTCAGAAGGCCTTTAACAAGCTTAAAGCAACACTCATGTCCGACCCTGTACTAAGGGCCCCAGACTTTGACAAACCGTTCCTAGTAACTACAGATGCATCCGAGCGTGGTGTGGGAGCAGTTTTAATGCAGAAAGGACCTGATCAAGAATTCCACCCTGTAGTGTTTCTCAGCAAAAAACTGTCTGAGAGGAAAAGCAACTGGTCAGTCACTAAAAAAGAATGTTACGCCATTGTCTATGCTCTGGAAAAGCTACGCCCATATGTTTGGGGACGGCGTTTCCACCTGCAAATTGACCATGCTGCACTGAAGTGGCTTCACACCGTCAAGGAAACTAACAAAAAACTTCTTCGGTGGAGTTTAGCTCTCCAAGATTTTGATTTCGACATCCAACACATCTCAGGAGCTTCTAACAAAGTGGCTGATGCACTCTCCCGTGAAAGTTTCCCAGAATCAACTGGTTAAAATCGTCCTTGAGATGTGGAAAATATTGTTAGTCTTTATGTACTTGGTAGTATATTTAGAGATGCATGTGTCTTATTAACTCTGTTTTTCCTAGAGCTCCAGGAAGAAATCCCAGCCAGTGTTTCACCCTAGCTGAGATTTGGGGGGCGTGTCATAAATATAAAGGGAAGGGTAAACCCCTTTGAAATCCCTCCTGGCCAGGGGAAAGCTCCTCTCACCTGTAAGAGGTTAAGAAGCTAAAGGTAACCTCGCTGGCACCTGACCAAAATGACCAATGAGGAGACAAGATACTTTCAAAAGCTGGGAGGAGGGAGAGAAACAAAGGGTCTGTGTCTGTCTGTCTATGCTGGTTTCTGCCAGGGATAGACCAGGAATGGAGCCTTAGAACTTTTAGTAAGTAATCTAGCTAGGTATGTGTTAGATTATGATTTCTTTAAATGGCTGAGAAAAGACTTGTGCTGAATAGAATAACTATTTCTGTCTGTGTATCTTTTTTGTAACTTAAGGTTTTGCCTAGAGGGGTTCTCTATGTTTTTGAATCTAATTACCCTGTAAGATATCTACCATCCTGATTTTACAGGGGGGATTTCTTTATTTCTATTTACTTCTATTTTTTATTAAAAGTCTTCTTGTAAAAAACTGAATGCTTTTTCATTGTTCTCAGATCCAAGGGTTTGGGTCTATGGTCACCTATGCAAATTGGTGAGGCTTTTTACCAAACCTTGTCCAGGAAGTGGGGTGCAAGATTTTGGGAAGTATTTTGGGGGGAAGGACGCGTCCAAACAGCTCTTCCCCAGTATTAGTTTGGTGGTGGTAGCGGCCAGTCCAAGGATAACGGGTGTAATATTTTGTACCTTGGGGAAGTTTTGACCTAAGCTGGTAAAGATAAGCTTAGGAGGTTTTTCATGCAGGTTCCCCACATCTGTACCCTAGAGTTCAGAGTGGGAGAGGAACCTTGACATGAGGTATCTGCGACCATGTTATAATTTGCCATGTCTGATGATCTTGTTTTATATGTCTGTATCACCTTTGTATTATGAGTGTTATATATGTATGGTATATCTGTATTTCCAAACTTGTGCTGTGTTTCTGTGTGACATGCCCAGACAGATTGGCATCAGCATGGCCTAGCCTGTTCGATGGCCCATCAAGGGTGGTCAGCTGTACAATGAACCCATTGAAAGGCCAGGGACTACACCTTATGACTTAGCAATGCATGCAGGGGCATGCCTATGGACAGAACCCTAAAGCTTTACCATGCCATGTGCTGTAAAGCTTGTGTTTGGGACACAGGAAGTATAAGCCAAATGGCAAAAGGAATGTGAAGGGCAGCTGCATCATCTCCCTTTTGTCTTCATTCCTGGTTCTTGCTTCTGGAGAAACTTTTTTCTACAAACTGAAGTTCTGAACAAAGGACTGAATGACCCATCCAAGCAGTGGATGTGCTCAAGAGGGACTTTCAAGCCAGCAAACTCGCCAATATTGCTACGAACCTGATGTATGGACTCTGAAGTTTCTTTATGTAACTGATTACTTACCATTTAACAGCTCTCTTCTTGTTCTTTCTTTTTTCTTTATAATAAACCTTTAGTTTTAGACGCTAAAGGATTGGCTGGCAGCATGGTATTTTGGGTAAGATCCAAACTAATACTGACCTGGTAACATGGCTTCCCTTTCAGAAGAACATTTTGTGTAGTGAGTAGAGTTTTTAAATAACTTCCCACAGTACTGGATCTATGTGTTGATTGGGAGCCAGAGAACTAGAATGCAATAAAGGAGGCTGTGTGATTTCTTTTTTTCATCTTCTTGATAACCAGTTTGGAGAATCAGAAGCACAGTTTGTGACTGGTTAGTGAGTTTAACTTCTGTGGTAACCATCAGTTTAGAGAGTGTCTTCTCTCCCTTTTGCAGCCTTCCCTGACGGTGGCATTTTCCGTGAGGGCCGACCCAGGCACCCCAGGTCTCAGTTTGTACTCCACCATGTGTTCCATAGAAGTTTGCAGCTCCATCAAATGCACAAGCAGCCATCTGTTTGGGTACAATTTACAAGCATTTAACTCTTCTAAGATGTGGCTTGTCACAAATGCAGCCAATGTGTCTTCTATAACCCGAACATCTAGAAATGCATCTACTGGCCTACCACTGACATCAAGATAACATATGCAAGACTACTTGATGCCCATTTGCATTGGTGCTTTCATCAGTCATATATGCAAACTTTTTGAACGTGGTGAATAGTTTTTTGAATTTTTTGAATGTTCACTTTTCCAACTGCTGAGTGTTTAACTGTTATACCACATGCTTCTAACCAGTCAGTTGAGTTTCTTGTAGAAAGATAGTGAGCATTTGCCGATCTTGTTTGGGACCAGTGTCCAACTTCAGGGTTAACAAGTGTCAATGCACTTAACATTTGTAGTGTATAGTGTAGTTTGTAGTGTGTGGTATCTTTTCATAGAATATCAGGGTTGGAAGGGACCCCAGAAGGTCATCTAGTCCAACCCCCTATTTTGCTTAAATAGAAAGTATGATGCAACAGCCATGTTACTTTGCATAAACTGTGTTGTGTCTCCAGCATTCTTAACAGGCTCATAAAGTACTTCTAAAAATGACTTGGACAGTGACTAGCTTATAAGGCTTTCTGCATGTTGATACAGTCTAGAGACTTGGTGTTTTGCATCCCTTTCACGTAGTTTGTCAGAATTGACTTTGCTGATTGGCCTGGCAAACCACGTTCCTCCTGTTTAACAATTGTAACAGTGGGAAACTTTCCTTCTTTGTAAGCCGTTTTTTGCAAGAAGTGCACCAGTAGCCATCTTTTGTAACTTCAATAAATGGGAAAAGTTTGACTGATAAACATCAGGAATTGCCTTTAGGTTGTGAAGACATTTTCTTCAGTTGGTGTCTGTACTTGTGATTTGGGCTGCTCAGATGTAGATACACTACTTGAACCTTCAGATGACATGTTGGTATGTTCTTGGTCTCTTCTTCATCTTGGTTGGTTTGACCACAGAGGGGTATAAGGGAATCCCATCTCTAAATCATGTGTGTGTGTATATATATAATATCTTTCTATTTTAATAGTGATCAGTCTATCATGGGAATATTTATACTTAATGTGAAATTAAAAGGCATTTAAAAATTATCCTATCTTTGTATAAAGTCAAACTTGTGTGTTTTATACAACAAATTTCCTGATTTTGATTCCTCATCCCCTCATACTCCCTGTGCAACAGTCATGGGCTTGTTCCAAAGAAACAGACAAAGAATAATATTTGCATAATTTATTTGACTGTCTACTGTTTCAGAATGATTTGTGTATTATAATTTGTCTGTTTCATTAAACTAAGCTTTGTATTATCTCAGTTAACTTCCTAAACCTACCAGTGTTGCCGATAGTGTCAACTTAGTCTGTTAGTATTATAAAACTATTAGATGACTCTGCCATGCTTTTTCTTTTTAAGTATGGTAGTGGTGTAACTTTAATGCATTTTAAAGTGTCTTCTCTCTCCCTGTTCCTGTATAATGGCAAGTCTAGATAGGATCCTCCACATCCTTGCTCCATCCAACCGCTAAAAATTACCGTTTTCCTCCACCCCATAAACACTCTCTTTATAGTTCTGGTGCTTACTCTGGCAGGTGAACAAGAAGCCTCCTTAAATGGTCTAATCTGCCACTCATGGATAAAATGTGGTTGACAATGAGTATGAGACTGTCCAATGGGCTGTTAACTGCTCCTGGAGGATCTGTTTACCTCCAGGACAATAGAAGAAAGGAAAACATTTGTTTTGCTCCTTGAATTATGCTCTCTGACATTTTCAAGTTGCATAAATAACATTGCCCAGTGTGAATTGCAACTGACTATCTCAAAGACAGTAGTTTAATCTATAGGAAACCTGCTACTTGTGCTATGCACAGAGGGACCACTAGGAGGAGCAAAACGGCACAAATACCAGCAGCATGAAACTGATGAATGGTGGCTAAGTAGCATGCTTACACCAGAATTGCTTCTGCAGGACACCAGGAGATGTGGTTGGCCAGAAGGGGTCAATGGCAGAACTGAGGGTAAGTGCTCCATATGGTGTACTCTCTCTCAGTGGGGCTTGACGTCTGCAGCAAGATGTAGTGGTGGGGTAAAGACGGAGAGTAACCCACTGACTGACTTCTTTAAAAAAGAATGTTGGAGGGAGTTTGAGACACTATATAGAACGCAAGCTGCTTGGGACAGGGATCATGTCTTTTTATTAGTCTGTAAAACACCATGCTTACCCATGGTGCCATATAAATAAAAATTCATCCTGATAACTTGTGCGCCAAGTTTTAACCTGATACAGTTTGAAAAGTCCAAGCTACAGAGTCTTGGACATCCGGATTTATAACTGGAAAATCTTCACTGTCTTGTTTCTGGAATAATTATAGCATCTGTGTAAAGAAAAACCTGCTCGCATGCATGAGTGTTAATATATGTGATCTGTTATGCATATATTATTAAACTTTCCTTTGCTCCTAGCCAGAGTTGGTTTTGGATAGCGTAAGAACAAGCTCCTGTACCTTTCATAGAATCATAGGATATCAGGGTTGGAAGGGACCTCAGGAGGTCATCTAGTCCAACCCCCTTCTCAAAGCAGGACCGATCCCCGACTAAATCATCCCATCATGCTGAGCAGGGCATGGCAGATTTTGTGTCTTCACCTCAGCAGCTGCTCATACCTGTTTTTATTAGTAAGTGGGCCCTGTCCATGCTTGGCATTTTTCTTGCCTCATTTTACTATTTCAGCATAGCTCCTCTCATGTTAGTGGTTTAAACAGCAGTCGTGAGACGCCAGGCAGCACCTGGTTTAAATTTAAAGTTTCTTTGCACATGATGTCACACTGATTGTCAGTACGGCAAAGGTCAAGACGGTTCATTTTGGGAAGATTTGCATTGTTGAGTCTTTACAGCGATGTCATTAATGCCTTAGCCATCTGACTTGCGTTTCAGTTTTCTGGAATGATGTAATCCAAGGCACTAGATTTGTCAAATGAACGGGAATCTTGAGTGATGGCTAATCAGGCTGGTTTGCAGAACTACTTTTCTGGAGACCAGGGTGGAAATTATAGCACCACATGTCATGTAGCAAATCACAGCTGTAGCCAGAACAAGCTGGGGAAGCTGGGTGGTTGCTAAGATTGCTTGCTTTGTAGAAATGCAGTGAGAGGAAGCACGGTATTATAGCTCCATCAACTAGAATAGAGTAGTGTTCTTGGGGACCTGTTCTTTATTCTCCCATATAGCTCCTATTGATGTTAATGGCATTTTCACACAAGTATGGAGAAGAGATTTGGGACACTGGTTATTAAGACATTAAACCACCATAGGGCTTGAATAACAGAGCATGAAAAACTTGAGGTCCTATTCTTGCCTCCTAGCGCACGCTGGTGCTTCATTTTGCAAGTGGGTCTTTGGGTGGATGTTTAACATAGCGTTTTTCCAGCTGGGTTTGTAGAACATGTGGCTGTGAATCCCTCTCTAGGTAGGATTTAGGTAGCTTGTGTGTTTTATGGCTCCTTCCAATTATGGCCCCGGGGAGAGGGTTATGTGTTTAGTCTTGTAGCTGGGGATATAGCTGTACAACCTCCATCCCTTTAAAAGGGGAAAGCAGCTGAATTCATGCCTGTTATTTTCTAAAATACACCCTTTTGTTTTCCACATACGTAAAAGCTCACCCAGTCCTACTGACCAACATTTTTAAAAGCCTGACCTCCCTTTCACTGGTGCAAATTATGACTATAGTTTTCAACTCCCACAGAATTCACAGCTGCATTCTTTATTTGTACCTGTATTTGTAACTGCAGACTTAAATATTAGTGTTTGGTGTAGATCAGAAAATTTGCCATACAAATCCTAATATTTGTGTCCTCGAGTGTACAAAACATGGGCACAAAAGGCAAAGCAGGCTGAGGCCCTGCTAAAAATGATGCATTTAACATTAGCGTGCATGTTCTGAATGTGCTTAGCTAATTCCCGGAAACTGCACATGCACACTGTCTTTCCTCTTATGTGTAAATGTTTAATTGTCAATTATTGTGTAGTAACAGGATCCAAAGGTGAGTCATTCCATGGTGAGCTATGGGGCTTTTCTCATAACTCTGGTCGGAGTGTTTGGTGCTTGGCTTTGTGACAGGCATGCAGAGAACTCTCGTTAATGCTAATGGAAAGAATGTAACAAGGAGGGGATTCCTCCCCACTCACAGCACTTCCGCTATTGAGTCTGATTCTACTTCATTGCAATCAGCCGGAGTGTTGACATGGATTTTAATAAGAGGAGACTCAGACTTGGCAAAATTTGCCAGAAATAGTCCTCTCTAGAGCACATTGATTAAATGCCCAGATGGATGGCTAATCAATTAACTAATTAGTTCCCCTCCAGAGCTTCCTGAGGCAGACATGTATCCCCATGTTACAGATGGAGAAACTGAGACCAAAATTTTCATATGTTTGGTGTGACTCAGTTTTTGAGGGCCTGATCTGAGTCAACAAGGGCCTGCATTTCAGAGGAGCTGGAAACTGGGTATGCTACAGCTTTGGAAACCAGACCCAGTGTTGCTGACTTGACTGTTCTTAAAAATCTGGCTGTAAGTGACTTGTTCGGGAAATAGATGAGATCTGCCAAAGCAAGCGTTAAAACTCAGGAGTTCCTGACTCTCAGCTCCCTCCATTCAGACCTCTGCCCAGACTTCATAGTGCCCTTAGCACAATCCCATTTTCTTGATACTGTTTAGTGCTTTACTGGTTGGGAATCATTGTGAGAGTCTTTTCTGGAGACTTAGATACAAATAATAACGAAGGGTAGAGCGTACAGCTAAGGGCTGCTACATTGAATAAATAATTGTATGGTCCATAAATTGGCACAGAAGTGGTTAACCTGATGTTGACAATCACTGAGAAGAGATGTAACTGAACTAAGTAATTATCATAGAACTTAGAGCTGCAGAATATTATTGTGGCAAATTGCATAGCGACTGCCAAAGGGTTTGAGATGGCTCTGAATAAGAATGGCATTTGCTGTTATGCTAGCTATGATAAGATTGCAAGGGCGGTCATTCCTCTTGACCACAAGATATGTGACTGGTCTCCTCTGATATGGCAATTTTGGTGCTCTTCATAACAGCACTGTGCTGTTTAACTCTGAGACAGTCATTAAAATGGCACTATTTTCTCTTGTACTTCCTGACATATTTTCCACTGCTGTGTACAAGTTGGTTGTTTTTAAACCATCTGCACCCCAACCACATTCATCTGGTCCTCTTTAAGGAGGTTACTATAGCAGACAGAGTTCCTATACTTGGATTCCAAATGCTGGTAGAAGACACTTGTGTATGTCTCTGAGCTAACCACTCCATTTGATGGATAGCTATCAAAAAAGAATGAAATGTTCCACAGAAATACATGTCCCCAAGGCTGGATTTTTACAAACTTGCATATTCTGCAAATTGATATTTAATTTTCAGTCAAATATATCCCCTCACTAAAGGCAGGGACCAGCTGTTTGCCAATCTTCATCTAAACGGATCCTTTTCTTTTGAATGTAATTATTGGCAGACATTTCCCAGCATGGTGTTATGGGGGGAACATTTAGTTTTGACACTTTTTTCCCCTTTAGCAGAAAATACAAATATGACTGATTTTAAGGGGCCTAAAGGGAGACCGGATGATATTTCCTGTTTGAAATGTACCTACCTAATGGAGAGAAATAAAGTTCTTAAATTGTTGTCTTTAGCATAAAGTCTGCTGCTTTGTTAGCAATAAAGGAGTTCAGTATAAATCAATATTTTGACCCTGACTAACAGCAAAGCCCATAAGCACTTGCTTAAATGCATTCCTATTCAAGAAGGCACTTAAGCATGTGTTTAAGTGCTCTGCTGAATGGGGCCTTTGAGAGGGTTTCTTTTTCCATGCTGAAGAATGCACTTGAGCCCTGCTTGGACTCTCATCAAAGCCCCTGGTTGTCTTTGTTGTTTTCAGGGGGAGTTGGATCAAGTCTTTGAAAAGGTTTGTTTACCGATCTTTAATGCAGGGCGGGGCATGAGAACCAATTTTGAAATGGGCTAGAAAATATTTAACTTTGTCTTCCATGCAAATTCCTTGCCCCTCCTGCAGTCCCTTCAGCATGCTATTAAAAGAGCTCTTGGGCTTTTAAAATCCCTTTCTGTTTCATAGTGGGGATATGCTAATTTTGCATACAACTGGGAATGTCTAAAACTCAGAATCAAACCTATTAATTTTAACAAAATGGCAGACCTAGTTAATTTAGCGAATTAAAAGTTTTTCCTTGTTTTGATCCTTGCACTTGGAGGGGCCCAATCCTGCCAGGTGCTGAGTGCCCTCAGCTGCCATTGCAGACATCTGGGATTGAGTGTGTGCAACATTTTATGGGATATACAGAACTTGTGCAGTTACTGTAGCTGCATGATTTGTACAAATGGTTTAGATATGCGTATCAGCTAGAATAAAATTTGATTTGGATTTGCGGGGTTCCAAATGATTGGTTAAATGACTACGCTGTCAAAATAAACCAGAGATTGCCAGTAATGGCAATAATGGAGCATGCAAAAATCTGGCTAAAAAATCTTGTTGGTAAAATTTTCAAAAGTGCCCCAAATTGTTGGTTTCCTAAATCCTGTTTTCAAAAGTGACTTAAGCTCAGCTTCTTAGAGGTATTTGGGCATCTGGCTCCCATTGATTTCAATGCAAGTTAGGCACCTAAATACCTTTGAAGATCTGGGCCTTAGGCACTTAGAAGTTTGTCTTAGAAGTGGGACGTAAGCGCCTAAATCACTTAGCTGTGTATTGCAAATTTTTAAATCTTTGTAACCAAGATTTTGTCCATTTGCCACCACCTGCTAGCCTCTGCCACACGGGGTACTCTATATCACAAGCTAGCACTGAAAGTACTACAATCATTTGTCAAGCTCCCAAACTTTTAGCACCTGACAACTTCAGCTTGTGAGATACAATCAGTAGGATTTTCGCAGGTTTATTTTAAAGTTTGGCAATTGTCACTTGTTTAGAAATACTGGTCAAGGCCCAGATCGTGAACTGCAGCCAAGTTGTGCTCAGCCGCAGCTTGGGATGAGAGGGGATTAAAGATGGCTTCCCGCCTATGGCCTTCTATATGTCAGGCTGGTCCCTAGAACAATCTCAGGCAGCTGGTATAAAATAGAGCAGTCCTATGGCTCCAGGGGGCTTATAAAGGTTCGGACTCACCCAGCGGCTCCTCTTGCTGGTAGTCATTGGGAATTAGCTCGTCCAGCCCTGGAGCACCCTCTGCAGGCCAGTGATCCACCTTACTGCTGGCCCCCGTGTCCCTCCCAGGACCTGGTGCCCCTTTCTCTGAGGTGCTGCCCCCCTCGCAGTACCCCCACACTCTCGGGTTCTGGGTCTTCCCACCCAGGGGAACCCTCGCCTCAGTCTTGGCTACTGCCAGTTGCCACTTAGCCCCTTATATCGGGGCAGGCTGCAGTGTATACGCCACTCATCACCGGCAAGGGGGTTTTGGACCTGCTGCCTCCGCCTACCCATGGGCTGCCCCTCTGAAACCCTTCACCGATTCGGCCTGTAGTCAGGCCTGCAGCCTGAGGCTTTCCAGGCTCCTCGGAGCTCCCAGCTCCTCTGGCCTTTCCCCAGCCCTGCTCCAATCTAGGTGTCCTGCTCGGCACCTTGCAGACTGCCTGGGCTCCTGGCTCACAGCCTCTTATAGGGGCCAGCTGGGCCTGATTGAGCTGGCCACAGCTGCGGCTGCTTCCTTAATCCAGCTGGGCTATTCCCCACATGGTGGCCTCAGCCCTGCCAGGGCTGGAGCGGGTAACCAACCCACTACAGGGCCATTCCTGCATCTTAAAATTGCCAGAACATATCGATGCCCCAATCATGCCCCCTGCACTAGGGATTTGGGGAATAATGTGGTGTCAGAGCTGCTATGTTGCCTCTGCAAACCAAGGATTTTCCCCAGCAGGAGGCCTGTAATGCTGGTTTTAGAGCTGCTTTAAAAATGGCCATACTGGGTCAGACAAATGGTCCATCATAGACTATCAGGGTTGGAAGGGACCTCAGGAGGTCATCTAGTCCAACCCCCTGCTCAAAGCAGGACCAATCCCCCATAGTTGCCCCAGATCCCTAAATGGCCCCCTCAAGGATTGAGCTCACAACCCTGGGTTTAGCAGGCCAATGCTCAAACAACTGAGCTATCCCTCCCTCCATCTAGCCCACTATCCTATCTTCCGACAGTGGCCAATGCCAGATACTTCAGAGGCAATGAACAGAATAGGGCAATTTCAAATGATCCATCCAGTTTCAGCTTCTGGCAGTTGGAGATTTAGGGACACACAGAGCATGGGGTTGCATCCCTGACCATCGTGGCTAATAGCTATTGATTGACCTGTCCTCCATGAACTTCTCTAATTTCTTTTTTTAACCTAGTTACACTTTTTGCCAAAATGGAACAAAGCAACCCAGGCACACTGAAGAAACTGGTCCTAGATTTTTTTTCTGGGGTATTGATTGGTCAAAACTTGGAATTTCCATCCCGTTGGGAATTCTGACACTTTGAAATTTCCTTTCCTTGTGAATCAGAAAATGAAAAGGCAAAATTCACATGAAACAAAAATTCTGAAAATAATTGTTTCAGAAATATAGGATCAACCTTATGGAAGTGATTCATTTCAATTACGCTGAAGTGTTTAATTTTGACTTATATTTGATTGATTTATAATATAACCTCAAAGGCCAAATGATAAAGTGAAAACAAGTGCTTGGATAATTTTTGATAAAAAATTGTAATGAATTTGATGTTCCCACAAAATATTTTGATTTTAATCTAATCAAATCAGCATTTTCCAATAGAAAACGGTTCCATCAGAAATTTTTGACCAGCTCTTCCACTGATAATTGCATCATGATGACCTCTCTCCAACCAGGAGGATTGACTGTAATTCTGACAGCCTCATAACACCTTCAGTGAACCAATGGAGGCCATGAGCTGTAGAAAGCCCACCCAATGTCCACTGACGTTAGTGGGACTTGGATCAGGACATAAAACAGGGCTTTCTCCAGTGGTGGCCCGTACAAAAAAAATTGCCAGTTTTATCTAAGATCCGATGCAGTTACCTCAGTTGCAGGAGTATTCCTTTGTTTCCTAATAGGAAATGCCTTGTATATCACAAATTGTCAGGTCATTTAACTGCAACCACTTACTTGGTTGTCTAAGGCAATTGGAAAATGTTTTAATGGCCAATACTTTGAGCAGCATGCAAGAGTCACTGGGTTTGTTGCCCTACCCCAGTAGTTTCCAACCTTTTGCAGTTCATTAGACCAAAGCCTCAGCTGCTCCAGCTGTGTATGCTTTAACCTGAGGGAAAGAGCCATTGCTTGTGCGTGGTTCTAGAACAACATCTAGTTTGTGACAAGGACGTAAGAAGCGGATTATCTGAGCTGGAACTTGGGAAGATCCATTGGTTTTCATTCAGGCCAGTAGTTTTTTGTTCCAGCTAAATCTTTTGAGACTCCCTACATCAGCTGATGATTTTTAACTAATGTAAAAGCTCCATAGTGTTTTTTATCAGAAATGCAGTAAATGTAAAGCAAATCTGGAGTGTCGTATCTGTATCTGGAACTGCTGAGTAAATACTTTTTAAAGCTTAATATAAACTAAAACAGCTCCCCTCTGCTCCTATTCCCTGTGAAAAAGGTTGAATAAAGATTATGGAGTTCTGTTTGCTGAACTTGCATTTCTTTTTTTACTCTCCTGCTCTTTAAGATTCCTAGAATAATTTTTTAGAGCACAGCAGGGTAGGAAAAAACTAGTGCTGATGGCATCTCTGTTATCCCCATTGTGATGCAAAGGAAGAGATCAACTGACCTGCTGACTTGTCACTTACATGAAAATCATATTCCAGGTAAGGGGACATTTTGTTCATTACTATCTGTTGGAGTTTGTTCAACAGAAAGTGCATTCTGGTTTATTTGTAGACACTTCCTGTCCTGCCAAGTCATTTTAAATTCTTGCAAGATGAATGAAAGTGCTGTGTGCAGGGGGGCCGGTAGTGGAGTGGGGGGAGAAGTATTGAAAAACAGAGCTATAATCTGCTTCTTTCTTTTGGGGGTGTTTGTTGGGATTTCCCACTCTCATCTCCCTTGTGGAGGGGGAGGGAATAGACTCCAGCAAGAAGAATGCATGGGGCAGAGTGTCTGTAGCCCCTTAGCATAGCTGCTCTGGTCAGCCAAAGGGGGTTGCAAGAGAGATGGTTGGGGGGGGGCTGGAGGGATTAACTGATGAGGAAAGCTTAAAAGAAATACTTATAGCTTGGCTCCATGATGGCAACAGGGCTGTGATAACCATCTGTGACGATGTGAATGGAATGAATGTTCAGGTGAGCGATTATTCCTGGTGGTTCAAGAAGTAGTGGCATGATATTAAGAGAAGGAAAACTGAGGACTGAGTTCAGGAAAATTGTCTTAACAATAACACCTACTAGGCTGTGAAATAACCTCCCCCAGGGAAATAGTTGGAAGCCCATCATGATTCATTTCAAACTGAGCAGGATAGAACACTTGGGAATATGCTGCAGGCAATGTTCCTCTATGGGCAAGGCTTAGAGAAGATGATGTAATAGGTCTTTTCTAGTTGTGATTTGTATGGGCACTCCCTTGAGAGAACACCGCATCTGCAGAGCTCCCCCGACCTGCTGATCTCAGATTTTGCCCCCGTCTCCTCTCAGGCAGCATCTTGCTTTGCCACTTGGCTTTGAGATGATATTTATACACTTAAAAGCTGCCCTCTGATTTATATACGTTGTCTGCTAGGGCTACATAGTGCTATGTTTACTTGGGACTGTGGATCTTGCTGGTAGTGAAGGTGGGAAAACAAAAGGATATTTTGGGTACAGAAATAGGTCAGGGACTCCCCCCTCACCCTCCACCCCTAAATATTTGCAAGATTTTTGTCCTTCAGTATGACTGCCAGATGATTTGTCCCATAAATTACCATGACAAAAATTGCACCCCTACTAAAGGACACTTCAACCCAATTGAAAGCAGATACGATACAGTGTGACTGGCAGCCTGGTCCCAAGAGAGAAGATGGACTGAGGTATCTTAGCAGAGCCCTATGAGGAAGTTTAGATAGCTCCTACCCAAATCTGAGCCACAGCTAACAGTGTGTCCTGATGGGGGGTGTGGGAATTCACCCCCCAAAACAAATGCCAAATATTGCAATTAGATTTGACACTTTCATTTCATCATGTGAGTTTTGTTCTGAGGCCCTTAAGGCATATCAAAGCAAAGAACTTACACATTGAAATTACAAATGTAGTGCAATAAACTGTGATCGTATAATAGAATTTTGACACTGTATGAAATTTCCATTGAAATGTGCATAACTTCAATCTCAGTACATATGCATACCTTAAACACAAAGGATGCATTATGGGGACTTTTCCAAAAACATGGTCTCTACCAGATATTGCTCTCCTGAACATTCTGTTCCTCCTTGCCTATAGCATTCATTAGATAAATAATTGGAAGATGACCCCCCCCACCCCCAGAAAGCCAAAAGTTTGTGTGTTGCTTTTCCAATAATCATTCTATTATCAGAAAGCAAAGCCACGCAAATAACATGGCTGACCACTCACTCTCAATGCTTGGCCAACATGTTGATGCTTCTCCGAGTTATTCTGGAAAAAGTGGAATGTGGCTCCCATCCCCAATCCAGCACCCAAGCATGGGTTTGCTCTTCTTAGCCTTGTTATAGTCCAAAGAGGGTGCCATTATCTCTTACCACGCTAACAATGTTCTCTTTCTTTGGCTGCAATTGGCAGGGCTTGTCCTTCAACTAGTGAAGGCAGGTGGGTACTTCCTAACGCCACTCTTCTGCTCTGAGGGGCTATTAGATGGCTCAGGGGATTAGATAAGGGATACAAAGATTTTTACCTGTCATATGGTAGTTCAAATCCAGCATGGGTTGGTAGTGGCCAAAGAGCATGAGAGCTGCTCAACTACTCAACTCATACATGAAATGAGTTTGATTTCAGATCAGTTTGTAGTGTCCAAATCACTTACACCAAAACCGTAACTATCTTCCTGGTTGGCATCCTCAGGATAGAGACCAAAGTCTGAATGAGTATGGAAACTAAACTACACTTTCATCCTTCGAGGTGGTTCATCTGGATCGCAGTTAAGACACCTGGATGGGCAGCATTGGGGAGCTCACATGGCCACCACAGGTGCTGTGCTTCTTCTGTGAGTAACTCTCTCTCTCTCTAGTGCTGTAAATCAAACACCTTTCACAAGCATGAAATTCACACGCATTCAAACCAACCAGCAGGAGGCACTATTAAATTGGATTGCTATTTCCCAATCACCCTCCTTATCCTCACCTGCAGCCTGAGTGCTGTGCTGTAATTGAACTGGCCTGGACTTGAAGTCGGGGATGTATTTTCAACCTATCTTAGCTGTGAAATTTGCAAGCCAATTTACATTGAATTCCCACATACGTAATGTTTCAGGATGCCATCAGGAGAGGATTGCTTTTGCTGTGCTTTCCTTCCTAAAAGGAAAGTAAAAAAGCTCCTAAAAATGTGACTTCCCGTGTTTCTGACAGTAATGGCTGATTCCTCGTGAGAGGAAGGAGGGGCCACACCAACTATTGGGGTCTCTGAATGGGGCACAATGGTATGAGGGGAGGGGGACATTATGGACACACAAAGTTCCTCATATAAGGGAAGGGGAGCTTGTGGAGAAGAAGAGAGGAAACCGAGGAAACCAAGGAACCCCTTGTGGTTGTAATCCACTCAGCCTGCAAGTCCCAGCTTCTAGCAGTCAGGGGTGTCCCTGAACCTCTCCCAGCTAGAAGCTGGGATGGGATGGCTCACCCAGTAAACTCCCTCTGAAGCATCTGGCACTGGCCACAGGTAGAAGACATGATACTGGGCTAGCTGGACCACTGGTCTGACCCAGTAAGGCCATTCTTGTGATAAACAATGACTCTTATGACCCCCTAGTACATACACTTTCAGAATATTAGAATATTGGGCATCGTCTCTTGATGCCCAAACAAACAAAGGCCCTGTCGTGACATGGTATTTGGGTTTCTTAGCCTCCTCTTTGGTGCCCTCAATAATATGGGCTAAGAAAAAACGTTTCCAAAGAATCTAATTTGTTAATGGATGAATGGGGCAGGGAGAGGAATTCGACTCCTTGCCTAAGATTCTAGTGCAAAAAGATGCCCCCGGGGAACAGGAGGGGAGCTTTTCAGAGTCCAGCTTTGACTTGCACTAATGAGCATCTCCACTTTACAATGCCCCATGGAGACAACCATGTGCAAGCTTTGTAATTGTATAGTAAATTATCCCCTCTGCCCTTTCCTGGTAAGTGTATAGGGTTTATGTAATCCTAAACTAATTAGTTACCTGTGCATTTGTCCTACAGTGTTCTCATGAGATTAAAAAAACTGAGTTAACATGCTCATTCATCTGTTTGTTTTGTCTTCCAATAGCTATAGGCCCAATTACTGTAATTATTCTGAATGTTTGTGTTAACTTCCTTGAAATTACATTATTGTATGTTGGAACCTGCTAGATTTGTGTTTCAGATGGCCTTAAAATATATAGGCAACATTTTTTTTAAAGTACAGCATGATATAATTGCATCCTTTCTGCTGCTACGTTCCCTTTCCCTTTCCTCACTACTTTCCTAAGCATTAGATATCACACTAGAGCCTTGTCTAATAGTGTTTTTCAAGAAATCCCCCTCCACTGCACCACTTGTGCTTTTCCACGAGTGCTAGCAAAGGTAAGATGGCTAGTATAGAGACGGCAGAGGCCATTATAACCACTGGCCTTCCACCATTGCTACTACCCCTTGGCAACTGACATATTGTGGTGTAGGCGAAAAGACATAGTAGAAGTTCCAGCAAAAGATGTCTGTCCCAGGTAGATATGAACATTCACTGGTAGAAGTGCTACTTGCATCTGATTTCTCTTATTGCTAGTGTTTTTAATAATCTAATACTAATAGCATTATTAACTATTCAACACTGGGGCATCATGCTAGTCCAGCACTGAAAAGAATCTGACAAATTGGATAAAAATGCATAAATTACTGGAGTTTTCAGAAAATGAACTATAGAAATTGCAGTTTTACATCAGTTCTTTATAACTGTATAACATTAGTGATATCAGACTGGTAAAATAAAATATTTAGGAGGATTAAACACTCCTTTTATATCCAGTAGATCTTCCACTTTTCCTGCTGTTACCTGAGTAAGACGAATATTTATTCCCACAACAATAGTATTGTAGTGGGGTTTTATATATATAAATATATAAACATTTGAAAAGCTCTGTACATCCAAAATTGAAATCTGGCTCTACAGTTCTACATTGCACAGTAACTACGGTGTTGCCAGCTCTGGCAATGTTATTACGAGTCTGGCAATATTTGGTGGATTTTATTCTTAAAGCCCTAAGATCTGAGTTCATGTGAACACACCAAAATCTCAGCTTTCATTAAAAATAGTAAGTTTCTAGGTCCTCACAATTATAGAGAAATGCTTTAAAATGTGAACAAACACTAAAGCATCAAAAGCAAAAAGGCAAACAAAAAACTCCGAATACATTATTTTGTAAAATCTCAGTATTTTAAAGCCAGTTTCATTATTTTTGGAGTCCTTATTCATGATTTTTGAATTCAAGGAGTTGACAATACTGTTAATTATATCTCAATTTCACTTGCATATAAACTTTCCATTATTGCACAAACTGGAATAAAAGTGGTAGATGTTCTCAGCTTGTTCTGCATGCATGTGTGATGCACACAGTCTGGGAAATGACAATGGGTCCTTTAATAAACAAGAGAATGAGCTTTTGAGCAATGCTTTTGAAGTGTGGACACCAGCACTGGACACAATATCCAATTATGGTCTCATTATGGCTGTATGCAGAGGGCCCAAGTGATATTTGATATTACTGTATTCATACCGCCAAGGATTACATTAGCTCTTTTTGCTACTTCCGTTCAGTGGGAGCTCATGTTCAGTTGGTTAGCTACTGTCTTCCTTATCCATTTTGTTTTCTACTTTTGTGTGATGCCAATTTGCTAACCTAAGGACTCATAGGGAAAACCTAGATGGTGGATTTAAATTGTGAGTGGGTCGTCTTAACTGTAGCTGCAATATTGGCAGAGGTACCATTTGAACAGTCAGAACTCTGCACAAACAAAATGCATAAACTCCACATCTACCCCCAGATTTGCATGAATGACTGCCCAGTTAGGGAGCCCAAATGCAAGTGCGTGTACCTGTGTAACCCTGCACAGATCACTTAATCTCCTTGCACTTTGTTCCTTATCTGTAAAATAGGGATAATAGCTCTTCCCTCCCTCACAGGTGTCTTGTGAGGATTAGTATATTAAAGATTGTGAGGTGCTCAGAAATGGGGGCTATAGATGTACACCGTCAGAGCTGACTTTTTGAAGGGTAGGAATTTAACTCTTGCTGCAGTCTTCCTATACCAAACATGCTGCTGATAGGATATTGACAGATAAGTACTATCTGATATTTTTAAAGGCAGTTTCTGCTTCTGAGGGTGAAGTCTCATATGACCATACATATGTGTGTGTTTCCTCCAGTATGTCTGGTGGATAAGTCTGTTAATTTATATCAGACTGTTTTCCTTTACTTTAAAAGACAATATTGCTTTTCTGTATTCATCCAATCACAGCTTCTCAGACTGTCCACTTCAAAATCCAGCTTCATGCTGGGGATCCCTTTTGCTTACCTAATTCCATAAATATCAACACATGCTGCATATACTCTCCCTATTAGGAAGGTTGAGATTTGATTGATTGCTTTATTCCAGGGCAGGCACGTTGAATGTAACCTTGGGAACAGGGAACAGTTCCTATGAAACTGCATGGTTAATAGACAAACGCTTCAGAACCTGGTGCTCCGCCTCTGGCTTTCTTGGTGTAATAAAAATATATTAGGTTCCAGGGATGTTAACCAATGTGTTCTGGAAATGGATGATTGATTCTCACAGCTGAGAATCAGGATTATAACATGTTTTGCTAGAGGACTCGAGTCTGACAGATTAGTTCATGTAAGGATTGTGCTATAGATAGAGCTGATGACAGAATGAATTTTTTTATTTTTCATCAGCAGGAATAACACAAAGCAGGGCTAATTAAAAGTAGTTTCCTGATGTCCTCTGACCATGCTTCTTGAAGTCTTTCACATCCTGTAAAGTTACACCTTGTTTTAGAGTTTCCATCCATTCCTCCCCATGGCTGAAGGACATCCTGAAATCCCACTGTGAAGTAAGAGCTGTGTCATTGCTTCTAGTGATTTCACAAGCAGCCTTCTGACACATGGTGCAATCCCACACATTGAGCAGAAGCATGAAGGGCATCCTGCAATGCACAGAAAGCCCTCCCAGTTGGGCTACACTGGAGACAGAAGTGAAAGGGGAAGGCACACTATAGATATTTTGTGGGGAGAGAAGTTTACATTGTGACCTGAGCTAAATACAATTCTAAATTGGAATAAACTCTTTGTAATGGGAACCCAGATTTGATGAGGGATATGGAAGAGGTTATTTGTGTGTGTACCAGTGTTGATTTGGTGAGTTGTATAAAGTAACTTCCCAAATCAGCTAAAAGAGAACAAATCCCATTGTTTCCTCATCGACACCTCCCGTTGTGTTGGTCTGCCCCAGTTGTGGCTTTCTATCTATAGCCTGTTTTATGCAGGTAAGATGATATTCATAATGGCCTTAAAATCTGTGAGTTCTTTGTTCTGCTTGTTCATTATTCTAAGAGGTAGGATGAACTGGAATCTCACGTCTGAAATCCCTGGTAAATTAAAGAGCTGGGGGCAGGGCTCCTCGTTCAAAGCCCCAGTTCCAAAGCTGCTCCTTTGTTTTTTTGTTCCTGGTCATGCTCAAAACTACCAGGCACTAATTTTTCCAGAACTGATTCAGGTGGGGCTAAAAATCTTGTAAGCACCACGGATATTGCAAGATTGCCATGATACAAGGGGTAGCAATTATAGAACTACTGATCTCGCAAGATTTTCACTATTTGGACTCAGTAGAAGACTTAAGGGTGGCAATTTTGCAACAGAAAAGTTTCAAAAACAGACTCCAACGAGAAACTGCTGAGCTTGAATTAATATGCAAACTAGATACCATTAACTTGGGTTTGAATAGGTTTCAGAGTAACAGCCGTGTTAGTCTGTATTTGCAAAAAGAAAAGGAGTACTTGTGGCACCTTAGAGACTAACCAATTTATTTGAGCATGAGCTTTGGTGAGCTACAGCTCACTTCATCGGATGCCTACCGTGGAAACTGCAGCAGACATTATATACACACAGAGATCATGAAACAATACCTCCTCCCACCCCACTGTCCTGCTAGTAATAGCTTATCTAAAGTGATCATCAAGTTGGGCCATTTCCAGCACAAATCCAGGTTTTCTCACCCTCTACTCCCCCACACACAAACTCACTCTCCTGCTGGTAATAGCCCATCCAAAGTGACAACTCTCTTCACAATGTGTATGATAATCAAGGTGGGCCATTTCCTGCACAAATCCAGGTTCCCTCACCCCCCTCCAAAAACCACACACACAAACTCACTCTCCTGCTGGTAATAGCTTATCCAAAGTGACCACTCTCCCTACAATGTGCATGATAATCAAGGTGGATCATTTCCATCACAAATTCAGGTTTTCTCACCCCCCCTACCCCCATACACACACAAACTCACTCTCCTGCTGGTAATAGCTCATCCAAAGTGACCACTCTCCCTAAAATGTGCATGGTAATCAAGGTGGGCCATGTCCAGCACAAATCCAGGCTTTCTCACCCCCCCCCTTTTTTTTCCCCCCCGGGGACACAGACACACACACACAAACTCACTCTCCTGCTGGCAATAGCTCATCCAAACTGACCACTCTCCAAGTTTAAATCCAAGTTTAACCAGAACGTCTGGGGGAGGGGGGTAGGAAAAAACAAGGGGAAATAGGCTACCTTGCCTTGTCACTTTGGATAAGCTATTACCAGCAGGAGAGTGAGTTTGTGTGTGTGGTTTTTGGAGGGGGGTGAGGGGGTGAGAGAACCTGGATTTGTGCAGGAAATGGCCCACCTTGATTATCATACACATTGCGAAAAGAGTTGTCACTTTGGATGGGCTATTACCAGCAGGAGAGTGAGTTTGTGTGTGTGGGGGGGGAGGGTGGAGGGTGAGAAAACCTGGATTTGTGCTGGAAATGGACCAACTTGATGATCACTTTAGATAAGCTATTACCAGCAGGACAGTGGGATGGGAGGAGGTATTGTTTCATGATCTCTGTGTGTATATGTCTGCTGCAGTTTCCACGGTAGGCATCCGATGAAGTGAGCTGTAGCTCACCAAAGCTCATGCTCAAATAAATTGGTTAGTCTCTAAGGTGCCACAAGTACTCCTTTTCTTTTTGGGTTTGAATAGAGACTGGGAGTGGTTGGGTCATTACACATATTGAATCTATTTCCCCATGTTAAGTATCCTCACACCTTCTTGTCAACTGTCTAAATGGGCCATCTTGATTATCACTACAAAAGTTTTTTTCTCCTGCTGATAATAGCTCATCTTAATTAATTACAGGTTTCAGGTTTTAATTAATTAGCCTCTTACAGTTTGTTTGGCAACTTCCACCTTCTCTGTATGTGTGTGTGTATATGTGTGTATACATATATATGTACACATCTTCTTGCTATATGTTCCATTCTATGCATCCGATGAAGTGGGCTGTAGCCCTCGAAAGCTTGTGCTCCAAATAAATTTGTTAGTCTCTAAGGTGCCACAAGTACTCCTGTTCTTCAAACAAACAAAGTCACAGAATGCCACTAGCTGTCACTTTCAGCCCCCAACTAAAACCTCTCCAGCGCATCATCAAGGATCTACAACCTATCTTGAAGGACGACCCATCACTCTCACAGATCTTGGGAGACAGGCCAGTCCTTGCTTACGGACAGCCCCCCAACCTGAAACAAATACTCACCAGCAACCACACAACAAAAACACTAACCCAGGAACCTATCCTTGCAACAAAGCCCGATGCCAACTCTGTCCACATATCTATTCAAGGGACACCATCATAGGACCTAATCACATCAGCCACACCATAAGAGGCTCGTTCACCTGCACATCTACTAATGTGATATATATGCCATCATGTGCCAACAATGCCCCTCTGCCATGTACATTGGCCAAACCGGACAATCTCTACGCAAAAGAATAAATGGATACAAATCAGACATCAAGAATTATAACATTCAAAAACCAGTCGGAGAATACTTCAATCTTCCTGGTCACTCAATTTCAGACCTAAAACTCACAATTCTACAACAAAAAAACTTCAGAAACAGACTCCAACGAGAAACTGCAGAATTGGAATGAATTTGCAAACTGGACACCATTAAATTAGTCTTGAATAAAGACTGGAAGTGGATCAGTCATTACGCAAAGTAAAAACTATTTCCCCATGCCAATTTTCCCCCCTACTGTTACACCTTCTTGTCAACTGTTTGAAATCGGCCATCTTGATTATCACTACAAAAGTTTTTTTCCCTCCTGCTGATAATACCCCACCTTAATTAATTGGTCTCATTACAGTTGGTATGGCAACACCCATTTTTTCATGTTCTCTGTGTGTGTGTATGTGTGTATGTATATGTGTGTATGTATATGTGTGTATATATATGTATGTATATATGTATGTGTATATATATATATATATATATATATATATATATATATATATATATATAAAATCTTCCTACTGTATTTTCCACTGCATGCATCCAATTAAGTGGGTTTTAGCCAATGAAAGCTTATGCCCAAATTTGTTAGTTTCTAAGGTGCCACAAGGACTCCTCGTTTTCTTTAGTGTCTGAGGAGAAACTCTAGTGATTTCAGGATTGAATTTCAATCTAAACCCTAGCCTTGGTTTGGCCTCAAACCTCAACTCGAATTCCTATCCTAAATGTAATCCAAATCTGAACACCGACTCCTTGACCTTTCCGCTCTTCTGCTTGTTATGTTTCCAATGATTAAAGGTGAGCTGAAATGCCTATCTACTATCATGAGTGGATGATGCACAAGCAGCTACCTCAGTGCAGTGAGTGATGGAGTTTCCATCAGCTGCTGTAGGAGCAACCCAGAAATCTGAATTCAAATCTTGACAGGTATGTAAAATTGTTTAATTTAACATACATTTAGTTATACATTTTAAATCTGTACATGAGCTCTGTTTCTGCTTTGGGACTGTGGACAGTGGAGGCTTTTTCACCCACACAAACCCGTTCCAAATGACCTTTAAAATAAATAATTTATTCTGAAGGTTGGATCTGGCTTTCTGTGTGGGGTTAAATATAGCTGGTTATTTTAATGTTGACTATGTAATACGTGATAACCTCGGTATTTATTTAAATGCATTTCAACATGCTGTCTCTCTAGAGGCCAGTGGGTATTTCTAAAAATGTATGGAATGTCTGTGAGTATTAAAATGACCCTTTTCCAAGTGAAAAGCCAGGGCACTTTTGTGCTGGTTCTGGTTTTGTGCTGGTTCAAGTCACAAGCAGTGACTTGTGCCTATTTTTTCAGGGTGGAGAATTGTTTTCAGTATGATAGGGTCTGATGCTCCTTTAGATCAAGGTTCCTTGATGCTGCCAGACTGGTATGAAGGAGTCTTAGTGTAAATGAGAATTGGGCTATAATTCAGTGGACAAAGTCACTAGACAAGGAATATCAAATAAAGCTCCCAAGAACCAGGAGCCTTTTCTCAGGGCTGGCTTTATTGTCAAATGAGGTTCCAAAAGAAGAGCCAATAAATTCAAAATACCAGATTTTAACCACCCAAGGCTTTCCCAGGACACACTCTTCTCTTTTCTTCCTGGCTACTGTGGAAAGACCCATACTGGGGCATCACTGACCACGGGTTTCTTCTCTCTGTGGCTGCCACAGTTGCAGGAAGGAATGTATCTGGTTTCCTGTAGGTCCCTGGTGACGCTTGTCCCTGGTGATGTGCCCTGCTATTACAAATCCCAATTACAAAGAGTCCATGGGCTGAAACACTGGGATGTGCATACATGCCCCACCCATCATGCCCTGTTACACAGGCTTTAGCATTCTGAATTAATTTATCAAGAAACATTCAAGTGTCCACAATAGTCACTCCTAGTTTTGATGGTGTCTTCACTCCAAACACTGCTCATCACCCTGAACACTCACTCCACTGGGCTATGTGTTCCTGTAAACAGAGCAAATGCTAGTCAAGGTGGTATTATTCTCAGAAACATATTTTGTGGATATTAAGAAAAGATTTGAACTGATAAAAGGTGAAATGGGGATATTTTAGGCTGCCCAAAGGAAGTTGCTGAAACAGCAGGACATCCTGTGGACTAGCACAATGAAACTTGGACACAGTCACATACATAATATGTATTCTTGTTCTGTATAGGAATAGGGTGGTATCCCTTTAATAAGTTTGTGAGCCTTCTAATGGTGCTCACCAAGCTCTGTTTTAGAAATCTGATATAAATCAATATACAAGGTGCAGAGCAATGGGGTGTCTGGCCCACTTTTTCCTGTCATTGGCGTTTTTCTTCTTAAGACAGTGACTATCTTTCTCCAGAAATAAATAAATCTACTCCCCAGGCTCACTAGGCAGTTTCAATGGATTCTTACTCCTGCAGCTGTGTCCTTCTTCATAAAGACGGGAAAGTCCACCAAGAAAGAATAAATAGAGTAATCAAGTTTTACCCAAGATAAATGCATGTGAGTTTGGAGACTGCTTCAGGGATGCATCAGTGACAATGAAGTGGCTCAGATTACCTTCATTACAGTCTTTTTTTTTTGAGACTGGGGGGAAGCGGCCTATAATCTGATAATGAAATGTAACCTTCCACTTCATTCCCTGTACCTGACAGCCAGTGACCAGAGATGTAAGCCTTCCCCTCCCCCCCACAACGAAAACAACAACTGCCATTCTTCTTCAGAAACCAGAAAACAAAACGAGAGAGAGAGAGAGAGCCCCACTGGATTAAGACTACCGCTATCAGTTGCATAGCTCTGGTGATTTGCAGCACACAGGGCTTATTGTCTGCAAGTGTCAAGACAGGGTCTTCTATTTAATTTGAAATACTTTCACTCCTCCAATGGATTTGCTGCCCGGGAGCAAGGTAGTCGTGTTATTTTGGTTTTGTCCATGACCGAACGGTTCCACATAATCCTCAACTCTGGCTGCAGTACGAGATGGCTGAGATGAAAGAGACTGCATTTGCCTTTATCCCTCCTGAGTATTCCTTTGGGGAGATGACCGCGCTGGTCAATTGCCAGCCACATCCATTTCGCTGGCACCTCCAGCACTGCATGTGGTGCCTGAATTGCAGCGGGCACTCCCTGCCTGCTAATGGCTTTGTTAGTCATCCAGATCAATTGGTTATTTATGGCAGGCATGTCTCAAAACTGTTGGGTCAAGTTTTCCTACCCTTACTTATTTTGTTCACAAGAACACATAAATCTTCTCCTGCCACTTGCAGCTTAAACCTTCTGAGTGTGAAGCCAGGGAGTTAAAGTTTCCAGTGATAGCAGCTAACCGTATTTTAAAAATTTGCTCTCCAGACTGTCAAGAACTTGGACGTTACATTTGAGCCATGAATCAAGTTAGTTTATGGTGTAAGATTTATAGGTGTTAAGCTCTCTCTTTCGGTGTCCGTTAGCCCCACAGCCTGAACTCATATACAAGAAAATTGAGATCTCTCCATTGCTCTAATGCTGTCCTATTTAATGCTCTCTCCTGAAAAGTCATGGCAACATCTTAGTCATGCACCCTCCATCCAGATGCAACAAGGTCGTAACATTCCATCAATTAAAGGGCCTAATTCTGCAAATCTGAAACAAATAGGCTTATTCATGTCAGTAAAACTACTTGCATGAGTAAAGATTTCCTGATGGGACCCCTTGTTCTAAAGACTAGACTCCCCATGCTTCAGTGACTTGGGGATATGGGGTTTGTAGACCCTAATGCCGTATGACTTAAAGTTTGGCAGAGGGGAAATATTTAAGGAAATAAACCCTTCTTTATTATGATTGAAGTATTGATAAAGCAGCACCCAATTCTTCAAGTTCTGTACACAGCATACCCAGAGAAGTTAAATAAAAACATTAAATACTCTTGCTGGAAGGTGGCAATCTAACACTACTTATTCTTAGAATCCAGAACAATAATACACCCTAACCAAAAACAGAGACACAATGCAGGCTGCTTCATAAAACAAAGAGGCACAACTGACCCCACTTTACTCTAGGCTGGCTTGTTGCAGCCTGACTGCTGCTACATCACAGGTTTCACTACAGAGCCTTCTAGCCTGCAAGCATGACCAGGAAATCCCCCACACTGAAAGTGACAGCTTGCAATTCCAATACAGTCCTCAATGCACCACTCTCCTAAATTGAGGAACTCTGGCTTCTTGAAAGTATACAATATTGAAGTAGAGAGTAAATGCCCTTCTAAAGGGTAACTGTCCAGCTGGACAAGGCCTCAAATGTAACCAAGTGTAAAAAATAAACTTTAAAATTCACCTGGATCATAGATAAAAACCTCCCAGCCCATCAAACTACAGCTAGCCCCATATAGCTCTAGTTGGGTGACTCATCACTAGCCTTATCATGCCCACAGATATAGTTCTACCAGTTTTGCCCATTGACTTCATTTTTGTGTCCTTTCACGGGCTGACATACAAAGTAAGCGGCTATTACGTGCTCATTGCCATGGTTTCTGAATGCCTGGCATATACCCTTTTCATCCCAGGATCTCCAATCATTTTAAAAATCTTAACGAAGTAGGCCTCAGAACACCCCCAGCAGGCAGATATTATACCCACTTTACATATGGCTCAGCTCAGGCCTCTAAATTCTGGATTCCTTCCTACACAGGGAAATACCTAGGATATCTAGGTTCTCTCTATCACACACACATACAGTACCCTTCCGAAAAGCAGGGTCAATTCCTGGACTTGGCACATAACCCGAAGGGCCAGGCTGTGCACTGTGACTGAGGACTAGTGATCTTTCCCTTGCACTAGAAAAGCAGACCACTCTTTAGCTACCACTGCAACATTTGGCTCTGCAAGTAGTTCCCACAGCCCACAGTTAAATGCTTCCCTACCCCCAGGGAATAATGGGTGGTGGTGGCTCTGTAATCCACCAGGCTTGCCCTGACCCCAGCCTCCCTGTGGGCAAGCAGAGCGGTAATGGTGAGGGTGCAGTCCCCTTTGGTGGGGCCCCCCTTTGCTGCCCTCCCCCCTTTTCACAGTGCAACCCTAGGTCAGTGCCCTCTGAAGCCACCCTCCATAGATGCAGAGGAGGAGGCAGGGTTTGGCCCTTGGAATTAGTTTTAAACCTGTTGTTGAAACTCACCAGGCTTAATCCAAGTCCCAGTGAAGTCTATGGAACGCTTCTCATTGATAGCTTTCAGTGGGCTCTGGAACAGGCTCATGCACTAGAAATCACACAGGGCTATCCTCTTCCTAGCAGTGGGAGAATACATCTCATGATGGCAGGAGGACTATTTTCTAGTTAGGCTATCGTAATCACGCACATAAAGAGACAATGATTTTAAGGTATGTCAGTGTACTTTTGTCTATACACAATTGGAGAAAGCTTAAAGTATGTCATTTCTAATGTATGTTCATTAATGGTCATATATATTTTAACCAATTTATACATGAAATAGGAAATATTTAATCCTTGAATGAGCTCTAAAACAATTGTACAAACAGAAAAGCGGATTTTTTAAAAAATTATTCATTTGTGGTGCTCATGTAGAAGATTTGAGGGGTATTTCCAAGGGTGATCATTATTTGCTACGTGGTAACGTTATTTGCACTTTCTTTTAGAATGCATTTATAAAAAAGAAGCAAGATGCTTGAAGATGCAGTGGTAGAGAGGTGAATTGACTGTGATAGTGATATGACTGTGCAGGGAACAGCACTGTGTATGGTTGAAGCGTTTAAAATGACTTTCATCAGTACGATTAAATACTTATGACATGAGTCAGCCATACGGGCTACTTGGAGGAACCTCCTCTTCTGCTTATAAAAACACATCTGGAATTACAGATTGCTTTAAAGAAATAGGACGAATGTAGTTCAGTGTGACAGAAGCTAAGTCCTCCTTTCAGAATTCTACTCCCCCAGGAGAAGGGAAGTCTGGCTGCAGGAAACAAGTTCCCTTGTTCTCTTCCTTATGTGCTTTGGACGAAAAGCTTCTCTCTCCAGCCATTCCTGGGTAAAGAGTCAAAACCTGACATGACATTGACCATGAGACTTCAAATGTAGCCTGCCAGGATGTGACACGCAATTTTCTGGTTGGAGGATATAAAGTAGCTTTAAAAAAATAGCAGCAAGCTCTCACACCAGGGGGAAGTGTACCTTTAAACCAAGAGTAAAGAAAAGCTTTAATTAACTTTAACCAGCCTTCCAAGATCTTTATTAGTTGCCCTTTTGTCAAATTAAATTCACACTGTGGAAGGCAGCTAAGTACTGCAACTTGATGTCATGTGCTAAGTGCCAGAGTAGGTTTTAATTGGCTGTTTAAATGAGAAAAGGGTTCCTGCTGTGAAGCGCACACAGAGTGAGAAAGAGCAGTTTGGGATGGAGCACTTATGTTTTCAGCATATGCTAAAATAACAAAATAATTGTAACACTACGGGGTTAGAGTGGTAGATTTTCTTGCACTAGTTGCAAAACTTAGTAGCCCCAAGTCTCACTCAATACCCGCTGAAGTTTCTATTCTTCACCTAGTCAATCAACTGAAGAAAAATCCATGTTTTATCTTTCTACATGCATGCTCAGTTATAGTAGAGACTCTGGGGTTTAGCTATGCTTGAAAATTAATTCGGATTAAAGTAGGATGTGAATTTAAAGCAGGATGTGAAATTAAAGTTCAATAGCAATTCCTGAATAACTCCGTGTGTGGACACTCTTATTCTGGAATATGAATGCATTGTTCCAGTTTAATTTAAATGGATAAAACTAAACTAGAATAAGGCAAATTCCAGAATAAGGAACACAGAAGGGTATTCACACAAGGAATTATTCAAAAAGAATAATTCTGGAATTGCTATTTTAGAATAACAAGCGCTGAATGAGGTCAGTACAGTGTGTTAATAAAGCTGGTCAGAGTTTTGTAAACATTTTTGCATTGGTCACAGCTCAGACTCCTAGATTGTGAATTAGTTGCAGATGTCAACATCAGTACCGAAAGCAGTAAAGATCAGAAGAAGATGAACAGGTCACCTGTCCTTCAGAAGAATTTTGTACTTAAAAATACATTATAGAGACAGACATTGATGACTCCCTAGTTAAGATTACAGTCAGTTTTTGCAATTAAAGTGGAGATTTTTTTTCTTTTTAAACCAGACTGTGAACCTCTTACTCACAGGGGTGAATGGCTACTTAATTCCGTTGGCTTCAATAGAACGATTTGCATGAGTAAATGCTCTGGCTCTTTCTTATGGATAAAAAAACCACTTGTCCCCCTAATCAAAATTTCATCACTTACTCCTAGGATACAGGTTTAATATGGGGGAAAGTTACAAGTAATTTCTTGTAATAGTTTGGGAGTTTGAAGGCTTTATAAAGGAATCCTTTCCACATTTTAGGGTCACTGTCTGAAATGCACAGGACTAGTTGCGGGCAACATTGGATCTTGGGTAGTGCTGAAACCCAGTGAACTTAAACATTTGTTCTATTTTAATACTTCAAACTTTTGGGGGTTGGCTTTAACATGTGATTTGAAATGCTAAGTAGAGAACTGTTGTTAAAATCTAGTTCTTATATGTTTGGGCCCATCTGGGCTGGTTGGTCAACTGTGTTAGAAACCAACATAGGTGGAAGAGCATTAAGCTTGGTTCCTTACATGGGTTTGAGCTCCAGCACATGGACAGGCCACAAGTCTGGCCTCTTCCTTCTCTGTGTCTCCTCCCTGCACTCTTCTCCACTGTCCACTTCTCTTCATTGCCTTCCCCCTTTCCATCCCTTATATCATTCCTCTTCCTTCACTCACTCTTTACACCTTCTCTTACTTCCGGCTCCATCTCGTCTCTTTTCCTTTACTTCCTATCTCATCTCTTCTCAGTCCTTTTACTTCTTTCCCTTGTCTTACTCCTTTGGCTTCTCTGTCTCTCTTTCCTGCACAAAAATATGCTCTGTGGATGGGTGCACCACCCCACTTCCCCCATTAAGCTGGCACTTTGGGAAAATCTGTCTCCTACTGACAACTAACAGCTGATTTTATATGCCACCAGGGTATGGATTTCCTAAAGTACCATTCAGTGCGGAGGTGAAGAAGCTTCCGGCCACTAGCACTAACCTACATTCCAGCATTAAAGATAATGGATACAACGGAAAATCAATGGAGAATATGTAACTTTATCCCGTTCGTAGGTTCACATTGCATTACAACAATCCTTCGGATACATAAAAATGATATACAGCTAGCCTTTGCAGAAAAAGAACACAAGATACAGATCCTGGGACGATGTATACCATAAATACCAAATACCTGCTGTTTCTTGTGGAATTTCGATTGTGATTCTTTTCAGTAATTTGCGAGGGTGTAAAATAAATCAATGATTTCCATGTATTACAGAGCTCCTTTAAGTGAGTTCAGAATGCTGCTTGAGTTTCCAGTCCCAGCCAGATGTCACGTCTGTCAGAAATACTGCTCTTTTATATTATATCACCAGAGGAAATTATTGCTGCTATTATCTGCCCTCTGGTCAGAAGCATATTCTACACCTTGGCTAATGCGCCTTGTGGTGCAGCCACCTGCACTTTCTCAAGGAGTTTGTCTAATTACTGGATAGATGAGTCAGCCTGCATTTCCTATGGACTGTCTTCAGACATACAAAGTTATTAATGCCGATTAGCTGAAAAAGTCCAGGTCTTTACCAAGACATTTCCTGGCTAATATTAGACACACCTTTTGTACTTGAAGGTGTGATGGCTGATAAGAACCAGTAGTAGCAGAGCGAGGATTCAACAATGGTGGATGTGGTATGGGACAGACTTTTTCAGAAGCTTTTTACTTCTTTAAATTCATTCTGAAGGACAGACTTGCTTTTATTTAAAATAAATTTGATGGCACAGCCTGGGATCTGCAAGTCCCCTAGTAAAAGGTGAAAAATGGCCATTGTTATGAGTTTGACTCTTGTATTGGTGGATAGAAGATTTCAGAGGAAGGGGTGACCTGCCTCAGGAATTTTCCTTGTCCTATTTCAACAGAAAGAGACACATCCCCACAGGAGACTTGGAGATTCCCAAGAGATTTGGTCATAAGAATTGTTTTGCGTTTCTTGTGAGAAAATTTCAAAGGAAACATACATATCTAACTAGAATCAAATGGATGACTTGAGGGAGTTGTGTTTAAAAAATGATGGCATGGTATGGCTCCTATTATAAGCAGGCATCCTTCCGCAACTCAAGCAGTGACATCAGTGTAGACCTCCAACTGCCACAGGTTGAGGCAAGGTGGTCCAGTGAGTTCTTGCAGGGACATGCAGTGTGACCTTTGGTGAGTGACTTTACTTCTCTTTGCTTCTGTTTCTCATCCGACACTTTGTCTGTCTTATCTATTTAGATTGTAAGCTCTTACTATGCGTGTATATTCATCACAGCACAATGAGGAGCCAGTCTCAGGTGGGTTTGCTAGGTGCTTCTGTCCTCCACAGTCTTGCCAATGCACAATTAATTCCAGTGCTGGGCATCCTTTATCTGCCTGTAACACACTCTGCTATTCCAAGCTGGTCCAGTCTTGAGTGGAGATACTAATCAAGAGAAAGTGGTGGTAAAATGATTAATACGGGATTTGGACAAGTGTCTCGGTGGACGAGGAATGAGACTATCCATCACTTTCAGCCACAGCAAGGTTTCATCCTAATGCACAGAGGTGAAAGGTTAGTCTTGAACTAGACCATCACTGACTTTAGTGCAGTAAAGCTAAACTTGCTGGAGGAGCTTTGTGCTTTGGAACACATCAGTGAAGATTTTTCCTGAAGGCTCACAATCAACCACATGGTTCTGAGCATCCCTGAACTTTGCCTTCAGATCAGAAATCCATCTCTAACTTTGGATCCATATGTGAAATCCATGGCTGACCTTATCTATAATATGTTGAACCAAGAACTTAGATTTGAACCCGCAACCCCCTTCAAGTTTGGATCCAGATCTATATGTATCTGCGTGGCACATGTTTATTTTCAACTTGATCTGATTATCTTCTGCTGAGTGTGTAAAGGTGGAGTGGTGATATTGATGAGGGCTGGATTATCTCAAGACTAGACTAGTGACACTAGGGTTTTAATTATTGCTATTGATTTTACAAAAACCATAAAAACATAACGTAAGAATGGCAATAGTGGGTCAGACCATTGGGTCCATCTACCTCAGTCTCCTCTCTTCCAATGGTGGCTGGTGCCAGATGCTTCACAGGGAATGAACAGAACAGGACAATTATTGAGCTATCCATCCCCTGTTGTCCAGTCCCAGCTTCTGGCAGTCAGATTTAGGAACCCCCAGAGCACGGGATTACATCCTTGATCATCTTGGCTAATAGCTCCATAAACTTGTCTTTTTTTTTGTCTTTTTTTTTTTAACCCAGTTATACTTTTGGCCTTCACAACATCCTATGGCAACGGAGATCCACAGGTTGACTTTGTGTTGTATGAAGTTATGATGAGGTGTACTAGGCCTTTTCAGGCCCCCTGCTGAAGGCCTTGTCCTGCCACACCCATTCCCAGAAAAGGTGCAATGAAGGTGGGATCCTCCAGGCCTGCCTAGAAGGGCTGCAGAGAAGCAGCCAATCAGAGTGAAGGAGGCGCAGTTAAAAGGAGATATGCAGGGCCTGAGCTGATCCGTTGCTGGCTGGGACCAGAAGGGGGAAGGAGGACTGGAAAGCTGCAAATCTCCACTGGTAAAGAGGCCTGGGAGAAGTGGGGCTCAAGCCTCCCCACTTAACTAGCTAGCAGCCTCCCTCCTCAACCCCAGTGCAAAGTCACAAGCTCCAGTTCTCACGGCCCCATGCAGCTCTGGGCAGCAGATATACTGGGTTCAGCTCCACTTTGTCCTTCCACTTTGTCCTCCTTCTTGTCCACTTCTCCTTCCACTGGCACAGTGCTCCTCCTGGCTCCCATACTGGGGTGTCCCCAGTCGGCTGCTGTGTCCCTCCCAGGCTTCAGGCAGGTTCTTGGCTGCTTCACTGTGTGAGGGCCTGCTTGCTGCAGCCCTTCTATCTGGAGCACCAGACATACCCTGTTGCTCTCCCCTCTCTCTCTGCTCCTCCTCCCCACAACAGAACTTCCTCCTTCTGGAACAATCAGCACTCTTCCCCCCTTCCCCCCCCGGAAAAAGATTTAAAGGGGCCATGCTTTCTAAACCCCAAAGAGGTTACACCTCTTTAGTCCTCTCTTTTCCAAGTTGAACAGTCCCGGTCTTTTTAATCTCTCCTCATAGGGAAGCTGTTCCATATCCCTAGTCATTTTTGTTGTCCCTCTGTACTTTTTCCAGTTCTAATATAGTTTTTTTGAGATGAGGTGACCAGCACTGCACACACTGTTCAAGGTGTGGATGTACCATGGATTTGTATACTGGCATATTTTCTGTCTTATTATCTATCCCTTTCCTAAAGATTACTAACATTGGTAGCTTTTTTGACACTGCTGCATATTGAGCAGTTGTTTTCAGAGAACTGTCCACAATGATTCCAAGAGTGGTAGCAGCTAATTTAGACCCCATCATTTTGTATGTATAATTGGAATTATATTTTCCAATGTGTATTACTTTGCATTTATCAACATTGAATTTCATCTGGCATTTTGTCGCCCAGGCACCTGGCTTTGCGAGATTCTTTTCTAACTCTTAGCCGTCAGCTTTGGACTTAACTATCTTGAATAATTTTGTATTGTCTGCAAATTTTGCCACCACACTGTTCACTCCTTTTTCAAGATCATTCAAGGATATGTTGAACAGCGTTGGTCCCAGTACAGATCCTTGGTGAACTCCACTATTTACCTCTCTCCACTGTGAAAACTGACTGTTTATTCCTACCCTTCATTTCCTATCTTTTAACCAGTTATTGATCCATAAGCAGACCTTCCCTCTGATCCCATGATAAGCTTATTTTAACTAAGAGACTTTGGTGAGGGACCTTGTCAAAGGCTTTCTGAGAGTCCAGGTACACTATATTCACTGGATCACCCTTGTCCACATGCTTGTTGATCCCCACAAAGGATTCTGATAGATTGGTGAGACATGATTTCCCTTTACAAAAGCTGTGTTGACTCTTCCCCCAACATATTATGTTCATTTATGTGTCTGATCATTCTGTTCTTTATTACAATTTCAATCAACTTGCCTGGTACTGAAGTTAGGCATACCAGCCTTTAATTGCCAGGATCATCTCTGGAACCTATTTTTAAAAAATCAGCATTATATTAACTGTCTGCCAGTCATCTGGTGCAAAAGCTGATTTAAACGATAAGTTAAATATCACAGTTTGTAGTTCTGCAATTTCATGAGTGTTTCTTCAGTACTCTTGGGTGAATACCATCTGATCCTGGTGATTTATTACTGTTTGTTTATCAGTTTGTTCCAATGCCACCTCTGTTGACACCTCACTCTGTCTGGGGCATTTCCTCAGATTTGTCACCTAAAAAGAATGGCTCAGGTGTGGGAATCTCCCTCACATCCTCTGCAGTGAAGACAGATGCAAAGAATTCATTTCGCTTCTCTGCAATGGCCTTGCCTTCCTTGAGTGCTCCTTTAGCACCTCAATCATTCAGTGGCCCCATTGATTGTTTGGCAGGCTTCCTGCTTCAGATGTGCTTACATTTTTTTGATGTTAGTTTTTGTGTCCTTTGCTAGCTGCTCTTCACATTCTTTTTTGGCCTGCTTCATTATACTTTTACACTTGACTTGTCAGAGTTTATGCACCTTTCTGTTTTTCTCAGTAGGATTTGACTTCCAATTTTTAAAAGATGTCTTTTTTGTTTCTAACTGCCTCTTTTACTGTGTTGTTTAGCCATCGTGTCATTTTTGGGGGGGTCCTCTTGCTGTGTGTTTTTTTTGTTTGTTTTTTTTAAATTTGGAGTGTACATTGCGTTTGAGCCACTAAAAAGTTTCCCGTTTCAGAGTAGCAGCCCTGTTAGTCTGTATTCACAAAAAGAAAAGGAGGACTTGTGGCACCTTAGAGACTAACCAATTTATTTGAGCATAAGCTTTCGTGAGCTACATCTCACAGCTTGCAAGCATTTCACTCTTGTGATTTTTTTTTCCTTTTAATTTCCATTTAACTAGCTTCTTCATTCTTGTGTAGTTCCTCTCTTTGAAGTTAAATGCTACTGTGATGGGTTTCTTTGCTATTTTCTTCCCTACAAGAATGTTACATTTATTCCATTATGGTCACTATTACCTAGCGGTTCAACTATATTCACCTCTTGGATCAGGTCCTGTGCACCACTTAGGACTAAATCAAGAATTGCCTTTCTCTTTGTGGGTTTCAGGACTAGCTGCTCCAAGAAGCAATCATTAACGGTATCTAGCAAGTTCACTTGGAAAGCGCACAGATAATACATCGCTGTATCAATATAAAACCCATCGATAGATAATGTAAGGGAAATGTGTAAAAGTATTGTGAAGGGGAAAGAACCCTAACACAGGAGTAGAAGGGGAATATGGAATGCCTCCAAAATAGCTCATGTGGTTTAAGTGATTATGCTTCCTTCTATATATAACATACTAAAGACCTAGTAATCAAAACTGGAAGCAAGAGGAACTGTAATTAAATAATAAAACATTCACAAAACAAACCTTCTAGTGATAGAGGCTTTGCTGCTTCCTCTTTTGATTTATTTGGGTTTTGTGAGCCCCAAACTAGCAATTGTGCATGACGGATTTTCCTTCTCCCATTAACTTTACTGGGCTCACGAGCCTGCCAAACTTGGAGAGCTTCATAGACATCAAGAATAAAAAAGCTTCCTCACCAGTTGAATTTCCCATTGCTTTCTCAGCTGTCTTGCTAATGGTGTTTTAATTTATTCTGTAACCAGAGGGTATAATGGTGCATAGTACACTACTGTGTGATGGGATAGGGTTATTGGCAAGGAGCAAAGTTTTTCTTCTGGAATTTGGAGGAAACTGGTATTAGGGGAAAATATAGGGGCCTGATTCTCCCCTCAGTTGCACCGGAGTTGGTAAGGAGTACTAATAATACCTAACTCTTGTACAGCCCCTTTCTTCAGTAGATCTTAAAGCATTTTACAAAGGGAGGTCAGTATGATTGACATTATCCCTATTTTAAACGGGGAACCTGAGGCACGGAGAAGGGAAGTGATTTTCCCAAGGTCACCCAGCAAGTCAGTGGCAAAGCTGGGAATAGAACACAGGTGTCCTGAGTTTGAGGCCTGTGCTCTATCCTCTAGGCCAATATACCAGTACAACTTGGTGTAACAGAATCATGCTGCTAAAAATCCCATGGCACAAGATGCTACAGTTTTATGTTCATCCCGTCCCTAATGGAAACCATGACATTAGGAAGCCATGACTCGTTTCTTCCCCATTTTCCTGGCTTACTTTCCAGCTTCTCCTGTCCAACGGTTGCTCTCACAGATCCTTTTATCACAGTAATAATACCAGGCACTTCTCTAAAGTGCTTTCATGGACAGTAACTTATGTTCTCCACATCCCTGGGAAGTGGATAAATATTATCCCCACTTTGCAGGTGTGAAAACTGAGACAGTGAAGTTTGGTGAGTTGTTCAAGATGTTGAGGGCAAGTGCAGGTAACATCATTATATTGCAGTGATCACAGTGAATCAGTGTAAGTTATTCCACTTCTCAGTAGAGACTGTAGATCAGAAATGGAGTACAGTGGTACCATTTAAATATCTGCCAATCATTAGGTTAGCAAATATAGGCTCACAATTGATTATTAGGTCACGTGTAAGAAACTAGCTGCCATCTAAACTTTGAACCAGTTTCAGAATGTTTGTATGCTCATGTATACTGTACTTGGATTAAGTTTATTATGAAAAACATATCTTGAGTCGCACATAAGAATCTATGAGGAAAAACTATCTGGAACAAAGCTTTTAATTTTGGAGACAGCTGCTCAATCCTAACCTGTATCTGTCATGTCTCATTTGCAGATGGAATGGAAAGTCTGAGATGGCCTGGCCATGAGCCGCCTTCCTGGAACCTTGGCATGGATTCCTTTTCCCCTTTCCCAAACAGCATCTACAGGCCTGCTGTTTTTTGGATTGGAGAAGAGCTAGACATTTCCTGCTGGGTCACGTCTAACCATTGGAACTGGGCTGGACCAGGTTTATGAAGTGAAATCAGGCAGAAGGGAGGAAAAAGCCACCAATGAGACATTATCGTGACGGAATAGAGGGAAACAGGGAGTAGGGATTTCTTCAGTGAGCTGCTGTCATTTTGAAGAATTTTGCCCTAACCAAATCAAGAGGCTGTCACTGATGTATGGTGCACGTCATAGAAGTTCACCATGGATCATTGCAAGCAGATTAAAATGACATTTATGCTATTAAAGGCACATTCCCTGATTCACGTTTCCAAGGGAAAATGTTCTGCCTAAGGGAAGTGTTATGTTGGGGTGGTTACTTGCATTGTTAATAGAAATGGCAAGGACTTGGGGTGGTAGAAATATTTGCAATTAAAAGTTAAGCCCGGGTTGGGTGGCTTTTTTTTAAACTAATGCAAAAATAGAATCCATTTTTTTGCAATATTTGATTTCTCAGATTTATTGCACAAAAGTACACCACTCTCTAGTGAAAATTAGCCAATTTTCAAGTTAGAGGGGTTGCCTACAGATCAAAAGGGAGCTTTTAAAAACGCAGTGTTGCATTGTCAACATTTCACACGTCTCTGATGCAAAAATAACTGCATTTTGTATAACAGGGAAACCCAAAATTTAAGGGGCACAGAGTCCTCCACAATGAAATGGCCAAAACAAAAAAATTGTGTGAAAATCCCTGGAAAGTTTTTCACCAGCTTCACACACCTCTGATGTTGGAGAATTTTTTGTGGTTAAAGTGTGAAAGTGAGGGAAGTCGAATGACACAATGAATGAGTGTGGAATTTCATTCAGATATTCCTCAGATCTGGGATTCCTGCCTCAATTTCCAGGCCTCCATTCATTCCCTCTGAGCTGCCAGTCCTTGTGGCAATTGTAGCTATGTAAATGGAAAGGATATTTTGTTCTGTCTTCTGTGCGTTACAGGTTTAAATATAAAGAATCTCCCTGCCTGTCTGTGAGTCATTTCAAAATGCCCTCCACACAACTCAATGGGTGGAAAATTTGATAGGAGGGGGACATACTACGCTGTGTGCTGTCTGCTTCCCATTAGCTAGCCAGAGGGAGAGGAGAGCTAATTGGCTCCTTACTCCTCCCCATTTACTAATTTAAGCCCTTGCCAGGATTTTTTTGCCACTGACATCCAGTGCAGCTCAAAGGCCGAAAGGGCCAGTTCCCAGAAGTGAGAGATCTGGGATTTTACTGATGGAGCTTGGGCCTCTAAGAAAAGGGGTGAACTGAAGCCTTTGCAGACTGAGGTCCCTTTTTTTGGCACCCCTGTGGTAGAGGGCGGGGGGAATTTTGGATTATATAGTGAAAGCCTGTAACCCTGCCCTGGACCCATTTATATGGCTGGTAGAAGGGAGACAGAGCAGAGTGCCCTTCCACAGTATTGAGTTAATAAAGTACAGCCTGCCTCTTAAATCCATCCCTGTGTCTGTGCTCTTTTTCCTGCATGTCCTGATCAATGGCTGTTAGGGTATGTCTACACTACGAAATTAGGTCGAATTTATAGAAGTCGGTTTTTTAGAAATCGGTTTTATATATTCGAGTGTGTGTGTCCCCACAGAAAATGCTCTAAGTGCATTAAGTGCATTAACTCGGCGGAGCGCTTCCACAGTACCGAGGCAAGCGTCGACTTCCGGAGCGTTGCACTGTGGGTAGCTATCCCACAGTTCCCGCAGTCTCCGCTGCCCATTGGAATTCTGGGTTGAGATCCCAATGCCTGATGGGGCTAAAACATTGTCGCAGGTGGTTCTGGGTACATATCGTCAGGCCCCCGTTCCCTCCCTCCCCCCATGAAAGCAAGGGCAGACAATCATTTCGCGCCTTTTTTCCTGAGTTACCTGTGCAGACGCCATGGCACGGCAAGCATGGAGCCCGCTCAGGTAACCGTCACCCTATGTCTCCTGGGTGCTGGCAGACGCGGTACGGCATTGCTACACAGTAGCAGCAACCCCTTGCCTTGTGGCAGCAGACGGTACAGTACGACTGGTAGCCGTCATCGTCATGTCTGAGGTGCTCCTGGTCGCCTCTGTGAGGTCGATCAGGAGCGCCTGGGCAGACATGGGCGCAGGGACTAAATTTGGAGTGACTTGAGCAGGTCATTCTCTTTAGTCCTGCAGTCAGTCCTATTGAACCGTCTTATGGTGAGCGGGCAGGCGATACGGACTGCTAGCAGTCGTACTGTACCATCTTCTGCCGAGCAGCCATGAGATGTGGATGGCATGCAGTCCTTCTGCACCGTCTGCTGCCAGCCAAAGATGTAAAAGATAGATGGAGTGGATCAAAACAAGAAATAGACCAGATTTGTTTTGTACTCATTTGCTTCCCCCCCTCCCCTGTCTAGGGGACTCATTCTTCTAGATCACACTGCAGTCACTTACAGAGAAGGTGCAGCGAGGTAAATCTAGCCATGTATCAATCAGAGGCCAGGCTAACCTTCTTGTTCCAATAAGGACAATAACTTAGGTGCACCATTTCTTATTGGAACCCTCCGTGAAGTCCTGCCTGAAATACTCCTTGATGTAAAGCCACCCCCTTTGTTGATTTTAGCTCCCTGAAGCCAACCCTGTAAGCGCCCCTCCCAGCGTCAGAGCAATGGCAAACAATCGGGCATCTGAGAGTGCTGTCCAGAGCACTCACAATGGAGCACTCTGATGGGGCTAAAACATTGTCGCGGGTGGTTCTGGGTACGTGTCGTCAGGCCCCCGTTCCCTCCCTCCCTCCGTGAAAGCAAGGGCAGACAATCATTTTGCGCCTTTTTTCATGAGTTACCTGTGCAGATGCCATACCACGGCAAGCATGGAGCCAGCTCAGGTAACCGTCACCCTATGTCTCCTGGGTGCTGGCAGACGCAGTACGGCTTTGCTGCACAGTAGCAGCAACCCATTGCCTTCTGGCAGCAGACGGTGCAATACGATTGGTAGTCGTCCTCGTCGTGTCCGAGGTGCTCCTGGCCACGTCGGCTGGGAGCGCCTGGGCAGACATGGGCGCAGGGACTAAATTTGGAGTGACTTGACCAGGTCATTCTCTTTAGTCCTGCAGTCCTATTGAACCGTCTTATGGTGAGCGGGCAGGCGATACGGACTGCTAGCAGTCGTACTGTACCATCTTCTGCCGAGCAGCCATGAGATGTGGATGGCATGCAGTCCTTCTGCACCGTCTGCTGCCAGCCAAAGATGTAAAAGATAGATGGAGTGGGTCAGAACAAGAAATAGACCAGATTTGTTTTGTACTCATTTGCCTCCTCCCCTGTCTAGATCACACTGCAGTCACTCACAGAGAAGGTGCAGCGAGGTAAATCTAGCCATGTATCAATCAGAGGCCAGGCTAACCTCCTTGTTCGAATAACAACGATAACTTAGGTGCACCACTTCTTATTGGAACCCTCCGTGCAGTCCTGCCTGAAATACTCCTTGATGTACAGGCACACCCTTTGTTGATTTTTAGCTCCCTGAAGCCAACCCTGTAAGCCGTGTCGTCAGTCGCCCCTCCCTCCGTCAGAGCAACGGCAGACAATCGTTCCGCGCCTTTTTTCTGTGCGGACGCCATACCAAGGCAAGCATGGAGGCCGCTGAGCTCATTTTGGCAATTAGGAGCACATTAACCACCACACGCATTATCCAGCAGTATATGCAGCACCAGAACATGGCAACGCGATACCGGGCGAGGAGGCGACGTCAGCGCGGTCCCGTGAGTGATCAGGACATGGACACAGATTTCTCTGAAAGCATGGGCCCTGCCAATGCATGCATCATGGTGCTAATGGGGCAGGTTCATGCTGTGGAACGCCGATTCTGGGCTCGGGAAACAAGCACAGACTGGTGGGACCGCATAGTGTTGCAGGTCTGGGACGATTCCCAGTGGCTGCGAAACTTTCGCATGTGTAGGGGCACTTTCATGGAACTTTGTGACTTGCTTTCCCCTGCCCTGAAGCGCATGAATACCAAGATGAGAGCAGCCCTCACAGTTGAGAAGCGAGTGGCGATAGCCCTGTGGAAGCTTGCAACGCCAGACAGCTACCGGTCAGTTGGGAATCAATTTGGAGTGGGCAAATCTACTGTGGGGGCTGCTGTGATGCAAGTAGCTCACGCAATCAAAGATCTGCTGATATCAAGGGTAGTGACCCTGGGAAATGTGCAGGTCATAGTGGATGGCTTTGCTGCAATGGGATTCCCTAACTGTGGTGGGGCTATAGACGGAACCCATATCCCTATCTTGGCACCGGAGCACCAAGCCGCCGAGTACATAAACCGCAAGGGGTATTTTTCGATAGTGCTGCAAGCTCTGGTGGATCACAAGGGACGTTTCACCAACATCAACGTGGGATGGCCGGGAAAGGTGCATGATGCTCGCATCTTCAGGAACTCTGGTCTGTTTCAAAAGCCGCAGGAAGGGACTTTATTCCCAAACCAGAAAATAACTGTTGGGGATGTTGAAATGCCTATATGTATCCTTGGGGACCCAGCCTACCCCTTAATGCCATGGCTCATGAAGCCGTACACAGGCAGCCTGGACAGTAGTCAGGAGCTGTTCAACTACAGGCTGAGCAAGTGCAGAATGGTGGTAGAATGTGCATTTGGAGGTTTACAGGCGCGCTGGCGCAGTTTACTGACTCGCTTAGACCTCAGCGAAACCAATATTCCCACTGTTATTACTGCTTGCTGTGTGCTCCACAATATCTGTGAGAGTAAGGGGGAGACGTTTATGGCGGGGTGGGAGGCTGAGGCAAATCGCCTAGCTGCTGGTTACGCGCAGCCAGACACCAGGGCGGTTAGAAGAGCACAGCAGGGCGCGGTACGCATCAGAGAAGCTTTGAAAACCAGTTTCATGACTGGCCAGGCTATGGTGTGAAAGTTCTGTTTGTTTCTCCTGGATGAAACCCCCCGCCCCTTGGTTCACTCTACTTCCCTGTAAGCTAACCACCCTCCCCTCCTCCCTTTAATCATTGCTTGCAGAGGCAATAAAGTCATTGCTGCTTCACAGTCATGCATTCGTTATTCATTCATCACACAAATAGGGAGATGACTACCAAGGTATCCCAGGAGGGGTGGTGGAGGAGGGAAGGAAAATGCCACACAGCACTTTAAGCACAGCACTTTAAAAGTTTACAACTTTAAAATTTATTGAATGACAGCCTTCTTTTTTTTTGGGCAATCCTCTGTGGTGGAGTGGCTGGTTGGCCGGAGGCCCCCCCACCGCGTTCTTGGGCGTCTGGGTGTGGAGGCTATGGAACTTGGGGAGGAGGGCGGTTGGTTACAGAGGGGCAGCAGTGGCAGTCTGTGCTCCAGCTGCCTTTGCTGCAGCTCAACCATTCCCTGGAGCATTCTGGTTTGGTCCTGCAGCAGCCTCAGCATTGAATCCTGCCTCCTCTCATCACGCTGCCGCCACATTTGGGCTTCAGCCCTGTCTTCAGCCCGCCACTTACTCTCTTCAGCCCGCCACCTCTCCTCCCGGTCATTTTGTGCTTTCCTGCACTCTGACATTATTTGCCTCCACGCATTCGTCTGTGCTCTGTCAGTGTGGGAGGACAGCATGAGCTCGGAGAACATTTCATCGCGAGTGCGTTTTTTTTTCTTTCTAAGCTTCACTAGCCTCTGGGAAGGAGAAGATCCTGTGATCATTGAAACACATGCAGCTGGTGGAGAAAAAAAAAGGGACAGCAGTATTTAAAAAGACACATTTTATAAAACAGTCGCTACAGTCTTTCAGGGTAAACCTTGCTGTTAACATTACATACATAGCACATGTGCTTTCGTTACAAGGTCGCATTTTGCCTCCTCCCACCGCGTGACTACCCCCTCAACCTTCCCCCCTCCCTGTGGCTAACAGCGGGGAACATTTCTGTTTAGCCACAGGCAAACAGCCCAGCAGGAATGGGCTCCTCTGAGTGTCCCTGAAGAAAAGCACCCTATTTCAACCAGGTGACCATGAATTATATCTGTCTCCTGAGGATAACAGGAGGATAACCTAAAGTCCTAGCCCTGGTCTACACTAGGCCCTGGTCTACACTAGGACTTTAGGTCGAATTTAGCAACGTTAAATCGATTTAAACCTGCACCCGTCCACACAGTGAAGCCCTTTATTTCGACTTAAAGGGCTCTTAAAATCGATTTCCTTACTCCACCCCTGACAAGTGGATTAGCGCTTAAATCGACGTTCCCGGCTCGAATTTGGGGTACTGTGGACACAATTCGATGGTATTGGCCTCCGGGAGCTATCCCAGAGTGCTCCATTCTGACCGCTCTGGACAGCGCTCTCAACTCAGATGCACTGGCCAGGTAGACAGGAAAAGAACCGCGAACTTTTGAATCTCATTTCCTGTTTGGCCAGCGTGGCAAGCTGCAGGTGACCATGCAGAGCTCATCAGCACAGGTGACCATGATGGAGTCCCAGAATCGCAAAAGAGCTCCAGCATGGACCGAACGGGAGGTACGGGATCTGATCGCTGTTTGGGGAGAGGAATCCGTGCTATCAGAACTCCGTTCCAGTTTTTGAAATGCCAAAACCTTTGTGAAAATCTCCCAGGGCATGAAGGACAGAGGCCATAACAGGGACCCGAAGCAGTGCCGCGTGAAACTGAAGGAGCTGAGGCAAGCCTACCAGAAAACCAGAGAGGCGAACAGCCGCTCTGGGTCAGAGCCCCAAACATGCTGCTTCTAGGATGAGTTGCATGCCATTTTAGGGGGTTCAGCCACCACTACCCCAGCCGTGTTGTTTGACTCCTTCAATGGAGATGGAGGCAATACGGAAGCAGGTTTTGGGGACTAAGAAGATGATGATGATGAGGAGGAGGTTGTAGATAGCTCACAGCAAGCAAGCGGAGAAACCGGTTTTCCCGACAGCCAGGAACTGTTTCTCACTCTAGACCTGGAGCCAGTACCCCCCGAACCCACCCAAGGCTGCCTCCTGGACCCAGCAGGCGGAGAAGGGACCTCTGGTGAGTGTACCTTTTAAAATGCTATACATGGTTTAAAAGCAAGCATGTGAAAGGATTACTTTGCCCTGGCATTTGCGGTTCTCCTAGATGTAGTCCTAAAGCCTTTGCAAAAGGTTTCTGGGGAGGGCAGCCTTATTTCGTCCTTCATGGTAGGACACTTTATCACTCCAGGCCAGTAACACATACTCGGGAATCACTGTAGAACAAAGCATTGCAGTGTATGTTTGCTGGCATTCAACCAAAATCCGTTCTTTCTCTCTCTGTGTTATCCTCAGGAGAGTGAGATATAATTCATGGTCACCTGGTTGAAATAGGGTGCTTTTCTTCAGGGACACTCAGAGGAGCCCATTCCTGCTGGGCTGTTTGCCTGTGGCTGAACAGAAATGTTCCCCGCTGTTAGCCACAGGGAGGGGGGAAGGTTGAGGGGGTAGTCACGCGGTGGGAGGAGGCAAAATGCGACCTTGTAACGAAAGCACATGTGCTATGTATGTAATGTTAACAGCAAGGTTTACCCTGAAAGACTGTAGCGACTGTTTTATAAAATGTGTCTTTTTAAATACCGCTGTCCCTTTTTTTTTCTCCACCAGCTGCATGTGTTTCAATGATCACAGGATCTTCTCCTTCCCAGAGGCTAGTGAAGCTTAGAAAGAAAAAAAAACGCACTCGCGATGAAATGTTCTCCGAGCTCATGCTGTCCTCCCACACTGTCAGAGCACAGACGAATGCGTGGAGGCAAATAATGTCAGAGTGCAGGAAAGCACAAAATGACCGGGAGGAGAGGTGGCGGGCTGAAGAGAGTAAGTGGCGGGCTGAAGACAGGGCTGAAGCTCAAATGTGGCGGCAGCGTGATGAGAGGAGGCAGGATTCAATGCTGAGGCTGCTGCAGGACCAAACCAGAATGCTCCAGTGTATGGTTGAGCTGCAGCAAAGGCAGCTGGAGCACAGACTGCCACTGCTGCCCCTCTGTAACCAACCGCCCTCCTCCCCAAGTTCCATAGCCTCCACACCCAGACGCCCAAGAACGCGGTGGGGGGGCCTCCGGCCAACCAGCCACTCCACCACAGAGGATTGCCCCAAAAAAAGAAGGCTGTCATTCAATAAATTTTAAAGTTGTAAACTTTTAAAGTGCTGTGCTTAAAGTGCTGTGTGGCATTTTCCTTCCCTCCTCCACCACCCCTCCTGGGATACCTTGGTAGTCATCTCCCTATTTGTGTGATGAATGAATAACGAATGCATGACTGTGAAGCAGCAATGACTTTATTGCCTCTGCAAGCGGTGATTAAAGGGAGGGTGGTTAGCTTACAGGGAAGTAGAGTGAACCAAGGGGCGGGGGGTTTCATCAAGGAGAAACAAACAGAACTTTCACACTGTAGCCTGGCCAGTCATGAAACTGGTTTTCAAAGCTTCTCTGATGCGTACCACGCCCTCCTGAGCTCTTCTAACCGTCCTGGTGTCTGGCTGCGCGTAACCAACAGCTAGGCGATTTGCCTCAGCCTCCCACCCCGCCATAAACGTCTCCCCCTTACTCTCACAGATATTGTGGAGCACACAGCAAGCAGTAATAACAGTGGGAATATTGGTTTCGCTGAGGTCTAAGCGAGTCAGTAAACTGCGCCAGCGCGCCTTTAAACGTCCAAATGCACATTCTACCACCATTCTGCACTTGCTCAGCCTGTAGTTGAACAGCTCCTGACCACTGTCCAGGCTGCCTGTGTACGGCTTCATGAGCCATGGCATTAAGGGGTAGGCTGGGTCCCCAAGGATACATATAGGCATTTCAACATCCCCAACAGTTATTTTCTGGTCTGGGAAGAAAGTCCCTTCCTGCAGCTTTTGAAACAGACCAGAGTTCCTGAAGATGCGAGCATCATGCACCTTTCCCGGCCATCCCACATTGATGTTGGTGAAATGATATGTCTGGGGCGAGAAAGCAGAAGGAGACTCCGCTGGTTGGAAGGCATGAGATGCGCTGTCCTGAGGTTGGGGGTTCCACGACCACCACTCCCAAGAGGAGAAGGCGGGTGGTGGTGGTCGGAGACTCTCTCCTCCGGGGGACTGAGTCATCTATCTGCTGCCCTGACCGGGAAAACCGAGAAGTCTGCTGCTTGCCAGGGGCTAAGATTCGCGATGTGACGGAGAGACTGCCGAGACTCATCAAGCCATCGGATCGCTACCCCTTCCTGCTTCTCCACGTGGGCACCAATGATACTGCCAAGAATGACCTTGAGCGGATCACTGCGGACTATGTGGCTCTAGGAAGAAGGATAAAGGAGTTGGAGGCGCAAGTGGTGTTCTCGTCCATCCTCCCCGTGGAAGGAAAAGGCCTAGGTAGGGAGCGTCGAATCATGGAAGTCAACGAATGGCTACGCAGGTGGTGTCGGAGAGAAGGCTTTGGTTTCTTTGACCATGGGATGGTGTTCCATGAAGGAGGAGTGCTGGGTAGAGACGGGCTCCATCTTACGAAGAGAGGGAAGAGCATCTTTGCCAGCAGGCTGGCTAACCTAGTGAGGAGGGCTTTAAACTAGGTTCACCGGGGGAAGGAGACCAAAGCCCTGAGGTAAGTGGGAAAGCGGGATACCGGGAGGAAGCACAGGCAGGAATGTCTGTGAGGGGAGGGCTCCTGCCTCATACTGGGAATGAGGGGCGATCAACAGGTTATCTCAAGTGCTTATATACAAATGCACAAAGCCTTGGAAACAAGCAGGGAGAACTGGAGGTCCTGGTGATGTCAAGGAACTATGACGTGATCGGAATAACAGAGACTTGGTGGGATAACTCACATGACTGGAGTACTGTCATGGATGGTTATAAACTGTTCAGGAAGGACAGGCAGGGCAGAAAAGGTGGGGGAGTAGCACTGTATGTAAGGGAGCAGTATGACTGCTCAGAGCTCCGGTACGAAACTGCAGAAAAACCTGAGTGTCTCTGGATTAAGTTTAGAAGTGTGTGTAACAAGAGTGATGTAGTGGTGGGAGTCTGCTATAGACCACTGGACCAGGGGGATGAGGTGGATGAGGCTTTCTTCCGGCAGCTCACGGAAGCTACTAGATCGCATGCCCTGATTCTCATGGGTGACTTTAATTTTCCTGATATCTGCTGGGAGAGCAATACAGCGGTGCATAGACAATCCAGGAAGTTTTTGGAAAGCGTAGGGGACAATTTCCTGGCGCAAGTGCTAGAGGAGCCAACTAGGGGGGGCGCTTTTCTTGACCTGCTGCTCACAAACCGGGTAGAATTAGTGGGGGAAGCAAAAGTGGATGGGAATCTGGGAGGCAGTGACCATGAGTTGGTTGAGTTCAGGATCCTGACGCAGGGAAGAAAGGTAAGCAGCAGGATAAGGACCCTGGACTTCAGGAAAGCAGACTTCGACTCCCTCAGGGAACGGATGGCCAGGATCCCCTGGGGGACTAACTTGAAGGGGAAAGGAGTCCAGGAGAGCTGGCTGTATTTCAAGGAATCCCTGTTGAGGTTACAGGGACAAACCATCCCGATGAGTCGAAAGAATAGTAAATATGGCAGGCGACCAGCTTGGCTTAATGGTGAAATCCTAGCGGATCTTAAACATAAAAAAGAAGCTTACAAGAAGTGGAAGGTTGGACATATGACCAGGGAAGAGTATAAAAATATTGCTCGGGCATGTAGGAATGTTATCAGGAGGGGCCAAATCGCACCTGGAGCTGCAGCTAGCCAGAGATGTCAAGAGTAACAAGAAGGGTTTCTTCAGGTATGTTGGCAACAAGAAGAAAGCCAAGGAATGTGTGGGCCCCTTACTGAATGAGGGAGGCAACCTAGTGACAGAGGATGTGGAAAAAGCTAATGTACTCAATGCTTTTTTTGCCTCTGTTTTCACTAACAAGGTCAGCTCTCAGACTGCTGCGCTGGGCAACACAAAATGCGGAAGAGATGGCCAGCCCTCTGTGGAGATAGAGGCGGTTAGGGACTATTTAGAAAAGCTGGACGTGCACAAGTCCATGGGGCCGGACGAGTTGCATCCGAGAGTGCTGAAGGAATTGGCGGCTGTGATTGCAGAGCCACTGGCCATTATCTTTGAAAACTCGTGGCGAACCGGGGAAGTCCCGGATGACTGGAAAAAGGCTAATGTAGTGCCAATCTTTAAAAAAGGGAAGAAGGAAGATCCTGGGAACTACAGGCCAGTCAGCCTCACCTCAGTCCCTGGAAAAATCATGGAGCAGGTCCTCAAAGAATCAATCCTGAAGCACTTGCATGAGAGGAAAGTGATCAGGAACAGCCAGCATGGATTCACCAAGGGAAGGTCATGCCTGACTAATCTAATCGCCTTTTATGATGAGATTACTGGTTCTGTGGATGAAGGGAAAGCAGTGGATGTATTGTTTCTTGACTTTAGCAAAGCTTTTGACACGGTCTCCCACAGTATTCTTGTCAGCAAGTTAAGGAAGTATGGGCTGGATGAATGCACTATAAGGTGGGTAGAAAGCTGGCTAGATTGTCGGGCTCAACGGGTAGTGATCAATGGCTCCATGTCTAGTTGGCAGCCGGTATCAAGTGGAGTGCCCCAAGGGTCGGTCCTGGGGCCGGTTTTATTCAATATCTTCATAAATGATCTGGAGGATGGTGTGGATTGCACTCTCAGCAAATTTGCGGATGATACTAAACTGGGAGGAGTGGTAGATACGCTGGAGGGGAGGGATAGGATACAGAAGGACCTAGACCAATTGGAAGATTGGGCCAAAAGGAATCTGATGAGGTTCAATAAGGATAAGTGCAGGGTCCTGCACTTAGGACGGAAGAACCCAATGCACAGCTACAGACTAGGGACCGAATGGCTAGGCAGCAGTTCTGCGGAAAAGGACCTAGGGGTGACAGTGGACGAGAAGCTGGATATGAGTCAGCAGTGTGCCCTTGTTGCCAAGAAGGCCAATGGCATTTTGGGATGTATAAGTAGGGGCATAGCGAGCAGATCGAGGGACGTGATCGTTCCCCTCTATTCGACATTGGTGAGGCCTCATCTGGAGTACTGTGTCCAGTTTTGGGCCCCACACTTCAAGAAGGATGTGGATAAATTGGAGAGAGACCAGCGAAGGGCAACAAAAATGATTAGGGGACTGGAACACATGAGTTATGAGGAGAGGCTGAGGGAGCTGGGATTGTTTAGCCTGCAGAAGAGAAGAATGGATTTGTGCTGGAAATCACTTTAGATAAGCTATTACCAGCAGGACAGTGGGGTGGGAATAGGTATTGTTTCATATTCTCTGTGTATATATAAAGCCTGCTGCAGTTTCCACGATATGCATCTGAAGAAGTGAGCTGTAGCTCACGAAAGCTTATGCTCTAATAAATTGGTTAGTCTCTAAGGTGCCACAAGTCCTCCTTTTCTTTTTTTGGGGGATTTGATAGCTGCTTTCAACTACCTGAAAGGGGGTTCCAAAGAGGATGGCTCTAGACTGTTCTCAATGGTAGCAGATGACAGAACGAGGAGTAATGGTCTCAAGTTGCAGTGGGGGAGGTTTAGATTGGATATTAGGAAAAACTTTTTCACTAAGAGGGTGGTGAAACACTGGAATGCGTTACCTAGGGAGGTGGTAGAATCTCCTTCCTTAGAGGTTTTTAAGGTCAGGCTTGACAAAGCCCTGGCTGGGATTATTTAACTGGGAATTGGTCCTGCTTTGAGCAGGGGGTTGGACTAGATGACCTTCTGGGGTCCCTTCCAACCCTGATATTCTATGATTCTATGATTCTATGAAACGTCCCTTGTGATCCACCAGAGCTTGCAGCACTATCGAAAAGTACCCCTTGCGGTTTATGTACTCGCCGGCTTGGTGCTCCGGTGCCAAGATAGGGATATGGGTTCCGTCTATAGCCCCACCACAGTTAGGGAATCCCATTGCAGCAAAGCCATCCACTATGACCTGCACATTTCCCAGGGTCACTACCCTTGATATCAGCAGATCTTTGATTGCGTGAGCTACTTGCATAACAGCAGCCATCACAGTAGATTTGCCCACTCCAAATTGATTCCCAACTGACCGGTAGCTGTCTGGCGTTGCAAGCTTCCACAGGGCTATCGCTACTCGCTTCTCAACTGTGAGGGCTGCTCTCATCCTGGTATTCATGCGCTTCAGGGCAGGGGAAAGCAAGTCACAAAGTTCCATGAAAGTGCCCTTACGCATGCGAAAGTTTCGCAGCCACTGGGAATCGTCCCAGACCTGCAACACTATGCGGTCCCACCAGTCTGTGCTTGTTTCCCGAGCCCAGAATCGGCGTTCCACAGCATGAACCTGCCCCATTAGCACCATGATGCATGCATTGGCAGGGCCCATGCTTTCAGAGAAATCTGTGTCCATGTCCTGATCACTCACGGGACCACGCTGACGTCGCCTCCTCGCCCGGTATCGCGTTGCCATGTTCTGGTGCTGCATATACTGCTGGATAATGCGTGTGGTGGTTGATGTGCTCCTAATTGCCAAAATGAGCTCAGCGGCCTCCATGCTTGCCTTGGTATGGCGTCCGCACAGAAAAAAGGCGCGGAACGATTGTCTGCCGTTGCTCTGACGGAGGGAGGGGCGACTGACGACACGGCTTACAGGGTTGGCTTCAGGGAGCTAAAATCAACAAAGGGTGTGCCTGTACATCAAGGAGTATTTCAGGCAGGACTGCACGGAGGGTTCCAATAAGAAATGGTGCACCAAAGTTATCATTGTTATTGGAACAAGGAGGTTAGCCTGGCCTCTGATTGATACATGGCTAGATTAACCTCGCTGCGCCTTCTCTGTGAGTGACTGCAGTGTGATCTAGACAGGGGAGGAGGAAAATGAGTACAAAACAAATCTGGTCTATTTCTTGTTCTGACCCACTCCATCTATCTTTTACATCTTTGGCTGGCAGCAGACGGTGCAGAAGGACTGCATGCCATCCACATCTCATGGCTGCTTGGCAGAAGATGGTACAGTACGACTGCTAGCCATCTTCATCTCTTGCCTGCCTGGCATAAGATGGTACAATACGACTGCTAGCAATCCTCATCTCTTGCCTGCCTGGCAGAAGATGGTACAGTACGACTGCTAGCAGTCCGTATCGCCTGCCCGCTCACCATAAGACGGTTCAATGGGACTGCAGGACTAAAGAGAATGACCTGGTCAAGTCACTCCAAATTTAGTCCCTGCGCCCATGTCTGCCCAGGCGCTCCCAGCCGACGTGGCCAGGAGCACCTCGGACACGACGAGGACGACTACCAATCGTATTGCACCGTCTGCTGCCAGAAGGCAATGGGTTGCTGCTACTGTGCAGCAAAGCCGTACCGCGTCTGCCAGCACCCAGGAGACATAGGGTGACGGTTACCTGAGCTGGCTCCATGCTTGCCGTGGTATGGTGTCTGCACAGGTAACTCATGAAAAAAGGCGCGAAACGATTGTCTGCCCTTGCTTTCACGGAGGGAGGGAGGGAACGGGGGCCTGACGACACGTACCCAGAACCACCCGCGACAATGTTTTAGCCCCATCAGAGTGCTCCATTGTGAGTGCTCTGGACAGCACTCTCAGATGCCCGATTGTTTGCCATTGCTCTGACGCTGGGAGGGGCGCTTACAGGGTTGGCTTCAGGGAGCTAAAATCAACAAAGGGGGTGGCTTTACATCAAGGAGTATTTCAGGCAGGACTTCACGGAGGGTTCCAATAAGAAATGGTGCACCTAAGTTATCGTTGTTATTGGAACAAGGAGGTTAGCCTGGCCTCTGATTGATACATGGCTAGATTTACCTCGCTGCACCTTCTCTGTAAGTGACTGCAGTGTGATCTAGAAGAATGAGTCCCCTAGACAGGGGAGGGGGGGAAGCAAATCTGGTCTATTTCTTGTTTTGATCCACTCCATCTATCTTTTACATCTTTGGCTGGCAGCAGACGGTGCAGAAGGACTGCATGCCATCCACATCTCATGGCTGCTCGGCAGAAGATGGTACAGTACGACTGCTAGCAGTCCGTATCGCCTGCCCGCTCACCATAAGACGGTTCAATAGGACTGACTGCAGGACTAAAGAGAATGACCTGCTCAAGTCACTCCAAATTTAGTCCCTGCGCCCATGTCTGCCCAGGCGCTCCTGATCGACCTCACAGAGGCGACCAGGAGCACCTCAGACATGACGATGACGGCTACCAGTCGTACTGTACCGTCTGCTGCCACAAGGCAAGGGGTTGCTGCTACTGTGTAGCAATGCCGTACCGCGTCTGCCAGCATCCAGGAGACATAGGGTGACGGTTACCTGAGTGGGCTCCATGGTTGCCGTGGTATGGCGTCTGCACAGGTAACTCAGGAAAAAAGGCGCGAAATGATTGTCTGCCCTTGCTTTCACGGGGGGAGGGAGGGTGGGAACGGGGGCCTGACGATATGTACCCAGAACCACCCGCGACAATGTTTTAGCCCCATCAGGCATTGGGATCTCAACCCAGAATTCCAATGGGCAGCGGAGACTGCGGGAACTGTGGGATAGCTACCCACAGTGCAACGCTCCGGAAGTCAACGCTTGCCTCGGTACTGTGGAAGCGCTCCGCCGTGTTAATGCACTTAATGCACTTAGAGCATTTTCTGTGGGGACACACACACTCGAATATATAAAACCGATTTCAAAAAAACCGACTTCTATAAATTTGACCTAATTTCGTAGTGTAGACATACCCCTAGTGTAGACCAGGGCTTAGAGAGCTCACTGTGTTAGCCTCCATCTCAGAGAGTCTATAACATGAAGCCAGGGAGAGGCAGGACTAGGCAACTGATACATGGTGGTGTGCATTGGAAGCCAGCCTAAGAGAGGCTCATTAGCTCAAATTCAGGATTACAGGAAATATCCAGGGTCCTTTGATACACTATTTCACACTGTTATTACTTTACATTCTACTTTTTCTCTTTTTCAACTTATTTCAAATGACCATAAAAGCTCTGCAGGCTTCTTACATGAAATCCTTTCAACCTTGAGCCAGGCTGACTCTCAGGAGCAACAGTCAGGAAAAATATTTCTCTTTCTGTTCAGGCTGGTTTTGAAGGGGCTATAATGAAGTGATATATGGCAAGCCATTACAGAAGTCAGTAGAGTACTGGCTCCCACCACCTGCAGTGTTTTTATGGGGTCCCACGTTCCTTGCCAGGTACAGAAATTAAAATAGCAAAGTGCGCAGGTTGTGATGTACTGAAGTTTGACTCCGGCCTCCAGGGATAAGAGATGGAAAAGGCTTTCAAGATGAGGACTCCATGGGAAACCCAGGCCCCACCCAAAATGCAGAGGAGATTCATATTTTCATAGAGTTTTAGGCCAGAAGGGACCATTAGATCATCTAGTCTGACCTCCTGTACAACACAGGCCATTAAATTTCACTCAGTTACTGCTGTACTGAACCCAATAGCTTGTGTTTGGCTAAAGCATTTCTTCCAGAAAGGCAACAACTCTTGATCTGAAGGCTCTACGGGATGGAAAATCCACCACTTTTCTTGGTAGTTTGTCATTGTCTTCTCCTGAAATAATCATATCAGACCATGAAGTTAGAGAACAAATCTGACAAAAGAACAGGGTCCTTTGTAAGAGCTTGATCCAACAGGTCCAAACTGAAAAGCTTCACTTTCCTTTTGGTATTGTGTTCAAAAGCATTGACAGGTATTAAAGTCTGCTCCTGACACTACTTGCAAAGAGGATATACCTTGGTTCCATCTCTATTGATATTCATTCCTGCATTGTGTCCCATCTGCAATCTCATGATAATGGATATTCTTTTCCAAGATGCTTTGATATCAATTAGAGGATCTCTTCTGACCATTTATTTCAGCTAATATTTTCTTTGCTAGGGCATCAGTATCCTCAACTGAAATTCCAACCTGAATTGCCAATCTTCCAGTTTTGGCCAGGTCATCAGCTACCTCACTCCCATATACTCCGATGTGTTATGGAATCCATTGAAAAGTCAATTTATTGCCTCATTTGGAGATCCTCCAAGCCACCTCCTGAATTGCATTGCTGATAGCTTTCTGGTTTCTTGAAAAGGAACCGAGGATCACTGCCTACAAGTCAAGAAACACCACAACATCCACATCTATTTCTGCTCTATTTCTTTCAGTGAAGTGAGAATAGCTTTCAGTTCAGCCAGATAGTTTGACCTGATATTTTTCTGAACTATCACTGTTTCTTGTACTCTCTCCAACAGACCACTGGATGAAGACACCACAATTCTGGATGAAGACACCACAAACTATTCTTGAAGGACTTGTCTGACGAACTGTAAATCTGTTTGGCTTCTGCATGATTCTGTAGGATGGTCTTTTCTATGGTTTTGCTTAGTGTGGCCATGTTCATGTTCCTTCAAGCAAAGTTACAAAAAGAAGAGTAAAAGAGAGTTACTAAAAGCAAATTGGTTCAGGTGGAAGAATTACTGGGCATTCAAACTTCTTCACACATTCTATCCCCTGAACATCATCAAGGGCTTCAGTTTCTTCAGTAGCCTTCACACATCTTTCAAAACAGGATAATGATTTCAGCTTTGATTTGTTGTTGGGTTTTTTTTTTAGTATCTGAACAGACCTGATCAGTGATGACATTCAGATACGGAACAAAGATGATGTCCATACTGAAATAGCTGTTCGTTTATACAATTCTCAGTTTGAACATCAGACTCTTGTTCACAAATTGTTGGAATGGATCTCACAGCTCCAGTTATGGGGTGAAATACAGATGGTTGCACAATGTTGATCGTAGCACAATTACTGGGAGTACTATGTGACCAGAAAAGTTAGGCATTTTAAGTATTGGACAAACTACTGAGCAGTATTCAATGTCCTAACACATGAACCCCAATTGGACCGGACAATATACTGTAGAAGATTCAATCTCTGCTTTAGCTGCTATCTTTCTGATTTGTGATCCAAACTTTAGTTCAGTGTCCAAGGTCACTGCAAGGTATACACCAGGTTCCTCTCAATGGGAACATCTTCTGCAATATGAATTTTGGACTGTCGTTGAACCTCCTATGATCTGTGGTAAAGTAGGTGGACTTCATTTTTCCTGTGTTCAGCTGGAATTTATGTTCATTTACCCATCTACTTAGAATTGCCAAGTCTTCATTCAGGTCACTCTCTAGTACATCTGTTTCACAACCCTTGATACAAAGTGCAATATCCTCTGCATACATGTGTATAGAAGATTTCAGGTGGCCTGATAGTCTAGAGGAGACAAGTATGAAAAGCAGATGACTTGCAACTGAGCCCCGAGAAACTCCAGCCCTGAGTGGCCTTGACTTAAAAAAAAAAAGTGCCATTTAGTCTTACTGTTATCTTTTTATACCGTTGGAAAAATCTCTTATCCAAAGGTATGTTTTACCACAGATTCCTATCTTAGCAAGTTTCACTAAGACCTTATCATGCCAAACTCTTTCAAATGCCACACTGAGATCCTAAATGACTCCTATTAATGACTGTAGTGGCTTTTGTTGGACTCCATCAATAACAGACTGACACAAGGACACCAGTAGGTCTATAATTGAGTGCAAGGGCCTCTAAGCTATTTGGATAGGTTCTGTTTTCCCTTCTTTTAAATGCCTCCCTCCCACCCCCTGCACAGAATTGTACCATTCTTTCCATTATTTTGCAAAGGTGACAGATTAAAGATACAGGCTAATAGCTGCCCAGAAAAGAGGGATGCTTGATAGTCTTAAGAAGAGAAACAATAATGCCTAACGTCCACTGATTAGATACCTTTCCTTTTTTCCATGATTCATTTATGATGTCCAGCAGCCTGGCATTGTTATATGGCCATAAATGAGGTTGAGCCATGGGGAGTTGCTTGGTTTTAGTTTCTGTATTGTATCTTCTAACTCATGTACGAGAGAGATCTTTCTAAAGCCAAGGAACTCAGATCTGTGTGCACATTTTTAAATGCTGTCTTCCCTCCTGAATACTTCATCTTTTATGTTTTGCCACAGTTCTATCCTTAAATATGAGCCTGTTAATCTTGGCATATTGTTCAACCAATATATTTGCAGACTTTGTCATCTAATGCCTCTACACCAGTGGTTCTCAAACTTTTGTACCGGTGGCCCCTTTCAGATAGCAAGTGTGACAAAGTTCCTGCTTTACCTTGGTGGGTCTTGCACTTATTGGTGGATTTGCTCGCCTTGGAGCTTCATGGCAGCCCTCAGCTTGGCTGTTTTTCTGAATCCACAGTCCAGGTCGATGACTCCTGTGTCTGCCAGGAGTTGGGAGGATTTAGGGGGAACCTGGGCCCACCCTCTACTCTGGGTTCCAGCCCAGGGCCCTGTGGAATGCAGCTGTCTAGAGTGCCTCCTGGAACAGCTGTGCGACAGCTACAACTCCCTGGGCTACTTCCCTATGGCCTCCTCCCAACACCTTCTTTTTCCTCACCATAGGACCTTCCTCCTGCTATCTGACAATGCTTGTACACCTCAGTCCTCCAACAGTCTGCGTTCTCACTCTCAGTTCCTAGTGCCTCTTGCTCCCAGCTCCTCACACGCACACCACAAACTGAAGTGAGCTCCTTTTAAAAACCCAGGTGCCCTGATTAGCCTGCCTTAATTGATTCTAGTAGCTTCTTGATTGGCTGCAGGTGTTCTAATCAGCCTGTCTTAATTGTCTCCAGAAGGTTCCTGATTTGTTCTGGAACCTTCCCTGTTTACCTTACCCAGGGAAAAGGGACCTACTTAGTCTGGGGCTAATATATCTGCCTTCTATTACTCTCCTACAGCCATCTGGCCCGACCCTGTCACACTGGGTTGTGGCTGTGCTGCTGTTTGCTCTCAGGCTGTGACTCTGTCCCTTCAAGGGGGAGAACAGCAGAGTGTATACAATGGTAATGCTTTTAAATGTGTTAATCTGGTGTCTTTATGCTGAGGTTAGTTTGCATGTGGCTACACCATTTTCCCTGTATTGCCCTTTACTCACATGGAATCTTTGTACAGAGGACACTGGCAACTACAAGAAGGGATATCCTGTGCACCTGCCTTTCTACCCCATGTTTCAGAGTAGCAGCCGTGTTAGTCTGTATTCGCAAAAAGAAAAGGAGGACTTGTGGCACCTTAGAGACTAACAAATTTATTTGAGCATAAGCTTTTGTGAGCTACAGCTTCATCGGATGAGCTTCATCGGATGAAGTGAGCTGTAGCTCACAAAAGCTTATGCTCAAATAAATTTGTTAGTCTTTAAGGTGCCACAAGTACTCCTTTTCTTTCTACCCCATGTAGTCCACATGCATCTGTCTCCATATTTTTCTTCCTGTCTGTGCTGCCCAGCAGTGGGCATGTGAAGAAGACAGTAACTTGAAATAGCCTAAAAGGGAATTGATAGAAGAAAATATATTCCTCCATATACTGATTGATAAGAGAGAAGATGATGTGGGTAAGTAGTCCCCGATTCAGCAGTTGTCATCAAATATACAGGTGTTGAAGGAAGGAAGTCAAAGGGATATAGATCACAGTGGAAAGCCCACTTCCACTTGGATGTGGAAGTGGGCTAGTCAGAGAATTTGGGTAAGTCTAGACACTTACAACACTTTTTTACCCCATTGGCAGAGGCAATGCATGGGTGAAGGGCATGAAGGGTCACGTGCCCCCCAAATCTGCTGTTTGGCTTGTACTGAGCATGCGCACATGGACTGAGCATGCTCAGTAACACTGCTGAAGCTGGCTGCCCTCACTCTGCCCTCCTCTCCCCCCCACCCCCATTATTGGCAGGCACAGGTCATATCTGCTCATTGGTAATGACTGAGGCCCAGAAAGGAGGGGTCACATTGTCACAGCTCAAGTGGAACAAAGGCCCCACCATCTTTGAGGGGAAAAAGTCTCTTCGAGGTTTATTTTTTCTCAGGTTTCAGAGCAGCAGTCGTGTTAGTCTGTATTCGCAAAAAGAAAAGGAGGACTTGTGGCACCTTAGAGACTTAAGGTGCCACAAGTCCTCCTTTTCTTTTTGCGAATACAGACTAACACGGCTGCTGCTCTGAAACCTGTCATTATGCAAGGCACTGAATTAGCCGCATGGAGAAATTTTTAGTCTCGAAGGTGCCACAAGTACTCCTTTTATTTTTTCTCAGTTCAACATCATAGCCCACATGAATATCTGCGAAGATGCACTGCGGGGCGTGGGGGGAAGGAGATTTCTAGCAGCCAACTGAAATAGCCCGGCTCTGATGGTGCTGGAGAACTTACCCCCTAAACAGAGACAGAGTTATCCAGATCTGGTACAAGCTCTTGATGTGCAGTTAGGAGCTAGACATCAATTTGAGTTGGCCAGGGAACAGTTAAGCTAGAGGAGAGGGAAAAGAGACCCCACCTGAACTAGAAGAGAGCCTGTGAAGGCCTGTGTTTCTGGCATATCCAAATACCAGGATAAATTGATTTCAAATAAGTTTATTAGGTGCTCAGTTGCCTGTGGAGTTGCAGATCAAGATCAGGTAAAGGAGACCAAAGACACTCCAAGAGGCTGTGTAATTTGCCACAGATAGTGACTCTTCCTTTGTAGCCATGCATCTGAAGAGGAAGCCACTCTACTGAGGAAGATGAAAGCTGATTGCTGTGAACCCTGTGAGTACATGTGGGTCTAATATGCATGATGGAAAAGGGGAGTCTAATCCGGTTTATTGTATTTTTGCATAATTAGAGAAAGAGTTAAATTTGGCTTGTAAAATAAGGCAAATTTGGCAATAATGAAAAATTAAGAGAAGCAGCTCAGTTACATGCTGGTGTTGTGAAAAAATTGGCTATAAAAAGGTTTGTTATAAGGTGGGCCAGGACAGAGTATCACAAGTATCTAGTGAAATCCCTCCCGCACAATCCAGTTTGGGAAATAGGGGGACACGAAACTGAAGGAGCAAAGCTTAGAGGTACAAGGATCAGTCCCACCGTTTTTATTTAGGGCTGGGAATATAAACAAGGATAATGGGAGTTTGGCTATTGAGTGTATTATAGGATCTGTGAAATGCACAGGAATAGTGGGCATTGGCTCAAACCTAACTATTCTTAGACCAGACAGGCTAAAAATGCTAAGGAATAGGGGAGCCAAAACTGAACCAGCTAATTAGTCTCAAATGGAGACAGTGACTGGGGAATTTGTACCCATCCAAAAATGAGGAAAATTGGTCCTCTGGAATCTTAGCAGGAAGTCTGGATAGCTGAGATGGTGGATGAGGTAATAATTGGTTTGGATTTAATTATGGCTAATAACTGTGTAATGAATACCAGGAAAAGTGTCCTATAAATTCAGTCTGTGAAAATTCCCTCGAAAAAATTGGCTCAAGTTTTACAAAAAAAGTAGTAGGCAATTGGTTTGCCATTAACAACTTATTCTGGATTCTGCCCCTGAATACATGAAAACAGCTACATATTATTACTATTTTCCAGTATAGGAAAGATGAGGCGTGCTTGAGATGTAGGGTCTTGGCAGGAATTGTAGTGGCTAACGTGTTTGTGGATCTGAAACGGGGATGGATTCCTGTTTGTTTGTTGAATGTTTCTGGCAAACAGTAAACAAGGGAACCACAGCTGCAAAATGTGAACCAGGGGACCTAGTAAATGCCGGTATAAAAGCAAGTATAAGGATGGAAGTGAGGTCCCAAAGCTTCTACTAGCCTTGTTCCGGTGCTGTACATTTAGAGGAGGGGCAGCAGAACAATCTAAGAGACTTTCTGGTTGGGTATGATGAGGTGTTCTCCTGGTCCAACCACAATGTAGATTGGACTGGACCAGACCAAGATTGATACTATGGAAAAGCAGCCTGTTAAACAACCCCCTCACCATTTAGTTATAGCAGAGGGAAGAAGCTATACAGGTTTTAGAATCTAATAATTTTAATAGGAGCTGAGTCAGGTCTTTTGTTAAGCTTGAGCTTACATGACTCTCTTCTGACAGATAGTTCCAGAGATGAGGACCTTCCATATTCTTCTGCCATCTCCCACGAGTTTGACCCTGAGCCACAGTAGCTTCAAGTTCTATGAGGAGAGGAACAGGTATACGCATCTGAGCACAAATCAAGAGGCAATTTCTGGGGTATCTTGGTCCCAGCCCATAGAGGGCCTTGATTGACCTGACCCAGCACCTGTATATTAAAAATTGTCCCAATTGCTTTTTGGGGTTAAAGCCAAATATTACATTTTTAAATACGTATGTTAAGACACTAGTTTTATCTGATGTATAGCTGGATTTTGAACCCAGTGGAGCATGTACTGTAAATTAGCAACATTATTTCTTAGCACCTTTCTGTATGTTTAAGTACAGGCTAGTTATATGGCTTTGTTTCTTGTTGCAGGAGAATTTCCTGATAAGCAAAGCATCTGATTCCCACTAGTGCAAATCCTCGTAGCTCTGTGAAAGTCAATGCAGCTATGTCCATTCACATTTGCTGAGGATTTGGTCCAAAAAAAATATATATATAGAATTTGAAAAGTAATTGTTGGTAAAACCCCATGTGGTCACATCTTTGTTTCCCTGGCTTGGCTGCCATGAGATAAAAAACTGAAGCAGGGTGTTTTTCACTAAATCAATAAAAAACAAAAATAGCTTAAACCCATTCAGGGCAGCTGTTTCAGAGGGTGTGACAGCAGCTAGCTGCCCCACCAGCCTTCTGGAAAGAAAATATGTTTTTGTTTCTTTAAAGCCTGTTGGGTTTAGTGGCTGAATGCACTTCTGATCTGTGAGCAGGTTCTTCAGCCTGCGGTTAGTCTTAAGGTGATGTGTAAAAGCCACTAAGGCGAACAGGGTTAAGCTCTTCTATTGGTTCAACCGTCTTTCTCCTGCTTCAAACCCTTTAGTGAAACTACCCTAAATTGTTAAAAACAGATGAGTACATGGAATCTGGATGATTTCAGCTTCCAAGGCAGGTGGCTCAGCTACAGAGGTTGCAGCTGAATGCTTCCAAAAAATTTTCTTAGGTCATTGCCTAAGGCCTTGGACCACCTGCATTGCACCTTTGGGCAAATTCAGTGTAATTACCCTAAAGATCTCCTCTTACTTTCCGCTTCCCAGTCTTCACTCACCTCAATGACTGTGTTCTGGCAGCAGACTGACTGTGATAAACTTTTCCTTAAAATAATGAGAGACCATTGTTCTGTCTAGAGAAGTATTGGGCATTTATCTATGCCTCACCTATAGCTGTGCGCAGAGGACAAGAGCGTAGGGCTCCCGCAGAGCGGTGTGATCTCTCAAGTAGAAGCTATGAACAGTGTATCTCATATTGAAGTGTGAAGCCTACCAAGGATATTCTAAAACTACCCAATGGTTTATGCCAAGCAGTACATTGGATGTATTCTTCGGGAGAATTTTAATTTAATTATTCTCAAAAAGAAAAGGAGTACTTGTGGCACCTTAGAGACTAACCAATTTATCTGAGCATAAGCTCAAGTGAGCTGTAGCTCACGAAAGCTTATGCTCAAATAAATTGGTTGGTCTCTAAGGTGCCACAAGTACTCCTTTTCTTTTAGTGAATACAGACTAACATGGCTGTTACTCTGAAACCAATTTTATTATTATTAATTAGTTGAATTAAATTAATGCCTAGGCACTTTAACCAAGATCAGAGCCCAGTTGATATAGGCTCTGTAGAAACACACAATAAGGGACACTCCCTGCCCTAAAGTTTTCAGTTTAAATAGACCAGTCAGGCAAAGGGTGAGAGAGGAAGTGACTTTCCCAAGACACACCAGCATCAGTGGCAGAGCCAGGAGTAGAATCCAGAGTCTCAGTCCAGTGCACTATCCACTTGACAATGCTGCTTTAAAAAAAGTTTGAGAGAGAGGTTTTGACACCCAAATTATTGGATGAGGTTCTTTAGCCTGTTATGCAAGAGGTCAGACTAAATGAGCATAATGGTCCCTTCCGGCCTTAAAATCTATGGATCTATGAAAATGAAAAGATTTTAAAAATTAATATTGTAACCCTTCTGCCCGTCAGAGTTGGCAGCAACAAGGGCCGGGTTCAGTATCTAGGGGTTCAATATTAAGCCTCATTTACTATTCAAACCCTATGAGAGGAGTGGTTTTGAGTTGAAAATTGTCTTCCAACTTACCCACAGGAATAGGAAATGCCCATGTTCAGAAATTTCATACCAGTTCCCAGGCTAGTCAGCATTAAGTATATATTCATCCCTATAGTGGGGCGGTCACCCCGCTCCAGTCAGAAAGGGGTTAAAAGCAGGTAAGGGGGGCTGCTTGGGTAGTCAACCAAGGTGTGGCTGACCCAATTAGGGCACAGCTGGCCCTGATTAAAGGGAAGACTGACAGAGTGGGAAAGACTCTTGTTCCAGCAGGGGAGCAGAGGACCAGGCTCCCTGGGAGAGCAAGCAGGGTACCTGAGGCAGAGCAAAGCTGGGGAAGGGCAGGCAGAGCTGAGGAGCTCTGGCTTGGGGAGTCCCCAGGCTGAGGCCCTGCTAAAGGCCAGGGGAGGTACTAGCAGGGCTGTCCTTACCCATACACAAAGTACGCAGCTCCAGCCCCTGCTCCAGCTCTTCCCCAGGGCCCCGGCCCCTGCTCCGCCCCTTCCCCGCCCCAGCCCCGCCTCTTCCCACCCCTGCCCAGCCCTGAGAGAAGGGGCTAGATGACGACTGGCAGTAGCCACTGAGGCGAGGTGGGTATAGGGGGTTGGGGTTCCCCAAGGGGGGAGACCCAGAGTGTGGGTGGTACTGGGGTCTGGGAGGGACGCGGGGCCTGAAGTGCTACAGGTGGTGGAGATTCATGGGAAGCAGGTACCGGTAGGAAGTTACTGGCCAGCAGGAGGCGCTCTGAGGCTGAAATGGAGCTAATTCCCGGACGACCAGCAGGAGGCGCCATGCCGGTGAGTCAGAGCTTTGCTTCAATCCCATTCAGTTTTTTCTTTCTTTTGGTGATCAATATCATAATGATTAAATATTAACCATAAATAATGGTGGGTGCTAGATGGAAAGCTTAAATTAGGTACAAATAGTTCAACATTTTGGAAAAAAAATAATAATTGAAAAGGTTCCAAAGGGATAGAAGAGAAATTACAAATATGAAGGAAGTGGGTGAATTTAAAACTGAATCTTCCTTCTTTGGGCATGGTTTTCTTCCTCTCAAAGTAGCCCACCCTGCACTAGAATCAAAACTGCACCATCCATGATGATGATCAAATGTAGCTGTTGCTAGCAAGGGTATAATATAGTTTCCCTTCCTACTGTTAATGGGGACTTTTTTGGTTTAGAATTTTATGTTACAAAATCATGCTGTAAACTACCTGTTGGATCTGTAAAGCCTTATAATTGATTAATTAGATCCTGATCCTTTTTTTTTCCATGGGTGCTTGCACCTATGTGTATATGCTATTTACAATCATACCCAATCACCCACTGCCATGTCTGGGTACAAAGGGGGGAGCAGATAAAAGTGTAGTGGGGCAGAAAATAGTTTTAAAACATGATTAGATACTATTTTTTCAATGTGATGCCATGTATCAAGTGGGAAGATCAATCACAAACACAAGGGACAGGATGAGATTTCTGCAGATCCTTTTAGATTTGATTTTATTTTACTTTTTTTTGTTAAAGCATGTATGTTCCCCTAATGTGACCATTTACTTTCTTACCGAAGAGCAATTTTGATAATTTGGTGTCCTATATGTGTCTGGCTACAGCTCTGTTTTGTCTTTTCTGAGGACATGCTGCATGTCCTGTTTAAAATAATATCTCACAGGGGATTTAATTGCTTCTGAGTTCATAAATGTTTCTGAAGTCATTTAAGGCTGTTGTAAAAGTCACTGCCATTTTCATTTTTAAGGATGGAGTTTCAGATTAATGCTGATTTAGGGCTGGATGAACAAATTCAGAAACTAATTAGTATCCCTGTAAACCTCCTCCCATTTCTCGAACCAAACCAAACCTTTTGGAATATTCTTATATATTCAGTTAGTTCCACTTTCACCTCCATCATAGTTTTCACTAGCACTAGAACTTTGCATGCTGAAATAATATGGGCCATGGGACTGTGGGATATTCTGATGTGGTGTGTCTTGGTCTCTCCGTTTGAAGCTATTCCTCTGTGTATAAATATGCATTGTGCTAGAAAGCAAGTGAGAATAACTCTATAGTCCAGTGATCCAGGCACTCACTTGAGAGGTGGGAGACCCATATTTAAATCCCTTCTCATCAGGCAGAGCAGGGAGCTGAACTGTCTCAGGTGAATGGCTTAACCACTTCTAGGAACAAAGAATGAAGTCTATGCTTACAGGATGGGGTGGTCTAACCTGGGAAGCAGTGACTCTGAAAAAGATTTGGGGACATAGTGAATAATTAGCTGAACGTGAGCTCTGAATGTAATGCTGTGCCCAAAAGAGCTAATGTGATCCTGGGATGCATAAACAGGGGAATCATGAGTAGGAACGGAGAGGTTATTTTCCCTCTGTATTTGGCCCTGGTGTGACCAATGGTGGAGTACTGTGTCCAGTTCTGGTGCCAACAATTCAAGAAGAATGTTGACATCTTGGCAAAGGTTCAGAGAAGAGCCACAAGAATGATTCAAGGATTAGAAGACATGCCATATGGTGATACTCAAAGAGCTTTGTTAAGCTAAATAAATTGAGAAGGTTAAGGGGTGGCTTGGTTACAGTCAAAACTCTATAGCTGTATGAAGATCAAATATTTTATGGTCTCTTCATCCTAACTGAGAAAGGTAAAACATGATCCAACAGCTGGAAGTTGAAGCTAGACAAATTCAGATGGGAAATAAGGTACAAATATTTAACAGTGAGGGTAATTAAGCACTGGCCCAATTTACCAAGGGTTGTGGTGAATTCCCTATCCCAGACAATTTTCAAATCAAGATTGAACGGTTTCCTAAAAGATCTGCTCTAGGCATTATTTTGGGGGAAGTTCTATGCCCTGTGTTGTACAAGGAGGTGAGACTAGATGATCACAATGATCCCTTTTGGTTTCAGAACTATGCAAACAGCCTGACTATGACACATTGCCCTTAAAGACAGCTGGGAACTGAGGCTTAAAGCATCATAGGTTAGAGAAGCCTTAACTCCCCTTCCATGGCGTATCTACATGACACAGGGCAGCTGGAGATGTAGGTGTCATGCTGTCTGGTATGGTTTACAACTGAGTGTGCCAGTCTCAGGTCAGACTGCTAGAAAACAGGGCAGACACCCCAAACTGGTGGTATATTCTATCATTAGATTTCACTAAGCCAGTAACAAGCGTGCGCTCCTGGATTTCTATATTAGTCTTACCATGGAGCCGCAGACAGGCCCCTTATGCTCTCCAGCCCCTCTTTACCACCCAGACAAACTAGACTTTGTGATGAAAGATTATTTAACCCCTAAATCACCTCACATAAGGTTACTCAGTCCCTTACCCCAGATCAATGGATACTCTGGATCTCGCACCAAAGACTACGCTGACAGCCAAGTTCTCTAGCAAACTAACTAACTGAGTTATTGAGAAGTTAAAGCAGATAAAACACATGAACAGGTGAGTCAAAGTTTTTAAGTCCAGTATGATAGCAGAGAGATAGTAATCAGCTAGTTTTTCATAAATCTCTCAGGTTACCTAGAATAGCTCTAGGGATCTCTGTCCAATCACTCAGTATTCCACCCCATCAGTCCAGAGATCCAGGATCACTCCCTGGATCCATTTGTATAGCTGTCTTCCGCAGAAAGCAATCTGACAAGTGTCTCCATCACAGCATGGACTTTTCCTCTGTTGACTAAATGCACATCGAATCTGTGGATTTCCTATCGTCGAACACAATGATCTGTGCTTTGAAGTTAGCATGTTTCTTCATTTACAGTTCCAAGGCTTCAAAACCGTTCAATAGGCTATCCAATTACAGATATATACATAATGCCTTTCGTCACAGCAATACTAACAATCCTTCCCTAGTTTTCATGAAGTTTAAGCATCTATTAAATACACCTTTGATCTAGGGTTAATTAAGTATGGGGTATACATAATGTAACTACATGTAACGTGATAGCAGAAAACAGAATACTGATAGGTGGAAAAAAATACAATCCACATCTCCTTTTGATTGATTCTAACACATGAATTTGTTTGATGTCACTGTGACCTTTTAGCATTTCTTTGATATTCATACACAAATGAATTGTCCTATTGCTCTATCGTGAGCTGGCAGTCTGTAGGTTAGACCCAAGATGTGACAGGATACAGTGCTGCCAGTGTAAAAGCTAGCTGGGGACAACCTTATGGAAGAATCCCATAGACTGTTACAGAAAATGATTACTTTTAATTTATAATGTATATTAAACCATTCTCTAGAATTTGATTGAGAATTTATTCCCTGCTATAGAATTCAATACGGTAGATTAAAACCACTTATTTTAGAGACTCTCTAAGATCTCATTCTCTATTAAATTCTATTGTTATTTATTTGTATTACTGTAGAACCTAGAAGCCACAGTCATGGACTAATATCTCATTGTGCTAGGTGCTCTGCAAACACAGAATAAAAAGATTTGCAATCCATAAGAGCCATCTGAGGTGGTATCAGGGGGACAGGAGTTCAGCATGGCTGCCCCTAGAAACTGAAACTATAGCTGTGGAAGTTCAGGTTGGCAGGGTTGTGACAAAAATGCGTTCTCCATACAGCTCCTCACCATTTTTTCTCCATCGAGACTGGGCAGAGCTGAGACATTGGTGGTGGGAGGTGGGCAATCACAGCACCTTATTGGAGCTACTGGGAATGACAGCTGCCTTCCATTCAGGCTAAATGAGGGAACAATTAAATGCTTCTTTGTTTAGTGATAGCTGAAACAATGGAAAACCACTGCCCAAGGACTAGACCGTGCGCAAACCTGGGGAGTGGCTGAACCAGGTGGTCAAAGGGGTATGTGTGTATGTAAAAGTAAAAGAAGCAGCAGAATCACCAAAGCCAACAGAGAAGGGGACAAGGAAGCTCAGACCCAGCCAGAGTTGCACTTGTAGCATGACCCTGAGAAAAGTTGAGAGAGAGAGCACACTTTTGGGTAAAGTGCTTGCTGGAAAGAGGCTTAGGACTGTGATTAAAGAAATCATCCCATGCTGTTTGATTCCTTGTGTTTAAGGAAACAGGACTTTATGTACCTGACTCCATCATAAATTTATCCTCCTAACAGAAACAACCCACAAGACCCTGAATGTTGGCTAACTGCTCATGTAAAAAAAGAGTGACACTGGTGTGAGGGTGGTATAGGTATTCAGAGTAATTTCACTGGAATGCCATTGGTTTCACCCCTATTAAATTCTGTAAGACACTACTATACGGGCAGAAGCAGAGTATGACCCATGCAACATCATCTGTGGCATGGGACTGTCCAATATGAACCTGAACTTCAGCAACTTTGGCAGCAACTCCCCTCTTAGATCTACTTTGCATGAGTCTGTCCCAGTTCCTAGTGGCAGAGTGGATCGATCCAAAACCATGGTCCAGGGTTGTTCATAACATCTAGAATGTTTTCATTTTATAAAATGAGGTAATGGTAAAGTTACTATGAAATGAAAGGTTTTAGAGTGGTAACCGTGTTAGTCAGTATCAGCAAAAATAACAAGGAGTCCTTGTTGCACCTTAGAGACTAACAAATTTATTTGGGCATAAGTTTTTGTGGGCTAAAACCCACTTCATCAGATGCATGGAGTGAAAAATACAGTAATCAGTATAAATATTACAGCACATGAAAAGATGGGAGTTGCCTCACCAAGTGGGGGGTCAGTGCTAACGAGGCCAATTCAATTAAGGTGGAAGTGGCCTATTCTCAACAGTTGACAAGAAGGGGTGAGTATCAGCAAAGGGAAAATTACTTTGTGTAGTGACCCATCTACTCTCAATCTTTATTCAGGCCTTATTTGATGGTGTCCAGTTTGCAAATTAATTCCAGCTCTGCAGTTTCTTGTTGAAGTCTGTTTCTGAAGTTTTTTTGTTGAAGAATTGCCACTTTTAAGTCTGTTGTTGAGTGTCTAGGGAGATTGAAGTGCTCTCCTACTGACATCCAAGGCTCATTCTCCCAACCCTTCCCCCACTGCTCTCAGGACTGGGGCCCAGACCTCAAAGGCAAGTTTCACTCTGCCACAAATATTCACTGTGGTGTTCTAACCCCTTGAAGGAAAGGCTTTCTGCTGGAAATGATGACAGAGTGTTAAGTATGGTGGTGCTAGTGGGAAACACAGCTATATCAGCAACCTTGATCCAGTCAATAGGAAAATTTCTGTCCAGATGGTGATGAAGCCAATATACCGCCTCTGAATGCGACACCAGAGACTTTCCAAATCCTACTCCAAATCTTTTAATCCTTTCAGTCCTTAACTGTTCAAGATTACATCATCATTTCCTCCATTTCAGACAGAGCTTTACCCCTTCTGCTCCACAGCTACATTGCAGTCTAACAGGGATCAGACTTCTTGATCTGATATGGAAAAATGTACGTCAACTCAAAGCACAGAATGATTTCTGGACCTCCACTGGGAAAGTGGTGGGTGTCTCATAAGTCTGTATGTAAGTAAGGGCATCTGCAGATTGACAAAGTTGTTTTGAGTTGATAGTCGTGTGTGTGTGTGGCTATTGCACTGAAGAGAATGACTTTCCTGGGCTTCAGCACTGTTGCCAGGAACTGCAAAATATAAACCTAATCAGCTCTGAATTTGGTAGGCACTAACACACTGCAGTCAAGCATTGTAGCTTCCATCCTGATGACTTACACTAAGGTCATTTAATCTCTTGTTTTGCTAGCTCAGAATACAAAGAACCACAATTAATTCCTTTCTGGTAACCTGAGAATATTGGCTAATGGAAAAACCAAAATGTTCACTGTGACTGTGGCTATATTACGTTTTCAGTTTTGCTCTCAAAACTGGCTGATGTTAACTTTTTGTGAATATCTGACACTGCTGGAAACAAGATTGCAGAAAAATATACTGAGTCTGATCCTCAGCTGGTGTAAATTGGCATAGCTCCATGATTTACACCGTCTGAGAATCTAGCACACACTTTCTTTATTAGTAGTTCTGGTGCATTTACATTATGTGTTATAAAATTAAAGTATTACTTTTGAGACCTGCTACTGCTGTAAGTCAGGAATGAGAATGATGCGTTGGCAGAGCGGAATGGGGTAATTTGCACAGTGTTTGCTTGGCACTAGTCTAAATCTTAAAACCAAATGCTAGGAGCTACATGACTGTCCAAGGGAAGGATTTGCATTTAGTCTCCTGCTTCTATGAGCAGCAAATTCAACCACGCATTTTGAAAGGGGGGAAAATAGGAATAAAACATATGGCTGTATTTGGTTGTGGCAAGGAGGAATCTGATTATTTGCATAATTTAAGTAAGATGCATTATAAGACTCAAGTTATTTAAAATCAATATCCTGCCATGTACTAAATCCCATTCTCCAATCCGGAGACTTACCCTCATGAGACCATGACACAATGCCCAATAATCCTGCTATCTCTGGGCAGGCAGAACTCCCTTTGAATTCAGGAGTAAGTACTGTGGGTCAGGGTTAAGGAAAGGGAAGCAAATAAAAAGGATGTCGCTGCCTGAAAAAAGCAAGTTAAACTTTCAGGGCCAGATTCTCTCAAGACCTGCTCCAGAGAGAGTGAGGAGCTGGTTGTGGCTCCTTCATTCTGTGGGTGGATCTGTGCCAGCCCTGGCCCTGGTTTAAGTAAAACAGCCTTGGGGCTGCTCTAATTTATGCCAGCTGGCTTTGGTCCCCACAGGGCTATATGCCAGCTGAGAATTGGCAGTGTTGGCCCTCCCACTCAACACTATGCCTTGTTAGAGGGGAGTCGAGCAATTAGAAACTAGCTCAGAGTGTGGTCTCCCACCTCTGCTAGAGGAATTCTTAGAGGGCCAGCTTTGGCCAGCTTCTCTGTGCCACCTGAGCAGTGGAACAGGAGAAGTTCTGGGAGGAGCATCCGGCCCATAGTCACCTCTTCACACTTTTCACACTTTCAGACCTGTCACAGCCTCCATTTGTATTAACTCAGGCTCCTCCTATGCCCTCTGTGTGACAATCCAATCTTGAAGATGTTTAAAAAAATGTCAGTGCTAAGCTAACATAAATTCCCATGCCAGCATAGTATTAAAAGAGAAGGAGAATTTTCCATGGTTTGTCACTTTGTCCACTATAATTTGTTTAGACCTTTCAGATAGTCTCAGTAAATAGCCACTATTAGGGTTCTTTAGGAGAAGATTTACACTACATGTACTTGGGGGACATCAGAAAAGATGAAGAACAAGGGTCAAGTTTTCAAAAGGACCCAAATCCCATTTTCTAAAGTGACTTAGGCTCAGATCTGCAAAGGTATTTAGGCACCTACTTCGTATTGATTTTAATAGCAGCTAGGTGCTTCTATACCTTTCAGCTCTGAGCCTTAAGTTCTAAGGAGCCTAAGTCCCATTAAAAGTCAACGGAACTTGGGAGCTTATGTCAATTAAAAGAACGAGGAATACTTGTGGCACCTTAGAGAGTAACACATTTATTTGAGTATAAGCTTTCGTGGGTTAAAACGCACTTCATCGGATGCATGCAGTGGAAAATACAGTAGGAAGATATATATATACACAGAGAACATGAAAAAATGGGTGTTGCCATACACACTATAATGAGAGTGATCAATTAAGGTGAGCTATAATCAGCAGGATAAAAAAAAACCTTTTGTAGTGATAATCAGGATGACCCATTTCCAACAGTTGACAAGAAGGTGAGAGTAGCGGGGGGAGGCGGAAGGGGGAATAAGCATGGGGAAATAGTTTTACTTTGTGCAATGACCCATCCACTCCCAGTCTTTATTCATGTTTAATTTAATGGTGTCCAGTTTGCAAATTAATTCCAATTCAGTAGTCTCTCATTGGAATCTGATTTTGAAGGTTTTTTTGTTGTAATATTGCGACTTTTAGGTTTGTAATCGAGTGACCAGGAGATTGAAGTGTTCTCCAACTGGTTTTTGAATGTTATAATTCTTGACATCTGATTTGCGTCCATTTATTCTTTTACGTAGAGACTGTCCAGTTTGGCCAATGAACATGGCAGAGGGGCATTGCTGGCACATGGTATATATCACATTGGTAGATGTGCAGGTGAACGAGCCTCTGATAATGTGGCTGATGTGATTAGGTCCTATGATGGTGTCCCTTGAATAGTTATGTGGACAGAGTTGGCAATGGGCTATGTTGCAAGGATATATTCCTGGGTTAGTGTTTTTGTTGTGTGGTGTGTGGTTGCTGGTGAGTATTTGCTTCAGGTCGGGGGGCTGTCTGTACGCAAAGACTTGCCTGTCTCCCAAGATCTGTGAGAGTGATGGGTCGTCCTTCAGGATAGGTTGTAGATCCTTGATGATGCACTGGAGAGGTTTTAGTTGGGGACTGAAGGTGACGGCTAGTGGCATTCTGTTACTTTCTTTGTTGGGCCTGTCCTGTAGTAGGTAACTTCTGGGTACTCTTCTGGCTCTATCAATCTGTTTCTTCACTTCAGCAGGTGGGTATTGTAGTTGTAAGAACGCTTGATAGAGATCTTGTAGGTGTTTGTCTCTGTCTGAGGGGTTGGAGCAAATGCGGTTGTATTGTAGAGCTTGGCTCAAGACAATGGATCGTGTGGTGTGGTCAGGGTGAAAGCTGGAGGCATGTAGGTAAGTACAGTGGTCAGTAGGTTTCCGGTATAGGGGGGTGGTTATGTGACCATCGCTTATTAGCACCGTAGTGTCCAGGAAGTGGATCTCTTCTGTGGACTGGTCCAGGCTGAGGTTGATGGTGGGATGGAAATTGTTGAAATCATGGTGGAATTCCTCAAGGGCTTCTTTTCCATGGGTCCAGATGATGAAGATGTTATCAGTGTAGCGCAAGTAGAGTAGGAGCATTAGGGGACAAGAGTTGAGGAAGTGTTGTTCTAAGTCAGCCATAAAAATGTTGCATACTGTGGGGCCATGCAGGTACCCATAGCAGTGCTGCTGACTTGAAGGTATACATTGTCCCCAAATGTGAAATAGTTATGGGTGAGGACAAAGTCATAAAGATCAACCACCAGGTTTGCTGTGACATTATCGGGAACACTGTTCCTGATGGCTTGTAGTCCATCTTTGTGTGGAATGTTGGTGCAGAGGGCTTCTACATCCATAGTGGCCAGGATGGTGTTTTCTGGAAGATCACCAATGGATTGTAGTTTCCTCAGGAAGTCAGTGGTGTCTCGAAGGTAGCTAGGAATGCTGGTAGCGTAGGGCCTGAGGAGGGAGTCTACATAGCCAGACAATCCTGCTGTCAGGGTGCCAATGCCTGAGATGATGGGGCGTCCAGGATTTCCAGGTTTATGGATCTTGGTTATCAAATAGAATACCCCTGCTCGGGGTTCCAGGGGTGTGTCTGTGCTGAGTTGTTCTTGTGCTTTTCCAGGGAGTTTCTTGAGCAGATGGTGTAGTTTCTTTTGGTAACCCTCAGTGGGATCAGAGGGCAATGACTTGTAGAATGTGGTGATAGAGAGCTGCCTAGCAGCCTGTTGTTCATATTCCTACCTATTCATGATGACAACAGCACCTCCTTTGTCAGCCTATTGGATTATGATGTCAGAGTTGTTTCTGAGGCTGTGGATGGCATTGTGTTCTGCACAGCTGAGGTTATGGGGCAAGCGATGCTGCTTTTCCACAATTTCAGCCTGTGTGCATCGGTGGAAGCACTCTATGTAGAAGTCTAGTCTGTTGTTTCGACCTTCAGGGGGAGTCCACCCAGAATCCTTCTTTTTGTAGTGTTGGTAGGAAGGTCTTTGTGGGTTAGTATGCTGTTCAGAGGTGTGTTGGAAATATTCCTTGAGTCGGAGACATCGAAAATAGGATTCTAGGTCATCACAAAACTGTATCATGTTCGTGGGGTGGAGGGGCAGAAGGAGAGGCCCCGAGGTAGGACAGATACTTCTGCTGGGCTAAGAGTATAGTTGGATAGATTAACAATATTGCTGGGTGGGTTAAGGGAACCACTGTTGTGGCCCCTTGTGGCATGTAGTAGCTTATAGTTTAGTGTCCTTTTTCCTTTGTAGAGAAGCAAAGTGTGTGTTGTAAGTGGCTTGTCTAGTTTTTGTAAAGTCCAGCCATGAGGAAGGTTGTATGGAAGATTGTTTTTTTTATGAGAGTATCCAGTTTTGAGAGCTCATTCTTAATCTTTCCCTGTTTGCTGCAGAGGATGTTGATCAGGTGGTTCCGCAGTTTCTTTGAGAGTGTGTGCCACAGTCTGTCAGCATAGTCTGTGTGGTATGTAGATTGTAGTGGATTTTTTACCTTCAGTCCTTTTGGTGTGATGTCATCTGTTTGCATTTGAAAAGGAAGATGATGTCTGTCTGTCTGTCTGTCTATCTGTATGAGTTTGTCAATTAGGTCTTTTAGAAAGTTTTACCTCAAATTTCTGTGTTATTTTGGGGAATGCCTCACAGCTTGTGTGCTCCGGTGGCTGAAGGAAGTTGTGGTCCTCACTATAAGTATTTTACAAGCATTCTCTGTGGGGGTGTTACCCTGAAAAATGGATTGAGGTACCCATAGAAAAACCTGCCTATTGCCCCCTTAATCTATCCCTCCTGAGGTATGGGTTTCCAGGGCAGTGAAGGAAACATACAAAAGGACACTGATATAACCGTCTGAAAAAATGATTGACACAGGAAGTATTCTTTTCCAAAGGAAAGGTTTTTTTTTAATTAATGTAACTAATAATCCTTACTACAGTATAATCTAAAAGCAAAAATCAGATATAAATCTCTTATTGCAAATTAAAGAGCATCTGAACTGCAATAAAGTACAATTCAAATGATGCTAATCCCTTACAGGTGACCAGTCTGACAGCAGTTCTTACTTTGTACTTGAAGGTTCACATAGGAAAATTACAATTAATAAACATTCTCTCTCTCTCACACACACACTCTCTCTCTCTCGCTATTGGTTGTTTATATCGCTGCTGTAGATGTTATGAGTGCTGCTGGTGTGAAAGTGCTACTCTAGTTCAGTGGTCTCCAATCTTTTTACGCACAAGATCACTTTGAATATAAAATTAACCCAGGGTCTGCCCCACCCCTTCCCCGAGGCCCCACCTTGCTCACTCCATTCCCCCTTCCGCCATTGCTCGTTCTCCCCCACTCCTACTCACTTTCATCTGGCTGGGGCAGGGGGTTGGGGTGCAGGCTCTGGGCTGGGGCCAAGGGGTTCGGCGTGTGGGAGGGGGCCTCCGGGCTGAGCCTGGGTTTGGGGTGCAGGAGTGAGGGGTGCAAGCTCTGGGAGGGAGTTTGGGTGCAGGAGGGGGCTCGAGGCTGGGGAAGGGAGTTGGTTGGTGACCACTGCTCTAGCTGCCACTGAAGCAACTATTCTCTTCATCAGTGCTCTCCTCAGGACCCTAAACTGTCACTCTCTCCTCAGAACCCCTCACGGTCGTCACTCACTCCTTCTAGCTGCTCTTCTCTCTTCTCGGTCAGCCTTCCTATCTCTCTCTCTACTTGCTCATTTGCCTGCCTTATATACTATTCTATCGGCAGCGAGACCTTTTGTCACAGAGTCACCGGGGTGATGCTCTGGAACTATTCCATATGAAGCCAGCCAGGACTCTGGGGGAGCCTCCTCTCTCTGAACAGACTGTCTCCAGGGAAAGAAGCTTACACAGCTTCGACCTTCCTGGGTCTGACCTCAGAGCATTCAGCTGGAGCAGCCCCCGCAAAAGTCACACACCCTTATTCCCACCACCTAGACACTGGTGCAATACACAGGGAAACTGAGGCACACACAGCATTCATGCAAAACGGTAAGACTCACATAGGCTCACATACAACATAACAAGGGAAAATCCCCACTTCGTCACACCTTTACTGAGCATGCTCCAGATCTGACCCTTTAGCCTCAAGTTACCTTTAGCCTATTTTTACGCTGGGCATGCCCAGCAGTTTGTAACCTCTGTGACATTCTGTACCTTGGGGGAGCACCCTGTAACCCCCATATTCCTCATTTATATATAATTGTGATCTGACCTTACAAGGCATACTTTATATGTATCAGGGAAAAGATTATGATCTGCTGAAAGTCATTTCTCTATCAATATATGTATATCATTAATGCATATGAGAATTGTGTTGTATGGTTGTCACTAAAACATGCTGTAAGTTGGGGAATCAGCCAGATATTAGCTCCCCAGAGGCAACAGCAAGGAAAGTAACCAACACCCCGGTGGGGTGTCAATCAACCCATCAGCAGCCATTGTCCAGCAAAAGAGCTATGATGCAATGACTCACCTGCATGAGGCCACACTAGGGGAATTGCTCAACCTTGCCTGGAGACTCAGCAATGTCCACCAGACATGCCTGGACTTGTATTTTCCAAACACATGGACTGAGGATATAAAACTGAACACAGGGCCTATGTTGGGTCTTTCTCCTTCACCTATCTTTGCTGCAAGCAACAAGGACACTCTGAAGACTCCAACTGAGGGGACTGACCCAGATTTCAAGGGTGAAATCTGTGTACTATGAACTGCAATATCCAGTGGGGTGAGAAAAAACTGCTTAGTCTAGTTGTTGCCCAGTCTAATAGAGTTGAGAGTTTAGACTTATATTTGTGCTTATATTTTATTTCTTTTGGTAACTAACTCTCACTTTTTGCCTATCACTTAATATCACTTAAAATCTAGCCTTTGTAGTCAATACATTTGTTTAACTTTTTATCTTTACCAGTGAATTTTGTATGAAGTGTGTGGTAAATGTGCTCAGGTTTTGCAAAGACTAATGCATCCACTCATATGCATCCACTTTCCATTGATGAAGTGGTGAATCAATTAATAAATTTGCACTGCTCATTTTGAGCAGTGCAAGACGGTATATTCCTGAGGTACAGTGCTGGGAGCTGGGGGGATTTGGCTCTGGTGCCTTTCTCTGTGTGATTCATGAGTGGCTCTGGGAGTATTCATGCAATCTAGCTGGGTTTGGGGGCTCCACATGCTGTTGTGCTGAGTGATCACAGCTCCTGGAGAGGTTTGCTGCTGGTCACTAGCAAAAGCATGGTGAGACACAGCCATGCTGGAGAGAGTTCAGAGGGTACAGCAGTCCCACAATCCCAGGCTCCAGCCCGGGGATCCCGTCACAACCTTTTAGCTTCTACTCCGCAACTTCTAGTGACCCATAGCTTCTGTTATGCGACTCTGAGTAATCTTTAGGCCTATAGTAATCTTTAGTTGTTCACCATTCTAAATTTCTACTGGGCATGCTCAGCCCAGAGATACTTCATGGCCATACTTGTACTCATTCTACTTGTAGTAATCGTGCTCCACAATGTCCAATTAATATACAGCCTGCAATTTTTCAATGGTGAAATGACTCCTTGTTCTAAAATGGAAGCTAGGGACATAAAATGGAGTTTATGGAATTTTTCCAGTATCAGGGGTGGTTTTTAAAAGGCACAAATGGGAGTAAAATGTCCAAATCCCATTGTCTTTCTGGGGGGGATGGGGTGCTTGACTGCCCTTTGTGCCTTTGAAAATTGCTCCCCATTTTAACAATGTTGTGAGGTTTTGGGGGATCTCCCAGACCAGTAAGGGGTTCTGTCACTGCCTGGCTTGTAATGCTGGCTGTGTTAGGGCTCTGCTGCTGTGGCTCAGAGCCCTGGCACCGTCATTAGCCCACAAACATAGAGTTCTCACCCCCAACTTCCATCAGCCTAGTTACTCCTTGCAGGGTGACCCCAACAGCCCTTCTGGTCCCAAGTCTCCCCAAATTCATCTACCCTGAGTTCTTAACTACCAGCTACTCAGACTGTTCCCCTCTGGTTCATCACCCTTGAAGGCGTGAAACCTTCCCCCAGGCTCACTTTGGCACACCCATTCTACACAGTTTACACACCAGAGACATGCGTGGGGTAAAAATAAATAAAAGGTTTTTTAAATAGAAAAAGCACAGATTCAAAGAGAAAATAGTAAGGAATAGCAAACACATACAAGTTACACAGAAAATAAACATAAAGATGCAACTCCAGGCTTTTCACTTTCATAGTAGGTAAATTCACTTTTCTAATACAAGTTACCTATTACCTTTGAACAGTTTCCCAGCATGCCCCATGGCTCTAGGGGAGATACAGCATTCACAGACAGCCTTTGAGGCTGTCCCTCAAGTTCTGGATCCTCTTCAGTTCAATCCTCTGCCATTTTTTAAAGGTTTGCAGTTTATGTTTTGCCTTCAGACACTATACATAACACAAATGGGGAAAACTTTGTCCTTTCTTTGTTTTCCAAGACCGGGTCTTTCTTTTCAGTTTCAAGTTGTTTCAATGTTTTCCCATTAACTTTAATGGCCATTTGTCTTTTCTTGGTTTGTACAATACTAAGTGCTTGGAGCCAGCCCCTTCCACTGTGAGGTGGAGCTAAATGTTGCTGCACACATTATGAGCACAATTTATATATATACAAATGCATAAATTCATAATCACAGTCTGTATACATATCAAGTTCAGAACATTACAAGCATTCATAAAAGACCTTACTCGATATACTTTTGCAGTACAATAACATTGTGTATGTAACTGGTTGATTCAACTGCTTATTGTTTGGGGTTCAACCCTCTGTTCTCCCCTGGGGTTGTCTGGACTCTACAAATGTGCATCCCAAATAGCTGTGGGTCAGCAAACTGGCCTGTGGCTAGAACTGCCAGAGAGGCCAACAGCTTGTGAGGAAACTGGAACAGATATTACTAAAAAGGGGAAGGAATTGAAAGAGAAAAGCTGGGGCGGTAAGGGGTGAACTGTGCTGATTTATTTGAAAATGGATGTCTCCTGTAGATTTTTATCAATGCTTCCTGCTTATAATTTATTCTTATATTATTCACCTGGGAATCAATGTGTTTGCAAGACTTAATAAAAAAGAAAAAGCCTCAAATCTGCATTTCACTAGACCGCAGTGGTGTATGGTAGAAACACGTTTGCCTGTTTCACATGGGAATGGTTATAGCTTGGCATCAATTCTGAATTAAAAACATATTGAATCAAATTCATCCTTGGTGTAACTCTTCTTAAAATCATTGGAGTTACACCAGGGATTGATTTGGCTCAGTGTTCTATGCCTCTTCTGATTCAAATATGCTGTGAGATTGTTAGTTTTTTATTGCCTAAAGATAATATTCACCCCTTGTGCACCTGAGTCCCTGTGTACTATTAAAGCGTTGTATAAAGGGTTGATGTGGATCTTGCGCAGATCCTCTGTAATAGGGTGAATTTTATCCTGTAGATAATTACTTTTCTTGTACCTTTTTAGGGTATGTCTACACTGCAATTAGACACCCAGGGGTGGCCTGTGCCAGCTGACTTGGGCTAAGGGGCAATTTAATTGCAGTGTAGACATTTGGGTTTGGGCTGCAGCCTGAGCTCTGGGATCCTCCCACTTTGCAAGGTCCTAACCTGAGCCCGAACATTTACATTGCAATTAAACGGCCCCTTAGCTTGAACCCCACAAGTTGCATCAGCTGGCATGGGCCAACTTCAGGTTTTTAATGGCAGTGTAGAGCTACTCCTAGTGGTGACTGAATGTGCACTGCCTTGGGTCCAGCGCTTGAGGATTAAAACTTGAGTCATCCTACATGCCTGCCCTTGGTCATAGGGAAAAAAACAACTCAGCAACAGGGCCATAAAAAAGTATAAAACCCTCCCAATCTGTTTCCCTTACCGCCCAGGACAAGAGCTCCCCCTAGTGGCCACAACATCTTGATACTCCTCCCCTACAGACGTGGAAACTCTGTGCCATGCCAACATCTCTAGTTGTGCTAACATTCAGAATACCCTCCAATGTAAATATCCTACTTCCCTCCACCTCTGGGATGTGTGGGATACAGAAAACTCCCTGAGGCCTTCAAAGTCTGACAAGGGCCTGCAACACCTAGGGTCTAAAATGGTGGGGAAAGCGGGAAGTAAAGAAGGAAGACTTCTTTGTGTAATGTTTCTCCACTAGCAAATGATCAACCTTCACTAGGAAGAGAGATTCAACTGATCAATCCTCGTGCAATTGACGTCTTCCTAATATCTATCTCACTTGTTGTTTTCAAGCTAGCTTGTCAGGAGCTATGGTGCTGTGGTTAAGGCTCTCAACTGGGACATAGGAGACCTGGGTTTAATTCCTGGCTCTGCAACAGACTTCCTGTGTGACCTTGGGCAAATCACTTAATGCCTCAGTTCACCATTTATAAAACAGGAGTAATAGGCCTTCCATTGTCTGTCTTGATTCTGTAAATTTTAAGATCTTTCAACAATATGTTGTTTGGATAGTGGTCAGCACAATGGGGCCTTGATCTTGGTTGAGGCTCTAGGTGCTACTGTAATCCAAGTAATGAATGAGATTGTCCCACATGAGTGAGAGAGAACATGCCTGGAAACAAATGCAACAATAAGATGGATTCCCACCAAAAATTGGCCAGAAAAATAAGATGAATAGTGTTAACAAAACAAAATGCAAACACCACTAATAAATATAAAATTTAAATCTAAATAAATAAAGATTTTTTGAGGAAGCTGCAGACCTCATGTGTGGGGTTTTTACTGTCTGAAGTTGGCCATAATCCATCCATATAACATAACGCAGATAATAAACTACATTAAGACAGGGCTGATAATAATTTCAGGGAATAAGAGTGGTTATGCTGGCTCACAAGCAAAAAATAAAATATGTTTGAAAGCTATGGGAAGGAGCAAAAGGGTAGTTTTTAATCCTCCTGCTATTGTTAAGATGTGCAAATCTATTACTTTTATCATAAATAGTCCCTGCACAGAGTCTTCTCTTGCCAATATTTCTGGCAGAAGAAGCCAAGCTAGAAGGTTCTGAAACCAACATATTAGCATTGGCATTCCCCCTTCCACCTCCCCACCTAATATAACATGGAATCTAGTTAAATATTTTTCCACTCTTTGCTTCTCTTTGTGTCTTCTGGAGAAAATGTGAGTTCTGTTTCCTCATAAAAATATCTTAGCATTTGACAAGTTGGATTTCTTTGATCCTGAAATCTTTTGGGGTGATTATTTTTCCCCTTCAGCCCTCCCTTTGACTTTGTAATATAAGGCTCCATAAAAAGTATCTGCATATATACAACTTTAAAAGGGGATCCTTATTTGAAATTAAACGTTTACACCAATTAACCTCCTCCCAGTGTGCTATAAAGTGCAGTAAAAACAGTGCTCTTACAGAGACCCTCACAACTCTCAGATGGATGCCTCCCTGGCTGTGGAACCCAGCACATCTGCTTTGAATTAGCTCTGATGGAAGGCCTACTTGTAAATGCATGACTTAATCAGCCTTACTGAAGTAAATGGCACATACTATAGTGGAGGGTGCTCCAGAGTCTGCCTGAAACCTGCCTTGCTTTTGAAGCAGAAGGGGGGGGGGGGAAGCAAACTTTAAACTGAAGGAGGTTTCTTTTTTTCTTTATGAGCTGCCATTAGCAGATGTGTGGCTGTACCATAGCCAGTCTTACTCCCAGGCAACATGTGCAGTTGAACAAGGGAACCAACCTCGTGCACCCATGTTGTCAGGTCCTGTTCAGAGGAAGGTTGGCATGGGGCTGGAGGTGACAGGCCTTGATGGAGGCATGGATTCCACTCCTGCTTTGTTGCTACTGCCAGGTAGTGGTGGGATGACTCTTCTAGTTTCATGGTGTTTCCTCAACTGGCTTCTCTTCTCCTGCCCATGTCAGGACTCGTCTCATGCTGCACAGAAGCAGAGGAGGCAGAGGGCAGTGCACAAAGATGAGTCTTCATCTGTACTCACTCTTTCCCAAGAGAGAGGGGAACATAACAAGAGGTAGGTATATGCAGAGGATGTGAGGGGAGAAAAGATGAATGGGATCCATGTGAAGTAGCGGGGAAGAGAAGAGTGATGGGAAACATGGAGGGCAGTTGCAAGGAGGAGATGGGCACAAGGGTGGGGACTTGATAACAAACCAGCAAGGGGGAGAAAGAAAAGGGTGGGGAGGAGGGCAGGGGAACAGGGGACTGAAGCACAGGAGAAAAGTGGGTAGAGGAAATGGAAATGAGAGAGCAGGCCCCAAACCAGCAGGGAACAAATGAACAATAGAATGGGGAGGACAGAGGTGAAAGGTCATAGAAGAGTAATAGAAGACAGGAAATAGGTCACAGAGCTGAGGGGCAATTGGAAAGGGACTGCAAAGAGTGAGACAAGCAGGAGTGGAGATACATGTGAAAAATAAAGGAAATGAGGAAAGTGTTTCATTTTTCTAACTCTGAGAAGAGGAAAGATGCAGAAAAAGAGGAGAGAGACCAGAGAGTAAATACAAAGGAAAGAACGAACCTCCATCTGAGAGGAACTGGAAACAGAGGGGGTGGAAGAAAGAAGTAAAGAAAGAGAGAGAAAACACCCAAGGTGAAAGACAACTTCTAGGTTAGTGTTGTGTTTATTCCTGTTCTTTCTTTGTGCTGTACGATGTCTGCCAGAGAGACAGCTCTAAGTCTGGGGGAAAGGAATGGCAGAATGATATTACTTTGGAGATTTCAGTCTTAATACTTCACACTGTTTGGGTTGGGCAGATATATATACATATTGCACACAAAATAACTATGTTGAAAGAACATTATTGAGGTTGCAAAGTTGAGCACTCCAATGTTAGGAAATGCCAGAATTAAGGCTTCCTGTGCAACCTTAATTCAGTCCACTTGTGCATATGTGTTGTAACTAAGACAGTCTAATTACATAATTGCATATTATTTTTTTCCTATTTCTCTCCCCAGTCTGGCTTTTGTCCCCTCTGCATTCAATTCAGGGAGCTTCCTTCTCCAGGCGGCCTGGGTGCCAGCAGGGGGGTCCCTGAGAGCACAGGAGTGAGAAACTCCCTGCTCTCCATTCCAGTGCCTGATTCCACCTGGCCCAGAGCAGCCATTACAGGGAAAGTCTCAACTGACCAGGTCCAAACTAATTTTTTCAAAGGCTTATAACTTGACCAAATTTGGATGGATTTCCACAGGGACCGCAAAATGCACCCCCGTGGCAAAAAGGCCACCTTCCCCCCCGCCAGTCAAATTTCATTTCCAAAGCATGAGGTATGCTAGAACGGTTTAAAAGGGTGCCAGAATTTTTTTAACATGGGGCAAAACATTGTATTTTTTCCATTGTTCTCGGAAATGGCTGACCCATTGTGGCTGAAATTTAAAAATATTTTAAAAATTCAGCCTGAGGCAGACACCCAGAGTGGAAAATTTCACCCCAAACTGTTTGCAAAGTGATTAGCAACTGAAATCAGAGTTTTATAATGTCACATTCTGGGCAACTTTAATAATAGGCCATGCTACCAGCTCCTCTTATAATAAAATACATGCCAGTGTGCCAAGTAATTTCCCCCATTTCTGAACGTCAAGCTTGAGTTTTGGAGGAGGCAGAGGGAAGGTTTTAAAATAATTACAAAATAAATAAGGAAATGAAAAAAGTGAAACAGAAAGGTGGAAAAGACTGGTGCCGCTTTGCCAGGAGACTGGACTTGATTTCGGTGAAAGACTTCCATTGACTTCATGGGACTTTGGATAAAGCTATCTGATACTGATCCACGGCATACAACTGATTCAGGAAAGCACTTAAATACATGCAGATAACTTCCATTGACTTCAGTGGGACTTAAGTGTGAATTAGGGCCTTTCTTTCACTATATTTGTGTCTTTTTTGGATTCTAGCAAATCTGTATATGTAAGTTAAACTAATATTGTTGCTGTTACACATTCGAGGTACGGTGGCAAAATAATTGACTCATAGATTTACACAGTTTAAGGCCAGAAGGGACCACTAAATCATCTAGTCTGACCTCCTATCATAGGACATAAACATTTCACCCAGTTACCCTGTATTGATCCCAATAACTTGTGTTTGGCCAGAGCATATTTTCCAGAAAGGCATTCAGCCTCATTTTGAAGACATCAAGACATGGAGAATCCACCACTCCCTGCTGGCAGTTTCTTCCAGTGGTTAATCACCCTGACTGTTTAAAAAAAAATTGTACCTTATTTCTAATTTGAATTTGTCCGGCTTTGCCTTCTAGCCCATTGTTTTTATTATGCTTTTCTCTGCTAGATTAAAGAGCCTTTTAGTACCTGGTGTTTTCTCCCCATGAAGGTACAGTCATTCCATTTATTTTATTCTCAATCTTTTAGAGAAGCTAAACAGATTGAACTCCTTAAATCTCTCATTGTAAGTCATTTTCTCTAGCCCTCAAAGCTAATGTTTTGTGAACAAAAACTTGGACACACAAAAAGTTAAGTGCCCACTTTTGTTCATGTGTCTTAGCCTAGTGTTGTGTAATAGATCACACTTTCCAATCCATATATAACAGTACTGGGCCTTTGCTCAGAAATCCTCTTGATGCGTCATACTATCAATATGCTGCTTAGATATTTTATTTTTCTTTTCAGAAACAAAAGGGCAGGGAAGGTATTCAATGCCTGTTTGGCCGGTAGTGTCATGCTTTCCGTTCGCTTTGTTGAGAAGTGCAGGATTTAATTCTAGAATGCCCTGAATTTTACCATTTTAAAAAAATTGTTCCAGATTCCCATCAAATGAGAGTTTAACACAGCATCTGAGAGCATTCAAACATTTCCTGGGGCCTGCATTTTACCATCAGTCTGTCATTTCCTCAAAGCTCATTGCAAATTTGTTTATTGCGGGGTGGGTTTTTTTTCTGATTGCACCCCTTGGTTGCTTCTGGAATGCTTAACCAACAAAGTATCACTCCCTATGGAATTCATGCCTGCCCTCAGGGAATTTAGAAGCCCAGCTCTGAGCCATACCCTAATGTGTGCTCCATAATAGCTTAATTTTATATAATATCTGTTACGTTATGAAGCCAGATGAGAAGTGACTATTAAAATGTTCATGTAATATATCTTCTAAATGACATTTTGTTGTTGTTTTCTCTTCTAATTTTTTTTTTTCTTCATAAAATGTGATTCAAACAAAATACTTGGCATGTTATAAAGAGGGGAGACGTGATTGGATGGTGTTTCTGTGCAGCTATTTAAATAGTACTTTAAAAGACATTAAGTAGCATTTCAAACCACCCCCCATATGTAGTTGGAAAGATACTGACTAGACTCATATTTCCTGTATTAAAATACTTGTATGTACACACTCTTCTTTTCTGGTTTATCAAGCAAGCAAATGCGCCTCCTGAGAGTGTCTGGTTTAGACATGAATAGCTCCAAAAAAAAAAAAAGAAAAAAGAAAAAAAAATTAGGGAATCATTTGAACTTGTGAGAAATTTCCACATGAAAATTAAAGAGAGAGTTGTTGGGTGTGTGTGTGTTTTCAACTCATGCCTAAATCTATGTCACATCACTACATGTTATTTCAGAGGCTGTCTTAGCTCTAGGGCTGTCTAAGTACTAATGTGCTCAAAGAAACAAACCATGCACAGAGAATGTTCATGCTTTACGCGCATTTAAGCTGCTACATAGAATCATAGAAGGTTAGGGTTGGAAGGAACCTCAGGAGGTTATCTAGTCCAACCCCCTGCTTGAAGCAGGACCAATCCCCAATTTTTGCCCCAGATCCCTAAATGGCCCCCTCAAGGATTGAACTCACAACCCTGGGTTTAGCAGGCCAATGCTCAAACCACTGAGCTATCCCTCCCCCCATAAAAGTGGCACTACCTTTCAAAACAAGCCCAACACATTTCATAGAATCATCATATCTCAGGGTTGAAAGGGACCTCAGAAGGTCATCTAGTCCAAACCCCTGCTCAAAGCAGGGCCAATCCCCAATTTTTGCCCCAGATCCCAAATGGCCCCCTCAAGGATTGGGCTCACAACCCTGGGTTTAGCAGGCCAATGCTCAAACCACTGAGCTATCCCTCCCTGCAGGCCTACAAAATATTTAGATACAGTTGTCCCCACAGCTCAGCATCACACAGCTCAATTGAAATGGAAGGGACTCCCTTTGGCATAGTAGTTCTGCACTGTTAGGGGCATACTAGAGTCAAGATCCACTGTGCACACCTTAAAAGATAAGATATAGGATCTAGGGGTAGGTTGAAAACATTTCAGAACATTTTAAGCAGCTTACAGGTCATAGGTCAAATTCAGCTCTCAGATACAGGTGCATCATAAACTCCATGTCATTCTGTGCACATATCTAAGGTGAAAACTGGGCCCAAGAGCTTGAAGTTGTTCAGTGGTATGACCAAACCTTTGAGGTGCAGATTCCATTAGAAATACTTTTTCTTTTAGGGCTAAAACAAGGACTTGGGACTCTATTTTGCTTTATACCTAAAAATTAGCCCTAAAAGAAAAGCAAAATAGTAACAATCCCAGCCACCATGCTAGTTGTGGACATTCCAAGACCCCTGCAATTGATTCCCATCTCTGCCACAGACTCCCTGTGTGACCTTAGTCAGATCATTTAATTTCTCTAGTCAGGATCCTCAAAAGTATTTAGGTACATAACTCCCTAGTTAGAGGTCTAAATACCTTTCTAGTCTATTATATATATCTTATGCTGCTCTCATTACCATAGTATCTGAGTGCCTTCCAGTAGTGCAGTGAGTAACATGAGTATACATTTGTCACATGTTGTTTGGTCTCTGATCTACCCCTCAAAGGGAAAAATATGTACAGTGGAGCATCTTGTTTTGGTGGGATTTTTATTTATTAATTAAATAAATGTAACTGTTCCTATGTGTTGATGTTAGAAAAGGCAAGGTTAAAGAAATGCCCCTTGCACTTGAAGTGGAAAAGTTTGTGATGGTGCTTAGTTCCTGGGGAAGTTCATTCCACAGTCTGGGACCAGGTTCTGTCTCCTGCTCAGGTGAGCTTTACCTTTATTATTGAGAGTTCCATTGTGCCAGAGAAGCGTGGTTATCAACCACAATCTTCGTCCTAGACCTTCAGATGATCTTTTAGGTATCATGGGCCCAGGCCATGGAGTGCTTTGAAAATAAGGACTGAGACCTTGAATTTGATTCAAAATGCTATGGGAAGCCAGTGTAGAGAGTGGAGGACAAGTATGATGTGCTCATGGTAGCCTGTGTTGCTGAGGAGATGCACTGCAGCACTTTGTACTAGTGGGAATTTCCTAAGTGCTGCTGTTTCCTGCCCAGGTATATCACATGGCTGTAGTCCAGCCAAGATATGATGAAGGCAGGAATAATGGAGGCCAGGTTTTCCTCTGCCAGGTTGTCTCCTAGCCAACTGGAGATGCTAGAAAGCATTACTCACAATCATTGTGATGTGAGAGCTCAGCGTCGGCGAGAAATCCAAGAGTACTCCTAGACTATGGACTGAACTGACCAACTGCGGATGTGAACTTTCAGTCAATGGAGACTGCATTGTGGCTGCAAACTCCGCAAAATACCATCCTCTGCCCACCAGCATCACCTCTGTTTTGCTTGGGTTCAGCTTCAGCCAGCTGTTCTCATTCATGAGCTGATCTCATTCAAGCACTGGTCCATCTTATTGGTAGTGGTGTGGTTGTATGTGGTAAAGGATAGGCGGAGCAGTGTGTCATCTGCATATTGCTGGCACTTGAGTCTGTGTCATCTGACCAGTTCACTTAGTGGTCGCATGTAGATTTTGGAAAGGATCAGAGAGAACTGATCTTTGTGGAACCCCACAAGTGAGGGTCTAGAGGTGGAGGTGCAGTGTCCCTCACTACTCTTTGGGTGCATCCCTCCAGGAAGGACTGAAAACTTTTCAGTGCATTAACCTGGACTCGTGTCCCCTCTCTCAGGTGAGACAACAGTATCATGATCAACAGTGTCAAATGCCACAGAGAGGTCCAGGAGGTTGAGAATGGATGTCTGTCCTCTATCCATTGACAGGAGGAGATCATCAGGGCCACTAAAGCGGCTTTAGTTCTGTGCCCTGACCTCTTGAAATGAGAATTAAGTGCAAAGTTTAGCTCAGACTGGCTGAAATGGGGATGCCAATCAGGCCAAATATGATTCTGAGTTTCTTCATGTCAAGAGTCTTTGTTAATTTTTAAGTGCAGGCAGGTGAAGTGCATGGATACAGTTCCTTGTGGTTCTGCATGAGACATGAAAGTAGCATGACATCTTTTATAAACTGGTCCCCATTTCATGGGGTCTTGGAATGTCCACAACCAGCATGTTGGCCGGGATTGTTGCTATTTTGCTTTATTACCTAAAAATTAGCGTATTTCTGTGAGTCCACATACACACCTGTCCATCTGCCTATAGTGCTTCTGCAACTGTGTGGGTAACTCTTTTTCCATTTATTTATTTCATTTTATAATATGGGTCTGTCCCAGGCTCTAGGAGCAGTGTCATTCTTGGGCTGTATGCCCAGGAAGAGTACCTATCACTCTCAAAATAAATGAACTCCAGGATCATACCTTCCGCTGCAGACATTGGTGGTAGATCCTAACCTGTTCTAAATCACTGTTGCTGCTGCTGTTCGAGGTTTGCCTTGCTTCAGTTATGTCAGTGCCTCCTTTTAGCTCTTAAAATCTATGCTAGAGATGGACTAAGACAAATTATGAAGATTGTATCTGTGTATAGTATAAGCTATAGACAATTTCTCTTCCAGTCAGAAGCCTTTGTGACATAAACATAAATCTTTGAACTATGTGTTGAGCCAGCTGCTACATCATTTAGAAATAGTCAAGTTGGTGCCAATAAGATAGATCACTCAACTTGGGGGCCAGAAACAGAAATCAAAGGCCTGCATTAGCAGTGCCCCAGCACTAGTATGGTTTCATCAAAAACCCGAGCCACCTCCCAGCAAATACCTTATGGGGTTACACACACCCACATGGAACTGTCTGCTGTCAGTTCTGTAACCTGGATCAATTTCGTCGAACTTGGGAGGGTGCAGAATATTTCATGCTGTTTTGAAGGCTGACAGCATTTTCTAACCTTTTATGTTTGATGTTATACAGCACGCTCTCAGCTGCATAAAGAAGAGGTTTTAAGTCTGCCTGTATCTCCAGCTGCTTGGGTGACAAGTAATTTGGCTATTAAACACTTGGAAAGTGACAAGGCTTATGAGTGGGCCCAGGAAAGCAGCAAGGTCAAAAGTTTAAGGTATGATCCATGGAAGTCAAAGAGTAAACTAATATTTTGAGCAGTCTAGACAGCATATTAGCAGCTGGGGCTTGCTGTGTTGTCCTGTGTTTATAGGAGTTTTCCATAAACTGCAAAAAATATTAGGAATGCAGCAAAACCAGAGTCCTTAGCTTTCCTGTTGAGCCGTTTATTTCACCATGGATTCAAAGCCCATCTCTCCATGGCATCCATACAGAATTAACTAACAGCAAAAGGGCCTGGAGGCTTCTGGGGGAAAAGAGGAGAAAACCCTAGTTAGGGAGGTTTTCCCCCACCCCCTCCAAAAAGAAGGATGTAATTTATGTATCCATCTAGGAGCAGATAGAACTTGTGTGTTGGCCATTTCTCTCTGTCTACACCTAATTAGTCTAGCAATGCCACTGATTTCAACAGTTACACCAACATAAAAGTGGAATAAAGTAGTGAAGAATGGCATTTGTGATGTCTCCATTCCCTGTATGTGAAATGGAGATAATGCTAATTTTTGCTCTCCTGTCTGTTTAGATTGTAAGCAGTTTGGGGCAGGGTCTATTTTAACTCCATATATGTACAGCGCCTAACACAGTGGGTCTCTGATCTCAGTTGGGGCTCTAGGCACTACCTTCATACAAATAAGGAATAATAATAATAAACTAATTACTGTTATATCCTATGAATAGCAGTATATTATTGACAAGTCTAACTATTAAAGTATGACACATTTACATTCAAATAGAATAATCTTTTCCAAAACTCACTAGGGAAATGCTGCTTTTTCCCCTTAAAGTTACCTAAAGTTAGATCATTAAAATGAGGACACAGAATTATCTGTGTATCTAAAATATGATAGTCCTATATCAATGGTTCTCAAACTTCTGTACTGGTGACCCCTTTCACATAGCAAGCCTCTGAGTGTGGACCCCCCCTTATAAATTAAAAACACTTTTTTATATATTTAACACCATTACAAATGCTGGATGCAAAGCGGGGTTTGGGGTGCAGGCTGACAGTTCGTGACTCCCCCATATAATAACCTCGTGGCCCCCTGAGGGGTCCCGACCCCCAGTTTGAGAACCCCTGTCCTATATGAAACACCCTTGCTAGTCCAGTTCTACTTTTCACTAGAGTAAAGACAGATCGATTATAAGAATTGTGAATTTATTAGTAATTCTCATAAATCAGACCCCTTAGCCAAACTGTTATCGATAAACTACTACAAAGTATGCCTTTCAGGGGAACATAATGTCTTCCACGAATTATTTTTGAACCTTAATGAGTTTTTAACATCCTACAGGTATGGGGGTTTCAAAAAAAAAATCCATTGGGATTGGAGTTGGGCCAATGCAGAAAACTTTTGAAAATCCTACTGGGAGTGGTTTGAGTCCTATTACTAGCTAAATACATTTTTATCTGCAGGCATTTTATGTATTGTTGATGAGCTTTTTGCTTAATTTTGTATCCAATCTAGAAGTTTAAGTTGGATGTGATTGGATTCAAATTCAATTTAGGTCAGCCTGTGGCAAACAAGAAGAAGAAGAAAGAAAGATTCAATGGGGTGAAAAAAGGAGCCATGTGAAGGTGGAACATGGGTGGGTGGGTGAAATAACAAATACAGAGGGACTTTGTGAAAGAAGAAGAGAGGGGAAAGAAGAAAAATTATATTAAAAATGTAAATACTTGTGTGTGCATGTGTAGAATTAGAGAGAGTATGGTAGACTTGTTTATGAACAGCTTCTTGGAGACTTCTACATTTAGTACATAAAATAGTCCAATCAACTCTAGCCACTGTGAGGTTTGCCCATTCCTCCTATGAATGTCACAATACTGTCCAAGTGTTTTGTTATGTGTTAGTCATTTGTTCTTATTGACCTTATTCATGTATCACCTATAGCGAACTGGTTTAGGGTATCATGGAGCAGGGGCTGAGAAACAGCAGCGTCTGTGGGGAGGGGTAACCCGTGCTAGACACTTGATACAACACTGAGGACTGAAAATTGATAGTTGCAACCATCTGTGAAGATTCTGCATGTAACGAAGTGCTTACTACGATGGCAGTTTTAGAGCCGAGATTTTTTTCTTCCTGTGTTTCCAAGAGTATATCAGAAGTCAAAACCCTGACAGTACAAGGTGAGCTCCAGAGAGTCAAATCCATAGAAACTCTGCTGGTGTCCGTAGTTTGTGAAGATGAGATGAGAGAAGTTTTTTCAGCACATTGTATAATGATAACTTGCTGCATCGTCTATTAATAAAGTTGGCATGTACATGGGTAAATTCACATGGGCTCCACTACACATTTATCCCATGAGGTCAGGCTGTTATTATAAGCCAAGTTGAAGTTTTATTTGATATTAAGAGCACCCTTCCACTATATTCTGTGCATTTAAGAAACAGAAGGAACAATTAATTGCTGAACAGACTAAGTATGGCCAGGAAATGCATCTTTCCACTCTGCATGAATGTGTTAGGAATATCTTAACATCCCAGTAGCTTGAAAGGTGTTCTAGTGACTCAAGGTTTGTGATACAGAGCCACAGCCTTGGCTGGTGTAAATCAGTAAAGCTCCATTGAAGTGAATGCAGCTTCACCAATTTACACCAGCTGAGGATTTGCTCACATGCAATAGGGACTGGATGAAACCCTTTCATGTATCAGGTAGTTTTATACATTAGCACTATGACGCAGCAGGCCTGCCTTGCTCCCTCCCCTCAAAAAGTATTTAAACCTTTGGCCTATTGTGCCCTGAGCCCCCCATACATACTTCACACACTCTGGAGTCCTACACTGTACAAGAAGAAACTTGTGATTGTTGAACAAAAGCCGCTGCTCCTGTTAGGTTGGGTCTTTCAGGTTTATGGGGTTATCCTAAAAAAATCCAGGAATGTTAAGAGGCAGTAGCATTAGAGACCACCAGCTACTTTATTGTTCAAGCATAGAAGAAAAATACTGGTAAACCTACCGTACCTGAGACTCAGTTTGTAGCTGTTTCACTTAGCAGATTCTTTGGGTTTCTATACAGAACTATAAAGGTCAGTTAAAGATCTTTATTTTGAACGGGCGCTAATTCATTCTTCTAGATTATCCAGGTTCAATGCTTAACTATTTAACTTATTTCACTGTTCAGAAAGTAAGCTTATCACTGAATGGCCATCTAGGGATGCTGGAAATATTTTTAAAGTGGGGGTAACTGTAAACCCAGCATATAATGGAAGCCAGGGGGTATGGCAGCGCGGCAGCACCCCTAGTTCCAGCACCTATGGTGCCACCTAATATACAATAGGCAGGGCATGGAATAATCACATCTGACCAAACCTTATCTATTTGTTGCTGTAATGGTTTATATTTCTGGCTATTTATATGCTTCTCACCCCCAACAATGTAGAATCAGGGCACCTCAAAACATTAATACATTTATCCTCACAACATACCTGTGAAGCTACGCACAGTTAACCCTGTCTTACAGATGGGGAACCAAGTCATCCAGGCCCAGAACTTAAAAGGTATTTAGAGGCCTAACTCCCATTGATTTCTAAATGCCTTTGAGGATCTGGGCCCAAGCAACTTGCCCAAGGTCACAAAGGAAGTCCATGGTGGAGCCAGGAACTGAACCCACACTTCCTGAATGCCAATCCAGTGCCCTGTTCATAAGACCATCAATTAATTTTCTCATTAGTCTTGCTAAGGAGTAGCAGAGGCCATGATTGGAACAGAAACAATTTAGTGTGCCCCATCAAAGTAGAGTGAGCTGGCCAAATGGCCATTAGCATTGCTATTGTTATCCCTATCCTTATTCCACTATTTGTGCCATTTTGCTGTTAATTATAGGTTCATCATTCATTACATTCACATTTCCAATATGAAAAACTGTCTTTTGAGGGGTTGAACACTTAAGCCCAGATTTTCAGAAGTGTGAATTCAGATCTGTGAGCATCATTTTCTCATAAGGCCATGCTGCAGCTACCTCTTGCAATACATGATTGCGTACATAAGTCAGAAAATCTGAGTCTATCTGTGAAAACCTGCTGCATGCAGGGCCAAGTTTTCAAGGCCTCAGACAACCCATTGTTGTTCAAAAGGCATGGGCAAAATCCTCAATTTCCATTTGTAATTACTTTCCAATAAACCAACTTGCACATACAAATGCTGGGCTGTCCACATAAGGCACTGCCTGTCCATTTCATGGGGTTTTGGAAACTTGTCCAAAGGGCCTGCCTATGGAGCTGCTTTTTCCCCTCCCTTTTGTTGATGTAGAAAAGAAAACATCAGTTTGGCCATTTTAAGTTATACAATTGAGTGGGGAAAAATAGACTTTAAATGGTTTTGGAGACATTTTGGCCTCCTTAGCTTAAAAAGTGGCTCGATTTAAACTAAAACATGATATTTGGCAAAGAATGAGTTCCAGAGATATTCTTGCTAGTTTCAATATTTAGAGGAAAAAACTGTGGCCAAGATTTAGAGGTTTAAAAATCAGCTGTAGTGTGTAGCCAGCATGTTCACTGACCTATCCATACATTTGTTCTCTCGCACACAGACAGAATTTATTCATCCCAAGATGCAACTGTGCATCTGTTTTATATTTTTACTAGTCACTTGCAGTGAGCATTTACCAAGTGTAAGAGCATGAAAGGTGAAAAAGCAAGGCAAAACAGTGTGTTTGCCAGACAAGGATAATGACATTAAGGGCAACAAATCTCTTAGGGTATGTCTACACTATGAAATTAGGTCCATCTTATAGAAGTCGATTTTTAGAAATCGATTTTATACAGTCGATTGCGTATGTCCACACTAAGCACATTAAGTTGGCAGAGTGCATCCTCACTACCGTGGTTAACGTCAACTTTCGGCGCATTGCACTGTGGGTAGCTATCCCGCAGTCTCCGCTGCCCATTGGAATACTGGGTTAAGCTCCCAATGCCTGATGGGGCAAAAACGTTGTCGCAGGTGGTTTTGGGTACATGTCGTCAGTTGCCCCTGCCTCCGTGAAAGCAACGGCATACAATTGTTTCATGCCTTTTTTCCATGCAGACTTCATACTGCGGTCAGCAGACGGTGCAGTAGGACTGCTAACCGTCATCATCCACCGCTTCTGCTGCAACTCTGTTCTCCTGGTGCCATGAATCCACCTCGCAGGTCCTCTCGTCGTTCTGTATCAATATCTATTCTTGTGACGTCCGTCGTCATCCACTGCTTCCACTGCAACTCTGCTCTCCTTCAGACGCCATACCACGGCAAGCATGGAGCCCACTCAGCTCACCGCTGCTGTTGTGAGCATTTCAAACACCTTGCACATTATCCTGCACTATGTGCAGAACCTGCAAAAGCAGGTGAGGAGGCGACGACAGCGCGATCACGATAGTGTTGAAGTCATGGACACAAACTTCTCTCAAAGCACGGGCCCTGGCAATTTGGATATCATGGTGGTAATGGGGCAGGTTCATGCCATAGAACGCTGATTCTGGGCCCGGGAAACAAGCACAGACTGGTGGGACCGCATAGTGTTGCAGGTCTGGGATGATTCCCAGTGGCTGCGAAACTTTCGCATGCATAAGGGCACTTTCATGGAACTTTGTGATTTGCTTTCCCCTGCCCTGAAGTGCAAGAATACCAAGATGAGAGCAGCCCTCACAGTTGAGAGGTGAGTGGTAATAGCCCTGTGGAAGCTTGCAACGCCAGACAGCTACCAGTCAGTCGGGAATCAATTTGGAGTGGGTAAATCTACTTTGGGGGCTGCTGTGATCCAAGTAGCCAGTGCAATCACTGAGCTGCTGCTATCAAGGGTAGTGACCCTGGGAAATGTGCAGGTCATAGTGGACGGCTTTGCTGCAGTGGGGTTCCCTAACTGTGGTGGGCCGATAGATGGAAAGCATGTCCCTATCTTGGGACTGGATCACCTTGGTAGCCAGTATGTAAACCAGAAGGGATCCTTTTCTATGGTGCTGCAAGCACTGGTGGATCAGAAGGGATGTTTCACCGACATCAACATGGGATGGCCTGGAAAGGTGCACGATACTCGCATCTTCAGGAACTGTGGTCTGTTTAAACAGCTGCAGGAAGGAACTTACTTCCCAGACCAGAAAATTACCATTGTGGATGTTGAAATGCCTATAGTTATCCTTGCAGACCCAGTCTACCCCGTAATGCCATGGCTCATGAAAACATACACAGGCTCCCTGGACAGTAGTAAGGAGCAGTTCAACTGAGTAAGTGCAGAATGGTGGTAGAATGTGCATTTGGACATTTAAAAGCGCGCTGGCGCAGTTTACTGACTAGGTTAGACCTCAGCGAAACCAATATTCTCACTGTTATTGCTGCTTGTTTTGTGCTCCATAATATCTGTGAGAGTAAGGGGGAGACGTTTATGGTGGGGTGGGAGGTTGAGGCAAATCGCCTGGTGGCCGATTGCACACAGCCAGACACCAGGGCAATTAGAAGAGCACAGGTGGGCGCCCTGCGCATCAGAGAAGCTTTGAAAACCAGGCTACAGTGTGACAGTTCTGTTTGTTTCTCCTTGATGAAAACCTGCCCCTTGGTTGACTCTACTTCCCTGTAAGCCAACCGACCTCCCCACTTTGATCACCGCTTTCAGAGGCAATAAAGTCATTATTGTTTCAAAATCATGCATTCTTTATTAATTCATCACACAAATAGGGAGAAAACTCTCAAGGCAGCCTGGGACGGGTGCGTGAGGAGGGAAGCACCGGGTGGGGTGGTGGATGAGGGGAGGCGGAAAGGACAAGGCCACACTACAGTTCAAAACTTATTGAATGCCAGCCTTCTGTTGCTTGGGCAATCCTCTGGGGTGGAGTGGCTGGGTGCCCGTAGCCTCTCCCCCGCGTTCTTGGATGTCTGGGTGAGGAGAATATGGAACTTGGGGAGCAGGGCAGGTGGTTATACAGGGGCTGCACCGGTGGTCTGTGCTCCTGTTGCCTTTCCTACAGCTCCACCAGACGCCTGAGCATGTCACTTTCCTCCCCCATTAGCCTCAGCATTGCATCCTGCCTCCTCTCATCACACTCCTCCCTCCTCTCATTGCGTTCATTTAACGCTTCCCTGGACTCTGCCATTGTTAGCCTCTATACATTCTGCTGAGCTCTTTCAGTGTGGGAGGACTGCATGAGCTCTGAGAACATTTCATCGCAAGTGCGTTTTTTTCGCCTTCTAATCTGCACTAGCCTCTGGGACAGAGATGATAGGGGGAGCGTATAAACATTTTCAGCTGCAGGAGGGAAAAAAGGGAGAGTAGTATTTAAAAAGATACATTTTAGAGAACAAAGGAAAGACTATTCACACTGAATCAAGCGATTCACATTACATAGCACGTGTGCTTTTGATACAAGGTTGCATTTTGCCTCTTATATTGAGTGCCTGCTGGTTTGGTGTGAGACATCACACATGCTCTATGGGCAATAGAATTTTGCTTGCAGGCAACCATGGTAAGGCAAAGGGTTTCGGCTTCTTCAACTTTCATAACATGTGGGAACAGTTTCAAACAGCAGCACCCTCCTTTCCCATACCAAGCAAAGCCCGTTGGGTTGGCCATTTAAAAGGAGGGGCTGTGGTTTTAGGATGAATGTGCAGCACAACCCAACCCCCCCACCCCAATTCTCTCGGATGATCACTTCGCCCCCACCACCATCACCACGTGGCTAGTATCAGGGAAGATCCCTGTCAGCCAAACGCGAACAGCTCAGCATGAACGGGCCTCTCCCCACTGCATGGCTAACAGCGGGGATTATTTCTTTTCAGCCAAAGGCAAACAGCCCAACAGGAACAGGCACCTCTGAATGTCCCCTTAAACAAATTTCCCATATTTCAACCAGGCGACCCTGAATGATATCACTCTCCTGAAGCTAACACAGAGAGAACCTCCACGAGAGCTTCATGGAGCTGTTTCTGGAGGATTTCTGCTCCATCCCCAGACACGTTAACAGACTTTTCCAGTAGCTATCCTGGCTGCGAATGCAGCCCAAGTCTTTAGGGCAAATTAACCATTAAACACGCTTGCTTTTAAATCTTGTATTGTATTTACAAAGATACACTCATCAGAGGTGCCTTCTTCAGCTTCATGGTCCGGGAGCCCGGGTTGGGAGGGTATTGACTCCAGGGTGATGAACAGTTCCTGGCTGCCGGGGAGAAAGGATTCTCTGCTTGCCTGCTGTGTGCTATCCTCAACCTCCTCATCATCATTATCTTCCTCATCCACAAAATCCTCATCCCTTTTGCGTGAGACTTCCCCCTTGCAGGTGTCCACAGACAGTGGTGGGGAGGTCCCTGTTGTAGCCTCTGTCCATCATGCCCTTGGAGATTTTGGCAAATATATTGGCATTTCATCTTTTGGAACAGAGTTCTGCCTGCACAGATTCTTCTCCCCATACAGCGATCAGATCCAGTACCTCCCATTCGGTCCATGCTGGAGCTCTTTTGTAATTCTAGGTCACCTGTGCTGATCAGCTTGCCACACTGGCCAAACAGGAAGTGAAATTCAAAAGTTCCCGGGGCTTTTCCTGTCTACCTGGGCAGTGCATCTGAGTTGAGAGTGCTGTCCAGAGCGGTCACAATGGAGAACTCTGGAAGGCCAATACCATTGAATTGCATCCACACTACACCAAATTTGACCCAGCGAGGTCATTTTAGCGCTACTTCCTTCGCCGGGGAGGAGTACAGAAATTGATTTTAAGAGCCCTTTAAGTCGACAAAACAGGCGTGGTCGTGTGGACGGGTGCAGGATTAAATTGACATAACACTGCTAAATTCGACCTAAACTCGTAGTGTAGACCAGGGCTCAGATTCACCCTCCACATAATCCCTATGGGGATCCAAGGGTGTTACCTGTATAGTATTGAGAGGGTGTAAGGAATTCATGCCTGTTAGCAAAAGACACAATCATTAGATAGCTTATATGCATGCCGCTTGAGGGGGGAGCTGGGTATTTCATCTACAAAATCATAGGTCTCTACTACTTGAACTAAAGGGGATTGCCTTGATCTGGTGATATAGTAGTAGGTCTTGCATTCTATTTGTGGACCAACCACTAATACACACTTGTACTAACACAAAGAAGTACATGACAATTTGAAGCAAAGGACATGAATGTACAAGGGCAGATGTAGTCTAACTAAGGCCCAGATCTACCTCCAGACAAATTCATTATCTCCCCAGGTGATCTCTTGCCTTCTTTCCCATGCCTGCGGTCTTAATCTTTCTCCCAAGGCAGGCAGCCCATTGCATCCCTGCTGGCAGCTGGCTGGCCAGAATTAGCAGTTTCCTCACTGGCTGCTGGTCTCCCTCCAACAGTGAGGTCCAGCTTTCAAGAAACCAATGAACCTTCTTTAATCTTCCCAGGTGCAAGTGTAAGCTAAAGACTGGACTCTGTTCTGGAGCCTTCCCTTCATTCAGTTTCATTTTATACGTATACAATATTTTCTCCAATCTACCAAACTTACCCAATTGAAAAGGTCGAAGGTGTGAGATGTGAGGAAAACAGGCTTACCAGAAAATGCATAAAAGCAAACTACCACTGGGTTCCTCAGAATCCTTCTTACCGCCCCAAAAGAATGCACTCAAGAGGCCAAACTTCTCAGGAAGCAGCTGCCACATTAAGTACTTCTAGCTGGGAATCCAGCCCCTAGCAGTGGAAAAGCTAAATTGATTTTGAAAACTTTAGTGAAATTGCTGTAAAAATCAGTTTATCATAGGTCTACCATTCAGCTGGTGCTTCAACAACTCAGACTAAAAGGAGGAAGGAAAACTCCTTCACACTGCAAAGATAAGGCGCTTTTAGCACAGGCTATGTCAAATCTTATTTAGAATAAGTAAGCAAACTCTCAGTGTTTTGTATTGTTTATATTTCTCTTTTATTTTTTTGTAATGAAGGTTGGCAATCCACGTTATGTACTATCCTCTTGGGGGACCATGTCAGAATAAATCTTTGGTTGGTGCAAATTACATCAGCATAAAGGTGCCGAAGTTAGTATATTGCTCGTGCATGTGCATACTTGGCAGCTTATGTTGGCACTGCACGTACTCACCAGAAACGTTTGTGTCAATGCAAAATGTAAAACCACCATGGGTAGGTATGCTAGTGTCCATGCTCCACTGTCCGGCAGAGTGTCTTTTGGGGAATTTTTGTAATGCGTTGTGGGGCACACACGAGTCATGCAGAGAGGGCTGGGAGTAAGGAGTCAAGTTCCCATCATGCAACTTTCTCTATCCCATAATGTCATCCTTATCCCATCATTTTTGTGCCTTTTTTTAAAATCCCACAAACACATGCGGCACTTGTTGCTGTCTGCCATCTCTGACAGGAGCCTGCACAGTTCTGCGCTATTGTCATGAACGTGGCAAATATAGGATGAATGATCCTCCAGTATTTGGAGAGCCGCAGGAAGTAGGGGGAATGGGGAACATGACAACAGTTCAAGGTTTCTTGTAGCATTCATGGAGCAGCTGCAGACTTTGGAGCGCTACTTCTGGGCCCGAGAAATGAGCACTGACTAGAGGGATTGCATCAGAATACAGATTTCGGATGACCATGAGTAGCTGCAGAACTTTTGGATGTGAAAGGCCACATTCCTGGATCTGTGTGCTGAGCTCGCCCCAGCCCTCCAGTGCCTGGATATCAGAATGAGCGTTGCATTGACAGTTGACAAGCGAATGGTCATTTCACCAGATTGCTACTACTCAGTGGGAAATAATTTTGGAGTTGGAAAATCCACCGTGGGGAATGATGTCATGCAAGTGTGTAGGACCATTAATCGTATCCTGTTACATAGGACTGTGACTCTAGGCAATGTGCAGGACATCCTGGATGGATTTGAAGCTATGGGGTTCCTGAACTGCAGTGGGGTAATAGGCAACACACACATTCCTATTTTGGCCCCAACCCATCTTGCCATCAACAGAAAAGGCTACCTTTGTATGGTTATGCAAGCGGTGAATCAGCGGGCGTGCTTCACTGGTATGTATGGGGGCTGGTCAGGGAAGGCACATGACACTCACACCTTTAAGAACACAAGACTGTTCAGGAAGCTGCAAGCAGGGACGTTTCCCCTAAATAGCAGCTTACCAAATAGCAGTTTTAAAATGCCAATAGTGATCTTGAGGGATGCAGTCTACCCCTTGCTCATGAAGCCATACACTGGCCACCTTGGCAGGAAAGATTCTTGGCTCAGCAGGTGCAGAATGACAGTCGAATGTGCTTTTGGTAGATTGAAGGGACGCTGGTAGTGTTTACTCACTAGATTAGATATCAGTGAGATATCAGCCAGACGCACAGGCCATTAGAAGAGCTATGTGCATGAGGGAGGCCTTGGAAGAGTACTTTAATGGTCAACCATGGTAAATGGATGTGGTGGGCTGTGCTCTACCTGGTCCCAAAGTTTTGGGGGTGGTTAGGAATTGTGTGGTGTGTGGTGTACATTTTTGAATATCAGACAATCTTTTAATGAACCTATTAATTATGCGGTGTTTATTGTACATTTATAATTATTACACTGTGTTTTGCACTGGACCTATGAGTTCTGTGCTTCTGCTGTATTACAACTAATGTGTGCTTTGACTAGTGCTAGACATTCTGCAGTGCAAGTGATGAAGTAATAAAAATGATTTTTTTCCAAAAAATAAATGTGTATTGCATACCAAAACCACTGCAAAACATTAATGTGCGATTAAAAACCAATACAGTACAGACATAAAATAACTTAATGAAACATAACTTTAAAATTAGAATGGTAAAAAACACTTAGACAAATTAGATGTCTTCAAGTTACCAGGGCCTGATGAAATGCATCTTAGAATACTCCAGGAGCCGACTGAGGAGATATCTTAGCCATTAGTGATCATATTTGAAAAGTCATGGAAGACGGGAGAGATTCCAGAAGACTGGAAAAGGGCAAATATAGTGCTAGACTATAAAAAGGGAAATAAGGACAACCCAAGGAATTACAGACCAGTCATCTTAACTTCTGTACCTGGAAAGATAATGGAGCAAATAATTAAGCAATCAATTTGCAAACATCTAGAAGATAATAAGGTGATAAGTAACAGTCAGCATGGATTTGTCAAAAACAAATTGTGTCAGACCAATCTCATGGCTTTCTTTGACAGGGTAACAAGCCTTGTGCATAGGGGGGAAGCAGTAGATGTGGTGTATCTTGACTTCAATAAAGCTTTTGATACTGTCTCGCACGATCTTCTCATAAACAAACTAGGGAAATGCAACCTAGATGGAGCTACTATAAGGTGGTGCAAAACTGGTTGGAAAACCATTCCCAAAGAGTAGTTATCAGTGGTTCACACTCATGCTGGAAGGGCATAATGAATGGGGTTCTGCAGGGATCAGTTCTGGGTCCAGTTCTGTTTAATATCTTCATCAGTGATTTAATTAATGGCATACAGAGTTCACTTATAAAGTTTGCGGATGATACCAAGCTGGGAGGGGTTGCAAGTGCTTTGGAGGATAGCATTAGAATTCAAAATTATGTTGACAAACTGGAGAAATGGTCTGAAGTAAATAGGATGAAATTCAAGAAGGACAAATGCAAAGTACTCCAGTTAGGAAGGAACAATCAGTTGCACACATACAAAATGGGAAATGACTGCCTAGGAAGGAGTACTGCGGAAAGGGATCTGGGGGTCATAGTGGACCACAAGCTAAATGAGTCAAAAGTGTAATGCTGTTGCAAAAAAAGCAAACATCCTTCTGGGATGTATTAGCAGGAGTGTTGTAAGTAATTCTTCCACTCTACTCCGAGCTGATTAGGCCTCAGCTGGAGTATTGTGTCCATTTCTGAGCACCACATTTCAGGAAGGATGTGGACAAATTGGAGAGAGTCCAGAGAAGAGCGACAAAAATGATTAAAGGTCTAGAAAACATGACATATGAGGGAAGATTGAAAAATTGGGTTTGTTTAGTCTGGAAAAGAGAAGACTGAGAGGGGACATGACAGTTTTCAAGTATGTAAAAAGTTGTTACATGGAGGAGGAAGAAAAATTGTTTTTCTTGACCTCTGAGGATAGGACAAGAAGCCATGGGCTTAAATTGCAGCAAGGGAGGTTAAGGTTGGACATTAGGAAAAACTTCCTGTCTGTCAGGGTGGTTAAGCACTGGAATAAATTGCCTAGGGAGGCTGTGGAATCTTGATCATCAGAGATTTTTAAGAGCAGGTTAGACAAACACCTGTCAAGAATGTTCTAGATAGTATTTAGTCCTGCCATGAGTGTAGGGGACTGGACTAGATGACCTCTTGAGGTCCCTTCCAGCTCTATGATTCTATTGATTTCTGTCCATTTCTGCCAAACGTACTCCCGCCAGGGCTCTCACAGGTCACTGAATGTGAAGCTGTGGTTTTCCTTACTTGGCCCTGATGCAGAGTGGTAGAGGCAAAAATGCAGCCCATAATGCCCCATGGGATATTGGGAGGTACAGGAAGCTGCTGAACTGGAGTTCTCCACTGATTGGAGAGAGAGGCGAACCTGTGGCTGTTGGACTTGTAGGGCAACAAGAGTCTGCAGCTTCTGTGTTTGCTGTCTGAGAAGCCCTGTTATGTCCTGATGCATCTCCCTCTCCTGCTGCGATCCCTGAGCCTTTCTCCTCTCCCCTGTTTCCTTCTCCAGGCTGTCTGCGATATTCACCACCAGGCCCTCTGTTCACAGTCCAGGGCAGCAATGGTTTGCAGGATCTAGGTGGATATGTCTTCCCCAGTATGCTTCTTTCTCTTCCATATCAGGATCAGGCATTCCATGGGTGCGGATGGGGCACCTCTCAAGGCCGCGATGGCAGCAGCTATAGATCAAACAGACAGATGTATCATTGTACTTACAGTCACAATGGAAAGCAAAAGATAAGATTCAGAACTCCCTTCCTTTATTCCCATGAGAGTTTTAAATAAGACATGCTTATTGCCACTTCAGCTTTGGAGCACCTCTGCACAGCATGGCTCTCTAGCCACAGCCATGGTGAGTATGGCCTACCAGGGATGGGGCAGGGAATGATGAGGGAGTTGTTCAGTTGCATGACACATTAAAAGATTGGCCCCCGTTTCCATGTATACGAGCACAGGGCAATGGCACTGCGTATTAGCAGTATTTTCCACAGGCAATGGTGATTTTAGCTGATCTCTCACTCCTGAAGGTCGCAAAGGCACAGAGAGCACAGTTATTGCTGCCATTCCAAAACCACCCAGGCCCATATGCCACCAGCCTGTGGGAAAGTGTTCTATCGCGGAGGAAGAAATAAGGCAGCCATTGCTAGAAACCTCCAGGAGAGGGTTACAGAGTACCTCCATGAAATCCGAGATCTCTGAGGAGGATACAAGGGACATCCCTGTGTACACAAACTGCTCGGCATGGCTTCCTTGCCTAAGCCCACAGAGGAATGAAAAACAGATAACAACTCTACCTCTTTTCACAGGCGTCAAACAATGAAAAGTAGATATTTGTGTCCTGCTAACTTGGGGTGCAGCCAGGTGCCATCTTCACATTTAAACATTTTAAGGGAAAAATGCATGCACACCCTTACCTGAGGTGCCTTCCCCTGGATTGGGCTCATTCGTGCTTAGCTGAAGGGACTGGCTAGGCTGCAATGGAATCTCAAAAAGATCCTGACTTGCAGCACAGCTGGTTACCTCCAAGTGTGTCCCTCCTACTCCTCGCTGTTCATGGAAGAGTCTCTGTCTCAAGCTCCATTGAGCTGTCCCTGGTGGTCTGCAGGGTGCTGGCGGGGTATGGCAAGCAGCTTATTGCAAAAGTGGCAGGTCTGCGGATTGGCACCAGATTGACTGTGGGTTTCCTTGGCCTTGTGTTATGCCTGCCACAGTTCCTTTGCTTTCACACAGCACTGCTGCTGGTCTCTGTTTTACCCTTTCTCCTGCATCCCCTGTGCAATCTGCTTATAGGTGTCCATGTTTCTACGACTGGTCTACAGTGGTGCTTGGACAGTCTTTTCTCCCCAGGTCCAGGAGATCCAATATCTGTCAAAATGACTGACCAAGTATTATTTATTTTATCAACTACAGTTGGTTAATAACCTAGTAAAAGCATCTTGAGTGGTTACTAACACAGATTGGTTAATAATTTAATCACACCGTGTTTTAATACCATGTGCTACAAAGAGTCGCAGGAGACACATTAAAGAGCCACTTGTGGCTTGCGAGCCTCAATCTGAGTATCACTGTTTTAGAGCATGTAGCTGGCATGGTCAGCTGGGCAGTTGCATACAACAATGGAGAGATGCTGGGTGTGCTTGCCAAGCTGGGCAGCCAGGAAAAGACATTTCAAAAATATGCTGTAGTTTTAAAGAAGGGAGTGGTAGCTTCTGGTCTCTCAGACCCCTGGGCAGTGAAGGTCACAATTGTGACCAAAGCGGTCGCTCTCAGGCATTGTGGGACAGCTGCTGGGGGACTGTGAGGGTCGACAGAAGTCACGCAGTGTCTATGCTCACACTGTGTCAACAACAATATGTTGACTAAGGCCCAACATTGTTTGTGGAGGTGGTTACTGCATTGCTGTAAGGAAGCACATATGTCGGTGGGAGACAAATTTGTATGTAGACACATGCACAACTAAGTTAATGGAAGGCGACTTTATGTCAGCCTCTCTTTGTAGTATAAACAAGGCCAAAGTTTCAAAATTATATAGTTTGGTGGCATATGTGCTATACTCATGTTAAATTAGTAGTTCAGAAAGAAGGCTATATTCTAAATTGCACCAGCAAAATTTGTGTGCATGTCCATTGTTGTTCATGTCCAGCTGTTAGCAAAAGAGCATATTGGATTAGAAGTACAGTACCTGTTTGCTAGTGCCTATTTTACATACAGAAATCTGGGGTTTTGCAAACACTGGCCATAAAGAATCACCAAAATCCATGACTTACCATAGTCAAGATTGAGATACCTTAACTATGGCTGACCACAAAATGGAATCTTTTATTCTCAGACTGCAAGGTCAGACATTCTCCATTGTTTACATTTCTGAGGGTAAAATTTAGCAGGGTTATTATGACTTGTTTGCAGCATTGTTCATGGTGAGGACTATACACCTCTCCTGTGCAGAGAAATTGATGAACAGTTCCACATGGGAAAAGACACAGCCCAAGTACCAGCTTCCCTGTTACATGAAGAGGATAAGGAGCACTGACTATGCCCTCAGCACATCAGTAAGGCTTGCTGCTTTGCAAAGTGTGGTGGGCAAGACTGACCTCTGCAGGACAAAAAGAAACTAGCCAATCTCAGGGGAAAAAAGATAGATGGCAAATGAAAACAGACGCTTTCAGCACCAAAGCCACAAAATGAGTATTTCTCTTATTCTGGGGGGAGAAAGTGTCAACTACAGTCCAGTGTTGCTGGAACAATTTTTATAGTGGGGGTGCTGAACCAAACTGTAAGCCCTGTATATAATGGAAACCACTTCAAGCCAGGAGATGCAACAGCACCCCCTGCACCCCTAGTTCCAGCACCTATGCTACCGTTTTGCCTCTTTCTCTGCTTTGTAGAGCCAAACACCACTGAACATTTGCAGGAGAGCTGGATGAAACTTCTGTAACAACTCTAGCCCACAACTGTCCACAGTCATTAGCAGCCTGAAGCATGGACAAGTTGCTAAGGTTCAAGAACCTGTGCTGAGTTGCACTTCTTGGTTAAGGATATTTGAAATGGGTGGTTTTGGCCCAAAACAGGACACACACTTCCGTTTTGGTGAGCGTGAATTTTTGGGTTCACGCAACCTTGAAACTCAACCCCAAACTCAAGGGTTGTGAACCCATTGCAAGCACTTTCGGACCAAATGTGCTGAGTTTTCTGCAGTTTGCAAGTGTTGATTCTTAGTTTAAGTGCTTTGTTTTGAAAGCTCCGTATGATCTGTGCACTGGATCTGAAAGCAGATTACACAGTTTAATTGCTTACCTTTTATTTTCTCTCTAAAATTGTTTGCCAGCACTAGCGTGAGTTGTTTGTGCACAGCTGGCACTGTGGATGCTTTGGGGGATCCCAAATGATCTGAATTAAAGCTAGTAAATATAAAAATATCCATTAAAGCAGCCAGTTCAGAACCCAGCAAAGGGAGGTGGGAATTAGGATAAAGATAATAGCTGATCTCAAGTCCTAATTTTTTTAGTCAATCCCAATTTATTTATGCAATGGAGTGTGTGTGTGTAGGGAGGACAAGAGAGGTTTGCCACTGTATGAAGCTTTGAAAGATAGACGCAAGTATCACATGCTGACTTTTACAAACTGAATTTTTCATAAATAAAAGTATAATTGGGAGCTTAGGACAATGAATGTAATAGTTGTAAAATATAGTAATGCAACATGTACGGCCTAACGATGTGGTAAACTCTCCATCCCTGGGTCTCCTTACATCAAGATTAGAAGTCTTTCTAAAAGACATGGGTAAAATTTTCAAAAGTCCATAAGCCAAAGTCCCATTAACTTGCAATGAGACTTAAGCTTTTAAATGCTTGTTATTTTTGAAAATGAGATTTAGGTGCTTCTGGAATTTTACCCATGATCTCACTGAACCACAAGTTGTTGGGCTGGATGTAGGAATCATTGAGTGAAATTCTACGGCTTCTGTTGTGCAGCAGATGAGATAAGATGATCATAGGAGTTCCTTCTGGCCTTAAAATATGAGAATGAATCAAATACTGTATTTTGGGTATTGAAAAGCCAGCTGAAACAGCCCTGTAATTTGTAATAACTGAATTATTATATGTAGTTTCTAAGGGCTGGAAAGTTAAATCATTCTCCATTTAGACTCATTTTGTGTGTAACTCTTTTTCCTTGGCGTTCACAGACATAGCCTTGATCCTAACTTAGTTGTGATAGACTATTAATTTCCAATTCCACTCCCACTAATTAATTTTCCAGGACCCTGGCCCTGTACTATCTGATTTTGGTTTGGAGACGTGATTCTGTAGTATTTAGGAGACATTCAGGACTTGCATTGTACCTGAGTAGAAAGAGTCTAGGCTGCTATTATTATTATTTTTTATTATTTTATTGATTGATTCATATTGCAGTAGCAGCTAGGAGCCCAGTCATGGACTAGGACCCCATTGTGCTAGGCTGCATAGAAGCTGCCCAAAGAGTTTACAATCTCAGTTTGTGACTTTCAGTCAATTGCCTTCCTTTCCATGACCAGGCAAGTTGCTACAGGCACATCGCTAAAGGTAAGAAAGCATTAAACTCTCCTAGCCAAATTACAGCTTCTGTGGGAATTTTACTTTAGGCCGAAAATTCTAATGAGCTATGAGACAAGACCTGGTTCTCCTCTTATTCACACTAGTGTAGCTACATTGACCTCAGTGGGAGTGACTCCTGATTTATACTAATGTAAAAGAGAGGAGGATTGGACCCACAATGTCATCATCAGTCATTATTGTGACATCAGATGTTTGGTGAGAGAAAGTGGGAGTCAGCCATTCATTCATAACTGCTACAAAGAAAAGAGAGGCAGAAATTTAATGTTTTGCAATACCTTTGAAGAAGGATTGTATTCATGTAGCACTACAAGCATCCATGTACCTCTGCTCTGTGACCAATTCCATAATACTTTCCTCTTGAGCTATATCCAATGAAGTGAGCTGTAGCTCACGAAAGCTTATGCTCAAATAAATTGGTTAGTCTCTAAGGTGCCACAAGTACTCCTTTTCTTTTTGATATATAAACTGTTAGTTTATATATAACCTACTGGTCAGTGTGTCTCCTTCCCCCTCCGCATCCAATCCACCAAAGATATGAGTCTGTTACTGCCCTAGAGTGGGAGCCATGACTCTGTAGCTCCAGCTGTAGAGACTCATGCTTTCAGCTCTGGAAGTCCCCAGTTCAACTTCCAGTATGTTGGCCAAGGTGTTGGCCATTAATAAGTAGGAGCTTGTCTTCAATTTGACCTGCTTTGGGCCTCAGATGCTCAGAATAAGCTTCCCCTGTCCAGAGAAGACTGTAACCAACTGGTCAGCATATGGTGAGTGTCCCCCCTCTATTCCCAGTCCACCAAGGATATAGGTCTACAGATATTAACTGTAGAGCCCACTGTTTACTTTCAGGTTGGAGGTACCCAGTTCAAACCCTGATGTATTGACCAAGATGGCAGCCTTCAAATAGACACAGTCCAGTTTTATTTTCTGGATGTGAGCTGAAAATTCTAATAACCAGACCCATATTCCTATTAGGGTTGAATTGAGAAGCAGCAAGAGTTTGCTGTTTTTAAGAGAACATGATAAATTAGACGAGTTAAAATTAGAACTGATTGAAAAATGGAATTTCTTTCATGCAGGAAATTCTGATATTTCAATATTTTGTTTAGTCTTTCAAATGAGGAGGGATGAAAAGTAGAAAAATCAAAAATATGGGGAAAAAAAGTCTGAAAAATTTCTATTCAGAAATGTCAATATGTTTCATTTCAGGTCAAGTCAACTTTAATCTGCATCTGTCTGCGTCACTGCAGTGCCTCATGGGAGTTCTCGTTTGGGTGTCTCTCCTCCAGCACGGAAACCGTGGCATCATAGAAACTGTAGCATTTCCAGGAGGCCGGGCCCATAGGGGAGAATAAGGGTGTTAGGTGCCCAAACTACAGCTCCCATGGGGCACTGTGGTGGCTCAGATACAGAGATCTGAAATTCAACATTTTGATTTTCCTAATGGAAAATCAATTTTTTTTGCAAAATTAACATTTTCTTATAGAAGAATATTTCAGCAGAAAATTCCTGAACAGCTCTAGTTAAAACACTAGCTGCTTCATGAAATAACACCTAAGAATTTCTGAAAATCTCTTGTGCCAGCTAATATGTTCTCTTGCTATGTCTAGATTGACGACGTTGAACGCTGAATAACTTGTGGTGACACCCACCAACCTTCCAGTATTGTAGCTGTGATACTGTCAGTATGAGGTGGTGTTCAGCAATTCCTACAGTGGATTGGACAAAGCATGCTTTTTGTCAGCGTCAGGCAGAAGTGTCTCCCCCCCTTTCCTATTAAAACCCCCCATATCTACTGCAATTCAAACCCCGACAGTCTCCACTTGCGTCTGAGTTCCCCTATGACTTCCTTATAGTACACTAGGATCTTATAGAGCAGAGGATCTTGTTTCACACACACATCTGTCTTTTTAGAACCCCTACCACCACAACAGCAAACACTTGGTTCTAGTGACCTTCTGCGTCAATAGCTCCATCTCTTCGGGGAGGGATAATGATTTTCCTCATCTTGGCAGAGGAACATGCAGAGTCTGCCTCATGTTCTATCACCTCGCAGCCAAGAATTTTAGAACAGGCGTTGTGAAGGCAGCAGCCTTTAGGGCATCAGACGAATGAGCCAATATTGTTAAATCTGAGCTAGTTTTTTGCTGCATCATCATTACGTGCAGTGTTTTTTCTAACATACTAAAATGAAATTTCAGAGATCTGTCCATCGTAAGTAATTATATGGACCTCTTTATCATAGAATCCGAAAACCTCAATCTTTCTAATGTACTTATTCTCACAACAGTGCTATTATCCCCATTGTACAGATTGGGAAATAAGGCACCCAGAGACTATGTGACTGGGCCAAGGTCACACAAGAAGTCTCTGGTGGAGCAGGGACTTGAACATAGGTTGCCTAAGTCCCGGGTTAGTGCCTTAACCATTAGACCATCCTTCTTCTCTATAAACACACATTTTTTTCCTGTCTCTCTATTGTGTAAGGTGTAATGGAGAAATGAGTCCTTTCCTCATGCAATTTGAAAATCAGTAAGGTGGAGATATATAGAGAGGTGCTTTCAGAAGATAGGAACTGGAGAGAACCTCTTGTACTACCAACAACTGGGCTGTGCGATGGGGAAGAGAGATGGTCATAGCTGGGTGAGCAGAGGGCCTGGGATGGGGAGAAAAGAAATACAAGCTTAGACTTTTAAGTCCATGGATTTTGACAAAATAAACAATGACCACTGCTGTTCCACCTTGTGCCCCTGTTGGATTTCCACAAAGAAAAGCTATTAAACCCTGAATTAGGAGCAGAAAGTGATCTGTTAATGGTTCTAGTTTAAACAATATTTGTTATAAATTTTGATCACCCTTGAAGATAGACAACTTCTTGTTCCTAGCAAGGACACTACTTTAAATCAAGAAAGTATAATAGCTCTGAAAGACTTTGTTACACAGTTATCCATACTTTGGGAACCACCACTGGATTTTAGAGTAAATAAAGATTAAGAAACATGTTTCTTATTTAGATAAGTGTGTGCATGTATTTTCTGCCTCCACATTAGTTACTGACTACATTTCTGTTGACATGAATGGGAGCAGGACACAAATATCTCAAGTGGGGATGGGTGGACCTCATTAAGTTCACAGAAATACAAACCCATCGACCTATTTTTGAGATAGGACTAAAGAGCTAATTCACCTTTGGAAACCTTGTGTTGCCTGCCTACTCATTTCCCTTCCCTCCCTCCGTAAGGAAATTAAATTTCAAAACAAAAAGACAAACAGTTTTTCTCGGGAGCCTGCAATACAATTTAGGTATTAAAGGCGCTATATAAGCAAGATTGGCTCAGGTCAGTGCCCCTCTGCATGGTGCGTATGTGTATATATAACAGTGTTTATTTTTCATGAGACTCTTTTCTCATGTGCTCTCTGTTTTTCACAGCCTCTCTTTTTCTCTCTCTGGTCCAGTTATCGTTTATTTTTAAATTGTATTTGCTCCTCCGACAACCTCTGTTGCTTTTGTCACAGTCTCCCTTTAGAAAACGTGAATCCAATAATGTCTGATTCTAACTTTCCAGCCTACTCCTTTGGAATGGTTGCAAAATTAGGTAAAACAAGTTTTCCCATTCTTAGCTTTAAGATAAAGGCAGGTGAATAAACTGATAACTGTGCTAAAATTGGGATTGCCTCAAACTGGGGCACTGCTGAACTGATTTTCTGCAAACTTGCCTTTGTTGTAGATTTCATTTTGACACTTAAAAGTCAAGCCAAGTCTGAAGACTCTGTGTACTGTATGTAAGGTTGGGTAAAGGATTCTAGTTTGCATTATACTAATTGAAAGATAATACATAAAGATATGAGAGGATATATATTCAGGCATGAGCACAAGGGGAAAGAGTTGAAGTTGAGCTTGCAATCTTACCTCTGCATTTTCTGCCTTCTGTGTACTTGATTTCTCAATGTTTGGGCTATGGAGAGAGAGGAGGGTAGGTGGTATGGAATTAGCTGATTGGTTTTTGCTGTTCCTGAAAATAAATATTATGAACAGAATTTGGTGGCAATATTTTAAATGGAGCTAATTTAAGATTTCCCTCATTCTCTAAAAAGTGAGAATATTTCTGAATTCTCAAAGTTTCTTTTTTTAAAACCTACATGCGGTGTTTTTGTTTTTGTTGAAGCTTGTAAAGAGTCCACTTTTATTTTACGCTATTCTAAAAGCTTTAAAATGAAAAGATGATAATTAAAAACCAAGGAGGGCGATTTTGAACATGGTCCTAAAGAGGGAAGTGTTTCCATCTTCTTCACTGAGGGTTCATCTTGACCCATAATTTGTTTTAAAGATCAGTGAAATCAATAGAAGCTTTCCCATGGACTTCCATTGTCTTTGGCATAGGCCCAAAGAATGATGAACCAGTGGACTTGAACTTAAAACCCCAACTTATTTTTATGTATCATGAATGGACACACCCTCTGCTTCTTTGTTGCCTAAAATATACAGTCTGCCTTTGAACGTCAACATTTTCCTTCTAAGAGGATGATGGAGACTTTGTAGCTTTCTGCGTTGGCAGATTGTGGACAATCTATTTCTGGGCTTCCCATTGATCAATCATGAGTGGCTAATGCCCCCACCTGGCTGTGTAGAGATACATAAAGTAAAAACTGAAGAGCGTGTGCTCAGTCATAGGACACTGAAATACTGATCAGCCATTGCTGATACGTTCAATTAGCAGGCTTGCCAGGGAGATCCTGGTTTTGGTGCCTCAACCTTACTTCATTTAAGCCGATCATTTCCAATATCCAACAGTCGGATAAACCAGATTCCTTCGCATTGTTTGTCTTGGCGTACTGTGTCTCTTTATGAGGAAAATGGTCAAAATCAAGTGCTTCCTCTGTGTACTTTGACAGGAAACACTAATAATATGTTTTCCTTTTGTCGTATGCCTTGCTCTTTTCTCCCAGTGGTGTTTAAATATTTTCAGTACAATGACATATTTATTAACCCACTGCTCTCCACATGGGGTCAGACTTTGATTGGCCCATCTGTAAAGACTCTCGGTTAAGGTGGTTTTTCCAGCTAGAGTTAATAATATTACTACTATTCACGTAAAACTCTGAGACAGTCTCTTTAAAAATGGAACACGTTTATCTAAAACAGCTGGTTAAGAGAGCATGAGGGCCCAGCTAGAGTTGGTGAGGTCAGAGGTCAGGGTTAACACCAATCTCTATGGAACTTTGAAGCTGACATTTTACAGATTATACGTGTCTCAGTGCACAGTGGGCATGGCATATAAATTGGTCTTAGAAGCCCCTATTTGTTCTCTGTATTTTTATGAGCCCACAGAGTTCTTCTTTGAAGCAGCACACACAGAAAATAAAAAGTCATTTTAATGTTGTGGAACTATTTGCCGTAAATCATGTTAACATCCTGGCTAATGCTAATATAGCAATGGCACCTTCTTTTAGCCCCATACCGTGACTCAGCTACGACAAACTGCCTATGCTTCCCTCCATACAAAATCCCTTGGCACTATAAACCGCTTGCTGTTGCATGGCATTGTAGGACTAGAAGAAAGCATCCGATTTCAGAGAGCTTGGGTTGCATTCTGGAACTAATTATATCATTTACTTTGTGGAAATCTTTTTTTTTTTTTTTTTAATTGCTAGGTGTTTAACTGGAAAATGGTGAATGCTGGAGAGCAACAAGAAACAGGCACTGTTAAGAGAATTCTGCCGGAGGCACTTTTGCCACCTAATTAATTTTCAATAAATGCTTCCAATAGGTAATTTGCTTTTGGCCAAATGTAAATCAACCGGAGACAAATAGGGTTAAAATTAGAAATGTGTGATGGGGACAATGTTTATGGACAAAATAACCTGGCACCCCGACAAATAATTTGCTGACAGTAATAGAAAATTGGACCACACAGATGTTAACAAACACTGAATACGGAGGTAGTTAAAACTTTGATGGAGGAAAGAACTGTCTAGAAAAAAGATTTGGAAGACAAAGAGTCAGATGTTCCATTGGTGTAAATTCATGTCGCTCCACTGAAGCCAATGCAACTATGCCAGATTACATCGTTTGAACACTTGGCCCATAAAGTTATCCTTTTTATTCTACTATTTAATAAGTATGGGCCAGATCCCTCAGATCCTTACTCAGAAAGTCATCCTATTGACGTTAGTGGGACTATTCATATAAGAGCTACTCATGTGAGGAAGGGTTGGTGGGAGAAGGATTGGTAAATGCTGAACAGAGAACAACACCCTGAAACTAGAGACTCACTTGGCTGCAAGGTACCTTTCATGTATCTTGGCAGGACTGATTTTAATTAATCCTGAACTGTCTTTGATAATCAAGTTATCAGTTATCTATTTCAATAACCTACCTACGTAAGGCAGCAAGTTCTATTACTTAACTGTTCTTAAATTGATTTTAAAATAGTCAGTGAAGGAGAATCTACCATGACCCTTGGTAAATTGTTCCAGTGGTTATGTACTCTCACTGTTAAAACTGTTGTGCCTTATTTCCAGTCTGAATTTGTCTAGCCTTAACTTCCAGCCGCTGGGTTTTGTTATATCTTTCTCTGCTAGATTGAAGAGACCATTATTTGTTCTCCATGTAGGTACTTACAGACATTAATCAAGTCACCCCTTAACCTTCTGTTTTTTAAGCTAAATAGACTGAGCTCCTTGACGCTGTCACTATACAGCATATTTTTTAATTTTTTAGTCATTCTTGTGGCTCTTCTCTGAACATTCTCCAATTTATCAAGATCCTTCTTGAATTGTGGATGCTGAAACTGGACACAGTGGTCTAGCAGCAGTTGCACCAGTACTAAATACAGAGGTAAAATAACCTCTCTACTCCTACTCGAGTTTCCCCTGCTTATGCTTCTCAGTATCACGTTAGCTCTTTTTGCCACAGTGGATAAGTTTACACAGGGATAAAAAACCCACAGCTGTTCTGGGTCAGCTGACTCAGAGTCATGGGTTCAGGCTCCAGGTCTGAAAAATCGCTATGTAGACGTTCAGGCTCAGGCTGGAGCCCAAGCTCTGGGTCTCTCCACCCCTCAGCCTGAGCCAGCTGACCCAGACAAGCCGCAGCCATGTCTTTTATCCCTGTGTAGACATACCCTTAGTCACACTGGGAGCTCACGTTCAGCTGATTATCCACCACGACCTCCAAATCTTTTTCAGTCACTGCTTCCCAGGATAGAATCCCCCCATCCTGTAAGTATGGCCAACAGTCTTTATTCCCAAATATATACACTTACAGTTAGCTGTATTAAAACACATGCTGATTGCTTGCACCCAGTTTAGCAAGCGATTTAGATTGCTCTGAATCCGTGACCTGTCCTCTTCATTATTCACCACTCCCGCAGTTTTTGTGTCCTCTGCAATCTTTATCAGTGATGATTTTATGTTTTCTTCCAGGTCATTAATAAAAATGTTAAATAGCACAGGGCCAAGAACCAATCCCTGCAGGATCCCACCAGAAGCAGACCTACTCAATGATGATTCCCATTTACAGTTACATTTTGAGACCTATCAGTTAGCCAGCTTTTAAGTCATGTAACATGTGCCATGTTAATTTTATATCATGCTAGTTTTGTAATCAAAATGTTGGATGGTACCAAGTCAAATGCCTTGCAGAACACTAAGTATATTATATCAATACTATTTCCTTTAGAACATAAGAACAGTCATATTGGATCAGACCAAAGGTCCATCTAGCCCCTCTTCCGACAGTGGCCAATGCCAGGTGCCCCAGAGGGAATGAACAGAACAGGTAATCATCAAGCGATCCATCCATCCCCTGTCGCCCACAGCCCATTCCCAGCTTCTGGCAAACAGAGGCTAGGGACACCATACCTGCCCATCGTGGCTAATAGCCATTGGTGGACCTATTCTCCATGAATTTATCTAGTTATTTTTTTAACCCTGTTATAGTCTTGGCCTTCACAACATCCTCTGGCAAGGAATTCCACAGGTTGACTGTGCGTTGTGTGAAAAAATACTTCCTTTTTTTTTTGTTTTAAACCTGCTGCCTATTAATTTTATTTGGTGGCCCCTAGTTCTTGTATTATGAGAAGGAGTAAATAACACTTCCTTATTTACTTTTTCCACACCAGTCATGATTTTATAGACCTCTATCATATCCCCCCTTAGTCGTCTCTTTTCCAAGATGAAAAGTCCCAGTATTATTAATCTCTCCTCATATGGCAGCTGTTCCATACACCTCATCATTTTTGTTGCCTTTTTCCAATTCCAGTATATCTTTTTTGAGATGGGGTGACCACATCTGCACACAGTATTCAAGATGTGGGTGTACCATGGATTTATATAGAGACAATATGATATCAACCAAATTTCTAATCTCATCAAAAATATATCCTATTAATTTGACAGGATCTATTTTCCACAAACCTATGTGGTTTGGCATTTATTATATTACCCTCTTTTAATTCTTAATTAACTGAGCCCCGTATCAGCTGCTTCATTATCTTGCCAGGGATTGACATCAGGCTGATAGGCCTATAATTACCCAGGTCATCCTGTTTAAATACTGGCACAGCATCTGACTCTTATTCTTACCAGTAGCCTTATTTCTGGTAGTAACCCCATTAAAATCAAAATCTACTGGTGCAAATAAGGATTGCAAAGTCAACTCTGCACATTTGGGTTTGAGCAGCCACTTACAGAAAATACGAGGTATTGTCTGACAGCTGTTATTCATGTGAGTAGTCCCTTTGACTTCCGGTTTGATGAGTGTTTGAGGAAGTGGTGCTATACTGGACCCAAGAACTTTTAAAGATGGTTGAATTAACAGAGAAAATGGGCACGTCATTGGTGCTCAGTGTTTCCACTGATCCATCATATTCACTTCCCTTAGAAAAAGAAACGATCCCCTGGGACACAGCCTAGTGTTTCTCTCTGGAAGAAGGTCACAAATTGAGCAGTGAAACACTGAGAATGATCATGTAAAATCATGGCAGGAAAACGAGATCTATTTTGTATTGTCCCAAAGTGTTTCCTTATAATCATAAACCATGAGGTGTTAAAGGGGTTAATAGGCTCTCAACTCATTGTCAACTAATTATCTTTAAGGTGTTGTCATCACATACTAATCACCGGGCTAATGCCAGCTCCACCACTGGGAGGTGCCCAAGACGAAAGTAATTCATTTTGAAGTGACCTTCTCTCACCTAACAGCTGCTTAGTTGGTTAACTTAAACCATCACATGCACCCCCCCAAAAAAAGCTTTCAGGAACTTTCATCTTTTTAAAAGGGCAGGAAACCCCCCTCCCTTCCAATAAACTGGTAGCCTGGTTAGCAGTAGGGGATAGCTTAAGGCACCATGGGTGGCTAAGATGTATGAGAAACAGATGTAAGCTCTTTGGTGATAGTCCTGCACTTTCTATTTATTGACAAATGAAGTAGGCAATGGAAGGCAATTAAAAACCAATGATTGCTCTCTAAAGACACAAACCATAATAGCAAAGAGGAAGAAACATTGTGTATTGGGCAAGGGTGGGGGAAGAGAGAGAGAGGAAGTGACTTTGATTTTGTAGGTGAAAGCACGGTTGATATTTATAATTTGCTGTGATAGTTTTTTTGGGTTTTTTTTAATGTTTTGGGTATGAATATAAATGCCTCCAATATTCGTTCTTATTTCTGTCCACCATTGCTTTTTAAATGCTGGCTGGGTGGTTTCATTTGTTTGCATCTGGATGGGAAAACTAGATTCAAACATAAGGGATTTATTTTTTAACTAAAATATTGAGGGGAATGAGAGTAAAAGAGAGAGCGTGGGTAAATGGGGTAATCAGTAAAAGAACTGTCATTCATTGCCAAATTCAACCTTAGCTGGGGTTTGATGTCAAAATCTGGGTTCATTAACCTTTCCTGTTTTTGCTACACTAGAACCTCAGAGTTATGAACACCTCGGGAATGGAGGTTTTTCGTAACTCTGAAATGCTCGTAACGCTGAACAAAACATTATGATTGTTCTTTTAAAAGTTTACAATTGAACATTGATGTAATACAGCTTTGAAATTTTATTATGCAGAAGAAAAATGCTGCTTTCCCTTTATTTTTTTTAGTAGTTTATGTTTAACACAGTACTGTACTGTATTCCTGCCCCCCCCTCGTTTTTTTTTTTTTTTTTTGGTCTCTGCTGTTGCCTGATTGCGTACTTCTGATTCCAGATGAGGTGTGTGGTTGACTGGTTAGTTCATAACTCTGGTGTTTGTAACTCTGAGGGTCTACTATATTTTCTTAACAGAAAACCAAGACTCAAAGCTGAAGAAATAAATTGAAATGCCTTTACTCAACTCCTCCTAGGAGGGAGATTTATCCTTTTTACTAATCTTCTGTCCTGAGGACATAAGTTTGCATGATCATTTATCTCCTAAAGAGCTTGAAGAGTGTATGTTCTGCCTTGTGGCCTGACCTCCTGACACACACAATGTGCTGGCAGGTAATGGCATGGAAGAAGAGATTCTCTCCGCAGGCATTTTAACAGCCATTTTATATTTGTTCCTAGGATAACACCTACTTTTCACTTACTATGATAAAAGTGCATGTCCATAGGCCTAATTTAAATGTGTCTTTATTCTGCAACCTAAAATTCTGCAACAGAGACAAGGGGAAAACCGAATCACCCTCCCAGGATGGGTGTTGTGGCCAAGAAGAATCTCATTAAAAATCAATTCCTCATGTCCATAAAACAAGTTTATTTTGTCTTGCAGGAGCCTGCTGTTAGCACTTACACAGTTCCATTGTGTGGAATTCTTGCCTGCTAGTTGTATGCCAAACTGCACACTGAACCATTAAAGAATTTCAATTCTATGCTAAGTTTTTCAATATTTTTGGTGTCATTTACTGCAAGTTAATATGCCAGCGTGTGGTATCTTATTACATATGTTATTAATAATGATCACATGTTTCAGTTCTGAAGATTCAGACAAGACATCCAATATTTACATTTTATAAAACGGGAAATGATCAGAGCAGGAATGTGATTGGCCACCAATGGCTCCAGCTGCGCAGGTATTCAGCATTAACCTTCGCAGGTCAGGATTTACTAGCCAACTGGTACAAAAATATAATGCAAAACACATTTTATAAGCACAACAAGACAAGTCAATACAAGTTAATTAGATACTGATCTGCCTTTCGCAGGTGGGGGTGAAAGGCACTTGCACTTTGACCTTGTGTTTCCAAATATATACCAAATATCCACACTTCCCAGCTATGACCACACACATCCCTGTGTGACCTTGGGCAAATCACTAAATCTCTCTGTACCTCATTTCTCCATCTGGAAAACAGAGATGATGATAAATACTTTCTTCATCTGTCTTGTGTATTTAGGATTTGTATGCACATGTAAATTAATCCAGATTAAGGTCAGATGTTAATGTAAAGAGGATTAAGAATTCCTGATTAACTCCATGTGTGAACACCCTTATTCTGGAGTGAGAATGCCTTATTCCAAATTTGTTTAATCCAATGGATTCACCCTTCTTTATTCCACACCCTACCTTAATTTCTTGGAGCTAATTTGGAATAAAGCACTCTTATTCCGGAATAGAGTGCCTACATGTGGAGTTAATCAGGAATAGTTAATCGTGAATAACTCTCCATGTAGGCATGCCCTTAGGTTATAAAATCTTCAGGGCAGGAATTATCTCAGAATGCTTGTGCAGTGTCTACTAAAATAATGTTCTGATCTTGGTTGAAACCTCTAGTCTAGGCACCCCTATAACATACATGATGATAATAATCAGCTCTATGTAATTTAAAAGTGTTATCTGATATTACTGATCTTTTTTGTAAATTTGCAGAAGGCATAAATATTCACACAATACTATTCAAGGTATTGCTAATCTCCTAATGTTTCATTTTTGGGTTAATCACAGCAGGTTGCTTCAGTCCTAAATATCAAGAATAATCCGCACATTTATTCTAGGTTGACTTCACCGTAGATTACAGCGAGCAGTGAATAATGAAGGAAAAAGTGAAAACCAAATTTATAAACTCTGAGTTTAATATGATATCTAATCTGTTATTTTAGTAGTTGTAGCAAAGGGGGGCTGACCTTGTATTCCTAGTATATCCTGATTTCCTGGGGTGGGATTTTCAAAGGGTTGTTAGGGGGTTAGGCACCCAACTCCTGTTGACTTTCATTTGAAAAGCCCCTTTAAAAATTCTATCCCTAGGGATTTAAATGGAAGTTTTGTGTGCCAGAGAAATGCAAGACTCGTACCAGAGTACACCCACATTCTAAAACTGCAAATTAAAATGATGTTTTATATGACTGCTTATTGAAATTACACTATGTTATTTTACAACAATGCATATTTATGTAGATACTAATTAACGGCTCCATCACCATTGTGTCTAGATCCTAAGAACTTCACAGTGTATTTCATACAATTAGCTCTAGATTATAAAATCTTTGGGGAAAGGACAGTCTTTCTGTTCTGTGTTTGTAGAAAAACTAGCACAGTGGGGTTCTAGTGCATGGCTGGGTCTCCTTGGTGCTACTGCAAAACAAATAAATAATAAATAAGCTTTTTCTTCTTATCAAGCAATTGGAAGGTAGGATTTCTAAAATTTATTTTAACAGAAGAAAATAAACTTTACTGCACTCAGAAATAGAATACGTGACCTTCACCACTAAAAACAAGTCCATTATGTAAATTTTAAAGAGCTACCAGTACAGGAAAAGATCTAATTATCCCATCTAGTAGAGGGCAGTGTGGCACACGTATAATGTGTGGCCATGAAATTGATAACGTTTAGTCTTCCATTACATCTCTAGACATGCGATATGTTGTACTTCATTGCTATATTTGCCTTTCCCATTATACAGAATTGTAATTAATCCTTATTACACAGTACATAAATTAACTCATTGGTAAAATACAGATTATTATATTGTTTAATGAAAAACTTAAATGGTATTACCTAAAACATTTATATATTTTTGTCCTTTTTTTAAAAAAGCTACAAATTACTATTTAATGTTAATTTACTGCAATAATTTAACAGTGCTGAAGTGGAATGTCTGAATTCTGGAATAAATGCTTAAAGCAGCTTTAAAATTTCAAAAAGAAAAAACCATTTCTGGTTGCCCCAGTGCATGTTTAAAGAATTCACAAAGAGGAAGAATTTGTAAAGACAAGTTTTTTTTCTTGAATCTTTGAAAAGAGGCTGAAAATATTTCTCAAATTTTATTTGCTTTTAAAAAATAGTTTGCAACTTTAAATAATTTTCATCTGAGGCTAAAATATTGCAGCCAAAATATCAAAAGATGGAAGCCTAAAGCTGATTTCAGTAGAAGTGGCTGGTGATCAGCACCTTTGAAAATCAGGTTATTATTTCTGGTGGAAGTTCTCAAAGGCATGAATGCAAGTTAAACATCCAACTCCTTTCAAAGGGAGTTGTGAGCCATTTGTGTCTTTGAAAATCTCTTTCTAGGTGTCTAGATATGTATTCAGGCATCTAATATTGGGAAGCCAAGTTTGAAATATGTGGCCTATCGTTTCTGTTCTGTTAGCATCTCTCCTCTGTTTTCAATGCTCTTTAGCCTGCTGATTGTTTCACATGTCTTCCTGTCGAAGATCATAGAATCATAGAATATCAGGGTTGGAAGGGCCCTCAGAAGGTCATCTAGTCCAACCCCTGCTCAAAGCAGGACGAATCCCCAACTAAATCAGGAGCCTGCACTCACTCCCAAGCAGACAACAGGAGCCCCTGGGTCAGGTCAGAAAGCTTTAGAGAAGCAGCACAATCCACTCTTTATTGGTGCTACTTTTGCTTGCGTCTGTATCCCCACTCCTGGGTTGGCTTGAGGAGCGACTGTTAAGGCTGCCTCTGAATCTTTTCTTCTGTTCTGGGAAACAAGTTAACATAAACTTTTATAGTGCTTCCCTAGAAACATATATTACTTTAACAAAATAAAAATACTTCCCCCTTATCAAGCATTATTCTTTTACATTTACAATTTGCCTGATGTATAGGAGTAATATTCCGTGGTTTGCTACAACATATATGTTTATGACCCTTCTGTGGCAGATCAGACTAAACATAATTCATTCACAGCTACTTAGTGCTCTGGGAAATAAACCCCTGAACTTAAATAACTATGGTGTGACCTCTGTAAAATATTATTTATGGTTGAAGAACTATTGTTATGTACATATCAAGATATGCCAAATGTTATAAAACAAACACCAGTCAGCAAGGGTCACTGTTTACTGGCCTCATTGCTCATGGTTTTGTTTCTGGTTATAATCCTAGAAATATCTGAAAATAGAAAAAAACTTGGGTTCCTTGTTAATTGGTAGGCAGTTCCTATTGTGGACCTCTACAGATTCTATTGCAAACCACTCTAATAAAAGGAATGCCACAATATAGCTAAGGATTCTAGCTGCATGCAATACGTGGTGTTCTGTCAGTGAAAGACCTTGATTGCCTGAAGTGCACAGCCACTGCCAAGACCATCAATAGATGACTGTAATTCATCTGCTATTCATTTTTGTAAATTAGTTAACAGAATGCAGGGTAAAAACGCCAAATACATATGCAAGGTGTCCAAAGGGAACTCTGGGTTCTGTGTTTTTGTTTTCTAATTAAAATACAACTCTGTGTGTGTGTGTGTGTGTGTGTGTGTGTGTGTGTGTGTGTGTTTGAAAATTGTATTTTCCACACAAAAAATTCAAAAGAAACAAAATATGTTCATTTTATTCAAATTTGTTGCATGGAACTTTGCAAGATTTTCAAAGAGACAATTTTTAAAACTGTTTTTTGGGGGGGAAATTATGTTTCCCACCCCCCTTTGTCCCTTCCCTTTTTCTGAGGGAAAGGTTGGAACAGGCAAGGATCAAACAAACAAGGACCCTGCCCCCAGTTTCTCAGTTTTTAATTGTTTAAAAAATTAAAGAAAATTCTGTTTCGGTCAAAAATTTTGACAGCTCTCATGTTTTATACTGTGGGACTGATACTGTAGCCATTTTTTCACAAGCAAGTCTCCCACTGAGAACAATGGAATTTGAATGGGACTTAAGTATTTTGCTCAGTTGGGATCGGCTTACTAATGTACTTAAAAAGAAAAGGAGTACTTGAGACTTAGAGACTAACCAATTTATTTGAGCATAAGCTTTTGTGAGCTACAGCTCACTTCATCGGATGCATTCAGTGGAAAATACAGTGAGGAGATTTATATACACACAGAACATGAAAAAATGGGTCTTTATCATGCACACTGTAAGGAGAGTGATCACTTAAGATGAGCTATTACCAGCGGGGTGGGGGGAGGAGAAGGGGGAAACCTTTTGTAGTGATAATCAAGGTGGGCCATTTCCAGCAGTTAACAAGAACGTCTGAGGAACAGTGTGTGTGTGTGTGGGGGGTGAATAAACAAGGGGAAATAGTTTTACTTTGTGTAATGACTCAACCACTCCCAGTCTCTATTCAAGCCTAAGTTAATTGTATCCAATTTGCAAATTAATTCCAATTCAGCAGTCTCTTGTTGGAGTCTGTTTTTGAAGTCTTTTTGTTGAAGAATTGCCACTTTTAGGTCAGAAATAGAGTGACCCGAGAGACTGAAGTGTTCTCCGACTGGTTTATGAATGTTATAAGTCTTGACATCTGATTTGTGTCCATTTATTCTTTTACGTAGAGACTGTCCAGTTTGACCAATGTACATGGCAGAGGGCATTGCTGGCACATGATAGCATATATCACATTGGTGGATGTGCAGGTGAACAAGCCTCTGATAGTGTGGGTGATGTGATTAGGCCCTATGATGGTGTCCCCTGAATAGATATGTGGACACAGATGGCAACGGGCTTTGTTGCAAGGATAGGTTCCTGGGTTAGTGGTTTTGTTGTGTGGTGTGTGGTTACTGGTGAGTATTTGCTTCAGGTTGGGGGGCTGTCTGTAGGCAAGGACTGGCCTGTCTCCCAAGATTTGTGAGAGCGATGGGTCGTCCTTCAGGATAGGTTGTAGATCCTTGATGATGCGTTGGAGAGGTTTTAGTTGGGGGCTGAAGGTGACGGCTAGTGGCGTTCTGTTATTTTCTTTGTTGGGCCTGTCCTGTAGTAGGTGACTTCTGGGTACTCTTCTGGCTCTGTCAATCTGTTTCTTCACTTCAGCAGGTGGGTATTGTAGTTGTAAGAATGCTTGATAGAGATCTTGTAGGCGTTTGTCTCTGTCTGAGGGGTTGGAGCAAATGCGGTTGTATCGTAGAGCTTGGCTGTAGACAATGGATCGTGTGGTGTGGTCTGGATGAAAGCTGGAGGCATGTAGCTAGGAATAGCAGTCAGTAGGTTTCTGGTATAGGGTGGTGTTTATGTGACCATTGCTTATTAGCACTGTAGTGTCCAGGAAGTGGATCTCTTATAGCTCATCTTAAGTGATCACTCTCCTTACAGTGTGCATGATAAACACTCATTTTTTCATGTTGTATGTATATAAATCTCCTCACTGTATTTTCCACTGAATGCATCCAATGAAGTGAGCTGTAGCCCACGAAAGCTTATGCTCAAATAAATTGGTTAGTCTCTAAGGTGCCACAAGTACTCCTTTTCTTTTTGCGAATACGGACTAACACGGCTGCTACTCTGAAACCTGATGTACTTAAGTGTTTTGCTCCGTAGTGATAGGCTTACTGGGCATGTACTTAAGTGTTTTGCTGAATCGTGGCCTAGGCTGACCAGCTAAAGATCTTTCCTGAGTAATTGCCATGGTGCTGTAGGGAGTCGATGCGCACCATCTAGCAGAGCTCACTGACTAGTGTATAACTTATTTTTTCCTTTAGTTTCATCCCATTACCCAGCTACAACCCTTGAACTGCTCTAACAAGTTTTTCTCGGCTGCCACTCTTTTTGCTGCAAGGCTGTTTGTTGTTAAGAAACAAAAGGTTGTGGGGTGATGTTTTTTCCCCAAAAAATATCCTGACTCAGAGAAAAATTGTCCTGTCAGATCCACACCATAGTGCTCATCTTCATACCCAGCATATGCAGAGTTTCCACTAGTGTCCAAGGAATCGCATGGAGACAGCAGAGTGTCAAAGTGAGGACAGGTTTCAGAGTAGCAGCCGTGTTAGTCTGTATTCGCAAAAAGAAAAGGAGAACTTGTGGCACCTTAAAGACTAACAAATTTAAAGTGAGGACTGCCACGCAGGTCGGAGAGGAAAATTTTGTCCTTCGTTACCAGAGCTAGAAGGCAAATTAAATATTTCTATATGATACAAAGGGAATTAGATTCTGCACCACTCTGAAAGAGAGTTCAGTTTTTGGGAAAGGGAAATACAAAGACTTGGTATCATTTTGGTTTTGTCCCAATCCTAGGAGTTGCTGAGCACCCTCAATTCCCACAGAAGTAAATAGGCATTGGGTGTACTCGGCAGTTTTCCGGGCAATGTCTCTAATCTGTATGAAAAGCAGATGGCTGCGGTATCTTTATCTACTAACCTAAATGCTCAGCAAGCCTCTACAAGATGCCCTCAAAATACTGCAGGTGTGCACACAAGCACTAATTTATAGGTATCCATTAAATAGTGATGTGCAAATACAGAGCTGTATGTGGAGTGTGCTTTGCACATGCAACTTGAAGTGCCTGCCACTTCTGTGGGCATATTGTTAACCCCACTGAAAGTGTAGGCTTATGTGTATTTTGTGCCACTTCTTTCTTGTGACCCGCTGTTGCATTCTAACTTAGTTGGACTGTACGGACCTGATTTTAAGAGGAGCTGAGCACCCACTCATGCTTTCCCCCATCTGTGCTGCTTCAGCTCCTGTTGACTTTCATTGGTACTTTGGATGATGAACATGTCTGAAAAGCAGGCTGAATACATGTAGCCTTTGAGGCATCTGGATCTAGTGGATCAGTCCCTGGAATGAGCCTTAGGAAAACTGGGTCCTATTGCTGGCTCTGCCACTGATGTGTTGTGTGACTTTGGGTGACTCACCTCTCTTCTCCGTACCTCTGTTTCCTCTGAGTCCCCTATCCTTTGCCTTGTCTGTTTAGATTGTGAGCTCTTTGGGGCAGAGGCTGTCTCTCACTATGTATTTGTACAGCACCTAGCACAATGGAGCTCAGCTCTTGTTTGCGCCCCTAGGTGCTACTATAATACAAATAATAATATAGTTCTGAAAGTTGTGTGTGTGTAATCACTTTAATAAAATTAATGTTTTTAAATGCAAGCCTCTGAGGGCTACCACTTCTTCCATAACTCTCCAGCCTCTAGTTCTGCCTTTATTCAATTTGAAGTTAGAATGTTTATATCCACGAAGTCACAGGTTTATACTGTATGGTGCATGTCCATGGGGCTGGTCTAACTAAACAGAATCAAATTAAAATACTTCATAAAATTACAGCTTTTTTTTCTTGTAAACCAGGATTTTTTAACCTTTTTTTTCAGGGGGCTTTACTGGGCCTGGCTTTCATGTTTCATTAAAAGCAGCATTCAGCAGACTTCCTGTTTTCAAAAATTATGGGGTGATGGTACCCCCTAGTGGAAGATTAAGAAAAATCCTGCAACAATTTAGTGTTTGCAGTGTTATTGTAGCCAGGTTGGTCCCAGGATATTAGAGAGACAAGGTGGGTGAGGTAATATCTTTTATTGGGCCAACTTTTAAAAGTTGTGCGAGAGACAAGCTTTCGAGCTCTGTGTAGGTTGAAAGCTGGTCTCTCTCACCAACAGAAGTTGGTCCAAGAAAAGACATTACCTCACCCACCTCGTCCCGATTAACTGTGACAGCTTAATCACAGCATCTCCAAGGGAAGTTCAAAAGTTCCACATACTGGTAGGGTTTTTAAAGCTAATGAGAAATTAGAGAGATGAATGGTAGGTGTGAGACCTCTTCCCAGCCGTGCACTCCACTCAGTGAAGGGTAACAGAGTTTAGTGCCGTTAATTTGGGGTACAGTTTAAGGGAACTCTGTGCTGCAGTCATTTTTCAAAAATCAGGGTTCTGTGGGGGCTTTGCAGTCCACAAGCCTGCTGGGAGGACGGAAGTTGGGGATACAATGCTATTGCCTTTCCCCAGTAACTGCCTGTGGAGCATACAGCCAGGCAGAATGTAAGGAGTTGGGGTGGGGGGAGGGACGGGACATGTTCCCTGATTGTTACTACACCTCTTTTTGTTGTTGTTGGTAGTGTAGCTTATGCTCTCTTTCTCTCTGTCTGTACTGACTTCAGTCAGCTGGACAGTGTGGGAGAAGTGGGAGGGCCAAGCCATGATAACCCACATCCCCTTTGGCATTTGCAGTATTGTGGCCCTGTTGGTCCCTGTATATGAGAGACAAGGTAGATGAGACCATATCTTTTATTGTCCCAACAATCAAGTTCCCAGCAAGCCTGGGAACTTAAATTTATAACCCTGCTGGACACTAAGAAACATGGACTTAACAGAGACACTGGTTTTATGATTCATTACAACACCCCCTCCTGCCTGCTAACCCTCAACTGCCCACTTCTCTTTTAGTGGTCTCCTAAAGCATGTTGAACCCCTTATGCTTAACAATCTTTCCCACTTTGTATTTATCTTGGGCACTCTGATTGCCTCTCCAGACCCGAAGAAGAGCCCTGTGTAGCTCAAAAGCTTGTCCCTTCCATCAGCAGAAGTTGCTCCAATAAAAGATATTACCTCACCTACCTTGTATATCTTGTGGTGTATTTGAGGGACTAGATAGGCCCCATTTCCTTTTTCTGGGGGCAACTTTGTGCTTGCAAATTTGAAGGTCCTGATACTGCAACTGGATCCATGTGGACAGATCCTTGAGACAACACAGAGCCCCACGGAAGTCAGCTCTAGGTAGGGCACAAATCAGGTGCTTATCTGTCTAAGCAGTAGAACTTCCAGGAGACGATCTGGATCATGGAAAGCAAACAGTTGCATAGATATTGGGAGCCTAGTTTACTCCCCAAAGACAATTGAAAGGAAAAGAATACATTTGGGAATACTCTCTATATATCTGGGTTTTTCTTCCACCTGGTCAAAAATTTTCACACTAAATATTTTTCTGACTGATAAAAGGTCTTTTTTTGAAAAATGGAACTTTTCACAAAAATTGCTCACAGCTTTGAAAATTTCTGCAACATTATAATCATTTGAAATAGAATATATTTATTGAAATTGTGTTTAAATCATTATAGAACATTTTTGTTTACCAGAATCACAGGTTTTGGTAACCAAAAATGTTCAAGTAATTAATTAGAAGACAATATTCATTTACCATAAACTGTGATTTTGGTATATAAAAAATGTTCAGTAATGATTTTGAACATGATTTTGGGAAACCAGTTTTAAAAATGGACAAAAACATAGCAGAAACTTTTAAAAAACAATAGAAAATAGATTTATTTTGAACCTTCTAAAACAAAATTTCCCACAAAACTGTTTTGTCCATTTTATGAATAGCTCTAGATTTTAATTATGTTGTTCTTAATCATGGTATCCAAACTCATGTAACATGGCTTGAATTTCACCAAATAACACCAAAAATAGATCTTAAGAGTAGACAACAGACATTTGGTAACAATAGACTAGATCTTGCTTCCACAGAAATCAATAGAAGTCGAGATGAGCTACTGTCTGTCTGTAGCAAACCTTTAACACATTTAATGGTACAAAATTTAATTTGGATTTTCACTTATGTCTGCATTAGTTTCTGCAACTTTCTTTATTTAAAAAAAACCATTTCTCGATATATATTTCAGAATGGGTCAAAGGAGACAACTAGCTAACATTTATTTCTTTTTACTATTACCAAAGGGTGCTGTACTTTGCTTCTGATGGGTTCCAGCATATGCCGAAAATTCCAGCGAAGTGGCAGTCATTCAACCAGTGAGAGAAGAGTCTGAAAACATAATAAGAGTTATATCAGTTATAATTCAATTATACAATATTTTTTGATAATGAGATGCATAGGAGGCTGTATTCCCACATTTGGAAATATTTTTTTATCACTTTTCCAAGTTATATTTACAAAACACTTCTACTACTATTAGATTTCAACAGAACAAGTGTGTGAAACACGTTGGGTTTGGATTTTTTAAAGAATGGTAATATGATTATGAGATAGAGTCTAGAGCCAGAGAAAATAAAGAACATATTAATAGCATGTCTGGATCATGAACTCTGATCATTCAGATGTGTCTTATTGTGCCTGGCATCCTTTTATTTTACTCCTTAATTTGTTTTGTTATCGGAGTTTATAGGAATATGGCAGGATCCCTTTACATTGTTCATGACTCCTCTAGTAGTGCTCACCATGTTCTGTGTTTTGGAAGCCACCAGTTAGAGGAGCAGTATAAATATAGCAGGCCTTTCATGTTTCTGAATAGTTAGTAAACATAGTTATTTGTAACCCAGCTGCGCTGGGATGGTTTCTTCACGTTGTTGACTGTTGTGTAAAGGGCAAAAGACCGAAGTTATGCTTACAGCTATATCATCCTGTTGTCATTTATGCACATTTGATGTCATGGTTCATTTTGAGAGCTTACAGGCTTGATCCTGAACACTTTGGACTTGATCCAGCAGAGCACTTAAGCACACATCCTTCAGTGGATGGGGCTACGGAGCTACTGAGCGGCTGGTTGGAGCCAAAGGGCTCAGCACCTTGCAGGTTTGAGCTGTAAATGTACAGCATTTGCAGAAGGAAGCGGAGGGATTATAATTATCCCTAATTAACTAGTTACAGAATAATTAATGTTTTTTTTCTCTCTTGGTGGTGTGTGAGTTTTTCTTTGTATTCATTTAGACAAGCACTAAGCCCCACAACATGTGCATTTGTGACATGAAAACAAGGCTACTTTGTTTTCTTACACTACAGATAAAATAATCTAAATTAACCATTACTTTCCCCATAGTAACGCTACAATATTTTAATATACTACCTTTTACTTTATTTGAATATATCCTTATTTTAACAACTGCTCAAATAAACTATGTGTAACAAGGGTATAGAGTTTTGCATATCTTTGCTTATTGAGGACACTATTCAGCTATTCTCTAAGAAGACATGCTTAAGTACTTTCCTGAAGTCCCATCAAAATCAATGGGACATAAGCCTCTGCTTGAGTGATTTGCAGAATTGGAACCACAGTGGTTAATGGTCACCTATTTAAGAGGACCTTGCTAGTAAGCATTTCCGAAAAACCCTGTAACCATTTAGGAATAACTGAATTGGTTGGGATTTTTGTTTTGCCTAATTTATTGTTAATGAATTGCAAGTGTCAGCATCCAGAGTAAACACACTATCGCTGTAATATGAAGAAGGAACTGCATAAGTTAACGGCATAACAGTGGAAGGCATGGATGTGACTAACAGTTTGTTGGTAACTGACAGTGTATAATATACACCATAGTCAAAATATGAAGGCATCGTTAGTGTACACAATCAGCTGAGGGGAAAGTTAGAAAAGAGGAAGAGTGAGTAACTAAGGACCTGATCCAACTCCCACTGAAGTCAATAACAATCCATTCCATTGACCTCAATGAGGGATGGAAGGGGCCAGATTCTGCTCTCTCAGCAGCAACATTTACTCAAGTAACTCAATTTAAATCAGTGTGAAAGTAGTGTGATCAAAATCAGGTCCAGAATGTTAATTTCAGTGTTTGCTGATTTGTTTTTCAACTGGTCTGTCAACTGATTTTCACATATCTTCTACTGAACTCACAAATTATATGAAAATAATATACAGGCTGTAATACTAAAGGGCCACTGCCAATTTAAAAATGTTAAACTCATATATTTACTATGTTACTAATAAAAACTTAGATTGTTAACACAGAAATTAAAAAACCCAATTCACTTTTCACTGCTCAGGCTGATTACTTTTTACATTTTCCCCCAACCTAAAAAGAAAAAAAGGAACATATAAACAAATGAACACAAAATATTAAAAATCAACTAATTATGCTTAGTGTTTGTTTCTAGTCAGTTTCACTTTCAGGTTCTCACTGCTTAGCTGGCAAATAGAGGCTGTTTTTATTTTATAAACAATTTTTCCAGTGGAATGAAAATAATCATAAAATATTTCTGTTGGCTTTATAGTACTTTAAAGTTTGCTTTAAAGAAAAATCAAAAGGTAGGGCTAAATTTGAGTTCTTGTCTCTAGGGCTGCCCATTGAGGTTTAATTCTGCATGGAGCAGTGTTGCTAATTGTCCTGTTTTTATCAGGGGTCTTATTACAGTTGATGTCTTTCTTAAAGCCTCAGCTGCTGGAGTCATGCTATTTTGTAAGACTCTGTTAATTTAAAAAATAAGTCTCTAGCTCTCATAGCTGAGGAGAAAAGCTGGAAAACATGAACCAAGTGCACCTCAAAGGTTCAGATGCCAAAGGGCAAATAAAGAGCCCAAAATGAAATATTTTTTAAAAAAATCTCATGATTTATAAACCGACGCCATGATTTCTGGGAATTGACTTATGATTTGTGAATGCTTGAGCTGGAAATACTTATATAGGCCCCAGTGCAGCAAACACGAACATAAAATGCATGTGAAGTACCCATGGGACTATTTACACACATGTGTATTTTCAGGACTGGGGCTTTAGATTTAGTCAGAGATTCTAAGGACAGAAAAGACCATTATGATTATCTCGTCTGCCATGCTGAATAACATGAGCCACTGAATTTCACCCAGTAATTCATGCATCAAGCCCAACTGTGGGAAAAGTGAAAGACGTTTTTATGTTTGAATGTTGGACTTTGGTAAAAAAAAAATTAAAAGTAAGACTACGAATGAAGCAATGGGTCCCACATCCTCTTGGCTTACAGTAGGTTATATATATATCATCCCATGGTTCTGTCTGTATTTAGATTAAACAACTGCTCATCAGAAAAAATACAGAAAGAGCTCCAGTGACCAGCATCTGGAATTTCTCTGGTTTAGTGTGGAGGTTCGTTTGACAGGATTGGTGTTGTGAGTAGGGACGGACTTGCAAGTGTTTCTTAAATTGCTAATTAAAATCTGCTCTCCGGTATCAGTCATGTTTGGGCTAAATTACAAATAAAGGAGCAACACTATTTTGCTTTAGTAGGGCTTATTTCTTTCTGAGCAATCAGCTTGTTCTCCAGTGTTTCCTGTACAAGTAATTATATTTAATAACTCACTTGCTATTAGCAGTTAGTGACCACTGTTTGTTAATGGACAAGACTAACAAGAGCAGTTTAATATATCAAACAGGCTGTTAGCTGTATTAATGATTGGCTTGTAGGAGTTAATGCTCTGATAAACAATAGTCTGCTGTTATAATGTGACCGTTTTATAAAATTACATGGTGTTTTGCTAAAAATAAAAAATAATATAGATTGGGTGAGCTTCCAGTTTAGTCTCAGGAAATACTTATAGATCTACAATGAGTGAAAATTGATATTGGACCAGATTTTGCTTTCAGTTTGTAGGGGTGTAAATCACAAGCAATACCTCAACTTCAGCAGAATGTCTCCAGGTTCACATGCAACCCAGGATCTGAACCTGAAACGCTAGAGTCAATGGAAGCTTTGTCACTGGTGTCAATGAACTTTGGATCAGTTCCGTAATTATTATTATTAGAGAAGAATTTGGTCTTTTTTTCCAGCAACAAATTATTCCACACAAGGGATAGTTGGTTTAGCAGCTGTCATTATTCAGAGGTTTAAGAAGCACCATTATAGAAAGAGCTGTGAGAAGGAAGTGGTATAAATAGATTAAAATTAATAGAGGAACTAAATAGAGTTAGTTCCTGGTACATTAAACTGTGCAGCTGTTTCTATTTGGTTTTAATGTATTCAACTTCAATTCCATTTACAAGAAAGGTCAGTAGCATTTCTGAAATAGTAGCTGTGAGAGCCAAGGTATTCCAGTCACTTACTGTCTCACTTGTGAATGTAACCAGTGTTTTGTATAAATTTAAAAATAGGGCTAGTTGCATATTGCCCTTACCATGCCAAATGGGGATGGTACCAAATTACTTGAGAATTATGGGTTATTGGTAAAGGGAACAGCTTACACTTTGGGAGGGTAAAGAGGTTTTGTATTATTTTCTAGATGCTGAATGAGCGTACTCTAATTTTTGTATAGCTTCAGTGTGAACTGAGGGCAGACTAAACCATAAAGTTAGAATAAGGCAAAGCCAAGTGTTCTGGCTTTGTTCTCAGAGGCAAAAAAACAGGTTTTCCAAATAGCACTAACATAAGGGGAAAATACATAAAATTATATTTAAGATTACAGTGACTCAAAGAGAAAGTGCAAGAGTATTCTCACTACTTCGTTTCCTTCTATGGTCATTTGCATTGAGGAAACAAAAGCCAAGTCAGTTTTAAGAGAGAGCATTCCTGAGTGAGCTCACTTAGGGCTAGATCATTCCCATTAGGCATAGCCCAGCATAAGGGGATGGGACAAAGCTGCACAAGTCAAATGGAAGCACCAGGAAGTGTTCTGACTTCCGGGACACTCCTATGCACAATAGGAACATGCCCCTCTCTACTCTCCTTCAGGGCTCCTTGTCCAGTTTCTTGACAGAGGATCTCAGCATCTCTTGGAGAAAAGTAGAGAGGAATGGTGTTGCCCTGAGTGCAGGAACTGCAGTTCTGCTCTCGCTCTGAGCTGTGCATAGCAAAGTGTTATGGCAGTGGTCACCAGATGGTGCTGTTACACACAGTCTTACAAGTTCTTAGCAGGATCTGAGCAAATTTTTAGTCTTGGAAGAAATGCTGCATTGTTGTTGGTTTTCTGAAATTTCTTTCAGAAAGCTTGGCAAGCAGCAAGAGGATTTGCTCGCTGCCTTAATCTCTCTAAATAGAATCAATTTGGAGGAAGAATTGGCTGGTGTTTGGCTGAGAGTTTTGAGTGAGGGCCTTGCCTGCATGCCATGTGTGACCATCACTGTTCCAGGACTGGTGTATATGTATAAATCAGTGGTTCCCAAACTTGTTCTGCCGCTTGTGCAGGGAAAGCCCCTGGCGGGCCGGGCAGGTTTGTTTACCTGCCATGTCCGCAGGTTCAGACGATCACTGCTCCCAGTGGCCGCGGTTCGCTGCACCAGACCAACGGGAGCTGCCGGAAGTGGCACGGAACAAGTTTGGGAACCACTGGTATAAATAAAACAAGTTACGCTAAGAATGTACCCAAACTGCACATCACTGATTTCTTCTCAGATGGGAAGCTGACTAGCAGGACCTGGACATCTCTGTTGCTCAGCAAAGGGGCAGTGGGGGGTACTAGCTCACAATTTTATCATCACCATATTTGGTGTTTTTTTCTTAAAGCCACAGATCCTAGAGTTATGTGATTACCTGAGAATCTCAGTTTAGTTGTTTTTTTTTTTAACCTAATGTTTCTGGCCCCCATGGTTGTGGAAAAGAGCTTGAAAATATGAACTCTAAAGGCTAAAAAACCAAAGGTAACTAAAAAGAACCCAACATGTGTTATTTATTCATTTTTTAAAGTCTCATAAGCTAATGTCATGGTTTTGGGGGAAGCTTGACCCCTGATTTTTGAATGTTTGGCTTTGGCAGTACTGTGTGTGTAAGAGTGGAAGGTGAAGAGGAAGAGGGCTCTTTGCACCTTCCTTCCCCATAGTTCACCCATGTAAGGTAAGTTACTTAAAGGGACTACTCACGTGCTTAAGTTAGGCACATGCATAAGTACCTTGCGGGCCAGAATCTGACTACCTTAGGTCCTTAGTGCTCATTAGAACCTCTCCCCATTTCTACCAATGGTCTTTCCAGATCTGATTTAACGTGACCATTACTTCTAATGAGGTTCACAGGAAGGATCTCCTCTGCTTCTGACTAGAAAACCAAGGAAGAAGTAGAAAGACAGATCTCTAGTGTGTTATAGAGCAGCTTTGTAATTAATGTTGTCGGACATTTTTTATTTTAATTCAAATTTTATCTAATCATTGCAAAAGTGGTTTGGTCTAGACACTCTAAACTCATTTTATTCCTTAGTCCTTGGCAGTCTTCTGCACCAGTTATTATCTTGTAAAGTTGGAAAGTATGCAAAATACGGATTTTCTGCATAAACATAAACCTTTGTGTGCTCCCACAGGTTTTGGCAGATATTATAAACTTCTAAATAAGTCTTCCCGAGGTTAGCTGCTCAGCTAGAGTAGCCTGAAGAGATTTTTAAGCCCCATAAGAAAAAAAACTTTTCAAAGAAACCTGGGTGCAAATCAGACATTTCAGGTGGACCTTGTAAATTTCAAAAGCCAAAACTAACTCCTTTTCAAGAAACTTAAATGTCCTTTGTTTACTACTATAGCACCTGAAACCTGACCCCTTGAAGGCCTATGGACATTGGAAGCTTCATGCTTACCATTGTGGAGCTTACAAGATCTGTGGTTGCTGCTCAGCCCACATAAGGTCTGCTGGCTCATTCTGTGGACTTTTCAACTCCATGGTTTGGCACTTTTAAATTTTCAGGTCTTGCCTACAGTATTTACAATGTCTCCGACTGCAGCCTTGTAATGGTTGCAAGTTGCCCTTCATCATTAGCATGGAACTTACAAAGTCCATGGAGTGTAAGGTCCATGCTGACTATTATGGACAGCTATCATGACTAACTAGAAGGGAGGTGATAAAAGTATTTAAAATAATGAATGGTCTACAGAAGGTAGATCTGGAGATTCTTTTCTCACTGTCTCATAACACAAGAATAAGGGGACAGTCAATAAAATTAAATGGTGGCAAATTCAAAACAGATCAAGGGATTTTTTTTTACACAATATGTAAATAGCCTGTGAAACTCTCTACCACAGGAGGTCACTGAGGCCAAGGACTTAGCAAGATTTAAAAAAGGATTGGACATTTATATGGATAAGAAGAATATTCAGAGTGATCATAGTTAATGCTAACACAAATTTTGGAAGGAATTAAAAAACCTTTGGTACAAATCAATCTCTAACTATTAGTGAGCAGGATGAGACCTTCATGGGGGCAGATGACAGAATCATAGAATATTAGGGTTGGAAGAGACCTCAGGAGGTCATCTAATCCAATCCCCTGCTCAAAGCAGGACCAACACCAACTAAATCATCCCAGTCTGGGCTTTGTCAAGCTGGGCCTTAAAAACCTCTAAGGATGGAGATTCCACCACCTCCCTAGGTAACGCATTCCAGTGCTTCACCACCCCACTAGTGAAATAGTGTTTCCTAATATCCAACCTAGACCTCTCCCACTGCAACTTGAGACCATTGCTTCTTGTTCTGTCATCTGCCACCATTGAGAACAGCCTAGCTCCATCCTCTTTGGAACCCCCCTTCAGGTAGCTTGAAGGCTGCTATCAAATCGCCCCTCACTCTTCTCTTCTACAGACTAAATAACCCCAGTTCCCTCAGCGTCTACTCATAAGTCATGTGCCCCAGCCCCCTAATTATTTTCATTTCCCTCGGCTGGACTCTCTTCAGTTTGTCCACATCCCTTCTGTACTGGGGGGACCAAATCTGGACATAATACTCCAGGTACAGGAGGGCCTCATCAGTGCCAAATAGAGGGGAATAATCACTTCCCTTGATCTGCTGGCAATGCTCCTACTAGTCTGCTTACTAATACAGCAGACCAATGCACAGAACCGTCCCTAGGGAATGGTGAATTGGGGCGACCACTCCGGGCCCCGCACTTTGGGGGGCCCCACGGGCCAGCACGATTGGCCAGCACCGCACAGGCCACTGGTGAACTGCTGGCTGGGGGAAGCTACCCCCAGCCCTGCCCCTTCCACTCGAGGGAGAGCACGCGCACCGGAGCGCCAGGAGGGAGAGTGCACGGCAGTGCCGCTGCAGCCTCCCCAGCCCCGGAGCGCCAGCAGGGTGAGCACGCACTGCAGCCTCCCCAGCCCTAGGAAGGCGAGCGGCGCTGCCGAAACGGGGCCCAGGGGGGAGTGGAGTCTGGGCGGGGACACATCTGGCTGTTTGGGGAGGCACCGCCTCCCCCAGCTTCCCCTACTGACCCCCAGCACTGTTGGTCCTGGAAGTGATATCACTTTCGCCTCAGGCCCCACACCCCTCTAGGGACGGCCCTGCCGATGCATGTTAACTTTAATCATCTGAGTTAGATGCCACCAGCAGAAGGCTGATTTTCTTTTTTGGTGGTTCGGGTTCTGTAGTTTCCACATTGGAGCGTTGCTCTTTTAAGACTTCTGAAAGCATGTTCCACACCTCGTCCCTCTCAGATATTGGAAGGCACATCAGATTCTTAAACTTTGGGTTAAGTGATATACCGATCTTTAGAAATCTCACATCGGTACCTTCTTTGCATTTTGTCAAATCTGCTGTGAAAGTGTTCTTAACACCAGCATGTGCTGGGTCATCATCCAAGACTGCTCTAACATGAAATATATGGCAGAATGCATGTAAAACAGAACAGGATATATATAATTTTTCCCCAAGGAGTTCAGTCACAAATTTAATTTACAATTTATTTTTTTAACGAGCATCATCAGCATGGAAGCATGTCCTTTGGAATGGTGGCTGAAGCATGAAGGGGCAAATGAATGTTTAGCATATCTGGCACCTAAATACCTTGCAACGCCGGCTACAAAAGTGCTATGCGAATGTCTGTTCTCACTTTCAGGTGACATTGTAAATAAGAAGCAAGCAGCATTATCTCCCGTAAATGTAAACAAACTTGTTTGTCTGAGCAATTGGCTGAACAAGAAGTAGGACTGAGTGGACTTGTAGGCTCTAAAGTTTTACATTGTTTTGTTTTTGACTGCAGTTATGTAATGAAAAAAATTCTACATTTGTAAGTTGCACTTTCACGATAAAGAGATTACACTACAGTACTTATATAAGATGAATTGAAAAATACTATTTCTTTTGTCATTTTTACAGTGCAAATATTTGTAATAAAAAATAATATAAAGTGACCAGTGTACACTTTGTATTTTGTGTTGTAACTGAAATCAATATATTTGAAAATGTAGAAAAGCATCCAAAAATATTTAGGTTTCAGAGGAACAGCCGTGTTAGTCTGTATTCGCAAAAAGAAAAGGAGTACTCTAAGGTGCCACAAGTACTCCTTTTCTTTTTGCAAAAATATTTAGTAAATTTCAGTTGGTATTCTATTCTTGTTTAACAGTGCGATTAAAACTGCGATTAATTGCAATTAATTTTTTTAATCGTGATTCATTTTTTTGAGTTAATTGCCGGAGTTAACGGTGACTAATCGACAGCCCTAATAAAAAACAATGATCAGGTCTGATAGAAGCTCTTCTGGCAGATCTGTTGATTCCATGAGAGAAACAATGGGGCAACTATTAAACTACTGAACCTGTTACATCTGCTCTCTCTAGGGGAGTGAAGAGGATCCCTGTGTCTGAAAAGATCTTGAACCTGCCACTCCATCATGCCAGGTGTTGTGAGAAGTGGAGTGATGAAGCAACTGGAGGGAGTAAGAGAAGAGTGTTGGGGGCAAAGTAAGGATTATCTGATGGGGAGAGTAGGTGAGGGAGAGGAAGACAGAGGGAAGCTATGGAAGGAACAGATTGGGTGTACAGGGACAGAAAGGCAATAGTGACAGGGAAGAGAGATGGGCAGAGAAAATGAAGAGGAGGAGGAGGATGCATGGGTGGTGCGTGAAACGTTTGTTGGGGGAGACTTGCCCCAGCCCCACCCCTTCCATGCCCCCACCCCTGCCGGAGCTCAGAGCCCCCCACCGTGGCTGCTGTCCCCCGCCCCGGGCTAGAGCCCCCAGCACCAGGAGGGCAGGAGGCATGGCTCCATCCCCAGAGCGCTGAGGTGGGTGGTGCAACCAGAGCGCCAGGAAGGTGGATGGCATGACCCCAGCCCCGGAGTGCCAGGCAGGGCGGCGCGGCCCCAGAGTGTTGGTAGGGTAGGCGGCATGGCCACAGCCTCCAGAGCACCAGGAGGGCAGGCGGCGTGGCCGCAGCCTCCCCAGCCCCAGAGAACCTAGCTGGGGCCACAACACAGGGACAGGGGAGCTCGCAGGAGGGGACCTGGGGACAGAGAGTGGGTGGGGGCCACACCTGGCTGTTTGGGGAGGCACAGGTGTGGCCCCCACCTATGATACCCGGTGCCCATCGGAGGAGGGGGGGAAGGTGAGAAAAAGAAAACAAAAGTTAAAAAGAGTAAAGTAGGAAGGTTAGAGAGGTGGAAAGTAGAATGAGGAAATGGAAGGACAGGAAAAAAACCACAAACCCTCTTACGATTAGAAAGATTTGCTTTATTTACGTACGGTATTCCATTTGCACAATAATGTACAATGGCTGAAAGGAGGAGAGTTCAGTGGGATGGGAATAATTTTTAGATTAAATATAGCCAGAGGGCTGCAGGGGGAGAGTTTTGAGGCTGACTGGGGGCCAGACCAGGATTCCCACCAACCAAATCCAAGTTCTGGGAACTGTGGATCTGATCTCAAGATTAAATAAACTCCAAGATTCCTGAATCCATCAGAGGCTTCAGTGAGACCAAGACAGAATCAACAAGGGCCTATGTACCTTAATCTGCCATAGCCATTCTTCTGGATACTCTCATCAGATCAAGCACAGCTAAGCAGGGTCAGGCCTGCTCTGTGCTTAAATTGGGACCTTCAAGGGACCAAATTTTCTTGTATTGCAAATATTACAAAGTAACTCACTAGAAAACTCCAGCCAAACAGTAGCAGCAGAGAAGGTAGGAACCCATCCAATTCCCCACAATGAGCTATGAACTTCAGAACTTAATGAGGAGTATTTAAATACTGACTTTACTAACGACAGATTATTTTTATTTTTTAAAACAAACAAGCAATATGCCAGTCTGGGAAAAATGTCCCTGCTTGCAGCTTTTTCAAAAAGTCCTGTATTCCTCAAGATGCAAGCACCACACACCTCACCTGACCATCAATGTTAACGTCAGTGAAATGTCCCCAGAGATCCTCTAATCATTGCATAATCATGAAAGAGTACCCAGGCTGAAAGTAAGCCATTACGGGCCAGTACGGCATACTGGTACAAAGTGGCCGCCGGTTTAAAGCGCTGACATGGCAATGCTTTAAAATTGTTGTGCCTTTTGCCTCCCCCTCCCCCAGCTGGCAACGGTGGGTGGGGGATGGGGGCAAAAGGATCAGCTGCCCTGGGGCCAGCGATTTAAAAGGGCCTGGGGCTCCGGCCGCCGCTGCCACTACCAGTGGCTGGAGCCCCGAACCCTTTAAATTGCCGCTGGAGCCCTGGGCGGTGCAGGCCAGGCAGCACGCAGATGGGCTGGCTGGGGGATGCTGACCCTCCCCCCGGCCCCAGCCCTGCCCCTTCTGCCCAAGGCCCCGGACCAGTAAGTCTTCGGCGTTATTTTCACCCCTGAGAGTACCCCTTTCTGCTTATGTACTCAGGTTTCTAACCACCAGAGGAGTGAAGTTCTGGAATAGCCCTCAAAAGGGAGCGGTGGGGGCAAAAAAACTAACTGGCTTTAAGACCAAGCTTGATAAGTTTATGGAGGGGATGGTATTATGAAACTGCCTTCAATGGCACGTAGCCAATCTGTGACTGCTAGCAGCAAATATTTCCAATAGCTGGTGATGGGACACTAGATGGGGAAGGCTCTGAGCTACTACAGAGAATTCTTTCCCAGGCTGGTGGATTTTGCCCATATGCTCAGGGTCTAACTCAGTGGGTTTCAATCTATGGTCTGCAGACTGCTGGGGGTCAGCACGCTATGTCTAAAGGGTCCACAAAAGGTGACTATGAAAATAAAGTTTCAGATCCCAGAAAAGGCATCCATTTTTCTGATCAATGAAAAGTATTTGAATATCCCCCCCACCTACAGGTCAAAATCAAAGAAGTGTTGTCATTACCATAGAAGCCCACAGTTTAGCACCCTTTCTAATGCTGCGCAAAATGCCGTGCCACGCAGGTGTAACATTTATCGTTGAATTCTGTTCAGACAGTTTTCAGTCTAAGATTTCTATAGTAGGGGTGCACGGACCAAAGCAGCTCTTGTTTTGGCGTCTCTCTACTGGAGAGCTGGGGTGAGCTCAGCTCACTACTCCGGGAACGTAGCTTTCTGCACGTGAAAGTTCTCTGGCCATTGCTGTTCATCCCAGACTGGCATCGTGATCAGGTTCCAGGGGACTGGGATGCCTACCCATGCTGTCTCTAAGCGTATGTCTACACAGCAACTAGACACCTGCAGCTGGCCAGTGCCAGCCGACTCAGGCTTGTGGGGCTCTCAGGCTAAGGGGCTGTTTCACTGCAGTGTAGACTTCCAGGTTCAGGCTGGAGCCAGGTCTCTAGGACCCTGCGAGGTGGAAGGGCCCCAGAGCTCGGGCTACAGCCTAAGCCTGGAAGTTGACACTGCAATGAAACGGCCCCGCAGCCCAAATGCTCCCGAGACTGAATCGGCTGGCACAGGCCAGCTGCAGGTGTCTAGCTGCTGTGTAGACACATCCTAACAGGACCTGGTGCATGGGCAAAGACAGCTAAATGTGAACTCACTCTCGCGACATACTGATATTGTTACGTGGGCAAGTGTTTCACCATAAAACTTTAGAGTATAGACGTGGCTTAAATGCCAAAGCCCATGTTAATGGTACATGGCATAGTTAATCACAAAATGCAGGCAATGCAACTTTTAAGGCTTGAATAGCAAAAACATTTGTATATTTTCTATTCCTGTTTTTCTGGTTCAATGTGTAGCTTTAATATTACTATTTCTGTTATAAAATATGTGTGATAAAACACAAGATGTGCAAAGCTTTGCACGGGCCAATGAAATGTTGCTGCTGGAAGATTTAACTCTTGCAATTCCTGACTTTTTGCATTAATGTCAATTGTTGCATATAATTATATAATAGCAATCCTTCCCGCTGCGATCTGCGATTTAATGTTTCGTGAGATAACATGAGACAGTGTGAAACCACTTTGCAGAATAGCAACATGAGAAATAGCAGGGTTTTGTAATTTGTAAGGTTCACAGGAGTCTTCAGGATACAAAGCACGGCAGGTGCACATACTTCCATATGGAAATTAAGAAACTCTCCCAGCCATTTATCGCTAATGAGGGAATTAAACCATCTTACTTTCCACGGCACACCACAAAACCAAAGCTCAGGCTAGGGCACTTTTTGTTAGAGATCGCAGGAGAGATTTAGCAGTGAGATGGGTCAGGAATGAAAACCGTTGTCTTTATTCTAATATGCATAACCTAATCTCCATTCCAAGAAAGTGATTCACCACTGGCACAGGGCTCCCTTTCCCGCCTGTGTCCCGGCATGGGCTGTTGGGGTCTGGCTACCCTGCAATAAAACCCCAGTGGCTGGCACACCTCAGCTGACCCAAACTCGGACTGCGGGGCTCCAAAACTGCAGCTTAGACATTTGGGCTCGGGCTGGAGCCCGGGCTCTGTGACCCTCCCTCCTCACTGGGTCTCAGAGCCCGGGCTCCGGCATGAGCCCGAACCTCTACCCCGCAGTTTTACCCGCCGGAGTCTGAGTCAGCGGAGACGGGCCAGCGGCGGCTGTGCAGCTGCGGGCCGGACCTACCCCGGGCAGGCAGAGCTGACCCGCCTTTCCAGCTTGAGCACGCTCTGGCCTGTGGATCGGGAAACGCCGGGGGCGGGAGCACGTCCCTGCCCACCACCACGGCGCTGCTCCGCGGCCTGGCCCGCCCGCGCGCGGTGCCGGCTCCGCGCCCAGCGCTTGGCTGAGCGCCCACCTCCGCCCCTTCCCGAGAGGGCCGGGCCGGGCTCCCAGCCCTGGGTGACAAAGCGGGCAGCGGCGAGGCTCCCCCTCTGTCCCCCAGGCAACCAATCGCCCCGGGGCCCGTCGCCCTCCTGCCCCGGGCTGGCTGGGCGCAGGGATGCGGCTTTTCCAGCAGCTCCTGGGGGGGGGGGAGCGGCCCCAGGCAGCCTCCCCAGGCAGCCTCCCCGCCTCGCCTCGCCTCGCCCCGGCCGGGCCGGTTGCAGGCTCCTCCCCGCGCTGTCACACATGCCTCAGGTGCTTCCTGCCCGCCCGCCCGCCTGGCTCGCGCGGGCAGGGCCGGCGATGCGCTCTGCCGGGGCCCGGCGCGAGCGGCGGCGGCGCCCGAGCTTCCGCGCCGGCTGAGGGGAGGCTGCGGCGGGCGGGCGGGCGGGCGCGGAACTGGCGGTGGAGGCGGCGGCGGCTTCCTGCTGCGGAGCGGCGAGGGCCGGGAGCTCCCGCTGCGGGGGACTCGGCAGCCCGGCCGGGCCCGCCTCGGCTGGGGCGGGGACGCTGCTGCTGCTGCTGCTGCTGCTGCTGCTGGGGCGGCGGGCGGTTGCTTCCCCGCGGCGGGCGAACTCCGGCGGGCTCGCGGCGGACAGAGCCCCAGCCCCGTCCCCGCCCCGAGCCCGGTGATTGGCGTCCCGGCGGGCAAGGGAGGGGTGCGCCTGGATTGGGGCGGCGGAGGGGGGCTTGGGACTGGTCTCGGGCAGTATGGCTCAGAGGTGGGGGAGCGGGGGCTGCCTGCCCCACTGAGGAGGGGCTGCCGCTGCTGGACCCCCCCCCCCGCCCCGGGAGCTGCTGCGCTCAGCATCCCCGCCGGCTCTCCATTAGTGCCCCCTCCGCCTCTCGCTGCCCAGCCGGCTTGCCATGGCCGGGGCCATGAAGTTCAACGGGTACATGAAGGTGCGGATCGGCGAGGCGGTGGGTCTGCAGCCCACCCGCTGGTCGCTGAGACACTCGCTCTTCAAGAAGGGCTACCAGCTGCTGGACCCCTACGTGGCGGTGAGCGTGGACCAGGTGCGGGTGGGGCAGACCAGCACCAAACAGAAGACCAACAAGCCCACCTACAACGAGGAGTTCTCTGCCCCCGTCACCGATGGCCGTCAGCTGGAGCTGGCCGTCTTCCATGACACCCCCATCGGCTACGATGACTTTGTGGCCAACTGCACCCTGCGCTTCCATGACCTCTTACACACCCTGGGCAGCGCTGACAGCTTCGAAGGCTGGGTGAGTAGCTATCCTTCCGTGGGGACGTGGGCTGCCCACGGAGTGTGTGCTCATATATACTGGCATGTACATTCACACACCTGTGGGCATGCACGCACTTGTACACCTTTATGTATGCACACATGTCTCTGCGCTCATACGCCTGCCTTCGGTCACACTGGTACGTGCATTCTGCATGCAAGGGCGACAAGATGCATCTGTGACGGCCACCATGTTGGACAACCTGCTGAAGATTGAACTGGGGACCTCCAGGGCTAAAAATATGAGCTCAAGAGCCCCAACAAGGGGCTGTAAAAACTCTTTGAATATGTGAGTAATGCACACTCACTAGTGGGTTACACAGGCACACCTACAAACTCTTATACATATGTGTATGCTTGCCGTTAATTGCAAACATATGCACACCAGGAAGGATACATTTCCTTACAAATCTACATATGTACATACCCATACACCTGTGGATATGCACACACACTTTGGGCGAAATTCACCCCTGAATTTAAACCAGTTACAGGGATGAACTTGGCAATGCATGATCATGCATAGATCACATACATAACAGCATAAGCCAAACATCAGTATTTGCAGGTTGTTCCCCAACTTTCCAAGTAGGTGCAATTTGCATCCTTCCCCTCAGAGCTATAGTTCATGTTTCAACTCTAATGATGGAGTAGATGATATACAGAATCATAGAAATGTGGGGCTTCAAAGGACCTGAGCTGGTTATCGAGTGCATCCCTCTGGGCTGAGGCTGGATTAAATATACCTAGATCATCCCTGACAGGTGTTTGTGTACCTTGTTCTTGTTCTTCAGTGAAGGGGATTCAGTGACAGGGATTCAAAAACCTACCTCAAACCTGATCTAGTGCTTAACTATGCTTAGAGTTAGCAAGTTTTTCCTATTGTCCAACCTAAATTTCCCTTACTGCAGGTGAAGCCGATCGCTTCTTGCCCTACCCTTAGTGAACTTCGAGAACAATTAATTACCGTCTTTGTAAGAGCCACTAACATATTGGAAGACTCTTATCAGGTCCCCCATCCGTCACACAGTCTTTTCATCTCTAAACTGAACATGCCCAATGCTTTCAGCTTTTCCTCAGAGGTCAGGATTTCTAAACCTTTTATCACTTTTGCTGCTCTTCTCTGGAATCTTTCCAATTTTTTCACATCTTTCTTAAAATGTGGTGCATAATAATTATCTCTGTGTCAGTTAAAGGCTCTCCTGCTTTCATTTCCAGAGCTAGAATATGGAAAAGGGAAGTGTATCCATCTAGCAATAGTTTACAGTTTGACAAGAAATGCTGAATGAAAATACACACCGTTCCAGGTAGACGGATTGCAGAGGAGTTTGGATATTCCCAGAAGGAATTAACAGTTAATAACTTGTTGAGACCAGACGGTTTAGTCAGTGTAGTCAAAAAACCACCAGTCAAATCACACTGATGATGCATGCGGGGGAGAGAAGTGCCACTGGAGAGAACAGCTAGATATTGAAATCTTAGCTGCCAGTGCTTTCCTTTCTCAGTTCAGCACAGTGGCTGAGAAATAGTATTATGTATCAAAGTACCAGAGAGACGATTGTGTCTATAGAAAAATACAACATTGGTGCTACACATCCTGCTTATTTATTGTCACCCCCAACAGTGTGCTAAGTGCTCTCCAGCCAAGCATGAGGTTCCTGCCCTGTAGAATGAGCGGTTGAAATACATAATGGATTGATAAAAGGATAAGGCAAGGGAGAAACCTCATGCAGTGTGACAGCATTGTGGTTCACACCCATCTTGTCAATCTTTTTGTTAATATTGGTTATTAGTTTTGTCGCCTATTTCAATAACACTTGTTTTAGGTGGAAGGGCTCAAGTCCTCCTTATACAATGTATGGGCTACACACCCATAGATATCCGTTCAAAATCTGTACGTGGTGCTGCAGCTACACCATTGTAGTGTAGATACTGGCCACAGTGATGGAAGGGATTTTAGCTGGGTTGACAGAAGTATTCTTCCATCGACCTAATGGTGTCTACACCAGGGCATAGGTCATTTTAACTAAATCTCTCATGCATGTGAATTTGCCACACTCTTGATTTTGATAGGGCTTGTCTTCACTACCCAGGTAAGTCGACCTAAATTATGCTACTCCAGCTACGTGAATAGTGTAGCTGGAGTCACCATAGCTTAGGTCAACTTACCCGGGTATCATCACTGCACTGTGTTGATGGGAGACCCTCTCCGGTTGATTTACCTTACTCTTCTCGGAGAGATGGAGTACCGGGGTCGACTGGAGAGCGCTCTGCCATCGATTTAGTGCAGGGGTGGGCAAACTTTTTGGTCTGAGGGCCACATCTGGGTATAGAAATTGTATGGCGGGCCATGAATGCTCATGAAATTGGGAGTTGGGGTGCGGGAGGTGGTGAAGGCTCTGGCTGGGGGTGTGGGCTCTGGGATGAGGCAAGAAATGAGGAGTTCAGAATGTGGGAGGGGGCTCCAGACTGGGGCAGGGAGTTGGGGTGCAGGAGGCGTGAGGGCTCCGGCTGGGGGTGTGGACTCTGGGGTGGGACTGGGGATGAGGGGTTTGGCGTGCAGAAGGGTGCTCTGGGCTGGGACCGAGGGGTTCGGAGGGCAGGAGGGGGTTCAGGACTGGGGCACGGAGGGTTGAGGGCTCTGGCTGGGGGTGCAGGCTCTGGGGTGGGGATAGGGATGAGGGGTTTGGGGTGGGCCTGAGGGGTTTGGAGGGCTGGGGCAGGGGGTTGGGGCGTGGAGGGAAAGACTCAGGGGTGCAGGCTCCAGGTGGCACTTTCCTCAAGCAGCTCCCGGAAGCAGCAGTGTGTTCCCTCTCTGGCTCCTATGTGGAGGCATGGTCAGGCTGCTCTGCGTGCTGCCCCATCCATAGGCGCTGCCCCTGCAGCTCCCATTGGCCATGGTTCCTGGCCAATGGGAGCTGTGGGGGAAGGCGCTTGGGGCAGCATCAGCATGCAGAGCCCCCTGGCCTCCCCTATACATAGGAGCTGGAGGGAGAACGTGCCGCTACTTCCAGGAGTCGTGCAGAAAGCCCCCGACTCCGCTCCCCAGCTGGAGCGTGGAGCAGGGCAAACCCTAGCCCCGCTCCTGGAGGGAGCTTGAGGGCTGGATTAAGAGGTCCGATGGTCCGGACATGGCTCGTGGGCCATAGTTTGCCCACCCCTGATTTAGCGGCTCGTCACTAGACCCACTAAATCAACCCCTGCTGCATTGATTGTGGCAGTGTCGATCTCCGCATAGTGAAGACAAGCTCATAGCTAGGTTGACACTACTAAAACTTAGTCTGACCTTTCTGCATTGCTGAAGGCTGTGAAAAATTTCGTGCCCTGTGCAACATTGTTAGGTCAGCCTAACCTCCACTGCAGATGTGGCTAGGTCAGTGGAAGAATTCTTACATAACATATCTTCAGATATGTTTTAAAGAGGATGGCGATTAGTTGTTCTCCATATTCATTGGCAGTAGGACAAGAAATAATAGGCTATCTGCAGCAAGAGAGATTTAGCTTAGATACTAGGAAAATCTTTCTTGCTATAAGGATAGGTGTGTACTGGAATAGGTTACCAAGGGAAGTTGTAGAATCCCCATCATTGGAGGTTTTTCAGAGCAGGTTAGACAAACAGCTGTCAGGGATGGTCCAAGTTTATTATGTCCTGTCTCAAAATGGGGGGAATGGACTAGATGAACTCTTGGGATCCCTTCTACACTACCTATGATTTGTATGATTCTGTGTATGAAAGGTTCTTTATACCAGTATAGCTTATTCCCCTTCCTGTGCGAAAATAAGGTGTATTGGTATAAACACTTTTATAACCGTAGAATTGGTCCTCACCAAAAAGGGGGTTGTACCGCTTTTAACTACACCAGTATAATAAAAGCTGTACAACTTTTGTGGGTAGACAAGGCCTAAGAACTAATGCACTCTTTTTGGTCTGGTGTTCTAAAGTAATATTGTAGCCCTTGATGCATCTAACTAATCGATGGCTAGTATTTCGTGAAAGCCATAGGAAAGCATAGTGCACAGTGCAAATCTTGCAGTCTGTAATTAGAGAATTTAGAATGCTTGAGCATCCAGATGTGGAAAGAGAGGCATCTTTAGCAAGTAGTTTGTCACTACTACTGGTCCTTGTCAGTTAATGTCATATATGTGATGATTTGCTTAATCCATAGCAATTTAGGCCCCAAACTCTTACATATATGAATAACTTTATGCATGTGAGTTGTCTGGGTATCAGAACGGAATACTGTGCTTGGGGTGCATGTTGAAATTCATATTCGGAGGATCTTCTTAGAATTACCTATGTCTCATAACTCTTCAGATGAGTTGATTTGCCAAAGCCTCTCTGCTAAACAAATGTTATTACAAACTGAATATTTCTGTAATTGCATATTCATTATTAAGCAGGTGTGACATTCATCTTGCAAATTTGTAAGAGCATGTTAATAGGGAAGATTTGTAGTGAGGCTCTGCTCTCTTTCTCTTTTTTGTTTACGCCTTGCGTATGAATAAAGTGGGCATAGCTATCTCCACTATCTTGTACCTTTGAATGCTGAGTGGGTGTAAAACTCTGCCAAACTTGAATGGCAGCACCTTACACTTGCGTTACACAGGTGCATCCAGCTACAGCAGGTGCAAGGCAGTGGATAATCAAGCTCATCATTATACTCTGGATGCTGTTATGTTGTGATTTGCATTGTGATTACAACCCTGGTGCTACAAGAATTATTTTAAAGCATTTATTGAGCTTTGCAGACATTTGTTTAAGGATTTTGCTAGTAGCTCAAGTACGGTGCCTCGTTTATTTGTGCCTCTGCTGACAATCGGATGACACTGAGGCTGTGTCTACACAAGAAATCTTACGGCGGCATAGCTGTACCGATGCAGCTGCGCTGTTCTGAGATCTCTCGTGTAGCTGCTGTATGGCAACAGCGAGAGCACTCCCGTTGACATAATTAAACCACCACCAGCAAGCAGAGGAGAAGCTCTCCCGCCGACATAACGCTGTGCACACTACCACTTATGCCGGCAAAACTTATGTCGCTCAGGGATGTGTTTTTTCACACTGCAGAGCAACATAAGTTTTGCAGACATAGGTGGTAGTGTAGATATGGCCTGAGACACAATAAATCAGAGGTTTTCAAACTGTCGGGTGTGTCCCTTGGGGGGGGAGTGTAAGAATGTTTGGGGGGCCCAGCAGCGATGCCAGGCGGCTCTGGATTCAGCCCAGTGCCGTGGGACTTAGGGCGGGAGTACCACCTCTACCCTCTGACTCGCCTCTTTTTGTCTGGTTTGGGGAAGCGCAAACAAAAATTGTAATTCAAAGGAGGTGCGGGGGTTGGCTCAAAAAGTTTGAGATACACTGCCATAAATAGTGCAAAGTACTGAAGTTTTAACTGAATGGAGAAATTTTTACAATAGATCACTACCAAATATCTTAATATTCATTCCTATGGGACTTAAGTAGTAGCTGATGTAACTTTTAAGCATGGACAAATAGTAATTGTAAGAGCATGCTGGAACAGCATTGAATTGTCATAGTTACTAGGGAGTGATTTAATTGTTGTTACAAAGGTTGTCAGTCTATAGATATAGCTCCTAGAATTTTCAGCACTTTTACTCACCAACCTTGTTAAACTACCTCAAACTTTTTGTTAGCTTTGATCTTGAAGAGTATGAAGTCAAGGGATTCACCTACTTAAACATCTCTAAAACCACTAGGGGAAAATACACAGATGGACCATTAGATTGATGGGCTTGGAACTGCTGGCATGTCTTGACAGTCTTATTTCCATCTGATCCCATGATGGATGCTTGCACAGTGGCTTGTTAGGAGTTCACTTGGTTGCCATGGGGGTGAAAACTAGCCTCGCTCTTCTTGTGTTGCCTTGCAAAAACCCTTTTAAATTTCTCTTGCAGGCTTGCAAAAATTTCTTTGGTAGGGTTATAATTTTCTTGTAGCAGATGCAGAAGTTTTTCCCTTGTTTTGAATGTGATCAGTAGAATAATTATTATTTATTGTTAAGCATTAACTGCTAACCGGTGTATAAGACCCAAAGGAGGACACTGTCCCTTCCCCAAGTCTTCCACAATCTAGGTGGGCGGGCAGACAGATGACATAGTGAACAGGGGTGCCCTAGAAGATGCTTGTTTTAAGACGCAAAGCTGTGAGCCAGTAGGAAGTTGAGGGTGCTCAGCACCTTTCTGATTCAGGCTACTGAGCATAGGTTGTTTGTTGTTGTTGGGGTGTGTGTGTGTGTGAGTGAGTGATTTTTGTAGCCTGTGACAGCATATTTCCTGACATGGATTGTCACTGTGGACTTTGCAGAAGTGGATACTAATATCTAAATTGTATCATAAAAGTTGGGTTATTGCTGATTATGTACTATATAGATTGTATTACTTTTAAACCAACCTTTGTACTTTTGGATAATTTAATTATTATACCCAGATGTACAGACACTCTTTTTTTTAACCTATGTACAGTAACTCCTCACTTAACGTCCTCCCACTTAACGTTGTTTCAAAGTTATGTCACTGCTCAATTAGGGAACATGCTCGTTTAAAGTTGTGCAATGCTCCCTTATAATGTTGTTTGGCTGCCTGCTCTGTACACTGCATGTAAGATGTTGTGGAAGAGCAATGACTTTACAAGGGAGCATTTCACAAATTCCTCTTCTCTGCCTCCTCCCCCTCCCTCACAGCGCTTCCCCCACCGCCAAACAGCTGTTTGGTGATGCTTAGGACTTTCTGGGAGGGAGGGGAAGGAGCGAGGAAGTGCCACATCTCCACTCTTCCCCCTCCCTCCCAGAAAGTCCTAAGCCTGCCAAACAATTGTTTGGCGGTGCTAAGGACTTTCTGGGGGCGGGGAAGGAGCGGGCATGCAGTGTGCTCCGGAGAGGAGGTGGAGTGGGGGTGGGAAGAGGTGGGCCTGGAGTGGAGCAGGGATAGGAAGAGATGGGCCTGGAGCATCCCCCAGCAAAGTCGGCACCTGTTCTTCTCCGGGTAAGCTGCCACTGCTGCTGTGAAGGTGCTTCCTAGTGTCATAGAATCATAGAATATCAGGGTTGGAAGGGACCCCAGAAGGTCATCTAGTCCAACCCCCTGCTCGAAGCAGGACCAATTCCCAGTTAAATCATCCCAGCCAGGGCTTTGTCAAGCCTGACCTTAAAAACCTCTAAGGAAGGAGATTCTACCACCTCCCTAGGTAATGCATTCCAGTGTTTCACCACCCTCTTAGTAAAAAAGTTTTTCCTAATATCCAATCTAAACCTCCCCCACTGCAACTTGAGACCATTACTCCTCGTTCTGTCATCTGCTACCATTGAGAACAGTCTAGAGCCATCCTCTTTGGAACCCCCTTTCAGGTAGTTGAAAGCAGCTATCAAATCCCCCCTCATTCTTCTCTTCTGCAGGATAAACAATCCCAGCTCCCTCAGCCTCTCCTCATAAGTCATGTGTTCCAGACCCCTAATCATTTTTGTTGCCCTTCACTGGACTCTCTCCAATTTATCCACATCCTTCTTGTAGTGTGGGGCCCAAAACTGGACACAGTACTCCAGATGAGGCCTCACCAATGTCGAATAGAGGGGAACGATCACGTCCCTCGATCTGCTCGCTATGCCCCTACTTATACATCCCAAAATGCCATTGGCCTTGCCTGCAGCGGGCTATGCCTGTGTGGGATAAGCAAGGGGCATTTCCCAACTACAGTACGGTACTGTACAGTATATAATGCCTTTTGTCTGCCCCCCAAAAATTTCCTTGGAACCTAACCCCCTGCATTTACATTAAATCTTATGGGAAAATTGGATTAGTTTAACATCGTTTCACTTAAAGTTGCATTTTTCGGGAACATAAGTACAACGTTAAGTGAGGAGTTACTGTATTATATAATTTTAATATTAGCTTAATAAAATTTCTAAATCTGTAAAGAGAGATTTGAACAAGAGGTTGAATGATGGACAAAATCTGACTATTGGGTTCAGAAAGAAGTTTTAAAAAGTTGATTGGGTATTTGCCTACCCATTCAAGTCAGTCTGTTGCCCATCTTTAAAGGCAGGGAGACCTGCTTCTTGCAGAGTTGGATCAAATAGCCACTCCTTCCATGTGGCAACATCTTTCATTTAAAATGAAGACTGATTAAGCTAAACAGAAAGAAAGTGTGGCTTTCCTGCTATTATATACCAGGTTACCAAATTAGATCACAGGGAATGCTGATGAAACTAATTGGAGACCCTCGTTAGAGGGTAAGAGTATAGGTCTGGGATTTATTAATCTGGTACTGGAGTCAGAACACACTCACACAATGGGACCAGTCATGTCAGTAAAGTCACTTCTGGGATGAATGTTTACAGGCCTGAGCCCCTGGTCGCTGTTTTAGAAGAGGCTGCTTGTTAAGAAAGGGAGCTGAGGTTAGGTTAACAGTAGAAAAAAGCTAACCAAGCACCTTGGAGAGATTTCTGTACAAAGCTGAGTTCTGTAGGACTCTTATAGTCTAATCTGATGGGGCCTCTGTGCATTTGCATTTATATTAAGTCTTTACCACATAGGCTTTTTTGTAAGGCTGCGTTTTAGCCAGCATGATCGGGGTTTTTGATTTTGAGTAATTTCTGCAAAACAATTTGGTTTTGACTTATTTTGCGCTACAGGCGATAACGGGCCACCAAGGAGGCGGCTTGGACTATTGAACGGTTGGAAAACCTACTAGTTTATAGTGTAATTCGATATGAAAGCATATCTCCTTACTAAGCCGAATGAAGAAAATTCAGTTGTTATCCTCCTTGCACAGTATACAAGTTCCTTCCATTTTTCATGCTTGAGTGAGTTGTTGTGCTTCGCTAATACATTCAAGAAATCCCCAGAGCTTTTGTGTAACCATGGAAAAGGACAAGCAGAAGAGATATCAAATAAAATCAGTCTCTAAGTATTCCTGTAAATGGTTCCATATCAAACACCACACTTCTCTGTCCACAAAATTTCAGACCATTTGGAAATTCATAGAATCATAGAAGGTTAGGGTTGGAAGGGACCTCAGGAGGTCATGCTCAGCAATCATAAGCCTTTAAATGAGTCTGCCTCTGGCTGGTGTGAAATCTTAGTTTTTAATATCAAGGAGACAACATCTGAAGTGGTGGGTTACCGACAATAATTTTCATGCTCCAGGCTGCAGCGTTTTTAGACTAGTCAAAAATTCAAAGATCAAGTAGAACATCCTGGCTTATTTTTAAGGCAAGGTTTACACTAGAAAAGGTTTGTGATACAGATATCCCAGCAAACTCTCCTAGTATAGATGTAGCTTATATTGACATTAAAGTGCTTTTGCTGGCATAACTGCAGCCACACTAGGGCTTTTGCCAGTATAGAAATGTTTTGAAAAAGAAAATGGTAGCTGCTGCTCTTTTATGTAGTGATAGAACCTATAAAGGCTTCAGTCAGCCCCCCATTGTGCTCGCTCATGTACCTGTGAATAAAATAAAGACATTCTGTGACCCGAAGAGTTTGCAGTCTAGGGCTATGACAGTTTGCAATAGGTGGATAAGCAGACACATGGGAGTGGTGGATGGTGGAACAGTAGAGAGGGTCTGGGTATGTCTGGACAAATTAGTTGCCTCAGTGGACAAAGTAGTTGCAAGTGGCTGCCAGTGTCAGTCAGTGGTGAGTTGTAGGCATCATGGCAGAGGTAGATATTTAAGGAGGCCCTGAGGAGAGGAGAAGGCAGTGACTCTATGAATTTTGATGGGACATTCTTCCCAAGCGTAAGGGGCATTTGTTGCCATGAGCGATAAGAACAGGTGGCCTTAAGTGGACTGTGACTCAGTAAGCAATTTCTTATTTTTCATTCTTCAGGAAAGAACTTGAAATTTCTCTCTCATACGCAGGACTGGAAAGGACCTTTTGGGTCATCAAGTCCAGTCCCCTGCTGTCACAGGTAACCCTGTCATATAATCCCATTCATGAATTTATCAAACTGCATCTTAACACTGGTTAGGTTGTTTGCCCCTACTATTCAGGCTATTCCGGAACCTCCCTCTTCTGATGATTGGAAACCTTCTAATTTCCAGGCTAATTCTGATTCTGATCCAATCCACCATGTTAATAAGGAGTAACACTAGCACAGTTAATGGTGTAAAACTGCTGTGAGAGAAGTCAGGCTCTCAGCATTCTTTCTGGCATCAAATTTTGTTCTTTCTGGCATCTATTTTTAAGGCCATCCTAACAAATGTCTTCCTCCTCCTTTTACAGTTCATTGTGAAATGTCAGTCTGTAAAAAGTTTTGTTTTTTGCTAGGTGCCTGTCTTTTGTGGGATGCAATTTCGGAACAGAAATCCTGACACTTGCTTCTAATTTGACTCACACCAGCTTTACATCAGTGTGAACCCATTGACCTCAATGGAGCTACTTCTGCTTTGCTGTGTTGCCCAGGTAGACGGTGCAATTTCTTGTGGATGTGAAAGCTGTTGCATCAGTTCAGAGATTAGCAATTGTATGTAAAACATGAATGTTGACCCTACCAAGGTCCTGATCCTGCAAGCTGATCTGGAGGGCAGAACTCCGTATCCCTATGGAGCCCCAATGACGTTGTCCAGGCTCTGCTGGAAAAAAGATCTGTGTGCGCAAATTAGTTTGCAGGACTGGAACCACAGATAGGTGCTCATCACTTTATTAATAATGTAGATTTAACAACAGTGAAGAGCCCAGTGCAGAAGCACTGAGCACTCTAGAGATAATTACATTTATAATTCCCCCCAGCAGCAATAAATAATAACAAATAAAATCAGTTCAGCCCACAGCATCAAATAATTGGTGGGAGATAAAAAATTATTTCAGCCAGCCAATAAATGTAAAAACAAAATAAAACAAAAGTACCCTCTCTCCCCTCATGAACATGCTTTCATCTTTCTTCCAAACCCTTGGAGCATGCCTGGAAGATCATCAAGTCAGGCTGTTTCATCCCAAGGAGGAAGCAAGTTCTAGTGTCCTAGGACCATCCCAGAGAACACCCAGCCCGTTGATTTTTCTCCTTTATTAGCAGTCTGTATCTTTGGCCAGTATGTCATAGTGAGAAAAGTGATCTCTCTGATAGGCGGATCCCAGGATGATGATGATGATGATATTTGTATTATCATAGCACCTAGCAGACCTAGTCAGGGACCAGGATCCCATGGTGCATGGCACTGCACAAACACAGAACAAAAAGCTGTACCTGACCCCAGGAGCTTACAGTCTAAGTATAGGACAAGAGACCAGCAGATGGACAAGGATGGATGGGGGAGTACTAGGAAACAATGAGACAATATTGGTGATCAGAAGTGGTCTCATCGCACCCAAGCAGCCTAACTGCTGTTAATTTTTTTTGTAGGTGTGACACCAAAGGAGAGTTTTAAGGAGAGGTTGTGAAGAAAGATAATGAGGTTGCTTTACAGATGGTTACCCGAAGCTCTTCCCAACCAGGAAGGGCAGCATAAGAGAAGTAAATGGGTGATGGAGGCTGACATCATTGGCCAGTTGGAGGTGGGAGTAGACCTTTTGATATAGAATGAGAGAGGATAGGAAGGGGGGGATGAGACAAGTAGCTTATATTTGGAGTAGAGATGGGGCAGCTAGTGAAGGAATGTAAAATGAGGCGTGATGGGGCTACAGTGACGGGCTAGGAAAATGATCTTAACAGTAGCTTTCTGAATGGATGTGAGCTGGGCAAGATTGCATATGTCAAGGGCAGAGAAGGATGTCGCAGAAATTGAGATGCAAGACAATGAGAGCCTGGATGAGAGTTTTAGTTGTGTGGACGGACAGGAAAGGGAGTATATTAAAGATTTTAGGCAGAAAGAATTGGCAAGTTTTAGATGTAGCCTGGGTGTGAGGACCTAGCAAGAGTTCCGAGTCAAAGATACTTAGAGGCCGGAGTGACAGGCAGGATAGTGTTGCTGTCTATGGTGATCAAGAAAGGAGGGTGTCAGCAAGGCTTGTGGAGGAGAGATTTAGGGCCCTGGAGGTCATGGCCAACACCTTAAACTCTACCTGGAGAACTATAGAAAGCCAGTGCAGATACTGCAGCACTGGTGTCTTTTTGCAGGACTGGGCCCATTTCATTTATGTCTTTATCTTTAGAGCATGTTGTTTTGTTGGATTAGCAGAAAAAACTTTTTACAGTGTTCTGATGTGTGAAATCTAACGAGTTCATGCCTTACATGCTCTCTGTGCTAAAGATAGAATGTTGTTTCTCCAGAACATATTCACTTTCTGTCTTATTTGAACAGAAGCTGTTCAAACACTCTTCTAGTGGTGTTTCGAGCAACTTCAGGCATAGTGTGGAGGTTCAGACTACATTGTCACGCTTCCAAAACATTTTTCAATGCCTTGCACGCTGCAAACAAAATGCATTGAATGTGTAACTCATGATTGGACCCTCAGAAGTTGTTTACACTTGTCATTTGGTTGAAAGTTTACAAAATGGCCTATGTCTAGACTAGGAAAATGTGCTTTAAAGCATGTTGGCTAACATAACTAATATGAACGTGTTCTCAAATATGAACCTGTATGTAGCATAGTACAAGGTTTAATGTGTTAGCTGATCATGGTCAATCCGAAGTTCCCCCAGGGTTAACTATAACCTCTATTAATACATTTTTAAATGTCACAGTCTCTAAGGTAAGTGCTAGAGAAGTAAGTGTAGGTGTTCAAAACCTTAGCCTGTTTTCCAGCACCACTCATTTTCCTGGGTTAGACAAGACCAGTGGAGAAATATACAGTGTTGAAAGTATCTCTGCTGACACACAAAATATAAACAGTGCACAAGTGTTTTAAACATCAGAACTGGGGTGTGGGGGGGAAGCTACTACAATTTTGACCATTTAGACCCTGATCTAGCAAGGCGCTTAAGTATGTGTGTAACTTTAAACATGAGTAGTCTCACTGAAGTCACTTAGATCATCCATGTACTTAAGTGCTTTGCTGGATCGAGGTCTTAGTTCTAAGTTTGTCATAATTCTGACCTTAAGATCAGGCCACCCATTACATTTTTTTACTTTTGTTCTATTCATCAAGAAAAAAAATCAATTTGTGTCTTTCCGGAGCCTCCTTCCCCCCCCACCCCAATTCAATTACGCTATTTTACAGGAGGCTGTGTTATAGATGCTTTTTTGTGAGTGATCATAATGCGTTTCTGGCATTTGCTGTAACTCGGGCATTTCCCTTTGTCACTTAGCAGTGTATATGTGTAAGCAATAGAGGAGATGAGTATATACTTTGGTCCTTTAAAAAAAGTAATCTTTGTTCTCTTACTACAAATTGAGTTGCATCGATAATAGATTTGTCGTGTACCCTGTTTTTCAAGCAGTGTCACATCTCATTTAAATAACAGGCTCTGAAGCACCTGCTACTGCCTTGAGCAGCAATGGTAGGGGAGGAAAGACTATGATACTAAATTTTGTTTTTTATTCAGCACCTTTGATGCAGGGTTCAGTATACAGGCTCTGGGGAGAACGATTCAAAAGACTCTTTTGACCACCTGAAATCTCCCCCCAGTAAAATAGATACCTCCCCACTATAAACCACGTGGCTCATTAATACATGATCTAGGCAGCTGTCAACATCAAACCAGAGCATGTAAAAAACAAAATTGCACTGTGTTCAGAAAAAATGTCTGCAAAAATAGTTTAGCCTCAAGAGTGCTTGAAAAGAATAACCAAAGCTGATGCTTCACTATGGACTATCACAGACAGGACAAAAAGCACGGGGTTTTTTTTTAAGCCAATAAATTAGCAAGCAGTTGCAGAATTTTAACCAACGACCATATCACTCTGTATTTCAGGCAGGTCGTCTCTTAACAATATGTAGCAACAGTTTCCACAGGAACTGCACTCTTTACAATAGACCCTGTTGTGGCTTGCTGCTGTGCCGCAGTCATGGAGTGTAGGTGTTCTGACACTTGCAAGTGGACCAAATCTTTCCATCTCTTGCTATGAATTTTTTCCAGTTAGTTTTTAGTTGTTCAGACCTTTTTATTGCAAAAAGATTGTTAATTAGGTGGCTGAAAATATTCATTGTAGACGTTCATCCCCAAAACCTTTCAAGCACTATTCTACTGTAAGATGAGTATTTACATCGTGAAGTATCAGTTAAGTCAGAGTGAGGACCTGATTCTGAGCTGCGGTCATTCAGCATAGCTCAATCAAGGTCAGTGGAGTTATTTCACGTTACACCAGCTGAGGATTTGGCCCTTGATTCTATAATCTTATCTATAGCTCAGTAAATGTCATACATAGTAGGAGTTGTGTGGTACTTTGTGTTTAGTTTCTGTTCTTAAGGACTTTCATATGGATATATCATATGTCAGATGCCAAAGGAGCCATACCATCTGCATTTATTTTTTAGTGTCATTAACCGGATGATCTGACATGCCACTTACAGGGCTAGATCTATGCTTGCTTATAGGCTGTTTATTACAGAACTCAGTGAATCTTAAAGCAATTAAGTTATTCAAACATCTTCCTTTAAAAGAAGATTTATGAAAATGTCCTCTAGAGACTACTCCCCTCTGGCAATGAAGTCTCTTTGGCTATAACTCTAAATTGGCATTCATAGGTTTTAAAAAAAATCATGGCATGAGAACCCCACAGTAGGAGATTGCACCTCTGAAAGAGCTGTGTCCAGTCAACTGGAAAGAGACAGAATTACGGTTAAAAGGACATGATGGTAGTGCCATCCAGATGGGGAAGCGTTCCTTCCAGGGTGGAATTTTCACTTATTCTACTAGCTAATGTTTAGGAGGCTTTTGGTTAAAAGTGTGTGTTTTTATCAAATAAAGTATTGACACCAAGACAGACTGTGGGCTGCTGTGACAAGCAGAGGGTATGACAATTCTCCTCTGAAGTATGGAGGTATGGCAATGAACACTACCCATCTTCCACTGGGGTCAAGGTGGAGCTTTGCATGTCTTGTTCCCAGACAAAAGCTCCATATTAAAGAGGAGAGCATTGGCTGCTGCACTTGGAACTTTGCAGGCTACTCCACAGTTTGGCAATGCCCGGGTTCACATAGGATGTGGATTAACAATAATAACCTTATATCCTTCAGTAGCATCAGTGTATGTTAACTCTTTGCAGTCTGCTTTGGACTTACGAAGGAATCTCACAAAACTAGGTGACTGGGCAACAAAATGGCAGGTAAAATTCAGTGTTGATAAATGCAAAGTAATGCATATTGGAAAACTATACATGCAAAATAATGGGATCCCTCCCACCTCTCAGGGTCCCAGAGCCTGGGCTCCAGCCCGAATCTGAACGTTTACACTGCAATTAAACAGCCTCTTAGCCCAAGCCCCACAAGCCCTAGTCAGTTGGCATGGGCCAGCCGCGGATTTTTAATTGCAGTGTAGACTTACCTTTTGCATCCAAGAGACAGCTCAGTTATATCATTTGAAATGTTCCTTTACCTTGAAACTGTGTTTTGGAAGGAAAAACATGGTAAATGTTACTAAATGCCAATGCACTACCTTGGGGCTTTCATTACTAACTCCAGTAATACTCCAGTAACTCCATGGAGGGTGAACAATCAGGCTCACATACGCTAGCAGACCTGCGGAAGTCTGGAGGCCCTCTTTAGCTCCTTCCCATCTGAACACAGCCACTAGAGTGGTAGCTGTGATTATAAGTTTGCAAAGGCACAATGAGATCACTCTTTTGTTGTTTTTCCTTGACTATGTAACCGTGATCCCAGAGTTGATGGTACTAAAAATTGCCTGAGGGCCTTGACACTAGTTTCTTATTGTACATCTTAACTTTTGAGGTTCCATGAATGTTTTAAAACTAATCTTTGCTGTAGAAATATGGAGCATAATGTCATTATTTAAAGTTTTCCATGTAGAAGATCTTTTTTAGGTGTCAATCTCTTACAACTACTTCTCTGATTTAACTTTTTAAAAAATAAAGAAAGTAGACAGAAATTAAGTAGAATAGAAATAGCAGGTTTCCGTACATGGCACAATGGAGCTCATGGATGTTGTCAATTGAATATTGAATCCTATGCTACATTCTGGTTACTGAATAAAGACTCAGCTGTGTCTCTTAGAGCCAGACCTAATGTGATTAGGACACCCAAATGAGTGGCAACATCTGTAGGCATTATATCTATAGACTAGGAGCAAAAATAAACCCCCCCAGGAATGCTGGGGGAGTACACTCCTTGGTATTCCATCTTTGGAAACACCTTGTCTAAGAGGCTAGATGGACAAAAGTTGCTACAGCTTTAACAATATGTTCTTGAGGACTGTCAAGGAGATACCATAGTGCAGCTTCAAGATATGGTAAAAGGACGAGGAGTCAAAATACAGACTATCCCGTAATATAGTTAAATGCCAGAAAACTGGCAGTAGAGAAAGAATGTAATTAAGCCATGACCTGCCAAGAATCACATGAGCACAAATGATTAGACCTCTCCATGTTGTCATAGCCCATATTATCAGCTAGACGTTAATCCAGCATCAGATAGAGATAGCAATTGGTTGCTCCCTTTTAGATACCTAGCTAGCTGAGGGGAGGTTTTAATAATGTAGTTAGGCTTTTAAATGGGTGCAGATCTGAATTGCATATGCAATGTCATTGACAGTTTCTGAATACATAGACCTCTATGCGTCTCCTCTGTCATGTGAAACCCCCACTTTTGCCAAAACTATTAATTTGTACACAAAATCCCCTATCCCCAGAGGATTGCAACACTGATAGATTTTCAGATAATACAACTAGAGCAGCATTTTGTAATGTTTAGGAAGAGAGAGGTTTGCATTTATTTTCGAGGAGGAAAGAGTAATTTTACCCCTCAGGCTTTGGGGGATTCTATGGAATCAAAAAGTGTATTGTATTCTTTGATATTGCAGGCCCCTTGCAATTGTAAGGCATTATGGCTTGGCAGATAGGATTCTGGCTTGGGTCTCAAGAGACCTAGGTTCTGTTCCTCTGTCTGCTACCAGCCTGCCTGCTGGGTGACCTTAAGCAAGTCTCTTTGCCTCAGTTTCCCTATCTGTAAAATTGGGATTATGAGATTTTCGTCCTTTGTACTGCACTTTGAGTTCTATGGCTGAAAAGCACAATATCAGAGGTAGATTTTGTTGTTATAACACACTGGTCTGGAAGCATAGCCTAGGCAAGTGATAATCATAGCTGACATTCATGGTCTCTGCACATATACAAACTGAATAGTTGCTATCCAAGAAATACAATTTGGAATACAATAGTGGTAGCTCATGTAATAACTGCCTGTACCTTTCCTTAAATATTCTGCTAATATTTGGGGAAATTAAATCCACCAGACACTTTTTTAAACAGAGCAGTAGTACTTTTTGCACTGTTTTAAAATGTTTCATTTTAGTTTCCACATCATGTAGCCCCCAGTTTCCTTCCTGCAAGATAAAAGCTTGTAGAGATATGTCTGTCTTGGGGGTTTTTTTTTCCTCATGCTTATCGCTGTAGGAATGAAACACTATAAATAATTTGACTTCTTCAGTAAACTGAGATATACCATGATAACCTTAATTTTGCTGTAATTAATAAGAAGGTGCTGGGCTTGGCAAAAGCCAGTCAGGTCTCTTAAACGTTACTGGAATAGCACCTTATTAGCTTAAAGGAAGACCTTTCATCTTTCTCCCTGTGACATTAACAATTTGGGAGACCAAATCTGGGGAATTCGCCGGCTTACATGTTGGTTACTGTATTTAGTGAATGTTTATTTTCTCAACTGAAGAAAACCTACTGGTCAAAAATGGAGTGGCAGCAATAGACCACAGTGAATTAAATGCAATGGCTGATTAGAAACAGCTGTATAGGCTATTTCTGAGCACTAACAGAGATTTGTATAAAAAGAAATCCCAACAAATTCAAGATTATACCATAACCCTGTAATTGTTACCATAATGGTCTTCCAGAATTTTGTATCAAAGAACAAAGCCACAAAAAGTACTAAGCACCCCAAGGAAATTAAGTAGGATCACAAGAGAAATGTTAGTTTTATATAAGATGTAAACATCTGCAAATAGCTTAGGACTCCATAATCACCTGAGTTACATTCACCAGAGGTAAAGGTGTATAGATCAAGGTCTTATTTCTCCAGTCTTTCCTTGCTATAAATCCATGGGTAGCAATGGCGGTTAACAAGCACAAGACGTCCAACGCCATAGAAGCAATGTCTTGTACCAAAGGCCTTGATACAGTCCTCGTTGCTCAATGTAAGCTTTAAAGTTGTGAGTGACTTCTAGGTTTGCTCAGATGTGCTATTAAAGCTCAATTCAAGCCAAAGGAGAGTGCCTCAAGGCCAAGAACCCTTTTTTATCGCTGCTCCTCCTAGTACTCTTTCTCCATTTATTTCTGCAGTTTCCTCTGGAGCCAAATGAACACGCTTTCTGTTTCTTCCCAGACAGAAAGTCAAAGGGTCAACCCTTCAATGGGGCATGGAGGAAAATAGGCCTTTATTTGGGATGAGCTGTTTCTGAGAACTTTGGGTAGCCCTAAACCCAAACTTCATCCACAAACCCATACACTTCCTTCCACAAAATGATCTGGCACAGGCTTTGCAGTGCTGTTTTAGTACTGAGAAACACCACAAATGTACTTTTTTCTTGTGGTATTTCAATTGTTTCTGTTCTGGAAAGTCTGCCCACATGCCAGTTGTCTGTATTTTCTTTTAATTATTTATTTACTTTATTTAGTTTTTGATTGGAAATAGCGAGTGTAGCAATTTCCTGGTTTTTCTGCCAATGTATACTGAGCTAATCAAGATACATTCCAAAACCAGATAGTCATTTCTGAAACTCTTGGGGGGGAAACGGGGAAGTGAGCGGGTGTGTGTCTTTTTAATGAAGAGGGGTGAGGTTTCAACAGTTGCACAAGCCATTGGATATTCATGTCTTTCTCTTGTTAAGTGTTGAGTCTCCCTTCCCTTACTAAACAATTAGCCAGCAGAGTTTCTTGACTAACCACCACTGTCTGCAAGAGAAATCAAATTGAGTCTGCCTTTGTCAAAGCCCCTGGAAGTTCTGTCACAAGAACAAATACTCTGGGCCTACTTTCAGACAAGTGTGCATGCAATGGCATGTGCAGTTGTTTTGCAAGCACACTTACAGTGATTGCACATGCAAATGGGGTAATCATATACACATGGTAACAGTGATGGGATGTTTTGGGGTTTCTTTTTGGTAACAGTGTGTGTGAATGTCTGAAAATGGAGCCCTGTATTTCCAAAACTTCAATTCTGTGGTCCTGTGGCTTTCTCAGTTTTCACTCATTTGGAAGTTTTAATGATCCCATGATCCCTATTTGAAAAGAGGAGGAGAAACCACATATCCAGTAGTGGACTATGCACAGTGGTATTTGATGCGCTTTCTCTCATAACAAAATGAGTTCTGATATGAAAAGTTGTATGCAGATTTAGCTCCATTTCCCTGCACAATCACCAAATTCCCATGATCTGATTCACCAGTAGCGCAAAGCAGCCTTATCCCAATCATTCTGTCCACTGAAGATTTCCCCTGCAATGATTTAGAGAGCCACGATAGCCCATGATATGCCACCCTCCAGCTGTAGTGTAGTTTAAGAGGTTTGGGAGTATGACTCGGCTCTCTCTGCACTTGGCTGCTATAATGATCCCTGGGAGCCATTGATGGCTAATGTATTGTTATGAGCTTGGTGAGACCTTGTTATAAGTTGAGTTAAAACCTCATTGAGATTGATGGGTGTGAACTCACCCTTCAATTAACATAGGGGCTTATGCTTCTAGTTAAGATAAAAGGGATGTGTGAACCCGCCCAGGAACTTTGGGTTGAGTATTGTTTTAGGTGGGGCGTACATATGTATATATATGTGCACGTGCTTGTGGGAAGAGTGTTCATACAAAAACTGAGAACGGACAAGAACACAATGAGAGGAAGAGGGAAGGAGAAGCTTTTAAGCACAGTGTGACCCTGGAAGAAGCTAAAGAGCAAGTTCTTGGTTCCTTCTGCACTGAGACACAGGACTTCGTACATTCTTGTAAATCCACAAGACTGCATCAAAGAAAATGCCAGACTCCATCAATTTTTACTTCCAGCTGGAATATCCCTAAAACCCTGTACTTTGACTAATGACCTGGGTCAAAAAAGGGGAACAGAATGTTATAACTTTCAGCCAGACGATGCCTTCAAAATTACAGGTGCAAAGATGGTTAAAGCCTCCATTATGTGCAGCCCTCTTCTCTGAGTCCCATCCTGTGGGATTTTCCATAGCAGGGGATCGTTTGAGTCAATAGTATGTTAGGCTCATCTGCAGTCTTCTGTCAAATATAAAGTGTGAGGGAGAGCTACATGTTCCATTAGCTGAACACTGAACATTGCTCTTTCCCCAGTTGAATGGTGTAAGAAATGTTTCCCACAGCGGTGTAACGCTGCGCTGCTTGAATTCAGTAGCCACATAGGGCAGGAAGTCGCACTCACTAGCGTGACTGAGCCCAGGCAATAACACCGAATTCTGTGGTAAAACGCCCACCCTGTGTAGTGCTTAAAAAGTTTGATGACGAGACAGCAGGAAGCGTATGTGGCCATCTAACACTTCTCCCCGACATGCCCTTTACCATGAAATCAGAAAAACACCATTAACTTGAGAGAGTTAAGAGATCCAGGACCAGATTTTCAAAAGAGCTCGTCTTCCCTTTATGCACCTAACTGACTGCCAGATTTTCAAAACTCCTCTTCCTGCAGCTCCCAGTATGATGCTTTTGGGCAGATTTTCAAAATTGCTTTGCACCCAACATGCTGCACCCTTTTGAAAATTTGACCCTGTTTGTGGGTGCTGAGCTCTTGGGAAAGTCTGGACCCTTGTTGCCTTTCTTCTTGGCCTTTTTTTTTTTTTTTTCCACTCAGTGAGTCACATTTAGCATGCTCCAGATATAGAAAGGTGATCTCCCCAAAACAGTCTCATCCTTGGTGACAAAAGACGGTTCAGGGGTTAGGGCACTAGCCTAGGGCTCATGAGATCTGGGTGCAAGTCCCTGTTCTGAAACAAACTCCTGTGTGCTCCTGGGCGCGTCACTTAGTCTGTCTTTCTACCTCAGTTCTACATTTGTAAAATGACATTTCCCTACCTAACATGGGTGTTATGAGGACAAATACGTTAAAGACTGTGAGGTACTTAGATACTATGGTAATAAGAATATATGTGTATGATCTACAGTAAGACTGTAGTTTGGGTTTTGATTAGTTTTTCTATTTTTATTTAATCAATTCAGGAATAAGTGGACAATAGTCCCCAAAGAAAGGGACAATAGATATTGATTTTTGTTTTCATATACACTCCCTGTGTAGTTTATATTTTCAGAGTACCTAATCCAGATTCTTCTATTAAACCACAATAGGGCATTCTACTACAGAAACAAAAGACCAGTCACAAGGAATTCTAAATGAGGTTCTTTATTCTGGGGTGTGCAGTGCATTAGAGGTGTGGTTTTGCAAAAGCAGTCAGCATTGGCTCAACCCACTTTGACTGAAGTTAGTGGTGAAACTCCCATTTATTTAAATGGGAGGAGAATTAAGGCAATACTTTTGAAAATACTATCTTCAATGTTTTGGTTTATATGTCCCATCAAGTAGGTTTATCAACAAGTGTTTCATGAGAATAGAATGATTTTACCAGAAATCATAAAACCTTACTTGTTTCTTACTTGGGCAAAGGTCCCATTGAAGTCACTAGGGTTTTTCCGTGAGTAAAATGGACTAAAAACATTAGGTTAGTGATCGGGGTTAGCTATGTTTGATTTGTTTTAATGACCCTGTTCATGGTTGGCCTATAGCCTGTAATTTTGTAACATTACTGAAAAAGAAATCATGCTTTAAGCACCCATCCTGGAACATACATCAGAATGAAGATAAGATATTAGAGCAGTGGCTGGAATAACTGGTTATAGGAGTTACTAAACAGACTAAATACCCGCTAGTATGAATGGGGGTGAAATTCCATTAACTTTACAGTGCTATGCAAGTGGCAATGAAGTGGTTACTTTAAGATATTTTATATACATGGCAAGTTTTGACCGTAACTAAACTTGGAAGGAGGTAAATATTTTTTGAATGCTGATTTCATGATGTCCTTTTATGAGGGCCACAGTTTTGTCATCACACTGGGGATTGAACCAGGGACCTCCAGAGCTGAAAGCATGAGTAGCTACAGCCTGAGCTGAAGTGTCCTGGCTTTTTGGCTGGGGCTGTAACAGACACATTCTCTGTGGACTGGGCACAAAGGGAGAATGTAATGGTTAAGGCCCTTTGTTATCAGCATCTAATGATTTTTTTTACCATGAAAAATCCCCTCCCCACCTTTTTTTAAAGCCAATATTTGGGTTTTACCAATTTTTTTCCACCCACATTTTGGCAGTTTTGGGACCCAAGAATTTTTTGCAGGGGAAGCAGATAAGGCTGTGCTGAAGGGCCAGCAGAGTCCAAAGGGGTCTCTGTCCAAGAGGGGGTGTGAGTCAGTACTCACAGGTTGCAGCCTTCCCTCCTCTTGTGACCTTGGCCCTTCAGTGTGGCCCCATTTGCTTCCTCTCTGCAGTAGGAGAGTGAGAAGGGCAGGGAGCTGCGTCCTGGCAGCCAAGGCTGCCCAACTGCTGCAGGGGGCAGAAGGCTTCTTCACCTGCTAAATGGTGAGTACCCGTCCCCATGATTAGCGGGTGCCACACCCCCTTGCCTGGTGCTTTTTGGTTTTGTTTTTTATTGATTCTCTCTTCCCCCCCCATTTTAAAAACTTTTAAATAAACCCCCAGAAATTAATAAAAAACCACCAACCCAGCTCAAAACAAATAAAAACCGAAAAAGGGCCTTACTAATGGGTTACACTACCATTTGTGAATGGGGAAAGCAGCAAGTTAATCCATTTTTGTAGGCTTGTTGGCATAACTGCTAATTACATACCCTTTTTCTGACAAACAAACAGTTTCAGCCTACTGAAGTACTTTAACATTAGAAATGCCATGCCTGCCATATGACAGTCCAGAGAATTCAGTCTCAGATGCTTCATGGGGTGTGCAGCTGTGTCAGTCCTTGAAATTAATGGTGAAAAAAGAATGAGTAATCTAGATGTGTCATGATGGAGGAACAGCCAGGCCAAACCTGAGTGGTGGTGTGACCCTGTGCGCCAGGTCACAACGCCCTGAGCAAGGAGCTGGGCCCAGCCCCGGAGACAGGAACAACTGCTGCGGAGTGAGAACTGGGTGAGCTTGTTCTCCAGTCCTCCTCCTGTCCCTTCCCCAGGTCTCTTCTTTGCCCCAGGCCTGCAACCCACCTACAACCTTCCCGGGAAAGACCTGCCATTTGGGAAACACTGTGTTAGGGTGAAAGTCAGAGAGTTGTCCCTATTCATTGAATCTCATTTCTGCGGGAATTCGTATTCGTGGCATAAAGACTATTAAACATTCCTCCTTTGTATTCCAGAGGTTCGGTTTGCTCACACTGCTCTCAGATTTAGACAGAAACTGGCAGGCAGATAATGGAAATTAAGGCCTCCATCTAGGTTTTCTCCTCATCCTTCTTTTCTCAGCCATGGTGAAATATTCATGGAAGAATGCCAAGCTCTGTCTCAGAAGCTGACTGGCAGTACCTGCTCTTCAGGTTTAGTGGATGCTTCGGATGGGTGTTGATGTGTTGCCCGAGAGATTTTCCTCCTTGGAGATTGTTTTCCTAGCCTCTACCTCTGATGATTCATACCTGACTAGTTTCTATTATGTACATGAAGATCTGTGACTGAAGAATCCTTCGTTTCGGTCTCTCCGCTTCCTTGTATTAATTGACTTCTAAACTCAGACTTTGGAGAAGAGGCGTTAGTAACTTCTGTCTGATTTTCAGTATAAAGATTTTAATATGAATCTGAGTGATGCCAGTCTCCAACTTTACCTGGAGGTAGTAGGTAAAATACTAATTTGAGGACAGCACCTGTGGGGTGCTGAACACCTTTCTCTCCCACTGAAGTCATTTGGAACTAAGGGCACTAAGCACCTTCCAAGATTGGGCTTTGTGTGAGTAGCTCTGCTTACAGAATAGAGTATAAAGCCCTATTTAGTTTTATATAGTGCCTTTACTGTCAAAGCAATATGTTATATTATGGGAGTGAGGTGACACCGTAGCTAAACAAGACAGGCCTTAGGGTTCTCAACAGCAGCACACGCAGTATTTTCAAGGCTGTGATTCAGCAAAGCACTCAAGCACATGCTCAGCTTTAAGTTACACCAAGTTAGAACAGGTACTTAAGTGCATTTTGAATCCGGGCCGAAGTGCTGTACTGCACCTATTTTCATACAAGGGTAATTTGGCTAGGTCACCTGGCATTATCCCGTCCTCATTTTGTAAAGTGGCATAGGATTTTTAATCTCTATCATAGATACTAGAGATGGAAAAGTCCGATAAGTTGGCTAATAATAGGCTGACAGACATTCACCGCCCTACCAGTGCCCAGGTTTGTTAACTTTCTGGGAACTCTTCCAAAAAAAAATTTCCCCCTCTGCCCCCAACAGTTTGAGGAAGGAGTGGATTGAAGATTACAATGTGGCCAGGTGGGTTTACTGTTTAGTATTATGTGAGCAAGTATTATGTTATGCACATGAATAAGTAATATGATGTTATCATGCAGGCAGTCATACTGCATGTCTTGAGTTTGGTTTGTATTGTATAGTTAATGTTGTGAGGCACGTACAGGTGAGCATAGGAAATCAGTATAAATGGAACGAGAAAATTAAGACTATATTTTTGTAGTTGAGCCAATGCAGGATTATTCCATGTTGTCCATTTCCCACTCTAATTTTAAATGTTCCAAGCGTTGTCCCACCACTTCCCTATGGAAACTATTCTGTAGCCCAATGATCTTGCTGTCAGTGAAATTTCTCTGCTATTCAACCTGAATGCTCTCTCTGACTGTCCCTTCACTTCTCCTACCTATACCCTCTTGCTTTACCCTAAATAATGCTCCGCACTCCAAATATCTCTTGCTCATCTCTTGGACAAATTATACAGGGTTCTCCATACGCGTTTCGTCCAGCCCCCAGATTATATTGTTGTGCTTCTTTGTGCTTCCTGGAAATAATTTGTGGAGAGAGATCTGTATCAACTCCACCTTCCCAAAAGAATCTGATTAATCTCATCTGCTCTTGCTTTTAATAATTTCTAACGTGATAAAACTGTGACTTCTGTTTCCTCCCCTTCCATAAAAATACAATTTAAGCAACTACAATTAACTTTGGGATGAAAAGAAAGAGAACATGAGAGGCAAACTTGGTGTATGGATGGTATTTGCCTTTATATTAGTGCGGTTGTTGTAGTTACAGACTTCAATACCAGTTGTAAGGACTGGATCCTAAGTCATGGGAGTCTTGCCTGCACATAGTCCTGGCCTGGTATGCTCTGTAACCAAACATTTGCTGGATGTGGTGGCACCTTCCGTGGATTGAGGGACTGTCCCATATCAGCTGCTCCCTTTTGAAGTGCTCAAGCCCTATTATTTAAAAGAACACTGTGGGCGGGAAAAAAGTCCTATAATAAAAAATGCACATTAACAGTATATGTATATAGTTCTTTAGTGATTGACAAAATTCATCTACTTCTGTTGGATGAAAAAGGCACATTCCTGGGTCTGGTAAATAAAATGGTGGGGCTAAGTCCAGTAGAATGTTGTAGACTGCTCAGAATATGTTACCTAAGCTGCTTGTGCCTCTCAGTTTACCCTTGCTTTCATAATATCTGTAATATCAGGATGTAAAATATTCTAGATGTAGCCTCCAACACTCTTGTTTGTATGGGAGCTCACAATAATCTGAATGCAATGATTTCCTGCCTTCATCACAGCATGGTCATAAGTGTAAAGCACCCTTGAAAATCCTTCTTGAGCAATGCTTCCTTATCCTCTTCTAGGCCAGGGGGCATGTGATTCAAAATCATCTTTAAAAATATTGCTACCATGCACATTCCTTATGTTGTGGGGTTTCTTTTTAGATGTATTAAAATTTGAGTGTTTTGTATGTGAGCATTTTACTCAAGACAAGGAACTGGAAACACTAGAAAGGGAAGTTTCTCTAACTACATTCTCAAGGTGCGATAATTTATATTCCCTAAGCTCTTCCCCTTTTTTTATTGAAACCCTTTATGGCGTCCAGGAGGAGAGGCAAAGTACAGTTTCTATATTGCCCTTTGTCCATAGTATGTACATGCCTTGCATCAAGCTGTGATGATGATGAATTAAATGAGAGCCTGGTCTACATTAGAATAGTTATAGAGGTAAAATTACATTGGTAAGGGGTATGATTTTTTTTTTAAACTGGTATAGTTATACCACTATAAGCCCTATGGTGGGTGCAGTTATACCAGTGTAAAGGTGCCTTATACTGATATAGTTTACTTCCTGAACTGAAATAAGCTATAACATTATAAACACTTCTATACTGGTATAACTGCGTCCATGCTGAATATAGTTAAAATAGTAAAACTTTCTAGTACAGTTCTTAGGGAACGCCTTTTACCATGCACTGAAAATTACCAGATTTAAGCTCTAGGGCCTATATCGAGGAAGGCATTTACATATGGAATCATAGACATGTAGGACTGGAAGGGACCTCAACATATCATCTAGTCCAGTCCCCTGCACTGAGGCAGAACTCAGTATTATCTAGACCATCCCTGACAGTTGTTTGTTTAACCTGTTCTTAAAGACCTCCAATGACGGAGATTCCACAACCTTCATAGGCTTAACCACTCTGACCGTTAGGAAGTTTTTCCTAATGTCTAACCTAAATCTCCCTTGCTGAAATTTAAGCCCAATGCTTCCTATCCTGTGCTCCTCTTAATAATAATGTGTACTTTGAAAACTGTTTTCATGCCTCCCCTCAGTCTTCTCTTCTCCAGAATAAACAAACCCAGTTTTTTCAGTAGGTCATGTTTTCTAGACCTTTAATCATTTTTGTTGCTGTATTCTGGACTTTCTTCTGTTTGTTCACATCTTTTTCCGAAATGTGGTGCCCAGAATTGGACACAGTACTCCTTTTGAGGCCTTATAAGTGCTGAGTAGAGTGGAAGAATTAGTTCTCGTGTCTTGCTTATAACACTCCTGCTAATATATCCCAGAATAATGTTTGCTTTTTTTGCAGCAGTATTACATTGTTGACTCATATTTAGTTTGTGATCCACTATAATCCCCAGATCTTCTTTTGCAGTACTCCTCCTTTCCCATTTTGTATTTGTGCAATTGATTATTCTTTCCTTAGTGTAGTACTTGTCATTTGTCCTTATTGAATTCCATTCTATTTATTTCAGACTATTTCTCCAGTTTGTCAAGATCATTTTGAATTCTAATCCTGTCCTCCAAAGCACTTGCTACACCTCTTAGCTTGGTACTGTCCACAAAATGTATGTGTACTCTTTGCCATTATCCAAATAATTTATGAAGATACTGAATAGAACTAGACCGAGGACAGATTTCTATGGTGTCCCACTCGATATGCCCTTCCAGCTTGACTGTGAACCATAGATAACTATGTTCTAAATACAGTTTTCCAACCAGTTGTGCACCCACCTTATAGTAGGTTCATCTAGGCTATATTTATGTAGTTTTTTATGAGGTCATGTGAGACAGTAGCGAAAGCCTTACTTGTGCACAGAGTTAAGCAAGTGAGTAGGCTGATTGACTTAAATGGGATGACTGCAGTGTGGCTGTTGATATACTTAAAATTAATTCTGTGCCTTTCTGGATTGGAGCCTCAGCGAGCAGATTCCACAGGCATTAGTTTTCTCCCGAGCGTGCCTCATCGTAGAGTTCAGTTCTAGGAGTCAAGAGCAAGAGCATCCCATGAGATTTGAACCGCTGTGACTGGACAGCTTGTCTGTCCATGTCAGGTCTCAGGCAGACTCCTTGGAATGTCGGGCTGGAGATGGATGTTAATACTCCAATTTCCTCTATCACTTCCCCTACTTAAAGTTTATAGTTTGTTTTCACCTCTTTCCATGTACCTCTGATTTGGTTCAAATGATGAATGTTATATGGGATTCTTCACAATCTTGTCAAAGGTCACCTTTAAAAAACAGCATTGCAGGTCAAAAATCCAAACTATTATTGACAATCTGATGTTTTTAATAGTTTCCTTTCACTGTAACAATTTCTTTAATGAAACCTGAAGTACAATGTATTTTAAGGTCAGAAGAGACTATTAGGATCATCTAGTTGGACCTCCTGAATAACACAGGCCACAGATTACATCCAGCAATTCCTGCATATAGCCCCATGGCTTGGTGTTAGAGCATATCTCTGGTATACAGTGCCTGGCACTCTGGATTGGGGCCTTGTGGTGCTACTGCAAAAATAATTTAAGAACTATATGATGGGGGATGAACATTATATATTTCCAGAACTCACCAGGATGTGCCATGAGAAAGTCTCAATTACAGCTAGGCCCCTCCGCATTCCAGGCTCTTGCTGGGGAAAAAACAGGGACGTTCTATGACCATGGCTGCTAAATCCTTTTACTGGATTTGACTATCCTTCAACTTTAGAATGAGGAGAAGTTTGGGGCTCTTTGATGTGGTAGAATGTCTCCTGCTGTATCTTTAAAATGAGCAATCGCGCCAATCTCCTAAAGCTGCATAGTACCTTGGCCGCACAAACCATATTTAAAGTGGAGTGCAAAACCACAAAGAGCTCATGCAGAAGCTGTTCCAAACTCCATGTTTAGTGCTTTTGTTCTGTATCAAATACTGTGTAAGGTCCATTGAAAATATATATAGGGCTAAATCCTGCAGTCTTTACTTGGGCAGAACTCTAGCGGAAGGACTAAGGCCTACTATTAAATTTCAAGAAGAGAAACAGGGAATGTTTCTCTTCTTGGATGTGGAAGTGAAAGACTGAGGCATCTTCACCTAATGAAATTAGCAGAAAAACAATGACAGATAGTGACAGATTTTGCATTTTAGATTTTACGTTTTGAAGACCCACTTAGCTCATTTTCAAGATAAAATGAAGAATTTATCCACAGAAGCTTGACCTGTCTGTTCCCAAAGGCCCATAACTCAGTTTTATTTATTTTAAACAAACTATTTAGGACAGTTGAAAGAGTGCATAGAAACCCTGTAAGATTGGAATTTAGGTCCACAGGGGACGTGACATCGTGGGAAGCGTAGTCTAGCCAGGGAACCGATCTCATAGGAGAGAACGGAGGCACAAGTGAGACAGTGGTAGCTAAGGCAGATGCATTGGTTAATGTCGACTCAAACTGACACATTCAGCTTAGATTTTCCCAGTTGAGGGTGTGGGGAAGGGTGGGATTCAGCATAATTGACACATTTTCCATCCAAAAAAACCCTTCAGTAGAAAATTCCCAAGCAACTCTGGTTAAGCTATTGTCAGGAAACAATGAGTTTCCTTGTCTTTTATTCCTTGTATGCATGTACCTGTCATTCTTTTTGTCTGTAGAGCACAATGAACTGCTGTTGGGCTGTATAAATAGCCATTGTATGCTAGCTCTCATCCTTTCTTTCACCCTCACTTTGCTCTTTTCCTCCTTTGTGGTGTCTCATATTCACTTGCTTGCACTTCTGAGTGAGAATTTTAAAAGTATTGATTATTTCTCAATGCTGGTGCCAAGATCTGGGGCATGAGAGAGGTGTGGGAATGGTGCACTTTACTGTCCCTTCCAGAATATCATTTGCTTCTTGCTTTTCTTAGTCCGGCTGTAATTAGCCTCCCTGGTAGTGGTGCTGCACCATTTCTTGGACAGTGCTAACAGAAAGTGCTAATTAATATTAACAACACAACTCAGTAGAGGGACTGACTTATCCAACACTTCTCCCATTTATAGCTGTGGGGACCACCTCTCCTACCGTTCATGGTCATGCAGCACTTATATAGTTCCTACAGCAACTGTTTAAATGCAATTTTTAAACTGCATTTTATTGCAGTTCAGCAGCTGGAGATAACGAGTAGCAGCTAGCACCACATGGTGAGCTAGAGTTCTGTGAACCGCTTGCGGCTGTCATCCAGACCACCCACCAATGGTCCTCAGACCACAGTTTGGGAACAACCATACTATTCTGTCTTCTATTCAGGCTGTTACAGCATGACCATCACTGTGGTATCTGAGCGCTTTCCAAGCGTGCCTCAAATGATGTGTGTCATGCGGGTTCATCCTTCTTTCTCTCTCCCTCTCTCCAGGGGGAAGGTTTTGTGCAGATTTTCTTTATTGGCTGGTGTGCATTGTGTTTATATTGACGAAGGAAAGCAAAGTTGAAAATATGCATTTGGCACTTGGAGCAGAAGTGGTGAATTCGGGGGTACTTTTAAAATCCTATGGGATTTGGTCTCACAGTCTTGAGCCAACCCCTGAAAACACATTGTTCTACTAGACAGTATATCAGTCCCACCTACATTTGCACAGCAAGGTGTATTTAAAACATGTCGGTCCTAGGTGTTAAACTTTGTTATCTAATGGTGGCATTAGTGGCTTGTTAAATCATTTTTTTTCCTGTCTAAAACAAGTTAAGACAAGCACAAAGACAGCTGGAAATTTATCGTGTTTAGTCATTCCTCCTGGGAGCTCTATTTTCAGAATTTTTCTTCTGCAAAGATTATCAATATACACCTGGTGTGAAGCTTGTCTTTAAATTAGCAAGGATAAAATTAGCAGAGACTTTTTATAGGTACCATGTGGCAGGCTGACTTGAACATCAGTAATTTTTAGCAAGGCTGCAATAAATGAGGTGAACTTTCAAGAAACGTTTCAAAATAAAAAATTCCTTGGCTCCTTCAGCTGGAAGGTAATGGCCTTCAACTTGATCATCATTGGAGATTGAACCTGGGACCTCCAGAACTGTTTCATGTGGCCATCTGTAGCTTGAGTTAAAGGACAGCATACCCTGGCTGGGCCGGTATGTGGATCAGGCAGACGGGGGCTTATGTTATACACAGCACTGATGTTTTTCCAGTGACTCTAAAACAAGCACAATATGAGATAATAGGGGACTAAATGAACAAACTTTTTTAATTCACCAGACTAACAGCGATACACCTTGTAGGTTCCATTCTGTCCTGATAACCTAGGGGCTTATTACCACTGAATGTGCCTGACAAATTATAATAATATTAGAGTCTATTGATTATTTCACTCACATATTTTAATGCAAGAATGAGACTGTTCAACACACTGGATTGTTAAAGAATTAAGAACCAGATTCTCCCTCCCGCACCGAGGTGGTGAGCAATTGGAGCTGAGGGTGCTCTATATTTCTGAAAATCAGGTCTAAAGAGCATAACTTACACAACTTTAAATGTTTGTCAAGTATTGGATTAATTTAACATGCAAAGAGAAGACTTTATTCTGAAGCATACTTTCTCCTCCTGTCCCCCAATCTTTTTCAGGTGGATCTGGAGCCAGAGGGAAAAGTGTTTGTGGTAATCACTCTTACAGGTAGCTTCACTGAAGGTAAGAGAAATATTTTGGCATGTTTTCAAAGACGTTTTTAAATCCATCATTGCTTAAGTTTAAGCTGTCACTCGCTAATGTACTGTAAATAGTATGGATCATAGTATTTTACATGTAAAACTCACATACCGCTGAACACTGAATATTTTATGAGTAACAAAGGTACTTTTGAAGAGACTCTTATGGACTGCTTATTCTGTATACGACATGGGCCTTTATCATTGTGATCTCTGACCAAGTGAGCTGATTCGTGCCTGATGTGGTTCATTTCTCCCAGGTTATCCTTCAAACTGATAGTTTCATTCACTTGAAATTTCCATGTGAGTACCTTTGACGGGGTGTGCCAAATATATAAATTTCTTCCTGGTAATCTTCATTCCATAATTTCATCCATCTACTTCACAAGTGCTTCTGTTTCAAGAAAGACACATAATACTGGACATCTATACGCTTCTCAGTGCAAAAGTTGCCTTTAAAAAATATTCTTCATTTGTTCTTTCCCTTCTGATTTAAATTTACTTCTATGACTACCCCTTTTGTGAAATGTTTTCAACTTTCCAGTTGTTTGTTCTGATAACAATTAAAGCATGCTCAGGTATGTATGTGAGCACAGATGACTGCTTTGCTACAGGAAGCCATGAAAGCTGGAATGCCTGCTTGGAAAAGACAAAACAGCTTCTTTCCAGCACACACATGTGCTTAAGTCGCGTTGACTTCAATAAGGTGGAAATGTGAAGGGTATGGAGCTGATCTGTAATAATTTATTAATATTTTATGTGAGGTGGTTATGGGATAGTAAATGTGTGGGCGGATTGGTTTATTGGGATGTTTACTATATGCATACACTGGTTTGGTATAGTTTAGTTTAGTTCAGTAGCAGGGCTGTTTGGAAGGCAACATAATAGCTCCAAATAAATAACCTCCCACTAAACATGTTTTGAGTCTTTGACAGACAGTGTCTGAGCTATTAGCTGGGAAGATTCTACTTCCAGGTGCCAACCAAGTTCCAAGACTTGTTTCCCCAGCGCTCAGAAGGATTGTAAACAGTCACCTGTCCAGAGTAGGGTTGCCAATTTTAGTTGGACGTATTCCTGGAGGTTTCTTCGATTAACGTAGTCTAACCTTTTATTACAATCTTTAATTCCTAGAGACTCCAGGTCAATCCTAGTCCAGAGGCAGGGGCAGCTGTCAGGCAGCTATTCCCAGGGGAGCAGACACAGACACCTGGGTGGGGGTGTGAAGGCCTTAGGCCTTCCTAAACTAACAGAGGAAATGGTTAGCTTTAGGGAAGACAGACATGGGTGTAGGCAGTGAGGAGATGCTGGAAGATCCTTATGTGTTTTGTATCTGGAAGACTCTTCCCAGTGAAAAGGATTAGGAGCTGTTTTGAGAGGAACGCTGAGCTTAATGTTGGTATTTAGATGGTCCTACAGTTGTAGGTGCTCTGTGACTCTGCACTCTGTAGGACTCCAAAGGATGCATGGCTGCTGACCCTGGGTCCCGTCCAGTTCCCGATAAAGTCAATGGAAGGATTCCCATTTACTTCAATGGGAGCTGGAGTGGGACTCATAATTTTGCTAAATAGTCTTTCAGTATCTGGCACAGGTGTTCTATTCTGTTTCTTTATCGAGACTCTGCTTTTCTCCTACTGTCCGTACATTTGCAGAGTCCCACAAAGATCTGCTGGGTTTTGTCCTGGTTTTGGTTTGAAAATCCGCATACTACTTCTCAGTGGTGTCATTTGTATTTGGCTTTTTTCTGGTGTCCCTGTTCACTAAGCCATGTGTTATTCCAGACCTTGGTCTACGCCACCTGTGAAATTATCTCATTATGTTTGTTGTACTTGATTCAGTTTCCCCCCTGCCCCCAGGAGTGCCAGAGTGGGAATTCACTTCCAGGATTAGGAATGGGGTGGTAGCTCTGCCATTCTTTGCCAGGGAAGGGAAATTTAAACACAGAACCTGCTCAGAAGATGTGCTGATTCTGCACATCACCAGGGTGCTCTGGTCCCACCTCATCCCTAGCCGCCCCCTCCCACTTTGTGGGCTGTGCCAGGTGGCTCCAGCCCTTGATAGGAGTGGGAGTTGTTCACAGCTTGCACCTTCGCTGTGGGTAGGCCTCGAGGGCCTCACAGCCTGTCTTCTCCCTGTGGAAGTCAAGGATCCAGGCTGTGAACCTGACCCACTATTGATAATCTTCTCTTAGTGGATTTGACTTTAATGAGGTATCTCATCTGCAACAAATTATTTATAAGTGAATTCATCACTTGTCACAGGAGCCGGGTGTCCCTGGAAGATCATATATCAACGAGCTACAGCACAAGTAGCAGTGTAAGCTTCCCTTTGTGTCTCAGCACCGTCCCTTCAGTGTGTGCCAGCCTTCACCTGAAGAGACAGCTTTGTCCTCCTGTCCAGTTATTCATTGTTTATAGAGCTCCAGCATTGCGCCAAGTGTCTCATTTTCAAAAACGATATAGGCATTTCGAACTCTAGACTCATTGAGACTTAGGAGCCTGAGTCACTTTTAAATATGGGACTTAGGGTTCTAAATTACTTGATCACTTTTGAATATGTTACCCCTCTATCAGTTATTTCACCTCTGTGAGTCTGCTAACAAGAGTGCCACGTCTGAGTGCTGCGATGCAGATGCCTGTTTGCTAGGAGTCTGTCAAGTCACAGGTGACAGAAAAAATTTTCAGTCGGTGATTTAAAAATGAAAATTTCCATATCCCTGTCAGAGGCTGACTGGCCCTTAAAAGGAGTTGGCCCCATCCCCACCCATGACTTATCAGCTGCCTCCCAGCTGCAGGAGGGCCTACAGAGTGTAATCCTGTAGGGGGCAGGCCAGGAAGGAGAAGGAGGCTTGCCTTAACACCCAGCCAGATGGCCTACAGAGACTAACTTTGTAGGGAATAGATGGGGCCTCTGTGGAAGACCCCGAGTCAGGGGAAAGGACATTACTGCGATGTTGAACTTGTGTCAAATCACTTTATTTTGAAGAACTAAAACAAAAGCCCTGAAGAAAAAGGGAGTGCAATCCTGTGGCTGGAGAGTGTTTTTTGGTGTGCGAGCCAGTGAGGTAGCCCATCGGCTTGCAATACCACTGCCAGTCGCTGAGCTCACACAGACACACTGGTGTTTGTTTTCTGCATTGCATAAAAATTCTCATCCCACGTCCAATCAGTTAGTCACACAACCTTAACTCTGACCTCATCTATTTACTTGTAACAAATAGGACAAGGTAAACTTACCAGTGCAAGCATGTCTGTACCAGAAAATTGCCCCAGTTTAACTAAAAATAGATTTTGAATCACTCTAGTTAAACTGGTGAAATTCTTTAGTACAGACAAGGCTTTCTTCTATCCGAGGTTGGAGTTAAGTGGGGAGCAGGGAGACCAGCAACTTTGCCAATGTTCCCTGGGATGTATTTCTAGGCTGTAGTGAGCCTGAGCAGCATGGATCCCAGTTTGACAGGCCTGCTAAGGTCCATGACCCAGAGGCCATGAATCACTGAGGTTCACCAGATAGAGAGGCTGCCTGTTTAGCCATCTTTGGATGCAACTCTGTAGGTAACAGGGATGAGGGAGAGGGAAAGAGTTGTGTCCAAAGTTGCCATGTGAAATGGAGATAGCAGCTCCACTACAGAGATAGTTTGGGTCTCTGGCTTTATAGCTTACCAGAAGTGAGCCCAGGCCAGGTATGTCAGATTGGGACTTTCACTGTCAAGGCTTGATCTCTCTAGAGACTTTGGACTTGGCAGGAGGAATCAGATGGCATGGGATGTGAATGAAGGGGACAGAGAAGCCATGATGAGGTACTGCCAAGAGATGTAGCCAGGAGCTAGATAGGGCAGGAAGGCCAGTAGAGTGGGATGTAGCATGGGAGAATGGAAGTACCTGGTGGATCTGTGCAGTTCTATGGTCTTTGGTTTGTGAAGCTTAGTTAAGTAATGAAACATAAGGTAAGCAACTCTTTGGCCTTGTCTAGATTAGTAGTTAAAGATGTGATAACAACATCACATCACATCTTTAAATCCTAGTTAAGACGTGCCCTTTTTGTTTAGGTGTAAAATTTGAATGTGCCCTAGGCCTGAGTTGTTGTTGTTGTTGTTACCTGGTCAATTTCGGGCACCCCGCCTACCGAGAGCTCAAGGCGTGACCTGGTCAATTTCGGGCACCCCGCCTACCCAGGGGGTCAAGGCGTGACCTGGTCAATTTTGGGCACCCCGCCTACCCAGGGCTCAAGGTGTGACCTGGTCAATTTCAGGCACCCCGCCTGCACGCTACCGAGGGTTTAAGGCATGACCCAATCAATTTAGGCACCCCCACCCTTTCCTTTCAGAGGGCTCAGTGTGTAAGGCACCTATCCTTACCCACGGGGCTCAGGAAGAAACCTGGTCAATTTAAGTACCCGCCCTTTTCCTCAGGGCTCTATGGGTCTGCGGAACCTTTTCCCAGTGAAAGAGCCTTACACAGTTGTGCTCTAAACATCTATTTATTAGCAACAAACACAGAATACATCTACCAAGCAAATCTTTTATGCTCACCACTTCCACTGTACAAATTTCACCCAATGGCCAGTCAGGATTAATTCATCTGTGGGTTCCCGGTGATGCCTCTGCACGTCACGGTCGTGCAGAGGGGTCAGAGTTCCAGCAGCTTGATGTTGAGCTGCAGTCTGGAAATGGTTCCCAAAGAGCATTGTTTTTTATTTACATCATATAGGTAAAACTAGCTCCCTCCTTCAATTTACTAAACCTGTCACACTATTTCACGCTCCTAAATAACAAAAATGTTAACCAATTACACACTGGCATCTATGTGTCCTCCTTCCTGCCCAAGTTCTTTACATTTTATTTTTCATGCCCAAATTGTAACTTAATTGTGACCTTTATTTGAACACATGGTCAGCATAAAACTCAGGTCTGAGCTTATTTTACCATTTGTTGAGTCTCTTTGTGTATTCTCCCTAATTTCCCAGCGTCTTTACAACCTTGGTGGGTATAACTCTCGTTAGGGACATTCCTGGGGTGGGGGTGCTTTATCAGCAGCAGAACATTCCTTTTTTCGATTTTAGTGGTGAACTCCCTGAGTTTCACCCAAGACTGGTTTAATATGGGGTTGATCAGGTCTCAGGTGCGTGTGTTCTCTCTCTCTCACACACACAGTCTGGAGTCTGTGGGGACTGTAGTTCTTTAGTTGCAGGGAGCCAGCGTTTCTAAAAGTGCATTTAAAAATGTTTAATCTTCAAAAATCAGTAAAAAAACAAAACAAAACGGGGGGAGGGGGGGTTTAGGGTGAGTTGTTCAGGTTCTAAACACCTCCAGAGTGGTACTACCCCTGGGAAGGCTTGATATACTGGTTCAAACTGGATTTCCCAGAGACCCTCGACAAAGAAAGGACTTTTGGCTAAAAGGGCTGCATTTAAACTGACTAAGGGCCTTCTTTCGAAGCCAGCAAACAGGCAGGACTTTCTCTCCAAAGGCCCCAATCCTTTGAGAAGGGTTGGAAAGGGCACCATAAGACTGATGGGTGATATCTAGTAAGATTTTAGCATGTATAGGAACCTTTATTGTTTTTTACAAGTATTCCATGTAATGCTTTCCCCTTAAGAATAAAGGTGCTTGCTTAGAAAGAGCCAGGTGATAACTTGTAACTGCTGGCAATATGCTGTTCAGAGCCCTTGGAGAGAAAGCAAGGCACAGGGTCTGTCCTTTAGTCAGACTGGTTTGTTGGGGATATCGCAGTGTAGGGCAGGCAGCTGCACAGCCTTAAAACCCCAGTCAGCAGGAAGAGAGACATGGATCTCTGCCCAAGAGAGGTGATGGCTGGGAGGTAGAAACCTTAAGTGGGTGCCCTCGAGCGACAACGGAGGGAGAATACATGTTCAGTTATCCTGAATCTCTGACACCTACCTCACAATGGTGTTGTGCGGATAAATCCCTCCCTATATTAATGACCCTCTTTTAGCCCTAGTGTTAACTACTTTATTCTCAGACCCTATTTCTTTCACTGGACAACCCATTGATATTATTTAGTAGGGATTTGGTGGAAGGATATTCTTCAGTCAACTCCAAGTGGATGCTACTGAATATTAATTTAACTGAATGGCATCCTTGTTTTTCTCTGAAGACTTCCTTACTTCCTCAAAGGGAAGCTCCTGTGAGGATGGCTCATCTTTCTTCCAGCACTGGCTTGCTGTTCTGAGACATGGAAATATGCCAGTTACTTGGGTTAAAAGTACACATCATTTTTGTTAGGAGGGGAAAGTGGTGCAATAGGAAGAGAGAAAAAGTGACTTTGAGGATAATTTAGCCATGGTCTCTGTTTTCTAGCTGCGTTGAGCAAATGGGCTCGTATCTCTGTGCAAAACAGGATTTGACAAAAATTGTTTTGCTCTCTCTGCTTATTATTCTGTACAGACTCCCCTCCTGTTCAGCTTGTATTTCCTGTGTGAACCCACCAAGACAGAAATAATTAACCTCTCTGCCTCAGACTGTGATCACCACATGCTTGACACACACATGTTACTGACCGAGTTCCTGCTAGTGCTGCGAACATTGCACAAAGCAACCAACTGCAGTTTGTTGCTGCAATTAATACTCTATTGTGGTGGAAAGAAACACCAGCTTTTTCTTTTTTTAAAAAAAGATCTATTTCACAGTCCTTTTTCATCTTTTCATGTAGTTGTAGGTCAAGATTTTCAGACGAGGCTAGTGATTTCGTGTGCCTCCGTTTTTGGGTGTCCAACTTGAGACACTTCAAAGAGTCTTGATTTTTCCAAAGGGTTGTGTCAAGGTTCCTCCCCCACTCTGAACTCTAGGGTACAGATGTGGGGACCTGCATGAAAAACCTCCTAAGCTTATCTTTACCAGCTTAGGTCAAAACTTCCCCAAGGTACAAAATATTACACCCGTTGTCCTTGGACTGGCCGCTACCACCACCAAACTAATACTGGTTACTGGGGAAGAGCTGTTTGGACGCGTCCTTCCCCCCAAAATACTTCCCAAAACCTTGCACCCCACTTTCTGGACAAGGTTTGGTAAAAAGCCTCACCAATTTGCCTAGGTGACTACAGACCCAGACCCTTGGATCTTAAGAACAATGAACAATCCTCCCAACACTTGCACCCCCCCTTTCCTGGGAAATGTTGGATAAAAAGCCTCACCAATTTGCATAGGTGACAACAGACCCAAACCCTTGGATCTGAGAACAATGAAAAGGCATTCAGTTTTTTACAAGAAGACTTTTAATAAAAAAATAGAAGTAAATAGAAATAAAGAAATCCCCCCTGTAAAATCAGGATGGTAGATATCTTACAGGGTAATTAGATTCAAAAACATAGAGAACCCCTCTAGGCAAAACCTTAAGTTACAAAAAAGATACACAGACAGAAATAAGAAAAGGAGTACTTGTGGCACCTTAGAGACTAACCAATTTATTTGAGCATGAGCTTTCGTGAGCTACAGCTCACTTCATCAGATGTTTACCGTGGAAACTGCAGCAGACTTTATATACACACAGAAATCATGAAACAATACCTCCTCCCACCCCACTGTCCTGCTGGTAATAGCTTATCTAAAGTGATCAACAGGTGGGCCATTTCCAGCACAAATCCAGGTTTTCTCACCCTCCACCCCCCCACACAAAGCTATTACCAGCAGGACAGTGGGGTGGGAGGAGGTATTGTTTCATGATTTCTGTGTGTATATAAAGTCTGCTGCAGTTTCCACGGTAAACATCTGATGAAGTGAGCTGTAGCTCACGAAAGCTCATGCTCAAATAAATTGGTTAGTCTCTAAGGTGCCACAAGTACTCCTTTTCTTTTTGCGAATACAGACTAACACGGCTGTTCCTCTGAAACCTGTCACAGACAGAAATAGTTATTCTATTCAGCACAATTCTTTTCTCAGCCATTTAAAGAAATCATAATCTAACACATACCTAGCTAGATTACTTACTAAAAGTTTTAAGGCTCCATTCCTGGTCTATCCCTGGCAAAGACCAGCATACAGACAGACCCAGACCCTTTGTTTCTCTCCCTCCTCCCAGCTTTTGAAAGTATCTTGTCTCCTCATTGGTCATTTTGGTCAGGTGCCAGCAAGGTTACCTTTAGCTTCTTAACCCTCTACAGGTGAGAGGAGCTTTCCCCTGGCCAGGAGGGATTTCAAAGGGGTTTACCCTTCCCTTTATATTTATGACAGGTTGTGCTCAGCACTTTCTGAAAATCAGGTCCTTTTAAAGGCGAACACCCAAAATCACTACATACTTTTGAAAATAGTGATAATCAGTGCTCTTTCATTTAACATTATATTTTTTATTATTGGTTTTTTTTGAATGGGCTTTTAATACTTAGTTTTTTGGTTGTTTTCTCCCCACTACTTCATAGTGGATGGCTTCTTTTTGCTGGAAGCCAGTTAATGCCAATTCTATCTCCAATACATGAACATGAAGCATACCTTGTGAAGCCCTTGTCTTGAGTAGCATGACATAGGGACACTTTGTACACAGGACTTAGATGGAGGAGGTACCTTGTCATGAGAAAATGGCTCTCTCTCAGCAGTGTCTTATGACTGGGGAAGACCCATCTGAATATTGGTTTAAAGGCAATCACCTTTGTGCCTTTTTTGATACAGCTCCCTAGGCATTGTGTGATCACTCTTAGATCATCCATAAATTTCCAGCCCTATGTTTTAAATCCCTTTTAAAAATCACTTCTGCTTTAAGTCCCTCTGAAACACTCTGTGCTGTCTACAATGAATCTAATTAACAGTATAAAATTCCCTAATTATTTTCCCCTTCTCCTAACCTCTGTCTGCTTGTGGTCTATCTGTCCTTATACTGTCAAGTATCAGAGGGGTAGCCGTGTTAGTCTGGATCTGTAAAAGCTGCAAAGAGTCCTGTGGGACCTTATAGACTAACAGACGTATTGGAGCATAAACTTTCATGGGTGAATACAAGGTTAGTTCAATCAGGGAGGATGAGGCCCTCTTCTAGCAGTTGAGGTGTGAACACCAAGGAAGGAGAAACTGCTTTTGTAGTTGGCTAGCCATTCACAGTCTTTGTTAGAAGAGGGCCTCATCCTCCCTGATTGAACTAACCTCGTTATCCCTAGCCTGATTCTTGCTTGCATATTTATACCTGCCTCTGGAAATTTCCACTACATGCATCTGAAGAAGTGGGTATTCACTCACGAAAGCTTATACTCCAGTATGTCTGTTAGTCTATAATGTGCCACAGGACTCTTTGTACTTTTACTGTGAGCTCTCCAGGGAATGGACTGTCCCTTCCTCAGTGTCTGTAAAGCACCTAGCACATCCTGCATGCTACCACAGACAAATATGTTGTATAGCCATGAGACATTACTGATATAGTTCCATACTCTAATCACTCTTTATAGTCCCCAGCAGTTGTTTGATATTGTGCCTTTTATGGAGCTTCACTCAGATTCCTTTCTTAGTCTGTGTGAAATGTGGCACTCTTCTTCAGATAAGATGAGTGATACACAGAGTTTGTGCAATTTACGCAATTTACATTAGTGGTTTTGCAGCTCTGTCAGTGCCCTCTGCAGGTATTCTGTGAATCAGCCATGATTCAGAATGAATAGAGATGAACTATAAATTAGACCTGCCATCCATTTCCTGTTCCCATCCCTTATTCTACTGAATACTGACTTCGTTGTAAAAGGGAAAATCAGTAATTTTTATATGGTAGAAAGACCCACATGCAGTATGTATTAATTACTCTCAATACCAAGTTATCCAATCACATGCCCAGAAATCGAGAAATCGGTGGGACTGCTCATGGACTTATAGTTATGCATGTGCTTAAGTGCTTTGCTGAGGTAGGGCCAGAATGAGCACAGAGAAACCCCAAGTATGTAGCTGAGAGATGGCATGAAACTCCTCTCCATTGGAACTCCAGTAGCATAAGGCTATCTTAGTCTTCTGGCAGGCTACTTTGCACATATGGTGTAGCATTATGCTTACAAAATATACACACATTATTATTATTAATTATTTGTGTTACCATAATGCCTAGAAGACCTAGTCACGGACCATGACTCCTGTGTTTGTACAGCATGTAGCACAATGAACAAAAAATCTCTCACCAAAGAGCTTTAAATCTAAATATAAAACAAAAGACAACAGATGGATCCAAACAGATGGGAGTTTACCGGGAGACAGTGAGACAACACAGCACCTATCTTGCTTCTTATTCCTTTCCATTTTGACCAAGGTTACTTGAAACCAATACTATGAATTCATTCTGCTGAGTTGATTTTAATAAAATTAACAATACAGAATATAATAATCCTTTCCATTTTAGTGCTTCGGACTCGTTTGAACTTGCCTAGTTTTTCTAAATTGCCACTCAAAATCATAGTTCCATCATAAAATTCCATTCTGGGTTCCCCCCGCCTTTCTTGTTCCAGTCCTTTGTTTTGAAGAGCCAGAAAAGAGAAAAGACAAATTGAAGCTATCGGCTAGAAATAGAACAAAGAGAATGTTCAGCAGACAAATATTCGATAGTGCAGATTTGGCACCTGTTCCTGAATATTTAATGACAGTAGGTGGTGCTGCTGCCGCCAGGAGACCAGAACCTGCCTGTAAACCAGAAAAACCTCTGCAATTTGTAACTCTCAATCTCAGGCAGATGGTGTATTTTTGGATAGTAATATATCCTTTTTTGTATCTTTAGTTTCTTTTAATACTTGTTTTTATTCTCAAGTGTTTTTCTTTTATAATAATAATTTAAAAATTGTCTTTTCCCCTGCCCCGTCCTTCCCCTCCTCTCCATAGGCAGCTGTAGAGGTTTCAAGACAGGAAATATTTAGTTACACGGCTTTATTGAGTCATCAAAACATTCACCTGACAGCTAGAGACAGTGTTGAGACCACTGCCTATCATGTTGACCACTTTTGTCTCATTGTTTCCTTGTACTCCCCCGATTTCCTGTATCCATCTATTTGTTGTCTATTGTCCTTACTCTGGTCTGGTCCGGTCCAAACTGAAAAGTTATATCAGCATTGCTGTGTTGGTGAGAGGTGTGAAAAAAACACAGTGCTAACCTAATTGGCAATGTAGATGCAGCTATGTGGATGGAAGAGGCCTAGCTAGCATCATTGGGGAGGTGGTGTTCCTACACTGACAGAAAAACCCCTTCTGTTGGAGTAAGCTGTGTCTACACTATTGGGTAAAGCCGGCTATAGTTACTGGCTACACTATAGCTATGCCAAAGTAGTCTCCATAATGTAGACATACCCTTTTATTGTAAGCCCCTTAGGGCAGGGACAGTCTTTTTTGTTCTTTGTTTGTACAGGGCCTAGCACAATGGCATTTTGGCCCATGACTGGGGCTCCTGGCTCTATGATATTACAAATAATAATAATATGGACATGCACAAGGATTGATAAGATTCCTCCTCCCTGGCAACAGCTCCTGGCTCCCTAAACTTTCACACAGAAATCATATGGAATTTTTCTTTAGGCTTGTAATTATTTCCAGCCCTTTCTCGTGGCTCCAATAGACTGATAGCTCTGAACTTTTGGATGTGTATCTCAACTAACTTCTGAACATTTAAAATGTAACCCCTCATTAGTTACAACTTCTGTCTGCTAAACTTCAAGGTGTCTCGTCCTATATTTAGACTGTAAACTGTTTGGGGCAGGAACTGTCTTTTTGTTATGTGTGTAGAGTGCTTAGTGGAATGTGCTATTGCAATACATATAGTAAGTAATAGTGTAACTTTACAGGGGGTCCTGCTTACACTATGAAAAGCCACCTTCTGTTAGGAAGGCCACACAAGACAGCAGCACTGGCGCTGTTAAAAAAGATTTGGTTTTGCAGTAGAGGAATTTGATCCTACAAGGAGAAGTGCCCCAGAAGTACTGAATGTCTGTATTTCCCATTAAAGTCAATGGGAGCTGAGATGCTCAGCACCATGCAGAATTTGGTTTGAGTTGACCAAACTGTGTTTTTATGCCCATCTTAGTAGAGCCCAAGGGTGTAACATGATTTGAGAACGCAATTAAACAAAGGTCCAGTTCTCTGCGAGTATGTCAAACACTGTCATACTGTAGTTGGGTCAGGCACCATGACAGGTTTCCATAGCATAGAAAACCAAAGACTAAGACTGCAGCATGGTTCTGTATTCTGGTTAAAGCATGATTTAGTCCTATGCGATACAGTCAAAATCAAACTGAGTTTTAACACTGTCAGGACACAATCCTTCCTATAACGCGGTACCCTCCTCCCTCAGCAATAAAATTTCTAACACAGATGCCTTGTTAGATTCTTCCATCAGAAAAAAGAATGATGAGTGAGAGAGACTAGTCCTGATCTTTCGTTCCCTCTCCCCCACCCATACATTTAATATGTGGTTTTCAAGCGGTTTAAGAAGTCAGGTGAGTCGTTTGTTTTGAGAAGTAGGTAAAAACCAAATGGAAATAGGAACGGCAAACTTCTAGTTCCCAACAACCAGATATAGCTTATAACAAGCTGATGAATTGACGGGTGATTAAATGGGCCAGTTTAACTTAAAGGTTACTGGCCCAGACAAAAGCATACAGAGGCATGTGTTAGGCAGTGTACATGCACTTACTAAAAGACAGTCTCTGTCCCAAAGAGTTTACAATCCAAATAGACATAGAGTGGGAGAAAAGAAGTATTGTTGTCTACATTTCACAGACAGGGAACAGAATCATGGAGGGATTCAGTGACTAGCCTGAGGCCACACATGATGCAGAGCAGCAAGGAGAAGTTTTATTACCATGAGAGGATGGATCTGGAAAAATAAATGATCTCAGCAGTTACCAAGGGAATTCATTAGGGCCTGCTGAATGGTCACTTTACACTGTACAAGAACATGTGCAGTTGTAGGGCCGGATTTTCAGATGCACTCAGCTCTGCTACCACTGATGTCTCAAAGGTCCATTGACTTTCATGGAAGCAGAGAAGGGCAGTGCTGAGAGCTTTGGAAATTCCATCTCTATTGTTCCCTTGACAGGGCACAAGAAGCTTGCACAACCCAAAAGACTTTCAAGCTCAGCAGATACCACAGCTCTCTGGATATCAATAAGAAGCTTGGTTCTGAAGGCCAAACTGTTCATTAGCCAAAGCAGAGGCCAAGTAACAGGGATGGGCTAGGTCCCAAAATTAAGACTGGAGAAGATCCTGGTCCCACAGATTTCAGGAAGATTTGGATTCAGGTTAAGGAAAAGGCAGACCATAAAGAGCCTGATCCTGAAAAGAGATAATGTGATTGGCCCAATATTACACAGGGAGTCTGACACAAAATAAATACAGATCTCCTGAGATCTAGTCCTTGGCCTTGACCACAGGGCATCCTTCCTTCCTGGAAATAATCCACTTGAGTTTAGTAATTATTGGAATAATCCTAGCACACAGAAAGATCTTCTGTTGTAATTCAACACTAGTCATGTTATATTTTAAAAAATAAACCAGAAAATATCTGCCAGACAAGTGTGCATACCCAAACCTTGGGGATCTTATATAAATTTAGCAAATAACATCAGGGTTCAATTATATCCTCAGCTAGCTGTGTTGTGTGATTTTTGAAGCTTATATATAATATACAAGATCACCATCTGTTCCATGGTCTCGGAATTTCTGGCCATAATGAGGAACAGAGTTTTTCACTTCATTTTAACATATTTTCTTGGGCGGGTACTGGTGGCTTACTCAGCGTCATTCCCCTTGAAGACAACATTACTTTAATGTTAGTGTTATGCCACAACAAAGTGGATTGACAAACTATATCCAAAGGGAGAAGGGCCTGAATCTGTCAAACTCTGCGATCTTGATAGCTTGCAAACTCTGTGGTTGGCAGTGGAAAGCAAAGATACAGAGGATAAGTATTTGCTGTACAGCTTGCTTGTAAGACCTAATAGGCTCATCGAGTATGGAGAGTGATTTTTAGAGAAGCATGCAAAAATAGAGTGCCTTCCCTCAGTATACAGCTGGGAAAAGAACATAGCAACAGATAATCTGCTTTCAGGCTGCTTGTCGTTTGATAATATGTATGGAAATACTGAGTTCCCCAGCTTGCTTGGAAAAGTTCAAATTGATGGTTTTATCCCCTTATAGGCTGAGAAATGGGAATGAGGTGGAGACATAGTCTTGAATATACAGAAACTTATTTATGTATATAATGCCAACAGTAGGTTAGATGCTTTACCTACAAGGGGATAAATCCTGGCTCCAGTAATATCAGTGGGGTGTTGGCCATTGACTTCAGTGGGGCCAGGATTTCACCCAAGGTCTGTATCCCGATGAGGCTCCAATCTAAAAGAATGCACAAATGCTCTGGGGGGAAAGGATACCTGATTAAAGCATTGTGGTTCTCATGCATCTTGTCTGTTCTGCAGCTCTTTAGAATCATTGCCTATATAGTTAGCACTTATTCAAGGAAGAATGTGGCATTCATAGGCATTTTGTTTGTGAAAGGGGAAGCATGCTGGATAAGGGAGCAAGGGTTCCAGTTTTGAGGGCTCCTGTGCAACAGAGCCAAGAGGAGCAAGTGGGAGAAGGTCCTGGAGCCAAAATGGGCGATTATGAACTTATAGCCTGACTTCCTGTATAATAAGAGAAGAAATTTTTAAATTGGTATATAAGCAATGTTAGCAGTCTGGGTAATAAGCAAGAAGAATTGACAGTTCTCATTGATGGGAAGAAATTTGATATAACTGAAATCTGGTGAGATGATTTGCATGATTGGATTGTTAAAATCACTGGTTACCACCTGTTCAGGAAGGATAGAATGAGTAGAAGAGGTGAAGGTCTGGTGTTCTACATTAAAGACACTGTTTCCTGTTTAATTTTTTGGTGACTCAGAACCTCAGGATCTTGAATGCATAGAGATCAATGGGCTAACTAACAAAGCCGAGGAGGGAGTACTGGTGAGAGTCCGTTATAGTCCACTGACTTAAACTAGAGAACAGAATAAATACCCCGTGAACACCTGTCTGTATGGCGTGGAAAAAAGAAAAAATGTGTTGTTATGGGGACTTAATTTTAGGAGACATATGCTGACGGTCTCATGCAACCAGTAGCAAAACCTCATATTTCCAAAAATCATAGCCGGTGATTTTCTAACACAAAAAGTACTTTACCTAACACAAGGGTAACTATTTCAGATCTCATTATGATGGGTGGAGATGAATTAATCAGTGGACTGGAAGTTGGTGGTAGCCTAGGGCCTAGTTGTTATGTCCAGATCACACTCAATACGGACAAACAAAGGGCAGTCCTGACTAGTTTTTTAATTAGGGTGGTCAAGCAATTAAAAATAATTAATCACGATTTAAAAAATTAATCACACGATTAAAAAAATGAACAGCTATAATATGAAATACATGGCAGAATGCAGGTAAAACAGAGCAGGAGACATACAAGTTTCCCGCAAGGAGGTCAGTCAAAATTTAATTAGCACTTTTTTTCTTTTTCTTTTTTTTTTTATTTTTTTTAACAAGTGTCCTCAGCATGGAACCATGTCCTGTGCAATGGTGGTCGAAGCATGAAGGGGCATACGAATGTTTAGTATATCTGACATGTAAATACCTTGCAATGCCGGCTACACAAGTGCCATGTGAACACCTGTTCTCACTTACAGGTGACATTTTACAATGTAAGAAACCGGCAGCATTATCTCCCGTAAATGTAAACAAACTTGTTTGTCTTAGCGATTGGCTGAATAAGAAGTAGGACTGAGTGGAATTGTAGGCTCTAAAGTTTTACATTGTTTTGTTTTTCACTGCAGTTACGTAACAAAAAGGAAAAATCTACATTTCTAAGTTGCACTTTCATGATAAAGAGATTGCATTATGGTACTTGTATGAGGTGAATTGAAAAATACTATTTCTTTTGTTTATCATTTTTACAGTGCAAATATTTGGAATAAAAATAATATAAAGTGAGAACTGTATACTTTGTATTTTATGTGGTAATTTAAATCAATATATTTGAAAATATAGAAAAACATCCAAAAATAGTTAATAAATTTCATTTGGTATTCTATTGTTTCACAGTGCGATTAAAACTGCGATTAATTGAGATTAATTTTTTTGAATTAATCACGTGAGTTAACTACGATTAATCAACAGCCCTATATAAATAAATAAATATCACTATAGAAGGACTAGTATCCCAAAGCGGAGTTAAATTATGACTGAAATTGATTGAGGAGGTAATAGAAAAATTTGAATAATTAGATGGTCAAAAAAGCCATGATTCCACAATCAGGAAAGAGGACAATTTTAAGTAAAAATGTGATGTCTTGACCCTTTAAATGTTTGAGCACTCCCCTTCTCCAGTGCACTTTTGCGTTGGTTTGTATTGGTTTTAGTTTTGCTGCAAGAACAATAAAGCAAGCACAGGAGACAGCTGTGTTTCTGTCAGCTCCCTCTTGTGTCTGTATCTATCTCCTAGTCTGCTGGGTCCAGAACTTGTAACAAAACCCCATCCTGGTTCAGCAGGGAACTGAAGACCTCAATTTAAAGAAAAAGGTGTGTGGGTTGGAGGAGAAGGGAAGTAAATAGCAATCAATATATACATCAGGGAAAAATCCATGGCTGGCAGGGCTAAGGACAATATAAGAAGATGTTTTAAGTACCAATGTACATTGCCAGAGTCACAGTAATACGCCAGCAGCCCCCCATCACCTCTGCCCCCGCTCCCAGCGCCTGCCGCCCACCAGCAGCCCCACCAATCAGCGCCTCCCCCTTCCTCCCCGCACCTCCCGATCAGCTGTTTCGTGGCATGCAGGAGGCTTGGAGCGGAAGGGAGAGGAGCGAGGGCACTGCAGGCTTAGGGGAGGGGGCGGGAAGGGGTGGAGTGGGGGCAGGGCCTGTGGCAGAGCCAGGGGTTGAGCAGTGAGCACCCCCAGCACACTGGAAAGTTCTGTAGCTCCAGCCCTGGAGTCGGTGCCTTTACAAGGAGCCCCATATTAACTTCTGAAGAGCCGCATGTGGCTCCGGAGCCACAGTTTGGCCACCCCTGCATAAGACAAACCCCTTATTAGATAGAGATGGTAACCTAGTTAATGATGCAGAAAAGGCAGATGTGTTCAGCAAATGTTTCTAGGTTATATTTAGAAAGAAACAGGCTGTTGTAACTAACGAGAATGGATTTTAAACATCATCTACTAGTGACAAACATTTTAAAATCAGCAGGCTCAGATAACTTAAGTCTTCACAGAGTTAGCCAAGGAGAGCTCTGGCCCACAGATGTTAATTTTTAATAAATGTTGCAATACCAGGGAAATTCCAGAAGACCAGAAGAGGCCTAGTGCCTGTGTTCAAAAAGGGCAAATGACATGACCTGGGTAATTATAGACCAATTAGCCTGACATCAGTCCCAGGCAAAATAATTGAAAAATTGATACAGGATTCAAATAAAGAATTAGAGGATGGGAATATATTTAATGACAGTTCAAAAGGTTTTATGGAAAATCTGTTTTGTCAAAACGGATTTCATTTTTGGATAAGATTACAAATGTGGCTTATAAAGGCAACTGCATAGATGTAACAAATGCAGTGTAGTTGTAGCTGTGTCAGTCCCAGGATATTAGAGACACCAGGTGGATGGATCTTTTATTGGACCATCTTCTGTTGATGAGAGAGACAAGCTTTTGAGCCACACGGGGCTCTCCTTCAGCTGAGGGGAAAGGTACACCCAGTGTCATGGCAAAATGCAAGGTGGAACAGGTTGTTTAGCATAAGTAGTTAGCACATATTGTAAGGGATCATTCAAGGTACAGGGGGCCTTTAACACCTCTGTAGTCATAGGACAAAAAGAGGGGATTAGTGGGTTACAGATTGTTGCAATAAGCCATAAATCCAGTTTCTTTGTTCAGTCCATTATTTTTAGTGTCTAGCAATTGTTACAAATTGTTAATGTTATAGTGTTAGTTAAGCTCCCAGGCTCATCTTTTGAAAGTGTTGTGTGGGTTTCCTTTGAGGATGAGGACTCGGGGTCAGATATAGAGTGAGCACTTTGTGAAAAGTGTTCACCTGCGGGTGAGAGGGTGTTTTTGTCTTTTATCATTTTCCTGTGTGAATTCACTCGAGAGCATAGTTATTGTCTGTTTTCACAGACATAGTTGTTGTTGGGGCATTTAGTGCACTGGATGTTGTAATAGGCATGTGTAGGATCCGCGGGAATTGAAAGGCGTGCTGTGGGGGGTGTTAATCATTTGTAGCAGTGGAGATGTGTCTGCAGGTTTTGCATCTGTTGTTCTGGTAGGGTCTGGTTCCGCTTTGAGTTGGTGTGTCCTGGTCTGTGGGGTGCTTGTTTCTTCTTCTGATGAGCTTGGAGGATTGTTTGAAGGCCAGAAGGGGGATTTCTTTCAGGATGGGTTCCCCATCGCATATGAGTTGTAGTTGTTCGATGATACCCCCGTATAAGTTCTGGTGTGGAGTGGTAGGTGACAACGAGGGATGTGTGTGTGTGTGTGGGGGGGGCTTTATTTCTGTATTGAATCAGGTTCTCTTCGGGTATTTGGGTGTCCCTTTCAATGATGCAGTCTAGTTCTCTGGTGGAGTGTCCTTGCTTTGTGAAGACAGTTTTAAGACTGTTAAGTTGTGTATCCTGATCTTTGTCCTCAGAACATGTTTTGTGATATCTGAGTGCCTGGCTGAAAAAAAACAGAGTTCTTGCTATGTTTGTGGTGTACTAAGTAGAAAGGTAATTGTATCTGTGTATATGGCATTGATGAGATCAATACTGTGAACATTTCTGGTGTCCACATTTTAAAACGTTGAAAATTTGGAGAGAGTGCAGAGAAAAGCTGCAGCTGTGATTTGAAGTTTGGAGAAAATGCCTTAGAGCAGTGGTTTTCAACCCGCGGGCTGTTTGTGGCCCAGTCAACACACAACTGCAGCCCATGTGACATCCTCAGGGCCACACAGGTAGTGTAGATATAGTGTGTGGGTACAGCCCATATAACACACAGAGAGCTGCATATGTGGCCCTCAATAGTGAATAGGTTGAGAACCAATTACTTAAATTGGGAGACTTAAAGAGCTCAATCTATTTAGTTTATCAAAGAAAAGACTGAGATGTGGCTGGATTACAGTAAGTACCTCCATGAGGAGAAAATATCGGGTACTAAAGAGCTGTGTAATATAGTGGAGAAAGGCACAAAAGAACCAATGGCTGCAAATTAAAGTCAGACAAATTCATATTAGAAATGAGACACACATTTTTAATAGTGAGTGTGATAAACCAGTGGAACAAACTACCAGGGGAAGTGGTGGATTTCCTATCTCTTGAGGTCTTCAAGACCAGATGCCTTCCAGGAAGATGTGCTTTAGTCAAACACAAGTTATTAGGGTCAGTATAGGGAGAGCTAGTAGAAATTTTTAATGGTCTGTGATGTACAGGAGGTCAGACTTGATGATCTAATGGTCCCATCTGGCCTTAAAAACTATGAATAATACAGGCTGTAGAATTTCACATAGAGATTCCTGAACTGAATCCAAGAACTGGTGATTGAAATAGAGCATATAATTTAGAAAGACATTAAATCTTGAATTATAGACTCCAAGCGATAGAAAATTTGTGATATTCCTTGGAGACCAGTTCCAGTGGTTTGTTACCCTCACTGTTAAAAATTTGCGTCTTATTTCTTTTTTTTTTTCATGTTTTCTGACCAATTTCTAGCCACTGGACCTTGTTATGGGTTTATCTGCTAGATTCAAGAGACGTTTAGTATCAGATGTGTGTACATCCCTGTGAATAAGTTTGCCTCTTAAGTTTAGAGTCTTAACCTTCTCTTTGATAAACTAAACTGATTGATCTCCTTTAGTCTCTCACTGTGAGGTGTTTTTCAGATCATGAATCCATCCTATACCTTTTCAGTGAACCCTCTTCTCTCTAAATGGTTTCTGACCATATCGGTGCAAGTCTTAAGCAGAAATTGAAAGAAACATGCACCAAAGCAATGTCTTTAGTACAAGTGGTGACTGCTCTCTCAATGATTTCCTTTCAGAGGAAAAGACAATTTATATATATTTGTAGCTATTTTAAAAATTGAAAATAGAAGAGGAATGTCATTCTTCTCTTGGAGCATGAGCCTTGAAAATTGGCAGTTTCCACGGTATGCATCCGATGAAGTGAGCTGTAGCTCACGAAAGCTCATGCTCAAATAAATTGGTTAGTCTCTAAGGTGCCACAAGTACTCCTTTTCTTTTTGCGAAGACAGACTAACATGGCTGTTACTCTGAAACCATTCTTCTCTTTGTGTTAGTGACAGGTGAACCGTAAAATGTTAGGAGGCTCTGGTAGGTATTCAGTGATCTATGAAGCCTTTTCCAAACCTCTATGGAGTAGAAATGGGGCTCTAAATTTTACAAACTCAGATTGTCTTGTGATATTCCTCATATTCACTGTTTTTAACTGGGCTAGAAATAATTCCAGAGCAGACTTTCTCATGCTATTTCAGTACCTTTGCTTTAGTTGAAACCAAGAAGTGCAAAAGTGTTGTGAAAATATAATGTGTGGGTGTATGCCACCTACACTGGACTTTTCTGATCTTCTAAATAAATAAATTAGGAGCTTGGTTCAAGTTTATGGTGAAGTTTCACTTCAGATTTTGCTATGTCCAAATCAGTTTCCCTAAAGGTCCACAGTGAATTAGTGTTAGAACTGGGGTTAGAACTCAGGATTTTGTCTTCCAGGCTTGTTCTCTTTTCTATATCCCATGCTACCTCTGCTATTCATTTACAAATAAGTAATAAAATCAGTGCTGTCCTAGTCATATGACTAAAATATTTTTTCCTGTTGATTTCTTTTGTTAAGTAAACATGCAATTCTTTTGAATGAGATATGATAGCATGCCACTTTCTTGCCTCACATATTTCATAATGCCTGAGAGGGTTAGGGTTAGGAAGGGGACCCCTGTTATTAGGAAGAAACAGGTAATAGTAAGGGGGGTTTCAATTATTTGAAATATAGATAGTTGGGTCTGTGATGGAAGAATTGCATGGTGAATTGCCTGCTGGGTGCAAAGATTGTGGAGCTCTCGAGACATCTAGACAGACTAGTGCAGTTCTGGGGAGGAGCTGGTGGTCAAACAAAACAGTCATACAAAAGACTCCCATTCAGTTACATCACATGAAGGCAGTCAGCTGAGTATTGACAACTTTTAGAAGTACTTGTATACAAATGCAAAAAGTCTAAGTAGTAAGATGGGTAAAATTGAATGTCTGGTATTAAAAGAAGATCTTGAAATAATAGGCATCATAGAAACTTGGTGGAACGATGATAATTTATCAATACCAGAGTTCAAAATATATAGGAATGACAGAGTAGGTTGCACTGGTGTGGAAGTGGCGCTATATGTGAAAGAAAGTATAGTCAAATTTAGTATAAATTTTAAATGAATCAACTAGTACCATAGAATCTCTGTGGATAGAAATTCTGTGCTTGAATAACAAGAGTATAGCAGTAGGAATATATTACTGACCACCTGACCAGGATGCTGCTGGTGACTGTAAAAGGCTCAGGAAAATAGGTTACAAAAATAGAAAACCCAGTAATAATGGGAAATTCCAACTATCCCCATATTGTTTGGGAACATGTCACCTCAGGCTGGGATGCAGAGATAAAATTTCTAGATATCATTAATGACTGCTTCTTTGAGCCATTGTATTTAGGTGACAAATCTTAGGAAATGTCCCAGGCTGAGATACCAGTGGAGGAAGTTTTAGAGCAAATTGATAAATTAAGAAGTAATAAGTCTCGAGGACCAGCTGGTATTCATCCAAGTGTTCTGAAGGAACACAAATATGAAATTGCAAAACTGATAGGTTACATTATCATACCACAGTTGTCATTTAAATCAGCCTTTGTATCAGATGACGAGGATAGCTAATGTAATGCCGATTTTTAAAAAAGGGTCCAGAAGCAATCCTGGCAATTATGGGCCAGTAAGTATAACTTCAGTACAAGGCAAATTGTTTGAAACTGTAGTAAAGAACAGAATTATCAGATACATAGATAGATGAACACAATATGCTGGAGAGGAGTCAACATGGTTTTTATAAAGGGAAAGTTTGCCACACCAATCTATTAGAATTCTTTGAGGGGTCAACAAACCTACAGACAAGGGTGATCCAGTGGATGTAGTGTATTTAGATTTTCAGAAAGCCTTTGACAAGGTTCATCACCAATGTCTCTTAAGCAAAATAGGTAATCATGGGATAAGAGGGAAGATCCTCTCATGGATCAGTAACTGGTTCAAAGACAGGAAACAAAGGGTAGGAATAAATGGTCAGTTTTCACAGTGGAGAGAGCTAGATAGAGGGGTCCCCCAAGGAGCTCAACATGGACCTCTGCTGTTTAACGTAGTCATAAATGGTCTGGAAAAAAGGGTAAAGAGTGAGGTGGCAAAATTTGCAGACTATACATACTTACTCAAGATAGTTAAGTCCAAAGCTGTCTGTGAAGAGTTACAAAGGGATCTCTCAAAACTCGGTGACTGGGCAACAAAATGGCAGATAAAATTCATTGTTGATAAATGCTAAGTAATGCACATTGGAAAACATATGTACAAAATGTTGGGCTCTCAAATAGCTGGTGCTACTTAAGAAAGAGTCTTCATGCATAGTTCTCTGAAAACATCCACTCAGTGTTCAGCGGCAGTCAAAAAAGCTATAGAATGTTAGGACCCATTAGAAAAGTGTTAGATAATAAGACAGAAAATATCATAATGCCACTACAGTATATACATCCATGGTACGACCACATCTTGAATGCTGCATGCAGTTCTGGTTGCCTCATCTCAAAAAAGATAAATTAGAATTATAGGCATAATTTGAGTTCTATATTTGGGATGGGGGGGGGCAGCTCCACTCAGGCCAGTGGGGCCACACATGAGGGTGGTGAATTCCACACCTGCATGAGGCTTGTAGTTTGGGGGTGCAGCACCTCCGTGTCCCCCCAAACTATGCCCGTGATTAGAATTGGAAAAATACAGAGAAGGGGAACAAAAATGATGAGGGATATAGAACAGCGCCCATACAAGGAGTGATCAAATAGACTGGGACTGTTCAGTTTAGAAAAGAGATGACTAAGAGGGGATATGATGAAGGTCTATAAAATCATGGCTGGTGTGGAGAAAGTGAATAAGGAAACGTTATTTATTCTTTCATATAACACAAGAACTAGGGGTCACTGAATGAAAGTAATAGGCAGAAGGTTTAAAACAAACATCAGGAAGTACTTCTTCATACAACACACAGGCAACCTGTGGAACTCATTGCCAGGGGATATTGTGAAAGCCAAAAGTATAACTAGGTTCTAAAACAAATTAGATAAAATCATGGAGAATAGGTTCATCAGTGACTATTTGCTAAGATGGTCAGGGACACAACCCCATGCTTTGGATGTCCCTAAACCTCTGACAGCCAGAAACTAGAACTAGATGACACAGGATGGAACACTCAATAAATTGCCCTGTCCTGTTCATTCTCTCTGAAGCATCTGGCACTGGCTACTGTCGGAAGACAGACCAGCAGCTCATCTAGGATACTGGGCTACATGAGTTGCTGGTCTGACCCAGTGTGGCTGTTCTTATGTAATTGCCTGCTGGGTAGACTGGCTATAGTGGGAATCCAGAAATTCTTTTTAGGTATAAAACTGCAGGAAATAGCATATTATAAATTATTGGCTATGGTGCTGAGCAAATTGTAAATAATTCTAAAGTTGCAATACAGATTTAAAGATGTGATTGATTTTTTTTTCTGCACAATATTATATTTATATTTCTAAACCTATTCTGTACCGATTCTCCACTGATCATTGTCCTGTTATTAGGGATATTCATATCCACCCTCTTTGTAGTAGTTCACCCCAAAAAAGCTATTCACTTCTTTCGTCCCTAGGTTGTCACTAACAAGAACTGAGAATAAGTCCCTTTGTGCATTAGGTTATAATTTCTGTAATGTAGTTAGATCACAATCATGTTTAAACTGTGCTTAGGTGTGATTCAGAGGAGTAAAAGGATTACAGAGAGTGATGCGTTGTCTACACTACAGAGTTTTGTCGGCAAAAGTTTCGTCAACAATCAAAAAGTGCTATAAGAAAATTGATATTGCATATTCACACTACACTCCCTCTGTTGGCATTGTGCGTCCACGCTTAGGACACTATCATTGACAGTGAGAGCAGTGCACTGTGGGTAAGTTATCCACCGTTCAGCTCACCACCATCTGCCACTAGGTCTTGTGGGAAGGCGGAATGGATCGCAGTGCAACATGGGTCCAGTCTCAGTGTCCCATGATACATTGTTTTCCGTCCCAGCATTCCATGTACTTCCAACTTCGATTTGCGGCATTTTTCAACAGCTCTTGTTTGCTGTTTGCCCCACCATCCCTGTGTGAAAGGATGGATCCCGCACTGCTCTTCAATGCTCCGCTAACTGCCATTAACACATCACAGACGGTAGTGAAGTTAATTGTGAAGTTCTTAACTCAACAGGATTCACAGTTGCCTGACGTGCTGTCTGATATGGATAGGAGCAACGTTAGATTATTTTTTGCATTCACGGAACAGCTGCACATGGTGGGCTCAGGAAACTAGCACTGAGTGGTGGGATCGCATCATCATGCAGGTCTGGGATGATGAGGGAAGCCCTGTTCCTGAAACAAGAAGCATTTATGTTAGCATTTCTTTTAAAAAATCTGAAACAAAACACTGTTTATTTTTGATTCAAATCAAAAACTTTATTTCTCTTTTCAAATAACAATCTTGTTTTGTTTTGAAATTTTCAATTCAACAGTGGGAATTTTTCAGTGGGAAAATTTTCCTGTTGAAAAATTTTGACCAGATATAGTCATTTGTTAGCTGCATCAGGGGTTGTCTGTGGCAGTTACGTTTTCCAAACATTGATCAATCTTCCTGGAATACAGCCATCTTGGGAATCAGCCCTTTTGGAGTTGAAAAGCTGCCTACAGCTACATTAGCAGAACAGTGACAAAGTATATGCCATTGTGTAAGCTCTTTCACTCTACTAGTCAGTTTAGGGCTACCTATGAAGCCAAGCCAATGCTACTGCTAGCCTAAAGACTTGAAGATAAGTTCTCATTACTATATTTCCAAAGTGAAGGTAGTCTCCCAGTGTGAGAAACGACAGCTGTTTGCCAAAAGTCTTCACCATAGCAGTTGTTTGGTATACGAGTTTCTGGAGAAATATTTAACTTATTCACATGTCTGTGTTGTTGTTCTCTCCTTTTATATGTAGGAGTCTGTGTAAGGTAATAAACTTGTTAATGACCTGCTTTTAGGGCAGTTGCAGTTACAGAAATGTTTAGCAAGCTCTCATGTGGAAATCTCAGAAGAGGAAGGAACAAACATACCTAACATTGATTATATATGTAGCTATACCACTTGGGGCTATGATGTTGTCAGCTAAGTAGGGTTGGGCCCATTCAAGGATTGGGTGACTGGCCAGCCAGGACAATTGAGGCTTGTGGTAAATGTGTTGATGACTCGGGTGTTAGACATCCCTCTGAGGATATGTCTACAGTACAGACACTACAGTGGCACAGCTATGGTACTGCAACTGTACCCTGTGGTATAGACACTTATTACAGTGATGGAAGAGCAGGAGAGTGAGTTTGTGTGTGTATGGGGGTGGGGGGGTGAGAAAACCTGGATTTGTGCTGGAAATGGCCCACCTTGATTATCATGCACATTGTAGGGAGAGTGGTCACTTTGGATAAGCTATTACCAGCAGGAGAGTGAGTTTGTGTGTGTGGTTTTTGGTGGGGGGTGAGAGAACCTGGATTTGTGCAGGAAATGGCCCACCTTGATTATCATACACATTGTGAAGAGAGTGGTCACTTTGGATGGGCTATTACCAGCAGGAGAGTGAGTTTGTGTGTGGGGGGTGGAGGGTGAGAAAACCTGGATTTGTGCTGGAAATGGCCCAACTTGATGATCACTTTAGATAAGCTATTACCAGCAGGACAGTGGGGTGGGAGGAGGTATTGTTTCATGATCTCTGTGTGTATATAATGTCTGCTGCAGTTTCCACGGTATGCATCCGATGAAGTGAGCTGTAGCTTACGAAAGCTCATGCTCAAATAAATTGGTTAGTCTCTAAGGTGCCACAAGTCCTCCTTTTCTTTTTGCGAAGACAGACTAACACGGCTGTTACTCTAAAACCAGTGATGGAAGGGTTTTTTCTGTTGCTGTCGTTAATCCTTTGAGAGGCGGTAGCTAAGCTGACAAAAGAATTCTTCCATCAGACTAGGAGTGTCTATACCATGGTGTAGGTCGGCTTAACTACGTCTTTCAGGGCTGTGAATTTTTCACGCCCCGAGTGATGTAGCTAGTTTCACCTAAGTTTTAGGTATAGACCAGGCCTGAGTTAATACTAAACGAATGTGCCAGCAATGTGTTAGCTTCACAGCTGCACAGTCCCTTCTATCTGTCAGATGAAAGATATATTTGAGGCACTCGTCACTGTGGAAGTGGAAAGTTGTTAACTACCTTGGCCAAAGTCCAACTCTCCTAATTTAATTTCTCCCCTTCTAAATTCCAATTATACTTTCAGTTATAATTTACTTTCCTTCCTAAAAGCTGTAGTGCTGCTAGTGAAGAAGGTCTGCTGTGGTCCACACTAGAGGTGGCTGCATTGTAGTGGTAAGTAAAATGATCACTAGTCACACAATTTCTAAATTACATTGGCTCCTTTTGGATGAAAGTTGATTGAAATTCAGATGATCGTTAAGTTTATCAATAAATTTTGCCCTTTTTAAAAAAAGCAGGATTCTCTCTTTAGGCTTTCTGACCATTCCTAATGTATTTTCTCTTCTGCATTGACTCTCTGTCAACTTGAAGAGTATTTTCCACGTACTGTATCTTTGAGATGGATGTTAAGTCCTTGTGTACACAGGAAACTGCACCAGTTTAGCATGAAGTATGAATTTAGATAGAATTAGTTCAAGCAGTGCAAAACCTTGTGTGGACACTTTTATTTTGGCATAAAGGTGTCTTTTTTTGATTCAGCTTAAGCTGATAAAATAAACCAAAATAAGCCACTTTCAGACTGAAAGAAGTGTGTCCGCTCAGGGGTTTGCACCAGTTTCATTATATTGGTTTAAAAACTGACTTAAGTAAAACTTTTCTGTGTAGGCAAGGTCTAAATAAGCACTGCACATTGCAATCCCTATTACGGAACTACTGACCAAATGTGATTTGCTGGTTGCTACAATAAGACACTGGCCCTGAGGCATCGGGATCAGGGGAAGTTCAGGATCTCCCTGCCATTTCCACAGGATGTAAATTCCCCAAAATTTCACCCTGCTACTGCCAGCCTTCATCTATAAAAGTTGTCGTTCCACCAACACTTTATAATCTCCAGCCATGTAATATATGAAAGCTTTGAAATCTGTGGAGCAGGGAGGCTTCTGGCACATGAATAAATCACCAGACACATCAAAGTGGCTTTGCTAATTTTATTTACCTGTTTTTAATAAATAATCTATTTAAATGGTTTCGGCCCCTAATAAACTATGTCTCAAAAATTCTCTTCAGTTGAATAGACAAGAAGAACTAACATGATGTTTTACAGTAGGGGGTCCTCTTGCCTAAGCACAAGGAGATGGTAAGGATTTTAATTCGGGGGGGGAAAGGAGAGAAATCAGCTGTTTACTCTCTCCTGATTCAGGAACTAATAACAGTACCTAATGCTTTTTATCTGTACAACTCAAAGTTCTTTACCCAGGAAAGGTGGCTATCATTATCCCAGATTGAGGCACAGAAAGTTTAGCAATTTGCCAAAGGTCACACAGCAGGGAAATAGACCCCAGGTCTCCAAATTCCCAGTCCTCTCTGTGCTGTCTAAATCATCCAGCCTCTCTGATCCTGCACCGTGCATGTGCCTCCCGCAGGGTGTTGAATCGGAGGGCCTTAAGGTTAAGGCTACAGTGTGAGAGACAAATGAGCAGAGTTCAGTTCTTAGCTTCATCACAGACTTTTGTGACCTTGGGCAAATACTTTCCCTTTGTGCCTTAATTTCCTATCTCTAAAATGAGAATTATAATCCTTCCGTTCCTCAACAGGGCATTGTGAGATAAAGACATTAATGATAGGAGGCACTCAGATGTTCTGGAGATGGAGGCCATTTTCAGTACCTAGGTAGAATAGAAGGCACTCGGCATTTTCTAGAAGGTACTAAGCATCTTACAGGATCAAGGCCCTACAGTGTTAGGAATACAGTTGAGAGAAGAGTAATAATAATCCGAAAGGTAAAGTAATTATTGGACCTTTGAAGAGAAGTTTCCAGTGGGAAGGTAGGTGTTACAGCCTGGTGCTGACAGCACAGTCAGCTAAATTAATCAGGTAGTTCCTGTTATCATGTGTGACTGTTGTCATATTCAAGTACTACCAGTAGTTCAGCCTGCATCCTACCACTTGTCTGAGGGTGAGGCTTAGATGGCATTACTCATAAATTAACTTCTTTCCCTCATGTGGCAAAAATATATAAATAGAAATGAAGTGCAGCTAGTCTGCTTTCTTTAACAGAGGAAAGAGGAAATTCAAGGAGGCTGAATGCCTTGCCTTGTGTGTAGAGTTCTGCTTGTTCTTGTGCTCATACGCTGATCATGAATGGATTGCCTTATTTAGTGAATTTCCACAGCTGGTAATAATTCTTTACAACGGACAAGTGAGCTGCAAATGGTTTACTAAGAGGCTGATGCTTCTGTGATTTTTCTTTTCCTAAGTATTAGTATTCTATATGACATAGTGGTTATATCATGCTTTCTGTGTTCAAAGCACTGTACAAATATTAACAAATTAATCCTCAAAACTCCTTTGTGAGGTAGGTGAGAATGTGTTTAGTCCTCATTTTGTAGATGGGTAAACTGAGATGGAAAGGAACTATGACTTGCCCTAAACTGCACAATGAGTTAGTGACAGAGCATGGATTAGAGCTATGGATGTGACTCCTAACCTTGGGTGAAATACTGACTCCACTGAAGTCAATGGCAAAGCCCCCATTCACTTCACTGGAGTCAGAATTTCATCCCTTGTGCTCATTCCTCCAGACAAGGTTTTAAGGCTGCACTGCTCCCTGCTGTACACTGCAATATCCCCAGCAAGCCAGTCTTTCTCTTCCAGGGCTATGAACAGTGTATTACCAAGAGTTACAAGTTACCACACAGTTCTAAGCAAGCACATTTATTCTTAAGGTAAAAGCGTTACAGAGAAAAATATTTAACACTCTCCTCCTCCCCCGATTTTAAATTCACATTAAACATACCATGAAACACCCATTAGTTCTATGAGGCCCTAGTAGGCCGAAGTCTTACCAGCCCTTCTGTAGATTGGTCCAAGGAGGCCATAAAGTTCATGTTCATTTGCTGGCTCACAAAGAAGGCCCTGTGTCCGTTCAAACTCAGCCTTCTTAAACCAAGCCGTTTGTTCATGTGAGTTTCTGGGAACTCAGTTTGAACCAGTTTATGCAAACCTCTCCATGGGGTGGTATCTCTCTAGAGTTGTTTAGTCTTGGTGACTCGCCTTAATCACCCCCTCCCCCAACCCCCCCGCACTGTTTTTTAGTTCCTGGAGGAGCTGTGGTAGAACAGAACACATGGAGTAGAGCACAATCATATATAAACCATTCATAAATTTAATATAGTGATCCCCAAAGATACTCCCCGGGGCTGCAATATCTGTCACACCACATTCCCGTCTACTCAAGAGAACTAACTAACTATTTCTTTCTATCTTTTAACACTCAACATTGAACATCTCTAGGAAGTGGAAGGTTGAAAGAAATGGACAGGTCAGATAGAAAACGGGGTAAACATACCATAATTTTCATGATTGACAAAACATGAGCACTGCCAAATTTAGGATGCAGACAGGTTAGTGTTCAAGAGGTGTTTTTTGAAGCAGAAATGGAAGCCTAATTGGTTGGAAACCTTTAGCTCTTCCCTTATGAGAGACTTGCTTGCACTTGTCAGGTGAATCTGAGAGTCTTTCTTTAGTGAACAATTATGGCATAAACATAAGATGCTTTAAAATATCTGCTCTGTTGCTATTAAATTTTGTTGCAGGTAGGATCACCCATGGAAATCACCCATTTCCTGTCCTTCCCTGTTACTAGGTGCCAAAAGTAGGTAGTAGAGAAGATTAAACATAAGCAGTAATTGAAGATTACAAGCAAATGTAATTACTGGAATGAATTTATTTTGGCAGCACTAAATATATACATTGGAAAATAGCAATGGGGTGAACTCAGCAGGGTTTAAGCTCTGGGTATAAAAAAGCTTCAAATGAAAAGAAAAAGGTGATCTTCTTTTTTGAATTTGTTAAACATCAGATAAAAATCCTTTGGTTCTGACGTAGCAAAAATGTGATCTAAAGTGTGATAGTGTACCAAGTGGAAACTGTCAGCAAATTCAATTTTTGACTCTCCAAACCTTAGAATCTTAGAACATTAGGGATGGAAGAGACCTCAGGAGGTCATCTAGTCCAACCCCCTGCTCAAAGCAGGACCAACATCAATGAAATCATCCCAGCCAGGGCTTTGTCAAGCTGGGCCTTAAAAACCTCTAAGGATGGAGATTCCATCACCTCCCTAGGTAACCCATCCCAGTGCTTCACCACCCTCCTAGTGAAATAGTGTTTCCTAATATCCAACATAGACCTCCCCCTCTGCAACTTGAGACTATTGCTTCTTGTTTTGTCATCTGCCACCACTGAGAACAACTGAGCTCCATCCTCTTTCGAACCCCCCTTCAGGTAGTTGAAGGCTGCTATCAAATCCCCCCTTACTCTTCTCTTCTGCAGACTAAACAAGCCCAGTTCCCTCAGCCTCTCCTCGTAAGTCATGTGCCCCAGCCCCCTAATCATTTTCGTTACCCTCCACTTGACTCTCTCCAATTTGTCCACAACCCTTCTGTAATGGGGGGACCAAAACTGGATGCAATACTCCAGGTGAGGCCTCACCAGTGCCAAATAGAGGGGAATAATCACTTCCCTTGATCTGCTGGCAATGCTCCTACTAACACAGCCCAATACGCCGTTGGCCTTGGCAACAAGGGCACACTGCTGACTCATATCCAGCTTCTCGTCCACTTCTCGTAATCCCCAGGTCCTTTTCTGCAGAATTGCTGCTTAGCCAGTCAGTCCCCAGCCTGTAGCGGTATATGGTATTTTTCCTTCATAAGTGCAGGACTCTGCACTTGTCCTTGTTGAACCTCATCAGATTTCTTTTGGCCCAGTTCTCCAATTTGTCTAGGTCACTCTGGACCCTATCTCTATCCTCCAGTGTATCTACCTGTCCCCCAGCTTCGTGTCATCTTAGTGTCATAAGTGTAACCTTATTATTGTTTGTTAAAAAAATTAACTTTTAGCTTCCGTTAATCTGAAACCAGTTTATTCATAAAATGTATAACGTTGAGTATTTAAAAAGACCCTGAATCATAAAGATAGAAGCATTCTCGAGTCAGCTAATCCAGAGTGCAACGTTACACTAGTCATGAAATGAGAAACTTTCACTCCCCAGCAGTAATAATCATAGAATCAGATCAATCAGCAATGGTAGTGACATTTTAGATCATGTTTCAGAGTAGAAGCCGTGTTAGTCTGTATCCGCAAAAAGAAAAGGAGGACTTGTGGCACCTAAGAGACTAACAAATTTATTTGAGCATAAGCTTTTGCTCAAATAAATTTGTTAGTCTCTAAGGTGCCACAAGTCCTCCTTTTATTTTAAATCATATCTTTCACATCCTCCTGTCAGTGTAGAATTGTGCCTTCTCCATTGCTATGTTGGGTTTATAATGTCTTAACTAATGGGTCTTCAGCCCTTTGTGTTCATCGAACTGAAGGATTATATCTGCAGCACTCTTTTGGTTTAAAAGATATTAAGTCTTTGTAGGAAAGTTTTGTCACAGGATCAGTGTTTTCCTATTAAACATCTTGGTTTTGCCTCTGTTTATTTTCAATAATTGCCTCCGTGTTTATCTAGCAGGAGGAGAATCTTATCCTGGGACTAAATTTGATTCCACTGGCATTATTATTTAAGACTATTTACTTGATCAAATTCTCTTATTTTTTGTTTAGTTTAGAATTCAGCTGAGTGAGTGTGAGGGGAAGAACAATATAACGCTGATGGAATTTTTGTGTGTCCAGTTGTCCCTATATTTGTAAAACCAGCATAGTAATACCAGTAGGTACAGTAACAGTGAGATTAATTTCTGGTCAATGAGATCTGGCAGTCTGTCTATTTCATCCCACATCTCCTTTGAAGCAAATGATTATGCAGCATAACACTTAGAACAACTGGCTCTGTAGGCTTTTTTTTTATTGGTGCAGTTTTAAAATCCAGATAAGGACTGAACTGAAGCAAACACTGAGTAAGAAAATAAATTCTGCAAATGCTGATCAGTGAACTCACTCATTTGCCTTTTCAGCAGAGACAGAATTAATTAAGTTTTCATGTTTTATTAAGAGGGGGAGTTGAACCCTAGCAAAGAACATTGGGTAGAGGGAGCAATATGTAGTAACATTCTGAACAGTATGAATAAATGATTTTGTTGGAATAAAAATACAAATGCGCATATGAGCTTTATTGCGGGTGGGTGAATGATCTCTATTTTATAGCTATGGAACTTTCTTGACTCAGAGTTTATTCACCTAAAAATGTATGCAGTGGAAAGAATAAAAGAATCTCCATTGCAAATAATTTTGGAATCACTTAATCTAATATGGCGGGTACTGCAGTATAATTACACTGCTGATAGGGTGAATAGCATGCCATTACATACAAATGTCCTCAAATGACTTAGTGGTTTATTTATTCTCTGCTCCTCAGCATGCATAATTTCCACTGATGTGAATGTGTGCTGGGTATGTCTGGAGAGAGGGAAAGGGGAAGAGACTCCTCAGTATTCATCTCTGTAGTTAGTGTTACAAATAACCAAGCACAGTAAGCACCCTGTTGTTATAGAGGGCTGAATTTAGCCATCAGCACAGTATGGGCCACTCCCTTTGACTTCATTGGGGAGCTGCTTGCATGTATATGATAGCAGAATTTGGACCATACTGCTAGTTACATTACCAGAGTTTGGAGGGTTTTAAAAGTTTATAAGTACTAAAGTAATCTGGAGTTTTTCAAATCGTGACTTTTTTTTTTGTTTTGTAAAATGTTGTTGTAAAATGGGGAAGCGGGAGAGTACGGGAGGAGAGGTTCTATGGGAAACTGGCCAGAATTCAATGTGAGTTTTTATAGATAGTACTATAAATTACTTTTCATTTGTGATATTAAAAATTATAGACAAGTGGGGCTACTACATCAGCCCCCTGTGTCAAACAAGAATGGCTCTTATGCTCTCTTATTTGTTCCATGTACAGTCTCTGGAAGGTTTCAGAGTAACAGCCGTGTTAGTCTGTATTCGCAAAAAGAAAAGGAGTACTTGTGGCACCTTAGAGACTAACCAATTTATTTGAGCATGAGCTTTCGTGAGTTATGACTACATCGGTGGAAACAGTGGTTATTTGCTGGGATTTTGCCATCTTGATGGAAGTTGGTTGTGGGGAAGGAGGTACTTTGAACTGGAAGGGAAAATTAGTGTATTCAAACATTTTTATAATAAATTTGGGCCAGATTTAAGAGTTGCTGAGTGTAACAAGTATGGCAATTTCTTCAATATCTTGGACAAAACTTATGGAAGTAAGTATCTGAGGAGCTTGTATTAAAAATGCAAATGTTTGTGTTATGGTGGGATTGTATGCAACTTATCGAGAAGACATGACTCCTGTAAACCTAGGGAACCATTATGAGCTTCAGAGGACTCTGTTAAACAGTGGGCTAAGACAAGAACGAACTGTTTGTTGAGTGGGTTTCCTAGGAAATACTTGGGAGGAGGGGAATAAAATGACCACCTCCAGACCTGAGTAGGGTCGCCCTGGCAGGGGGACCTTTGTCTACAAATTACCTGTTTCCAGGATCAAAGCCCCCAAATGGCATAAAGGAATAACACATAGATTCACGAGTGTACTGGTTCTGAGCCAAAGCAGTTATGAACTGATAACCACAGAAAAGCCCCTTAGTGGGGTCTGAAGAACTGTTCAAAGCATCAAAACGCTATGCAGGATTTAATCACACCCATGAAATGCTTTGAAAATATAGTCGATGCAGTGAGTAGGTGTTGAAACTTTAGCACCAGCAAGTGGGATGATGTTTTTTAAGAAAACAAAGAAGAGCTTAACTTGCCTGACTTAGATAGATGATTCCAAAGCTCAGCCTCTCTAAAATAATGAGGCAAAGCTCATGAATGCACAGCTGAATCCCCCTAAGTGAGATTAATGAGTCTGACTTCTCAATAGTTGTTTCTTTTTGCAAAGAACTTGATTGCTTGTCGTTACACATCGGATGCTTAGAAATTGGGATGGCACAGGGGAGCATTTTCTCTGTGCAGATCCCTGAGGAGAGCCAAAAGGAAAATAGGAAATATACATGATAAATTAAAAACACATTCTCTTAAGTTCTGGCAGACATGAGTGACAAAATGTGAAGGGCAGGATCTTCTGGGCTTCCCAGTGGAACAACTGATGGAAAGCAAGCTGTACATTGAAATTATTCTTTAGTCCATTTACTATGCATTGAATAAACAGGGACGCTTACAAACATTATAGTCCTTTCTCTTCATTTCACCTTCAATGCCGAGGAGGTGCATTATCAGTGCTGAAACTCTGATGCAGGATACTTTCCTTGCTGTTTTGGTTTTTTTTTGGTATTTTTTTTGGCCGTGGTTGAGGAAAGTGCTTAAGCATGTTCTTAATACAAGAACAAGGGTATAATCAACTAAATTAGAAAATGGCAAACTAAAAAATTATAAAAAATGTTTTTTCACACAATGTATAATTAAACTGTGGAATTCATTACCACAAGAAGTCACTGAGGCCAAGAATTTAGGAGAATTCAAAAGGGAATTGGAGACTTGTATGGAGATCAAGAATATCCAGAGTCACCATGATTAATGATAACAAAACATTTGGAAGGGACGTTAAACCTTGTGCTTCAGGTCTTAAACTAGTTGTTAGAAATCAGAGTGAGACTTAATGTCAGAGGCAGATTATCCCGTCTCTGCCTGCTGCAGGGTACTTACAGCTTCCTCTGAAACATCTGATATTGGTCACTGTTGGAGAAAGGATACTGGATTAGATGGACCATGGGTCCCATTCAGTAAAACAATTCCTGTGTTAAGCCCCATTGACTTCAATGGGAGTTAAGCATGTGTTGGGATGATTTCCTGTTGTCTTTCTGAGCAATATCCTTTACGTTAGCTAGAAGACTGGCTATAAAGAAAGCAAGTTTCTTTTTAAGTTCTTCGATCATACATACCACATCCCTGCTTTGTTTAATGAGCAGATCCCAATTTATGGTGTGTTTTCATTTTAAAAATAAATTCACGCTGTCTTGAAAGGCAAGCAGTCTTCAGTGTCCTAGTTATGTCATCAGGTATGAAATTTCCAGTTTGTGCAAGTGAAAGGAAGCATGTGCAGAAAAGACTAAAGTATCCAGCAGAAAAAAATCTGAGCTTTACTGATAGTTTTCCTTCTTAAGCTATACAGCAAGAATTCAAAGAGACTGGAGTGTATCATATGGTTGGCGTCCCTTTGAAATGGTTGGCTGCCGCACTGATAGCATGACTTCCTCTATCTCTGTTCCTGCAGAAAGGACCATGAAATATGCTTACGATGTTTAACTCTTTCCCCCCTCAAGCCTTGATCAATTTGGCAGCATTTTTTGTTGTTTAAAAAAATGTCTAATGGGCAGAGCTGGTTGAAAAATGGGAAAATTTTTCAACCCATTTGTGACATACTGAGGATACAGTCCCGACTAACGGGGAGCTGTGTGGCCCCTGCCCTCTAACCTGGAGTGCCCTTCACACTGCTTTGCTGTTGTAGCCTCCCTCCTGGATCACAAAAGGTCTCCAGCATGCAAGTCACTCCCAGCTCTGTGTCTGTGAGCGCTGCAGCCAGCCAGCCGTGCTTTGGCTCTTACCAGCCTTGCTTATAGTACAGAGTGACCCCAACTCACTCCCAGTCTTAGATTTCCCCCAGAAGTATATGTCCTGTACTGCCCACCCTTGTCTGGATGATACAAGTGTGTTAGGTCCTTTATTTCTTCAAGATAATAATATGCCAGTTTATTATTTCAAATAGTTCTTCACACACTTCAGTTCAGACACAATGGATTAGATAAAACAGTAAAACAAGTTTATTAACTACAAAGAGAGAGATTTTAAGTGTATCCAAGTAATGAGGCATAAAAGTCAGAAACGGTTACAAGAAAAATAAAGATAAAACACAAGTAAGGCCTAAGTTGACAAACAATGTTAAGTTCAAAGCAAAGTTTTCTCACCACATGCTCTCAACAGTCTGACTGGCCCGACTTCTTAGGCCAGGAACCCTTTTCTGTTCAATGGCTGCTCCCTTTGTCCCTTCTCAAGCAGTGAATTGATGGAGGGAGGAAGAGAGAGAGAGGATAGGGTGCCTGGGGTTGGTTGTTCTTCCTTTTTATAGTGTCAGTCCCCCACTTGGAAAACATTTCTAGCTGAGATTCAGGAGATAGAGTATCTATATGTAAGGATGTTTCCTGCTGGTTTTGCCACCTGTTTTAGCTTCCTTTGTCTCCCTTCCTGCTTGATAACCGTGTTTACTACTTACGTGCGGACAGACCTGTTTGCCACATGTTTGAAACTTATCGTTAACATCATATGGGGAAATCTTATAACCGCACATACAATGTTGCCACACACATTTTATCAGGACAATATTGACCAGCGAATTATGAATTTTCTAATGATACCTTACAAGATATACCTTGTACAAAGATTATAACAGTAGCATGTAGGGTGTGGACATGGGTACATTCTGTCAGGCCATTCTTAGGAGGTAAATGTGGTGGTTATTACACTAGTAGCCAGAGATGACCCATACATGCCGATAGTGTGGGGGGAAGAGTGAGGGTAGCGGCTTCAGCAGCCATTACTGAGCATGCTCAATATAAGTCAAGCAGCAAATTGGGGGGTGAGGGAGAGGAGTAGGGCATGTGACCCCATGTGCCCCACCCCGACGCATCACCTCTGGTACTAGTAGGTACACTTTCAGATATGATTAGGGGAAGTGGTGTCGATCATAAGCTAATAGGCGAATGAGTCTGCAGCTCGACAGTCTCCTGAGTTGTCACTATGCTGAACACCATGGCATGCAGAACTTCCTGACACCAACTTGAATAGAACCTTTAATCTCCTATCCCAAGGCCTGGGCCCTGAGCACTTTCACTAGAGGAGACTCTCCATTAGCATTCTACAGTAAGTGTAGCACAATACACGGTTGATCAGCTCTGATTCCATCCAGTAGAGGGCAGCAGTACACCTAGACTGGCCTGTTCCTTGCAATATTCATGTCTTATCTGATGCAAATGTCTACTGCCTTTGATCTGAGAAGCTACGCAAGGTCAAACCTGGTCAGTGCTGGGGTCGTTCTAGATTAAAAGTGCTCTGTATATAGGAAAATGCAAGACCACTATGATTTTATGTTAGATATCCGTTAATATCTGTGAATGGCTTTATTGATATAGACAGCATTTCTGTGCTTTAGAAATGAGTCAGTGCATGTTTTGCATAACTTTAGCTTTGCGGGAAGATGTTTTTATATGGCTAAATTAGTCCTACATTTTTTAATTGAGTAGTGATTTGGAGTAATTCAGTTTGTGCGCACAAAGTGAGAGAACTTAAAGGGGCCTTATTTTCAGAAAGTGCTAAATGCCACAACTCTGATAAAGCAGGCTCCTTTAAGAGGCCGCCAGGTGGGCACCAAAAAATTGAGTCCCCTAAAACCACTGATCAGGCCTTTACGTTTTGTTTAATACTTAAAGGAAAAAATCCCCCAAAGGGTGATGCTTAGATATAGCATGAGAGCACCAAAGGTGAGGTAAATAGCATTCATCGAGCAAGTGAAAATTATGATCTAGTGGATAGGACACTGGACTGACACTCTGGAGATGTGGGTTCAGTTCCTCTCTTTGCCATTGTCTTGTTCTGTGATCTGGCCCAAATAATTTCTCTCTGTAATTTCCCTGTCTTTAAATTGGGGTTATTATGATTGATAACCTTGTAAAGCGCTCCGAGATATATGGTCAAAAGCATTATATAAACTAATAATTATTCTCCCTGTTCTATAGATAATCATAAATTAATTTTTACGTTGTATTTTTTTTTTCTGTATAGGAACCCTCCAGAGAGAGAGAATTTTTAAAAATTTTACTCGGAAACGCCAGAGGGCTATGCGAAGAAGAGTACATCAAGTCAACGGGCACAAATTTATGGCTACATATTTGCGACAACCAACGTACTGCTCCCACTGCAAGGAGTTTATCTGGTAAGAATGACTTAAAAAACAACAACCTGGGCCTTTCCTTCCACTGTGGGTTTGTGCACATGGTGAGCACATGTCATCCTAGGTCGTGATTGTACATCTCACTAGTCTGCTGCACACTTAAGTTGCCATGTGAACCCCACTACTGCAGCAGTAGGTCAAAGTGCACCACAGAACTTTTAGTGCATAGTAGCAGGGTCCATGCTGTGAGTTAGTACACAGCAAGCTGGTGCTTTGTAGATTTACACCCCAGCTTACCATGTGCTAAGTGACCATGTAGACAAGCCCATAACCGTACCTTTACACTCTGTCTAGCAGGTATACCCCCATGCAGCAATCAATACTGAATTAGTTACATGGTGCTTTACAAATGTTGATTGAGAAACAGATCTTACAGCCTGAGTTAGACAAGACTAATGGTTGTACGAGACCCTGGACAGCAGTTCAGTTGATGCTGAGTGAATTACTGATGGTGAGAAGAAAGCAGGAATGGCTGTTTGCAGAAGTGGGTTTGAAGGAAGAGAGAGAGAGCGCTGGGTGGATGAGGAGACAAAAACCATTCAAGGCATAAAGAGCAGGTTAATAGATGTGGAACTAATATGGGTAGAAAGATTAGGGGGTAACAATCCATTTAACTGAAATGGTTGAGAAGAGCGTGGGTAGAGGGAGAGGTAATTATCTCCCACTCTGTTATGTCTCTCCGTTCCATATGGAACATGAGGCCTTCAGAGGTAATTATGGAGCTCGTGTAATCTGGTCCAAATAATAATTGTTTTGTTTAGAGTAATGTAGGTGAAGTACTTAAGGAAATACAGTGAGAGATTTAATTTGGAAAGAAAGATGCATTTTGTCAGCCTACCCTGTGAGCCAAAGCCTTCCTTGTCCCTTTGTTACATGCACTGAATCTCAGCCAGCTCACTGTCTTCTTGTCACCACTGGCTGTTTGCTTTGGAAAACAGAATGCTTGGGCTTCATTGCCTTTCAGTTCTGCCCTCATGAGACTACTGCCAAACTGTTTTGGTTTGTGATTGTGAATCACGTTCCATGTTTTGTTTTGTTTTGAACAGGGGAGTATTTGGGAAGCAGGGATACCAGTGCCAAGGTAAAGTGTTATATCCATATACCATATATTATTGAATATTCCAACACTGAGATGCATCTTCTTCCAGCAGGGCCATCCTGCCAGCTCTTTTCTCTGAAGTCGCTATTCATTCTGCTCTTTGAGCCAACCAAGAAGGTGTGAATTAGCAGCTATCAGGCTGGCTGCATGAGAGTATGCTCATACATATGCACGCAGAAACATTATCATGCTATGGCCCCAATCCTGTGCTCCATGGGGGTGGACTCCTGCCACTTCACTGAGCCCCACTGAAGTCAGTGGAGCTCCTCGTAGCTTATTGTCAGTTTGGGACCTGTGTCACGTCAACATAGTGCCCAGCCTTCATTAGGCATGCAGTCTCCAGGCCCCTGGGTGGATGGCTTTTCCCTGCAATAATTCCTTTAACAATGCAATTAAAACCAATTGACATTAGAGAAATTACTTCAAAAGGAAACTTTGTGGTTTGACCTACTATTTTTGCCTAATGCAAAGTAATATGCTGTATTGATTTTTACAGTATTTTTTTCTGTTTAATGAATTCTCATCAGTTTGTCTTGGCCTCTCCCTTTCCCTGTGCCCTCTAAGTTGGCTTCCTGCAGGAATGGTCTTTCAGTAAGTCTAATAATGAAGCTTGGCTCTTACGAGGTGTGCTGGGACACCAGTGCGTTCACATGGACCTGAACTGCAGATAAACCAAATGTCTCCTGCCTAAGCTCAACAAAAAGAAAGGGTTCATTTACTGATAGGCCCTTGCGAGTGCAAGCAAGCGTAAGGCTATGGGGGGATCTCTAGACACACACTCACCAGTGAGTTACATTTGGCCTCACAAATATCCCTTCTTGGAGGCACTGCCTTGGACTTTGTCTGGGGTCTGAAATTTATCAAATCAATGTCCTCTATGGCCTTTGTTTGCATCACCTGTAATATTCTTCATTGGAAGATTTCGGTGGTCATATTGATTTAGTTCATTGTTAGTCATGTTTGGATTGCACTGACATTTCTGCATGTATCTCCCGATATTTATATGGGCTGAGATTTTCTAAGCTTCTTAGAGGATTTGGGCTCCAATTTCTGTTAAAATTAATGGAAACTGGATATCCAAATCCTTTAGGTGGCTTTGAAAATCTCAGCCAGGATGTACGTTTCTCCTATTGTTCCATTATCTGCTGATGATTTACATGGAATCTAGGAGAGCCCAGTTTATTGTTTTATACATTTTAAGTCTTTTTTGATAAAGTTCAATATGCTTCTTTTGTTTCCTAGTATGCACCTGTGTTGTACACAAGCGTTGCCATCATCTAATTGTTACAGCCTGCACGTGCCAAAACAATATTGACAAGACAGACACCAAGGTAAAGTCACAGTTGGTTACTTGGATCGTAAGACTTCCTGAATCTTCAGGTTTATGTGGGTGGTAGTGGTTGCAAAATAGTGGAATTTATCCTTCTTTGGCTTCTTATCTCCATTCACAGATTCATAGATTTTAAGGCCAGAAGTGACCATTTAGATCATATGGTATAACCTGTTGCATAACAGAGGCCATAGAATTTCATCCTCTATTGAGCCCAATAATTTGTGTTTGACTAAAGCCTGTTGTGTTTGCATCCAGTCTTGATCTGAAGACTTCCAGAGCTGGAGAATCTACCACTCCCCTTGGCAGTTTGTTCCAATGATTAATCACCCTCACTTTTAAATAATTGTCTTATTTCTAGTTTGAATTTCTCTGGCTTGGACTCCTTGTTACACCTTAAAGAGCCCCTTAGTAGCTGTTTTCCCCCTGAAGAAAGTACTTGTACACCATAATCAAATCACCTCTTGATCTTTTATTATTATTATTAATTCTTCCTTCTTCCATAGCTTTTGCTCTGTTTGGCACACTTTTAGGTAAGGATGTGACTGTTTGGTGAATTGTATGGCTCATTCCTAGAGCTTGATAATATTTAGGAGGTATCAGGTGAGGTATTTCCTCTAGAAATTGGGAAGTATTTCTGCCATTGTACAAAGTGCTGGTAAGACTTCATCTGGAATACTAGGTACAATTCTGGTTACCCATGTTCAAGAAGGATTAATTCAAAACTGTTAAGAACTCTGGGCCCGATTTCCCTCAGCTGAGCCTGGTGTTGGCTGGCTCAGCTCTCAGGTTGATTCATGAGCCTAGTTGGGTTGTGGCAGCATCACCTGATTGGCTGGCCTCCTGATTGGCTGTGAGGAGCCTACACGTCTGCATTTAAACTCAGCAGCAGGTTGCATGCTGCTGAACATTTACCCCCACAGCTGCGATCACCTGCTTGTTTCCAGCCTCATTCCAGACCTGTTCATGCGTTGTTCCTGTCCAGTTCCAGTCTGCCAGCCCTGTACCCTTGTTCATCTCCTGGCTCTGACTCCTGGTTCCTGTTCCTGGCTCCAACCACTAGGAAGAGCTTCAGCTCTACCCACTAGGCCATGCCTGGGCCCTCACCACTGGTTCAGACTACCCATGTCCCAGTCCATGATAAAACCAGAAATTCAGAGAAGGGCTGCTAGGGTAATCAGGGGAATTATAGACCCTTTCTTAGAAGAGAAGAATAAAATAGCTTGGTATGTTTAACCTAGCAACATGAAGCCTGAGAAGGGATATGATTGCGCTTTATAAAGACATCAGGGAGTAAACACCAGGGAGAGAGAAGAGCTGTTTCACCTAAAGGACAATGTTGGGACAAGAACAAATGGGTATAAACTGTCCATGAATAAAGTTAGGCTGGAAACTAGGAAAAGGTTCCAAACCATCAGAGGAGGGAGGCTCTGGAACAATCCTCGGAATAGGAGTAGTGAAGACAAACAACCTAACTAATTTTAAGGCGGAGCTTGATAAATTTATGAATGGGATTATATGACAGGGTTGCCTGCGAGAGCAGGCGGCTGGACTCTGACCCAGATGATCACTTCCCATCCTATGTCCTGTGTTTCTATAGTATCCATCCAGGACCAAGATCCATGAGGAATATTACTAGTCATGGAGTAAATCTACACCACAAAAGGTGTATTGTAACCAATAATGTTCTTTCCAGAACATGCGAACAGATGCCGTTGTTCACTATTTCTTACCAGAACTGTTGAACTAAACTTTAATGTCTTCTTACCAATCCTAAAATGTCAGTCAAATACCGAATCTCTCAAGATGGCAATTAATCACTTCAATGAAAAAAAGACCTAATCTTTTTTTTAAAAAAGAGAGAGAGAAAGTTCAAGAGGTATAATTGACTTGAAACTTGTTGTTCCATTAGCACCTATATTTTTAATTACTTAAGATAATGGATTCACCTTTCAATCTGCCAGGGCCGAAATGTTGAGGCACAAAATAAAACAGGATCCATTTGTTCAACATGTGTAACGTTTTCTGAAGTTTTCTGATTCTGCATTTGTGATCTAAATAGTTCACACTGGAAAAGAGGGATAACCCCAGATGTGTGTGTGGGAGAGGGGTGGGGGAGAAGTGGAGATGAATCAGTGTCCAAAATGGAAATAAACATTGATAAGAAGTGGTAAAAAAGAGATGAGGAATTTTGGAAGGCCTGGGAAAACTGTTGCCATGTACTAAAAATGATAGAGAGAGTCAGCATTTTAAAGAATTTTATTTTTGCATGTGATGCATAAGTTAAACATTTTAATGCTGATTAGTTAGTAACAAACTCCTATAGTTAGCAATAATTTGTATTCAGTACTTAAATGGCTTGAGATAGATTTGTGATGAGGCAAATAGAAGTCCCATCTAGTTTTAATAATTCCAAGTTCATTGTCAGAATTTGAAATTAGCTAATGAATCCTTTGTAAAATCTACTTTGTTCTACTTACAAGGCATGTCAAAAAATCTGCCAGAGCAGGTTGATTGCTGATTAGAGCTCAGTCAATACATTACAGCATTCTCATTCAGTAAATTACAATGCAGTGGAGAACAAAGATGACACTTTCAGAACTGGGATTTTTTAAAATAATTCTGCAGTTGTTCCTAATCATAGAAAATTAGGGTTGGAAGAGACCTCAGGAGCTCATCTAGTCCAACCCCCTGCTCTTACATTAATGTACTTTTTATTAATAAAATTATCTTGTATATCTGTGTATTCATATATATATACACACACACACACGGAGTTTTCTACCCTGTGTGTCTTTTTGATTCTTTCTCAGGTTTTGGAACAAAGATTTGGAATCAACATTCCTCACAAGTTTAGGATCCACAACTACAAAGTACCAACCTTCTGCGATCATTGTGGTTCTTTGCTGTGGGGGATAATGCGGCAAGGGCTACAGTGTAAAAGTAAGCCAGCCTTATTCTTTCTTCAGGCTTTCTTAGGAAAACTTCTATGGATGTGTGGAAAATCAAAGAACTGAGGAACAATTTCCTGTATATTTTAGCTTAAACTGTTGAAAGAATATTACACTCCTCTCTAGTCCGTGGATACAAAAGTGATTTATAGCTCTTGTTTTTCCAGGCTGCAGAGTGGATTCTAATTTGCACTGTTTGTCCAATTTTCTTTCACTCACATAGCTGAAACTACTCATGGATATTGCTACTTCTAGCATTGCTCTTTCTATGTACCTGAGAGCCTTTGCTTAAGCAGTGAATACTAACAAGGTAGCGGGAAAAAAACATTAACAGGGGAAAAGTCATCAGTGTTTGTTGATTAACATGGCTCTTTGTCACATGGTTAATTGACTGAAAAGGCTTTTCCAGCATTTAGTTTTTGTTTGATGACTATTATTATCAAGCCTTTTAAGTAACCAGTGCTCTATCTCCATCTGCCTTCACCTCCCCCAATGTTCTCTGTCTGTGTGAGTTTTCTGTTGAATGATATGGATGTGAAATTAGAGAGTTGTAAACTAGAATTGGGCAAAAAAATTTCGTCAAATTTTTTTTGCTAAAAAAATGCAGATTCAAATTGACCAAAACATTTTGCAATTTTGTCTCAAATTAGCTGAATAGTTTTGGTTGAAAAAAACCTTAAAAAATTAAAAACCACCTTTAAAAAAGCTCAAAAACTAAATGAAATATTTTGTGGAACTCCCAACATTTTTTTTTTCAACTTTTTGGTCCCCTGATAATAATTTTAAAATTTTCAGTTTTCCCAGCAAACTGAAACATCAATTATTCATCCAGCTTTTTTGACAACCACTGTTGAAGTGTGTCACTAAGTTCCATGGCATCCTGGAGCTAATTTGTACCTGTGGGCATAGCTTCAAAGTAGTGTATGTACCCCTTGTACCCAGCACACTCATACATGTACACAAATGGACATCTGACCATGTTGCATCATGTTTGGTGTACTGTCACCTGATGTCCATAGCCTTGTTCTCTTTGGCTTCTGTAGCTCAGGATCAGGGCAGTGATGTAGATTTTCTGGAGTGAAATCCTTTAGTCCATGTTATTTTTCAGCAGTAACATTCTGAGCCTTTCTCTCAGCATTGTTCCAGTTGTTCATTTGATTTTATTTTTCACCCCCTCAGTGTGTAAAATGAATGTACATATTAGGTGCCAAGCCAACGTGGCACCCAACTGTGGGGTGAATGCAGCAGAACTGGCCAAAACCTTGGCATGTATGGGCCTGCAGCCAGGAAATATTTCTCCAAATTCGGTGAGACTTTTCTCTTTTCTTTATCAGAGTTTACAGCCGTGTCGTTTGTACAAGCACAAGAGAAGTTGGTTAGGGCTTTGGTTAGAATGAATGGCATTGCGGGGTGCACTGGACCAATTGCCTTTTGTTCTGTGACATTCAACAAACACCTCATCTGGAAAATGAATGTTTAGTTTCCAAGCTTGTATTGCAGAGGCTTCAATGTGTGTTTCTTCCTGTTAGGTCAATGTAAAATATGGCAAAATCCAGGGTCTGATTCCCCTCTCACACTTACAGCAGTGAAACTCCATTGAACTGTGCCTGAGTTGTACAAGTGAGAGGAGAATCCAGCCCCAAATCTAGTTTAAAGGTCAGTGTTATTCAGGGACATGTCCACTGGCAAATAGAGAGACAGTGTTACCTAGTGAATTGAGCACTACACAGGGACTCAGGAGACCTAGGTTCTATTCCCAGTTCTGCTACTGCTTTTCTGGCTGATCTTGGACAAGTCGCTGCACCTCCCTCTGTCTCAATTTAGCCATCTGTAAAACAGCAGTCATGGTGGTCACCTTTTTTGTACAGTGCTTTGACATCTATGGTTAGGAAGTGCTATGTAAGAACTAGATATTATTATTTATTGGAGTTATATTGAAAGCAGCCCCTATCCCTTCAGCTGAGAGGTCAATATAACAGTGGGAACTTTCCAGGGGTATAATGCCCCAGTCCTGCAAACAGTACACAGATGCCTAACTTTAAGTACTTGATTAGTCCTATTGTGCGTAAGAGTTTGTAGGATTGAGGCCTAAGTGTGCGCTGTATATTCATGTATTTTAAAGTATTCTGCAATCTATTTAGACCGTTATAAAATTTAATGTAACAAAGAGTGAAAATGTCTGTAAATATTTATGAAAATAAGCAGGGCTGGCCAAGGTGATGAGGGGAGGGGAAAACAAGGGAGTTTGCCCTGAGCCCTCCCCACATTTGAGGGGGCCTCCAAGCCCAAGGAACAATATGCACAACTACTATGCACAACCCAATTATACTACATGAATTCCAAAGACAAGAAAATGCAGAAAATGGAAAAAAGGCTTACAATGCTGTGACGGACTCCATATAAAAGTAGGAGGTCCTGCTGCAGTACTCTCTGCACAGCCTGCATGTGAGACAGTCAGTCTTTGAATAGCATGAGTCTTTATTTATTACTGATCTGTATAAGGGCAAGTGATGAAGGCACTCTAGCTTAAATAAAACTCATATGGAATTTTATGAAGAGGGTGGGTTACAATTCTACATGTTAGTCATTCACGTATCGGGAATAAAATTAAAGAGGGTCTGTATATCAATAGAAATAAGCAAAGGTACAAAACCATTTCTCTGCCTGATCAGTCTGTCAGTGGATATATTCTGTTCCAGTCCTGTCCGATGGAAGCTGCAAACATTTTGTTGCATAGTATGTAGCAAACCCGGTGCAGGAATTGAAGCAGTGAAACCACTAGAGAGGGGAAATTCTACAACCTTTGGTGAAACTGAAGGAAGAATTTGATTTGCCCGTGGACTTATGCAGCGAAGTGGAATGTTTGTCTAAATGGTTAAACTCTTTCAAATTTGTTTTACTGGCTACTTTCTGGTTTAAAGCTCTACAAGCCATTGGCATCTTAAGGAGTTTACTTCAAGACTCTGAGCTTACACTTGATGAAGAATCAAGGCTGACGAAATGACTCCTAAGTGAACTGGAGCGCCTTTGAGAATCTTGGCCTCTGATTCTTGACTAGTCAAAACTTGTAGAAGTGGACCTGGGCCTTCAAAAAGATTTCAAGAAGAAAAGAAGCAGAAGGAGGAAAACACACTATGGTGAAGACAGGACCACCACGTACAACCATGAAAACCAAGAAACTGAGTTCAGGGTTGACATTTTTTATGTTGCTTTAGACTCGCTTATCCACACAAATAGAAGAAGATCTGAACCCGCTTCAAAAATCAACAGCATGTTTTCATTTATTTGGAAGCCAATTATAAATTATGCCAATTCCAATATCACAAAAGCTCGAGAACTATCAAAAGTCTACTTGTGAGATTTAATAGAAGAGGAAATTCACCTTTTTTAACAATCTAAGAGAGAGACGCTATTTGGAAAAGTAACTACAGTTAAATTAAACAAGATTTATGAAAAAGAACTGCAGTGTGTTTTCCCACAGACCTGTGTTGCTCTAAGGATTTTCATTTCCATACTGATTTCACTTTCCGAAGGAGAGCACTCAAACAAGTCAGCCCTGATTTAAAAACTGCCTCTGATTTACCATGAGCCAAAAATGCATATATTGGCCTAAGTGATGCTAACAGTGTGTGATCTTGCAAAGAGCCCAAATTATGATAGCATCAGAAATGTGTTTGTCAAGAAGAGTAAGAAAGATAAACATGGTGTGATGACTTGTCTTTTGTGATAATAAATCAGCTTTAAAGTTTTTCAGTAATATTCTACTTAAACTATTTCATTTCCATGGTAAATTTTTTGGAAGGCTGGTAGGGCCTCAGTTTCAGATTTTGTCCCAGACCCCCCAAAACCTCTGTGCAGCCCAGAAAATAAGAGTAGGCCTTGGTAACCTATCCACTTATAATGGTTTGTTCAATTTTATGATGACTAATATTTCTCAAAAAATACATAAAAAGGTAAAATAAATAAAACCTAAAAAGTGACAAAATAAATAATCAGACATGACAAATTTCAACATATAACTAGAGGAAGTTAACACTTGTATATTGGCGTAAGTCATAAAACCATCTTAGTCTTCATGTAGAACCAAGGTAAGGAAGAAATAGAACAGGCAAAAGAAAGAGAACAGGAAGAAGAAAGAGACGTAGAGGAAAAGAAAGACAAATAATATGCTGATTCTCCAGCTACAAAGGGCCTGATCCAAAGCCTGCTGAACTCAGTGGAAAGATTCCCAGGTCAGAGCCTCAGATGATGTAAATCTGCATAGCCTATCAATGGGACAAGTTGAGGTTCTTGCCCCTGTTGACTTCAGTGGGCTTTGGATCAAGCTCATAGCAAAATAGGCCTACAGGGATTTTCAAATCTCTCATCATCATCCGTCTGTCCATAACACAAACTGTAATAGAGTTAATCATTTATTCTCTGATTTACAGAGCTCCCAAAGCACCCATTGATTTCAATGGGGGCAGCCTGTGCTCTGAACAAGCAGACACTGTAGTATGTCCTCCGTATAATCTGCACAACATATAGATACAACGTATCTGTGCCCTGGTACATAGTGGGCTTTCCTAATTGTTTGTGAGGTAAAGGATGTGATTAAGTTATCAGGATGTGTTGGGAGCTTATATTTGTTAGGGATTTGGGGAGCTGTTCCAAATGGTTTTGTTTCATTCTGCACAGCTGAATTTTCAATTACTGTAACATTGGCCTTGTCAAAGGTCTCATTGTGCAGCTGTGAATTTTGCATTACTATGAAACAGTCACAAGGTGGAGCTCAAGAAATCTGTGTGTGACTAAGTTCGGGGGGAAGGGAAAGGAGCAAGAGTCTCCTTTATTTTGTAAGTATTTGGGGCTTGTCTATGCACCCACATCTGTAGAGCCATGAACAGAGAGTACTGGATATTGACTTGATCTAACTACTGCAAAAATAATAGCGGTAGAAAGATATTGATACTGGCAGTACTCTTGAAAATGTAAAGGGAAACCATTAAATTGGATCTGCCCTATAGTTAGGGAGGAGAAAGCTTCAAAGGAATTTGTATTGAAGGAGGAAGCAGTGGTAGGGAGGTAGCTAGTAAGCAGGAAGGGAGGCTGAGAAGGGGAAATGACTAGACACAAATCTTTTGGATTCCAAATGTCACTGATATTATTCATGCTGTGAGGTATTAAGTAGCCATATTTATTCATATCCCAATAATTCAGATGGAAGATTCCCAGGTTTTTTCACTCAGCTCTCCTATTTCCAAAGTAGGGAGGTCAGGCTTGCCTGTTAGGTTTAGCAAAGTGACTTTACAAGGTCAAACACAGAGCAAGAACCAGTTCTTATGTTTCTTTGTGGCCACGGATGATGGTGGGTGGGCTTGTTGCACATGACACCTGGAGTGATGTTATGCCCAATGTATTTCAGCTGCAGTACAGTGCAGCTGAGCACAGCAGACGTACCCAGACAGATACATCATTAGTAAACACTGCAGCATATCATAGTGGAAATACAATTTTTAGACAAACTCGGTTATTTTCCTCCCCAGAAATTAGTTTCAAGATCCACGCTGAGGCGCCAGGGAAAAGAAAGTCCAAACGACGGCAACGGTGTGAGTGGAAGTTCAGCAAGCAGGTTCGGGATCAAAGACTTCACCTTCATCCGAGTGTTGGGAAAGGGCAGTTTTGGGAAGGTGAGTTTTATTCCTGGCTCTTCACGAAATAGTAGTGTCGTTGTTGTTGTTTGTTATTTTAGTGGCTCCCAAGTACATGAGGTGCTTCCCAAACCAGATAAAAGGTAAGATCCCTGTCAGGAGAAACATGACTGGAAATCAGTGGGCGCTGCATGGGAGCTCAGCACGTGTGAATATCATGGTGATTACACATATATGCAGAAAGTCCCGCTATAGAGGGGAGAGGAGGGGAATATAAAACCAACCACAAACTGAAACACTGACTACAACAAAAGGGGAAAACAGCCACAACCAAAAGAATAATTTCCGCATGCAAGGGAGCATAACAGAAATGTCAAGTATGCTCACTTGTGCAGCACTTCCTTGGGAAGATGAACTTCTCCTTTAAAGGTTTCAGAGTAACAGCCGTGTTAGTCTGTATTCGCAAAAAGAAAAGGAGTACTTGTGGCACTTCATGAAGTGAGCTGTAGCTCACGAAAGCTTATGCTCAAATAAATTGGTTAGTCTCTAAGTTGCCACAAGTATTCCTTTTCTTTCTCCTTTAAAAGATGCAAGGTAATAGTGTCAGAGCTCAATGCAGTTCAGAGCTCACTCTCCATCTACCAGGAAACCATGGGCCTGGTTTTTGCCTCAAAGCCATTGTGCAAATGGTGCAGTCAAAACTGGTGAATGGGCCAAACTCTGATTATGCAGCAAGGTGGGACAGATGGCATGGCATGGTGTGTGTTATGGTAGAGGATTCCTGTGGGCACTGGGAAGGATGCCACTGACCAGGTCTAGGAGAGATTTGCTGCTCCTTACAGCATTGAGCAACTTGCATGGCCACTTCTGCTGGATAGGGCCTGCTCTCATGGCAGCACACATGCTAGCTAGCTTTGTCACTAGATGGTCACACTGGTGGCCACGCCCACGTCCGCTGACACTGACCTCGCTAGTTGGCTGGACTTCACGACTGTGTGCCGTGAAGATATGCTGTCTTCCATCTCCTGCTAGGTTGTGTGAGAGGCCCCTGTGTCCTCCTGCCATACTTGTGTGGGAGAGAGCAGGATTTAGCCTGTATGGTTCATTCTCTTGCTTTGGTTTAGGTGATGCTTGCCAAAATAAAAGAGACGGACCAGCTGTATGCCGTGAAGGTGCTGAAGAAGGATGTTATTCTCCAGGATGACGATGTGGAATGCACCATGACAGAGAAGCGCATCCTGTCCCTGGCCAGGAGCCACCCATTCCTCACCCAGCTTTTCTACTGTTTTCAGACTCCTGTGAGTATGGCTCAGCTTCCACATTGCTCCCCACGCACTGGGTAGCATGGAGGCTTCCTGAGTATTTTTCCTCACCTCCTATAAGCAGAGCTGAGTGGATAGCAAAGCATTCACGGACAGTTCCCTTGAAACCTGCTGTAGTCGCGGTTTCTGCATGCCACTGATGGGGTTGAGGGCAGGGCAAAGGTTCTAGCAAGTTCTACCTCTAGCATCATCATCTCCGTTTGCCTGGCAAAATCCTGCCTCGTTCCGAGCTGCTTAACAAAGCTGCAATGATGGGGGAGACCTGCTGTGCCGTCCTTCCTGGCAACAGAGCCTGTTTCAGTGCCAACCACCCGACATACTCTGAGCCTCCCTTCTCCACACAATCCTCTGAACTGGTCAGTGGGGGATCTCAGACCTAGAGATCCTGGTTAGAGAATTGAATGAGACTGCGCTGCCCCCACTACAGCACAACTCTGCAACCTCAAAGAATTAGATTTTGGGGAAAAACCTGTTGGCTCTAGTACATCTTACTAGCTAATGCAGAGTCTGATCAAAAACCCACTCAAGTCAATGGAAAGAGTCCCATTGACTTTAGTGAACATTGGGCCAGCCCAATGTAGAATAGCTGTCTCTCAGCATGTGGACGTACATTCGATGAGCTAAACCATCCTTCCCATGGAGATCCAAGTACCTTAGGTACTGAAGCTCTTTCAAACAGCTACAACTCATTTCTAGCTATTACTAGTCTGTCTTCTACTGACGTCTCATAGAGTCTGCCTTTTCCCTCAGAGGGCCATAGAAGAAATTATTCTTTAATCACACATACTTCACTGCTGCTTGGTGAATCCCTAACAGGGAAGGAGTGCGCTCTGGCAGCAACCTGACTGATGGTGTTCGTGTTTCATTTGAGTGGTGCAACAGCCAGCCGGAGAGCTCAAGCACCATGTCAGCTTGGGGTGGAGCCATGGGAAGCTACTCCCACGTAATGGAGGAGGATTTTTGTTAGAGTTTATGTATTTCACAAAGCAACCTATCCTGAACAGAAACAGGGTTTATATATCAGCCCTCTCACAAGTACAGAGGGCCTTAGTTGAATCTCACTTTGGTTTTCATAGCACAAAGGTACAAGGACCCAGGTTAATAACCTCACTAATGGATTGCATAGAAATATGTTTGGAAAGGTCTGGTAATGTTAGATATTACTAGAGCTCAGATCTACTGTGACAGGACTTTCTGCCAGTAACAGCTACCCTACTTTGCTGTGACTTTATTTAATTAAAATGTTTCCTGGGAGAATCCCCCCAATTGAGAGAGCTTGGTTTGTTATCAGGATTGTCTGAGAGGAGCGGTAAACATCCGTGCGCCTATAATAATAAATTAAAACAAAATAATAGAGACACTAAAAAATAAATAGATTTCAAATTAACATGGTTAATTGTGATTTATAGTGCTTGGGCCAAATTCTGTCCTCAGCCATGCCAGCTGCAACCCACAATAACTGGATTTATGTTAGTTTCTGGGAGCATGATTGGGTCCTTTTGCAGAGAGACATGTATTGACTGGAGGTGAAATTCACTCCTGTGCAGACGACATTTAAGTTATCAAAACAGGGCTTAGTGGGGCTAAAGTGATGTATAGTCTTTATGCTCGCTCTCTGCACAGGGGTGAATTTCCTCCTGTATTCATTTCTGTTCTTTCCATGAAGTTACATTAATAAAGCTTAATTGCTTTGTTTTTAAAATGACATTGTCATTCATTATTTTAGAAAGGAAATGTTTTTACCACTAGGCGGCAGGAGTTACCAGTGTACTTTTAGTCACAATGGGTCACATGTTTTTGAAGTCTAATGAAGACATGTTAACAACACAACAGGCTGGCTGAGGACACCCACCCATGCTGCTCCTTGGTTACCCTGTATCTTGTAACTCCTACTAACTGATGGGGAGGATGAAGGACTTTTTTTTAAAAAAAACTTTAATCCCTGAATTCCTGTCATCCAGGAAAATAAAATGCCATGCTCTTCCTTTCATTGGATGATTTTTAACCGTGTTGAAACTGGGCCTGAGTGGATGGACCTCTGCTCTTTGAAGTCCACCCTTCCAAATGGTATTTTTAATGCTGTTCACGGTTTTTATAATCACACATCTTTACATGAGGGGTGATTTCTGCTTAGCCTAATGCAGTTACCATCTCCTTCTATACAGTTTTGAGCCATCCTATTGGATGGCATACAGGATGATACCCCTGCAATGATATCCTATATAGTATGGTAACTAGTCCTATAGCTGATCTGGGGCTTCTCGTACGGAACCATATGTATTAGTTCCTTAGTGTCCATGATCACTAAAGAATACTCTTATTTCAATGTTTATTTACATGATGTCCACGTCATTAAATACCACGGTGACTAGCGCAGTATAAATACCTTCCTAGCCTGAGTGAGATTATAAGGATTTAGACAGGAATTTAGAACAAGGGGATTTGTTTTTCCTGGAATGTATTAATCACATATATGTTTGTACTATACACAATCGGTTTTCTTGGGGGCTGAGGAACCGTTATTTCTGTGAGAATAGTTGATTTTAAATTCTTTGTCCCAACGTCCGTGAAAGTGACTGGAATGATCGGTTTCCCAGGCAAGTGGTGTCAAATGTCACCCAAGTTAACACCTCTAGGTTTTGCTCCGACTGCCCTCATCCCTTTCTCCTAGTGAGCCCAGGATACTTTCAGAGGACTGTCTGGTCCTGGGATGCAATTTCAGGCACTGTCCTTGTTAGCAGGACTGCAGATCTGGTCATCCTGTGGCTTTATTTTCCATGTCCTTGTGCTCCCAATTGCTGAAGCAAGGAGCCTTGAGTGTGTCATTGAAAAAATAGCGAGACCTGAGTTCTTGGCATTGGGGCATGCTTTTCTGTAATGAACACATTCTCAAATGATAGCCTACAAATCGGGATACTCTTGAAGTCAAGAGATTCCAGGAGAGCGAATCACTGAATAGTACCATTTTGCAAAGCCAGGAGGCTTTGCAGGGCACATACATTTCTGTCCCTCTAAAAGATACTGGCTGATGTCATGCCACTTAAATGACTGAACAGCCTGGGAAAGTTACTCATTTGCCTCTAGTGTCTCCCATGGTATTCAGATTGTTTTGTCTAGAATGAACATGATCATTATGTCACAAATCTTCCACACATTTAACAGATGGGCCTGTCCTCAGTTGCTGTGACTTTTTAAAATTTAATATCGGAAGAGATCGGGCTAAACTTGAGCCTGTGCATATGTTACGTAAGGGATCGAGCTGTGATTACTTTTTAAGGGGACACCTTCGGTTTTGTTTTCTCCAGGATTACATAACATATGGCGTGAACGTTGAAGTTGGCTTTGTAATCTAGCAGCTACCCAGAAATCTGAGGTTGAGCACACTACAGCAGTGACAATCACTGGGGCAGAGCCCTGAGGAGCAGAGATGAGGAACTCCAGAATGCCACAGTTAGCTCTCCCTCAGCCAGAGGAAAAAACATCACGACACAGGTGGTGGAGGGTGCTAATGGGAAAGTAAATCAGAAAGCAGGGGGAAATGTTGGAGGTTCCCCCTGAGAAGGGGTTCGTAGGAGCCCGTTTAGGGTATTCGGGCTAAAGCTACAGCTATAGTGATGATGTTGATCCACTCCCACTGTTGTAAACATCCATCCTTTTCTCTCTAGTGTCTTGAAATAATTGGTAGATTTGAGTAATTTACAGATACCTAAAGTGCAGATGTACTTGTTGGATCCTTACTTCTTGCTGACTGGATCTTTTTTTTTTTTCTCCTCTGTGGCAGCAGCAGGCAATGAGGCAGCTATGTTTGAAGACCGCCAGGTGTGGGTGTTCACTGGGCAGGACAGATGAGGGAAGTGGAAAGGAAAATAGGTAGAAGGGCATTTGCCCTCCGTGGCATGACCCGAAAATGGTCAATGATCAAGGCTTTAGCATGTGACAGAGGCTGATTACCTGGGTGGAGCAGGGTAGTTGGAAATGTATATGGGGGTGGAGGGTGAGCAGACAGCATGGGTGGAGGGAGGGAGGCAGGGGCTGGAGGCTTGGAAAGTCTCCTAGCTCACCTCTGTCTAAAATGGCTGGGGCAATGGGGCACCTGAAACAGAAGCTATCATGGCTATCCACAAATAATAATACATTGTAAATATAGATACGTGCTGAAATTCCCTCCAGAGGATCTGCCTCTTGGACCCCAGCCTGGGTTTCTGGCTGGGATTTGGGCTCTGTTGTTGCAGGACAGGAATTGGGTTGGCTTTCTACCTGGCTGGCATCAGAGCCTGGCTCTCAGGGGACAACTCCTCACTGCCCTCTTCATTCTCATCCTCCAGTGAGTGTTGCTGGTTATCCTTGGGAGGGATGGAGAAGTGTGGTCAGAAGGTTCCACAACCTTTCTGGGTTGGGTGGTTATGTATTTATGCAAAATCCTGTCCAGTTCCTCAGAAAATGGGTAGATTACAAGTCCCTTGCCAGATTATTTCCGGTCATCCTGGGTTTTAATATAGGTCCTACTGATCTGCTTGTGCTTTATCTGGCTCTGCTCAACAGCAACATTGCATCTAACTCAATTTGCAACAAATGTAGTCCACTTTGGAAGAGGACTCCAGAGTTTGTGATAAATGCAGAGATTGTGTGCTGTGATGGATTGCATTGTGTGTATGCAAGCATTTTTGAACTGGATTAATTTGACTTAATCTGGTTTAAACCCCTTGTGTAGACATTAAGCCCTCTGCCACGACATTTGGATTTGGCTGAGAGTAATGTTTCTAGCATGGCATGTTCCAAGAGGCTCAGTAATGCTTGGCATTCCTTTGGGTCATAAGTAGAGGCCAGAAAGGGAAGCATCATTAGGGACCTGCTACAAAGCCCTTTTTTGGTCAGACTGTAGCTGAGGTACTCAACTGTAGGATGGGTAGGTTACTGCCTTCCTTTCTGGTGTGGAATAGTATCTTTTGAGGCCATCAAAAAAGAACTAGATACGTTCATGGAGGATAGGTCCATCAATGGCTATTAGCCAGGACAGGCAGGGATGGTGTCCCTAGCCTCGGTTTGCCAGAAGCTGGGAATGGGCTACAGGGGATGGATCACTTGATGATTACCTGTTCTGTTCATTCCCTCTGGGGCACCTGGCTTTGGCCACTGTCGGAAGACAGGATACTGGGCTAGATGGACCTTTGGTCTGACCCAATATGGCAGTTCTTATGTTCATCACCAACTCTAGAGTGTAGATTAGTTTACAGGATACTCCATGAGTGTCGAAAGCAGTGCAGTTCCTATCGGCAGAGTGAATTGCCTCCAATCTATGGACTATTACAGGAAAAATCAATCTGATCCTTCATGTCCTGATTTAAATTGGTGACGTGTAAAATATGACCCTCTCATACAGGAATTAATATGGTGTTAGCTGCATCCATGCTTTAAATACCACTGCTATTAGCTAGGGTGACTTTCCTGACCTGTGTGGACAGGGTATTTTTGATAGGAGAACAATGTGAAAGCCATTATATAGGCCCCTCCATCTACAACGGTTTATTACACGTTTTAGAATTTAGTCAAACACAAGCTATTATGTTTCATCCAGGGGTAACTGGATGATACTTTGTCTGTATGACGCAGGAGGTCAGACTAGATCAGGGGTTCTCAAACTTCATTGCACTGCAACCCCCTTTTGACAACAAAAATTACTACACAACCCTAGGAGGGTGGGGTGAAGTTTGAGCCCGCCTGAGCTTCCCCCCCAACCTCCGCTCCAGGTAGGGGGGCAAAAACCAAACCCCAAGCCCCCAGTGCCTCTTGGGGGGGAGACCAAAGCTGAAGTCCTGTCACCTGAGCTCTTGGGCTTCGGCCCTCGGTAGTTAGGCTCAGGCTTTGGCCCCAGGCCCCAACAAGTCTAAACCTGCCCTGGCATCCCCATTAAAACGGGGTCGCAACCCACTTTGGGATCCCAACCCGCAGTTCGAAAACCACTGGACTACATGATCAAATGGTCCCTTCTGGCCTTGAAATCTGTGAATCTGTGGTGTAGAAGGGATTGAAACTGAACCAATTCACGAACAGCCTGTGTGGCTGGGGGCCAACTCAAGGTGAAATTAGTGCTGTCATAACTTGGCTGAGAACCAGCCAGCTGAGACTCAGCCTTGCTGAGGCAGGGGTAATGCTTTTTTGGCTGAGGGAGCAACCTGCTTTGCTGTCTAGATGATGTTTAAGAGGTCGGCACAGGCCAGACAAATCAGGCCCTAAGGCCGTCACTTTCAAAGTGACTGTTGGGTGTCTTAATTTTTGGATCCCCCACTGGAAAGATCTTGAACCTAGTTTCCAGAGGTGCTGAGCACCCACAACTCCATCTGAAGCCAGGGGGAGCTGCAGGCACTCTGCATCTCTGAAAATCGGTCCAGAGTTGTCTCAAGTCACGTGCCCACAAACTGAGGCACCCAAATCCAGTGGCTGCCTTTGAAAACGTGGCTGCAAGCGGTGTGGTCCCGGTTATCCTTGGAGAGCTCTCTCTTCTTGTGCGATCCTATGGCAGCTGCAGTAGCTGAGATGCATACACTCACAGGTCCCTGTCTTGAATGGGAGCAGTTGGTGGCTGGACATAATCAAGTGCCCTTGATTCTTACATTTATTCCCCTTCTAGAGCTAACAAGACCTGACTCTTTGACTTGCCAGACATGCTGCCAGGGCTACATAGCTTCTCACACGCCTCACAAGGGGACAAATGAAGCAGGAGAAGAATATTTTGTTTACAGTGGGTGGAAGTATTTACTTTATGGATAAGGACTCAGAGGGGTTTTTTGGGGGGATGTGCTTTTATTGTTTAACTCCATGTTTAGACCCCTAGATTTGGGGATTCTTTTTTTTAATGAAATAGAAATGAATAATTAAGCAGCAATAAACATCATCCCTTTGTGTGCATTCTGGGTAGAATTTTGTGATCATGTGATGAGTTCACCATGGAACCTTTGTGTCATTTAAGATGTACTTGGACTTAAGGTAGTGGGAGGAGCAACATAGAGTTTGCAGGAGGTATGTGTCACAGGGGGTGGGGAGAGGCAGCCCTTTAAGAGGAGTTGGGGCCCAACATCACCTGTGACGGATCCGCTGCCTCCTAGCTGAGATTGATCAAGTGATTGTAAAAGCCAGCAAGTGGTTCCGATGAAAAGGATTGCTGCAGGAGTGGGGTGGGTCCCTGTTGCTGGCCCCAGGAGCAGGGGTAGGGAGAAGCAGGGGAAAAGGCTTTTCAGCCTGCTTTGGTCAAGAGAATAGCTTTGTTTAACTTTCGTATTGAAGAATAAAACAGTGCCCCAAAGGAAGGGCCTGAGCAGACTTTTGGGCTTGGCATTAGCCCTTCCTGGGCTGGGGCGACCAGCCAGGAGCCTCTGGTACCTCGAAGGGTGCAGTGTTCAAGAGAGATGAATGAGATTGACTTGAAACCTCTTAAAATTGCTGCAGCAGACAAGGTTTCCACTACACGGAAGGGGTAAAGAAAATACACAGACATTGTGATTTAGTTCGTTGCATTCTCATGCACTGACAAAGTGTTAACTGATTCTCAGTGGTGCTGGGCACCCACCGCGCGCGCTCTCTCTCTCTCTCTCACACTCTCTCTCACACGCCTTTACTCAGAGAGAGACTGGAGAAATGTTACAGGAAGCTGGAAAGAACCAGTTTAATTGTCTGTGCCTCCAGGGAGTTTCCTTAAGTAATGTTCAGTTGTTTTAGGAGTGCGGTGAATGGAAGTTTGTCTTGTGCCTGCTATCAGCCGTGTAAAATAACAAAGCACTGTCAAATGATGACTCAGCAGTTCCTGGAGCTGGAACTGTGACGTCAGGAATTCATTGTTGTAAGAGCAGGCCCAGAGCGAGAAACTGATGTGTGTTTCTCAGAAATGTACTCACTAAATATAAGCCAGGCAAAACCCTAGATTAAATTCTTCTAATGACAGGAAGTCCTCTGCCCTCTCAAAGGACAGCCACTATGCATGATTTTGCTTGCTTTGGAGAAATAAATGCAGCATTACTCTGTCATTTCTGAAATGTGTTAGTTTTTCATTATGCCTTCATTAGCTAAATAAAGATAACAAAAACATAAAAAAATAAATAAACCCCAGCAGTTCACAGCCTTTAGGTTTACAGGGCTCATAATACTATTTGTGGCATGCTGCAATTTGATTTCTCCTAGGCATAAATTGTTGCTCATAGCAGCATGAACTTGTGGACTGATTGAAGGCTTCAGCATGCAAATAAAATGTCCAGTGAAATTGCAACAAAATGAGTTTGCAATTAACTGTTAATTGCTGAATTTTTGTAGTCCTTGTCAGAGTCCACAAGATTTCCAAATGGCCAGCTAAACAGTGTGCCACTGGCTATCATCAATTTGACTGTATTTAAGAGCCATAGCTAATGTGTATGAACAATTCCTATGACAAAGTTTGGAGCGGACGTAATGGCTTATCTCCATTAATTATTCTGACTTGAAAGCAAAGGCCTTGAAGGTCAGTATAATCAGTATAGCTCCATTGCAGACAGCTAGGAATCTGGCTCAAAAATTAAATCTACTTCAGAACACTTTCCAAAGAAAGATTGTATTAGTAACTTCTCTCCATTTCTCTCCTCTGCTGCTGCTGCTTCTAATCCCTTCTTACTCTGGACACTGCTGAGTACTATCCAGTCTATCAGTCTGTCCTCTGTAATTGTGTAAACCTCTTAGTTTAGAATGCCAGAGCTCATTAGGATTCAGGACTGGCTTAGTGGGTGAGAGTTTCAAAGATGATCAGTCATATTATTGACTCATAACTTTTTGGGGGGGAAATTGTGAAATTTGTCAAATAAATCATTTGGCCTGTTCCATGCTCTAGTGCATCTGGACTCCATTGTAGATAGAGCACTGCAATGCTGGTGAAGTGATTTCACCAAGCAATGCTGGTGATTTCCAAGCTTCCAGCCAAGACTTAAAGTGAGTAGGGTTGTGTGAGGTTGCAGAGCTATGCAAAAAAAATAAATAAAGCAGGAGTTTTGAGTAGCCCTGAGACAAACCGACTGCCCTTGAGATGGCATGATGATAATACTTTTACCAGCTGTCCAACCCCTACACTTATTTACTACTTATTTATTATGAACTAATAAAATTCCATTATTGAACAAAGACAGACCTGACCCTGTTGGCTTCCACTGTGCAAAGAGTAAATTGCTGAGTACTGTTGTAAAGCACTTTCAACAAGGGAACAGAGAGTGAAAATGTCCCTTGCTCTCTAGTGGAGTCTTTTGACTTTGATGGGTTTCAGATTGGGCCCTAAATCTACCTGCCAATGAATCGCATGCACCAGCCATATATGTGGAGATTAAATGCTTACACAGTGTGGAATTCCACATTCAAGTGGAATTTCTGAACATGCTGGATAACCATATACCAGATTTCAGTCTCCTCCAAATGCTCCCTTATATGAACACTACAAACTTTAAAGTCTTTGGATGAAAAAAATAAAATTGCTCGTAGTTAAATTTTGTTAAACGAGTAATTAAGGATCTGATCCTACAAAGGCATTCACATGAGTCAGTAGGTATAAGGGGTCTGCCTGCATGGATCTGTTTGCAGGACTGAGGCCTATGACAACTTCAGGATGAGATTCTATGCTGTGCAGCCTGAAGGAAGAAGGGTCTAATGTGGCTTTAAGCCACCTTTGCACCCTTTCAATCTTGGGCTGCTCTGAGGGCAGGAGAGGCCCCCAGTGTAATTTATTCAGATTTGGAGGCCTATCTAAGTAGGGCAGCCTCCTTGGGGCTTCTCTATGGGTCCTATCATGTCTCAGAATCTCTGCACCACCCTCTGATGCATCCCTGCCCTGACACGCTCCTGGTATGCCCCCTACACAAAGAATTGTGAGGACGCTTTCCCTGAAGCTGCCTTACTGCTCTCTTAGTCCATTCCTGCATCAGGGGAATTGTCTCCTGTCCTGAACTGGGATTTTTAGGGCCCATTTATGCCACTCCAGCCCTTTGATTAAGCATAAAGGGGTCTGAGCAGAGGTGAGGATTTCATGCCAGAAGTCTTTATCATTGAGCTGCAGACCAGATAGACTGCCTAAGGCAAGTCTCTAGACTGATGCTGATCTCGCACAGCCTGTAACCATTTTGTGTGTGGACACTAACTGTGTTACAGCTGTGTTATGTTATAGCTAGAGTTGGTCAGGAATTCTCCAACAGAACAATTTTTTTGACGGAAAATATCTGTGGGAAAAATTACAATTCTAATGAAAAAATTGGGGAAAATTGAAACCAGATTTCCTCAGCTGGAAGGAATCTTATCCATTTCATTTTCTGCCTGAAAGTTTTGTCCTGTTTGGGGGGATGATTTTTTTTCCCCTCAAGAACGTGAAATTTTTCACAAGAAGGGATCTCTGTTTTCCAGCCAAGTCTAGCTGTAACAGTTTTTGAAGAGGTTTCAGAGTAACAGCCGTGTTAGTCTGTATTCGCAAAAAGAAAAGGAGTACTTGTGGCACCTTAGAGACTAACCAATTTATTTGAGCATAAGCTTTCGTGAGCTACAGCTCACTTCATTGAAGAGCGTTTCAGACATGGTTATAAGTATGTGCCAGGCTTTGGAGAACAAGTGTATCTCATTTGCTGTTCCATGCTATGCAACTATAACTTATTTTCACAGGCAGATGCCATTCACTTCAGTGCCCCAGACAGTCCTAGAAATCAGTGTCCCTATTCCTGCCTGAATCAGCTCACTCACAAAAGCGCCAGTGTCCCAGCCACTAATCTCAAAGGGTATTTCTACACAGCCTGGTTTGACAGACTTGGGGTAGATGGGCTTATGCTAGTGCTCTAAAAATAGTTGTGTAGGCAGCACTTTGGAAATTTTGGCTGGGCTGGAGCTCGACTTCTGAAGCCCAAGGGGATGGGAGGGGGTAGGTTTCAGAGCCCCATTTCAAGCCAGAGCTGCATCTTCAAAGCACGGTCTACCCACCTATTTTGAAAATGCTGGCACGAGCCCTGCTATCCCAAGCCTGTCAGCCTGGACTGGGTAGCTTGCTCTAACGGGCTGTCTAGACATACCCTTAACCCTAATCGTAATCCTGCAAGCTGCTCAGTGCCCACACAGAGCCCCCTGGAAATCTACCCAGAGCAGCTTGCAGAATCCAGGCCTAACTGGAAGAAATTCCCTTTAAAGCCCCAGGGTGCCTTTCCAAGCAAAAAGGAGGAGGTGCATTTGAGTTACATGAGGCCCCCTCATTAGGGACAGAGCATGTAGCTCACATAGTACTCTTGACTAGAGCTGGGGAATTTTGTGCGTGCATGTGTATGTGTGAGAGAATATTTTTTTCACCAAAAAATACAGATTCAGCTCAACCAAAACTATTCACAAACTTGGGTTGAATGCAGTGAATCGTTTCGGTTGGAAAACAAATCAGGGGGGAAAAATATCCAGAAACATTTCATTTGTGGTGCTATCCAAAACATTTGGTTTGATCTGAAACTTTTATTTTTTTTCCCCCCAGGTTTGTTTTTGTTTGTTTGTGTTTTGCAGTTTTTTGGCTTTGTCAAGAAAAACTTTTTAAAAAATTGTTTGTCTGATCCCAAATTATTTTTGGTTTTTTTACTTGGACCACCACCATTATTTGCCCAGCCCTGTTCCTAACTCCTGCCAGCTTAGTAAGCAAGATGAGAAATAAACCGAATTGTTCTGTAGAGGAATCTACAGCACTCATGTTTGGACACTGGCCAGCCGGAAAACAAACCCGTCTGACTCAGATCACTTTATTTCACTGAATTGTTTCTTTAATTTACAGTAACAGTTGGCACTGTGGCTTTGTTGATTGTTGATTCCAATCCAAAATGGTGCAACACGATTTCCTGTTGTGGTTGTCGTTGCTGTGAAGCCTCTAACGTCGCTGTTTCCTGTTGACTCAAATTCTTAATTTCTTATTATTGCTAGTGTCAGACAAAGATAACAGATCAGGGAAAGCTTCTTCTGAGACACAGCATGTAAAACACTGAGGAGGATTTCAGCAGTGTGTCTCTGTCAAAAACACAGTCCAATCCTCAGCTCATCCTAACTCCCATTTGTACCTATCCAGCAACTCAAAGTGGACTGAAAGCTGTCTTAAACTAGCAGATGAAGACTTTTCTCGCCCCCTCTGCCCCACCTCAGTACAGGGGACATTCCCAAGTGAAGAGTGGGCAGTCGTGGCCTGCGGAGTAGCTCCTTGGGAGCCTTTATCCACCAGTACGAGTTAGAGCTGCACTGAGACTGCTCTAACTTGTGCTGAGAGCCCAAGGTCAGGAGAGGCAGAATAGCGATGTAAAGCTCTCTATCCCTGCCCATCCTCTGGGCGTGCCAAGCATTGCTGTGGAGTGCCAGATAATCTACCCCTAACTTTATTATTAAAGCCATTTGCTGTGAACCCTTCCTGGTTCATCAACATTTCATAATATTTGTTCCTATTTTTAAATGCTGTAATATCCTTTGTTAATAAAATGTCATTGTTTCAGAATGCTTATTTTTCTCCTTAGGATACCTTTGGAGTGATTATTTAGTTGGTCTTTGCAGTTTAGCAGGTTGATGGCCCCACTTGTGAATACCAATAGAAAATCTTACTTAGTTCCTCCTCCCCCAAGCATATTCATTAGTGCTGATCTTTATAATATATGCTATCATGCATGTAAGAAGCCAATGCACAAATGCTAAATTGTGAACAAATTACAATACCCACCCCATCTCTTCTACTTAGTCAGACCCACAGTACTGAAAAGTGTTAGTAAACTGGGCAATTAGCAACCCTGAGGGAAAGAATTTAATTTGGATAGTCAGAAGTTATGCTGAAGGCTAAATGGGAGAGTCTCAATAGCGAAACAATCCTGATTTATAGTCTCTGCATGTGAGCATATGCAGAGGTAAGTCTCTAGCTGCTATGGTTGCGGAGAAAACCTTCAGACTGTGACCTGAATGTAACCCATGTAGTGATGTTTGCGGAGAGCCCGAAACAATAGCTGTGGACTGCACCATTCATTTCAATATCTGTTCATTCAGATGCCAATGATATTTTAAATATTGCTGTTTCAGTGCACCTGTAAGCATGTGAGAAAGGAGGGAAGTATTAGACTATGAAAATCTACAGCAACATAGCCCAAAGTGTGAGGTATGCCCCCCAAGGAGGTCATGAAGGACTAGCTGGGGTGGGGAAGCAGAGCATATATGAATTAAGATAGGAGGGGATTGCAGTGGTTTCATTTTCCTGAAGTTCAGCTATAAAAAAAGAAACAACAGTGAAAAACACTGCACTATTGCAATCGCTATATTCCTAAATACACATACCCAAACAATATGGTGCTGGTGAATTAAATAACTTCATGTAGGCAGTGGGTCAGGAAGGAATTTTAAGGAGGAATTTGAATGAAGAGGTGGGCCATGGCCTAGTGAACTGATCTAAATTCTACCAGATTTCATACCTGCTCCCACCTTTTCATGTGCTGTGTATTTATACCTGCGACTGTATTTTCCACTCCATGCATCTGATGAAATGGGTTCTAGCCCAGGAAAGCTTATGCCCAAATAAATTTGTTTGTCTCTAAGGTGCCACAAGGACTCCTCGTTGTTTTTACCACAGTGTATGTTCCTTATTCTTGCTCTACGTCCTTCTAAGGGCTTGTCTACACTGAGGTGCTATTGCAGAAAAATTTTAAAGCACAACAGGTATTCTTCACTAACTTCTTGTGTGCGCACGCTTATTCCCTAGTAAGAGTACCTTTTATGCAGTGTAGCTTAGTCCAGTGAGTCAAGGAAGCATTAGCTTACTAATGTTAAGGCTAGGTTCTTTTCAGGTCAACTTTTACCTTGACAGTATTTCTCAGATTGGGAGAGTTGGTTATTCTTATTTGATCGGCAGTTTATTACTTCACCCAGAACTAAGTACATATGGATTAAGGTAAACCACACAAAGACATTCATAGTAAGGAATAAGGGTGTCCTCATGGGGAACTAGCATGCAATAGCTATTCCAGGCTATTTCTCCATGTAGACAAGCCCTAATATTAGACCAGAGGGAAACAGTAAAGGATCATTGCTGTTTGTATGGATTTCAAACAGCATTTAAGGCTCTTGTGGTGTGATTGTTTTCCCCACAGTAGTTTCAAATGTTGGCTGAGTATTTTTAGACTCCCGGGTCTGGGGGCTCATCTATCTTAACTTTGCTGCTTTTGAAGAGAGCTGAAAGATTCCATCAACTCAGGCAGCAGATTAACAAAGGCCCATGAGGGTGAAGAGAGGAATGCTGTTATCACCAGTCACAAGCCATTTGGCTTCCCTCTTATGTCTTCAGCGCCAGCTGTAAAATGAAAGGATTCCTGGTTTGCTTTTCTTCTGCTGTTTGCATCTCAAGATGTTAATGGCAGTGGTCATTTCAAGCTGGCCAGATGCAAGAGACTGGCGAGAACCAAACACCCAGAATTTAGAGATGAGATTAAAACCTTGGGTCATAGATTAGTAATGCTCAATCATGGGAGGGGGATTTGGAGAAGGGCAGGTCAAAAAGCATCATAAAGAAATCAAACTTTCTCAAGTTAATCCTTTATTTACCTTCCAGACGGGACTTTTCTGTGGTTCAGAATGAAAGCTTTAGTGACAAAACAATTAGAAGAACAGAACATAATGATATTTAAACATGGAGGCAAATTTTGAGCCAGGGTCAAACAAGCCTTTGATTTATTTTCATTTGCAATTTTTTTGCATACACTGGACTGCATTCTTTCCTCCCTATGCCCCCCAACACAGAGCATGCACCAATTTTGCACATGCACATTTTTCATTTTTGTGTCCAGATTGCTTAATTGGAGATCCAGCTGCATGAACTGCATATTCAACAGCTTTCTCCACATTTATGGACCTCTGCAAAAATATAGGTACTCAAAGAATAGCATCAGTTCAGTGACTCTTTGCTCATTTACTGCAAGGAACTATGTATTGTACTTTCACACAGCAGAGTCTTTACTGTATACCCAGTCTTCATCTTCTCCTACATCCAACAAAGGTCTGTAGATTAATAATCAATGTTATGAAAGGCTGACATTTCAAGATTTTAAAGACCATTTCCATAATCCTAGCTAGTAAAGCAATAAAAATTCTCTGAAGCAGATTCTAGGGATGCTCTAGGTGTGACATCATTATTGTTATAACCTTTCCTTTAAAATGGTAAAGCTATGCCCTATAAGCAATCTGAGCAAACATGGCATAGTGATGCCCACAAATCTAGTGTATTTACATCTTGAGTTTGACAGTCAACACCTATTCCCTGAATAAAGGGGAAATTGAAGTCCTAGAATTGAAAGTATTGCAATATGTACTTGTGCATTACTTGCACTCCATCATGTGCACCTAACTGTGTCTCAAATCCCTATAGAGTATAGTAGAGGGTAAAATTAGTAGATGATCTATAGAAATTCAAGTATGATTCTACTTTAAGAAGCCACAGCATCTAATAAAGATTGAGATACTTTCTATAGATCTTTTGAGCCATCCAGAGATATCTACAGAAGGGATATAATTCTCGATTGGATTGGATTGGGGTGGTTAATAAAAACCTATAGAAAGGTTACAATTATCTATTAAATTCTCTAGGAGTCTTTTTGTAAGCTTGTATCTGCTCATGTGTACAGACCAAATAAACATATTTCATTATTGAGATGTTTGGGAGCGGGGTTTTGACAGATCTAGTTTTTGACTTAACCTCCCTGGAAAGATCACATTTTTCAGCATCGCTTGGTGTTTTTTCTGCTTTTGTTTTGAGGAGAATAGTTTAGATTTGAATTCATTTCTGCATGGGACAGGATAAGCTGATTAATGCTCTTTTGTCCATGTTATGTTTGTGTGTCTGTGAAGGATCGCCTGTTCTTCGTCATGGAGTTCGTGAATGGTGGGGACTTGATGTTCCATATTCAGAAGTCCCGTCGGTTTGATGAAGCTCGAGCCCGCTTCTATGCTGCAGAAATTATTTCAGCCCTCATGTTTCTCCACGAGAAAGGCATCATTTATCGGTGAGTTCTGGATTTCATTTACTCTCCTGGTCTAAACTGCCCTTTTTGCACTTGGGCGAATAATCCCTCGCTAGCCACTGGGAATCAGTTAGCAAATGTAATGACAATCGCTCTGTTTCCTTGCTGCTTATTGTCAAAGGTGCTCATAGCCTGCAGGAGGCAGGGAAACTGCCTGATACAATATTTACTACGGGGGGCAGGGGAGGGGAACCTTCATTGCAAGACCAGTTATATGTCTAGGAACAGAAATGAAAATATCACCCTTACATGCCCAAGATATGGGGCCAAATGCTGAATTGGTGTCAACTAGTATTGCTCCACTGACTTCAGTGAAGCAAAGCTGATTTACACCAGCTCAGCATCTGGCCCACAGACATTTGCACTTATCAAGGCGCCTGTATTAATGGGAAATTGGATAGCTGCTGAGTGTTAGCTGCTGAAAAACAGATGCCTCCTCTCAATAGGAATCATCCTAGCCTGCCGCTGCTGAGTACAAATCAAGGTCACAACAAAGAGGGAGTAGGTTAGGTGAAAGCGTTCTGTGTTATCTGGGGCATAAATACGATGAGCTGTATCCCCTGCCAGTGAGTGATTTGTCATTTATAGCCCTGTCCGCATGGCCTGAATCCAACCGGGGCTGTTGTTCCTCTGCATTCCCCCTCAATGCCCATTTATGCAACAGACAGAACAATGAGTCCAACACACACTTCTAACATGACTCAGAACATCCACACAAGGTTTTTTTTTTCCTAGCACCACTAAATATCAGACATCATCTTTTGTCCACACCCACCACTTTGCACGATTGTGTTTATATCAGTGCAGTCTAGGAAAATCTGAGTTTTGTCCCCACGGTGCTTCAGATGCTCCTGTCAGGCTAGAGGATTATGGGTGTTTTTTCAAGATACCATTTCCCTCTCCATGGCTACATAGCATTCCAATCCCAGAATCCATCAGGGTCCGGAGGGCCAGTGTCAAGGCTAATTCCCCACTCTGGCACTCGAATCCAGAAGTGGGGGCCTGCAAGGATTTTTAAAAATTGATACTGGCAACTCGAGGCTTGTATTAAACTCCCAAGGTTACAGCTTCTCTCTGACCTTGGGTGGGGAGATGCTGCCACCACCCAAGTGCAAAAACCCCCTTTTTGAAACCCAGGAAGATGCACTTAGGAATTCATTCCTATGGGGTACCCTCAAGCTCTTACACCACCACCCCTCCAGGAAAGAGCTCAGAAAGAAAACAAAGAAAATTAGCTGTTGCCACCAGCTAATTAAACAACATATGCAGAAACCTCTTAGGGACACAAAAATTCAATCCTGTTTTTAAAAAAGGTAAATTTTATTGAAACAATACAAGGATTAAGCATCAAGATAGCTTCTTGAGGTCCAGCTTAAAGGTTACAAGTAAAACAAAAGCATCTGGGGTTAGCACAGCGGAGTCCACAAGCCATAAAGAAATAAAAGAGATAAACCTAATTGAGTCTTTCTAGAGATTCCTCATCTACTTACACATCTGGGGGTTTCAAATAAGTAGTTCTAGTATGATCTCATGATTTTTCATACCTGGCTTCAAGCTTCTCATATCATAACTGCTGCCCTGTTCCCCTCTTCCCCGGAGAACAGCAACAGACCAAAAGGGAAGTTTTTTCCAGTTTTTAGAAGTTCTAGTCATCCCATTGGCTCTTTTGGTCAGGTGCCCACTCCCTTTCTTTTGCCTAGCCAGGGAGACTTTTTAACCCTTCACAGGTAAAGCAAGCAAAGAACAGCCACCAAGAGGGACTTCATGGCTGGCTGGCTGGCTGGCTGGGTGTCAATAAAAGAGAGCGGTCCCTTCCCTTCCCCGCCCCCCTTCATTTATCGCAGCCAGTTTGGCTATTGACCGTCCCTTGTGTAATGCCCCAACGCTTCACAATTGCCAATCTGATTACCCTGTGATCATCAGGCCAGAGTGGATCACTGGTTCTGGATCATGGAGGCTGGTCTGGCAAAGATCATGATGCCAGAAATTTTTGAGAATTCCAGCATGTATGCAAGGGGGCAGACTATGTGAGACACTTCATAGACCTGGATGGAATGTCTAGCGCAGTGAGCATCGAAGATACTGGGAGGACATGATTAAGAGTACTGTCTATAACACTTGGTGCAATGCACTTCAGGATGTCCTCTCATTCAGAGGGTAGGAGGACTGGCTAATTAGATTACACAGATTCTTTCAGGGGTTCCCAACAGCAAATCTGTCATGTTTCATATTCAATTATGGCCTGACAATCCTGCCACAGCCCCACTCTCCAGCCAGGCCTTTACATGGTATGCCAGGACTGTTAAGAGCTTTGTGGGGGTGTGGACATGCTCTGTGCCGATTCAACCACGTTATGTTACAGTCTGGTTACAAATATGTAGCTAGATCTTGCAACAGGATCCACACGGGTAGACTCCTGTGCCCATGCAGAACAGCCCCATTGAAGACAGTGGCCATTGGTATTATTTTGTACTGTAGATCAGGCCAAACACCATTTGATCATTAGCTCCTAAGGTTTCGCTCATCTGAGCCTGTTCCCAGATTTTCTCACAATATCAATGTTGAAAACTTGTTTTCAAAACCGGTTTAGCTTGGTGCTCAGCAATCATCTGTTCTTCTTCGAGTGCTGGTTCATGTCAATTCCAATCAGGTGTGTGCACGACGGCTGGAAGATTTTTCCCCTAGCAGCATCCGTAGGGTCAGCCTGGGTGCCCCCAGGAGTCATGCCTTCATGGCGCCCAATATAGGACCCTGCTGACCCGCCAGCCCCTCAGTTCCTTCTTACTGCTGGTGACCACTAGCTGGAACAAACTGTTGCTCTTGCTTTGCAAGCGTGTTTGGGCAGTGTCCACTCTTCGTGTTTGTATATTGCTGCAGAAGTGAGACTTTTAACTATCATTATTAAAGAAATATCAGCTGAGGTTTAGTTCTCAAGTCAGCACCTTCTATTTAGAGCTGCTTTCTGAAGCATGCTGATAAGTATATTGCAGTTCCATATCACATCATACAAGGGGAAAAAATTAGACTGAAATTCACCCATGGAATTAAGGACATGGTTTTTCATATGCCAAATCATAGTTCTTTGCTCCCCGGACTTTGCTAGTGTTGCAGCTTTTGAGCAGATTTTGGCTCAGTTTGTGCTATATACTACTAGGCAAAAGCATCGTCACGGTTAAGGTTGTTGCATGTAGAATCCTCTTTCATAGTGCAGCAGTTGTGCGCTCTTTTTTATTTTTTTTTAAACATACATCCAAAGGAAAACACGACGATCAGCTTGGGCAAGGATATATGAGTTTGCTCACAACGCTGTGTAAAGCGTGTATGTAATATTCTTCTTGAGGCAGCTTATTCTTAGGGCTTGTCTACACTGGCAATTTACAGCGCTGCAACTTTCTCGGTCAGGGGTGTGAAAAAACCCCACCCTGAGTGCAGCAAGTTTCAGTGCTGTAAAGCACCAGTGTGGACAGTGGACCAGCACTGGGAGCTACGGCACTCGTGGAGGTGGGGTTTTTTAGAGCGCTGGGAGAGCTCTCTCCCACCACTCTGCCGTGACCACACAAGCCATGTAAAAGCATTGCCAGTGTAGACTAGCCCTGAGTTTGCATTTTCCAGCTCACTAGTTCTCTGAGGGGAATAAAGCACACTTGAATGTTGTGCATACTTTAAAAAAAAAAAAAAACCAAACCCCACGATATCAGTATTATGTCTGAGCTACAGTATGCTGTACTATAGCCTATATGTGCTGCCGTATGTACTAGCCTTAACAAATAACAAAAGGGATTGGCATGAGTTGGTTAGTGCTAGTTAGTATTAGTAGTAGTTCATAAGTTTCCTTTTGGGGGTTCGTCATCCCCACCAACGCTCCCCTGGTACAAGGATATGCCCCGTCCCCCAGGGTTCAAGCTCTGTGAGGATGTGGAAAATTTATGCCTAAGAGTGACCTGCACCCTTCCTGTCTGCAGTGTCTCGGGGAGAGCCACCAGAAGGAGAGGTGCAAAGGGTTCCACCCTTGGACCTTAAAAGACTTGGAGCAAAGGCTCTAGATCCTTCTAATGGAGGCGGCACTCCGTCCACAATCCTACCCGTGGTTGGCAGAGCCCACGCCCAGCATCTCCTCATCGGTGCGCAGTGCTCCAGCACTGAAGCTGTGCAAGCCGGTGCTGAGGAAGGACCCCAAGGAATCATAGCACTGCCACAGGTCCGCCCATAGACAGTCTTCTGAGAGACACCGGTCTCAGTCCCCGGCGCCCCAGAAAAATAAAAGGCCAGAGCGGGGTCGCTCTCCTGCCTCCAAGCCCAAGGAGGCCCCTCCTGCCACCCTTAACTTGGAGGACGCGTACTTTCAAATAGCAATGACTATGCCCCACAGAAAATACCTCAGGTTTGTGGTGAACAACCACCATGATCGGTTCAGTTCTCCCTTTTGGCCTGACAGTGACACCTCAAGTGTTCACCAAGTGCATCGCTGTTGTGGCCACATTCCCACACAGGGGTCAGGTACAGGTGTTCCCGTACCTCGACGACTTGGTGATCAAGGATCGCTCCAGGTCCCAAGTGGAGGCACAGGTCAACTTCATAAGAATGACATTTGATGAACTGGGGCCTCCTGAACGAGGGGAAATCAACACTGTCCCCGGTTCAGAGGATAGAGTTCATAGGGGGCAGTACTGGACTCGATACAAACCAGGCCATACTTCCTAGAAGCAAGGTTTCGGTCCCTGGGTGACATCATACGAGGTCTCAGGGAGTTCCCCACCACCACAGCAAGGAATTGCCTGAAACTCCTGAGATCTACGTAGTAGGGATTCAGATTTCAACGTCTTCAGTCATGGCTAGCGTTAGTGTATCAGCCAGTCCGGGACAGTTTGGATAGGATTGTAACCCTGCCTCACCTGGTATTCAACTCCCTCCTGTGGTGGCTTGACCCACAGTAGTATGTGCAGGGGTCCCCTTCACCAACCCTCAGCCATCCCTCTCACTAGTGACAGACGCATCAGGCTTCAGCTGGGAGGCACATTTGGGAGACCTCAGAACACAAGGCCTCTGGTCTCAGGCAGATCTCGCTCTACACCATCAATATCAGAGAGCGGTGCACCTGGCATGCCAGACTTTCAGAACCCACCTAGCAGGGAGATGTGTATCAGTCATTACAGACAACACCACAGCGACACCAACACTCCTCTCCTCTGTGCCAGGAAGCCCTCATGCTGTGGACTTCTGTGTACCACACTCAATACACCTGCAAGTATCGTACCTCCCTGGAGTACAGAATGAATTGGTGGACCATCTCAGCAGGTCGTTCCATGGCCATGAGTGGTCCCTTCCCCTGGACATAGTGAACTCAATCTTCCATCAGTGGGGTTTTCCCCAGATAGACCTGTTCGCCACACAACACAACAGGAAGAGTCAGCAGTTCTGCTCCTTCCTGAATCACAGCCCAGACTCTATCGCGGGCACGTTCCTTTTCCCATGGGGAGGCCTTCTCCTATACGCGTTCCCGCCCATCCCTCTCATTCACAAGGTGCTCCTCAAGATTCAGAGTGAATGAGCTTTGGTGATATTGATAACTCCAGCCTGGCCCCGCCAGCACTGGTACACATCAGTCCTGGAAATGTCCTTGGAAGCCCCAGTCACCTTGCCACTCTTCCCGGACTTAATAACTCAGGATCACATCTGTGTCCAACATCCAAACTTTGTGTCGCTCCACGTTACGGCATGGAAGCTCCATGGCTGAACCCGGTGGAGCTTTCTTGCTCTGATCAAGTCAGACAAGTTCTCCTTGGCAGCAGGAAACACTCCACAAGAGCTACCTTCCTTGCCAAGTAGAGGAGATTTTCAGTCTGGTCGACACAGCACCATTCGTCTCTGATGCTCGCCTCAGTGCCACTAATACTGGACTATCTTCTCCATCTCAAACAGCAGGGACTGTCGATGTTGTCAATAAGGATTCACTTGGCTTCTATCTCCGCCTTCCATTCAGGTGCAGAGGGACGCTCAGTCTTAACCTGTTGGTAAGCTGTTTCCTTAAGGGTCTCGACAGGCTATACCCGCATGTCAGACAGCCTGTCCCGGCTTGGGACATCAATTTGGTTCTATCCAGACTTATGGGGCTGCCATTTAAGTCCTTGTCAACGTGCTTCCTGCTATATCTCTCATACAAGGTGACGTTCCAGGTGGTGATAACCTCAGCTAGGAGAGTGCCAGAGCTCAGGGCCCTAACATCAAAGCCCCCTTACACTGTATTCCATAAGGACAAGGTTCAGCTCAGGCCTCACCTGGCTTTTCTCCTGAAGGTTGTGTCACAGTTTCACATCAACCAGAACATCATCTTCCCTGTGTTCTGCCCAAAGCCACATTCCAGCGCCAGGGAGCAAAGGCTTCACTCATTGGATGTCCACAGGGTGCTAGCCTTCTACATCGAGAGAATGAAACCGTTCTGAAAGTCCATCCAGTTATTCATGGCAGTGGTGGACAGGATGAAAGGTCTTCCTGTCTCCTCTCAACATATCTCGTCATGAATCATGTCCTACATTCGTGAGTGCTACAACTTGGCAAGGGTGCCTGCTCCTTCGATCACTGCACACTCCGCCAGGGCTCAGGCCTCTTCAACGGCATTCCTGGTGCAGGTTCCCACCCAGGAAATCCGCAGAGGAGCAATGTGGTCCTCCACACGCACTTTCACCACACACTACGCAATCACCCAGCAGGCCAGAGACAATGCGGCCTTCGAACGAGCAGTGCTCCAATCAGTGGACAACTCCGACCCCACATCCTGAACTTGGGCTTGTGAGTCACTGGATTGGAATTGACATGAATGAGCACTCAAAGAAGAAAAAACGATTACTCACCTTGTGACTGTTGTTCTTCGAGATGTGGTGTTCATGTCCATTCCAATACCCATCCTCCTACCCCTCTGTCAGAGTAGTCGGCAAGAAGAAACTGAAAGGGTTGGGGGGTCGGCAGGGCCCTATATTGGGCGCCATGAAGGTGCAACTCCAGGGGCGCCGAGGCCGACCCTACGGATGCTGCTAGGGGAAAAATCTTCCGACTGTCATGCACACAGCGCGCACCCACCTGATTGGAATGGACATGAACAACACATCTCGAAGAACGACAGTTACAGGAAGGTGAGTAACCGTTTTTTGTCGAGCAAGGCAAAAAAATAAGTTAGGGAAAGTGTGCTAAAGCTCTTTCTCTTTGCAGATGGAGCTCCCAGAAAATGTAGAGAGGCAGGTAGAGAGCAGAGTTCGCTGTATTTTTTTAAAGTACAAAATGGTCTGCTACATAGCTTATAAAATGGAAAAGAAAAAAGATGCAGTTTTAATATTCCCCAACTCCAATATAGCCCAGGCGTTACCTGTGATATTTACAACGCATATTGCTCTTCTAAAGCACTGTGACCGACATGTAAAAGCAAGTCCACCCATCCCATGGATAGATTTCATTCTGATTTTTCCCTTGTGTAGAATACCAGCCCCAAAAGGGAGGTCCTGCCAGATAATTACACAACCAGCATTGTTTTAAAATAGTGACCTCCAATAGTCATTTTCAATCAGTCACTGACAGAACCGTGTCTGCACAGAATCTAATACCTCGCCCGCTCTGTGGTTTGAATGCTTTCTCCTGCTGCCTGTCCCTTGGACGAGAGGAGTCAATCTGTTTATATCTAGGAGCTTCCTACCTGTCGCGATAGTTCGTGACAGAAGACTAAGCCTTGGTATTGGAGATGTCCAAAGGCTGATTCGGCAATTAAACTGGTTTGGAGCTCGTTGTTAGAAAATGTAAGTGTGTATGTAGCACTCAGATCCCAGAGGTTTGGGTGCCTTATAAATGCATGGTAGATTATCTTAGTTTAGATAAGGATGCTAGCCAGAAAGAACAGTGTGCTTTCATGTATGGTGTCAGTTTTATTAAATATGATCCCTCCATCTGGTCTAAAAGTCTCAGCTTTATCGATTGTTGAAGCCAGTGAGGAAATCAGTCAGTCTTTTAACTCATAAATTGCTCTTTGGATGGTCATGTGATATAGTGACTCATAGGAAGCGGTTTGCAGGTCAGAGGAAGATGTACAGGAGGGAGCCATTTGACCTGATGTTAGAATGATTGGTGCTGTTTATTAACAGAAAGGATATTGAAACATCAGCGAAAAAACTTTATGAAATGAAAGCATTTTGCCAGTGTCTTTCCAACAATCCTCTTTGGTCTATACTAATATAAATCATCATTTGAATAAAGTAGTAACTTAGAGGATGATCCAGAATAGCCCCGCATAATTAGCTCTTCTTCCAGGGTAGCTTTAAATGTAACAATACTGAAATTTTCCATCTTTCAAAATTAAGTATTTCAAGATAAATAACTTTAATGGTAGCCCTTTAATTTTCAGTAGCTGCTCAGATCACCTCATTTTGAAGCTGTCACTAGATAAAAGTCTGGTTTTTGCTGTTAACCACAGATTCAAGAATAATTCCCATAAACTTGTGGCTTTGTTTTTTATAAAGAGGGTTTTCAGTTTCATGTATGTTCTTGTTTTGCTGCAGAAGTGACATTTTACTAGCATTATCAAAGAAATATCAGCTGTGGTTTAATTCTCAAGTCAGCACCTGCTATTTAGAGCTGCTTTCTGAAGAATGTTGATAAGTATGTTGCAGTTCCATATCACATCATACATGGGGGAAAAATTAGAATGAAATTCAGCCATGGAATTAAGGACATGCTTTTTCATATGCCAAATCATAGGTCTTTGCTCCCTGGACTACGCTAGTCTTTCAGATTTTGAGCAGATTTTGGCTCAGTTTGTGCTATATATTACTAGGTAAAAGCATCATCACAGTTAAGGTTGTGTGTAGAATCCTCTTTCATAGTGCAGTAGTTGTGCGCTTTTTTTTAAACCTACATCCAAAGAAAAACACGATGATCAACTTCGGCAAGGATATATGAGTTTGCTCACAACTTTGTGTGAAGCGTGTATGCAATATTCTTCTTGAGGCAGCTTATTCTTAGTTTGCATTTTCCAGCTTGCTAGTTCTCTGAGGGAAATAAAGGACACTTGAATGTTGAGCATACTTAAAAAAAAAACAAAAAAAAAACCACGATATCAGTATTCTATCTGAGCTACAGTATTCTGGACTATAGCCTATGAGTGCTGCCATATATACTAGCCTGAACAAATAACAAAAGGGATTGGAATGAGAGCGTACTTAATGTATAAATTTTTTAAAAGGCACATATTAATTTTATATTGATCTAATGATTTAAATGGGTGAGCTGCTTTCTTGTACCCCAGCTCAGACCAAGGCAAATCAGTGCAGCATTTGGCATATAGATTTGCTGTCTACTAGGTCCTCTTGTCATGTTTCACTTGCAGTGTCCTGAAACTGAGGCATTATACATGCACACCAAGGTGCAAACCTGTCTTTGAAGTGCTCCTTTCCTTCAGAGAGTTTAGTAGGGATCAGACAGATCACAGGCTTCCTATATCAGCAGCACACAGTCGTCTGCTCAACCAGCCTATACATTCTTGACTCTTATGACACTTCTACCTTCCTTCTCTTCCCCCGCAAGGTATTCTCTATAGGGTAGCGCAGCATGGAGAGGTGTTACGCACCAGCAGCTGCCAATGATTTCAGTGAGTGTATAGGATCTCTCAGGCCCAGACAAGTTGTTCTCTTTTTGATTGGGAGGCTCCTCTTCAGAATGTGATGTAAAAACAAGATCCCAACCACCTGTGGGCAACGAAGGTCCTGAGGCACTTTTCATAAGAGAGCAGGGTGCTAATGCCCGTGTTTTCACCAAATTCTAATTCGGGTCATGACATTTTGCCTTCCTGAGTGTACACTTGTGCTACAGAAACAACCATGTCATTTAGACCCAGTTCCAGCATAATTTTGCTCTCTCATGGTTTACTCTTGCATTGTAAATGGCCCCTTAGCTGTGTACCAGGCTGGGCCAGGCCCACCGTAAGTTGTAGTGAAGACGAGCCCTGCAGTTAGTTAGCACATTGAAGGAAAGTGGTGGCGGAAGTCACATCCCTTGAGACAGTCCAAGTCTTTAGCAGAGTACTGGTAGGTCCCTCAAGCCTTTGGAGGGCACAATGTAATTATCTGGATTAGAATGTGGCCATGATTTAGGGATTAACAGTAACTGTTGTTAAAAGTGCCACAGAATTGTTAATGAGGAAGTGATCAGGGACCCATTTATACGATTTCATCAGTGCCATGCCCCCTAACAGCATTCAGTACTGATTTACAAAGAAGAGTGCCACCTACTGAATCTTCCAGGAGCTGCAGTTGCTTTGGAGATCTCCCAGTCCAAGAACTGGGAACTGGGGCAGGTTTATGAGATCATGACCTTTCTTAGCTTATAAGGCCTGACAAGATCACATGTCTCATAGGCTATAGACTTTTATAAGGAACACGTTTTTGTAACAGGTTCATAAACTTGATGTTTCAGTTGACCGGCTGTGACACTTAGAGAGAGGTTTGTTTACACAAGCCTTTTAAAGAGACTAATTTTACAAGAAAGGTTTATAATAGCCAGGAAGGACAGAAGGTTTCCACTGAGACCAAATCAATTTGAAATAAAGTTAATGTAAAATTATGTGCTCAAAAGTTAAAGTTAGCCCCATTCCCCATTTGTACAGAACCATTGTCTATAGTGCAGCTCTTTCTAGTAAAGGGGTGGGCAAACTTTTTGGACTGAGGGCCACATCTGGGTATAGAAATTGTATGGTGGGCCATGAATGCTCATGAAATTGGGGGTTGGGGTGTGGGAGGTGGTGAGGGCTCCGGCTAGGGGTGTGGGCTCTGAGGTGGGGCTGAGGATGAGTGGTTTGGGGTGCAGGAGGATGCTCCGGGCTGGGACCAAGGGTTTTGGAGGGCTGGGGCAGTGGTTGGGGCCGCCAGGAGGGAGGCTCAGGGGTGCAGGCTCCGGGCGGCGCTTACCTCAAGCAGCTCCCAGAAGCAGCAGCATGTTCCCCTCTGGCTCCTATGCGGAGGTGCGACCAGGTGGCTCTACGCACTGCGCCATCCACAGACGCAGCCCCTGCATCTCCTATTGGCCGCAATTCCTGGCCAATGGGAGCTGTGGGGGGCAGTGTTTGGGGCGGAGGCAACATGCCCAATCCTGTTCTAGTACATAGTTTCCCTTCTTCCCAAGCCAAGAGATTCCAACCTCTTCACACACATTTTACTTTTTCAGTTTTTGCAAATGGTGATTTTATTTTCTTTTTTTGTCTCTGTTGTTGGTTTCCATGTCTATACATCTGGGTTCAGATCCTGATTCCCCTAAAGCAGTGGTTTTCAACCTATGGTCCGCAAACCCTGGGGGTTCACAGACTATGTCTAAGATGTCTGCAAAAGGTTGTTGTTACCATAGAACAGTTATTTTCAACCTGTGATCTGCGGATGCTGGGGGTCTGCAGCCTGTCTGAGATTTCCAAAGTGGTCTGTACCTCCATTTGAAATTTTGTAAGGGTCCGCAAATGAAAAAGGGTTGAAAACCACTGCCCTAAAGTCAAGGGGACTTTTGCTAATGTCTTAAACAAGGATGAGATCGGTGCTGCTGATGAAGTCAGCACTATTTTGCACTTAAGGCTGTACTATTCACCCAGCAGAGGGAGCCTCAGAGCATAAGACATTCCTTTGCCTAGGTCAGACACAATTACTATTGGTTTCAGAGTAGCAGCCTTGTTAGTCTGTATTCGCAAAAAGAAAAGGAGTACTTGTGGAATTGGTTAGTCTCTAAGGTGCCACAAGTACTCCTTTTCTTTTTACAACTACTATTGTTTTGCTTTTTCTGCATTCTTAACATGGAAAGATAGAACTTCTGCTTAATGAGACATTTAGAATCCTGAATGCATCCCAACTAATAAACCATCTAGAGACCAGGTTATACTTTTTCATAAAAAGTTCATCGGTGATGGCTGCCAACTTGGTTGAGGCACTGGGAACGTCCAGAGCTAAGCACATGAGCTTCTATAGCTTCAGCTAAAAGTCTCTAGCTGGGGTTTTCAGGAACTCATGTAATCTGTGGATTGGTACAAAGGGGAACTGTAACACACACTCGCCAGTGAGTTACATGTCCCCTCTATTGTATTCCCCCTCTAATCCCATAAATATGCGTATACATGTACATGTTGTCTGTATACCAATGGGGAAGCTATGGATGGGATGTGAGCAGAGCTAGGCCAATGTTGAAACACTTTTGAATCCACACTCATACGTTCATTGTAGCTCCAAGAATCCCCAGTGACTGAATAAGTTCATTATTGCTATAATCTTAGAGGCCCTGATTCAGGAAAGTATTTTAGCACAGGCTTAAGTGCTTTCCTGAATTGGGGGCCAGAAAGAGTATTTAGAGTATGCTGAAATATGCATGATAGAATAGGCAGGGGCTATGCTCTTTTGTGAGGGTAGTAGAAAGAATGGGAAATAAGCAGATTTTATTAGGAACTAATAAAGCTGTTAAGTTAAAAGCTGTAAAAATGGCATAAAGCATGGTAGCTTACAAGTAGTATAGCCCCTTGAGGAAGAGTTTGTATGCAGCAGACCTAAATTCTCTTCGTATTGTAATCCCTTTCCTGCAACTGAATAAAGGGCATTCAGACATGATAACATATCAAGGGCCGGGTAGTCTAGTAATGTCTGTGGACAGGTTATATAATATCTGACAGCTCACATACTTTGTACTGTGATTACAACAGATTTTTTTTTTTAACCTGATTCAGGTTAAAGCTTTTATGCTTTCCCTTTTTTATTTGTGTGCTGTATTATTTTACACCCTTTGGACCTGTGCTGTGTAAGGTGTTTATTTTCTGCACATGGACAAAACGGTAAATGCAGAGAAAACAGCTGATCACATTTGCATGCCATCTTTAGTTATCAGTCATTCTGTGAAAAGAAAAGGAGTACTTGTGGCACCTTAGAGACTAATCAATTTATTTGAGCATAAGCTTTCGTGAGCTACAGCTCACTTCATCGGATGCATACTGTGGAAACTGCAGAAGACATTATATACACAGAGACCATGAAACAATACCTCCTCCCACCCCACTCTCCTGCTGGTAATAGCTTATCTAAAGTGATCACTCTCCTTGGGAGGAGGTATTGTTTCATGGTCTCTGTGTATATAATGTCTTCTGCAGTTTCCACAGTATGCATCCGATGAAGTGAGCTGTAGCTCACGAAAGCTTATGCTCAAATAAACTGCATTTAGTCATTCTGTGGTATCTCTTAGCCCTGAATTTCAGTTTTGCTCTTAGGGCAAAAGTCCTGCTTTCAGATCTCTGTTGCATATTGTATATCCATATCTCATCACAATGACTTCATTGTGCATAGCTCCCCTGATGTAAGGGGAGAGCTCTTTGGGGCAGAGCTTACATTCCTTACTCTGTTCCTTACTCTGTGTTTGCACAGCACCTAGCACAATGCGGGGCAATCCTGATTGAGGACTTTGGATGCTAGTGTAATACAAATAAGCAATATTATTCACATGCATAAGGGTATACGAGATTAGGCTCAAATTTGGAATGATCTGTATTTCTTATTTTTAATAATACATCCTTAAAGTTTTTCACTAAAGCATACAAGTAAGAGATAGCTACATATAACTATTTCAGCCAACATTTTAAGGTATGCAAGTTTGAAGTTAAACCCCTAAATCCATACTTAGTAGAGATAATGGACAATTTTTGGTCAAACAGCCTCTTCTGTAAGTACAAACTCCGCCCCCTCCCCCCTTTCCTTTTTTTCCATTTTGCTGCTGGAAAAGGGGTGGGAAAATTGAAAAAGGAAGAGGGAAAAGGGGCAAAAAAATGAAAATTGAAACATTTTGTGTTTCAATTTTTTTGTCAAAAAATAAAATGTTTTCATAGGAAACTTCAGTTTTTTATTTTTACTTATTTATTTTTACAAATTTCCCACAACAAACTATTGTCATCTTTCAATTAGCTCTAGTATGTTGGCGCCTGAATAAGTGATTTTCAAAGGTGCTGAGCATGTAGGTGCCTAATTATGGATTTAAGAGCCTGATTTTTGGCAACCAGCTTTGAAAAATCTTATATTTCACACCCTTAAAATTGTCCCGTATTATTACCATAATTGTTTTGTCAGTTTAGTACACATTTGTCATCTAAAATAAATTGGTGACATTGAACCATTTCTGAAGGAAATTTTCAACATCGATACTGGGAGACCTAACCCTTAAGTTTGCGTTAGGAGAGGTGATATATCAACCTTAATTATAATGACTGCTTTGTATACTTTTAAAAACGAACACTATATCAACGGAATTTCATTTCATTAACTCTTTCCTACTTGCTGAAATAGAAGAATTGTTGCAACATGACATGTTACTGAAGGTGAAACAACTGTGTTTGTAATAGTGGCAGTAAGAAAATCAGCAATATTGACATTGTTAGTCATTAGCAGATAGAAAGGCTATACCGGGGAAATCTGAATTAGCTTTTCAGAGTAGCAAGGTCCAGTTACTGAGGTTTCCTTGGTCTATAATTCCTGTTTAGTACTCCAATTAGTTTTAAAACATTTTGTGTGTGTGCGTGCAAGTAAAATATATATACACATAAGGAGATGAATTGTATAAGCCTTTATTTCTAACTCTGTTATTTCAGATGGTGCTTGACATACTTGATTTGCTGTTCTCACTCTGTCTTTGCCGTATTGCATATCTCACAGTTATGGTAGCCCTCTGTGTAGCATGTGACTTTTCTCTTTATGCCTACATCAATTATTTAAAGTTCTCCTTGAAAACAAATTAAAAAAAAGACACAAATTAAGTTACCAGAGTTTGATGTCACTGATTCCTTTAAGCCTCAGTGTGAGCAATAAGCCATAGAAACAGAATAACCATTGTATGTGCAGTATATTACTTGGCTTTACTATTTACTTAGATTGTAAGCTCTTTGGGACAGGGGCCATCTTTCATTTCTGTGTTTGGACAGCGCCTAGCTCAGTTGGGTCCTGGTCCATGACAGGGAGTCCTTTGCACTACCTCAGTACAAATAAATAATAATTCTAATACCATTTAGTATTTGTCTGGCACTTTACATTCTTGAATTAACTAATGAATAGCCAACGTTATTATGAGTTGCAGAACAAGAACTTCAGGGTGAGGTGTAGAATTGTTCCTACGGAATTTTCTTCTCTCACAAGGGTTCTAGGCGGTATCTTCATCACTAGTAGTAACTAATACCTGCTATGGGGACTGATTGTGACTTGGACTCATGCTTATGTAGGTGAGCGGGAACCCCACTGTTACCTAGGCATGTGGCAATTCTCCAAAAAGGGCCATGTTTTTGGAGCTTAATGTACCCACCTTATACACACCTACATCATAAATCATTTGAAAACATATTTGAAGTTTGTTTTGATGAGATATGATGCGGAGCTGTCAAGTGGTGCCATAAGACTGTAGGTGAGGTGAAACAATGGTACTCAAAATGAGAATGCATCATTTATTTGCATGGTTCCAGAAACACTGCAATATGACTGACTGCAATTTTTACTGCTTAAGTTAATTTCAACACCTTAATGTGGCGTCTATTTGTCAAAACTACTAGACAACAATATATTGGAGCATTTTTATTGATTTTGCATGGGCAAGTATTATTTCCCCCCAGAAATGTTTAAGCTGTTTAGCATGTGGCAAAAATGCAATATACAAACATGAAAATTTTTCACACCTCATATTCTTAATTGTCAAAAGATTTCACAAGCAAGTATAATAGTTTTCTATATTTTAAGTTGAAATTTGCTGACCAGATCAGTCTCACACTGCACGTTGTGCACCAGTTGCAGTAGATTGCGTGCCCACAGTTTGTACTGCATAGTGGGTAGACATAAATGTACGTGAAATCCTAACGTAATACTTCTCCATTTGTAAGCTTTTGTACATACAATGTAGCATTTAGTCTGCCTGGTAGAAGGTTTTAATTTGTAACTGCCTATGCATGTGCTACTAGCCTTCGAAATAGTCTAGAAACCAGCTTTTTAATTCAGTGACACTTATGCACAGCTCAGTATTAGTGTTAGAGGTGACAATACCCAGTTTTAGATTATGAGTATGCAAAAGCAATGAGAGAAAGAAATGGCCTAATGAAGATAAACTCCACAAACAAGTCCATGCCTCTGCATTGCAAAGAAGAAGTTACAGCCCTTGCCAACCATGTCATCAACAATATGACAAACCCATTTGACCCGGAATCACATCCAGAGGTGCTTATCAACATATCTACTAGACTGCATGTACCATCAGATGTAGAAGAGTCTCTGCTGAAAAAAGAGATGTTTTTGATGAAGACCAAATGGAGAGATTTGTGAGAGGTGTGCTTGATTTTGGTGAAACATGTAGATTCTTCAGCCTTGTCAAGACATGTCTCATCAAACCATTTGCTGACATGACCAAGAAGACCAACTTCAAGTTTGGCAAGGAAGGGACAATCCCAGCAGCTCTCAATCCAGAAATTTGTTTTCTACAGAGCCCTGTCCTTAGCAAAATACAGAAATGGTGTTTCAGTGGCAAATGTTCTTAGTCACCCAAAAGGACCTGTGCCTATGTCCTCCTTCTATGCTGATGTAACAATGGAAAAAAGAGTCACAGCTGAATTATGGCAACAGCTGGAAGTTTAAACAGAAAGAATCCATGAGCTAACAGCAGGCAACAAAGAAACCACAATGTACATCAGAGGTGCCATGGCTGTCATACAATGGATGTCTGGAGACAAATTCCACACATTCAATTAATTGGCTGCTGAGTACTAGAGACAGGACCTATAAGGATTTGACAAAGCTAATTCTTTAATCAAAGTCTTTAACAGATATGAGAACAGTAAGTCCGTGAAAACTGCAGAAGGACAGCACTGGACAGGATCTAAGGTTGGATGTAAGAAATACCAGGTGAGTTTTGGACGCCCTGTGCCTCCAAGGAAGACGTTTCTAAATGTGGCATCCAACATGCAGTCACTTGTAAAACTCCTCTGTGAATGTATTGTTCAAAATGCACCTGAATGTGTAGAAGCACGCTCAACACAAATACACTCTGTTGCTGGAAGCTTTTCCAGTGGCCAGTAGAGGTACTGAAGAAGCCAAAGACTTGTACAGTACTCAGGAGGAAGCAGACGCAAGGATGCTGTATGTGCCAATATGGCTTTTGGGTCTCTTGGTGTCAAAGGAACCGTAGTAATTAGGTCACCTGATACAGATGTTTTGGTCCTTGCTGTTCACTACTTTCCAAAAATGGAACGCACAGATAATGTGGACTGAAACAGGCACCATTACGAGCATAACTGACACGCTTCACTTCATACCTGTGCATGCAACTTGTGACACACTCACTCCTGATTTCTCCAACATACTTCCTGCTATATGTGCATTAGTGGGATGTGACTCTGTGTCATCCCTATTTGGTATTGGGAGCAGAAAATCTGTGTTTAATGTTGTCGAAACAAAGGATGCTTACTGGTTCAGAGATCTTGCTGAATTGGGAGAGTGGCAGACAAGCCACAATCTCTGCAACAAAGTAGTTGGTAGTAGTGTTGTCTGACCAGAGTGAGAAAGAAAGAGACCCACAAAGACCTCAGTTGCTTGTGCTTCAATCTAGCTATCAAAAAGGACAAGTCACTGGCCAAACTCCAACAGTGTGAGGACAGTTTTGAAGAGCATGTCAAAAGAGCATCTTGGCAAACAAAGATTTGAATTTCTTCACTCACAGATAAACTAGATATTGGATCACCATTGCAACAGGGATGGAAAAAATGTATTCGTCAAGAGCCCAATGGCATCTGAGCTTCTACAAAACCTTATTTATGTCTGTTTTGACTACGGACATAGTTGATTGTGCAGTGACCCCTACTAATACAATCTTCCATGCACAGAACTCTGTACATGCCAAGGCATTGAAGACTGTGGTTACCCACATACATTCAACAGAGATCTTAATGCTGAACAAGATGTTGACTAGAAATGTCACCAGAGCTATTACATTTCAGTGATACTTGTCCAAATTTATTATTAGATTTTGTTTTACCCTTTAGATTGTTATGGTGCTTTGAGGTCACAAAGAAATCCAATTTTGTGTCTTGAAATAATAGTTAATAAACTCAGAGAAAAGAATGCAAATATTTCAAAGTGGTCATTTTGATGCATTGATGGTGGTATTGTTTATCCCTGTTTCTATGGTAACAACACCAGTAGACATTGCCACATCATATCTCATCTTAAATTAGACATCATAACCTTTCAAATGATGTATGATGTGCATGCATGTAGAGAGGGTACATGAAGTTGACCACATTGTTGGTGTGTACCACTCACCTAATCCCTGCAGTGGGCAGGGCAGGGCAGGTGGGTAGAGAATGGGTAAAGCCTTGGTTCCATCCCATAATACACCAGCCAGGTGCAGTTGAATTGTTGCAGGGAGTGTCATGACTTGCTGCTGGTACAGACCAGAATTCAAATTGCTAAACCACACCCCAGCTATAGAGCAAATGGAGAAGCGTGCCTCATAGGTGTGTCACAATACCTGCTGGGATAGTGCAGTTTACACACCACCACCCCTTGCTTGGAGCTGTGCCTAAAGGCACAGTCTAGTCCATAAGCTGCATTACCTGATCCTTATCCCACTGTGCCAGTGGCAAAAACTCTCGTTTGACTGCAATAGGAGCAGACCTCAGAAACTAACAGAGCTTTTCAGAGTCTGATTTCAGATTTATGAAGTACATCCAAGATATAATATCTCCAGAAACCACAGAAACACTTATTCCAAATTCTGAATAGGCCTCATTTGAATCAATTGTTTATATCCATATCAGAGGCATAAATTATAAATATCTAGAGTTGTTTCACAAGTGTCTCTCTCAACAGCTTAGAAATAGCAAAGAAGTACTCGTGAATCAGGAAAATGACTTCCACCTAGGAAGTGTTACCTAGGAAGTGTTTTCCTGCAGCTAAATCCCACTTCCAGGCATACTGCCATCGCAAAACTCATCCAAGAACTTTAACATTCAATATGAGCTGCTAAAGCAGTGGGAGAATGTGGTATTGTGAGGTGTCCAAACTCACTGGATACATGCCATCTCCGAGAAGGCTTGCAGAGTCATGAAGCCTTGCCAAAGTGACCATGGCTTTTTTGTTTTTTGCAGAGTAACTGAAATTTGGGCTGGGGTGGACAGAGAAATGCAGTATGAGATAGGACGTTGGAATGCAACAGTCAGGAATTTCATCACATGCAAGTTTGTGGGGAAAAAGGAACTTTGAAAACAGAAATCACTAATCCAAACTCTCTTCTGTAAATATGCCTGTATGTACGCCGGAAGGCTGCAGAGTATTCCATTTGCAGACTCCAGTGCTCACAGGTTCTAGCACGTTGGAAGCAGTGGCTGAGCTGATGTGTGGCACGTAGCATACAGGCTTTTTTCTTGATATGAATCCGGTTTGGTCTCTTGAGAGAGTTTCCTAAGTGAGAAAATATAAGAGGTTTGTCATGTGTCCTGACTTAATTCTGGCAAAAGGGTTTGAATTTGGTGTATTTTATATTTCAAAACACACCAAGTTAATGAAATTTGAAGAATGTGTAAATTTGTATCTATGTTTTAGCACTTTTAACACAACCCACAATCATAGACTCATAGAACGTAGGGCCGGAAGGGACCTGGAGAGGTCATCTAGTCCATCCCTCTGTGCTGAGGCAGGACCAAGTAAACCTAGACCATCCCTGACAGAGTGTCTAACCCAGAGATTTTCAAACTGTGGGGCATGCCCCTCTTGGGAGGCCTGGAGGAATGCTGTGGGGGTGCGATGTGCAAGGCATTTTTTACTTTTAAAAAAATTACTATTACTAAGGCCCTACTTAATTTGCGATATTGTGGAAATTGCAGATCCTGTAATATTAGGCTCCCACCACAATTTTGTCAGCCACCTGGGGCTGACAGTGGGAGCCCCGGCAACCAACCACCCAGCCGACAAATTGCGGTGGAAGCTTGATATTGCGGGATCCGCAAAGTCGCAAGGTAAGTAGGGTCTTAAGTATGAGTAAACATTTTGCAACTTATTTAATCAGATGGACTTTTTTGGCTGATACAAGGCTGCTGATGCAGTACACAGGAGTGTGTTACAATGTATTTAATTGGTTTCAGAGTAGCAGCCGTGTTAGTCTGTATTCGCAAAAATAAAAGGAGTACTTGTGGCACCTTAGAGACTAACAGAAGTGAGCTGTAGCTCACGAAAGCTTATGCTCAAATAAATTTGTTAGTCTCTAAGGTGCCACAAGTCCTCCTTTTCTTTTAATGTATTTAATTATAAGCCGACGATCTTCTATAGCCACAACTACCTTTCCCACCTTCTGGTTTAGTATGTCATATCCTGTCGTTACAGGAAGCAGTTGTGCAATGTTTATTCTGCTGGTGAGTTTGATATTTTTTCATATCATTATGTGGTCAAAAATGGATGGGTACATATTGCCAAAAGATGGTAATGTTCTGAAACAAAAGGTAGAAGCTGAAACTGCTGAAGTCAATACAGAGGACAAATCTGTAAAAACAAAAAATATGATGAAACCTTTTTGGATTTTGGTTTCACTTCCTTTGCAGTTAACAGAGAAATTAGGCCATAATTAAGATGCCATTTTTAGAAACAAAACATGGCGATTTGATAGGAAAGAACAGAGATTTTTTTGAACAAAATCTACAAGAAATTAACAAACAAAAACCCACAATGAAAAATGTGGTATCCACCCTTGCAACTGCTTTAAATGCATCATATCAAGTTGCGTACCACATTGCCAAGAATAAAAAGCCTTACATAACTGGGGAAAAGCTGATTCTCCCAGCAGCAATTGACATTTGCAGGACCACACTTGGTGACAGCACAGCAGAGAAGTTTAAAAATGATCCCGCTGTCAGCCAACATGGTCCGTCACCAAATCTCTGACATGTCAGAAAATATCCAGGTGCAGCTGATCTCTCAATTGCAGTCCAGTTTATTTGCAATCCAGCTGGATGAAGCAACATATATATATATGTATATCAAAAGAAGCTCTTTTAATTGCTTACATTCGTTACTCTCATGAAACATCAATATTGGAAGTTTTTTTGGTCTGTAAGCCAATTAAGATGTGTGCAACTGGATCTGAACTGTTTAACATTTTAAATGACTTCCTAATTTCTCATGCATTGGACTGGGAAGCCTGCATCCAAATCTGCACAGCTGGACCTCTTCTATCTTGAAGATCAAAGGTTTGAAACTGCTCCACATATATCGTGGACTCATCATTGTATGAAACACCATGAAGCCCTTGCAACTCAGAACATGGATCAGGAACTTGCTGAGGTTCTGAGTTCTGCTATTAAATTGTGAACTTTATCAAGATGCAGCCCACAAGGGCACATCTCTTCGCAATGCTTTGTGGAGAAATGGGAGCAGAGCATGGTGCTTTGTTGTTTCAGATGGAAATCAGGTGACTTTCCGGGGGAAAGTGTTGCAATTTCAGCAACTGTGACTTATGAGTGGAAGCTCTCCGTATTGTGTCCCCTACTCCCTTTGGATCTATGGAAGTTGTTCCACCCTGACCATGCAAACTGCTGGCTAACCTGAAGGCCCAGTGAAGGGAAAAGTGGTTTTCTTTTATAAAGATTGTGCAGAAAGCTTTCTTAGCTCCTCACTACTTACAGAGGTAGAGCATCTCCCATCGCAACCACCTTCAAGGGCCCTGAAAGGTGGCATTCCCTTGGCCAGATGGGATTTCTTCTAAAGTTTGTCTATGTGAATGTCAACCAGAGGCAGCCTTTCGAGTGACATAGTCCCTGCTGGACCAGGGAGCAAGGAACAGAGTCCAAATTGCACTGAGCTATGAGTAGACCATGAGGCTAATCCTAAACTGAGCATGCTTTGGGACAATAGGGATGTCAGGTGGAACTCTTTGAGACCAAGCAGCAAACCTGGCAGACCCTCACCTTGTACAGGGGTCAAACACCTCCAGGCTTTGGCATATCTAGGTCAATCTACTATTATTTGGCATACTACTATTTTGGCATATCTAGGTCAATCTACTACTATTTGGCATATCTAGGTCAATCCAAATTATTCAAATAATGTTAACTTTCTAGTGCCTTTTCAATGCACTATATTATATGCTGAATGTCTCAGAGAAGCTAAAACCTTCATTCCTGGCACCTACCCCCAGCCCAAGCAGCAACACTGTCCCACAAGGATACCCCAACCTTATACATTTTCAGAGTAAGAGATAATTAATTGTCAGACCTAGTCCATCCTGCTGTCACTGCAAGTTTGTTTTTTATTGTATATTTACTAATACATTCAGCTAGTTTACATGTTCCAAGTGTTGAGACTTCTACCACTTCCATAGAAATTTATTTTACAGGCTAGTAGATCCTAAAAGTGACTACCTTTTTCTTTACAGTTTTTTTAATTCTAAAACAACTCTTCCCTGTCCCCAGACATGCAACTTCCTACTAAAAAAAACAAAAACAAAACAAACATTTTTTGATGGTAAGAATGAGAGTTGTGGCATATAAATGTCCCCGTTGAACTGTGCAGTAGAAAGCAAACTTTTCAGCCACCATTTATTGCTGAAGTATGTGTGCGTTGAATGCAGAAGGCTCTGTTGTTTATTTAAAATAGTACCCATGGGATATGCATCTAATTTCTGAGAGACGCTGTTGTTATTGAACTGCCAGCTTTCACTGTTTTGGATTAATTTGAAGGCTGGTTCAAAAGCAAGCCCTTCTTGCAAGGAAGGATATTGTAATGCAATGTCAGAATAAGATATTTAAAATTTCACTCAGAACTGACTATTAAATGAATCCTGTGACAAATCCAGAAGGCACTGATCATAATATCCCTATTTTAAACCTCCCCCCTCCCCCCTCCCCCCCCAAGCTTGGTAACTGGGCAAAAGCATTGGTGCAACCAAATATCAGGAGCCTTGGAGCAAACTCAGTGTTTGATCATTGGCCTGCTAAACCCAGGATTGTGAGTTCAATCTTTGAGGGGGCCATTTAGGGATCTGGGGCAAAAATTGGGGATTGGTCCTGCTTTGAGCAGGGGGTTGGACTAGATGACCTCCTGAGGTCCCTTCCAACCCTGATATTCTATGATTCTATCCATATTTGACCGAGGAAAGGATTTTGCTCAGAGTTCTTTACTTTCTTATATACCAAAATGCTAGAACTCCTCCCACTACTCCCACTGTTATTTCTAATGTAGAACAAATGTTCCAAACCTTTGCTTTGTTTTTGTCTTCCATGGGAAGGCACCTCAGACCCTGGTCTGCTGTTGCATGGTTCAAGTCCTGCTCCTCCTGCTGCTTACTGACATCTGTGGGAAATGCATAACTTCAGTCTGGCCATCCCTCAGTGGGATTTATTTGAATAGAGGGATGAGCTTGTCTGCTTTTGAAATAGACCCATCTGGATGTCTAGAATGCTGTAGTTTCCTCTTATGGCTGTTTTGATACCTCTGTTGGTTTTAATAGGACTCTGGTGCCCTACCTGTTGCCATACAGCCTCTTGTCTCAGGAACCACACGTGGTGTGAGTCTTCCTCTCCTCCTCAGAACAAACATTCTTTCTCTTCGATATAAAAGTCTCAGCAACTGTCACCAAGTAAAGAGCCACCTGCTACTAAAGATGCAGTGCTGGCATGGAGGAGCTCCCCGCAGACGATGTGGCATAGGCTGTGTTATCCAAGCAGCTTCTCTAAACCCTTCTTCACTACCTCTCTGGCTGTGTCGTCTACAGGCGGTTGGTTTTTCACAAGGAGCCTCTAATAATGTGGGGGTGATTTATTTTTTTTCTTCACAACTCCCAGTGCTTGCGTGTGCAACCTTTCATTTGGACTGAGGCTGCCACAAGAAAGTGATCCCTTTCTTCCTCCGTGGGAAATTGCAACTGAGTGTTTTGCACAAGTGCTCTCAAGCTGGTCACTTGCAGCAAGCTGACTTCTGATTAATTAAGGATTAGAAAGACTGCGATTGAATGCTATGTGATGATGTAACCCTGCTGTGACGATTGAAAGTTAGCTCTGAAACCTACTTTTGATAAAAGCTGATCAACCTCTCTACTTACTGAAGTCCTAGAATTGAGAGTGCTGAGCATCTCCCAGCTGAAACTCAGTACATTTGCAGGATCTGGCCCTGAATGTGAATTTTGATAGGAAAAAACAGCTAATTCCAGGGAAGGGTAAGAATCAAGACACCAGAGTCTGGGATTTTCAAAGGCATTTTAAGTAGTTAGGTGCCCATATCCCCTTGGAAGTCAGGATTTGAGGTTCAAATCCTCAGAGGTATTTAGGTGCCTATCTCCTATTGGAATTAGCCACATAATAACTTTAAGGGTCTGGGTCTGAGTGGCTAACTCCCCTAGGTTCCTTGGAAAAATCCTACCCCCAATACACGACAATATATACACCTAGGGATATCATGTGATTATTGATCACATAGTAATGCTTCGAGGCTTCTTGGGGGCAGGAACTGCCTTTTTGTTCAGTGTTTGTACAGCACACACCATAATTGGGCCCTGATCCATAACTAGGGCTCCAAGATAATAAATAGCTGTTTGTGCTTAATAAATGTCTGTTGGCTTAGGGCCCAATTCTTTACTCTTATTCCCCCTGACTAGTACCTTGCTCTGAAAATAGACCCACTGATTTCAGTGGGACTGCTGTAAACAAATACAGAATTAAAGCAATGTCCTGGAGGCTTTTTCTACAGGGATTTTTCAATCCAGTTGGTTCGGGGCTGTCCATACCTTCTGTAACACTTTTTTGTGGGTGTGATTTTTCAAGACCCACCTACGTCCTTTTAACAGTGAAACAAACACACACGATTAAGAACCCACCTACCCCCTAATGCATTACATAATTTATAAATAGCTCCTTCTTCCTGTACCCAGAGAAGTCTTTAAGCGCACGCTCTTTCTCTGCACATACATTTTTTTCAGTGACTTTCACTTCATTTCCCTGCCATGTCGAAGTCACATGGAGCTTTTTCTGAGCAAGCTACCATAGAAGTTTGTTTAAACTGCTGAGGTTTGGGAATTCCTATCAGCTGGATAAAAAAACCTCAAGATGTGCCTTAGCCTCTTCCCTTATTCTGTCCTTGTAGATGCATCTGATGAAGTGGGTTATAGCCCACGAAAGCTTATGCCCAAATAAATTTGTTAGTCTCTAAGGTGCCAGAAGGACTCCTCATTGTTTTTGCTGATACAGACTAACAGGGTGACCACTCTGAAACCTGTCCTTGTAGAGCTACCTCAAACAGGCAAGAACAACAAACTCTGGTCTGGTGAGTAAATACTGTGAGGTTGTAGTGATGGTTTATGTCTAGGGCAAATTTAGTAACAGATGCCTGTAGGGATTATGTTTTCATTGGGTCACTGCCTCCTCCCCCACCCCTCCATTGAAGTCATTAACCCATTTAAGTCAGCCTGGAAACAACCAACAATCCACACAGACAGTCTAGCAGCTCAGACTGTTTTCCTCCTGGGAGTCAATTAGTCTTTCACACACTCCCCTTTTTATCAAGATCAGACTAATACAAATATCTGAGCAATAAAGATTCCTCTCTTGGCAGGGAAGTTGCATGATTCCAGGCCTCTCTTGCATGAGGGGAAAGGAGGTGAATTGCTCCTCTCCTGTCTAGAGGGACGTGCCAATCTCCTCCTACAGGAGCACCTTCATCCCAGCGAACGCCCTAACTTTCTGTGGTGCTGGTGCTCCTGAGTCATGTCTCTTGGCTCAGTCTTTGAGGTGCTACAGCTGTCAGCCCTTTTCTGCAAGCTTTCCCTCTGAGGCAGTGTTTACAGATTGGGTTTTTCCTCTCAGCCCTAGGAAGGGGCTTAACCCCTCCATGGTTCCTCTGAAGATGGTGTATATACATGCAGCCCATACCACTCAAACTGGCTTCAAATCTGGGTTAAGGGTGGTAGAAAAATAATCACAAGAGAATATAGCATTCATGTGGGGACAGATTTTTGCCCGTCTTTCTCCCCTGGAGTAGTACCTCATTCCAGAAACAGCCCCACTCACTAGTGGTAAGGTAAGGTACAACTCAGCACGAGAAAGAGTGGCAGTCTGGCAAGGAGAAAGGCATGAGTGGGTGAGGAAAGAAGCTGACTTAAATTTCCAGAGAGAGCCGCTAGCCCACCCAAAGTGTGGCTCAGAGCAACTTACGAAAGTTTATTGTTTGAGATATTTAAATGCCTGTCATAAAAATCCTCCCAGCGGGAAGCCCCTATTGACACAATATGCAATGCTTCCAGCTCTACGAAGGGAGTTCACAATAGGAGCATAAAGGGCTTGGAAATTGAATCGTGTAATATTTTATTTACAGAGCAGTGCATAGATGTGTGGTGCTTTATAAACACCACATGAGGCACCATCACTGCCCCAAACAGCATGCAAGGTAACCCAGACAGGACGAAACACATGTGACAGATGTAGGTAAGGAAAGTGTGTGGCAACACCATTGGAAAGGAGACCAGAACATGAAGGATTAATGGCAGCCATGCCCATATAGCTGAAAACTACCTCATTAAAAAAGAGTCCTTCTGGTGTCTGGAACAGCTGACCAGAGCCAATTTTATATCTTAACATTTTCTTTAAAGGTGAAGAAATTAAACCAGCAGCTGCTTGATTCTCTATTTAGTTTTTCCACCTATATAAGTCAGTACAGTTGCCAGTGAAATGCTAGGAAGAGCTGTAGCTACCACGGTGCAACTAAGGACAGAAATCAGCCGTGTTAGTCTGTATTCGCAAAAAGAAAAGGAGGACTTGTGGCACCTTAGAGACTAACCAATTTATTTGAGCATGAGCTTTCGTGAGCGTAGCTCACGAAAGCTCATGCTCAAATAAATTGGTTAGTCTCTAAGGTGCCACAAGTCCTCCTTTTCTTTAAGGACAGAAAGAAGTTTTTCTTGGCTGCAAGTTTTAGTAGCAAGTCACGGATGACCAGGTGCCAAATTTAGCTTTCTGTCTTGTCAAGATGCAGTATGGACTGTGCCATGTTCAACCTTCAGAGCACTTTGCTTTGAGAGAGAAAGTTGCAATTAAAAGTGCTGGGCAAGGCAACCTATCATGCATTGCAAGGGCCTTTTACTATGGCATGTGGATGATGGGGTCTGTGGGAGCACTTCCACGTGATCAACAGAGGCAGGCCGCTCTTCCAAACATCCTACAAAAGTGTCAGCTATGCGTGTCAGTGTCCAGGCTGAATCTCCCTGGGAACCTGTTTGGGTTGCTGCACAGGAGATAAAATGTTACTGCTTAATTCTTTGTTGAGAGTTTTCTATTTGGAGTCAATTCAACCATGATCTTATTTGCTGACACAGCCAAAATGTGAGGGATAGCAAATGCTCAGTTTGGGGGGATAGAACCAACTTCAGAATGATTTGATTAAAGCAGCACAGCATGTCACAGGGCATGACTGCTTTGGAGTACTCCTTCTGGCTAAGTGTGGCATTCCAGGCACTCCCTGCCTCAGTTTCCCCTCTCAGGAAGCCAGTAACTCCATTTTGGGTCCTCTTGATACCCTCAATAATACCCTTTTTGGCGCTGGTTTCTTATAAAACCTTGTACAAAATAGTCCATAACAAAAGTCCCAAATATGCAAAAAGTTCTTCTGGCCTTTGGGGTTCCTCTGAAGCTCACCCTCTGATCTCTGTAACCCTTAGGGTTACCTCTCAGTCTGTGTGTGTCTCCTTATGGTAGGAGCCCCCTGCCCTGCTCTTGGAGCTGGGTAATACAGACAATTATCCTTTTTCTTAAACCAGGAATCCCCAGCTCTCCTGCTGGAGCTGGGTTGTAGTTTAGCTGGCTATAGGACATTAGGAAGCTTCTCCTTGAGCTGGTCCCACTTAGTCCTCGGGCTCATAAGGTTTGGCAGCCTTCTGCTGGTGTCTGCTATGATATATACTAGTCCCCCACTTCCAGCTCATTCCCAATCAGTTGGGTGAGAGGGGAACCTTGCCCCTCTGCGATGCTCCTGGCCCTGGGCCCCTAAAGATAAAATGACAGGATTTCCTGCCATGCACCACTCATTCCCAGGACTGTTTCCTCTCTATCCATATGCCCTTTCAAACCCTTAAAGGGCCATGCCATGTGGCAGGGAGGGCTGATCATCAGGCACTACTGCCTTTAAGGGGCCGACTACCCCATCACAGCAGGATTCAGGTAACAAAGGGCTATTTGGTACGAATGATTGTGAAGTCCTAGACACATTCAGTAGGACAAAATGATGCACTTGTCTCCATTACATTGCTATCATGTAACTGGGTGATGTAGTTGCCTCAGGCAAGGTGTGGGGCCAGGAGGGAAAGAGAGGATCTCTGTTTTAAGATTAGATTCAATGTGGGAAAAGTTTGAGAGCCAATTGTGATGTGAAATATGGTTGATTCTGCTTGTGAGCGGAGGCATGGGCTTCATAGAAGTGTGTGTGTGGTGTTTTTCCAAAATGCAGAGACAGGAACATAGTACCACCCTATTCTTTGCTCTTGCCAAGTGCTCCTTGCGCTTAATAATTCAGATTATTCATTAGCTTATGTGGTGGAATGAATGACCTCCAGAATATACACTAAAAGCAAAAATGTTTCACATTCAGTGCCTTTATAGGGTGTCCCATAGCTTCCCACTAGCTTCCATTGCCTTTGATTAGTTGCCATTGAATTTATTATTGAAGGGAGTGTGTCTGAAAACAGCAAACACAAATGGATGGTATTATTTGTGCCAACACTTGAGTGTACTGTTCAATGTGGTGTCCTTGTTACTGACAATAGCTATGCATACAGAACTTAAGAGCCGCTCAGTTGCCATTGTACAGAAACACAGCAATGCGACGGGAGAATGATGGGGAAAATAGGACTTCTGAGTGTTGTGCATTAAAAGTTTAATCAGTTAATCAGCACATGAGTGAAGTACAGTGCACTTTAGATCTGACCTGGGTCATTGTACCTCAAACAATCCTAGATCAGAAGTGCTTTGAAAAATCTTGTTTTAAGATTGAGACAAACCTCAGATTATAATAGGAAACGTTTATGGTTATGCAATTCTATATTGTGAAAATAGGGGAGGTTTGAGGGTAGAATATGTAATCTCAGATTTTGACAGGTGTTTTCCAGGCACACCATCCAGCAAAGATTTCTTTCCTTGTTGCCTGTTGTTTCTTGTCTCCGTAGATTAAAAGAAGCTTAAATAAAACATTTTTGGAGTGAAGAAAAGTGACTCACAATGCAAATACCTGAATGCACCTCCTCAACCAAGGGCTATATGGAAGAAGGATTCATCTGAAATTTAGGTCTTCCTTGGTTTTAAATAGTCTAGTCTGAGAACAGTAGACCCTCAGTTTCAGTCTGGTGAGGAGTGAGTGATAGAGCTTCACTGTTACCCTCTGTTAATCAAAAAGGTCTAGTTCTAGGGCAGGGGCGGGCAAACTGAGGGCCTGAGGGCCTCATCGGATTTTGGAAATTGTATGGAGGGCCGGTTAGGGGAGAGGGGTGTGGCCCGGCCTCCACCCCCTATCTGCCCCCTGGGACCCCTACCCCATCCACCCCCCCATCCTCTGACTGCCCCCGGAACCCCTGACTGCCCCCCCGGGACCCCTGCCCCCATTCAACCCATCTGTTCCCCGCCCTCTGACCGCCCCGACCCCTATCCACACCCCCACCCCCTGCCCTCTATCCAAACCCTCTCCCCCCCGCCCCTTATCGCGCTGCCTGGAGCACCGGTGGCTGGCGGCACTACAGCTGTGCCGCCTGGCTGGAGCCAGCCACGTGCTGGGCTCTGCAGCTGCGCTGCCCCAGCAGCTCGCCGCCCCCCTGCCCAGAGCATGGCGCTGGCAGCGCAGTGAGCTGAGGCTGCGGGGGAGGGGGAACAGCGGGGGAGGGGCTGGGGGCTAGACTTCCGGGCCAGGAGCTCAGGGGCCGGGCAGGAGGGTCCCGTGGGCCGTAGTTTGCCCACCTCTGTTCTAGGGGGAAAAAATGTGAACCTAGTAGATGAACCTCCAATTATTGACTCAGGATGAGCTGTCAGGCAGGCGCATGTTACTCATGGATGGTACCTTCAAAATCCCCGTCTTCACTGCATACCACAGTTAATCACCAGTCCCAGTATTGCCTTATAGGCCCTATCTGCTGTTCCTATTACTAGAGGAACAAATCATGGTCAGTGTAAAGACATACATTCCCCATACACCATCCTCTCCTCATCGAGTCCTGCTTCAAGACCCACCTCCACTACAATTCCTACAAAGGGGAGGGAGGGTCAGCCAAGACAGCTTTGTTTTATTGAATGAGTCACCTATTTATTTATACCTATTTAATCTATTTCTAAAACAGCCAGTTGTTCAAACCACCTTTGTCACGTAACCTTTCCCCTTGGTGCCAATTCCACATTGCTACTTTGCTTCATAGGTGTGGCATTTAGAATCAAGGCTCTTCAGGACTGGCATCTCTTGTCTGTGTGGCATTTTTGGGCAAGCAGAGTGAAATCTGCCTCAAGTGTGGAGGGCTGACGCAAAGCCAGTTGCCCAGCTACGTGCGGGCTGCCTGAGCAGCTGGGCAGGCATTCCTATAGATGTAGGATGGGCTGCATAGTAGCCCAGCGTCCTGGCACTGCGGTGGGTGGGGTGAATTTCATCTTGCTTTGTTCCACCCATAAAAAGCCAGGATACTTGCAACTCACGTGGGGGTGGAGTGAATCACCATTAATGAGTGAATAGCAATAATAATCCATGTTAAAGGAGAAGCTAAAACGTTGGACAATATCCCATCTTCTATGCTCTGACAAATATATCTCCATTTAAGTTCACAAATGGATTTTAAGCGATTTTTGTGGCAAGAGAGAGCTCAGAGGAGTTTGTCTGGTTTTTTTTTGTTTAGCCACAGCTTCTACAGAGTCTTAAAAGAGAGAGTACCAATAATGCCGATGCTGGTCTTGGCTTTTATTGTAACTGGATCTGAAGACCGGTTCCCCCAGTAAATATTTTAAAATATTTGTGTGTCTACACAGCAGCAGCGAGTCTCAACGGACTCGGGCTTTTGTGACAGGGTCGCAGTGGAGACAGTCGGGCTGGGTCTGGAGCCCAGCTTGGAAACTCAGCGAAGGGGGAAGGTCTCGGAGCCTGAACTCCAGCCCAAGCTCGAATGTCTACACTGCTAGTTTTAGCCTCACAGCACAAGCCCTACAACCCTGAATTGGTTAACCCAAGCTCTGAAACTTGCTACTGGGGAGGGGATTGGTTGTTTTGTTTTGCTGTGTAGATGTATCATAAGTGCATTATGCCCCCAATGTGTTGCTCTGTAGCCAGCGAGAATGTGTCCTGGAGCCTGTTCTTCCTAATGTAAACAGAAGCTATACACAAAGGGGAGGGAGGATTTTCAGAAATACTGAGTGTTTAGCCTGACGCTGCACCTACTGAAGTTAGTAGTAAAGTCCCATTGGCTTCAGTGGAAACAGGCCAAAGCTGAATATGTTTGAAAATCCCTGCACCCAGAATATTTCATAATTTACCATCTGCTTTCCTGCTTCTATATAGAAAGGGGTAACAGAGGAAGTGCTACCAAACAGCCTGAAGCCTTGAGAGCTTGCAGTGTTTGTTGATCCTAGGATGTTAGAGAGAATAGGTTGGGTGAGATAATATCTTTTATTGGACCAACTTCTGTTGAAAGAGACAAGCTTTTGAGCTTACACAGAGCTTTTCTTTAGCTCTGAGGAAGGTCTGATGAAGAGCTCTGTTCTCGAATGCTTGTCTCTTTCATCAACAGATGTTGGTCCAATAAAAGTATTACCTCACCCACTTTGTCTCTCTGAAGTCTTTATAAGTATATCAGAGCCTCAGTAATGTTTGGGTTTTCTTGTTTAAGGGCCTGATCCAAGCCCACCAGGGTCAATGGAAGTCTTTGCACTGATTTGGGTGGGCTGGGGAAGTGAGGACTGCAGGTGTATATTATATGAGTGTGGAGAGACCTGTTTGTTTGGCCAGACATTTAGGTTCAGTTCAGGATTTTCTCCTTCCCCACAAAACCCTATTAGGCATTACAAATATTGGTACAGGTTAGTTTACTGTCTGGGCTGTTCCCAGCAGCAATCAGCACACATGATCCAGATTGACTCTGCCAACTGTTTTCTGCTTCTTCCAGAAATGAAATATTCCGTCTGTTACTCTGGACCTGGGGAAGGTAGATTTCACAGGCAGTTGTGAGATTAGTGACCAGGCAGCAGAAAGAGTTGCTTTGACTTGAGCCATTCTCTAGTTTCAAAATGACAGGCTCAGGCAAAAAGGGGCCATTTCTCTCTCCCTCGGTGTAATCAGAATCCTTTTCAATAAATCAGCTCTAATTCTATCAGGACAGAGCTCTGGCTGGCCCTTTAAGCAGATACTAACGACTAGGTGGGCTGTGGATTGATACTGAACAACTGGTTATAACTGGGCTTAATCATTCATCTTGTCAGGTAGTTTATCCACCTCATCACTCCCAGATGTACAGCTGGCACAAGTGCTGTTTCATTTTAATTTCATTTTTATTATCCAGGATTCAGTGTGGGTCTATTTCGGTCACAGTGACCTAACCGGCTAATGCTTCTTAATCTCTCGCCCTCTTTCTCTCTTGGCACCATCAGTCATGAATCTTCATCTTACTCTTGTTGGTATATTTATGGCTGATGCTTACCGTGCACCTACTATGATGATTTCAGGCACGAGGATGGAATGTTTGGTTTTTTTTAATTATTTTGGCAAGCATAAAATAGAAGCACTGTTAGGTAAATGGCATTGCCTGGGCCAGCAAATTCCAGATCAAGGCTGTCAGTCCAGTGGCTCAGGATCCAGACAGGATGTGTACAGCATACATACTATGAACTTGAAATAACGACTTTTTTCTGTCGCTTTCCTCTGCATAGTAAATGAGAGAATATTTTCATTGGAATTCTGGGAAATGCCTCAAGTGTAACTCCTTTCCTTCTCTTTCCTGAGGAGATTACCATGAAAAAGTGCAGCAAGTAAATGTGTGCTAAAGTGCTATGTATGTACATAAGGATGGATCGTTGGGGTTGCCCTAACGTAGCAATCTCTAGCAGCATCTGTGCTTCAGCAGTAATGTTTTTCTGCTGCCCAATTTCATAAACCAGAGTAGTTCAGTTCTTTTAAGGCCGCTTTTTGAAACTGTCGTTACACCATCTAGTAGCCGCCATTGGTATAATAAGGGTGCAGCTTTTATTGGTGGACTTAATCCTGAAAGGTGTAGAACACCCACTGCTGCCCATTGGTTCTGCATCTCTCAGGCCCAGTAGCATCAAGGAAGCTTTGTGATTATATACTGTGATGTGCCAGGTTTTGTCAGTGGCTGTATTTTCTATCCTACCAGCTCAAATTTAATTGGGAGCTGAATCAGGCCTCATTCGGCTCAGTAAAAATGAAGCCATGTTAAAAATAGTTATCTTCCCTAGGAAGCTCTTCTGAGCAATTAGACTGTCTAAACGGGGCTGAGATGGTGAAGCAGGGTTTTAAAATGAATGCAGAGAGGTCTCTGAAGCAGGAAAAGTCTGATCAGTGTTTGCATCCCTTCATGTATTATTCCTGCAGTCAGCCGCTTGGGCATTGCGTCTTTGTAAACACCATCCTGGGAAGCCAAGCCTTCTGGGTCTTACAGGTGCTGTTGTGTAGTTATATTGCAGGTGTATACAGATACAAGATACAAGGCAGCAGTTTCAAGTGATGTGAGGGCAAAACTGAGAGCCAGGAGCTCCTGTGTTCTAGTCCAAGATCTGTTGAAAAGTGAATAGCATTGGCATGGCCTGGACAGACAGCTTGCAAAAACTTATCTGTGTGCTCGAAGTGCTAGTTGTCTTTAAGATTACGTGGAATAATAATATTTCTAGATGTGAAGATACTGTTTCATATAGCTCAACAGACACAGCAGGAACTAATTCTAAAGCTAAATGAGATTTATCCCATTGGGTACATAAAACAACATAAATCTGATGGTCCCTGGACTATGCAAAGGTGCACAAGTAGGGGAATGGAAGGCAAGGAGCCTTTTCTCTCTGTGTCTCTCTCACACTCACACACGCCTCTCTTTCCCAACACAAACCCATACATTCCTGAGGGCATAAGATACATCAAAGAGGGGGTGGAGAAAAGATGGGGCCATCCCATGGATCTCTTCTCCCCCTATCACCTGCTTCTTTCCCAGCGCTGGCCTGTGAAGCTGACAGGCTGTGCTATGGGGGAGCGGGCTGTACAATCCCATGGAATGGAGCAGTGTGCACACTCCCCGTGCCCACAGGAGGAGCTGCACAGGGACTGTTTCCTGAGGGACAGTCCTTCCCAAAGGGCCTTCTCTCCCTCCCCACAACTCTACCCAGACTCTGTCAAGAGCAAGTAGCTACCTGCCAGCATCTGGCTCTATATGAGTGCTGGTGTACGTTTTTAATGGAGTTAAACTCACTTATACAAGGTCTGGATTTGACTCTCTGACTTCACTGTATATTAAATTACCATTTGCTATGCTAGTATTCAGGAGAAATGTGGAGGTCTAGGTTGGAGCCTTTACAGTAATGTTCCTCATTCCTTTATCCTAAGGTCTGGCAAGCATTTCAGAATGGCTGTCTGCTATCACTACAACAAACAGGGCATTTCATTGACAATCTTTACATTAAGTTTAATGTGCACATCATTACATTTAACTCCTCCTTTTTTTAAGTTGTGTTTATTTTTCAGGAGCCATGACACCCCATGAAGGCTCGTCCTTCACTTCATTCTGGTTTTATCGTATTTAAAGTTGCAAACCATTCCATGTTCCATAGTTACGTTGGACCAGCCATCACATTCAGTGCACTAGTGATCTGAAACCAAATTTGCTCGTACACTACAGGGGCTTTTAACAGCCACTTGGAAACTAGATAGAGAATTTCACACACTCAACAAACAGAACATTTATCTAGAAAACTGGGGGTTAGTGAGCTAACGTTTCGCTAACTGAAAGCTTTATTTTGATGCTTCATTTTCAAAGATCAGGAGGACTGTGCACATACGTACAACATCCATTGTTTCGTATTTTAAATAAGGGAAAGTAGCAGAGGAGGCTGAAGTTAAATCTTGACAAAGTTTTGGGATCATGTTCTGGAAGCACAGAGCTGTAACAATTCCAACCTTCTAAACTTGGGCCAGGCAAGAATACTGTGGCCATAAATGGCAGTATGGGTACTGGATTTCTTTAGCTAATCAGCCTAATGTGTCACCTTCAGTATTCCGTTTGTCTCTGTGCCAAAAAGAAAGTGTTCCTTCTCTGAGCTCTGTGTACACCATATGTACTGTTTCTCATGACAGAATTGTTCTGGCTCTACTGATTTTGTCTTTAAAGTTCCACAACAGTAGATTTATAGCAAGCATCCAAAGCTGAAAGATAGTGATAATTCTGTCTTTTATTTTGCAGACCTGAAACTTGCAAGCTGTTTTTCTTATGTTAAAAACAGTTGCATCTATTTCTCATCTCCATTTTGTGGCTTCCTTTTTCACAAATCAATACCCTGGTTTTCCATTTGTGATTTCAATCTCTCTCTAAACCTACTGATGTGGTAACATTGACAAAAATTGCTGGCACAGAACAACAGTCATGAGTGAAAGAAGAAAACGCCCCTGTCATAAATATAAAAGGAAGGGTACCCACCCTTCTGTATACAGTGCTATAAAATCCCTCCTGGCCAGAGGCAAAACCCTTTCACCTGTAAAGGGTTAAGAAGCTAAGATAACCTCGCTGGCACCTGACCAAAAGAACAGCAGCTCAGACTGGTTTTTCTATCTGCGTTCCAGCGTAACAGGTGCAGAAGTCTTCCTTAGACACCATTTGCTACTGTTTGCTGATGCTTACTCAGCTTTACTGGTGCTCTGGAAATTTGCAAAGCATTCTCATGATGCAGTGTGATAGGTAATTCCTGGTTATAAAAATATTCATGACCACGTGCATGCCTTATTATTGGAAAAAATCTGGAAGAGGTGAGATTTTTCCTCTCAAAAAAATGATTACTCAATAATGATTTCTCCATGATTTCAAGTTATGGGTTTGCAAATACCATTAATGAAATACCATCAGGTAAAGGATCACTTGAGGCCTGATCCAAAGCCCAGGGGAGTTTTTCCATTTACCTCAGTGGGCTTTGGCTCAAGCCCTTTGATGTGTCACAGGGTGAGACAAGATGAGGTCTCTGTACAAATATTAGGCCAGATTCTGCTCCTCCTATTCAAGTGGAGTGCAAGTAGCCCCTGTGACCACTCTCAGAGTAAAGTACTGCTCAGCAGGGCTGGCCTTACCATGAGGTGACCTGAGGCGGCCGCTTCAGGTGCCAGACTGTGGGGGGGGGCCACTCGGACCCAGAGTGTAGAAAATTGTGTCTGCTGCTGGTGCATATGTATTCTCTCTGCTCTAGATGCACAGAGATGGTGGAGTGCTGTGCTGGAGGAAGGAGGGCACAAGAGACATAACAGGCAGGCAGGAGAAAAGGTGAGAGGGAATAACAGAAAGCAGCAGGAGCTGCAGGGAGAGAGAGGAGGAGGAGCCTCTTATGTTCCTCTGTAGCACCCCCAGGAGCCTGGACTGATTAACCCCAGCTTCTCAGGGAGCTTCCTGTTTCCTGCTGCTTCCTGAACTCACTTGAGGAGAACAGGCAGTCAACTGAAGTAGTAGGAGCCAGTTAGGCCCTTAAGATGGTGATATCTTCCCTCACTCAGGCCCTGCTACGAGCCTGCTCATTTGTCCCCTTCAACTGAGTGTTGAGAGCCACTATAGCTGGCACAGAACAACAATCATGAGTGAAAGAAGAAAACGCCCCTGTCAAATATAAAGGGAAGGGTACCCACCCTTCTGTATACAGGGCTATAAAATCCCTCCTGGCCAGAGGCAAAACCCTTTCACCTGTAAAGGGTTAAGAAGCTAAAATAACCTCGCTGGCACCTGACCCAAATGACCAATGAGGAGACAAGATACTTTCAAAGTTGGAGCGGGGGGAACAAAGGGTCTGTCTATTTGTGTGATGCTTTTGCCGGGAACAGATCAGGAATGCAGCTCAGAACTCTCTAAAAAGTTAGTAAGTAATCTAGCTAGAAATGCGTTAGATTTCCTTTTGTTTAATGGCTGGTAAAAATAGCTGTGCTGAATGAAATGTATATTCCTGTTTTTGTGTCTTTTTGTAACTTAAGGTTTTGCCTAGAGGGATTCTCTATGTTTTGAACCTGATTACCCTGTAAGGTATTTACCATCCTGATTTTTACAGAGGTGATTCTTTTACCTTTTCTTTAATTAAAATTCTTCTTTTAAGACCCTGATTGATTTTTCATTGTTCTTAAGATCCAAGGGTTTGGGTCTGTGTTCACCTGTACAAACTGGTGAGGATTTTTATCAAGCCTTCCCCAGGAAAGGGGGTGTAGGGCTTGGGGGGATATTTTTGGGGAAGATGTCTCCAAGTGGGCTCTTTCCCTGTTCTTCATTTAACACGCTTGGTGGTGGCAGCATAGGGTTCAAGGACAAGGCAAAGTTTCTACCTTGAGGAAATTTTTAACCTAAGCTGGTAAGAATAAGTTTAGGGGGTCTTTCATGCAGGTCCCCACATCTGTACCCTAGAGTTCAGAGTGGGGAAGGAACCTTGACAGCCTCTCTGGAGCAGCATTCAGAAAAAGAAAGAAAGCAAAGGAAGCTTTTCTATCTAAGCAGGAAGGAGCTCTCCTGAGATACATAGACACAAATATTCACAGTGAGCCTTCCTGCCCCAGTGAGGATGTGAGTGGTGAGGAGATGCCTGATCTTCCAGTTAGAGTGCAGGTGACCTGGCAGCTACTGCAGCATCCATATCTCCATCTCAAATGGATGTAACCATGCACATTCCTGAAGAAAAGGGTAGATCAGAGAAGAGTGTGGTGGAGGTGCAAGAAACAGCTCCTGCTGAGTTTACTTCCTTAAGTCTAGATGATCCAGGACTGTGGACCCACTTGAGCAGTAGCCTGAGGGACTTCCTTGTACTGCATGGGCCACAGCAAGTGAAAAACTTCATGTTCCCTAAAGACAAAGAAAATAGAAGTTTCCATCCAACACATTACTGGTGTGAAATCCCCAATGGTGACAAAGTGGAGAGGCTATGGCTTATGTACTCAAAAACCCAGAATGCTGCATGCTATTTTTGTTGCAAACTCTTCCAGTCTAATGTTCCAGCCACATTGGGTTCTAGAGGAACAAAGGACTGGAAAAATCTGGCTAGAAATCTGGCATGCCTAGAGAAGGCAGCAAATCTCCAGAGAGCATTCCATAGGTAGAAAGAGCTTGAGATGAGACTAAGGTTAAAGGCCACCATAGATGATCAGCATCAAGAGAAGATTGCATCAGAGTCTCTTTGCTGGCAAAATGTTCTGAAAAGGCTCACTGCCATTGTGAGAATGTTTGCTACCCAAAACCTAGCACTGCTTGACACTTCAGATCAGCTGTATGTGCCAAACAATGGAAACTTCCTTAAAATTGTGGAGCTGATGGCTGAGTTTGATGCTGTACTCCAGAAGCATCTAAGAAGAGTCACCACCCAAGAAATGTACACACACCACTACCTTGGAAAAACAATTCAAAATGAGATCATACAGTTACTGGCAAGAAAAGTCAAACAGAAGATTGTGGCAGATCTGAAGTCTGCAAGATATTACTCTGTTATTCTGGACTGCACACCTGACATCAGCCATACGGAACAAATGACTTTAATGGTGCGTTTTGTAACAACAACAGAACCTAGTGAAAATGTCCCTGCAATGGTGACAGTCAGAGAGCATCTTCTAGAATGTATTGACATTTATGATACCACAGGAGCTGCTATGACAAATGTGCTTCTTAAAAAGCTGGAAGATATGGGAATTGCAATACCTGACATGAGAGGTCAGGACTACGATAATGGTGCCAACATGAGAGGAAAGAACAGAGGAGTACAGACACGGATCCGAGAGTTAAACCCTCGAGCTTTTTTTGTCCCATGCAGTTCTCATTCATTGAACTTGGTGATTAGTGATGCAGCATCAGTTTCTAGTGAGGCTACTGAATTTTTTAATGTAATTCAAAGCATCTATGTATTCTTCTCCGCAACATCTGGGAACATCCTCTCTGACACTGAAACCACCGAGTGCCACACGATGGGAAAGTCAAGTGGAGGCGATAAAGCTCATCAAACACCAAATTCGGAAGATAGATGATGCCATAGTTGCCATTATGGAGGATAATGCTATGACAGGAACTGTTCGTGGGAGAACAGTGGCAGAGGGAAATGGAATCACCAGAAATTTACATAACTTCAAATTTCTGTGTGGCTTAGTGTTGAGACATGACATGCTGTTTGAAATAAGTGTTGTAAGCAAGAGACTCCAAGGTGTTGACCTTGATATATCTGGAGCAATGGAACAACTGGACAAACCAAAGTCATACCTACGGTCTTACGGGTCAGATGAGGGATTTCAAAACGTTCTGAAGAGTGCTCAGAATTTAGCAGAGGAACTTCACACTGAAGCTATTTTCCCACCCATTCAAGAATACAAGAGTCACCAAAGAAGACGACATTTTGTTTACGAGGCATAGCATAATCCCATAAGAGACCCCAAACAACAATTCAAAGTTGAATTTTTAACCAGGTGCTAGATTGTTAAATACAGACAATTGAAGAACATTTCATGCAGCTCAAGGAACACAGCAGTATATTTGGGATGTTGTATGATATTCCAAAACTCCTCACTATACCTGAAGAAGACCTACACCAGCAATACAGGGCACTAGAGACAGTGTTGACACATGATGACATGCGAGATATTGATGCGAGTGATTTAGGTGATGAACTGAAAGCCCTTTTAAGATACATTTCAGCAGGATCAACTCCAAAGGCTATTCTGGACACTATGTGCACCATGGCAAAATTCCCAATAGTGCAGAGGAAGCCAAAATGTGCAAATATTGCAGAGGGAACCAGGCAAGTTGTACATTTTTTCTGGAAAAATTTTGATCTTTAAACTGTGTGACAAAGCTCTGTCCTTGCCTTCGTGGGTCCTGCATTTCCTGGCGGATTTCGCTAGCCTCAGAGGCTCACTGTGACCCTCCATGTAACCCTTCTCTCTCTAGAGACAAGGGTCACAGTCTACTGAGCCATTTTCATCATAAGCCAGCAAGGGAGGTGAGGAGAAGTTATCCTTCCTTGGACGGTCTCTGTTGTCTCCCAGTCTCAGTGATTAATCAGGGGGCAAAGGGGGGAGGGCCCAGGCCCACCCTCTACTCCAGACTCCGGCCCAGGGACCCTAATAGTTTCAGCTATGGTAGCTGACCTTTTAGAAACATGACATGTACAATTCCCTGGGCTACTTCCCCCACAGCAGCCCGCACTTCCTCAAGCTCCACTTCACCCTTACCTCAGGGCCTCCTTCCTTGTGCCTGATATGGTGTGTACTATCAGTCTCTCCAACAGCACAACTTCCTCCCACAGCTCCTGACATGCACACCCACCTGACTGACTGGGAGGCTTTTAACTAGTTTCAGCCAGCCCCTGATTGGCTTCAAGTGTCCCAATCAACCTAGCATTCTCCCTGCCTTCTGGAAAGTTCTTAATTGGCCGTAGGTGTCTTAATTGACCTGGAGCAGCTGCCATTTCACTTATCCTGGTACCAGGGATTTGTTTAGCCTGGAGCTAATATATCTATCTCCCACTACTTTTCTATAGACATCTGGCCTTGCCCCGTCACAACTGCCAACATAGCAAATGCACGTGTTCTGATGCAAGAGGCTAGAACAGCTCCCTTTTTGTCACTTCTTCCATGTCTAAAATAAAAGGATGCGTTAAACTGACACACTGTAACTACATGTAGAGACAAGTGCTTCATTCCTTCGTATGCATAAAGTCCTTATTCCAGTAGGAGTTTGCCTGCAAAATGATTGCATCAGTACTGCATGACCTCAGAATAACAGCATAACAACTGCATAATGACCTTCGAAAATATCCCTCCCTTTATTGCTGCATGACACTACTAAAAATGTTGACTGGAAAATGCAAGCGTTAAGGGAATCTAAGGTAAATCTGACTTTGTGAGTGGGCTACTTTCCAATTTCATCAGCTTCTTGGAGTTCTTGCTGCTGAACTGAAGAGCGCCTTGTAAATCTTTAGAATCCTGGTTTTTTTAATTTGACCTCATTGGTTCATTTGGCATAAAGAACAGTAGGACCAGTGAATGCAAAGCAGCAAGTATACAGATTTAATACCATTGACATCACTTGAGAAAACCACTGACTGCGGACAGGGTTAGTGAAGAGTGAAATAAACCCTTTTGGGCATATCCTATATTAGGAGCCAAACTTGGAGCATCTTGCGACCAAGCAACACTCAATTAATACCCCATTCTGGGCCACATGAAATAATAAAATGTGAGCTTTAGATTTCACATCTCTTAAAAAGATGCCAGTAGGTGCAAATGTCCACTGTGTTGCAGTGTGGGACAGACGTTATTAACAGGATTGATATGGAAGCCTGAGAAGCCCCCAGGCTGGAGCTTTGCTTTGATGTGGTTAAAACTGTACTTGCATCCAGAACGTGAGTGGGCAGCAGCTGGTTTAAATTTAATGGGAATTACACAAACAGAGATTCCTTTAGGGGGCACAATGAGCTTGCACCTGCAAATGCTCCTTTCATACTGGTGCGCTAATGATCATATTGTATTGCCCAGTTAACAGGGAGCCCAGGGCTGCTGTAGCTCATTGGATGGGAGGCAGTGGAGATGCTAGACATGGCTTCCAGGCAAAACAGGCCCCAGTGTTGCAGCTCTACTATGAAGCCTGAAGCTTGCTTAAACCTCACAGCCTCTGAGAGGGACTAAAGCCTTCAAGGACTGTGGCTGTACCTGGTTTCTCCCTCCCTCTCTCATGTATCTATCTTGCCTGAACCTAAGTAAAGAGTTTCCATTCAAGCTGTTTCCAAGAAACGTAGTAAATAGTGAATCTGCAACCACTTGGATTTTATTTGGGGTATCTCCAAGGCATTCACCTATTCATCAAAATGCCTTGCCCACCTGCATATTTGTAGTGGCCCCCAAGCCAGTCTTGCCTAGAACCAACAAGGATTTTACTGGATATAAAGAATAATCTGCTGTTTTAACCACTTTCCTGCAAATTTCTGGAAAACAGGGCTTGCCTTTATGCTTGGAGAGGTTTCCTGATGTACCAGTAGCACATAGCAGAATTCCAGGAACTCTAACTGTAAACCACTCTTTAAACCACACTGCAAGGTTGTCATGACCCAACACACGTAATATGTTTCTGTGTCCTCCTAATCCCTTCCAGGGTTGGTTTTGGCCCATAAGGCTTTATGACCATTTTTCATTTTAAAAAGAAAAACTCTGCTACTGGCTTGCATCCCATCCAGAGCAAACGCTGTAGTGTAACTCAGGAGATCAGGGTTCATTCCTGGCTCTGGTGACCTTGGGCAAGTGACTTAATCTTTCTGCACCACAGTTCCCCGACAGCTAAATAGGGATAATTATTTTTCCTTTCTCCCACTCTCTTGTCTATTTGTAAGCTCTTTGGGGCAGGACCTGACTCTTACTAACACGGTTGCCTAGCACAGTGAGGCCAATTGCTCCACTGTAATAGAAATAATAATAAACTCTGTGGTGTCTCAACGCTAGTTTAAGAGATGTTTCCTGTGGTGGTTCTGATTATAGGACTTCTGAGACAGAGTGGGATAACTGGCCTTCTCATTTTCAGGGCACTGTAGTAGAGAAGAATGGTAGCCCAATGGTTAGAATGCTAGCCGGGAACCTGGGTTCTAGTCCCTTCTCTGACATAGGCTTCCTGTGCCTTAGTCTCTGTGTGCCTGGGTAAAATGGGGTAATAGCCCTGCTGTAACTCCTTGGTGTGCTGTGAGGTGCCCAGATGCCATGGCAATGCGGGGCCATATGAGTACCTACATTAGATACCCAGAATGTCTGTCCAGCTCAGAGCTAGTGCGTCTGCTCTGGGACCAGACCAGAACGTTTGGGTTGTACCACACCAGGAAGGCACTGACGTATCTGACAGAATGCTTGGCAAGCAGAATATGTTCGAGAGGCCAAGTCACATATCTTTTCCTCAAGACCCAGGAAGAGGAAACAGAGCCCATTCCTATCATGTACACAGGCGTCCTGCTGTTGATGTTAACGTCACTGGGGCAGCTCTGTGACAGTGGTTGCTTCCCCCCCATCTGCGAGTGTGCGCAGGATAAGCCTGACAGCTGAAGGGGCCAGATGCCAAGAGCTGGAGTATATTTTCAGGAAAGCATTGCCTGGGTCTGCAGATGGCTCCAGTGCTCTCTGGCCATGCTCCTGACTGCACTTATGACTGTGGAATATTCTCTGGGGCCATCTCAAGGTCAAGCTGCTGACAAGCTTCCTACACTGCTTGATCGTCTAGATTCTCTGTTTCTTGGACTTAGCTTAAACTACGGGCTTCCATCCCGATAGATGGTGAACTGGAAAGTGCATATTTCCTATGTTCCTATTCTATTGGGTGCAGCCGCTGGACATTTTGACAATAACGTGGGGATGGGATAAGAAATCATAAATAATAACAGGATTCTTGGCAGCAAATCCTCCTCTTGGATACAACCTCACTGTGCAACCTCACTGAAATCAGGGCAACTAAGAACATTTAGGCCTTTGTGTATGTAGAACTATCACTCTGCTCGAACGCATCTCAAAACTGAATTAGCAGGGTGTTCTGCAGGCCAGACTTGTCGTGCTTTAGGAAAGCCACGTGGGGAAGTTCATACAAAACCTGACCACATTAAATCTGGCTCAGCCCAACATTATTAGTTCCTCCCTTCCACAAGTGCCAAATTCATGCACACCGTTTGTTTTTTCAAAAGATGATGGTGCAGTTGGCCGCTGGGTCCAGCGATACATGTTTGTCCAGGTTTTATTTTAAGCTCTGGAGAGTACGGACTGTGTCTTCGTTTGGATTTGTACAGCTCCCACTACGCAGCAATTGAAATAATAACAGTAATAATTGTTGTTGTTGTTGCAGGGATCTGAAGCTGGATAATGTGTTGCTGGATCACGAGGGCCACTGCAAGTTGGCAGATTTTGGCATGTGCAAAGAGGGGATTCGCAATGGAATTACTACAGCAACGTTTTGTGGCACACCGGACTACATTGCTCCAGAGGTACAGGAAACCCTTCTTCATTGGAAAATCCATTGAGCTGTTAGTAGGTCTGGTTTCAAAGCAACGAATGAGATCTCCACTTAATTTGGCTGCATCTTATGGGGCTGACAGGTGGAAAGTTTGGTCTCAGAAACGCACTGAGATTTACAGCCCCATGGGCTAGTGAAGACTAAACAAATCTTCAGATTGTTATGGGCTGATACAGGGGCATCAGCTCCCCTGGGGGAAAAGAAAATGCATCTTGAAAAACATAGATGCCAGACTGTAGCTGCCAAAATGCTGGTTACAGCAAATGGCACAGGTACCATCCCAGTGTGGCTGAAAGCAAGCTGCTGTCTCCCTCGTTCCCCAATTCCCTTCTCTGCCTCTGTCTGTCCCCCCCTCCCACCCCCGTCATTCATCTGTCTAATTTTAAAATGAATAAACACAGCTTTAAGAAGCACCTTCCCTCCAGATCCTGCCAGATCCTGTAAGTGCTTCCGTTACGCTGCTGGATTTATGCTCTGTGGTCATGCTTCCTCTGCCCCACTCCTCACACTCATGCCTTCTTTTGCTCTCACACCCCTTCCCTCCTTGAGCTGGAAATGTGTTTTTGGAGCCATGTAAGCCTTTCCTTCTGGGAGGCAAAGGGGAGTGAAGAGGCTCAAGCCACAGACCCAGCTGATCCACCTCTCTAGAACAATTCGATTGAAAAACTTTTCAGCTCCTGCTCAGCACATTATTTTAAAGAGTCTGTTCCGAAGCATGTCTGGTAAGTGAGTACAGCTAGCAGACCCCTTGTTTATTGGAGATGTAAATCAACGGGTTGCCAGCTGGACATGTACATCACAGAGGGGCTCTGAGAAAGGAGGAATGGCAAGCACAGAAGAGAATACTCTTAGTTAATATGCGGTGATGTGTTTTGTTCACATTAATATTCCATAATCCATTTTCTCCCCCACTTAGAAAAACAATGGTTAAGCCCAGTGAGTAATATTTATCCCTTTCCTCATCCCCATTGTAGATTCTGCAGGAGATGCTCTATGGTCCTGATGTAGACTGGTGGGCTATGGGAGTGCTGCTGTATGAGATGCTATGTGGCCATGCCCCTTTTGAAGCAGAGAATGAAGATGACCTCTTTGAAGCCATTCTGAATGATGAAGTTGTTTATCCAACCTGGCTTCAGCAGGATGCAGTAGGGATCCTGAAAGCTGTAAGTTCCTTTGCTTTTGTGTCCTGTGTCCTTTATGCCAGCTCACACCAGCCTGATGTGTTCTTTAAACTAATAGTTGATATCATTGATGCAAATAGAGTTGGGTGAATAACTGATGTTTCAGTTCCCTGGCAGTTCCCAAAAATGGAAAAAAATAATTAATATTTTGGCTCAGATTTAACTGAATTTGAAGATTCTGGAAAAAAATGTAGGGGAATCAGGTCGAACAAACATTTCATTCGACACAAAACATTTTATTTCTGGGAGTTTATAAGAGGCTAGATTTACAGAGTGGGGAGGGGATTGGAGAAGAAGTTAGTGTCTTCCTTATAAGCGGGCTTGGAAGGGTTAGATTTTTGTCGGTAAACATTGATTTCACCATACGCCCACAAACTGATGTAAAAATATTTCCATCTGTAATTAAAATTTCCAATAGGCAAAGCAAGAAATATGCTGCTTGAGAACTCATTAGAGTTTTGGTTTGAAGAGATTTCTTTTTGTATGTTGTGACATGTGAAGTTGTGTTTGAACAGTCATAAAGCTTTCTTGTTGAATCTCAGTGTCTGCTGACATTAAAGAAGTATTGTGTGACACACCCAATAATTTCCCACAACTGTGAAAGTTAAATTGATAAAAATTAAAAACAAGCTTAAAACCCATAATTTTTGCACAAATGTGAAAAATCAAATCAATAAAAAAAATCTTTAAAAGGCTTAAAAATAACCATCGATATTATCCATCAAAGTTATAAAAATTGAATTCTGCTAAGCCTACGTATAAGTTTTATCCCAGTATATGGGAGACCTGCGTTCAGGACTCCCCTCTGCCTGATATATAATTCAATAATAATTGGAGCAGGAATTTGAGCTTGGGTTTCTCTCACTGCAGGAGAGTGTCCTACCCACTTGGCTATAAGGTCACTCCCTCTCTCTGGCCCAGAGACTGTATAATTATGTATGCAAAGTGTAACAGCCTCCATAGGAGTGAGTGAGAAAGGCCTACACTAGGCTATGCTATAGGACAGGGGATACTGCACTCTCCTGAAGTGTGGGAGACCCGAGTTAAAAAGCATTCAAAAAAGTTAAAACGAGGGGGGCAGACACACTGGAAGGCAAGTGGATGAGTGGAGTAGCAAGGATCCTTTCATTACCTTGGGGTGAAGGGTAAGTACTGCAGTGCTAACGTGTTCACCTGCTGCTTATATCCCCTAACTGATTCAACAATCAGGCCGGCAAGCAACATGCATGCTCCCTCTTAGACTACATGATTGTAGCACATGCTCATCTTCCATAACAGAAGCGATACTGTGCTCAGCATGTACCATCAGATACCATGTTACTTCTGTGTGAGCGAAGCAGGAAATATCTGCGGTATCTCAGATAGTCCTATCTACTAACTGTAGGTAATGTTGACTTTCCCAAGGGGATCACTAGAAAATTCTCATTTTTTAATGTTTACAATGGAAAATCCCTCACCTGCCTGGAGACCCGCTTTGGAGAGGTCTCAACAAACAGTGTGAGGAAGAATGATGTTGTGATTAAAGCTCTGGCATGGGACTCAGGAAATCTGGCTTCAGTTCCCACCTCTGCTACATACTGCTGTGTGACCATGGACAACTCAGTCTCTGTGCACCTCAGGTCTCTACCTGTAAAATGGGAATAATAACCCTTCCTTTGTTCATTGAGATTGTAAAATCTTGGTGGCATGGACTGTCTTTTACTTTATGTGCATACAGTACCTACCACATCGGAGCTGCTTGGCACTGCTGTAGGGAGTGGAAGGGTAGTCCAGGGGTTAAGGCACTCACCTAGGATTTAGACGACCTAAATTCCAGTCCTTGCTCCACCACAATCTTCTTGTGTAACCTGGGCCCAGGCATTAAGCCTATCAGTGCCTCAGTTACTTCCTTACCTTGCAGCAGCATTGTGAAGGTAGGTACATTAAAGACTTTGACATGCTCAGTCAGATACTCTGTTAATGCAGGGAACACCATATAAATACCTAACATAAGTAATTAATGATTTGAGAAACACCGGCTTAAATAAATGCAGCACCATAGCAACAACTCTATAAAGGGCAGTAATCTAGTAACAAAACTCTGGAAATTGATGTGGAAGGCTTCTGTGGGATATAAAGCAGATAATACGGTTTGCAACATTGTCAGCACATCCATAATATTCCTAAAAGCACACTAAAAACAAAATCCATCTCCTGAGGAAGGATTGTGCTATGAAATCCATAGGCTCCGGCCAGAGATGATCACTTTTCTCATTGAAGGCTCTCTTGGGCTTGGAAATCTCTCAAAACAATTTAAAAGGAAAAAAAAAGATGGTGGTCCAAAGCAGTGGAAATTCAAGAGCAGTATTTGAAGTGCTAGATCAGTGCTCTTAAATGCTTCGGACAATTTATGTCCTGGAAAGGATACCTTCTTAGGTGTGTGAGTGCCAGCTAATCAAAAACCAGTTCTAAACCAGATTGAAGTTGTACTTTCATACATTACCAGGAATCTTATGTAAGCCTGAGACAGAGTGCGAAGTGTGATACAGTAGACGCTAATCACCCAAGAAAGAACGAAGTGTAATATGACCTATTTCATGTCAGAACAAGGTGAAGGGGGATTAAACTGATGACATTTTTATTTCACTAATTACAACAGGCACCTCGGCACACCAGCTGGTGCAAATTAGATTCACCCCCAAGCTGTTCTGCCCCATGCTGGCGCCAGGGCAGGGGCAAAGAATCAAGGAGCTCTCTAATCATAGTCATCACAGTAAGCTTTCAAACATGTTACTTTAAGTAATCTTCGTGTAACTGCAAATAGTAGCATGGTGAGTGGAATTGGTGAAAGAGGGTCAGGTTTCAGGAGGGGCCTAATTCAGTAAGACACCAGGGTGTTTAGGAATGTAATCGGAAGCCAAGCAGCTCCCTCAAACTGTAGACCAGGGGTCTCAAGCTCAAATCACCACGAGGGCCACATGAGGACTAGTACATTGGCCTGAGGGCTGCATCACTGACACTTTTTCATATAAAGATACAAAAGCCCCGCCCCTCTGCCCCGGCCCCACCCCCACTCCATCCCTTCCATGAGGCCCCACCCCTGTCCTGCCTCTTCCCACCCCTTCCCCGCCCCCATTCCAACCCCTTCCCCAAAGTCCCCACCCCAACTCCAACTCCACCCCCTCCCTGCCCCTATTCAAACCCCTTCTCCAAATCCCCGCCTCTTCTCCGCCTCCTCCCCGAGCGTGCAGCTCCCTGCTCCTCCTCCCTCCCTCCTGGAAGGCGCTAAGCGCCTGGAGGTAGGCAGAGGAGCAGGGATGTGATGTGCTGAGGGGGAGGAGGACGGCGGGGGAGGGGAGCTTGGTGGCCACAGGAAGTAACTCGAGGGCAGGGAGCTTGGCGGGCCGCAGCAAATAGCTCCACGGGCCACATGTTTGAGACCCCTGCTGTAGACCCTCAACATAATGCATAAAGATCTCTCTCCTACAACACTTTCTCACCCTAGCATTGCTCATTGCTCATGAAACACAAACCAGAGCAGAACTGCCTTTCTGCACTTTACAAGCATTGCTTGCAAAAAGCTGTGCCCTGAAAGGAATTTCTGCAATGGGAGAAAATGGGGCATGGAGGGAGAAGACTTTAAAGTACTGAAGTTATGAGCAGGTCAATTTCAGAGCAATAACCAGGAGTCTGTGATGAACTGATGAGAGTTTGCATCACAGAATTTTATATATGCCATTTGGTTCAATTCCTTACACATCTGTCACTTTCCAGGTGGCTGCTGCTTCAGGTGACTGCACCAGACATTTTTATTTATGATTGAAGAGATGAAGTCACTTTTTGCAGCGCTAAGACACTTTGTATATCTTGAGCATGAGCTCCCTTTAGTCCCTAATTAATTGCTTTTGGTTACAGACCATTTCATCAGGTAGTTTCACTGGTCCCTTCTCACTTTCTCATGTTGTACTTTCAATAGTGCCAAAGCACATCAACTTTAGAGAAAAGGCAACTCTTTGTAACTAGATACAAAGGGATGTTTTTGGCCTCTAAATTCCAATGAATAATTGACATGCTTGTTTGCTCTTTACCTATTTTTGAATTGTAAGAAGGAATTTTAGTGCTAATAACTGAATTTATATATTTGCCACAGATATTAGCTCAGTTCAATATTTATATATGAAGTTCCCATATAACACACTCTAGTACAATGTGGGTCTTTGTTCCCCTCTAATGGTTGGTCTCTATGAAAGGATGATAGCTTACTATAGCTGCCGGTTGGGAGACTTGCTCAGGTGGTAGAGGACTCCTGCTTTTAACATTCTCTACGTTACTTATACGGTTTCTATTACTATAGTGTCTGAGCACCTCACGGTCTCTACTGTATTTATTCTCACATCATTCCTGTGAGGCAGGAAACCATTAACTCCATTTTACAGATGAGGCACTGAGAGACTAAGTGATTTGTCCAAGTACTCTGACACTACAGTGATGGGCATGGTAGAAGAGCCTATATAGAATGGAACAGATCACACATGAGGTCTGGCAGAGCATGAATTGAACCTGCGTCGTCTAATACCAGACCAATGCCCTAACTACTGGACCATCCTTCCTCACTAACAGGCCTGGCTTGAAACCTTCAACAGTTCTAGTAATACTAATGAATGCAGAGCACGAGTGACACACATCCCTGAAACCAAAATCAAATTCTCCCTCCAGCCAGAATGGCAAAGGGCCATCAAACTAACTGGGAAGATATTTGATCTGCTAAACAGTTGGCCTTTTGAGATTTTTTTATAAGTTGATACAGAGGATAAATAAGCACAGGAGCAGTTTATTTTTGTGTATCGCTTTATGCTGTGGTTCAGCATCATGAAGTTTGGGGCCTATTTCAAGTTGCTTTTCACCACTGTTCTTTGCACAGCTCCCTCCACCCTAGAAGTCATCTGTGCTTGTATCCTGTGAGGTAGGTTGCACCCTGTGCATCTTTGTAATTTCCTGAAGGTTGCCACTATCCATTCTCAAGTGCTGATTTAGGTCATAAGCTTTTGTTTGGTCAGCAGCTGTTCCAGAAATGTTTTTGAGCATTGCTGCTGTAGGGAAACAAAAAACAACCTAAATGCACATGGAGCCTGTGTAGAAGCCAGAGCAGAAACCATTTGTGCTTTAAAAAGGAAATTGTTCCTTGTTTCCCCTTCAATGTTTTGTGTCATTTTAAAAATGTTTGTAAAGGGCTGGAGGGAAGGGCAGGCTGATTCTGAGCTGGTGTAAATCAGCAAAGCTGTGTTGGAGTCAGTGGAACTATGTCGGCTTACACCAGCCGGGGACCTGGCCCATTAGCTGTAACTAGAGCTGTGTGAGTTTCATTTTCCAACTTCCGTCTCCCACTACTCATTATCAGCCCCAAAGTAATTCTGTTTAGCTATGCCAGGAATGAATCTGGCCCCTGCTCCTGCTGTATAAACGTCTATAAAATATACCCCCTCAAAATCCTCCTTGATATAAGCTGACCTAGTTACCCCCATCTTCTGGGGAGGACTCTGTGAAAAGGAAACTTGTACTGGAAATGTCATTATGCAAGTTCCTAGACAGTGACTCACATTGGCTGTGTGTAGCTAGGGGTTCATTTTAACACAGAAGTCTGATGTCTGATTTGTCACTAGTGAACAATAACATTTAGAGTGGAGCTAATGGTATTCCAAGCAGCTGGAGATCTTGGGATCCCAGCCGTATGAATTACCACCTGAAATATGACTGTCTTTTTCATCCTTTTTGCCCAGGAGCATCATGGTATATCTGATTTCAGCACCATCACTATAACTCTAGTTGAGTTCATATCTGTGTGCTTTTCTTGAGTATGATCCGATCCTGCACCAGCTTGCTGGAAGTTTTGTTTAACAGAAAAGGAGACATGTTAAAAACCAAGGCTCAAGGAGCAATGGTCTAAAGGGGAGGTAAAACCATGAAAGGTACACAGGCTTTCTGCACCTGGCTTCAGGGCAAGGGGAAAAGGAATGCTTGGTCTACACTACCAAAATCCACACCCCTGAGCGAGATAGTTATACGAACCTAACCCCTGATGTAGACAGCACTATGTCAACGGGAGGGCTTCTCCCGCCCATATAGCTACCACGGGAGAAGTTCTTCTGTCAGCACAGATAGAGTCTTCACTAAGCGCTACGCTGCTGTAAGTTTAAACGACCCCAAAGACAATGGAGTCATTACAAGGGATGATGGTGTGGGTAATAGATAAAACTGGTAATCAGTGGGCCAAAGGCTTGGAGATTTGAAGATGCTTTCCAAGGTTTTCTGGAGCGTACCAACTGTACTAAAGCCTCACTCTACAAGGTAGGTAACCTCAAGGGTTAAGGCATGGTAGCACCCCAGGATAGCTTTATCCCTGCCTTCTCAGCCCAGAGCTTCTAACCATCAGCTGCCCCGCCCCGCCTCATATTTGATAGTCAAATGAGGAACCTGGTGCTCACTGGGAGATGGCTGCTAACTTCTGTGCTCAATGTGAGCATTCAGACACTTTCTTACACTCAGACACTCCTCCAAAAACTGGTGTGGATCACAAACTAGACTTCAGGCCTGCTGGAGACACAGGTGCTGGAACTGGGAGTGATGCTGCACCCCCTGGCTTGAAATGGTTTCTATCATATGCAGGGTTTACAGTTTGGTTCAATGGCTCTCAGCACCCCCACTGTAAAAATTGTTCCAGCACCCCTGGCTTGAGATGCATATAATGGAGAAAAAGTAGTATTATTTAAACCCTGCTGTTGTTTGACCCTGTAGAGGTCAAAATCAAGACTTGGGGTAGGAGCCTGCAATGCTGATTTTGAATGAAGAGTGAATAAGCTGAAACATACTGCAAGAGAAGAGTCAGATGCTAGAAGGACAGCCTGGGGTCTCAGTAGTCTGTGTTCAACACGTAGTTTGGAAATGCAGGTGTAATACTGAGGGGTAATCCTTATGTTGGTGAGTTAGCAAAAAGAGCATTCTCCAGCCTCGATGAGGCTGTAGAGGGGATGATTTAAAGAGCTAATGGGCATGGTTATAGGAGCTAATCCAATCCTGCTGGCATAGAGGTGCCCGAAAAGTACTTGGATGTAGTGATGTTGTCAGAAGTACAGTGACAAAAAGAGGGGAAAAGAAGACACAGGAAGTTGATCTATGTTTATAGATCACAATTATCTAGAATTGACACTGACTCAGAAGGCAAATTCTCTGGTTTACCAAACTGTCTGTTGCCACAGGTCGCTGAGTTCACTTCCTTCTGTGGTTGTCTACATAACCCCTTTGATGCTGGTTAACACTTGCAGATGTCTGAACCCAGCATTAAAACAAGAGCAGCAAAGTTGAGTACCTGTCATGAAGGATTTCTAATGTCAATTCCTGAGCAGAGTGGTCAGTGTTATCGCTGGTCCTCCATATTTCTCTTTATCACTTATTCTTTTATTGAATTTGTTTTGAAAAATATAAATAGATCAATGAATAGGAAAAGCCACTCTCTCAAGTTCAGCAGAAGTTAGCATATTTTGTCCCATATCTTTCCTTACTATTCCTCATATCAACGCACTTCCAGAATCTTATTGTTGCCTCTTTTCAGCTGAGTGGTGAGCCAATTTGGAGGCCTTGCTGGGTTGTTTCCATTAGGAGGAGAAATTGATGTTGGGAGTCGGGTATCTCTTTGTTCAATCCTGTTTATTCACAAAGAGTGTACAAAGTTCTGCTTCCCTGTGCACAGTGGGAACAAACAACAGGAGGCAAAGAGTCCTGTGGCCTTATTGGGATCCAGGAAGTGGGCGGGCGAAGCTCGCCCACTGCTAAAGGATCCCTCCCAGCCTAAGGGGGGGATCCACAGGACCTGGGAAACCAAATAATTACGGGGGACAACTAATGAACAACAGGGACGGGAGTGCGGTCAAAGGGTCAAACGAAAGGAACCGGACGGGGACACCGAGCAGAGAACCCCGGACAGCGCCCACCGCTCCTCAAAAGCGTCAAGGGAGTCAGTGGATGCCACCCAGAGGAACTCTGCCCGGAGGCGTGAACAGACAGAGGATCGGAAATAGGCCCCACAGTCGCAGGAGACTCCATCGGCCAACCTCCTCACCCTGGTTTTATAGATGTCCACTTTAGCCAGGGCCAGGAGGAGGTTGACCAGGAGGTCCCGCGACTTAGTGGGGCCACGGACAGGGAGTGCATAGATAAGGAGGTGAGGAGAAAAGTGCAACCAAAACCTTAACAAAATATTCGTGAGGAGCCGGAATAGGGGCTACAACCTGGCGCACTCCAGATAGACGTGCGGCAAGGTTTCTCTCACACTGCAAAAGGGGCAGGTGTCCGGGATTGGGGTGAACCGCGCCAAGTACATGCCCGTGCTCACGGCCCTGTGAAGGAGCCGCCAACTGATATCCCCGGCGGGCCTCGGGACTAAGGTGGAATAGAGGCTGGCCCACCGGGGCTCCTCACCCTCTAGAGGTGGCAGGAGGTCCCGCCACTTTGTGCAAAGAGTCCTGTGGCACCTTACAGACTAACAGACGTATTGGAGCATAAGCTTTCGTGGGTGCATACCCACTTTGTGGGATGCATGTAGTGGAAATTTCCAGAGGCAGGTATAAATATGCAAGCAAGAATCAGGCTAGGGATAACGAGGTTAGTTCAATCAGGGAGGATGAGGCCCTCTTCTAGCAGTTGAGGTGTGAATACCAAGGGAGGAGAAACTGCTTTTGTCGTTGGCGAGCCAGTCACAGTCTTTGTTTAACCTTGAGTTGATGGTGTCAAATTAGCAAATGAACTGAAGCTCAGCAGTTTCTCTTTGAAGTCTGGTCCTGAAGTTTTTTTGCTGCAGGATGGCTACCTTTAAATCTGCTCTTTTGTGTCCAGGGAGGTTGAAGTGTTCTCCTTCAGGTTTTTGTATATTCCATGACAACTCCAGTTGGGAGTTTATGTCTCTCACGGGGCCTATCTGTGCTCTAGTTCTTGGCCACTGGTGCACAAGATAGAGAAAGAGGGAATTGGGAGTTTCTTCTCCGGATGCAGTCAGTCATGGAGAATCTCCCCATAGTACTCGAGAACATGTAGAGAGACAACTGGATATAGTATCGCTCCAAACCGTATGACTTCAGGAGAGTGTCCGTTAGTGGCTGAGCTCCATCAGCTGGGATGTGTGTCCTGATCTAGTATATGAACACATGTCTGGAGGTCAAAGGCCCCTGCACTGACCCCAATGTGCCCTCTGAACCTGTTTTCAAGAGACTGAAGCTTTTTTAACAGCAACGGTTAAACATGGAACCAGGTGTCTGCTCCCACCCCGTGGCCCCAGGATAGTGTATTTTGGGATACTGACTGAGGCTTTTTCAATCCCACTCCAGAGGGACTTCTCATTCAGGGGCTCAAAGACAGGATTCCAATACCAAAGTACGCCCGAGTGACAGGCCAGGGTGACTGGAGCAGATAAAAGCCCTGACGTCTATCTCCAATCAATCAAGGCTCTGAAGTCTTTCAGAGCAGAGCACAAGGAAGGTCACTTAATTTTCAATAGAGAGAGAGAGTCTTCTGTGTAGAACTCCTAACAGCTACTTAAAAGTTTAATTGTTTATTATTATCACTATTGTTTGTGTTACAGTCCTGCCCAGTGGCCCCAGTCATGATCAGGGCCCCATGATGCTGGGTGCTGTACGTTCATACGAAGGCACCGTGCCTTCCTCTGCCTCCCCCAATTTTAATCTTATTAATCAAAAAAGCAGAGTACAATTTTCTGTAAAGAGTTGTCATTCCACTGTAGCCCATAAGAGCAAAAGATTTGAGGCTAGTTCAGAGCCACACATCCACCTTGTAACTGTTGGAGAGAAATGAGCACACCAAATTTCCCAGAATGCCCTGCTGCCAGGGTGCCTCTGTTTGCATGTTGCTTTGAGGTGTGATTCAGCCGTCCTTACTTACACTGAGTAGTTCCACAAGTACAGTGGGGCTACTCAGAGTTAGGTACTACTCAGGGTGCATAAGGATGGCAGAATCGAGCACTAAAAGCAGCATGCTAAATAGGGGAACTCTGGTAGTGCAGTCTGGTCAATGCTTTGTGTGTTCATATAAATAACACCATAATTGCACCTTTTAATCAAACTCTAGTGCAGTGAACCAGTTTGTTTGTATAGATTAGGTAGAGAACAGTGTATAGAAAACAGGGGTTTTCCTAGTTTGCAGATGATACCAAGTAAGGAAGCACAAAAAATGGTGAGGCCCCCACAAAAATGCAATTAAAGCAGAGCTAAAATCATTTTAATCTCTTATGTGCTAAGTGCTAAATGTAATTCAGTCCAAGCAAATGGAGGATAATCGCTCCAAACTGAAGTGCTCAGAGACTGAATCTGTGCCAAATGAGCGTACCACAATCTGGCCAGAAACTAGATCTGAGAGATACTGAAAAAAATTCCCCTATGGCCCTCAGTGCAGGCAAGCAGCAGTAAAGAAAGCAATGAGAATGCAGGAGAAATAAACGATACATCCTAGGGGATGTCAACTTTACCAGCTATATTGGTTACACCTGGTGTAGGACAACCTTACGCTTGCTCATCAGCATACTTTTACAAAGGCCTTCCCGAGTCCATGAGGGAGAGCATGCAGTCATGAGCCTCAGTCTCGTCCCAATCAGCAACCTGAAACTGTCATTAGTTAGGAGAGATGGTGGGAGAGACCAGGGTTCTTGCAGTAAAAAGATTTTTTTTTTTAATGAAGCAGATTTTTGTAAAGAACATGATACGAGCAAACTGCTGCCAGTGCCAGGGGAGCAGAGAAACAAAATAACAAAATCCATAGGACTGAGCTCAGCTTTCTGCCTCAGCGCCCCCCCCCCCCCCGCCAATCTTAAGCCCAGTTTGGCCCCTGTGCAAGTCAGAGCAACCTTGTGACTGCTGTAACTTCTGGTGGCTGGTGTGCTCTCCAGCTGCACCCCAGAATGCATCCTACAGTGGACTGGAGTGTGCGAGGGGAGAACCAGGAGCTGGTGGCTTACAGCTGGCTATACCAGCAGAACCCAGAGAACACATGGAGTGTTACCACAGTGCTCTCCCTTCTTTGCACTCATTGTCCATGGATCCAGCCCAAGTTCTTTGTATTAAGAACAAATAGAAGGCAGCAGCTAATCTGTTTTGCACACAGTGTCAGAACAAGCAGTGTGAACTTTTGTTTGTGCAATGAACCAGTTACTGTAAAATTTTAGACAAGAATTAAAGGGTAAAGAATGAACACTATGGTGGACACAATTGAAATCAAAGAGGAGCCATGATGAACTCATTGCTTCTCCTCAGAGTCAAGGAGCCTGGCTAACAAAAGCAGATATTAAAAATGCCTTCAAATATGCCAGTACATCATTCCCTTTGGCATCTTTTCTGAGTTGGCAGACCCAATAAATTCTGTCTTACAGTTAGATTGAGCTTTGGCTGTCAAAGCCACACTCAAATATTTGACTCGCTTTCTGAAGCTCCGTGCTGGATCCTTGTAAACAACTTTTGTTTACTTTTCATCTTGCGTTTCCTGAGCAGTTCTCCAGGTCTGACCTCAGAACCATCATTCTGGAATCGCTGTAGCTTCCCAGCTGAGGGAACTTCCAAAGGGATCACACTAAATATTCTCTCTTCTTCCAAGCCTACGAGAAACTCATCTACATTAATACATTATTAGTAGGGCTGTCAATTAATTGCAGTTAAATCACGTGATTAACTCAAAAAAATTAATTGCGATTTAAAAAATGAATCGCAATTAATCTCAGTTTTAATTGCACTGTTAAACAATAGAATACCAATTGAAATTTATTAAATATTTTGGATGTTTTTCTACATTTTCAGATACATTGATTTAAATTACAACCCTGAATACAAAGTGTATAGTGCTCACTTTATATTATTTTATTACAAATATTTGCATTGTAAAAATGATAAACAAAAGAAATAGTATTTTTCAATTCACATCAATTCACTGTAGTGCAATCTCTTTAACATGAAAGTGCAATTTACAAATGTAGATTTTTTTATTTGGTTATATAACTGCACTCAAAAACAAAACAATGTAAAACTTTATAGCCTACAAGTCCACTCAGTCCTACTTCTTGTTCAGCCAGTTGCTAAAGTTTGTTTACATTTACGGGAGTTAATGCTGCCTGCTTCTTATTTACAATGTCACCTGAAAGTGAGAACAGACGTACGCATGATGCTTTTGTAGCCAGCATTGCAAGGTATTTATGTGCCAAATATGCTGAACATTTGTATGCTCCTTCATACTTCAGCCACCATTCCAGAGGACGTGCTTCCATGCTGATGACACTTGTTAAAAAAAAATGTGTTAATTAAAATAAGCACTGTACACTTTGTATTCTGTGTTGTAATTGAAATCAATATATTTGAAAATGTGGAAAACATTCAAAAATATTGTATAAATAGTATTCTATTGTTTAACAGTGCGATTAATCGTGCTTAAGTTTTTTAATTGCGTGATTAATTGCGATTAATATTTTTATTTTAGGCACCCAGGCCTAATTTTGGCCTAAGTCTATTCATTTTGTATTTGTGTTGATGGGAACATCTGAAAAAGTTGGGGGGAAGCAAGCAGATTCCAGTACAAGAAGTTAGTTTGAAGCTAAACAATCAGTATTCTAACTTCACCTGGGGGCAGAGAGCCACCCTCTGGGACCAGATTCTCTGCTGTGTGAATGGGCAAAATTCCTTTGATGTCAATGAAGCTTTACCCATTTACAGCTGCAGAAAATGTGGCCCCAGATGTGTTGATCACTCACACTGCTTCCTCTTTCTACCCTGGTTTATTTTGAGTATCCATCTTCCTCAACAATCCTTACAGCCAAGTAATCTTCTTTGTTCTCTATAGCGGTTGGAATTGTCAGCCCCTCATCCAGTGGTCACATGATCATCTAGAGACCAAGCAGGAGTGAGACTAAACTTATCTCAATTTAATATCAGTGAAGTTAACCTCTGCAGCCCTGACAGTTTTATTCTTAGCACCAGGGGGCTATAGCACTAAAGCTTTTGCTAGTGCCATTGTGATAGCTGTTAAGTTTTATGCTCCATGTGGCTTTCATGCAGAGCAGAGAGGAGTGATGTAGTCTTACCCATATCCCTTTTACTTCATAGCTGGAAAGGTGAAATAACCAAAAAATTTTCCCCCATTTTCAAAAATGCATTTCAAGTATATTTCTACTCCCTAGACCTAATGCTGCATTCTTTAGGCCTTGTCTACATAGGAGAATTTACCTTGATTCCTGCCATCAGCAGCCAGAACCCCAACACAGACAGGCAAAGCTGTTATTTGCATCAGTGGAGCTCACCCCTGCTTAAACCTATGGTAAACTGCCTGGCAGGAATCACAGCTTATAGCAATTTACCACACTGCACAAGGGGCCAAGCAGCAGTGCTGATAGCGGTAATCGGGGCAAATCCTCAATGTAGAAGAGAGTTGACATTTTCAAAAGTGCCTCACTGACTTGGAAGTCTAAATCCTATTTTCAAAAATGACTTCAGCACTTAGGAGCCTAATTGTCAGTGACAGTCAGTGGAACCTGAATCACTTTTGAAAATGGGATTACGGCTTCTGAGCCATTTAGACACTTTTGGAAGTTATACTCCTGGTCTGATTCAGATAGCGCTCTCGTGGAATGTAATGGGAGTCTTGTCCAAGAAAGACGCTCAGGACCGAGCCCTGTAAGAGCTGCTAATGAAGTGCTCCTATGCTATGTGACAGGTTTCAGAGTAGCAGCCGTGTTTGTCTGTATTCGCAAAAAGAAAATGAGTACTTGTGGCACCTTAGAGACTAACAAATTTATTTGAGCATAAGCTTTCATGAGCTACAGCTGATGCATCTAATGAAGTGAGCTGTAGCTCACGAAAGCTTATGCTCAAATAAATTGGTTAGTCTCTAAGGTGCCACAAGTCCTCCTTTTCTTTATGCTGTGTGAGTGCCTCCTGACTTCACGTCATTAACAAATGTAGAGCCATCTTTCTTCCCCTTCGTTTAGGGGCTGCTAAAGGCTAATGAAATCATATATTGTTGGTTTGGTTTGCTTACATAATAGTCAAACCACGTTTGCTGCAAGTCCAGTGTTCAGTCACAAGATTCATGAAGGGAAGCCTTAATTAGAGTAATTGCTCTATTTATATAACAATTCCCCTTTGTCTAAAATCAGATAGATCTTTGAGAAACCCCGTTTCCTTTAAAGTTAATTTCTGTTTTGTTGTTTCAGGCCACTCCTCTTAATGAGCCTGAGATCCTGGAAAGCCCATTCTATCTCATTCCCAAGGGAGCTGCATTTTGGTTCCATTAGTCTAGTGCACTCTTGCTTTTCCTTTTTGCGTTTATCATAGTTCACTAACCACAAGAGGGAAACGCTAAGAAAAAGTAAAAGGAAATATTGCTTTTGCTTAACATCTTGAAGGCAAGAGTTGGATTGGGATGGTTTGGCTTAGTGTCCATTTGAGGGAGGTTTGTCTTGTGGTTAAGAGAGATGGGTTGGGACTCAGGAGATCTGTCATCGGCTCTGCCACAGACTCTCTGTGTCTCTCTGGGCTGGTCACTTAACTTCTCTCTGCTTCAGTTCCCCATCTGTAAAATGGGGATAATAACACTTCATTAAATACTTACCTTCTGCGTCTCCTTCGCCTGTTTAGATCCTAAGCTCCTTGGAGCTTCGGTTGTGTCTTACTAAGTGTACAACTTAATGACCTGAGTTGTGACAGCTACGTACTACTGTAGTACAAGTAGTAATAATTATTGCTAGTAGAATCCAACTGTTGTGGCTAAAGAAGTCATTTTCATTGCTCACCCATCCAGATTCCTGAGGTGCTTTTCCTCTCACCCCTCGTGTTTGGATTTTTTTATTTTATTTTATTTTTTTTAACATTTCCCCCCACTAAGAAGTAGCCTACTCAACACAATATTGTGTGTGAAACTAATCAACACTGCTATAAATAAATACAAAATAGATATGTTAAAATAATGCTGAGCGTGTGTGTGTGATCATTATATATAACTCTAAAAAGCAAGGAAATTATTATTAGAAACTTGGTTTGTACAAATATTTCTGCACATTCTCAAGTCTCTAGACAAGTCTATAAAGCCATGGTTCTTTATAAATCAGTTGCAGTGCTCTGGGGCAAGCAGTGTACAGAATAGTCCACCTGTCTACAGATTTAACTCTTGTGGGTGAAAAAATATTTTCCCAGTGGTGAGCTCCCTTATGCCTACAATCTCTGTTGTAGCTTCGCTGGCAGACTAATCTTCCACTCTTAACTGTATGGAGTGATTCATTACATGTTCTTTCAGTAAATATGTATCAACAATCCCATGGAGGTCAGGTGTTCTGGCTCAATGTGCTGTTTTTGGCTGACGTGCCTCTGAGAAGTTCAGATGAGGTCAGGCTCAAAATAACTGTGAGTTTACAGCTTTACAAACCCATGTAGACAGAGGAGTCTAGGCCATTGATTTCAATGGAAGCAGGATCAAGTGACTTATATGATTTTTAACCTGTTTTGCTTTTGCTAAGGGCTGTCTCATTCTTTCTATGTAACTCTTTGATGGGCAGTTTGTAGATAGAGCTGGGGAAAGAGGCAGATACTCGTATTAGTTGTCTAGATATTGGTGCAAAATACAGATTCTGATTAAGTACTAAAAGACATTTTCCGAGAGAAACCTTTTACCTGTGAATCATCTCCCATTAACTGCCAAAACACAATAGAGTTGGACCTGGAAGGCCCTGTAGGTCTTTCAGACCTGGGCCTGATTATGAATATATATTAGGATAAGTCTTGGTTCTCTCTGGATTCTAAGTGGGGCCAAGACTTTCCTCTTCCAGAGTTTATCATTTCCTAGTACAATCCTAGAGGCCAGGCCCTGGATTTTTTAAATGTCCTTATGTGTTTTCCCTTGCCCTATTCATGTTTCATCTGGTATCCAGAAGCCCTCAGAGCTCTCTGGTGGCCTAGAATGGCATGCTGCAATACCCGTCCTGCCACTGACTAGTGAGGAAGGTGTTGGCTAAACTTTTTGAGCCATTGGCACAGGCTTCAATCTCCCATAATGTCACATAAACACTTTGGAGAGGAAGGTTGTTCTTGGTGGTTAAGGCATTGGATTGCAACTCCGGAGAGCTGGGTTGAATTCCCTGCTCTGCCACAGACTTGCTCTGTGACCTTGAGCCACTTATGCCTCAGTTACCCATCAGTAAAATGGAGATAATCCTTTTTTTTTTCATCCACTCTTTGTCTGTCCTGTCTATTTAGGGGCTGTCTTTTACTGTGTATATGTATAGCACGTAGCATACTGAGTCCCTGCTATTAGGCCTCTAGATGCTACCGTAATACAAAGAATAAATAATACAAACATTTTTACTGAGGTTCTAAGCTGCCTAGGGAGTTTCATAGATTTTTAAGGCCAGGAGAGACCATCATAATCATCTGTCTGACCTCCTGCCTTAGAATTTCAGCCAGTGAATCCTGCGTGAACCCCATTACTTTGGGCTGAATTAGAGCATATCTTTTAGATTATTAAATTTAATGAGAATCGGGCATCCAAATCCCTTAGGTGGCTTTGAACATTTCAGCCTTTAATTTGAAGTGCATCATATGATACGATATGTAACTACATTATGGGACAAAGTATTAAAATTGACACAAGTAGTAAGAGGCGCTGTTCGCGTTCTTTTTTTCCTGGGACTCAGTTGCCAGATACCTACTCGATGATGTTAAACCCAACCATTTCCCACATAAAGCATGTTGACTCTATCCAGACCCACCATTTCCAGAAAGCACGGTAAGATTTCATGTTCTGAAAGACTAGAAATGGCAAACAGCAGGGTGTTTGTGACAGCCTCTGGGTCACAGAGGCATGAGGCCAGCACATCAGCCTATGTAATAGGGTAGGATGTTCTGGGGTGTCATGACTATAGTAACAGTTTACAGGTACTGTATAATGGCATCCAAGGGCTAGAATTTCAGAATGATAAATCACACATACTGAGCGGCATTTGCATGCAAAATGCCTCAGTACTGTGTAAAAGAAGTCAGTCAGAGATGGATGCAGTTATGTGGGATGATAATAAATGTGCCTGTCCTTTCAAATTGTATCCTGCCTGTTTTAAAACAGAATCTTTTGGGCCTGATTCTCATTTAATAAAGCCCTTTGCTATCACTCTGGTCATGTAAAGGCGCCTTTGGAACATTTACTTATTTACACTCACTATTAAGGCCCCACTACTCTGTCAAAGTGGTGTAAAGGGGCCTTACTGTAAATGAGGTAGAGGCCCTTCATTTTTTAGAGAGACATAAAGATAATTGTTCAGGCTTCTGCTTTATCACTTGAGCCCCAATGCCTGTGCACACTGAACACTCACACTTCCAAAACCAGACCAACTGCAGAGCAGGACTGAATTTATACGTAAAATATGAAGCACGGGAGAAGGAGGCTCTTCGATCAGGGATCCAGTGGTTCAAATAATTTCCCTTCTGAAACAGGGATCACTTCAAAAGGATTTTCGCAGCAGCCCAGCTATGAGCTTGGCAGTAATTATGCATCTTCCCAGAACTGCCCCAGGGGGCAGGCAGTCAGAAGTGCGTTCCATAAGTGACCAAATGGGAAAGGCTGATTCCCTTCCTCCCTCCTTTGGATACCAAAAACCAGACACATTTGGGGTTGAGATACCTTGTGTCAGCTATAATTTCCTGAGGAGGTGCAGGAGGTCTACTGTGCTAATCAGAGCCAGCTAACCGAACCAGAACAATTGGGTGGACTTGATTTGTTGCACTGGATGCCTTTGCTTGATGCAGTTTTGGTATAATGCTGAATAAAACAAGACATTGAGAATGTAAACACACTCCTACTTCCCAGGGCTCTGGATTGGTTTTGTGAATGGACAGAACCATTCAGATTTTTTTGGTTGCATGGCTTGAACCTAAATGTACCAACCCTTTAGAACATAAGAATGGCCATACTAGATCAGACCAAAGGTCCATCTAGCCCAGAATCCTGTCTTCCGACAGCGATCAATGCCAAGTGCCCCAGAGGGAATGAACAGAACAGATAATCAAGTGATCCATCCCCAGTCACCTGTTCCCAGCTTCTGGCAAACAGAGGCTAGGCACACCATCCCTGCCCATCCCGACTAATATCCACTGATGGACCTATCCTCTATGAGACTTTGCTGAGATTTGAAAATTTTTGTTATTTTTCATTCTAAGCAGAGGCAGCATAGTGTAGTGAATAGGTACTGGGCTGGGAGTCAGGAGACCTGGGCTCTATTTCCAGCTGCTGTGTGACCTCGGATAAGTTACTTCATCTAGATGTGCCTCCATTTCTCCTTCCCCTCCTTTGTCTTGCCTATTTAATCTAAGTTCTTTTGGGAAAATACTGGCTTGTACTATGTGTTTGTACAGGGCCTAGCACAATGGGATCCAACCATGGTAGGGGCCTCTAAGAACCACTGTAATACAAATAAGAAAGAGTAATTTTTACTTTCTCTCTGGGTCCAGAAGTGGGTTTGCTGAAACAGTAGGAGAGAGGTTCTCATCTCTCCAGCATGACCGGAAGCAAAAGCACAGGGAATCTCACAAGCGAATCTGTTATCATGTGATTTCCAGCCACTCTTGCAAACCTAAGAAATTCATATAAAGACTCTGAAAGGGTTTTGCTTTGCCCCTCACTGATTTGTATATGGATTGGAATCTGAGCTGTCATGGAAGATCTTACAGAGAAATAGATCAAGGGGAATCCACTAATCCCAAATCAGAGTGTTTTGGGGATGTGTACTTCCCTTGGATTGTGCTGGCAGAGAGGAACAAAAGCAGGAAGACTAGGAGGGGGGCTCATAGGAGTAAACAGCCCCTCCACTGCATTTTGTCCCCACCCAGGAGATACCACATAGCTGGAGCTTTGTGGTAAAAAAGGGGCACACTTAAGGCACAGCCACAGAGCAGTTGCTTTGCATGGTGCAGTCACCTGTGAATCCAGATTATCAGCTGCAGTAAACGGCATTAGCTTCCCTTCTGCACCTTCAGACAGGGTTGGTGGAAAACGGACATAGGATGGGAGAGCCAGTGACAGCATATGGAAGCCATGCTGCCAAGAAAGGAGGTTGGGAGGTCAGAGAGCTCCATACAGGAGCTAGCTCCCTGTGCTGGTGGCCTGAAGTCTAACAGGGTGGTGGTTGGTCTGTTTGTGGAGCTGAGGGTCCTATAGGCTTCCCAGGCTGAAAAATCGCCCATGCACACTTGCATGAGGTCAGAAAGCCCCTCCCATTCAGGGGGGAAATGTGGAGGAAACTCCTCAAGGTGAATCTTGCAGAATTTCCAGTGTTCTCTGTCCCTTCTCATTGTCCAGGGGAGGGAATGACTGGGCCTTTTAGTAACTCCTCTTCGAGGAATTCCAGCCTTCTGAAAGGTTCTTCCAGTCAGATTCAAGAAGATTTCTCAAAGCTCCTCCTGCCCATTTTAATGTTTTCATTGCCGAGGATGCAGTAGACTTAAAATTCCATCAACAGTGACTGGGGTGACTGGCGCAGTATTTACTGAATTTAATGCTCTTCCCTCCTCAAGAAACTCATCTGGACAACGCAGCCAATGATCCTGATTTTCCTTTCTGCTGCCATTTCAGCTTGCCCCGCAAATTGAAGTGGCTGGTTTTTTCCAATCAAATTGAACTGGATTTCTCTTACTCTAGTGAATCAAATGTTTGTAGTGGCGGGGTGGAATTTTCATTTGGTTTCTTCAGTCTTTTAAAAAATTAGGTCCTGAAGTTTAAAAACAAAACAAAATATTCCTCGTATGAGAAAAGACTTCCAAACTGCTTGAAAATGCATTCTCACTTGAGTATTATTTCCAGAATCTGAAAGATACAAGCCATATCCCTCTCACACCAGTACTGAACCAGTTAGATGAGCCATAGCTTTTATTATTACTTTCTTCCAGATCAGAACCCCTAGCTGAAGTTTGATGCGCTATACAGAGGTTTCTTTCCTCTCGTAGCAGAGGTGGGAGAGTCTTCCTATGGGTTTCACACACACAAGGTGGTGTCACCTCTGTGAATTCATATGTTCAGTTTTCTTTGGATTGCCGCTTCCTTCTTAATGATCTGTGACATTCAAACCCTTCCTCATTCTCCTCAGCCGTCTCTGATTTCTGAGAGACTTCAAGAAGAACGTGGCAGGTTTCTGGCTTCACTTCAGCAGGCTGAGGTTTCGGAAAAAGGCACAGTTAAAAACTGACTCTAATCCAAAGCCCAGGCAGCTGGCAAATACCAACCTTATAAAGAGCTTTTGTTCTTGAAAAAGAAAACCCCCAAAACAATGTGCAATGTCTATAGTGCTGCAGATGATGCACTTTAACTTTCTTTTATTATCATGGTAACCAAGGATGTATCTGAAATAGAAGATTTCAGAGTAGCAGCCGTGTTAGTCTGTATCCGCAAAAAGAAAAGGAGGACTTGTGGCACCTTCGAGACTAACAAATATATTAGAACATAAGCTTTCGTGAGCTGCAGCTCACTTCATCGGATGCATAGAATGGAACATTTAGTAAGATTATATATATATACACACACAGATAAGTTAGAATTTACCATACAAACTGTGAGAGGCTAATTAGTTGAGATGAGCTGCTATTAGCAGGGAAAAAAAACTTCTATAGTGATAATCGAGCTGGCCCATTTAGACAGTTGACAAGAAGGTGTGAGGATACTTAACTTAAGGAAATAGATTCAATATGTGTAATGACCCAGCCACTCCCAGTCTCTATTCATGGTATCTCATTTGCATATTAATTCAAGCTCAGCAGTTTCTCGTTGGAGTCTGTTTTTGAAGCTTTTCTGTTGCAAAATTGCCACCCTTAAATCTTTTACTGAGTGGCCAGAGAGGTTGAAGTGTTCTCCTACTGGTTTTTGAATGTTATGATTCCTGATGTCAGATTTGTGTCCATTTATTCTTCTGCGTGGAGACGTATGTCTTACTGTATGTTCCATTCTATGCATCCGATGAAGTGGGCTGTAGCTCACGAAAGCTTATGCTCTGATAAATTTGTTAGTCTCTAAGGTGCCACAAGTCCTCCTGTTCTTTTTTATGGAATAGAAGTGGCCAAGGACATAAATATACCCGTGCTTCCTCCCTAAAAGAGGAGTCAGGATCCCTGCATGTTCTTCCAGTGTAACGAAGGTGGAAAGTCTGGCCAGCAAAGTCGGCTCAACAAGAAAGCTGAGGACCGGTGTTTGTGTGATTGCTAGTAATAGGTGTCTCCCCTGTCTCCTTGCTGGGTGTGAGTAAAGGACTAACCAGGTTCATTTATTTTGCTCTGCAGTTTATGACCAAGAACCCCAACTCACGCCTGGGCAGCCTGGCTCAGGGTGGGGAGAACACTATCCTGAGGCACCCCTACTTTAAAGGGTTGGACTGGGACCTGCTGAACCAGCGCCAGATGGAACCACCCTTCAGGCCAAGAATTGTGAGTGATGGAGTCTCTTGCTCGCTCCCTCCTTTTGCTGAATTATCTCCCTACCTGTATAACTACTGGGGAGAAGGATGCAGTGGAAGGGTGGCTTTGTGATTAAGGCACTGGACTGGGACTTAGGAGAAGTGGGCTCAATTCACAGTTCTGCCACAGACTCCCTGTGTGATGCTGGTCAAGTCACTTAATCTGCCTGGGACAGAAAGATACCTAAGCATCTAAAGACACATTTTCAGAAGAGCCTAAGTAGATTAGGCTCCTAACTCCCCTCTGTGCTTTAATTCCCTTGTACAAAATGTGGGGTAATAATCCTTCCCTTCTCCCAATTTAGCCCTGCCTTGTCTATTGAGACAGTGAGCTGTCCAGGGCAGGGGATGTCTCTCACTGAGTATTTGTACAGTGCCCAGCCCAGTGGTGTAGTGATCCGTGCTGGGGCCTCTGGGTGCTACTGTAATGCCATTGAATAGTTACGATGACGGGGAGCACAGAGTGCTGGTCCCTCTGTCCCATGATACCATACTGCCCCACGGATGCTCCTCGTGATGCTTTCACACTCATTCTCTCCAGTTAGCTTCCTATGGCACCACTGCCTTTTAAATTCCCTTTTGGGGCCTGATCCTCAGGGCTGCTGAGCTCCTTTATCTCACATTGCAGTCAGTGGGCCCCCTCCTGTTCAAATCCCAGTGAGTTCAGTGCATGCGGAATCAGGCCCAGTGGTCCTTGCAGGTGCTCAGTACTTTTCAGGATCAGGCTCTTTATGTTCTGCCTTTTCTTTCATCTGAATCCAAATCTTCCTGGGACCAGGGTCTTCCCCAGTCTTAATGTTGGGACCGTGGCCCAGCCGTCCCTGGTACTTGGCCTTTGCTTTGGCTAATGAGGAGTTCGGACTTCAGAACCAAGCTTTCTATTGCCATCCAGAGACCTGTGTGTCTGCTGAGCTTGCAAATCTTTGGGTTGTGCAAGGTTTGTGAGACTTGTCAAGGAAACCATAAGGGTGGGATTTTCCAAGGCTCTCAGCCCTGCCCTTCTCAGCCCCCTGGAAATCAGTGGTAAAATGCCCTTTTGAGACACAGCTGGGAGCAGAGTTGAGCCAATGCTGAGTATGTTTGAAAATCCCATTCTAAACGTACACATGTTCTTGCACAGTGTAAAGTGACCATTCCACCAGGTCCAGTGAATTCCCTTGCTATAGTGGATCTGGAAAAATAAACTCTTGTGATGATAAAACTTCTCCTTGCTGTTCCGGGGGCAGGCAAAATCAGTGTTGTGTCAAAATGTACCATAAGCCAACTTTGGGGTCTCTATTGAAAACAATCATACTTTGTACTGGGTGGGTAGGAATCTGGCACCTGGAGACAGGGTGTTTGTTCCTCCTGTGGCATTACTAATTCATTATTGTACAAGTATAATGGCTTTTGAACAAAGGAGAAGATCCCCCAACTAGGCCATTTCAGACACTGCACAGATAAGCAAAAGACTGTGTAGATTCAGCTAATTGGAAACAGTGTGTATAATTACTGTGAATGGCTGGGCCTGTGCAATCTGACACTTAAACAAAGTAAGGGATTACTGCTCCATGGGGTCTGCCATTCAGCAGCAGTGCAGGCAAAACTCCAGCTGATGTCAACTAAGTCAGCGAGGGGTTTGCCAGCAAAAGGCCTATGGAGGCTTACAAAGGACAGGCTTTAAAGGGCTAAGCAGGGCCATGCAGCATCTTACAGGGTGCAGCCCAAAGTGAGTTACAGAATAGCTGAGCACTCCATGGAGGCAGTCACGCATCTCATTCAAGACCAGAAAAAGTTACAAACAAAGAGAATAGAAAAGTGATGGTGCAAGTTTTTGACCTCTCCTCTTTTTGTCTTTTTTTTTGTTTGGCAGAAATGCAGCGAAGATGTTAGTAATTTTGATCCTGATTTTATAAAAGAAGAACCAGCTCTAACCCCCATTGAAGAAGGGATTATCGCAATGATTAACCAAGAAGAATTTAGAAACTTTTCATACACTGATCCAGAATTACAGCCATAGCCACATGGAAGGTTGTGCAAGGTGGTGATAGAATCTGATGGAAGAAGTGAAAATTGGTTTACCAGGAGTTTCATTCTCAAGGAATACACTGAAACAGCCTTATATTATGCAACAGCACCAACAACAAAGTTACCTTAATGTGAAATTAAAAAAAAAACAACAAAACCTCTAGGATTTGTGCAACTCTGATATCAAATATTTATAGGGCTGGAATAAACATGGTACAGTATCATAAATAGTGCAGACTATTAATGCTGAGCTATGTGGTTCAGCACAGATCTGACTAGTTGCAATTTGCAATGAGTTTGGGGAGTTGGTGCGAGCATGAAATAAGCAGAGTTTTGCAGCTCTGAGCCAAACAGACATTTTACAATACCGACCTCTGCAAGACTCAGCTTTGAGGGATCCAGCACTGCCCCCTCTTTGGAAACATAGGAAAGAACCAGCAACCACTGGGCTCCTTGAGCAAGATGATGTATGTGGCTCTGCCTGTTTCTGGAGTATTTATTTCTATCCTAAGGACAAATGGCTCTTTGAACCTGTTATGGGCTTCCATGTCGAATGTTTTACTGTGCAGACTATCAAAAAAGTGTCACCCCTACCTGTTCTTCCAAATCGGAGTGAAGCCACTTGTAACTCAGCGTTTTAGTATGTGTGTGATATGAAAAGTTTTAGCATTTGCATTCTGTGAAATGCCTTTTTGCATCATGCACTCTCGATGCTCCTTTCTTTCTCTGCATACCAGCTGTTTTCAACTAAAATATTGTGTGTGAAACCTTGCCATTTACTTAGATTTTATTTAATTATGTTATACGGAGCCCCTTTTGCGAGTTCCCTGGCTCATTAAAACTTCGATGGAAAATGGTAGCTCTTAAATTATTCGTAGTGTTGTTGTGACGGGAGCTGCAAAGCTGGCAAGCTGTTTGAAAGCAGAATTGTCAAATAATAAGCAACGACATAAAAGGACAACACTCTCCCCATTAGAAGGATAAATCTTTGCTAAGATTCAAGGAGAGAGGTGACCTAGTTTGGTTTTATTCAGAAGGGATGCCTTATCAATTGTAGCCTTAAGCACGTGAGCCATAGTCAAGTTGGTACAATGCTGAAAGCAGCTTCTAGACACCAGTCACTCCAGTAGGAGATTCAGATGTGCTTTACCTTCACTTCTGGAAAGCGGACATATCATATGTCCGTTTCCAATGCTGCCTTCTTTAGCCAATGCTAAGCTTCAGCCTGCATGTCAGGATTAGAACCATTTTTTCCTGAGGATTTGACTACCTCCTGGGCAGATACCAATTCATGGGAAGAGGAGGTGGGTTTTAAACAGTTTGCAAAGCTATTTTGTATCACAGGTCACAAGTTTAATCTGAAAAAAGGGTGGTCTGGGAAGACTGTCCATGTTCTCACGTCTGGTCTACACACTGACAATATACCTGCAAAACTCTGTTGGTTAGGGGGGTGATTTATTTTATTATATTTATTTTTCTTACTCATAGAGTTGAATGCATGCAAGCCCGAGTATGGATGCAGTTCTACCAGTATAAAGTCCGTGCGTATATTGGTATAGTTTATTTCTGTTCCTGTACAGGAATAAATTTTATACTGCTGTAAGCACTTGTATACCACTGTAACTGCATCCATACTTGGGGGCTGCACTACTTTAATTATGCTGGGCTAGTTAAAGTGGTACAAGTTGTGTATGTAGACAAGACGTTACAGTCCAATCCAAAGCCTATGGAAGTCAAATGGTATCCTTTCTTTGACCTCCGTGGTCTTTGGATCAGGCCACACCCACCACAGCAGCATCTGAGCACTGGTAAAAACGGAGATTCTCTCTTTAACAAGCAATAAGCACGTGGTGGGCACCAAATGAATAAAAATGATCATTAGAAAAACCTTACTTTCAGCACTGGAAGGAGTGCTTCAGCAGGCAAATTCTCCATGGGTAAGCCCTTTTGGCAGTTAGTCCCACTGGAGATAATTGTAGAGTAGCCTCCTGGGGATACCTGTGCCATGAAGGTGATTTGTGATATGCCTCCTTCACCAGATGGCTGGTATCATCCCTCTCACTTTTATTGGTAGTGTTGCTCCTCTGAACATCCATGGGCCTCATGGGATGCCATTCTTGATTCCCTCCTCAGGAGTTAGAGCTGCCAAATCACCCATAAACATTGAATCTTACTGTTGCATCACCCTGCTAACCGGACTCCTGTTACATCAATGGTTACATCGTTGATTGCAAGATGCATGTGGAAAACCCAACTTTTAAGACTTTTATTGATGTACCCCCAAGGATCCATATTGGGAGTGAATCCAAGGAACAGGCCATTGTGACATGTTTTCTGATTTACATTTCACAAAAATCTCTGCTAGAAAGTAGGGAGTAGGAGTATCTCTAATTGCACGTAACACCATCCTGAAGGGAGCCCAGCAGGAAAAAATCTCCCCTTGTACAGCCAATTTCTGATTGGTCATTCACCAGGGGTAACGTTTTTGGACGGGTGAGTAAAATGTCAGGGGTGAAGTCCTGGCCCCATGGAAGTCAATGGCAATTTTGCCATTGATGTTATTGGCCCCAGCAATTCACCCCATAGGTCCTTTTACATTATCCTCATCATTGTAAAAGCATGTGCATGCAGATCTCTTGCCTGGGCTGGAAATTCAATGGTAATTTGCAATTCTGCTGTGCAGTGTAAAATAATCATACTGGTTTTCACAATTCAGAATAACCATTCATCTCTGCTGTCTTCCTGGAGCTAGAATGGCAAACATAATGATTTAGCTGCCATAGTCAGCAGATGCTGAATCAGCGCAATTGGCCAGGTTCCTTGAATTCTGTCATTCTTTTAGAAGGAATTGATATTTCGCTTTCACTCCTTCAAGACCATGTTGGCTGTAGAATGAATATCAGTTCATTAGAAAGTATCCATGCAATAATTTTGGTTTTTGCAAAAGCAGATCTAGCATTTAGGCTGTTGTTGAATATACAGCTAAAGGTTGATTTTTAAAACAAAGCGTCCATACGGAGAAGCTCCTGCGTGAGTTCCTCTGCCAATTATTTTGACAGCATGACCAGCTTGGGTGGATATGATTAGACAGTTTTAGTATATTAATTTTAGACCATGCATTAAACTAGCAGCCACTGGTTTCCAAAGATTAAAGTACAGAGAGCTTGTATTCACTCCAGTATGAAAATTGGCCATGGAACAAATTATTATTAAGCAACTTTGCCCTAAAAAGGTAAATGAAGGCTTTTTAATACTTGCATTAAAAAGAAAAGTCTCTTTGATGTCTCAGCTCTGAATTCTTGTTATGGACTATCCTTTCATTTTCAAAGATGCAGGAGATTTAGCCATAAAATTCAATGGGCTAAATCTCATACAAGGCCTTTGAAAGTTTAGGGGAAGATGCAATTCAAAGAAGGCAGATGGCTCAAGATATATGACAAGTAGGCTATCAAAGGAATTGTTTTTAATGCAATGGCTTGGCAGGCAATGAAAAAACATTGTCAATAGCCTCGAAATATTTCTAGGAATTTAATTTTAAAATAAAATTTAGCAATTGTATAAAGATGCTTTGCGTAAGTTATAAAATGCCACATCGTGTTTTCACTCATTTTCGAACTGTAGCACAAGCAATGGCTGCATATAGTTGATGTTGTCGAAGCATTTCTGCCCTAATCTCCTCATTACCTTCCATACCTTTCAACTTCCAGGATGAAATTTTCCATATCTTTTTTCAAGCTGGAGAACAAGGGGATGGGCAAGGAGTAAAGTTCACTTTTCCCATTGCAAAATATCTCAAAATAAGCAATTTGAATTGCAAAGCCCTTATAGCGTCAAAGTGCCTTTCATAGTATTGGCGATTCTTGCAATTGTATTGTGAGTCTTGCAATATTTGTTGTTTTATTTAAAGCCCCTGCTCTTGGAGTCATGGGATTAGGTGAGAACCTCAGGTTTTGTTTTTTACAAAAGTTTCTGGTCCCCATGGTTGCAGAGGAAAGCTGAAAAAATGTGACCCAGATATTCCCAAAAGACTCAGAAACCAGAAGATAAATTAAAAAAAAAAAACTCAGAATGATTTTTTTTTTTAATTCTATGATTTTTGAGCCAACCTCGTGATTGGGGGGGGGGTCTGGCTCATGCTTTTTGAACATCTGGGTGGGAAATACTGCTTTTGTTACCCTGGCAAAAATTCTGTTGATTTAGCTGAGTTATATGGGCTTGACAACTATAGTGCTGGTGGCACTGTAGTAAAAATATGGTGAACCCTGTCTCGTTTAGTGCAGGAGGATACAGGGACACAGTTAAGGGAGCTCAGAATTTTTGCAGGAAAGCAACTGCAAAGGATCCTTTCTCTTGCAAGGCTCAAAAGCTGCAGCTGCTGAAGAGTAGAATGTGCCTGCAACGAGAAGGTCTGTTTTGTACCTTCTGCAACTTACACCCTCCACACTGTGAATGAGGCATGGGCTGCCTGCTGGTTGCTAAAGTACCTAACAGTGGATGAAGCAGAGGGTTTGTCAGTGACATCTTATCTGTTCTTGCTTGCCAGTCATGTAGGCTGACCAGATAGCAAGTGTCAAAAATCGGGACAGGAGGTGGGAGGTAATAGGTGCCTATGGGAGAAAAAGACCCAAAAATCAGGACTGTCCCTATAAAATCGGGACATCTGATCACCCTACAGTCATGGCTTACTGGATGTTACAGTTACAGTGTTGTCAACTCTCGGGATCTGCAAGTTTCATGATATTTCTTCTTTTTCTTAGAGCCCCAATTCCTGCAGTTGTGTAAATATAAGAATCTTTGCTTGCATTTTTAACAAAAACGTCATTTTCTAACCTTTCTGATTGAGTTAAAAATGGGACTCAAGTGCATCCTAAAGACTCTAAAGGCAGAAGACAAGTAAAAAGAAACCAAGATATATTGGCCTAAAAACCATAAAAATTTAACCAAAAAATCTTATTTGAATGCTTGTGGTTGGTGATACTACAGTTACTAATGCACTCATTTTGCACTTACATCTCATTGCTGCTTAATTAAGTGTCCATGCCTTGGCGTATAGTTTTCTACATGAAGCAGCAGGCACCTCTTGCTGTTGGCATGTTCATACACAATGTGTTTCCATCACGGTGGCACACAAACCTGGTTTTATTTTTTGCATTGTATAACCAGGGTGTGCTGGTCCTTTAAGCAAAGCCCTGTTCCCAGTTCAGCCCCGAACCAGGGAACTGTGGGAGTTGCAATCTCCACGGTTGACAGGAATAAGAGCTGTCACATCAACAGATGCTAGGAGGGTGTGCGGCAGGATATAAGCAACCTGTTCGCTCAGTCCAAGAAGAGAGCAGGAAATGACCCAGAGCTCTGGGCCTTTCTTGTTGGGGCCCTGGAAGAAGCTTGAACTGTGCCCAACAAAAGAGAGAAGAGAAGACTGTAACCCTGATTAAGAGAGAAGAGAAAGGAGAGAATGGAGATTTTCAAGTGGTTTAACCCTTTAATTTGGAGGTAAATTACCCAACCAGCAAAGTTTTCAGAGTAGCAGCCATGTTAGTCATGCCTCCCATGAAGCGAGCTGTAGCCCACGAAAGCTTATGCTCAAATAAATGTGTTAGTCTCTAAGGGGCCACAAGTCCTCCTTTTCTTTTTGCCAACCAGCAAAGCCACCTTCCTCAATTGTGCAATTTTGGGGCATCTAGTAAGGTGTTCTTAAATGATTCCCAATTATCATTTGTTGTCAGGTGGCATGTGTGTTTTCTCTCCGTGGGCTGTCCCACCTCTGCACAGACCTTGATAGTTCTATCCAGAAAAACCACAGACTCGGTTTGGTGGCGAAGGTGCTCAGCCAGGTTTATTGTCGACAAATCACGATCCTACTGCCCCATACGTGCTACAGGTACACTAGCACATGTATGCCCGTGATCAACGGACCAGCTCAGTCAGCAACAGGACTTTCTAATGTTGCCCCTTCTATGATTTCTCTTTTATACATTGATACAAACAAGTTACCGATTACACTCCTGACATGAAAACAACGAGGAGAACTTGTGGCACTGTTAGAGACTAACAAATTTATTTGAGCATAAGCTTTCATCAGGTACATGCAGTGGAAAATACAGTAGGAAGATATATACAGAGAACATGAAAAAATGAGTGTTGCCATACCAACTCTAATGAGACTAATCAATTAAGGTGGGCTATTATCAGCAGGAGAAAAAAAACTTTTGTAGTGATAATCAGGATGGGCCATTTCCAGCAGTTGACAAGAAGATGTGAGTAACAGTAGGGGAAAAATTAGCATGGGGAAATAGTTCTTATTTTGTGTAATGACCATCCACTCCCAGTCTTTATTGAAGCCTAATTTAATGGTATCCAGTTTACGAATTAATTCCAGTTCTGCAGTTTCTCTTTGGAGTCTGTTTTTGAAGTTTTTTTGTTGAATAATTGCGACTTTTAGGTCTGAAATGGAGTGACCAGGGCGGTTGAAGTGTTTTCCGACTGGTTTTTGAATATTATAATTCTTGACATCTGATTTGTGTCCATTTATTCTTTTGTGTAGAGATTGTCCGGTTTGGCCAATGTACATGGCAGAGGGGCATTGCTGGCACATGATGGCATATATCACATTGGTAGATGTGCAGGTGAACAAGCCTCTGATGGTGTGGCTGATGTGATTAGGCCCTATGATGGTGTCCCTTGAATAGATATGTGGACAGAGTTGGCAACGGGCTTTGTTGCAAGGATAGGTTCCTGGATTAGTGTTTTTGTTGTGTGGCATGTGGTTGCTGGTGAGTATTTGCTTCAGGCTGGGGGGCTGTCTGTAAGCAAGGACTGGCCTGTCTCCCAAGATCTGTGAGAGTGACGATCCTCTGACTTTTTCTCTCCCTGATTTTTGTGCCCAGTTCCATTCTTCCTTGAAACTGGGGTGCTGGTGTTCCCCAAAGGCTGCAGAAGGTTGTGACAGCAAATATCACGTTTGTTATTTGTGAGAGTAAGGGATTTGTGAGAGTGAGGGATCGTCCTTCAGGATAGGTTGTAGATCCTTGATGATGTGCTGGAGAGGTTTTAGTTGGGGGCTAAAGGTGACGGCTAGTGGTGTTCTGTTACTTTCTTTTTTGGGCCTGTCCTGTAGTAGGTAACTTCTGGGTACTTTTCTGACTCTGTCAATCTATTTCTTCACTTCAGCTACCAATGTGATATATGCCATCATGTGCCAGCAATGCCCCTCTGCCATGTACATTGGCCAAACCGGACAGTCTCTACGCAAAAGAATAAATGCACACAAATCAGATGTCAAGATTTATAACATTCAAAAACCAGTCGGGGAATACTTCAACCTCCCTGGACACTCAATTTCAGACCTAAAAGTCGCAATTCTCCAACAAAAAAACTTCAAAAACAGACTTCAATGAGAAACTACAGAATTGGAATTAATTTGCAAACTGGACACCATTAAATTAGGCTTCAATAAAGACTGGGAGTGGATGGGTCATTACACAAAATAAAAACTATTTCCCCATGTTAATTTTTCCCCTACTGTTACTCACACCTTCTTGTCAACTATTTGAAATGGCCCATCCTGATTATCACTAGAAAAGTTTTTTTTCTCCTGCTGATAATAGCCCACCTTAATTGATTAGTCTCGTTACAGTTGGTATGGCAACACTCATTTTTTCATGTTCTCTGTGTATACACATCTTCCTACCATATTTTCCACTGCATGCATCCGATGAAGTGGGTTTTAGCCTACGAAAGCTTATGCACAAATAAATTTATTAGTCTCTAAGGTGCCACAAGAACTCCTTGGTTTTTTCCCCCCTACTGTTACTCACACCTTCTTGTCAACTGTTTGAAATGGGCCATCCTGATTATCACTACAAAAGTTTTTTTTCTCCTGATGATAATAGCCCACCTTAATCAATGAGTCTCATCAAAGTTGGTATGGTAAGAAATCATTTTTTCACGTTCTTTGTATAAAAATATCTTCCTACTGTATTTTCCACTGCATGCATCTGATGAAGTGGGCATTAGCCCATGGAAGCTTACGCTCAAATAAATTTGTTAGTCTCTAAGGTGCTACAAGTACTCCTCATTGGTTTTGCTGATACATACTAACACAGCTACCACTCTGACTCCTGATGTGGTTAGTTACCAACCCTACACCTTGTACCTGCTGGTTGGAACAAAACATCCCCCTCTGTTATCCTGTCCTCCGATCCTTGTCTTATTTGGGGTCAGTGTATTCCTGTACTATCTCCCAGGATTGTGTTTACATGAAGAGCCAGTACTTGGGAGAGCCTGTGTTTTGGCAAAGATTCAGCAAGTGTTGCTAAGTTCATATACTAGACTGTGAACTTGTAAGCAAGTGTCTGCTTTGTGACAGAGCCTGACTTTGGCTCAGAGCATGGCCTAGCTTTGCTGACTAGGCTTCAGGTCTTGTACCAGGCCCCATGCTCTTTCTCTCTCCACCACATCATTCACATTTTTCTGATTAAATTCTTCCTCCCAGCTGATTTGGCTCATAATTGTTTTCAGCTTTGTGAAATTGGCCCTATTAAAGCACCAAGTAAATATATTATTAGTCTAGACTTTATTCTGCTTGCACATTATAAATGTGATCATGTCATGATCACTTGTACCTAAGCTCCCATAAGCTTCTGGCTCTGTGATCAGTTCTTCTTTATCTGTTAGGACATGGCCAGAACACTTTTAGGGTTAGGAAACTGTCATCGACAATGTTTAGAAATTCCAAGGATGTTTTAGTGTGGGCAGCATGAGATCTCCACTGTATGTCACTCAAATTGAAATCCCCCTTGATCACGCAGTATTTTTTCCTACACCTTATAGGTGTGTAAGGAAGCGGCCATCCTTTTCCCTACTGTGATTTAGTGGTCTGTAGCAGACCCCAACTAGAACCTTATCTTGAACTTTTTGTGTTTGGACATGGATCCATAAGCATTCAAGATAATCTTCTTCCATGTGATCAGTGACTTTGAAACAGGTAATCCCATTTTTGACGTAGACTGCCATTCCACCTCCCCTTTCCCAATAAGTTATAACCATTGATTTTAACATTCCAATTGTGCGACTCATCCCACCAGGTTTCAGTACTACCAACTAGATCCAATTTATGTTCATAAATGAGTGATTTCTCTTGTTTATTACCTAGGCACCTAGCATTAGTATACAGGTAATTCAGCCATGTCTTCTCTCCATGTCCTTTGGTTTCTTGATTTTGTTCTCAACCTCTTGATTTTGTGCTAAGTGCTCATATCCTCCCTCTTTTCCCCTTTTGCTAGTGGTTTAACTCCTTCCTGACTATTCTAGCCAGCCTATCCCCAAATTGGTCCACCTTCTACTGAGGTGAAAGCCATCCAAACTATACACCCCCCTCTCCCCACAGAAGGTGGACCAGTATTCCACAAAACCAAAGCCCTGCATCACTTACCTAGCCAGCGGTTTACTTCCAGAATCTTCTACCATCTGTCTTCCTTTACTAGTGGACAGGAAGAATCTCCAAGAAGATTGCTTGGACATTCTTCTTCTTCAGCATGCTTCCAAGTTCCTTGAAGTCATCTACTATCTGTGAGATATACCACAATGCAGCGTCATTAGTGCTGATATGAAGCATTTTCAATGGATCCTTGTTCATTGCCTTCAGTAGCCTATCCAATCTTAGAGGGACATTGCATGTCTTGGCTCCAGCAAGGCAGCACTCTGTCCTGTTGCCCACATGTCCCTGGCAGAATGTTCTTTCGATTCTTCTGAGTACTGAATCGCCAACAAGGATTGTCTGTCTTCCTTGGACTGCTGGAGAACTCTTTGTGGGGAAGCTTGATTTTTCTTACAGTTTGGGCTGAGCTGCCATCCCAATATGCGTCCTGTATGTCTCCTTTCCTTTGGACCTGCTGGATCTCAAGAGTTATCTTCTATAGTTTCCACGCTGAGGACCTGGTATCAACTTGAAACTTCTAACTGTGCAGAATTCTTCCTACATAATTCTTCTCTTTGGTGGCTACAGCCTACCCATCCTCCTGTGTCTCCAACCATGAAGAATGCTGCTGTGATCTCTTGCCTCTGGTGGTTATGAACTGCTGGGTTTCCTCTCTGACTTTCTCTCTCCCTGATTTCTTTGTGCCCAGCTCTATTATTCCATGAAACTGGGGTACGGGTGTGTTCCCCCAAGGCTGTGGAAGGTTGTGACAGCAAATATCACGTTTGTTATTTCCGTAGGGGCCCTGAATCTGGGCAGCTAGGCTGGACATTATGCCATTCCCACCCACAGCCCACTTCAGGGGTCCAATCTTGGGAAGGGAAGAAAGCATACCCCTGAGTTACTGGCACAGCAGCTCTGGTTGCTTACACAGTCTCTCACACTCAGGGAGGGGTAAATCAGTTTGTAGCCCCATTTGTCTAGGAAATAATGAAGGTAGTTGGAGGGACTTTCTCTCCTTCCCCACCCCCCGCATGCATTAAGAGTTGATAAATAAGGCATCCGCCACACTCAGGATGGTCTGAGATGAGTCAGAACCAGAGAATTCTGGGAGTTGTAGTTCCCAGGGCTGGTGGGAATTAGAGGCTGTCACAAGAGGGATGCTGGGAGGGAGTGCCAGAAGATATCAACAACCCCTTCTCTCAGACCAACGAGAGACCAGGAAAACACCAGAAGCTTTGGATCTATCTTGTAAGGGCTATGGAAGAAGCTTGTGCTATGATAAAACAAAGGAAGTGGCTGTGGGGGAACAGAAGTGGGGAGAATTGGTGGTCAGACCCAATGCCTGCTTCGCTATCTAGAGACCACAGGTAAAATTTTCAAAAGTGCCTATGTGACTTAAGTACCCAAGAACTGTTTTCAGCGCAGCCCCAGAATGTATTTTTCTGGCTAAGAGTTTGAAACAGCATTGCCTTGTCTATACTTGCAGTCACAATGTTTCAGTTCTGGTTGAGGAAAACCCATTTCTGACAAATGTGGAGTGATTTATGTCAGCTGTGTGGCTGTTTAATTCCAGAGCCAGCCACAGACTAGTTAGCCCCCATCTGCCTATCCCCTAAGAGGCCAATCCATTAACCAGGAACAGCAGGCCATAAAGTCTACACAGCCTTTCTCCTGATCACATCCCCCTGTACAGCAACTATGGGGCTGGACGGGTTTATGGAGCCACTATACCAGTTCTGTGCCACCCCCAGATTCCCTTTTCTGCCAGGGGCTTCCCCAGTAGCCAACTTAACCTAGCTTTACAACATTATTGTGCTCCAGGAGTTGTGCAAAAGTAGCCATTAAGAGACCTAAGAACTGGGCCCTTGCTTTTGTGAAAGCCAGAACAATTGCGATTTTACTGACAACGGCTGCGATTTCTGCTGGAATCTGTGAAGTGAGACCAGCCCCATAGTAGCACCACTTGCAGCTGGAAACCCTGTGGCCTAAAGCAAGAAGATCATATTAGAGATGAGTAAGGCTGAGTCATCTGGTTAAAACTCTTTGAGCTGACTTTTGGGCAATAAGTTTAAATATCCTTGCCCGATAAACAGATCTGAACACGTTGCTCTCCTGAGATTAAATTGTTCTGGTGGGTGCCTCCCATGCCTCTTATTCTTGCCTGTCACTGATCTTTATTATGCAGGTTTTCTAAACCATTCCCTATCAATTAATTGGTGACTATTTTTGCCTTTAATGAGTGAGGTTTTTTTTCTTACATACCCAGGATGCCTTCTCCAAATCTCTGTTCTCAGGGCATGACACCTTTAATCTGTATTCTGCTACAATAATGCATTATGGGCCAGATTCTCCAGTCTGCTATGGCCACTTTGAACCATTCAATCATAGGGGAACTCTCCGCTGGCATAAAACTAGCAAAGGTGGCATAGCTAGTACCTGACTCCTGTTTCAGCCATCCCCCTCAAATCTTTGGCCTATGGGTCTTGTGTGGGAAGGGGTGAGGAGGTGTTGCAGAGCTCCAATATGTCTATTCCCTGCTAGTGTAGGATCACTTAAGGCCCTTGCACAAGTGATATAAATTAAAGTAGCTCTTCAGCTGTTCTAGCTTATGCCAGGACTAGGTAATTTAGGATCAGGGAGCATCAGCCAGCTCCCTGGAGAATAGAGCCCTATATGTTGAGTTCCTCAGAGATGTATGATTCAGATTCATTATAACGCTCAGAAGTGCTGTGATGAAAGAGGAGCAAGAAATTCACCATGATTTGGGGGTATGGTGGGGTGGTGACACACCCTACAGTTTAGTTGCAATACTTCTTCACTCAGGCCTTCAAATTAAGGTGAAACCCTGCTGTGGTTTTCTCTCCATCTCACAGTCATAATATAAATGGTGACTGCTTTCTATGATGGGGAGGAGAAGACTGTAATGAACCAAGTGCTGGGTAACCTTACCTTAGTTGGTGTTAGCAAAAAGAAAAGGAGTACTTGTGGCACCTTAGAGACTAACCAATTTATTTGAGCATGAGCTTTCGTGAGCTACAGCTCACTTCATCAGATGCATTTGGTGTTGGTGTTGCGAGGCATGTTTTTCCATTTATCTAAATAGGAAATACACCCCCTCAGCTGCTGATTAGATACATACAATGAGATAGAATGCTAATCTGTCACATTTAGAATCAATCAATTAGGAGATTAGGACTATAAATGCATTTAGCATTAGTATAAAGGAGATATTTAAACCATATGCTGCACTTAGAACAGGTTTCAGAGTAGCAGCCACGTTAGTCTGTATCCGCAAAAAGAACAGGAGGACTTGTGGCACCTTAGAGACTAACCAATTTATTGGAGCATAAGCTTTCGTGGGCTACAGCTCACTTCATCGGATGCATAGAATGGAACATATAGTAAGACAGATAGATATACAGATAAATTGGAAGTTACCATACAAACTGTGAGAGGCTAATTAGTTAAGATGAGCTATTATTAGCAGGAGAAAAAAACTTTTGTAGTGATAATCAAGATGGCCCATTTAGACAGTTGACAAGAAGGTGTGAGGATACTTAACTTAAGGAAATTTCAGAGTAGCAGCCCTGTTAGTCTGTATTCAGAAAAAGAAAAGGAGTTCTTTATAATTCTTGACGTCTGATTTGTGTCCATTTATTCTTTTACATAGAGACTGTCCGGTTTGACCAATGTACATGGTAGAGGGCATTGCTGGCACATGATGGCATATATCACCTTGGTAGATGTGCAGGTGAACGAGCCTCTGATCATGTGGCTGATGTTATTAGGCCCTGTGATGGTGTCCCCTGAATAGATATGTGGGCACAGTTGGCAATGGGCTTTGTTGCAAGGATAGGTTCCTGGGTTAGTGGTTCTGTTGCGTCAAGAATTATAACATTCAAAAACCAGTCGGAGAACACTTCAATCTCTTTGGTCACTCAATTACAGACCTAAAAGTTGCAATTCTTCAACAAAAAAACTTCAAAAACAGACTCCAGTGAGAGACTGCTGAATTGGAATTAATTTGCAAACTGGATACAATTAATTTAGGCTTGAATAGAGACTGGGAGTGGTTGAGTCATTACACAAAGTAAAACTATTTCCCCTTGTTTATTCCCCCCCCCCTCGCCCCCACTGTTCCTCAGACGTTCTTGTCAACTGCTGGAAATGGCCCTCCTTGATTATCATGACAAAAAGTTTCCCACCCCCCACCCCTGCTGGTAATAGCTCACCTTAAAGTGATAACTCTCGTTACAGTGTGTATGGTAACACCCATTGTTTCATGTTTTCTATGTATATAAATCTCCCCACTGTATTTTCCACAGTATGCATCCAATGAAGTGAGCTGTAGCTCATGAAAGCTTATGCTCAAAATAAATTTTTTAGTCTCTAAGGTGCCACAAGTACTCCTGTTCTTTTTGCGGATACAGACTAACAGGGCTGCTACTCTGAAACCTGTCATGCTGCACTTAGTGATTATCATGTTAAGCGATACTGTGTGCAGATCACACTATAGATGGGCTATTGTAATCAGATCACTACTTAGTTTGTGGTATTACTAATTAGGCTGTTTCACCTTTGGGCCCCATTGCATTCAACTAAATGGAGAATGAAATGAAATGTCAAGGTCACAATGACATAAATAGTGTGTGTTGGATTTTAAAATGTATGATGTATCTGAGAATGTGTTAATCTGTTTCAAACGTGCTGAAAAGCTCTTGCAGAGTCACAAATGAATTAGCCCTTTAATGAGATACTCTGATGACCCCATAAACTCTCTGATGACCCCATAAACTTTCTGCTGGCAGATATCAATTAGGGCAATGCTAATTGTTCACTAATGGTCAAATTCTGCTCACCTGGCACATTTATCTCAGTGACTAAAGTGGTCCTCTATCAAACCCAGCAAAGGTCCTTCAGTTTCATACTCTGTCTCAGACTGGTTTTAGAGAAGCCAATCCCCCAAAACTCCAGTGGAAGTCAATGGCAGGTGCTTAGCAACTCTGAAAATCAGCCTCTATGGCCCAGATCCTCAAAAGTATTTAGGTGCCTAACTTCCACTGGAGTCAATGGGATTTAGGCACTTTGAGGATCTAGGCCTAGACAATTAGATAGAAGGGATGTCACAGGGCAAGGGCTAAACACAGTTACATTCGGTCAAGGATCTGCAATGGGTATAAATGATAGTGTGCTTAAGTGTTTAAACCTTTCAGTCACTGGTGCTGTTACCTTAAAAATTCCCAGCATGTCACAGTCTATCCCTTTAAAAACTGACCTTGAAACTGCTGTAAAGCAAAAACTCCTTGGCATCTCGACGAGAGTACCTGGGGAATAAACATACGGCTATTCCTGGGGCTTGCTTAGAAGGTTAGAGGGTGTGTCAAGGAAGGAAGCTGGGTGGGAATCCCACAATGTAGTGTGAGGAACTGGAATTGCCTGGGTGGGGTAGGCAGCAGGATGTAAGATGGAGCTCTAGGGCTAAACTCTGCTGGATTTAAGCTATGCGACTCCATTGACTTCAGTGGAGCTGTGCTCACTTCCAGTACGTTTGGGAGTGGGTGCCCAATGGGGCTATGATAAAAAGCAAGGGAAAGTAGGTCAATGTGTAACAGTCCCTGTACTGAGAGGTGTGACTGGTGGCTCTGCAAAGCTAGCAGAGCATCCCCAGCCTATTCCCCTCTCAAGCCCTGATCAAAAAGTCCAACAAAGTCCATGGAAAAATTCCCAGTGACTTCATTGGGCTTTGGTGCAGGCTCTTAGACAGGGAGGGAAATGATGTAAAAGTGGATCTGGTCTTCATTACGTCTCCTCCCCTCAGTGGTGAGAGAGAGGTTGGGAACCTCCTTGGGTGGAGAAGACGCTCTCCCACCACTTGGCAGAAGCAGGCAATTTTATTTTGATTTTTAGGGGCTCCTTCTGCAGCCACAAGAATTGTGGGTGCCTAATCTGCCATGACTATAGACTTGAGAGGCGAGAGCTGCTGTCTGAAACCAAAAGCACTGAGAGGTCCGACTGTGGGCAAGGCTAAAAATGTGATGGCTGCTTTCAAGGACTGGTGCAAACCTATTTATCCCAAAGGTTTCAGCAGCATCCTCAAACATGGAGCTGGATGGGGCTCTGGATTCATTTATTCAGCTGCCTTTTTCTTTTGTGCGTCTATCAGCTTCTCCAGGGCCATCCCAGAAACCAGACCCACAAACAATTATCATCAAAAATGCCACACAGTGTTCAGAGGAAAACAAAGCTCCTGAAAGAGCAGCCCATCCCCACAACAGGCTCCTGTAATAATAATAATGGGGTATTTATCATTTATATTACTGTAGTACCTAGCGGCCTGAGTCAGCATCAGATCCCCATTTCAGTAAGTCCTATACACGCAGGCACATGTAGTAAAGAGACTGTCCTTGCCCTTAAGAGCTTACAAACCCAGCTATCCTCTAATCTGAGATTAATTCAAAATGTGCTCCAGTTCCACCATAAACTAGGTAGCTCGATGCAGGAATCCCTAGGTGAAATTCTACCGCCTTTGTTAGGCAGGAGGTCAGACTAGATCAGTGGTTCTCAACCCGTGGGCTGCATGTGGCCCAATTAGCACACAGCTGCGGCCCAGGGCAGCAGGGTCCAGGGCTTCGACTGCTACACGGCGGGGTCTGGAGTTGGGGTCAGGGCTGCCACACAGCCCCGCACAACAGGGTCCTGGGTTGGGGCTCCCGCACAGCAGAGGTTGGGTCGGGGTTGCTGCCTGGCCCCATACAGCAGGGTCCAGCACAACAAAGTCCAGGATTGGGGCAACCACCAGGCCCCACACAGCAGGGGTTGGTGGCAGGGTTGGGTCGGGGCTGCTGCCTGGCCCCACATAGCAGGGTCCAGGGTTGGGGCTGGCGCCTGGCCCTGCAGAACGGGGATTGGGGTTGGAGGCAGGGTCGGGTCAGGGCTGGACCCACACAACGGGGTACAGGGCCCCTGCTGCCTGGCCCCACCAGCAGGGCTCTGCTCCTGGCCCCACTCTGTGGAGGGGTGTCTGGGCTGGGGGCGCTGGGCCTAGTGGTGTGGCGGGGGATGGGAAGGATGTGGGGGGGGTGCTGTGGTTCTCAACCTGCGGCCTAGGTAACATATTGTGGGCTGCATATGCGGCCCACAATGATTAATAGGGTGAGAACCACTGGACTAGATTATCACAGTGGTCTCTTCTGGCTTTGAAATCCATGAATCCCTCCCCCCTCCAGAAAAAGCCTTTGCAAACAGATGAGATTTAACATCTCTAAAGATCACACCATGGAGTTGTGATTTATTTGTATTGTGGTAGCACCTGGAAGCCTCAGTCCCAGGGGTCATTGTGCTGAGCACTGTACAGATGGAACAAAAAGGACCTGGGCCCTGGCAGATCAAAGGGAGAAATGAATTCCAAAGTTGGCAGCCCCTCCCTGAGCATGTGCTGCCCCCAACCATCTCCTACGTAAACCCCGGGGGCTCTTAGCACAGATGCTTCAGATGGTCACAGCAGTGGAGCACCAGGAGAAAGTGATGCCTGTGGAAACATACTGCAGCCGGGGGGAGGAGAAGGCTTGGCTCCTCGGGGTTTGTACAAATGGAGACTAGCATGTGACATGTTCCTGCTTCTCTGCTATAGGAGGTACAGGCTGAATTGCTGTTTCCAGTGGGTGTGGGTCACTGACTGGGTTCCACCAGTGGAAGCTGGCAGAATCTGGGCTAATGAAAATCTGCTGTGAGGGTGGGTGGAGCCAAGGTAAGGCAAGCAGCTGCAATCCTTACTTTGAAGGAGGAGCCGGAGCCAGTTGGTGCAGCCCAGAAGCAGGCTGGGGAAGGGGAATGGCCCTGGAGCCCAGCCCAGCAGATACAGGAGCATATCTTGGGATAGTACATTTAGCATAGAGCTGGGCAGCCTCTGTCTGTGGCCATGTAGGGCTCTTTGGATCCCGGGATGGAAGGCAGCCCTGCCTTCGCTAACAAAACTCATGGGGGGTTTCACTCCCTTCCCTCCCGTGGGGGGAGGAGTGCAGGTAATCCTAGTGAAAGTAACACTAAAATCCAGTCCACCATATGCATTGTTCTAAAGAACATACATGCTTTAACATGTTAATTAACACGTTAACAGCATGACTAAAACATAGTGTAGACAGGACACAAACCCAAGCAGGGGCGTGCACGGGAATAAAAATTTGGCCGCTTTTGAAGGGGCACTTTCTGTGCCCTCCATGGCTGGAGGAGCTGGCTCTCCCCTGCCCCCCACCCCAGGAGCTGCCTCTCCCCACCGGGACCCTGGGGCTGGTGGAACTTGCTCTCCCCTGGCAGCTGGAGGAACTGGATCTTGCCCCAGGGCTGGAGGAGCTGTCATCTCCCACCCCAACCCAGGGCCGGAGGAGCTCACTCTCCACACCCCAGCTCCAGAGGAGTTTTCTGCCTCCATTGATTGGGGAGGGGGCATGCCCCCCTTGTGCATGCCCCTGAACCCAAGGGATAAACCCAACTTAGCAGCAAACAACTGGCCTGGAACAAACCTTCTTGTGGTGTCTGCATAAGTTCTAAAAGTTCTCAAATAGTTCTATGTGCTTGGAGTTTTTCTGGAACACATGAGAGCTGTATACAGGTCCTCGAGCCTTCAGCTTAGATAAAAAGAGAAGGTTAGTCAAGTCTTTCCCTGTATTTTCCCTGTGCAATATTGCAAACACTCAGGCAAAGTAATTTAGTCCTGTAAGGAAACGGCAAGACATTGGCTTTTATCTCAGCTGCAGAACAAGTTCTTGCATCACCAACTGAAATAACTGTAGTTGTCTGCGGTCACTGTAACCAAAAAGAAAAGGAGGACTTGTGGCACCTTAGAGACTAACCAATTTATTTGAGCATGAGCTTTCGTGAGCTACAGCTCACTTCATCAGATGTTTACCGTGGAAACTGCAGCAGACTTTATATACACACAGAAATCATGAAACAATACCTCCTCCCACCCCACTGTCCTGCTGGTAATAGCTTATCCAGCAGGACAGTGGGGTGGGAGGAGGTATTTTTTCATATTCTCTGTGTATAAATAAAGTCTGCTGCAGTTTCCACGGTAAACATCTGATGAAGTGAGCTGTAGCTCACGAAAGCTCATGCTCAAATAAATTGGTTAGTCTCTAAGGTGCCACAAGTCCTCCTTTTCTTTTTGCGAATACAGACTAACACGGCTGTTCCTCTGAAACCTGTAACCAAAAGGATATTCAGCTTTCGCTGATGGGGCTGTTTAAATGTTTGGGGAAGAGAAAGAATGTGAATGTTGTTCCTTGCACTGTGCTGAAATTGTATCTCAGCAAGAAAACACAACTAACGTTCCAGAAGATTGTGGGCCACTAACGATCCAGGCAGCTCGAGAAGCTATGAAATTTGCCAAGAGTCTCAGATGCCCAGTTCTTATTCATTTTCATGGGAATTGCATGTTCAAATCCTGTCAGTGGTATTGAACATCTCAGCCCTGTTTGTTTTACTTCTAAAGGAGAGACTGCTTAGCTCAGGGAGTTGGAGTTAGGTTCCATCTCCCACTGCCATCCTACCTCCTGGGCAGCAGTTCACACTCAAACCAAACTACTGTAGGACTAGCTGAAAATTGTTACCATTAGAAGCCTATTCGGGAGCCTACGTGACGGTCTGCCAATGTATATGTGCCTCACAGAGTAGATGCAGCTTCTTATTATCCTTCATCTCTTCCCTCCTTCTTGTCTGTTTATGGTCTTTTCTTTTAGTGCATGTTTGGTTACCTTTCAAGGAAAGAGAAGAGTAACTTGTTAGCGGGGGGAACAGACAGGTCTGATTATCTGAAGCCTGATCTAATAAGTTGCTTGTAGCCACTTATTTTTATTCATTTGTCTGGTTTGCAAATTAATTCTGAATTCAATTAGAGCTTGAAGCTAGATCTTCAGCTAGTGTAAATGGGCATAATTCAGCTGAAGTCAGTGGGGCTATGCTGATTTGCATCAGCTGAGGATCTGGCCCTGTGATTGTATTGCGTGAGCAATGGTAGAAGTTGCCATGGCTGTGGAATCTCTCTCTGATTAAGACATTATGACATAGTCTGTGAATTCCGCCTCATTCATTGTGGGGGGCCGGGTAGATTTCTCATTCAGCAGCACTGTGGCTAGGAGACTTTCACATTTTCTCATTGGAACTAGATAGGTTTCAAAACATCCTCTGTTGTTTAGTTGTTCCTAGTCTTCTCCCGGTTGTTTCTTCCTAGCAGTTTCCCTAGCCCTATCGTATGTGAAATTCAAGCCTGTTGACAGTGTCTCCTCTCTGGGCTGTTACTAGGATCCGATACATATGCATGTTGGAGCAAAGCACACATTAACAGACATGTAGGCTTAGTCATGAGTTTATTGAAAAAAATCTAAAGCAGGGCAATTAACTGGTACAAAGTTCCAAAAGAGCTGGAGGGCTGGGTATTGGGTACAGACAAGATCTGCATAGACTGCAAACTTGTAAATGCTTTGTGATGCAATCTGAATAACTTCCTTGATCTCTTATTGCCCTGGTAAATCATTTACTGACTAGGCCTTTTTGCAAAATCTGCTAATAATCCCTCTACAAAATAGTTTATAATCAGTTCAGTTCGACGAAGAATGACAAAGCCCCTTACTCCTACCAGGAAGTTAACTGCTCCACTGTGATGCTTGTAAAAATCCCAGTTCGAGCTGTAAAAAAGAAACTTAAGGGATTTGGATGCCCAAAATCCACCGCAAGGGAGAATTTGAAAAGCCCAGCTTCTCTCCCTCCCTCTGTCTCTTGTGTGTAGGGACAGATGTTCCGAAATCAGGACTATTCTGCGGTTGTGTGGGCTGGGGCTGGTGGTAACTAACCATATTTTACATGTGGATCTGAAAGTACAGAGGCAGGGGCAAAGATTTTCAAAAGTGACCAATTATTTTTGGGTGCCCACCTTGAGACTATGTTAAAGAGGCCTTGTTTTCAGAGGATGGGCGTGTAGCACTTGCTGAGAATCGGGCTCCTTCATGACACGTTGGGCACCCAAAACTTGAAACATTTGAAAAATCTTAGCCAAAAGACTTTGAAAGCTGTGTTTGCCGTGAAATGTTGTGTTTATGGAAGGTGTCGGCTTGACAGCCCTGGAGACCTCCCAGAAGAAGAGCTGTGGCAGCAACCTAGGCTCCCCCAAACTACCCACCAATGTGCCTCTCCTTGAGCCTCAAGCCACTATCCTGCCTCAGGTAAGAGGCCTTTGAAGGGAGAGGTAACTCAGTCTCCATGCACTCTGTGCAACCCATGGTCTCTGATATTGCCAACAAGGCTGCGGGTAAGTGTTTGTTTTGTGAACACTTCTCCACTGGAAGGAGACCAGCAGTTCACTTTCCACAGGACACCTCTCTTAGCTACTGACTATGGCAGGCTTTGAACTGGCAGCCTACAGGTGCAAGCCTTTCTAATCCATAACCACACAGAGAGACAAGAATGGTGGGGTTACGGTAAACGTAAAGCAAAGTGCCTGTTGGATGGGAGTGCACTTAAGCTGTAAGCAACTCCAGAGAAGTTTGCGTTGTGCTGTTCAGCATGGAGGTCAGTGAACTTGCAATCTCTGAACCAGAGCTCCTCCTCCTCTTCCCTTTACTCAGGAGACAGAGTTCTTCTTGGTCAGCCTCTTTCCCACACAGTTGGCCCTTTCCTGCCATCAAGTAAGTGCCTTGGGCTTTTGTTGGTCACACCTGCAGAAGCAACTTAGGTACTGCAGTGACAGACACTAACAAAAACCCCATCGTTACTAAACGAGGATTAAAGACAGGCCTGCCCTGTCTGACAAGATAATTCAGGAAGTCGCGATAAAACTACTCTTCCACTTCTCTCCTGTTCATTTTGACTTAGCTGAAATTTGTAACTGAAAGGGTCTGTGCCCCTTGCAACATCTTGAAGAAACATTGTTTAAGTCACTCACTTTAATCTACTATGGTCTACTATGCAGCTAGCTAATGTTGTTTGTATTGGTGTGGTGCCCTACGACCCCATCAGCGTCAGTTCCCATTGTACCAGGCATTGTGCAAACACCTAGGAAGGTGCAGTCTCTGCTCTGAACAGCTTACAGTCCAATTTAAACTATAAAAGTATCTCTCTCCCAGCCCCTCAAATAAAGAGTAAAAGGGCAGGTGGCAAAGGTAGAGTAGGAAGCCCTTCCCTTTAATTTGTGGCCTTCCTAGATACAGTAATATGTGCTGTCACCACATCACCTGAGGCTGTAACCTTGCCAGAAGTCACAAGCCAATCATTGTCAGGAATCCACCTTACATTTCCCTCCTTCCCCCCACCCTCATGGCATCTTTAATCATAACATTCTTATAAAAGATTTTGGTTGCACATCCATTCATCCCCCCCAATACATGTCATGGGCCAGTATACGTGCATTATTTACAGATCTACTATGCATTTCAAAGCTCTTCATTTTGCAGATCTCTGGATCTTTTGTCTTCTCTGTACTACTTGCAGTACAACACCTACCTTCCTTTAGACTCTTGCCAGGTCTGACTAATTCTACCTCTGAATCACACGTCCTGTTCTAAGACTTAAACATGTTCAGTTACTTAGACTGCCAACTAAGTCAAGGTTATGAAGTCAAGAAAGAAAAAGGTGCACACAGATGCATTTGGCTCTCATGCTTGCTGTCTTGATCCTTGGCTATTTTGGGTTACCAAAGTATTCTAGGCCTTTATCCCATATATTTTTCACAAACAGTTCTTGGGTGGAAAACTTGCATATTTCACCCACAGAGAAAATGAAGTCTGGGAGTAGATGTTTCAGATATTTGCCAAGGCTGGGTATGTCATTGCATTTGCTTTCAGGCCACTGGGAGAACTACGCACTTGTTTTCAAGAATTAATTTCTCCCTTCGCACAAATGAAGTAAAAAAAGAAAAAAAATCTCCAGGAGCGGAAATGTCTGGAATTCTCTCCACGTGTCCATTATAGGATCTGGATGTTGGTGGCTCAGCAGGTGCACAATCTAGGGAAATGCGCATAGACCGGGTACTCCATTCATACAGCACCCATGGATCTGCAGAGAATATGGCTCCAGCCTCACAGATCTTGGGACAAACCTTACAGCCCTTGCTTCCAAGTCTGTAGTTGTGCAGTTACCAGACCACCTCTCAAAAGATGGCAGGGGCCAGAACCTCTGCTGGTGCAAATTAACCTCTCTCTGTTGAAGCTAATAGAGCAATCCCATCTGAGGATTGGGATGTTTACTGCTGTTCTGAGCTGCACTATGTAACCAATACAGTCACCATCACAGAACATCTCTAAGATGGAACATCTCAGATGGCTAACAGCTCACAGGAACAGCACATAAGAGTTTAAGACATGAACCAAATCCAGTTAAAACTTCATAGGAGATGTTTGCCGTCTTTCTGGTTGTTGGTGGGTTTACACTTCAGCCATCTCTGCAGCCACATCTGGTGGAACTGAGGCCAGCTGAGATGGGGCCCTGAGCAGTAATTCTGAGACCCATTCGATCATGCCCTTCCATAACAGGTTGGAACACACCGGCAGCCAGAAGGGCAGCTGAGTTCTTTCTCTGAAATCATCGCCAAATGCTTCTCAGTGAACTGGCTGACAGAAGGCACCCTTCTACCCTAGGGCGGCTCATGTCACCTTGGCAACATACCCATGTTCCACCTGTCCCTGGAGCCAAAGATCTAGGATTGTACCCACCGCTGGTTCGTCCTGCACAGTGACCTGTACTGCTGCTAAGTCTGGGTGGTTGTCCTTTTTTAATGGTGCTGCTGCAGTTTATACTAATTTCTGAATCCTTTCCATTATAGTAATGTGAGATTGCATGATATGCAATGGTCTTTCTTTTTAAAAGGTTACCAATTCATACCTTGACATTCAGTAAGAGGCAATCATGGTACCCTGCTGCAATTGCAATCCGTGGGTTTGAGGCAAATAGATCCTGTCAGACTAACTTGATATTTTTTGTGTGTTTAAAAGTTTGATTGTTAAAGGTAATTGTGTTGATGTAATATACTTCTGCAAGGCGTTTGACTTGGTGCTATGTGATGTTTTGATTGAAAAACAAGAATTATATAAAATAGATTAAAAACTGGCTAACTGATGGGTCTCAGAATGTAATTATAAACATGGAATTGTCACTGAGTGGGGTTTGTTTCCAGTGGGGTTCCACAGGGGCTGGTTCTTGGCTCTGTGCTATTTAACATCTTTGTCAATGACTTGTAACAAAACAAATAATCACCGATAAAGTCTGCAAATGATACAAAAATTGGGGGAGTAGTAAATAATTAAGAGGACAAGTCACTGATTCAGAGTGATCTAGCAAAGACTGTGTGTTTAATATCACTAAATGTATACATTTGGGAACAAAGAAAGTACTTATAGGATGGGGGAACACTATCTTAGGAAGCAGTGACTCTGAAAAAGATTGAGGGTCATGGTGGATAATCAACTGAACATGAGCTCCCAGTGTGATGCTGTGGCCAAAAGAGCTAATGTGATTCTGGGATGCATAAATAGAGGAGACTTGGGTAGGAGTAGAGAGGTTATTTTACCTCTGTTTGCACTGATGTGACCACTGCTGGAATATTGTGTCCAGTTCTGGTGCCCACAATTCAAGAAGGATGTTGATAAATTGGAGAGGGTTCAGAGGAGAGCAAGGAGAATAATTAAAGGATTAAAAATCATGTCTTATGGTGATAGATTGAGGTCCTTGAGTCTATGTAGCTTAATTAAGAGAAAGTTAAGGGGTGACTTGAACCCAGTCTGTAAGTACCTACACGGGGAACAAATATTTAATAATGGGCGCGTCAGCCTAGCAGAGAAAGTTATAACACGACCAGAAGTTGAAGCTAGACAAATTCAGACTAGAAATAAGGGGTAAAATTTTTAACAATGCGAATAATTTAATCCTTGGAACAATTTACCAAGAGTCGTGTTGGAGTCTCCTTCTCTGACCATATTTAAATCAAGGTTGAATGTTTTTCTAAAAGATCGGTTCTAGGAATTGTTTTGGGGAAGTTCTCTGGCCTCTGCTATACAGGAAGTGAGACTAGATGATCACAGTGGTCCCTTCTGGCCTTAGAATCTGTGACTCCAGGTGCCTGAGCTACAAGTCCACTGGTATAAAAGAGACAAGTTGGCTGGGCAGGCATTTACCTTTGGAGCCCCACGTCTTTGTAGCTCACTTCACCACTTGGTTCATAGCAGCCTAAATTTGTAAACTGCCAGGGCTCATCTCGTCTCACTGGTCCCCAGGGAATAGGACGAGGGATGAGATTGGGATGCTGCTGGGGTTTTTATTATTCACTGTGTGTTATATCAGTGATGTTGCTGGGGTAGTACCCTCAGCGAGTCAGTGGCCTGAGTGTGTTATGTATGAATTGGACTTTGGGGGTGTCCACAGCTGGGGACGGGAGCTCATTTTTATGGAGTTGTGATGAATCTCCATAAATAACCAACAATTCTGCCACCTTACTTCCACTGAGCACTACCGTGCTCCGTCAACAGTGCCTTTGAAACTACTTAACGTGAACTGGGCACTAGTTAGGCCAAGATTTCCAATAGCGCCTCAATTTTCTGGGTACCCAACTTGAGACACTTTAAAGGTGCCTGATTTTATTTATTTTCAGGAGGCGGGTGCTCAGGACTGTGTGAAAATCTGCTTCTCTAAGACATCGTGTTGGACACCCCAAAATCACTGGCTGCTTTGAAAATCGTGGCCTCAATAATCTTCTCACTTTATAAAGGTTTAAAGCGTTGCCTCTGTTTTACCAAGGAATGTTATCAAGCTGAAATAGGTGAATACGGAGATAAGTATAAATCACAAAATCCAGACCCAGACCTGAATCAGGATTTCAAAAAAAAGCCTCTCTCCAAGTTCCGGGTGATTGAGTAATTTATTTTGGTTCAGGTCTGTATCATCTCTGGTAAAAAGGAAGTTGTTACAGAGTATGCACACCCTGTATTGGGATACATCTAGATTTTTCTTTCTGCTGCTCAACCCTTTGTTTCCTAGAGCTACATAGTAGTTGAGGCAGGCATGAATACAGACTACTGCCTATTGGGACTTGACACTATTCCTGTCAAACTTGCTTTGATCAGAATAAAACTTGCTGGTGTGAATTGTTTTACAAATTTTGCTTTCGTTGGGAGGTGTCTTGCCGTTAACCCTTCCTTCTGAGCAGAAACAAGCTACATCCTAGGAACTAGATCCTGCCCCCCACCCCTCCCCCTTACTCAGAGTACTAATTTAGGCTTTGAGTAATCCCATTGAAATAAATGAGGCTATAGAATCAGTAAGGTCCTGCACAACATGAGTAAAAGTGGCAGCATCAGACAGCTTATGTTTGTTATGTTAGTGCACAGCAAATTGCAGTGAGATGGTTTCTTTCATTTAACGAAATCAGAGTAATCACTGAACCAAAGTTATCCTTGGTGTAAGTGGCACAACTCATGGACTTCATGGAAAAAGCTTGTAATGAACCCAATTCAACTTTCGGATGCAGCTGCAGACTTATACAATACTTGGAAGTTTTGCTTTGCAGGGATTCATGTGAACACTTCCTTCTGCGATGATTCCCTTGTGCTCCTGCACCAGTGTTTTCCTTTGAATTCTCAGTTTGAACAAGCCGGGCTCTCAAAGGAAAACTCCCAAATTTCTCTGGCTTTGAGAGTCAAAATGACACGTTCTGCGTGGTTGTGGTCTGAAACCATTAATCTGCCCCAGGACACTCAAAAGGGTTCATGAACCCATACAAACTCTCTGATGAATATGGTCTGTTTTGTATTTGAAACAGAACTGACATGGTTCCAGGTTTTATCTGGTTTTGGCTATGAACATTCCTCATAGCTATAATTATGACTTGTCAAGCCAAATTCTGCTCTTGCATTGATGTAAACATCAAGTACCTCCATGAACTTCAGTGGAGTTACTTTAGGTTTCCACCAGTGTAACTGAGAGCGAAGTTTGGCCGGCACTCCTTTTTTTGTTTTGTGCATTTTTAATGCAATCTTCAATGTTCCACAGATATCAGCATATAACAACATTACAACATAAATGCAAATGGCACTTCTGTTTGTACTGCATACAGATCATGGAAGCATAACTTTTTAAAAGTCAAGCTGATGGAATATGAAACAGAATTTTAAAGGTCCCTCCAGGGTAATAAGAAATCGTGTAACAGTTATGTAATATACTGAGTCAAAACATTGATCAGTAAGCTGGAGTGTCACTTACCAAAAGAAGTGCAAGTATTGTTCATCATAAACGTCACATTTGTTTTTAGGTCCAATTCTGTGAGCTGCTGAACACCTCCTGTGAAATCTCTCACTGAGGTTAAAAGAAAAGGAGGACTTGTGGCACCGTAGAGACTAATCAATTTATTTGAGCATAAGCTTTCGTGAGCTACAGCTCACTTCATTGGATGCATACTGTGGAAAGTGTAGAAGATCTTTTTATACACACAAAGCATGAAAAAATACCTCCCCCTACCCCACTCTCCTGCTGGTAATAGCTTATCTAAAGTGATCACTCTCCTTACAATGTGTATGATAATCAAGTTGGGCCATTTCCAGCACAAATCCAGGTTTTCTCACCCTCCGCCCCCCCCCCCCCAAACTCACTCTCCTGCTGGTAATAGCCCATCCAAAGTGACCACTCTCTTTACACTTTGGATGAGCTATTACCAGCAGGAGAGTGAGTTTGGGGGGGGGCGGGGGAGGGTGAGAAAACCTGGATTTGTGCTGGAAATGGCCCAACTTGATTATCATACACATTGTAAGGAAATCAAGTTGGGCCATTTCCAGCACAAATCCAGGTTTTCTCACCCTCCGCCCCCCCCCCCCCAAACTCACTCTCCTGCTGGTAATAGCTCATCCAAAGTGTAAAGAGAGTGGTCACTTTGGATGGGCTATTACCAGCAGGAGAGTGAGTTTGGGGGGGGGGGGCGGAGGGTGAGAAAACCTGGATTTGTGCTGGAAATGGCCCAACTTGATTATCATACACATTGTAAGGAAATCAAGTTGGGCCATTTCCAGCACAAATCCAGGTTTTCTCACCCTCCGCCCCCCCCCCCCAAACTCACTCTCCTGCTGGTAATAGCTCATCCAAAGTGTAAAGAGAGTGGTCACTTTGGATGGGCTATTACCAGCAGGAGAGTGAGTTTGGGGGGGGGGGCGGAGGGTGAGAAAACCTGGATTTGTGCTGGAAATGGCCCAACTTGATTATCATACACATTGTAAGGAGAGTGGTCACTTTGGATAAGCTATTACCAGCAGGAGAGTGGGGTGGGAGGAGGTATCGTTTCATGGTCTCTGTGTATATAATGTCTTCTGCAGTTTCCACAGTATGCATCCGATGAAGTGAGCTGTAGCTCACGAAAGCTTATGCTCAGATAAATTGGTTAGTCTCTAAGGTGCCACAAGTACTCCTTTTCTTTTTGCGAAGACAGACTAACACGGCTGTTACTCTGAAACCTGATCACTGAGGTTGGTGGGAGTTGAGGACACTCAGCTCTGTGCAGGATTCAGTCCCAATTAATCTGCCTGCAACTAGGGGACACAGTGAGCGACAATGTACTGAGGTCAAAACATATAGGGCCAGATTATTAACTGGTGTAAATCAGTAGAGTTCCACCGAAGTCAATGCCAATTTACACCAGCAGGGAAACTGGCCTGTAAAATCTAGGGAGTAAAAACTCCTCTGTACAGGTAAAATTCACACCTATGCAGATCATGCACAGAGTATCGTGTGCACTGCTTAGGCTCTGAAAATAGGACTTACGTGGGATTCCAACAGGTGTTGAATCTCTGCAGAGGGCGGAATTTCTTGCTAAAAGTAACAAATGGCTCCCATATTAAGGTAAATTTCCCCCTTTTCCCCTCCAGTTAAATGGATGGCCTTGGCCTGAGGGAAAGCTCCTTCTAAGTCTGTCAGAACATGGCAAGCTGCTGGGGTGTGATTGCACTAGACTGATGACTCACTGCCATTAGAAGAGAAACACACAGACATTTTAAAACGTACTTATTTAGAGATATAAAAGAAAAAAGGATTCAGAACAGATAGGCTCTGGCTGGCCATTAATAATGCTTAGTTTTTACATAGTGCTTTTCATCTCTGGATTGCAAAGATGGGTGAGTGTTAATATCTGGGGTGTTGTTTTCTATGGGGCAGAGAGGTAGTTGTCCCCCTCCCCTGACTTTTCATAGTGCCTCACCAGCCAGTGCTGTGACACCTGCCTTGGGCTGCTGTGGCGTGGGCCACGCCAGGGCTCCTAATCACCTGGTTATCAGCACGGCCCCCAACCCCCACAGCGGCCAGACAGGAAGCAGCAGTCTGAGCTGAGTGCGGAGCGAGCCAGGCCCCAATCCCTGACCAGGCTGGCCATCAGTGAGACACCCGCACAGGCCACTGGACCCCCTACACGTGGTATAGGACCAGCACACCACCTCCCCCCCGCCTTTCTGGCATGGGACCAGCCCACTAACCCCACGGCCTCACCGGGAAGGCAGAAGTGGGGATGCTGACACAACTTTCCAGACCGCTCTGAATTTTTCTGCCCCTGATTAATAGCCCCATTTCACAGATGAGGAACCTGAAGCACCTGACCTGAGATCATAAAGCAAGCCAATACCCGGTCTGGGAACAGAGCACAGGTCTCCTTCTTCCAGTCCACTGGACGGTGTGCTGAGAATCCCAGAAATGTTAATTGCCATCGCCATCCAGTAGGAATTAAAGGCCCAATTGCTAAGGTGTGGAGCATCCTCAGCAGCTCCATTAACTTCAGCTGGTGTTGAGGGCACTAATTAGAAAGTTTGGCCTGTAGAAGGAGGACAGGCCCAAACTGTGAATCGGGAGCCATCATGAGTCTTGCATTTCTAACAACCTCTTTTCTCTGCTTTAGTTGCTCATCCCTTACTTCCCTTTTCTCCTTCCTGGCCAGGCAGTCAGCAGGTTGAGACAACTGAAATGTATGAATAATTAACTGTTACTTCACACTTGGCACCTTGTCTTTTAGGCTACCAGTTATTATGCAATCCTACGTATAGAAAGTTTGGGACACTGAATCTGGGCTTTACTTAGCTTTAATTTATCAGGATTTGATGTATCCACCTGATGGCTTTTGAACATGCCATAAAATGGAGTTAATTTGGACATGCTTGCTAAAATCTTCTAATGATTTCAAAGAGGTAGAGCTGGTCAGGAACTTTCTGTCAATATTTTTTCAATGCAAAATGCAATTTCCACAGGAGTTGCTGCAGTGCCTCATAGGACTTGTAGTCTGAGTGCATCATGTCCCCATTCTCCTCTAAGGGCTGGGCTTTGCAGTCAAACTACTTCTCCCATGGTGCACCACTGCCACAGCAATCCCATGAAGCTCCATGGTGGCTCAACCAAAGGTGAGATTGCAGTGCTTCATGGGAAAATGTAGTCCAGCCAGGAAGCAAAACCCATTGGCTGCATCATGTCCCCATTATCAAACTATAACTCCCATGAGGCTCTGCAGCATCTCAGGCAGACACAGTTCAATGTCGAATTCACTGGAAATGAAATACTTAAATTTTGGGATGTCAAAACTTTTATTTTCTAAATCAAAAATTTTCAGAGCTTCCTGTTTCTTGAAAAATGTAATTTGTGAAAAAATTTCTTCCCAGTTTGGGATTAAAACAAAGGTCTATGGAGGGGATGGTACGATGAGACTGTCTACAATGGCATGTAGCTGATCTGTGACTGCTAGCAGCAAATATCTCCAATGGCCACTGATGGGACACTAGGTGGGGAGGGCTCTGAGTTATTACAGAGAATTCTTTCCCAGGTGTCTGGCTGGCGGGTCTTGCCCACGTGCTCAGGGTCTAACTGATCTCCATATTTGGGGTCTGGAAGTAATTTCCCCCTGGGTCAGATTGGCAGAGACCCTGGTGGGTCTTTTTGGTTTTTTGCCTTCCTCTGCAGCATGGGACATGGGTTACTTGCAGGTTTAAACCAGTGTAAATGGTGGATTCTATGTAACTTGAAGTCTTTTTAAGACATGATTTGAGGATTTCAGTAACTCAGCCAGAGGTTAGGCGTCTGTTTCAGGAGTGGGTGGGTGAGGTTGTGGAGCCTGTGATGTGCAGGAAGTCAAACTAGATCAAAGGTGGGCAAACTATGGCCTGGGGGCCACGTCCGGCCCTCCAGATGTTTTAATCTGGTCCTCGACCTCCTGCCGGGAAGCGGGGTCTGGGGCTTTCCCTGCTCTGGCGCTCCAACCGGGGAGCGAGGTCGGGGTCTCTCCCCATTCCGCATGGCTCCCGGAAGCTGCAGCACGTCCCCACTCCAGCTCCTATGCTTAAGGGCAGCCAGGGGGCTCCGCATGCTGCCCCCACCCCAAGTGCTGTCCCCGCAGCACCCATTGGTCGGAAACAGCAGCCAATGAGAGCTGCAAGGGCAGCGCCTGCACAGAGGGCAGCATGCAGCGCCACCTGGCCGTGCCTCCGCATAGGAGCCAGAGAGCGGACATGCCACTGTTTCTGGGAGCTGCTTGAGGTAAGCACCATGGACCCTGCCCCCCTGCCCTCCTCCCGTGCCGAACCCCCCTGATCCCCCTCCCGCCCTCCAAACCCTTGGTTCGAGCCTGGAGCATCCTCCTGCACCCCCAACTCCTCATCCCCAGCCCCACCCCAGAGCCCAAACCCCCAGCTGGAGCCCTCATGCCCTCCTGCTCCCCAACCCCCAATTTCGTGAGCATTCCTGGCCTGCCATACAATTCCCATACCCAGATGTGGCCCTTGGGCCAAAAAGTTTGCCCACCCCTGGACTAGATGATCATTATGGTCCCTTCTGACCGTAAAGTCTGAGTCTGTGAGTTGATGTATTGGAATTTATCACAGGATGGAAATTCTCATGTCCAGCCTGCTCTAGCCAGAGTGAATTGCAGTGCCAGATCCAGCAGTATTGTGTATTTTGCCTTACAGCACTGGAGTAGAAAACCTCACAATGTCATATCGAACATTTAGGGCTAGATTGTAACTTTACGGTCTGGTCTAGGCAAAGGGTGATATGTCGCTGCACTGCCACAGGATCAGATTGGGGAGTGAATTGGGATTCTGAGTCACAAGTCCTGCCCTGCTCCCTGTTTGCCCTGGGGTGGAGAGTAAATTACTTTCCCCTTTTCAATGGAGCAGCTTAATTGCCCCATGTGCCCAACCAGTGTGTCAGGCTGGTGAGCGGTAGGGTGGAGCCAGGACTGCTTCTGCTTACCCCCACTTTCCTTCAGAGGGACATACTAGGCAAATATCATCATCATCATCATCATCATCATCTGCTTTGGCCATTCCAAAGTCATAGGGCTAAGCAGGAGAGCAGGTTGCAGGCAGGGATTCACTCCCACGTGTGGCTGAGTGAGGTGTGTGCTAATACGGCCCTGAACATAGGCTTATCAGTGGATGTCAATAGCAATAAATGGGTGGAACAGTAACAAAAGGATGGTCTTCTGATTGCCTTGCACAGCATGCCTCACTCACTGCTCCTAATCAAGAACGGTGAAAAGCTTCAGGAAATGATTGCTGAGCCTTCTGGGAAATATTGCATTTATGTTTGTTGGTCATTATGGCAAAGTACTATGCTGTTGGGTGTGGAAAAAGAAAGAGCCAAGATAAGGCAATATTCAGGCTTTAGTCCTTCCTTCACATGTACTGTCCTCTCTCGGCAAGCACTTCCTGAAAATAGAGTTCTCCAAGTTCCTAGACGTTCCCCTATGTATAATCATACCATAATGCCCCCTGTTGGGAAGCTTTTTGTCATGACACGTGTCTCACTAGTTGTTCAGAGCCAGATTCTCTTCCCACAGCAGGGTCAATCAAGAGCATCTCCACTGAAATCAATCAAGTGACCCCGCTCTCAGTGGGAGGAGGATCTGGCTGTTCCTGTCTGCCATGTTGTGTAGATGTGTTGGCCATGCGCTTTTACAATCTGTTGGGGAAACTCTAGTGTGGTATGATCTCTGGCTACCCTGTACAACAAGCTGTAAGAGGCTGGGAGCTCGAGAGAGGTACAAAGGGAACAGCCTTCCACTCCATAGGACTTCCTCCCAGCCTTGGCAGCAGATAAAAGAGGAAGCTACATGTCTGTCCTCTTGGCTGAAGGCAAGACGTTACTTTGCAATTGCACTTGGGAGGCACTGTGGAAAAATGCCAAGCCTGGCAAAACAGGGGGCCCATCGGTCTTTTCACAGTGTAGGCAGCAGAGCAGGAAAACTCTGGTTGGAGCCTAAAGGAAAAGGATAATTCTACAAAAAGAACAGGAGTACTTATGGCACCTTAGAGACTAACAAATTTATTAGAGCATACATACAGAGAAGGTGGAAGTTGCCATACAAACTGTAAGAAGCTAATTAATTAAGATGAGCTATTATCAGCAGGAGAAAAAAACTTTTGTAGTGATAATCAAGATGGCCCATATAGACAGTTGACAAGAAGGTGTGAGGATACTTAACATGGGAAAATAGATTCAATATGTGTAATGACCCAGCCACTTTTCAAACCCAAGTTAATGGTATTTAGTTTGCATATTAATTCAAGCTCAGCAGTTTCTCATTGGAGTCTGTTTTTGAAGCTTTTCTGTTGCAAAATTGCCACCCTTAAATCTTTTACTGAGTAGCCAGAGAGGTTGAAGTGTTCTCCTACTGGTTTTTGAATGTTATGATTCCTGATGTCAGATTTGTGTCCATTTATTCTTTTGTGTAGAGACTGTCCGGTTTGGCCAATGTACATGGCAGAGGGGCATTGCTGGCAGATGATGGCATATATCACACTGGTAAATGTGCAGGTGAACGAGCCTCTGATAGTGTGGCTGATGTTATTAGGTCCTATGATGGTGTCACTTGAATAAATATAAAAGGAGTACTTGTGGCACCTTAGAGACTAACCAATTTATTTGAGCATGAGCTCAAATAAATTGGTTAGTCTCTAAGGTGCCACAAGTACTCCTTTTCTTTTTGCGAATACAGACTAACACGGCTGTTATATGGACAGAGTTAGCATTAGGCTTTGGCCAAACCGGACAGTCTCTACACAAAAGAATAAATGGACACAAATCTGACATCAGGAATTATAACATTCAAAAACCGGTAGGAGAACACTTCAACCTCTCTGGCCACTCAGTAAAAGATTTAAGGGTGGCAATTTTGCAACAGAAAAGCTTCAAAAACAGACTCCAATGAGAAACTGCTGAGCTTGAATTAGTATGCAAACTAGGTACCATTAACTTGGGTTTGAATAGAGACTGGGAGTGGCTGGGTCATTACACATATCAAATCTATTTCCCTAAGTTAAGTATCTTCACACCTTTTTGTCAACTGTCTAAATGCGCCATCTTGATTATCACTACAAAAGTTTTTTTCTACTGCTGATAATAGCTCATCTTAATTAATTAGCTTGAATTGAGCTGTAGCTCATGAAAGCTTATGCTCAAATAAATTGGTTAGCCTCTAAGGTGCCACAAGTATTCCTTTCCTTTTGCGAATACAGACTAACATGGCTGTTACTCTGAAACCTCTCCTTACAATGTGTATGATAATCAAGGTGGGCCATTTCCAACACAAATCCAGGTTTTCTCACCCCTCCCCACACACAAACTCACTCTCCTGCTGGTAATAGCTTATCCAAAGTGACCACTCTCCTTACAATGTGTATGATAATCAAGGTGGGCCATTTCCAACACAAATCCAGGTTTTCTCACCCCTCCCCACACACAAACTCACTCTCCTGCTGGTAATAGCTTATCCAAAGTGACCACTCTCCTTACATTGTGTATGAAAATCAAGGTGGGCCATTTCCAGCACAAATCCAGGGTTTAACAAGAACGTCTGGGGGAGGGGGGTAGGAAAAAACAAGGGGAAATAGGCTACCTTGCATAATGACTAAGCCACTCCCAGTCTCTATTCAAGCCTAAGTTAATTGTATCCAATTTGCAAATGAATTCCAATTCAGCAGTTTCTCGCTGGAGTCTGGATTTGAAGTTTTTTTGTTGTAAAATAGCGACTTTCATGTCTGTAATCGCATGACCAGAGAGATTGAAGTGTTCTCCAACTGGTTTATGAATGTTATAATTCTTGACATCTGATTTCTGTCCATTTACTCTTTTACGTAGAGACTGTCCAGTTTGACCAATGTACATGGCAGAGGGGCATTGCTGGCACATGATGGCATATATCACATTGGTGGATGTGCAGGTGAACGAGTCTTTGATAGTGTGGCTGATGTTATTAGACCTTGTGATGGTGTCCCCTGAATAGATATGTGCCCACTTTAGATAAGCTATTACCAGCAGGAGAGTGGGGTGGGAGGAGGTATTTTTTTCATGCTTTGTGTGTATATAATAAGATCTTCTAAACTTTCCACAGTATGCATCCGATGACGTGAGCTGTAGCTCACGAAAGCTTATGCTCAAATAAATTGGTTAGTCTCTAAGGTGCCACAAGTACCCCTTTTCTTTTTGATAGTTTGTATGGCAACTTCTACCTTCTCTGTATGTGTATATTGTGACAGGGTCAGGCCAGATGGCTATAGGAGAGTAATAGAAGGCAGACATATTAGCCCCAGGCTAAGTAGGTCCCTTTTCCCTGGGTAAAGTAACAGGGAAGGTTCCAGAACAAACAGGAACCTTCTGGAGACAATTAAGACAGGCTGATTAGAACACCTGCAGCCAATCAAGAAGCTGCTAGAATCAATTAAGGCAAGCTAATCAGGGCACCTGGGTTTTAAAAAGGAGCTCACTTCAGTTTGTGGTGTGCGTGTGAGGAGCTGGGAGCAAGAGGCACTAGGAGCTGAGAGTGAGAACGCGGACTGTTGGAGGACTGAGGTGTACAAGCATTATCAGACACCAGGAGGAAGGTCCTATGGTAAGGATAAAGAAGGTGTTGGGAGGAGGCCATGGGGAAGTAGTCCAGGGAGTTGTAGCTGTCGCACAGATGTTCCAGGAGGCACTCTAGACAGCTGCATTCCACAGGGTCCTGGGCTGGAACCTGGAGTAGAGGGTGGGCCCGAGTTCCCCCCAAATCCTCCCAACTCCTGGTCAGACACAGGAGGAGTTGACCGGGACTGTGAATTCAGAAAAGTGGCCAAGGTGAGGGCTGCCATGAAGCTCCAAGGCGAGCAAATCCGCCAATAAGCGCAAGACCCACCAAGGTGGCGCAGGAACTTTGTCACAATATATATCTATATTTATATATATGTTCCATTCTATGCATCTGATGAAGTGGGCCGTAGCCCACGAAAGCTTATGCTCTAATAAATTTGAAGGTGCCACAAGTACTCCTCTTCTTTTTGCAGATACAGACTAACATGGCTGCTACTCTGAAATCGATAATTCTACAGATATTCAGGTCAGGGGTATAGCTGGATGAGGTGGAAGAGTCTGCATTAAACCCAGTACAATATGATGTTGGAATCAATTGTGACATATGGAGCAGCTTTGCTCAGTCTCTGGCACTCATAGATTACATTACCTTGATGTTGTTAAAAAAAAGTCAGGGGGAAGGTTTCCTTGAAATGGATAGTGGTGCGTCCTCTTATGTGCTCCTGGTGGATTTCTGTTTTCTTTCCTTATTTGCAGGAGTGAGGGCAGGCTGGTGAGATCAGATTGGAAACTTTTTGGCACCTAACTCCCATTGAAACCAATGGGAGTTAGGTGCCTGAATACCTTTGTGAATACCACCCTGGAGGTCTAGAACAGTGTAGCCCATGCATGAACATAAGGGAGAATACACCTGTTCCCTTTGGCATGGATACATTTGAGAAAGTCCAGAGAAGAGCAGCAAAAATGATGAAAGGTCAAGAAAACATGACCTATGAGGAAAGATTGAAAAAACTGGATTTGTTTAGTCTGGAGAAGAGAAGACTGAGGGGAGGAGCGGGGGACATGATAACAGTCTTCAAGAATGTAAAAGGTTTTTATAAAGAAGAGCATGATAAGGAGAACAGTTTATCTGCTGAGGTCAGAACAAGAAGCAATGGGCTTAAACTATGGCAGGGAGATTTAGGTTGGACATTAGGAAAAATTTCCTAACTGTAAGAGTAATTAAGCACTAGAACAAATTACTTAGGGAGGTTGTGAAGTCTCCATCATTGGAGGTTTTTAAGAACAGGTGAGAGAAACTCCTGTCTAGATAACACTGAGACCTGCCTCAGTGCAGGGGACTGGACTAGAATGACCCATAGAGGTCCCTTCCAGTCCTAAATTTCTCTGATTCTATGTTTTAAAGGGGCTAGAGAGATCTGAATCAGGTTTAAATTTGACTTTTAACAATCTATGCTGACCACAGCTGACTGGTCAACATAGACAAGGGCAAGTCACATTCAACATCATGTCAGCTAGTTGTGGATAACCCCTGTCCCAGTAAGGTTTACATGTGATTAGCTAAACACAACTTCGTCTTATCTATACTCCCCAATCAGCATCATGTTGGCTAACTTGACTGCTAAAAATAATTTTTAAACACAACTGAGCTCTTTGTGAAGATGAAGCCTTACTGGCTGGACTTCAATGGCAGGAATATAGAGGAGGTCTCAAAATGTTGAAAACTTCACTGTGTATATTATTTAATTCTTAATAAATTCCCCTCTGTTTTGGTATAGAAAGAGGTTTGAACTTATGAAAGTCCCATAATGGGCAGATGCAGGGCTGGATTACCCAATAGGCAGACTAAGCACGTGCTTAGGGCACCAGCAAAGCAGGGGGCACCAAAAAAAATGAGATTTTTTTTGGAAAAAATTTGATATTTGATATTTCAAAAAAAAAGCATCTAAGTAGTCATCATGGGAAAAATGAGAACTTTGTTAGACTTCCTTACACTCCACTACACACTCTTCCCCCATTTTTCTCTTTTTTTATTACGTATCCCCACTTAAACCAGGGGGAGTCCTACTACCGTAGATCGAAATAATGTGAGGAAATCAGATCCTGTCATGTATTGCAATAAATTTATGTTTTATTATTGATCTATTCTTCTGAGTTTTATATTCTTGTTGGAGCTTGTGACGCAGTTTGAGCCATTTTTAGCAGGCCATATCTCAGGCTGGCAAAGGTAACTCGTCGTACATATCCAAGGCAATATGTGATGAACTCATTGGCCTAATGAGTGACAAAGTTCATTCAGCTATTGTGGATGAAATAAGTACTGCTGGGTACTTCAGTTTATCTGTCGACTCTACACCTGATCTTTCACATATTGATCAGTTGAGTATTGTACTAAGATATGTGTCTCCCACAGATGGAAAACCAGTTGAACGATTTATAACATTCCCCAAGTTGAAAAGCCACACTGGTGAAGAAATGGCAAATCAGGTGCTGCATTATCCGTGCCAAGGTTGCAAAATAGATTTCTCAAAGTGCAGAGGTCAGTCTTATGACAACGCTGCCAACATGTCAGGGCGTTATCAAGAAATGCAGAAGAAGCTTTTAGAACAGAACAAATATGCCATATTCATACCACGTGCTGCGCACTCTCTCAATCTTGTTGGCCGCGGTGCTGTTGATTGTTGTCTGGTGGCAGTGAGTTTTTTCTCAACAGTCCAGTTACTTTATACATTTTTCTCTGCCTCAACACTCCGATGGGCAGTTCTTAAAACATATTTGGGCAATGATTGTGTGTTAAATCTCTTTCTAATACTCACTAGGAGGCATATGCAGTGGCAACAAGTGCAATTCTGGAGTCCTACTCAGAGATTGTGGATGCATTAGAAAGTATAGCTGAAGACCAGTCACAAAAGGGAGAAACTATACAAGAGGCAGAAAACATTGCAAACAAGATGCAAGAACTAGAGTTTGTATTCATGTTGACCATGTGGAATGAAATTTTACAACACTTTTACCACACAAGTCAAGCTCTCCAAGAAAAAGAATTGGATTTGAAAACATATGCAGACCTCTGTCAATCATTAGCAGATCACTTACACACTTTGAGGAATGATTTCGAAAGATTTGAAGACATATCAAAAGATATCTTGCAGGATACTAACTACAAAGAAGCCCAGTCCTGCAAGTGAATCAGGAAAAAACAAGCAAATGATAGCAGTGCAACAGAAACAGCATTGAATCCTAGAGACAAATTGCACGTATCTACTTACTGCGCTATAATTGATACACTTGAAGCTCATATGAAGAGGAGAGGTGAAGCGTACAAAGAAGTATCAAGTAGATTTTCTTTTCTAAACAATATGGACTTACCTGATGAACAATATTCACAAGCTTCCCAAAAGCTAGTTGACTCATACCCTGTTGACTTGAACATGAATCTCTGTGGAGAAGTACAGCAGCTCCACTGTTATATGCGCGCAAAGTTTAATGAAACAGGAAAAATGAAATTCAGTCACATTGATCTTCACGACACAATATTGAAAGATGGAATACAACGTTTATTTCCAAATGTAGAGATCGCACGACGTGTTTCTCTAACATGGATGGTTACCAACTGCTCCGCAGAATGCTCTTTTTCTCAGCTAAAAAGAATAAAAAACCCTCAGAGAACAACAGTGTGTCAGGACAGACTTGATTCACTTTCCCTATTGTGTATGGAAGCGGACATGCTTCGTCGAGTCCGCTTCGATGAACTTATCCAGAATTTTGCAATCAGAAAACCTAGAAAGAAGCTATTTTAATTTCAGCATACATGTAAGTTTTGTATTATTTCAAAAAATAAAATTTTATTTTACGGTATAGTATTGTTTTTATTTTGAATTACATATGGGGGGGGGCTCCATAATCTTTTCAATGCTTAGGGCTCTGAAGGTCATCCGGCCCTGGGCAGATGAGTGAGAAGTCTGCTAATGTTTTGTTGGATACCTGGTTTGATAGCTCAGTGCCAGGTAACCCATTGAGACTGTAGGATGGAGTCAGCTAATCAAAGTGGTGTGGTATTTATTTCTGACAGTCATCGTATAATGCAGCGGCAGTGCAGTCTAGGGTCTAGACAAAACCGATTGAGTGTCTTAGCTGCTGCTTTTTGTCTGGCCGTCGACAGGTTTCCACACTGGCCCTGCGAAGCTGTGCAAAACTTTTATACCAAGGCAAAACATACAGGTTAGGGCTAAGATTCACCAAGTTTATAGGGGCCATTTGGATCTGAGTCACAGCAAAATTTTCAGAGGAAGGTAGAGAACGGGGGCAACTACATGCGGGTTTGGCGCCACATTCCAAAATCAAGTAACCTAAAGGGAGACACGGAAAGAAAAACCCTAAAATGCAGGGGGCTTTTAGGAAAGCCTCTGGTAGGAGAAAAGTCAAATTGATGATAAAGGCAAACACTGAAAATCTGAGCATTTCTGCCTCCTGTGGTGTAGGTGTTTCTCCTTGGATCCCATGCGGGACGGAAGTCTGAAGAATGTTTGAAAACAATCACTGCTTGTGGTGTGTATAGCTGTCTGCAACTATTACCCTGGTAGGATAAAATAAACCGCCTAGTGACAGCGCAACACCGTGGCAACACCACAATGATTATTTGGTACTCATCTGTAGTTCAGAAGTGGCTAGAGCCTCAACTGATATTGGGGTCCCAGAGTGCGAGGTGCTGCATAGTATGAGACGGTCCCCTCCCTGAAGAATTAGCCAAAAGATGGGAGAAAGGAAGTGGTGTTCTCCCTGTTTCACAGATGAAATCACACAGAAATTCTGTGGCAGAGTGAGGAATTGAATCCAGATCTCCTAACTCCCAATCCAGTGCTCTAATCAGAGGCCCTTTCTATATTTGCATCTCCATTTCCTGATGTTGTGTGACTGCATGACAATGTTCTGTTGTGACAACATGGTGCAACATCACGACACTACTATTCAAGTCCCAAATAAAGAGAAGACTAACCACCCTGAAAATTGACAATATCCAACAAATCTGAGGAGAGGGGATAATCTTGTGGATACGCTTGTCTCCAATTCTGTCTCTCTATGGCATTTATATTTCGGGCCCTACCAAATTCATGACCACGAAAAATATATCCCAGACCATGAAATCTGGTTTTCCCTGTAAAATCTGGTATTTTTGTGTACTTTTACCCTATCATAAAATCCAGTGCAATTATATGTACTGTTACAGGTTCCAGATACGATTATTAGCTTGTTTCAATATAAAAAGAGGAAAGGTCATGAACTTGACAGGATTTGTTGATTGACATTTTACATCAGCAAATAATACTCAGGGCTCAACTCACTGATTGGTAGATAGGGACGTCCAGTGTGGTTTTGTAGCATAGTGATCTCAATTGGTAGCCTACTGTAAAACAAGTGAAATTATTTTAAAATGAGTGTCCAGAATAAATCAAAAACCTCTACAATCACTGCTGCAGTGGATCATGTGAAAGAATTTGGAAGCCAATGGTGACAAACCGTTTGTACAAGCTGCAATGTTGTGTTGGATCACACACAGCGGGCAATGGCTCAGCACCACTTAGACTTGGAAAGCCACCAAAGCAGCAAGAGGGCTGCAGATAGTGCATTGCTGGGAAATGAAAGTTAAAAAATCAAACAAACAATTTCTTCTCTTTGTAAGAAGACATCAGAGAGCTCTGAGGCCTGTCATTTAGCTAAAATGGAACTTGTGGATGCATTTGCAAGTGCTAATATACTGTTTGAAAAACGTGATCACCAAAAGCTACATGAATTTATTCAACAGAATGTACAAAATGCCGGTTGCTAACCAAGTGCGAATAAGCTATGACAGGACTATCTTCCAAAGGTTTTGCAACACATTTTGAGGAGATGAGGTCTCTAACCCATGTGAATCTTTGGCAATTATTTCTGCTGAGTCCACTGATGAGCAAGATAGCTAGGTACTACACATTCTGTTTGATTTTATTCTGACCAGGCCAAAGATGTACAAACAGGAAAGCTAACAACCGTGCTCGTCAACTGCATTTACTTGGATGCTGTTAACTACACTACAGTTTCTCAAGTGATAGTTAAAACCGTTTCAAAATACAGTGCAGACTTTGGCAAAGTATCCGCTTTCATGAGCGACGATGCAACTTACGTGACAAAATCTTTCAAATCTGTTCTCCAACGTCTAATGCCAAATGCTGTGCATACACAGATAATTTCTCTTGTCAGTGAGGTGTGGAGATGCAAGTTTGGTGAAGTTGATAAACTGGTCACTACATTAAAAGGATCTTTAAACATTGCCCTAGCCACAAACTTTGATACAGGCATACATTGCAAATGCAACTGAAATTGGAGAACAAAAAATCGCACTTCCCCCAGAGCCAGTTATTGGAATTCCTGGTTTTGGGCTGTACAATACCATGCAGCTCACCTGACATACTGCTCAGAGTTTGTCTCAGAAGAATTGACACTGACAGCAAAAACGCAGGTTTTAACAGAACTTTCAACCCTTCTGAACAATGCTCAGCTGAATGAGGAAGTTCAGTTCATTGCCAAGAATGACACAGGGCTGATGGACTTAATCATTTGGTTCGAATCTCGACATGTCATAATCCATGAAGTTTACAATGAAGTAATGGACGCACTGTTCTTGGCTGACAGTCAAATGAAAATCACTCTGACAACACTGAGTTAAATGCCAGTGCTCAGCAAGTGTTTTCTTGCATGGCAAAGAAACTCGGACAATATTACTGCTATGGGGAAGAGTCAAGCGATGTAAAAAAACTGACTCAAAAGTTTCAGCAACCTGCAGCAAGGCTCCTAAAAGCTGTGCATATTTTTGACCCTGCACAAATGCTCCTGTTGATGGGGGGATTTAACTTCCCTTAATGCAATTCCTGGCTTTGACAAGAATTATAAGCGGCAGGTTCCTGCTTACAAAAAACATCACAAAAGCAGCAGACTGAACTTTGCTTGTGCTACGGTTTTGGAACTCCATGGAAGGCAGAATCGCCCACCTTAAAAGGCTAGCGCAGCACTGTCTGACCATTCCAACATACTCCGTGGATGTGGAGAGCTGTGTCTAAACACAGACAGATTTTTTTCCGCACAGAGACAGGGAAGGAAGAAAGACACAGTTGCAGGATTCTCTATGCTCACATTCAACTAATGACATTTGAAACCAGAACTATTATTTTCCCCACCAGCTTTTGTTAACTTAAGGGCTTCACATGATTATATGTTTGTGTTTTTTAAATACATATTCATGCTTTGTTACAACACAGTGAAATTTAAGATTTAAATATCTGAAACCATTAAATTCAATATTTTTAATACGCCATGACTATGAAATTTACAAAAATGGACCATGAATTTGGTAGGGCCATGTTTATATTGCAGTGTATCTCTTGACTGGCTACTTATAGTGACAGTGCCAGATATAGATGTTCTCAAGCAAAATGGGGTGCTTTGTATGCTCATTGACATGCCAGACCCCAGCAGATTCTTCCACCTCTCCCCTATTGCCCAGCCGTGCTGGTGCCTCATAGCAGCAAACAAAAGGTTTTGTGCTTAGTTGCCAGTGCACTGATTTCTTCCCCATGTCATGTGCAACATGTGAAAAGGACCAACATCCTCTTCCAGCCAAAGCTACCTGTGCCAGTTTCCATTGATCTTTCCTCGGGCAGCTCATGTCTAGGGAACCAACAAAGAATTTAATTAATCTGATCATTCAGGTAGCAGGTCACAAATGTGTATATATAAGACAATCAGAAATTGTAGCTTCTTTTGCATCTCCATATAAAGCAAGGAAGAACAGTCAGGTCTAGGAAACATCACGCTTCCCACACCAACATCCTCTTTGACATTCCCCTACTCACTTTTTCTCTTCCTTACAGCAATGTTCACAAAGGGAAATACTTCCTTTTGGTGCAAGGTGATGTGGAAATAGCCCATGAAAAGTAACTCAGGGTCAAAATTATCAAGCCCTCGGTGTTAGCTTTTTAAATATATCTTTCCTGACTTCGAAGGTATATTTATAACACTTTGTACTGAGGAAAGCGTGGGGCCATGCACCGCTTTCTGTAACGCAGAAATTCACTTGTCAGAATAGATCACGTGAACTGTTGAATATTATGGGATGTCTCCATGTTCAGATAGATTTAAAGAGAAAAGATAACTGTGTTAACTCTTATCTAAGGGAGATGAGCTCCAGTAGAGGAACAGGAGATAGAACTAGTGCCAGCTTCAAGGTGGACAATAAGGTAGGAGTTGAATTGAAATCTAAACTGATGGATGGATTCAGTCTCAGTTTATAAAGTTGTCCACAAAATAAAGCTTAAGGGCCAGATCCTCAGCTGGTGTAAATCAGCGTGGCTCCTTTAAAATTTGTTGATTGATGCCAGCTCAAGATCTGAGCCTGGAGGTCACATTCCCCTTTCAGGTTTCAGAGTAACAGCCGTGTTAGTCTGTATTCGCAAAAAGGAAAGGAGTACTTGTGGCACCTTAGAGACTAACCAATTTATTTGAGCATAAGCTTTCGTGAGCTACAGCTCACTTCATCGGATGCATACTGCCACTTTCACTTCTGCTAGCTTTACACCAGTGTAAATCCATTGACTTCTACTCCTGGTTTACCCCAGTGTAAATGAGAGGAGAATCAGACCCTAAATCTGTCTGTCTCTTTAAAGAAAATTTAGCCTGACATTAAAGGCTGCTGCTACCCATACACAAGATGGAGTTTTCCCACCGTTCCCACCCGTTAATGCGCATCTCTGGAAAAAGATAGGAAACTAACATTCAAAGTTTTTATGGAACAGCTTTCTGCTATTTTTTTTTTTTTTATGATTTCAAGACAGTTGCTTGAAACATCAATACGTGAATGAATTAATCCTTGCCAGAGGGCAGGCAGCAGTTTAGGCAGTCCAAGAGCAATCAAGGTCAGTGTTTCAGCTCCAGAGCGTTTGGAGCAGTTAGTTCCACAGCCCAGCAGTCTTGGGCTCTTTTTATATTGTTTTATCGCCTTATTCACAAGTACTGACCCGTGAGTGATACCAGTTGAAAGCCAAAAAATAAAAGACCAAGGAAGCCAATTTCTAGATCTCTTGGGTAGATTATTGGGGCAGGCACAGTATTTGGCTGCCAGAATTAGTCACTATAAAACAATCAATTGCATAAAGAAAATTAGGATTCTTACACTGACATCTCAGATCTCCTCAGGGGATAAGTGAGGGGTAGAAAGAGCAAAGTTAAGACCCGGATTTGTATCTCTTGATAACACTTCCCAGAATACCACTAAGTTCATGGAAAAGCAGCGGAGCTAAGAACTAATATTAGAGCAGTGGGATCAGACAATGGGAAAGGAACATTGGCATCCTTCACTGATCAATCTGAAATGTAACCCTTAAATCATCTAGAATTGCACTGGATTCCTGCTCTAGAGATGACAGTTAAGATCATATTCATTTACTCTCTCCAATACATTATAATAGCACAGGTCAAAGATCCGTGACCTGTTATATCTAATCTTGGAACAATGCACAAAAAGCACTGATAGACTCGGAGACCAGTAAACCTAGATGGAAATGGCCCCAACTGTTTATCCCTATCAGTTTATCAGTTTGGCCCCAACTGAATCTTCTACTTTCCCAAACAAGTCTTTTTCCATTTCTGTCACTATTGAGTAGAAACCACCAGATCAACATTGCTCCTTCATAGTATTGTCTTTGGTGCTACTGACATCCTTTCTCCTTAGCCCTGTTTTCAGAATTTCATTAGCGCCACCGGATCATGATGCAGAATTATTAACACACCTCTCGGAACAATAATTCTGAGAGAGTCCTCTTGGAAAATTAAACCAGCAAGTTTAAAGCATAGCAAGCACACAGATTGCTTCATGCTGCAGCAAGGGGGAAACCCTGAAGATCTTGCAACAATAGCCTGTCTCCATTCTTCGTCTGACTTCCTCTTTCCACATCCTGCAACAGCAGCAAGAGCTGAATGCTATTGGCTCAAGCAGACAATTGAACATCCTGAAAGGTGATGTACAGGATCCATTAAAACTTCACTCTTTATTGCCCACTCATTTCCGATGTTCCTGCTCACCAGCCTCGCATGAGGGCTCTTTACTACACGCAGAGGGCTCACTGGTGGCAAACTCACAGCTTCATTATTTTAATAGGATTATCGGCAAATTTGATACCTGCAGGAAACTGTTTTTGGTGATGGGTGAAGGGGTTGGATAAAATGAGAGCCCTTCCCTGGGAATGAATCCCAGAAAGCAAAGGGAGTCTCCTGGAGGTGCAACAATGCCTAGTTAAGGGCATTTACATACAGCGGCAGGTCCTATTGGGTGTGGGTTGGTTGGTGGGTGGGCAGGCAGCAAGAAAAGGCCGACTCCCCTGTTAAGGCAGATCTCATCAGAGGGTCTGCAGTCCATTTTTTCTCCCTATCCACCCCAGTCTTCTGCAACAGGACCCACTAGCCTTCGTATGTGGGGGCAGACCCCATTGCTTTATTATTTATATAGTGCCCTAGGTATGCATCCCCTGGTGATAATTGTGTCCTATAGAACTTGTAATGGAGGAATGAAACAACTAGGGTTCTATAGAAGTGTAAGAGGATTCCATAAAGGTCACTGCAAAGATCTACAGGCCCAGATCGGCATGCAGACCTCCCCTGTGAAGGCTCAGCTACCACCACAGTGTAGGGTCGGGGCAGAAATAGGATGGGCCGGGGGGAGGAAGGGATTCAAGAGGATAAAGTCCTGGGATTGTCTCCTCTTCCAATATTGATTTCTTGTTTGTTGTTGGCAAGTTATATTTGAAGAGCATCTATTCAGGCATAAGCTCAGGAGTAGGTGGCCCTGGAGGGGAGGTTGGAAGTGGAAGGGTGGCTGGGAGATTTGAGCTTGAAGGAGAAGAGCAAGATCCCTTTGTGCCCAGGAGGAGGACAGTCTATTTGAGGCACAGAGGGGTGCGAGTAGTTAGGATTTCTCTTACTACTTTACAGTTTAAAAGGGGAAAGGGAGGATCTTGCATATTAGGGTTTCATAATCAAGCAGGTGATTCTCCAAGAAAGATAATTTTGCTGAAGACTTGGAGGGCCTTCTAAAATATAAAGCAGGACCCACAATGGAAAGGCTACTGAGTCCCATGCAGAAGACTGAGGAGGGAATTGGACTGTCTAGGCAGCCTAATGAGAATTAAGTTGGGCTTTGTGCTGCCTTTGTGCTTCCCTAATGGGAAGGCCTGTCTATAGGGATAAGCTGATTACCTGACTAGTCAGTTGTCCATAGAGGAAAGCTATAATCAGCTAGGGGTAAGCAGGCCAGCTAACAGTTCCCTGCCCCCTCAAGAGAACAGAGCAGGGAATGAAGGTCATTGTAATGTCCAGGGAGTGCCTCCTACATAATCCTGACCAGGACTTTGGAACAGCCAAAGAGAAGGCCATTTCCAGAGATGATTCATCCTAGGTTTTACACTGAGCCCATTGCATGCTGGATAGGACTTAGGGCGTGCGGTTTGGATTCATGTCCTTCATTGGAGCTCATAGCTTGAGTCTCAGTGGGTTTTGAGATAAGCAGTTCCCTGGATGCAAAGGATGCAACTAAGGATGCAACAGCAGCCAGATCTGGTCCAGGCTGTTTGGAAAAGCTTCAATTAAGCATCTGCATCCAAGGAACATTTTCTCTTCTCATAGAATCATTATCTTCTGCTATTTTCTTTTCTTCAGCGACAAAATGTCAAGTTTCTTACTCATTATTTCACTACAGCTCCACTTCTCTGCTTGTGCCCTTTTCTCTCTGTTTGACTGAGTTTTAGGCACACCTAGAAAATATCTTCTTCTGGGAGCTGAGGCATCCAGAAGATATTTCCATGACTGATTGTTTTAGAAATGTTGTTGCGGGCTGGGGACAGTTCTTAGGCAGTGATTTACCAGCATTAAGTCCCTTTCATTTGAAGAACATTCAGACTCTACAAATCTCTATTATCAAAACCAAACAACAAGAGTTTCCACACAAGAGATCCACTTCCTGGACACTACAGTGCTAATAAACGATGGTCACATAAACACCACCCTATACCGGAAACCTACTGACCGCTATTCCTACCTACATGCCTGCAGCTTTCACCCTGACCACACCACACGATCCATTGTCTACAGCCAAGCTCTGCGATACAACCGCATTTGCTCCAACCCCTCAGACAGAGACAAACACCTACAAGATCTCTATCAAGCATTCTTACAACTACAATACCCACCTGCGGAAGTGAAGAAACAGATTGATAGAGCCAGAAGAGTTCCCAGAAGTCACCTACTACAGGACAGGCCCAACAAAGAAAATAACAGAACGCCACTAGCCGTCACCTTCAGCCCCCAACTAAAACCCCTCCAACGCATTATTAAGGATCTACAACCTATCCTGAAGGATGACCCAACACTCTCACAGATCTTGGGAGACAGGCCAGTCCTTGCCTACAGACAGCCCCCCAACCTGAAGCAAATACTCACCAGCAACCACATACCGCACAACAGAACCACTAACCCAGGAACCTATCCTTGCAACAAAGCCCGTTGCCAACTGTGCCCACATATCTATTCAGGGGACACCATCACAGGGCCTAATAACATCAGCCACACTAACAGAGGCTCGTTCACCTGCACATCCACCAATGTGATATATGCCATCATGTGCCAGCAATGCCCCTCTGCCATGTACATTGGTCAAACTGGACAGTCTCTACGCAAAAGAATAAATGGACACAAATCAGATGTCAAGAATTATAACATTCATAAACAAGTCGGAGAACACTTCAATCTCTCTGGTCACGCGATTACAGACATAAAAGTTGCGATATTACAACAAAAAAAGTTCAAATCCAGACTCCGGCGAGAGACTGCTGAATTGGAATTCATTTGCAAATTGGATACAATTAACTTAGGCTTGAATAGAGACTGGGAGTGGCTAAGTCATTATGCAAGGTAACCTATTTCCCCTTGTTTTTTCCCACCCCCCTCCCCTCCTCAGATGTTCTTGTTAAACCCTGGATTTGTGCTGGAAATGGCCCACCTTCATTATCATATACATTGTAAGGAGAGTGATCACTTTAGATAAGCTATTACCAGCAGGAGAGTGGGGTGTGGGGAGGTATTTTTTCATGCTTTGTGTGTATAAAAAGATCTTCTACACTTTCCACAGTATGCATCCGATGAAGTGAGCTGTAGCTCACGAAAGCTTATGCTCAAATAAATTGGTTAGTCTCCAAGGTGCCGCAAGTACTCCTTTTCTTTTTGCGAATACAGACTAACACGGCTGTTACTCTGAAACCAAGAATTTGCACCACTGAGTGCAATTGAGTGACTTGGAACTATTTTGTTCCAACTTTTTTTTTCTTCCCCAAAAAGCTGCTGGCTTTCAGTGTTGTTAAAGAAAAAATGCACAGAGTAGTTAAAAGTGAGCCTGAATAAACCTGATCCTATCAATTCATAGAAGATGATAGGTAATGATTTGCTTTGAGCTCCCCAGAGGTTTTAGGTTTCAGAGGGGTAGTCATGTTAGTCTGTATCAGCAAAAACAACGAGGAGTCCTTGCGGCACCTTAGGGACTATCCCCATCTCAAGATTTCCATGACTGCTGCTAGTATCTCCTAATAAGAGCTGCCCTTCTACTTCCCAGCAAGAAGTCCACGGTGATGACACTGCGGGAGATAAAAATGCACTTCACCACTGCAATGCTTGGGAGAAGCAGGACGCTTTAGTTTCAAAGTTCCTATCAGGCAAGTTCTGTTATTTCAGAATCATTCTATCCCCCTCTTCAACTGATTTTAAACCATGTAATTCATAGCAGCTTGCAATGAGCTCTGCATGCGCGCTTCAGTTGTCATCTAAAAATATCTCCTATGCATCAGTCCTATTTAAAAAAGGGCAAAAATGGTAGCCACATATTGCTAGAGAATGTATTTGGATTCTTGTTCACCTTTAATATGAAGAATGGCCTGTTCTTCCCACTTTGCATTTAGAGTTCAAGATTCATGGATAAACCCAACTCAGAATATTTGATTGGTGCTATCCTGGCAACTCATCAACAGATTCTCCTCTCAGTTGGTCTGGTTTTACACCAGTGTAATTCCATTAACTTCAGTGGAGTCACTCCTGGTTTTACAGCCCATGTAGGTGAGAGCAGAATCAAACCTAATGATGATAATCTCTCAGTAAAATACACACACAAGTATTTTGGCCAGTTCTACTTAGGACTAGTACTTAAGAAATGGCTCTTTAGCCAACCTGTCTCTAGAAAGCATTTGATTCATCCAGTAGGTGTCTTCTGAAACCAGACTGAAAAGGTGCCAATTGTTTCCAATTCATGCAGAACCCAGAAGCAAGAGAGATTGAGCGCCATTAACAGAGCAGAACTCTTGACTTTTCCCCTCTGCCCCTGAACAATTCTCTTTAAAAACCCCAAACAGTTTCTTCCCTTGTGTTATGGTTATGCCTTTCGGTCTTGGTGAGATACACCGCAGCTGTATTACTGGTTGTGTGGAATCTGTGATTCCTAGAATCTTGCAATTCAGTCATCTTAATGTCTCTACTTAGGCATACACACTGATGTCAAAGGTACTTAATGTGAAGGAAACATAACAGAAGGGAAACATTCGTTGCCAGAGCAATCGCTCTTGTTTTTACAAAGTATAAACTGCGTATGTAGAATTTGCTAATGCAAGTTTAGATAATGAATTATCCAGGAATTTTGAGCATAATTCATATGGCCTCTTTAGCAATCAATCAGGCCATCTATGGAAAACATGCTGCCACCCTTTCCCAGAATCTGATAACAGCAAAGCCTGAATCTGGAAAACTGTGTAGATCCAAAAATATTTGTTCTTGTCCAATCTTGTTATCTTGATTTGTGTTGCTGATTCGAAGTGATTAAATGGAAACTATGCTATTCTCTCATCCGTTAGAGTGACACTCAGTAATGTGAAGGAGTACTTGTGGCACGTTAGAGACTAACAAATTTATTTGAGCATAAGCTTTCGTGAGCTACAGCATCCGATGAAGTGAGCTGTAGCTCACGAAAGCTTATGCTCAAATAAATTTGTTAGTCTCTAAGGTGCCACAAGTACTCCTTTTCTTTTTGTGGATACAGACTAACACGGCTGCTACTCTGAAACTCAGTAATGTATTGTTTCAAGCCTCTTTGCAAAGAATCATCTGTTTTGCTTTAGAGGCTAATTGGAGTTGGAAATTAAGGGTCAAGTCTTGTAGTCTGTCATTGCTAGTCACACTTGGTACCTCACTTCTGGAACAGTCCCACTGAAGTCGATGGGGATGCTCACAGAGTAAGGTGCTAAGCAGTGCATCCAGATCTGGCCCTAATATAACCACATTTTCTCCTAAGCAGGGAGCCTTTTTTAGGTACAAGCTCCTTTGTAATAAGTGGTGAAGCACCAATTTAAAATACGTCCATGTCCACTTTGATTGAAGGTATCAGAACTTTGGTGGCCAGCCTTCATGAGTAAGTTGATATTTTTTAAAGTAACTACAAGTCCTTTCTGGGGCTCTCCTGAGGCAGACAAAGACAGAGCTTGGCTTGTTTGTTTCTCTGAAATGTTTGCTTCATGAGATTTTTCCAGCTTCTATAGCTGTGATGCAAAGGCAATTAAATTTGAAGATGCAGAACCTGCTAAGTGATTCTGAAAGATGATGGTGCAAAGATTTTCATTTTCTTATCTCCTCTTTTTCTCTTGCAATAATAAATGTCAGTAAGCTCTGTGCTTTAGATAGTGCATCTATCTGCAGACCTCTGTGTGTAAATACATACATATACTGCAAACACACCACTTTGTTGTTACCCATCCTCTTCCAAGCCACTCTCCCTGCGCAGGTAGCTCATGGCATGCTCAGTTCTCACACCCCAGATCTCAGCGCAGCCACTCGCGTCGGTATGTGCTCTCATCCACAGAGGCAAATATTCAATTGCTGCAAAAAGAAAAATGTGGAAAATGAAGGACTTGCCATACTGTGTGTGCATTTTATTCTGATTCTAACATCCAATCTAATGCACAGCTATAAAACCGTGGAATTAAATAGGATGACAGGTATCCCTAACTAACAAGCTAAGTGTAATCACTGAAGTATTGAAGACACAGCTTTACCCTCTGAATCAAATCCTATTCTAATGGCTATGTCATACAAATATTCTTTGCCCATCTTGTGGGTGCCTAGAGATAGCTAACACCCAGACAGTGAACAGGAATTCCCCAGCAGGGGAGTAGCATCTGGCCATTAGCATAATCTGCCTTTTGTCTTTATTCTTTGTTGAGGCTCTCTCTCTTCACACCTTGTCGGGGTCTCTGGTTCCCTCACCCCATCTCAGTTACCCTAACACAATGTGTGTCGCCTCACTAGATATCTTCAAAGTGGTGGTGTTATTCCAGGAGATTTTCAAATGGCTTTGCCTCAGGCTGGTGCCTGGCAAAGTATTATCCCCCAAAGGCTGAAAGGGCCATTCATTAAAGAGGCTGAAACTTAATGTGTTTATAGTAGAGAAACTGACAATCCCCTTTGAAAAGGCAAAAAGAAAAGGAGTACTAGTGGCACCTGAGAGACTAACCAATTTATTTGAGCATAAGCTTTCGTGAGCTGCTCACGAAAGCTTATGCTCAAATAAATTGGTTAGTCTCTAAGGTGCCACAAGTCCTCCTTTTCTTTTTGTGAATACAGACTAACACGGCTGTTACTCTGAAACCTTTAAAAAGGCAAACTCACTTAAAGAGCCTCATGTGTGAACACACACTCAGGTCTGCCAAGTGTTGAGCAGGATGTAGGCAGGGTGTGCCTTCAGTGCAGAGTTAGCCCAGGAGATTGGGCACCTGGCCTGGACTAGCCTAGCTTGGGTTGAATGTCCCCAGGCAAAGCCCTACCCAAGCCCGATCCATGTGGCTACATCTGCAGTGGTGCTGCACTCCCTGATGTTGGCAGTAGGACTTCTGGAGGATATCTAGAGAGACAGCAGGGTTCTTCTTTCCACACTAAGTAGAGAGAGAGAGAGAGAGAGAGGGAGGGAATTATGGACAGTACTTCCCAGCGTCACAAAGAATATCAAAGACCAAAGGCCTGCAAAGCTGCAGGCCTTTACAGACCGGGCCCAGCTGTCCTCTTGTATGCCCTGGTGTACATCAGTAGACTCTGCTTCAATCAGTGGTGTCACACTGCTCTGAGAGCAGAATCCTGATCTTTCATCCGTGACAAAATCGAGGGTTTTTCCAGCCTGCTGTTTGTACAGCATAATGCCGTGGCACAAGACACAGCACAAGATACCGGGGGTGGTAGAATACCAGGAACCCTGGCATTTTACAGCCTTGTGGAAAGGGATTCATGTTTCGGGTTTATCTAGTACTTTATGTTTTCAAAGCACCGAGCAAACATTCGCTACCTAATCCTCCCAGCATCCTGATGAGGAAGGTATGTAATCCCTCACGGGCATTAAGAGTTACTTTAAGAATCAAATTACACTTCTTTACTAATATCAAATGCCAGCCTAAGTGAAGGAAAATACTGTTCAGTCTTTAAACCTCTTTTTGAAAAACTATTTCCCGTTTATTTTACCTATGCAATTGAATTACTTCACTCACTACAAGCACTTTGAGACAACGGTGATTTCTTTTTTTTCGGGGGGAGGAGGGTAGTGCTGTAAATTCCTGTCCCCACTCATCCCCACCCTCCCCTTCCCACAGGAACCCCAGGTCTTGTCTCCTTATGTCCATGAGCTGGTGCTGCCAGGAGTCAAGTTCTCTGTGGGCTCGTCCGCACTCCACCGTACCCTGTGCACCAGCTCACAGCATTAGCCTGCCTGCCTGTCCGTCTGGACAGAGGGGGTGGCTGCGCCAGATTTCAGGGGTGTTGCGGCCCTGCAGCTGGAGTGATGCTCCAGGCCGCTCTGGCAGCACCCGTACTGATTTGGGATGGGGCCGCCCCTTAACAGTGGTCAGGCCACACCCACCCCAGCCGTGCAGCCTATGGAAATCTGAGCAAGTGCAGAAACCTTGGGTGGAGGGCCTCCTCATTTGGTGCCACTGGTGGTCCCTGGGCATGCCGTACCATGGCAGCCCAAGCAGTGGTCTGAGAGCAGCAGCAGGAGAGAGAGAAGGAGTGAGTGTGTGCTAAATAGGAAGTAGAGGAAGGGGTAAGGCATGAGCAGTGGGAGCCTCATGGTGATAGAGTTGAAGAGAATGGATTCCCATCTTTCGGTGATTCTTCCATTTCTGCTAACTTGGGAGCCTCCACTCTTAATTTCCTGAGTTTGGGTCTGAACTACAGATAAGCAGAACTAGGGAACCCTGTTTGCTGTGCTCCCTTCCCACCACCAGCTAAACATTTACTTAAGCTTCTGCTGGGCTCTGAAGAAGAGCCCCCCAAAAAATCACCTGCTCCTCTCCCTTCAGCATGTGGGAAGGAGGGGAGGTGAAAGAACTCCTGGTGCAGTTCCCTGTGCCAGGGGCTGTGGTTATGGGAAAAGGAGGTATAGTCATACTTAATTATTCTCTATGCATGTCCTTTGTGATGCTTTCAGGGCCAACACACTGATAAATTGTATGGCAGGTTGTGATGGGGAAGAGGAAGTTTCAAAAGTTTTCAGAGTCTGAGCAGTTGCTCCCTGATGATATTCTAGTGAGAATCCCCAGCAACCCCTGCTGTGATCAGTGCAGGCACTGATTGCCTGGAGCCTAGCTCTTAGAAGCACTCTGCAAATGAGGCTGAGTGCAGGCAAGGCTCATTGAAAGACTGTCCCTTATTATCAGAATACCTCCACAAATAAATCCCAGCTTAGCTGTTTTCACTCTACAGTACATCTGGGAGTGAGCAAATACCCTGTTTCCTTGCAGTTCATATGTCTAGACATTGCATCGGGCAAATTTAACCATATGGCATCACATAGGCATCACAGCAGTTAGCACAGGAATAGCTAGAGACCACAGACTAATTAACAAAGCCTTTAAATAGTTTCTCCAGAAGTGTTATTGTAAAGAACGCTGACGCTTGAAATAAGGAAACCTGGTGAAAGCTGGCACTGGTTGGTTCCCTCTGAGCTCAATCCGATAGTCTCCCTCCCATTTCCTGCCATAAGAACAGATGTTATCAGCTTCCGTTGGTTTTCCATTGAAAACCATTACAATGGCTCAGCTATGCCAACAGACCATTCTTACCCTGTGAAATAGATACCTTAACACTGATCATCCCTGCCGATGTTTTAGTGTGCACTTCTTGTCAAAATGAGTCACTCGTGGGTTTTTGGTGTAAATTGCTCTGAGAGCTTTGAGCTGCTGCAGAAGTGCTAAGTGGTATGATGATGCGGGCAATAGAGGTTCATGTATGACCTTGAATGTAATGTCATGTAATTAAACCATGCAATATATGGGAAAGCAAAACCAGGCACGTGTAGTATTTCAGAGTGTGTAGTGCACAGAACTGATAAATCTGCTGGGTTTTAGGTACAATGGGCCAGGCTCCTTCCATAGCCCATGCCAATGAAAGCTGGTGCAAACCCTTGTGGAGGCTAAGTAGCCAAGACCAACCTGGTTGGATAATGGAAGCCCTGTGGCAGTGTGAGGCATCACCAATCTCACTCTGCAGGCATTCACGGAGAACCCACTGGTACTGTGGCCTGGGAAAGGTGGTGGCTTTGGGGTCCAGGAAATGGGCTGATTCAATGCATGCCTGCTGCAGCCTCAGCTGATGAGAGATGCTAGCAGAGATAAAAGCTGTCTTTCTCCCACAGAATCTTTGCGGGGAGAGCGGGGTAAGAGGTGACACTGGTAAGGACAGAGATCAATATGAAATCAGAAGCCAAATAGAAAGTGAATATTAAGGTTCCCTTTTTTTTAAAAAAAAAACCCACAAACCCTGATAATCTAGCTGTATCTGCTAGTTACTTAAAACATATTCACAAAGCATTAGCCATGACATTGTAATGGAAAGGGGTGGAAATGTTAGTTATGAAGCTCACAAATTCAAGACGTCTTGTCCTCAAAACCTGACAAGGATGTGATGGAAATTCCCATTGTGGGGAGAGTCCGTTTAAGCACTGACATTAGGTTCAATTCAATATTGATTATCACAAGTTTTTAAGAGGCCTGGGCAGATGCAGTGTCAGCTGCAGTCACCTTAGATGCCCCTGAATAGAAGGCAGAAATCTAAAGCTCTGCTCCCCTGGAACCCTGAACTGCTGTTGACAATGTTAATCAGTCCTGACGGCCCCCTGCAGCTCCTGTTGAAAACTGTTTGGATGCCAGCGCAGAAGGGACCAAACCTGTAAAACATGCATCAGGTTCTGCTCGGTCTTGTACATTTTATGTAATGAAGTTACCAACAACTTGGCCCAGGCCTACACTAGCAGTCAAACAGCTTCCTAATGAGGTTCTGGAAGGATACTCTGTCTCTTACCATTGTCAGAAAGTGTTTGTGTTCCTAGTGTAGACAGGCCCTGTTCTTAGATGGAGTTACTCTGGAGTATGGCTATGTAACCAAGAGCAGAATTTGGCCCTAAGCATCTACAAGCTTATAAGTAATTAGTAAAGTACAAAGCTTAAGGCCAAGATTGTGAGTGTGTATGCAGGGGTGGGGACAAGCAAGTAATTTCCCTAGCTGTTGCACAGAGACCACTCACAACACACACTCTGCTCCCCGGGCATTTAGGGAGCAACTGCTCACTCTTACATCCCCTAGATAGCAGATTTCCAAAAAGGGAGTGGGGACAAATGGGGCCCACCAGCCTGTGGAGCAGAGCCAGAGAACTGCTGGGGGAGAACAAAATCTGCTTCACCCTCATGTACAGAGCAGAATGAGCCCTCCCACCTATGTAAGGAGCAGCACTGGGAGCAAGTCTGAAGTTCTGAAGCCTTGTGTGTGTTTGCCCTTGTGCCCTCAACAGAGGGTAAAAAAGGGGCAAGGTGTGGGTGTGTGGAGATGGGAGTACAAGTATGATCCTTCTCATTCACATAAAAGGTACCTTGACTCCATTGAATCCAGTAGCAAAACTCCTATTGATTTCAAGGGAGCCAGGATCTTCTCCAAACTGCTTAGTTACATGAGCTTACATTCCTCTTTGGCCATATTTTTGCCACTAAGCAGAAGTAAGTTCCTAGTGGTGCAGCAGCACCCTCATTAATGCAGGATCAGGTTCCCCGTCCTCTCTGTCCTGTGTATTACTTGTGCTTATAAATGTGATTCTTCATCCCCATTTTTGCTGTGCAGCGTCCAGGCATTTCTGGGTATCTTGTTTTAGCCTTTTATTAAAATCGTTGTACATTTCTGTAGTGTGCCTAGCCCTTAGGCTGGGGGCCATGAAAAAACTGGAAGCATTTTCCAGACACTCTGTAAACGTGGAAGAAGGTAGACCTGCATTTGGTTACATACATTTTATACCCTGGAACAACCTCAGAACTGCCTGTAAGAAGTATAATAATAGGTCTGAGCAGTTTCTGTTTTGCTGCTTGCATTCTATACAGCATCATCCCAGAGAAGCCTGTATTACCTCAGACATGTTCTACAATGTTTTCTGGTTTGCAGTGACAGTTGGGTTTTTATGATGCTAAGGAGGGGTATGTCCTTAACAGGCATCCCTCCAGATCCTCAGCTGTACATTGACTTGGCTCAACTGGAGTTAGTGGAGCTTGGGCAGTTTACACCGGCTGAGGATCGGGCCCACGTTCTGTTTGCTGCCAGTTGTGATTAGAATTTGTACTTTGAAAACTTCCAAATATCAGATGAGACGCAAATCAATGTACCTCTCACTCACTCCCCCCTCCCATGTTTGCTAATAGCCAGCTATATTTGAATAGGTAGAAAAGACATACTTAACTACAGTCTTGCAGTAAATCTTGGGCCCTCAAGCTGTATCCTCAATTGCCACAGTGTGGCTCGAAGACAGTGCCAAATATGGCTCTATGTATGTGGAAAGGACATATATTTAATACACATAGGTCCCAATTCTGCAAAGCTTTATTGAAATCAATCAGTCTCTGCTTGAGTTGAACATAGGGGTCTGTTCATACAGTCACATTTGAAGGATCAGGGCCATGGGTTGCAAGTAATAGATGTTATACGTATAACTTAAGAGTGAAATATAAGAAGGGCCATTTTTATATTCACATACGAGTAGATATATGATCTCATATCCAGACTTAAAACGTATGGAACCTGGTGTAGCATTTGCATGGCTGTTATAGATAATGTTATAAAATTTTGCTCCATATGGGTAAGAAAGAAAAAAAAGGCTCTTTCTTCCCCCTCCCCTCAATCCGTCCCCCAAATTGAGAAAAATTGCATCTAGTTTTAAGACTTTGAGTCAAATTCAGCCCTGGCATTAGCAGACACAGGGCCCCGGAGCACGTTTTTCATAGAAATAAAAATGCTTCAAAAGGGCTTATATTTTGGTAGCCGAGACACATGCTACATTGTCATATGCGGGTTTACTCGAGAAACACTTCTTTCAGGGCAACACACCATGATCCTTTGCAGCAGGAATCCTAAAATATCATTTCTGTAGAAGTCCATGCTGTTTGAATAGCTGCCAGAGCAGAAGCCGCTTAGGAACAAAGGCACAAACAGGAATTTGAGCAACGTCCTCAATTTCCCCTTAACAGGTCACATTTATTTTTAACATAATCAGCAACAAACTAGATGAGTCAGATCCTAGAACATTTCAGAAGACGATGGCCACTAAAACTCTGTGGACCAGATCCTTGGCTGGTGGGAATTACATCGCTCCTGTAAAACCAGTGAAGCTGTACTCATTCACACCAGCTGAAGCTCTGCCCCTTAAAATTTAGTTTGGGATTTGGTTTCTGTTTCATATTAGGCAACATGATCAATGGAACAAGAAAATTAAAATTATATTTTCCCAACCGAATCTTTGTTTGACTCCCAGGTACATTACAAAGAGAATGCAGAGAGCAACAGAAAGGAAATGCCCATTTCAGTGAGCTCAAATGTTTGACTTCAAGTCAGTGGCAGTACAATATTGGTCATAGAATCATAGAATATCAGGTTTGGAAGGGACCTCAGGAGGTCGTCTAGTCCAACCCCCTGCTCAAAGCAGGACCAATCCTCAACTAAATCATCCCAGCCAAGGCTTTGTCAAGCCTGACCTTAAAAACTTCTAAGGAAGGAGATTCCACCACCTCCCTAGGTAACGCATTCCAGTGTTTCACCACCCTCCAGTGAAAAAGTTTTTCCTAATATCCAACCTAAACCTCCCCCACTGCAACTTGAGACTATTGCTCCTTGTTCTGTCATCTGCTACAACTGAGAACAGTCTAGATTTGGAACCCCCTTTCAGGTAGTTGAAAGGAGCTATCAAATCCCGCCTCATTCTTCTCTTCCGCAGACTAAACAATCCCAGTTCCCTCAGCCTCTCCTCATAAGTCATGTGTTCCAGTCCCCTAATCATTTTTGTTGCTCTCCGCTGGATGTTTTCCAATATTTCCACATCCTTCTTGTAGTTTGGGGACCAAAACTGGACACAGTACTCCAGATGAGGCCTCACCAATGTTGAATAGAGGGGAATGATCACGTCCCTCGATCTGCTGGCAATGCCCCTACTTATACATCTCAAAATTGCCATTGGCCTCATTGGTCTCTTAATTTCCTACTGATTAAATGGTAGGAAAACAAAATCTGCTTTGCCTGGAGCAATTTGGCTTCTGCTCAAAAGCTTTTACATCAAAATGAAATATCATTTGCCATAAAACTGTTAGCGGGGAGATAAATCTAGTTACAGGAGCAGCCATTAGAGCTCCCAGTTTTGTTTCACAAGTCTGTAGCAAAATGCTATTATTTAAGGGAGGAAAGTTCAGCAGAAAGTCTTGAGCATAGGTAATACCTTCCACAAAAACTGAGTATGTCCAAGATTAACTACTTGTCTCTGTGCGATCGACATTATCTGTGTACATTCTGCATGCACAGTGAATATTTATAGCACCTAAAAAAAAAGGGGGGGGGCATTCTTGTCACGGCGGATGCAGATGCTGTCAGTTTCTTGGCCAGCCTTGCCACCTCAAAATGGGAGGTCAGAAATCAGAAAAACTAGAGCATTGGGTGGGTCAGGGGCTTGTAAACGGATATGGAATCTTCACCTCTAGATCCATGATTTGAATTCAGCCTTGGCCAAGAATGTCCAAAAAATTGCTGCTGTCTAATGCAGGGGTGGGCAAACTATGGCTCATGGGCCAGATGCAGCCCACAAGCCGTTTTAAGCCAGCCCGTGTGCTGCACCATGTGACTTGGCTCTGCTCCGGCCAGGGCGCTGGGTCAGGGCCGCACCACGCTGCTCAGCCCCGCTCTGGTGCTCCTGCCAGGGCAGAGAGTTGGGGGCCGCAACACGCGGCTCCTGGAAGCCACGGCATGGCCCTGCTCCAGCTCCTACACACTCCATGGGAGCTGCAGGGGCGGTGCCTGCGGATGGGGCAGTGCACAGAGCTGCCTGGCCACACCTCTGCATAGGAGCTGGAGAAGGGATATGCCACTTGAGGTAAGCGCCACTTGGAGCCTTCACTCCCTGAGCCTCTCCCCACATCCCAACCCCCTGCCATGATCCTGCTCCAAACCCCTCAATCCCAGTCCGGAGCACCCTCCTGCACTCCAAACCTCTCATCCCCAGCCCCACCCCAGGATCTGCACCCCCAGACAGAACCTGCACCCCTTCCCGCACCCCTGCCCCAGCCCTGATCCCCCTCCAGACCTCCGAACCCCTCAGTCCCAGCCCAGAGCACCCTCCTGCACCCCAAACTCCTCATCCCCAGCCCCACCCCAAAGCCCGCACCCCCTCCTGCACCCCAACCCCAATTTCATGAGCATTCATGGCCTGCCATACAATTTCTATTCCCCGATGTGGCCCTCGGGCCAAAAAGTTTGCCCACCCCTGGTCTAATGGCTGTCTGGGCGCTTATGTAAAATGACTTGTGCGCTCCGTCTAGATCTTTGAGGATGTTGCAATTAGTGACATTCTGTTGGGCATCCCAGTGTAACGAAGAGCATACCACAGTTTATGTCATTCGTTGCCATGCATCATTGCCTTAGCGGAGTCTGAAGCTGGAATCTTTAGCACCAGCACCCTAGCACTTAAACTACTGGAGACCGCATTTAGCCTCATGTAAGAGGGTGTTTTAGTATTTGGAGCCAGCTACTAGAGGGAGACATGATCAGATGCACAAAATCAGTGTGTTAACTCAGCAGAGAGGCCAAGGCTTGAGGTTGCATGGAGGTCATTAGTGTCTTTCGTCTTAAAGGTAGTTCCACCAGGCCGCTCTGAGGCACATAAGAGTGCGTCATGGGAAAGGTTTTATTATTCTTAACTTTGCTCTATATGCTCTTGTTGTAAATATAAAGGGAAGGGTAAACACCTTTAAAATCCCTCCTGGCCAGAGAAAAACCCCTTTCACCTGTAAAGGGTTAAGAAGCTAGGATAACCTCGCTGGCACCTGACCAAAATGACCAATGAGGAGACAAGATACTTTCAAAAGCTGGAGGGAGGGAGAAACAAACTCTCTCTCTCTTTGTCTGTGTGATGCATTTGCCGAGAACAGGAAAGGATTTGAGTCTTAGAACTTAGTAAGTAATCTAGCTAGATATGCATTAGATTTTGTTTTCTTTAAATGGCTGAGAAAATAAGCTGTGCTGAATGGAATGTAGATTCCTGTTTTTGTGTCTTTTTGTAACTTAAGGTTTTGCCTAGAGGGATTCTCTATGTTTTGAATCTGATTACCCTGATTTACCATCCTGATTTTACAGAGGTGATTCTTTTTACTTTTTCTTCTATTAAAATTCTTCTTTTAAGAATCTGAATGCTTTTTCATTGTTCTTAAGATCCAAGGTTTGGGTCTGTGTTCACCTACGCAAATTGGTGAGGATTTTTATCAAACCTTCTCCAGGAAAGGGGGTGTAGGGTTTGGGAGGATTTTGGGGGGAAAGATGTTTCCAAACGGCCTCTTTCCCGGTTATATATCTGTTAGATGTTTGGTGGTGACAGCGATAAAGTACAAGGGCAAAAGGTAACATAGTTTGTACCTTGGGGAAGTTTTAACCTAAGTTGGTAAAAATAAGCTTAGGAGGTTTTCATGCAGGTCCCCACATCTGTACCCTAGAGTTCAGAGTGGGGAAGGAACCTTGACAGCTCTGTTTAAATAAAATATGTTTCCCAAGAGCTGTCGGGCCAGTACTTTTTATGAGTACTAAATTCACTAACGTTAAACAAACAACCCTCCTGCCTCAGAGCTACAAATCCAATGTTCTTTTGGGTTTTAAATTAAGAACATTGGGGAGCTGAAAGAACTTTTAGGAATCAGTTTATCAATATGCCAAAAGATGTGAGTGTACCCTTTGAAACAACATCTATTAGTAACAGGGATGAATTCAGTATAGCCAAGTAACAATGGGGGGAAACACATTAGCTCTCCTCTTATGTAACTGCTAATACAGTATTTGGGTCAGTCCTCAGGGATTTTAGATCTATTTACACACAAACAAACCAATGGCCATCTGAAAGTCATGTGGACCATGCATTCTGCAACCTAAAATAACAGCCTTCTTGAATAACTGCTGGGCAAATTGAGTGCATGCCAGGTTGGTGCATCAGCATTAATCTACTTAGATCGACTAACACAGTTGTAGAATAAAGTAAATTACATCATCGAGGGAAAAGCTATTCTAAACCAAGCATGCTTTCTAACCTTGAGTGCCAATCCTGTTCAGCTGATCATTTCAATATATTTACAGACAGAAGGGAAAACATATTTGTTTTCTTTTGTGAGCAAGTGGAATTTTGGAGATATTTTTGTACAGCAAAATAGAATCTGACTAAACGATGATAAAATAATTCCTAGGCCAGATTCAAACTCCACTGAAGTCATTGCAGTTATTAATTCTTTGTATTTCAGTAGCTCACAAAAATCGAGGCCCCGTTTGTGCTAGGCACTATATGCCCATACAGAGAAAAGACTGTCTCTGCATTGCAAGGAGAATGAATTTGCTCCATTGTATTTAAGGTACTGTCAGTTCATTTCTGTAATGACTTGGTGTTGCAGTGAAACCTGTTGCTACCTTCACCCTTATCAGAAGATTAGAAATGGAAAATCTTGAGGGTGGAGGAGAGCGAGGAAGTTAGAAAAGTGCAACTCACAACCATGTAGTGAATGGAATTTCAGGTGTGTAACTGAGGACAGAAAATGGCCTCCTGGGCAGCCCTTGGCTGTGTTTGTGAGGGAGTTGGACTTCAGGCTGCTTATCCCACACACTTCTCATCAGTCGCATCATTTCCCTTTAAGCCTCATCTACATAACAAAATCCATTGGAGTTAAGCACCACATTTAAATACAGTAATGGCACAGTAATGGGGGTCCCAATCCTGCAATCAGTTCCACATGGGCGCGAGGGTCTGCTTACATGGATTTGATTGTAGGATTGGGGCCATGTTTGGCCTTGCTTCTGCATAGAATATTTAAACCATGTTAAGAAACCCTGCTTTTAGCACTGTTTTTAAAAAATAGCCTAGGGCAAAGCTCCTTACCATGGCTGCATCACAGTTTAATCTCAAACTTGCAAATACTCCACTTAATTCCTGGAGGACTAAGCTGAAAGCTATAATGTTGTTGGACTAAGACCATTTCTGGAGGATTCTCTGCTCCTTGAAGTCTTTAAACTACGATTTGAGGACTTCAATAGCACAGATATAGGTGTGAGGTTTTTTGCAGGAGTGGTGGGTGAAATTCTGTGACCTGCGATGTGCAGGAGGTCAGACTAGATGATCATAATGGTCCCTTCTGACCTAAATATCTATGAATCTATGAATCTATGTTTTAACATGGTAGATTTTTTAGCCTTGGATGGGTCTTCAGTATGTAAGAAATCAGGCTTTTACTCGGCTGATTTCTAGGGGGCACACATCATTCTTTCTGTCCGTCCTCCACCAGCCCCAACACCCATCTAACCAACTTTCCCCACTTTTAAAAAGCACCCAGATGCTTAATTTTTTTTGAGAATGACCTTTATTCACTACTTTTCCCTCCATCCCCTCTCATTCTTTTTGGTATCAGACCCCTTTTTAAATCTGATTCTCCTTTCACTTAGGGTATGAATCTACTATGAAATTAGGTTGAATTTATAGAAGTCGTTTTTTTAGAAAGTGTTTTTATACAGTCGATTGTATGTGTCCCCACATAAATGCTCTAAGTGCATTTAGTCGGCGGAGTGCGTCCACAATACCGAGGCTATTGTCAACTTCCAGAGCGTTGCACTGTGAGTAGCTATCCCACAGTTCCCGCAGTCTCTGCTGCCCATTTGAATTCTGGGTTGAAATCCCAATGCCTGATGGAGCAAAAACATTGTCATGGGTGGTTCTGGGTACATATCGTCAGGCCCCTCCTTCCCTCCCTCCCTCCATGAAAGCTATGGCAGACAATCGTTTTGCGCCTTTTTTCCTGGGTTACCCATGCAGACGCCATACCACGGCAAGCATGGAGCCCGCTCGGGTCACCGTCACTGTATGTCTCCTGGGTGCTGGCAGACGTGGTACTGCATTGCTACACAGCAGCAGCTCATTGCCTTTTGGCAGCAGACAGTGCTTTATGACTGGTAGCCTTCGTCACCGTACTCCAGGGTGCTCTTTTAGCCGACCTCGGTAAGGTCGGTCAGGAGCGCCTGGGCAGACATGGGAGTGACTCAGCCAGGTCATTTCCCTTTTTAACTTTCGTCTCATGGAGATTCAGTCCTGCCGGCAGTTGTACTGCACCGTCTTCTGGTGAGCACCCAGGAGATGACGATGGCTAGCAGTCGTACTGCACCGTCTGCTGCCAGCCTAAGATGTATAAAGATACATGAAGTGGATCAAAACAAGAAATAGACCAGATTTATTTTGTATTCATTTGTATTCATTTTCTCCCCCCTCCCTCCCTCCATGAAATCAATGGCCTGCTAAACCCAGGGTTTTGAGTTTTATCTTTGAGGGGGCCATTCTGTTTCTCCTTGATGCAAAGCCACCCCCTTTGTTGATTTTAATTCCCTGTAAGCCAACCCTGTAAGCCATGTCATCCGTCGCCCCTCCCTCTGTCAGAGCAACAGCAGACAATCGTTTCACACCTTTTTTCAGCGCAGATGCCATAGCACTGGGAACATGGAGCCTGCTCATATCACCGCAACAATTATGAGCACAAAAAACACCGCGCGCATGATCCAGGAGGATATGCAGAACCATAACCTGCAACAAAAGCGAAACCAGGCGAGGAGGTGACTGCAGCACGGTGACAAGAGTGATGAGGACATGGACATAGACTTCTCACAAAGTACGGGCCCCTGCAATGTGCACATCATGATGTCAATTGGGCTGGTTCATGGCGTGGAATGCCGATTCTGGGCCCAGGAAACAAGTACAGACTGGTGGGACCGCACAGTGTTGCAGGTCTGGGACGATTCCCAGTGGCTGCAAAACTTTAGCATGCATAAGGGCACTTTCATGGAACTTTGTAACTTACTTTCCCCTGCCCTGAAGTGCAAGAATACCAAGATGAGAGCAGCCCCCACAGTTGAGAAGCGAGTGGCAATAGCCCCGTGGAAGCTTGCAATGCCAGACAGCTACCAGTCAGTTGGGAATCAATTTGGAGTGGGCAAATCTACTGTGGGGGCTGCTGTGATGCAAGTAGCCAACGCAATCACTGAGCTGCTGCTATCAAGGGTAGTGACCCTGGGAAATGTGCAGGTCATAGTGGATGGCTTTGCTGCAATGGGATTCCCTAACTGTGGTGGGGTGATAGATGGAACCCATATCCCTATCTTGGCACTGGAGCACTAAGGCAGCGAGTACATAAACCAAAAGGGGTACTTTTCAATGGTGCTGCAAGCACTGGTGGATCACAAGGGACGTTTCACTGACATCAATGTGGGATGGCCGGGAAAGGTACGTGACGCTTGCATCTTCAGGAACTCTGGTCTGTTTCAACAGCTGCAGCAAGGGACTTACTTCCCAGACCAGAAAATAACCGTTGGGGTTGTTGAAATGCCTATAGTTATCCTTGGGGACCCAGCCTACCCCTTTATGCCATGGCTCATGAAGCCGTACACAGGCAGCCTGGACAGTAGTCAGGAGCTGTTCAACTACAGGCTGAGCAAGTGCAGAATGGTGGTAGAATGTGCATTTGCGTGTTTAAAAGCTCGCTGGCGCAGTTTACTGAGTTGTTTAGACCTCAGCAAAACCAATATTCCCACTGTTATTACTGCTTGCTGTGCGCTCCACAAAATCTGTGAGAGTAAGAGGGAGACCTTTATGGTGGGGTGGGAGGTTGAGGCAAATTGCCTGGCCACTGATTACGCGCAGCCAGACACCAGGGCAGTTAGAAGAGTACAGGAGGGCGCAGTGCGCATCAGAGAAGCTTTGAAAACCAGTTTCATGACTGGCCAGGCTACGGTGTGAAAGTTCTGTTTATTTCTCCTTGATGGAAATCCCCCCTCCCCCTGGGTTCACTCTACTTTTCTGTAAGCTAAGCACCCTCCTCTCCCCCCCTTCAATCACCGCTTGCAGAGGCAATAAAGTCATTGTTGCTTCACATTCATGCATTCTTTATTTATTCATCACACAAATAGGGGATAACTGCCAAGGTAGCCCGGGAGGGGTGGTGGAGGAGGGAAGGACAAGGCCACACAGCACTTTAAAACTTATTGAATGCCAGCCTTCTGTTGCTTGGGCAGTCCTCTGGGGTAGAGTGGCTGGGTGGCCGGAGGCCCCCCAACCGCGTTCTTGGGCGTCTGGGTGAGGAGGCTATGGAACTTGGGGAGGAGGGCGGTTGGTTACACAGGGGATGTAGTGGCGGTCTGTGCTCCTGCTGCCTTTCCTGCAGCTCAATCATACTCTGGAGCATATGAGTTTGATCCTCCAGCAGCCTGAGTATTGACTCCTGCTTTCTTTCAGCAAGCTGACGCCACCTACCATCTTCAGCCCGCCACCTCTCCTCGAGGTCATATTGTGTTTTCCTGCACTCTGACATTGTCTGCCTCCACGTATTTTGCTGTGCTCTGTCAGTGTGGGAGGACAGCATGAGGTCAGAGAACATTTCATCACGAGTGCGTTTTTTTTTCACCTTCTAATCTTCGCTAGCCTCTGGGAAGGAGAAACATATGCAGCTGGTGGAGAAAAAAAAGGGAGAGTGGTAGTTAAAAAGACACCTTTTATAGAAAAATGGGTACACTCTTCCACGGTAAACCTTGCTGTTAACATTACATAGCACATATGCTTTCATTACAAGGTTGCATTTTGCCTCTTATTGCGGGTATGCCAGTTTGGTGTGAGAGATCACTCACGCAGGGCCAGGCAGCAGAATTCGGCTTTCAGGCAGCCATGGTAAGCCATAGTCTTTTGGCTTCTTTAACCTTCATAACATGTGGGAATGGTTTCAAACAGCAGCACCCTCGTTTCCCATATGAAGTAGCTGTTGGGTTGGCCATTTAAAAGGAGGGGCTGCTGTTTCCGGGTTCACGTGCAGCAGAAACCCAACTAACCCCCCCCCCCCACACACACACACACAATTCTCTGGGATGATGGCTTCACCGCTCCCCCCACTGCATGGCTAACAGCGGGGAAGATTTCTGTTCAGCCACAGGCAAACAGCCCAGCAGAAACGGGCACCTCTGAATGTCCGCTTACTAAAACCACCCTATTTCAAATAGTTGACCATGAATGATATCACTCTCCTGAGGGTAACACAGAGAGATAAAGAACGGATGTTATTTGAATGCCAGCAAACACTGGGACCATACGCTGCAATGCTTTTTTCTGCAATGATTCCCAACTACATGCTACCAGCCTGGCGTGGTAAAGTGTCCTACCATGGAGGACGGAATAAGGCTGCCCTCCCCAGAAACCTTTTGCAAAGGCTTTGGGAGTACATCCAGGAGAGCTTTATGGAGATGTCCCTGGAGAATTTCCGTTCCATCCCCAGACACGTTAACAGACTTTTCCAGTAGCTGTACTGGCCGCGAATGTCAGGGCAAATTAATCATTAAACACGCTTGCTTTTAAACCATGTATAATATTTACAAAGGTACACTCACCAGAGGTCCCTTCTCCGCCTTCAGGGTCCAGGAGCACACCTTGGGTGGGTTTGGGGGGTCCTGGCTCCAGGTCCAGGGTGATAAACAGATCCTGGCTGTTGGGGAAACTGGTTTCTCCGCTTCCTTGCTGTGAGCTATCTACAACCTCCTCTTCATCATCTTCCTCGCCCCCAAAACCCGCTTCCATGTTGCCTCCTACTCCTTGGATAGAGTCAAAGTACAGGGTTGGGGTAGTGGTGGCTGCACCCCCTAGAATGGTATGCAGCTCATCGTAGAAGCGGCATGCTTGGGGCTCTGAACCGGAGCGGCTGTTTGCCTCTCTGGTTTTTTTGTAGGCTTGCCTGAGCTCCTTAATTTTCACACAGCACTGCTGCAGGTCCCTGTTATAGCTTCTATCCTTCATGCCATTTTTAAAATGTTTTGGCATTTTGTTTTTTCGAACCGAGTTCTGCCACCATGGATTCGTCTCCCCATACAGCAATCAGATCCCGTACCTCCCATTCAATCCATGCTGGAGCTCTTTGGCAATTCTGGGACTGCATGGTCTCCTGTGCTGATGGGCTCTGTATGCTGACCTGTGCAGGTGAGCTCGCCACACTGGCCAAACAGGAAATGAGATTCAAAAGTACACGGGCCTTATCCTGTCTACCTGGCCAGTGCATCTGAGTTGAGAGCACTGTCCAGAGCGGTCACAACTGAGCACTCTGGGATCGCTCCCGGAGGCCAATACTGTCGAATTGTATCCACAATACCCCAAATTCGACCCGGCAAGGCCGATTTCAGTGCTAATCCCCTCGTCAGGGGTGGAGTAAAGAAATCGATTTTAAGAGCCCTTTAAGTCGAAAAAAAGGGCTTTGTCGTGTGGACAGGTGCAGAGTTAAATCGAGATAACGCTGCTAAATTCAACCTAAACTCGTAGTGTAGACCAGGCCTTAGATAGGTGTCAAATATGAGTAGCTCTCTTGAAGTCAATGGTAATAAATTGTAAAATCGGTGTGAATCTAATCAGGCCCCTTGAGACATCACCATTTGTCTGAATCTGACTGGGAAGAGGGAGGTTATTAATATTTTTAATTAAAAATGAGTTTACTTTATGGGTGCAATATTCTGATTTATACATTATTATATTTCTCCCTGTCGTGGAGCAGGGGGATGGACTGGTTCTTTATAATTACAGTATATAACACTATTTAATAGATGAGCTGGAGAACATGATTAAGGGACTATATATTTATTACCTTTCCATCCCCTCATTTGCCCATTTTATCTCCTTCCCCTTTTTAAGCACCTCCTCCCGCATTTAGCTTTTAGAGGCTGATCTTTTAGGCATTGGTTCCCAGAAAGACTTACGCACATGGAACTTTATCCACAGTGGTGTGCATGGCTGGATTGTCTTCAGTGGAACTACTCACAAAGCATAAAGTCAAACACGTGCAGGATGAGGACCATAGTATATTATACATTGTAGTGGTAGTAGTATTTATTATTATATACAGCATCCAGAGTGCTTCAGCTGGGGAGGGTGGGGAAAAGCCCTTTATAAGGACTATTATTTGTTACAGTTTTATCTCATCAACACTGCTAATCAGTGTGTGCGTTCCATGAATATTTTAAGGCCTCAACTCTGTTTTTAATCTGCGGTGAATGAGCTGATAAATTACTTCAGCCTGTTTAGATTATCGTTTGAATTGACATACAAAAACTGCTCAGAGTCCATCTGTTTAGGTTACATAACAAGTTCTGAAGCAATTTTAGAAGCAGGATTTACTGCATAAATAGAGTTCAGAGTAGCAGCCGTGTTAGTCTGTATACACAAAAAGAAAAGGAGTACTTGTGGCACCTTAGAGATTAACAAATTTATTTGAGCATATTTCATGCATCCGATGAAGTGAGCTGTAGCTCATGAAAGCTTATGCTCAAATAAATTTGTTAGTCTCTAAGGTACCACAAGTGCTCTTTTTCTTTTTGCATAAATAGAACAATTTCCAGTAAGGCGATGAACACTTTTTTGCGGGAAACGGAGAAATTACCAGAAAAGCTGTCATTTCAGTGAACAGAAATGTTCCAAAATACACAGAAAGAGAAATCCATGTCACTGAGCACTTTCGCTTTGAGATGCCTGCCTCAGCTGGAATTCCATCATATAAAACAAAAACCTTCCGTTAAACGTTGATCACCTTTTAAATATTTATGAAACTTGGTTGCCTGTATTTTCTGAATTTTAAAATGTAGGTTAATTCTTTAAAAATCAGTGATGCTAGTATTCATATTTTACATTTTGTGTTTTTTAATTCCTAGCTTTTTTTAAAAGCAAATCACTGGCTTTATGTAAGTGCCAGAACTCAGTAAATCCCCCCACACTAGGAATAATAAAATAACCTTTTTTACCAATGTTCACTAGAAGGAGTATAAACAAACCGTAACCGAAGTTACAAATGCTACCATGGGATAGTTCTGTAGTAGACTAAACTGTGTTACTAAGACTGAGGAAAGCTTCTGTTGGTATTTCACTGCAAATGCTGTGTTTGAGCTCAGGAAATGGACTAACAGTGTTTAACGTTGCCTCTATGCTCCCAGTTTTGTTTGGTTTGTGTGGTTATTTTTTTCTCTCTCTTACATGTTGGATAAGGTAACTTTTCTGTTCTGTTCATTCTTGAAAACAGATAGCCAAATGTTTCTGCAAGCAGACAGTTACCATGTGTCACATACTTCCTGAGGAGAAAAAATATGTTCCGTACAAATGTTATTTGTAAAAAGCATTTATTAAAATAACCCACTAAGCTTGTTTCCTTGAAAGTAACTATGGCTGCATTGCCTTGTAACAGCAGGGCATCTAGAGAGAGTTTCCATAGGCCTGCCCAGCACACAAGTTCTCTCTTTCAGAAGGGAAGAAATGCTCTGTTGGCTTATGAGTCATCATGAGCCTGCTCACAAGGCCTGCTTAATCCCTGATCTCAGGCAGCTGTGCTTCTCATGGGGCTCTCCAATTCCTTTCCCAGATTGCAGTTTTGAGTGGTTGTTCCTAGCCTTACCCGCATTTTTGCCTATTTATCCTATTTCTACAGCTCTAACACTTACCTGGGCCTGGCCTCAGTCTCCTGATATAGAGCATATAGATATAGAGCAGGTTGCACAGAGGAGCCAAGAGGCCAGTGAAGAAGCTTGGCAACATGTGACCTCCAGAAGAGGTAAGCGGAATGTCCGGGTTCCAGTAACACAGACCCAGGTAACTAACCGCTTTCATGTTCTCTCCACAGGTATCGTTGCGGAGAGTGGACCAGATGATATGTCTGGGGCGAGAAAGCAGAAGGAGACTCCGCTGGTTGGAAGGCATGAGATGCGCTGTCCTGAGGTTGGGGGTTCCACGACCACCACTCCCAAGAGGAGAAGGCGGGTGGTGGTGGTCGGGGACTCTCTCCTCCGGGGGACTGAGTCATCTATCTGCCGCCCTGACCGGGAAAACCGAGAAGTCTGCTGCTTGCCAGGGGCTAAGATTCGCGATGTGACGGAGAGACTGCTGAGACTCATCAAGCCCTCGGATCGCTACCCCTTCCTGCTTCTCCACGTGGGCACCAATGATACTGCCAAGAATGACCTTGAGCGAATCACTGCGGACTATGTGGCTCTAGGAAGAAGGATAAAGGAGTTGGAGGCGCAAGTGGTGTTCTCGTCCATCCTCCCCGTGGAAGGAAAAGGCCTAGGTAGGGAGCGTCGAATCGTGGAAGTCAACGAATGGCTACGCAGGTGGTGTCGGAGAGAAGGCTTTGGTTTCTTTGACCATGGGATGGTGTTCCATGAAGGAGGAGTGCTGGGCAGAGACGGGCTCCATCTTACGAAGAGAGGGAAGAGCATCTTTGCCAGCAGGCTGGCTAACCTAGTGAGGAGGGCTTTAAACTAGGTTCACCAGGGGAAGGAGACCAAAGCCCTGTGGGAAAGCGGGATACCAGGAGGAAGCACAGGCAGGAATGTCTGTGAGGGGAGGGCTCCTGCCTCATACTGGGAATGAGGGGCGATCAACAGGTTATCTCAAGTGCTTATATACAAATGCACAAAGCCTTGGAAACAAGCAGGGAGAACTGGAGGTCCTGGTGATGTCAAGGAACTATGACGTGATCGGAATAACAGAGACTTGGTGGGATAACTCACATGACTGGAGTACTGTCATGGATGGTTATAAACTGTTCAGGAAGGACAGGCAGGGCAGAAAAGGTGGGGGAGTAGCACTGTATGTAAGGGAGCAGTATGACTGCTCAGAGCTCCGGTACGAAACTGCAGAAAAACCTGAGTGTCTCTGGATTAAGTTTAGAAGTGTGTGCAACAAGAGTGATGTAGTGGTGGGAGTCTGCTATAGACCACCGGACCAGGGGGATGAGGTGGATGAGGCTTTCTTCCGGCAGCTCACGGAAGCTACTAGATCGCATGCCCTGTTTCTCATGGGTGACTTTCATTTTCCTGATATCTGCTGGGAGAGCAATACAGCGGTGCATAGACAATCCAGGAAGTTTTTGGAAAGCGTAGGGGACAATTTCCTGGCGCAAGTGCTAGAGGAGCCAACTAGGGGGGGCGCTTTTCTTGACCTGCTGCTCACAAACCGGGTAGAATTAGTGGGGGAAGCAAAAGTGGATGGGAATCTGGGAGGCAGTGACCATGAGTTGGTTGAGTTCAGGATCCTGACGCAGGGAAGAAAGGTAAGCAGCAGGATACGGACCCTGGACTTCAGGAAAGCAGACTTCGACTCCCTCAGGGAACGGATGGCCAGGATCCCCTGGGGGACTAACTTGAAGGGGAAAGGAGTCCAGGAGAGCTGGCTGTATTTCAAGGAATCCCTGTTGAGGTTACAGGGGCAAACCATCCCGATGAGTCGAAAGAATAGTAAATATGGCAGGCGACCAGCTTGGCTTAATGGTGAAATCCTAGCGGATCTTAAACATAAAAAAAGAAGCTTACAGGAAGTGGAAGGTTGGACATATGACCAGGGAAGAGTATAAAAATATTGCTCGGGCATGTAGGAATGTTATCAGGAGGGCCAAATCGCACCTGGAGCTGCAGCTAGCCAGAGATGTCAAGAGTAACAAGAAGGGTTTCTTCAGGTATGTTGGCAACAAGAAGAAAGCCAAGGAATGTGTGGGCCCCTTACTGAATGAGGGAGGCAACCTAGTGACAGAGGATGTGGAAAAAGCTAATGTACTCAATGCTTTTTTTGCCTCTGTTTTCACTAACAAGGTCAGCTCCCAGACTGCTGCGCTGGGCATCACAAAATGCGGAAGAGATGGCCAGCCCTCTGTGGAGATAGAGGCGGTTAGGGACTATTTAGAAAAGCTGGACGTGCACAAGTCCATGGGGCCGGACGAGTTGCATCCGAGAGTGCTGAAGGAATTGGCGGCTGTGATTGCAGAGCCACTGGCCATTATCTTTGAAAACTCGTGGCGAACCGGGGAAGTCCCGGATGACTGGAAAAAGGCTAATGTAGTGCCAATCTTTAAAAAAGGGAAGAAGGAAGATCCTGGGAACTACAGGCCAGTCAGCCTCACCTCAGTCCCTGGAAAAATCATGGAGCAGGTCCTCAAAGAATCAATCCTGAAGCACTTGCATGAGAGGAAAGTGATCAGGAACAGCCAGCATGGATTCACCAAGGGAAGGTCATGCCTGACTAATCTAATCGCCTTTTATGATGAGATTACTGGTTCTGTGGATGAAGGGAAAGCAGTGGATGTATTGTTTCTTGACTTTAGCAAAGCTTTTGACACGGTCTCCCATAGTATTCTTGTCAGCAAGTTAAAGAAGTATGGGCTGGATGAATGCACTATAAGGTGGGTAGAAAGCTGGCTAGATTGTCGGGCTCAACGGGTAGTGATCAATGGCTCCATGTCTAGTTGGCAGCCGGTATCAAGTGGAGTGCCCCAAGGGTCGGTCCTGGGGCCGGTTTTATTCAATATCTTCATAAATGATCTGGAGGATGGTGTGGATTGCACTCTCAGCAAATTTGCGGATGATACTAAACTGGGAGGAGTGGTAGATACGCTGGAGGGGAGGGATAGGATACAGAAGGACCTAGACCAATTGGAAGATTGGGCCAAAAGAAATCTGATGAGGTTCAATAAGGATAAGTGCAGGGTCCTGCACTTAGGACGGAAGAACCCAATGCACAGCTACAGACTAGGGACCGAATGGCTAGGCAGCAGTTCTGCGGAAAAGGACCTAGGGGTGACAGTGGACGAGAAGCTGGATATGAGTCAGCAGTGTGCCCTTGTTGCCAAGAAGGCCAATGGCATTTTGGGATGTATAAGTAGGGGCATAGCGAGCAGATCGAGGGACGTGATCGTTCCCCTCTATTCGACATTGGTGAGGCCTCATCTGGAGTACTGTGTCCAGTTTTGGGCCCCACACTTCAAGAAGGATGTGGATAAATTGGAGAGAGTCCAGCGAAGGGCAACAAAAATGATTAGGGGACTGGAACACATGAGTTATGAGGAGAGGCTGAGGGAGCTGGGATTGTTTAGCCTGCAGAAGAGAAGAATGAGGGGGGATTTGATAGCTGCTTTCAACTACCTGAAAGGGGGTTCCAAAGAGGATGGCTCTAGACTGTTCTCAATGGTAGCAGATGACAGAACGAGGAGTAATGGTCTCAAGTTGCAGTGGGGGAGGTTTAGATTGGATATTAGGAAAAACTTTTTCACTAAGAGGGTGGTGAAACACTGGAATGCGTTACCTAGGGAGGTGGTAGAATCTCCTTCCTTAGAGGTTTTTAAGGTCAGGCTTGACAAAGCCCTGGCTGGGATGATTTAACTGGGAATTGGTCCTGCTTTGAGCAGGGGGTTGGACTAGATGACCTTCTGGGGTCCCTTCCAACCCTGATATTCTATGATTCTATGATTCCTCTCCATTCCCTGGGAATCCCCAAATCCTGGGTGTGATGGAGTTCCTCATCCTTTACAAGTAGGCTAATGTTTTGGCATAAAAGATGCCTTTTCTATGGCTCTTCACCAGATGCCTCCTTCCCCTCCCCTGACTGTTACCTCGCTGGAAAGCCTAAAAATGATGTGCCTGAAAAGAGAAATTTGTTTTGGTAGCTCCCATTTAGTTACTTCTGTACCACCATCCCCCTCACAAAACACTGAGTTACAACCCCTGTGCCTTCCCTGCCACCTTCATCGTCTTCCTGAACTCTGCCTCTCTGCCTACAATCTCACTGCACTGACTTCTTCAAGGAAAAGACTGACAAGACTTAGCATACGCGTCCTCTTCAGTCAGAAGTCCACACTTTCTGCTCCACGTAAATGGTTCTACTGTGGACAGTCAGGGCTCCTGCCCTGTTCTCCTCTTCAATCTTGCTCACTTTAGCAATGTAAAATTTTAAACTTGGGGGGTTTTGCTGGATATTTTTTACCTGACACCCCAGATGTGATGTTGCTCATCTTATCATAATGAAACTGAAATGACTGCTGTGATATCAAGACGATATTAAGCCACAAAGAGGAAATGGCTTGTCTATTTATAGCTAATGCACACAACACTTGTGGTATCGAGGTCATCCAAAGCAAAATGTTGCTGAAAAGTACCCTGCTTCCTTCACCTCCTGATGTGAAGTGCTGTTACTTCTTGCCCGTTACATGAAACCTTCAATAAGATTACTCATGCGAGTATGGATTACTCATGTGAGCAAGGGATTATAGGATCAGGTCCTTGTAACTTCCCTTCCCACTGCCCCTTGTCATCATCCATTTGTTAGAGACAAGACATTCTCCTTCCTTCATTGAGGGACAGCTTGCACATAAAGGTGGGCCTTGCACTGTGCTGTGAAAATAGTCAGATTTGGGCTCATTCAGAGTTCCGCAGTCAACAATCTTCTGCCAAATTGTCTCTGTTCCTGGTTCACAACAATCTCTACCAACTGCAACATCCTCACTGAGTGGGTGAGGTGGATAGAGACATACATAGCTGGGCCCCAGCTCATTAAGGACCTGGACTTTGAAGTGGATCTGGAATCAAATGGGGAGCCAGTGGAGTATGCAGAGCACTCATGCGATACACTCTCATTGGTCACGCTTGTATAACGGGGAAGCTGTATGTTGTCCCAAGTGGTGTTTCTATGTGGACATCACAGTGAGCACCAGGCAGAAGAATTTGCTGTAAACCATTTGAGATAGGATGCAATCATGCATAACAGTTTCTAGGGTCTCATCTGAGAGGAAAGAGTGTGGTATTTGGGACTGTGCCTTTTAGGGATGAGCCTCTCAGATAGGGAGTGTGGGCAGGGCGATGGAATGATCTTGCTGTTATGCACAGCCAATTGGATCCAGACACAGAATAAACCAAATCTCTTGCATGCACCTTGCTTATTAAATGATCCCTGAACACCATAGTGCAGCACAGTCTTCTGCCTAGCCAAAGGTGGAAGAAGGCATTTCTTGCCACTATTACTGCCTGGATGCCTCGAAACATGGATGCATCCAATAGGACTCAGTGGCTGTGCATAATTATGACACAGAAAATAACTCCACATGGAAAAAAAAAGGAGAAATGCTGCCAGGACATGATTAGCATCTTCATCTCATCAGCAGGTGTTTGAAGTCATGCTATAAACATCAGTAATATTTTCTTATATGAAAGAATGAACTTTGAGGCAGGGTTCATAGAGACAGAGCAATATTTCAGGAAATGGAAATCTGCCAGTTATAGGGTTTACACTAAGCAGTAATTGAGTCATACACACAAACCTATACGCTGTAGCTGTGTGTGTTCGGGGAGCTATTTCATAGTACAGGTTACTATTTATTTATACATTAATTACTGTGTAGTTTTTAGGCCTTTCGGAGGCATCTTCCAGGCAGGAGGCTCTAGATGGCCAACTGAAGAAAAGATAGTGAACAATAAAATAAACTCTGATCAGATACATTGGGTCACTCTAAGGACATTATGTCTCTTTCATGCTCTTGGTATGAGAAGGTGTAGCGGAGTGGCGACTCACCCCTGCAGCGCCTCCTGCTGCAGCGGCACAGGAGCTAGCAAACAGAGCTGTAAACAGGGGAGTTTGAAAGCGGAGTTTGTCTTGTGGTGCTTGTGTGGGGTTTGGTTTTGCTGTGGGTGGTGGTGGTTTGGTGTGGTTTGTGTTTCCCAGATTAACAGGATTTAGGTGGGAAGGCTATGACAGATTCAGAGGTGGCAGTGGGAGTGACCCATGTAGCAGATGACACAATGAAGATGACTGGATGTGGAAGCTGTGGTATGTACATGATCCTGGAGGGGGCACCTGGTAAGAGTTTTGTCTGCATGAAATGCCGTCTGATAGAGCTGATGGAGGAAAAGATCAGAGGTTTGGAGATGCAGGTGGAAAGTCTGGTAGAGTTTAGGAAGGGGTTTGAGCAGATTATGGAGCAAAGACATGAGGTATCTGAAGGGAAAAGCTCAGACTTGCAGATGGAAGCAGGACTAGGGAATTCTGAGGGGAGACTGGGTGAGGAAAGTGGTCAGTGGAAGCATGTGACTAAAAGAACTAGGCAGAGGAAAAGACGGGCTAGTGAAGGAGAAATAGAGCTTCAGAATAGGTTTGCAGAGTTGGAAAATGAAGAAGGGGCTCAGCAGGTAGTCACTGAAGGTGACAGGGCAAGGAAGAAGAGAAGAGCGGTTAGTCCTATAGGAAAAGGGGAAGAGTTAATGGAGATTACACCAAATATGAGCCCCAGGAGGATACAGGATGGGTTAAAAAGGATTACAAGGGAGAATGGGAATGGAAAAAACTTGCAGCCAGAGGGAACAGGGGATAGACTGGAGAATAGCACTGTCACTAGGAAAAGGCAGGTCTATGTGATTGGGGACTCTTTACTGAGAAGAATAGATAGGCCTGTAACCAGAGCTGATCCAGAAAATAGGAGGGTGTGCTGTCTTCCAGGTGCTAAGATACGGGATGTAGACCTGAGGTTAAAAAGGATTCTAAAGGGAGCGGGAAAGAATCCCCTAATTATCCTTCATGTGGGAACAAATGATACGGCTAGATTCTCGCTGGAAAGTATTAAGGGAGACTATGCTAGGCTGGGGAGGACGCTTAAGGAAATTGAGGCTCAGGTGATCTTTAGTGGGATTCTGCCTGTTCCTAGAGAAGGGCAACAAAGGTGTGACAAGATTATGACTATCAATAGATGGCTTAGGCAGTGGTGCTATAAGGAGGGCTTTGGGATGTATGGCCATTGGGAGGCATTCATGGATAGAGGACAGTTCTCTCGGGATGGACTTCATCTGAGTAGGGAAGGAAATAGACTTCTAGGATGGAGGCTGGCACAACTGATTAAGAGAGCTTTAAACTAGGAATTTGGGGGAGATGGTTGGGAGATGTCCAGGTAATCTCCACGCCAGAATTTAGCATAGAGTGGAAAGAAAATGAAGTAAGAGTGGATACAGCTGTAGGTAGGAGGAAGGGCAGTGTAGATACAAGTCTAATAGGTTATACTGGTAGTAAAATAACGGTGCCTAATAGGGTACAGAATGTGAGTGAGGCCAAACAGCAAAAATTAAGATGTTTGTACACTAATGCAAGGAGCCTAGGTAACAAAATGGAGGAACTAGAGTTACTGGTGCAGGAAGTGAAACCAGATATTATAGGTATAACAGAGACCTGGTGGAATAGTAGTCATGACTGGGCTACAGGTATTGAAGGGTATGTGCTGTTTAGGAAAGACCGAAATAAAGGTAAAGGTGGTGGAGTAGCACTGTATATCAATGATGAGGTAGAATGTAAAGAAATAAGAAGCGATGAAATGGATATGACTGAGTCTGTCTGGGCAATAATTAAATTGGGGAAGAAAACTATTAGAGCCTCCCCTGGGATAGTGCTTGGGGTGTGCTATAGACCGCCGGGATCTAATTTGGATATGGATAGAGCCCTTTTTAATGTTTTTAATAAAGTAAATACTAATGGAAACTGTGTGATCATGGGAGACTTTAACTTCCCAGATATAGACTGGAGGACGAGTGCTAGTAATAATAATAGGGCTCAGATTTTCCTAGATGCGATAGCTGATGGATTCCTTCAACAAGTAGTTGCTGAACCGACTAGAGGGGATGCCATTTTAGATTTGGTCTTGGTGAGTAATGAGGATCTCATAGAGGAAATGGTTGTAAGGGATAATCTTGGCTCAAGTGATCATGAGCTAATTCAGTTCAAATTGAATGGAAGGATTAACAAAAATAAATCTGCAACTAGGGTTTTTGATTTCAAAAGGGCTGACTTTCAAAAATTAAGGAAATTAGTTAGGGAAGTGGATTGGACTGAAGAATTTATGGGTTTAAAGGTAGAGGAGGCCTGGGATTATTTTAAATTAAAGCTGCAGAAGCTATCGGAAGCCTGCATCCCAAGAAAGGGGAAAAAATTCATAGGCAGGAGTTGTAGACCAAGCTGGATGAGCAAGCATCTTAGAGAGGTAATTAAGAAAAAGCAGAAAGCATATAGGGAGTGGAAGAAGGGAGGGATCAGTAAGGAAAGCTACCTTATTGAGGTCAGAATATGTAGGGATAAAGTGAGACAGGCTAAAAGTCAAATAGAGTTGGACCTTGCAAAGGGAATTAAAACCAATAGTAAAAGGTTCTATAGTCATATAAATAGGAAGAAAACAAAGAAAGAAGAAGTGGGACCGCTAAAAACTGAGGATGGAGTGGAGGTCAAGGATAATCTAGGCATGGCCCAATATCTAAACAAATACTTTGCCTCAGTCTTTAATAAGACTAAAGAGGATCTTAGGGATAATGGTAGCATGATAAATGGGAATGAGGATATGGAGGTAGACATCACCATATCTGAGGTAGAAGCGAAACTCAAACAGCTTAATGGGACTAAATCGGGGGGCCCAGATAATCTTCATCCAAGAATATTAAAAAAATTGGCACAAGAAATTGCAAGCCCATTAGCAAGAACTTTTAATGAATCTGTAAACTCAGGGGTTGTACCATATGATTGGAGAATTGCTAACATAGTTCCTATTTTTAAGAAAGGGAAAAAAAGTGATCCAAGTAATTATAGGCCTGTTAGTTTGACATCTGTAGTATGCAAGGTCTTGGAAAAAAATTTGAAGGAGAAGGTAGTTAAGGACATTGAAGTCAATGGTAAATGGGACAAAATACAACATGGTTTTACAAAAGGTAGATCGTGCCAAACCAACCTGATCTCCTTCTTTGAGAGAGTAACAGATTTTTTAGATAAAGGAAACGCAGTGGATCTAATTTACTTAGATTTTAGTAAGGCGTTTGATACTGTGCCACATGGGGAATTATTAGTTAAATTGGATAAGATGGGCATCAATAGGAAAATTGAAAGGTGGATAGGGAATTGGTTAAAGGGGAGACTACAACGGGTCCTACTGAAAGGTGAACTGTCAAGTTGGAGGGAGGTTACCAGTGGAGTTCCTCAAGGATCAGTTTTGGGACCAATCTTATTTAATCTTTTTATTACTGACCTGGGCACAAAAAGTGGGAGTGTGCTAATAAAGTTTGCAGATGATACAAAGCTGGGAGGTATTGCTAATTTAGAGAAGGACAGGGATACCCTACAGGAGGATCTGGATGACCTTGTAAACTGGAGTAATAGGAATAGGATGAAATTTAATAGTGAGAAGTGTAAGGTCATGCATTTAGGGATTAATAACAAGAATTTTAGTTATAAGCTAGGGACGCATCAACTAGAAGTAACGGAGGAGGAAAAGGACCTTGGAGTATTGGTTGATCATAGGATGACTATGAGCTGCCAATGTGATATGGCTGTGAAAAAAGCTAATGTCGTCTTGGGATGCATCAGGAGAGGTATTTCCAGTAGGGATAAGGAGGTTTTAGTACCGTTATATAAGGCACTGGTGAGACCTCACCTGGAATACTGTGTGCAGTTCTGGTCTCCCATGTTTAAGAAGGATGAATTCAAACTGGAACAGGTACAGAGAAGGGCTACTAGGATGATCCGAGGAATGGAAAACTTGTTTTATGAAAGGAGACTCAGGGAGCTTGGCTTGTTTAGCCTAACTAAAAGAAGGTTGAGGGGAGATATGATTACTCTCTATAAATATATCAGAGGGATAAATACCAGAGAGGGAGAGGAATTATTTAAACTCAGTACCAATGTGGACACAAGAACAAATGGATATAAACTGGCCACTAGGAAATTTAGATTAGAAATTAGACGAAGGTTTCTAACCATCAGAGGAGTGAAGTTTTGGAATAGCCTTCCGAGGGAAGTAGTGGGGGCAAAAGATCTATCTTGCTTTAAGATTAAACTCGGTAAGTTTATGGAGGAGATGGTATGATGGGATAACATGGTTTTGGTAATTAAATATTCATGGTAAATAGGCCCAATGGACTGTGATGGGTTTTTAGATGGGGTAAGATCCAAGTTACCCGGGAAAGAATTTTCTGTAGTATCTGGCTGATGAATCTTGCCCATATGCTCAGGGTTTAGCTGATCGCCATATTTGGGGTCGGGAAGGAATTTTCCTCCAGGGCAGATTGGAAGGCCCTGGAGGTTTTTCGCCTTCCTCTGTAGCATGGGGCACGGGTCACTTGCTGGAGGATTCTCTGCTCCTTGAGGTCTTCAAACTACAATTTGAGGACTTCAATAGCACAGATATAGGTGTGAGGTCTTTTTTAGGAGTGGTGGGTGAAATTCTGTGGCCTGCATTGTGCAGGAGGTCAGACTAGATGATCATAATGGTCCCTTCTGGCCTAAATATCTATGAATCTATGAATCTATGGTCATCCAGGGAATTAGTGTGTCCCTCCTCCAGCGAAGCTCTTCCACCAGCACAGAGTGGGACGTGGCAGCCAACCCGCTGCCATCCTCCAGTGAGGCCTGCAGAGACGGGCAAGCATGGAGCAGAACCCCGGCGTGGCTGCACCAGGCAGCCCGTCCCCATCCCCAGCACGGGAGGGGGCGGCGGAGGAAATAGTGCAGCCCCCATGATGTTGGGAAGAGGGGACATGAAAACTGCCCCCCTGAGAATTGTCTGTAGACAGAGGAAACGAGACAACCTCGGGGGCGGCAATAACATGGGAGGTAGCGGGGAAGGGGGCAAGCGACTCATTCATCGCCGAAAAATGCTTCCAGGTCTGGAGGAGGTCCTGGTAGAAGATCGGCAGCTCAGAGAGGTGTTGCGGAAGGCCTCTCAGATGGAGAAAAAAGAGCTGGCGGTCATATCGGAGCCCTCAGAGGTGGCGGAGGAAGACATGTGCCAACGTGCTCCATGCCGGACTACCTGCCCCGTAAAGGAGCCTCTGCAGGGCCTGGAGACAGAAAACATGGACCTGGCTGCGCAAGCAACCCAAGCCCTGTCCTCCCTCCTCCAGGGGAAGACTCAGAGCCCCCGCAGAAAGCCAGTGCAACCCCGGCCAGAAGAACTCCAGAGCCATCCTCTGGAGCCTAGCCAGGATCCTCGGGGCTGGGCTCAGGGTGTTGAGTCGGTGCCAGAGCATGGACAGGACTAGTTGGTTCAGCACCAGCACCCTCCCTCGCAGGGAGAGACACCGGAACAGTCCTGTCCATCTCCGCAGCCACTCACCCACCCTGGCCTCCAAATCCTGCCAGTTCTCCGGTGGAGAAGGATGCATGGCGGATAGATAAACGCTAAGATAGAGCAGCGGACCCGCGCTCCACCAGATGGCTTGAAGCGCGGGCGGGAGGGAGCTCGCCTGCCACCTGTCCCCGACCACCAGGCCAGAGCTCTTGACCCAGTTGACCCGGGCGGAGGAGGCCACCGAGTAAACGGCCTGGCACGCCTCCACCCACACCAGGTCGTCTGGGTCCTGGACCACGAGGAACACGTCGTCGGCATATGCCGACAGGACCAGCCGCAGCTCCGGCTCCCGTAGCGCCAACCCCATCAACCTCTGGCAGAGGAGACGGAGGAAGGGCTCGATTGCCAGAGCATACAGCTGGCCCGAGAGGGGGCACCCCTGCCATACTCCCGCCCGAAGCTGACCGGATCGGTCAGGGTCCAGTTGAGCCTGACCAGACACTCCGCGTCGGCGTACAGCACCTGGAGAAAGCCCACAAACTGGGGCCCGAAGCCGAACGCCCACAGGGTGCCCAGGAGATACCCATGGTCCACCCTCTCGAACGCCTTCTCCTGGTCCAGGGACAGGAGAGCGAACGATAGACCATCCTTATGCCCCAGCTCCAAGAGTTCCCGGACCAAATACAAGTTGTCAAAGATGGTCCGGCCCGGGACAGTGTAGGTCTGGTCGGATGGACCACGTCCGCCAGCATGGACCCCAGCCGCAGCGAGATGGCCTTCACTACGACCTTAGTCCATGCTGAGGAGAGAGACGGGACGCCAATTCCGTAGGTCGCGGAGGTCCCCCTTCTTCGGCAATAAGGCGAGCATGGCTCGCCTGCACGAGAGAAGGAGGACCCCGCTTTGCAAGGACTCGGCCCAGACGATGACAAGGTCCGGGCCAAGGACGTCCCAGAACATGCAACAGAACTCCACAGTCAACCCGTCCATGCCTGGAGATTTATTGGTGGGCATGCAGCAGAGGGCTTCCAAGAGCTTGGCCAGAGAGAGAGGCAGCTCCAGCTGATCTCGGTCGCCTGCGCTGACCATCGGGAGTTCAGTCCAGAGCACCCTGCAGGCTTTGGCATCGGTCGGATCTGGGGAGAAAAGGCCAATAGGCTGGCCTGGACTCTCCGAACTGAGAGAGGCCGTCATGGTCATCAAGTGGTGATCCAAGAACAGGGCCGGCTGGACACCGGAGTCATGGGCTCATGCTAGATGGAAACGCAAAAAATAAATGCAGTCCAACCGGGACTGGCGCGACCGATCCTCCTCTACCCAGACATAGGTAAAGGAGGCATCATTGTCCTGGTGGTGGTCGCGCCAGACGTCCACCAGTGAGTGATGGTCCACGATCTCCCTGAGGACACCCGCAGCTGCCTGCCCACTTTGTAGGGCTGGGTGCTCGTCCGGGGGAAGCACAGCGTCCTTAAATCACGGGCTCGATCCCTCCCCTCCTTTTTGCAAGCCTAGATATAATATTAATCACCTTCCTCTCTGAATGCCTACAATTGTCCAAAAGGCATGTTATAACACACCCAGCTATTAAAGCCTGAATTGTGTTTTCTAATATATTAGCCAAAACACAACAGCAAATTAAGTTTCCATTTGAACCAAAAACCCAAGGGGAAAAATGATAAACAGAAAAATTATTCAGGAAATGTGCATTTTCCAGTGTTTAGTGAAATAAATTTAGCAGCGTGACAGGAAAATTTCAAAGTTGAAACAACACAGGATGTTAGCGTATGCAAAAATATATAAATTCCCCTTATATTTTAATCATTCACATACATGTTAACACTCATAGCTTATTTCAGAAATAACAGAATATTGGATTATGTGGGACACAGAATCTCACAAATCTGCGGTCCAGGCGGTAAATTGGCTGACGGGGAGAAAAGAAACGTTTTCCAAAATGTTCAGGGGTATTTGCAATGAGTGTCTGTGTGAAGCAAAAACCACTGTTCCTTTTGAGATAGTTACAGTTCCCCTCTGCTGTAGGTATTGGTATGTATGAACACGTTCATCCTGAAATCCAGTTCATGTTTCACCTGCCTACTGTTTGCCTGGCTTCCATTACATGTTCTTAAAGCATTTCCCTTATACTCAGAAGGCATTCAGAAGGGAAACTGGACTAAGAAGAAAGTAAAACTAGCTTTGCAGATGCCTTGCAGCTAAGTTGGTTACGCTGTGGAGCTGGTTGGCACATTGGAGTTTCCTTTCAGCTCCAGTGATGTGAGTTAAAATACTGTATTTTGGACACAAGTAAAAGTGTCTGGCAACCCTATTTATTTGTATTGCAGCAGGACCAAGAGGCCCTAACCGAGATCAGGGCCCCACTGTGTTAGCTACTGTACATACACATGTAAGAGACAGCCCACACTCTGAAGAGATTGCCAGAAAAGACAAAGGGTGGGGGAAAGGAAACATTTGTGTCTCCATTTTATAGATGGGAAGATGTGTCACAGAGAAACTGATTTGCCCAGTGTCCCACAGAAGGACTGAACTGAACCCAGACTTCCTGAGTCCCTTGATAATGTCTTAACTACAAGATCATCATCCTTACCCTGTGGAGCAATTTGTAGATACCATTCTGATCCCTAGTGAATGTTTGTCCACATCAGGAAACCCTCCATACGTTGACCAGTGTCTGTTCAAGAGTGGTCTGGGGCTGGCAAAGCTGGCAGGCCAGCAGGGGAAGTTTGCGTAGCACCTGCATGCACCATGCTTCCATCTGGTCAGTGTTCTCAGTTTGTCTCCTTCATGAGAGCAATATTCTCCCTTAAAGTTCAGCTATACTGAATTTGGGCAGACTGAACTGGATGGCGGGGTTTTTTTATTACAGTAAAAGTTACCAGCCACGCTGCATCCTTTTTGTATGCAGAGACGTGGCCTGATCCAAAGCCCATTGAAGTCAGTGTGAGTCTTTCCATTGACCTAAACCAGCTTTGGAGCCAGGTCCTAAAAGAGGGCATTGGCCTTAAAATATTTTAACATGCAAATGCTAAGAGGAAGGAACAAGAGGCTGGATTAGGAATGTGAGGAGAGTCTTCAGGGGTACGTCTACACTGCCATCAGAATTGTGACTGCAGCACATGTAGATAGCTGAGCTAGCTTTGATCTAGCGAGCTTAAAAATAGCAGTGAAGCCGTAGCAACAAGGGCGGCAGCATGGGCCAGGGTCAAGCACATACCCAGGATCCTGAGTGAAGTTGTACAGCGCATGCTGCCATCTGGGCCACTGCAGCACCACTGTTGTTATTTGAGTTAGCTAAACCAAAGCTAGCTCGGGTATGTCTCCATGAGTTGCAGTTACACTTTGGCTTGCACTGTAGACGTGCTCTCAGACTTGGGAGAGACTATTGGAAATCGTAGCAATTGCAGAAGAGTAGTATCCTTTTCTGGTCACGTCTCTTCTGCTTCAGCCAATGTTGCAGACTCAGGGAATAACTTGTGGCAGTAGCTTTCACTACCCGGTCACAGGCTTGAATCCAGTTAATAGGGACAGATATTATGGAAAAACAGCTGTTTATTGCAAAATGAGTTGGTGATTATTCCAGGTCTTTGCCTCATGAAAAATGTCACAGCAATTGGCAATTGAACTTGGATTTCACTTCAGCCCAAGCTGGCAACCTGCCTACTTGGCTGTGTGAATGCAGGCGAATCAAGCCCAAGTGCTGTTAGTCCTCCTATCCTATCGCACCTGAGCAGTTCTTTTTGTCGAACTCCTCCCTTATTCTGCACTGCATTTTAAACCTATGTTTGCCTGCCCCATTTCTGTTGTACTTCCTCAGCATTTAAACAGAGATGCCATCCAATAAATCTCTCTCCCGTGCTGCCAGATGGCCAGAAGCTGACACTAGCCTTATGTAAATCTGTGGTGTGACATCAGTAAGACTCACAAGACCACTTGCACAGGAACCCAGGAAAGACAGACAAGTTCTTCCACAACACACAGCAAATGAATTCAAAGGAGTGGCCCAGTCTAATGCACAGCTAAGAACCATAGGCTATCCTGCTAGAAATTCAACACAGCACAAGGGCTAGTTTAGCACCATTATGGATGCAGTCTCATGCATAGGGCTCTGCAGTAGGGATGCTCCACCCATGCTAGTCTAGCCAGTCTAACTCTGTGGTGAGGACATACCCTTCCAGTAGGTGCTTCCAGAAGGAGTATAGTGGGTTGCATCTGATTTGTGGACAAATATGTATTGATTGATTGGTGCCTATCACTCTAGCATCAGGGGCTTATTTACAAAGTTGATGGATATTAATGTTGCAATCACAATAGACTTCACTGTCAATTCAAAGTCAATGGGAATTACAGATGCTCCCTGACTTACGCAATTGTTCCTTTCCAGAGCACCTTGCATAGCTCAAATTTTGCGTAAATCGGAAACGTATACCCAACCATTATGCAAAAAAACAAAAAAAACCCTCCTATTTCAACTTACAGAACTTTTTCCGTAAGTGCGGATTTGCGTAAGTCGGGTCTTGCGTAACCTGGGGAGTGTCTGTATGTGTGTCCTGCTGCAGTGTCAGGAGAGAAGGGTGTCCAACAAGATTAAGGTCCTGACCGTGTTTCCACTGAAGTCAATAGAAGCTTTGCCATTTATTTCAATGAGACCCGAACTGGAGCTCAAGACAGCGCCTTTTCATCCATCACCGTGGTATCTGAACCACTGAGCAAGCACATCAGGAAACCGAGAAGGAAAAAGGTCCGGCATCCTTTTGTTGACTTGTTCTCTTCCCTATTTCCTGCTCCATCCTCACTGAGCTACTTTCTGACTCAATGCCCAGCCTGCTGTGAATGAGGTGTAATTAGTCATATGTAAGTAATAGGTTATTCAGGAAGTTCTGCTAACGAAATAACTTAGTGAACTTTGTACATGTATAAAGGTCAGGAAAAGTGACTAAGTTGCTACATACTATAATGAGTTACTGTTAGCAGGCACTGGCAAGATGAGAGGGAAAAAGTGTATAAGAAATTGTTGAAGTTAAGTGGCTTGAAATTTCATGTCGGGGAAAACATTTATACTTCATATCATCTTTAAATCGACTATAGTACCATTTTTAAGGGAAATGTGTAATTGCTGAACAACCTTCCATTTTTAATATTGTTCTGAAATACTACCACCCTTTGATGGATAGGTCTTTACTACAGATTGTATGTATATTTGGCATGAGAGAAATGCACACAAAGGTGCCTGTGTGAACTGTGCATAATGAGACCATAGCACTTACAACTCCTCAGCCAGTTCATGCAGTGAGATTTTACACTTTCTAAACAATTAACATGGATACCATTAATAATATGCCACACTGAACTTTTATCTAGTGCCTTCCATCCAAGGATCTCAAAGAATCTACTACACCTGTGTGACTGTAGTGTTAATCTGGAGTCTCATTGCGTGAGTCACTTACAACTAGACAGGACAAGGCATTTGGGGGATATACTGTGAGGTACAATCTACATTTGTCACATGTACAGTGGTCCATAAACGCTTCAAACCTTAATGGTATAACAAACCTAGATTGTGGTGGTAAAGATGTACAAGTGCCTCCTAAAATGAGCACATGACAGGTATCAAAGTTAGCTGCAGCTGAAAGGATTGCAACGGCAAGCTTGAAAACAAATTATGCTAATGGCTAGAATAAGCCTGATCCTGTCTAATTTTCACAGCTCTACAGGTTTTGACCTGACTAGTACCCTTCTTTGTGCTATTTACCTGGTGTTCTAAGGGGCCAAATCAACCCTCCACATGCACTGAGGCAGCTTTGCACCTCCTTATGATGGGGTCAGCAGGGGCCACTTCAGTTCCCAGTGCAGATTAAAGCACCATTCCAGCAGTCAGAAGTAGCCAGGACAGGGCACAGGAATGCCATTGTCACTTTCTATCTCCCCCCCAGAAATGCCCCTAACACATTCACTCTGCCGGTGCTCCTGTGGGAGTGGCAGAGAGCCAACTGGGACACCTCTGCACCTGCCAGGAACTCCCCTTTACATCAGGGGAATTCCCAAGAGGACTGTTACAGTGGTTCTGTGGCCCTGTTAAGTTGGTATAAAGGTGCTGCAATGCACCAGTGAATTTCTCCCTATCTTTAGGCTGGCTGTGCTTCATTTTGAAAGGTAAGTATCTGCTCTCCTGCCTGGTGGCCTAGTAGTAGTGCTCTTCAGTGTTTATGTGGGAGATCTAGTTTTGATACCTGTTCTTATTATTTCTGTCCTTGAGGCTTCGGTGAGCAGAACAACAAAAATATCACAAGTCCACAGCCCTGCTGCCGTGAGCTACGATATTGTCACATCTCATAAGCTAAGCAAAACTGGCCTTCATCCGTTCTTGGATGAGAAACCTCAAAGGGATAACAAGAGTCTATGGCATATGTATCCGACTGCAGCAGCTATTCACCCTGCCATTTCTATTTAAACTTCACAGACACCACTTTTTTTTTTTTTTTTAAAGAAAAACACAGTTGCATGCAAAAATGACTTTGGCTTGTTAAAATTAAGAACCTACGTAAATAAAAGTCAGGGAGTTAAGGATATTACAGCAACGCCAACTGGCACCCCTAGGAGCATTCATTACAACATTATACAATATGTATACAGGCATGCAAAAGGTTACCTATATGCACCAAAACAAGTGTAGCTCCTTATGTGTCATTATTGCATAGTATATCACATTACCCAGCTTTGTACGAGCATTTATTATTGTTTGTTATTGTTATTTATTTATGTCAATCAACTATGGGGCCCCATTGTACTGGGCACTGTACAGACAGAGTAGCAGACAGCACCTGCCCTGAAGAGTTTATAATTTAAATTGACAAGATAGACACAGCATGGCAGAGGGGGTATAACACAGAAGCAGAGTGATCTATATATGATGGAAAAAAATGAACGCTTTTGTCATAGGACTCAATCTTGTGAGGGGCCAATTGCTTCCGGTGTATCTCACTTCTGTTTACCACTCACAGGATCAGACCCATAATCCACATGATCAAGGAGACATAGTTTATATTGCTGTGGAGCCTTCAATGCTAAACGCACTGACTCTGGCCAAAATTTCCTCTCTTCACTCTCCCTAGTTGTGGTTGCATGGTGTGCCATGTTCTAGTTGTTATTCTCTTTCCGAGATGTTTCCTACCGTTTGTCTGTGTGCCTGTGTTTATGTAAAGCTTCCTTCATGAGGCCTTCCTATGTTAATCTCTTCACCAACAAAGCATTGGCATGCATTTATGCTGGCACAGTTGTCTCCTGTTTTGTATTTGTCTGAGTTCGATTGCAAGCTTGTTGGGAAAGGACCTTGTCCTTCTTGTGTTTGGTAAAGCACCACGTATGCTTGTCATGCTGCATATGTAAAAATACTTTGACATCCTTTGGAACAAAAGGTACTAAACTAATGTATTATATTCAGCATAGAACATTTTCTTAATACTATATTAACATAATTTATTTTACCTGTACTGTATTGCAAAAGACAAGAGATATTAGTCGTATGTGACAACATGAAAATTGTATCATGATTGCATTGCAATCATATTTCTCCTACAGCGAGGCTATGTTTGTAGGAGTCCTGCTCCCACTGAAGTCAGTAGAAGTCTTTCCACTATCATGATGAGAGTTGGACTGAGTCCACTGAACCCAGTCCTGCAAACCATTATATACCTGAGTAGCTTTTTGCAGGTGAGTAGTCCTATTGATCTAAATAGGATTACTCATATGTATAAAGTTATTCAGTAAGAGTCTGCAGGATTGAGGACATAGTTTGTAAAAGATTTTAGTGCCTTGACTCTTTAGAGTAGTTGCATCTATTTGTTCTGCAAATGGACAGTGTGTTCTCTGAGCCATGCCCTCTGACTTCTAAACTTAAATGTTTGAATCATTGCTATGGAACATTGCCTCCTGCCACTTCCCCTACACAGCTCCAGGAGCAGCTCTGATCTGAGTCAGGAGTGCTCGCAGCACCTTCTGTCCAGTCTGTGATGCAACTGCTCAGTAGCACCCCTACTGGCCACATGGTGCATCCCTTTGGTTGCCCCACTCCTTACCTGTAAGAGCCCAGTTGGTTCTGCCTGTGCCTAGGAGAGTACTAATCAGAGGACGGTTCCTCTCCCTCATATAACTTACAAGAGGGAAAAAGAAGAGAAAACTATGAACCAACAACCAGTTACATCCCCCTCCCTTTCTGTCACAGTCCCAGCACAGATGAGAGCTCTAGGGGCTGCTCTAATTTATGCCGGCTGTCTGTGGTCCCTAAAGGACATAAACCAGCTGTGGATAATCTGAATGCAGCACATTCCAGCCACTTTCCCTCCCTGTGCTGCACTGCAGAAGCTGCAAGGAGAAAGCTATGCTGGCTCTCAGTGCCTGGTGGCAACTTGAAACTGGTTGTGAGTTGGAGTGCTCCCTTTTGCACTGCCTGAGAGGCACAAACAAAGATGAACAGGACCGAGCATATAGCCCAAAGTACTAAGCGTGGCCCCTTGAACACTGAAATAACTTGTCCAGCCTTAAGGCTGAAAAGGTTGGACATGACTCCTTTACATCTTTCATAATGAAAAAGAAGCTTTTAAAAACATTTGAGTTTTAATAAGGGTAACTGGAAATTATGCTTTCCTTGTGGTGTACAGTAGCATGTGGAAACAGAAAAGAGATGGTGAAATTTTTTCATCAATAGTTTACATAATAGTGTGCTGTCATGGATGTATATGTATTGTCCCCATAAAATCTCAGCTATGAGGCTGAACAGTTTTTTGCATGTTATAAAGTGTATTATTTGGTGAGTCTCATCAGTTGTACTTGGTGCTGTATGAAATACAGAGAAAAAGCACAAGCCCTGGCCCAAGCATCTTACGGTCTCTAACGGCCTTGTCTGCACAGGGGATTTCACTCATCCGTAACCAGCCATCAGTGTACCAGATGGAAACCCACTCGACAGGCCAAGCCATGATTTACAGTTTAGTCAAGTAAGGGTAAGTTGCACTGGCAGCAGTCATGGTTTGTAGTGGCTTACTCTTCCTATGCTAAGGGTATGCATAAGTAACTGGCCATCCCTGCCTGAAATTCCAGGGGACAAGGCCTTTGAGCCTTGAACCTACAATCAGACCCCTGTGGATGGCTCCCTGTGCCCATGCAGAAACCCACTGAAATCAATAGATGATGTAGGGATTAAGCCATGTGTGATTTCACAGGATGCAAGATATTACCCTAAATTAACAAATGTTTGAAATCAATCTTCCTCAGCAGACCTGTCTTGATGGAGGGCTCTGTGTGGCAGCTGTGTGTGTGTATACATTTTCTTTACAGGCCTGCCGGTGTGGGTGGTGATGTCTCTGCAGGCTTCTCTTGTTGATGTTAGTAAGTGCTGGTGGTGATACGCTGCCCCATCTGCGTCTCCATGTTGGGGAGGGGAGTTTCTCAGGCCTCACTTTGTGTTTGGAGGGGTGAAAACCTCTGCAGACCTGTCTCTATCAACAGAGGTAAGGATCTCTGTGTGGGAAGGGGTTCTCAGGGGCAGGCCCAGGGAGCGAGGGTTTCTCTAGGACCACTGGGGATGTGCGTAGGGGGAGTGTCAATGTCAGGCTCGCAATGGGGGTCTTGGAGGCAGTCTTGGGGGTCCCTAGACTCCCTCTCTGCATGGGGGGGGTCTAGCCCTGCTGTGTGCACGGGGTGCCGGTGGCAGGCTGGGGGGGGTGGATCTCTAGCCCCACGGGGTGCCGGTGGCAGGCTGGGGGGGAGGGGTGTGGATCTCTAGCCCCACGGGGTGCCGGTGGCAGGCTGGGGGGGAGGGGTGTGGATCTCTAGCCCCACGGGGTGCCGGTGGCAGGCTGGGGGGGAGGGGTGTGGATCTCTAGCCCCACGGGGTGCCGGTGGCAGGCTGGGGGGGGGGTCTCTAGCCCCGCCAGATGCCGCTGGCAGGCTCGGGAGAGGGGAGGGTCTCTAGTCCTGCTGTGTGCACGGGGTGCCGGTGGCGGGGAGGGAGTCTCCGGCCCCGCGGGGTGCCCGGGGGGGCGGGCTCGGGGACCCGGCGGGGGGGTCTCCGGCCCCGCGGGGTGCCCGGGGTGGCGGGCTCGGGGACCCGGCGGGGGGGTCTCCGGCCCCGCGGGGTGGCGGGCTCGGGGACCCGGCGGGGGGGTCTCCGGCCCCGCGGGGTGCCCGGGGTGGCGGGCTCGGGGACGCTGCAGCCTGGCCCCGCCCCGAGCACTCTGCAGGCCGCGCCGTGTCGCCGGGGGCCGGGCGGAGGGGGGCTCGTCCCCAGCCCGCCCCGCACACAGCCCAACACGTGAGACTCCAGCCCCCGCCCAGCTGTTTGCTCAGCTGACCCAGCCGGCGAGGGGGGCCGGGCGGCGGCGCGGCCTCTCAGTGGTGCGACGCCTGGCAGGCCCGGCCCCGGCCGCCTGCCCGCCCGCCCCCTCGTCCTCCGCCTCCCAGCGCTCGGCGAGGAGCGAGCAGCCCGCAGCCTTGTGCGGTCAGAGCCGACGCCGAGCCCGTCCCCTCCGCAGGCCCCGCCGCCTGCCCCATGCGCTGAGCCCCGGCCCCTCGGCTGCGCCTCCCCCCAGCGCCGCGCTACCCCCTGCGGGGATTGGAGCCGCCGGCCCGGACTGCGACAGGGGCCGCCGCCATGGAGATCACCGGCGAGAAAAAAAGGTACCGGGGCCCGCTCCCCAGCCGCGATCCTCCCCTGCCCCGGGCCTTCCTCTGCCTCTTTAGCTCCCCGTGGCGCTTCCCCTCCTCCTCGGGCCTGCGCCGCCCGCCCCATCCGCGGCACCGGGGCCTAATCCCCACTACCCCCCCGCCGCCCGGTCTGTGGGGCTGGGGCTCGTCCGCCTCTCCGCCCCGCCGCCCGCTTCCCACCCCAGCCTGCCCGGGGGGGGGGGGGCTGGAGACCCCCCGGGGATCTGCCCCCTTCATTCCACCCCCTGTCACATTCCCCTTCTCCTGCCCCGGTTATACTGTGTCCTTCCCTTCCTTTCCCCCCCATCCCTCCTTCCCTGCCCCCGGGCGCCCCTCTTGCCCCCCCACAACCCCCCTCGCCTCCCCATCGGCCTCTATTCCCTCTCCGGAGGGTGCTGCACTCTCGTTTCTCCTCCTCCTCCTCCTCCTCCCTGCGGTCCACGTCGCCATTTTGCGGGGGAGGGGCGTGCAAAAGCTGGATTTCAGAAAATTAATATCCAGGATTTGCGCGGGGAGCTTTTGGCCGTTCTGTTTAATGCATCTTCGTCTCCAAGATAATTGATTCACATCAGTGACACTTAATGCATAGGCCCGGTGGAATTCAGTGGCCTGAGCTGCTTTTTTGCTGCCACACGGAGCATTACACAACTTAAAAAAAAATAAAATAGAATAACCCCAAAACCCACCCTTGTTCTGCTCTTGGCTTGGAGTAAGTAGGGAATGACTTGCCGTTGATTAACTGTGATGTGTGTGCACCTGATTTCATGACTATGTTCTGTGTATAATTTCAGGTTTCAGAGTCGCAGCCGTGTTAGTCTGTATTCGCAAAAAGAAAAAGAGTGCTTGAGAGTGTAATAGTGTTTGGATGAGAAGAGGGGGTGGCTTTTTAGTGTGTAGATTTGTATTAATAAGAACCATACTCTTGTTTAAAGCTCTCTACAATCTGTCAGAAAATAGATACACCAGATTAATAAAGGTAGAACGGTTACAGGCAGCAGAAACGAAAATACACAGCTGTTCAGTAGTTATTTCAAAAATTGATGGATTTTTAAAGCCAGATTGGGAAGGAAGAGAATGTCTGTATATGCTGAGAAAATCAACACAGTATTTTTTTGAAAGGTACAAATGTGATGAGGTGTTCTGATACTGAAAACAACTCCAGAGTGCTGTTTGTACTGGAAGGGATATGTGAACAATGAACTGTGACGTCGTCGTCGGGGGTTTTTCTGTTTTTTTTTGTTTTTTTTAAGGCATCTTCTGCAGTTTTGGTTTCCATAATTGGCTGGTTTTTGTTGAGGTTGGGGGGGAGGGAGGAAGAGTGGAGATTCTTAAAATTTTGAACCCATAAGTAAAAATTCCTCTTCAAGACGCTGATCCTCTAGAAAAGAGAGTTTACTGAACAATGTATGTTCCAAAGTGTAAATAACTTTCTTCTCTAAGAATTTTTAATTCAGATTCAAAAGGGGGAAATGAAAGCTTCGAGAAATAAACCTTATTGTATGTTGAAGGTGTAGAGTTTGCTGGGGAGCACAGTATTTTGGTTATTAGGTTTTTAGATTAAACAAACTCCACCAATGCGCTTTGAGGAGGGATTAATTTAATCTCCATCTGCAGAAGGCAGAGTATGTTTATATTGTTGTTGTTAGGGTGACCAGATGTCCTGATTTTATAGGGACGGTCCCGATTTTTGGGTCTTTTTCTTATATAGGCTCCTATTACCCTCCTCCCCCATCCCGATTTTTCACATTTGCTGTCTGGTCACCCTATATTGATACCTTTTTTGAGATTTAGAGTAGCAGCTGTGTTAGTCTCTAAGTGCCACAAGTACTCCTGGTTTTTTTTGAGATTTGTTATCTTGGTCTTTGTATCAGAGAATCATCTGAGAAGGTCAAATGAGAGAAAGATATAAAAGGCTTTACTATTTAAATCATACTGGAAGTGAGATGAATTAAATATCTTTGTGGCTGAACTAGCTTTTTCTGGTGGATATTGATTTTGTGCAGCTAGAGGTCGCAAATACTGTATGTGAAAATACTGAGCAATTTACTTGTGGGGGAAGTGCTACCTTTGCACCAATTGCAATTTGTTTCAATTTAAAAAAAAAAGTCTTATGTAGCAAAATGCATACAAGTAGGGTACATATGGGTGGTTCCCGTTCTAAACTCATGTGTTCCACTCAGCGCTAATAACTATCGGGAAGCCTCATAGAAAATGTTGCACCATAAGTAAATGACCTTTACTGAGCTTGGCCCAGTTTAAAGGCTGGTCTTGAAAAGGTATGGAGGGTTCAGTTTTTTTAGTCCCTTCATTCTGTGTCCGTGGCTGTTATTTTTCTGACCACCCTCTTGTATTTGGCAGCTTTTTCCCATTTTCCTGCTGCTGCTGGATGTGATCTGCCATTTTATTTTTATTTTATTTTTCGGTGTAAGAATCAGTGTACATAGGAGGGAGGGGATAAGCTAAAGGTGAAGCTCAAGAATGAGAATTTATTGGCTGCTGCTTCCTGGAGACCTACTTCAATGTGGGAAGAACTTCCTTCTGAATCTTCCTGTGAAGTTGTATTAACTCTAAAGTATTGTGGAGTATGTTTTTTGTTTGAAAAAGAAACAGTATAAAATTTAAGTTGTAATTTAGGAATACTCTTCCTGATGTTATAAATGCATAGAGCAAAGATGTGGGTAGCCATAAAAGGAAGGACATGAGTTGACATTTATGCAACTTGGAGCAGAGAACTTGTTGAAAGTCTGTGTTACTTGAGAGACAAGATGAGTGAGGTCATATATTTTTATTGAGCCAATTTCTGTTGGTGGAAGAGGCAAGCTTTCAAGCTACACAGAGCTCTTCTTCACCCACCTTGTCTCTCTAAAATCTGGGGACCAACATATCTACAGTACTGCAAACATCAAATGTTGCTTAACAGTCCCAAATTGTTTGAGGTGGGTTAGGTTTGACTGTGTGTATTGAAGGATTCTTTGAAGCTGATTCTTTCCATTTTCCAGTAATGTTTTCTTGAAGCTACAGAAATGCAACATTTGAGCCAAAGCTTTAGTGATGATGACTCACTATAGTTAAATTTTCTACTCTCATACATTCATTTAGTTGAATCTCTCTTATTTTACACCACGTTAACAAAACTAAAAATAAGCATCAATGTTCAAGTTTCTCTCATATTTGGAGACGCAACATAAATCCTGTGGTGGTTTCCATCTTTTTTTTCCCCCCTGACGATGTTGGAAACAGAACTAAATTTTGTAATTTTGTAAGAATTTGGATAAAAGTTAGTATTTGTCATAGAGCAGAAAAAAAGTTGCAATACTATAAATACAGGAGCAGCAAAGATTGGGAAACCATCTTACTTGACAGTTTACTCTGGAATTTAGTATAAGAATAAAGGAATCTTAACACTTGGGTACGTCCGATTCATGAGTATTTGCAAGAGGATATAAAGTGAGACTTGTTATCTGCTAGTTGAGTGTGCTGTGAAGTCCTGAACTTAATTATGTAGGTGAGTAGCTATAGGTATATGAAGAATGAAAAAGAGAAGCTGTATGTAAATGTAGATCAGTGATGATAGTAATTTTAAATGTGAATTGGTGGCTTATGGACTTACTGACTCATGGAAAACTTTGAAAGACACTTGAAAGCCATTCTGCTTTATATAGCTCAGAACTTCTGTAGTTCTAGTTTCATTCCTTATGGACACTTGAGCCCAGTATAATTAACAAACTGACATATTACTGACAATTATTTGGGTTTTGCCTCTTCCCTTGCAGTTAAACCATCTTCAGTATGGGTTCATGGAGGCCTGTTGCCACTTGTGCCTTGTGGGGAGAAACAGGGTCTCTGAGAGGGGTTTTTGTTTTCAATTAGTAAGCCTCGGTTGTTATTCTTTTGGGCTTTTGTTAAACAGGATAATACCAATATGCTTACCCTTTATTTCCAAATAGGGTCTCTTACTCTACTGTTCAGTTCTTTGGTGTGAATTTGGCCAAAAACAAAAGTAATCCAGCTTAAAAGGATAGTATATGCTAAAGTAATGTTTAGCCCCCTAAATTTTATAAACTGGGTACAAATGCTTGGTGCTGCCAACAGGGTTTTTTCTCTGTGCTCACCATTAGCAGCATGACGCTTGCGCCATCTTAAGTGTATGTGCTGCGTAGTAAAACTAGTTAATATTATTAAAGACATGCTGCTTGTGACTACACATACTAGAAAAGGAAACTAAACAAGAACGCTATCATCTTCTTTCTTGATACTATAACATTTATTTCCTGAGTATTCAATAACTTTTGGAGTAAATTGTTCCTTCTGTTTTAAATATTATCTATTAAGGGTAACATACAGGAGAATTTTAAGAGGTAATCTCGGGTGTTCAGTATGCCTTATATACCAGTAGTTTACATGTCTATAATGCAACACTCATATTTGGTTTCTAGTTTCATTAAAACTACAGTTATCGTCTGCATGTTTAATTCTTAGTTGGGACTTAAAAACTTGACTAGACATCCATTATTCAATTCCAGCATGAGAAAGGAGGGTGTGGTCTCCACCAGCAAAACCTGATGAGAAGCCAAGTTCCAAGGCCAACAGATACACAGATGATGAGCGGGGATGACCGTTTTGCTGAGGCTATTCCAGCATCTTATCTCTGGAACCATTCATCATGGACTTTGTGTTTTTAAAAAAAATCTCACTGTTAACACTGAGCTCTGCCAGTGTGAGCAGTGGTGGGAAACTCAGCCAAAAAGGCTAATCTATGTCATCAATATCAGTTACTGATTAGTAAAAGTCTGAAAAATGTGAAGTCGCACCTCCCCAGGTGTTGTGAGAGGGGGAGATTTTCTGTCTCTTTATGCATAAGTACTTCCTGTTTCTGCAAGGGGGGGGAAATGGTCTCCATTGCTTTACCTTTTTAATCAGCCATGTTTTGTGTGGCGCATCAGAGTAATTAGCTCCAGTGTCTGTTTCTGCAGCTTCTCATTGCTTTACTAAGTATGCATAACATGATATGCACAAAGTTTTGAATATCATCAATAAAAATTATCAGAATTTTGTTAATTTTACTTTTTTGATGTTTAACAAAGTTATGAGTAACAGAAAAGTGGCCCTGGAGCAATCTATCGCCAAGATTTGGAAAAGGACTAGCTTTCGAACAATAATCTAATGTCAAATTATCTTCACAAGTGCAAGGGCTAGAAACTTTTTGGTAAATGATAGACAATCAACATTTGCAGAATCTAAGCTAAGTACTATTGCTAGCTAGCTAGGGCAAGCCTCTGTCTTGTCTGGGGCCAGCTGATTTACCAAGCCCTGCTTCTGAATAGGGAACATCTAAAACACGCATTGCTTAATTTTTTCACATTGTTCTCTTTGTGGGGATGTTTCCTATATAATTTTATCCTAAATGAGAAAATAACTAATTGAACATTAAAGGTGATAATTTAAAAAGGGAAAACAGGGAAATGTTCTCTTAAAAAAAAACCTATAAAGAAGGCATGAAAAGTGTTTAATTTGCAAATTTTTGTGTATGGTTTTTACACATTAGAAATCCAGCCTTCTTTTCCTTTGACTGCTAGATGGTGCCTGGAGAACTAGTGAAATTGATATCCTAAGAGTAAAAAGACAGAAAACTGAACAGTTGGAAGGAGAAATGTTTTTTTTTTTAGTCGCTTATTGTTTACAACTTTAACACTTAATTTCACTTGACTAATGAGCATTCTGGATAAAGGATTTCATTAAAGATTCAGCACCCTTGCCCTGTGGTAAACTGTTCTGAAAAAAAATATTCTGGGACCACTCTCCATGTGACCACGCCTGTGCTGGAATAAGTGAGCTCACAGAGTGAGCTATTGTGAAATATTTTATTCCAGTTAATTTCCCTATGCAGACAAGCCCTGCGAGTCAGCTCTCCAGTTCATATTCTTTGGTCCACCAAAAGTCTTCCTGAAAAAACAGGGGAATATCAGACTTGACATTCCTGTTACTTCTGAGGATGGAAAAAGGGCAGAGCAAGCACAGTGCCGTTCCCTGCCACTTCCATTTTTGTTAGAAAAATCTGCCTTTACACATCTCTAGATCCTTGTCTGAGAGGAATATTTCTCCCTCGACTTGTCTGCAAACAGGAGGGAGAGGAGTGGGCAACAGTTTTGTGACTGCTGGTTGGTCAGAATCTTCCTGCTAGTGAGAGAATGCAAGTCGGAGAAGTGTAGCTACTGAAGCCTTGTTTTAACTTTTCCGGTGTGGCTCCATCAGTGATAATAGTGGGAGAACTAGCATAGGTAGTGTGTGGATGAGAGCCGGTGTTTTAATTTCCATGCTATCTAGGCCTGCTCTGATGCAGCTGAAATACCAGCAACTGGTCTGCACTAGATGACCGCTGTTGCTACCACCAGTGAATCTGTAACAATGGTGGGAAACTTTAAGGAAAAATGTAGTGTAGAGAAGGCCTGATAGGCCAAGTTGTCAGCTGGTACACAACAGGCATACAGCAGCAGGGAGCAGTGGTAAGAGTCTGTTATCCCAAGTTCGCTGCGGCCTCCTTTAGCATGCTGCCCTTTCTTCTGGCTCCTCTCCCTCATTCGTCAGGATGCATCCAGTCACTGCTGGGGGGGGGGGGGGGAGGAAGGAGCTGATGCTGTTACCATGGTTGGGGGGCATTAATTAGCTCTTGGCTCAGTACTAGGGCTCTTTGTGAGGTGAAAGAAGATACCCTTCCCCCATTGCACTCCCCATCTTTTTATGAGAAATGGTGAACATTCTGTCTAGTAAGAGCTTATCTAAGCTAGGGTAAAAGGTGTATTTTAAAAAGACACATTTTATGCCAGTCCAGACAAGACCTAAGAAATTCTCATACTTTCTTCTCAGCCCATTGTTGATGGAAGAGGGAGACCTTGGTGCTAGTGTGACTGGGACTGATGTCAGTGATGTAACAGCATGCACTTGTTCCCTGGTGCTTGCAACTTCCTCCTTTGGATGATTTGAGGGGAACCTTAGACCTTTTAAAAAGAAAAGGAGTACTTGTGCCACCTTAGACTAACAAAGTTATTTGAGCATAAGACCTTTTGTTTCCTCTGTGTAGTTGGATTAGGTATAGAAGTTGATAAGTCTTTTGAGAACACTGAGACTGTTGGTAACAAATTCATCTTTTCCAATCAAGTATTTTTTAATCATCAGTAGAAACTGTCATTAACAGTTACTGTTTGTTTGAAACTCTTATCTTTTTTTGTGGTTGTCAGGAACCTAAGAGACTTTGAAAACTTCTTCCGTTTAGTCTCTTCTGCTCATAATTACAGAGAATGAACCAACTTTTTTGAATGTCCTTGGTACTTGCTTAGCCAGGGCATATTTAGGGAGATGAGTGTGGTAGTGGTATTAAACTAAAACCCAGAAACTCATGTGTCCGCCAGATTTTCCCCTAAGAAGAATAATCAAAGAGAATGTCCTATGGCAAAAACCAGTTGTCATATATTTCAAGAAAGCATTTGATGCATCTGTTGTGATTCAATTGGGAACATTTTTAAGAGTTATGGTATGCCAGTAAAAATAACTAATATAATCAAGGCAGCTTAACAACAGTATAGAAGATCTATTTTGTGCTGATCTAGCTAGCCTAAGTGACAGCTCAACCAACATGCAAATAAAGACCAGCATTGCAAAAAAGATGGGGTTAATAATCAATTGTGGGAGGAAAAATCAAATGAGAATCCCAGCAACTTCCAACTCAAGCATTACTTTAGAAGGCAGAGGAATAGAAAGAAGTGAGTTAATTCACATATGTTGGCAATAACATGCATGCAAGCCAGTGGAGAGGGCCATAAGGAAATAATGTCACAAATTGGTAAAGTGGCAGCTGAAGTCCCCAGCTTAAACAAGATTTGGTCATCGAAAGTCTACAACTTAAAGACCAGACTACAAATGTTCAACTCAAATATTATATCTGTCTTAATGCATGGATGTAATAGCTGGAAATCCCCCAAAGGTACAGGCAAGTCTCTAAATGCCTTAGAAAAATACTAAATATTAAATGGAATGAATTTATAACAAATGCTGAGATTTATCAGAGCATTCAACAGCTCATTTTCTCTAAAGCTATCCAGAAGAGAAGATGGAATTATTTGGGATATCTGTTAGGAATGAAGCCAGAGCATCTGCCATGGCAAGTGTGTTCTTGGGCAACTGGAGGAACACTGAAAGAATCCCTCCAAATACTACCTGGGGAGGGAAAATTTGTGGAACTTAACACAGAGAGAACATGCAAAGAGTGGTCGAGGATAGACAAGGATAGCAGAACATTGTTTGTGCTTGAAGTGATGTTCAGCAGTCTGGGAAGAATTCAGATTATGGATCTTAGCTTCCAGGAACTGGTGTGATTTGGCCTACCATAAAAATGCTATTTATAATGTTGTAGGTAAGATTTTTCAGTTTTGAAAGATTAGCATTTCAAAACCATTAGAAATGGAGAAATTGTTTTAATATGGATGTATTCCAGCAGTGTGTCTTTAAATACTGTTTGTGTAAATCACAAACCCCAACATTCCCTAGGGTTCTTTTTGGAGCCAGATCCACCAACTGATGGAGCTATGCCAATTTACATTGAAGCTATGTGAGTATACGCCAACCTGAAGATCTGGCCGAAGGTGTTTTGTTCAAAATAAGCGAGCTGATAAAGGTGAACGCCTCATCAGATGTATACATATATAGTATCTGACCTGTATTTGTTTCCCTTTGTTGAAGTCTGTAAGATCCAGACTTATAATGGCAGTGTCCTCCATTTTGACATCTACAGCCTTTGCATTGATATATATGAGACATTTTAAACTGCCCTGCTGGCACTGGAAGTCTGACCTTTCAAGAATATCACTCTATGAGTAGCTCTTAGGAGAGTATAGATAGTTATTAAACTTGATTTATATTGCAAACTGACTAGATTTACTTCAGACCTCATGGAGATTTATAACAGTTGGCCACATGTGGCTTCATGTTTTCATCCTACAGATAATCGCTATTAATAATTTATTATGTATGTATTGTAACTCGTAGGAGTCCCAGTCATGGACCAGGACCTCATTGTGCTAGGCACAGTAGCAACAGAGCAAAAAGATAATCCCTGCCCCCAAAGAATTTACAATCTAAGTATCAGGCAAGAGACAGACAGATGGATACACAGGCAGTCTGATGGAGGAGTGCAAGAAAACAGTGAGAGGCTGTGGTCTCAGCCACCACAGCCTAACTGTTGTAAAGTTTTTGTGGGTATCATGGCAGAGCAGAGTTTGAAGAAGGATTGAGTTAGTTTTGTAGATATTTATGGAGAGCTTCTTCGAAGTCTTAGGGTTAGCATCGGAGAAAGCACAAAGGTGCTTGCTTGAAAATTTAACAAGTGGGTGGTAGAGGCTGGCAGCATGGGCTGATCAAAAGTAGGAGTTGTTGATTATTTAATACACCAGAGAAGACGGAGCCAGTGGATGGATACAAAGCAGGGGGAGATGGTCAAAGTAAGGGGACAGGAAAATGATCTCTACAGCAGGATTCTGAATGGATGGACAAGATTGTATTTGTCAAGGCCAGAGAAAAGGATGGTGGTGTAACTGAGATCCTAGATGAGAGCCTGGACTAGAGTTTCAGCTGTGTGGATGGATAGGAAAGGGTGCATCCTAAGAGATGATATGCTGAAAGAATCCGCAAGACTTGGGACATAGCCTGGATGTGATGATCTGTGTGTGAGGGCTCCAACTCAGAGATGACACTGAGGTTATGGGCCTGAGTGACAGGCAGGTTGATGGTATTTTCCATGGTCAATGAGAAATGAGATAGCAGGGAGAGTTTGAGCTCTGTTTTAGCCATGTTGAGCTTGAATTGATGGCGAGACATCCATGAAAAGATGTCAGAGAGACAGTCCAAGATTTTAGTTTGGACACAGTATGGACTATTTGGAGTAGAGAGATAGAAATTAGCAAAATATTTTAAATAGTAGTATATGAATGTATATTTACTAAACATTTAAGGAAAAATCTGCAAAGTTAATACATTTGTAACTTGCATGGTATTGAAAAGGAGCTCAAATGAAAAATTGAGCAAGCTGCAACACTTCGTGCTTACAGTACAATAAAACTGTTTTGTATTACAACACTGGGAGGTTTTAACAAGTCATTAACTTTTATTAAATATACCCTTTTCAACAGTTTCAACACTGATGTGATTGTTGTAGTAATACCTAGTGAACAAGGATGACATCTGTTTTCTAGAATCCATGTTTTATTGTACTCCTAATTAAAATCAGACTAGCTTTTTTATATGGGGCTCTTTTTACATTTCAAGAGGGAAAATAGAGTTTTAAGAACTCAGGACATCTGATCTTCAAAAATTTCTTTATGCAACTCACATCCCAGGATAAACTTACTAATGAACTGAAAAGGCAAAATGTTTCTTAAAGGCCTGTATATTTTGTGTTTGGCATTTTAATTTTCATGATCATTTGAATGTATGGAATTGTACGGTCAAGCTAAGTGTGGCTTCACTTCTCCTTTTTAAAAAACAAAAAACTCACCATCTATAAAGCCTGCATCTGCAGCTCCTTCCAAGATATGAAAAACAAGAGGCGATGACTAATTACAGTAAAAGCTGTGTTATCGGCGCTTTATCAACCGGAAAGCTCTGTAAATCAGCATTTCTGATATTCATTGAAAGTCCGGTTTATAGTCCGATTGGCGTGGGGCTGACAGGCTCCCTACCTGGCTCCACATGGGTCCCTAGAAGCGGCGACATGTCCCTGCTGCTCCTAGACGGAGGAACGGGCATGAGGGGTTCGGAGTGCAGGAGGGGCATGGGAGGGTGGCACTCACCTGGGGCGGTTCCCCACAAGCAGCAAGATATCCTACTGCTCCTAGGCAGAGGTGCGGCTAGGCGGCTCTGTGTAACACCCCTGCCCCGAGTGCTAGCTCCGCAGCTCCCATTGGCTGGGAACCACCAGTGGTGTGTGTGTGTGAGTGCATGGTATGGGGGGGGAGAGGGGCGCTGCAGGGGAACCGCTCCCCACCCCTGCTCACCTCCGCCACCCTCGGCCTGAGCGGGAAGCCGCCGCCTGCTTCTCAACCCTCCCCGGCTTCCCGCCAAACAGCTCATTCGCGGGAAGCCGGCGCAGAGAAGCAGAGCGGGGCGGTGGGTTCAGGGGAGGAGGCGGAGCGTCAGTGGGCTGGGCGCGGGGCGAGGAGCTGCTGGTGGGTGCTCTGCACCCACCAATTTTTCCCCATGGGTGCTCCAGCCCCAGAGCACCCAGGGAGTCGGCGCCTAAGGCGCCACTTTTGATGTGATCAGTGAGGGGAGCAGTCACTCCCCCGCCCCTAGGAGCCAGAGGGATCTGCCGGATGCTTCCTGGGAGCTGCCCCAGGTAAGCACTGCCGGGACTCCCCATCTCACCCCCCGGCAGGTGCCTCTGGCTCTTAGGGGTGGGGTGGCCATCCACTACGGTGGCCCATGAGACCCTCCTGCCCTGTTCTGGGGGCAGTCAGGGGACAGGAGGGGGGTGGATGGGGCAGGGGTCCTGGGGGGGATGTCAAGGAACACAGGGGGGTTGGATGGGGCAGGAGTCCCCACAGGGGGGCAGGGGTGGGCAACGACCCCCTCATGGGGTGAGGAGGGAACCCGTTGTTAAGGTTTTGGCAGCTCATCACTGGGTACAAGAATACTAAGTTAGCTGCAGATTTAACGTTGTCTAGTAATGTAGCTGACCCAGCCACTGCTGAACCCAGGACCTACTACAAATCAGACCACAAGTGCTTAGCTCCACAAAGAGGATCCATTGGGGGGTGTTCTGTTTCAGGCTTCATCAGGACTCCTGTCCCTGCACCATTTGTGACATGGTTTCAAAAGTTCGACCTAAATTTAGTACACTATTGTGTCAAGTATCAGGAGTAAAGGATGAGTGAATCCCCTGGCTGCTCAGTTGAAAATACCACAAGACTGAACCTTTAGAACTTTGTCTTGCATGAATTAACTTTCATCAAATGAAGGTTTATCTAGTAGACGAATCATTACATTTATACACTAAAGAAACTGCATATAGAATACTGCAAAGACAGACTGAATTCTGCCCATTTCAGCTCAGGATGGTCCCTTTGCTTCCAAGCTTCAGAACTTTCACCCTCTTCCTGCTCCAGTCTGTGTACAGTAACTCTTCACTTAAAGTCATCCTGGTTAACGTCACGTTGCTGATCAATAGGGAACATGCTCGTTTAAAGTTGTGCAATGCTCCCTTATAACGTTGTTTGGCAGCCGCCTGCTTTGTCTACTGCTTGCAGGAAGAGCAACCAGTTGGAGCTAGCTGGTGGGGGCTTGGAACCAGGGTGGACCGGTAGCTCCCCTATCAGCTCCCCGCTCCCCTAAGTTCCCTGTGTGGCAGTCGCCTAGCAGGCTATCAATTGCCGGCAGTTCAGCTGTCTCTGCCTCCCGCTGCCCTGTGCTGCTCCTGGAGCCTCCTGCTTGCTGTGCGGGGACGGGAGGGGGAAAGGGGTGCTAATGTCAAGGTGTCTCCCTTCCCCCCACTCCTTTACCCCATCCACAGAGCAGTGGGGGGGACACAATAGGTATCAACAGGGCTCAGGACAAAAGGAGCTTGTGGGCAGCAACTGCTGTCTCAACTTGCATATCTACTTAAAAAGGCAGTGTACTTAGAGTGGGGTCAGCGTACTTAAAGGGGCAATGCGCGTGCGTGTCTCTCTCTCTCACACACAGGGTGTGTGTCTCCCCTCCCTCCATTTGTGCTGCCTTGTAGAGTCTGAGGCTACATTAACAACAATGTTAACCCTTGAGGGCTCAGCCAAGTGCTAGTTCATCATTTAGCAGTAAGGCATTCCCTGGGAAATATTCCACCCTCTGACTCCACCTCGACCAAGCTTCATAATCATCATTGCTGTTTACAGTATTAAATTGTTTAAAACTTATACTGTGTGTATGTATATGTGTGTATACATGTATGTCAGATTGCATCTGACGAAGTGGGTATTCACCCACGAAAGCTTATGCTCCAATACGTCAGTTAGTCTGTAAGGTGCCACAGGACTCTTTGCCGCTTTTACAGATCCAGACTAACACGGCTACCCTCCTGATACTTGACTTCCCTCAGTTTGTTGCACTCATCTGCTGGCAGCTGATCCTTAAACTCCTCTATCTTGGAATAATGCCTTCTGCCATCTTCCCAGCTTTGACACCTTCCTTTCTTCATCTGTCTTTCACTGAATATTTCTCTGCATTCTTCACCATGTTCTCAGTTCCATCTTTGCTGAGGTCACCACAAGACCGGATCACAATTTGCTGTTTGCGTCCTGTCCCTTATCCTTTGCTGAAATGTGAACAGTGCTGTTAGCGTCGGTGTCAAAAGTGACTTCAATCTGGGGCACTCCATGTGGAACTGTAGAAATTCTAACCAGAGTGAATTGCTCAAGAAGCTTGTTGTCAGCAGCCATCTCTCTCACCCTGGCACACTTTAATCTCCACTTGAGTCTGTCCATCAGCTGCTATAGAAAACACCTGGCTTTTCTTGGTTTGGAATCTTTGTGTTCCTGTTGATGAGCTGAATGAAGACACCTCCCATCATCTTGATTCCCAGGCACAGGGGAGCCATGTCCACCGGGAGTCATGTCCACCAGCAGCATGTCGGTGACATCACCAGCCTTGAATAGCAGCACCAATAGCATCAGTTTTATTGGGATTAACTGTTTTGTAAGAGCACCGTCAAACAGATCCTGCGCAGTCTGCTGCCCTTTAAGCATTCTGTTCATGCCACCAACCAGGATAATTTGCCAGCATCATTCTTGCTGATTTCAGCATCCTGCATGGCTTTTTAGCAAGGTGCTACTGTCATCCTGATCAGATCTGCTACAGTCCGCTTAAACTGGGAACAACTCAGTATCCTGCTCAAGTGCTTTGGTCCAGAAGCATACATAGTAAGATATGGCAAGTTAATGTCCATTAGCTCACACTTCACTTTTTCAAATGCAACTCTCACTGTCTGAAGAGCCATGTTGTTTTGTCAGTGCCCGCCTCTCTTGAATTCCTTACCCGTATGCCTCTCTTGAATTCCTTAACAATGCTGCAGCAAATCCTGATGAAAATCTTCACCATCTATGGTCATTAACCCCTCCCATCTATGTGAATAGAGGCAGTTCTCTCTACTTGCACATTCAGGAAGACAACTATGTTGGCTTTCATCTGGAAGATTGTCTTCAAAATCATAAGGAATAGAAGTTTGGGTCAGATTTGTGATATTGTAGAAACTTGGGGGATGGAGGGGGGCAGAGTTTCAGGCTTCAGTGCCTAAAATTAGTCACCCAAATGTGAAGATCATGGTCTTAGTTTTTTGAATGAAAACTTTAATTCTTCAGAAACTGGGTGTCTTTTCCCCCCACTTCGTCACTGCCTTTGCCCATGAAAAGGTAGGAAACTTTTTCTGCCATGCATTTGCTAAATCATAATACTTATTTTCAGTTACTAGAAGTAATTAGTTGGTGAGCAAAGTACCTGTTGGTAAGTATAGTTCTTACAGTTTAAACTAAGATTTTCAATGAAGTGAGAGAGAAACTTGATATGCTCTTCACAAAATCCAGAAAACTTCAGCTCAGTTTCTTAAGATCAGATTTATATTTAACTGAGATTTTAAATGTTACCTCAAACAATTTACTGCCAGCATGACAGCCCTACTTATAACATCAAGCGTTAAGTGATTAAAAAAAACTAATCGCGATTAATCATGCTGTTAAACAATAATAGAATACCATTCATTTAAATATTTTTGGATGTTTTCTACATTTTTCAGATATATTGATTTTAATTACAGCACAGAATACAAAGTGTACAGTGCTCACTTCGTATTTATTTTTTATTAGAAATACTTGCGCTGTAAAAAACTAGAGCATTTTTTTCAATTCACCTAGTGCAAGTACTGTAGTGTGATCTCTTTATCATGAAAGTTGAACTTACAAAGGTAGAATTATGTGGGGAAAAAAATCAAGCCTGCACTCTAAAACAAAACAATGTAAAACTTTAGATCCCACAAGTCCACTCAGTCCTATTTCTTGTTCAGTCAGTTACTCAAACAAGTTTGGTTACAATTTGCAGGAAATAATGCTGCCCGCTTCTTGTTTAGCCAGTGTCACCTGAAAGTGAGAACAGGGGTTCACATGGCACTGTTGTAGTTGGCATTGCAAGATATTTACGTGCCAGATGCGCTAAAGATTCATGTGTCCCTTCATGCTTCAACCACCATTCCAGAGGACATGCGTCCATGCTGATGACGGGTTCTGCTTGATAACGATCCAAAGCAGTGTGAACTGACGCATGTGTTTCATCATCGTGAGTCAAATGCCACCAGCACAAGGTTGATTTTCTTTTTTGGTGGTTCGGGTTCTGTAGTTTCTGCATCTGAGTGTTGCTCTTCTAAGACTTCTGAAAGCATGTTCCACACCTCGTCCCTCTTAGATTTTGGATGGCACTTCAGATTCTTAAACCTTGAGTCGAGTGCTATAGCTATTTTTAGAAATTTCACGTTGGTACCTTTGCATTTTGTCAAATCTGCAGTGAAAGTGTTCTTAAAACAAACATCCTGGGTCATCATCCGAGACTGCTATAACGTGAAATATATGGCAGAATGCAGGTAAAACAGAAGAGGAGACATACAATTCTCCCCCGAGGAGTTCAGTCACATATGTAATTAACACGTTATTTTTTTAACGAGTATCATCAGCATGGAAGCATGTCCTCCGGAATGGTGGCCGAAGCATGAAGGGGCATACAAATGTTTAGCATATCTAGCATGTAAATACCTTGCAACGCCAGCTTCAAAAGTGCCATGCGAACACCTGTTCTCACTTTCTGGTGACATTGTTAATAAGAAGCAGGCAGCATTATCTCCTGTAAATGTAATCAAACTTGTTTGTCTTTGTGATTGGCTGAACAAGAAGTAGACTGAGTGGACTTGTAGGCTCTAAAATTTTGCATAGTTTTGTTTTTGAGTGCTGTTATGTAATAAAAAACCCCCACTACATTTGTAAGTTACACTTTCATGATAAAGAGATTGTACTATAGTACTTGTAGGAGGTGAATTGAAAAATACTATTTTATCATTTTTACAGTGGAAAATATTTAATAAAATATTAATCTATTCTATTGAAGTGAGCACTCTCCACTTTGTATTATGTGTTGTAATTGAAATCAATATATTTGAAAATGTAGAAAAACATCCAAAAATATTTAATACATTTCAATTGGTATTCTATTGTTTAACAGTGCAATTAATTGCGATTAATTTTTTTGAGTTAATCGCATGAGTTAACTGCAATCAATCCACAGCCCTAGTTATAATTAAGTATTTATCAGGTTTTACTGTTGCCTGCGTTATTTTATTTCATCAGTTAGAGATCATGACGTGTATTGGCGGTTTAAAACTGGAATCTGAGGGCAGCCTGTGGATTCTTGGAAACCTAATAGTACTGAAACCTTCCTGTGAGGTGGCTGGGGTTAAACCTAGTTATTGGGGAATTACAAAAAGGCAGGTCATGATACAAAAGTTACTATGTGTCTTTTTGCTTAAAAGTCCAAAATAATTTGTATATCTAGCCACTTGAGATGTTACATTAATAGTAATGGTCTTTTTCTCCCCCCGCCCCCCTTTGGATTTTTAGATAGGGCAGGAAATTAAATGTCACAAGAAAATCTATATATGCAGCTAAGTGGGAGAGGACTTTTCCATTACATTTCTAAGTGTTTTGTGGTAAATCTTTCCTTCCTATACCCAGATCCTTTAGATTAGGTAAGAGTAAACAAATTGTTTTTATTGGATAGTAGTCCTGTGGTTACTATTTTGGTAATAACCTGCACCTATATTTAAAAAGCTATGTGGGTGGGGGGTGTCTTGAGTCAAGGGGCAGGAGGGGAATTTGAGTCAAGCTCTCCACAGTGGGCTTTTGCAGCAGACGGACTTGGGCGTGGCAATTCTAGGCCATGTCTAGTTGCACAGGCTTAACTAAAATTGGTTTGTACCTGGCTTATTGATTTAAGTTAAATATAAGCCAAATTTAATTCTGCCTTTGCAGACTTTGCACTGTTTTAAGTAAAACATTTGAAACAGTTTTGTTAAACCAGTGCCGGGAGAAGTAGTTTATTTCATCCCGATAGTCGGAAGGAATCTAACTTCAACTGGAAACATCTGCAACAGAAATTAGAGGGAAATTCAAAGAGCCCGGCTTCTCGAATTGAAACACATTCAAGTTTGACTGTTCTGAACCAATATATCCAAGCCATTACTTAACAGGACAATTGTGGTTTTGTCTGAGAAGGGCAAAATGGACACATTACTACAGGAAACGATTTGAGATATTTCAGAGAATGACTATAGTTCCTGAAATCATGCGTTAAATCCCCATTTGTCCAAATATCTGGAGAAAAGAATAGGCAGTAAATAACTAATGATGATTGGTTGGGTTTGTTTTTGTTTTTGTTTTTTTTTTGCATCACATAATTAACCAGAGGAATAGAAAAGCTGGCAGAAAAGGCACAAGAATGCATGGGCTAACAGGACCCTGCTCATGCTGCAGGTCAGTCATGCCACAACTGCTGGACTAACGAAATCCTGCTTGTTTTGGGTTGACCACGCCCCATACAGCCAGCCCTGGAGGGCTGAGAGGAGCAGCTCAGATATGAACAAGCGGGTGGTAAGAGGCCTCGTGGCCTACCACTTGTTAAAACAGAGTGATAAAACAAGGTGTGAGTTAGCCGTATGGAAGCCTGCCTTGCTCACCCTGCAATCCAGTTTGAAACAAAAGGACATGTCCATGCGGCTGTAAGGTAGCTTTGCTTGGTTCAGTACAGGATACAGTGGTTGCCAAAACCATGTTAGCAGCTTCGAAATTTTAAATAGGTTGGTTATTTGGGGAGTCATTGGACAAAGTGGTGACAGTCCTCAGATAAATTAAAAAAGTTCTTAAAGAACCGTCCTGGTTCCAGACATGGGAAAGGAAAAGCTGACCTTATTACAGGCCTAAGTATCCTTTTCATGGCTACTCTGGCTAAGTAATGGCTACTCTGGCTAAGTAATGAAGGTGAGACTACAGCAAAAGCAGGTTAAACATGTCTAAGTCCAGAAAGAGGAGAAGCCAGTCTTCCCTCAGTGCAAATTCCAGCACTAGAAATGCTCTCTGGTTGCAGTCAGCTTCTCTCAACAACTGACAGATGGGTCCTGGATGTGGTTCAACTGGGGGATTACCTTGCATTAGTTACTTGAAGGATGCCTACCTTAATATGCTGGTTCACCAATGCACAATAGACTTTTGCAATTTGTTCATGGGACCAATCATTTTCAATATAACACGCTGTTTTTTGGACTGTCATCCGTTCCTTGAGTGTTCACAGAAGTCCTTGTCGTCTTGGTGACTGTTCTCAGGCTGAAGAGTGTACAGATGTACCTTTTCCTGGACAATGTTCTGTTCAGAGCCTGTCCTTGGGTCCAAATGGTGCAACAGGATGGATTCATAGTACATTCTGAAGAGTCATCTTCAACCATCTCAGCACCTAGTACATCTTGGAGTATTGATAGACACAGAGGCCCACAACTAAAAGACAAGACCACCCTCCTAAGTAAGCACTCTAAAAAGTTGGACTCTTCCCTGTTTCTCTCTAGGGGAGAATCTCGGAGCCAACACCCAACCGCTGGTCCCTCTTTCAGCAGCAACACAGATCATCATTTCTCGACTGGTCATTAGAACACAACAAATCAACTGTGATTTTGTTTCTTTGGTTCTAATTTCCCTTTCTCTTCATAACTCAATCAGCCACGTTTTCTTTAGCTGATCATAATTCATTTTCCCTTCTTTCTCTCTTCGCTATTTCTTTTCCCAAAGGGACTGTCGATGCTTTTTTCTCTGTTTTTCCTTCTACAGTACTTTTACTGCTTTTGGCACTTAGCAGTTCACATTGTTACAGATCGCATACCTGCTACCACCGTATGTAGCAGTTCAGGGCAACTGCATCTATATTTCCGTTCAGTGTACAACAGGGATACTCTCAGCTTTCTAGCTCCTCAGCTATTGCATCTTATGTAGAGACCTTTCTGACTGGGGTATTTCCAGATTGCACAGTTTCCTGCCTTTACTGTGTTTATTCCCAGCACAGATAAATTGTCCAAGGACACCTGCTTGCTTTCTGTTCAGAGACCGTTAACGTGTCTTTAATTGCCAAAGTTATAAGGCACCACACAGCACTTCTTATGCAAGCCTATTCTTAAGGTAAAAAGCATTACAGAGAAAACATACTAAAAACAGTAAAAGAACTTACTTACATACTAATAAGCTTAACAGAGTTCACTCTAACATAGGTTCTGGCAGGAGCAATCCTTCTACTCCCCACCCAAGCTGATTCCTCGTGGTTATGAGTTCATCACCGCTGCAACTCAGAACAAGTACCCAGTAGGACCAGTCTTTCCAAACCTACCCTAAGGACTGTTCAATGAATCAGGAAGAAGGTCATGAGCCAGTTTAAAATCAAGTTGTTTATCCAAAAACCCTTTATTTTTCTTCTGGTCCCTGGAGAATACACTTGAACTAGTATATGCTTACCTCTCCAGGAAGTAGCTTTAAATGGTTGATAATGGAGGAAGTGCATTAGTCTCCCCGCTTCCCTCCTGCGGAATGTACATACAATGCCACAATAACACGCACACAATTGCATTTTAATACAATGTACCCCAAAGGTATTAACCCTTAAGGTTTATTCAGAATATTGTCCATCTGTCACAGTCACAGCTTGCCACCTGCCCAGTCATTATCTGATTGTAACTTACTGTGTGCATCCCAGCAGAGGTGAGTTTTGAGGAAGGACTTGAAGGTGGTGGCGTTACAGATTACAACTGGGATAAGCTCCCAGTGACAAGGACCAGCATAGGAGAGAGTATAGATGTGTTTGATGGAGGAAAAGGAGGATTAGGCAGTGAGGCTGGCATCTTTGGCAGAGCCCACCTTGTGATGATAGGTCAAATAGGAAGGGATGGGCTAAATTGTTAAGAGCTTTGTAAATAGGGACAGGAAGTTTGTCTGATGCATTAGGAGAAGAGGGACCAATGGAGGGGATTAAAAAAAGAGAGAGAGGTGTGTGTGATGTAGTCAGAGCAACAAACCAAAAATAACTTTAGCAGCTGTATTCTGAGTGAATTTGAAGGATAGGGCAAGTTTGGAGGATTGAGGCCAGAGAAGAGGAGTTCACAATAATCAAGACATGAGATGGTCAGGGCTTGATCAAGAGTTCAGCAGTGAGTAGAAAAGGTCATGTCTTGCATATGTTGAGGAAGAAGCCGCAAGATTTAGACAAGGTCTGGAGAGGTGGGTAAAAAAGCTGAGTCAAATATAAAGCCAAGATTATAAACTCTGACAGGTAGGGCAGCAGTGTTGTCCATCATGGTAGAGAAAAGGGGAGAGGGGAGTGCTTTAAGGTGAAAGAACAGGAGCTCTCTTTTTTGCTATGTTAAAATTAAGTTGATGACTGAATGTAGTGAAACTTCACTAGCACAGTAATTTGATATTCTCAGAAGGATAAACTATTTATTTTTTAAACAAACTTTGTTTATAAATCTTTTTGGCATTTGCCAATTTAATCTTGTAACGGTCACACTTGGAAATGCCAAGAATATTTCCATTGAAGCTGCAGTGTGTATTGTCAATCCACAATTGTTGTCTAAACTGGATTTTGGTCTTAATAATCGGTTTTTGTTTAATCTTGTCTGCGAGGATTTTCTGTGCCAGAAGTCAGAGATTCACTTAGATATGGAATAGTATCTGCCCTTACATGGAATATTTTAAATCTTTCTACAAAGTCTCAGATATGTCATAACAAATGTACCAGCTACCAAGTAGCTTAGATATAAAGGCGGAAGGAATGTGTTTGTGTCACTGTGATAACGTTGCCTCCAATGTATGTTAATAATCTACAATTTTATTCATACAGGATTAGTTCAGATCGCAGAAAGGAGAAGTCGAGAGATGCAGCCAGATGCCGAAGAAGCAAGGAATCTGAAGTTTTCTATGAACTTGCTCACCAGCTGCCTCTTCCTCATACTGTCAGCGCACACCTTGACAAGGCCTCCATTATGAGGCTGACTATCAGCTACTTACGCATGAGAAAGCTGTTAGATGCAAGTAAGTGAATAAACTTATTATGGCTTACCAACAGAGAGGCCAGGAAAGGGGTCTGAGTGATCTGAACTCGCCCCTTGCCTTTTACATTGGTTAAAGATAGCCTCCCTCCATTGGGATATCAATGAAGACACTAGAAAAACTAGAACGTTACCTTTTACTGTGGGGAGAGAGATTAAATAGATACAGCCAGGCTGAGGGGGGCCTAAACTGTAACGTACACTCCATTTTTCTCATACTTATTCCTGATATCTCTTGGATCCCTAAGAAGACCAGCACCATTATCTTATTTTTTAAAAATCTCAGCTGTGACTCCCCCACAAAAATCAGACTCTCAAGTTTCTGGGCATAAAACTTGACACCATCTCCACTCTGCCTGCTTCCCTTGTGAGAAGGGAGGTCGATTATACCCAAGATAGCTCACAGGACCTCATATGTAGTTGGTAGATCTAAGATTAGGTTTGCTAAATTTGAGCATTCCTGTTTAAATGAAACCACTGAAAACCATTATATGTTGTGCTCCACTTAAGATACGCCTCAGTAATACGTGTTCCAGGAAATAGTGGTAGCGATGGGGAGTGACTGCTGCATAAGTGAGATAGTAGTTTAAACTCTGTGTAATAGAGGACCCATCTAGTCAGTGCCTGGTAAATAAGTAAAGAAGTACTTGTGGCACCTTAGAGACTAACAAATTTATTTGAGCGTAAGCTTTCGTGAGCTACAGCTCAGCTCACGAAAGCTCATGCTCAAATAAATGTGTTAGTTTCTAAGGTGCCACAAGTCCTCCTTTTCTTTTTGCGGATACAGACTAACACGGCTGCTACTCTGAAACCTGGTAAATAAGTGGCATTTACCAAGACGTTAGAGATGAATGATACAAACTTTTGTCATTTAATGCAGAAGTTGTTAAAGTTTAAAAGAAAAAAGATCAGATAAAGGTAAAATGCAGCAACCGTTACTTTTATTTTGGCATTTTTGAACATAATATGTGGTATTACTAAGTTTTTATCAGACAGTCTTTGAAAGCTCGTGTTTTTAAGTGAGATGCTTAATCAGGACAACCATCTCTCCAGCTAAGTATCCCAGTAAGAGAATTGTGCTGTCTTTGGTGAGTAGCCTGTCAAAATAGCTGTTAATGTGTGGGATGACTTCAGGCAACAAAGTGTGAATTACGTGAGTTTCATCTAAAAAACAATAAAAATGTGGGCTCTTCTAGGTGACCTGGAGACAGAAGCCAAAATGGAGAAGGAGATGAATTGCTTTTACTTAAAAGCCCTTGATGGATTTGTCATGGTTCTTTCCGAGGATGGTGACATGATTTACATGTCTGAAAATGTGAACAAGTGTATGGGGCTCACTCAGGTGAAATACTGACACATCTTTAAATGCAATTACAATGTTGTGCCTACTGTACATTCTTGACTACTCGGAGCTAGACTCACACTCTTTTTTACTTCTACAGTTTGAGCTGACTGGGCACACTGTGTTCGATTTTACCCACCCATGTGACCATGAAGAGCTGAGAGAAATGCTTACACATAGAAATGGTAAGAAGAGGCTACTCTTTAATTTAATGACAGACGGTTCCTATCAGTGTTGTATAATCAGCTGCAGATATTATCAGTTTTGATATTGTTTACCTCATTTACTTGAATAGGAAAAAGCCTGAATCCACAGTTACCTGGTTACTGAGACTTCTGTGGCTTCTTTAGAACAGGCACCAAAGGTATTTAAAGAATAAAATAACTGTGAAGGGGAAAAAAGGAGTCAGTGGAGAGAACTACTTGCTACACTTCACTTCTCAGAGCTCACAACAAATCTAGTTGGGACACTATAGTAAGAGGTGTCAGAAACAACTCAAATTCTACCGAGATCTCACACTACTTCAGGGGATGGATGTTCCGAGTAACTCATATCTCTCAGTAGTGCTTTTTTAAAAAAAAAAAAAAGTTTGTATCAAATAAAATTATTGAAGATGGAAGGAATGAAAATGCGTAAAAGATAAGAAACATTTAGAGGTAGGGTGAGTGTAAAGAACATCTTAATTGGTTGTTATAGAAGAATTTGAAGATAATAAATCTGTATTTTTCTGTATTGGTCTTGGAGTGTCTGTGCAGGGCAAATCTTTCCACAGGATGCTGGAAGAAGTTATATTTAGGTTGCAGTTCTCAGAAAAGGTATAGAAAAGAATCATGCAGTAGCTTTATAAATTTCAGTTGATTTTAGATCTTGCTTTGGCATGAATTTAGGACTAACCAAAAATATTTAAAGTAAAATGAATCTTCAGCTAATACTGGTCTTTGACTAAGCTGTTGCTTCACTGCAGTTCTTTATTCTGAAGTTACTGTCTTTTTGACACAGAGTATATTTCATAGTTTTGTTTTCTCTGTACTAGAATGGAACACACGAATCCCATTTTCTCCAACTGCACTAGCAAAAATTAAAACTTCCACAATCCTTTTACTCATCAGCCATTTCCAGGCTCAGTGTAGACTGTGCAATTGAGCTACTATATTTCCACTGCAGCAAATAGGGGAAAAAGTTCAGATATTGGATAGGTGGCAGCCAAGCAAAGCCACTGTGCTTATTGAAGGGGAGAATGTCACGGAGGGTAGGTTTACATCGCAGGTGGGGTGTAATTTCCAACTTGGATAGACATACCTCTACTAACTTCGATTGAGCTAGCACACTAAAAAGAGCAGCGTAGCTGTGAAGGTGTGGGCTAGCTACCTGAATACTTACCTAGGGTCTCGGACAGGATTGTACGCAGGTGGCTAACCTTAACTGCCACCCGCACTGCTATTTTTAGTGCGCTGGTTTGATCAAAGCTAGCACAGATACTTCTACCTGAGCTGGAAATTATACCTCCAGCCGCATTGTAGACCTACCCTGAGTCCCTGGAATGATTAAACAGAAGATGATTATAAATTCCTACATGTCATCAAAATGTGTAGGACTTGATTCCGTTTTCTCACACCAAGGTAAATCAGGAGTGACTCTGAAGTCAGTGGAGAAGACTAGTTTAAAGCCAGTGTAAAGGAAAAACAGGCCCTTTTAATATTAATACTGAATTTTCTAAATCTTCCTGCCATCATTACTGGTCCATGCATCCAGTGCTAAATTGGATCTTTGTACTTGAAGCAATACTATATTCAATACAGCAGGATATAAATGGATCTGTTGCAAAGATAAATTCTTTTTAAAGACTAACGTTTCATAATAAGTAGATACAATGTAGACCCATTCTGGCATGTCTAAATTAGTCAGTTTTCAAAATGGTTTACCTACCCCCTCACTCAGAAGATCTCTTTTCTGTATATAATTGAGTTCTATTTCCTGACTGCAATAACAAAAATATGTCTTTATTTGTTATCCCTACAAGGCTAACATGGCTTTGAATAACCTAGGTATTGTTCTGGCTCACATATAACAGAATTATTAACCCGTTTTCAGTCTTGGTGCTAAATATTGCTGTATGTGATCGTACAGGTGTAACTGAAGCTAACATTTGGCTAGCAGAAACATTTATTAGTAATGCTGTACAATCACAGCACAGTTTAGTTTCAGATCCCAGTTTGTGTTTTCAGAATTGTCAATTTGAAAACAACTTGCATAGATCTAAGTCACCAAGAACCAGTAAATGTGCCATCTTTATACAGCTGCTCCTCAGAGTACAACCACACATTAAGATGTTTAGACAGATTATTCAGAAAGTAATAATGATGGTAATATTGTGAATTGTAGATTTCTGAATATGCTTTGCCTAGTTCGTGCACCCAGAAACTGTGTGCTGTTTTAAAAACTTTGAGTTGATATGTTATTGCTATGATCCTCTGAACATGTGTATTCTATCCATTTTTCTTCCTGTGAATGTCATAACTGTGTTGTCTTCAGAGTATGAACAGACTAGTGCATAGCTGTAATGTATGCTAGAATGAGCCTGTGTTCTGTAAGCTTCCAAATTGTACCAGGTCAAATTGGTGGCATAAAGTCATTATGAATGCATTCCTGCAAACTAATTCTCCACCACCATCCCCAAACCTCATCTGTCCATCTGTTTCCACTCACAAAGGCACTAAGCTGCTTACACTTGTGTTGATGAGGCAGTTTGCACCTTCTCTGCCCAGTCTGAGCAGTTTGTTCCTGTTGAAATAGACCTCTCTGAAATTCAGACTTCTCATTTTTATCACAACGCTTTAAAAATGATGATTAGTCTTCAGAAGTTTGTTAATGAATCCAAGTGCACCACAATTAGATGATTTGTACGGTAACATAAAATGGGATCCATTAATATTAGGTTGCACTAAGATTTCTCCATTGACTTCAAGGGAGTTGAAGGTGTGTTTCAAAACTTGGTTCATACTTATTGTACAATTCTAAGTTCATATATAGACACATTTCTGTATCTGTAACAGGGACTTGGACACAATCTTAACTCCTGCTGTCATGACTGGTGCTATAATAAAATAGTTTTGGGGGTGAGATGTGTAATAGAACTGTTAGTCTCTAAGGTGCCACAAGTACTCCTTTTCTTTTTACAGAACATGAAGATAGGCAAAGGATGGCGGGTGGGGGGGGAGAGGGGAGGAGAAATAGGGTGAGAGAACTGTTGAAAGATTAACACATTTATTTGAGCATAAGTTTTTGTGAGCTACAGCTCACTTCATCGGTTGCATTCAGTGGAAAATATAGTGGGGAGATCTGTAGTGAGCTGTAACTCACGAAAGCTTATGCTCAAATAAATGTGTTAGTCTCTAAGGTGCCCAAGTACTCCTTTTCTTTTTGCGAATACAGACTAACACGGCTGCTACTCTGAAACCTGTGTTCATGTTCTGTGTTTCTCTACTTCGCACTGTAAACTCTTTGAAGCAGGTTCCTTAATTTCCATAAAATCCCTTGTAGTGTTCCAGATGGTATAGAGCTGTTTGTCAATAAAGGCTGCTATGGGTCAAAACAGAGCCAAGTACCCATTATTAAGGAGCTGTGATTCTCCTTCAACATCAATCCCACCCTGAGTGGCTAGGCATTAGCTTCGGTCCCAGTCTTGGAGACCTCTATGCAGCAGCAGCATGTTACTCTCAGTAAATCATGCAGATGATTAATCCTGAATTGAAATAGTGTTTGTGTGTGTGTGTTTGTTTTTATTTTTTAAATACTGAAAACCTAAAGATAGGCCAAAATTGGTACAATATATCTAGCCTTCTTTTTTCCCCCACCCACCATGAGTTATTGGGTGTGGAGAGGGTTCAGACTAATTTTCTTGTGTGTTTAAAATAGAGATGGGGGAAGAACAATACACATTAATTCTCAGTCAGTCTCTCTCTCTTTCTCTCTCCCCCATCTGTCCTCACGTTGAAATCAGGGGGATTACTGTAAATGGAACCTTGAACCTATCCTTGTTTTGGCAGGTCCAGCATTGCAATATCCTCTTTTGCCTATCTCAGAGTAAAAACTTACTTGAAAACTCCTCATATCTAAAATGCGGTCAGGCCTCCCAGCATGCATCATTCACACAAAAATAACCATTTCATCCCTACTTTCATGTGTCCTTTATTCTAGTCACACAGCTAGTTTTGCTGCACTTATTTGAAGCTTGTGAAGGTGATGAAATACTCACATTTCACTTAATATTTTTTATTAGGTCCTATGAAAAAGGGCAAAGAACAGAATACAGAGCGTAGCTTTTTCCTCAGAATGAAGTGCACACTGACCAGCAGGGGAAGGACCGTGAATATAAAGTCTGCAACATGGAAGGTAACCAACCATGGGGTATACATGAATACTGATATAACTAGAACCTTTGCTTTTCAGATCTCATCAAGTACAAGTATCCACATTTGGAACAAAGTATGAAATAATTAGCTTGCAGTAGTGCAATTTAGCATTCTCCAATTTCTTGCTGATTTGGTAAAACCTACAGTGCACTCTTTTGACTAGAAGTTCTTAAGTATGCTGCACTGCAACTTAGAACACGCCTAGGATGTAACTGAACAGTCATTTTCAAAATAAGAGAACCTTTTTAATACTGACCTTTCAACTTAAATCAGGAATCACTAATCATTAAAATATTTGCGTGAAGCTTCCTGCTCTTGCATAAAACTAACTAGGATTACATCATGATGATGACTGATCCTGATTGACTTTAAAGTGGTTACCACAGTTAAGGTCACTTTGTGAAGGAGCCTAGCATTATTATACCTCTTTTGCTGGTTCTCCCCCACACCATAACTGGAATAAAATATAGCTAATTTGAGACTCGATCCATTTAAAGAGACTCAAATTAGCTATATTTTATTCCAGTTATGGTGTGGGGGAGAACCAGCAAAAGAGGTATAATAATGCTAGGCTCCTTCACAAAGTGACCGTAACTGTGGTAACTCTATTACACTCTGTTCAGAAAGGTTTTTCCATGGCTTTCAGTTTGTCATGTATTCATGATCAGCTCCCCACTCTTAGAAACAATTCTGACTTCAGACTCATAAGGAGGCAAAGTGATTGCCAGGCTTTTGTCTTTCAGGAATATTTGGAGTGTGTTGGAACTCTCCCCTTCCACCTTAATCCCCACAAAGAATGCAAAATACAGCTTTGTCTTCTGTCTCTGTTTCAAACAGAATATAAGCTGTATCTTCTGTCTGTGTTTCAAATTGAAATACAAGCAATCAAACACCATCTGCTAATGCACAATGTCACTGATGAGTGATTGCACTCGTCTGTTGGCTGTAGAGGCAATTTTCAAAGATGAATCAATTAACTTAAGTGTAAATTCAGTGAGCACCAAAAAGGAAAAAAAAAGTTGGTAGCCAACTTAACATTTTTAATGTGCATAGTTTAAGTGGGGAGGAATTTTTTTTTAACATAACTGTAGCAGATGTCATGTATATTGCTTGAATGCTGCTATTGCATTTTGGTTACGGACACCAATAGCTCACCTAGGGCAGAGGGAGAGAGGAAGGCCACTGCCCACTTATGAAACTAAAACAGTTATTATGTCAATCTCCTTTTCCAATACAGAACTTAGTTTTTTAAATGTTTTCCCCCCTCCCCCCTATAGGTACTTCACTGTACAGGGCATGTTCGTGTGTATGATACCTGCAATAATCAGACTCTCTGTGGATATAAGAAGCCTCCCATGACATGCTTGGTGTTGATCTGTGTACCTATCCCTCATCCATCAAACATTGAAGTCCCTTTGGACAGCAAGACATTCCTCAGTCGCCACAGCCTGGATATGAAATTTTCATATTGTGATGAAAGGTAAAGCCAAATATAAGCTCTGACAAACATTCAGTGCATTATTGTAGTTTTTATACTTGTGGGTAGTTTTATTGCTTAACTTTCACCTATCTATAAAACTGAGTTCATATGTGGTACTTCAAGTTTTACCTAGCTTGTCATTTTTTAATTGGTCAATATATTTTATGTAAAAAGCAAGGATTTCTTTTTTTTTTTTTTTAACCTGAGAAGTTTACTACATTAAGGAAATAATTCCTGTATGGATTCATCACTTTTGGAAGAATTTGAATTGGCAGAGTAGCACCTTTCATCCAGAAGGATCTAAAGGCATTTTAAAAATCAGATACCCTTTTACCCATCAGTGAAGTGCAGCCACCTCTGGGGTGTAACACAGCTGCTAATTTCAGTGTTTTGTATTTCTTTATAAATCTTTCTTGCATGTGTACAGTTGACCACTTCTGAGCAAAATGAATTTATCTAACAAGCTCATAGTGAAAACTTAGTTTGACATGGTCAGAATATGGAATAAGTAACTTTACAACATTGGATTTAAAACTGCGATCAATACCAGTGTATGCTGCTGCTACTTGATAGAATAAGCAGTGGTCGGAGATTGCTGCTTCTAACGTAAACTGTTGCTTCATCAGGTTGCTGTTAGATTCAAACAAATATCGTATGTTAGTGCAAGTGTTTTTTCGGAACTGGTGTGCATGCAGAAATTGCACCGATTCAGCCAGTTTAGTGAGATCAGTGCCATTTCTGTGTGTTCTGTTTCTCTGGTTTCTTTTGTTGGCAGCTAAACTGAGTGCTCTTGTTTTTGTTCTGTGCACAACACTGCCATCTAGTGGTTAAAGGGATTGCGCTCCTAAAAGTTAGGATTGCTGAAATTTCAGATTCTTATTCATCTTAAACAATTACAGAATAAAATAGTGCTGAAGCAGGTATAATATCTTATCTCTATTTGATTTAACTTCTGAATATAGTATTAATTAGTATTGATTTAACTTCTGAATATAGTATTATTATAGTACAAATGGCATACTACATCCTTTCAGAGTAGCCACTGTCCTGTATTTAATAAGAGAAAAATTGATGTATAAAAAGCTGAGATTAGATTTTAATATCCAGAAGTGGAGGGTTATGAACATTCTAACTGGTAGTAAAACTGTGCCTAGAAAGACTAGTGGAATAGGACTATGAGATCTTTGAGTTAGGCAAACATCAGAAGAGACAAGTTTCCTCAGTTTAACCCTGCTTGAAAGGAAAACTCTCATTTTAAACGCACCACTGTTGTTGGCAATGTATTCATCTGGGAGTTTCTGGTTTGGAAGAGATTGTATCTTTAGAGCCATTAACATCTGCATTAAATATATTCATCTAATCATAAAAATAAATGATTGTTAGCCAAGAGGTCAGGGATGCAGCACCATGCTCTTGTGACCCTACACCTCTGACAGCCATAAGCTGGGACTGGACGGCAGTATGGATCACTCAATAATTACCCTGTTCTGTTCATTCTCTCTGACGCACTGGTACTGGTCGCTGTTGGAAGATGGGATACTGGGCTTATATGTACCATTGGTCTGACCCAGTAGGGCCATTCTCATGTTCTTCTCTACTTCTTCTATTTCTGCTTTCACTTAACTTTTTTTCTTTCTTCTTTTCAATATAAAGAATTACAGAGCTGATGGGATATGAGCCAGAAGAACTCTTGGGTCACTCCATCTATGAATACTATCATGCTCTGGACTCTGATCATCTGACCAAAACTCATCATGATAGTAAGTGGAAAGACAGACCTATAACTCTCTGTAATTTAAGTCCTTTAGATAAGATAGGGAGGGTGTGTGTGGGGAGGGAACTACTTGAAAGATTTTAATAGCAAGTGTGGCTCTGAAGTGATTGTTTATTTTTGCTTTAGAATAATGAAGTGACTTTTTATAGCTAAAGTTGACCTTTCTGCTTTAGTGTTCACTAAAGGGCAAGTGACTACAGGACAGTACAGAATGCTTGCTAAACACGGTGGATATGTCTGGGTTGAAACTCAAGCAACTGTTATATACAGCACTAAGAACTCCCAACCACAGTGCATAGTGTGTGTAAATTACGTCTTGAGGTAAGCTGTGAGTAGTTAAACACTTTTTGCATGTTTCTTTATTGTAGATTGAGCCAAAGCCCAAAGGATCTGACCTCATGTTAGATAGGTTCTGGCATTTACTATTTCCTTTACAAGCAATGCTTTGCATTCGCCTAGAAAATTGCCAGTTACAGGGTTAAGGGAGCAATAAACTGAGAAGTAGAGTCGCTCTTTAATGTATACCTAGAACTCCCATTGATGTCAATGGGAAAATCTGAATGTAGAATTAGGAAGGACTCTGCAGGAGGGGTGCGGCAGGGGGCTCAGGGCAGGGGGTTGGGGTGCAGGAGGGAGCTCAGGATAGGCGGTTAGGGTTTGGGGTGCAGGAGGAGTGCAGGCTCCGGCCCGGCGCCACTTACCTCAAGTGGCTCTGGGGTGGCAGCGGCACGCAGCAGGGCTGGCAACCCTGCGAGCTGGATTGAAAGCCCTGATGGGCCAGATCTGGCTCATGGGCCTTAGTTTGCCCTCCCCTGGTCTAGATAGATGTCCAGATCTCTAATTTTACCTTTTTGTCTGGAGTTTTTCAGTGGTGTGTTAAGTCTGTCCCTCTTTAACACTATTTAACTCTGTTAAAATATAATCTTTCCTCCCGCTTCTTCATAAGTGTGACTTTTCTTGTTTCCTCAAAACTTTAACTTTTCACTGGTAAAATAACTGCATTGCTAATATTGACTGCAACTTGCTGTTTTTGGAAATCTTTTGAAAACTTCTTCAAAATTGTGAATTAATCTGTAATAACCAGTAAAACAGCATATAATTGTTGTGTAAAAAAAATTAAGATTTCCATATCTGTGTTTGGTATTTTTTTAATCTGTTTATTACTGACATTTTAATAAAGCACAGCCGTCATAATTACTTACGTGAAGTTATCCCTTTATATGATCACAATTGGTTTCTGAAAAGATTGAATTTGAGGGATGAATGGGCAATAACAGAATTTTAAAAACTTCTGTGTTAATGAAAATGCATATGATGAGCAAAGAGAAACAAAATAGAATTGGCAGAATTGTTTCTGAACTTCCCATGAGCTGCTAGCTGCTCTTTAAAGAATAGTCTTTCTTTTTGGTTTTGACAGTGAGATTGTACAGAAGGAGTTATTTCTTTCCCTTGCACAGACTGAGTGCATGCTGAAACCAGTGGAGTCTCCTGATATGAAAATATTCAGCAAGGCTGACCTAGAAGATACTAACAGCCTCTTTGAAAAACTTAAAAAGGAACCAGATGCTTTAACTTTGCTCGCACCAGCTCCTGGAGACACGATTATCTCTTTAGATTTCAGCAGTAATGGTGGGTTTGTGTTTAAGTCAGAGACCCTACTGATTGATCATATTAGTGTATGTTAAAATAAACATTAGAAAATAACCTGCTGGTATCACTTGCTTAACAAAAAATATTTCAGCTGCTGTTATTTAATGAGGTCCATAGACCCACTCAGCGCTTTTACTTAGGTTGATTGTTTTTTTTAATTTTTATAGAGTCTGATGAGCAACAATATGATGAAGTTCCTTTGTATAATGATGTAATGCTCCCCTCATCCAGTGAGAAATTGCAGAATATAAATTTGGCAATGTCCCCACTTCCTGCCTCTGAAGCCACAAAGCCACTTCGTAGCAATGCTGACCCTGCACTCAACAGAGAAGTTGTATCAAAGCTGGAGCCAAACACAGAGCCACTCGAACTTGCATTTTCCAGCCACCAGAGGCAAGAACAGCCAGCCAGCCCTTCTGAGGCAAGCACTAACCAAAGTTCACCTGAGGTCAGTCATACAGTTTGGGAAGACAGTCATCCAAATAAATGTGTAGTAGGCTTTTGAGTAAATATCTCTAGACACTATGGCAGCCACGGAGTTTGTTTTTTAGAGTATTTGCATAATGGTTTGACTGTATTTATAAATTGTGGCCATGTACTGTTCAATTATATTTACAGCATGACCTGTCAATAAAAGATTACTTTACTTTTCAGTTTGAAAGCTATATTTTCAGTTTTTTAAAAAATTAGAGATTGAAACTGCATATGAAGCGTGTAACTGTTTTGAGTACGTCTTTTAAAGAACTTAAGATTCAGAGATATGCTTATTGCAATTAATGAGTGAGTTACAGCAAATCAGTGTATAAACTTCTGACACATTTATACCTGTCCCACAGTCCCCAAATTGGGGCGATCTATTCAAGCTGACGATGGTGAAAACTCTGGGCATATTTAGATGAATGCAAATACTATCCAGTCCCATTGAGTTTTCATGAAATTTTTGCAATTATAGTTTGGTTGCACGTTTTTATGGGGGTTTTTTAGTGTGAAGCTGTAGAATCATAGGACTGGAAGGGACCTCGAGAGGTCATCTAGTCCAGTCTCCAGTATTACCTAAACCATTCCTGACAGGTGTTTGTCCAAACTGCTCTTAAAAATCTCCAGTGCTCGACGTTCTACAACCTCCCTAGGCAATTTATTCCAGTGCCTAACCACCCTGACAGGAAGTTTTTCCTAATGTCCAACCTAAACTTCCCTTGCTACAGTTTAAGCCCATTGTTTCTTGAAACAATGGAAAATAACACAATGTTGAACCAATTGAAAATTTGTACTTAAAATTGAATTGATTTGTCTTGACAGCCCCGTAGTCCCAATGAGTATTGCTTTGATGTGGATAATGATATGGCTAATGAGTTTAAGCTGGAATTAGTGGAAAAACTCTTTGCAATAGACACAGAAGCAAAAAATCCATTCTCTACTCAGGTATGTACGTTAAGTTAAACTTAAATGTCATCTTAAGCGTATCCTAGAGCACAGTATTTGTAAGCTTATTTTATCAAATGTTAAAATTAATGTGTTAAAATACAGGAGCAGTATTTCTGAAAATGGAAGACGAGTTGGTAGCTTGTTTCTAAATAGTTTTTGAGATATAAAAAAATGGTGTTCACACAGCACTATTCCAGAGGTTTGGGGAGAGGGGAAGTGGCAGACTATTTACAGATGATGACGCATTCTTGGGTATTGCACAGATCCCCTAGAAACTTTATTTACCCGTTTTATTATTCTTTCAGGAAACTGATTTAGACTTGGAGATGTTAGCTCCTTACATCCCAATGGATGATGACTTCCAGTTACGATCCTTTGATCAGCCACCTTCACTGGAGAGTGGTTGTGCGAGCACTCAGAGTGTGGCCACCAATACCATATTTCAGCAAACTCATACGCCCTCTACTGCCGCTGAGGAAATAACACCAGTGAAAACAGAATGCATGGATGACATTAAGACTCTACTTGTTTCTCAGTCTCCTGTCCTCATAATCAATGAAACCAACAGCGCCCCAGCCTCACCATATGGTGGAAATCGAAGTCGAACTGCATCTCCAATCAGGGCTGGAAAAGGAACATTGGACCAGACGGAGAAATCTTATCCAGGAACACCCAATTTGTTAACAGTCACTTTGAGTAAAAGGTATTGTAAAAACGAAGCTGAAATCTCATTACCCATTAATCTTGAAGAAATTAGCCAGTACAGTATTATCTGCTGTTGTCTTTGATCTCTTTTTTTTAATAAGCTATACACCTTAGTTTGTGCTTTAAAAGAAGATTTTAGGTTTAGTGCACTTCAACAGTAGACTGGAGTTAATTTCCCAGAACCTTGTTTGCATTTTTATTTACATCAAGCCTTTGTATAGAAAACAAACAATTGAACCATTCTTGTTCATATTTTTGTTCTGCTCCTCTTCATACCTGAGTTGTGTAAATAAAACAGTCCAGTAAGCCAATTGAGAGAGGGTATGCATAAGTAATTTCTTGCCCAGTTTGTGATGAATGCGGAGACTGTAGTTATGCCTTAAGCTTAGATGTTATGCTTAAAATAAGTCAGACTTCAGCAATATGGATTATGAGCATCCAAAACAGATTTTTATCATGACATACAGTGTCACCAAATCAGAATTTCAATCCATTGGATAAAACAAAGTAGCTTTCCCTGTGCATGGACATGCAAAATGGATATTTTAATTGCTCTCCCCATGCCTGCTGTCTAAGGAGGGACAGCAGAATGACAAACACTTAAGCTTTCTCTGTTTTTCTGTAGAGAAGAACTTTTTAAAGGACAGCCAGTTTTCCATGTTAGGATCAGAAGTAGTTGATTTAGCAAGATTTAAAGCTAGAATTCTTTCTAATCATAGAAAATTAGGACACATAAATAACTTGACTGTCACTGTGAAATATTTATTTTACAAAGTGTTTATAAAAGACTGGCTTGAGGATAGTAGGAACTTTAATGGACTGAATCAATTTTTCTTAGATCTGCAATGAATGAAGAACTAAATCCAAAGATGCTAGCTTTGCATAACTCTCAGAGAAAGCGAAAGATGGAATATGATGGCTCGCTTTTTCAAGCAGTGGGAATTGTAAGTTTTGGTATTATTTTTCTTTTAAAATTAGTTGTAATCTTACTGTTTCCAGAATTAACCACTGATATAGAATCTGACTTTAGCTAGTGTTGTACAGCAAAATCCTGTGACCAAAGTAATCATTTAAGTTCATAACATCCTATGTCTTCCTGAATGCAAACCCCCTGATTTTCAATTCTTTCCCACTGTCAAAATAGTTTTAAACTACCCTCTGCACCCAGACAAATTTCTCAGCTAGATAGAAGATAAACTTTTCATTTGTGAAACAGTTTCCTGGAATGTGTTTCCTAAGGAGAAAATAAGGCATTGTAAGAACATGAGACTAAAAAGAACGTTCACCTGCTAACAGTGCATGTCATTACTATTTCAAACTTTATCTCCATGTCCCTCAAAATCAGAGACAGTGCAAATAGCTGGAACAGGAGCAGCACAGATTTGGAAAGATGTGTAAATCCTACAAATAGAAATATATTTATAGTTATATACATTTGTGCCTTGAATAGACACAATCAGAATGTTAGAATGGGAACATTATGGGCTAAAAAGAGGGTTGAGGGCATAGTCTGTCCTGTAGTTAGTGATTGTACTTGTGAATAACCCATCACTTGTCCTTATAGCACCTGAAAAATTCCTTTTAAACAGCTGTGTAGTTTGTATTGTTTCACTTACCAGGGTGTTCCACAACTTTATCATCTTGCATACAATTATTTTAGCAAAATTCCATCTGGGGATTTTTGGTTTGGGGTTTTTTTACACTGAGTCAGTATTCTGAAATCCTGGGATTTGACATTAGTACAGCTACGTTTCTCTCTCCTTGATGTATCTTGAGAATTTCAGAGAGATCTCTTATTGCCTGTGTCACTTGTCAAATAAAATCCATTCCTTTTAAAAACTTCACACAAGTTAATTCTCTATCACGGTATGCGTCTCGAGACTTTCTGATTCTTTGATGGTCTGAAATATAAGTGTGGTCTTAGAATGTGTATATGTAGCAAAAAACAAAAACACCCCATGGCAGCAAGTCTTAAAGCCTGGGTCAACTGACTTGGGCTTGTATTGCAGGACTAAAAATAGCAGTATAGACATTTGGGCTCTGGTTGGAACCTGGACTCAAAGATCCTCACCCCGGTTGGCTACGTTTCGGAGCCTGAGCCTGAATGCCTGCACTGCCGTTTTTAGCCCCACCGCACAAATCCTGCAAGCCTGAGTCAGTTGACCTGGGCTCTAAGACTTGCTGCCAGGGACGTTTTGTTTTTTCTGTTTTCCTTTGTAGCTGTAGGCTAGCATGCCCTAGAGTGCAAGTGTGTTTTCTTCCGAATTGTGAATTATCCCTACATCCTGTCCTGGCTTTGGAATGACTGCTTACATTTTGTTTACTGGCTATCTACCTCTTGTCTCCCAGAAGGCTGGGGAAAACTTGTTGTGCATCCAGTTCTTCTGTAAAGCTCCTGAAGCTTTTTGTTAGGTAATTTAGAGACTCTTGTTTTTATTCTCCTTAGCTTCTCTTAATCTTTTTATTTAAAAAAAAAAAAATTCGAACACTGTGTTTTCATTCTTTGCTCTTTGCATTCACATGCATGTTTGGTTTTTCCTGATTAGCCTTTTATGAATTCATCGTTCTCCATCAATGTTCTAATGATTCTTGCTGCATGTGTCTGTCTTATTGTCGCTATGGCTGCCATATTTTTCCCATTTAGGCCATTTCAACAGATGTCACCACTGATAAAATAGCAAATGATCTGTGCTAGCTTCGTGTATTGCAGTGTAAGCCAGCTGCTATAATTAAGGTTCTGTTCAGGCTTCCATTTATACAGTGCCTGTCATCCCCTTTTTTCTCACATTCATAATTTTCTCAGTTTCTCATTTTAGCTAAAATTTCCATTACTGATTTTGTCTCTGCTTAAAGGCAACGACTTTCTGTCCATGTATTTGAAAAATTACTATTTTTAACACAGGTAACTCAAAGGTTGTGCTTTAAAAGATTAAATTTTCCAGTGCCTAGGTCGGGGTGGCCAAATCATGACTCGTGAGACACATGCGACTCTTTTACAGTTAGCCCACCACCCATTCTCCGCCTGTCAGACTGGGGGGAGGGAGCTTGGAGCTTCTGCCCTGCAGCAGGGTGGTGGTGGGGCTAGGGGCTTCTGCCAGAGATGACTGGTGCCCGCTGAGAGGGGGGACACGAATTAAAGGACTCCCCCCCCCCACTTGTCATGCTTGCCCCTCGCACACCATCCCCTCTTACCCTCAAGCGGCCCCTCCCTGCAGCTCCCACATGTTAAATCTGCATGGAGAGGTAGCCCCTGCAGGGAGGGGCAGCTGCTTAGCTCTGCGGAGAGAGGCAGCAGCAAAATCAGAGGCTCTCCCTGCAGCTCCTAGCTGTTTGCCACTGCCTTTCCCTGCTGCCTCAGCTCCCAGCTTGCTGGTTTCAGCAGCTGCCGTGCAGGGAGGAGGCCCAGCAGCACCATGTAACCAAGCAGGGACAGCAAACCCTGGCAAAAATCGGGGGGGGGGGGGCACATGATCCCACGCGTCCCCCTCACCTGTCAGCTCTGGCTTCTGCCCGGCTGGGAGGCGGGTTTCAGGGCTTCAGCCCTGCGGGGTGCGCATGCTGGGGGCTTGGGGCTTCAGCCCTCTGGGGCACGTGTGCCAGGGCTTAGGGTTTCAGCAGGAGCAGGGCTGAAGCCCTCAGTCGGTGCAGGCGCCCCCTGTGGGCCTGAAGCTCTGAGAGAGACTCAGCCACCCCCACCCCTTGCAGAGACGAAACCCTGAGCAGGTGCCTATCACAGGGCTGAACTCTGAAATCTCCCCTCCACACAGGGCTGGAGCCCCAAGCCCCAGCAGGCGCGTGGGGCTCTTGAACTTCTGATGATTGAGGGTCAGTAAATTTGACCACCCCTGTGTAGGTTTTACTGAGGACTAGCTCCAAACCAGCTTGTACAGCCTGCCCCAAATGGAGTTGTAAGCATTTGAAATGTGTGTTGCGCACGTGTAAAAGAAAACTGCTGCTAAGTTTAGGTTTATACTCTCTCATATTTTAGGGTTATGTAAATATAGATCCTGGTTTTGAAGAGCTACACATAAGATTTTATGCTCCTGTCAGTGTAACGTTCCATAGTTCTGTGCATGAAGAGAAACTGGAATATGTTATTTGTGTAACTTTTTTTTAAAACAAGGCCATTTAGGGTACATCTACACAGCAAGCCTCAGAGCTTGGATCTACAGACTTGGGCTCAGGGGGCTTGCATTACAGCACTAAAAATAGCTGGGTTGACCTTCCGGCTCGGGCTGGAGCTTGAGCTCTGGAGCCCATCCCTGAACCCAAACATCTACATAGCTATTTTTAGCACTGTAGCATGCCCCACTGTAGACGAGGGTCTGAGACTCTTTTGCCATGGTGCTGCTTGCTGTGTGGATGTATCCTTGGTTAAAAAGAAAAATACATTGGTGTAATAAGATTTCAAAACGAATGAATCAAAGGTTAGGAAAGGTAAAGTGAACTGTTACGTTGCGCAAAAAAATATACTAGTTATATACTAGTACAATGTGGCTGAGTTAACCTTACTGTGAAAATGTAACTTTTAAATCTTCCGACTATTGAGTCATTCGTTTTAACCGTTTTTACACCAAAGGCAGGTTCTCTTGTTTCTATAGATTTCACATACGCAGAAAATTCTTAGCGAAAAAGTGAAGTAATTCAAAGTGAAAAGCAACATACCTGAGTATGTAAGTCTCTAGGATTTTCCCAACATTCCACTGTCTTCACCCCTCCATGTTCAACAGCCAGAGAAAGGACAGAACTTCCAAATCCAGGCATCAGAATTAGCACTCTTGCTGGCTGTTGCCCGGCTTCTAAGCATTTCTGTAGATGGTTGGCTTTTCCTTTTGTCTTGCTTTCTGGTTTAGCAGACCTGTTTTCTTACCTATTCCAGAAAGCAATAACTTTCCTATGAAGGCACACAGAGCCTTCTGCTCTCTCCTGTACCACAGAATCTCTTGTCTACTGCTGTCAAAAGTGATTCTAGAGCCACGCCTGTGATCGGACGAGTCAGGATTCCAAATTGGTAGGGCCCGACCAAATTCAGGGTCCATTTTGATCCATTTCATGGCAAGAGGGTTTTAAAATTGGTCAATTTCAGGTTTTCACAGTGGTGTAACTGCGGGGGCCCCAACCCAAAAGGTACATGGAGGTGGGTCTGAACTCCCCCATGAGAGCAGCCCTGCAGGTGAAGAAGAAATCGTGCCCCACTCCCGCTCAACCTGGACTCTGGCTGAGGCGGATCAGATGTCAGGGGGAGGGGCTTATTTCTTAGTCCCTGACATGTTTTTCATGGCCATGAGATTGGTAGGGCCCTACACATTGACAATGAGAACAAAATAAAGGGGGCAGCTGAGCTGGGAGGCAAGATAATTGCTGTGTGGGAGCAAAATTCACATAACTAGATATAAAAACCATTTAACCTTTTGTGCACGTGGGGCTTGGGAACAGTAGTAATGCCATAGTCGTTCTCCTCTCTTCTCCTGTGTCTTATTTCCATTCACTTCAGTGAACGCTGCTGCCTCCTCAGACAGTGGGAGTGACCAGCAAAAGTAGTAAGGGATGGCTGGGGGGGGTATGTATACATATACGTGCACCCTAATTTTGAGGATGGGGTTTGGTTTTATTAAAACCAAGGTTATCTTTATCCTTCTTAATGTTTTTTGTTTTTAAAGTGACTCGCTTTTACTTTTAAACATCAGTCTACACTAATTTGCTCTTAAACTTTTTCTCTCAGGTACTGAATGAATTCAGTTTTAAATAGTAGCAGCATGTTAGTAACTATAGTGACAAGAACTGGTGATTGATTTCCTCTTGAAATTTTTGCATACATGAGCTGCAGAAATAAGTGGTTTGGGGTTTTTTTTTTGGTTTTTTTTTAAAGGGATCTTTATTCCAGCAGTCAGAAGATTGTGGAGCGAATGCATCACTTTGTTGGAAACGTGTAAAAGGGTGCAAATCTAATGGCCAGAATGGAGTGGGACAAAAGACAATCATCTTACTATCAACTGGTTAGTGTTCGTATATGTGGGAGGGAGGGGGGAAATTAAATATTATTAAAGCTGTATTGGCTAATGGAACTTGTCTCGCCCTATACGCTAATTTGGGAAATGTAAAATACAGTAAGTATTGTGTCCTTATCTTTATCTTCTTCCTTTTTAGATATAGCGAGTAAGCTCCTAGGACAGTCAATGGATGAGACTGGACTACCACAACTTACCAGTTATGATTGCGAAGTAAATGCTCCCATACAAGGCAGCAGAAACCTGCTACAGGGTGAAGAATTGCTCAGAGCTCTGGATCAAGTTAACTGAGTTTTCACAATACTTGTTCTTTTTTTGGACACTGGAGAATCATCACCTAAAGCAGTCTATTTATATTTTCTATATCTGATTTTAGAAGCCTGGCTACAATACTGCACTAATTCAGTTAGTTCCGTTTCGATCCCCTTTCTACTTTACTTATTTTGACAGACTTTTTTCATATAGTCTTTATGTAACAACTCAGATTATAGTGCATTTTCATAGTTCTTTGGTACATAGACTTTAAGTCCATTACATTTAAAACATCCTTGCAATAGCAGCTTTGAAATATGCACCTGTTTTTAAAAACGTATTTATTTTTTATTATTTTTGGCTGGAGAGTTTCACTGAAAGATTCTTATCAGTAAAATGTTACACAGTAAAACTGTCAATACTTCCTGCCTGCTCTTCATAAGTAGTGGGAAGATGTATGCTTTGTCAGTTATTTTAAAACAAATTTTTATTTTAATGATTTTTTTTATATGAAACAACAATGCTTTGCAGCAGTGCATTGTAGCCACAATCGCACAATATATTTTCTTAAGAAAAATACCAGCAATTCCTCATGCAATATAGTCTACATTTATAAAACTAGTTTTTAAGGAGAAGAATCTTTGACAGTTTGTTTGTTTTTTGCCTATGAAATCATGTTTAATTCTCGAGGATGTCATTGTTTTAGTCATGTTGTAATATAAACTGTGTTCTTAAATGCTGTATTATGTTTATGACTGAAATGAGTATTAAGTAAAAGGGAAGGGTTTTATCTGGAAAGGACTATAACAGCATTTTATTTGGATACATTCTCTTAATTTACAGAGAGGATTTGATGTTCCTAAAGTAGTCACTTCGCCAGCTCAGAAAAATCCCTGCCTGTAGTTGTGGAAGTTCATGCTAATATTGTGTATCTGAGATTAAATCTAAATGTTTTGTTTACCCTGTGTGGTATAGGTGATATTTCAAGCAGATCGTAAGACATCATGCATTGTTAGCAAAGTTGCCTAGTACATCACTGAGTTGCTCAATATTTGATGTTTTGGTTTTTATGCACCTTGTTGCTGTTAACATCCATGTATTCATGTAGATTTCAATAACTCAATATATTTTAGAAACCTTTTGATTTTGAAATGAGTAGTTGTCTCACAAACATCCTATTTCCTATATGTACTGTACAAATTTTTCATTCACTCATTCTTTCTCTCTCTGTGGTTGGATCTAACACTAACTGTATTGTTTTATTACATCAATAAACTATATGTGGACCAGGCCCCCTTGGGAAGTGTGTTATCTATTGAGAACAGTGACCTTGATTTTGTTGTTTATGTGGTTACTGCTAATCGGTGTGCACTGATTTCAGTAAAATCATCTCTAAGGCGTTAAAAAGGAATTTCCTGATGCTGACCTCAAAACCTATCAAGTCAATCATTTATCTGAGCCTATTCCGTACTAAATAAATTTTCAGGACAAAGACTTGTGCAGTCATTGCCAATAGATTTTTAAGTATATGTTTAATTTTCCTTTTTTGTCAAGCATACGATCAGTTATTAAACATGGAATGAAAGTGGGAGGGAAAATATTGTTTTTGTGATAACAAGGGCAAATCTTTCCATACTCTACCAGCTGTCAAGGTAACTATCAAAGACAAAGCACGTAAAAATTTGTCCGAGAAATCCGTTAAATTTGGACTCTTGGCATATACATAAGATGAAAAATGCACCTGGCACTTGATTAAAGATATGGAATTTTGCTAAACTCTAAATGTGATTGTACCATCTGCTTGGCTCTAGTTTTGGTGGCAAGGTAACGGTTTTCATTTTGCTACATTAGAATGTGGTGTCACTAGAACCTGTCACATACACGTGGAATGATAGTATAGCTTCGGTCTCAACTTTAAGGCAATCACACGGCAATATTTTAAAAATCATGCTCTTAGCAATCTTCTTATATACTTGAGACACAATTTAAACCCTTCCTGGAATCCATACTTTCTGTAGCAATTACACAAGTGTGGTAAATTTGTCAAAAACACCTAAATGACTTAAGGGCCTTGGCTCCCATATAACTGAGTCACTTTGAGAAATGGGACTTCTCATTGAAAGTCAATGGGACTTGAAGGGTAAAATGCTCAAGAGTGCCTGTCTTTTACAAATTGTTAACTTGCTAAAAACATTCAAAAATAAATCCATTTCTAAAACTATTATCTGGATAAGATGCAAAATTCTCAGACTGAGAAGCCAATATTTTTACAATTAAATAGGGAATGTATTGGCATTTACTTCTGAGAAAACTTAAATGCAAGGAGCTTGAAAGTCAGTTACAAGATACTGCCAAAAGTCTAGGATCTGGGTTGAGTGTGTTGGGAAAGAAAGGAAAAATACTGTACTTAGTTACAGAACTAGAACTTGTCCAGTTTATCGACTTTTACAGATACCTAGGCCAAGATTTTTAGGTTCCTGTTCTTGAACTCTCTGGTCCATAAGGCCTCTTACATCCATATCTGGGCAAAATGTTCAAAAATGCTGAATGCTCTGCAGCTCAAATAGCTCAGGTGGCGCTGAGGATGCCCATCCACTTTCAAAAGTCAGGATGAACTCAATTAAGAGCCTAACTAAGCACCTGTTTTTGATAATCTTGGTTGTAAAGTTCAAATGCAAGAGAGTATATGACAAATAACATGCTTTATACAATATGAAAATTAGAAAGTAACCTTTAACACTGGACAGGCTTTGAATCCAGACTTGTAAAGCTAGCCTTTAAATATGTGACCAAAACTGTATAGTTTGTCAGTAAATCCAAGGGAAAGAAGTTACCACTCACTGTTTTGATGACCTGCTGGTCCGTCTTCCATGCCATCCCGTTGTCCTTCATCTGCCTCTGAGAAAGTTGCAGCAAAAAGCATGTGCTGAATTCTTCATGGCTTGAGGTGGCAGCTGCCCTCTTTGAGGAGCAGTGAGTGGGCTTCTTGAACAATTTTAAGTCCTCCCTTCCCATTCATAGTCTAGAAATCTGATTCTCCAATAAGTATCTATAGCTGGCCTATCAGGCATTTGCAAAGACACATCTCGGTCTCAGGCCAAAGCCTGCAGCTCCACAAATCTCTGTCCTTTCCACCAATAGAAGTTGATCCAATAAAACATATTACTTCACTTACCTTGTCGTTCAACAACTTTCCCAACAGACTTGACTTTTCCCAGCTGAAACATGTTTTTGCTAAATCTGCCTTCTACCGTCCTGCTTCATCTTGCCATAGCACTCTTTGGAGCTCATTTTGGAGGTACCTCCCTTGATGACGAGTCACTCCTTTACTAATCAGCCCTTATCTGTGGAAGATAATGAATTATCTGAGGGGGACAATCATACTACAAGAATTGGCGGTAGAGGGGAAAGTTGACTCCATGCAACCCTTGGCTATTAGTTAACTCGAGATGGGACATGTCCCTGCTCTTACTGAGAGATGCCCTAGCAACCCAGGAGGACATTAGAAAACAGACAGGTGGGAAGAGTATTGGCTGTAGTAATGAAATGTCGGCCTGCACTAACAAGCCCTTGGAGAGTTTAGGTAATGGACCGGTTGAAATGCTGAAGTAAATGTTACTGGTACACGCTGCCATAGACTCACTGAATTGAATCTTTCTGGGGAAATGCAGACTACAAATTAACTTTTCCTGCGACTGCAGCAAAATCGTAAAAGCTTGCAAATGAGTTACTTTGGGGATTTTTTCCCCCCAGAATAGAGTCAGGATCTGCTCAATCTGACTTTATTCTTGAGATGATTTACCAGATCCCTGTGCCAGGTTTCAGAGACAGGATACAGCACAGTAAGCGATGTGTTGCTCTCATTGGAAATATAAAATAGTTCCTTGTTCCTCATAAATGGAAGAGTGTGTGAAAAGAATACAGCTGCAGACATGGTTAGTGGCTAGTCAGCAAATTTCACTAAATACTAGTCTCATAAAAAATAACCAAATGTAAGACCTTATTTTGCTCTTTATAGTATAAATATGTTTGGGTCAATAAATTTTTTGCTTGGAATTTGGAAAGATGTATGACAAGACCATACCTAGGATATGGGGTGGTGGTAGGAGAAAGGAAATAAGCTAAAAGAGCCATTTTTAAAGGGATGGACCATGAAAGCGATACTTCTGAAAGACAAGTTTGCTGAATTTTAGTATCAGCAAAATGACATGATTCAAGACTAGAGGCATTATGTCACAGAAGGTAGGTATTCTTTTCAAGTGTTGGTGAGCTGGAAATACTGTGTTCAGTTTTGCATACCTCATTACATAAGATGTAGGCAAAGTGGAGATCACGGTCCTATAAACTTGAGTGATCTATGCAGATACATCAGCAAAGATTATTGCATTTCAGAATTCTGTGTCAGTTCTTCAGGATGCTGAAATTTCACACCCCTTTTCTGACACCTGTGTCTCAGGCCAGCCTCATGTCACTACCTGCTGTTCTGGAGGCCTTCTGTTATGCCCCTGGGCTACTCTGTGTCATCCATGTGTCAACCGGATTGTCATATGGCCAGGAAAGCATCCTTGGTATCTGCATCGTGACAATAAGTTTTGTGCAAGTGCATACTTTGTGACATGAATAGGGTAATTGGAAAGGAGACTGCAAATTAGACAACTACACACCATATAATGAATCCTCCTCACCCCCCAGAATTCTAGTGTGGGGTTTGTTTGTCTTTTTAATCAAGTTCCTAGCCATGTCAACAGTCTCAAACCAGTTGCCTCTAACTCTCTTTTCTCTGGATACGCTTTGGTCATAATAAAGATGTTTGCTGCTAAAGGAGTACTAGGAGATGATGGTTTGCCTCTGTAATTTCCCCTTTGCCAGTAACACTGATCATATCAAATATGATTTCTCAGACTGACAGTATCCAATACATCACAGCAACAAGAGGTAAAGCAATTAATCATAAGCTCTGGGAATGTCAAATTCAAGCCTCTAATATCGGCTATCCTGAGAGAGCTGAAAAAGGTGGGTAAACTGCAATTTAAATATCCTGAGTTGAGACACACAGAGCAACCCCTGGGGGCAGCATAGCATGGAAGATACTCTGCATTCACACAATTGCCTGTTCTCCCCTCTCATATGGGTACTGGACTTCAAGCTAGGGCTGTGCATTGATACTACACGATCTTCTGCAGTATGTGAAACTGTAACAGTCTGTCTAGGTAATCATAGTGTGAGTGCTCCCGTCCCAAGTAATTAAAAGCAACCAACACATTCATGGTGTTGGTTTTATTGTTTGTTTGAAAAGCCAGAAGGGACCATAATCATCTAATCGGACATGCTGCATAACACAGGCCTTAGAATTTCACTAAATCAAAATTGTCCCGTTAATCCAAAATATGAGTGTCCCCACACCAATGGGTGCTGAAATAACAAAAGATGTGAAATAAAATGTGACTTTCTGTAGAACAGTCCTTAGTTTGGAAGTGACATTGTCTAGCCATGCATTTATGGTTTTTGTGAAATCCTCCTTTGTATGTGTTTACTTCTGGCATATTAGGACAAGAAAGGACTACCTGGGTCACCAAGTCCAGGCCCCTATTAGCACAGGGAATTGTATCACAACCCTGATCATAAATTTATCAAGCTCCATCTTAAAAATAGTTAAGTTGTTTGCTCCCGCTACTCCTACTAGGCAGCTGCTCCAGAACCTCCCGCCTCATGGTTAGACACCTCATATCCAGTTTAAACTTATTCACGGACAGTTTAAACCTGTTTTTGCTTGTGCCCACATTGTCCTTCAGCTTAAATTGTTCTTTTTCTTCCCTGGGGTTTATTCCCCTGAGCTATTTATATATTGGGTATATTTCTATTTTTTATATTTACACTAGCACATAACTGCTTATAACTATGCTATACAGGCATGCAGGCTATTTCAATAGCCACTCTGCCAGCAGGGATTTTGCATTGATTCATACAGTAATGTAACATTCTCCTTCACAAATCATGCTCTGGAATCCAGCAATCATAGGAGCACTGAATACATGACCCAGCATCTATAGACTAACGTGATATGGACAAATTGGAGGGAGTCCAGAGGAGAGCAACAAAAATGATTAAAAGGTTTAAAAACCAGACTGATGAGGAAAGGTTAAAAAAACTGGACATGTTTAGTTTTGAGAAAATAAGCCCCTGGGGGGGAAGAGACCTGATAACAGGCTTCATATATGTTAAAGGCTGTTATGAAGAGGACGGTGATCAATTGTTTGCCACGTCCACCCTAGATAGAACAAGAAACAATCAATTTAATATGCAGCAGGAGAGATTTAGGTTAGATATTAGGAAAAGTTTATAACAAGAAGGCTAGTTCATGACATAGGTTACCAAGTGAGGTTGTGGAAACCCCATCAGTGGAGGTTTTCAAGAACAGGTTAGATAAACATCTATTGGCAGGGTCTAGGTTTATTTGGTCTTGCTTCAGTGCAAGGAGTTGGACTAGATGACTCTCAAGGTCCCTTCCAACCCTATATTTGCATGATTCTATGCCACATGTGCAAGTCTGCCTCTAAGTGTCTTACTAGTACCTACTATTAAATGGAACGTGGGTGCTGCACAAATGTATGTCATGTCACCATGTAATGACTACAACCTACACATGATAGAAGCCCTTATAGTTCTATAGAAGCATGACTGTTTCAGAGGCTAACAGTACTGTGTACAGAGCCAGGTAAAATTTTTTAATCAAAAATTTGAGTTCAACAAAAAAAAAATGCAGATTTTGCAACACCAAAATGTTTCATGAATTCATATCAATATGACCAATTGGTTCATTTCAGCACAAATATGCAAAAAAGAAAAACATTTTATTTTAACATTTTCAAAACAAAGTTTGATTCAAAGTGATGTTTTTTCAAAATTTCCTTTTAATTTAATTCTTTTTAATGTCCAATGTCTAAGCATTAGTCAAACAAAACATTTCATTTGAAACAATATTTGTAAACGTCTCTATTTACCTTGAGCAAGGCTTGCCAAGTTTAAATTACAGCTAGGATTTGCTACTGGTTTTATGCAATTTACTAGCTTTATGCTAATGTGGGTACCCTTCTCCCCCTAAAAAGCAAATTCAGTGTAATGGAATTCCTTTTGGAACATTCCTTTTTGTGTTTGACTGATTTTTCCCCTGTGGAATATTTTGACCTAATTATGACTGTAGTTCTTCTTTGCTGTAAAATGCTTTAAAAAACAATCAAACCAGGGTTTAAGTTTAAAGTCCTGAGGCTTTTGTTAATCTGTCATCTCAATTCTAAAAAGGGGAGATGGCAGTACCACTTTGTAAAAGAGCCAGGTAAAATGCAATGCTATAAATAAGTAGAACACCCAGCAAGCTTGTGCACTTGGGGTTGGGTCCCTATCCAACTCCATTAAAGTCAGTGGATCAGGCCTTTGATGAACAGGGGTTTCAGAAGAGGCTAAGCATAATTATTTTAACTGACAACAGGGTGCTGAGTTAGGGTCTAACTTCTGAGCAGAGGAATTTAATGACTCCTAAAATACAGGAGGTTGTAGTTGAAGTCAGAGGCATAATGAACTTGTCAGCTCAGAGGACTTGACACAAAAAAAAAATCTGACGGCAGAGATTCCTTAGTAACAGCTCTTTGCTAGGAAAATTTGCAGAAAGATTGAAAAGCCCCATAATTCCCAGAGGAATTATGCCAAGCCCATTTCTATTGCTCTCAAAACAAGCAAATGACTTGGCAGTAACTCTCGACTCTTATTGTCTTGTTGTATCTCTACCACTCAGTAGAGCACTGATGAAAATGTGTCATATAAAAGTCACTAGTCCGGCATTGTTCGGAAAGCAGAGCGAAGGTAGATGCCATATATGTTACTGGCATAGGCCAACTCTTGCACTTTGTTAGCGTATGTTTGAACAAGGTTTTGGGTTAGTGATATGTTCTTTGTGACGGGTTTGTACGTTTGTATAAGCTACAAATCTACAAAATAATTCTATTAACAAAATTCCCACAAACTTATCATTCAACACAATACTATTTTTCAAAACCATATCAAAATTCTTAGCCACTCACAGGTTTTCATATTGGATAGGTATTTTAATACGTTTACACTATGCTTTTCAGAACAAAATAAAAAGGTGTTTGCTGACACTGATTGCAATGGAAGCAACTCTTGCTATTTTTCAGTCCCTTAATTTATGTCAGAAATATCAATAAATTGCATATTATTTAATACTTTTGTGTTGAATATTGGCCTGAACCAAAATAAGAATATCAAGAAATTACTTTTTTTATACAAGTGATCTTGGGCATACAGAACCCTTGCCAATCAACATTACCGATCCATTTTTTGTTTGGAAAAGCAATCTTTTGGTCAGAAACTACTCAGCAATCAGCACTCAGCAATTACCGCTTACCAGATGCAAAAATCTGAAGGAGCTTCAGATGAAAAACACACTCTATTCTTTAATCAAAATAAATGAGTGGACTGTTAGCAACCCTGAATTACCCCATACGCTATGAAATAAAAATGGTGAAAGCTGAGTCACAACTCTGCAAATAGATCGTGTTGTTTTTCCTCTTCACGTCACAGTTAACATGCCCTGTATTTGAATCTAAACTGTCATCCGTAAAGAGCGAAAGGACTGGATTACTGAGAAATGAAGCTGTTGGCTTCCTCCTCTTCAAAGGTTTCTTGCAGACTATCAACTGTAACTTGCACCTTCACTTCACAGAATGATGCTCTCCTGACATCACTGTCAGAGTTTTGCCCTATATCCCTAGCTAGCTCGTCTTTCCAAGAAATCCTGACACACATTGCACACTTAAATCAAACGCAGACTATACAAACATTTATATACAAATTTGTAAAGTATGCACTACTCTAGAACCAAATCCTGCTCACAATAGGCTTTGTCTACACTGGCAAGGGAAAGACAAAACTTTCATCATTCAGAGGTGTTAAAAAAACACGCACACACCCCGCGAAAGACAAAAGTTTTGCCCATGACAAGTACCAACAAAGGATCTGTCCCTTTGATTGTCAACTTCCTGGGGGACAAGCACTTCATCCCACTCCATATCTTAACAACACCAAGCACACAGTCAGTGATTAGAAAGGGCTGCATCTTGGTCCCATTGACATCAATGGCAAAACTTCTACTGATTTCAGTGGGCCCTGCCTAATTTATGAAAGGAGGAATCTGGCTGATAAGCATAGGTTTTTGATTGTGGAAGCATCGGGAACAACAATCACATAGGTTGGGATTCATTAGCTAATTTGTCCTCCTTCAAATCATTAAGCCCACTGTGGATGGAAAAAGGAGTAGGAAAACATACTTAGGATGAAGAACGAGGAGGAATTGTGGCACCTTAGAGACTAACAAATTTATTTGAGCATAAGCTTCACTACAAAAGGTTTTTTTCTCCTGCTGATAATAGCTCACCTTAATTGATCATTCTTATTATAGTGTGTATGGCAACATCCATTTTTTCATGTTCTCTGTGTGTATATATATATATATATCTATATCTTCCTACTGTATTTTCCACTGCATGCATCAGATGAAGTGGGTTTTAGCCCATGAAAGCCTATGCTCAAATACATTTGTTAGTCTCTAAGATGCCACAAGTACTTCTCCTTCTTTTTGCTGATACAGACTAACATGGCTACCACTCTGATACTTAGGATGGTTTCTCAATTATTTTGGTATTCTATTTCTGTTTCATAGTTAACACAATCTGTTGGAGAAAAGACACTGGACTATATAGACCACAGGTCTGGGTCCCAGCTGGCAATTCCTGTGCTCCTGTTAGATTCTAAAGTCTATGATGCTCTTGGAAAAAAACAGCACATGTTGCTCTCAGCTGGCAGACGCTGAAATGTACATGATTTGTACAACAGCTTTGCTACTGCTCCTATTCCTGTACCAACGAAGGGAGCAGTAAATGGCACTTCAAAATAATCATTAATCTGCTGAAATGGCCACCATTTCCATAGTTTGTAAAGTACCCATTTAAAGGATCAAAGTCTAACACAAATTTTTTATTTACACAATATTTATAAAGTTTATTTTTCTATCCAAAATGTTGTTGCATCAGGTACCCTTTAACACTTGGTAATTCAAAACAGCTTTTTAAAAAATGTAATGTTCGAAAGATGTTAATTGATGTTTCAGATTAATTATTTTTGTTGTTTCGGAAAATAATCAAAATTACCAAATCATTATGATTTAAAAATTATGATGCATACACATGATTATTTCAGAAAACAACTGACTTGAATTGATCCAGTAACACTACTGATTTTAAAATTACATTTTTGAAAGTCCAGTTACTTAAAGTTACCATTTACTGTACCATTGTGGTCTATAGGGACAACTAACTATAATTTTTCTTTCCATCTCTGTTCTTCTCCTAGGACTCCCTCGCTCATACCTGAGCCCTGCCCCACCACAGAAATCTGCAACTCTCTCCCTCCCACATTGGCAGAATGGTAACATCCCAATTTCATAAAGCAAACCCAAGGGAATTCAGATTTAAGGTCCAAGCTTTTCGTTCTAACTTTCATTGTTTTGCCGAACACAAATCCCAGCCCACCCAGCCAATCAACCTGGAAATGGCAGCCCAAAGCTTTTGCCTTCACTCTCCATTTCTTTGCGCCCGTGGGTTTAACCAGCCTTTTGACAATGACCCTTGGATGCTGAAGGAGGTACCAAACTACCCCGCTTTCCTCCAAAGGCGTGAAAAACAGCCGCGAATCCTGTTTAATTCGAAATTGCCGTGGCAATTCCTGGCATCTGTGCGGGGCTCAGCATAAGGCTCATTCTCCCCCCGTCCCATGGAGGCTCATGGAAACGACCCCCCCCCCCCGAAAATGCAGGGCAAGCCGTCCTAATAACGTACACCCAGGCCGGGCTGGTGCCTGCCCACCCAGGCCGTGCGGCCCCCGGAGTTGGATGTACTCGGGACACTCTCTCTGCGCCTTTAAGAGCTTTCCAAGGTACCGGCTCTTCCCGGCAAGGCAGCCCGCCGGGCGGTGAACCTTACCCGGGCCTGAGGGGAGCGGGGCGCTGGCAGGCTCCCCGGCACCTGCTCCGCGGCGACTGCAAACAGCCCCCCCGCGCTGGAGGCCGCTGCGGGCACCGAGCTGGGCTCAGCCGCCCGGGCGCTTCCTCCGCCGGCGCGGGTGCGCTGATCTCGGGGCGGGATGCAGCGGGGCCCCCGCGCTGGCCCTTTCCCATCCGCTCGCCCCGGACCGCGCCCGCCCGACGCGCAGCTCCCCCGCCCCAGCCGGGGCCAGCCGGCTCTTCCCCACCCCAGCCGCCTGCATCAGTCACGCCGCCGCCCGCCTCACCCCGCGCCCGGGCAGCCGCCTACGTGTCTTTGTGCACGTCGGCCCGGGGCTCCCTGGCTTCCCGGGCCTGAGCTCGCTCCAGGGGACAGCGCCCGCGGGTCCTCGCCCCTTCGCACGCGTTCAAGCGGCACCCGGCTGTTTGTGGGCTCCCCTCCACCGCTGTGCCCGGCCCAGGGAGAGGCGTCTGCAGGACGCAGCCCTGAGGGGTGGCGAACGAAATCGGGTGCTGCTGGCCCGATTACATCCTCCACCCCGGCCAGCTCGTCTTTCCTGGCAAGCATTGAAGCGTCAAGGCGTTTGGGGCACGTTTTCCCTCTGCTTGTTAGTGGGAAAGCACCATCCGTGGACAAACCCCGTCAAGACACGCTCCTGGCCCCCAGCAGTTTCTAGCTGAGCGGAGCGATATAGCGGGCGCCAGATCACCCTTCAACCACAAAGGAGCGGAGGCTAGGGGACCCCCCGCAGCGTTGTATGTCACAGTCACAACATCTCTTGCATCAACAAACAGGCGCTGCTCCTTCCCTCTTTGTTGCCAGGTGAGGCATTGCCAACTTAACCGCTTAGCTGAGCTTCTTTCACGGGCTAGCAATTGCCTCTCCTGAAGCCTTATCTTTCTCCCACTAAAATCAGTGAGGAAAGTCCCATTGACTTCAGCGGGTTTGGGATCAGGAGTTCACTTGCAAGAGCCCTGGGAAAAAAATCCTTCAAAGAAGGTGGAGTTAAGTGGAAAGTGTGTATCAAGTCATGAAGGGAAGCTAAAGGTCAGTGATGCTATATCTGGCTGTTTAGTTCTCTTAGTATATGTTGGGAGGCTTTCTCAGGCATTGCTGCCTGTACAACATCTGCATTTGTCACAGGTTATCCATTTATTTATCTTCAGTCCATTTCCACCCTGTGACAAAAATGGCAATTTGCTGCAATATCTTTGGGAGATCTTACTGTATTGTTTGTGTATCCTTGTGGGCAGGAACAGTATATAATTCCATGGGGGAGGGGAAATCATGGCCCTCCGGGAACTAAGAACAGTGAGGGGGTGATTAGGCAAATTCACTCAGGTTGTAGCATCTCCAGAGATGTACCATCACCTGGAAAGGCTTGCATATACTGCTTCAAACCGGATTCTCCAGAGACCAATAGACAAAGAAAGGACTTTCAGTTAAAGAGCCTGAGTTTAGACTGACTCAGGGTCTTCTTTGTGATCCACCAAGCAGACAGGCCCTATGGTCTAAGGGGGCTCCCAATCCTTCCTGGGAAAGGATGGAAGGACTTTGGCTTACTGAGGCCCCATAAGCTTGGTGACCTCTGGTCAGCTTTTAGCAGGTGTATAGGAACGTTTATTGGGTTTTATATGTTTTATATGTTTTCTCTGTAATGCTTTCACCTTAAGAATAAGTGAAGAGAGGGAAGAGCATCTTCGCAAGCAGGCTGGCAAACCTAATGAGGAGGGCTTTAAACTAGGTTCACTGGGGGAAGGAGTCCAAAGCCCTGAGGTAAGTGGGGAAGTGGGATACCGGGAAGAAGCACGAGCAGGAGTGCGCGAGAGGGCAGGGCTCCTGCCTCATACTGAGAAAGAGGGACGATCAGCGAGTTATCTCAAGTGCCTATACACAAATGCAAGAAGCCTGGGAAACAAGCAGGGAGAACTGGAAGTCCTGGCACAGTCAAGGAATTATGATGTGATTAGAATAACAGAGACTTGGTGGGATAACTCACATGACTGGAGTACTGTCATGGATGGTTATAAACTGTTCAGGAAGGACAGGCAGGGCAGAAAAGGTGGGGGAGTTGCACTCTATATAAAGGAGCAGTATGACTTCTCAGAGCTCAAGTATGAAACTGCAGAAGAACCTTCTTCAACAAAAAAACTTCAAAAACAGACTCCAGCGAGAGACTGCTGAATTGGAATTAATTTGCAAATTGGATACAATTAACTTAGGCTTGAATAGAGACTGGGAGTGGTTGAGTCATTACACAAAGTAAAACTATTTCCCCTTGTTTATTCCCCCGCCCCGCCCGCACTGTTCCTCAGACGTTCTTGTTAACTGCTGGAAATGGCCCACCTTGATTATCACTACAAAAGGTTTTCTTCCCCCCCCCCCACCCCACTCTCCTACTGGTAATAGCTCATCTTAAGTGATCACTCTCCTTACAGTGTGCATGATAAACACCCATTTTTTCATATTCTATGTGTATATAAATCTCCTCACTGTATTTTCCACTGAATGCATCCGATGAAGTGAGCTGTAGCTCACAAAAGCTTATGCTCAAATAAATTGGTTAGTCTCTAAGGTGCCACAAGTACTCCTTTTCTTTTTTTGAGAAAAACCTGAGTGTCTCTGGATTAAGTTTAGAAGTGTGAGCAACAAGGGTGATGTCGTGATGGGAGTCTGCTATAGACCACCGGACCAGGGGGATGAGGTGGATGAGGCTTTCTTCCGGCAACTCACGGAAGTTACTAGCTCGCAGGCCCTGGTTCTCATGGGAGACTTCCATCACCCTGATATCTGCTGGGAGAGCAATACAGTGGTGCACAGACAATCCAGGAAGTTTTTGGAAAGTGTAGGGGACAATTTCCTGGTACAAGTGCTGGAGGAACCAACTAGGGGCAGAGCTCTTCTTGACCTGCTGCTCACAAACCAGGAAGAATTAGTAGGGGAAGCTAAAGTGGATGGGAACCTGGGAGGCAGTGACCATGAGATGGTTGAGTTCAGGATCCTGACACAGGGAAGAAAGGAGAGCAGCAGAATACGGACCCTGGACTTCAGAAAAGCAGACTTTAACTTCCTCAGGGAACTGATGGACAGGATCCCCTGGGAGAATAACATGAGGGGGAAAGGAGTCCAGGAGAGCTGGCTATATTTTAAAGAATTTTAAAGAATTTTATTGAGGTTACAGGGACAAACCATCCCGATGTGTAGAAAGAATAGTAAATATGGCAGGCGACCAGCTTGGCTTAACAGTGAAATCCTTGCTGATCTTGAACACAAAAAAGAAGCTTACAAGAAGTGGAAGATTGGACAAATGACCAGGGAGGAGTATAAAAATATTGCTCGGGGATGCAGGAGTGAAATCAGGAAGGCCAAATCACACCTGGAGTTGCAGCTAGCAAGAGATGTTAAGAGTAACAAAAAGGGTTTCTTCAGGTATGTTAGCAACAAGAAGAAAGTCAAGGAAAGTGTGGGCCCCTTACTGAATGATGGAGGCAATCTAGTACAGAGGATGTGGAAAAAGCTAATGTACTCAATGCAGAGCCATTGCAGAGCCATTGGCCATTATCTTTGAAAACTCCTGGCGATCCAGGGAAGTCCCAGACGACTGGAAAAAGGCTAATGTAGTGCCCATCTTTAAAAAAGGGAAGAAGGAGGATCCTGGGAACTATAGGCCAGTCAGCCTCACCTCAGTCCCTGGAAAAATCATGGAGCAGGTCCTCAAGGAATCAATTCTGAAGCACTTAGAGGAGAAGAAAGTGATCAGGAACAGTCAGCATGGATTCACCAAGGGCAAGTCATGCCTGACTAATCTAATTGCCTTCTATGACGAGATAACTGGCTCTGTGGATGAGGGGAAAACGGTGGACGTGTTGTTCCTTGACTTTAGCAAAGCTTTTGACACGGTCTCCCACAGTATTCTTGCCAGCAAGTTAAAGAAGTATGGGCTGGATGAATGGACTATAAGGTGGATAGAAAGTTGGCTAGATTGTTGGGCTCAATGGGTAGTGATCAATGGCTCCATGTCTAGTTGGCAACCGGTATCAAGTGGAGTGCCCCAACGGTCGGTTCTCGGGCCGGTTTTGTTCAATATCTTCATAAATGATCTGGAGGATGGTGTGGATTGCACCCCATTGCACCTTCACCTTCTATTATCGGGTCCTCAAGGAAGGGTGTGAGTATGTTACGTTAAGGTATTTATAATAGGAATGTTACCACCAGGAGTTTTGGAATTCTTTTACTGTTTTGCAGTCATAAGTTTCATAGCATTTATTATTCTTTTGTTAACCGGAATAAAGCTTTTCTCAATTTCGTATTGTCCTCAGTGTTAGTGTTTTTGCCAAGCCCCAGAGAGTCCTCTCCCGGTATAGAACTGAGTTATCGGACCCTGTATTCTGAATTGGACAAGACCTTATAAATCTTCTGGTTGGATGTGATCAGTGGCGAGCCATAACAACTAACCCATAAAATTCAGGTCAACAACTGTGCCCCGCCATGGGGGGGGGGGGCAGGGCCTGGTCATTAAAGCAGGGCTCCTGCCTAGGCAGGGCTCTTAGGCCCCATGTGGGCTCTGTGGCAGGTGACTGACTGGCCAGCTGCTAGCATGTGGGTGCTGCCACTTTGTTTTGTTTGTTCATGGGGGGGGGACTTACTCAGCCCACCTCTATACATTGTAGCCATCACTGAGGTGGGGGCAGGCTCCCCGCAACTACCCTCACTGGACTGACCAGGTGGAGGCTGCCCTCACTCAGCCCTGGCCCCGCCCTCACTGGAAGGGCAGGAGAAAGACTCCGCTCCACCACAAGGCGGCTAGAGAAGCTCAAGTACAGCAGATGAAAGTTGAAGGTGCGCGCATGCGCCCGGGTGAGCGAGGGGGCAGGGGTAGCGTGAGCGTGTGAAGGAAGGTTGATGGGTCAGAGTTGTCGGAAATTCACGCAGGCGCAGTGTTGCGGGGAACAGAGTCGGCGCATGAGCAGTGGATGTTCATGTACCCGCTCCCACCCCTCCCGCACTATAGCGTTAGGCACGGTGGCTGGGGCCGCGCGCGTGCGCACTGGTGGTCCTGCTCTGCCTGGGCCTGCGGCGGGTAGCTGCTGGGCTGGAGCGGCCCGGCGGCGGGATGAGCTGCGCCTCGGGGCTGCAGGCGGACTGCGAGGCGCTGCTGAGCAGCTTCCAGGAGACGGATAATGTCCGCTTCGAGGTGTTCTCCGGCCTGTGGCGGGACCGCCGCTTCCACACCATCTTCCAGTGAGACACCCGGCACCCCCCCTCCTCCACCCCGTGAGGGGTCCGGCTTCGTCCCCGCACCCCTCGTGAGAGACCCGGCACCGGCTCGCACCCCTCCCCCCCCCTCCCCGTGAGAGACCCGGCACCAGCTCGCACCCCTTCCCCCCCCTCCCCCCCCGTGAGAGACCCGGCACCGGCTCGCACCCCTCCCCCCCCTCCCCGTGAGAGACCCGGCACCAGCTCGCACCCCTTCCCCCCCCTCCCCCCCCGTGAGAGACCCGGCACCGGCTCGCACCCCTCCCCCCCCCCCCCGTGAGAGACCCGGCACCCCCCCTCCTCCACCCCGTGAGAGACCCGGCACCCCCCCTCCTCCACCCCGTGAGAGACCCGGCACCCCCCCTCCTCCACCCCGTGAGGGGTCCGGCTTCGTCCCCGCACCCCTCGTGAGAGACCCGGCACCGGCTCGCACCCCTCCCCCCCCTCCCCGTGAGAGACCCGGCACCAGCTCGCACCCCTTCCCCCCCCTCCCCCCCCGTGAGACACCCGGCACCGGCTCGCACCCCTCCCCCCCCCCCCCCCGTGAGAGACCCGGCACCGGCTCGCACCCCTCCCCCCCCCTCCCCGTGAGACACCCGGCACCGGCTCGCACCCCTCCCCCCCCTCCCCCCCCGTGAGAGACCCGGCACCGGCTCGCACCCCTCCCCCCCTCCCCCCCCGTGAGACACCCGGCACCCCCCCTCCTCCACCCCGTGAGGGATCCGGCTTCGTCCCCGCACCCCCCGTGAGAGACCCGGCACCGGCTCGCACCCCTCCCCCCCCTCCCCCCCGTGAGAGACCCGGCACCGGCTCGCACCCCTCCCCTCCCCTCCCCCCCCCCGTGAGAGACCCGGCACCGGCTCGCACCCCTCCCCTCCCCTCCCCCCCCCGTGAGAGACCCGGCACCGGCTCGCACCCCTCCCCTCCCCCCCCCCGTGAGAGACCCGGCACCGGCTCGCACCCCTCCCCTCCCCTCCCCCCCCCCCGTGAGAGACCCGGCACCGGCTCGCACCCCTCCCCTCCCCCCCCCGTGAGAGACCCGGCACCGGCTCGCACCCCTCCCCTCCCCCCCGTGAGAGACCCGGCACCGGCTCGCACCCCTCCCCCTTGACCCCCCGGAAATCCGGTATCTCCCCCGTAACCCCCCCCTCCTCCCTATGAGAGATCCCCCTGTCTCTGTGCTGGGATCATGACAGTCAATCTAAATGTAAAAAAACAACAGGGAGTCTGGTGGTGCCTTAAAGACTGACAGATTTATTTGGGCATAAGCTTTGGTGGGTAAAAAACCCACTTCTTCAGATGCATGGAGTGAAAATTACAGATGCAGGCATAAATATACTGACACATGAAGAGAAGGGAGTTGACAGGCCCAATTCTATCAGGGTGGATGTGGTCCACTCCCAATAATGAGGAGGTGGTGTCAATACCAAGAGAGGGAAAATTGCTTTTGTAGTGAGCCAGCCACTCTCAGTCCCTATTCAAGCCCAAATTAATGGTGTTAAATTTGCAATTGAATTGTAGCTCTGCAGTTTCTCTTTGAGGTCTGTTTTTGAAGGTTTTTTTGGCTGAAATATGGCTACTTTTAAATCTGTTATAGACGGTCCAGGGAGACTGTCCTACTGGCTTTTGTGTGTTACCATTCCTGATGTCTGATTTTGTGTCCATTTGTTCTTTTACGAACCGACTGTCCGGTTTGGCCAATGTACATGGCAGAGGGGCATTTCTAGCACATGATGGCATATATTGTCATTAGTAGATGTGCAGGTGAATGGGCTCCTGTTGGTGTGGCTCATGTGGTTGGGTCCTCTGATGGTGTCGCTAGATTTTTCAGTCTGTAACTTTAAAAAAAATAAGATTATAAAGCAAACTTAAAAGAGGGAGAAAGTGAAACCTCAAAAGCTTTAATTCTTGTAAGGTATACTGAGATTATGAATGTAGTGTTTGTATTTCATGTGGCTTGTGCTGCACTGCGTCCAAGATATGCTGTATTGAGCCCATGCACTTTGGCTGTATTCTAAGCATACTATTTAAATTCCTAAAAGTAGAAATAGATTAGAAAATGCAGTAATGAAACAGTTGGTTCCTTTTTAATAAGGGAAAAACATGAATATAGAAGTATCTAGCAGTGTTAAGTCTGACTAACACCAAAAGCAAGGACATTCAGGACTGTGGAGTTTGATTGTATCCTTGTCATATGGGGTTTCTGAGAACAAAATCAGATCATTGCATCCTTCAGAACATAGGTCTTCTGTTTAATGTAAGGAATGACAAGAGGTAAAATTTAAGAGATTTAACCCTGATTATTCTTGAAGATTTGTCAGTTATAATCAGACCTTAGTCTAACATAAGTTTTAAATGTATTAATGGGTTAAGTCTTTTAAAAACTGTACTTATATCATTATTTGCTTTTATCTATTTTTTGTTTGTTTGTTTGTTTTTAGTGGTCAAACAAGGCCTTTAGAGAAGAATAAGTTTACACAGAAGGTGTTGGATCTGGCATGGCGATACTTCTTGCCTCCTTACACTTTCCAGATTCGTGTTGGTGCTCTGTATCTTCTGTATGGATTGTACAGTACGCAACTCTGTAAGCCAAAACAAAAGGTAAGTTTTTTTTTTTTTTTGAGGATTCCGTCTCAAAAGAATATCAGACTTTTGTGATTGTATAATGATTTCTTGTATATTTTACCACCACAACTTGAAGACTTTTTTCTTTTTTAGGAATAAAACATGAGTATTCTGGAAGAAATGGGCCCTCTAAGAAAACTAGCCTTTTTGAACATCATTAAAGTCTGAGAGCCTAAAAACTGGCTAAATTAACTAAAGCCATGGTATTTTTCAGAACTTAAAATATCACTTGCCTGTGCCTATAGGAAACTCTCCTTTGTTTAAAGAATAATAAATTAAAGTTTCTAGGCTTCCAAATGTGAGCTGAGAGTAAATGTTCAGCAGTCTTTCTCTAGGGCTGCAGAGAGCTCTAGTGCTGCTGGTGGTGCTTACGTTTTCCCAACCTGTAGCAAAGTGAAAACTGGCCAAAGTTTCATCCGTTTTCGTTTTACACTCTTCAGAACCATATATAGAACAGGGAAATTATAAGTTTAACTGCAGTTTCTTCTGAAAGGTATAAACAATATAGATACATGTTCTGAAGCTATTCTTTAGAAAGGGGGACCTAAAAAGAGATGTTGGGGGAGGTGTAGAGTAGATGAATTCTTTTTGCACCATCAAGAGCTGAGGGGTAAAGTAGCAAAAACCATCTTCACAGCCAGGACCCTCTCGGTAGGAGAGGAAAACAAGAGGAAAATGTTTTCTCTCCCTCTCAGGTTAGAGGGAAGACTTTTCATCTTTCATATACCTACCTGGATTTCCTGAGCAGGTTAAAATAATGGCACTTAGGTAAGAATCCTTACACTGTTCCCTTTACAGCTTTGAGGAGTGTATGAATTAACGTCTCACCTTGGCAGATCAGAACACAAGGGGTGGGTGGCGGGGTGTGTGTGTGTCTTTGACATTAGTCTTTAGCTAGTAGGTTTATTCCCTGACAGTTAGGTGTCCGTAAAATTTCCAAGTGCTGTGTTGAAGGGAAGTGCGTATGTGGGCTGAGAGGCAGGGGCTGATGAGATGCATTGAAAAAGCGTGGAAGTATCAGGTTTTGGAGAAGAAACAAAATGTAAAGGTGGTGTTGGAAATGCAGCGTAGGGAAAGGTATAATTAGACTACTTATGAGTAAAAAGTATGTGCATATGTAAGGGTTTGCAAGTTTTGGGCCCAAAGTTGCACTTCAGTGGTTGAAATAAATTACTAATGCTGTTACAGTGCATGCTTTAACTTCAGAGAAGTCAGGAGAGTCAATTGAGATCGCTGTCATAACTTTACAAGTATTTAAAACTCAAATGGCTGCCACCAACATATTTTTTAGCAATGATCTAAGAAGTTTCAATCAACTGGAGAAAGTGGAAGGTAGACAGACTAGATGGGGGAAGGAAAGGTGCTTCAGTAAAATATCATTGCAGTGTTGATAAAACTACAGCTTTACAATGGAATTTCTTAAAAATACTATGAACTTGAGTCTGCAAGTTCGTAGCTAAACATAGTGTTTCAGCCACCTAAGGATCTAAGACTTTCGCTCTTTGAGCGAAGTGTTGCTCGTCCCCATTCAGAGAGGTGCCAGTCTTCCCTAATTTTCCGTAATCCTCCTAGTGTTTACATTTTAATTATGAATTCAGGTCTTAAATCTATGCTTTTGCATCAGTCACTGCCACTTGGGTCTGATGAACACAGCAAATAGCGCCGTGGCTGTGCAGGACGTTCTTCGCTGCCTTTGTGGCATGTGTGCAGATTGTGCAGTGAAGGTCTGATAGGAGGCAAACCGTGGCAATTTTAAATGGCGTTTGGTGCTCCTGATTCACTGCCCATGCCACAGGCTGTGTGTTGCTCTTTAACTGTCCCCTGTGAACCCTGCTGCACTACGTTAATGTGCTGTAGGTACTGTTTAGAATGCATCAGCACTGTCCACATTTAGAGAGCAACAAGCAGCCTGTGGCTAGGGTGGGGAAACCAGTGCCCCAATACCATTCCAAATTCCTACATTGCCTCCTGACAGATACTTACTGTTCAGCCAGTGGGGGAGGAGGAGAGAGGGAATACAACAGAGGAAGAGGAAGAAGAGAAGGATCATCCTGGGAATGAGGTCCAGGGCAAGGAGTGGCCAAGGTAATAAAGAGCCCTAGGTGGCATAGGAGGCCTGGGCAGGGTCCCCCTTGATCATAGACAGGGAGAGCGGGGAGAGTTCCTGGTTTCTCTGGGGAGAGAGGCGGGGAGAAGGAGAGGTTCTGGTTTCACCAGGGGGAAATGTCATGGCTGTGCGAAGGCATGGAGCCCCATACACATGCACATGGATCTCTGGCTGCCTGCCTAGGAAAATTTTGTGGGTAAGCATCTGTGATATTTTTTTGTTTGTTATGATCCACTTGCCCCAAAGTTCACCAGCTGCCACTGTCTGTCAAAATGGCTGATATAGGTGATAAAAATAGCCAAATGTGGCAACAAATTGAAAATGGTTTCAGAAGTGCAAAATAGACCATACAAATGAATGTAAAGCAATTTAAGCTGTCACAAAAGGTTGAAAATTATGCATACTATTGAACTTTTTCCCATGGACATATCCATCGCACATAGTGATCTAAAATGCACCTCAAGCGTTCCTGGCGCTACCCCATATCTAGGCCCCTTCCAAATTCATGGCCATGAAAAATGTGTTATGGACTGTGAAATCTGGACTTTTATGTGCCTTTGCCCTATACTATACAGATTTCACAGGGAAGATCAGAGTTTCTCAAATTGTGGGTCCTGACCCAAAGGGAGTTGGGGGGGTCTCATGGTTATGTAGTGCGTCATGGTATTGCCACCCTTACTTCTGTCCTGACTTCAGAGCTGAGCGGCATACCATACCATGCTTCCCTTACTTCTGCGCTGCTGCTGGCAGCAGCTCTGCCTTCAGAGCTGGGCTCGCAGCCAGCATCCGCCGCTCTCCAGCTGCTCGACTCTGAAGGCAGCGCTGCCGCCAGCAGCAGCGCAGAAGTAAGAGTAGCAATACGGCAAGCCTCCCCCTACAATAACCTTACAATCACAACACCGTGAAACTTTAGTTTTAAATACCTGAAATCATGAAATTTACAATTTTTAAAATCCTATGATCATGAAATTGACCAAAGTGGACCCTGAATTTGGTATGGCCCTACCCATGCTTCCTGTCTGTATTTGGCTTTGCACCTTTGGTACTTGTCTGTGGTCCAAGTAACCTTTCTAATACCTCAACTTTTTTTTATAAACATCCCTAGAAGTCAGAGTAAGGTTGGCATCATTGTATTCATTGTCAAAACAGATGGCTAAACCTAGAATACTAAACACAACAATGTTATATAGGATTACTTATGTGACCGACTTGTTACTATTAGAATCTGCTGCATCTTTTCTGTAGTTTTGAGGTCACTTCTGTCATATACACCCATTCAGGCATGTCTCCAGTTTGTAGCATGCTATGACTTTACTCCACTGGTCAGCTAAAATCTCTAACTACTGTTCAAGGAAATGTGTATCAGTAAAATAGATTCCTTTTTTCTATTGCAGATCAGAATTGCACTCAAGGAGTGGCTTGAAGTTCAGAGATTTCAACAGGATCTGATAAATGCCCAGCATTATGATGCAGCGTACATATTTAGGAAGCTGAGACTAGACAAAGCATTTCACTTTACAGCAATGCCCAGACTTGTGAGTTATTGCACAAAGAAGTTTACTTCCTTTAGAAAATCCCTGTCTACTAATTGTTGTACAATGTTTAGTTAAAAATAAGAAATTAAGAGAGAGTTGAGCAGCACCAGTGCACTTGGTTTGCAGTTACTTTTTTACAATACCCCAAAGTGCAGTAGGTACTTTACATAACTAACTCACGATAGAGGCTGTTGGATTTAAAATGTAGTTTAGATGTAATCTGAACCCATCATATGTTCTGCTTTAAAAAACTAGCAATTATTTGAAAAAATATTGCTTTGGCATCTTTATAATTTATCATGTCTTTTAATCTGTAGAAATTAACATTGTTTTTCTGAGTTTGGGTGGTGGCTTGAATTTCTGATAACATCCATGCAGTGAAAGAATATCTTTTTTTAAAAAAGTGTTTCACAAAAGCTATTAAATCATTGCTGTGAGATTGAATGCTTGAAAATAAATCTATACAGATGAATGTCAGGATCACCTTGTTTTCTAGATCCATGCCTTTCAGCATCTTTCATTTTTGACTGTCGAGGTGAGAATTTTCATAGTTATAAACATACACCTGTACATTTCTTTTACCATGTATTTCGAAATATACCCATCTTTATACAGCTGTGCTTCAGAACTAAGAAAAAGGTTCGGGAAACTGAACTTAAAGAGGAATTTAAGGAGCTAAGTAACCGAGTAAGCAAGCTCATCACTAATGATGTGTTGGAGGTACAGTAACTTTTATGCTACAAAATAATTATCATTACTGTCAAATATAATTCTCTAATTGTATGGTCTGGTCCTTGTAAAAGTTTTGTTACAGAAATAAGGACAAGTATGTGTACCAGCAGTTTTACCATCCATTCTGAAACACTGCATCTATTTTCATGGAAGGACTACTATATTTGTATAATACCGAAAGTGTGCAAAGTGCTTCACAGACGTGTTAAGAAGATTGTTCCCTGCCAATCCAAATAGGCAACTCTCACAGAAGAAGTGATTCATAGATTCATAGATATTTAGGCCAGAAGGGACCATTATGATCATCTAGTCTGACCTCCTGCACAATGCAGGCCACAGAATTTCACCCACCACTCCTAAAAAAGACCTCACACCTATATCTGTGCTATTGAAGTCCTCAAATTGTAGTTTGAAGACCTCAAGGAGCAGAGAATCCTCCAGCAAGTGACCCGTGCCCCATGCTACAGAGGAAGGCGAAGTGGGGGAAGTACACTGCAAAAGACAGTATTTTAATTTAAATTTTGACCTTTGTGTTTGCCCTGGTTCGGCAACTGGCTGCATACAAGTGAGCATGTTGATGTACCAGCTTACAGTCAGCTGCAGGATTGGGTGGTGTTTTGTTTTTTTCAAACCCTTGCCTGTTTTCCCATGGTCATTTTACTCTCTCACTTTTAGTATAATGTTACCTATACAAACTCTGGCACTGGAAGTAGGATAGAGTTTTTCTTCTGTTACATTGTCTAGTCATGCTGACCAGCTATCTGGTTCATGATGTCTCTTCCAGTTGGTTCTAGCATTTTAGACTTGTACACAGGGAAGACCTGCCCCCCATCTCACGTCCTCCATTGCCACTGAAATCATTAACTAACCATGAAATGGGGGGAAACTTTAAAATGCCTCAAACAGTTGAGGATTGAAATCTTTGCCTGAAAATAATTACCTGATACCACTGAAGTTTCCTTCTTAGTGCACAGTCTGTCTTCCTCTGATTCTCCACTAAGCTGGTGGGACCATGATACTAGATATTAATTAAAACACTCTTATGACTTGCTACTACTGACAGTGATCAGCTAATTTTAACAACCTCCTTTTTAAAACAGTTGCTAGTTCAATATACTGTGATTAAAAAAATTATATGCACAATGTCCGTATTTAACCAGGAGTTTATATTCTTTATTTGTTGCTACATCACTGTTTTTTTTAAAAGCTTTTAACATTTTTCACTTAAGGAAATGATGAATGTTCATGACCACTATCAGAAAATGAAGTGTTTGATCTCCACTGACGGATCCCAGCCGGATAAGGCTCTGAGCTTGATAAAGGATGAATTTGTAATTAATATTAAGAATATGATTTTGGAATATCAGCAATGGCAGCAGGACAAAATGGTAGGTTATAGTCTCTGTTGTGCTGTGGCAGTGCAGGTTATCATGAGTGTATAGAATGTGTTAAATGTGTGAAGATCTCTGAATATATTTTTCAAATGATAAATTAAAGCTTTGTCTTAAAAGATTTGTCATGAGTGAAAGACCAGATATATTATGTGTACACATTGCCTCTATGGAAGTCTGAAGATTAGTGGTGCATGAATGCTTTAAGTAGGGATCTATGCAATCCTGTAATGTAAATGTTAAATGTGCTACACACACTTACTTTGAAGTCATGCAAGGGACATGATACCAGTAATTAAAATATTAGACTGAGGTAGAAGGGAAGAGAGAATGTGGTTAATTTCCTAGAATAAATTGATCTTTTAAATTTTATGTTGTCAAATGGAAATGGAGATGACAACGTTACTGTGCACATTTTCAGTTTTGTTCAAGTCCTGAATGAGTTTTACATATCTATACTTTTTCAGAAATCCTCCTCAAAGGCTAAAGATAGTGACGAAATGACTGACAAAAGGGAAGGAGGGACTTCTCAAGACTCAGAAGTAAGAAAAGTTTACTGTGTAATATCTTAATGTTATTGGGCAACCTAATCTACAGTCAGAGCATGTCAATCTGTGATCAAGTCAGGAAACTAAGCAGTGGTCTGGTCAAGCCTGGCTAGTACTAGCATGGGAGACCTTCAGATTCCAGAGTTCTGAGTAGAGTTGGTGTTTTTTAGCAAGTATGTTCTTCTCTGTTAGTGGTGGACTCAGGTCTCAACTTGAGAGGTCCTGAAGAATGCCATGGCCATTCTCCACATAAGTAGGGGTTCTATCCCTTCTATCCTGGCCAAATTCCTTTCTGGTTCTCCTGTAGTTTCAACTGAATGCTGTATTCAGTTTTTACAATAAACTGTTTCATAGTGCTGCTTTTTGTTTAAATAACTGCTGGGTTGAACCCCAGAAAGTTATCTTTCATAGAAAGGTAGTATGGGGGTGGGGGGGATGTGAGAAAACCTTGATCTATGCAGGAAATAGCCCGACTTGATTATGTAAAGAGTTGTCACTTTGGATGGGCTAGCACCAGCAGGAGAGTGAATTTGTGTGGGGGGGTGGAGGGTGAGAAAACCTGGATTTGTGCTGGAAATGGCCCACCTGTTGATCACTTTAGATAAGCTATTACCAGCAGGACAGTGGGGTGGGAGGAGGTATTGTTTCATGATTTCTGTGTGTATATAAAGTCTGCTGCAGTTTCCACGGTAAACATCTGATGAAGTGAGCTGTAGCTCACGAAAGCTCATGCTCAAATAAATTGGTTAGTCTCTAAGGTGCCACAAGTCCTCCTTTTCTATTTGCATGTATGCTTTTCTGCACTGTAGAAACCTAGGAAAGCCAAAGTCACAGTTGCTTTACTCTGGAAATCTGATAGTTTGTTTTACTGAAATAAGGACTTTTTAAGCAGCACTTATTTTACACACTTAGCTCTCTACAAATGACACAGTTTGCAAGATGCATCTTCTACATTCACTCTCAAGAAGTTGTTCCTTAATTTAATATTGCCCTTTCACTGAATGTTATATCAGGTAATATGGAAACTGCCTCCTTTGTACACTTTTATATTCCATCAATTTGCATACTGTAAATATTGAGATTTATTCTCTTCCCCTGTGCCCAACTCCAAGATAGAGACATAGCGAGTGAATCTTATAAACAGTTGTACATTCACAGAAGGGATCGCTGCCTCATTTATCTTCATCCTCTAGTTGTTTTAAGATGCTAGTTTCTTTGAGCAAAGTGAGTCTGTCTTGCATTTTATTTCTGTTTTTCATAATTGATCATAAGGAAGGACAGGATCAATGGACAGCTAAGACATAGCAGCAAAGCTCTGTGGCCCTTGTCAAATACTTGAAAAATACTAAATCAAAGTATTTTTGTATGAATGCAAGCAGACGTATAAAGCCCACGGTTGCCATGGTTCAGAGGATAGGACAAGGGTGTGGGAGACAGGAGATCTGGAGTCTTTGACATGTGGTGACCCCTTGGGCACGTCTTGCTAGCGGTACTTAGTTTCCTTATATATAAAACAGGGATGATGATTCTCCAATTTAGTAAAGCACTTTGAGATCTGGGTGAAAATGCTCTGTGATTGCGAATAAAAATGAGAAGATTAAGGTGATATGCCGGTAACTGGCTTTTTCTGACCTTTTTCTTGTTTGTTTACAGGGTTCTGAAAGAGCAAATGCACTGGCTAAAATCAAATACAAGTCCTATAATGCAGTTGCTGAGGTAAGTAAACAATTAGATATATTTGTTAGGGAATTGTTAATCATTACCTTTCCAAAAACACTTACTTTCACTTAAATTATAATATGGTCAGAAAAGTGATTTATCAAAATGGCACCATCTGCTTCAAGCCCTGCTCCCATTGGGCATTCAGTCTTACCCACCTTATTGGCAACAAAACCAAGTTTTTACTACTCCTATTAGCTTTGCAAAAGCAATACAGGTGTTGAGAGAGTGAGCTGGATTCTAGTCTGGCACGTGACAGAACTGTTAGTAAAGTTCCTTATGTCAAGACTAATTGGCCTTCGTTTAATATCTGTGCACACCCCTTTTTTCAGTGGAGTTACACAGGTAACTGAGAACAGAATTTTGTACATACGTTTTAGAAAGCTGCCATGACTTTCCAATCCCAGGGCGAACTGTCTATGCTGGCAGTTAAAAACTCCCATACTTTTACCTGTCAAATGAAATGGGGTAAAATTTTCAAAAGTGACTTTAGAATTTAGGCTGCTAAATGCTTTTAACTTTCAAAGTCTTGGGAGTTCTTAAAAGTGAATGAGACTTAAGCTCTGAGGTCACTTTTTGAAAATGGGACCGAGGCTTTTAAGTCACTTAAGTACTTTTGAAAATGTTATTCTAGATCTGATTAGTCATTGAACCAATGAACATGAAATCCCCCAATCTCCATTGTATTGTTTTTTATAGTAGATCCACACTTAAACATTTTTCTCTCCTAATATGGGGAATGTGGATGCACATATTTACTAAAATCATGATATAGTGCTTTGAGTATACAGTAGTAAAACTTTGAAATTATAGTGATGTTGCTTTCCCAGGCAACTAAGAGAAAAATGGAGCCCCAAACTGGACAGTAAAAACCCCATTTGGTCTTGGTAGTCTGTCTTTGTTACGCAAGAAATGTTCTTAACATTTGCTGCTTATTGCTTAAAAATAATTGTATAAAAAAGTGTAGCACCAGGGCATTCTCTGTGCTCTTGAAAATAAGTCTCACAATGTGTTCATTATTTGACAGGTTTCAGAGTAGCAGCCGTGTTAGTCTGTATTCACAAAAAGAAAAGGAGGACTTGTGGCACCTTAGAGACTAAAATTTATTTGAGTATAATCTTTCGTGAGCTACAGCTCACTACAGATCTCCCCACTGTATTTTCCACTGAATGCATCCGATGAAGTGAGCTGTAGTTCACGAAAGCTTATGCTCAAATAAATTTGTTAGTCTCTAAGGTGCCACAAGTCCTCCTTTTCATTATTTGAATGTCAGATAATCAGTGTTACTCTGAAATGGTAATACTTTAAGACGTGGGATTTTCAAAAGTGCATAAGAGTTGGGTGCCCAGTTCTCAGCTACTATGGACACTTACTGTCATTATTGTCTTGTCTGTTAAACAAGGGGTTCTCAACCTTTTTCCTTCTGAGCTCTTGCGCCCCCCCCCAAAAAAAAACAAAAAAAACCAACCAAATTCCGTGGCCAACCCTTGCCAGAACAACTGTTTTTCAGTAGATTAATAGCCATGCCTGGCTTTAGGAGGTAGCAAGCAGAGCAATTGCCTAGGTCCCCATGCCAAGGGGGGCTCCACAAAGCTAAGTTGTTCAGGCTTTGGCTTCAGCCCAGGGAGGAGGGGCTCAGGATTCAGCTTTCTGCCCTGGGCCCAGTGAGTCTAATGCTGGCCATCCTCTCTCGTTTATTTTGGTGGACCCCTGAAACCTACTTGCAGCTCCCCCAGGGAGCTCTGGACCCCTGGTTGAAAACCGCTGTGTCAAGCATAGTGTGATCACTGGCATGGTGGTGGAGACAGAAAGATGTCTTAACATGTCTTATTTCCCTAACTATATTCAGCTACTCGCTGAGTGTATCACTATTGTGTGTAATGTAGTAACTAGATTTCTTTCTGTTGCTTAATGGATTTGTTTGGATTTTAGGCCTCCAAATCAAGAAGGCACCGTCAAGTTAAACTAGAATCTTCTGAATCTGGGTCTGATCAGGGAAAAATGAAAACCCCCAGGTGTAAAAGAAGCAGAGAGAGGTCACAGTTGACACAGAAGAGAAACTCATTGGAAACCAAAGGTAATTCTTCATTATATTAGCGGTACTGGAGATGCTAAGGAATTCTTCTCTCCCCTCTGTCAGCCAAGGCAGTTGGTTATAGTTCTTATCAGCAGATGGAGACAGGAAATAAAGCAAAGGACTTGAGATGTCACTTCCCTTTGTAAATGCACCTGACTTGGCTGATCTTGCTCAGTTGTCTTCTCTCTCTCAGCAGGCGGAAAGAGCTGTGGCTAAGCTAAAGTGAACTCTTATTTCTGCTCTTGGTAATTCTCCCCCCAAACATTTCTTTACTGCCAGTAATGTAGGGTAGAATGCTTTTTATTTTTTATCTTCTCTCACCAGTGTGTTAGATGGCAAAGGCAGACTACCAACTGTTGTTCTTTCTCTCCTGCTGGGCAAGGATTGGCCTTCATGAATGTAGAAGCAGTGTATGAATGTTAATAGCTCCAGGGGGCCTAGCCCAAAATCCAGAGAAAATAGTCTGATTTTCTGCTTTTGTTTCTATCTTCTGTTTTTGTTCCTGTTGTGTTCTTCAATGAATATCCTCCCGTTTAAGAATTCGGTATTTATCTGCTCTTTAAGCTTATTAATGAAGATTATTTAATAATACAGATGTCTTGATGTCTACAGCGTCCCGCTCCCATCTGATACACAGTGCCATTTATTTTTGCCCTCACTAATGGTACTTAAGTCAATTTTCAATTCAGGTGACACTGTTGGCATCCAATGCATTGCTTTAGAATAGGACTGAAAACATTGAATCAAATGTTTTTTTGTTTTTTTTTTAATCCTGTTATATTGCAGCTACCACACTGTTTCTTTTACCATTCTATAAAAAGTTATTGTCTGAAAGGAATTTTATATAATCATGCAGTTAATTGCTCAAGGCTCTGTAATCACAGTTCCTGCTCACAATAAACGTTTCATTATTTTAGTGAAGATTGCACTTAAACTTTGCCAGGATCATTTTTAGTGCCATATTAGGACCTGCTGCAGACAGGGGGAGAGGTGCCCCAACCCAGCCCCCTGGACTTACCACGGATAGGGAAGAGGTGCCCCAGCCCGGACCTGCCGTGGACGGGGAAGAGATGCCCTGGACCTGCAGCAGCCGGGGGAGAGGCGCCTATCCCCTCCAGACCAGGTGCAGCTGCGGGGGCAGAGAGCAGGGGGGAGAGTTCTCTCTCTCCTTGCCATAGCCCCGGGGCAGCCTGCACCCCAAACCCCTTATCCTTAGTCCCACCCAGAGCCTGCACTCCCAGCCGGAGTCCTCACCCCCTCCTGCATCCCAACCCTCTGTTTCAGCCCTGAATCCCCTCCCACACGCCGAACCTTTGGTCCCACCCCTGCCGCATGAATGTTATGTGCATCAATATGGAGGTGATGTGTGACACATCAGCTCCATATTCATGCACATAACAAAATTCATTCCACACACGTGTGGGAAAAATTAGAGGGAACACTGCTCATAACAAAAGAACAATGGGGACAGTCAATAAAATTAAAAAATGGCTAATTCAAGACTGATAAAAAGGAAACACTTTTTTTCAGCCAGCATGGTTACATTGTGGAACTCATTACAGCAGGCAGTTGTTGAGGCCAAGAATGTAGCAAGATTCAAAAAGGATTGGATATCTGTATGGATATTTTTGTTACACAGAGATGTTGTAGTTAATGTTAACAAAGTTTGGAAGACATGTTGAAACTTGATGCTTAGGGCTTAAGATAATCTAACGTTCATAACTCTGAACAAAATGTTATGGTTCTTTCAAAAGTTTACAACTGACCATTGACTTAATACAGCTTTCAAATTATACTATGCAGGAGAAGAATGCTGCTTTCCCTTCAATTTTTAGTAGTTTGTTTAACACAAGTCAGTTTGTAACTCTGAGGTTCTACTGTATTAGAGATCAGGGCGAGGTCGAATATGGGAACCAGATTACCCCAGTTCTGCCTACTGCAGGGTTCTTACACCTTCCTCTGAAGCAGGAACTCAATTTACCTTCGGGCCAGTGCCAGTCCTCAAATCCTCCCAGCAGGCCAATAATGTCACTGAAGATGGTATTCAGAAAAGAAAACGTTTATATTTTTTTATTTTGAATTTCTTAGAAATAATAAAATTGTCATACAACTTTATACAATTCTTTGCCTGCCAGAGAGTTTTTAGTGTTTGCCAGACACCTGGCAACGCTTCAGTTCTGTCAGTTTGTTGATGTTTGGCCTCAGTGACTGAGCCGTTGAAACCTTCAGGATTGCAGCAAGGTGGGCATCAGATATTTGTGTTCGGTATTTTGTTTATATTCATTGTGGGGGGGGGAAGTGACGCTTCCTCCGTGGCTGACTCTCCCTGGCAACTAATGATTCTGCGTCCATGGCTGACTCTGCCTGGTGACTAGTGATGGTATCTCTGTCCCTTTCCCACAGCCAATGGGAGCTGTGCGGGGCGGCGCCTGCCGCAGAAACGTCTCTCCGCAGGCTGCAGTGGGGAGGTTCTCGGGCCGCAAATGGCCCGCGGGCCAGGACTTTGAGACCACTGCTCTGAAGCATCTAGTATCTGCCACTGTAAAAGACAAGATACTGGACTAGATGGACCTAGGTTCTGATCTAGTCTGGCATTGGCTTATCTTCCTACATTCCAAAAATAATTCCGTAGTTCAGTAAATTAATTCACTTTGCACCCTAAGATGTATATCATTTGGATCAGCTCATTTTTATGTAGTCATATTTTCCAAGTATTTTCTTACATTCCTCCAAGTATATTCTAATCAGGGTTTCATAAGGTGTCTGACCTTATTTTCTTAAAAGACAGAGTTGAAAAATTCAGGTATTCCAGCCATTTTATTTATGAATTTCATTCCTGTGAAAATGAACATTTATTTGGTCTGATGGCTCTGTAGCACTTCGTTATCTGCAAAACCTCTTTATTCCCTGTAATCTCTCTGGCTAATGTTAACTAACCCTGCATCCATCTTTTCAGAGTCTTCGTTTAGTATGGTTTATGTTTATATTACTAGTTATTGCTCAAGAGCCAAATGAAGGTGCTAAAAGCTCCTTAGTACCAACTGATGTCTGCTTTTTTAATCAAGAGCAAGTAAGCAATCTGTCTGGATTGTTTGTACCTGAGATGCAGAGACATTAATAACTGGTGGCATTTTTCCCTGAATATTCCTTTGTAGATAGGAGACAAGCAATAAAGAAGGAAGCTGTTACTCGGAATCGTAGGATGCCTGTAATCGCAGAAGAAGAGAATTCCAGTGAAGAAGGTATGACTGCAGTCCTAACATTTGAGACATGTTTGTTTGTAACTTATTACTGTCTAGTGTTTCTTTTTGCAAATATATTTGTGGTTTTCAAAGTACCGAAGGTGCAGTTAAGAACTCTACCTACTGTATTATAACTTCTGCTGTTCTGGTTTTCCTGTCTTGTCACAGCTAGACTATTTCTAAACCTGTAAGTTTATTTCCATAAAATAGCACAAGGCTTTAACAAGCACCCTGCAAGCACATGAATAATCATTTAAAAGTCTTGTTATGCCATATGCATCTTTTCCCATGTTCTTAATACAGTAGAGCAAAGATTGCACTCAGTTAAAAGGAGGATATTTATTCTTGGCAAATGCTGTAGGTGAACTTATAATTTTTATATTTATTAAAAGGGAGAATAAAACCTCTTTCAAGTGTTCTCCCAGTTGCTAAACAGGTGCCTTAGTTGTATGGTATAGCAGCCTCTGGACTAACTTGCAATAGAGGCCAAACTAGTCCTATCTAGCCTCTCAGTCAGAGAACATAAAAGGGCCATCCCTTGGGTCATGTTTGACGCATACCTCAGTCAAACCAAGGATCAAGAGCCAACCCTATATACATGAACTAAGGACTTTCTCTGCAATATTAGAGACTTCATGGCAAAGTTGGGATGTGATTCCATTAGTAATTGAAAAGAGGGAAGAAGATTTTGATATGCTTCATCTGTTTGTGTCATGAAGGAGAACATAGCTTTTACTTGAAAGTAAAAGACAACCTTAGAGAACTTCCATTGGAGCTGGTCCTATGGAAATTACAATTGCACTTGGGGCATTGCTAAAATCTCTGTTTTCATTGAGTTGACCAGTGATCAGAAGCTTCCAGGGCAAATTTTCCACTGTGCCCAAGCAGAGCTCAATCATGGTGGAACTGGAGGCTGTCTGGACATGCCTGTGGAGGATTGAGTATAGCAGCAGTACTTGCCATCCCTCTACCCTGACATGTCTGGGGTGGGGTTGGTAGGTGTGGCAGGAGTAGAGGAGAAACCTTCTATTGATTATCTCCAGCCACATTAAGGTCATTTTGTACCATGTACGCAGTGCAAAGTGGACTTAATGGACCAGTGAATCTAACCCTTAATATGAAAGGCTAAGGTGAAACTGAGGCTGCCTAAAATAAGTGGGACAGGTGATGGATAGCTTATTGACAAGCTTTAACTAGTGCCCCGTGGGGTAAAGCTCTTGTGGGGTCAGCATTATAGAAACTGTATTAAAGTAGATGAATAGAGAGGGAGCATGTGTGTACTTGCCTTTTTAAAGTGCAAGGAGTTTTCATAGAGCTGAGGAGAGACTATTTCCTCTGAAGATCTCCTCATGTAAATATAATTGTCGCTAACTTTTGAGTGAGTGTGTTTAGTTTATTGACTTCAAATCTAAACTAGTAGTGCAATTAATTGCAGTTCAGGTGAATTACTAATATGCCCTTTAAATGGTCATGTGGATTAAAAGAGCACTTGTATGTCTAAATCAGGAAGAAATGGAAGACCGCTTTTTTTGGATAATGCCAATGGTAAACAGACTTTGTTACAGATACATGTGCAATCAATTTAGACATGAAACATTTGGGATCCAGTCTTTTAAGCACTTCATGTGCGAAACTTAGATTGAGATCATTGGGAGTTCATGTGCAGAGAGCTTGCAAGGTATTTATATATCTGAATAAACTTTAAAGTACACTAATCTGTTCCCATAGTGCTAGTTGATACTTGAAGGGGAACACTGTCTCTAATATTTTGAATACAACTGTATACTGTAGCTTTTATTTGACTTTATTTATAAAAACAGTCATCTGACAGGCTGTTGAACCTCTTTTATCTCTTCTTGTCAGATCTTCCATGCCCTAAAAGGAAAAGAACCCGTTAAGAAAGGATCAAGTTGAAGAATTTCTTATGTGAATTAGACTGTTAGATTTTTTTTTTTTATGGTCAAATATAAATGTCTAAAACAACTTTGTAAATTATTTGATTTGGTCATCTCTGTGCAGCCATATCAAATGAAGTCACAAAGCAAAAATTACTCCTCCTAGAACTACAGGTTATGTGGAACTGTAAATAGTGACTTCAGTATATGTTGTGTAATGGTACAACCCAGGTGAAGGTAGAGTGGAGTGGAAACTTTTTCTCCCAAAAACTAAATTGTATATGTGTCCTTGTACCTGTATTGGAAATGGTGAGGGGCAGAGGGCTGCTTTTTTGTTTTGTCTAGCTTTTGCCATGTGAGTTGACATTTATAACTCATTCCCATATAACACAAATAACAGAATCTACTACAAGAACACTCCGAGTATGTACACTATATGGATGAATATTTTGTACTTGTGCTATCAGTACTCTTACAACCTCTGGACGTAACTGTTAATTTTGTAATGTTAGTGACCATTTAAGATTACTAAGTGCAATAAATGATTTTTTTTTTTACTAAGTGTGTATGCTCCATTTCATTGCGCACAACGTTTATAAACATGTGGCCTGCTTTTAGCCCACAGTGACATGATGTTTAGGAACTCGAGCCCAGATTCATTTGTGATAAAACTTTTTACTGGATTCTGTCTCATGTGATTAAATTTAAAAAGCACAGCTGTAACAAATACAAACCTGGGGCATGAAAATCCACTCACCGGTGGCACACTGGCCATTTTTCCTCACAAAAGCAGGGCGGGTGGCTAATCTGTTTCTTGTCTTTGGGACTGTACACTTAACTTCCCAGTGTTGCCCAATGCGGTGTTGTCTTTCAGAATGCAGGACAGCTCTGCTGCCTCAGCTCTTACAAGTTTCACAGCAGCACTGTGAAATTACCAAGACTGGCCATTTTCATTGCTGCTGTTCAGAACTAGAGCTGAGGGAGTAACTCACAAGAAACAGCCTATTTGAACTCAATTATATTTAGCAATAAGAAAAAGATTGAGCAGATCAAGTCCTCAGTTTTTTTATTTGATTTATAATTTCAAGCTGTTAATTTCATAGGCTTAACATCTGCATAAGTCAAATTTTTAGAATATTTTAAGTTGTGCTTACTGGAATTGGAGTTTTCTCATTGCCATGGTTATTGTGCTCTTCCAACATGCATATTGATTCATTTAGAAATCTTCTTTGCACATTTATACTAGTAACTTGGGTTAATCAAATGTTTGAGGTCTGAACATAAGTGAAAGAATTAAAAAATATGACCAAACTCTTCTGGAAAATGTTCTGCATCATTCTCTCTGGTATCATGACCTCCTGAAATGGAAAAATAGAGGCTGGGGGAGGTGTAGAGGACTGTGCAGCAGTCAGGATACAAGATGGGGCAAAGTAGTACATCTTGATCCCCTCCTTGAAAGGCAGGAAGGTGTAGAAGGTGGGAGAGCACACCTACTTTCCAGCAGATGTTATATGTGATGCTGCACGCCCGACAATGAGTATCAGTCTCATCTGCTAAGGAGCTCCCTCCAGCATCCTTGTAGGAGTTGCAGCATCTGTCCCTTTTCCAGTATCCAGGATTTGAAGATGGGCATGGCTTTCTACCAGTGTGATGATATTGGAGGGGAGGCAACTGGGAGATTATGCATCTTCTGCATTATCCTCTAGCTAGTGCATATCTTTCCACTTGGGGGAAAAAAAAGAAACCTGAAAATGAACTTGACTAGGAAGAGCCTAGTTTATTTAATTGTCTGTGTTCAGAGAAATGTAGAAATTAAACAGCACAGATGGGGCAGCTTGTGCTCCAGTGGAATTACCAGTGGACGGGGCAGGAAATCAGACCTACATTCTGTTCCTTATTGCCCTTGATGAATGGACATGCAGCAAGTTACCACAACTGTGTCTCAGGCATTTAAAGTTTATATAAAGAAGACCCAAATGTGCACTTATAAATCTTTCCTTAATTATATATTTGTGAATGGTATAATGCTAGAAATAAAAATACCTGGTAACAAACCTTGGTGTTCATTTCTCTTCAAGGCTGGAGACCAACCATTCAGAGCCTTGTTATTGCCAAACTATACACAACAAGCTGGCCTTTCTTTTAAAGAAGAGAAGGTGGTTTCTAACCGGAAGAAAATGGGAAGTGAGGGCAGATAAGTTTGTCTTGACAACATATGTTTGAGATTCTTCACGCCAACATGTGCTTTCTTTTTATTAGTTATCAAATACTCTTTTCTTGATATGAAAACTAAACAGCACTAAGATGGGTGCTTTAAACTGTTTAACAAATTTTATTTTTTTTAAATATCCATTATCAAAGTGCAGGTGCTCGTTCTGTAAAGCAAATGAAAACATGAGTGGGAGGAAGATACCAATGGTCATATCAACAAAAGAGCAAGAGCTGGGAGGCAGCTAAGAACTAAGATTCACAATACTTGATCAACATTGGAAAAAATTTCCTTTCTTAAGTTGCAGTCTGATCTGCAGTTACAGGTTATGAAAGCAGGAGGGGCACCTCCTGAGATGCCCTTTAGTGGACTGACACTGTATTGTGACATTACCCAGGGTACAACCTGGACAGCTGTGTTCCCTCAAATCTCCAACCTGGTGTGCCTTTTACCCTGCTTCACTGTAAGAGTAACCATTCCTGCTCACACACAGCCTCTAACATGTAAAACCAGTCCCAGTGTACATGAATGCTCTGGCCAGTCACTCATGAATTACATACAGGGTGACACCAGCAACTTCCCAGTCCCAGACCTTCCCCCAGAAATGTGTGTTTCGTACTGCCCAGTGCCCTCCTGGACAATACAAGTTCATAAAAAGTCTGTTACTTCATGGAAAATGATGTGCACAAATCCTGCTATCTCAAGTGGAGGTTCCCAATCACTTCAATCCAAACACACACTTGTTTAGATAAAACAAGTTTATTAACTGCATAAAGATTTTAAGTGATTACAAGTAATGAGGCATAAAAGTCAGAATTGGTTATAAAGAAAGTAAAAGATAAAATGCAAACTAATACCTAACTTAGCAAGCTAAATGAATTCAAAGCAAAGGTTTTTCTCACCATATGCTTTTTGCAGTCTTTACAGGCTGAAAGTCTTCTAGCCAGGACCCCTCCCCCATTTCAGTGTTCCTTCAGGTGGTGGTGCTGCCATGAGCAGAGAGGAATTTGTGTTGTGTGTTCTTTATTCTTATACCTTTTTCAGTGTTGCCAACTCTCATGATTTTGTCTTGAGTCTCATGATGATTGCTTTCCTTAAAGCCCCAGCTCCTGGAGTCAAATGGTTATGTGATGGTTTCAGCCTTCATTCTTAAAGTAAAAGTAAGTTTCTAACACTAGTGGCTATGGAGAAAGCTTCAAAATGTGACCCCAGTGCACCCTAAAAGCTCAAAAAGCTGAAGGGCAAATGAAAAGAACACTGGACTATTAATTTTACATAATCACATGACTTTAAAGTCAATCATGATTTTTGGTGAGCCTTACTCATGATTTTTGAACATTTGGGGTTGGCAATACTGCTTTTTCTCTCCTTTAAAGATTGCCTCCATTTTGGATTCAGACAACAGCAAGTCTGTTTTGGACAGGAACCACCAGCTGTTTATTTGCCAGTATGTAAATTTCTTGCTTACACCCTTCTTCTGCCAAAGAATGGCTGCTTAACTAGGTGATGGTCTACTTGACTTTGTTGACACCTAGATTTGGGGTTTGCCTTTTGTTTCTGAGGAACTGGTTTGTGCCTGCTTTTCTAAACTTTGAGTATGTTACAGCAATGTTATACAGTAGAATCTTATAACTTTACATATAGTGTTGATACACATATTTTACAGGACAATAATGTTCAGTGGATCAGGAGTTTTCAAATGATACCCCACAAAACATACTTTGTACAAAATTTATCGTGGTCTTGTAAAAAGGCTTAATATGGGGTACAGTTTGTCACAACTATTGCTGCAATCTCCCACACATAAACCTGCAAGTAATGTTATGTTCTAATATCTAGCTCCTCTCTTGATTTATAGCATAGGCTAACAATGGTCAAAGGCACCGAGAGAATTTCAGTTCTCTCTCCCTCCACAAGTCTGAAAGTTGGGTTTAAATAGCTAGTAAATTGTGCTGAGACCAATTTAAGGATGCAGTGCCATCCCAAAAGTTTCTTCGGGTAAGATCAGTATCTGTATCTATATAATATGATCTTATTTGTTCACTTCTACATTTAGAATAATAGAAATGTAGGGCTGAAAGGGACATTGTGAAGTCATCAAGTTCAGCCCCCTGTGCTGAGGCAGGGTGAAGAAAACCTAGACCGTCGCTGATAGATGTTGTCTAATCTGTTCTTAAAAACTTCCAGTGATGGGGATTCCACAATGGGGCTCCTTGTCCACAACTTGGTGTACTAGGGCCTACAGTAAAACAGATAATAAATGAGACCTTGCTGATGTTTGAGAAGAGCTTGTAGATATTTGGATGGAAGGTGCTACTCATTTATCAACTTCTTTCCAGGCTAATGGATGCCAATTTTTCCAATTTTTCATCATATGGACTATAAATCCTATGTCTCTAAGCATTGTCATAGAGTTTTTCAGTTTTCCCTATGTCTTAAGGTAGGATGACCAACAATGGACACAGCATTGAGTGGCATCTATCCATTTTATAATACAGCTGAATGTCAGTGAGTTACCCACCAGAATAACCTTTGACCTGCAGCGGATCTTGCTAGTGAGTCTACTCCATAACTTTTATTAGCATTTGAGTTCTTTTGTAAGTGTCTTTTGGGTACCTTTATTCACTATAATTTTAATTTGTGTTCTGGTAGCAGCTAAACACTCCAAGCACATTTGAGACCCCATGGCACTAGCACTTGTGCACACGCACCATAGAAAACATTCCCCTGCCTCACAGAGCTTACTATCTAAAAGACGAGAGATATAGGCAAGCAACACAAAAGCAATTTGCCCATAGTACAATTTCTTCTCGGTTTCTCCTTTGTATTACAATCCCTCTCTCCTACCTACCTCCCCCATATCCAACCATGCTAAATTGGCACTGCTGCGATTGATGCAGCATCGATTTAGTGGTCTGCTGAAGCACCCTCTTGTTGAGATGGATTAATTATGTCGATAGGAGAATGTCTCCCATCAGCATAGCACAGTGTAGACACCGCATTAAGTCAATGTAAGTTATGTCATTCAGGGGGTGATTTTTACACCCCTGAGCAATGTAATTTACTCATGTCAACTTAAGTGGTAGTGTAGACAAGGCCAAAGTTTAATGTATTTTTATTAGAGCTGGTTGAAAAACAGACATAAGTAATTGAATATTTCATCAACATTTTTCTCCTTTTTTTGGGTCAAAATTTGAAATCTGAAAAATTTCAACCACCTTTATTTTTTTAGTTGTCCAAGGGGCCATTTCTGTGGGGGGAATGACTCCATACCGGTCAGTTTCAACTTGCAGGGTTCCTCTAGAGCAAGTGGGGCAAAGATCTTCTAAACTTCTAAACTTGAGGACAGGCATGTCAGCAATCCACACGGAGCTCGAGTTATTGAGGGTGATAGCACTCATAACATCCAGGGGCCCAGTGTCTCAGCATGGTCCCTGCCCCACTATGACAGCATGGTTACAAAGAACCCTTTCCCAGAGCATGTCCCAAACTCACCCTCAGATGCCCAGAGGGGAGGTTTCAGTGGAGAGGGGAGGAATGGTCATAAGAAGCATTCAGTATTATTACAGCCATTCAAATCCTCACATGGTTTAAGGGACAATACCTCCCTCTACACCTACAGAGTCAAAATATAAAAGAAGCTTCTACAAAGCTGGGGGAAGAGGATACAGATGCTGCTTTTTAGGCTCAAATCCCTCACTCGCATGGAGACCCCAGGTCCCAGGGTGATTGACTCTTTAAGGGGAGTCAGGGCCCACTCTCCTCTTTTAAGGAGAAGGAACCAGTCTCGGCCATTTGTAAGAAATTAACCACAGAGGTGGATGGATGGCAGCTAACTGACTAATGGACCTGATCAAAGGCTACCAGAGCTCAGTTTGAAAGAGTGCTCCTGGACAGAGATGCCAGGCAGGCTGCTGCCTGCCTTACAGTAGGCAGGCCCCGGACAGAGGGCTGTGGGACTCCTGACCCAGGCAGCAACCCTCCCGCGGGCACCCCTCCGCCTCAGAGCCTTCTCCCTCTAGGGCCACCCTCTTTCTAGCTGAGCGCCGGTGGCCTTTTTGGGTGCAAGGGCTCCAAAGCCAATTAGGAGCCAAGCAGCCACCTCGGGCTGCCATGGGCTGCGCTTCCTTCTCGAGGCCCCTCAGGGAGAGCCGGGGCCCTGCGTCCCCTAACAGGAGCCCGACACCCCCCAGTTCCCTCACCCGTCGGGGCTTTCCCAGAGGCCAGGAGCGGCCTGGCTAGGGGATGGGTTGTGCCAGGCCCAGCAGAGGCTCGCTCAGCAGCGATCCCCAGCCCCGCACTTGTCCCCCGCTGCGCTGAGACGCGAGGGGCTCCTGGGCGCTGCTCGTAAGGGGGGGGTGGCGGCAGGCGGGCCCCGATTCTGCCGGGGAGCCCCCGCGCTGGGCCATGGCTGGTGACCGCAGGCCGGCCGCGGGGAGAGGGCGGCGCCGCTGGCAGGTGTGGGATGCTCGGCGTGCGCCCGCCGGGGCGGCTGCGGCGTGTGTGCGCGCCGCGCCCGGCCTGCGGCGTCGGGCGCCGGCGGGGAGAGGCGCGCTCGGCTGCGGGCTGCGCCATGGCGACCGACAGTAAGTGCGAGTCCCGGGGCCGGCTCTGGGCCGCCCCCCTTCCCCTCCGCCGGGGTGGCAGCGCCGGGGGCGCAGGAGGCACCTCTGCCCCGGCCGGGGAGCTGCGGCGATGGCTGGCGGGGGCCCGCCGAGCCCGCCCTCGTGCCAGCTGCTGTGGACCCCCCCCCCCAGCCCGCACTCCAACACCAGCCTCCCCCGGCCCCAAGCCCTGCCACCCCCACTCCTCTGCCCAGCCCCTTCTGGCCTCCACCCCCTCAGGCCCTAGCTCCTCACTCCCCTTTTCCTGCAGCCCCCTCTGCGCCCCCAACCTCCCTTAGCCTGGCTGCCCAGTTGCACCCCTCCCTCCTCTCAGCCTTCCCACCGCCCTACCTGCCCCAGCTCCCCCTTGACTTCTACACCCTTCTGAGCAAGGGGGAGCTCCTCTGGGGGGAGAACTGACTGGCCCTGGCCCTTTGCCTTCCCCTTCCTCCAGTTCTTCTCCACCTGCTGCGAGGCAGGGCTCAGGGAAGCCCTGCTAAAAGCGGCAGGATTTTCCTGTGGTCCCTCGATGCCCCACCAGAGCAGAGAGAAATGCCCCCCGTTAGGAGACGGGCGTCCAGCGACGGCGATGTCAGCTGTAAAAGGCCGGGCCTGATGCGGAACTTTTGACTTTCGGGCCCGTCCTGCTGCTAGAATGAGGAAAATCAAGTTGGCCCGGTTCGGCGATCTCAGCCTGCCAGCTATTCCAGTGGCACCGTTTTACATGCAGTTTAAATCTTTAGTAAGAGAGCCAGGAGGAGTGGGTTTTTTTATGGACGTGATTTTATATTTCATTTTATTTGAGAGTATAAGATTTAGGTGTATAGGCATTGATTGACTTCTCCGTTCACGGGGGCTGCTCTGGTCAGGCTAGTGGGGCTGTGTATTGGTGGGGCAAATTCCATGCCTGCCTAAAACTTGCAGTTTGGGGGGCAGTGCCCCACAGACTCTTCAAACTACACCTAGGCTTGGGCTCACCTGTTTAGTATATCCCCCCAAAAGTGGGTTGCCTCCCAGTCTAGCTCAGTGGTTCTCAACCTGTGGCCCAAGGGCTGCTTGTGGCCCAATTAGCACAGAGCTGCAGCCCATGTGACATCCTCAGGGCCATACACGTAGTATTGGATGTGGCCCACATAACACGTTGTGGGCCGCATATGTGATCCACAATGGTAAATAGGTTGAGAACCACTGGAGCTCCTGAGAGACAGGACTGCTTCTTACTATTTGTGCATATAACTCCTAGCGTGATGGGACCCTGATCTCGGCTGCAGCCTCTAGACACTACCATTACTAATAACGGTCAGCTTCTGTTTTGGCTCATCTGTTACAGTTGTCGCATGGACAAGAACTGTCCAGGCTTAACTTTTGGCTGCAGTAGTTTTATACGCACACATGTGACATCCACCTCTGTTAACTGATATAAGCCACGCTAATGTTTGGCCACCATGTTCTGCAACATGCCACCTTGGATTCACCAGAATTAGTACCTGGTTCAGGGCACTCTTAGCTTGTAGAATCACCATCCCAATCTTTGTCTTCATGTTTTATGGAGAAACATAGACATTAATACTTGTTTAAAGTTGCTTAATTGATCCATTGCACGTGGCCTGATTGAAGAATTGTTTTTGAAAAATAGTACGGAGTTCTTTAAATGATGGTGTGTATCAAGTTATAAATGGTCAAGAACAAAAACCTGTGTTTGAGTTTTTTGAAAGCAGTTAGACTGTTCAGGGAATTGTAGTTTCCCTTTGCCTTTAACTGTACAGTGATAGATAAATACGTCTGCTGTTCCTTGATTTCTTTCAAGAGCATCTCCCTAAGGAAAGAGTGTCCTGTGCAAGGCCCAGATGAGATGCAGGTTGTTGTGCACTGCTTTTACTGAGGCCTTAGAAGAACTATGAAATGACCTGATCTGTTCAATTTTATATGACAACTTTGTCAAATGCTGGCTTTCCTCCTGTTGCTTTTATAAGTTAGATGGGACCTGAGGGCAGTGTTGGTGCTAGATATATAATTAATAATGGTTTTTATTTTAGAATATTTTACAAATATATGAAAGTACAAAGGGCCAGCTTCTCGTCCCCAGAGTGGCTGCTTTGCACTGCCCTGGCAGCACAAATGTGAGATGTATAGATATCAATATGCCTTGAATCTACTTGTTAATAACTATAGAGCCTTCAGTCCCTTAAATCAAAAAAGCTATCCCTCTATTTCCCCCATCAAAAACACAAACAAGATCACAAGATGTACCTTTGTTTGCCTCTCACATCTTCCTCCAGGAACAGAAAATTGGATGTTTAAACAAAATCTTCAGGTTATTGTTTATTTGGGCAAGAATGTCATAACATATATGAAGGCAAATGTGTGTCTTCTCCTCTGACTATCTAAAAAGAGCCTCCCACAGGCTGACAAACCAGGGTAACATCATCTTGGCCTGTGCAGAGTGACCCATTGTGTCCTGTAAAGTTAATCAAGTTATAGAGATGGGTGGAGAACTTTAAATCAGTTAAGAATAGCTTGTGGAGTGACCTACAGAAAGACAAAGGCTGTAGGGGGTCAAGCTTGCTGTATCTTTCACCCCCCCCCGACCCCAAGTTAATTTGTCTGCCTTGTTGATCAGATATACATCCCTATATATGTGGATGATCTGCTTTGTTTCTTCGATACAATGTCTCTTGTTCTGTTGTGATCCCTGAAAGATGTGAAATAAAAGGTATTAGTTATAAATAAGGAATGTATGGACTGTGTCCACTAAATTTAGAGGAACTAAAGGCTTCTCTTGGGTTTTTTTCCTAAATGTTTGTTGCAGTCTGCAGGTGGTATGAATTATATGGCACCAGAAAAAAAAAGAATATTGAAAAATATCATCACCTAACCAGTGTATAACTCTGTAGTATTAAAAGAAATTGCTTAAAAGTGATGTGTGTGGGGGGGGGAGAATTCCAATTAACGGTCTGGGTTAATAGAGAATTACAATCCTTGAAATGAATAAACTTAGGGCTGTCAATTAACCACAGTTAACTCACGTAGTTAACTCAAAAAAATTAATTGCGATTAATCGCACTGTTAAACAATAGAATACCAATTGAAATTTATAAAATACTTTTGAATGTTTTTTCTACTTTTTCAAATATATTGATTTCTATTACAACACAGAATACAAAGTGTACAGTGCTTACTTTATATTATTATTTTTGATTACAAATATTTGCACTGTAAAAATGATAAACAAAAGAAATAGTATTTTTCAATTCACCTCGTACAAGTACTGTAGAGCAATCTCTTTATCGTGGAAGTGTAACTTACAAATGCAGATTTTTTTTGTTCCATAACTTCACTCAAAAACAAAAAATGTAAAACTTCAGAGCCTACAAGTTCACTCAGTCCTACTTCTTGTTCAGCCAATTGCTAAGACAAACAAGTTTGTTTACATTTACAGGAGATACTGCTGCTTGCGTCTTGTTTACAGCGTCACCTGAAAGTGAGAACAGATGTTCACATGGCATTTTTCTAGCTGGCGTTGCAAGGTATTTACGTGTCAGATATGTTAAACATTCGTATGCCCCTTCATGCTTCGGCCACCATTCCAGAGGACATGCTTCCATGCTGATGATACTCGTTAAAAAACTAAAATGTTAATTAAATTTATGACTGAACTCCTTGGGGGAGAATTGTATGTCTCCTCTTCTGTTTTACTCACATTCTGCCATATATTTCATGTTATAGCAGTCTCGGATGATGACCCAGCACATGTTCATTTTAAGAACGCTTTCATAGCAGATTTGACAAAATGCAAAGAAAGTACCAATGTGAGATTTCTAAAGATAGCTACAGCACTCAACCCAAGGTTAAGAATCTGAAGTGCTGTCCAAAATCTGAATGGGACGAGATGTGGAGCATGCTTTCAGAAGTCTTAAAAGAGCAACACTCAGATGTGGAAACTACAGAACCCGAACCATCAAAAAAGAAAATCAACCTTCTGCTGGTGGCATCTGACTCAGATGATGAAAATGAACGTGCGTTGGTCCGCTCTGCTTGGGATCATTATTGAGCAGAACCCGGTTATTTGCATGAACACGTCCTCTGGAATGGGGGTTGAAGTATAAAGGGACATATGAATCTTTAACGCATCTGGCATGCAAATATCTTGCGACGCCAGCTACAACAGTGCCATGCGAACTCCTGGTCTCACTTTCAGGTGACGTTATAAACAAGAAGCAGGCAGCATTATCTCCTGAAAATTGTTATCAAACTTGTTTGTCTGAGCGATTGCCTGAAGTAGGACTGAGTGGACCTCTAGGCTCTAAAGTTTTACATTGTTTTATTTTTGAATGCAGTTATTTTTTTGTACATAATTCTACATTTATAAGTTCAATTTTCATGATAAAGAGATTGCACTATAGTACTTGTATGAGGTGAATTGAAAAATACTATTTTTGTTTTTATAGGGCAAATATTTGTAATTAAAAAAATAAATATAAAGTGAGCACTGTACATTTTGTATTCCGTGTTGTAATTGAAATCAATGTATTTGAAAATGTAGAAAACATCCAAAAATATTTAAATAAATGGTATTCTATTATTGTTTAACAGTGTGATTAATCATGATTGATTTTTTTTAATCGTTTGACAGCCCTAAATAAAACACACACAGTCTGTGATGAAGAAAGGATTAAAGATATTTGTACGCTGATGTCATCTTCTAGAAGTTGAAGAAAGCAACAGAGAACTTGAGAGAGCATGAACGTGAGAGCCTTTTTGGCAAGTTCCAATAGAAATAAGAGATTTGCCCCTTCCAACGATCCCTGAAAACAGGGTATAAAATTGAGGTCACTATGTGGGACCTCAGAGTTTGCTGAACCCGCCAAAGAAGCTGTTGAACTTGTAAAGTGCTACTAGGCACTTGGGCCAGCCGTGTGGCTAGCTCTCACAAGCTTGCAAGGACTGAGAAGTGGTGAGATTTCATTTCAGGGGTTGTATTTTTCTTGGTGGTCTTTAATAGAAGTAACTGAAAGTTTCCTTGTTGAGTCTGTACTCTTTCTAATGAAATCTCAAGGAACCATATTCTGTATTTTAACTAAGTGACGCTATGTGCATGTTCCTCCTTTGTAAATCCAAATAGATTGGCTTATGAGAGCCTCCAACAATAACTTTAAGCAGTTGCTTTTGGTGATATAAACTAGTTCCTCTCAAATCAAGCACAAGGAATAGCGGACTATTCATAAGAGTGCCTTAAGACAAAGTGCATTCTAACTTTCGAGATAATTATTTGAACATAAGAATGGCCATACTGGGTCAGACCAAAGGTCCATCCAGTCCAGTATCCTGTCTGCTGATAGTGGCTGATGCCAGGTACCCCAGAGGGAGTGAACCTAACAGGTAATGATCAAGTGATCTCTCTCCTGCCATCCATCTCCACCCTCTGACAAACAGAGGCTAGGGACACCATTCCTTACTCACCCTGGCTAATAGCCATTAACCTCCATGAATTTATCTAGTTCTCTTTTAAACCCTGTTGTAGTCCTAGTCTTCACAACCTCCTCAGGCAAGGAGTTCCACAGGTTGACTGTGCGCTGAGTGAAGAAGAACTTCCTTTTATTTGTTTTAAACCTGCTGCCCATTAATTTCATTTGGTGGCCCCTGGTTCTTATATTATGGGAACAAGTAAATAACATTTCCTTATTCACTTTCTCCACACCACTCATGATTTTATATACCTCTATCATATCCCCCCTTAGTCTCCTCTTTTCGAAGCTAAAAAGTCCTAGCCTCTTTAATCTCTCCTCATATGGGACCCATTCCAAACCCCGAATCATTTTAGTTGCCCTTTTCTGAACCTTTTCTAATGCCAGTATATCTTTTTTGAGATGAGGGGACCACATCTGTACGCAGTATTCAAGGTGTGGGTGTACCATGGATTTATTTAAGGACAATAAGATATTCTCTGTCTTATTCTCTATCCCCTTTTTAATGATTCCTAACATCCCGTTTGCTTTTTTGACTGCCGCTGCACACTGCATGGACGTCTTCAGAGAACTATCCACGATGACTCCAAGATCTTTCTCCTGATTAGTTGTAGCTAAATTAGCCCCCGTCATATTGTATGTATAGTTGGGGTTATTTTTTCCAATGTGCATTACTTTACATTTATCCACATTAAATTTCATTTGCCATTTTGTTGCCCAATCACTTAGTTTTGTGAGATCTTTTTGAAGTTCTTCACAGTCTGCTTTGGTCTTAACTATCTTGAGCAGTTTAGTATCGTCTGCAAACTTTTCTGCCTCACTGTTTATCCCTTTCTCCAGATCATTTGTGAATAAGTTGAATAGGATTTGTCCTAGGACTGACCCTTGGGGAACACCACTAGTTACCCCTCTCCATTTTGAAAATTTACCTTTTATTCCTACCCTTTGTTCCCTGTCTTTTAACCAGTTGTCAGTTCATGAAAGGATCTTCCCTCTTATCCCATGACAACTTAATTTACGTAAGAGCCTTTGGTGAGGGACCTTGTCAAAGGCTTTCTGGAAATCTAAGTACACTATGTCCACTGGATCCTCCTTGTCCACATGTTTGTTGACCCCCTTCAAGGAACCCTAATAGATTAGTAAGACATGATTTCCCTTTACAGAAATCATGTCAACTTTTGCCCAACAATTTATGTTTTTCTATGTGTCTGACAATGTTATTCTTTACTCTTGTTTCAACTAATTTGCCTGGTACTGATGTTAGGCTTACTGGTCTGTAATTGCCGGGATCACCTCTAGAGCCCTTCTTAAATATTGACATTATATTAGCTATCTTCCAGTCATTGGGTATAGAAGCTGATTTAAAGGACAGGTTACAAATCATAGTTAATAGTTCCGCAATCTCACATTTGAGTTCTTTCAGAACTCTTGGGTGAATGCCATCTGGTCCCGACGACTTGTTACTGTTAAGTTTATTAATTAATTCCAAAACCTCCTCTAAACTTCAGTCTGAGACAATTCCTCTGATTTGTCACCTACAAAGGACAGCTCAGGTTTGGGAATCTCCTTAACATCCTCAGCCATGAAGACTGAAGCAAAGAATTCATTTAGTTTCTCTGCAATGACTTTATGGTCTTTAAGTGCTCCTTTTGTATCTTGATCGTCCAGGGGCCCCACTGGTTGTTTAGCAGGCTTCCTGCTTCTGACGTACTTAAAAAACATTTTATTACCTTTTGGCTAGCAGTTCTTCAAACTCCTTTTTGGCTTTTCTTATTACATTTTTACACTTAATTTGGCAGTGTTTATGCTCCTTTCTATTTACCTCACTAGGATTTGACTTCCACTTTTTAAAAGATGCCTTTTTATCTCTCACTGCTTCTTTTACATGGTTGTTAAGCCATGGTGGCTCTTTTTTAGTTCTTTTACTGTGTTTTTTAATTTGGGGTATACATTTAAGTTGGGCCTCTATTATGGTGTCTTTGAAAATTGTCCATGCGGCTTGCAGGGATTTCACTCTCGTCACTGTACCTTTTAATTTCTGTTTAACCTCCTCATTTTTGCACAGTTCCCCTTTCTGAAATTAAATGCCACAGTGTTGGGCTGTTGAGGAGGTGTTCTTCCCACCACAGGAACGTTAAATGTTATTATATTGTGGTCACTATTTCCAAGCGGTCCTGTCCTGCTCTCCACACAGGACTAAATCGAGAATTGCCTCTCCCCTTGTGGGTTCCTGGACTAGCTGCTCCAAGAAGTGTGATAAGCATATCAGAAATAGTGAAGTATTGATAACTGATGATTACAAAAAAATGTAGTAAGAAGTCCTGGTGATCAGTGTTTTATGGTACAGCTGCTGGGCCCTGACACCGACCTATGACAATTGCTTGCAGGACTGCATGTGTGTTTTGTGTTCAGAACATTGCTGGAATGTTTGGTATATCTAAACATGACTTGCAAAACTGTTGATTATATTCCTGTGTGGTTGTTGGTGAATCAACAAACTAGTTTGGTTAAAAATAGCTGTGTCCTGATCTGAGAAACACTATTGAAGATAAAAGTTGATCTGAGAAGAACCTAACATAATTTGTAAGCTAATGCTTCCTGGACTATACAAAAGTGGCTATCCATTTTAAATTCCATTTAGATGTTAGCTATGATATTTATCCAATTGGCGAGCTGGATTTCAGCTTTAAAATCTAACTGCACATTGGGAGTAGATTTTTATGAATTTACCAGCCATGTTGTCAGAACAGCTGCAAAGCTGGCTGAACTGACCATCTGAGGATTCCCCCTGAGTGAGGAAAGTTGTGGATGGAGTAAAGCTCTCATAGTGGCCTCTAGGGCTACAACCTCTCATAGGGGCCATTCCTGGCAGAAAGGGGGCATGACCAGAGCATCTCTATTTGTTGGTGAATCCTGGTGGCCAGCAGCAGCCAGGCATATGTTAGAGGAACCCTGAGGCTGCACTGATTTATATTAGTGATCCACCAATTGTCCTTTTTGTCTCAAGGATTGGGGGTGAGGGGAATAAAGAGGGGAGTGAATGACAATCTTGGCCCCACCAGAGGCTGCACCATTGGGCAGGGCCAGTGAGTACCAAAAAACCTGAATAATTTTAATGCATATCTAATATTAGGGGTCTATTCTTATAGTATTAGATCCATCCAGTATTAGATCCATCATGAGACTCTTATCAAATGAAAGCTGTTCCAAGAGGGAATAAACTGTAAAGAAAAGAGAGAGGAGAATTGCTACAAGAACACCAATCTGTTAAAGTAGTCACTTTTAAGTACTAGAAAATGTTGGATGTTTCTGTATTGAAGATGAATTCCAGATCTTCTTAAAGTTTTTTAAATTGACATTTTAGTATTTTTCTTGTTTCTTTACATGGGGTTGATTGTGACCATTAATAGTTTTTTATACACCGGTTCTGGATATTTATTTTGAAGGTGCTTTATTGAATTTACATTACCTGAACCTACTCAGACGTTAATCCTGGAGTAGGCATGTCTCTGTGTTTTCAGGGAGTTGCACAGAACATAGCTACAAAGGATCACAGGTTTCCAAACATGTTTCTAACTTTATATGCCTACTTATGTGGGTTGAATCATCTGTGTGTAAATGTGACAGATTTTTAGACAACTGTTACTTGTTTTATGGACTCAAACCTTGTTTGTTATGAAACACTTTTGTAGATATAAAAGTAGAGTGGATTATTTTAAAAACAATGTAAAATGCTTTGACTTCTTTGAGAGGCACAGTGACATTAGAAGGCAGCTTTTACAAGGAAGCCTAGGAAAATCATTGCCACAAGATGTTGAAGCAAAGAGCATAGACAGGTTGGAAAGAGAACTGGAGATTTAGAGAAACAAACAGAATACTGACAGTTACAAGTTTTAGGCTCCAATTTGGCAAACACTCATGCCTCTGCTTAACTTTACCATGTGAATTTAGCCCTGCTGATATCAGAGTTGGGGCCAAGCCCGGGCTGTAGCTCGGGGGAGGGGGGTGTGGACAAGGGTAAGGGTGAGCCAGCTGGCACCACAGCTGCGGACGAGAGCTGGGACCCTGCGCAAAACCTGGGGGTGCTGCAGCACCCCCGCACCTTTAGTTCCCGCCCCTGTGACTGAACGGGTATGTAAAGGCCTTTAGTTTGAATTGGACTTAAGTGAACAAGTGGGTTTATCTGAACAAGTCACCCCCGGTGATGGGTGTGGGATAAGAACTTGAGCAGAATAATAATCTTTTGAGGGAGAGGGAAATCCACAGGAAAATATGGCTCTGTTACAGCCCCCATCTACAGAGCCTGTTGTTTTTTTAGCTTGAGATGTAGAAATGCATTTTTAGCTCAAGAGGTCCCTGCTTCAATCCCTGGTGCCAGGCAAGATGGCTGCCATCACGTATGCATGTGCAAAGGGTGGGGATGAGATCTGGCAAATGAACACGTGCTCAAAAATTTGCAGGCAGGATTAGTGGATGTCTGTTAAAAACAGGCTGTCACTGTTCAGAACATTTGAAGTCTCTCTGGCCTGGTGACCTACCTCGTCTCTCTGGATGGCATAAAGACATTAGGTTTGTGGTATTGCTGGAGATGATTCCTGCGACTTTTGGCTGGCATTGGGTAAGCACCATGTATTCTGCTGTCTGAGAAGGGAGTGCACCAGTCCATTGAATATGTATGTTAGATACAAGACTTCAGATAAAACACAATTGTAGAAGACTTTACTGAATGGGGTTACACAGGTCCATATAAAAGTGCTTCCTTTGACTTCTTTGCAGATATCCAGTATCCTCTCAGATATCTTGATTTTTGTTGTGTAAACCATTATTGTGTCATTTGATGTTCTGTTGACTGAATTCTCACTCTCCAACTGGAGACTTGTATTGTGTCTGCCTGTGGTGATTATAAAGCAAATCTTGAAAAATGCCTGCTTAGTTAAAAATATTGCTTGAGATCATTGGTCTTTTCTTAATACTCAGGACACACTGAATTTTCTGAAAGAGCTTTTGTTTGTGCTTACAACATGTCTCTGTGGAATAATAATATATTTTTAATTTGGCAGTGTAATCAGAATTTAGAACCCAAGGAGGACTGGTTACCCCATGGAATTAACATTGTTCTCTGTGGAAATATGCAGCTGTGTGCGCACCTCTGGAAGTAGGAGTGCAGGGGGTGTGATTCTGCTGAAGAAATGGTAGACAATTAAAGACGGTAGGCAGCATTCGTCACATTAGAGAGAGCTTAATGGGCTCCCCTGGTTGTGATATATCTTTCTCTATAGGCTCCTAAAGAGCTTTGAAAATCTGGCCCCCAAAGTCATATTAATACCTGGTGTGCACTAGCTAAAGCCACCAGTGTGTATTGTGGTCACAGTGCAATGGGTGCATAAACTCTTTCAGTAGACTTCAGGGGTTCAAATAGAATAAATATTAAGCAAAACTTTCAAGTGGATGAGACAGCTTAACATTGGCCCAGTGCTACAAGTGCATACTCAGGTGAGAAACCAAATTGCTCACCTGAATAAAGGTTTGCAGGATCAGGTTCCATGTTGTTCTTTGTTTATGCCCTGGTGATTTATTCCAGATGGTGCTATCATTTCTCTAATGAGCCATCTGCAACATTCTGTAACGTTTTAGTGTCTGAGTGTTCTTTTGATCCTGGTGTACCAGAGAACATCAGAGCCATCCCGTCTGGCTGAGTTCTTCTCCAGCATTGGTGGGCTGTAGGATTACACTAATGTAAATAAGAATGGTAATAATCACCATTGGGGAATTATCTGAAAATGCGAGGCAGCATCTACATTTAAAAGCAGCATCATTGATCTCTTATTTCCTTGAGACAGGTTGATGTCATGATCCATGAGGGTAAGTAGATTTCATGTTCATTTTCCTTTTGTATGATCTATTGCTGATTGCTGTTGTGCATTGAGTATTTGATCAATTATTCATTAAGGGGTTGATTCTGATCTGTCTGGAAGTAAAAAGGAGAGTAACTCCCCAAATCTATCATATTTCTGCCTGCCTGAAAGCACAATTTATGCTGTGTTTTTCTCATACTGTTTTGGCAGATGTGAAATTCCTGCCCAGAAATAGATACATTTGTGCTTCTGTCAACTGTGTTTTGGGCTTAACCCATCAAAATGGCTGTGAAGGGTCCCACTTGTGTATATTTTAATCTACCATGGATCTCATTTTGGCTGCCCAATCCAGAATAGCTTCCTAAATATTTTCCTTTCTAAATGTAACATAGAGCAGTACAGTGACTGATGACAATGTTATATGATAAGTAAACAGTTAACTGAAACTGCAGGTCCAAACAGTTTACTCACGGTGTCTGAGAGGGGGGAAAGGCACTGTAGATGGCATTTGCTCCATTTCTTGTCGTCTCTTCATAGCTATTGCAATCACAGATTAGATACAGGCCAGTAATTCTGCATGCTTGACTTGCATTAGAGCATTTTGCATTGTGGTCTGGCTCTCTGAGGTGCGAGGCAAACCGTAAGCTGGCTTTTTGCCTGTGACATACCCCCTAGACTAGGTTGACTCAGAGGCAGAATGTAGACACGCCTTTCACTTTGCTGGGAGAGAGGAGAGGGATTACGTGGCAGAAACTCTGCAGTCCCCTCTTGCATTTTGTGTGAGACCCTTTTCAATTCATTTGTAGGGTGACCATGTGTCCCTGAAAACTGGGATTTCCTGACTATCCCATTGGTAAGAGGGGCAGATTCAGGTTAGGGCTAGCATTGCATGAAAGGGATCTCTCAGCTGCTCCCTAGGGCAGGGTTGTTTTGTCTTTCTGCAGCAGCCCTTTCTTTTCCTCTGGTAAGATGACTTTTTGCACAGCAGGCATACATACCCTTTATTGGGTTTGAACAACCTAGAAGGGTGGGGATATTTTTTTACCCCTTAGATTTCTCATTAATTGAGGAGTATCGTCCATAATGTGTCAGTCACAGATGGGAAAAACTCCGCAAGGGTGGAGTGTCACCCATCCCCCGCTGCCCACACACACATGACGCCTCTCAGCTCTGGATTTGGCCCGTGCAATCTGACGGAGCTGAAAGATGTGTAAAATCACAGGCACACAGGCAGCTCCATATTGGCTGCATGTCTGAGGAGGTATTTGTGTGTGTTGGTCCTGCACCAACTGTAATGCACAGAATATCGTGCATTACTGACTGGCTTCCCTTCAGAGGGTTGCTTAGGAAGCCTAGTCTACACGGCAGAGTTAGGTTGCCGTAAGTTGCTTGTGCGTCAGAATTCTGGGTCTAAAGGTTAGGGCTTTTGTTGCTGTTTTTAAAATCGTTTTTTTGAGCTCGCATGCACATGCATGTGCAAACACACACACACACAGCTACTTGTCCTTGAAATATTGGCTATAAAATCAGTGCTGCTTGTTCTCGTGTTTGCAAACCACAGCTTGGATTCTCCCTTGTAGTGCAGCTGCTTTAGTTCCAATATCCACCAGCAGTGTGCATCCTAAAGCCAGGGTAGCTGATCACAGGAACATCACCCCAGCATAGGGAGATCACCCACGGTACCAAGCTCGGTACGTTAGAGCAGATCTCATTCCCTAGCGTAAAGGGAACCCCCGTCGCCCCCAACTCCTGGCTGGCTTAAAGGTGTCATAGTTGGCTCTAGGGGCACCTGGAGTGTGTGTGGGGTGGGGGAAAAGGAGGGAAGGATGGATAGGAGGGATGGATAGGAGGGCATAAGACAGGAGTACACAGAGCTCTAGCTGAAACTGCCAGCGGGATAATTAAGAGCAGCTTAATTGTTGTTGTTATGCTAACTTCAGTGGTCCTATGAGGTCCTTATAGGACCACTGTGGGCAGCTGAGGATTGGCTACATCACTTATACTTTGCCCTGTCCTCCTTCCACATCCGACACATCCACTGCTATCCTAACAGACCCCCTATGTTTAGGTCACCTTTTCCACTGCCTCTGCCCAGCTGTGCCTAGTGTGACGATCCAGTTCTCTTTCTAACGGTCAGAGCATGTGTGTCTAACATCAGTTGTTGTTCCTGGGTATGAAGGGTAGATTTAATTTCCTCCAGTTCCTTAGTAGGTTCTTCCTAGCTCTCTCTTTAGAGAGTTTTCAGAGAGGCAGCCGTGTTAGTCTGTATCCGCAAAAAGAACAGGAGTACTTGTGGCACCTTAGAGACTAACAAATTTATTAGAGCAGAAGTTTTCGTGGGCTACAGCCCACTTCATCGGATGCATAGAATGGAACATATAGTAAGAAGATAGATATATACATACAGAGAAGATGGAAGTTGCCATATAAACTGTAAGAGGCTAGTTTCAGAGCAGCAGCCGTGTTAGTCTGTATTCACAAAAAGAAAAGGAGTACTAGTGGCACCTTAAGAGACTAACAAATTTATTTGAGCATGAGCTTTCGTGAGCTACAGCTCACTTCATCGGATGCATTCAGTGAAAAATACAGTGGGGAGATTTATATACATAGAGAACATGAAACAATGGGTGTTACCATACACACTGTAACGAGAGTGATCACTTAAGGTGAGCTATTACCAGCAGGAGAGTGGGGGGGAGGTACAGGGGGAGGGGAGGGAAGAAAACCTTTTATAGTGATAATCAAGGTGGGCCACTTCCAGCAGTTGACAAGAACATCTGAGGAACAGTAGGGGGTGGGGGGAAATAAACATGGGGAAATAGTTTTACTTTGTGTAATGACCCATCCACTCCCAGTCTCTATTCAAGCCTAAGTTAATTGTATCCAGTTTGCAAATTAATTCCAATTCAGCAGTCTCTTGTTGGAGTCTGTTTTTGAAGTTTTTTTTGCTGAAGAATTGCAACTTTTAGGTCTGTAATCGAGTGACCAGAGAGATTGAAGTGTTCTCCGACTGGTTTTTGAATGTTATAATTCTTGATGTCTGATTTGTGTCCATTTATTCTTTTACTTAGAGACTGTCCAGTTTGACCAATGTACATGGCAGAGGGGCATTGCTGGCACATGATGGCATATATCACATTGGTAGATGTGCAGGTGAACGAGCCTCTGATAGAGTGGCTGATGTGATTAGGCCCTATGATGGTGTCCCCTGAATAGATATGTGGACACAGTTGGCAATGGGCTTTGTTGCAAGGATAGGTTCCTAGGTCAGTGGTTCTGTTGTGTGATAAGAGGCTAATTAATTAAGATGAGCTATTATCAGCAGGAGAAAAAAATGTTTGTAGTGATAATCAAGATGGCCCATTTAGACAGTTGACAAGAAGGTGTGAGGATACTTAACTTAGGGAAATAATTCAATATGTGTAATGACCCAGCCACTCCCAGTCTCTGTTTAAACCCAAGTTAATGGTATCTAGTTTGCATATTAATTCCAGCTCAGCAGTTTCTCGTTGGAGTCTGTTTTAGAAGCTTTTTTGTTGCAAAATTGCCACCCTTAAATCTTTTACTGAATGGCCAGAGAAGTTGAAGTGTTCTCCAACTGGTTTTACCATTAACTTGGGTTTGAATAGAGACTGGGAGTGGCTAGGTCATTGCACATATTGAATCTATTTCCCTATGTTAAGTATCCTCACACCTTCTTGTCAACTGTCTAAATGGGCCATCTTGATTATCACCAGAAAAGTTTTTTTTCTCCTGCTGATAATAGCTCATCTTAATTAGCCTCTTAGAGTTTGTATGGCAACTTCCACCTTCTCTGTATATATATATCTATCTATCTTACTATATGCTCCATTCTATGCATCCGATGAAGTGGGCTGTAGCCCACGAAAGCTTCTGCTCTAATAAATTTGTTAGTCTCTAAGGTGCCACATGTCCCCCTGTTCTTTCTTTAGAGAGTGTCTGTCTGAGCACTACTCGCTCGCTGGGAGTTATCCATTTGTCCTGTTACAAGTACTCCTTTGGGATCTCTGTTGATGTAGTGGCTAGGGCACTGGACTGGGACTCAGTAGACCTGGGTTCTGTTCCTGGCCCAGCCAGTGGCCTGCTGGGTGACCTTGGGTAAATCGCTTCTCCACCCTCTGGCTCAGTTTCACCATTGATGAATAATACTGACTTTTTTTATAAAGCCCTTTGAGATCTATGTATTATTAGTCATTGGAGGAAGATAAATTAAAATCCAGTAAATAATCACAATGGCTTTTCCAGAAAAGTGGCTGGCCAGGGTTACAGTGTTTCCAACCCAAACATTCAAAAACTGTGAATCTGCTCCCCCCAAAATCCTGAGGTTTTAAACAGTGATACATTTCAGGTCCTTCTGGTTTTTGAGCCTTCAGGGTTCATGATTTCAAGCTTTACTCAGCCATACTTTTTGAAAAATTGTAAATGAAACTTGAGATTCTTATGTAATCACAAGGCTTCAGGAACTGAGGCTTTATTAAAAACAGCACATTTTGTGAGGCTTATGATAGAATCATGAGAGTTGGCAACTCCAGGGTTATTTAAACAGTTGGTGTTTTGGGGCCTGATCTTTCACAGTACTGAGCTCAGATCCTCAAAGATATTTCGATACCTAACTCCCAGTGAAATCAAGAGGAGATAGGTGCCTAAATCCCTTTGAAGATCTGAGCCCGAGTACCTCCAGCAAGTTGCTGAGTGTTGGCCTCGTCTTGTGTTGACTTCGGTGGGTGTTGAAGGCACGTGTTCTTTGCAGAAGGTGCTTAGCACCTCATGGATCAGGCTGAGAGTGGCTGAATACTCATGTGCTTCTGAAGAGAGCTTCACAAAGAGACTTATTGCTTCTTAATGTGATACTTGGCGTCTTTCTATAACCATTAACCACTATAAAATCTCGCTTCAAGCCAAGAGTTATTGCAAATACGTGCCAATTTGTGCAGTGTGTCTGCTGTTAATTTGATCATCATGTGAATGAACCAGCTACTTCAAAAAAAACTTGTCCTTAAGATCCCAGTGTCCTCTGAAATAAACAACTTCTAATATATATATATTTTTTTAACTACTTAGCGTTGCCCTGAAAGAGATGAGTTGGGCAAGGGAGGATTGCATTAAAGAGGAACTATCAGGAACTACCCAACTGCTGCAGATGGGGAGGGATCTGAATTACTACAGAGAATAATTTCCCAGGTATCTGCCTGGTGAGTCTTGCCCACATGCTCAGGGTCTAACTGATCTCCATATTTGGGGTTGGGAAGGAATTTCCCCCAGGTCAAATTGGCAGAGTCCCTTGGTTTTTTTTGCCTTCCTCTACAGCATGGGGCATGGGTCACTTGCAAGTTTAAACAAATGTAGATGGATTCTCTGTAACTTGAAGTCTTTTTAAACCATGATTTGAGGACTTCAGTAACTCAGCCAGAGGTTAGGGGGTCTATTACAGGAGTGGGTGGGTGGGGTTCTGTGGCATGTGAGGTACAGGAGGTCAGACTAGATAATCACGAAAAGTCCCTTCTGACCTTAGTCTTCTGAGGGATAATCCGCACCCCCACAACCCTGTCCCGTGAAGTTGGTGCATAAAAGTGTAGAAGCAGACGTCAGTTTATTGACCTGTGTGCCTGTAGAACAGGAGTGGGCAAACTTTTTGGCCTGAGGGCCACATTGGGGTTCCGAAACTGTATGGAGGTCTGGATAGGGAAGGATTTGCCTCCCCAAACAGCCTTGCCCCCTCCCACTTCCCATCCCCTGACTGCCCCCCTCAGAACCTCCCACCCATCCAACCCCCCCGCTCCTTGTCCTCTGACTGCCCCCTCAGGGACCCCATCCCCTATCCAGTCCCCCCACTCCCTGTCCCCTGACCCCTGTCCACACCCCTGCACCCTGACAGGCGCCCCGGGACTCCCTTGCCTATCCAACCACCCCTGTTCTCCGTCCTCTGACTGCCCCATCCAACCGCCCTCTGCCCCCAGGAAACCCCTTTCCCTTATCCAACCCCCCTACTCTCCGCCCCCTTACCATGCCTCTCAGAGCAGCAGGACTGGCAGCCACACTGCCCTGCTGCCTGGCAGGAGCTTGCAGCCCCACCGCCCAGAGCGCTGGCTGCATGGTGAGCTGAGGCTGCGAGGGAGGGGGGAAGCAGGGGACGGGGCTAGGGGCTAGCCTCCCTAGCCAGGAGCTCAAGGGCCGGGCAGGACTGTCCGCGGGCCATAGTTTGCCCACTTCTGCTGTAGAGCCTCTGGCTTGTGGGATCCCCTGAGCAATCTTCAGCTTGTCTGCTGATTTTGGAGTTTTTAAATAGTTTGTAGCTATGGAGATTTAAACAGTTTAGGTACATCGGGGACAGATTGTGCAGGCACGGGGCTCGGGAGATCTCTGCCTTGCATAGCCTGTATGAGGCTCAGCAGTAGCTGTGCTTGGCGGAGCACGGTGGCTGCTCTCTCCCAGCACCTGGCATGCAAGTCACAGTAAAGGGGGAAGGGTGTGGTCAGTGCTTGGCCCGGTTCTGCTCCAGCTGGCTGAGGGAGCAGGTTTCAGCAGCAGTGTCCAAAGGGAGTTTGCACTGCACACTCACTCATCACCTGCGTGCCTTGCAGCAGAGGGAGGGCTTGTGGCTTCTGATGCTCATTTCCTCCAGAGACCCTTCCTCTGGGGGGCATTGCAGCTCTGCGTCACCCCCAGTATGAGGCAGTGCTCATCTAGTATCCGAGGGCCCTGTGTTGTTAGTTATTTGGGAATCGAAGGTGTCAGTGTTTTCTTTTTGAGCGTGGATAGTTATAACTATAGCGTCACTTTGGATGGGCTAGCACCAGCAGGAGAGTGAATTTGTGTGGGGGGGTGGAGGGTGAGAAAACCTGGATTTGTGCTGGAAATGGCCCACCTGTTGATCACTTTAGATAAGCTATTACCAGCAGGACAGTGGGGTGGGAGGAGGTATTGGTTCATGATTTCTGTGTGTATATAAAGTCTGCTGCAGTTTCCACGGTAAACATCTGATGAAGTGAGCTGTAGCTCACGAAAGCTCATGCTCAATTAAATTGGTTAGTCTCTAAGGTGCCACAAGTCCTCCTTTTCTTTTTGCGAATACAGACTAACACGGCTGTTCCTCTGAAACCTGTTCATATACCGTTATCTGTGGTGGTGTTTGCTTGGTAGAACACAGTGCTGCCACCCCAAACATTCAAACACCAGGAGTCAGCCAAAGAATCTGCAGATTGGCTTAAAAATCACAAAAATTTAAAAAAATGTGCAGTCCTCTTATTTGCTTTCTGATTTCTGAGCCTCTAGGGTGAGCTTAGTTCAAGTCTTTAGGCTTTTCGCTGTAACCATGAGGGCTAGAAACTTAGATTTTAAAATCAGTGAAAGCTGAGGTTCTTGCGCATTTTCTGGGGCTGGAGCTGTAAGAAAAACACCTAATATCCCGAGACCCAGAAAAAATTGCGGAAGTTGACAACCCTGGCAGCGTTCAGTAATGGTTACATTTAAAAACTGGTTTTAATAAATTTGAAAATACATATTCCATGGAGTTCCAGAAGAGGCAGAGTCTGTGCGTGAGAACAGGCATTGTACAGAGTACAGGAACAGATTGTAGCATGCTTATCAAAGAAATCTATTGGGGTTTCTAATAGAGAAACCTTGAAGTGTATTGCTGCTTTTCAGCTGACTCCTATTAAATGTAGTAGTAGTTGTAAACTGATAGTAGAGGATATGTACATACCCCCAAGGAAGCTTTTATTAGGCAGAGAACCTGAAAAAGAGTAGGAGAAAATGGAACAGAAAAATTAGCTTGTCTTCCAGATTTAAAGCAACCTTTTCAGCCAGATTTTCCCAAATGATCTCTAAATTTGCATTGCCAGTGCAAATATTTGCTCCTGTGAAAGACAGAATCTGTGAGCATAGAAAGCATTTATATATGCTGGCTGAGTAACTAGACTTCCATCCACTTGATTCGCATGTACAATCCTTCTGCCAAGTGGAGTTGGCAGTGACAAGGGCTGGGTTCGATACCTAGGGGGTCCCTTTTGAACAATACAGCACAGAACCAGCTCAAGCCCCACCCAGTAACCCGGGAAAATTACACATTACCTTTGGGTACTCTCTAAGAGGCAATACTTCCCATCTTGTAAGCACTGAGTCTGTGTTTGGAAAAGAAACTTTTAATAAAAAGGGGAGAATAACCTGGCATTAACTTGGGAAAACGTTGCAAGCAGGATTCATAAGCATAAGACAATGAAGAAAACACCTACCCCAGAGTACGTTGGGCAGTGTCCTTTGCCTCACATTCTCTTGCGGTAAGAAAGTCCAACAAACAAAAGTTCCTGTAACGTGCCCTTCCTCTCTCCCTCCACCGCACCCCATTCACAGTTGTTGTTGATCAGTGAAGACCCAGAGTTCAAAAGTGCATTCGCATGAGTTCACCTCCCAATACCTGGGGGTGGGGGTTGTGGGAGGAGGCACCTTGCTCTGTGTATCCGAATTCATGACAAATTGCATGCAGCTTGTCTTTTGAAATTGTCATTGGAAAGTTCTCCTGCCCTAGAAGCAAGATTGGCTGGCTGTAACCAGAGATCTGTCTGAAGGCATTCACACCTATCTCATACCTACAGTGATCTATAAATCATTACCAGTTGCATATAAACCTCAAAGTTTAATTTTGTTTATTTTTAATTGGTTCCTATCTTGCAATTGTGCGAGAACCTACAGTTCTGGAAGGGCTTTTAAAATAAGTAGGCTCTTCAAAGTGTTCTTTTGCCCAGTGCTTTGCCATCTCAGACCCTAGCTCCTTAATGTTAATGATGTCAAGTTGAATATGTTTTCGAGGGCAAGAATGTATAAAATGTTGAGCAGCTTGCTGAAAAGACATGAAACACTGGGGAGAAAGCACAAAATGACTCTGACAGTATAGCTGGGAAGAGATTGTGAGATCGAATAGAGTGAGCCATTAGCATATGGCCCACTGCTCTCAGGGAGCATGTTTTATTGAGAGTAAACCAGTGAGGAGAGTTGTACGTAAGCAGGAGTTTATGTCTGACAGATAATGCATGATGAATGTACCTCTTTTCTATACTGCCCAACTGTATCTGTGCAGGCTGTCCTTAAAGAGAGATTTGGAATAACAGAATTCCTTGCGTCTCCAGTTCCTATGTATTGTAGCTGGATCCCTTCCTGTAGGTTTAAATCACTGGAGGAATGTATATTGAGTAAGGCCCAGGCACATGTTCCAGCTTGGCTACAGCCTAGCTGCCACCAATAAACTTCCTCTTTATCATTAGAGCTTGCTGTAGTGGGAGACTGCCACAGCCAGGAGAGTTAGAGGAAGCTGAGTGGAAGAGTGCATCATGCTAGTTCCCTGGGATTTATCTAATCACTTTGAAGAGCTGTAGCAGGGTTAGGTGGCTCTGAAATTCCACTGGGTCTTGCATGAAGTCAGAGCAATAGTATTACTGACCCCAAATGTTCTAAAATTGCCAGGCTCCCCAAAATCATAAGATGGGCTTAAAAATTAGGAGGTTTTAAAAAGTAATATATAATCTATATATTCATTTTGCTGCCTTGTTCCGTGGCCTTGAGAGTGGCCATGGAGCGTGTTTGCCTCTGCAAACATGAGGGCTAGAACATTTTTTTTTTAAATGAAAGCTGACATTGGCTCATAATCGCATGCCTCCAGGAGCTGAGGCTTTAAGAAAAACACCAAATATCATGAGACTTGCAGTAAAATCGTGAGTGATGGCAACACGCTTCCTTTGGGCGGAGGGGTCTGTGGTGAGAGCCTCCTGGTGTGAAGTCTCATAGGTTAAAACAATGGCTCCTCTAACCACACTTGTTTTCAATGCCTGCCTTGTGTGAACTGTGCAGAATGCATGGGGCCAAGTCTTTGCATTGTTACAAGACACCAGGAGTGGCTTTCATTCCCAGTGTCCTCTGCCCCCATTTCTGCCATCCAGCTTTGGTCCATTCTATGTTTGTAGCTCTTTCCTTTTCTCCTGGCCTCATCTCTTTCCAGCCTGGCTCTACCAGAGTTACTGCGTCTCTTGTTGTCTTGAGTTCTGTCCAGCTCTCCTCTGGGACATGGGGGAGCAGTGCAGCGCTGGACCACCTAGAGTCATAGGGCTAGAAGGGACTGCAAGATGCAGGATTTGTTGTATCTAAACCAGTGGCTCTCAACCTTTCCAAACTACTGTACCCCTTTCAGGTGTCTGATTTGTGTTGCATACCCCAAGTTTCACCTCACTTAAAAACTACTTGCTTACAAAATCGGACATAAAAATACAAAGTGTCACAGCACACTGTGACTGAAAAATTGCTGACTTTCTAATTTTTACCATATATTTATCAAATAACTTGATTGGAGGATAAATATTGCACATTTCAGTGTGATACATGGAGCCACATGTGGCTCTTCAGAAGTTGTGACTCTGGGGCTGGAGCTACAGGTGCCAACTTTCCAATGTGCCGGGGGGTGATCACGGCTCAACCCCTGGCTCTGCCACAGGCCCTGCCCCCACTCCACCCCTTCCTCCCCCCCCCCGTGCCTCGCTCCTCCTCCGCCCCCCACCAATCCTCCTGCATGCCACGAAACAGCTGATCGGGAGTTGTGGGGAGGGAGTGGGAGGTGCTGATCGGCAGGGCTGCTGGTGGGTGGCAGGTGCTGGGAGCGGGGTTGGGGGAAGCTGATGGGGGCTGCTGACTTATTATTGTGGCTCTTTGGCAATGTACATTGGTAAATTCTGGCTCCTTCTCAGGCTGGCCACCCCTGCTTGATCCTGTTTTACACTTGTGAGCCTTGTCTGCAGCCTGAGCCCTGCTGCTTTGGGCTGAAGCATGTAACTTATCTTTGCAGGGCCCCCTGTGGCATTGGATCTCAGGCAGTTGCCCTGCTTGCCACCCACTTATGCCAGCCCTGCACTTGCAAGACCCCTAAACCTGTCCTGTGGACCCCCTCTCTGGGGTCGCAACCCCAGGTTGAGAAACACTGATCTAAATTAGTTGAGTACCCTCTGATAGACCTCTGCATACCCCTGGGGTTCATATATCCCTGGCTGAGAACCACTGGTCTACACCATCACAGACAGATGGCTGTCTAGCCTCCTTTTGAAAACCTCAAGTGAAGACGCTTCCACAACCTCCCAAGGCATCTGTTCCATTGTCCTGCTGTTCTTACAGTTATGAAATCTGTCCTGAGATTTAATCTAAATCTGCTGTGTTGTAGTGTAGTGTGAACCTGTTGCCTCTTGTCTTGTCCTCTGCGGCAAAGGAGAACAACTTTTCTCCATCTTTTTTATGGCAGCCTTTCAAGTATCTGAAGACTGCTATCATATTCCCTGTTAATCTCCTCTTTTCCAAACTAAACATACCCAGTTCCTTCAGCCTTTGCTCACATGGCTTGCATTCCATCCCTTTGATCATCTTTGTTGTTCACCTCTAGATCCTTTCCAGTTTCTCTGCATCCTTTGTATACATTGGTGATCAAAATTGGATACAGTACTCCAGCTGAGGCCTAACCAGTGCTGAGTTGAGTGGTACTATCACTTCCCGTGACTTGCCTGCTATGCCTCTGTTAATACAACCTAAAATTGCATTCGTGCTTTTTCCCCCCCGCAACAGCATTGCATTGCCGACTCATGTTGAGGTGGTGCTCCACCACAACTCCAAGATCCTTCTCCGCAGTGTTGCTGCCAAGCCAGTTATCCCCCATTCTGTATTTGTGCATTTAGCTTTTCTTCCCTAAGTGTAGTGCCTTACATGTGTCTTCGTTGAATTTCATTTTGTCTATAGCCCAGTTCTTCTTTTTTCAAGATTCCTCTGAATGTTAGCTTTATCCTCCAAATGGGCAACCCCCCTCCCCAGCTTTGTATCATCTGCAAATTTGATCAGTATGCTCTCCATAACCTACATTCAGGTCATTAATAAAGGTGTTAAAGAACACTGGACCCAGAACAGAATCCTGTGGAAGCCCGCTTGAGACATTCCTCCAATCCAACATCATTCTATTAATAGTTACTCTTTGTTTGCAGTTATTTAACCAATTATGTATCCACTTAATGGTAATTCAGTTGAGCCCATGTTTCTCCAGCTTATTTATCAGAATGTCATGTGAGCCTGTATCAAAAGCCTTGCTAAAGTCTAGGTATATTATGTCCACTGCATTCCCGCTATCCACCAAACTAGGAACCCTGTCAAAGAAAGAAATCAAGCTGTTATGACATGATTTTTTCTTGGTAAATCCAGGCTGGCTGCTAGTGATTATCCCTTCATCCTCCAGGTGTTTGCCAGTGGAATGTTTATACTTGCTCTAGTAGCTTCCCAGTTATCAAATTCAGGCTGACTGGTCTATAGTTCCCCGGCTCCTTCTTTCCCCTCCTATTTCAAGATGGGCACTATGTTAGCCCTTCTCCAGACTTCTGGGACCTCTCCTGTCATCCATGCATTTGTAAATATTATTGTCAGTGGCTCTGAGATTTCTTCAGCTAATTCCTTCAGTGCCTTTGGGTGACTAGCGTCCAGTCCTGCTGATTTGAATTCATTCAAATTGGTCAGAAGATCTGACGTGTTCTTTATTTATCCTGAACTGCATCCCTGCCCCTTTATTGTCTATAGGAGATGGGAAGGAACTTTTGGCCTGTACTGTGTTGTTTGGCAGCCTCTGTCTTCCTGGAGTAGCCAAGCACCACTTGCTAGATTCCCCCCACTGATGCCAGTAGATAACTCCAAGACTGGGTGGTTTCAGAATGGGAGTCTGGGAGCACCAGAGAACTCCTGGTTAACCTGAGACTTCCCAGATTTCTCTGGAGCACTGAGTGGGGGTGCATGGTCCTCTGCTGAGAAAGCTCCCATTAATGCTCTTGTTGGCAAACTGGGGATAGCTGTTCACTAGAAACTACACTGAGACCAACCAACTCCTTGCACAAAAGAAACAGAATAGCTATCAGGTGGTTAGAACTTTCAGTCACTGGCTGACTTGGGCTGGGTTTGACCTGTTGACCTACATATAGATTATTCTGTATCCCTTTCCCAACTTTGATGTGTAAAGGTTAATTTATCCAACTCCTTATGTGCTAGCACCCTAACAGCTAGTGGATGTTTGGGTCTAATTGTAGTGTATGAGGCATTGCCTTGCATGTGGTGATGGCTGCAAACCCATACAGAAGGGCTAGGAGAGTTAGCACTAAGATCCACGTACTCCGTGTCATGTTTGTACTCTGACAACCACAAGGTAGCAGCTGTTTCTCTCTCTCTTTGTTTTTCAAACCACTACACTTGTTTTTTAATTGCCTGGGCTCATCATAAAGGTAAAAATAGCTCCTCTATTTAAAGAGGACAGATGGTTTTTCAAATCATTTTCCCTGTACACTGAAGGAATGGGGTTGAGTCAGAAACTGCTTGTAGAAGAAGTATGTTTTCATTACAGAAATATCTGATTAGGTTAATAGAGAATAATTCAATGTAATGTACATTTGGCCACCTTTTAAAAACTTTCCAGTTTTGCCTCCAATTTCTAGATAACAGTATCTCAGTATCTGCAGTGTTCATTCTACAGTAGCTCCTATGTGTGATGCCTGGGGTATAATAGAAAAAATCGAATAACATGACTGAGCTGGCTCAGGCAATGGAAACCTATTAAGGGTGACCACTGTATGGAACATAGAAATGGGGTTGGGTTATGCAGGTATTGTCTACTCACAAACTTGCACTGGTTTAAGTGTACTGATTTAGTTAAACTGGTGCAACAATTTGTGCAACTATTTGCGTGGACAGGTCTGACGCTGGTAGACGAGGTGCCAGCTCATGCCAAAGCCCTCACTGAATAGTGACAAGTGCATAGCTAGGGACCAGTCTGGCTTATCTGGGGATTAGTATAGTTTAGTGTTTTGACTTTATGCAATGCTTGTAGGATGCTGCCTGTATTAATCCTACTGATAATGTCTGATGGTGGAATCTGCTTGGTATAATGAGTGGTCAGCAATGACGGTTGTTAATCACTTCTTTTCACTGACCCAGCCATCTGTCCACCAGGTTTTGATCTGCCAAGGCACCTGTGGTCATTCCTGAACCGGTTTTCAACAGTTGTGTGGCTAGTTTCTTCAAATGGGGTTTCTCTAACGACCCGTGATGTAGATGCAGTCAACTTCAGACTGTCGCACATCCTTGATGAGTTCCCACTGACTTACTTTGATATCTGGCTGCCAGCTCTTCACCTGGCTGATGACATTGCTGTCAAATGGTGGGGCACACTGTGCATATGCTGAGAGAGCTAATACCTGTTTCCAACACTGTACGGTACTACTTAAGTGTTAGTTCCAGAACATTTTACAATTTAGAACAGTGTAACTCACCAAATGAGAAACAAACATCACCTAACGCAAAATGCAGGGTTCCTACAGAAGGCGTTATCTCCTGCCCCTCAAGAAGAGCTGTTGTGGAACAAAGACTTTGTCGATTGCTCCCCATATCCACCCATGAGGAGGTTGCATGCAGAAGTGCTGATCCCATCAGCTTGGACTCTAGGGAGATAAAAATTCCTGACCATAAGGAATTAGGATCATTTTATGGTGTTTGAACTCAGAGGGGCAAAGTTTCCTAAACTGAAGAAGGAGATCCCTAATGGACATTTAGAGCTGGCATATTTCAGCAGATCTCTCACCATCTGAAACCTAAGACAGCAACTTATTTGTGTGTGTGTGTTTTATTATTTTAACCTTATAAATAACTCCCATTTTGTTTTTTCTAGTTAAACCTTTAGTTAGTTTTATTTTAGGATTGGGTACAAGTGTTGCCTTTGTGAGATCTAAGGTGCAGATTGACTTGGGGTAAGTGACTGGCCTTTCAGGACTGGGAGTAACCTGAATATTTTGTGATCTTTGGTGTAAAGTGACCATCTATCACAGAGTCAGTCTTGCCTGGGTGGTTAGACAGATTGGAATACCCAAGGGGACAGTCTGTGACTCCATGTTAAGCTGTTATAGTGCCTGAGGAGTTTACACTTGTTATTTGGTTGGTGACATTTAATTATAGAACTCGCAGCCAGTTTGGGATTTGTGCTCTGCTTCTAAACAGTCTGCTCTGAGGTTGGTATTCTCGTTTTGAGCCACTCCAGACAACAGGGGCTTAGAGAAAAGTGTGTGACTGCACATTCTGCTGTGCTGCGCTGCGAAGTGTAAGGCTGATGGCTCATTGTGGCCCAGAGAAAGAGTTACTCTGTCATGGAGCTCAGGCAAGGACCAGGGAACTCAATCCTCCGGCTCCAGAATGGAACTTTCAGCCACAAAGACTTCTTCTAAGAGCCAGGTGGCCTCCTTTCAATTTTTGTTCCTGATTATGTCCCACTCCCTCCTGTGGGACATGCTCAGTGTGCTCCCTAAGGACAATTACCCTGATACTACCATTGCCACATAGCTGTTGGTCTGAGCACAGTCCGTGACACTCTCTCCAGGAAGAGGACAGCTTCACGTGGTCGTGTTTGTACATGACGTGTCCTGACTTTCAGGGCCCTTTGTGACTCTGCCCTTCCCTGTTTTTCTTCTTCTTCTTTTTTTTTTTGAGAGGGAGGGGTGATTGGTGGTGGTCTTCTATTGCATCATTTCTAACACTTATCCTGTCTGTCGGCTTCTGGCACAGATATTTCTGTCCCTTTGTCCACACTGCCCCTTATGTGTGGGACTCTCTCCCTGCCTTGATTTGCGAGGCCCAGGCCCTCTTCTTCAACTCTTTTCTCAACCCACTTCTGCTGTGATGCCACAATCCATAGGCCAGCAGGCAAAGCGCAGGCTGAAGGCTGTCAGGTATAGACAGTGTATATAATATGTATTAAAGTGGGTGTGTGTATATAGTATATATTTTGTTAACTATCTCCCACTCCATTTGTATGTCATCTGTCCGGGGGCAGTGGGGAGAAAGCAATGGAACTAAAACATGCTTTTATCATAACCTTGACAACTTGGCTTGTCTGTTGTATCCAGTTCTTCCTCTCTTCTTGGGCCTTTTGTCCTCTTAAGGTTTGAAGCTCCTTGAGGCAGGCACAGTCGCTTACTCTTTTGTAATGGAGCTCTGATCTCAATTAGGGCCTTCGTGTACTACCACAATACAAACCACAATATGTGGCCACTTGCAGGGCAGATGTAATCCCTTGACCTGTGTAACAGAAATAACTTCAATGTCCTTTAACCTTTGTTTCCACTTCCTGTCAGTTTTGAGGGAAGGGAGGGAGTAGAAAAAGTATAATAATGTATTTGTGTTCCTGTAGTACTTGGGAGCCCCAATCATGGACCCCACTGGGCTGGGTTCTGTACAAACACAGAACACAAAGACAGTCCCTGCCCCAAAGAGCTTACAGAGTAAGTATAAGACGAGATAACAGATGGATACAGACAGACGGGAGTGCAAGGAAACAATGAGCTAATAAAGATCAGAGTGATAGGAGCATTTTTATTTCAAGGATTTTAAACTCCTGCCTTGCAGCTCCTCACTGGGCAATGTTATGTCAAATTTACAAAGAGGGGGGATCTGAGGTATAGATTTGCCCAAAGTCACACTGAGTCACTAAAAGAGTTGGGATTTGAACCCTTGTCTCAACTGCTAGCCCCTTTTTATAGCGACAATAGGCTGCACTGCCTTCTGTGATGCTCATGTTAAGATAGCAACCTTTGTGCCTGTGCTAAAATGATGTAAATATACAATACGCCCCCAGAGGGCAGTACAGTAGTGATGTAACTCAATTTATATTTGAAGCAGCCTGACTGTGAGAACTGGTCTAAAATAAACATTAATTTTTGGAACAAAATTAAAATTTTCATTTTTGACAGAAATTTTAAATTGGTGAAAAAAATGACATACGTTTCCAATTACACTCTGAAAATGCTTTTATCCCTCTTGTTATAGGTCTACGAAAATGTGTGCAATTTTAAAATAAAATAATACAGCCAGCGTGAAAAGGGGTTAGGAGCTGTGTGTTTTTGTCCAAATAAACTCATAATTTTCACTTGTGATACAAACCAGCTATTCAGGTTGTATCTACCAAAATAACTCTCTGATGTTTCCAGTTGTGTAGCCTGGTGTGGTGCATCATGATGTCTGGAGGTCTGTGCCAGCGTTTCCCAAATGCGGTCATCAGGGGGTTTTCTTGCAGCCACAACAGCCTTCTGGGCAGAGATGGGGAAGGGGGCAGAGCAGCGTCCCCTCCCTGCAGCGCCAGTGGCTCTGGGAGAGGGCTTTAGCGGTGGGACTCCAGGGGTGGTGCTTCTGCCCCCTCAGCTTCAGCTGTGGGGCTCTGGGCTGGGGCTCCACCCCATATAAATAGATTACAATGATTTGGACATGTATGTGTGCATATTTAATTGTTTTTCCTAAATTTTGTCAGAGCGGCCACCAGCAAGAGTTGGTGGCCGCACTCTGAGGCCACCAAAATTTTGTCGGGAGAATCCCTGGCCATCCTCTTGTAGAGAGGTGCTAGGCTTAATATTAGCAGATCATAGCTTTCACCTTGCTAGATGCCTTCTTGGTTGGAGAGGGATGTTAGATTGCAGGAATTGTCATTCATGTAGTGGCCCAATGATGCATCATAGGTACATGTGATACTCCGGGCATGCATTTTAAATCACAAGGCATCTGTTCAATATGCCCAGGTACGCCTAAGGATATTTAGAGCCAAATTCTAAGTCTGGTTCATGTAGTTGTAAGAGGTTAGTAGTAGAGCTGGGGGAATAACTGATTTTAGTTTTTTTGGTTCATTGGGGGGTGGTAGTGGGGATTTGGATCGAACAAAACGTTTTGCTGGACTGGAAACATTTCATTATGATTTCAAGCATTTTTAAACTTCTTGAATTTTTAAAAAGAAAATTAAAGGAAATTTTGAAACAAAGCTGTTTTGAACTGAAATAAAAAATGCTTCTTTTAGAAATTGTCAAAATGAAACATTTTGATTTTTTTCAGATTTTTTCCCTTATAATTGAGCAATGTGGACACCAATTTGTGAAATGCAGATATGGTGACACAGAAACCTTTTTCATAAAAAGAGTTATGGTTGAAATGCTTTGGCTAGCTCTAATCAGTAACCTCTTACTGCCCTGACATGGCTGGTTGATCCTTCAAATGAAAGGACCACGTATGCCCTCTCGCCATAGGAATGACAGGCAAATCTGCTAAGGATGGGGTTTGGGAGCTCAAGCAAATTAGCTTCTTTCTCTCCCACAGTATACCAGCCTTCTGGGATCCTGGCTTCTTTCATCACACAGGGCCTGAGTAGGCTGTGACTGCTGTAACCCCCACATCCTCCACTGCTGTAGGACAGAACAGGGGAACCCACAGCTGAGTTCCTTCACTTTTCTTGGTGGCTGGGGAGAATCAGTTACCTCTTTTTTAGGGGTAGTAAGTTTATTTTCTGGGGAGAGGGTGGGGATCTGTGTCCTGTGTTCCCATTCTCCCTGATAGTTCTGAAGAGGTGGATAGATCAAAGAATACCCACAAAACCTGCGATTTCAGTTAGACAATATACGGTAATTGCATTATTCATGTATAGTCCTTTTAAAAGTGCCTCTGACTGCCTCTTGTTGAGCTAGAGGGGTAAGAGCTCATGCACACACACGGAGACAAAGAATAATAGCTTCGTGCATCTTACTGCCAAATGTGGCTGAATCTGTTGATGGATGAACATCCAAACCCAATAAGGGTGTGCTGAAAAAGAAATACTTGTCATCCGTGTAGTTTGTAAGTCAGTATATGGTTGATATCCATTAATGTTCACAGTCTCAGAGCAGGTGGATTTGATTTGGATATCTTCCTTGTCTTGCTACATACTTGTGATTCACCTGTAGCAGGGATATATCTTGGCTCCTCTCCAAACTTGGAGATTAGCTAGGGAATTAGGATGGAATGTTCCTGGTTGTGTAGAAGAGCAAAAGAGGGCTCACAAACTGTTTAAAGGGGGATACTATTCTGTTACTTCAGAAACAGTGTGGTTGGCTTTCTGTTTAACACGCTGTTTTGTGGACTGTTGGAAAGTCACTGCCACATTCTTTTCCCCATCCCAAGATAATGCATAAAATCCTCTTTGGGCCCTGTGGGCTTTTGCCATTTCCCCTATTAGGTTTCTCTTGTGCACATGTTTATCTTTAAGCATTGAAGTCAGGGGGACTATTCTTGTGGTTAAAGTTAATCGTGTATATGTTTGTCATGATTGGGGCCTCAGCAGAGCAGACTCTTCTGAGTGCGGGGTCTGCATATATTCATTTGGCCAGAGGAGTCGCTGTGGACTGAGCCTCGAAGAGCCCCGTACCTTGTGGATTTAAACCCCTGTGTGGATACTCCCCTTAGAACTGAAGAGGCCACAGTATGGCTTAGCTTAATATTTTGTCTTTAATTCTGAATGATGGACATAGAGGTTTAATGCAGTTCAACGAATCTGCTTTAAATTCACACTTTTTTTTTATGTAGTTAGGATGAATTTTCCTGAGTTGTCCCCTGTAGACAGTCCCTTAAGCTACATCTACAGTGCAATCCAAAGCCAGATGCACCAAGTCTTGGAGACTGGGCCAATTGACTTGGGCTGGGGATGCAGGGCTAAAAATGGCAGTGTAGACGTTTGGGTTTGGGCTGGAGCCTGGGTTCTAAAACCCAGCCAAGGTGGTGGGTCTCAGGACTTGGGACCCACCCTCCTCACCAGGTTTCAGAGCTCAGTTTCCAGCCTGAGCCAGAATGTCTATACTGCAACTTTTAGCCCCATAGCTTGAGCCTGAGTCAGCTGACCTGGGCGAGCCGTGCTGCAGGTCTTGGATTGCTGTGTAGACATACTCTTAATGACTGGGGAAGGGAGAGGACCTCATGCTATGTTGTGCTTCTAGACTCTTTTTCCATCCTATGAATTTTCTATAGAGTTCTCAGACCATTTCTGGCTTGCTTGACACACATGATATTCATCACCAATGAGTAAAATAGGTGAAAATCGCTTTAATTTTCTCTCACAATTTAAAAGTCTAAGTTGGATTCTCAATTTTTTAAAAACTGCGTTTTGTAATTTTCACAGACTACCTTTCTTCCCAGTCAATAGAAAACAGATCAGCCAGTTGTTTTTACAAAACACTAAATCTTTTCCAAAACTTAACACCAAAAGAAAAGTTCTTAGGAATTTAAAATTATAGTATATTTCAGCATAATCGGTTTGGTTTGAACAAATAAACATCCCCTTCAGTGTCTGAAACCCAAACCCATTAGCACTGAGAACCAGAAAGTGAAGTGGACTGTAAATAAAAATGAGTGATTTTCATTATTCAGGCAGAGAGAAATGCAGAGCGAACAAAGCAGGAATAGTGACAAATATATTGGATTTTTAAAGTTATTTGATTTAATAACCCAAGTAGGGAAAAGTTTGATATAATTTCATTTGCTGTAAACCAGCATAGTTTCTTGACATTAATGGAGCTCCATTGATCCAGATGCGGGTCTGGACTGTGATGTTCAATATGACACTATCCCTTTTAGCTAATAGGAAAGCTAACAGGGGACCATTTCTCCCCATTGCACAAAGGCCCTGCTCAACACCGCTAAAATCTGGACACCTGTCTGAAATTGATAGCAGCATTAGGGGACGTGAAACAGGGCCAGAAAGGGTTACACAACCAACAGGCTAATTGACGCAGATTGAACCTTTGGAGAACATTAGTAGATAATAATTGTGTTTTGTGTGTGTTTACATATATATTGTTAGAGGTTGACAGTGTAACGAAACTGTTGCTTTCTGTCCAGTATTCTGTTAATTCAGAGTTCAAAAGGAGATGTTAACATTTAGATGAACCGTACATGTAGTAGTATCATTGACTTTATTTCTCTTTGAAGTTTGAAGTAAACAACCTGTAAATGGGCAGGAGATGTGTAGTTGCCTTATGCTAATCCACGTAGCTAATTAACAGTGATGCTTAGGAAATAGGTCTACTTCAAAGCCACAATGCTTCACCTATTATTCTCCTGCTGTCAAGAGGTTGCTAGAGAATTATTAAAAAAAACTCTTGGGCTCTGATCCTGTTATCTCAGATCTGCTTAAGCTTCATCAGGGGAAGTTTGAGTCTCAAGACTGAGGTCCCCAGCTCCAGACAGGATCACCCTGATATTGGACTATAATTTATGGAATTTATTCTGAAAGAGCTCTTTGCGGCTCTAAAGCTCACCATCTCTACTATGAAACTGACCTAAGAACTTTATTCATATCTGTATGTATGATGATCTTTTAACCAATACTCTTTTTTTCTTTTTTAATAAATCTTAGTTTAGTTAATAAGAATTGGCTGTAAGGGTGTATTTGGGTAAGATCTTAGATATTCACTGACCTGGTGGGTAATGTGTCTGATCCTTTGGGACTGGTAGAACTTTTTATATGATGAACAAGGTTTTCAGCAATCCTCATCATATATGACTTGGCTGTCTGGGTGGGAGCTCAAGGCTGGGTTGCTTTAAGGGAACTGTATTTCTGGGTAACCAGTAAGGTGTTGTAGAAGCTGTTTTGTTGTTGGCTTGGTGAATCCAAGTATAAAAAATAACCACCAGTTTGGGGGATCGTCTGCCCCATTCCTTGCAGTTTGGCCTGATTGAGTGATCTCAGTGTGGCCCCCTAGGACCCCGGTCACAGGGGAATTATTCCATTAGGACACAGTGGATGCTATTTTAACGTATCCACTGCTCAGGAGTTAGTTCTTGCAATGGTATCTGGAATTGAGCAAAGATGGAAGGGCCAGTTGGTGTCTCATCCTGCATGTCCACCCAGGGGACTGAGGGGCCATGAGGAAGTGCCCTTACTGTCTTACACACTGCCCAAATTGTATGGGGAGAGCAGCCTTCTCAAGGTTACTAGGTCTTGTGCAAGTGTGTAGGAAGAGGTGGGGAATAGACACAGCCTTGGCTCCGCCTGGCACTCCCAGGGTTGTATTCTGTGCCGGGCATAGCGTGGGTGCAGGACATAGCACCTGGAGCAGTGGAAGAACCAGGAAGTGGATTGGCCAGCTCAAATTCACAATCTGCTTGTGGGACAGCCCAGCTATACACTGCCCCATATGTAGGGCTTGTGGAAAGCCACACATAAGCCCCAAGTAAGCAAGGCCTGTGCTGCTTTCCCATAAATGTCAAAAACATGTCAGCCACCCTAATCAAGCTATCAGGGAGTAACTGGCTTTTCTGTAGGGTAAAGAGCTTTTGTGCTCAGCATAAGCATCTTTACAATCATTGGGAGAAGCAGATAAAAATTGATGGAGTGCAATGCAAGAGAATGTTAAAATGACTCGGGAAGATTTTGCTCATTGGGGATGCACTGAATACTCAAGGCTTTGTCTATTCTCTACCACTAGGCAATTTATCCCAGTGCTTAACCACCCTGACAGTTAGCAAGTTTTTCCTAATGTCCAACCTGAATCTCCCTTGCTGCAAGTTAAGCCCAGTGCTTCTTGTGCTATTCTCAGAGGTCAAGAAAAACAATTTTTCTCCCTCCTCCTTGTAATAACCTTTTACATACTTTAAAACTGTTATCATGTGTCCCCTCTCAGTCTTCTCTTTTCCAGACTAAACAAACCCGATTTTTTCAATCTTCCCTCATAGGTCATGTTTTTCTAGACCTTTAATCTTGATGGTTGCTCTTCTCTGGATTCTCTCTAATTTGTCCACATCCTTCCTGAAATGTGGTGCCCAGAACTGGACACAATACTCCAGATGAGGCCTAATCAGCGTGGAGTACAGCGGAAGAATTACTTCATGTGTCTTGCTTACAACACTCCATCTAATACATCCCAGAATGATGTTCGCTTTTTTTTGCAACAGCATTACACTGTTGACTCATATTTAGCTTGTGATCCACTACGACCCCCAGATCCCTTTCCGCAGTACTCCTTCCTAGACAGTCATTTCCCATTTTGTATGTGTGAAACTGATTGTTCCTTCCTAAGTGGAGTACTTTGCATTTGTCCTTCTTGAATTTCATCCAGTTTACTTCAGGCCATTTCTCCAGTTTGTTTCTCCAGATCATTTTGAATTTTAATCCTATCCTCCAAAGCACTTGCAACCCCTGCCAGCTTGGTATTGTCCACAAACTTTATAAGTGAACTCTCTATGCCATTATCTAAATCATTGATGAAGAGATTGACCAAGAACTGATCTCTGTGGGACCCCACTTATGTCCTTCCAGCATGACTATGAAACACTGATAACTACTCTCTGGAAATGGTTTTCCAACCAGTTTTGCATCCACCTTATGGTAGCTCCATCTAGGTTGCATTTCCCTAGTTTGTTTATGAGAAGGTCATGCGAGACAGTATGAAAAGCTTTACTAAAGTCAAGATATGCCACGTCTACCGCTTCCCCCTTATCCACAAGGCTTGTTACCCTGTCAAAGGAAGCTATCGGGTTGGTTTGACACGATTTGTTTTTGACAAATCCATGCTGACTGTCACATATCACCTTATTATCTTCTAGATGTTTGCAAATGGATTGCTTAATTATTTGTTCCGTTATCTTTCCGGGATACAGAAGTTAAGCTGGCTGGTCTGTAATTCCCCGGGTTGTCTTTATTTCACTTTTTTTAGATTGGCACTCTGTTTGCCCTTTTCCAGTCTTCTGGAGTCTCGCCCATCTTCCATGACTTTTCAGCGATGACGTGGATGGAGTGTTGCTGCTGCCTGTCCTGTACCTCTGGGGAAAAGAGAGATTTGATCTCCAGGGCTGTCCATAAGCATTATATTCACTTTAAACAGTTGGTTTTAGAGGAGGAAGAGGAAATGGCAGTCTTAGCTCCTAGGAAAAAAGATCCTGGAGTTGTTTGGTACAGGCATACAGGCTGGTGCGTGTATAAGTCCCGATGAGGGGATGAAAGGCCTCAGCGCTTGTGTTTGCACTTTACCAGTCTGCTGCTGCTGTGTTTGCCTTCACTCTAAAGGTCCAGCGGATGATGCCCCTAGAGCCCGCTGTTGTCATTGTACATCCATAATCGTAATAAACAGCCGCAGAAGGACTCTCTGCTCCCAGGACAGCAATAAACCTTTCCTACAAGGCCAGAAAATGACTAGTGGGGAGTCCCAGACGATACATTAAAGAGCTCAGTCTGCTGACATGGAGTCAAAAGTTCACCATACAGGTTCTTTCTCTTCTTCCCCCTTTCTTATTGGGGGGGAAGAGGGGGCAATGCTTCTCTCAATTTCTCATAGATATTGTGCCACAAACCTGTTTCAACCTCAGACGTTGGCTTTAATTACTGCTCAGCCAAAAAGCCATACAACTTTGTGAGGCAACAGGTATGTCAGTACGATCAGTAAAGTGGGTGTGTTACTGGCATGGAGTGTTCCTGTTATGACAAAGGAACCACCCGTAGTTAGAGTAGTGGCTCTCCACCCCAGCTCGGAGGAGCCCTTCTCCACGCGATTTACACGTCCACCCTCAGATGCCCCAGTTCATGGTCACTATCTCACCAGCCATGGAGAACAGGATGGGGCTGCCTTCGAAACCAGTCTGCGTTGCCACTGTCTCAGCTGGGTGTGCTGCCGTGGGTAGAGCTGACGGAGGGGTTCTGTCGCACACTCAGCCAGCTGTCATCCTGGGAGAGTATTTTAATTCTTGAAGTTTTATCGAACGTGTAGAACCTGCAGCGGAATGCGGATAGAAAACATGCCATGAACTGAAATAATTAAAACAGCTTTGATGAGAGAAGAATGAATTTTTGTGTGTGGCAGTATGAATATTACAAAGTGTAAAGGAAAGAGGACACTGTGCTAATAAAGCCTCTGCAGTATTTAGGTGTGAGATTTTAGGCAGCCTGGTGGATCAGGCACTGGAGTGGCACTCATGAAATCTAGGTTCGATTCCCTGCTCTCCCACTAACCTGCTGTATGGCCTCTGGTAAGTCACTTCACCTCTTGGTGCCTCAGTTTCCCCTCCAACCTGTTGTCTGTCTTGTGTACTAAGGCTGTCAGCTCTTCAGGGCAGGGACTGTCTTTTACCATGTGTTTGTATTGCATGGTATTGTATAGCATGATGGGTCCCTGGGGCTTCTAGATAGTACTGTACTGTACTACAAATCACACATTGAAAGCTTATGCTCAAATAAATTGGTTAGTCTCTAAGGTGCCACAAGTACTCCTTTTCTTTTTGCGAATACAGACTAACACGGCTGTTACTCTGAAACCTGACATTGAAAACAGATGTTTAGTTTGCTGAATAACACACATGCGCCATATGCAGGTACTCTAGTTCTGAATTTAGGTGGAATTACACCAGACATGGATCTGGCCCAATGATGAGGAGGTATGTTTGCAGTGTGGTTGCATTGATCTGATTGTCTTTGGTTATGTAGTACTAGTGAATGTTGATACATGGTGGGATGAGTGCTCTGTAGAAGCCTGGACTGACATTAGAGATGGTGGTGAATTATCAGCATGGATTGGTTTTCTGTTGTGGCTCTGCAGGAGTACGAGAGCTTGCCCTTCGATGTAGTTTGGTTGGTTTGCAAAAGGCAGTTCTGTCAAAATGTCACCAGCATATTCTTAAGTGTGTGCAAAATAAGATGTCAAATATATAGTAGATCTGCGATATGGGGATTTCTTCATTGGCTTTGATACTTGAATGATTTTAGAAGAACAGGAACTGATGCCTTCTGTGAAGTGATTAAACCACTCACTGCTCAGGGAGTTTCCTCTTTCTGTGCCCTTGCCAATCCCTCATTTCATTCTCCTTTTGGCAGATCTTAAGCCCAGGGCTGAGTTGGAAAAGTGCTTCATGATCAAATTAACTTTCGAGGACCTCTGGGTAAAAGAAACATGAAGGAATCACATTTAAAAATTCTGTACTTTCCAAGCAGGTGCTCAGTTTTCTAGGTACTTAGTGCTTTAGTTTATTGGTAGTTCTACTTTTGGACTCTTCACTATGTAACCTTGAGCTAATTGCTTAATGTCAAATTTTAAAAGTTCTCTCTTTCTGGATATTCAGTTTGACACACATTGAGTGTGACTTTCAAAAGTCCTGAATAACTCCACTTGAAAGATGGAAAGTTGTAAGTTCTCAGAACTACTGAAAAATACGGCCCAACCAATCTCAAATTGAGCACTTAGATTGACAGAGCCAGAAGAGTACCCAGAAGTCACCTACTACAGGACAGGCCCAACAAAGAAAATAACAGAATGCCACTAGCCGTCACCTTCAGCCCCCAACTAAAACCTCTCCAGCACATTATCAAAGATTTACAACCTATCCTGAAAAATGATCCCTCACTTTCACAGATCTTGGGAGACAGACCAGTCCTCACTTACAGACAGCCCCCCAACCTGAAGCAAATACTCACCAGCAACCACACACCACACAAAAAAACACTAACACAGGAACCTATCCTTGCAACAAAGCCCGATGCCAACTCTGTCCACATATTTATTCAAGTGACACCATCATAGGACCTAATCACATTCGCCACGCCATCAGGGGCTTGTTCGCCTGCACATCTACCAATGTGATATATGCCATCCTGTGCCAGCAATGCCCCTCTGCCATGTACATTGGCCAAACCAGACAGTCTCTACTCAAAAGAATAAATGGACACAAATCTGACATCAGGAATCACAACATTCAAAAACCTGTAGGAGAACACTTCAACCTCTCTGGTCACTCAATAAAAGATTTAAGGGTGGAAATTTTGCAACAGAAAAGCTTCAAAACCAGACTCCAATGAGAAACTGCTGAGCTTGAATTAATATGCAAACTAGATATCATTAACTTGGGTTTGAATAGAGACTGGGAGTGGCTGGGTGATAATAGCTCATCTTAACTAATTAGCCTCTCATAGTTTGTATGGTAACTTCCAACTTGTCTGTCTGTCTAATCAGTCTTACTATATGTTCCATTCTGTGCATCCAATGAAGTGAGCTGTAGCTCATGAAAGCTTATGCTCTAATAAATTTGTTAGTTTCTAAGGTGCCACAAGTACTCCTGGTTTTTTTGGAAAATGTGGACCTTCTACTCTTAACCTCACTGTATTATCCTCATGTGCAAAATGGGAATATTAATACCAGGCAGGAGAGTTGAGGATAATTAATTAATATTTGCAAAGCATTTTGAAGGTGTAAAGGGCTATGCAAGTGCTAATATGTGGTATGCCTTCAATTGGCCTCTGTACCAGATTACTGGAGGATAGCTACTGTGATGCTTATTTTTTCAAAAAGGATTCAGAGGTGATCCTGACTATTACAGACCATAAGCCTATCTTCAGTTCCAGGCAACTTGGTTGAAACTGTAGTAAAGAACAGAATGATCAGCCACATAGATGAACACAACTTGTTGGGGAAGAGTCAACACGACTTTTGTAAAGGGAAATCATGCCTCACCAATCTCTTAGAATTCTTTGAGGGGATCAATAAAGATGCACAAGATGTGATTTAGTGGTTATAGTGTACTTGGACTTTCAGAAAGCCTTTGACAAGGTCCCTCACCAAGAAATTAAGCAATCATGGGATAAGAGGGAAGGTCCTGTTATGGATCAGTAACTGGTTAGAAGACAGAAAACAAAGGGTAGGAATAAATGGCCAGTTTTCAGAATGGAGAGAAGTAAATAGTGGTGTCCCCCAGGGGTCTGTACTGGGACCACTGCTGTTCAACATATTCATAAATGATCTGGAAAAAGGGGCAAACAGTATGGTGACGAAGTTTGCAGATGTTGAGTCCAAAGCTGTCTGCGAAGAGTTACAAAGGGATCTCACAAAACTGGGTGACTGGGCAACAAAATGGCAGATGAAATTCAATGTTGATAAATGCAAAGTAATGCACATTGGAATCCAAACTGATGGGGTCTAAATTATCTGTTACTACTCAATAAAGAGATCTTGGAGTCAGCATGGGTAGTTCTGTGAAAACATCTGCTTAACATGCAGTGGTGATCAAAAAACCTAACAATTTTAGGAACCATTAGGAAAGGGATAGACAATAAGACAGAAGATATCATAATGCCACTATATAACTCCATGGTACTCCCACACCTTGAATACTGCGTGCAGTTCTGGTCACTCCATCACAAAAAAGATACATTAAAACTGGAAAACATACATAGAAGGGCAATAAAATGATTAGTGGTGTGGAAAAGCTTCCATCTGAGGAGAGAGTTAAAAGACTGGGACTTTTCAGCTTGGAAAAGAGATGACTGAGCAGGAATATGATAGGTCTGTAAAATCATGAATCGTGTGTAGAGAGTGAATAGGGAAATGTTATTTACCCCTCTGCATAACACAAGAACCAATGAAATTAATAGGCAGCAGGTTTAAAACAAACATAAGGAAGTACTTCTTCACATACGCACAGTCAACCTGTGGAACTTGTTGCCAGGGGATGTTGTGAAGGTCAAAAGTATAACTGGGTCCAAAAAGGCATTAGATTAGTTCATGGAGGGTAGGTCCATCGATGGCTGTTGGCCAAGGAGGTCAGCGATGCAATCCCATGCTCTGAGTCTCCCTAAACTTCTGACTGCTAGAAGCTGGGACTGGATGACGGGATGGATCACTTGTTAAACTGCCATGTTCTATTCACTCCCTCTGAAGCATCTGGCACCGGGCCACTGTTGGAAGAGAGGCTATTGGGCCAGATGGACCATTGGTCTGATCCAGTATGGCCATTCTTATGTAACATTCATAACATTGGTACTTACTAATAAACAAATGGGATAGATCTGAAATGAAATTGCTGCCCTTGTGTCCCTGGGAAAAATAAGTGGACTGACTGGAGCCTGATGTGTTTCAGTTCAGGGCTGGCAGCGACATACCTTGGAAGCTTTGAGCAGCAGCAGATGCTTACAGTGACAGCCCGATGCTTGTGCTTTGTTGCTTGGTACTGTTTTAGGGAACACTATCCAGAAATAATAAATAATGAGGGAGCACTTGGAGCCTGAAACAATGAGAACAGAGAACTAGAAAATAATTAAAAAGCCCAAAAGGAAGTGCAGGGAGGAACAGCATGAATGAGAGAGAAAAAGCAGATGGGGTCTAGTGATGGAAATGTGGGGAGAAAAAAGCAAAACACCAGGTGGGCGGAGTGGTAATGTGCAGATGCAGCTAAATGGGGAAAAAGAAGCAAGTGGAAAGAGCAGGTCTAGAAAGAGATCTGTGGAAGAGACCAAAGCTAACGGCATAAACACAGACTGAAGTCAGGCTAGAAGTCAGTTAATTGAAAGATAATGGCAGGAGAAGGCATAAAACAGAGCAGACAGTGCAAAACTGGCTGCTTCTGTTGGGGACAATCACCTCAATGGGGATTTCTGCCACCTGGTCTCTTCCCTCTCCTCCCACACCCCTAACTGCTGATTTATAGTGACGACAAAATGTCCTTTCTGAGGGTATGTTCTTAACTCGGCTCAGCTAACGTGAGTTAATGTAGTAGTGAAGACCTGGCAACTGGACTATTATACAGGTGACCCGGTTGAGTTAAAGCCCCCAGGGGAGACTGGGATTGACCATGAGCTGCTAACCTGATTTAAAAGCCAAGATTCCACTTTGTCACTACTTTTTTAGCCTGGATTAGCTACCCTGAGTTAAGAACACACTTGATTTGCAGTGTAGACACACCCTAAGAGCAGCCCAGGAAGTGAAGTCAGGTCTCCCTGGCACATAGTATTGCCTCCAAGTCATTTGAGTCATCCCATATATTGGAAAGGTTGATAGATCCCTAATGAGGTTGCTGGTCACCCTTCAATCCCGTTACTATTGTGTTGCAGTATAAACCTGTGATTCTTCTGCTAAACTTTCCAATATGGGAAATAAGCTTATTTCACATACTCCCCTTTCCTAATGCTCCTCCCCCCGCCAGCTTTTGCTACTTCAAATGTAGACTTTCTTTTTTCTGACCGATCATCTCCATGGTAACTAACAGGACTGTGCTACCTACAGAAATTGTAGTAATAAAGTGGTGGGTTTTACACATGATGAAAAGATGATGAAGCAGAATGATAGGTGATAAAGACACAGGTAATTGCTCTAGAATAATATTGCTGCCAAGAAGATGACTGAACGCCCACACAGCAGGTGAACAGATGGTGTATTGAAATTCATAGGCTGTGAGAAGGATAATTTAATTGATGGCCACGCACATTTAGTTTCAATTTACTATATATTGAAATGAACATGAAGAACGTATGTGTCACTAGATGGCATAATTAACCACTGCTACTGTATTCTTCTGCTGTGGATATAGTTTTCCTATTTAGAGCAGATTTCCAATCAGAGCCATAAAGGCAATGAAACCTTTAAAATGGGTAAATATATAAAAACAATGAACTTCATAAGAGAGCTATATTTTTACTTTGGAAGGGGTAGACAACTTGTATAAAGAACAATCCTGGTGAAATATATTACATATTGAAAATGTCGAAGCTTAAAGTTGCAAGTGTAAAAGCACGTTTTTGAAACTTGTAGCTCAGTATGGGTTTTCCCAAGACTAGCTGCATGTTTGTGTTAAGAACTGGCAGAAAGGTTGCCAGGTGTTCGGTTATCGAACGGAACGTCCGGTGGAAAAGGGACCGTTGCAGCTCACTGACCGGGCTACTAAAAGTCTGGTTGGCTGCAGGGGGGCTAAGGCAGGCTCTGTTCCGGCTCCTTGCAGCTCCCAGGAAGTGGCGGTATGTCCGGCTCCTAGGTGGAGGGGTGGCCGGGGGGCTCCGCATGCTGCCCCCACCTGCAGGCGGCGAAGGCAAGAAAAAGGCTCTGCAGCTTCCACTGGCCGGGAATCCATGGTGGGCCCAAATCTGGGGCACCGCAGCCAATGGGAGCTATGGTTACAGAGCCAATGCTCAGGGCAACGTACGGAGCCCCTCTGGCAGCCCCTCTGCCTTGGAGCCAGACATGCCGCCAGTTCCCAGGAGCTACATGGACAGCTTCTGTCCCCGGACACATGCCAGGGCAGCATTGGTGCAGCTGCTATTTAAGGAGCCCTGGAGTCCCTGTGCACTGCACCAGCTAGAGCTGCCCAGAGTCTGCAACCCGAGCTTCCTCCCATCCCCTGCCCCAGCCCGGAGCCCCCTCCCGCACCCATAACCCCTCATTTCTGGCCCCACCCTGGAGGCCACGCCCCCAGCCCAGAGCCCATACCCCCTCCTGCATCCCAATCCCCTGCACCCTTGTTATAAATATAAAGGGAAGGGTAACCACCTTTCTGTATACAGTGCTATAAAATCCCTCCTGGCCAGAGGCAAAACCCTTTCACCTGTAAAGGGTTAAGAAGCTAAGATAACCTCGCTGGCACCTGACCAAAATGACTAATGAGGAGACAAGATACTTTCAAAGCAGGAGGCGGGGGAACAAAAGGTCTGTCTGTCTGTGTGATGCTTTTGCCAGGAACAGATCAGGAATGCAGCTCAGAACTCCTGTAAAAAATTAGTAAGTAATCTAGCTAGAAATGCGTTAGATTTCCTTTTGTTTAATGGCTGGTAAAATAGGCTGTGCTGAATGGAATGTATATTCCTGTTTTTGTGTCTTTTTTTTAACTTAAGGTTTTGCCTAGAGGGATTCTCTATGTTTTGAATCTGATTACCCTGTAAGGTATTTACCATCCTGATTTTACGGAGGTGATTCTTTTACCTTTTCTTTAATTAAAATTCTTCTTTTAAGAACCTGATTGTTTTTTCATTGTTCTTAAGATCCAAGGGTTTGGGTCTGTGTTCACCTGTACAAATTGGTGAGGATTTTTATCAAGCCTTTCCCAGGAAAGGGGATGTAGGGCTTGGGGGGGATATTTTGGAGGAAGACCTCTCCAAGTGGGCTCTTTACCTGTTCTTTGTTTAACACGCTTGGTGGTGGCAGCATAGGGCTCAAGGATAAGGCAAAGTTTGTACCTTGAGGAAGTTTTTAACCTAAGCTGGTAAGAATAAGCTTAGGGGGTCTTTCATACAGGTCCCCACATCTGTACCCTAGAGTTCAGAGTTGGGAAGGAACCTTGACAACCCCGCTCCCACACCTCAACCCCCTTCCATAACCCCAGCCCCAAGCACCCTCCTGTTCTTCCTAGCAGCTGCTCCAGCTAGGTGGCCGGTGGTGGCTTGGGGAAGAGGGGGGTCAGGTGGGGATGCTCTGAATTTGCGGTTCCTTTCCCCGGAAGTCCCTACCCAGGAGCCTCCACTTCAGCCCCTCTGAGTTCTCTGGGGTATGTCTACACTGCAATTAAACACGCTGCTGGCCTGGCTCAGTGGACTGGGGCTGCAACATTACTGTGTAGACATTTGGGTTGTTTGAATCCCTCCCCCCTCGGGGGTCTCAGAGCTTGGGGTTCAGCTAGCCCAAATAGCCCCACAGCGAGCCTCAGTCAGCAGCCAGAGGGCAGCCAGCTTTAATTGCTGTGTAGACACACCCACCCATACTCCCTCCCAGCAAGTAGGACACAGCAGCTGCTAGCCTAGGTGCACCCTAGGAGGTGAATGTAGGTTAGTGTGGTTTGGGGTGTGTCTCCGTCAGCGCATCCAGGGGGCACTAGGGCTGGTCCGGCATCCGCCACTGGGGTGGCCACGGCAACCCACTCAGTCAGTGGGGCACACGAGCCACGCCAGCAGCCAGACATCACTGTGTGCAAAGTCTGGTACTTCGCACTGGTGGGTGCCTGCTGGAATCTGCAAAAAGTAAGTGGTTCATATGGTCTGATAGTGCCAACATCACAAAGGGGCCTGGCAACAGTGAATGCATAGCTTTACTAGCAATGATGTTCCTGAAACAGGTGAGCTAATTCCTGGCTCTGGTAATCTCCCTCACACCCATATACAGATCCTTCATGTTTCAAATAAAGGACAATTTAGAAATTATAGGAGATAGTTTATTTTTAAGGGCATCTCCCCAATGTTTTGTGACACACACTCATAACACATTGTATTACAGTGTACAATCCTTTGCATGATTGTTGGTGTGTACAAGGCAATATTGATTGATTTGATGCATAATGTGGAACACTGGGCACCAAACGAAGGACAGGTGGTCACGCTGTGCGTGACATTCTAACATATTTACCCCCAACCTGCTTTGGGGCAAATCTGAGACACAGGACAAGTGAAAAAACTTGAAATGAAGAACACTAGAAAATCTGCTGGGTAACAGGATGCATAGGCGCCGATGCCGTGGGTGCTCTGGGGCTGGAGCACCCATGGGGAAAAATTAGTGGGTGCTCTGCACCCACTGGCAGCCAAACTCCCTGCCCTGCCTCACCGTCTCCTCTCCTGAGTGCGCCGCGTCTCTGATCCTCTGCCTACCTCCCAGCGCTTGCTACCGCCAAACAGCTGAAGCAAGCACTGGGAGGGAGGGGGAGGAGCGGGAACGTGGCGTGCTTAGGGGAGGAGGCGGGGCCAGGGCGGGAATTTGGGGAAGGAGTTGAACAGGGGAAGGGAGGGGGCGGAGTTGGGGCGGGGACTTTGGGGAAGGAGTTGGAATGGGGTCGGGGCCGGGGGCAGAGAGGGGTCAAGCACCCACCGGCGCCAGGAGAAGTCGGCGCCTATGGCAGGATGGCAAGATAGGGAACGGTCAGTTTCTGAGGCATGGATTACATTTTATGCAACCTCACCTTAACAATAAAGAGCTATAATGAATTTATACAGTAACATCAATTCAGTATTACGGTTATATATTTAAATATAAGTGTCAGGAAATGTTAACATTAAGACTCCCATAACATTAATTTGTCCACATTGCATATATGGTCTATTAAAGCATACATTTAAACAATTTAACTAGTCATTACACATAGAACAGCATCACTTTCCCCCCCTTCTATCTAGTTCATTGCCAGGTAGGGAAGGAGTCAGTTAGTGGCTGCAACACTACTGGATCCCCAACCTGGACAGTTGGGTGAAGGCAAGAAAAATCAAGCTCCTGCAATAGTCTTTTTAGTTTCACTCATTGCGAGTGAGTGGGACTCTTTTGGGGGGCAGTTAATTTTACAATAGTGTTTAAAAATCTCTCCCTGATGAGGTGAAGAGTATTTGAATCACACATACTTAGGCCCGCCATGAGTGCAGGGCACTGGACTAGATGACCTCTTGAGGTCCCTTCCTGTCCCATAATTCTATCTCCCACATTCAAACTGTTGCAGCTCCCAGCCTTCTCCTGGTGCCTTCTTGGGCCTTGCAATGAAAGTGAGTGAGTGAGGGCGGGAGAGAGTGAGCGACAGAGGGAGGGGGGGATGAAGTGAGTGGGGGGAAGGGGTGGGGTCTCAGGGTAGGGGCAGGAGATGGGGTAAGGGTGTTTGGTTTTCTGCCATTAGAAAGTTGGCAACCCTAATTGCCAATTATCGATTCATTGTTAACTTTGTTACTGAAGAGTGTAGCAGGCTGTTTTTCAGGATTCACAGGAATGGATAACTGGGATTTTCTTGCGATTGTTTTATCTTTCCATTCTCAAATGTAAGATAAAACCAGCTCATTTAATTTTGAGGCACTAGTCAAAATATTGGCTAGAAATGTTTAAATCTTCACTTGCACCTCTGGGAATTTGTTTTGGCTGGAGAAAGATCCTACTCTGTCTCTTTACTTTGCTTTATAATGCGAAGGGCACGAGCATAGGGCTCCCTTGTACTCCGTGATACTAGGACATTTGCTGTGAAATCCACCCTTTGCTGCAGAATTGTGCTCCAGAATCTTAAAAAAATAAAAAAAAATCCTAGCTCTTACAGTTGCAAAGAACTCTTAAAAGTGTGAACCAAATATTAACAATGCAGCAATGTTTTCCAGGGTCTGAACACAGCCTGCAACTATATCTCCTAAAAGAGGTGTGAACTGTCCTATTCATAGCACTGAGTGTTCGTTTTGGAGCCTAAAGTTGTTTGTTTGTCAACATTGTTACTTGTTTCACTAGCTGATCATTTTAGATTAGTTTGATGTTCCTTCTGTTTGTCAGACTGCAGCTCACCATCCCAAGGTGCCAAAGTCTTCCAACTGTGTTCTTCTCAGTAGTCAAACTTCCAGCTTTACCTCTGCTAACTTCTAAAACACAGTCATATTTTGCTAGTACAAAAATGAGGGTCACTGAAAATGTCTGGATGCTATATAACAAATCTATCTAGGTACTTATGGGCCTCACCCCCTGGGATCTGGTTCTCATTTACTGTTTGTTATTCATTTTCATATTGAATTCAATAAAATCGACTGTTTTAGAATTTAAACGAAGTTGCCCCGGAAATCAGGGGACCTGGCATAGGATTTAGGTACAGCTGACTGCAGAGCACATATGGGACCTTGCAGAAGGGAACCAGGATAAAAGAGGAAGTAGGATGGTCTTTACATTGGTCACCAAAGTGTTAAAAAGAATGAAAATCATTTTGGTACCTACTGCAGAGGAGACTCTCTTCGGGTCCGATTTGCTCCAGGGAAAAAATTACAAGGTGTGTGTTCATCAATTGACATGTAGCGTTTGTGCCAATTTCACCCCCTTTCCCTTTGTTGTTTCCCTGCTGCTTGTGCACAACACCTGCATAATCTGATTTGCATGCTAATGACATTTCTGTTTTGGCTTTTTTAAATCTTATTGTTTGGGAGTGATGGTGGAGAGAGACTTTTTTCTACAAATGCTATTCATAGAATCATAGAATATCAGGGTTGGAAGGGACCCCAGAAGGTCATCTAGACCCCAGAAGGTCATCTATTTTTTATTTAATCTCAAATAGATTATATGTTTTTAAGTATGTCCTTTTGCAAGTCCTGTCATTGGCCAACAAATTGAATTTTAAATTAAAAAGATACCAAAGAGATGCTAAATATCAATGAGACCGTGAAATGGACAGAAAAAAACACAATTCTAAGAACTTAAAGGTGAGCTGCACTCATAACTTTTCCATGTGGGTCTGTAGGCATGTAAAGAGCAAATCAGTTGGTTGTTTAGTTTAGTATTTGCTAAAACTGGTTTATTTTGAATTTATTAGCGCCAGCTGCAATCCACACAAATCAGCTTTGGTCTCTGTCTCCCTCTAGTGGCTGGACCACAAAAAGATGTTTGAGCCGCATTATTTACCTTAAACATACAGCTTATGTTTATAGATAGAAAGGTCATGGGTTCAATCGCTGTAGGTACCCCATCCTGAGGCCTCATTACAATGGCAACCTGCCTGGAGCATTGAACTGTCATTGATCTCCGAACCTCAGGGTGAGCTTCGCTAGCCATGTGAGACTAGTTGGGTTATTTGGAGAGACTGAACTCAGGACTTCTGGATCTAAAGGCACGAGCCTCACCTGCTTGAGATAAAGGATGAGATCCACTAGCATGAAAGTACTAGTAGACTCGTACATTTCTTTGTAACATTAGACGGGGACAGAGAGCCACACAGGATTAATGTGGCAGTTTTACAGGCCCTGCATCTCTCAAGCCTTCCCAGCCAATCCCTTCAATCAGGATTTTGAGGGTTGAGAATAGCAAACAGAAGCAGAGCCTCTCTCTGGCGGTGCTGTCCCTCCCCCTCCCCCGGTGCATCCCCAGATTGTCTCCTTTGGCCCCCATCTTCCCGTCTACTCAGGTGATTCACCCCCTAATGTGTCTCTGCTTTATCTTGGGTTTTTCCTTTCTCCACCCTCTCATCATTTTCTGTCTCTCTCTCTTTTGCTCACACCGCTTGCAGCTGCTCTTGTTCCCCCTCGCTTATCAGGTCTTTCAAGTAGAGCTGGTCAAAATTTGTTCAAAACTTTTTTGCCAAAAAATTGGGGAAGGGGGAGCCAATATTTCTGAAATGGAAAAGCAAATTCCTGTTTTCAGCACTGAAAGCTGAACTTTTTTGTTTTGTGAGGTTTTTCTCAATAGACTCCCCCCCTCCTTTTTTTGTGCCTTTCCTTTTTGCCATGGAGAAAGGGACAGAAAAGAACCCACCCCTCAATTTGTTTTTCTATTAATTTTTGTTTAAAAAAAATTCACAAAATGTGTACTTATTTTTCAACCAGCTGTAGTCTCCAGCTGGGTGAGGCTCCTCAGATTTCCCTTGGGGTTGCCTCACTTGTGTTCTGGTGGAGCCTTCTCTGCCTTAGTGGTATGCGCCTCCTGTTGGCTGTACTCAGCATCTGCAGTGCAAGCGAAGGAACAGAGAGACCATCAGTTGTTGTTTGTATTGCGGTCATATTTAGAGGTTATCTGAGGATACATGGCAGAAAATAGAAGAAAGACACTGAATTAAAATGAAACTAAATCAAGGAAAAATATGTAGCAGACACAACAATGCCAGGAGGAATATGCCGTAAAGAACAGAGGCCAAAAAGAAGTTCTAGGAAAGAAAAACAAGACTCTCTAGATGCACAGAATGCTGCAGCACAACATGATATGAAGACACTGTACAACATTATTAAACAGTTGTCAGGAAGAAAAACAAAGGCGTTCAGGACAACAAGAGCAACTTAACAAAGATTAAATCTGAACAATTAACTATGTGAATGAAGGCAGTACTTTTTGTCAAGAAGAATGGCAAGCCCGTGGCTAATCCCTCAGAGACAGAGGATGGAGAAGAGATGGACGTTGAACTAGGGCCTACCATGAGAGTAGAAGGGCAGAGCACAGACAATTGATTTTAAAAAGTAGAAAGGCGTCAGGTCTGGATAACGTTCCAGTGGAGGTTCTTATTTGGGTAGGCCTCTTACAAAGGATATGGGAAGAACTAAAAATACCAAACAAGTGGAAAAAAGGATCATATGGTGAGGCTGCTACATAAAGAAAGGAGACCTAAGTCACTGTAAAAACTGGAGGGGCATTCAATTTCTCTATCCCAGTGGTTTTCAACCTGTGGTCCATGGACCCCCAACGGGTCCGCAAACATTGTCTAAGATTTCCAAAGGGGTCTATGCTTTCATTTGAAATTTTCAAGGGGTCCACAAATGAAAAAAGGTTGCAAACCACTCCTCTGTCCCAAGTAAGATATTTACACATATTATTCTAGGCGGAATAAAACGGTACATTCAAGGTTACAACAAGAACAGGCAGGGTTCATACAGAAGTATGTATAGATCAAATAGTAACCCTTCGTATTATCGTAGATCTTGCCATTGAATGGCATTCATCATTTTATATGAATTTTATAGATTTCCAAAGCCTTTGATACAGTGGATAAAACAGTATTCTGGAAGTTGCTATGTCACTATGGAATACTTCAGAAATTTATGATGATTATCAGAGTGGCTGTGAAAATGACATGCCAAAGACATATGCAATAGCAAACTGACTAATCATTTGAAGTTACTAGGGGATGTCAGAGAAGAATGTCTTATGTCACTCGTGATCTTTTTACTGGTAGTGGATTGGGTAATGAGAGAGACCACAGAACAAACAAGGGACATACAATGTACTTTCACATAGAAGTTAGAGGACCTTGACTTTGCAGATCATATAAACTTGCTCTCCCATATCCATAGAGACATGCAAGCCAAAACAAATAATTTCCAGGCTTATGCACTATTTGTAGGTGTCATAAATATAAAGGGAAGGGTAAACCCCTTTAAAATCCCTCCTGGCCAGAGGAAAAATCCTCTCACCTGTAAAGGGTTAAGAAGCTAGGATAATCTTGCTGGCACCTGACCAAAATGACCAATGAGGAGATGTCAAGGTTCCTCCCCCACTCTGAACTCTAGGGTACAGATGTGGGGACCTGCATGAAAAACCTCCTAAGCTTATCTTTACCAGCTTAGGTCAAAACTTCCCCAAGGTACAAAATATTCCACCCGTTGTCCTTGGACTGGCCGCTACCACCACCAAACTAATACTGGTTACTGGGGAAGAGCTGTTTGGACGCGTCCTTCCCCCCAAAATACTTCCCAAAACCTTGCATCCCACTTCCTGGACAAGGTTTGGTAAAAAGCCTCACCAATTTGCCTAGGTGACTACAGACCCAGACCCTTGGATCTTAAGAACAATGAACAATCCTCCCAACACTTGCACCCCCCCTTTCCTGGGAAATGTTGGATAAAAAGCCTCACCAATTTGCATAGGTGACCACAGACCCAAACCCTTGGATCTGAGAACAATGAAAAAGCATTCAGTTTTTTACAAGAAGACTTTTAATAAAAAAATAGAATTAAATAGAAATAAAGAAATCCCCCCTGTAAAATCAGGATGGTAGATATCTTACAGGGTAATTAGATTCAAAAACATAGAGAACCCCTCTAGGCAAAACCTTAAGTTACAAAAAAGATACATAGACAGAAATAGTTATTCTATTCAGCACAATTCTTTTCTCAGCCATTTAAAGAAATCATAATCTAACACATACCTAGCTAGATTACTTACTAAAAGTTCTAAGACTCCATTCCTGGTCTATCCCCGGTAAAGACCAGCATATAGACAGACACAGACCCTTTGTTTCTCTCCCTCCTCCCAGCTTTTGAAAGTATCTTGTCTCCTCATTGGTCATTTTGGTCAGGTGCCAGCGAGGTTACCTTTAGCTTCTTAACCCTTTACAGGTGAGAGGAGCTTTCCCCTGGCCAGGAGGGATTTCAAAGGGGTTTACCCTTCCCTTTATATTTATGACAGGAGACAAGATACTTTCAAAAGCTGGGAGGAGGGAGAGAAACAAAGGGTCTGTGTGTCTGTCTATAGTCTGTCTTTGTCGGGGATAGACCAGGAATGGAGTCTTAGAACTTTTAGTAAGTAATCTAGCTAGGTTACCTTTAGCTTCTTAACCCCTTACAGGTGAGAGGAGTTTTCCTCTGGCCAGGAGGGATTTTAAAGGGGTTTACCCTTCCCTTTATATTTATGACAGTAGGGTTGAAAATCAACACCGAGAAGTAAAACCCATGAGACTCAACAACCAACAAGAAACACCAGTAACACTTTCTGACATAGAAGGGGTCTGATATTTCACATGTCTTTGCAGCACTGTAAGTACAACAGGTGGAACAGACAAAGACATTAAAGCTAGAATAGTAAAAGCCAGATATGCCTTTGTAATGCTACAGTCGATCTGGAGAAACCGAAATCTTGCTCTCCAAATGAAATGTTGAGTATTTAACATCATTGTAAATCAGTCTTGCTGTATGGCGCTGAAACTTGGACACTTATAAGATCTTGCTATCTAAAACCCAAGAATTCATAAACAGCTGCCTTAGGCAAATCCTCAATAGCAGATGGCCAGAAAAAAATCACAAAGAACTCTGGAAGAGGATAAAACAGAAACTAAAAAATGAAAATGGAGATAACTAGGATAACTAGTGTGAAAAATATAAGGTTTCAGATTAATGTCTTGCCCTAGTTAGAATCATAGAATATCAGGGTTGGAAGGGACCTCAGGAGGTCATCTAGTCTAACCCCCTGCTGAAAGCAGGGACCGACCGATCCCCGACTAAATCATCCCAGCCAGGGCTTTGTCAAGCCTGACCTGAAAAACTTCTAGGGAAGGAGATTCCACCACCTCCCTAGGTGTAGTAAAGGCTGTAGTAAAGAACACACAATGCACCCTGATGGATTTATAAAATCGGGTTTCAGGGGGCTGACGAATTGGCACAGCACGCTTATAGTTGCCAGGAGCTTAGTGGCATGCACTAGCTTTTAGATATCACTCTCTGCTGGGACGGCTGTCCCTCAGCTTAAAGCAAAGGTTCATTTGGCAGATAAAGCTCCTGAAGCAGGATATTTGTTTGATCTGCTGAATGAGTTAGAGCTGCAAGTCATGGGGGTATTTTTGCTCCTTTTGTTACAGCTCTTTATTGTTGGGGACCAGGTGTCTATTTTTAAAATATTTTAAAAATGCATTAAAAAAAGAAGAAGAAGAAAAATAAAAAGCAACCCATGACACCAGAGCACTATGAGGAAACAAAAGATAATGGAGAATTCAACGGTAGGCAGCCTACCCACCTTCACTAAATGCACTGAACAGGGCAGCTCCAACCTTATCGGAGTGGGTGAAGCCCACCCTAGGGTTCTCATGTCTTCCTGCATGACCCACGCTTAGGGTTGGACAGACCAGCAACCCCCCACCCGAGCCCAATTGCTATGAAAACCACAAATGTGTGTCTTTGGATAGTGTGCACAGACACTTCTCCCTCACAGGCATTCTAAGGCGTCGGACTTGCCTCGGGACAGAACGTCATGGAGGTGCCTCATGCATTTGGTGGCTTCTACACTCTCCAGGTGACAGCATGAGAATTAACTCCCCTGAATGCAATTGGCTCGTGTGTCACAGTGATGGAAGGACAAATCATGCAGGCCTGAGTGAGACAAAACCACCATTGACAGCAGCGGTGGTTTTACCTGATGAAGAACTAAGTTTGGACTTTGGGATTTGGCCTCTGGGCCTTGTTTGGGCTCCAGTGCTTTGTCTCTCTGTTCCTGTACTTAGGATAGAGGCAGGAAGAAGGACAGTTGGCTTTAAGCCACTTTTGTACTCTCTGAATTCTCAGGACAGTCATTTGGTCCTTGGTATAAGTTACAGCAGCCAACGATCTGGGGTCCATGGGCAGCCAGGAATTACAGTCTCAAGAGCATGCCAGCCGGTCTCCTTGCACTCTTTGTACTCCCTTGTGCCTAGGATCAGGAAGGGAGATGTCTCAGAGCCCCATCTTTGCAGTGGCTGAGCAGAGCCCTCTATGCTGGGGCAAGTGATGCCACTGGAGAAGCATAAAGGATGCAGGTTGCAGTAAAGAGTCGAGCCCTTTACCTTCAGGGATTCCCCGCAACATCCAGTGAAAACAGTAGGATTGATACATTATGGATCCGATTCAAAGCCCATTGAAGACAGTGTGAGGCTTTCCACTGATTTCACTGAGCACTGGATTAGGCCCTTGGGTGAGAGCAAAATTGAATCTTAAGTCTTGGGCAAAGCATGCAAAAGTACAGAGGGAAAGAACCCGGTGCCCCCACAAGTTCAGCCATGCCTTAGAGCATGTTCGTAGCAGAATAAGCTAGGCTGGCTGTTAAATACCTGGAAGAACATGCTGGAACCGATGAGCCGTTAAACACATGGTTACAGTTTGGTTGAAATGCAACAGCATGAATAATCTCACCAGGCGCAAGTGTTGATACCAAGTGTTCTCACTATGGGTATATCTGCACACTGGATTTGCAAAGGGCTTTCCCCAGTGTGGGCCTACCCTGTGCATGGTTTTGGTGAACACTTCTGAGTATGGGTAGGACTATTAATCTCTGCCCATGTTAGGGCTTGTACTGTGTTTGAACAGTTTTCGAGCACAGTAATAGCTACATGACAGCCATGTTACTCTCTGTGTTTAAAGCTTTGTAAGAAATACACTAGAACTGCAATATAGTATTAGTTTATACGTGGCTTCTGCTGGTTCAGTTTTAACAAAGCCCTTCTCCCCTAGGCTCTGAAACTTTGTCACTTACTCCTGTGCTGGCACATGGCTGTTGAGCATGGCTAATGGTGTTGAACATGTTCCTCTCCCAGTTTCTTCTCCATTGGGACACATCACCCCAGATGAATGAAATAGTGGGCAAGTTCAGCAAATCATGAATGAAATCTCAAGTTGTACCCATCACCTGATAAGGAGCCTTGAAGCATATTTAATTGATGTCCATATGATTGGGGCCTCCAGTTCATTTGTGGACTGGGCCTTCCTGTAAACCCGCATTCTCACCCAGTTCACAGTGTCCTGAGTGCATTTTAGATGTTGCTCCCTTTACTGTCTTTTATTGCTTCTTACTAGAAGGGTCCATTTTTCAATGAGTTCACAGCACTAGGGGGCGCTCTCCTCTCTGAGGAGTCTAAGGAGCTGTGTTCTGTGCTCATTGCTAACCCTTTATGAACTCGAGACACGGTGACTGTGTTGTGTGCATGCCCGCGCATACGTTTTTTGAAACCTTGCTTCACCGTTGTTAATGGCTGCCTACCGATGCATTTGTACAGGCTGTGTGCTCCGTGATGGTCAATTTACAGTGAAACTAAAATGACAATGGCACATGTCACCGCTGTGTTAGATACTGGCAAAGATATGGAGTTCTTTTAAAATGGTGTTGGCACTTTAAAAAATAAGTTGAAAAGGAAACACGCCAATCATTAGTACAGCTGCCATCACACCAGGTGCACAGTGGATCTGTTTCAGATTTGAACAATAGGCATTAATGATGATAGGTATTTAAATGCTAATGGTAACATCAAAACGTATTGGGAGGTGAATATCAACAAATTCCGAAACGAAGTCTGATGAAATTTAGTCTAGTGAGATTTAGAAAGACTCGTCCTCTCTCTGACTACCCAAAGGCATTAACTAAGGAGATTTGAAATTTGTTTTGGCATAATGCTGTCAAGTTATGCATACAAATTTTGGGCCAGATCCTGCAATGCAAAGGGTTTGGCTACGCTGGCAAGTGCTAATATAGGTAAGGTGGTACAACCGGTGTATTGCAGACACAGATATAGTGGTGTAGGAAGGGGAATAAGCTATATGGGCATACTTTTATACCAATATAACCACACCTGCAGTAGGTGTTTTACTGGCATAACTATTTATTTCTGTAAAATTTCGTACCCGCGTACAACTGTCAAGTGCACACCCAGGCTTTAGTCAGTGAGTAGTTCTTATTCTCACAAGTAGTCACTCTGTCAGCTACACAATGGGACTATGAGCAAGGATTCTGCTGAGCAAGGAATTTTTCTTAGCTACTTCCATACAAAATGTGAGTGGTGGCTAGAGTGCATTTTCCATCTGTGCGGCATATTGTGGCCCCTGCTGCAAGGTGCAGTGGGGTTGAAAGGAGTGGGATTGTTCCTTCCTGGTGTAATAAGAGAGAAAGGGAACTACCACAGTATCCCTTCGCACCTTTGTGCAAAGCTCTCTTGCTTTATGGGGTATAGCCAATGAGACGGACTCAGCTGCTATGTGTGACATCATCTCCCAGGAGAGAATTTCTCTATGAATTCATGTTGGCCTGTCAGCATTAACTCCATCCCCTGGTTCTGTCTCATACTGTCTAGCTTTCTCAGTGAGGTGTGTGTGGCGGGGGAGGGAATGAGGGGAAGGGTCCAGGTGTGGATGGGGAGTCAGTGGTATCACAGGGAGAGCTGTGGTATTCAGGCCTGGGAAGTTGGGGCATGGGTGTGATCTCCTGAGATCTGTGACGTTTTCCTAGGTATCGTGAAGCATCCATTTGGCTAGAGGGCCTCTCCCTCTCCCCTATTCACAAGTCCTCCTCTTCGCCCCCATCCTCTGCCTTACTCTTCAGTGAGCCTTGGGTTCTGCACTGTTAGGTTTATAGAGTGACTTTGCCCCTTTTCTGGGGTGTTTTTTTTTTTTTTAAGAGGGAAAGGATGATCTAGCCCTTTCTGTGAAATGATTATAAGGCCTTCGGATGCCAATCTTTACATCAAGTTCTTTACGCTATGATGTGTCTTTGTACCAGTGTCAGGGCAAGCGGGGTTCTAAATTATATTCCTTTGAACTCCTATTCAATTAGCTAATTGCCGTTTGAGGGGGAAAATATGGTATGAGAATATGCCAAGAAGCTTGCCTAGTTTTAAAATAAAAAAAGCAAGTGCAGATAAATGAAAAGGCTTTTACGGCTTGTGGCTTTTGGGGAGATCTGTGCTTTAGTGTAGCTTTAAACAGAAGAATTAAAACCAGTCCATAAGAGGTTCATTTAAACATTACAAAGACACCTTGGCAACAGACTTTTTATAGAGCTTTGAAAGAGAACCTGACTTCCTAAGCACTGATTGGCTGCTGTGTTCACTGAACCCATGAAAAGGATCACACTGTTCCATTGAACTGGAAGCAAATTATGTTACCAGGGAAACTAGTCTCTCTGTGATTCTCAGGTGAAAGGATGTTTGATCTTTAAAACAGTGCAAAGGTTTATGTGAAGACTATTGTCCAGATTTTAAAAATAACAGCTTGACATTTAACGGGGCATAAAAGGAGTATTTCTACAGTTTAGCTGATGGTTGACAAATAAAAAAATAAGTTATTTGAAAAGGATATTGAATTTCTGAAACTTCTGCTCCAGGTTTGTTAGTACAACTGTGTAAAAGCCAAAAAGTAGGATGAAAAAGAGAAGTGCGAAGCAGGCAAGGATGGGAGTTTTATTCTCCCTACATTATATATAGCAAGGTTTCTGTGCTGGTGTTTTCATTGGCTTATTATAGCTCACTGCACAAATTCAAGAACAAGATAGGCCAAGATTGATGGGAAGGATGGTAGTGAGTAAATCTGCAAAATGCAGGAGGGTTGGGTTTGATGACTTAAATCTTTCTCCATGGCTCTGCTGGTTGTGACAGCCCTGGTGAATTATGGAGATGAATGTTCTGTAATATATATACTATTACACAAAACTTAGGTTAAAAGAGCATTATCAAGGACCCAAAGTTTAGCACCCAGAAGTTAGGAAATGCCAGAATTAAGGTTGCATGTGCACTTTATATGTTCACAGCTCTAATTGAGTTCATTTGCGACTGAGAGTGCTCAAAATTTCTGCAGGTTGGACCCCAAGGTCTCAAGTCAGGCATCCAGAAAATGGGGAATACACAATTAGTGACCACTTGTGATAAGTCTGGATTTGAGGAACTTGCTTAGCATCCCATAGGAACTCTGTGGCAGCAGCAAGGATAGATTCCAATTCCCTAAGGCAGCATTTAGCTGCCTTGACTGTGAGACAGTCCTTTCTTTTCCTGCAATCTCCTGCCCCTTTCATATCACACCTTGCAACTTTTGCAACAAATAAAGCAATGGTCCTACAGACTACAGCCCCCTTTGCGACACAGGCCTTGATTCATCCCCTGAGCAGGTCCATCTTGTGCAATGAATGCATCTAGCCTTTATATTTTTAACACAGTTTGTGTGTGTAGTTTCCTATGTTTTTAAAAAGACAAATTGGAAAAAAAACCCCAGAAATTCCATCATGTGGCATATTAATACTCACGTACATCATCAGCAAGGTTGGAACATTTCGATCCGTTTCACAGGACTCTGCCACTTTAGCTGGTGGAGTAACTGATAGCATAGTAGGTTGTCATTCTCTGTGTACCAACCTACAGCGGGATGAGACACTTCGCCAGTGGGTTCACAGCTATTTTCTGAAAGCAGAGGAAGGGTGAGGCTCAGAAATCTTGGATTCCATTCTGGGCTCTGACGGGGAGTGTGTTAAAATGGGCACAGACACTTCTGACCCTTCCCCTCTAACCAATCCCTGGCCCAGTCCTGTCTCTTCCATACCTCTGGATCTGTGTCCCAATCTGACTCTCCTCATGAAACCCATCTCAGTCCTCACCCATTGGGTGTCTCATCCTAGATCCAGTCTCCTCGCCCAGCCATTCCCAGTTCTCCTCTCCTGGCTCCTTGTCTGATCTCTCTCTCTCCCTCCTCCCCATGTTTGTCATACCCACTTGCTCTCGGTACTAGTCTCCTCATCCAAACTGTGTGTCCCCGTGACCACATGGGTCCTTATTCCACTTTCTTTGCCCACCTGTTTCTAGTTCTGTCCCTGCATCCCAGCTTCAATCTTCTTGCCCAGCAAGTCAGTCTTTTCCCATCTGGCTGCTTGTCCTAGTCTCCTTGTCCAACCTGTCCTAGTCTCCTTTGTCCCCCACTGGCTCCAAGTCTTCTTTCCCAGCTAGCTCTTGTCCCCTTCCCACGCTCCTAGTCCCAGTCTCCTTGCCCAGCCAACCCCAGGCTTCCTTCTGCCCCAATTTAAAAAAAAAGTTAAGTTCTAATCTCCCTCTCCGTCTGACCTGCCATTCCCAGTCTCTCCTTCAAGGCTTCTTGTCCCAATCTGTTTCCTCCTATACCCTACCTCTCCTCCTCCCCTCCCCCACAAGATCTGGCTCTTGTCTCCTCTGTGCTTCCTGGCTCCAGCAGGGGGTGGTCATTGAAAGGTCCCTGCTCTCAATTCATGTGCTCTGACCCATCATGGCCTGCAGCAATTTCATGGGAAGCCCTGATCAGCCCTGGGCTGGAGCATGCCCATTGTGGACAAGTCTCTACTGAGCTTGCATGAATTGTGTTTTTTTTTCAAATCTTATAACTTGGCCAAATTTGAGCGGATTGAGGCCTGACAAAAAGGCCACTCTTTTGCCTCATTTCAAGTCTCTGCTCCAAAGCACAGAGGGTGGGGGTAGCATTACAGGGACAGGAGAATGGGACTCCTAGAGCTTTTCAAAGAAAAGGTCACCCGAATTTTTTAACAGGGGCAAAAAAAAATATTTTTCACTAGCGATCTTCTCAGAAACAGCTGGGTGATTTTGGCTGCAAATAAAAAAAAAGAAAAGAGAAGAAAAACTCAGCCTGAGGCAGACACCCATCATGCAAAATTCCAGGTCAGTGGTTACAGTTTGACAAAGTTATAAACAACTTAAAACAGGGTTTTATAAAGGGAAGTGCTTGGTAACTTTAATCACAGATAGGACAAGTAACCCCACCTATAACAATATTCCATTTTTAGTGGCTCATCACGGTCAGATGGGGTCATAAAGCACTCTACAGACTGGGTATATCCCTACACAAGGATGATGTCAGCCATCACTAAAATGCAGTTTTTCCGGGGTCCTATGTTGCAAATAATTTGAATGTTTTACAGCAGGCCCAGGACTAAAGCAAAATAATCCAACAAGCCCTGCACCCTTTCTTCTGCTGGTACCCGGAGGGCCAGTCATATGTTTAGATGCTGTACATTAGCAGCCTGAAAATCCATCTGGCTGGCTGGCCGGCCAAGAAGGTGGCAACTCTGTCTCGGCAGCAGCCCAAGGGCTGACAAAGGGATTAAAGAACAGTATTTATACAATATTTTTTTTAAAAAATCAGGTCCTGAAAAGCCCCTTTAAGTCCCTGATGCCCAGTGGGAGGAGTGGAGGTGTCAGAATGCTAACCAGGAGAGGTGCAGCACCTGGATGTGCAATATGTAGCTTTTCAGCCAGACAGACATTCGGGGTCTTTTTACTTTCACGTCGCATGCATGAATCCAGCCAAATGCAAATAGACCCCCGTATGGGTTTCCACAGGTATGTTGGGCCCTGCTGCCATGAGTAGTGAAGTTATGAGGGTTATGGGCTTGGATGGTCTACTACAGTGACGGTCAACCTTTCCAGACTACTGTACCCCTTTCAGGAGTCTGATTTGTCTTGCATACTCCCAAGTGTCACCTCATTTAAAAACTACTTGCTTACAAAATCAGACATAAAAATATGAAAGTGTCACAGCACACTGTGACTGAAAAATGGCTGACTTTCTCATTTTTACCATTCAATTATAAAATCAATTGGAATATAAATATTGTACTTACATTTCAGTGTATAGTATATAGAGCATTATAAACACATCATTGTATGAAATTTTAATTTGTACTGACCTTGCTGGTGCTTTCTTTGAAGCCTGTTATAAAACTAGGCAAATATCTAGATGAGTTGATGTACCCACTGGAAGACCTCTGCGTACCTTCAGGGGTACACATCCCTCTGGTTGAGAACCTCTGGTCTAATAATTAGAGCGCTAGTCTAGGACTTGGGAGACTTGGGCTCAGTTCTCTGCTCAGCCAGACTTCCTGTGTGTCCTTGGGAAAGTCTCTCTGTGCTTCTATTCCCCATCTGTAAAATGGGGATAATAGCACTGCTGTATTTCACAGGAGTGTTGAGGATAAATACTGATGTTTGAGGTGCTCAGATACTATAGTGATTGGGGGCCATTTGAGTACCTAAAACTGGCAAATAGGTTGCCCCTTACAAACCTTCAGGAAATTGGAATGCTCTTCAAAGACTGAAGCAGGCCCTGGCCCTATTAAAGTCAATAGCAAAACTCCCATTGAGTTCATTGAGGCCAGGATATCCCGCTGGCTTTTTCTTTTTCAGTCTAGTCTTTGCTGCAATAACTATACCCAGTGATGTGCGGTTTTATTGAGGACCTTTCCACTGCTCTCTTTGAGATGTACCAGATACGAAAGGTTTTTTAAAAAATCGGGCTCTAACTACTACAGTGTTGCCACCACTGGGAATTGCTCTGGTTCTGATGCAAAAGGGCCCTCTGCAGGCAGTGAGGGTGAGTTTGGATTTGCCCTAGAGAATTTAGGGATGGAAGCCCTTCATTCAGTGTAAACCAGTAAACTAAGGGCCATATCATGCCTTAATGATTCCTACATACAGGTGATGTTAGTGGCAGCTGCATATGGGCACTGAACCCATGATATGGCACTAAAGTCAGTATTATAGGATCAAAAATCTCCTTTAAAAGGACACTAAGATTTAAAAAAAAAAAATAGAAGCGCATTTTGTACCTTTTGTTGTCAGCGAAGCATAGTTTTACAAGAAACACTTTCCAATGTTACTCATGCATCTGTGTGCATGCCCAGTGGGCATGTAACTGGTTAATGTATCACCCAGTATGCAGTTGTGAACAATGCTGTTCTGCCCATGTAGAGCAAGGCACAAGCTTCCACTTTTACTCATAGAACAATTTACCTCATAATGCACACAAATCCCACCTACAAAAGCATAACCATCGCAACTTGTTTGCTCTCCTACCTTTGGAATCCTAGGAGGTGAAACCAGGCTCAGCTTGAGGCTGTGTATATCTGTTCAATGAAGTCATGACTGACTGAGGCCTGGCAAATAATGTATTTCAGTTCCTTGCTACCGGTGGGATACTCCCTTGGGATGAAACATTACCAGTACCAGCTGTGATCCTTAGTTTACTTTTCATTGCGAGCCTATTGGATCCAGCAGTAGAAAAGATACATTTCATTAGCTGATCCAAAATGTTTATGGCCAGACTTTGAGTTTAGGCAGGGCAGGAAATGAGATCCTTGTACTGGAGATCTGAATTAATTTTTTTCTTGTAAATTTGTCAGCAAGATAATTGAACAAGTAAAGAAAGTGCTAATACCCATACAGGTAACTACATGTTCAGGAAATATTATCGTTGGGGTAGAAGTTTATAAGCAGCCACCGTTGGGAGTGATTCAGTCTGCTTTCTCTGCCACCTCTTTGGCTAACATTCCTTTGGTGATTGTCACATGTTTATGAACTAGCAGCCTTCCTTGTTCTCTGGACAGTAAATCATCTAGTACAGAGAGAGGGAGAGAAAGCACCACTCCCATTTGTGAAACGCAGATCTATATGGCTGGCCTTCTCCGACCAGCTAGTGTGAACTCCACAGATCCAAAAGGAAATCAGGATTTAGGAGCCTGTCCTGGACTGAAAACAGAGGAACTTCTATTGACTTCGGAGTCGTATTATTCACAACATACACTATATCAGTGAAGAAAGCACACTTGGGAAGTTTCACTTCTTGTTTGACTTGTCCTGCTACTTTAAGGGAAAATAGGTAAGTCTGGCATTTTGAATAAATACTTCCTGGAGTGAAGCAAACCTTTTCATTTTGTAACCTCATTAGTGATATAGCTTTAAAATAAACCCTGTGTTGCAAATGCCTGTGTTATTTTGTATTTAGAACCACATTTATGTATGTTTTTGAAGTACTATTAGAAGTCCCAGGTAACCAAATGTAGAGCATCAGTGCCCTTTTTCTTTGTACATATATTTTATTCTTTCATACGATCGTTACAGAAGTGCTTCCATCTTCTCTGTAGAACAATAAAGTAGAAACACTGGGTGTATGTATAGGATAACACAGGTGTTAACCATTCACCACCTGCTCAAACAGAGAGCAAACATATCCTCACAGCGTTGTACAGGGAGCAACAAAAATACATGCAGTTATTTTTGAATGACTTAGGTTAAGAACACAGCATTGCCTTTTTTATAGGGCCCAAATGTAGAATTAATGGTTGGAGGGAGCCAGAATATATGTAAAATAAAAACAACACTCCATAGCATAGCTGTCTCTGTTTCAAAACATCTCAAGAGTGTTGTCAGTTATATCTGAAAGTTTTTTACAAAAAATTTTCTGGGGATTTTCGTACACAAGGTAGAACATTCCATAGACTGGAAATACAAAAGCCTATAAAATGTGTAGTAGTTATTTTAATGTAGCTTCTCATTGAATGTAGTTCAGTTAGAAGTCCTTGATTTTTTTTTTTTTGACTTCCCCCTGTTTCTTAAGGCATGCTACACTCAAATGCTGTCCATGAGAATGGTCCCATGTAACATGCACTGCTTGAAAAACTCCTGAGTGTTGCTTTTGAAATCTCCTGACATATATGAATCTTTCTAGCCAGAATCACAATTGCTTTCATTTATAGGGGACCTTTTGTATATAGACTGTATAATATTGGAATATAATATTTTCAGAGGGAGCATAGCTGGCTCTGAAGTAACTTGCATAGTCAATTTTCCTAGCCTGTCCCTTGAACCCTGTCACCTCTCTCTTTGTATTCCTGCACTGGTTCCCCCTTCTCTATTGCATCAGACATAAACTACTGGTTTTTATTTTCAAGGCCTTTCACAGCCTATTCCCACCTGACCTTTCATCTGTCATTCAGATGTTGACTCTCTCCTCCGATCAGCCCACAATGCTAGCCTTCACTGCCCACTTGTTAAATTGTCAAACAAAGCATCTTTATGCTTTTTCCCATGCCAACTCTCACAACTGGGAGGAGGTCCCTGTAAATCTCCACAAAACCATCTCACTGTCCTTCTTTAAATTCCTCCTTAAAACTACAAAAAACTTGACAATGGTTAGGCTGCTAGTGGGCCGAGACCACAGTCTATGATGCCGACCAGCGTTGTCTCATTGGTTCCTTGTACTCCCTCATCTTTGTGTATCCATCTGTTTTCTCTTGTCTGATACTCGGATTGTCAGCTCTTTGGGGCAGGGACTGTCTTTTTTGTTCTGTGTTTTGTACAGCACCTAGCACAGTGGGGTTTTGGACCACGACTGGAGCTCCTAGGTGCTATGATAATATAAATAATAATGAATCATCAGCATTTGCGTTCTCTGAGTCCGCTCCTGCTCCCACTAAACTCAGTGGCCAAACTTCCCTTTGGCCTTCAGTGGCTTTGGGATCATCCCCTATAGTAGCAAATACGTTGGGTCAAACGCATCCATGTTGTACAGGGCTTGCTCAACCTTGCACTTCAGGGGACAAGTCAAAGGCAGCGTATGGGGATGCCAAGGGAAGGTGGGAGGAAGGCGTAGGATCGGCTGTTCTCCCAACCATCAAAGCCAGTTTCAGTTCCTAATCTGCCATGCTCCCCAAATGTCCTTTCCTTTCAGTGGTTCTGAAGCCCCCGGGTAGCTAAATGCTGATTTGGCCACCTCCTTTCCCAGGATTGCCTGTGGGGCACTTCTTTCCCACCAGGTCACCCTGTAACAAACCAGCAGGTTCATTAGGCTAATAGGTCAATAAAAGGCACATGCCACTGATAACATAGAAGGTGGTAGCATTAGCAAAATACTCCGTTGTGTTAAATAAATGGAGCCAGTAACCTCAGTCATTTTTTCGTAGTATTTGCTTTAATGGCTTTTGCATTCTCCCATGACCAGTTCCTTTTAGAACACACTCACTGGGTGCAGGGGGCCTGATTGATACCACAAGTCCAGAAATCTCCCACGGCACATTCTTTCCTGGAAACCACACCTGGTGTTACAAGCAGTCTCCTCCTTCTTGCAGGATCCCTTGAAAAACTATAAGCTTTTTGCACAATGGTTCCTTGGTTGTATTCCTCAGTGGCCAAGGCCGAAATCCAAGTAGCTGGACTGGGTTCTGGGGAGCCGGGGGTGGGGGGGTGGCATGGGAGGCAGCGTGCCAACAATCCCATGCAGTGGGGGATGCCCCACTGAGGGAAAACTGGAGAATATGCATAGGATCATCCCCCTGTCAAGTTCAAGTCCCAAACACTAGAGGCAGAGCAAGACCCAGCCTGTGGGATCACGGGCCTAAGACTTCTATTCTGTGCCCTGAAAAAGAAGGCTTTAACAAGAAAAAATGAACCAAAAGGGCAGAGCGAACTTTATACCCTCATACTAAACTGCTTCCGAGGGGTGACAGGGTTTACCGATCCCTTGCGTTCCTTCTGTAACTACATGCTAAAACGCGTGGTTGCACCCAGCCACAGTGAAAATCCATGGCCTACTACAAGTGAGTGTTTAATGGGAACCAACCAAGCGCAAGCGTGGACAGAGCTTGGCGCATCTGTGACACATCCCTCTGAACTTGTGGTAGGCGTAGAACTCCGCGAGGCATCTGAAAGGCAGACTGCAGCACAGCTCGCTCCGTGGCCCCCGGCAGTGGGGTCATTTACAGCACAAATCCTTTCATAGGTATGATGTTCAGCTCGCTCTCGCACAGCAAATGGTCTCCTCCCCTTCCCTTCCATAGCTGCCTATGCTGAAATGGCTCTTCTAGGCAATTAGAAACACCCACCAAAGCCCAGAACAGAGAGTTCTCAAGCAGGCTTAATAAGTACACCCTGGCCTCGTTTTTCTTCTCACTATGTAACCACCAGGAGAAGACTGCAGCCTAAGGAGAGAGCTAGGAAAGGGTAAAAGCCAGGTCTGTATTCAGAGTGCTCTGCTCCGTCTGGGCACACGGCCTGCCATCCAGAGATGGGAAACCCTATAACTATTGAGAGATTGAGTTGATTAGTTGCAATCTCTTATTGGCAGCACATTTTCACTCCCTGGGGAATGGAGGTCAGGCAGATTGCCAAGGCAACACACTCAGCCTTCAGCAGAAGGTTTACTGGTCATCATCCTTGGTCAATTGATGATGGAATAGGGTTTATTCAGGTCTTTGAAGGGAGCTGCTGTCCAGCCTTTGGCTGCGGGTGAGTTGTCACGTTTGGGGTCAAAGAGGTGAGACTAGGAAGATTGGCGTTTGTAGGATGAGAATAATGTGAGCAGGAGTATTCTAATTAGGGTTAGCTCATTCTTTGCCACCCACCAAATCCGAGAAAATAATAAACCTCACACGCCAAAATGTTTGTTTCCTTTTATTAATAGAAGTCCCTTGCAAAGAGTTCTGTGGGTGGCTGTACAGGTTATAAGAGACAGATGTGGGGTGCGTGGTGGTAACAAGGCCTCTCTCTCTTACAGCTTATCAAGTCCAGGTGAGACAAACGAGACCATCAGAATGACCTTTTTTCTTCTTTTGTCCTTGAGGGGAGGGTGGGTCATTCTTGGTAAGCCTCTGTTAGTGCAGGAGGAAACGAGCAGGGGATGTTTGTGGGAATTCTGGAGCAATCACCTCATGCTTTCAATGTGCAGAGCAGGCAGGCACGAATGCGAGAGTTTGGTTTCTTATGAGCTCATGTTGCTGTTAGTGTCACAAGGAAGGAAATGAGTAATGGAAGAGCAAACGGTGGGGGTGTGGGCATATTCGTTAAAGTCTGTGTTTGGGTGCTTGCTTATTTACTCTTTGAGAGGATAGCAATTGATGGATGCATCATCACAGTGATGCATGTTATCCCCTCACTGTCTCAAAATACTGCATTAGTGGTACCTTGGTAATGAGGGAGCTGTCTTTAAAAAAAAAGTGGTATGACTTTAGTGTTCAAGGAAGGTTGCAGACTGACAGGCCTGGAAACTGAAGTGTTCATACTTATTTGCAGGACAAGCAACAGTAGTGCGCGCTTCCCCATGCTGACCTGCCAATGTGCCTCAGCTCTGACCTGGAGGGACCACCTCTAAAAATGTGAATGGTTTCTGTCCTCCTTCAGTCCTTGATCTTTCTGGCTGACTGAAGCATGTGCACTTTAAGTATCTTTCTGAATTGGGGTATCTTCTGAGACCATTGATAAGGTTGACAATTCGTGTCAACTATGATGTGTGTGAGGGATATGGATACCTGTCGACTGGGAGATGGACTGAGACTGCCAAACTCCATTGATGTAGACTAGGGATGGCCAACCTGTGGCTCCGGAGCCACCTGCGGCTCTTCAGAGGTTACTATGCAGCTCCTTGTCTAGGCACCGACTCCGGGGCTGGAGCTACAGGTGCCAACTTTCCAGTGTGCCGGGGGTGCTCACGGCTCAACCCCTGGCTCTGCCACAGGCCCTGCCCCCACTCCACCCCTTCCCGCCCCCTCCCCTGAGTTTGTCGCGCCCCCCCCGGCCCCCCGAGCCTCCTGCATGCCACGAAACAGCTGATTGGGCAGTGTGGGAGGGAAAGGGAGGCGCTGATTGGCGGGGCTGCCTGTGGGTGGGAGGCACTGGGAACTTGGGGGGGGGAACTGATGTGGGCTGCTGACGTATTACTGTGGCTCTTTAGCAATGTACATTGGTAAATTCTAGCTCCTTCTCAGGCTCGGGTTGGCCATCCTGATGTAGAGCATCAGATGGTAACCTTTTTCAGGCATGCTCTCCATGCTCTGCATTTGAACGGGTGCTGGAGAGGTGAGGGGTTCAATAGCCAATTTTCGGTTACCCTGAGATGTCCTTTGCTAGTTGCCAACGTTTGCTATGGGAAAGAAAAAGAGTTCTGAGTACTGCAGTGTGAAGATGCCTTCTTGGGAAGGCACAGATCATTATTCTTGGTCCTCCTGATTGACCCAACAAAGCATACAAAGGCTTTTGGGTGCCCTCCACATGCCGGAGCATCTTCCTGTAGATGCAAGGTAAACACCGACCCAGAAATCGGCTTTAAACGTTAAATGTTGGTCTAAGCATGATGTGGCTGATGATGCAGGCAGTGTGGCCTGCTTTAGGGGGTGGAGGGAGAGACGTAGACACCTGTTCCTGACATAGTGGAGGGGGACAGTTGTTGACTTGAAAATGTTGTTCCTAACAGTCCCAAATAGGAAGCCAAATGCTGTACTGTAGCCACCTACAGGTGTATTCTTGTTTGCCTGAAAGAATGGTCCCATGGTTAGGGTGGGCTGGGACTTGGGAGATTTGGGTCTGTTTCAGACTTCCTGGGTGACTTGGTGCAAGTCACTTAGCCTCTCTGTGCCTCAGTTCCCATCTGTACAATGGGGCTAACAGCACTGTCCTACCTCACAGCAGTGTTGAGGATAAATAAAATAAAGACTGTGAGGTGCTCAGATCCTATGGTGACAAGTATTATACAAGCACCTGAGATAGATAGAAGTTACTTTATTATCCCTGTTACTCTAAAACAGGCATGTCTGCGACAAACCATAGCTCTCAAAGCAACATGATCCTTCAAAGGCGGCCTGCAAATATATTACCAAGAACAAAGCCGCTGGGATTGGCCTTACTCCCATTGATGGCAGTGGGAGTTTTGCAACTGATTTCAGTGAGAACAGAATCAGGCTCGTTGTCCCTTTATGAAGGGGCTGAGAGGCATCCTGCTATCTGGGGCGTAAGCAGTGCATAAAAATACATGGAGCCAAATTCAGCCTGAGTGAAATGCAACCTGAACTGGGAGTTGCACCCTCCCTCCCCAAGGCTGAATTTGGTCTGTTTGATTTCATTTCTGGTAATATATTTACAGAAGAGTTATGCAACCATTTCATCCTGGTGTGAGCTGTCACGAAGGGTCAGGCTCTGTCTCTGTCTTGTTTGAGCTAGATATCAGAAGAGAGCTGCAATCCTGTGAAAACACATTTTATTTCTGAAGTGTTTGTACATTGTGTATGCAACGCACATGAATAAAACTGCCACCTGCTCCATGCTGATAACCGTGGCTCAGAGCATCAGTCATGTGTGCTCCCTGGCATAGCAGTTCCCTTTGTAAGGAAGTTGCTCCTAAAACTCTGTCTTGACCTAAATTTGTGAAATTCTGCATACTTTGCTGGTTGCTATAATAGTCTCCATAGCACTTCCTGAGCTCACATAGGTATGGATTCTTCAGGATCTTGTTCAAATCGAATTAGCATTAGCACTGGCTACCGAAAACCTCTGAGACAGTTATTCTGTAAATTCACTCCAGAATGCATGCGTTGTTTTTATTTCCCTTTATGAACTTGACCCTGGCCTGCAGACAGATGGGATGAGCCCAGATTACATCCTGGGATTCGTGCGCTGCTGGCCAAGGATAAATGGAGCCCTTAAAAGGGCCCTCGCTGTGTTCATTACTCCATTGGCAGACCTATATCTCCACTGTCGTTGCAGGAGCTATTTGGCCCCACACCATCGTCCCTCGATAGCTGCTGCTAATTGTCGAGCGTAAAGCTCTGTACATATGGCCTTCTGTGCCTCGTTGCGCGGTGACATTGTTGATAGGGATGATGTGCAACAAATTATGTGGGCATACAAGTAGGTGGAAACTTTCTAATATGCCACACTAATAATAATGCTCATTTCTAATGCCACGCAGCTTTCCCTTGAACTTCTGCCCACACAACAGCCTACTTAGCTCGCATGCTAGACAATTAGCGGTTGATAATGAAGAAAGCCATGGGAACCAGCAGGAAAATAATAGCTTACTCCAAATATATAATGAAATGTAATTAGCACAGGCAGTAAAACAGACAATTTATGGGGGGGGGGGGTTGTAATTAAAAAGTACCAGTAAATACTCCTATTGCAGAAAGCTTGGAATCAATTGGAATGAAAGAACCATTGTCTGGAATAAGATTTTATTCAGAATTTAATCCTTGGCAGGCCAGCTGTGATGAACTGGAATAAGATTTTTCCTTGTACACTCTCCAGCCAGTGGAAGTACTATGTATGTGTTAGGTGCACTGAGAAATTTCCAGTGTGTGTTTTCCTGTTCTAGGTGAAGGAGCTCAGTGTGTTTCTAAAATGGCTGTGAAACTCACACCAAGCCATACAGCAGGCTTGAAATCCTGACTCCCTCTCCTCCCCTCCCCCCGGCCCCAACTGAAGTTAGGGGCAACGCTCCTGTTGACTTCAGTGGGGCCATGATTTTACCCCTGGTATACTGGATAGTTCCTTCTCTGCATAGTGTAGTCACTCCCTATAATGCAAAGGTAGTTTGTTAGTGTGGGTACAATAGTGACAGGATTGTAGCACCCTATGCCTGGAACATCCGCCTTCAGATATTGCTTATAAATCTCACTTCCATCACAGACCTCCTTTTCTCCAGATTTAATCCCTTAAATGGTGTGCTCCGGTTTTCTAGACTGTTCATGAACAATTGCATGTGCAAAAACAATGTATGCAGTTGGGAGACGTAATTTGCACCCACCATCATATTAAAGCATTTAATTAAAAAAGCGGGGGTAGGGGATGACAAAATGGAAAGTGTCTATAACAAAGCACATCTCAATCTCATACTATCATCTTTCTGCTGACATAGCTCCACCACTAGAATACGTGTGCATGTCACACCTTTGTAATTAGTTTATCCTCACAGCACTGCTGGCAGGTAGCAGGGTACGATTATCTCCACTTTACAGAAAAGGAACTGAGGCATAGAGGGATGAAGTGACTTTCCCAAGGTCACACAGGAACTCAGTGCTAGAGCCAAGGACAGAACACAGATCTCCTGAGTCCCCGTGCAGTGCCTTAACTACAAGACCATGTTTCCTGTCATGGTGTTTCTTCACTTGCTCCGAGGCTCTGTCATCTCTTTCTGTCTAACTTAGGCCGTACCCACTGTGGTCAAAATCTGCTCCTTTTCACTTGTCTGTGAAGCCCCTATGATGGTATATAAACAATGGTGGCTGCAAACTTTTGTTCCTGTCGTTCATAATCTTTTGGGTGAGGTAACAGAAGTGCAAAAAAACCCCAAAACAGAAAAACCTTTTGGCGCAATTTCTCACACTTGCTTTCAGCCCCGAGGCGTGAGTGTGAAGAATAACCCGTCAGCTGAGGAATGACAGGAAAGAAGGGTTGGGAAATCTGGAAAGCAATTAGGATACGCGCACAGGTGTGTGTCTGGAACTTTATTTCTTGTGCTGATTGATGCACGTGTCATACAGCATGAGCTGGCTACCCACACAACAGGGTACATTATCCCAACTGGCCATCAGATGCATTGAGCTGAATGTCTCTTCCCAGATACAGCATTCAAATGCTATCATGTGCACCTCGCTCAGAGGCACTAAGGCACAGATGGCTGGCACTCAGCACAAGTAACGTGGTGGTTTCCACATGCAGGAGAAGAGAGGCTTTTGATGAGTTCTGGTGGCAGATGCCTCCCACCTTTTGCAGCTAACCTGTCCAGGGATAGGGGAGACCAGAGTGGCCCTGGTTTTCCCCATGACTCTTATTGCAGTTTGTTGCTGGAATAAGTTCAGCCCCTGCAGCATGGACACCCCCCACTTTCCGCACAAGTCTTGCCCCTTTTCTCCCTGGCAGCAAACAGGCAGATATGCGTATCGACTCTCTCCTTGCCAGTTTGAGAAGAAGAGCCTCTCAGACCTGTGTTTGTGGGGCATAACCTCCTCCACTATAAGAGCAGCTTCACCCCAGTTTGGGCGGATACCAAGTCATAACGTGGCCTGGAGCTCCCCACCAGTCCTTTCAGACAGCCACAGTAAGAAGCTGTTCTATCCAGGCCACAAACTGAGGCCCAGAGGTGTGGTCTTCACTGTGGTTTTTGTTTTTTTCTGGGAAGCTGACCCCTCTTGCTAGCAGCTTGGTAGCCCCACCGTAGACAAGGCAGTGTTGGTGTGTTTGTCACCATGACATTTACACCTGCTCTGAGCAGGTTTAGACTGCATATTCTTCAGAACATTGGAGGCAGATTGGGGCCCTGTCAGCGGGAGAAAATGGAAGCCAGCTATTGGAGACTCAGCCAGAGAGATCGAGTGCCTCAGCCAAGTTCAAGGTCTAGTGGCCAGAACCCGGGTGCCTGACAGATTGGAAGCGCCTTAGGCATTCATCATTTTGTGTCCTGCTCATGACAATAACATCTCCTCCTGCAGCCATTAGACATCATTCCCTCCCCCTCAGATCACTAAAAAACCCTGTGGTCAAGTCTCCAACTCGAGAGCTTACGTTAAACGTATTCCCCAGATATGCCAGCTGAGACAGTCAGAGGATGGGAGGAGAAGTGGGGCTTGCATACATGGCTACCATTCTTTTTCCTGCCAGAGCTGTATTCGGTGAAGGAAAGGGGTCAGTGGGGGCGGGAGGGAGGGCAAAGGAGGTTTTATGCCAGCCTTGCACCTCTTTCTATTCCAGAGTTGTGCCACCAAGCTGTTCTAACTTCTGCTTAGCTACCACAGCCACCTAAGGGCTGTTGCAGCAGGTGAAAAGAGCAGGGGTGCAATGGCACGGCTGCCTCACCTCCTTCCATGGCCCTGCCCCAGGATACCCCTTCCTCCAGGGAATGGAGTGGGGGTGGGGAAGGGGCAGGGGCAGAGTTGGGACACAGAAAGCCATCCCGGGAAGCCTGTACACTGAGATGGTTTCCTGGCTGAGAGATTCGCCCTCTTTACAGACCAACCCTTTTTTGCTGCTGGACTGGTCCAAAAGATCATTATTGCATGGTGGAACTGGACCAGTTACATGCCTCAGTACCTAGGGGGAAGAGGGCAAGTAAAGCATAGACTTGGAGGAGCTACGGCTTGTTCAGACTGGTGTGAGCAAGATCAGAATCAACTCACCAGTTTCTGCTTTACCTCGGCATTTCTCAGCTTTGCCGGGTTTCATTCCAAGCCGTGTTAACGTTTTTTCAGTGTGGCTTGTTTCTGAGAAGTTGTGATTTTTTGTTTCTAATTAGCCACATCAGTCTGTTGTTTATAATCTTCCCTCCCGCAGTCCCACTACCTGCTGTCAGTACAGGAACTGAAGACAATTCAGTCCTCTTCACCCCTGAATACGTGCTCAGTCAAATCTTGTAAACCTCTAGCTGAGTACACGATATGTGGTGCTGAATCTGGCTGTCTTGTTTCTTGCTGCCTGCCCCTTCAGTGAGCCATAGCGTCAAAATCAGCATATGCCACCAATGTTTCATTTTGATGGGGTCTTTGACTTGAACTGTGCAACTGAACTTCGCAGCCATCTGATGTTAATTTATTAATGACTGGAATATGTTGAATTATTTTGCAGATGGTGCTTATGCTTTTTGACATATGTGCTTTTGCCACCTGTACTAGATGATCTGTGTAATGTCTGTCCTTGCTTTTGGCATTTCAACGTGCGTGATACGAGACTGCTTTACAGATGATAGCAGAAAAGCTTTTAATTCTTTCCAGAGCCAACGGCTCAGGCAGAATGCAACAAGCAGAAATAAGAGAATGTTTCTCTACAGTTTAACATGCAAATGTTGCCTTACAGGGCCACTTTCTCAGCTGAAGTAGAGCCAGTGATGTCACTAGTTAATTGAGGTCCAGGCCCGAAGTCGGCAACAAGTTACACCTGCTGGGGATGTGGCCTTGTATTGTTCAGAGTTATAATCATGATTTTGGAGCTTGTGTCTTATTTCAACAAAGGAAAAACATTTTAACAGGATACATTGAAGAGACAGACACATTTCCCAGGTTCTTAGTAAATGGCAAAGGAATTCTCCCGTACCAGAGACATTCTCCATCTGTGATGGTCTTATGTATTTTTGGAGGAAGTGCAAAAAATGTCCAAAGGTATTTGCCTTCAGTACCTCTCTGTCTGCCAAGAGGTTCAGCCACTTATTCCTCTCACCTGCCGCAAGGAAAATGAAATCTCTCCTTCAATCTCCTTCCGACTTGAAAAGATAAATGCTGTTTTGTCACCCTTAAGACATAGCACTCCCTCTTTGCGTGTGGCTGTGTATGCATGGTTTATGCATGGTCAACTTTGCCCCACTGAGCCTGAGCCTGATTACACCCGCATGAATTGGGAGTAACCCTATTGAAGTTAATGGAATTGCACTGGTGTATGCACCTGATCGATCCAAAGCCTGTGGAAGTCAAGGGGAGTCTTTCCGTTGTCTTCAGTGGACTATGTATCAGACCCGGAGGGAGAGCAGAATCAGATTTATTGTGGAATTTATCCCGTTGTTTATGTCACCAGTAGATTTGGCCCAATATGGAGGTTGCATCCACTAACTACAGGCTGCATTCTGCTGAATTTGGCTTCTTACGCATTTGGGAGGGCATGGGCATGGGAATGGGGTGGAGGTGAGTTAACCACACTTCGCTAGGGGACAAGCATTTCCAGTTGCAATAATATTTTATTTCTTTGTTTTTGTCACTAGTTACTCCGGAGGCCATTGGGTTCTTGTCTGCAGTTGGAGTCTTTATTGTCCTCCTCACAGTCCTTTTCCTCTTAATCAACAAGAAACTGTGCTTCGAAAAGATAGGTGGACTCCCATGCTTGGAACAACCAGGGAGACGAAAACACTACAAAGAGAGGTCGGGGGTTCATGAGGGCCTGGGTAAGCATCATCATTATCTCAGTGACTTTGATGTACAGAAACTCACTGAGGCTTTGATTAAGAAGAGAGTAGAGCCATGTTGTTTGTGGGGAAAATAGCTGGGGCTTGAGGTGCGGTGGCGTAAACTCTAACAGTAGATATAATGAATAACACAGTTGCTACAAGGGGCCTGTCCTCTTTGTTGTCTTGAGCAATGTTCTCTTGAAAAATGGAAGAAAAATGTTGGAGAAAACACATTTTTCCATTGTTATCTTGTGGGAGTGCTTTGGTAGTGCAAAGAACAGAAAAATCTGGGCATTTCTGGTGTTTCCTCAGAGCAATGGGAATGTTGTTTGCTCAGTGTAGGATGCTTCCATCCTGACTTCCTGGCATTAGCTGTCATACATATCATCCTGCATTAGTCCCATTCCAGAAACGTATATTAGGCAGATCCGTGATGACACTCTGAGTTACAATAGCTTGGAAGGAAGGCTTATGGGGGAGTTTTACTTTTCTTGGTTTGGTTAAGAATGTTGGCATGTAACCTGGCATTTTCAGACGTGCTCAGTTCTTACAACAGAACCAGACTGATTTTTTCAGAAGAGCTCTTCTCCTATTTAAGCACTTGAATACATGGCTACATTGGGAGCTGTAAGCCCTTTTGAAAATCTGACCACAGGTGTCTCAGTGGGAGGTGCTGAACTGCATGCAAATCTGGCCAGTAGCTTCCTAAATGTTATGGTGGGAGGGAAAAATGCTAAGTAAATATTCTCTAGGGTAATGTTAATGCCAGTAATGGGGGGCATTTCATAGAAGTTACCTGTCATGTATCAGAAAGTTCTACAATAAATATTTAAAAATATATATGAACATGCACAAATCTATACTTAAACAGGCACTGCCAAGCTGCTAGGCTAGAATTTGACCTGTCTAATATTTTTCTCAGATTTGCTTGCAAAGTCAGTTGCATCTTAGACGTGTTTGGGTTTATCTGCCAGAATATATCCTTCAGCGTGCTTTTAATTAAATGATGGAGCAAGATGTCCAGTCTTCAAGATTAGTTACAGAAGGGCCTAACTCTGTTAGGACTTAGGTCCCAATCCTGCCATTCTCTTCATATGGATTGACCACAGACCTGTGTAAAACCTCATGGACTTCACTGTAGCTATATCCAGTTGGCCGGGATCCACCCACTTTGGGGCTTTAATAACAAGCAAACAAATGCTTAGACACAAGTTGACACAGCAGTCAATGGGACTACTTATAAATTTAGTTAGACATGCCGGTAAATCTTTTTAGTAACAAAGCCATTGGGACTCACCCAGAATGAGGGCTCAGCTTGCATGTAATTTTTTCCCTTTTCTTTTGGGGCTCTGTGTCATAAATTTAACATGACTTTAGCATAGATTTTTCTATATTAAAAGAAATTTAACTGTATTAGTTTTAAGTCTTTTTTTTTTTTCTGGCAAGTAGTACAAGAGTGTGGCTTTTTTTAAAAAATGACACATCTCTCAGCAATGTGTAGGTGTCGACATTCTTTTGAGCTGTCAAAGACTATCATGCAAACATATATTTACGATGCCTTTTAAAATGTGAATTATTAATAAACAGGGTGGATTTTTTTCCCCTCCCAAATTTTGAAGGCATAAAATTGCTGCCAAGCTGAAGCACTCGGTGGCAATTTTCATTTCAAAGTAAATCTTCTACGACTGAGTAATAAACCCTTGAAAACATGGCTTTATAATGGAAACACTAATTCAACTTTAACTACAGCTGTGCCGTACAAGCAAAATACCATACACGTTAATGAGGTGCTAAATCTGATACCGAAGAGGAGTACATTGTAATCATTAATTACAATGGGAGATTACTGTCAGAGCCTATGTTCTCCTTTACAAAGTAAAACAGTCAGGAAAAGTTGAAGTTAGAGCGATTCAAAATGTCAGCTTTTCTATGGTTGAGTTAATTTTGATGTATTATATAGGTATTTTTAAGACCATTATAAGATATGCTTGCAAAAGGACCAGGATTTCTTACAGACATAACATGAAAGAATGGACCAAAACCTAATGGTTACATATCACATCATATGGCACCTGCAGAAGCCTACCATCTGGGCTGATAGTGGGGTTGCCAGGTGGTCTGAATCTAGCAAGGCAGCTGTGGTTTATGATGAAATCATTCTATGAGATAGCTGTAGTTAGTGTAACTAAGGAAATCTCCAAATATTACTGCTAACAAGTAGAATTTTTTTTCTACCAAGGAATTTGATTTTTGCTGTGGTAAATATGTGTTTGTATATACGTATGTGTATGGGTATATATTATTACAGTATATAAATTACTTGTGATTCTGTTTTTCAGTTCTCTTCTTTATTCTTCTTGGTGGAAGGTTGCCTTTATTATTAAAGGGCCAGATTCAATAAAAACCTCTGCTTCTTATTGTTATGATGTAAATTGTTATGGTAGTAAGTAGGTGACGGGTAGATATGGTGAAATAGTGAAATCTAGCCATCCCACTTCAGGTGGGGTTTGGAATGGTTGAAACACTTCTTCTGTCCGCTACTGAAATTGGTTGTATAACTGGCCAAATTGAAGGGCAAACGTAGGGAATCAAATTTTAATCTCCACTACACTAGTGTACATCTGGAGTACCTTTATTGACTGCAGTGGAGTAACTCAGATCTTACATTAATGTGAATAAGTTCAGAATCTGTCCCAAGAAGTTTAATGGCTCTCTGAATTTGATGTACATGACAATCTTCACTTATATCCTTGCTGGATTTGCTGTTGAACGTTGACCTATCTAACAATAAAAATAAAGTTGGAAGGAAAAATAAATCTGCCTGGTTCATAGATTTTAGGTTCTCAGGTTAGCCTTATATATAAATGAATGTCTTCCAGTGCCAGGAATCTGAACGAAGATTTGACTGAAGTTGGCTGTACAGTGGCAAAAGGAGTTGAGTGAAATACGGTTTTCATCATTGTGAATCTAAGACACACATCTGGGCATTTTAGTCCTGATTTGATTGTAATAGAGGGGCCTGTGTTTTCCTGAAAGGAACAATACACTTGAAGAATCTTTATGGAAAAAGAAGTATTAATTGAAAACCCTTTAGGAAACTCCAGAACAATGACTCGTAATTACTGTTACGCAGTGAGTGTCATTTGTGGTACTTGAGGCTTTTGTGCCTAGTACTAGAATTCCTCTTTCTGACCTTAATGATGAGCTGCATTCTGGACCATGATGCTTTGCCACTGATTGTCTCTCTTCAAGTGTGTGTGCACTCCAAGCCATGGTGGAGCAGCCAAGAGCAGTTTTCAGTTAGAGTGTGTGCAGCTGAACAGAAGGAGTAGGCACTAACTGCTGGGGTGCTAAGCCTTAGCATGATTAGCTTGTGCAGTTTCCCCCCGGGAGTCGATAGCCATTGCTGGAGGAGTTGAGGGGGGAAAGAGGAAATATTTTCCCTTTGAACTATACCAGTGGTTCTCAAACTTTTTTTTTCTCGGACCACTTGAAAATTGCGGAGGGTCTCGGCGGACCACTTAATGATCTTTCCAAATGTTGTTTGCACCGTTAGCTAACTATTGTAAAGCGCTTTAGATAAAAGTGCTATATAAAAAAACCTTAATAATAAAGTTTTTTTGTTCTACAAATGAAAGCACACAACTCTTATTTTAATATCAGTAGTCTTACCTTTCTAATGCAATGGATGTGCCCTCTCCCCTGCCACAGCAGCCACAGAGCTGGGGCTGGGAAGGAGGGCTGTCTCTCCCCGGCGGCCACAGCCCTGGAGCTGGGGAAAGTCTCCTCTTTCTCTGGCGGCTGCAGCCCTGTACGTCCCAAATTCCCCCCCACCCCCTCTTCTCACCCTACTGCCTCCTCCCACCTACTTCCTGTTCCCCCCAAGGCCACCACCCTACCTTACATGTGCGTCTTCTCCAGGGTCCAGGCACCGAATAAGTGGAGCCATACCTGTGTGGCTCAACTAATTAGATGGATGGCCATTCTATCATGTGTGGCTGCCCAGGTGCGCACCTTAGATGGAACTATCTGCGGACCACCTGTATGGCGCTCGCGGACCTCTGGCGGTTCACGGACCACAGTTTGAGAACCTCTGATCTATACAATGGAAGCAGGGTGAATCTTGTTCCTGTGCAGAGGGTCAGTACAAGACCTGTGCTCCGCTTGAAACTAAAGTGAACTCAGCTGTACACCTTAGTTGGAGGGTGTACAGTGCTGCACAGGCCCTTCGCATGGGGTTACTTTTACCCTGGAAGTGGTGAAAGTTTACAATGTGCACTGCTGAGCAGTGCACTTCACTGCAAAGTTCAGGAGCGAAACCAGCTTGTTTGCAGGAATATGTAACAAGCACAGGGCAAACCCTTGTGTACATTACCATATCTAGCCACAAGCTGCAGTGCTGTGACTCATAAAAGAAGACAATCCACTTCGTGCTATATCTTGATTTAGCACTTTTTATATTGATGTGACCTATTCCAAAGTGGAGCAGAATGATCAATCTTACAGCGCAAACTGAAGGCCAGAGAAGAAAATTGTGGTCTCTTGACTCCGCTTTACACAATTTACAGAGGAAAAAAAGCACAGAATTCTGCATTTTCCTCAAATAATTACCATATTGCCAACCCACAAGCATTCAAAAATCACAAGTTTTACCCCCCCAAAAAAATCAGGAGACCACTTAAAATCATAAGTAAACAAAATGGGGGTGGGGTGGATTGGTTTTTATTTATCTTGGGGGTTTTTAACTCTTAGAGTGCCTCAGTTTGTGTTTTCAAACTTTTCTCCTAAGCCACAGGGGATAGAAACGGGTGAAATCTTTACATAGTTACTTGACTGCAGGAGCTGGGCTTTAAGGAAAACACCCAATGTCACAAGACTTGGAATAAAATAATGAGGGTTGGCAACACTGCGTTTTTGCCTTGCTTTCTGTGTCCCCTTTTGTCTGAGTCCTCCATGGAACCTGTCGTAGGAGCAGAGGCCGTGACCATCACGTACTGACACCAGGCTAACCCTTATGCCTACTCATAAATGAGGAAGAGGAAGGGGAAGCAAATGGTGGCAGTAATTTGCACACTCAGTTTACAGACTGTGTAGACTGTCTTCCTCCAACAGCACAATCAATAGTGAAAGAGATTTGTGTCTTTCCAGAGCAGTAAAGTTATGGCTGCTGTTAGCATTGCTTACATTAGCAGTAGCCCCTAGAACTGGATCCCTGCCTCAAAGAGCGTGGAATCTAACTGGAAGCACTACAGCACGAGTGAGTGACACAAGCAGCAAGTGGGAGGAAGGAGGAGGGTAACTGCAATGAGGTCACGCAGTTACCTGGAAGAGGCTTGTAGCTCTGAATTCTTTTAAAGGCAGCATACGTAATGGCTAGAGCACTGCTCTGGGATCCAGGAGACTTGGATCCTATCACTGGTGCTGCCGCTAGCCTGCTGGCTGTCTTTGGGCAAGTCATGTCACTGCTCTGTGCCTCGGTTTTTCCATGTGTAAAATAGAGATAATGATAGCTCTTTTCATCAGCAGATGTGACTATGTAAGAGCTAGGCATTATTATTACTATTTCTTAATGAAGTGTTTGAACATATAAATACCATACTGTTTCTGTCTGTCCCACAGCCTAGCCAGCATTAGGTGTCTGATTTCTGTAGGCATCATGACAGAAGTGGATCTTGAGAGGGTGGGGGGTTGGACGTATGGGTCAGTTCAGGGACTTAAAGATCCGCCCATGCCTAAGGGGCATTGTGAAAAGGAGTGGAGAGAGGGGTGTCTAAAAGTATGTAGCATGTGGAATAATGTGTGGGTGTGTTCTCACACTGTTAACTGTGCAGCATTTGCTGGTGGTCCTTGGAGAGCCGACCACTTAGAGCTCCACAGATGTAAGGGGGAGATGAAAGGAAAGCAACAACAGATACTGTGATTATAACTTTTTTTCCACAGGAATTAAAAAAAATCTTTCAGAGTAGCAGCCGTGTTAGTCTGTATTCGCAAAAAGAAAAGGAGGACTTGTGGCACCTTAGAGACTAACCAATTTATCTGAGCATAAGCTTTCGTGAGCTACAGCTCACTTCATCGGATGCATTCAGTGGAAAATACAGGGGGGAGATTTATATACACAGAGAACATGAAACAATGAGTGTTATCATACACACTGTAAGGAGAGTGATCGCTTAAGATGAGCTATTACCAGCAGGAGAGCGGCGGCAGGGGTGAGGGAAGAAGAAAACCTTTTGTAGTGGTAATCAAGGTGGGCCATTTCCAGCAGTTGACAAGAACGTCTGAGGAACGGTGGGGGGTGGGGGGAATAAACATGGGGAAATAGTTTTACTTTGTGTAATGACCCATCCACTCCCAGTCTTTATTCAAGCCTAAGTTAATTGTATCCAGTTTGCAAATTAATTCCAATTCAGCAGTCTCTCGTTGGAGTCTGTTTCTGAAGTTTTTTTTTGTTGAAGAATTGCAACTTTTAGGTCTGTAATCGAGTGACCAAAGAGATTGAAGTGTTCTCCGGCTGGTTTATGAATGTTACAATTCTTGACTTCTGATTTGTGTCCATTTATTCTTTTACGTAGAGACTGTCCAGTTTAATTTGCAAACTGGATACCATTAACTTAGGCTTGAATAGAGACTGGTAGTGGATGGGTCATTACACAACGTAAAACTATTTCCCCATGTTTATTCCACACTCTCCCCCCCCCACTGTTCCTCAGATGTTCTTGTCAACCGCTGGAAATCGCCCACCTTGATTATCACTGCAAAAGGTTTTCTTCCCCCCACCCCCTGCCCCGCTCTCCTGCTGGTATTAGCTCATCTTAGGCGATCACTCTCCTTACAGTGTGTATAATAACACCCATTGTTTCATGTTCTCTGTGTATATAAATCTCCCCCCTGTATTTTCCACTGAATGCATCCGATGAAGTGAGCTGTAGCTCACGAAAGCTTATGCTCAAATAAATTGGTTAGTTTCTAAGGTGCCACAAGTCCTCCTTTTCTTTTTGCGAATACAGCCTAACACGGCTGCTACTCTGATACTTTCCTAGTGTTACTTTTCCATGCAAGCAATTGCTGTAATTGCCACAGGCTTGTTACATGATCACAGAGCAGAGGGGAGATAGGTAGGCCATGTGCTTGCAAAGCGTGGGGACTCAGGAGTCAGTCGGTCTAATTAGGTGGGGTCTGCACTACGAAAACGGTGTGAGAGCCCTTGTGTGCGCGTGTGAGCACACATACACTCATGTAGATGCTGAAAGTTACTCGCTGTGCCACCTTCTTGTTACTATTCAGAAACGAACTATCCAGTTGTGCTCATTTGACCAGTGGTCAGAGAATTTCTAAAGACCTGATTCTGGTCCCATATTGATTTTACACTGCTGTAACTCCATTCACTTCAGTGGAGATGCTCCTGATTTACATTGACATTGGGTCAGAATCTGGCCCTCCACTATATCACAGGCAACAGAATATAGTCGAGATGTGTTTCTCCCTACTCTCCACTTACCTCAGATCCCCCCAGGAACATAAGTATTGATTGCATTAGCACCTATGAGTACCAATCGTGGACCAGGGTGTACACCATTATGCTAGGTGTACTTGTCATGGATCTTGTTTATGCCCTGTTAACGCATCTCCTGCGAGTAACACTTTTGTGTGCTGGATCCCCTGTGACTCTGAAGCTGGGCTTTTGGGTGCCAGCTATCCCTGTCTCTCTCTGGTTATAACCACACAGCAAAGACAAACCCGCAGCTGACTCGGGCTCTTGGGGCTGTTTCATTAATGTTTAAATGTCTTGGCTCGGGGCTGGAGCCTGGGCTCTTGGACCCTGCAGTTTGGGAGAGTCCCAGAGCTCAGGCTCCAGTCCAAGTCCAGAAGTCTACGCAGCAATGAAACAGTCCCACAAGCCCAAGTCAGTTGGCACAGGCCAGCTGCGGGTTTTCTTTGCTGTGTTGACATAGCCTCCGCGGCTCCCTGCAGCAAGCCAGACTCCTGTGAGAGACTCCCCGCACTTCTGGGCACGGTGTTCTCAGTAAGTTTCTGCAGTGACGCCACCACACACGCCTTTGCAGAGGAAGGGAACCGTTTATCAGTTACCTGGAATACCGACTCTGACCATCCTTGGGTTAGCATGAAAGGTGGAAGCCAGGGCCTGCTTCCCTGTGCTCCATCCCCACTCTTTGTCTCTCTAAAGAGAGCCCTGTGGCTGTGTCTCTGAGGCCAGTTCTTAACACAGGTTCCTGTGTCCATTGTCCTTCCCTTGCAAAACCGTGCTGTGTTCACATATTCAGCTACCTCTGCAGCCAACATGTTGATTCTAGCCCAGACGGTCCTAGTGGCTATATATGTCAAATACCTAACCTGATCTCACATATTCCAGGGAGAAAAATCTGTTCTTCCCCAATGGGTAGCAGTGCAAGGTGCTCGGTACAGAGTCATGCAGATACTTCATAAAATATTAAGGGCAATTCTCACATTTGTCAAAGATGTATAAACACAGAACAAAAAGACAGTCCCTGTCCCAAAGAGGTTACAATCTAAGTAGAATAGTAATGTGCCTATATATGGAATAAGTAGTTTGGATCACACAGAGCAACTCACAGAACGGAATAAACCCTTTGGGGTCACGTTGCAATCAAACTGTCCTGATCCGATTTAATGATGCAGATGTTATTTCACGATGTTTGCGTTTAGGAATTGCAGAAACATTTTTCATCTTGTTTTCATACTATTTCTCTACATTGTAGACAAGCCTGGATTCGTGAAACAGCTCCTACCTATTATGAACAATTAACATCACGCTTACACAATAGATCTTACTATCGCTCTTCCCTCCTGCCCCCCATGATAACTGAAGGGGACAGTAATTTATAGTTGCCATTCTTTTACAAAAAGAGTGCACGTGACAAAGGATCAGCAAGAAAGGAGGCTAAATATCCTGACAAAAATGTGTTTTGTTATCGGGAAATCAGTTTTTAAAACAAATCCTGGCACAACTCCAAACATAGCTAGCTGCATGCAGAGCTGTGATGAGAGGAATAAGAAATTTCAGAATTCACTGCTTGGGCTCTAGAGCCTTCTCAGCCTCTGATCCTTGTTTTATATTGCACCCATTACTGTGATATCCTGTTTTGGGAGAAGTTCTTGAGAGTTAAAGCATCTATACTGCTCCTTTGCCTTCGAAAGTCTGTGTGACTGATGTACCCTCAGATACTACAGTGATCAGCGCTTGATACATGTATGTAGAAATTTACATGGTGGCCCCTGCCCTTCCCCATCTTTTACTTCTGGGGGCATTCTGTGCCAAAAAATTACAAAAATTCTGTGCATACTGGCCATACTGGGATTGTTGGGTGACTTGGCAGCAATTTGCCAATTTTCCAGCTCCGCTGCACAAGGAAACTAGGGTTACACAGTCTCCTCCACCAAACCCCCAATACGAGGGGACCTTTGAGGAACAGGAGGCTCGGGTGGACAAAGAGGCTACCCTTCAAACCCCTGTTTCATCTTCATCTCTGGGTGAGGCAGTCATGCCTCCACCACCATTTATGGCCAATGATTTTCATCAATTCCGGGACCTTGTGAAGAGGGTGGCTGACACCATCCAGATACTGTACTTCTTGAGGAAGTTAAAGACTCTCATCACAAACTCCTGGACACTTTGCATTCCGTGACACCCACTGGGGTTGCACTACCCATTAATGAACCATTCCTCGATCCAGCCAAGACATGTGGCAAACTCCTGCCATCATGCTGCCAACTTGTAAACAGGTGGATAAGAAATATTACATTGCCCCAGGAACTCAGAATTTCTGTTTTCCCATCTCCCTTCTAATTCCCTGGTGGTGGATGCTGTAAACAAATGGGGTAGACAGAATTACTCCAGGTCTGCTCCATAGGAAATGGCCAGAAAAGGTTAGACCTTTTTGGATGGAAGCCTACTCATCTGCAACTCTCCAATTTCAGTTCACAAATTATCAGGAGATTATGGCCAAGTATGACTACATTAATTACAACAAGTTTGCATCCTTTTTCGATTATCTTCCTTAGGAGCACAGAGAACACTTCCTTCTGGGCCATCATTAAGGAGGGTCAATTATCAGCCAGAAGCTCTCTCCAAGCATCCTTGGATGCTGCAGACACTGTTGCTAGATCCACCTCCACAGCAGTTGTCATGTGCAAGGTGTTGTGGCTCCAGTTGTTGGGATTCCCAAGAGAGGTTCAGAATACTGTTGAGGACCTCCCATTTGATGGTCAGAAGCTCTTCTTGTGACCTATGGAGAACTTGGGAACTATGCATATGCTGAAGGACTCCAGGGTCATGTTGAGGTCTCTGGGTGTATATATATCCCTACAAACAAGAAGAGAGTTAGCATGTCTCAAACTACACAGAGATCACGCCTGGCTCAGTTCCCTGGTTTTCACAGAATCACCAATCCCATGGTGAGAGAGAGAGATTCCAGAGGAAAAGAGCTTGCCACCCTCCTTCAGTGAGTACCTACTCATCATCGGAACGGCAATTTTGACAGGTTGGCCGAGGCTTTGTCTCCTCTGTCATCTCTAGTTTGCAAGCTCCAACCTTTTGCCCACCTCCCCACTTTGGAGATTGCCTTTCCCATTTCCAACAGGTGTGGCGGTGTAGGTATCTCTTACGAGACTACACTTAGTCAAGAAATACACTCCCTCTTTTGTTTAGGAATGATAGAACCAGTTCCGTCACCTCACAGGAGGAAAGGGTTTTACTCAAAGTATTTTCTCATGCCAAAGGAGGACAGAGGATGGAGATTGTTCTGAGATCTAAGCTGACTGAACAAATTTGTAAAGTCTCAGAAGTTCCTGATGGTGACTCTGGCAGCTATAATCCCTTTTCTAGAGGCAGGAGGTAGGCATCCTGTAGGTCAAGGGCCAAAAACCAATTTCCTTATAGTGACATATCCCGAGCACGGGGGTTACCTGGATTTCACCATGGGCTAGGATAATTTTCAGTGCTGAGTACTTCCCTTCAGCTTCTCTTCAGTCTCAAATAAATTTTTCAAGGGTTTAGCAGTAGCGGCTAAAAGTCATTTAGCCTTCAGCGAGAAGTAATTTTAGTCTTCCCATATCTTGAAGACTGGCTAGTACAAAGCAGTACTAACTTCCACCTAGACAGCTCTCGTCCTCTTTCAGGAGTTGGGTTTCCAGCTAAACTTAAATAAGTCCAGGTTAGCCCCTGAACAGAGAATACATTTCACAGGGACGTGTTTGGATTCATTGGCAGCCAGGGCCTTCCTTCTCACAGACAGATTCATAACTTTGTTGAATCTGGTCAGGACAATTCAAGGACGCAACTGTACTACAGCAAGGAACTGTTTGCAGCTCCTGGGTCATACAGCAGCTTGCACCTTAGTGATCAATCATGCAGGATCATGCCTCCACTGCTTTCAGGGCTGGTTCAGGAGGATGATCTATTCCTCAACGACAGCTTGGACAAACAGGTTACAGTTTCCCTCCAGGTGAAGAACTCCCTGGATTGGTGGAAAGGCCAACACAGTATCTGCACAGGCATCCCTTTCATCTGCCCAGCTCCAACAATAACTGTGACAATGGACACATCCCTGTTTAGGGTGGGGAGCACACACCTCAACACACTCACAACTCAGGGCAGATGATCATCTCAGGAAACTGATCTCCGTATCAACGTGTTGGAACTCAGGGAAGTCAGGAGTGGCTGTCTTCAGTTCCTACCCCTTATCAGTGGCAAATCAATCAGGAGCAGGATGGATATGTACCTTGCGTGTTCTATATCAATACACAGGGAGGAGCAAGATCACCCTCCCTATGTACCAAAGCTATAAACTAGTTATGGAAGTTATGGAGTACAGCCCATCAGATTCAGATCTCAGCCGTTTACCTTCCTGGAGTCCAGAATGTCACAGCCAATAGGCTCAGCAGATACTTCTCCCAGGACTATGAATGGGAGTTGGACTCTCAAATCCTTCTTGGGATATCCCAGAAGTGGGGACTTCCCCAGGTGGACCTATTTGCCATGTCCAGCAACAGGATGTCCCTTATTTTGCTAAAGAGGAGCCTAGGTTGCCTCTCTTTTTGGGAGATGTCTTTCTCCTTCTTTGTACAAAGGGCCTGTTTTACACATTGCCTCCAACAACACTAATTCTAAGAGTGATGAACAACATCAGGCAGGACAAGGCCAGGGTTGTCCTTGTAGTACCAACTTGGCCAAGGCAAGGTTGGTGTCCTTACGTGCTTTACCTGTGTGTCCAACCAATGTTCAAGCTTTTGACTGTCCCTCATCTCCTCTTCCAGGAAATGGGTCTTGTGTTTCAGTGCAACCTAGGGGTAAAGCAGGGCTCCAAGGATACCTCCCAGATGGTTCATGGGATTATAATCCACCTGCTCAACAGGAGTACAACAAGTATTATTAAACAGTAGAAGGGAATCAAATAGAATTACTTATGTAAGCAGAGTCAGGATGAGCTCCACCCTGACATCTGGTAGTGAGTTGTGGCAAGTTGTGGAAAAGAACTTCAGGGGCTGATTTCATTTGCATAGGCACACCCATCCCACCTAGCATGAGCCCATAGCTGCCCAAATGGTCACTTTGGTTGCTGTGGGATCCCCAGTTTCTCTGTTATTGGGGCAGGAAGAATAAATTGTTGTTATCCTGATTCTGTGAATCAAGGACAGTGGAACTGTACTTGGCCTTTTGTTACGATGAAGGGACTCGCCATCAACTAAGTAGCGCTCGCTAGGCAAGGGACATGGGTTCCAAAACTCAGTGAATTGAGAGAGGCTGGGGACAGGTATTAATACTTGGTGGCATGGGCCCCCTGGTGAGGGCCTTACATGCTAATTGCACTTCCTCCTCTCTCCACTGTGGAATATCAGAGCTAATTTTGATTCCATTAGGAGTCTAGTTACAGGCTGCTGAGCTGAATTCACTTTGGACCAATGGTGCACCAGCACTGAAGCTCCCCTACTACAAGCTGAAATCACAAAAGAGCTGAACTTACTAAGAGCTGAAATCACTGAGTGTGTGTTAAGTAGGGGGGAGCCTGAAGATATATTGCGGAGCAGTTTATGGGACAGCTGGCAGAGCACAGCAGAGCGGCTCTTGGAGCAGAGCAGTTTGCGGGATGGCTGGAGTGGCTCATGGGACAGCTGGCAGAGCAGAGCGGCTGGTGGAGCGGAGCGGAGCCCCATGGAGAGGTGGGGCAATTGGCTTTGGACCACATAAGGTGCCCCTTAACCCCACCTCCCGTCTCCACCCAGGTTGGGAGGTAAAACTCTGCAGATAAACTTTCAAACTCTGGTGCTGCACTGACCAGGGACAGAGACTTTTGGGACTTTGGGTGACTTTGGATTGCTGGACTCAAGAACCAAAGGGAAAGGGCATGCCCCAATTTGCTTGGGGTGGGTTTTTTTGCTCATGGGTTGTGTTATGAATTCTGTTGGTGGTGTTTCCCCAACATAATGCCACATTGTTTCTCTGTTATTAAAAGGCTTTTGCTACACTCAGACTCTGTGCTTGCGAGAGGGGAAGTATTGCCTCTTGGAGGCGCCCAGCGGGGGTGACATATATTCGTCCCAGGTCACTGGGTGGGGGCTCAAGCCGGTTTTGCATTGTGTTATTGGAATGGAACCCCTAGATACTGAACCCGGCCCTTGTTGCTGCCAACTCTGACAGGCAGAAGGGTTGCACTTAAATTCAGAAATGGAAGAGGTTCAGCCACTGATGTCACCATCACCATCCTGTGCCTGAATCTTCTCCGCTCTTAGCCATCTGCTGGACTTAAAAAACTGAGTATATCAATTAGCTCTGTTAAAGGTTCATCACCCTGCGATATCAGCTTTTCATTTCCCTCGAGATGGGTATTCCATTTTTGTGCACCATATGTCCTTGAGATCTATTAAGGGTCTGGCTAATCTTTATCCACAGGGTAAAGATGCTACTATGATTTGGGATCTCAACCTGGTACTTAAATATCTTATGGGACCTCTGTTTGAATCTATGGCGACCTGCTTCTTGCTTCACTTATCTATAAAGACTGCCTTTCTAGTAGCTTTCATGTCAGCCCACAGGGTTGGAGAGATTGGACCCTTGATGGCAGAACCCCCATTTATAATGTTTTTCAAGGACAAGGTCTTACTATCACCACACCCTAAGTTCTTAGCTAAGGTGTGGTCAGATTTACATCTGAACCAGTCTAGTCATCTACCTAGGAATGGAATGATGGTACATCCGACAGTTACTGTCATGACTGGGATGCTGGGGGGTCAGGCCTAGTTGTTGAAGCGGGAGTCAGGCCTAGTGGTCAGAGCAGGAGTTGGGAATCAAGAGTTGAGCCAGGGATCAGAGTCAGGAGGAAGCAGGGCTGGAGCATAGTGGAACAGGACAGGAGCAAGGCTGGAAACAAGGCAAGCACAGGAACACTCGCAGTTGCGCACATAAGAATCGAGACACCAGGGACCTGCTGCTGAGCTTAAAACAGGCCTGGTCTGCTGGCTCCCTTCAGCCAATCAGGTGGGCAGGTCAATCAGGTGGTCCTGCCGCAACTTGTCTGAGCTCATTTATCTGTCTGGAGGCTGGGCTGGCTAGTCCTCAGGCTCAGCTGAAGGAAGTCACTCCTTACAGTTACCATCGCTCATAATATAATCTATAAAGAAATCAGTGTATTGATTGTAGGGATTTCATAGTGATGGTTGTGGCGCTTTCTCTTATATGCCTAACATCGACCCTTCTACCCATCTGATTTTCTAAAAGAAAGGAAACAATTAATAACTACACAGGCTATTTAGCCTGAAACGTCTCACGAGAGGGAGAAAAGGTTGGGGATGTTTGAAGTGAAGCTGATAAGCTGTTTTTTGGTGGTTTTTTTTTTTGAGATATACACGTTAAAAATAAGTGGTACTTGCTCCCACCAACGTTTCACTTATTGTTCTCATCAATTTTTCTCCCTCCATAACTCAGTTTTTAAAAATGTGAGTTGAGATTGGTGAAGTTATTTAAAACGAAAATTCTTAGCGTTGGAAGGGCCTTGCTGTGACGCACGTTGACCTTCTGCCAGGGGGCACCAAGAGGTCGTTGGCTCACAGACGTGAGTGAGTAACCCCTCACAAAAATGCAGAAAGGTTTTGTTCTCTTTATTTTTAAACCAACTATTCCATTTTAGAAGCAATGTTTAGCTACTGTGCTTAGCAATCATCGCTGGATAGAGCAAACCCAAATCATCCTGACCCAAAAAGCCCCGAAAGGCCTAACTCTCTCTTTCCAAGCTGTCAATGCTGCCAGTGTCCCCTAACAACGTCTACAGTGCAGTGACTCATCACTAGAAAAATCTGCAGCACACTGAAAACATATCATTTGGAGACGGTGGAAAATGAATTGAATTCAGAGTCAAAACAAATAGATCATATGAGGAAGAGTGGCTGGATGGGAGCCGGGGGGACAGTGAAGGGAATGGGCGTGATTGATTGCATGGGAAATATGACCTTGGTTTAATAGGCCACTGAAATCAATGGCAAGCTTCCAGTTGACTCCAAGTGGCATTGGATCAGTGTCTGCGCATGTACGGAAAGGCTTTGTGACCCCCATTAACTTTTAAAAACGTATTGTCAAAGATTTAGTCACCCACACTTTTATCACCAGGATAATGATTATACTTTTAAGCATGCTCTAATGATGACAAATGTCTTGGAGATTTCTGCAAAACGAACCATAGCCAGTTAAATGAACGTCATTTGGCAAAATAATCAGTCATGGAAGGTGCAGATTGAAGAGATCGACTGAGTCATCCACATCTAATTCAGTGGGGAGCTACTCTCTAAAAAAAGACTGGACAAAAGACTCTCCCTAGTTTTATGTATCCTAGGAAATGGGGCTCCTGTCAGTTTCCTTTGGATACTATTCTGCAGCCTTATGCATATAACTGTTGAGAGGTTTTCTTGATGGTCCCCTTCTATTTTCTCTTTCTTAATGTATAATTCTTCTCTCTTCTGGGGTGAAACCCTGGCCCCCTTGAAGTCAGTTATGTCAGTGAGGCCCAGATTTCACCCCCGGGATGTGACGGAGTAGGGAGTATTAATGTGGTAATGGTGCAGGGGAGTTTTACTCATTTACTGTCTGCATTAATACTAGATGGAGATGGGAAATAAGGGTGTGACTTCACTGAGGGATGACACTGGACAGCCAGCACCTAAAGGGTGGTGGCTGCCCTTCGTAATCTGAGCCCAGGAGGGGGTTGGGGCCAGGTGACACCTTCTGCCCCCGGGAAGCTGGGCAAAGGCTGGAGGAGTTTCAGTTTGTAGCTTGATGGTGAAACAGGCCCAGCACCTGGGTCAGGGCTCCCCACCCCCCAGGAAGGACCTGACTGAGGGGTCCTGTTTTCTGTTCCTACTAGCTCTGTTTTAGACTCTGGTCCTGTTGTCTAATTAGCCTTCTGTTTTACTGGCTGGCTGAGAGTCACGGTGAATTGCAGGGAGTGGGGGCTGCAGGGCCCTGACTCCCCCACACTCAGTGACAGTCCCCCTCTATTTCCCTTTCTTAATGTAGTTATGCCTATCTATATTGCCCTGTGGCACACTGTATAATTCTTCTCTCTTTTGGGGTGAAACCTGGCCCTCTTGAAGTCAATGGAATCAGTAAGGCCCAGATTTCATGTAAACATTTTTTCCCCCTTGTAGTTGTCACTGACCCAAGCAGTACAGGTGGCTTAATCTTTCCTCCTAAATCCATTAGCTTTCTGGCAATTTTTGTTCCTCTTCTCTGAACTCCCCCTGAATTTGCTGATATCTTTCTGGTAATGTGTGGAAAGATTTTCCAAAGGCACACAAAGAGCAGATGTGCCAGAGGCATGCAGAGAAGGGCCCATTGCCTTCCTGCAGTCCTTAGGAAGATGAAAAAATGACACACATTCCTGTTTTGGATTGAGATTAGTTTTAAAAATTGAGATATTTAAATCTCTCTCCACACACTACTTCCAGAAACCTGTCTTAGGTTCTGGTTCTGCAAGGTATGTAAGCGCATGCCTAACATTAAGCCTCTGACTAGTCCCACTTAATTCAACGGGACTGCTGACAATGCGGAAAGTTAGACAAGCTTAACTGCCTTGCTGAATCAGGGCCTGAGTGTAGAAAATGGTTATGTTTCATTTAAACATCAAAAGAACATTGTGGTTACGCTCAGCTTCCTCTTCCTCTGCCAACAATTGATGTCAAAATGCTCCTTTTAAGCCTTCTCATAGAAATGAATACAGCCTATTGACTTGTGTTCCCCCACGGGAACCGACATTTGTGTAGTGAATGGCTAGAGCATAGTTTTGGGAGTGGGGAGTGCTGCTGCTGTCTGACAATGATTGACTGTGTGACCTTTAGGCAAGTCAATTAAAAAAACAAACAAACAAAAGAATTTCTGTGCCTCAGTTTCCCCATCTTTAAGGTGGATATAATATGATACTTAACTCAAGGGGGTGTTAAGGGAATAAAGGTTTGTAAGTGCTTTGAGAACCTTGGCTTAAATTTGCTATATAAGCACAGAGTATTTTTATATAGATCGTTCTGGTGTTAATAGTGTAATGTATGAGCACCACGAGAAGTGCTGGCGTTCAAATGGTCTCTATTTAAATTTTTGTCATAATGGCTTTTATCTCGCTGCTGTAGGATTATCTGGAGCTCTTTGCTGTCTGCTACAAAATGCATGCCTTGCTGTGTAATCTTGGACTTCTGGTGGTGGCTTAGTGGCGGTATCTCTAAGCTGGTGGACGGGTTCTTGCCTTTCCTTCTCTCTAGGCTGGATAGTTTTGATAGATAACACATAGAAGCTGATGGACAAGTGATTTACGGTAATCTCTTATGATGCTTATTCTATAGCTCACAGAATTGTAAGTGTGGCATGCTGGCAAAACTGAACAACTGATCATCAGATACGGGTCATGGTATAAGCATGGCTTCTCAGAATGCTCAGAGTTTCCTCCAGCCACTCTCCTCCTGGATGTCACGGATGTACGAAGCTGTCCAGCAGGTGGGAGACTCCTTATCTGCTTCATTGGTCAACTTGAGCAGAGTGGACCACAAGTCGGAGGAAGATGGAAACCAGGACTTAGAAGACAGTGACGGCAGTTACAAGGACTACTCTGAAGATTCAGAAGATGAAGGAAGCTTTAGCCAGAACACGAAAGATGCTGAACACGTGCATCCTGAAGACGGTGACTTTCCATCAACAAGTCATGATCTTGATTCCCAGGCACCTGCCCGGGGCTCCGACATGTGTCTGCAATGGCAGAAAAGAGTGAGAAGTGGCACCAGCTCCTTAGAGCAACGTCCAGACAACACCAGCTCTCTGTCATCCCAGGGGTTTTACCAAGAATATGACGACCACCAGCTGCTAGGTATGCTTCCTGCCATACCCGAGGAGGAAGGCTACCTCAACAGGCAGATAAGGGACCTTCAGCGTGACCTTGATATGCCTGGCTCATTAGAAAATATTAATGGAAAGGCATGTGTGGAAGGTAAGATGGTGGTTACCACCCAGCAGCATTATGTAAGAGGGCCCATTTCTCTCCTTTGACTTTGATTGATTTAGTTATTAATCTGCTCATTTTATTTTACATCATCTCTTGTAGATTTCTCACAGCTTCAAAATCCCCAAACCAACCATGCTAATGGCCCTGATTCTCCTCTGTCTTTCAGAATAAATTGCATTAAAGTGAGTGGAGTTCAACGGGTGTAAAGACACGGTAGGTTAGAGGAAAATCAGGTCCTGTTACCATATTAAGAAATGCAGTTCATTTCCCGCATTTATTCAATTCAGGCTCATGAGCTTGACATGTTAGTGTGCTGTGGATTTCAGCCAAAATGCTTCAGGTATCAGAACCCTTCAAAGGGAGCTTTTCACCTTAAGCCTTCACTTTGAGAAGCATCTGCTTGTACATCATTGCTTAAAAAAAAAATGAAACCTTGCCAGGAACCTCAAGATGTTTCTGTGTGGCTTGCAGTGAAATGCGGTACTGAAGGATAGATGTGTTTCGAGAGTTACAGGTGAAATATTCCCAGATCACTTTTTCTCCTCACAACTTTTCAAATGAGATTCAAGAGGACGCTAGGCAGAAAATGGCAGGAAATGGATCAGAATTTGATTTTTTTTAAAAATTAAGTTAAATTAATAGTTTCAGGGGTCTGAATCTCAGCTGCCCAAAGGATGCATACCAGATATCCCCCTAATAATGGCTTCAAGACTGGGCTTGAAAAGTTTATGGAGGGGATGGTATAATGAGACTGCTTTCAATGGCATGTAGCTGATCTGCGACTGTTAGCAGCAAATATCTCCAACAGCTGGTGATTGGACACTAGGTGAGGAGGGCTCTTAGTTACTACAGAGAATTCTTTCCCAGGTGTCTGGCTGGTGGGTCTTGTCCACATGCTCAGGGTCTCACTGATCACCATATTTGGCGTTGGGAAGAAATTTCCCCCAGGTCAGATTGGCAGAGACCATGCGTTTTGTTTTTTTTTTGCCTTCCTCTGCACCATGGGGTATGGTCACTTGCAGATTTAAACTAGTGTAAATGGTGGATTCTCTGTAACTTGAAGTCTTTAAACCATCATTTAAGGACTTAAGTAACTCAGCCAGAGGTTAGGCTTCTATTACAGGAATGGGTGGGCGAGGTACTGTGGCCTGTAATGTGCAGGAGGTGAGACTAGAATAAATCATGCCAGCGGAGGGCAACAAAAATGATTAGGGGGCTGGAGCACATGACTTATGAGGAGAGGCTGAGGGAACTGAGATTATTTAGTCTGCAGAAGAGAAGAGTGAGGGGGGATTTGATAGCTGCTTTCAGCTACCTGAAAGGGGGTTCCAAAGAGGATGGATCTAGACTGTTCTCAGTGGTAGCAGATGACAGAACAAGGCAAAATGGTCTCAACTTGCAGTGTGGGAGGTTTAGGTTGGATATTAGGAAAAGCTTTTTCACGAGGAGGGTGGTGAAGCACTGGAATGGGTCACTTAGGAAGGTGGTGGAATCTCCTTCTTTAGAGGTTTTTAAGGTCAGGCTTGACAAAGCTCTGGCTGGGTTGATTTAATTGGGAATTGGTCCTGCTTTGAGCAGGGGGCTGGACTAGATGACCTGAGGTCCCTTCCATTCCTCATATTCTATGATTCTATGATTATGATGTTTCATTTGAGCCTTTGAGTCTATAAGTTAAATGTATAGTTTCAAGGGTCTGTATGGCAGCTACCCAAAGGATGCAGACCAGTTTTCCCCCTAATAACGGAAAGAGAGGGCTGCAATAATCTTAAAACTTTCGCTGATGAGCAACTTTAAGCACAACACCCTTTGAGGGAGGTGGGTGGTGGTGGTGGTCTGGAATTTCTATGCTTCTGCACTATATTGCATGTGACCTCATTGTGTGTATGTTCATGTGGAATTTATTCTATCAATCCACTTTCCATGTGCGATCAGGGAGAGCTGGCAGAGGTGTAAGCCTATGTGGACACTGCATGAAAACTAGTATCCTGACTACGTTGTATATAGGTAATGATGTATTAAAGCCATTGTTTCGGGGAATTCATATTTTCTCTTGGCCTAGGGTAAAATTTTCAAAAGTGATTTAGGAGCATAGGGGCTTGTCTACACAGGAAAGTTAATTTGGATTTAAAGTGGAATAGCTATTCCTGAATAACTCCATGTGTTGGACTCGCTTATTCTGGAATAAGAAATCCTTGTTTCAAATTGGCTTAATCCACTTCCAAGGAGTGTAAAGGGCTTGTTCACACAGGGAGTTATTCTGGAATAGCTATTAGATCAAGCTGATTCAGAGTAAGGCACTGTTATTCTGGAGTAAGAGTATCCACAGAGGTAGTTCATCAGAAATAGTTAATCTGGCATAACTCCCTGTGTAGACAAGTCCTAAGACTTCCAAGTGCTTAACTCTTTTGAAACTGGCATTTAGACACTTCCGAAAATTTGAACCTGCTGTTGGAAAAGCTCTCCCCTGAGGGCAGCTAAACACTTTTAACTCTCCCCTGAGGGCGGCTAAACACCTTTGACTCTCACCTCCGGTATGGTGCTTGATACTGCACAGGATCTGGCCTTTTGTTTTGGTACTTGGTGGGGAGATGAGACATGGATGGTGTAAATCTTGGCAGTGACCCTTCAAGAAAAATTTAAATATGTCCTTTGCTTTCTTCCCCCTGCACCATCATTCCCATTAAATAAGTAAATAATTAGAAAGGAAGGAATAACCAGCCAATAATACTCTTTCCCACCATCATCCCCTTCCCCCAAACTCCCCTGCCTGATGTCTTTGATACTGTATTTTAGAGCTGGATCAATGTGAATTCTCAAGTTAGAAATCCAGGCCTCAGTAGTGGTGTCTACTAGAGGGTGAAATTCACATATGCTGCATGAAGCCAGAGTAATCAGGCATTTATGTGGTTGTGCAAGGGGATGAAATTGTGCCCCTTCCCCAAACTGAGGGCAGGATTTGACATTAAAGGATTGGAATAGTGGCCATGTTCTCTCAGCGCCTATTCTATGGGAGTTCCTGGCCACCGCATCCATGTTAGTTCCTATGGCCTGACCCCTACCAGTCTCTCTCCACATTAGCCTATATGGAGCCATCATGGAGCCCTACTCTGCAGAGCTCCCCACCCCTGCCCAGCTGCTTTGCCCGAAGCCCCTTCCTTTTCACCTGTAAGCACCAGCTTTCCACAATCCTAGTGCTTTTTCCTCCACTATGCACTGCACTACGGACCATATTGTGCCCTCATGACTTGATTGATGGCGGTGAAGTTGCAGGCATGGATCAAGGGCAAGATATGGCATGAAGGCCTGGCTTCTTTCATCTCAGAGCTATCTAAAACATATACATTGCAGCAGCTTGCTATAAAGTGTGAAAGCACTGAACCATGATTGAAAGTGTCTTTCCTGAGATTTATTTTTTTATTAAATTTCCCCTGTCTCGGATGTGATTGAACATGTTCTGCTACCCAAAGTGTGGCATACCCCTTCCTAAACATACATGCCCCTCCTTCATCTCTCCCGTTGCTCTTTGGATCTGTTGATTTACTGAGCATATGAAATGATCTGTTGATAACTGAGATGTGAGAAGATGGGATACCCTGACAACTTCAAATTTCAGATCTGGATTGAAATGATCAAGGGAAATGTAAGAGGTATCCTTGTTTCTGTTAGCTTTCTTCCTAACCCTAAATGACAACATAAGTGAGCATATGGGCTGGCTGGCATACAGTAAAGGAGAGTCATTCACTAGCATAAATATTAAACTTCTGAAAAATTTTCATCTCGCGTTTGGCATTATTTCCCTTGGTCCTGTAAAATACATGTTTCCTGTTTATCCTTGGACTCTTTTCAGAACATTGCATCTTGATTTTATTGTACTTAATGTACCATATTCTCCTTTACAACAGAAGATTTTAAAGCTAAATTGGCACAAAACAAGAGTGATGCTTGAATGCTTTTTGTTGCCATGGCAATATTTCTGGGCACTTACTGAAGACCTGGTTGCCAATAGTAATGTAACAGAGAAAATAGATACACTTCATTTAGCAGCCACAGATGATTAATAGGCACAGAGACCCATTACAGGGTGATCCTAATATAGGCTATGCTAGTTTTAAAAAAACAGCAGCAAAAGAAAAGCCTTTTGGTGGAAAAACATCACCTTTTGCTAGGTGAAGTAAAGATGACATAATTGCAGTTAAAAATTGGGTGGAAAAGACCGATTTTTATCAAATAAGTTTTTTAGCAGATGGTTTTCAGCCACCTTTTTTTTTTTTTTTTTTTTTTTGCTTTCAAGAAATGTGCTCCCTATTTTCTAAAGTAGCCCTTCTGCTGGCCTCAGTGCATTCCAAGCGTAGATTATTGAAAGGCATTTCTAGGCTAAGGGGTGTAAGTATCTGAGCATTGAAATCTTTGAGTTCTCAGATCACACTGCTGATAGGTAACGTGGCACATGCTGATCTGCTGTGGCGCAGATTTGCCTGCCAGGGAATCCCTGCGCTGAGCCCCCAGTCTATAACTAAGAGATGCAAATGCTGTTGTACCACAGATGCATTGAGAAGTTCTAGCACTCTTTCACTTTGGTCACTTTTGGTCCATTGTCAGAAAACTAGATACATATGAGATCTGTATAAGACGCACTGGAGACTGGATACCCCATCAGTATTTAACTGAAGCTCAGTTGCTTTACTCCATATTCCTCTGTCACACCAGCTTAGCACCAGCGTGGAGGAAACCACCTTCTTCGGCTGTCCCTTGATGCGAGGATGATGTCTGCCAAGGGGGTTCATTGGTGCGGTTTTAAGTGGCTGAGGAGCCCCGTTCTTGCCCTGCAAATTTTCCCACAGAAGTGACAGTTGTGATCTTGGAGGAGACCTAGTTGTTGGCTGGAATGTTGTGCCCTTTTTTCCTCCTTTGTCGCGGCCCTGTCTCAGTGCACGTCTGTTCTCAAAGTGAGCTGTGGCTTGGTGTGTGATGTGGCACAGCTGTGTTCTGTTCCGCCCCAAGTCCTCCCAATTTGTTGGGTTGATGCCTCCCTTTTTAAGCTGTACTTTCAATATATCTTTGAAATGCTTTCGCTGCCCTCTGCAAGCCCTTCTTCCCTGACTTAACTGAGAGAAGAGTACTTGCGTCGGGAGGCGAGCGTCAGGCATACGTACACAGTGGCCAGCCCAGCGGAGTTGGTATTTCATGACCTGCTCTTCCATGCTGCTGCTGATGGCTGCAGAGAGAACTCTGGTGTTAGTGCATCGGTCTTCCCAGCTGATCCCGAGAATTCTCCTGAGGCAGCGTTGCTGGAACCACTCCAGTTGCTTGAGATGTCATCTGTCAGTTTCCCAGGTCTCACACCCATAGAGAAGAGTGGGGATGACAACTGCCTTGTAAACCAAGATCTTGGTTCCTGTTTGTAGGTGCCTATTATTGAAGACTCTAGTGGAAATAGCATAAGAACCAAGTCAGTCCTTATAAATCCCTTGCAGAAAACAAGTGATGGGATGGTTTAGTAGTGAGTAAAAAGAGGGGCCTGTTGGGTTAGGGCAGGGGTCAGCGACCTTTTAGAAGGGGTGTGCCGAGTCTTCATTTATTCACTTTAATTTAAGGTTTCACGTGCCAATAATACATTTTAACGTTTTTTAGAAGGTCTCTCTCTATACGTTTATATATTATATAACTAAACTATTGTCATATGTAAACAAGGTTTTCAAAATGTTTAAGAAGCTTCATTTAAAATTAAATTAAAATGCTGATCTTACACCGCCAGCCCGCTCAGCCCATTGCTGGCCTGGGGTTCTGTTCACCTAGACCGGCAGCAGGCTGAGTGGGGCCTGCAGTCAGGACCCCGGCTGGCAAGGGGTCTGCAGCCAGAACCACAGATCGTCAGTGGGCTGAGCGGGGCTGGTGGCCGGGACCCCAGACTGGCAGTGGGCTGAGCAGCTCAGCCCGCTGCCCGCAGACCGCTGCTGATCTGGGGTTCCGTCCACCGGCTCCTGCCAGCCAGGGTCCCAGCTGCCAGCCCCGCTCAGCCCGCTGCCGATCTGGAGTCCTGGCCCTGTCCACATAGAGTAGGTACCTACCTTCTCCCTGGTTCTAGCCATTCTCTTCCTCTCTCTGCACTGAGATGAGGGTGGGAGTGTGCTGAGAACAGGGCTGGGGGGTGAAGGAGCAGGCTGCAGGTTGGGGTGCAGGGTCTGGCCAGGAGCTAGAATGAGGGAGGGGGCTCAGGGTTGAGGCAGGAGGTTTGGGTGTGGAGCGCTTACTTGGGCAGCTCCCATTTGGTGCGAGGGGTGCAGGTGGGAATGTGGGGGGCAGGGTGTGCAGGAGCTCCTGTTTGGTGCTCAGGGTGGGAGTGGGGATGTGGGGGGTGCAAGAGTCAGGGCATGGGGTGTGGGGGTCTGGGTATGTGAGGGGGGTGCAGGGGGCTGGGGGTGTTTGAGGAGGGTGCAGGAGTCAGGGCAGGGGACTGGGGGGGCTGGGGATGTGTGGGGGGTGCTGGAGTCAGGGCTGGGGTTGTGGGGGAGGTGCTGGGGTCAGGGCATGGGGCTGGGGTGTCGGGGGGTGCAGAGGTCAGGGCAGAGGGCTGGATGTGTGTGAGGAGGGTTCAGGGGTCAGGGCAGAGGGCTGGGTGTGTGTGAGGGGGGTGGAGGGGTCAGGGAAGAGGGCTGGGGTGTGTGTAGGGGGTTCAGGGGTCAGGGCAGAGGGCTTGGGGTGTGGGCTGGGGTAGTGGGGGTGCTCCCAGCCCCCTGCCCTGAGCGGCTCATGGCAGGGGGCTGGAGGGGGTATGCCCTGATTCCACCCCCTTCCCCAAGGTCCCCGGAGCAGAGAGCGTGCTGGGGCTCTGCTTTTACCTCTCCCTCTCCGAAGCAAGGGCCGTCAGCTGATCGGCCGCAGAGTGGGAGAGAAGGAGGGGCAGGAACCCAGCACGCTGGGGGAAGAGGTCGGGGGAGGGGGAAGCTTGCCTGCCCTGCAAGGAGAGAGCGGGGGGCGGAAAAGAGCGGGCCGGGCAGGATTTTTAGTGGCACTCTGCTGTCTGCCCGGGTCTGGCAGACAGCAGCGTGCCATTAAAAATTGGCTCGTGTGCCATAGGTTGCCGACCCCTGCGTTAGGGAATTGGCAATGGGAATATGGGCCAACATCACCAGCTTGAATCTAGTTCAAATAAGAAATATCCCAAAATGCTACGATGGCTGTTAGGCACTTGTGTGAAATGAATATAGTGGTCAGAGCCTACTTGCCAATGGACGAATGTCGCACACAAACAGAAAGGCACACTCATCATGAACACGAGTTGACAGTTTCCGTAGAGAGGCTGAATTTGGAATAGGCGTGGGGCCTGAAATACCACTTGAGTTGAATCCTCTAGATCAGAACTGAAGCACGTTGGGGAAGCATGTACTTCTAGGGCCAGTTCTGCGAATGAAGAGTCTCCAGGGCTGTCAGTCTGACACTGTGTTCGCAATGTTACAATATAAATGAGCGAGCACTAAATCAGGAAATTCTCAGGAGGCAACCTTAACATTGCAAAACCAAGATTTTCATTTTTTTTTTCTGAAATAAGGCAAGATCCATGCCAGCTAAAGACTACATTCAGATCACACTGAAATGACTTTATTAGACCTTAGTAAACTAGAAAATGTGAAGGTTTACCATTACCCAAGGGATCTGGTTTGGCATTAGGAATCCGAAAGCAAGAGACTGCCGGGAAGAAGTGCCAGATTATCCTTGGTAGTTGGCATTGTTTAGACTTGGTTTTTATCCAAGGACCTGGAGCTGAGCCAGTTGTCATTCATCCGTAGGCAGGCCGTGGGCTGGGCCCTCTGTGTAATCTGTGAATAACATTTAGAATTTAGAAATTGAAGATTACATTTCTGGGTGTGATCACACATGCACAAAAGGGCTTGTCCTCACTAGGAAAATACACCGAGGTTAGCGACCTCATCCTAGACACATGTTTATGCCTAGAGAAGTCTTGAGTCAAACACAAGTTATTAGGCTCAATACGGGAGTAACTGAATGGAATTCTATGGTCTGTGTTATGATAGTGTAATCATCCCTTTTGGCCTCAAAATATATGATTATATGAACCTGGCCCATCTATATTGAGGTAGGAGGTGTAGATTTGTATCTACTCTAGGGAAAATGTTGAGGTTTACATCGAGAAGCTACATCATGATAGCTAGCTTTCATGTATTTTCTTAGTGTAAACAGATACTAAAAGGCTCAGGGATATTAAAGTATTATAGATTTTAAGGCCAGATCGGACCATTATGATTATCTAGTTTAACCTCCCGCATAACAAAGGCCGTAGAATTTCAACTAATAATTATTGTTATGGAGGGAATTATTCTTCCTTTCGGAGTGAGCCCAATTTATTAATATTTGTAGAAGCAAGAGGCCCCAAACAGGGACTTGGTTCCCATTGTGCACTTTACACATATAATGAGAAGAAGATCCCTGCCCCGGTTGTTTGCAGTCTACATCAAACTTGTTTTGAAGTAAAGAATATCTTTTAGAAAGACAGCCAGTCTCAGTGTAAAGATTCCAAGGAAGGTAGCAGCTTCATTGGTAAGAACTTAGAAAGAACTCTGGTTGGAATGTGTACTCTGGAGCCTTTATAAGTCAGGAGTGCCTTGCATTCAAAAAAGGAAGTGCTAAAAGACCACACTGAATCAATAGGAACACTAGGAGTGAATAAAGAGAATTAAAGGCAATGTACAGAAAATTTTTGCTACCAGAGTGGAGGAGAGCACAAGGACAAGCTGGGATATATATCTGGTATCTCGAGAAGATTTTGTGGGAGTCTGAAGATTTCTTCAATGATGCAATAGAAATGAGCTGTGTCCACTGATTTTTTGAGTTGGTTGTTTAGTTTTTAAACGTATAGCATCCACTCAGAATTAATGTGCGCACACACATCTGTTGTGTGTGTAGTAATGGGATTCATTTTTTTTCTAAAGTTTTCCCTTTTACATAATTTCAATCTCTTCTGTTGTTTGAAAGTGTTAAGATTTGCAGAATAATACCAATGAACAATTCTTTGCGATTATAAAGTACCCTCTTACCAGGATGTCAAAGCACTGTGCAAAAAGGAATGAAGTTTACAATAGGCCTGTGGGGAAGGTCGGTAGTGAGCCCATTTTACAGATGGGAAGACTGAGGCACAGAGAGACTGAAGACACGGTTTTCAAAGGTGACAAGTGATTTTGGGCGCCTCCATTTTTGGGGGCCCACCTTGCAATGCCTTAGGCTTGATTTTCTGCCGTGCTAGCAGAATCAGTGAGCATAGGGGGCTGTACCTCACCTTTCATAAACCAGGCCCAACGTGGCTCAGATTAGACACCAAAAGTCGAGGTGGCATTTCAGACCCTGTTGATGTCAGAGTTCCCCGAAGGCATAGTTCAGAAAACCAGTATTTGTATGTTGCAGAATGAGGAGAAGAAGAAGGAGGTAGAAATGGTAAAGCTGCCTATTCAGAGAACCTGACAGCAGGGAACTGGGTAGCTGTTTGTCATTGCTGTCTAGCAGTAACAGTGTTCCATGATTTTGCTGTGGGTCTCTTGCTTGGGATTTAAAGTGCATACAAAGGACCTTAACTTGTGAAATGTGGAAAAAAGCTACAGATGGCCAATAGTCAGTCACGCAAGAACAGTTATCATAGGCTGATGGGATAAATCCCTTTGAGAGAAGAAGTTTCTGAGTAATCAGTAACAAGACTTACTATTTGTATTATGGTGGCACCTAGAGGGCCAACCAAAATGGGAGCCCATTGAGCTAGGCCCTGGAGTCTGCCCTTTCAAAGGCCCAGGGTCTTGGGGCCAGCCAGCTCTGTTTGATTATCAGACCCATCTGGGAAGAGCTCAGGTGTTACCTATAAAAGGGCTGAGAAGGCTTAGTTGAAGTAGGAATGTAAATATCATTTAAAAAGTTAACCGTTTAAACGATTAAAATTCTATCATTTAAACGGTTAACTGATTAGAGAGAGAGGAGTTGGGGTTGCTCTGGCCAGCGAGGCAGGGGCTGGGTCCAGCTGACCGGCCACGAGGCTGGGGTCAGCTGGCCAGCCGGTGGGGCAAGGCCTGGACTGGGGTCCGGGGCTGGGGGCTGGCGTGGCGTGGGCAGGATCGGCGCAGGTGGGGCCGGGGGCCGGCGAAGGCAGGGTTCTTGGATCCAGCGCTGGGATCCGGCCGACATGGCACAGCCGGGGGTTAACAGTTAATGTCGGTTAACCGGTAAGCCTAATGCTTTGGTTGTGAGTTTTTTGCCATTTTCTGGGGTCTTGTTCGAATTAATAAAACTGTGACTGGTAAGAAGGGCTTGAAAGACCTGGGGTGTGGTGTCAGCCCTTCCTGGATTGGGGTACAGGCCAGCACACTTCCATGTGATGGAGAACGTGGGTAGGTAACTGGTCTGTGGAACTGAGGAGAAACTGAGGCAACAGCTAGCCCAAAGCCAGGTGAGGTGGGTGGCTCTGCAACACACTGTACAAACATATAGTGAGAGTTGCTTCTCCAAAAAGTTTACAAAGAGTTGCATATTGCAGGGTGTGTATTGCAGAGGCATGTAGAGTTGAAGTGACCTTGCCCAAGGTTACACCAGGTCAATGACAAAGCCAAGGATAGAATCCAAATATCCTGAGTCCCAGCTCATGGCCCTTTATAGTAGACATACTGCCTCCTATCTACCTAAGAGACATGAGAACAGAAGATAACCAAGGTATACTTTGAAGACCTCTGTCTTCTATGTTCACCGGTGAGTAGGTTGTATAACGTTACACAACCTAATCTATTATTGATCATCTATTCTAATTATTTATTAGCTAAGAGGAATTTATTTAAAAGGAAAACATGGGCATTGTGATTCACAACAGTTACAGAGCAAATTGTGTGTGTGTATTGGGGCATGTGTTTTCTGAGCCATTTTGCCAAGCAGCATCCTCTTCCCTCTCCCCATATGGCAGCTGTGCCTCTCTCTTCCTTTGGGAAATTGTTTAGGACTTGAGACTTCATTTACCAATGAACAGCATGTTGGCAGCATCTGAGAAATGTTGCATCTCTCATTGAAAATCTGCCGCTTCACCTCTCATCTCCTTCTACTACTGCTCTATACAAGGTGGGAATGATCTCACTGCATTATGTGTGAAGTAACAAGCAGACTTGTACAACACTAACAATGTTGTCTGCAGAAATAGAACGTTGTATTTTTCTGCAACGACTGAAACAGTTTTTTCCTTTTTTTCTTCTGTTTGTAGTTTCAATTCTTATTAATTTGACCCCATTTGTAGAAGGTCACTCCCATAAATTGTTGATTGCAAGCAAACGTTACAAAACAGAACACTCTCTGGGACTTGGGCCTTGATCCTCAGTGGCATTCTGGCCGTTTTGCACCATTCCAGTGGCATAAGCAGCTCTAAAGCCAGGCTATCCGGTCTCTGGAGGATCATCCCAGTGCATGGAGAACTGTTGTAGCTCACAGCTGATATAACAACCCCTACATCTCTCTAGTATGGGGGGTATGATTAATGCTATCTTGTGCCCCATCAATTCCTGGCTGTTGTAATTGACCATTGGCAGCTGGCATAATTTAGAATTGCCTTTAGATATTGTTAGGGTGATATGGGATTCTTGAGTCATTGCTGGAGATAAACTATGGGAAGAGATGGATGTTGAGAGGGATCTGAAGGAGGGGAGTAAGATTGCATGGACTTCTGGATGCTTATCCAAGCCCTAGGTCACAACAGTTAAACTGGTTCATTCGGCCACTTCATTCAAGGAGTCAATTTTCTACAGCATCTAGATTAGAACACAGACTGCAGGTTGTATGAATGTCTTATCTCTAATTCTAGTACCTCTGATTCTTAACTTTCCAAGATGTCCCGTTTGTTGGGGAATGTATTAATATATGATGTATGAGACAATATTCTGGCTCTGTGAACTCAACTATGAAAATATTAAGACCTGTTCTAGTCAAAATCTGAACAACTTTTAGGATCGTGCCATGAATCTCTGAGGACAGCTAGGGACCAATGAGATCCGCAGATGAAGATTTGGTAACTCACTCCTCTGCTTGGACTAGTTGGGATTATATGTGGAAAAACGTGCAGTTGACGGTTGTAGGATGCCTACTAGCAAGTTGGTGTAATTGGGCTGTTTTATTGGAGGTGTTGTTCGTGTGTTTCTGAGATAGTTTCCCCAGATTGAGCTAAGGAGATGCATACTCATGTTTGTGTGTAGTTCAGTGGTGGACAAGTCTCAAAAGATTTGGGAGTTTTAGAAGTTCAGATAATGGTCCAATCTTACCAAAGGCCAGTGAGCTCCTCTTCCTACTGTCTCCTAACAGGGCCATAGGACTCTCCTTCCCATTCCTATCTAGGTCCATGGGACTATCTCCCTTCTCCTCCTGTCCAGACACTGGGGGGTTAAGAGGAATTTGTGTTGGGTCCCTGTGCCTTCACCTCTCATTTCTGGCTTGCAATGCAGTCTAGATCATATCAAGCCAAAAGTTCATGTGAATGGTGTGCAGAAGAGCAGGGCTCAGCAGAGACCACAGCTGTACTGTACGAAACTGTACACATTTAAGGTACGGGCAGGGGGATGTGTGGCAGGACAGTCCACTGACTTCAGAGAGCTTTGGATCAGGGCCCTCCTGAGAAGCCAGAGGCCAGCTGGTCAGCCATAGGAAGCTGTGGGGATGGTGAAGAGAAGAGTCTGAGGGCTGATTGAAATGGGGTCAGCTTAAACAACCCGATCTCCAACCTGTAAAAACACCTGTGGACTTAGTTCAGTTTGGTGAAAGGTCTGAGGTTTGTCCAAGCCCCGCATCCCAGTTAGTTTTGTGGTCTCAAGTTAGGGGCCTGCTCATATTGCTAAAATACAGTACTGTAGTTATATAAACACTGCTCACCACTGCCTTGTTTGAATGTTTTTTTTTCCCTTGGGAGTGCAACTCCATTGAAATCAATGGAGTTATGCTTGTATAGAACTAGGGTTAGGCTGTGATGAATCAGCCCCACTGTAACTAACCAAAAGCTTATGTCGTTAAAAAAATTATATTAAGTGGAAAAATAAATATCTGCCTTGCTGCAGTGCAATAGTAATTCTTAGCAGCCCTAAACAAATATCTTAGCTAGGGAATTTGTTCCTGCCCTGTTAATCAGCAAACAAAGAATGGTGGTGGGTGTGCCCCTGCAACGAGACACAGGAACCAGCTGATAAGAACTATGGTATAGCGAAGCGCCACTTATGGGTGAACCAGAGTGAAAGTTCTGAGGAGTTTCAATGCATTTCAATGTACCAGCTGGAGTTCTGCAAATAGTGAAATAGTTCTGGGAAAAAACACGACTCCATTTTAAGAAAGCTCCCTTCTACTTAATGGAAAAATCTGGGGTAAAGTCTGACTTTGTTGCTAGGTGATCTTTTGCAAAGAGAGTTTGCAAAATGATGCTTTTACGTTAGAAGAGTAAACAGCATCTTAAAAAAAAAAAAAGAAAGAAAAAAGGTGTGTGGGGGGGCAGTATAGCAAGCCATTGTGCCGTAGAGCTTGCTAGAGAAAATATATGAGAAAGTTACATATATGAAATATAAACAATTTTCTTTTCTATTATGAGGGAAGGATGGGTCATGAAAACTGGCCTTCTTACATATAGGCCCCACCTGTAGTGTTTTAATTGCTACTAATTCATGCTTAATGAAAACCCATAACACACAGTAGAGATGGGCAAAATCAGGGGCAGTTTTGCTTTTGCAAAAACTTCTTGCTTGCCTTTTCATTTAGCGGTTACAGAAGCCCAGGCAGGGGGTGGTTTGGAGCTGAGCACAGTTGCCAACTTTCATGCGGTAAATAAGCACCCGAACTTTCACAATAAGTCAAAAACCAAGCTAATCCCATTTCAAAACAAGCCAATCCCTAAGAACCCCAACACTCTATCTGACTTGACCCACCTGGCTTGCAGTCTGGGACTGGGTGGGCCCGCTGTGCATCCCTGACTCTCTCCCCTGCTTGCCCCCCCCTTACCCCTGCTTGCCAGGAGCTGATCAAAAAAGAGAAGCAACAAGCTACAAGCCAAACAAGCTACAAGCCAAAAACTAGCCAACAAGCAACTCACAAGCCAATTAAGCCAAAAACAAGCCCAATTTCTGCGTTTTTTCCCGCAGGTTTGGCATGTCTGGATCTGAGTCCCTTTTTTTTTTTTCTTTCAAATTTACATCCAGATATGGGAACTGGAAGACAGATACAGGTAAAGTGGCCCAGTACTCAGAATTATGGTAGGTGCGTCACGTTGCATATAGCTTGTACAAGGTCCCTGCCTGGAAGAAACCTGACTCATGACTAGAGCTGGCAAAAAATGTTCAGTATATAGTAAATTCACCAAAAAATACTGTTTTGGGGGCCACTGAAACTATTTGTGAATTTGGATCAAATTCTATGAATAGTTTCAGCTAAATAAAAATGAGGAAGATGTTTCTGAAGAAGTCAAAACAGTGAAATTTTTTTAAATGAACCATTTCAACATTTTGTTTCAAAATGAACAGTTTCATTTTGAAAATGTTGTTTTGTTCAACCTGAACTAAATTTATTTGGTTGGTCATTTTGGCAAGGAAAAAAACACCAGGTTTGGTTCAGAATGACCCTTTTCTTTTGTTTTGTTTAGGATTTTCAGTTCGGCGACTAACCCAGAAAATCAGTTATTTGCTTAGTTCTATTCAGTCAAGGTAGTGGGCCAAGTGCAGCAATAAGATGTCACTCACCTATCGGGGGTGTGTAGCATGATGGAACAGTTGGCACTAATTTGCACTGTTGTTGACAGGCTCACTAGAGAGCATACAAAATGAATGGGCTTGGCCATATCCAAGTCCTTCTAAGGGCTGAGTTACGTTGGTAGGGATGGAAGCTTCTCTTGCCACTGCAAATGCATTACCTGAATCAGGTACTCTTTGCAGTATTTAAATTCACAAAAAACACGATCCTGAAACGGTACAGCTTTAATATATTACAGAGAGGCCCAGTTTCTATATATTTAAAATACATTTTAGGCCTAACTTTTTTTTTTTAAACCAGGTCTCCTTTTTGACAATCATTTTGGGTCCACAAATAATTTTTAGGACAAATGAAGATACATGGACACTTAACTACCTGTGTAGCTATAGGTGAGGTAATCAAATGTCTACATTCCCTCATTTGCACTCCCAATGAGTTGTATTAGCAGTTGGTTGAAGGTGTAAAAAGAGTCTGAGGCTCTCACCTCCCACCGACGAAGCGCTGTCCACACAGGTGCTTTTCGTCGTTAAAACCTCTGTTTTTCGGGGGGCTGTTTTTTCATATGCCTGAGCGACAAAAGTTTTAACGATGAAAGTGCCAGTGTAGACAAAGTTGAGGCCCTTTGAAGACCAGGCCTGTAATTAAAGAGGGATCTGGTAGTGACATCTATTTTTAGGTTGCCTTACATTTCCATTATAAAAGATTCCTTCAACCTTTGTTTTGACAAACTCTGACACCTCCATTGTTTGATGGCAGACTTTGAAATTTGGCAGGGGTAAAGCCCTTGAGCTATCACCCTATTGTCGTATGGAATTCAGTTCAGATTTTGCTCAGTTATAAACCATTGAAAATCACCATTTCTCTTCTGTCACTGGCATTCCATGGGGAAACTGTGGCAACAGAGCAAAATAATAATTGAGCATGAACATTCTAAGGTCCAGCCCATGTCCTTGCCACTGCTGCAGCAGGCACTGTACTAAGAACATTTGTGATTTGCCAGGCATAGGCATATACATTACAACACAATCTTTAATTACGTGGTCACATACTGTTTTTGCTACTGGACCGCTTACTCATTCAGAGCATCATCCTGCTCCCATTGAAGTCAATAATGAAACTCCCATTGACTTCAGTGGAGCAGGATCAACCCCTCAAAGCACAGGATGGGTAAACACAAGAAAGAATTAAGGTTATCTGGGGAGGATAAATTTGGCATTACTGTGTTCTAAGTGCTTGACCTCACAGCTTAAACAACCACCATTTAACATGCAAGTGGGGAGCGGTATGCAAAATATATATATTTGACACCATTCACAATATATTTTATCAGCTATGTGAAGTACATTCTTTTCTGTATAGGCTTTGAATAAAGATATTTGATTATTTATACTTGGTAATGATAAAGAATTCTTGGACCATTTATCTTGGACGTCTGTAACCTAGATTTAATATTGAACATGTATTTTAAATTCCTTGCAGACACTGTCTGTGGTTTTTGCAATGTACTGCCAACTCCCCTTTAGAAATGATCAGCGGTTTGATTTGTAAAAGAGGCTGTGTGTGTATGAGTAAATGAGTTAAAATGCATGTACTGCGCAACATCTTCAAATCACAAGATGTGTTCATCATCTTTCACGAGTTTAGATCATAATCACGGGCCCTTTATTTACGTTTCCATGGTGATTCTGAAAATGCTTTCCCCCCTTTCTAATCAGAGCATTTGTAGATCTGAATGTTGAGTTTTTTCTTTCCCACGAGTAAACTTGGTTGTATTATTATAAAGATATTAGCGTGGCAATCTATGGAGCTGTCTCCTTCCAGGACAAAGATTCAGCAGCAGAAGTCATATCAGGCGTTTGCTCTAGACCCTCTAGTTCTAGCATTTAATTAGCATGTATTTTTTAAAATGCAGCTAAGAAATAGCACCCCACATCATAGCAAATGCTGCAGTTACACTTTGACTTCTGCTTTACAAGTCCCCAAATTTTGAGTGTGTGGTGGCGTGGTCCACACAGGGATTTGTATTGTATTGTTTCAGTTTGTGATCCACTTTAACCCCCATATTCTTTTCAGTGGTACTCCCACCTAGCCAGTTATTCTTTTCTAAGTGTAGTACTTTACTTTTGTCTTTACTGAATTTTTATGTGGTTGATTTCAGACCAATTCTCTAATTGTCAAGGTCATTTTGAATTCTAATCCTATTCTAGAAAGTGCTTGCAACTCCTCCCAGTTTGGTGTCATCTGCAAATTTTATAAGCATATTCTCAACTCCATTTTCCAAGTCATTAATGAAAATACTGATGAAAACACTTTCTTCCCTTTTCATCTCCCAGTTAGTTTCTCAACTTTAAATGCACAAGTCTGAATGAAGCAAATATTCTCTCTGTACCTGCGAGCTAAACTGAAACCAAAAGTAATTAAGGCAAAAGCTTTCTGTGGAACAGAAACTGAGAGTACTTGACTTTTGGGGAAGAAAATTTAACGACTTGCATTCACTCCATTGTAAAGACTGGAAATAATACAGATACTTATTTAATGCGGTACATGACATTGTGAGAGATTTATAAAGCTTGAACTGACCTCAGCAGTTAGATGTTCTGTCCCTGCCCAATTCTGTAAAAAAATAAAAAAGCCCTTTTAACTGAGCGCCATTTACAAAACAACTATTAAACAATTAAAATAGTGTATTTTCTCAAAGTAGGGGACATTTATTTCTCCCCACAGTAGTGAGACTTCCCCCGAGGCATAGGCAAATACCACTTAGCTACCAGGAGACCAATTTCTGAGAGCAATACTGGTCTTATTGGCAATATTACTCAAAGCGAGACAACAAAGGCAAATCTGATAACACAACTTCAACATAATGAGATTCAGTGTCTGATAGATTCCTGGTGGAGGTGAATTTCACAGCCACTGAGAGCTCCCTTGTCCTGGTTCCCATGAGTTCTGCCCTAGGGATAGATGGCAGGCCTGTGGCAACTGTCATGAAAGGAGGTAGGTTTGGGAAGCAGTGGGGGTATTTCTAATTGGATTAGTATTGGAGACACGTAATGGAGTCTGGATGTGTGGAAGCAGGGTCCTATTTCCCTAATCTTAGCCAGGTAGCTGTGTATGAGTGGGATACAGATGAAGCTGTATTTCCCCTCAAAAATCAGCCATTGGCATGGAAAAATGGCCCCACCTTTTTGCACTTGTATGCATTGTTCATTTGTTCAGCGGCTTGGATATGCAATGGGGATTATTGAAACAAGTCTTGGCAGCCACTGTTGTATTCTTTATCCTCAAGAGTAAGTAACAAAATAGTAACACACTTCCCAGCTGGTGTGTTCACATGCACACACAAACACACACACACTCCAGCTGTCCATTACACCCACAACTCCCTTGACCCCACAAGTTCACAGATGAAAACTTCCTCCTATGCTGATACAGATGGCTGGGGAATCTGCAGTGTGGCATTGTACTTTCATCTCCATTTTCATTTGAAAAAAGAGGCCAAGTATGGGACATCAGATTCCCTTTCCTCTCTTCTTCCCCCCTCCCCTCCCCACCTCCCACAAAGGATATTCAAACACTAATGAGAACGTAGTGATCCCGTATTCAAAGCCAGCATTGTCAGTAGGAGGGGGAAGGGCAGCTTCAGAAAAATGTTCAGATGTGTATCTTCATCTTTAAAGGTTAGAATTTACATTGTTCTCAGAAGGTTCCACTGCTGACTCTGGAATGCAGAATTGGTGATGCCTATTAGCTAGATGCTGTAATTTCGTGTTCATGGTGTAACCCAAGACTAGATTAACCCTCTGGTTTTCTTTCTTCTGCACTCAGTAGTCTTTATTTCAGAGGGTTGTGGAGGTATTATTGGAATGCTGAGAAGGTTTTAGAGTCCGTGTTTACTACTTTGGCTCTGCATATGCTAATGGTTATATACATATAATGGTTTTCCTTTTTTTGGTTTTGGGTGTGGGAGGAACAATCACATTTTTAAAAAGTTGGGGGAATCTGCAGGATGGGAAGCCAGGAGTGACATTGTGTAATTCCTGCAGACCCAGTGAGGCACCAGAAAGATTTCAAAAACTTGGAGGAAACATGCCTGCCTCATCTGCTCCCCCATGGTAGTTATATGTCTTATTGCTCTCCTTTTCCTTCCCCCCAAAGTAAATAGTGAACTGAAAATGTACCATGTTTTCCTACTTCTGTGTCAAGTCCTGTGAAATTGTCAAAAGCCCGTGTTGTGTTTTTCTCCCAGTGAACAGTTATGGGGAGGATGAAGAGCTAACCACATCTTCAGATAGCGACGACGAGGTGATTAAACAGTTTGCGATCTCTGTGTCACGCTCGCAGAGTTTTCGATCGGGGGTGTCTGAAAAGGCAACACAAGCGGGTTCAGAACGTAAACCTAAATTCAACCGCTTGCTGTCCAGCCATGAGGAGTACAGTACCGAGGCATCTGAATGCGAAGGTATTGTCTGTCTCAAATGAGTATTAAAACATTTGCTTTGAATCCACAGCCACCTAACATGGAGAGAGTCCTTTTATTTTGGGGAAGGAGCAGCCTTGGTTCTGATCGCTCAGGCTAAAATCCATCTGGAGTTTATTCCTAAAGTACTGACTTAGAGCTGGATCCAAAGCCTACTGAAGTCAATGGGAATCTTTCCATTAACTTTGCATGGGTTTTAGATTAGGTTCCTTAATCATTAGGCAAAATTCCCATGCATTTCAATGGGAGTTTTATCTGAGTAAGGACTATAGGACTCTGCCCGATGAAATCTGTTGAACTGCATTTCTTATCAATATGGTGTGTTTTAGCAAGCCTTTGAATAGAAATTGCATGTTTCTTTTATAGCAGCTTTGCAAATACCAGGTAAATAGCAAATGAATTATGTTACATCATTCACCAGTGCATACGCTACATAGCAGGCAACGACAGAAGGTAAAAATTTATAGTATCAAAGGGAACAATTTTTTGACCAATCTTTGTTTATTATTGCAAGTGGCTTTTGAATATTCCAAACAAACATGCATGGTTTTCAAACATTTACCCAAGTGCAAAATTGGTCGGTACAATGGCATTCTATAATACAGGACATGTCTGGGAGAACCTTTCATGGGAAAGCTTCAGGAAACTGCCTGTGTGGTTTTAGTTACACAAAACAGTTGTGATTCTGAAATATTTAGTTACCTGTTAATTATTGTGCTCATTTTGATTTAGGCCCCTCTGTAGAACTGCTGTTAGATCATAATGTGGACTACAGTTACTTCCTTTGTTGTCTTTATAAACCGAAATCATTAGGATTAGTACTACTTTAATATTTATTGTGTTTAAAAAAAAACAACTGTTAGGGCCCAGTCCCGCTTTCACTCAAGTCACTGGGAGTTCTGCTGTCTACTTTAATGGAAGCAGATCAGACCCTTTATTCCAAATAACACCCCCTTATTTATGTTTTAGATATTCTCAGATCCTCAGTCAAGTGTACTGCTATCCTGACTGCATGATGGAGGATTCCCTCAGCCTGGGGAATCCATGGCTGGGGTAGAGTCACCATTGCAGGTATATGCCACCCAACCCCCTAACTCGTGATGGGGAAGGGGGTGTGGCCATAGTCTCTACATTCTTGTATTTCCCAGTTGGTGAAATGGCCTCTTGAGGCCAAAGGAATGTAGGTGTAAATTAGAGAAGCCCAGAGGCTGCTATTGCTTATTCCAGTCTCCAGGTTGGCCCCTGGCTGGCCCAAGGATCAGAGGAGTGTAGAGATGGTGGAAAGTCACCTTTGTCCCTCTCTCTCTTGAACTGCGCAGAATATATCGCACCCAGCTTCCCTGGATCAGATCCTCAGAAGCCTTCCAGTGAGTTATGCTTTGTTCCTGATCACGAATATTAACACAATCTGGTGAGGAACTGCACAATCTTCTGCTGGGACATTCAGTAACCCAGGAAAGTGCCTTTTGTTAAATACTCTGTTGCCTTCAATCCTTTTGCCCCTCTTCTCTCTCTCTCATCTCCTCCTTTGATGCTGCATGATGGAGATAGTTATATGAGGTTTATCTTTCCCGTCTCTCTAGCTACAGTTTACCCAAGTCTTGATCCTCCAGTCCAGCCATGCAGCAAAAGTAGCTGCTGGCTAACTGTTTGCAGTGGTCCCAAAAATGCTGGTGCATGGTGTATTTGGGCCACGCTCGCTTCTTCCTGGTATGCCTCCTTCCTTGTGGACTATAAAGAGTGTGCTGTAACTTACAAGACAGGGGAGTGGCCAGCTAGCCACAAAGCAGCAGCCTCCTAAGAGTTTAGCATCTGGCTCTCATTCACAAGGCGCTGGATCCTCTGCAGTGTGTTAAGCGTCAGGAGCCTCAGCAGGCAGCAGCACTGGTTCCTCTCTGGCACATTTCCTGGGCACTGACTCAGTCAGTGCCCCCTTCTCAGCTCACTTGCCGTAGGCCCCAGGACCAGCGCTGACCACCGCAAAGGTGCGAAGCTTCTGGTTTTCAGTTTTACTCTTTCAGGGGCACACAGCAATTGTGGAGCTATCAACGCACATGTGCTCACACACTTTGCCCAGTCTAACACTTTTATGCTCTTTTACACTTAATCATGAAATCACTGGAGCCCCTCACTTTTCCTTAAAAAGAAAAGGAGTACTTGTGGCACCTTAGAGACTAACCAATTTATTTGAGCATGAGCTTTCGTGAGCTACAGCTCACTTCATCAGCTGTAGCTCACGAAAGCTCATGCTCAAATAAATTGGTTAGTCTCTAAGGTGCCACAAGTACTCCTTTTCTTTTTGCGAATACAGACTAACACGGCTGTTCCTCTGAAACCTGTCACTTTTCCTTGTGAGTCCTGGGGGAACTATCTGGGTCCAGGCAGACAGTGTGTCCCCTGTCTCATGCAGGCTGTTACATGGTAAGTGGTCTCTTCCTTATGGACTGAAGAAAACGGGCTCTGAGCAGATCAGCCTCTGCCCTTTTAAAACTTTCAGCCCCTCCCCCGCTCCCATGTCATGTGACCTCCTTGCCAGCTTCACCATATGAGCACAAATCTGTTCCATGACTTTGTTGCAAAGGTGACTTCCTCCTTGCTAAACCAGTTCTTCTGGGCGGGGACCAGTCCTGTGTCTAGAGTGAGCAGATGTCCAACAGTTGGGAACGTAGGAGTCAATTACCTTCTACTGTCCTTCATTTGCTGCCAGTCTTGGGAATTTTCAACTCGGCATGGTGGCAAACAGACCACAGAGACGACAAAAGGCCGCACATTCAGAATGGAGTTTGTAGACTGACACAGACATGCAGGGTTCATAATCTCACACACAATTCACAAATTGTATAGCTATATTCCCAATTCATCACAGTTTCAAATGCTGGAGCATCCATCTTTAAACTGGAGGGCTTATTCCATGTCCTTTTACATCTTGTTGGTAAGAAGGTTTCCCTGATATTCAGCGGAAAGTTTCTGCTGATTTAAGTTCATCCGTGTATCACCCTAAAAAATAAATAGATTTTAAGGCCAGAAGGGACAATTGTGATCATCTAGTCTGTCATCTTACATGATACAGGTCTGAGAATTTCATCCGGTGATGACTCCATCCAGCCCAACAACTTGTGATCACATTACAGCATGTCATTAGGAAAGATATCCAGTCCTAAAGATGCCAAGCGATGGAGAATTTTCCCACATCCCTTGATAATCTGTTCCATTGTCTGATGATCCCCAATCTTTTTCTTACCCATTAGTTGTGTTGTGATGAGAGTAGTAGACTTTTGTGGTTATAATGGCCAGGACCAGGCTCCTGTTTGCTTTTTTTGAGAACTGGAACCTCAGTACTTCCTTTCTCGATCCCTTCAGTACCTCTTCATTTAAATTTTTTTTTTTTTTTTTTCAGAAATAGTTGTTCATAGTACAGTGAGTTCATTCTTCGTAAGTTCTCCTATGATCTGGCACAGATGTTTGCTAAACTTCTTACAGTGTCAAAGTACACCCTCACATATACACACGCAGTTATCACTGACAGGACTACCATAAATTTAAAGAAATAACAAGACCGTTCCCTAAAATAGTCAATGGTGAATCGCACTTTTCTTTTCTTTCCCTTGAAACTTGCCTTGTATACCACATTTGCTTTCATAACACGTAGAGAAAGTTCTTTGTTATATTATATATTTCAGGGCTTTCAAAATTCCTCTATTATTGATCTAGATATTATCCTGGCAGGAGTCCAAAACCACAAGACAGTTGCCTGGGGATAATTTATTACTACAGTTATGTTTTATCTGAAAGTCTGCTGTGTGACGTATGCTTTGATGGATGACCCCCTGTTTAAAGTGTGTCTAAGACACTGATTTGCTAATTAAACACCTTAAGGAGAATCCATATTTGTACAGTCTCAGTAAATTTGTATACAGACATTTCTTTTATTTCTTGCTTGTTCTGCCTTCTTGCTTTTGCTTTTATTTTCTGTTTCTATATTTGCAGAAGAAATTGAGTAAAAATATGATAGTAAAAATCATGTTGCTTTCCAAACGAATGGTGCAGTTCTTGGAAGGAACTAGAAAACAAATCCCTAAGATTAAAAAAAAGGGAGGGGGGGGCCCTGTGGCTTACTGGTTATGTAAATACAGTGAACTCCGTTCTGAGTTTGTGACTTTTACCAGCATTTCAGTGGTGTAACTAATTTTACTCCGAGGAAGGAAAATGAGTTATACCACTGTAACGCTTATTTATGTCTGGAACAAAGCCTGCCTTCGGTTTCACGAGTATAAAATCAGAAGATACCTGGTTTTCTGATTAAGCCACAAATGATTGATTAAACTATAAATGGAATCTGCCTAAGCGGAGAGAGAATTTTACTCCGGGTTCCGCGCTGTACCCTGCAGAACTCTCGCAGTTGCCAGTGCAGATTCTGGGTGAGGAGAGGAACAAGTGCTGAATATAAAGAGTAGAGATCTTCACTTTGGAGATAAGAAATTCACAGTTCGGACAAAGGAAGATAATTTTACCCTCAATGATTAACCACCTTCTTCGAGTAGTATCCCTATGGGTGCTCCACCTCAGGTGTGCATGTGCCTCTCGAGCCTGTGATCGAAGATTTCTAGCTAGGAGTGCCCGTTCGGTCTGCACATGAGCCTTATGCCACCTATCCTGAAGGATGACCCAACACTCTCACAAATCTTGGGAGACAGGCCAGTCCTTGCCTACAGACAGCCCCCCAACCTGAAGCAAATACTCACCAGCAACCACATACCACACAACAGAACCACTAACCCAGGAACCTATCCTTGCAACAAAGCCCGTTGCCAACTGTGCCCACATATCTATTCAGGGGACACCATCACAGGGCCTAATAACACCAGCCACACTATCAGAGGCTCGTTCACCTGCACATCCACCAATGTGATATATGCCATCATGTACCAGCAATGCCCCTCTGCCATGTACATTGGTCAAACTGGACAGTCTCTACGTAAAAGAATAAATGGACACAAATCAGATGTCAAGAATTATAACATTCATAAACCAGTCGGAGAACACTTCAATCTCTCTGGTCACGCGATTACAGACATGAAAGTTGCGATATTACAACAAAAAACTTCAAATCCAGACTCCAGCAAGAAACTGTTGAAATGGAATTCATTTGCAAATTGGATACAATTAACTTAGGCTTGAATAGAGACTGGGAGTGGCTAAGTCATTATGCAAGGTAACCTATTTCCCCTTTTTTTTCCTACACCCCCCTCCCCCCTGACGTTCTTGTTAAACTCTGGATTTGTGCTGGAAATGGCCCACCTTGATTATCATACACATTGTAAGGAGAGTGATCACTTTAGATAAGCTATTACCAGCAGGAGAGTGGAGTGGAGGGAGGTATTTTTTTCATGCTTTGTGTGTATAAAAAGATCTTCTACACTTTCCACAGTATGCATCCGATGAAGTGAGCTGTAGCTCACGAAAGCTTATGCTCAAATAAATTGGTTAGTCTCTAAGGTGCCACAAGTACTCCTTTTCTTTTTGCGAATACAGACTAACACAGCTGTTATTCTGAAACCTGAAATTATGCCACCTTGTGGCAGATACCGAGGCGATATAGGGGTGCACGGGCAAACCACCCTCAGATCTTTCTCTACCACCTTGGCCTGAGACAGAAACCTAGCATGTCCACCTACAGCATACTCAGCCCTCTGTTTTTTCTTGCAGTTAGGTAGTTTATGGTTGTAAATTTGTGTTTAGTGATTAGTATAGTTAGTTTTAGGTGAGAGGATTGTTTTCCCTCTCTTTCCTCTGGGAGACTTGTCTTCTCTGGATGGGGAATGCCTGGATCACCAGGCTCCAAACACTGCCTCTCTTGCCCAAAGGCTATATCGGTAAGCGACGGGCACTCCAAGTGTGTCTGTTGCCTAGGGGAGTTTTCCTTCTGTTTGGCCCTCAAGTCAAGGATGAGGAAGAACAGGAGATAAAGCTCAGACTGTTAGCCATGGAATGTTAGTCTGCAACCTCCCTCTGGGCCAGCTCAGGAGACTTCCCCTCCCCCCAATACATCTGTCTTCAGACAGATCCATCACGCCGGGTCAACCTTGAGGCATGCTTCCCCTAAGAAAGGGAAGTCTTTGCAGACTGCTGGGAAGACTCCCAGAAAGGGGAGCATGGACTCTTACTCTAAGGAGACAGCTGCAGAAAAGACCAGGTCCCTGTTGGGGTCCTCAGTCTCCGTGGGTACCATTGGAGCCAAGGACTCTTCCTCCAGTACTAGCAGGCCTGTGAAGTCCTGGAGTTCCAAGTACAAGAAGATGGAGCATCAAAACCCTCCACCAGTCAGGAGGGTGAGGACAGGGTACCATCGAGTTCACCCCTGTCATCAACAACGAAGCATTTCACTCAGCCATTGGTTCCATCATGTGCCTTAATCCAGCCACCAGTACTGATGCAAGCAGCTCAGCCAGAGCAAGTAGTACCATCTGTACCAAGCAAGCAATGGTGCCTGACATCTACAATGCCTGCAGAATGCCAGATTAATCTCTACAGCAGCAGTTATGCTCAGGGCATCATGGCCCCAAGTTGTGGGGTTTCCAAGAGAGGTTCAGAACACAAGTAGAGGACCTCCCTTTGATGGTCATAAGCTTTTTCTCAGAGACCACGAACAACTCCACACACATTGAAGGACTCCAGAGTTACCCTATGTTACTTGGGCATTTACACACCAATGAGCAAGAAAAGTTTTAGTAGGTCACAGACTGCCAAGAGGTCACGCCCTACTCAGTTGTCCAGGTACCATAGACTCTCAGAACCGCCAGAAAGAAACACAGTTTTCAGAAGAAGTGAAATGCCCAACCGCCCTCCATGACCATCCAGGCATCATTTAAGCAGCAGTTTCGATAGGTTGGTCGAGGGTTCAAATCCTCCCACTCCTTTTCAGGACCCCTCTTGTGAGCTTCTACTGAGGCAAGAGATGGACTCTCTCCTCTGTCTAGGAGCAGTGGAATTGGTCCATTCATCTCATGGGCTGGGATTTCTACTCAAAATATTTCCTGGTGCCAAAGAGGGACGGAGGTCAGAGGCTGATCTTGGATCTAAGACTGTTTGAACAAGTTCATAAAACCTTAAAAGTTCAGGATGGTGACTCTGGCAACTATAATTCCTTTAATGGAGGACATATATTGGTTTTCATCCCTCGACCTACAAGAGACCTACTTCCATATAATTATACACCCATTTCACAGGAAATACCTATGAATCACCATAGGCCAAGATCTGATCCAGCACCGAATGCTTCCCTTTAGCCTATCCTCAGCCCTAGGGATGTTTTCGAAGGTCCTAGCAGTAGTGGCAGCTTATCTTTGGCAGAAAGTGATCCTAGTCTTCCTGTACCTCCAGGGCTGCTCCTTCAAGGCAGTGCTATCTTCCACCCAGATGGCCCTTGCTCTGTTCCAGAAGTTGGGCCTGCAGCTGAAAGTAAAGAAATTCATTCAGGTACTGGTACAAAGGATAGTTTATAGGGGCATACTGGGACTTACTGACAACCAGAGCATAACACCCTTCAGACAGATTTGTGACCTTTTCAGGCCTGGTAGAGACAATTCAGCGAAGCCCTTAGACCAGTGGTTCTCAACCTTTTTGGGCTCAGGACTCATCTGTAAATGTTTATGGCCTGTCGTGACCCAGTAAATAGTCTTAAGAGTAGCAGCTGTGTTAGTCTGTATCCGCAAAAAGAAAAGGAGTACTTGTGGCACCTTAGTGACTAACAAATTTATACGAGCATAAGTTTTTGTTAGCTACAGCTCACTTCATCGGATGGATGCAGTGGAAAATACAGTGGGGAGATTTTATATACACAGAGAACATGAAACAATGGGTGTTACCATACACACTGTAACAAGAGTGATCAGGTGAGGTGAGCTATTACCAGCAGGAGAGAAAAAAAACCCTTTTGTAGTGATAATCAAGATGGGCCATTTCCAGCAGTTGACAAGAAAGTCTGCGGAACAGTAGGGGGGGAAATAACATGGGGAAATAGTTTTACTTTGTGTAATGACACATCCACTCCCAGTCTCTATTCAAGCCTAAATTAATGGTGTCCAGTTTGCAAATTAATTCCAATTCAGCAGTCTCTCATTGGAGTCTGTTTCTGAAGTTTTTTTGTTGAAGAATTGCCACTTCTAGGTCTGTAATTGAGTGACCAGAGAGACTGAAGTGTTCTCCAACTGGTTTTCGAATGTTATCATTCTTGATGTCTGATTTGTGTTCATTTATTCTTTTACGTAAATAGTCTGGGGGTGGAACCCCGGGGTGATTTCAGTCAGATCCTGGTGCCTAAAGGAGTGGGGGGGCTGGGCCCTGCCTGGCACTCACCCCACAGAGGCAGCTCCTCTGCTGTGGGGCTGGCTGGGCTTGGCTCTCTGCTCTGGACATTGCAACCTCCAGGGTTGCAGCACCACTCGGGTTTGGCACTGCTCCACTGACTGGACCAAATTTGTGTGAGTTGAATTGTGACCTGACTCATGGGGTTGCGGTGCCACTCACGTGGTCATGACGGCTGGGCTAACCCTGAATGGCACTGGGACCCCAGAGGTTGCAGTGCCTGGAGTAGGGAGGCGAGCCCAGCCAGCCCCATGGGACAGGTGCCACAGGAGCAGCCATGCGACCCTTTGGAACATTCTGCAACCCGATTTTGGGTCCCAACCCATGGGTTGAGAAACCCCGTCTTAGACCACACAATAAGGAACTGTCTTCAACTCTTGGGCCATATGATAGCTTGCACTTTTGTGACCAGTCACACAAGGCTTCACCTCCATTGCTTTAAGGGTTGGCTCAGAACAATCTACTCTCCAAGGAAGGACTCCTCAGACAGGCAGGTGACAGTCCTTTTGCAAGTAAAGAACTCCCTGGACTGGTGGAAGGAACAACTCTATGTCTGTGTGGACATCCCTATCTGTTGCCCAACTCCATCTAACTGACTCATCCCTGTTAGGATGAGGAGCCCACTTCAACACTCTCATGGTTCAGAACAGATGGACTTTGGCTGTACAGCAGGTGTTATTAAACAGTAGGAAAACACCAACCTGCATTGCTTACCTGCAGAAATCTTAGAGATTCATCTATTGGTGCAGTTGTTGCTACCTCCAGCCTGAAATGGTTCCCTTTTCCCTCATCCTACATTTCAGATCCAGCTGGTAGGTTTTTCTATCAGCTTGGTCAAAGTACACCTGGCTGCCATATCAGCCTTTCATCCCTTTGTCAAGGGATTCTCCATTTTTAGTCACTCGGTATTGTCTAGCTTTATTACGGACCTATGGAATCTCTTCCCTCACATTAGACACTTCACCCTATCTAGGGACCTTAACCTAATTCTAAACCGCCTTACGAGACCTCCATGCAAACCAAAGGCAACCTGCTGCGTACTTCATTTATCTCTGAAGATGGCATTCTAAGTTTCCATAACGTTGGCCTGTAGGGGCAGGGAGACTGGAACCCTTTACAATGTTCTTTACGTCCACATCCTTAGTTCCAAAGGTTACATCGGATTTTCATCTTACCCAGTCTATCCATCTTCCGGTAATATTTCCAAAACCTGATAGCTCTCAGCAGAAATCCTATTTCTACACCCTGGAAGTTAGAAAGGCCTTGGCCTTCTACCTGGATAGGAATAAGCAGTTTAGTAGATGACCTAGACTCTTCATCTGCTGTGCAGATAGCTCTAAGGGGGCTTCTATCTCTGCTCAAACACTTTTCGAAATGGATATCGAGTCGTCTCTCTGCCTCTTATGAGTCTGCTGGTTTTCAGCCCTCTCAGGGCATAGGAGCAAATTCAACCAGATCACAGGCAACATCTACTGTATTTTTGAAGACTGTTCCAGTATCTGAGATATGTAAAGCCACTACTTGGACTTCAGTATGTTTTTGAAGCATTACTGCCTGCTCCATGCCATCAGATCTGATGTGGTACTTGGCTCTGTAGCACCATCTTCAGTTCTGGACTCTGTTCTGAAGCTTCCTTCTCCTCCTGGGATACTGCTCAGAAGTCAGCTGAAGTGGTGTACCCATTGGGACACTACTCAAAGAAGAAAAGATTACTCACCTGGTGCAGTAATTGAAGTTCTTTGAGATGTGTCCCACTGGGAGCTCCACTACCCACCCTCCTTCCCCTCTGCTTCAGTTGTTCCCTCGGGGACACCTGGGTAGAGAAGGAACTGAGGGTGGTTTTCCCACACGCCTGTAAATAGCCTTTGTGTTTGCTGAGGCACAGGGCGCATATGCAGGCCAAATGGACACTGCTAGCTAGAAATCTCCAGCCAAGGGCATGAGAGGCACATGCACACCTGAAGTAGAGCACTTAAAGGGACACAAATGTCGACAAACTACAGTTACTGGTCAGCGTGAGTAACATTTCCATCTTCAATCATGTGGGATAGACCTGTGGGTCAGATGCATAAAAGCTGTCCTGGGGAGGCAGGAGAGTTGTAATGTGCATCTCCCTGCACCGATGAGCATCCCTGTGTCCCAGGGAGGGTTTGACCCAAGCTCAGACTGGTAGAGTTAACATTACCACCTTCCTCAGAGTTTCCATTTGGTTGGAGAGCAGCTTTAACCAAAGCTCTTCAGATGAGAGATGCAGTGTGAGGGGAGGCATTCTGTCAACCACCCTAAGCCATGCCCCCGTCCCTGTCCTCCTATTGGGCTGTGCTGGCCGATGTGTTGCTTCCCACCACCTGAGAAGAGGAAATTGTGTTGGTTTCCCTCCACCACACCCTTCTCTCAGGATCAGCCCGTGCATTATACTTTTCCATTTCATGCCTGATCTGTCTCTTGACTGGTGATGCCTTCATACTGTAGGCGTCCTGAGCACTGTGTTCCCAAATGTCCCTGTGATCATCCTGTGTGACCGATGTCTTTCTTTGTGTCAGGCAGGTTGATTCCCTGCTCAGGATGCAGAGGGAGAGGAGCCGTTTTTATTCCTTGCAATGCTGATTTATGCGGGTTGTGTGATTTTTTGTGGGTTCAATGCCGGGGATCTCACAGTCTCATAAGCAGAGCTGTTCCTGCCAGGCTCCTACTGTAGTGGGGCGGGGGGGGGAAAGGATAAATTAGGGGAGAAAAAAGAATGTTATTTTAATCACTCTGAAATGATGTTTCTTGCTGAATATTGTTAGAACTGGATGGGCTAAGCCAACTGAGTTTCCAAGACAACCTATCCTATCATGAAGATGACCACATATCTGTTGATTCAAGAACTACCTCTGAGAGTAGGGGTACCATGCAAGCCAAAGGCCCTGGAATGGAGGCTAGCATTGCCCATAGCCTTAGCCAACAAACCACAGAAGGGAGCTTGCAAATGGAGACGGCGTTCAGCAACCAGGGATTTGAAGGAAATGACGCAACTGACAGCTCATCAGCTTGGAGCCCTGAGGTATGGTGAATTATTCTGTATTACACACCGTGTTTCTGTTCCCTGAAGATGTCTGGAATTCTTATCCGAAATGTTAGGGAAGAAATGAAGTGAAAAATCAATTGGCACAACCCAGGATAGTAATCCCTAAGTGCATGCATGCACATACCTTGGTGTATGTTTTCCCTTTTCCTGATACTTTGCCTGCTGGAATTTTGAATAGACTTCACTAGTATTCCTTCAGAGAGGCTGTTTTATTGTCTGATTTCACACACTAATCATATCACAACCATTTCCCGCATGACAGAAGTTACTATGAATTAGCTAACAATGTTTTATCATGCTTTGAAGGAGGTAAGTGGATTTGTTACTGCTTGTGTATGTGGTGTGTGTCTGTAGGGATACAGTGTATGATTACTGGGTCAGATCCTTAGTTCCCCTTCTGGCTGCTTTCCATTGCTCAGGCAGCATGAAGCATCTGGAAAGCTGCCTTAAAGGGACGGCTGGGGGCTTCCCTAGCTTAGCTAGCTGTTTGTCACACTGCTCTCCATACACACAGAGCACGTTTCTACAGCAGGCAGGGGCATGGCTGGGGAGGTTTACAGCCCCCTTTTCCTCTCCTGCATCCAGCATATGTCACCAGGCAGGTCTTGGCCAGACCTAAGGATTTGGCCCTTATTTCAAAGCTAATACCCACTGGCAAATATTCCAGATTCTAAGACAGCCCTTTTTGGGTTAGTTCACTACTTACCCTTCTCCTCTTTCTATATGATTAAATATGGGTTGTTCCTTTATTATAAAAAAAATTAATAATCAGGGGATTATTATTGAGCATCTGATTAATTTCTGCAAGAGTATCGAATAGCCTCCAATATTAAAAAAAATAAATAAAAAAGCACAAAAAGTCACATCTCTGAATCAAAAAGGATCATCCCTTAGCTGCACAAGTTAATCTTTTTGCCCCAGGAAAAACAGGGCTTGGCAGAAAATATTCCCTTCCTGTGAGCAAGTTGCTTCCACCCAATTGAAGAGAGTGAAAGCAGCTTCTCAGTGTATGGGCTTTTGACCTGTTCAAAGCAGACATTCACACAGAGGCAGTAAAAATAGGCAGTCATTTTGAATGCTGCACAGATCAGCTCTGCATATATGGCCTGATACACCAGAACCTCCTGCAATAACAGTCTGGACTCTTTTTTCTACATTACTGTGAGCCATGATGATTATCTATCTGTGGATCCTGTGCCCATTTCTCTGTCTATTCCGTGTTCATCATGGTGCACAAGTGCTGCGGAATCTTGAGTGTCCTCTTTTCATTTCTATTTTGAATGTGCCTCTCAATCTGCCCCAGGTGCATGTATATTAACAACATGAACAGCGCATAGAGAATTACAGAGTTCAGATACACCTGGATCCTGATTTGTTTGCTGTGAGTAGCTTCTTATCTGACTGCATTGTGTGGCTTAATGGAAGATAATTTTTGTTTGAGTGAACTAAATGTTCTGACATTCCAGAGATACCCAAACATTGCTGTGCTACTTTCAAACAGGCCTCTGTTTGGAGGCAAACTCTGTAACGTTGTGCGTCTGCGGTGCATACTCAAAGGGCATTTCAAGGCTGCTCCCATAATTACCTGCTTTGTGAGATTTATTTATTTTTCTGGCAGGAATGTGTATTTTACATATATATACACTCTGTCCTGTACTCATGATCTGTTAAAAAAAGACACACTATACTGAGAGGGGTATTTGTCTTAAATCCGTGTAGATTGATACAGTTTAAGGAGAGAGGGGACCATCAAATTATCTAGTCTGACCTGTCTGTCACAGGCCCTATAATTTCCCCCACTTTCTCCTGTATTGAGCCCGATACATCAGTACACCTTACTGTAAAAGAAAAACGTTTATTTCATGTGGAAATACTTAACTCCACACAGCACTTGGATTTCAGTGCAGTTACTTGTATAGTCAGTACATTTACAGAATATTTATGGCCCCCCCATAAGCCATGGAATGGGAATTTTACCAGTGACTTTATGAGGAGCAGGACTAAGCTTCTGCAAGCAGCCTCTGCCATGTAGGAAACTTGAACATGAATAGGTTCCAGACATCAGAGAATTCTTTGGAAGTGCCAGCTGGCTGTTGACGTTGTGCTCCACGGCCAGCACAAATCATCACTAAAGGTAGTAGAGCCAGCCATGGAAGGGTAAACGCCACTGGAGAACCATTTTCTGGTGCCAGAGAGTTGATGGAGCTTCTGCCACTTCTCCCACCTTCTTAGGGCCAGCGTGAGGGACATAGCCAAAACTAAGAGAGCTTGGTCGAGACAGCCCGATATCCAACTCTTCAATGGCTACTGTATTAGTATTTGGTGCGGGGACTGGTAGTTGGCATGATTTAGAGCAGGCTCTAAGTTATGCCAAGAGGCTCGACTGGCACAGCCAGCCAGGGATGGTGGAAGTACAAAGGCCATCTTTGCATACTTTATCCTACAGGGCTGTGCATCATCCACAAAACTGCTGCTTTCCAGCTCAAGTACAAGTAGAGGCAATAAGTAGGTGCACGTAAAGTTACACACTAAATGTAGTCCCCCACGCTGAATGTTAGCAAGCCACAAACCCATTGTGATCCCACTTCCTGAATGGCAAATGCACATGGTAAAAAATGGGAATGAGCGTGTATGGGGAGAAACCGGCTGAAGTGCAATCTTTCTCATACTTGCTCCTTAAGCCTTACTCCAGCCATTTGGTAGAAGTAGTTTGACAGCCACGCAGCGTCACTCACATGATCGGGTTCTCCAGAACAACCTGTCCTGCATTGCCCTTACGCGTGCAAAGTCCTGTGTCTGTGGTGTTCTGGAACAAGCCATTTGTATGTGTTCATTAGGTGTCATTCTTCTCTGGCTCGCCTTAGCAAGAATTCTGCATGGACACAAGGGCGCCAGTTTTTCACTGCATTTCTCTCTCTCTCTTAAACTTGTATTTGCATGCACCAGTCAGGTAACTGCAAACTACCGGAACCGCCAGCCTATGTGAAAGCGGAAATGTGGGATTTTGCACTTATACATTTAGGAGCCTAAATGTTTGTCAGAGTGATGGGAGGTAGTTGAAAATTTGGCTTTGTTGGATAAATAGACCCCATTAGTGCTTCTTAAGGGAATCACTATTATTGCTCCTAATCTATGTTGTAATTAGATCCACATATTGAAAAGAAATGTTAGTTTAAAAACAAAAGATAAAGGCTTGAAATTGCCCTCCTCGGTAGTTTGCAGTTACCAGCAATGATTCACCTTCTGAGTATTAACTGGAGATCTTGTCCTAGTACAGTGTATACACATGTTTAAATACAAATGATGGATTGTTATAGCAACCCCTTTATCACTGAAACACATTCTATCTCTGAGATAAAAAGCACCTTGAAACAGCAACTCGCACACCCCCATCAACAGGTGAAGTGAGCAACAGTGGGCTTTTTCATCTTGTTTTTTCAAATAAATGTTTTAAAGAAGCCGAAAGAAAAGGTAATTTGACAATTGTTTTACACACGTGTTGCTTGTATGTTTTGAGTTCTCATCATGAAAATATGAGGGTTCAATGTGAAGAGAAGGTTAGAGGCACTTCAGAGGGAGACGCACACAGTGGAAGATGAGCAAAGGAGTGTTTGATTCAAAGATTCCAAAGCGAGAAAGGACCATTGTGATCATCTAATCTGATCTGTATAACACAGGCCAAAAAAAACACCTTCCCCCAAATAATTCCTCGAGCAGATCTTTCAGAAAAACATCCAGTCTTGATTTAAAAATTGCCAGTGTTGGAGAATCCACCATGACCCTTAGTAAATTGTTCCAATGGTTAATTACCCTTATGCCTTATTTCCAGTCTGAATTTGTCTAGCTTCAACTTTCAACCACTGGAACATGTTATACCTTCCTCTGCTAGATGGAAGAGCCCATTGTTAAATATTTGTTCCCCATGTAGATACTTACAGACTGTAACCCGTAATCTTCTCTTTGTTAAACTAAATAGATTGAGCTCTTTGAGTCTGTCACCATAAGGCATGTTGTCTAATCCTGTAATCATTCTTGTCACTCTTTTCTGAACCCTTTCTAATTTATCAGCATTCTTCTTGAATTGTGAGCACCAGCACTGGGCACAGTATTCCAGGAGCAGTCACACCAGTGCCAAATACAGAGGTAAAATAACCTCTCTACTCATTCTTGAGATTCCCCTGTTTATGCATCCCAGGACTGCATTGTTTTTTTTGGCCACTTTGTCACCCTGGGAGCTCATGTTCAACGGGTTATCCACCATGACCCCCCAAATCTTTTTCGGAGGCATTGCTTCCCAGAATATGGTCCCCCAGTCTCTAAATATGGCCTAAGTTCTGTGTTCCTAGATGTATACATATCTACATTTAGCCATATCAAAAGGCATATTGTTTGCTTGCACCCAGTTTACCAAGCGATCTAGCTCACTGTCAGTGACCTGTCCTCTGCGTTATTTACCACTCCCCCAATCTGATATGACTCTTTTTCTGTATCACTATTTCTACTGCTCTTGCCGCAAGCTAATTCAGAACAACAGCCCACCACTCAGTTGTGAATGAGATGCAGTGCAGAATCCAGCAGTTAACCAGCATTGGCCCCTCAAGAGAATAAAAGGGGCATTTAGATGGTTTGTTTTGCTAAATGACTGCCTGCTCTCAAAATACGAGGTGAGCAGAATAAAAACACCACAAAGTGTGGCCCAACTCCTGTATGTTCACATGACCATATAACATTCTCAAGGTGGATACTGTATTCACATTTGGGGTATGTCTACACTGCATCTGGGAGGGAGCCCTCCCAGCCTGGGTCGACAGAATAACAACTATGTAGACGGTGCACCTTGGGCTGGGGCTTGGCTCTCAAACCTTGAAGTGGGGGGCTAGTGCACAAGCCCATCAACTGTAGCTGGGAGGCTCAGTATCAGATGCAGTGTGGATGTACGCAGTCGGGGGTAGCCTATTTGGAAGATGCACATAAGGATGGGTGATGTCTGTATTCTTTTTGCAAATGGTGCTTTGCTCAGGATATTTCTTCACTATTAAAGAGACCCACAGTCCATCTAGGGATTGAGTTGATGAGGCTATAATAATAATAATAATAATTAATAATAAATAATAACACCTAGTTCTTATATAGCACTTTTCATTGGTAGATGCCAACATACCTTGTATTTGGTCTCTGTCATGTTTGCCAGTTATCCTATCTCGAATGATCTTTGAGGTGTTTGATTTAATAGGGCCTGTGTAAGAAAATGCTTTTTTATATATACACCTTTATTTACTCTCTCCATGGCAGGAACATGATGGAGGGAATAGTCTTCCAGCTCATCACAGTGCCCATGAACCCATTTCTAAATGTGGTGACCTAGACGTCATCTTCGATTATAAGGCCTCAAGCCAAAAGCTGCTGGTAACTATCCTGGAAGCTAAGGATATCCCAGACAAAGACCGCAGTGGTGTGAACACCTGGCAAGTTCACACAGTTCTGATGCCCAGCAAGAAACAGCGGGGAAAGACGAGCATTCAGAAAGGACCCATCCCAGTGTTCAAAGACAAAATGACCTTTAATAAGCTGGAGCCAGAGAAGCTGAATAGCTACGCACTCAGGTTCCGTCTCTATGCAGTGCGCAAAATGATCCGGGAACAGATGATGGGGGAGCAACTGTTTTATCTGAGGAGCCTAAACCAGGAGAGGGAAGTGAAGGTGACACTGGTTTTGGAGCCACGGAGCGATATGAGCGTAAGTCTATTAAACAATTCACTGTATCATTGGCGGAGGTGGAGGGGTACAGCTGACTTGACTAATGCACCAACTTCTTCATTAAGGATTCTTAAACATGCTGCCGGTCCATTTCCTAGCACCACTATTCAGATCTCAGTTTTTATCCTGGTCTCAAGCGAGGAATGTCAGCACTAGTTAGAGAAAGCTCAGTGCTCAGCGTCCATATTACCCGACGCATTCACTAATGCTCCCTTTTAGACATTTCAGTAGGATTGAAAGGGAGCAGGGTGCATGTTTTTTAAAGTGGTTGTTTGCCAGAAGCTGGGAATGGGTGACAGGAGATGGATCACTTGATGATTTTCTGTTCATTCCCTGTGGGGCACCTGATATTGGCCACTGTTGGAAGACAGGATGCTGGGCTAGATGGACCTTTGATCTGACCGAGTATGGCCGTTCTTATGTTCTTTCATAAGAATGACTTTCCACCTTTTATGCATTCAGGGACCAGATGTTTCCATGTAATCTATTGTGTTCTGAGGTTAGAGAGCCAAGTTTTCAAAATTAGGCACACAAGTTCCATCCACAAAAGATGTGTTCATGGGCACAGACTGGTAACTGCTCATAAAATATTCAGTAGAACCCACAAAAAGGTCCATTGCCCAAACAACCAACCTTCCATTTTGCATCCATAATTACCCATTTGCATCTACGCATGCATGTTTTCTACCAGTTGGGCTCTTTATTTGGCCTGAATATTTTAAGCAGCCTCTTGTACATTCCAGAGAACTGCCCAGTTTTCAGAGTCCTATGTATAGACAGTGAACATCACCACAAGAGCATTCTAGCTAGGGGTTTTCCAAGAAGTCTGAGGAAGTTTGGTGCCTTGCTTTTGTAGGATTTGGTCACTTTACTCCTTTAATCTCCTTGGAAAATCCCAATTTCCAATCCCAGAGTAGATCATCTGTGATATCAGAGTAGCAGGATAATTGCTGTGCCATCAGGTTGATTTTGAAACTATAGCGATTAAATTTTCAAACATACTGTTTTGTTCTGTTTTTTCTTTTTAAAGGAGGCATGTCTTGTACTAATATTCAATCCTTTGGTAAAAAGAAAAATACTAACAAGTATTAAAACAGGCCACCCTTTCCTCTAAGGTCTTGTCTGCAAAGAGGCAGGGAAAAGGAGGGAATTGAGCAGAATAATTATTCCAGAAAAACGTCACTCACATTCCAGAATAATGTCCATATTGGGAGCTATTCCAGAATAGCTGTTGCAAAAAAGCTTATTTTGCAATAGCTATGCTGGACAATTTCCCTGTGTAGACAAGGCTTAAGACTTTTCACCATATAAAAGAAACTCCGTATGAGATTGTGCATACAAAATGAATAATAAACAATGCATTTGCAGGGAGAGGAGAGAATTGAACATGATGGTAACTAGGAAGAAAGCAAGAAAATATACAGCAAGTGACATAAAAGATAGAAGATTGTGCTAGACACATTCCATCAGAAAATCATTTTCAGGGAAATTTACTCGACTTTTGATGTACTGGAGCATATGTTTATCTCAAAAGCTTTGATTTACACTAGTAATAACACATTAGACAGGGCTTCTGGCCTCTAGAGAGAGAGTATTGAAAGATGTGTTTCTGCAAAGTGATGCTGGAGACTTGTTCCTGCAGTTCTGTCTTCTACCCCATTGTTATTCATGCAGATGATTCTTAGTCATTGGCAACTCCAAGAAGAACATCACAATTCTACCCAATTAGGCCCCAAGGTATACATTAAAGGGGGAGCTGTGTTGAGCATTCCACTGGGATTCTCTTTGTTCTTTCCCTGCAGAGTGGAGACTCTCAGATCAGTCTGTCGGCAACCTCTCACAGTGATAGCGCTTCTTCAACACAGTCCCTGTCGCACGGAGGCATACCAGAGCTGCTGGTGGGACTGTCGTACAATGCTACTACCGGACGGTTGTCAGTAGAGATGATCAAAGGCAGCCATTTCCGCAACCTTGCTATTAACAGGCCGCCTGGTAAGTGAAATCTCTCGTAATGGCACACCTATTCGACAGAGCCACTGAGCCACAACCTGGTTTTATTTTCTTGATACAGTTTTTGCCACATCAAGCTATCCAATTAAATTATTTCCTAATTGAGTCTCTGCACATTTGAATTTTACATTTAATAATGGAATAAAAAATATTATTCCAAATGCATGTGCTGGTAAATTTGCCTGTGCATTTTGAATAAAATATCTATCTGTGATACTGATGAGGCTGCCATTACCATAGTATCAGAGCGCCTCACAAGATCTAATGTATTTATCCCAGTGAGGCAAAGAAGTGGTATTATCCTTATTTTATAGAGAGGAACTGAGGCATGGAGCCACTAAGTGATCAGCCCAAGGCCACACAGGAAGTCTGTGGGAAAGCAGGGCCTTGAACCCAGGTCTTTGGACCAGCCATCCTCTCTAATATAAAAAATAAAATCGGAGCCAAGAGTACATATTTAATGCTTTAATTGTGTCTAGTGCTCGTGAAGCGTGACACATTAACAGCGATGCTGACCAAAGTCTGCGCTTTATTCACTGTGCTGGTGTAGCACAAGCCGTGATAGTCAGCTTTGCTGCCAATGTGCCTCATTCAAGGCTAGAAGATACCACCTCTAGGGGTGAGTTCAAACTTCATGGCCCTTCAGTCTTTGACCCGTCATCTCATCTGAGAACTAGCGTCAATTGAGGAGGTATTTTTGGTGATGTGGTTACTTGCCCATTGAGAACTGGATGTGGGCCATTTCACATAAGCCACGAGACATCTACCTGATGGCAACAACATTTGGTCACTGTGAACCTGGGCTTGATCTGAGCTGGGGATCTATAAATGAAGACTCTTTGGGCTTGAACCTGCAGGGTGCTGTGCACCTTTGGCTCTGATCCACCAAAGCATTTTAGCACACCCTTAAATGCAAGCATGTGAGTAGTTCCATTGAAGTACTTAATTGCTTTGCTAGATTGTGGCCAGAGTGCTCAGAACCTTGCAGGATCAAGCCCGGTATCCAATTACTTAATACCCGTAGCTAGCCAGACCCTCAAGAAATAAGATTTTCTTAGAATTTCAATGAAAATCTTCAAATATGTTGTGGTCACAGGTCTAGCTGCCCCTTTCTGGTCTCTGAGTGCCCCCAACTCAGGTCTTGGCCCTCATGCTCTTTCCTGCTTCAGGCTAGGATCATGCAGTTCTTCAACTCTTAGACCAGGACCTCGGCTATACTACCCTGTGTATGAAACAGTCTCATTCTGCAGTTCCAGCTGGTTTCGGGCACCTGTGGTTCTTCCCTTCAAGAGCCAGTGACCAGTGGTATTATAGGAAACAAAACAGCCTTCTTAAAACCATGATTTATTTATCAATGGGAACAAAGAGTAAGAGAAAAAGGATTTTAAAACAACAAAGAGTCTGCACATTTGTCTATCTTGCCTTGAGTCCTATCCTGCCACAAAGCCTCAGCAAGCCTAGCCTCCCCACACACACACCCAGCAGGCCCCTGTGTCTGTCTACTTCCTCTGTAGCCCTCCATCCCGCTGAAGGTATTGCAGAGTTTACTTGGGTGACTGGCATCCAGATTAGCCTCGCCCGGGTTTGAGTAGCCGCACTGCAAGGCCATCCCCAAGTTACTGCATCCTCACTGGTGCTACACTCGTGTGTGTGTGCGGGTGGGGGGGTGGGGCTGGGACTTCCAGGGACATATCCCATGGTTCTTTGTGCTGCAATAAGCTGAGCCGTTTTGTGGTTTGTTCCCAGTGCATTGTGGCAGAACGTGTCTGTCCTTCTGGATGCCCGGGGGGAATTGTGGGAAGGCATTGGAGGGCTGTCATCATTCACATGGTTTAGCCTGCATCTTCACTGCAAACTGGACAGCTTCCATCCCAGGTTCTAACCCCACTCCCAGCCGGTCCAGGTATCCAAAGCTTACAACATTTCCAAACCTGGGATCAGAGGTTTTTCTGTGTGGATGGTAGTGGGGGTTGGCCTAAAACTTGGGTGAGAGCCTTGGTTAACTGTGCAGTGAAGCAAAAAGAAAAGGAGGACTTGTGGCACCTTAGAGACTAACCAATTTATTTGAGCATAAGCTTTCGTGAGCTACAGCTCACTTCATTGGATGCATACTGTGGAAAGCGTAGAAGATCTTTTATACACACAAAGCATGAAAAAATACCTCCCCCCACCCCACTCTCCTGCTGGCAATAGCTTATCTAAAGTGATCACTGTCCTTACAATGTGTATGATAATCAAGTTGGGCCATTTCCAGTACAAATCCAGGTTTTCTCACACACACCCCCCCACACACAAACCCACTCTCCTGCTAGTAATAGCTTATCTAAAGTGACCACTCTCCTTACAATGTGTATGATAATCAAGGTAGGCCATTTCCAGCACAAATCAAGGGTTTAACAAGAACTGTCTGGGGGTGGGGAGGTGGTTTAGGACATTCTTGTTAAACCCTGGATTTGTGCTGGAAATGGCCCAACTTGATTATCATACACATTGTAAGGAGAGTGATCACTTTAGATAAGCTACTGCCAGCAGGAGAGTGGGGTGGGGGGAGGTATTTTTTCATGCTTTGTGTGTATAAAAGATCTTCTACACTTTCCACAGTATGCATCCGATGAAGTGAGCTGTAGCTCACAAAAGCTTATGCTCAAATAAATTGGTTAGTCTCTAAGGTGCCACAAGTACTCCTTTTCTTTTTGCGAATACAGACTAACACGGCTGTTACTCTGAAACCTGTGCAATGAAGACATACCTGCGAAGACATTGTATTAAAACCTGCCCAAGTTCTTTGTTCTCATGTTTGCAGGGTTCTGATTATTGCTGGTTAAAACAGTTTTGTAGGCTGATTGGAGACTCTGACAGTGTCAGCAAAGCAAATAAGTCTGGCAGTGTCCCTTAGCACTTAAGTATTTGCTGATAAGTGGCTATCTTGAGCCTTTCTCCTACTTCTTGCCTGTATCCAGACAGCTCACTATTGAATTAAATCAATATAGTCATACAATAAACACCATCCCTGTGGCCAGGCCAGCATACAATATTCATAATTTACTGCAGGGAAGTTCCATATCTGTCACAATATGCTTCCCCATCCAAAATCACATCATTATTTTCTGTTCTATACTGTACTTGCATGCCTGGAAAATTACTGGTAATGTGATGTGAGGGAAAAACCTATCAAAAAGAGAGCAAAAGGGGTTGGAAAAAGGGAACACTTGGCTCCAAACCCCATGCTAGAAACTGCAGTCATCATCACTGCTGGCACTCCAATGAAGTAGTATGAGATGCAGGCAGCTGCTCTGATTAGGGTGCTGTTCTTTGGATAAGATATTAAACCAAGCCTCCTTTTCCAGGTAGAAACTAAAAATCCCATCTTGTTTTTGAAGAGCAGGGAGAGAGCCGTAGAATCCTGGCCAGTATTGCTTCTCTCAGTTAAACGTGTTCTGGGGTCCAGTGCTGAGAGTGCTGTTTTTGAAAGGCGTAACAGGAGCTTCCAGCATAATGGGGCTTTGTGAAGGGCTTTGGGACAGCTAACGTAAAAGGCAGTGGAAAACCAAACTGCTATGCAATGCGCACTAGACATGCGAGAAGACATTGAGAGAGAGCATGGAGTGCAGGAGTAACCTCCCATGTCATAGCCCCTGCCAGCTTAGTAGCTGTCGAAAGAAGTGTAACGTTTACTCTCCAGATGGCGTTGGGCAGATGCTCAGGGGAGGCAGCAGGAGGGAAAGAATCTTTCCCACCCCCCTACATGCACACAGACTGCATGATAGCTGCAGAGCTATTCTATGGATACTACTGCAGTTCAGTGCTTCATGTGTAATGAAAGAAGTGCCAGGGCTCAAGCAATTTTTTTACTTTCATAACTGATGCGGCAAGCCCAGAGGTGCCGGGGCTACGAACTGCCAAGCCCGGAGGTGCCGGGGCTCAGCACTGGCACAAATTAAGCACTGCTGTAGTCCAATGGCTTTAGTTTCCTCTGCCGCCTATTAGTCAACCCACATCCACCCACCGCCTTCACCAGAGTGTAGGGGAAACAGTAGGAGGAGCTACACAGCAGTGAATCTTCTAGTCCAACCCTACCATGCTCTGTCCTCACTCCAACCCGGCTCTCTGCCCCACTGAGGGCCCTCCATAACTGAGCTCCAGGCCTCATGTGGCATGCATGCCCCCTACACGGCTCCCCGAATCCACAGTGGTTCTGGTGCCTGGGGAGGCCTCCACACCAACAGGCACTACATTTGGACCTCAGTGATTTAGAGGGCAGCATCTTGGAGTCTGCAAAAGCTGCAAGAGACAGTTTGTTGAACAAGGAAAGAATGATTTCTCCCCTCCGGACTTATCTTGTGCATCACAAAACCTTCAAAACAAAATGTTGTTGAGCGCTGAACTGAGTCAGTTAAATATTGCAGCCACCCTTATTTATCCTTCAAAAATGACAGTGATCCATCAACGTTAATTTTTTTTTAAATCTCAACATTATGATGCACGTGAGCAGTTTTTTTGCTGCTTGAATTTCTGACACAGCATCTCCTAAGAAGGACTCGGAAGTGGCATTTAAAAGTAGTTTGGTCCAAGCTAGAACTTCAGGAATTGTTCACCTGGACCTGCCGGGCTGTAGGCGTGAGTCTGCAGTCGTTTCTCATGTTAGTAGTTCCATTAACTTCACTGGGCACCCTGGGAATACAAACCAAAGGAGGGGCTGCAGCATCCGGCCCTAAGTGATCCATGTGTATCTACCTATTGTTACTGGCAAGGCAAAGAGAGGGCTGGCACAGTCCCAAGGAGTTTGTTTGGATGGCTAATGGGCTGGTGGTGTCAGGGAGCTGTCGTACCTCATCCCCCCAGCCCAACGTCTCTCTCTTGCTGAAGCAGGGGTTTAACAAGGTGACTCACAGTCCCAGGCACCGCGAGAAAGTGTCACACAAGTGTTTTTTCTGTAGTATGTCCCTTTTTCCGTGATGACCCTCTCCGCATTTTAACGCTAACGATGTATGTATTATATGTATCTTGTTTTATTTACTCCTCCTAAAACTTATCAGCTTGTGCTCATGTTTCCGTCCATTATAGAAGAGAAGAATTTATCCTCCTTTCCTTCCATGTTCTGTTCACACTGTTTTAGTGGGCCCCTGGGATGGTTCTGGGGTTTATATTTTAGTCTCCTGGGTGTTTTCCTCAAAAATCCGGTATTCTCACTTAAGTGGGGGTATTTTACAGTGAGTGACAGCTGGGACCTGCAGCCTTGATAAATGTCCTTGTCTTATTTGTTATTATTTGTCCTGGGGTAGTGTCTAGGACCTTCAGTCATGGACCAGCACCCTGTTGTGCCAGGTTCTGTACAGACAGAACAAAAGGACAGCTCCTGCCCCAAAGAGCTGCCAGACATTTCCTGCTGTTCTGTTTGATTTCTCTCCTTCCAACACAATCTTAATTCTTTCCCTCTGTGCATTTCTTGTGGGGTTCATGTTAATATATAATGCCCCTTGTCGAACACTATTGTTCAGGCTTCCTCGCTGGTAAGAACAATCCTCACAGCCTTTCAGCAAGTGCAGAATTAATCACACATGATAATTACAACCACACATGATCATTATCATACCAGCAGCATATTAACCCCATTAAACAAACACAATAGCATTATTGTTAAAAAAGAGAGGGCGGGGGAGGGAGAGAGAATGAACAAATCAAAATCGGAAAGGAAAAGCTCCACAAATCGAGATTTAATGGCTGATGAACAAAAACGAATCTGTGTTATGAGTAGTGGGGGCAAAAAGTGCAGAGGATACCGCAGACTATCTAGCTAGGAACTTCTATGATCCTCATCACCATGGTATCAAAGTGCCTCACGATCATTAACAGATTTTATCCTTTTAACACCCTGGTGAGGGCAAGGCAGTCCTGTTATTCCCACCTCGGGAACTGAACTACAGGGTGGATTAATTGACTCACTCAAGGTCACACAGAAAGTCCATGGCTGAGCCAAGAACTGAACCTAGGTTTCGAGAGTCCCGGTCAAGTGCCCCACCACTAAAAGATCCTTCCTACCTTGTACGGTATTTGAGTGGGGTGAGGTGACCAAGACAAGGAGGACTAGGAGATAGCGCCAGGTGTGACCTTGATATCACAGTCCTGATTTGCTTTAGGAGGAACTTGAAACCTTGACTGGTCTTAAATTTTATCTGATGCCTGATGTGTTTACACCTTTGTTAATTATTTCCTGTGTGAATTAAGAGCTCTCTGTCATCGGAATTTGAACAGGGAGAGGTGTGAATCTAGAAAAGCCTGGGACCAAATTTGGGTTAAATTATGAGAATGCATAATTCATTAGCACAAAACCTTTCTCTGGGCATATTTTACCACTCAAACAAGTGACACCGCTCCCCATACTCACCACTGTCAGTTAGGATTTGGGTGCCCCCACATGATCATTTGAAACCAATCAAAACTTCTCCAGTCCCTTCTAGAGGTTACCTAGCAGATTTTGTAGCCCTCTCTGGATGGCTAGGCATGCCATGACCCCTCAGGAGAGTCATATGGTCCGGCAAATGAGCTAAAATGGCAGTTGACTATAATTCATATTACTTTTAGGTGTCAGGGTTTTTATGGAATCCTTCAAGAAATATCACCAGTTTCAGGTGAGAAGTAAAGTAGGATTCTTGCCTTCCCTTCTGTCTTTAAAAAAACGTTCTGTAGTGCCTGGGATAATTTGTAGAACATAAGGAGAGCATAAGATGGTAGGCAGTAAAAGTCCACACAGCTCCAAAGATGATGGTCTATGGATGCACACCAACATACCGGTCACTGAACTGGGAACCTCCAGAGTGAAAAGCTAGAACTGCTACAGGTCCAGCCAAGCTCTGTAGGTAGGGCGCTATCCAGACTCCTATCACCTGCAGATCAGGCAATATGCACTCGCCAGTGAGTTACAGACAGCGTTACAACTAGTTGCTTTGCCAGGAAAAAATAAAGAAAGAGAGAGAATGCTTTAATTAATCTTTCAGCATCCTTTATTCTCCACCCCTGAATTTGCCCCCAAATAACCCTTAGAATCTGATGGTGGGTGATCGGCATAGCTGAAAATCAAGCGGTAAATTCATTAACTTTTGGCAAGTGCATAGAGATTTTGCGTGGGAAGTGCAATGGAAGTTCAAATGATTATTATACGCCCAGTAGTCAATGGTGCCCAGTAACTTCGCTTAACTCAATTATTTTAAATGTGTAAGAAGGATAAAAAAGCAGAATCCGTACTACAGAGTCACATCTTGGAAAATACAAAGCAAAGCTATTTTTGAGTTAAAGGAATACATTTGCAGCTGGATATATATTGATTCTAGCACCAGCACCATTCTGATGTCTTTAAAACAAGCCAAAAGATTTTTTCTAAAAGTGTGTACAAGAATATAAACTAGTCCCCAGGGTAAAAATCTTATTAAGCCCAAGTTTCAGGTGGAGGTGAATGTTTGCAGCAAATCTGCAACAAACCTGAAGAACAGGATTTACAAGGGATGTGCTGATAGGTCATAAAATAAAGCAGCACTAATGGGTGCTAACCCAATAAGTAAAGAAACGAAAGCTTGAAGTGCTGTTTTCATTCGGCTACAGCTGAGTTACTGTTTCTGTCGCTGAGAATGCTGCCCTCTACAAGCTGTATAGTAATGTTTATTTGATACACTCATTGCCATACGTTAATGTAACACAATGGGCATGCTAAACTCTAGATCTAGGAGCTGAAACATTAGGGATTTCACTCTCAGTTAAAGTCCCTCCCCTCCCACTCTCTGGGGTTGACAGGTGAGCAAAAAAACCTGCTTCTTGTTGCCTGAAGCGTTGATAGTGAAGTTTCCCGTCTCTTGAAAAGACAGACACTTAGCACATCCAGAGAGGTATCTGTATTATGCTTTAGTTGCATGAGCTCTTTCCCAGAGCGAATGTTAGTGCTGCTTCTCCCAGGGACTGGGTGCTTCAGTGAGCGAAGCATGCTGCAGCCAGCTGGCTTCAAATCCTGTCTGACTTCACCGGGTGAAATTATATGGGTGTTCTCATGCTAGAACCCACTGGTCATTGGTGCACCTTAGTTGTGGGGGAACCTCCAAATGTCAAGACTCTGAGGTTGTCCAGAACCTACCTTGAGTATCCCAGTGGAGATTTCAGTCCTTTCCTTTTGGCCACTGTTGGGTTCAGTTGAAGTAAATGTAGTTCCAGGAACTAGTAGACCAAGAATAGAGCCATTGTACCTAGTTCCTAACTGGAACCCATTTTAAAATTCCATTTGGAATTTCTACCTGGGAGCTGCCCCTGCCCTAAAACAAACTTTCTGCAGCAAGGGCATGTTTGTGTAAGGGCAGAACTTTCCCCAAAATTTCCTGAAACTTTCCCCCACAACCAGTTCTAATATCAAGAAGCCCCCATAGTACCCTGAGCGGCAGCCAGAGCCCCTGGCTTCATGATGACACATTTCTACAGTGCAGCTATGCTTTGTCAGTACAGACACCTGCAAGGTAAAATAAACTAAAATCCCCATGTATAACACCAGGAACCCTGTGCTGATTGTTTTGTTTGTTTTCATATACAGTCCAGCTAAAAAAGAAAAACAACCCCCCCCCCTCCGCAAACTCTGTATTGTTTTTAATGTATCTGAACCTTCTGCAGGATTCAGATTTGTGCCATCAAAATCACAAGCCATCCCGCAGAAAGTAGGGTTCAGCTCTCAGTAAAGTACATGGGACCTGTAGTCTGCTTTGTGCCACATGGACTATTCACATTTCTTGTATTTAAGTGGGTTTTTTTCCTTCCCAGCCACAATCAGCAGACTATTTCATGACAGAATAAATTGCTCTCCTTTTCTCTCTACGGAGAAGATTTTTGTTGGCAAGATTTACTTTGTCTCTAGTGTGATGTTGGCAGCCAAATTGCCATAGCTAGCTGGTGATAGGGCTGAACTTTTCCTGCAATAACCTGATAGCTGTACAGCTGTGCAGGCTCACAATTTACTCCTCGGTTGTCAGTTTCCTGACAGCTTTTTTCAGTGGAACAGTTTGAGGAATGGAGAGCCCTGCTTTTGAGCTACAGAAGTGTTTTCACACCTGAAGTGTAATTTCACACCTTGTGTTTCTCAGCAGATAAGTGCGTAACATAGCACATCAAACAGGAATAGAAAAGGATAGACTTGCTATAGGAAGGAGACAGTGGGTTGTAATTTATTTCCTATCTTCTGTGCTCTCTGAGGTGATATTAAATTGCAGAACCTTGGTCTTTGATGTTTAAAAAGGTTAGAGCTGGGTTGACCTGGCAAAGTGACCTGCAAACAGGAATAGTCTGTAAACTTGCACTGAGCAGGATTTGTGGGATGAGATGAGATTGGGGATTTTGACTGTAGAAAGCACTTGATGTTAGTGGTGGTATTATCCTAGAATCATGGAAATGTAGGACTGGAAGTCAAGTCCAGCCCCCTGCACAGCAGTAATGTAGTTAATACAGATGTCTGTACACTAAAGAATTTGAACAATGAATGAAGTTGACCTTGATTCTGCTGCACTCGGGAGGAAAAGCAAAAAGAGGGTTTTATTGCAGGCTTGGGACAAACTCTGAAATCCTTACTTAAGGCCAGATCATGCTACTGCATGCAGATGTCTCCACTCCCACAAGAAAGAGGAGAGTGGTCAGCAGCCTCCATGGAACCTGCCTCCCCCTTTCAGGAACTTATGAAGGGCTGTCTATGGGGTCATGATCTGTCCAGGATAGTAGGTAGTGGTTGCCTCCTTTTAATGGGGAGTCATGAGAGGCAAGTGTAGGCAGGGGAGGCCCTGGTGTAGAAATTCCAATGGAGCCATGCTGCCAGGAAATGGAGAGGGGGTGCTGGGACCTCAGCTGGAGCAAAGATTCCATGGAGATGGTCATGGCCTCCCAGTGAGACCTGTAGGGTTTAGGGCCAGACTTGAAGTTTATTACATGAGGCCAAGGAGCAGACCCTGCCTGCCCACCCAGACTGAATGATAAGGAAATCCTCAGAGTTTTCCTCCCTTCTTATGCCCCTCCCATGGGTTTTATGATGGAAAGAGGTGATCTGACCTTCCGCTTTTACTCAGTGCTTACTCGGACAAAGGTCCCATTTGCTTCATTTGCCCCCTTGATATTCCTTCACTAGTAGCAACAAAACTAAACAGTGTCTCTTCTCTCTTTTGTCCCAGACACCTACGGAAAGCTCTGCCTTCTCAACTCCATGGGCCAGGAGATGTCTCGTTGCAAGACATCCATCCGTCGAGGCCAACCAAACCCCATCTACAAGGAGACGTTCGTCTTCCAAGTTGCCCTGTTCCAGCTTTCTGACGTCACGCTGATGATCTCCATATACAACCGGCGCAGCATGAAGCGCAAGGAGATGATTGGCTGGATTTCTATGGGTCAGAACAGCAGCGGAGAAGAAGAGCAAAATCACTGGCAAGAAATGAAAGAAACGAAAGGGCAGCAGGTCTGCAGGTGGCATACCTTACTGGAATCCTAATGGTCCCTGAGCTCCTGGGACTACCCACTGGATCCTCCCATAATCACCCCGCTGAAAGCAGCCATCCCATAGCAAACATTATGAACCATCCGGGTCTATTTTAACTGAATTTTTAAAACTCAGCACACTCAGTGAATGTAGGTGCTGGGGCCCAGTGAGAAAATTTACCTGTTGCCTTTGAGGGTTTTCATACATTTTCTCACCCAAACGATAACCAGAAGGGAAGTGGTTATGAAAAACACAAAGCTACTTTTACCCTCTTGCTGTCAATGCCTCATTGATCTAAATTATTTTTGTTGCTATTTTCTTCTGGTGTAATGTCTTTCTCCCACCTCCATTCCTATTATTGATGTATGCAAATGTTCTTGATACACAGATGACGTCATTAGTCTAGCACTGCATGCCACTCGTTCTTCCTTTTACTACAGTGTTTCTAAATCCGAGAGAGAAACATTTGATACCACTTAAGACTGATTAATATATTTTCAGGTAGCATGGGAAAGCACTAAAGATTTCTCTGTAAACTTTTAAGTGCCTAGAGATTGCCATTACTTTCTTGTATTATTTACTAGTATTTGAAGTAAGCATGTTTTATTTCTTGTGCAACCTATATCACCAGATGTTTGTATGAGGTGATGGGTGTCAATTTAACATAGTAGTTATGTAATGCATGTTTAGATGCTTCCCTATTTTCTTAGCTTGTGGCTTCTATTGTTGTGAAAACAAAACAACAAAAAGAGAGAGAGACCAAAACAAGCTGCACATCTGCCTTGGTGCCTAAACCACGATTATTCTAGATCATTGTTCACTCTTCTTATTTTTTTCTTAATGTGAGGTTCACTTGAAAGAATGATTCTGTGCATAGTGGGGTTTCATATTTATTATCTTTCAATGACTGAGTCAAATCTGCTCCAAGTAAAAAGTGCTTTTTCAAGATTCCCGTAAAATATTCCAGAGATCTGAAAGTCAAGGTGAATTTTTTCCTTCTCTGACATCACTAGGAGGGTTCTGCAGGACCCCTGGTGCTATCACTTCCCCTTGTGCGAACCCATCTCAAGCAGTGTTTGCACAAGAAGGAATAGAATCCCACTTGGTCTCTCAGAGGTGTTGGCCCTGGAGGGCTAACAGAAGAGAAAAGTATGACAGTTCACGCCTGTATCTGCATACCCACAAAGGGCAGATCTGCTTACTAAGGTGAGGTGATTTTTAGGTAGTCACGCTTCAGAGCGCAGCGGCACTTTCAGTTTTAATAGTCATCTTTTTCCTGCCTCCAAAGTGAGTTAAACCCAGTGGAGGCAGTAGATAGAGGAAGAAGGCTAATTTTCTTTCTTGATTATCAAGAGATCCAGTGCTAGCTGTTGCTGAGTAATAGGAGCCATGACCCTAGTGCACAGAGCCATACGATTGTACAGGTCCTACCAGATGAAGATAGGTGCCAGATCCCTAAACAATTTCAAATAACACCTATTGCCAAGGCTCTAACTTAAACCCTTCAGTTGGTGTCTCTCCATTCCTACTGACTATAGTGAAGCACAAAAATACTCAGCTGCAAAAGGCTTTCAAATTTGATTCACAGTTTCTATTTTTCTTTGTTTCCCCCACTTAGAGAATTAGGGCCAAATTCTGCTCTGTGGCACCCTATGAGTCTCACTGACTTCACTAAAAGAACAGGAGGACTTGGGGCACCTTAGAGACTGACCAATTTATCTGAGCATGAGCTTTCGTGAGCTACAGCTCACTTCATCGGATGAATCCGATGCATCCAGTGAAGTGAGCTGTAGCTCACGAAAGCTCATGCTCAAATAAATTGGTTAATCTCTAAGGTGCCACAAGTCCTCCTTTTCTTTTTGCGAATACAGACTAACAGGGCTGCTACTCTGAAACTGACTTCACTGGGGCTATGCAGGACCTAACATAAGCCTCAGCCTTGGGCTGCATCTGAGCTATGGTCATTGCATCTCAGGTAATGGTGGGAGGACAGGTGGCTGGGGTCAGCTCTGACTTACACCTGGGCCACCTCTGTCCCCACAGGGCCAGTCCAGCAGATGGGAATTGCTGGCATGAGGGCCACACAGTCTTTCCTCTGGCTGTGCTTCTGTTCTGCTATATTAGCTCTTTTGCACCTGGAGATTCTCCCTCGTAGGAGGAATACCCTCCACTTCCTAGGGAAGCTGCCATTACAGCTGCTGTGCACCCCTGGAGCTGCACGAAGCAGCCAGAGCTGGATCTGGCCCATGTAATCTAGCAAACGAATTCCTTCTTGGCTGCAGTGCTCATGCTACTGAATCACTGACTGAAAGGAAAAAGGAGCTCAGTTAAGTAGTAAATCCTGCATTCTAGGGTTTATTACACATTTCTAATATATTCCCCTTCAGGACAAAAGCACAGTAAACTGCCTTGCTTAATGGCAGTAGTCACTGTGTTTAGTTATGGTTTGTAATTTTTGCATCATTTTTATCTGACCTGCACAAAATGTACATACGAGTGTCTTTTTAAATAACTGTTCTATGTGAGATGTGTGTATAATACTGAACTTACAGCATTTTGCTTATTAACCTACTGCAGATGCAAAATGTGATATGCGATTATATCATTCTAAAGGGGAATTCCATATTGATACAAAGTTTCAGCCACTAGTGAAGATTATACATGATATACATGATTATAAATCTGTGGTGTTTTTCAACTCCATCCTCACTCAGCCTTGGAAAAGATGATTTTTCAGAGGAGTGAAGATAACTGGTTTGGGACTTCCGCAACATTTCGCACCAAGATCCATTTTGAAGTCACATTATAAAGGGGAATTGATTTTAAAATATATGTACACTAGAGAAAATAGTTGGCTACAGTACAGCAAAATACATAATTTAATAAAAACTGTATTAATTTTGCATACGTGGCTAAGGTATTTGGGGTTAGGCGTAGGTTTTTTGTAACAATTGTTACAGCAGTGATTTTTCGTGGTGCCTTCCAAGGAAAATTGCTCAGTGGGTAAATGGGTGCTCAGAATTATTTAAACCCCGTTAATCAATAGAATGGTTCAGTCCAGAGCAACACATCATTGCGGTTCATCTAGTTTCTGCTGAAATGTGGAGAAATGCAGCAGTGGAGCAGACTTCCCTTTCAGTGCTTCCTCTGGCAGGGTTATGTTCGTTTTTGTTGCACTACTATTAATGACTTGCTTCTCTAATTTTCCTGTTGAGAGTAAGCTGATTATTCAGCAGCATCATATTCCCACCTGAGCCAATTTCCCCTGTCCTACGTGGCGCTTTGCAGAGATGTCTTGGACTCGGTTATTACTCGTATTGATGAAGTTGGACTTGTGCTCCCATTCTGTATTGTGCAAAGCGGACTGCAGTGTGTCATTTCTCTAACCTCTTTCCCCCCGCAGAAGTGGCTGAGGAGGTTGGTAGATGAGTCTTTGGAGACGCTTTCATTTCTCGACACCGCCTTCTGATGCATTTTATTCTGATTTCTGCTCAGCACTTAGCTCAGAAATGGCAATGAGTGGTAGGCCTGTGTTTCTGTGCGCGCCATCCCTGGGGGGTATGGAGGAGCCTGAGATGCAGAGAGAAAACCAATCCTTGATCCCACAGGACCCCAGGGCAGGGCTTGGCTGGGGCTACGGAACACTCAGTGAGGTGCGGCAAACGGTGGGCCAAGGTTGAATTGCTGTAGTGTCAGTTGACAGTGACTTCCCCTTATGCTCATGGTTTTGGATAATCTACCCCCCTTTAGCACTGTTGACCAGACTCTTTGTATCCTACTTGGTTTTTCTTTCCTTTTTAAAAATGCATTGTATTCTTCAAAGGGGAGGAACTAATTGCACCGACTCAAGCCAAGCATGCTGCGGGTAGGTTCTCTGAAAACATCACTTGATCTCTACCAGTCCACCTCTCCCAGTTGTGACCTGTTCCTTTCTGGGGTCTCTCCTCAGCAGAAACTGACAGTCATGGTAGAACCTCTGCTGCTGTTTTTTTTTTAATGTGCCCCAATGACAAATAGAGTGAGCCACCAAATTTATTTTCTCTCATAGTAATGCTGAATTTCAACTGAGATCCCTAGAGATGAGTCTGAGGACTTGTCTTCATATGAAAGCTAATCTGGAATAAGGTAGTGTGTAAATATAAAGAAAATTAACTACTCTGATAAACTCCATGTGTGGATACTCTTATTCCAGAATAAGAGTGCCTTATTCTGAACTATACTGTAATCCAGTGAGTTAAAATAATCTGGATTGTACTAAAAATAATCCAGAATAAAGCACTCTTATTCTAGAATAAACTTCATGTGCGGATGTTCTTATCGGGAATAACTCTACTTATAGAGAAGCCCTAATCTGTTAACGAACTGGGCCCCAGAGCTGCCTATTTGCAAAGGTTTTATACTCTCTCAGATTGTTTTAGATTTTTTTCATTAATGTCTTAATTACTTTCGGCAGTTATTTCTCTAACTTGGCCTATGTTACCCCTGAGGTTCTGCCGTGCTACAGCTTTGTTCCTATAATGCTCTGAGTTTCCTGTGCTTTCCTTGAGGGCTAATGTTTCAATGGTTACAGTCTCTTGGATCTGCAGACAATACTTGGGTGTATTTTTAGCTCCGGCAGATCCTAGGAAGCAGCTTGATGCTTTTACATAATTGAGTGATATTCAGTCATGAATGTCTTCAGATGTTTTTGAACTCAAAGAACTAAACACTTCTAGCTGCTATTGATTTTTTGTCTTCAGCAGAATCTCAGGTGACATCTTGCGGAGGGAGAGGGTTTCCTTTGGTGGCAGGCCTCTATTCTTCAGATACAGGTGGTGATGACCTCGGAGCCAGCATGTGTGCTGAAGCTTTTATTGTTGTTGCCGTTGTTTATTTGTCAGTCCCACAGTTGTCATCAACTTTAATATGATGACTGGTCAGCAAAAAGATGAAGCAATCTGTTACCCTTCCAGATGAGTAGCTATCTTGTAGCTGGAGCATGGGATGTGGCCCTCCACATCCTGTTACCCTGACACTACAGTTTCATTGGCTCCCAGGAAAGCAGTGGGTTAATCTGAAGATTAGGGTAGTAATTTACAAGCTTCTCTCTGACCCAGGCCTGGTCTGCACACAGATTTTTGTATTGGTATCACTATGTCGGTAGGAGAGGTGGCTTTTATTTTTTTTTTTTTAAACAAAGATAGTTATAGCAGTACACTTCTACTGGTGTGGTTGCACTTCTACTGATTTAAAGGGCCCTTACAGCAGGACAACTTACTCCCTTTTATAAAGCACATTTGTGCCAATATAATTGTGTCTACCCTCGGGGGAGTTGTACCACTTCAGATATAGTGGCATAGGTAAAGTAGTGTAACTTTCTAATGTGGACAAGGCCTTTGTCATTTTTAGGAGTTGTTGTTTATCTTTATGATTCCGTAAGCCTGTGTTCCAGCTACATATGGCCAGATCCTCAGCCGCCTGACTTAAATCAGCTGAGATCAGCATAACTCTACTGACTTCAATGCCGCTATGCCAATTTCTGAGGCTCTGGCCCATAGACTCCCTTAGTTAATGTATGATACCATACAATGACACTGTATACTGCTCAGCGAAGGAAATAATTTAATAATAATGGTTTTTGTTACTTACACCAGACCAATGGGGGATGGACTCCTTCCTGAGCTAACCTTAGAGGGACTCCGTTACACGTTGCCCTCTACTTGGGTCAGCAGTTACATGCCGCAATTCATCCCTTCATGACTACAGCCTTATCGATATAATGCGTTCTTTGATTATTGTTATACCCTACAAAGGGCGAGAGAGCCTCAAGGAAATAATAGGATTTAACACACAAGAGCATCCTATTTTCCCGAGAAATACACTGAGTACAATACAGCTGTGGGGGGAAACTCAGGCTTCATAAAACAGCTGGGCATTTTTTCCATTCTCTGCTTAACACTGGAGACAAATACTTGCCCATACCTCAGGCAGTCTGCAGGCAAAACAATGCCTCCTATTAGGAGTAAAGCAGCCTGTATTCTAAAAGCAGTGACAGGCTTTAGTCTTAAAGCTTGAGAAGAGGCATATAATAATTTAACTTTTATAATTCAGCTGGTTACATTGATCCTGTTGCAAGTGTAATAAACCATTATGTTAGAAGCTAAAATTAAAGTGTTTGGTGGTGGTGGGGGAGGCTATAAATAGATGTGTGAATATTTTGAGTGACTTTGTTGAAGCCTCTCAATGACACCGTGTCATCTTTACAATACAACCTACAGGCACAGAATCCAAAAAGGATCAGACACTCAGGTGAATAAGGTTGGTATCTGCAGTTATGCTTTGGGCCACAAGCTGATCTCCAGCTGGCATCACAAAGCCCTGCTTCTCCCTCTCTAGTGGTATAGTGTTGCACAATTGGCCAGGCTTTTTCACCTTTCTGTGAAGTAGCTAGATATAGGGCAGTATTGGAGACAGTACTCAATGGGCCATTCATCTCTTCTGGTATGACAGTCCCTCCCTTCCTACTGCAAACTCATTCATTGAAGAAACAAGGGCACAGCCAGAGAGCTCTAGAATGCCAGGGCTGGCAGCCCTCCAGATCCCCCTAAATATGGGCTCTCTGCTAAAACTACAATCTAGCCCATAGTGATGAGTAATGCTTGTTATGTCAAATTTGGCCCCAAAGTCAGGTTTTATTAAAAAGCTTTCTTGTAGGGCCTGCAGGAACGGGCCCCAGGTTTGCACATCCTGAATGATAAAGCTCCCTCCCTAGCCACATCTTTACATACACATCATAGGAAGCCCAATTTTCAGAATTGGCAGCTTAAGTGAGGGCACCCACTTCCATAACTGGGTGCTCCAATTGGCATGTAAGCAGCTAAAATGAGTATTAGGTGTCTCATTACCAATTTAGCATCCACTGGGGGTGGACACCCTAACTTGCATAGTCATTTAGGAAAAGTGGTCTCCACCCTGGTTGCCTTTATAACTAGCTAGGAAGGAGTAACACAGGGAAGTGTTTACACAAATTAACTGTGATACAAGCAGGCTACACTGCTGGGTAGGCGGCATGATCTTACAATGGGAAGAATTATATGATTACCATACTGGATCCAGTGAGTAATCTAGTGTCTGAGCTGTGAACAAGAAGAAACAGGTTTAAGATCGGAGTCGGAGCACCAGCAGAGAGCTGGATGCCACAGCTGAACCAACGAAGGCTTGTCAATGTCTATCTTCAGGAAGTTTGGAGACACCAAGGCTTGGGTATTATTTCACAAATGCATAGTTTTGAGAGCACTGTATAGGAGCCTGCAGGAGATAAGGAGTGAATGTGGAGATACCAGCTAACTTGTGGTACTGAAGCATATTGCCTGGCCAAATTACTGCCATTTGTAGTCAGCACCTACAAAACAAAATGAATACCCAACAAGAATCCCTTGGAACATCACACCCAACGTGGGCCATACTTAAAATAATGTACCCATGTCGACCTATTTTCAGTAATGAGAACAGAGAGAATTCCAGAGGCCTAAATGTTCTAGCCCTAGGTTTTACCTGGTCCTATTCAAAGACAGAAAAGCAGCCTTCCTGTCTTGTTCTGTAGCTGTTGAGTCAGAGGTCTGTAAGTGGGATGCGCTGGGGGCTTTGGGGTCAGGTGCAGTCATATAGGTGGCACATACCCAATGATACCAGCTTATGCAATCAGACTTAAGCCAAAGCAGATCTGGTGATGGATGACAAATTTAGACACAACTCCATTGTCATCATTGAAGTTTTACCTTCTAGCACCAAGGATCAATTTATCCCTAGGAACTCTCAGCCATCAGTAGGTTTTCAGCCATCTTATTAGTAATATCCATAGTAGCCAACAGTCTTGAGTAATATATTGGACTGTACTGCCCTTGGGTTCTGATAATAAGACAAGTGTGTTCTCCAGACATCACTGTTGAGTTGCTCCCTATTTTGACTTAATGTTTTAATTGTTGGAAGGTGTACATGGCCAAAACCAAAGGACAACAATAGATGGAAGGAAACTCTCATGTCCTCAGAAGAGCTTTTGAAGTACATTGCACCCAGGTTAGAGTGAATATGGTATACTTATTTTCACCAATACAAACACATTCTTCTTGCAGATTCAGCTTCCATCTGATTACACATAAAGCTGGATTCCTTGGTGAACCCCAGCTAACTCCAAAAAGAATGAGCCTTGAATTCAAACAAAGATACCTCTGTTTTCCCCCCAATCAGTTCTGAGACTTCTCGTATTATAAAATTCCAGCACTCATAAATTAGTAGGGACAAAAAAAATCTCATGCATACAGGTCCTCCTTGCCCAACTCCAATCTCACGTTTCACTAGCCCTATCATAAGTTGGTCCAGGCCTATTGCTATGTCCAGACATCTGCACCTCACCCATCTTCACTTGCTTATAACTGCAGAAATCTGCTCCAAGTCAGGATGTTCAATATTTTCATGTGCAATGTTCAATATTTTACGTGCATGGTGCTCAGGATAAAACCTGTTCTCCAATCTTTTGCTGTCATTATGTGGCTCTCAAGCTTTCCAAACAGATATGCACCACATACTTCCCATGACCCTGTGCGGTCAGAGGGCTTTAGATTTACTGGGCCAAAGTCTCTACTGGTGTAACTGCATTGACAGCAGCAGAGAATTTAGCCTGCTCTCCATCATTAAACGTAAAAGAAGTAATTATTTGATTTAGCATTTTAAATATTTTATTGAATTTATATCTTATGTAAACTTTTTACAGTAGAGTATCCAACAGCATTTGCATGAAGCACACTGAAATAATTATCTGACTCGTTGACTTGAATATACTGTACAGAAGCTATCTCTAGTGTGTACTGGACTCTTTCTATATTGGATCAGTATAACGTTCCTGGCAAGTCAAGGTTTTATTGTCTCACCGTTGTATTTACAGCTGGACACTGGAGATGCACTGGCTTTATATATACTACAGTCTTTCTCCTGTACAATATTTAGCTCAGTCTATGTCCTTTAGAAACACATCCTACAAAGGTCCATCTCCACCTGGCTTGTGGGTGGACATGAATAGATAGTGCTCGGTATTTTCACAGAACAGCATTTTAGGCCTAATGGATGGTGTTTAGCATCACATGGTCTCTAGAAGAGAAATCAGGATTGTTTTAACCCATTTCCCCCACCCCCTTCATTGCTATTGTATAAGTAACACAAGTCACAAGCAGGTAGCAATGTGAGCAACATTCTAAATAATTTGCAGACCAACATTTGGGTGAGTATGCACTAAAAGTAACACGGAGATTGGTACGTCTTACAGCACTTGAGATGCATAAGCACATGCTGTATCTATGAATTGGTTACTTAAGGCAGTGGTGACAGAAGCAGATTCATAACATGTCAGATTTCTAACTTCTCTGTGAATAAAGCAAGCCTTCTAGAGCATGAATTCTTTGGTGATCACCACCACCAAAGGTGATACAGTAACAGGAGGAGAATCATTATTGTGTGTGTGAAAGAAGTATCAAACTCCGACTCCTTTTTCACTTCTGTAACATTCAAAGATCAAACAGGAAATTGTACCATCTGCCTAGTTAATACATAACTAGTATTGACTGGAATGTCAGGACCATAATTTTACCTGTTTGACGTGGGCTTTGAAAGAGAGATCTAAAGTGCAAAACTGGTGAAAAATGTGACTAAAGAATGAGTGATACGGGTTTACACTTTGCTTTTCACCTATGTGAAGATAAAACTTTGTTTAATCAATTTATGTACTAGCATGCATGATCATGTAGTATATTGCCTCTTGCTAATTATATGCTACATTAGGAATATTAATATCTAGATGAGCTGTCACTGGAAAAAGCATTAAGCCCAACTTCTGCAAAATGTCTAATTGAGACTATATGTGCCCATATGACCATTCAAAGCTCAGAAATAATCTTATTTTGTTATGCTGAACATGGTTGCTATTGGATTTTATCAATAAAGTCTAAGCAGATGGTTCATATAGACATGCAAAAACAGTGTGTCTTAATTTTTTTGCATGTTGTAACAGACTTAATCCAAAGGATCTATATGCAACTTGAAGTGATGGATTTTTAAAGTACGCTTCTGTTTTGTTCAGAACAAAGGTACAGTACTTACAGCGCCTGGGACAGACTGATGAGCATAGGAAATATCGAGCCTCATTATCTTCCTGTCACACTCAGAGGAGCACTTCGGGCATGTGGATAGAGAGGGCGGGGGGGAAATGTCATGATTTTTTTTTTTTTACTTCCTTTCTCTCCACCCCCTAAATTTCAAAATTTGAAACGTGCAACCAGCACTATATGTGGAAAGGCGGGGAATACTGGATCAGCCATCTTGTCCCCTTCCGCCCCCCCCCCCCCCCCCAATCCCTTCAGAACCGCTCAGCAGATACAGCCCTGGCATCAACGGGGAGGGGGGCTGGGGCAGGAGTTGCTCTTCCCAGCATCCTTGTCTTGTGTAAGCAGTACTTCCGTACACCGTATTAGCTTTGCTCGGTGAACCCCTTCTCCCTTCAGGACGGATCTGGGATCTGGCATTGGTGGAAGTCTCAGTAGAGCACCCCTCCTCTTTTATTCCCCCTGCATTGCTGCAACCCTACTAGCTGCAGGAGAAGATCTGACTCAGCATTAACCTCCAAAACAATATTAACAAATGTATACGTACTCGCACGCGCACGCTGTCCAAGTGCGTTGGCATACATACAAATGCATTAATCTATCAACTATTAGAACAGTACGTTTTATATTAAGAAATACCCATATAGACACTAGTACAGGATATAGGTGTGTTATCGTTAGGTCATGCAAAAGGCATTACCAATACATAAATTAAAGGAAGCAAACACAAAAGCTAAGAAATACAAAATTGCAATGACTATTGGTAATTCATTCTGTTGGGCTCAGAATAGCACCATAATACATCGGAGAAATCTGCAGTTTCTACACACAATAGGCCAAGATGTTTTGGATCTAGCTTGTATTTGCTGGACTATTTTCAAGATCAGACCTGAAATAGAGTTTCTTTTTCAAAAGCTCTTGGAAGTCTCAATCTTTGGAAGCCGCAGCCATGGAGATTAATATGAGCACAAGATGACTATAACAGCAGTCCTGGCTTTCAGCACTTTCAGTCTAAAAGACAGACTCCCCCACAAACCCACCTCTAGGGCCTTCTACACACTTCACAAGATACACAAACAAGGGAAGAAAGGCAGACCCATCGTATCTGGTCATGGAGCTCTTACTGAAAGAATATAAGGAACCATCATAAGGACATAAGAAAGGCCATATGGGGTCAGACCATCTAGGCCCGTATCCTGTCTTCCAACAGTGGCTGGTGCCGGATGCTTCAGAGAGAATGAACAGAAAAGGGTAATGATCAGACATGCCAAACCCTTGAAAAAAATGCAGAAATTGGGCTTGTTTTTGGCTTAATTGGCTTGTGAGTTGCTTGTTGGCTAGTTTTTGGCTTGTAGCTTGTTTGGCTTGTGGCTTGTTGCTTGTTGTAGCTTGTTGCTTTTTTTTTTTATCAGCTCCTGGCAAGCAGTGGGGCAAGGAGGGGAGAGAGTCAGGGATGCACAGCAGGCCCACCACAGTCCCCAACTGCACACTGTGGGGGATCTAGTCACATAGAGTGTTGGGGTTCTTTGGGATTGGCTTGTTTTGGCCTTGTTTTGAAATGGGATTAGCTTGATTTTTGGCTTATAGTGAAAGTCGGGTGCTTATTTACCGCATGAAATTTGGCAACGGTGGTAACGACCCACCCCCTGTCATCCATTCACAGAGTCTGGCAGTCAGAGGCAAAGGGACACCCAGAGCATGGGGTGACATCCCTGACCATCTTGGCTAATAGTCATGGATGGACCTAGCCTCCATGAACTTTTCTAATTCTTTTTTGAACCCACTTATCCTCTTGGCCTTCACAACATCCCCCATTCAATGAGTGCCACGGGTTGACTGCTGTGTATGAAGAAGTACTTCCGTACAGTTGTTTTAAAGCTGCTGCCTATTCATTTCATAGAGTGACCCCTGGTTCTTTTATTATGTGAAGGGGTAAATAACACTTCCCTAGTCACTTTCCCCTCACCATTTTCTAGATCTCTGTCCTACCCCATTTAGTCATGTCTCTTATAGTCTGAAGAGGTCCAGTCTAATTTCTCCTCCCATGGAAGCCATTCCATACCCAGCATCTTTCCCCCCCCCCTTCTGGGTATTTTTTCCAATTCTAATACATAATTTTTAAGATGAGGTGACCCAAACTGCACGCAGTATTCAAGGTGTGTGCATACTGTGGATTTATATAGTGGCAATGATGATATTATCTGTTTTATTATCTTTCCCTTTCCTAATGGGTCCTAACATTGTCAGCTTTTTTTTTAATTGCCATTGTACATTGAGCAGCTGTTTTGAGAACAAACCGTAATGACTCCAAGATCACTTTCTTGAGTGGTAATAGCTAACTTAGACCACATTATTTTGTATCTATAATTGGGATTATGTTTCCCAATGTGCATCACTTTGCATTTATCAATTCTGAATTTCACCTGCCATTTTGTTGCCTAGTTTAGTGAGCCCCCTTTGTAACTCTTTGCAGTCAGGTTTGGACCTAACTATCTAGTGTAATTTTGTATAATCTGCAAACTTTGCCATTTCACCGTTTACCCCCTTTTCCAGCTCATTTATGAATATGTTGAATAGCATTTGTCCCAATACAGATCCTCAGAGGAACTCGCTATTTACCTCTCTCTCTCCACTGTGAAAACCATTTATCCCTACTCTTTATTCTCTATCTTTTAACCAGTTACTGATCCATGAGAGGAGATTCCCTTTTATCCCATGACAGCTTACTTAGCTTAAAAGCTTTTGGTAAAGGACTTTGTCAAAGACTTTCTGAAAGTCCAAGCACACTATATACAGTATATCACTCTTGTCTACAGGTTTATTGACCCCCTCAATGGATTCTAAGAGATTTGTGAGACATGATTTTCCTTTACAAAAGCTGTGTTAAATCTTCACCAGCATATCATGTTCATCTATGTGTTTGATAATTCTGTTCTTTACTATAGTTTCAACCAATTTGCCTGTACTGTACTTGGACTTACCTTTCTGGGAGTGCCAGGATTGTCTCTGGAGCCATTTTTAAAAATCAGCATTATATTAGCTATCCTCCAGTCCTCTGATTTAAATAATAGCTTCCCTACTATAGTCAGTAGTTCTACAATTTCATATTTGAGTTCCTCTGTCACATTCTCTGCAGTGAAGACCAGTGCAAAGAATTCATTCAGATTCTTCTCATCAGCCTTGTCTTCTTTGAGTGCTCCTTTAGCACGTCAATCATCCAGTGACCCCACTGATTGTTTGGTAGACGTCCTGCAACTGATGTACTTAACGAAAATTTGCTGTTAGTTTTTTTTTCTTTTGCTAGTTGCTCTTAAAATTCTTTTTTGGCTGGCCTAATTATACTTTTACACTTGATTTGCCAGAGTTTATGCTTCTATGTATGTTCCTTAGTAGGAGTCGACTTCCAATTTTTAAAGGATGTCTTTTTATCTCTAACTGCTGTTTTACTCTGTTGTTTAGCCACGGTGGCTTTTTTTTTTTTTTTTTTGGTTCTCTTATTTTGTTATTTATTTGGGGTATACGTGTAGTTTAAGCTTCTTTTATGATGCATGGAGTGGAAAATACAGGAGCAGTATTCATGCAGCTGATGAAGTGGGTTCTAGCCCACGAAAACTTATGCCCAGATACGTTTGTTAGTCTCTAAGGTGCCACAAGGACTCCTCATTGTTTTTGCTGATACAGACTAACACGGCTACCACTCTGAAACCTGTCACTCTTGTGACTGTTCCTTTTAATTTCTGTGTAACTCGCTTCCTCATTTTTGTGTAGTTCCCCTTTTCAAAGTTAAATGATACTGTGGTGGGTTTGTTTGGTATTTCTCTCTTCCCCCCCCCCCCCTTTTCCCCTCTGAAGGATCTTAAATGTAATTACATTATGGTTGAGTGGTTCAGCTGTATTCACCTCTTGGACCAGATCCTGTGCTTCACTTAGGACTAAATCAAGAATTGCCTCTCCCCTTGTGGGTTCCAGCACTAGGTCCTCCAAGAAACAGTCATTAATGGTGTCTAGAAATTTTATCTCCGCATCCCATCCTGACATGACATGTTCCCCAGTCAATATGGGGATAGTTGAAATCTCCCATTATTACTGGGCTTTCTAATCTCCCTGAGCCTTTCACCATCACTGTCACCATCCCAGGCAGCTAGTATAGTCCTACTGCTATACTCATTATTCAAGCATGGAATTTCTATCCATAGACATTCTATGGTACAGTTTGTAAATCAAATGATGGGGGCTAATAGTAGTTACACTAATAAAATTGGGTATTAGGGGGAACAACTGACATACCTGCCTTTGTTGTTCAGAAGCCCCCCAATATCCATGCAAGGATCTTCTCATTATTCAAACTCACTGTGTTGCTGCAATGGGGGGCTGCATTTTCCAAGACTGCTAAGTGTGTCTTCACCACCGCTAAAGTACTTGCTTTTGGCACGCAGCACAGTCTTACATTCTTGAAAGTGTATCCCTGACTGTCGCTGTGACTGTGGAAATAAATTTTCGGCTTTGCTTTCTGTTGTCATTTACACTGGTAGAAATCAGGAAGAATACCACTGAATTCAATGGGGAGCTGCTGGAGCTCAGCAAATCCAACTGAGCAATTGGACTCAGCAGAGTATATGCGGTTTCACGGAGACTGCCCTACGGTTTACGTGAAAATCTTGCTCTCCCAAGACCCCCAATGAGAGTTTTGTTATATTTTACTATTTTTACGGGTGTGTGTGTGAATTTTTCACAGTATTTTAATTTTTTGCTCAAATTTTTCATCAAAATGTAGAATTTCAACAAAAATGGGATAATTTTTTTCATGGAAATTAAAAAAAAAAAATGTTCCTAAAATAATCTGCAGTGTGGTTTTGAAAGATTAGTTTTAATACACATAAAAGTAAATAAAAACTGCAGAAATGTTCCAGAAATCACCATCAAAAGTGAAATATATATAACTACAGCATAAAAATAATCCAGCTCCTCTGCTTTAAAAATGTTACAAAGACAGAGGACTGAAGTTTTAAGATGTGGAAGAGGAAACTACATATAATACCTGGAGAACTATAGGGGCTGGTTTTTCAATACAGGCAAGGTAAGCCTCCAAAACAATTCAGACCAATTCTTCTACTAGAGTACGTAGGAGCAGTTCTGCTGAGGTTCCTAGCATGGCACTGATTCACCCAGCTAAGGATGCAGCCTTGCGTATGCACAGGTATACCATGTATGCATCTCTCTGTAAGCAGTCCTACCTGTCTGTTTTTACAAATACTGCAGACGCCTAGGTTTGGTTTGCATGGATGCATTGATGCTTTTGTACATGCAATCAGTGTGCATCCATTTAGCAAATTGGATGCTATATATATTAACTTAATTCTGTGTCCCTAAGCAATAGATCTGGGTAGAAAAGACTGGCTGCAAATTTGGGAATTGTCGCTTTCAAAGTCAGAAGCTGTTATCATAAAATATAAAATAATCATCTGATTTTGTATAATCACAGTCCCTCTAAACAATTAATTGGTAACACGGATGCTACTCTGAAACCTGTATTATCCCAGTTACCCTAGCCTAGTTTTCAGAAGAGTCACCAAACACGTGCTGTAGGGAAAGAGCTAGGCATCTACCATTGGTCTGTCTAGGTGTTTTATTCTGTGCAGTACCAACTTTTAGGTCTTATATTTTTCAAATATTAGTGTCAGCAGAGATGTCGGTCCAGATTCTCTATTCTAGTAACTGCTCTTTGTGCTGCTAAGCAGTGCTACGTGGCCTTAAACTGGCCAGAAATCACCAGCAGAGAATTCTTCTGTAAAGGGGAATCTCCACTGGTATATTGCTTGTGAAGGGACAGAGCTCCCTCCTACATCCCTGACTTCCACCCCTGGAATGTCAGGGATGGGAGCTCTGCCATGCCGGAGCCGTCACTGGTGAAAGTAGCCTTGCACCAGCCTCGTAAATTAGAGCAGGAGGTGACCAGATGCTAAGCCCAGGCAACCCTGAAATAGGTAACTGCAATGAGCTTCCTGTAGCTGTCCCTTTCCTCTGTCTCATCACTGCCCAGATATCAGAAGCCTCCCATACTTTCTGGTCCAGAATCAGGTCTGCTTCAAATGAGGGGCCAGATCCTCAGCTAGTGTAAAGCCCTTTCCTTCCATGGAGCTATGCTGATTTATGCCAGCTAAGGATCTGGCCCCTCCCACCCCCAAAGTCTTCAGACAATGGGGCAAGAAAAGCAATGCAAATACTAGATGTGTGTTTAACAACACCTTCTTTCATGCTGATCGGGGGATGAAAATGGCTCTTGGGGCCAGACAAAGGAAGAATGGCTGGCCCTTTCAGCTGGAAATTACAGCTCGACAGTGATTCCTGGCTGTATGCTGAACATTATGAAGCTGAAAAGGGGAAGATGTATCTGTGGCAGAAATTGTATCAAATGTAAAAAATAAAAATTGCAATCAATTTCCAGAACAGCGGCTGTCACTGACTAGCTCTGCACTTCATTCAGTTCTTAAACAGATGTAAAGATGGGGTTTCTGTGCCTTCTCTTTCTATCTCCCTTATACAGACACTTTATTATTGAATTAATTATCACGTCTTTGTAAAGTGCTCAAGAATTATTGTATTTTGCTAATGGATTCCTCTATTCAGTGGCATGTAGAGTATGTGGGGGGGCGGGGGGGGGAGGAGGGAATGTCATAGCTGTGTCACATGGTACATTTTAAAATTATACCGACCTGAACTATGGCATTGCTACCAGCAGCACTATAAAAAGAAAGGTAATTTAAATCAATTAAATCCCAGCTCTTTCATATTGTCATAGAATATTGAGATTCAAAATTAGTGTGAATTCAATAGAGGAACTGGCACTTTTGGAAGTAATTTTAAATACGTATATGGTCGTGTCTGATTTTATTAAAGCCAAATATGCAAGAAAAATGTGTGTGTTTGTGCACAGAAACAAACGGAGCCAGATCTTTAGCGAGCTTAAATCTGCATAGCCCTATGGACTTGGAAAAACCTGATTTACAGCAGCTGAAATTTAGCTCGTTAACCCTCAATTTATGGAACTCGGGATGTGATTCTCCTCTCATTGTCTTCACTGTAAAGCTGGTGTAACTCTACTGAAGTGAACACTTACGCCTGTGTAAGTGAGTGGAGAATCATTCCTTCAATCTGTCTGATGATGGCAGGGAGAGGGCTTCAAAGACATGGGTCCTTTGTGGAGACTATCCTGCTGCCAGCTATGCAGCAATTACAGCCCGGAGCCAAAATCTGGGGGGACCCATAACCGTGGAAAAGGAGGAAAAAAGAGAGTGATGATCTCAAGCAACTAGATTGCAGACCATATAGGGCATTATAGATCCCCGGTTTCTAGAATTGCTAAAGGGGCTGTACAGGCAGGCAGTGTGTAGGGTGCAGCTGGAGTTACACACCCACTGTGGCTCGCTGCATTGAAAAGACAGGCTTCTGTGCTCTGGACTGGCTGAAAAGTCTGAGTTATTTTCAGTGATCGCATCAAGTAGAGAACAATTTTGGATCAAGGCTAAATTATTGCACAGGCCTGGATCGTGGTGGCATGGTCTGCACCACTGAGGAATAGTGACCTTAGGGCAATTGTGTGTCTGCGGATGGGTGGACACAGATATAACTGGCCCACACAAAGGAAAAAATCACTGTCTATTCAAGTGATCTACTACAGGGAAGCAAGGAAGAGAGAGACTGACTAGGTCAGCATAGTTCCATTAACTTCAATGGTGCTTTGCTGATTAACACCAGGTGAGACTTTGGCACTTGAGTATTTATCCTTGTACTGCCCCTTTGTAACCATTTGGAAGATATCCAGTTACTTTAGCAATGTTGAGAGCCACAGAAGCAGCTAGACAGATACTCTCATTGCTTCCTCGTGCCCCTGCCTGTCTGCATCTACCAGTTGTCTTATACTGGGATGATAAACTCCTGGGGCAGGGATTGTCTTTTTGTTCTGGGTTTGTACAGCACCTAGTACAATGGGGCTCTGACTGATGGTTGGGGCAAATAATAACACTACTCATGAGAGCCTAGTTGATGGCTATTAACTCTTCTCTAGATTTTACAGTCATTTTTCACTGGCAGGGGGTGTGGGTAGGAATGAAATTAGTGCTCCCATGGCACTGTGAGGATGCACACTGCTATAGGGGTGCTAAACAAGATTTTACCTGCTGTTATTTCTTTACCACGTCTTGGCCATTGCCTTCTCTTTAATCATCAATGAACTAAAAGAGGGGATGTCTTGTCCATTGCTACTCCAGCAGGGGTTGCTGTGGTGCTGACTTTGTTCACCGGGTTTGTCAGTGAGTGCTAACTTCTCACACCTCTGTACTAGGCAACTGGTATGGTGGAGAGGAGGCCACTTGAGGTTCCATTTTGCAGTATGGCATGGGGCTCTGGACAATTGCAGTGTATTGAGATCTGGGTTTCTGCAATGCTCTTCATCTCTGCCTCCTTTTAGGGCGTGGGGGGGCAAGTCCTGGCTTTCCATGACCATCCACCTTAAAGGGACTTGGGCCCTGCTGCTTCTACGTGGGCTGGTCTGATTGAATAGTGTGTGTGTGTGCTAAGATATGAGGTCTGATGGTACAAAACTGGGGTGCTCTAGGACTTGACCTTGCCCAGCTGCAATGTGTAAAATAGCATATACTGTACAATGTGTTCTGGGTGCTGGCAGGCAGCTGGTGCAGGGGGTGTTAGAAGTTGTGGAAAGGGCAGGAAGAAGACAGATGATTTGAGAGGCCAGGAGGAGAGGGGTGTGTGGGAGGGAAAGACATGTCGTTACCCCCTTGATACCTGCTCTCTGAGGCCAATCTCTGCTGCAATCCTTAATGCAAACATTCCCAAATTCAACACTGCCGCTCCTACAGACTCTCCCATACACCAAAGACACTTAACACTGCCTAGGTAAAGCACTTTCCATGTCCCATCACCCCACTATGAAGCCCCCAGCTCCTCGTGTGCAGCTGCCATCCTGTTCTTTCCACCAGCAATGGGCAGGATCTTAAAGTGCTCATTCCACTCCTTCCATGTTCCAAACCCCTATCCTACTGTGCCCATCCTCTCCTTCCCTAAGGCTTATCTCAGCACCCTCCCTCTGAGCTCTACGGCTTCCCCTTTCCTTGCATGATGCGCAGGGTGCTCACTCCCCAGCCAAACCACCAGGCTCAATGCACTCCTCACCTGACCCCTTCCTAGCTCACCCCTAAACCTCAGTGTATGGTCTGCAGGCTCAGTGCATTCCCAAGTTCAGTGACCCCTTACCCATCTGATATCCAGGCCTAAGTACAGCCTCCCTCCTATCCTTGATGCTCCATGCACCCCTAAACCTGGGAATTAGTGCATTCCCTTCCCTTCCATGCCCCAGAAGCAGTGCATCCCTAACCCTGGGGTTAAATGTACCCCTACTCCTCCATGCCCCAGGCTCACCCCCTAACTCCAGGGCTCAAGTCACCCTCTCTTCCCTCCATGCCCTAAGCTCAGTGCACCCCTTTCAGTGCTCCAGGCTCAGGGCACCCCTAACCCTGGGGCTCAGTGCACCCCCTCCCCTGGGACTCAGGTCATCCCTAGACCTGGGTCTTGGTGCATCCCAACCCTGGGACTCAGGGCACCCCTAACCCTGGTTCTTGGTCGTCCCCCCCCCCCGGGGTTCAGGGCACCCTCCACTACACTCTCCCCGCAAGAAATTCAAAGCGCCACTGAAGTTGCTCCTGAGATGCCGAGAGCGTCATCGCCTCCTAGCAACTCTCATAGCAACGGGCCAACATCTGCTCCCTCTGGACCAATCCGGGAGCGGCACATCTGGGCTGCCCGCCTCCTGCTCTGAAGCGCGTCGGGGATGCGCTCGGCAGCGACTGGAGGCACCTGCCGGAGCTGGGGCTGCCGCCGCGGGCAGGCTGAGGAGCAGGAGCCGAGCGGGGAGGCGGTGTTTCAAGCCAGGGGCGAGCGCCGGAGCCAGCCCCGCCCTGTGGCCCGGCTTGCCCGGTAAGTGCCTTTGTATTGCACAGCCCAGCGGCCCCTTAGGGCGGCTCGGGCAGGGGGCATGAGGGGGAAGCCCCTGCCTGGCCGGGGCGGTGACCGCCCCCAGGGCTCGCTCTGCCCGCTGCTTGGGAGAACTTCCCCCGCCTCTTCCCCGGCTTTGCGAGCTCTCCAAGGCTGCGGGGGAGGCTTGTAAGGAATTCTCTAATACTAAGCGGGAGCCAGTCGCCCTTTGGCCAGCCGAGTGGCCAGCGCAGGGCCGGGCAAAGGGCAGCTGGATCACAGCATCTCCTGTCTTTCAGTCCCAAACTCGGAAAAGTAACCACAGCAACTCTTTCCATGGGTTCCTCCTGCTCTTCCTCTGGGATGAGACAGCTACCTCTCTATAGGCATTGCTTATATCTGAGGGACCCAGACAGAGAGGCTTGAGCCCTAGGGTTTTCTCATGACTATGTATTAAAAGTGTCCGGTGGGACCTTAAAGACTAACAGATTTCATTTGGGCCTAAGCTTGCCTGGGTTAAAAAACCCACTTCTTCAGATGCATCTGAAGAAGTGGGGTTTTTTACCCACGAAAGCTTATGCCCAAATAAATCTGTTCGTCTTTAAAGTGCCACCACATTCCTTGTTGTTTTTGTGGATACAGACTAACACAGCTACCCCCTGATATTAAAAGTGTGTGTGTCTATACATACAGCATATGCAAGTGCCGACCCACCCTCTTTATAGTTTTCTGATGGGAGTGGTATCTTTAATATGTGTTTAAAAATTCTCCTCTAATATAGAATGCAAGACAGTGCTCAGATACAAGCTTATTTGCATTCATATTGGCTACCTCACCTAAAGGGCAAAAATGGAGACATCCACACTGCAATAATGGGACCGATCGTAAATGATAAATTCTGATGTTTCCAAAACCTACTTTATTATATACACATTGTGTAGGTGTGTATATAATAAGAGATTGTTACTACTCCACAAAATTATGTTGCAATCTTGCTCGCAGTACTTCAGCTTTTTTTTCAGGAAAGGTACAGTCTGACAGCAATCAATCAAAGGGTATAAAAGTCTGTAACTTAAAAAGGAGGAGTTCAGGACAGTAAAAGGATATGGCTCATGTAATGACACGGCCTTTCGAGAACCAGGCAGTCGGACTAACAGCGTTCCCGCTTACGTAATTATAAACACGCTCCTCAGTGAAATGAGGGTTTGTAATGTTTCAATGACTTTATGTTCCAAATGGCGCCTAAGAAATAAGGTCAAAGCTATGGAGCTGCATGTGACTGCGGGGAATGGCTTTTTGTGTTACGAAATATCATGGGGTCTCCTTAAGCAACATTTTGATCTTTTACAAGCTAACAACTTTCGGTGCGCACCTTGATTTTGCCGCGCGAAGTGTTTGTCTCTCCTTGACCCACCCCACCAGTGCACCAGTGCGGCGCTGTGAGAGATGCTAGCAGAGCCTGGGCAAAGAGGGAGTTTGACCCAAAACCATTCCAGAGAGCCGCGCTGCAGATTGATTCAGCACCACAAGGAAACCGACAGGTTAGCCAACTACCCACAATGGCCGTTGTCTAAATACAGAATAAACGTCTCTTTAATAGAATTTGGACAATCAATATAATGGGCTGCTTTCCGGCGAGACTGCTCCAGTGTAGAAGTTGAACAAGGGGTTGCTTATTCATAGCTATTTTAAAAGGGGGCCAACCAGAAAAGATGATTTTCTCTTATTTATTTGCTATACACAGACCAAATCCTGCTCACTTTGCTAAAGTGAATAGTCCCAAAGAAGCTAACGGAGCTACTGGGATAAGCAAGGTGATGATCTCCCTGTGATTAAGTACAATGTCTTCACTAATGTAAAAGCCAAACTTTCTCGAGCACTGGGATACTTGTATCAGTGAAGAAAAAGTGCACAGAATTAAGTAGTGGGGTCCTCAGAGATGATTAGCCAACCACAAGGAATGTCATTTTAAAGCACGAAGCCAGCAGTTTCAGCAACATTAAACAGTATGGATACAGTTTAGCAGTCTTTACTCAGGTAAAACTCCATGCAAGTTAAATGGAGTTTTCTCTGTTTAAGGTCTGAGCAAGGAATGCAAGATTTGTCCTGCTCTTTTAAAAAGATTGTAGCTAATTTTGAATCCATATGAAATCTTTGAGCTGGCAAAGTGCCTCCCTTCCCCAGGTTCACCTGTTCGTGGTGCAGTAGCTTCACAGAGTCAAACAGGAGAGCAGCTACTCTCAGTGCCCAGGAAAGATGGAACCTCAGCAACCTGGTGTCTTAAATCAAACAAAGATTTCAGCCAGGATGCTCCTTAAGTGCAAGCTGTGCTTGGGTTAGAGAAAAAATAATTTATTACTGTATTTTGACAGCAGTCGCAAGGACTTTACAGTATTTCCCAGGGTGTCAAAGTCATGTCTCCTATTGAAAATAAATGTCAATTTCTATTCGTTTAAAAGCCTGAAGTTTTCTATTTAAGTATGCAAGAGACACTTAGATATGGTATGCGTCTCGGTCATCTTTAGCCCGCCTGCAGATTGATGATCTTCCCGATGCTGTGATAGGAATCTAAGTAGGAACATGTTACTACCATTCACCTTGAAATGTGCATTAAGCTCATATTGTAGTCAGTGAATCTCAGAGGTTATCAGCTGCAGATGTCTGGGTCACCAAGCCACTGTTGAGGTGCTGACACAGCCCCTGTCACTGCATCATCTGAGCAGGTCATAAATGTGAATGAGTTTCCCCTCAGGCAGTGAAGCGGAAACTGAGGCACAGAGAATTAAGTAACTTGCCCAAGGTCACACATGCAGTCTGTAGAAAAGCTGAGAATAGAACCCAGGTCTCCCGAGTCCTCCTCTAGGGTCCTAACCACAAATCCATCATTCCTCGTCACCTAACTAGATAACCATTTATTAACCCAAGTCTTGTCTCCTGCCCCTGATATAAATTGCATCATTGTTAAAATCACTCTACATCAACTGATTAAAGTGAAAGCATTTGCCCTGTTATTGAGACCATTGTTATGATCACACAGGTCAAATTAAAGAGCCTCTTGCAATTTTCAGTCAAAGTATGACATTGCTATATTCTGAATATATTTCCACTTTAATTTAGATAAGATAACCCTCTGTTCCAAGCATGCTTAATACATCACTGCATATCATGCCGTGTAGCACTACTATTGTTATTCTTGAAATTAATAGAAAGGGGCACATTAGGCAGTTAGAGCATATAATTAAAGACATTGTAAAGTTACATTTGGGGAATCAAGATTAGAGATGTAGGCGTCTATTCTCTCACTGATGTGTGGGATTTATGCTTCTAACTGCCATTAGCATTGATGGGCGCTACAAATGCAACTCCCCTGTGCACTGAGTGTTGAGAACAGACATTCAGAGTGTGTCATGTGAAGTGTAAATAGCGCACCAGTGTGAGGGGGAAAGAAGGCCAATCTGGTTAACTGCCATGGAGATCCACCAGTGCCCAGCACCTTGGAAAATCAGGCCACAGACTGTTAGTTTAGCCTTTGATGAACAGGAATGGATGTAAGCGTGTGCTTGTATGCTTTGCTGAAGGTGACTATCCTTATTTTTGGAGGTTGGAAGTATGGGCCAAATCCAGCGCTGTTGTAAGCAGGGACATCACCAGTGATGTTAGTAGCATTGCACCCACTGGCACTACTGGAAAATTTGGCCCTCTGGCTTGAACTGTGGTGTGGTGGTGAAGAAATTTGATAGGGTTATCATACAGCTGTCTCCCAGTTTGAGAGCCAGGGGGAGAGACTCATGACCCCTTGCTGTAACTGTCAAAACACTTGGCTCCCAAGAAGAGCCTTACGCACAAGGAGCACCGAGTCAGTGTGTTTATATTGAAACAAAGCCCTAAGAACCTCATTCCCGGCTGCATTACTCCAGTTTTATGCAGCTGTAAATTGAAACCAGGCTGAAAGATGTACATAACCAGCCAAATCAGAAAATACAACATCAGTCGTAAGCGTGAGGGTATCCCAAACCTCAGTTAGCATGTCTTTCTTTGGGTTTCCGAGTGGGCACTTTCTTTGGGTTTATAAACACAGAAATAAGAGGGCTCTGGGTGGCACTGGGGAATATCCCCTGATTGGGTCTTGTCTAAGTTGGTAGTTGAAGTCACAGAGCATTGTGGGTGTGCAAGGAATACGGGATCAAACCCTCAGTTGTCTAACTTAGCTGTGAGGGACAGTTCATTCTCCCTACCCATTAAGATCTTGGTGTTTCACATCCACGTGCATTTCCTACTGTTCCATATATGAATAAGTGAATATCTGTGGAAATTGCTATTTGGGCACTTAACTGCCTGCATGCATGATTGCAGCAATATATGTGCAAATCAGAGTGCATGACCATACATGTTTGTTAAGTACACGAATAAGGCTCAAACTTTTGAAAAATTTCCTTTTAATTTGAGTCACTTGCTTAGTTTAAGGTTTGCTCTGTTGTTGAGAAACATTGTCTCAAATTCTCCAGGATATTAAAACTTTTCCCTCCAATTGCCTCGGGCATAAAGCTGACTTAAATCCAGCACCTCAGACCCTTATAAAAAGGCATTTTGAGTGATGTATCACCATGATAGTGGCTCCAACACTGCACAGCTGCTGGCTTAGGGGGCATGAGCGCGGAGAAAAGGATGTGGCCACGCATCCTGATGCCCCAGGATCATGGGAGCATCACCTTTAAAGCTGTGCTGGTAACACGTTGCATCAAGTGATCTAGTGAAGCCCAGGACTTTGAAAGTTAAAGAGAATTAATCCTTCCCATCAGGGTTTGCAGGCCAGCCTTGTAGCCTTCTGTAGTAGGGGAACCCCACCCTGGCTAAACAATCGGGGAGAAAACACTGCATGGAGAACCTCACGGAGATCTTTCTCTTTCAGATGCTTCCTGTGGGATTTTCCATGAGCTCTGGCAAAAGGGCTGTTAACCAGCTGGATCTGGCCCCTGGGAAATATCCCAGCACAGGAGAAATCCCTGATTGACACAAAGCCAGTAAAACTGGCTCTATGCCATCCTCCCCCACTCCACCGCAGGAGCCCCTGGCACAAAAGATGTGTTGGAGTGTGGCTAGGACATTCCCATGCTGTAGCTATCCCTGGCTGCCAAAATGGCCCCTTGGTGCCAGTTAGGTCTGTCCCCCTCCCCAGCTTACTCAGGATAAAAGAGGCACACAGGTGACATGAAGCCACCTCTGCCCCCTTTCCCTCCATCTATTGGTCCCTGTGCCAAGCTCTGGTGTAGGGATGAATTGGGCCCTTGATGTCCAATGAAACATTCTGGGGATCAATCCTGCTCCCACTGAAGTCAATGGGCAAAATGTCCATGGACATCAGTGACAGTGGATTAGGCCCACTGAATCATATAACATAGGCATTGCCTGTTGGAATCCAGCTGCTCTCATGTTGGGTATAGTGTAGGAGAACACACAGTCACACATTTAAGGAGTGTATCAGCGCTCTAAGCAGGAACCTCAGCTTGGCTGGAGCACTGTGAAAGTTTAGGGGAGGGGTAGTTAATCAGGCACTAACTTATCATGCTAGAACTCTTACGGAGGGATGGGTCCACAACAAAACCCCCAGGGCCCAGCAGCAGATGGTCAGAGCCAGATCTGCTCCTGCATGTGGCCCTTCTCTCCGTAGTGGGCTGAAACAAAAGCCTTCATCCAATGCCCCCACCCCAACCTCTGTGGTCTGGGTCCACCTCTTCCCTCCTCTGTAAGTTTTGTTGTGGAATCAAATGGAGTATTCTTTCTGTTCAGTGCCTATCTGAGTCATACAGAACTATGGAGATTGACTTATAAGCAATAAAACACAACTAAGTGTGACCACTCCACACCACGCTGAAATCCAACTAAGATTTTACTTTCAAGAGCTCATTCACTTTGCTGTGACCACAGCATCACCTAGTGTGTAGAATGGTAATTACGCTCCAATGAAACCACCCCTTCAGTGCTTCACTGTGGGACGTGGGGGGTAACATGGTCTCTCTTGTATGATGAGTAAACAATGCTGAACCATAAAGCTGCTCTATGGAAGAGTGAAGAAACAACTGTTATTGCATCCCACCCATATACATTACTGTGGGTGAGACGCCGTCAAATCTTTACACGGGATGTAAATTCACATCCTTGTTCAATGTTGCTGAATGCCCTTCCTAGGTTAAGTGCATCACGGGTACTAGAACATCTGAACTCAACAGATGAAACCATCCATTTATACTACTTACTATTCCATTGGTTGATCATATTTCTGTAACCACTGCTAGCCTCCCACCCTTCCAATGGCTCATTAATTTCACCTGAGTCACATATCAAGGTAATGTAAGTTTTTGTGGCAGGAGTCTTGCCTTTCTCTTAGTTCTGCAATGTGTCTAGCACCACCTGTGTGTGCTTGAAAAAAAAAAAAAGATGATAGAGCTAATGATCTGTAAACAAAACTCCTGTTAGTCTCAGAAACCAAGCAGCCGCGGCTTATAGACACATCGTTTTGCACATGCCAGACTAACATTACAGGGGACATCAATTTGCCACAATCGTTGCTGATACTCTATTTTTTGTTGCACAGCTGATCCAATCAGGGTATTGACAAATACGCTAACGACGTCGAAAGTAGCCTACTTTAAGAGAAAATATGCAGAAGAAGAAGATTTACATCAAGATTACCAGGGGTATTTTCCAAAAGTGAGTATGTTTCTAATAAATATTCCAAAGGGGAAAAGCTCTTGTTCTTATTCCTTGATCCTAAAACTATATTGGTTATTTTTACTTCTCAGCACCTGATATTACCTGAGGACCGGACTTGTATTCTAAAACTGTCTCTGCAGAAACTTCGATTCCTTGAAGACCCTGAAACCTATCTCCGCAGGTCTGTGCTTATTAACAATTTGCTGAGGAAGATCCACCTAGAGACAGACAAAGAGAGCTATGAATACTTTAAGGAGGCACCCTGTTATAGGACCGCTTACTCGGATACAAGAAAACGGCTGAAGTTTATGGTACAAGAATGCTGTTCTCAGTCACTCTATTATGAAGAGCTGCATTCGTATCATATTGTGCCTTATTCTACAGAGAATTCCATTTATGGAATGGGCTATACAAGCAGCCACTTGGAGCAAAATTCTCAGTTGCTTATTTATAAAATGAATTGAAGTAGCTGTTAGATCCACTGATGTTTTGTTTCTGAATGCTTGAACTGCTTATGAACATGCGAAGATGAGGCACTAATTGTAAACACACTTGTGATGAAAGACGGGATACAAACAGAGATGAATGGAGGGTACTTTGATTAATACTCTGCAGTCATTGGTATGCAAAGGGTTTTATAAGCAGAGAGCTTGCGTGCAATGTATTTTGTAGAAACTAAGCGACATTAAGTTGCCAGTGTAGATATAAACATTTTATCTACTTTGTATTTAAATTATGCCATACCAGGTGAGAGGTAAAAACCAAAAGTGACAGATTATTCTGACAATGAAGATTCAGGGGTGGGAGTTATTTTCTGTAAGGTTTAGAAAGCACGTTTTCTTTGAGAAATGCTTTGAATGTGAAGGAATCAGTGCCAAAAGAAATGCCTCTTTGGTTAGGATTTTCAAAAAAGCAAAATAACTCATCTGGTACTCACAAGAAATTCTACACTGAGATCAGTCAGCACTGTAGTGAGGGTGTTTTTAACTGAGCCACTAAATTGCTCTCACTTCTTACTTATCTTTCTGTTGACAACATTTTGCGACAAAACGGGATGACTCAGATGAAAGTCTATTTTCTCAGCCAGTTGTCAGTGTTTTCTAAACATGATTTGAATCCCCTCCAGGTTGCCTGGCTGGAATTCTGAGGTTTGTGTGTGTGCGTGTGCTATTTACTATTCGATCATGTGGTACAACGCACTATCAGTGTTAGAGCTTAGGTGGGCACTTTTTTGTGATTTGAAAACAAAATAAAACAAAAACCCACATTCCAGAAAGGGAATATATTAGACACACTGGAGTAAAACCTCAGAGGACTTTCATTTGAGATGAGTTTAATCTGCATTAGTGACAGTGTTTGAGGTGGAGTTAGATGTCTAATGTCAATTTTTGGAATTTCCTTTAGAATATATATCAAGCATGTCCTATGAGACACATTGCGCAATCTGACCACGGGAATGGGAAAGTCATAGCTGCCAGAGCTATGTTCTGAAAATACCAAAGAGTAGTATTAGGGAGAGAATGACATTAAAATAAATGGGGTCAAAAGCAGGGATTGCACTGTAACTTGGGAGAACATTATGAACAAGCCAGTAAACTACATAGTTACCAATATATTTGTTTCAGAGTAACAGCCGTGTTAGTCTGTATTCGCAAAAAGAAAAGGAGGACTTGTGGCACCTTAGAGACTAACCAATTTATTAGAGCATAAGCTTTCGTGAGCTACAGCTCACTTCTTCAGATGCATCTGAAGAAGTGAGCTGTAGCTCACGAAAGCTTATGCTCTAATAAATTGGTTAGTCTCTAAGGTGCCACAAGTCCTCCTTTTCTTTTTGCGAATATATTTGTTGTTCACTTACTGATGACTTGCGACACAGAATTGCTGAACAAATATGCCTGATCCAAAGCTTATGGAAGTCAATGGGAGTCCTATAGACTATAAGTTTACAGTGAAGGAATCAGCTTTGCATTGCAGGTTTTAGCCACTGGAGCTTTAAAGGTAATGCTAAGTGAAATAATAGTATATTGTAACAATGGAGGCAGACATGTATTCAAGTAACCAATTTTCTCATGTAGATTTGACTGATGCTATTTCTCAAGCGTTATACAGTATGAACAAATAAAAATGGCCTTACATGGATGTGCTTAGTATAGAACAAAGATTCCACCTGTAACCCTACTTAAAATGCCTTGCTCTTGTATATTGCACACACAATTGCTGCTGTCAGACATGTATTAACCGTACAATAAATAAAAGACAAGGGCAGGAAGTATGAGGAGCAAAGTCAAGTGAGTCAAGGATGATATTCATAGTTAGAAGCCAATGCAGGTTTCAGAGACAGGAAGAGAGAGAACTAAAAATCCAGGAAAGAAGAGAATTTGTAGTAAAAATGTTCAGACCTAAATTCAACACAACTATTACTCCCAAATTTCAGAATCTACAACTGTATGAAATGCTCTTACTATTAAATAGCCTACGGACAGCACAGAAATGGGAAAGCTGGAAAATGGGGCAATGCCGTTTCTTAAGTGAAATTAGTAATTGTGAATGGTTAGGTTCTGAGAGGCCACTTTCATTTTTCTTAGAAGCAAAATGTCCATACTTACCTTGGAGGTAAAGGGGTCAAATTGTCTGAAGACCAGATCCTCCGCTGGTGTGATTCAACATAGCTCCGCTGGTGTAAATCAATGGCCTCTTGTTGGCCCACTGGAGTAATGCCTGCAGAAAAACTGGCCCAAACTTTCAAACATTAGCTTGCATTTTGCAAACTGAAGTATTTTGAAAAAAACATCAGTTAAAAGCTACTAATATACGCTACCTATCTCAACAAGGAAAACTGAAAGAAGGCCAGGCTAGTCTGGAGAAAGGCTCCAATTATCTAGTATGTGTAATAAGTGTACTACTATAAACCGGTAGTGAAATGAGTTTACTGTATGATATGTGAGAGAATGATATGATCAGTGCTGTTAGAGGAGCCATCATCCCTCAGAGAGCTCTCTTATCTCTGATGGTACATTGCCTACTGTGTGCGCAGGGACAGGTGGGGAAAGGGATATTAGAGGACTAATAGGTGTCTCTGGGAAATTATTTCTGCCTTCTGGTTTTAAAAATATGTAATTTTCTGCTCGAAAGTGAACAGATTCATGCACTTTTTTCTTTATGTTAGTTTTTCTGCAGCATTCGAAATGATCAGCTTATTTTATGAAATGCTAAATAACCCTTTCTCACTGACTGACAGTATATGCACACTATACTTCTGGGCTAAAAGGCAAGGCTCATTACATTAAATTATACTTCACAAATAATTTATAACGTTACTTCTACTATTTTGCAAGAAAGGAAGGGAAAAAAATTGAGCTGGAGTTAGCCTTTAACCTTTGCTAGAACTACAATACTTGTTGAAGTCATCTTTGAAAAAATGACTTTGTCTGGGGAAATAAGTAACTGCTTTCTGGCCTGTTAAAAGCTTATTTTATATGATGCTGCATGATGGGTTGCAGCTTAATGCACCTTTAAAAGATATCAAGGAAAAAACAAACATTCTGAACGGGTCTCAGGTAACTAATTCCTTGGCGTTTCAGAAGATCAAGGGTTTGGTTCTTCCAGAGACGGCTGAAAAATGGGATAACATTTTCACCAAAGTTTTGTTCCTCTCTTTTTGGGCCAAAAAAGTTTAAGCAAAATGTAATTAAAATATTTCAAGCAGAAACTGGATGAAATTTTTGTGAAATTTTCCCACCCACTCCTTTCTTGGTTAAATTCTTGAGGAAAAAAATTAATCAAAAACTTCAGAATTGTGAACATTCTCAACTACCCCCCTACTTGCGCTTCATGTCGCTTAGCTGTTTATTGCAGAGCTTTGCTCACACCGTACACAGCTGCAAATGACTGCACAGGCATACTGAAGAGGAGAATCAGACCCTACAACTTGACTATGGAAGTTATTAAATTATCTAGTGATATCTGAATACTCTGTTACCAAGCCACCATTTAGTACTGTAATCCAGATACATAAAGAGATGTTTTATTGATAAAGCCATTCAGGGTTTAGTTTGACTTCTGCAACACGTTTTTCTGAACTTTCCTAGGTGATCCCATCTATAGGTAGCCCAGAGTCAGACTTCAGTGTAAAGAAATGTATATGATTTTACAACTGTACTATGCCCACACACAGATCATATTTGTATTGGGTGTAAAGAAAGTTTTTTTCCTTCCTCTCAAAACCAGTCGTCTTGGAATATATTCTAAAAATAATGTATGACACCTTAGAGACAATATAAAGGATATGTCGAACAGGGAAAGATTTGGTAGCAACATTTGGTAATTTTGCAAATGACTGGCTTAAGAAAAATTAACGTTTAGTGCAGTGTTGCATGTATTTACTCAGAAACTCACTTGACTGTTTAGTATAAACATGTAAATTATTATGTTTTCTTTGTACCACTTTTCCTGGTTGGCTTCAAGTGTCAGGCCTGATCTTGAAAACATTTATTAGCAGGCATCGTGCTTATTGCTCTGAGTCATCTCATTGCCTGCAGTGGAACTACATGTGGCCATAAGCATTTACAGGATCAAGCTCATAATTATCACTTGCCAAAAGCAGAGTGTCTTGCAGTTACATGATAGAGGACTTACATACTCCTGTAAGTCACATGCATTTGGAAATACAATGGATTCTGTAAGCTTTTACAATGTATGTGTAGTCTCATTGATGTCAATGGGATACTCATGCTTAAAGTTAAGCATGTGCGTAAGTACTTGCAGGATCTGGCCTGATGTATACAGTGGAGCCACTCCCAAATTGCCTAATTTTCAATGGATGTGATTACTGAGCTACCGCTTGAGTTCTTGAATATGTATATCAGGCATCGTCAGTAGAAGTTTTGTTTTTAGTGAATGCGTTCAGTTGAGTATATCGAATATTGTGCCTTAAAGTCCCCTCATCATAGGAGCCTTCTGTGAAAACTAAACCACAATATAGCTGATGATAATTTTGTGTATTCTCCAAAGATCCAGGCTGATACTTGGGAGTACATTAAAAAGCCATCACTCTAAAAAGAAACCTAATAGCAGGATCTCAGACTCTAACCAATATAAACCAAGGCTTTACTTTTTCCTCTTTATTCAATGATTTCTCTTTCATGATTCATTCAGTGATATTTTCCCAGTTCTTGTCATACTCCTTGGGTTCTATTTTACCCACAGCTGCAGGTTATACACAAGATGCTCTTCAGATAAATTCAGTGACAGAGCTGCAAAACAGAATCCTCTCTTTCATTTAAATCCTTTATATACAATGTTTTTGCATCAGGGAATCACCCTGGCATATAATAGCTTGTGCAGGCATTGTCAAATATATTTGATATTAATAAAGCATCAAAAGGAGACATCTCTTTCTACTGAAAAGCATGAACCTGCATTATAATATTAGATTGTGATTCTATACCACTTAGTTGGAGTAATACATATTTGTTGTATAATCATGGAAAAATGTTGTTTTTAATGTTTAAAATTACTTGGGACCTGGTTTAAGAGATTGTTTTCTAAAGTGAATGGTAGAAAAAGTGTACATGTATTTTAAATATATATGTGTGCATGTTATTAATAAAAAATCTATTTCTATTGAAACATATAAGCTTTCATCGAAAAATTCCAAGTACACAGTGATCAATTTATATGATGATTATTTGATGCCACACAAACTTATTTATCATCCCTGTCGTGGGGCAAGTGCACCCCTTCCCTTCATGGGAGGGGGTGGAGATAATGATGGCTCCGTGGCTGAGTCTATACAACCATCCCTTGTCTTGGGATAGCTTGACATAGGGGTAAAAGGCAACAGGGCTGCCCCGTTCAGCTGGGGCTGTGTGGCTCAGCAGCTAGACAGGGGAGTGGACCACCACCAGAAGAAAGGGTGGCAGCTGGGTAGGGGGACCCTGGTTCTCCTTGCTCTACCATATCCCAGCTCAGGGACCTGCCAGTGGCAAGTATGCCCACCACTGGGTTGGTGGGGTATCCGCCTGAAACACGCTGACCCCACATGGCACAATTACCTAGTCCCCCTGAACTACTTCCTACCCTGTTCCTGATGCAGCATCTCCGGAATCCCCAGTGTCTCTTGGCTCCTCAGTCAGCTGCTCCCTTTTGTATCTAGTCTCCAGCCAGAGCATGGCCAGCAGAGCCGCATGGGTGTGGCCTCCTTGGCCCAGAGAGTAGAATTAACCCTCGCAGTACCAGTGCGGGGCAAGTGCGCCCCATCACAATCCCAAACAGATGGTTTTAACACCTTCAAGTTTAACACAATCTAATTTAAAAAACAAAACAAAAAATGTAGGTCTCAATCCTACAGTCTGAACTACATGATAGACTCTCACATCTGTGCTGGAACCATCTGGAGGTTAACAGGGTCACTGCAGATACAAGCGTTTGCCTAAATTGATCTGATTCCTGGATGCAGATCCTCATCTAAGGTTTTTGAGAAATGCTCTGTCATTTCTTCATGGAAATTACTTATTTAAATTCATCTAAAGTCCCTGATCTGGAGGATGGTGTGGATTGCACTCTCAGCAAATTTGCGGATGATACTAAACTGGGAGGAGTGGTAGATACGCTGGAGGGCAGGGATAGGATACAGAAGGACCTAGACAAATTGGAGGATTGGGCCAAAAGAAATCTGATGAGGTTCAATAAGGATAAGTGCAGGGTCCTGCACTTAGGACGGAAGAACCCAATGCACAGCTACAGACTAGGGACCGAATGGCTAGGCAGCAGTTCTGCGGAAAAGGACCTAGGGGTGACAGTGGACGAGAAGCTGGATATGAGTCAGCAGTGTGCCCTTGTTGCCAAGAAGGCCAATGGCATTTTGGGATGTATAAGTAGGGGCATAGCGAGCAGATCGAGGGACGTGATCGTTCCCCTCTATTCGACATTGGTGAGGCCTCATCTGGAGTACTGTGTCCAGTTTTGGGCCCCACACTTCAAGAAGGATGTGGATAAATTGGAGAGAGTCCAGCGAAGGGCAACAAAAATGATTAGGGGACTGGAACACATGAGTTATGAGGAGAGGCTGAGGGAGCTGGGATTGTTTAGCCTGCAGAAGAGAAGAATGAGGGGGGATTTGATAGCTGCTTTCAACTACCTGAAAGGGGGTTCCAAAGAGGATGGCTCTAGACTGTTCTCAATGGTAGCAGATGACAGAACGAGGAGTAATGGTCTCAAGTTGCAGTGGGGGAGGTTTAGATTGGATATTAGGAAAAACTTTTTCACTAAGAGGGTGGTGAAACACTGGAATGCGTTACCTAGGGAGGTGGTAGAATCTCCTTCCTTAGAGGTTTTTAAGGTCAGGCTTGACAAAGCCCTGGCTGGGATGATTTAACTGGGAATTGGTCCTGCTTCGAGCAGGGGGTTGGACTAGATGACCTTCTGGGGTCCCTTCCAACCCTGATATTCTATTATTCTATGATTCTATCTTGGAAGGTATTTTCAAATCAACTTGAGTTCCACCGAATATTTCCATTTAGATAGTAAAGAAGGGCCCCAGACAACATACGCAGCTATTAGAACTGGTTAGGAAATGGGTTTCTGTCCCTCTGCTCTTCCTCACCCACCTGCCATCCAAAATGATGAAAATGGAAAACCTTTTTGTTTTGTCAAAATGTTTCTTCAAAATTTTTGGGAAAATTCATTTACCCAAATACTCATTTGGGATTTTCATTTACCCCCTTCTCCCTCAAAGAAACCAACCAAAACAATCTGCAACCAAAACCTGAACATTTTGGAGTTGCTCAAAACCAAAATAATTTAGATGAAAATGGAATTTTTTCCACAAAAAATGCTGTTTAATTGAAAATGTTTGGAAAGAACTGCTACATCTGGTCAAAAATTTTATGACCTGACAGAGGTCCAGTTATCAAAGATAATCTCTTAAGGTCATAAGGAGGGAAAGCACAGTCTTGTAGGCCGAAATCCTCAAAGGTATTTAGGTTCCTGTAGCTGGGTGGTGGACTTCACTAGGTTTGCAGGAGCTGTGTGTAGAGGCAGTGAGGTGGAGCTAGCCAGGGAATCGGAGACAATAAAGCACAAGTTTTTTTCCCCCCTCAGCCCTCTGCCCTGGGCTTAAAAAGGTCATCCAAGAAGTGAAGCTTATTCCAGCCACTTCCCTTGGCCAGGTTTATGAACATGTTGGCAAGTCAAGAATTGCTCCCCGGAGCCAATGTGTCATTCTGATATTGCTGTTTAAAGCATTAATTGTGAAATTTTGGTTTACTTGACTGAACCTGAATCTTATGCCCTGACTTGAATGGGAGTTGGGGGCACTCAAGTCCAAAGCCTCAGAAGTATTTAGGTGCCTAACTCCTATTGATTTCTGCCATTTCAGTGGCAGTTAGGCACTAAAATACCTGGGCCTCAGTACTTTGCAAGACTGAGCCTTAGATCTGGGCATGATAAATCCAGCAAGCCATGTATTCTCTCTCTTCTCCTTCCCATAGAGTGGTGCTATGCTATTTTGTATCCTACCCAATCCTAGGGCATCCAGCTCCTGGAGTAGCTCCTAGCTGGGATCACATGGTGTAGAGGTGCCATGCCCATCCCACCCCCAGAGGCTACATTAGGTGATGGTCTGGAAGTCGCTGTGACAGCTTTAATGTCATCCGAGGAGTCCCTTAGAGGGAAAATTCATGGGCTTGGACTCCCTGTTTACCACTGTTTATTATTCCTACTGTGGCAGTGTCCCAGGACCCCATTTTGCTAGGTGCTGTACAAACAGAACAAAAAAATGGTCACTGCCCCAAAGAGCTACAATCTACATATGTGATGAGAGATAACAAGTGGCTACCCTAGACAGATGGGGTCAGCACAAGGGAACAGGGAGACTCTTACAGGAAGTGTCATAAGCAGCAGTCAGTTATTGCTCTGGAGGCGTTGTGGCAGAGGGGTGTCCTGAAGGAAGCAGCTTTGCAGCAACAAGGCTCAGGGGGACTGGATGCTACCTGGCGATCTGGGCCTCCATGTACACGTTTGATTTCTTTTCAGGGATTTGTTACTCAAAAAGGGGTGGGAACTGAACACGGCACCCACAGTATCACTGTCAGGCTATTTCCCTGCATGTTATGTGTGGTTGGAACAGCCCACGTACCTGGAGAGGAAGAGGGCACCCTTGTAAACAAACGAGCTGGAGCAAGGCGTGCAAACCCCATGGGGAACAGCTTCCCAGCTCAGATCTGCAGGCCAGGCCCTCCAGTTCAGTGCAGACCCTTTTACATCACAGACAGAACTTGGCCCTACAGCCATCTTACCCAGTGACCATGACTCACCCCACTGGAGCACTGAGCCTCCACTGCTTCAGAGTCAAGGGAGGGCTTCTTTGCCATGCCCTTGGCTGCCAGAGGACAGGGGAAGCAGGCACGGCCAAGACAACACTGAGTTACGCTGATCTTGACCTGTGGTTTTGATCACTTATTTACAGTCACTATAAGTTAAAGTGGCCCCCATTTGGCACACAGGTCCAGAGGCCGCTCTGGCATCAGCAGAGTACAAACGCAAGCCTTGAGCCACATATATTCTGCTCTCCATGCAGTTCAGACCATATCCATTTAGACCCTAAGATACTCTGAGCCAGATGAGACTACGCAGAGTCTTTAGAACTCCTGGCAGAAATGAGCTAGGGAGTACTGCTTTCAAGTCTTTTATAAAGCAGCAGGATTACCCACATTCCCTCAGTTCTTTTGGGTAGTTGTATTGTTCCTTTAAACTATCCACAGCTGGGTTCGCTAAATGCCTGACAGTAGCTAGTCCAGGGAGCAGGCAGCCTTTGCTGGACCCAGCTACAGATTGGAGGTCGTTGCCATTCCACATGAGGTAAGGTTGCAGATAACTGTTAGAATATAGATATTCAGGCCTGCTTGTAAAGGCCTATACTTTAAGAATGCAGGTGTATTTTATCACTTAGCTAGTTACAGGGGTATAAAAACAAAGAATCAAAATCACAGTCCCCCTGTGTATGGGCCTTGTCTCACTAGGCTAGTCTGAGGCCTTGATTGTAGGCTAAGGAGAACCTGACAGATTAACAATAGAAAAGCGGGGGCCATAAAGATAAAACAATACAGAAATGAGGGTTTCACAAACACTAATACGTGATTTCTTGCTAGACAGGATGCTGTCAAATTAAGTTTTCTTTAACTATCTTAAGATCTGTTTCTTTATCTGGTGGTGATGGGCACAATCAGGACAGGATCGTCTTCCTAATAGCCCAACACCTTGTGGATTGCTCTGGGACTTAGGTGGGATTGGGGTAGCTAAACGCCTAGAGGGAGGCAGCAGGGTGTATGGTCAGAGGGAGAAATGTCGACGCCCAGTAGTGCTGGAACAATTTTTATAGTGGGGGTGCTGAAGTCGAAACCATGTATTTGGGTTGTTATTACTACTTCAAGCCAGGGGGTGCAGCAGCACCTCCAGCACCCCTTGTTCTAGCACCTCTGTAGATGCCAAGGGAACATTTCCCCTGAAAAGCTTAGGCGCCAAGTGAGTTTAGGTGCCTACAAGGTTCGGCGGGAGTTCTGTGGATTGCAGGGGAGCCACAATTGGGACTTAGGTGCCTAAACCAGGAATTTAGTGCCTAAGTCTGGGATATAGGTGTCTGAGTGCTTTTGTGGACCGGGGGAAGAGGAGAGAAAATGGATGGGCTTTTTCCTGCTCTGAGGAAAGTTGGGAAGATGAAACACGACAAACATTCAGAGAGAAGAAAAAAGATCATCAAGTTCCATTTATTTTGGCCTAGGTCCTTTAAAATGGCATAGAAGCTTTTGCTTAGTTCTTTATTGTTCATAACAACCCTCACCTGTTTCCCTTTTAAGCATTTATTTTTACATGTAAAAAAACCTTTTACATTTAATTTGTTTCCTTGTTTTGATTTGAAAATCCCCCCCAATGGAAGTCTGTCTCTTCCAAACCCAGCCCCAAGCCCCCTTCAAATGTTAGTCACCCATAATCCTCAGCTTTTTTCTGGAAACCCTCTTGAGTTCCCCACTTCCCCAGAAAGTCTGTACGGCCAGTAATGACTTAACCCTGACAACCTTATTATTTGTTCTGTGCTCTTGCCCAGCAACCTTAGTCATGGACCAGGACCCCATTGTGCTAGGCACTATTCAAACACAGAAAAAAAAGATGGTCTTTGCCCCAAAGGGCTCCTTTGTGAGGTAGGCAAGAGGTGTTATCTCCATTGTGAAGAGGGAGGAACTCAAGCCTAGTGAGACTATGTAATTTTCCAAGAGCACACAAGTTAATCTGTGGCAGGCAAAGGCAGGATGAGAACCCAGAACCTCTGAGTCCCACATCTCAAACACAAGATCATCCCTCCTCCCCAATATCTATTAATATGGGACTGCCACACAATCCTTTCTGATCACCCACAGCAGCACATTTCACAAGCCCAGGGACAAATAATAGGCAGAGCATCAGCATGGTACCCCCACCTGCCAGGCAGGGGCATTGTGCAGAGACAAATGAGTGTCATCCTGATGCTGGTCTGAACCTGTTCGTAACAGGTATTGACTGTGGATATTTAATGACTGGATTGACTCCCTGGGCTTTAATTTATTGTGGCTATAAAGCTCTGGACTCATTATATATAATAGGCCAATAAAACATTATAAGGAAAAGCAATAATCAGAAAAATAAACATAAATCTGTGTCATGGGGGAAGTGGGCCCTTCTAAGGGAAGATGAGCCCAATCTCACCTGTGACTCATCAGTTGCCTCCCATGTGAGACTGTGGGGGTGGGGTCAGGTGATAGCTTGAAGTGCACCTGGTCCTTATAAAGGCAAGTAAGCGCTCTTCTGAACTGAAGAGATGGGTTGTTAGGTCAGATTCCCCTGTGGTGTAGGAAGTGCTGTGAATAGAAGGCTCCTGAGAGAGTTCCTGGTTAGGCTGAGCACCCGAGGGGTCTGAGAAAGGTGAGGACAAAGGCTCTGCCAACTGTAGCCTATGTTAGGCAGCGAAATTACTTTATCTTGGTGTTTTGTTTATCAATAAATTGTGCCCTGAGGCAAGGGTCTGAAACAGACTCTCCTACTGGTGTCTGCTGTGTTATCAGTTGGGGTAACAAATCACCAGCATAAATGTCTTGAGGGAGAACCCCTATGAGGCTGGAATAACAGAGACAGTGGCTTGTTATTTAGAGTTGTCAAGAACAAAGACAAATGAGAGAGGGAAGATGATTTGCAACAAGAGAAGAATTTAGCTGTGTTTTTAAAGAGGTTTTGTAAAGTTTAAATGCTGTAGTCTAGAGCAGTGGTCACCAAGTGGTCAATCGCGATTGACTGGTTGATCCTAGAAGATCTCCCAGTTGATTGTGATCTCCAGCAGTGCAGCATGGCTGCTGCTAAGGCAGACTCCTGGCCCCATGGCACTCCTGGAAGAGGCCAGTGCTGCCGTGGGGAGGGGGCAAGGGTCTCCCTCTGCCTGCTGCTCCTACCTGCATGCATTGCCCCTGCAGCTCCCGTTGGCTGGGAGAGCTACATGGGTGGTGCTTGCAGAGAGGGGCAGCATGCAGAGCCATGTGCTCCCACCCTGGAACTGCAGGGGTGTGTTGCTCCCTTCTGGGAGTGGTGTGGGGCTGGGATAGGTAGGGAGCCTTCTCTGTGCTTGCTGGTGATGGGGAGCCACCGGAGGCAAGTTCTGCCTGGTGGGAGGCTGCACCCCATCCCCCATACTGCCTCCTGAGCCCCCTCCCAGAGCCAGCACCCCATAGTGTCTCCTATGCCCCCAGCCCTGACTGCTCTCCCAGAACAGCACCCTGTCCCCATTCCTGCACCCCAACACTCTGCTCCAGCCCTCACCCCACCTCCCAGAGCCCTCATCCCTTCCCCAGCCTGGTAGAAGTGAGGGAGGGAGTGGGGTGGGGCCTCAGAAGAGGCAGCGTAGATTCTGGGTTGCCCTTAGATTCAAGAAGTGATCTTGGGTGTAAACTGGTGGGAGACCACTGGTCTAGAGGGACCTAACTGCTAGGGTTATGTTCACCTGTTAGCATTTGTTAACTTGTATTTTGGGGGATGTAGAATAACCTTTTTTTTCTGTAGATGGCACTATTATACTGAGAGATTTGAGTCAAGTTATCGTTTTATATTTTTACTTACAGATAAGTCTTGTGTGCTGTTGATTTGTTTATTGAGGAGAAGTAAAACCACTGCCACAGTCAGCCTCCCAAAAACTCGCATTTAACAACTATACAGTCTGAGAATAAGAGAACACTTTTTCATTACCCTTCCATTCCAAGCTCTTTACGTTCATCACATTTCCCTCTAGAATAGTCTCAGTCTGGTGTTGACCATGCCTTGGAAATTATTCCTCTAATAACTCAGGAAGAGAAGTGTCAAAATTATGTTGGTTGTAATCTAACTCTTTGAAACAAGCCAGGAAAGGCATAAATGGAGGGTTCCTTATTCACATTCACTGTAAAGCCCCATTATCCTACTCTGGAGGAGAGTGTAAGAGTAATTTAAGCACACTTTCTGGCTCCCTTACGCTGCCAGAGTGCTGTAAAGTAGACCTAGAGTGAATAGAACAGGAGTACTTGTGGCACCTTAGAGACTATAAAAAATTTATTTGAGCATAAGCTTTCATGGGCTACGGACCACTTCATCGGATGCATGCAGTGAAAAATACAGTAGGAAGATTTTATATACACAGAGAACATGAAACAATGGGTGTTGCCATACACACACCATAACGAGAGTGATCAGTTAAGGTGAGCTATTCCCAGCGGGAGAGAAAAAAACCGAACCTTTTGTAGTGATGATCAAGATGGGCCATTTCCAGCAATTGACAAGAACGTGTGAGGAACAGTAGGGGGGAAAAATAAACATGGGGAATTTGTTTTACTTTGTGTAATGACCCATCCACTCCCAGTCTTTATTCAAGCTTAAGTGAATGGTGTCCAGTTTGCAAATTAATTTCAATTCAGCAGTCTCTCGTTGGAATCTGTTTTTGAAGTTTTTTTGTTGAAGAATTGCCACTTTTAGGTCTGTAATCGAGTGACCAGAGAGATTGAAGTGTTCTCCGACTGGCTTTTGAATGTTATAATTCTTGATGTCTGATTTGTGTCTATTTAGTCTTTTACATAGAGACTGTCCAGTTTGGCCAATGTACATGGCAGAGGGGCATTGCTGGCACATGATGGCATATATCACATTGGTAGATGTGCAGGTGAACGAACCTCTGATAGGGCCTAATCACATCAGCCACACTATGATGGTGTTGGACGCAGTTGGCAACGGGCTTTGTTGCAAGGATAGGTTCCTGGGTTAGTATTTTCATTGTGTGGTGTGTGGTTGCTGGTGAGTATTTGTTTCAGGTTGGGGGGCTGTCTGTAAGCAAGGACTGGCCTGTCTCCCAAGATCTGTGAAAGTGATGGTCATCCTTCAGGATAGGTTGTAGATCCTTGATGGGTGGGAGAGGTTTTAGTTGGGGGCTGAAGGTGATGGCTAGTGGCATTCTGTTACTTTCTTTGAAGGGCCTGTCCTGTAGTAGGTGACTTCTGGGTACTCTTCTGGCTCTATCAATCTGTTTCTTCACATCAGGAGGTGGATATTGTAGTTGTAAGAATGCTTGATAGAGATCTTGTAGGTGTCTGTCTCTGTCTGAGGGGTTGGAGCAAATGCGGTTGTATTGTAGAGCTTGGTTGTAGACAATGGATTGTGTGGTGTGGTCTGTATGAAAGCTGGAGGCATGAAGGTAAGTATAGCAGTCAGTAAGTTTCCGGCATAGGGTGGTGGTTATGTAATGATGGCTTATTAGCACTGTATTGTCCAGGAAGTGGATCTCTTGTGTGGACTGGTCCAGGCTGAGGTTGATGGTGGGATGGAAATTGTTGAAATCATGGTGGAATTCCTCAAGGGCTTCTTTCCCATGGGTCCAGATGATGAAGATATCGTCAGTGTAGCACAAGTAGAGTAGGGGCATTAGGGGATGAGAGCTGAGGAAGCGCTGTTCTAAATCAGCCATAAAAATGTTGGCATACTGTGGGGCCATGCGGGTACCCATAGCAGTGCCGCTGATCTGAAGGTATACATTGTCCCCAAATGTGAAATAGTTATGGGTAAGGACAAAGTCACAAAGTTCAGCCACCAGGTTAGCCGTGACATTATAGGGGATACTGTTCCTGACAGCTTGTAGTCCATCTTTGTGTGGAATGTTGGTGTAGAGTGCTTCTACATCCATAGTGGCTAGGATGGTGTTTTCAAATCAACTGTCAAGAATTATAATGTTCAAAAACCAGTCGGAGAACACTTCAATCTCTCTGGCTGCTCAATTACAGACCTAAAATACAGACTAACATGGCTGCTACTCTGAAACCCAGAGTGAATGTGATTCAGGCCCAGGGCAGGACAGGAGCTCACTGGCTATCCTGAACCTAGAGAGCCTGTGCCCCCTGAATGCTTGTTACAGGCCAAATCCACTATCAATGTGCAGCAGGGAGCCCTTACCCTCCCATGGTTCTATGGCTCATCCTGCCTTTTAGGTTGTAGCTACTTTGGTCTGAGGCTTCAATAATTTTTTCCATTCCTCCTAGCATGCCTCTCTCTCTCTCCCTCACGGGCCTGGCTCAGTAGCTACTCAGCATGAAGGATCTGGCTCTACAATTAGGGAACTCCACTTGTTTGCGCATCTCTGCTGGGTCCTGACTGGACTCTATTTTCTGTGGACAATATTGGCTGTTCAGTGGTTCCCTCAACTAACAGTGGTAGGTGGATTGTTACTGTTTTGTGTAATCGTAGTTGTAACTGTAAGCTGAGAGGATGCACACCCCCATGAAGGGGGTCTCACATTAGTATCCTGGCAACCAAAGAATGAAGGCTGAGTGATATCCTTAGTATGACACTTCTTGTGGGGGAGGGGAGTACCCAGAGTTATGAGGGACCTTACTACCATCTGCCCGTAGCATGAGAAACTTTTGTCTGTGCCTGCTAGGGGTTGGCTCCCTGACTCTACCACTCTCAGCACTCCCCTTTCGGCCCACGCTGGCTCCGTTGTCCATCGTGCAGGCTAGTGATAGGCACACCCTAATGCCTGAGTCCTCCAAGTTCTCTCTGTGGTGCCCAGCCCCTTATTCACTGGGCACTCTCAGAATTACCCGGCCCACTGTGTCCAAAAGAACAGTACACCCCAGCTTACTAGTTGCATCTTGGGACCTAGCTTTGCTTAACACAGCAGTTACACTTGCTTTCTTTATAAACAAATCTAAATTGATTTAGCAAAGGATGAAGAGTCAAATGATAGCAAACAGAAATATTGGAAACAAAGGGTTACATATAAAATAAAACCATAACATGCATTCTAGTGGCTAAACTTAACTAATAAGAGACTCTCATCTAATAAGGTACTGCTTACTTAAAATTCTTCTCACAGCATCTTTCACCCAGATTGGCTGAGTCTTTTATAAGACCAAGCCTGCTGGCAGCTTCTCACCACATGAAGGATTCCCAAGTGTCTTTCTGCACCCTTGGATATTAGACCAGTTTTTTGTTCCTCACCACTCTTTGCTGCTGTTTACACCTTCCTGTTAATTTCTTCTCCTAAAGTCCCCACAGTAATTTCTTTGGCATTTGACTTACAGTGGAAGTCTATTTGCACGCTAAGACACACAGTGCATAATAGTCAGCTGGGAAGTTAAGTGTCTCCCACCCTCTGTCTGGTGGAACCTGTCTTAAGACATGTTACCTCAGGGTGACCTACCTTTAATTCAGGGCTTTAAGAACCTAACTTCCTCTGTATTTAATACCCTATATATAAACTTTTTTTGGTGTGTGGATACACATATGCAAATTGAGGATATGTTTGGTCAAAGTGTGAATTCCAGTTTGTCTGGTGACACACCAGTCTGTTTACAACAGACCCAAATCCTGGGCCCATGTGCTTAGAAGCCCCTTTGTTTCTGAGCCAACGCCGGTCACTGTTCCTTGCTCTGGGTGTCTCAGGCACATTTGCAGATGCAGACCCTGTGTCTGCCCAAGAGGGAAATCCAGCCACTTAGACCCTGGGACTTCTGCCACAGACCTCTCAAGCCCCTACTTGCTTAGATCCATTTCCCCAGTGTCCACCTTGCTGTGGGAGTAGAGCTGGGTGGAAAAGAGTTTTGAAGTCCACTGAAAATTTTGGGGATTTCAAAGGTTGTCCCATCTGAGACCTTTTGAAGTTTTTCAATGAAAAATTAGAGCGAGACAGTGAGCTCAGTAATTAGGAAAATGTCTGCATTATTTCTTATTATTATTTATTTCATATTTGTATTAATGTTTCCCTGTTCCATTTTCAAACCAAAACGTTTTGATTTTTCAATTCAAAATGGCTTTTTGTTTTGAATTTTATTTTTTAAAAAATTGAAACAACCTCAATTCATGACAATGGGGTTTTTTGCATGAAATGATTCTTTTAAACTTGTTTTTAGAAGGGCCAGCAAACCAAAAAAAAAAAAAAAATCAGTTATTCACACCACTCTGCTAAGAATAAGACTCTTAAAACAACAACTGCACAAAGTCTTATTCTGTACTATCTCTGTTTCTAGTATAGACACAGATATTGGGACTGTTTGGAAAATTAGTGTGTGTGGGGAAATTTACAGATACTTTAGGGACTTTCTTTTTTCAGTGCAATTGTCTCTGAAATTCTCCGATCAGTTGCAATGGAGAGAGCTTTAGAGCTATCCTGAGAAGTTCTCATGCATCAATGGGAGCTGATGTCATGATGCTGGAGGTGGTCATGCTCCTATGGAATCAGACTTCTAGTAAATTATTGTCTTGGGATCCAATTCAGCAAAACACCAGCTAAAGGCTCCAATGAAGCTAAAGTATTCCACCGTGTGTCTCCTCTCCCCTTGCCAGTCACTGATGGGTAACTAAAACTTGGCTTTGTCTGTAGATGGCAGCAAATCTTAGCAAATAAAGCATATTCTGCCCTGTGCTAATTTTAGCAACTGGCGACAACAGTGAAGAAATCCAGCACAGCTAAGAGAAGTAGAAGCTTACAAATGCAAGAATTAGCAGTGCTAACCCCACATATGCCATCTGCCTCCCCTTTCTGCCACTTTTTTACCATGACATTTACTGTCCACAAATAATTTCTATAAAAAAGAGATTTGATTGCTTATAAGAACTGCCATACTGGGTCAAATCAGAGGTCGGTCTAGCCCAGTATCCTGTCTTCCAACAGTGGCCAATGCCAGGTGCTTCAGAGGGAATGAACAGAACGGAATCATCAAGTGATCCATCCCCTGTCGTCCATTCCCAGCTTCTGGCAAACTGGGGCTAGGGGCACCATCCTTGTCCATCCTGGCTAATAGCCATTGATGGACCTATCCTCCATGAACTTTATCTAGTTTTTTGAACCCTGTTATAGTTCTGATCTTCACAACATCCTCTGGCAAGGAGTTCCATAGGTTGACACTGTGCTGTATGAAGAAATTAGTAGACAGTAGGTTTAAAACAAAAGGAAATATTTCATTTGGTGACCCCCTAGCTCTTGTGTTATGAGAAGGAGTAAATAACGCTTCCTTATTTACTTTCTCCACACAGTCATGATTTTATAGACCTTTATCATATCTCCTGTTAGTCATCATTTTTCCAAGCTGAAAAGTCTGTCTTATTAATCTTTCCTCATGGAAGCTGTTCCATACCCCTAATCCATTTTTCTTGCCCTTTTTCTGTACAGTTTCCAATTCCAATATCTTTTTAAGATGAGGCGACCACGTTTGCATTCAGTATTCACGATGTGGGCGTACCATGGATTTATATAGAGGCAATATATTTTGTCTTATCTGTCCCTTTCCTAATGTTCCTAACACTGTTAGCATTTTTGACTGCTGCTGCACATTGAGTGGATGTTCTTCAGAGAACTATCCACAATGACTCCAAGATCTTTTTCTTGAATTTTAACAGCTAATTTAGACCCCCATCATTTTATATGTGTAGTTGGGATTGTTTTCCTATGTGCATGACTTTGCATTTATGAACACTGAATTTCATCTGCCATTTTGTTGCCCAGTCACCCAGTTTTGTGAGGGTCCCTTTGTGACTCTTTGCAGTCTGCTTTGGACTTAACTATCTTGAATTATGTATCATTGGCAAATATTGCCCCCTCACCGGATATGCACATTAGACACTGACTAGAATCACACACAAACTGCTACTATGCTATGGAGGGGTAAGTTTTTTAGCAGGAAGTTGAATATTGCACACATCCCTACAGGACACTATGTAATGTCATGCTACATACGCTCTCACAAGCTGCAGAGACTGAGATGGAGAATACCCTAGCCACAATGTTGTATTTATCTTTTATAAAGCATTTTGAATTAAGATTTTTTCATAGGAGGGTAAGGGAGGCAGGTTTCCAGTCTCAATCAATTTTAATGGGAATTGGTGCTTATGTACATGATGGCTTAGAGCTGATTAAAAGGAAAAACTTTTTTGGGGAAAAAAATTAGTTGTTTTCATTTTGAAAAGGCTGAAATGGACTCAATAGGGAAAAAAACCAAGACTTTAAAAACTTTTTATTGAAACAGGTTTTTTTTGTGTGTGATTTTTTTTCTAATGGCCTTTTTGTAAAGTGAAGTTTTTCATGGGAACAACTGGTGGTTTTTTTATTTTTAAATCAATCATTTTTTTTGAGTGAGAAATTTTGACCAACTCTTTGACTCCTTTGAAAATCCCAGCTTTGATAAATAAATTAAACAGGGCTGTACCTCTGATTCTGACTAATGGAATTTTAAGGGAGTCAACTTAAAACCGTTGCCTTTTGGCATAACCCATTGCAAGAGACTCTATCAGAAATTATATACTTAAAGAATCATTTAACCACCACAGAAACAAGTTGCAATTATAATTTTTGCAGTGAAGGCATTCATTTTTCTCTGACTTCAAAATACAGCCTCTCTTATGGGAAAGGTCTATAGAATTTAATGGAGAATAATTTTAAAACCATCCTATAGTATTTTATAGCCTGAACACAGTTCTCTATTAAGTGAAGTTACAGAATTTATATAGAAACCTCTTGGTTTAATTCCTCTTAAATTCCGCAGGATTCTTTCATAAGAGCTTATAGAACTGGGAATAACATCTGTTCCTTACTGTAAATATTCAGTAATTGAAATAACTAGCTGTACCAGTGTCAGAACACAATGGGAATGCCTGTGTATAAAATAGACATTTAGGGTGTGAAATAAATGTCATTCTCGATCAGTTGTTCCCTTCCATCTTGGTTTACATTTGTTTCTGCCCTTTCAATGGGATGAAAGTTGCAGCCGTATATTTTAAGGCAGCACTGAGCCCTGTGTTTTAAACTGCATAGTGCATATAATGTTGGTTAGTAAACTTAAGCAAAACCAGCTACTGCAGTAGCGACATAGAGTGCATAATATCAAAGTAATAATGCAGAAAAGGTCAGTGTCCTATGCTGGCTCTATTTCAGGTGGATCCTTTACTATAGGACTTTGTTCTCATAACTGTGGCAGTTTGCCAGCTCATTTCGTTGTGGAACTTTTACTGATCCTGTAGGGGAAAAGTGTAGGCAGAAGTAAATTGAAATGTAGGCGTTTCTGTGCCATTAATGGGGAATGACCTTTTTCACCGCAGGTGTATGTACAGTTTTTCCTACTGTTAATAGTTTAAAGCCAGAAGGTACAAGTAGATCATCTAGTCTGACCATCTGTATAACACAGGCCATTACATTTCACCCAGTCACCCCTCTCCATTGAGTCCAATAATTGCACTTGACTGAAGCATATTCTCCAGAAAGGGAGTAAGTCTTGATCTGAAGACATCCAAGAGATGAAGAATCTACTTTCCTTGGTACTTTGCAATGACTGCTCATCTCACTTGTTACATTCATGACACATACGGAGAGGAGTTGTATAAAAACATCAAGCCCTCTTGCTGGAAGGCTGCAACATCACTACTTGCATTCTTAATATCCAAAATAACACCCAAGAACCAAAAAGAGACACAGCAGGTTGCTCCCTAAGGCAGAGGTGCAACTCACCCACCTTGTACCAGATTGACTCTGATTGCAGGTTTCCCTAACCACCTCCTGATACAGCCTCTTAAAGTGATAGCTTGCAATGCAAACCCAGTCCTCATTACACCACATCACTCTTTAAAAAAGAATATAGGCACTTTTTAAAACTTGAATTTGTCTGACTCTGGGTTCCAGCCATTGGTTCTTGTTATGACTGTTCCAGACACATGTAAAGAGCCCCTTATTACCAGGTATTTTCTTTGTAATTAAGTCACCTCTCAATGTTTTCTAGAGATCATTCTGTTTAGCTTCTCAGTCTCTCTTGTAAGGCATTTTCTAAGCTTTTAATGGAAATTACATTTGTATATCTAAGGTCAGAAATAGGCCCATAATCATTGAATAAGTCTTGTGCTTTGGAAAACTTGTAAATTAGTGCTTTCACATTATATTAGTATAAGCAGGGGAATTCAGGGTGAAGACTCCTACTCTGTCCTTTCAACACACATGTTTATTTCTGTATCTCTGAAGATCAAACATGATCCTTGCTGCACCACAATTCGAAACCAAAATGGGGTGAATGAAGGTCCAAACCCTGGTCTCTGTTAGTCGAAATCAGAATATTAACAGTTTCCATGTAGCTTTTGGATTGTGTTTTCCTTCAGCAGGGAATGAGCCAAAAATGACTGCACAGATCGGTGGGTGTTTGGTGGCCTGTGAAACAGTGAGTTCAGTACAGTTCCTTGCAGAGAAGTTCTCCACCTTACAGATATCGCTGCCACTCTGGGCAGAGGAACTGAGCGCTGCATTGGAATGTCAGGGCTCCCTGCAGGGGGAGAGTAGGGACTTTACGCTACCTCTTGAGCTGCCCGTTCTAGATTAAATTAATATCCTGAACTCCCCAGTCATCCCAATGACTAATAGAAGCAGGAAACAGGGTATATAATCTCTGAACAATTCCGCAAACTAGAACAACTTCTTGGACAACCATTGCAGCTGTTTCTCCAAGATTCAGTGAGTGGGCAGCACAAGGGAAGAGAGACACATACTGATTTTAGCTGCTGAATTTAATTTTGAATACCTTTGTATGCTGCAGTCATGTTAGCTCCATTGGCTGATTGTTGTAGCTTTATTCCCTGCAATCTATTTTTTTTAAGCTTCTCTAAAATACCCTCCCATGTTCTGGTGTGGATATCGGTGAAATCTACAAAGCTCTCCACAATCTTTGTGCTCTTTCAAAACCTCAATGTTGCTTAATACCAGAGACCATTCAAGAGGGGGCTGGTGTGCAATTGAACTCAATAGTGCTTTCCTAACCTTGTTCAAAATACTTGCTATACTTTTCTTGCAATCCTACTGATTAAATTAATTTTGAATTCAGTATGCTAAGTATGCCGCTTTCTGCTGCACCAGCCTTAATAGAACCAGGCAGAGGAAAAGACAGGCTAGTGAAGGAGAAATAGAGCTCAAGAACAGGTTTGCAGAGTTGGAAAGTGAAGAAGGGGCTCAGCAGGTAGTCACTGAAGGTGGAAGGGCAAGGAAGAAGAGAAGAGTGGCTAGTCCTATAGGAAAAGGGGAAGAGTCAATGGAGACTACACCAAATATGAGCCCCAGGAGGATACAGGATGGGTTGAAGAGGATTACAAGGGAGAATAGGAATGGAAAGAACTTGCAACCAGAGGGAACAGAGGATAGACCAGAGAATTGCACAGTCACCAGCAAAAGGCTGGTCTTTCATTGGGGACTCCTTACTGAGAAGAATGGACAGGCCTGTAACCAGAGCTGATCCAGAGAATAGAAGGGTGTGTTGTCTTCCAGGTGCTAAGATACAGGATGTGGACCTGAGGTTGAAGAGGATCCTAAAGGGAGCAGGAAAGAATCCACTGATCGTCCTTCATGTGGGAACAAGTGATACTGGTAGATTCTCGCTGGAACATATCAAGGGAGACTATGCCAGGCTGGGGAAGACGCTTAAGGAAATAGAGGCTCAGGTGATCTTTAGTGGGATTCTGCCTGTTCCTAGAAAAGGGCAACAGAGGTGTGACAAGATTATGACTATCAACAGATGGCTCAGGCAGTGGTGCTATAAGGAGGGCTTTGGGATGTATGGCCACTGGAGGCATTCATGGACAGAGGACAGTTCTCTCCGGATGGACTTCATCTGAGTAGGGAAGGAAATAGACTTCTAGGATGGAGGCTGGCACAACTGGTTGAGAGCTTTAAACTAGGAATCTGGGGGAGATGGTTGGGAGATGTCCAGGTAATCTTCACGCCGGATTTTAGCATTGAGAGGGAAGAAAACAAAGTAAGAGAGGATACAGCCGTGGGTAGGAGAATGTATATAAGGAGGAAGGGCAGTGTGGATACCAGTCTAACAGGTTATACTGGCTGTAGAATGATTGTGCCTCATTGGGTACAGAATGTGAGCGAGGCCAAACAGCAAAAATGAAGATGTTTGTACCCCAATGCGAGGAGCCTGGGTAACAAAATGGAGGCACTAGAGCTACTGGTGCAGGAAGTGAAACCAGCTATTCTAGGGAGAACGGAAACAGGGTGGAATAGTCGTCATGACAGGACTTCGGGTATTGAAGGGTCTGTGCTGTTTAGGAAAGACCAACATAAAGGTAAAGGTGGTGGAGTAGCGCTGTCTATCAATGATGAGGTAGAATGTAAAGAAATAAGAAGCGATGGAATGGATAAGATCGAGTCCGTCTGGGCAAAAATTACATTGGGGAAGAAAACTATTAGAGCCTCCCCTGGGATAGTGCTTGGGGTGTGCTGTAGACCGCCGGGATCTAATTTGGATATGGATAGAGCCCTCTTTAATGTTTTTAATGAAGTAAATACTAATAGAAACTGCGTGATCATGGGAGACTTTCACTTCCCAGATATAGACTGGAGGACGAGTGCTAGTAATAATAATAGGGCTCAGAGTCTCCTAGATTCTATAGCTGATGGATTCCTTCATCAAGTAGTTGCTGAACCGACTAGAGGGGATGCCATTTTAGATTTGGTTTTTGTGAGTAGTGAGGACCTTATAGAAGAAATGGTTGTAGAGGACAATCTTGGCTCAAGTGATCATGAGCAAATTCAGTTCAAACTGAACAGAAGGATTAACAAAAATCTGCAACTAGGGTTTTTGATTTCAAAAGGACTGACCTTAATTCAAAAATTAAGGAAATTAGGGAAGTGGATTGGACTGAGGAATTTATGGATCTAAAGGCAGAGGAGACCTGGGATTACTTCAAGCCAAAGGTGCAGAAGCTATCGGAAGCCTGTATTCCAAGAAAGAGGGAAAAATTCATAGGCAGGAGTTGTAGACCAAGCTGGATGAGCAAGCATCTCTGAGAGGTGATTAAGAAAAAGCAGAAAGCATACAGGGAGTGGAAGATGGGAGGGATCAGCAAGGAAAGCTACCTTATTGAGGTCAGAACATGTAGGGATAAAGTGAGAGGCTAAAAGTCAAGTAGAGTTTGACCTTGCAAAGGGAATTAAAACTAATAGTAAAAGGTTCTATAGCCATATAAATAAGCAGTCCCACTTCTTAGTTTACTCTTTAACACTGAGGATGGAGTGGAGGCTAAGGATAATTTAGGCATGCCCAATATCTAAACAAATACTTTGCCTCAGTCTTTAATGAGGATCTTGGGGATAATGGTATCATGACAAATGGGAATGAGGTTATGGAGGCAGATATTACCATATCTGAGGTAGAAGTGAAACTCAAACAGCGTAATGGGAGTAAATCGGGGGGCCCAGATAATCTTCATCCAAGAATATTAAAGGAATTGGCACATGAAATTGCAAGCCCATTAGCAAGAATTTTTAATGAATCTGTAAACTCAGGGGTTGTACTGTATGACTGGAGAATTGCTAACGTAGTTCCTATTTTTAAGAAAGGGGAGGGGGAGTGATCTGGGTAACTACAGGCCTGTTAGTTTGACATCTGTAGTATGCAAAGTCTTGGGAAAAAATGTTGAAGGAGAAAGCAGTGAAGGACATTGAGGCCAATGGTAAATGGGACAAAATACAACATGGTTTTACAAAAGGTAGATCGTGCCAAACCAACCTGATCTCCTTTGAGAAAGTAACAGATCTTTTAGACAAAGGAAATGCAGTGGATCTAATTTACCTAGATTTCAGTAAGGTGTTTGATACCATGCCATGTGGGGAATTATTAGTTAAATTGGAAAAAGATGGGGATCAATATGAAAATTGAAAGATGGATAAGGAATTGCTTAAAGGGTAGACTACAGTGGCTTATATTGAAAGGTGAACTGTCAGGCTGGTGGGAGGTTACCATTGGAGTTCCTCAGGGATCAGTTTTGAGACCAATCTTATTTAATCTTTTTATTACTGATGTTGGCACAAAAAGTGGGAGTGTGCTAATAAAGTTTGCAGATGATACAAAGCTGGGAGGTATTGCCAATTTAGAGAAGGACCAGGAAATCATACAGGAGGATCTGGATGACCTTGTAAACTGGACTAATAGTAATAGGATGAAATTTAATCGTGAGAAGTGTAAGGTTATGCATTTAGGGATTAATAATAAGAATTTTAGTTATAAACTGGGGGCCCATCAATTAGAAGTAACGGAGGAGAAGGATTTTGGAGTATTGGTTGACCACAGGATGACTGAGCCGCCAATGTGATATGGCCGTGAAAAAAACTAATGCGGTCTTGGGATGCATCAGGCGAGGTATTTCCAGTAGAGATACAGAGGTGTTAGTACCATTATACAAGGCTCTGGTGAGACCTCACCTGGAATACTGTGTGCAGTTCTGGTCTCCCATGTTTAAGAAGGATGAATTCAGACTGGAACAGGTACAGAGAAGGGCTACTAGGATGATCCGAGGAATGGAAAACCTGTCTTATGAAAGGAGACTCAAGGAGCTTGGCTTGTTTAGCATAACTAAAAGAAGGCTGAGGGGAGATATGATTGCTCTCTATAAATATATCCGAGAGATAAATACCAGAGAGGGAGAGGAATTATTTAAGCTCTGTACTAATGTGGACACAAGAACAAATGGATATAAATTGGCCATCAGGAAGTTTAGACTTGAAATTAGACAAAGGTTTCTAACCATCAGAGGAGTGAAGTTCTGGAACAGCCATCCAAGGGAAGCAGTGGGGGCAAAAGACCTATCTGGCTTCAAGATTAAACTCGATCAGTTTATGGAGGAGATGGTTTGAGGGGATAACATGATTTTGGCAATTAACTGATCTTTAACTATTCATGGTAAATAGGCCCAATGGCCTGTGATGGGATGTTAGATCAGGTGGGATCTGAGTTATTACAGAGAGTTCTTTCCTGGGTATCTGGCTGGTGAATCTTGCCCACATGCTCAGGGTTCAGCTGATCATCATATTTGGGGTAGGGAAGGAATTTTCCTCCAGAGCAGATTGGAAGAGGCCCTGGGGGTTTTTCACCCTCCTCTGTAGCATGGGGCATGGGTCACTTGCTGGAGGATTCTCTGCACCTTGAAGTCTTTAAACCATGATTTGAGGACTTCAATAGCTCAGACATAGGTGAGAGGTTTATTGCAGGAGTGGGCGGGTGAGCTTCTGTGGCCTGCATTGTGCAGGAGGTCAGACTAGATGATCATAATGATTCCTTCTGATCTTAATATCTGTGTCTATGAATAGAGTCCACATGATCTTGCACATGAAATTTAAGTAAACCCCCAAATTTACCATTATGAGGACTAATTTCTCATCTGAACATCTCAAATCTGAACACCTCTAGCCTAAGTACAGCAAAATATCCAAGAGAAAGCAAAATATTTGTACCACATGTCCTTCTGGATCTGTTAGCTTGCATACTCTGTCAACTGAGTGACCCATTTTTCCTATCATTCTGCAAGTTCCATCCTCCAAGGGATTGGCTCCATGTGTTCCTTTGAACTTTCATGTTGGCATACTCACATACTAAAGCAGAAAAAGTTCATGAACTCAGTTTTATGGTTCACAAAGGAAGCTGAGGAATTTGGCTGGAAAAGCGAACAAGTGAAATAGACCAAGGAGGCCAGAATCAAGCTGTATGTCTACTAAAATCGCTGGCATAACTCACCATTAGGAATTTTGACAAAGAACCATGATTTTCATACTTGCCTGCCTTTGCATTCGCTAGGTGAAACGTTTTTCTAAATTAGCAATGGGACTATTTTCTATCACAAAACACTGAACAGAATCTGTCACATGTGACCAAATTCAGAATTCTGCCCCATGCTTTTAGTAATCCAACTGCTTCTGCGTTCACATCCATAACCATCACATTAACAACCAATGGGAAATTTTCTGTCTTGGAATCAGAGACTCCAATACCCAACAATTCAACACCAATCTCTGGGCTGGAATCAGAGATTTCTGCCTCAACAAGCCTGACAAATCCAAATCAACAGCATCACCAGCTGCGGAAGGCTTAGAAATTTGAGTAGCAGAACTGTCCATTCACCAAGAACATGGTCAAACTTCAAGAAACGTGTAGACCATTTTGTACTTTTCTCATCATCATCTTCACAGGCCTGCTGCAGCTTGTGCTTTTGAGCACCATTCTTTGTGCTTATAGGTAGTCATGGAAATCAAGACTGACCATAAGAATTCCCCCCCTAAAGCCATGAATGAATTGCTAGATTTGGAATGATTGCATTAGCAGGTGAAATCTCACTAATGGCTCTGAAACTCAGTGCTATAGCCAGTTCTTAAAGTGGGGGAAGGGAAAGGGGGAGGACAGACCACCACACTTTTTTTTTTTTTTAAGCAGGAGGGGGTTGGTTGAGGTCCGTGCAGAGCTGCTTCCAGAGCTACTGGCTCCTACAGCCCACAGGGCTTCTGCTGCTGCCTCATCCAGTTCCCTGGGCTCTGCTCCACTCCCCTGTGTGTAGGCATTGCCCATTCATTGGCCCACCCATCATCAGACAGGGAGTATGCAAAAGCCCAAAACATACTTCATGTGGTACAAACTACAATGCAAGTCTACCAATGCTCTGTATTATCCTCTCGCTAACAGTGGTCTATACTTGAATCTTTAGAGCAAGGTGCAAGAAACTACATTTTATACAATTGTGGAACAACTTGTCCATATACTTGCCTGCCTTTTCATTCACTGGGTGAGAAGTCTTTTTTCTTAATTAACAATGGGGCCATTTTTCTATCAAACAGTGAACAGAATCTGTCACTTGTGGCCGAAGTCAAAATTCTGCTCTGTACTTTCAATAATCAAACTGATTAGTACCTGCCTAATCCCTGGTTTCAGAGTAACAGCCGTGTTAGTCTGTATTCACAAAAAGAAAAGGGGTACTTGTGGCACCTTAGAGACTAACCAATTTATTTGAGCATGAGCTTTCGTGAGCTACAGCTCACTTCATCGGATGCATACTGTGGAAACTGCAGAAGACATTATATTCACAGAGACCATGAAACAATACCTCCTCCCACCCCACTGTCCTGCTGGTAATAGCTTATTTAAAGTGATCATCAAGTTGGGCCATTTCCAGCACAAATCCAGGTTCTCTCACCCTCCGCCCCCCCCCCCCACAAACTCACTCTCCTGCTGGCAATAGCTCATCCAAACTGACCACTCTCCTTACAATGTGTATGATAATCAAGGTGGGCCGTTTCCAGCATAAATCCAAGTTTAACCAGAAAGTCAGGGGAGGGGGAGAAAAAAACAAGGGGAAATAGTCTACCTTAGCCACTCCCAGTCTCTATTTAAGCCTAAATTAATAGTATCCAATTTGCAAATGAATTCCAATTCAGCAGTTTCTCACTGGAGTGTGGATTTGAAGTTTTTTTGTTGTAAGATAGCGACCTTCATGTCTGTGATTGCGTGACCAGAGAGATTGAAGTGTTCTCCGACTAGTTTATGAATGTTATAATTCTTGACATCTGATTTGTGTCCATTTATTCTTTTACGTAGAGAGTGCCCAGTTTGACCAATGTACATGGCAGAGGGGCATTGCTGGCACATGATGGCATATATCACATTGGTGGATGTGCAGGTGAACGAGCCTCTGATAGTGTGGCTGATGTTATTAGGCCCTGTGATGGTGTCCCCTGAATAGATATGTGGGCACAGTTGGCAACGGGCTTTGTTGCAAGGATAGGTTCCTGGGTTAGTGGTTCTGTTGTGTGGTATGTGGTTGTTGGTGAGTATTTGCTTCAGGTTGGGGGGCTGTCTGTAGGCAAGGACTAGCCTGTCTCCCAAGATTCCAGACTCCAGCGAGAAACTGCTGAACTGGAATTCATTTGCAAATTGGATACTATTAATTTAGGCTTAAATAGAGACTGGGAATGGCTATTTCCCCTTGTTTTTTTCTCCCCCTCCCCTGACTTTCTGGTTAAACTTGGATTTATGCTGGAAACGGCCCACCTTGATTATCATACACATTGTAAGGAGAGTGGTCAGTTTGGATGAGCTATTGCCAGCAGGAGAGTGAGTTTGTGTGTGTGTGGGGGCGGAGGGTGAGAGAAACTGGATTTGTGCTGGAAATGGCCCAACTTGATGATCACTTTAGATAAGCTATTACCAGCAGGAGAGTGGGGTGGGAGGAGGTATTGTTTCATGGTCTCTGTGTATATGTCTTCTGCAGTTTCCACAGTATGCATCCGATGAAGTGAGCTGTAGCTCACGAAAGCTCATGCTCAAATAAATTGGTTAGTCTCTAAGGTGCCACAAGTACTCCTTTTCTTTTTGCCTAATCCCTGTTAGTTGCTGGTTTGTGCCCTGTAGTTTGAGGGTTTAGATCCCTTTTAATCTCTTATCCTAGGTAATATAATGTAGAAGAGAATGGGTTAAGGCTAGATAAAGAGCTATAAATAGGATTTCTAACAAATATATCAGACATAACAATATAAAACTATTATTTTTCCCCCCTGTACCATTCATGAAAATAATACAAGACAAACTCCTGAACCAATAATTGATATTTTTGTGTGGTTAAAACCAACCAGCCAAAAACCTCAGTCTTCAAACTTTCTGCTAGGTTCAAGTCTAGGAGAATTTTATGGCTATGTTATGAACTTCAGGAAAAAATGAGGTTTCTAAATGAAGCCAACTGTAGAATTTCAAATCTCACAGCTGTAACTATTTGTGGAGATTTTATGTTTACTCTAAGAAGGAAACACTGGCATGCTCAATGTTTTCCAAAGAGATGGTAATGTTACCTGGGGTTCTTTCAGCCCAAAGCTCTTGGTAACTTTACTCTGTGAGGTGGTGTCAGGAAATAAATCAAGGGAGACACGACCGTCTGATGGCTGGCTCAAACAGGACAACACAAGTGCTTTCACTTTAGTCTCCAGCACTTACATAAGTCTGCAACAGGTTAGTAAAACACCCCCAACCCTCAATTACTGAAGTTGGGTGTGGCTCTCGAGTGGCACAGCGGCAGTCTTCTGATGGCCAATCTTCCATCTGCCGGTGGGGATCACAAGATGTATCCAGAGGGAGAGTCCCTGAAAAGTCCAACTACCCAAAACTTTCTTCCCTTATTTATTCATTAGTATTATGCTAACAGGTCACTCAAAGAAACTTGTTAAGCAAGCAATTTCAAAGGTTAAGCAAGAGGTTTCCTTCTGATCATCAATTAGTCAGATGTGGCTTTTTTTCCGGAGTCTGCATGCCTTGAGGCCCTGACAGACACATCCCTGAGGGCACATATAGACAAGCTTCCTGTTTTTCCTAAAATGCATATCTCAGCAATTTCTATAGCGATCTCATCAGGAAGAACATGGGGTCAAGCTGCTCTTTCTGTGGCACCCAAACCCCCTCCCCTTCTGACTCCGTCATGCTGCTGCATAGGCCTATTTATGGCCTGTTATATTGGCTACTTTTAGCAATAAGCAGGAGTGGTTCAGGCACATTACTGGTTTGCCAGGATCTCCCCATACAGTGAAATGTAGAGGTTTCTTCTCTTAAAGCCATAAAAATAAATGATTATAAGAATTTAAATGGGGCTTTGCAACCCAAAGTATAAATACTGTGTGCAGTAATGAATTTGAACAGTGTATAGGTGTTTGTAATCCTCAGATTAATTTAACCCACTGCAGCCTGATGTTAGGCACCTAACCCTGAGAGGGGTGGGGCTTAGAATGCACCTCTGTTGGTCTCTCCCACTGGCTAGCTTAAGTAGCTCCCTGCCTAGTGTGCTGGCTTGTGTACATCACAGTGTAAGGCACTTATTTCTCCACGTTCATTGTACAGGGAGCCTAAGACGCTTTGTGAATCAGTGTCTTTCCAGGTGCCTAAAAGTTAGGTGTTGCAAAGCTTAGCAGCATACTGCCTAAATCCCTTCCTAAATTTTACCCTGTGTGATCATTTCTTATTTTGCAAAGGAAATGATCCCTTGTGAACTCAAAAGGGAACTATTTTTCATGTAGGAGTCTCCTTGTTCTTCATTATTATGTCAAGTGAGTTTCTTCTTTTCTGCTTGTGAGAATTTTGTCTGTGCTCTGAAAATTGGACTTGGTTTAAAATCTTGTCAGCTGTCCCGTGAAATCTGGTTTCAACAGGGAAAGAATGGAGTATTGGTTTGACTGCTTGTGAAAACCATCGTTTAATTGTAATCCACAGTCAAGTTTTTTCTTTGAGTTTAAATTCCCTTCTTGGGATCTGGATATCCCCAACAGTAATTTTTTGATCTTGTAAATCTCTGGTCTGTGGCAGCTGAACATGCTGTTGGAGTTTCCAGGTAGGGGGGTTCTGAAGTAGACCGCGTCCAGCAGATCCCATGAAAAGCTACCTTTGAAAGGGAAAGACTTCAACAAATACAAACACTAGACTCCTATGGCAGTGACAGGACTCAGAGAATTTGCCAATCTGGATTAGAGGGAACTGCCCACTCCACCCCCAAAATAACACACCTATCCAATTGTGCACTAGGGAGGAAATCCCTTCCTGAAGGTGATCAGTTTATGCCACCAAAACACAATGATCCTCAGCTCAACCTGCATAACTAAATTTTTTTTATTGTTTTGTTACTTACCTAGTTCAATAGCACTTTATGATTGTATACATTTGTTTTTTAAATTCAGTATTTGATGGATCCCTGCAGTAATACATTCCACAGGATGATTGTGTGCTGTGAACAAGTACTGTTTACTTTCTCTTGCTTTAAAGGAATGCAAAGAGAATGAGCTGATTTGAAAGCTTTGGTGAATATTTTCTTTACCATTTTATTTTTGGAGTGGAAATTAAACACTCAAAGGGGTGTCTTATTTTATGAAGGTGTCTAGAGTGCCGTGGTACCTAGGTGCCCTAGAAATGCAATTTGTCATTGCTATTAATACTTATGTATGCAGTACCCTTTGCTTTCAAAGTGCTTTACCGTCCTTAACTAATCATATTCTATGATGTACACACTGCGATCAAAGGTGTGATTTTTCAGCTCTTATAGATGTACTACACTAGCTTTAATTTAGCTTGTGCAGGTAAAAGTAGTTGGGAAGACATGGTTTGGTGGTGCAAGCACAGTGGGGGCCCATTGGCACATGCTCATGTTGCTAGCCCGCTGCTATTTTTAGTTGGGTAGCTATATTGAAGCTAGCCTGGTATGCCTACCCACGCTGAAAATCACACCTCTGATAGTTGGGGCCAGAGTCTGATGTGAATAATCACATTATCCATGCAAATAGACCTGTGGGAGACCAAAACAACCTGGGTCAGTAAGGATGGGAGAAATGAACTTCCCCGAACTCAGCAGGTTTTGTTTTAAGATAGGGAGATGGGGGCAGAGGAGTTAAGTCATTTTACCCATGGTCACAGGGACAGTCCATGCCTGCAATGATTCACTGTGAATGTCTAGCCGTGCTCTCAGCCTACTAGAACGCACTTCACACTGCTGCTCTGATAGATGTTGTTCCATAGCTAATGAATTCTTTAGCTCTTTGTTGGTTTTTTAATCTGGTTACCTGAGAGCTCCTGCATCACTCCCCATGATAGGCTGCTACAGTTGATACCTGCTCAGGAACTTAAGCTGGAGCCTCCATTCTCTGGGAAGGGTCTTCATTTATGAGCTCTCTTCCTCATCTCCCCCCCACCCCCCTTTGGTCCTCCAGATCCTGGATTTGTTAACTTTCTAGGCACGCTGCAAAGCCTCTCTTTAGTAAGGCTGTTAATGAGGATTGTGGTCTTAGTTATTTTGGCTGTGATTTTTTTTTTTTAAAGTGCTGAGAGGCACCCACCGCACTGGAAGGCTTCTAGAACTATGTATTCAAAATGTGAAGTTATACATAATAACTTTGTTTGATGGGAAAAGGGAGTGGAGCTGGGTGAAAACATTTCACCTAAAGTTTTCCATTGAAAAATGCTGTCTTGAGGAAAAACCAAAATATTTTGCAAAATCTTATCCATTTTGTTTAGGAAAATAAATTTCAAAACCAAAATTGTTTCAAAATATCTTATTATTTTTACGTTATTTCATGATATCAGTAGCACTAGAAGTGTATATGGTGACATGCCATAGGTCAAGGTGTTGCAATATGACATGACATTGTAATACGGCCTACTACTGGCATTGCATGTTATGACCAAGACACTTTCTCTAAAGCCTGCTAAAAATAAGATGGCATCTGATGTGTTTGGGAGGTAATAAGTATGTGTGTCTGTGGGTTCTGTTTCCTGTTAGTGGCTGTCTAAAATTGTGCTCTTCATGCACTAGAGTCACTGACTAATTCTCCTTTTTCCCCCTACATTTCAACTTTCATCCTTAGCTGCCCAAAAGCAGGAACAAAAGGGCATAAGAACAGAAGCAATGTTATGAACAAAAACAGCCTTCACCACCCAGTGGGCATTGGTGTTTTTTAAAAAAAATTTTTTAGTGTGTGTGTGTGTGAGAGAGAGAGAGAGATGAGTGGTTATTGATCTAATTCCTTCTTTCTACTTTCTTGCCACATCCCTTGGTCTCCTAGCTTCTCCAGAAACACATCTTGTGAACTCACTTCAGTTGCCTTTAGCTATAATTTATTTTTCATATCTGTTATGTGTGAAGTAGTCTTTTACCCATGTTCCTTATTAACTCTCTTACATTCTTAACTTTTAGCTAACATGCCATTGTAAAGTTTCAACTTTACTGGATAAATAGTTCTCTCTGCATTTTAAATGTATCACTCTCTTTGAGAACTCTGAAAAGCTATAAATCACAATGCTCTCCTTTCTTTCATTGAGAATAAACCCAATTCCCTTAACCTTCCTTCATAACTGCAACTGAATGAATAATACATGATATACTGGTATAACTTATCTGACAATTTTAGCTTTTTTTTTCCCTACTTGCAGAATATCTATAAGCAGAACACATTTTCCTCAGCTGTATTTACTTTTCAGAATAGTTTGATTCTTTAAGTGTTTAGTTGTCAACAGATCTCTGAGTATTGATTGCTGCTTGTTGAGGTACACTGTTTAGGTGTGACTGGTCAGATAAGTTGCATGGTATTGTTTTTGTACTCTGCCTGGTTGATAGCATTTCCAACACACATACTTGTGAATGAGAAATTTTCTGCCAGTGCTTGTGCTCTGCAATTCACTCCGTGTGGTCTTCCATGTCAGGAAAATCTGATGGCATTAACTATCTCGGAATGTGAGAGAGTGAATTTCTTAACACAATGTGAGTGACCTGAGATTGTAGTCCTCCGCTCCTAACTCAGGCCTGGATTGTCATTTATTTGTTTTGTGGGTAGCATGTAGGAGCCCCAATCATGCACCCAAATGCCTTTGTGCTAGGAGCCATAACACAGAACAAAAAGACCAAAGAGCTGTCATCCAGACTGTAAAAGGGGTACTATGCAGTTGCACTGCTCCAGAAGTAGGGCAGAGACTGAACTGTGACAATTAAGCCCCCCTTCTCTCTTTTTCCATAGGCGTGGAGCCTCCAGCCCTCTTCAAGACACTGCCTAATTCCCTGTCCTGTGCTGACTACAATGCACTGACTGAGGGGTGGAAGCAAGACGCCCATGTCCTATCCTCCTACCCCCATCCATCTAGCAGTGGCTCTCCTTCCCTGGGCCCCACACAGGCCTGGTAATGCAGGGAGCCATGCAGGAGACTGAGGGGATGACTCAGGCTGCCTTACACACTTGCATGGGCACACAACTGGACTCGTAACTACAGGTGGTTGGAAACTCCATTGTTTTCCTATGGAAAATATTGTGGGGGAAAATATCTGGGTTTTTTAAATTTTTTTGACTAGAAAGTATTCTCGTTTCCATGAGAATTTTTGTTACAAAACAAAAATAAAACACTTCAAAATGATTTTTTGTTTCATTTTTGATTTAAAACATTTCATTTTGTTCTTTGGAAACCTAAGAATACTTGATTTTCTTTCCATGTTCTATTTTCCCCCATACTCTGGCCTCCGTATTTCTACTGGGAAAAGTTGGGAAACAGAAAGAAACAGAGGAAAAATCAGTTCTTCTAAAGGAAAAAGAAAGCAAAAGGGGGGGGGAACCCCTGTCATGCTGTCTGGAATATTTCATGACCGTGAGAGCTAATCTCAGGACAGACGCCCCAAACTGGGTGTATGTTCTATAATTAGATTTCATCAACCCAGTAACAAGTGTGAATTCCTAAAGCAATATAACAGACTTACCATGGAGTCACAGGTAATCCCTCTTGGGCATTCTAGTCTATCTTGACTTTGATGGATTTGATCACAGAAACCCCCTTGGGACTTTTACCTGATGTGCTGAGACTACTATGATTTAGTTGGGGATTGGTCCTGCTTTGAGCAGGGGGTTGGACTAGATGACCTTCTGAGGTCCCTTCCAACCCTGATATTCTATGATTCTACCTCTGAGGCTGTTTTCCTCTGCCAGTTTGGCCCTCCAGAACCGTGCCTTGTTGAGCCGGACATGCCAGTTTACTCCAACACAGACCCAGGGTCTGAACCACTCGCCCCAAAGCTGCAGGCTTAACTGAAAACAGCTTAAGAAGTGCTCCTGTCTCTAGCACCCAAACACCCAGCTCCAAATGGGATCCAAACCCCAAATGCATTTCTCTGTATAAAGCTTATACAGGGTAAACTCATAAATTGTCCACCCGCTATCACACATACACACACAGCTGTGCATCTGTGTGTTCCCCTAGGTATTAATTACTCACTCTGGGTTAATAAGCAAAAACTGATTTTGTTAAGTATAAAAAGTAGAATTTAAGTGGTTCCAAGTAGTAACAGACAGAAAAAAGTAAGCTACTAAGCAAAATAAAACAAAACACACAAGTCCAAGCCTAATACAGTGAGAAACTGAATACAGCTTCTTTCATAGACTAGACTCCTTCCCAGTCTGGGTCCAGCAATCCCTCACACCCCTGTAGTTACTGTCCTTTGTTCCAGCTTCTTTCAGGCATCTCTTTGGGATGGAGAGGCCATCTCTTGAGCCAGCTGAAGACAAAATGGAGGAGGTTCCAGGGCCTTTTATATTCTCTCTTGTGGGCGGAAACCCCTTTGTTCTGTGCAAAGTCACACTCCCATGTCCATGAATGATTCAGCTTTTTGAAGGCCGACACCATTGTTTACATGTTAGTTTTGAATGTCCCCAGGAAAGCTCAAATGTGCATTGGAGTCTCCCAAAGTCCATTGTCAATTAAGTGTTTTGATAGGACTATTCTCAGTAAGTGCCCATTCTCAAGAAGGTGACTAAATGCTTCACTGAGGCTACTTAGAATCAAACACATTGAGATAAAGTACATAGCCAATATTCATAACTTCAAATACAAAAATGATACACACATACAGACAGCATAATCATAACCAGCAAACTACAATCTTTCCATAGACACCCTACTTGACCTCCTCTGTGCAAAACCTGGTGCAACCATAGGACCTTGGTTGCAACCATGATCTATATAGTTACAGTTCATGTCAATAATGTCACACTTGCCACCCAGGCAAACTGGATTTAGTGATGGCTGCTATACACCCAAGATCACAAAATATTCAGGTTACTCCCAGTCCCAAAGACAAGTCGCTTACCCCAGGTCAGTTTGTACTTTAGATCTCACATCAGACAACACTTGTAGCCAATGCAATAGTAAGCTATCTGAGGATTTATTAACTAAGAAAAGAAATGAGAACGTTATTACAAGATTAAAGCAGGTAAGCATATATACATACAAGTTAGTCTGTTTTTTAAAAGGTGACCAGAGTTGTAGTAATCAGTCATATCTGAATGTCTTTTAGGGCTAATCCAAGTTGACCCTGGGGATCTCTGCTTCTGTTTCATAGTTCTGGCCCTGTGAGACTCCAAACAGCAAAAGAGATGAAAAAATTCCGTGTCAGCTATTTTTATTTCCTTCTTCTAGAATCCAAGCTGATGGGATGAGCCCTTTTGCACATAGCCTTTTCATGGGTGCAAAGGGGCAATTAACGTCTTTGTATGGTGGTGTCCCACAATGGCTCGTTTAGCTTTGATAGGCCTTCTTGACGGGCAGGAGATGATCCCTCCTGACTGAGTTCACAGTTTCAGAGCAAACTTTTTGCTGTGTAACTAAAAAAAAAAAAAAAAAAAAACCACTTTCAATTTCTTTACCAGCTGCTATAAGAATAATTAAAGTGAGATTAATGCATGCAGCAATTTACAAGTATTTTGTAAAGTCTAAACAGTAATGACATTATTTTAAGTCCAATACCCATCTCAACTATACTAACACACAGGAGAAGCAGACTGGTTTCCAGTAATGAATTTGTCTGTACTTGGCTGAGGCCTTAAGCCTTTGCAAGAGCTCGTACCTGGTCTGCCAGTGTCATCCCACCCTGCAATGGGAAACCTAAATTCTTCAGTTTCTGAAAACTGAAACCAAATGACTTTTAAGTTGAGAAAAATGTCAATTTAAAAAATAAAATTAAAAACAGACATTTTCCTTCAGAAATTTCAACTAAATAACATTTTCCCAATGGAAAAATTTTCATGTGAAAATGCTGAATATCTCTACTCATACCAGAGCCCATAGATTCTTCCTGTGGATGTTACATGCCCCAAACTCCTCTTAAAGTTAATTGCAGTTTGCCTGTCTAAGTCCAGTTGCTAATGTCTAACATAAGGTATCTGGGCTAAATCCACACATCCTTACCCTGGTTATGTTCTATAGGAGTCCTGGTTGCTCCAGGAAAGCAGGATTGGACCCATTTCACCTGTTATCTTAAATAATCCTGCAGTCTAATTTTTACAGATGAAGGCCAATCCTGCTCCAGTTGAGGTCAACAGTAGCAGGATCAGGCCCCAAAATGCCATGATTTAGCTAAAGCTGACAAACTACATTGTATCTTCACAATGCTTATGTCAGGCAGGTAATTAAAAATGGATAGTTCAGTGCAGAACTCATTTGTGTGATACTGTTTGTACTTTGCAAACAGTGTAATAGTTTAATTGATTTACATTCAGTAAAAGCAGTGTTTAATTCTTCTCCACATACTCTTCTTCTATCACAGTATTCAGGTGCTCAATTATATTTTTGCAATGGATTTCACATGGCAAATGAGGTACAGTGTTGTTGCTTAACTCTGCAGAAATGACTGCTGAATGGTGAATCAGTGAGATTATTGAGGTGCTGGCCTATTATAAAATGACTGACTTAGAATAAGAGCTGGAATCTTAGTAGTGCCTTTAAAATATTATAATTGTAGTTGTGACCCATCCCCATTTCAAGTCAGAACTGTGCCTCTGAGGATGCACAGCACAAGTGGTAGGGGAGGGCAAACTAAGCCAACTTTGCACCTCTTGGTTCTGGTCAGCAATCTACCCAACCTTGGGTTTGCCCTACCTTGTGGGAGCTTCCCACAACTGCTCTGCTGGTTCAGGGGTGTGTGTGTGTGTGTGTGATGTACACGCCCTCTGACCACACCCCTAAGGGCTGTGTGGAGGATCAACATAAAGGCGCTGTACAGCAGAAGAGAAAAGAGTGGGCCTTGGCCCCAAGTTGAGAGCAATTGAAATTGACCCACATTTTGCTATTGACTGCAGTATGAATAGAAGCAATTTATACACCAGCTCACGGATGCTACTGATGTGTGACCAACCATACTTAACCTGTGCTATTGACATCAAAGGGGCTGCTTCATGTGTTTAGGTGCTTTTTCGGGAATAATAATTCTTCCCTGAAATGTGCCATAGGTTCTTAAAAAAAGACATGGCTGTTCAGGATGTGACATGTATGCCATATTTCGAATGATGGCACTTACATAAGTATTGGTGTGTTGAATGATACTAAAATTAATTGTTTTAATCATCTAGCATGCTTAAACTCCTTTAATAGACTTTTGCTGGATCTGTCTAAAATTTACACATGCAAATATAAATCTTTATGAAAAGATGGACAGTATAATTTCAAAAGTACTTCACTTTTAAAGCGTATGCTTAAATCAGTTTAATATTCATTGTCTCCAAAATGGCCATTTGGTCTTGTTGCTTGCATTCATATTTGGTACCAGATGGATTTTAATGTGAGATCCTGCTGTTTCAAAAAAAATCAACACCTCTCGCACTCAAATTAGTGTGCAATGGTCACCTCTCTGGAATAAACGATCAGCATTGGCTTTGCCCTGCGCTCATCCTTTGTGATGTTTAAAGCTGTTGAAACAGTGAAGTTCTGGTTATTCATGATGACAAACATCTTAGTTTTTTAAAAAACAAATCCTAGTGGTGTGCAACAGGAATGCTTCTCCAGTCTACTGTGTGGAATCATTTCCGAGCTGGCTAGTTCAATAATTTAACATCCAGTTCCAAGCAGAGTGCCATGATTTTAGGAAACATCCTGACCGATGGTTTTAATATTGCTGTTGCAGAGCGCACATGTGTGGGAGAGGGGGTAGGGGAAAGCATTTAAGATAGTAAAGGAAAAGTGGCTCTAGTGTCTTGTTCCCACTCAGGTTATGGGCTACACAATCAGGGATTAGGGACAGGAAGTTCTGTTTTAGGGTCTTTGAATATCAGCCTAGTCACTCTCCCTTGGGGATTTCTAAATTGAAGCAGTGGTACAATAGAATATCAGGTCTAGCCTTTTTAAAGAAAATTAAACCTCCAGGGAGATTTATTTCGCAGCCTAGAGGACCAGCTGATGTAAAACCAAACCAAGAACATTGAGAGGAGCTGGTGTTGGATCCAGCAGGTTTGGATGCTCAGCCCATCTCAGGATCAAGCCCGTATTTGCCACTCCCCCAGATAAGGGCATACTTCTGAGAATAACAGCAACAGTCCTGGCCTTGCTTTAAACACGCTTGTCTATAAAACTGATTTTTCCCCAGACCATACCGACCAATTTATTCCAGTGATATAATGATCAAAAGCGTTACACAGCTTTACTGTTGTTGCTGCCTGCTGCAGAGGAAGGCTGTAAGTAATTTGGGTCAAGCTAAAGTTAGAAACCAACCGCCCACCCCGGGACAGATGTGAGCTTTTAAGTCAGCAAAATTACAGTTAAATCCAATAGAGCCAGTTTACCCAGAAATAGATTCCTAATATTTGCAGAATTGATCGGAACATAGGAATTACTGTACATTATGGAATCAGACCGGTGGTTTGTCTTGTCCGGTAACCTATGCCTTATAGGGATAAAAACCAGATGCTTCAGAAGAAGCTGCAAGTAAAACACTCATACTAGACAATGTATACCATAGCATGCCCCCAAAGGATGCTTCTTCCTAACCCAAGCAGGTAGGGACCGGTTTATGCCCCCAAAGCATGAGGTTTTATATCCTTGGTACATTTTTATCCTATCTAATGTAACTGTAGTTATCCCTACTGTTCATCTAAATGTCTAATCTTTGACTCTTTCTCAAGATTTTGCTTTTATCAAGTGGCAATGAGTTCCACATGTTGCAAGATGAGGCAGAGTGAGATAATGAATCTAGTTCCTGACTCTGTTCGGCAGAGAAGGGACACTGAAATAGTGCTGTGGGCATTCAGCATGGCCCATGCATTTGAGAGGAATCCTACTAACATGGAATAACTGGTCTCCCATACAGAGACTCCCTTTCCACCTTTTACAATGAGTTACGATGACAGCTTGTTTGGAAATCAGCTGTTGGTGAAACTTGAAGTTGGTCAAGATCTCTTCCCTCACCCCACTCAAGTCCCTCCTCTCACTTTCCAAAAAGGATCATCATGGTCTAACTGGCCTTGAGGAAGTCACGGGAAGCTTTGTAATGAGCCAGGATTTCACCCTATATGCATACACAGGACTTGGCTCTTATCTTGGTTAGGGTTTTTTTATTCTCTCCCTTTCCCTGGGAGATATTGAGCTCAGTCCTTTCAGTACTGTTGAAGATGAGCATTTTAATTTTTATTGTGGAAAACCCTGTCATTTCTGTCCGTTTTTCCAGGCGGCTATGTACTTCAGATCCATAACATATAAATGATGACTGATTGCAACACAGTTCCCTAATCCATGTTATCAGCACAACAGGATCCGTTCTAAAGATGCTTTCTCCCCATTCATAGCAGTCTAGTTAACAGAGCCGGGCTATAAAACATTTTAGCCTAAATAGATGCTCATAACAACCAGGGTGGCTTTTGGTAGCATTTTGTGCACCGAAACAGGGAGAGAAGTACTGAAGGAATTTTCAAAAGGTCAGGTAAGTGCATGCAAGGACCTTGTGTGTGTGATGGGGCCAGTGTGTAATCCACCAGTGAGTGTGTGTTACAGGGCTTCCTCTGTTCCCAATCCACACAAGGAGGAGTTTGTTACAGCAGTAGCTAGCATGTTTTGACTTTCACTCATGCTGTAACCGTTCCTAATTAAGTCTCTAGAAGTTCCCGTTCAGTCCCAGGGGTGTCGGCTAAGATAGCAGCTGTCACAAATATGCCCACGTTTTGCGTATTGCAGGCATGGCTGAGGGCTTAGGCTCCCTTCAGCCCTTTTGCAATGAGGCGTAGGGCCCACATAATTTATGCCCTGAAAAGTTAGACCAGTCTAGGGTGGTAGGCCAGTTTTGGCTCACTTTTCTCCTTGGTGGTGTGTCAGTGCTGGAGAAATGACATTCCAGTGAATGTCTGAAACTATCTACCAATGGAAGAAATGGGAACAATGCAAATAGAGGTAAATGGCACCAGGAGAATGCTTATCAGGAAAAAATTGGGGGGGGTCAGGAAAAGGGGGTGGCAGAGACATGAACCTGATCATTAAATTGAAAAGCCAACTGGGTGTTAGGTGATAACTCTGAAATTGGGTTCTTAAGCATCTATATGGCCAACTAGGAAGCTACCCTCACTGGCCTCAGAGGTCTGCAGGCACCTCCTGGGGATGGAGGCAGGGGCATCTGGTTCTTCCACTGCTTGGTTGGTGGGGGAGGGAGGGAGGGATGGAATTTAGTGGTGGTCGCAGTTCATCTTTGTGGGCAGCCAATAGAGGATTGTGGTACTACTCCAAGAGCAGGAGAGAGACTTGCCAGACTCCTCATGAATGGGTGCTGTGCCATGTGGAGTGGGCACATCTAGGTGCTGGGTGAGCAGCTACCAGAGTGACTCTGCTAAGCAAGTCTAAACTCCTGCAGACTCCCACAGGGGACCTGTCACACTTGTCAAGGCTTCTGGCACGGTACGCAGGGGATGAGGACGCTCTGCGCTAGGACCCACTCTCCCACATCCCTACTGAGTGCCAGCTGTCCCTTGTCACATTTCCTGCAGGGACAATCGGATTCAGGACACCAGCTTCTCAACTGCATAAGTCCAGATTGCCTTGGGCAGAGGGTGCTGGGCTCAGGCCGACCGTGTCTGAAGGAAGAGGTGCTTTGTGTTCCCAGTGGCCGTATGGCATGGAGAGAGACTGTCCTCCTTCTCTTAGGTGGAGGTGCCATGGCTGGTGTCTCCTGTAGGGCAGGCTTGGAGTGTAGGTGCTTGCATCTGCCCTCCATGCTCAGGTGCCTGGGGTGGGGTGACAGGTGTTGTGGTGGGGGGCTGTAGGTGGAGGTAAGGCCTCAGATGCAGAGGCCTGTGAAATTCTTGTAATATTTTTATAAGTTTGGTTTTCTTTTGGGGGAATTTAGTTTAATTAGGTTTTACTGTGTGAAGTTCACAGGGACGGGGGGTTGGGGAGTGGGCCCTGGAGGTAGGGGTCAGCTCCTGCCCCTGTGTGGGGTGGGAGGAAAGGGCCTAGAGGCAGGTGGTGGTTCAACGCTGCTACTCCACACTCCTTTGTGATGGGGGGTGGTGGTGGTGGTGGGGAATTGGGCTAAATTTGAGTGAGTGGCCCTGTGACCGTGCGTGCCAGGTCGCCGCACCCGGAGTATAGCGCTGGACCCAGGAGCTGTCACTGCAGGGTCAGGTTTTCATTTTATAGGTTGTTTTTGTTTCATTGCAAAAATGGGGCTCTGCTCTGATGTGTCCTCAATCACCCCAATGGCTTTTCTTGGCACTGGCTCCCCTGCGTGGCTGGATATTTGCCTTTGGAGCCCTGTTTTCTGCTGGGAGCACTGACTTGGGACCATTGCTTCTGCCTGGATGGTTCTGTTGAGAAGCACAGCGAACAATCCTGTTGCAACAGGCAGGCAGAGGACAGTAGTTACCCAATGCAGGGTCCCTGGTAACAGCTAATCATCTGCTTGTCTTTGCTCCACAGCACAGTTCCTGACTGTTTCTCTGTGGGACTGGGGAGAGACTGACAGATGACAACGTAAGGCTTTTGGTTTTGGAGCGGAGAATGAGTAACAAGGTGCCAGAACAGGGGCGAAGCTCGCATGACCCCTCTTACCATACTGAGGAGCAGGCAGGACTGAACACTGCGCTGGGGGACCGATTTGCAGTGGGTATTGGTTTCTGGGAGCGTGGCCCAGCCTGTGGGGAATGCGAACAGTCTGCTGTTAATGGTGTGCCTGCAGCAGGTTGGCTCCTCCCAGGACTCGCACCGACCGACAAAGTCAAGTAGCACAGAGTAGGCCTAACGGTAACATTGGCTCTCACCGTATTAATAGTGTGCTGCTTTTTGCAGCAAGGAAATGGAGTCCCCAGCTCAGCCATTAAAATAATGGGATTAACGATGTGGAATAATTCCCAAGACTTTCAGAGGAACTGTCACTTTTTCAAGCAGCAAATAAAACCCCAGCATAGTTGTCTATTGCCACGTCCCTTTTTCTTTGCAGTGTTTCACCAGCAGGCCTTCACAGCTGGCTCTTCCTAGAGTACAGTCAAGACCAATGACCATATGTTCCCTTAGAATGAAGAACAACTGGGGAGGGGGGGAGCTTATGCTCACAGAGCAGACAACAGTCACAGATGCTTTTGAAAATCTTAGTTACGTCTACACTAGCCTTTGGAACACAAAACTTCTAAGTGTAGGGCCTGGTTTCCTTATGGACAGTGATGTAAATGGGGAGTAATTCCAATGAATCTGATGAGATTTGCTCATGATAAAAATGGTGTAATGGAAGAAGAATCTAAGTGCAAAATTATGTATTATGGTAGTATCTAGGGGCCCCAAGTGAGAGTGGAACCCCATTGTGCTAGGTGCTATATAAACACTTTGTAAAAGATGGGCTTGGCCCTGACATGTTAGTAATCTAAACAGAGGAGACAAAGGGTAGGTAACAGAGAACCTATCTAGATATTACATATACAGCTCTTGTAAAAGAACATACAGGTGGCAAAGTTGAGCACTCGGAAGTTAGGAAATGCCAGACATAAAGTTGCCTGTACCTGTCCCCCGACCCCTGCTTCCTTCTCCCAGTTTTATTCTCTTCACCTACCCAATCCCAGTCCTCTGGACTCTCCATCACAGACTACCCCTCCACTGGCTGCTTGTCCCATTTTTCCCTTCCCACCCACTGCCCGTTCTCTCCCGCACTCTTGACTTCTTCTCAGATCTGCCTCCCCTGCCCCTTCACACCTTTCCCTTCCACCTTGCTGATGCTCAGTCCCTGCCTCTTTGCCCAGTGAGTCCCATTCCCTGCAAACTGCTCCCCTGGTCCCTCTTGCAGGTCTGGCTCTGGTCCCCCCTGCATTCAAATCAGGTTTGATTTCCACACTGCCTGGGACCAGCAGGGGTGTCACTTGAGCACACAGGAGAGACAGGTTTCAAAGTAGCAGCCGTGTTACTCCTTTTCTTTTTGTGGATACAGACTAACACGGCTGCTACTCTGAAATCTGCCATTATGAAAGGCACTGAATTCAGCCGTATGGAGTGGAAATCTATCAACTTAATGAAAAAACTCGTACAGATAGCAGACAGACATCATCTTCCTTTCCAAATGCAAACAGATGGACATCATACCAAAAGGACTGAGGGTAAAAAATCCACTACAATCTACATACCACATAGACTATACTGACAGATTGTGCCCCACACACACAAAGAAACCTGCAGAACCACCTGATCAACATCCTATACAGCAAACAGGAAAAGATTAAGAATGAGCTCTCAAAACTGGATACTCTCATGAAAAATCAAACTTCCTCGTGGCTGGACTTTACAAAAACGAGACAAGCCATTTACAACACACACTTTGCTTCTCCACAAAGGAAAAAGGACACTAAACTATAAACTACTACATGTCACAAGGGGCCACAGAGTGGTTCCCTTAACCTACCCAGCAATATTGTTAATCTATCCAGCTATATCTTAGGACATATTCTTCTGCTGGGCTATCTCGGGGCCTCTCCTTCTGCCCCTCCACCCCCATGAACATGATACAGTTTTGTGGTGACCTAGAATCCTATTTTTGACATCTCTGACTCAAGGAATATTTCCAATACACCTCTGAACAACATACTAACCCACAGAGACCTTCCTACCAACACTACAAAAAGAAGGATTCTAGGTGGACTCCTCCTGAAGGCTGAAACAACAGACTGGACTTCTACGTAGAGTGCTTCTGCCAACATGCATGGGCTGAAATTGTGGAAAAGCAGCATCGCTTTCCCCATAACCTTAGCCGTGCAGAACACAATGCTGTCCACAGCCTCAGAGCTGTACCTCATGAAAGGTTATGCTCAAATTTGTTAGTCTCTAAAGTGCCACAAGTACTCCTTTTTTTTTGCGGATACAGACTAACATGGCTGCTACAACTCTGACATCATAATCAAAAAGGCTGACAAAGGAAGTGCTGTCGTCATCATGAATAGGTCGGAATATGAACAAGAGGCTGCTCGGCAGCTCTCTAACACCAGATTCTACAAGCCATTACCCTCTGATCCCACTGAGGGTTACCAAAAGAAACTACACCATCTGCTTTAGAAACTCCCTGAAAAAGCACAAGAACAAATCTGCACAGACACACCCCTAGAACTCCGACCAGGGGTATTCTATTTGCTACCCAAGATCCATAAACCTGGAACTCCTGGACACCCCATCATCTCAGGCATTGGCACCCTGACAGCAGGATTGTCTGGCTATGTAGACTCCCTCTTCTGGCCCTATGCTACCAGTACTCCTAGCTGCCTTTGAGACACCACTGACTTCCTGAGGGGAAACTGCAATCCATCAGTGATCTTCCTGAAAACACCATCCTAGCCACTGGATGTAGAAGCCCTCTACACCAACATTCCACATAAAGATGGGCTACAAGCAATCAGGAACGGTATCCCCGATTAATGTCACGGCAAACCGAGTGGCTGAACTTTGACTTTTGTCCTCACCCATAACTATTTCACATTTGGGGACAATGTATACCTTCAAATCAGCGGCACTGCTATGGGTACCCGCATGGCCCCACAGTATGCAACATTTTTATGGCTGACTTAGAACAACGCTTCCTCAGCTCTTGTCCCCTAATGCCCCTACTCTACTTGCGCTACACTGATGACATCTTCATCATTTGGACCCATGGAAAAGAAGCCCTTGAGGGATTTCAACAATTTCCATCCCACTATCGACCTCAGCCTGGACCAATCCACACAAGAGATCCACTTCCTGGGCACTACAGTGCTAATAAGCGATGGTCACATAAACACTACCCTCTCCCGGAAACCTACTGACCGCTTTACTTACCTTCATGGCTCCAGCTTTCATCCAGACCACACCACACGATCCATTGTCTACAGCCAAGCTCTACGATACAACCACATTTGCTCCAACCCCTCAGACAGAGACAAACATCTACAAGATCTCTATCAAGCGTTCTTACAACTACAATACCCACCTGCTGAAGTGAAGAAACAGATTGACAGAGCCAGAAGAGTACCCAGAAGTCATCTACTACAGGACAGGCCCAACAAAGAAAATAACAGAACGCCACTAGCCATCACCTTCAGCCCCCAACTAAAACCTCTCCAATGCATCATCAAGGATCTACAACCACTCCTGAAGGACAATCCCTCACTCTCACAGATCTTGGAAGACAGGCCAGTCCTTGCTTACAGACAGCCCACCAACCTGAAGCAAATACTTATCAGCAACCGCACAAAAGAACCACTAACCCAGGAACCTGGAAAAATCATGGAGCAGGTCCTCAAAGAATCAATCCTGAAGCACTTGCATGAGAGGAAAGTGATCAGGAACAGCCAGCATGGATTCACCAAGGGAAGGTCATGCCTGACTAATCTAATCGCCTTTTATGATGAGATTACTGGTTCTGTGGATGAAGGGAAAGCAGTGGATGTATTGTTTCTTGACTTTAGCAAAGCTTTTGACACTGTCTCCCACAGTATTCTTGTCAGCAAGTTAAGGAAGTATGGGCTGGATGAATGCACTATAAGGTGGGTAGAAAGCTGGCTAGATTGTCGGGCTCAACAGGTAGTGATCAATGGCTCCATGTCTAGTTGGCAGCCGATATCAAGTGGAGTGCCCCAAGGGTCGGTCCTGGGGCCGGTTTTATTCAATATCTTCATAAATGATCTGGAGGATGGTGTGGATTGCACTCTCAGCAAATTTGCGGATGATACTAAACTGGGAGGAGTGGTAGATACGCTGGAGGGGAGGGATAGGATACAGAAGGACCTAGACAAATTGGAGGATTGGGCCAAAAGGAATCTGATGAGGTTCAATAAGGATAAGTGCAGGGTCCTGCACTTAAGACGGAAGAACCCAATGTACAGCTACAGACTAGGGACCGAATGGCTAGGCAGCAGTTCTGCGGAAAAGGACCTAGGGGTGACAGTGGACGAGAAGCTGGATATGAGTCAGCAGTGTGCCCTTGTTGCCAAGAAGGCCAATGGCATTTTGGGATGTATAAGTAGGGGCATAGCGAGCAGATCGAGGGACGTGATCGTTCCCCTCTATTCGACATTGGTGAGGCCTCATCTGGAGTACTGTGTCCAGTTTTGGGCCCCACACTTCAAGAAGGATGTGGATAAATTGGAGAGAGTCCAGCGAAGGGCAACAAAAATGTTTAGGGGACTGGAACACATGAGTTATGAGGAGAGGCTGAGGGAGCTGGGATTGTTTAGCCTGCAGAAGAGAAGAATGAGGGGGGATTTGATAGCTGCTTTCAACTACCTGAAAGGGGGTTCCAAAGAGGATGGCTCTAGACTGTTCTCAATGGTAGCAGATGACAGAACGAGGAGTAATGGTCTCAAGTTGCAGTGGGGGAGGTTTAGATTAGGAAAAACTTTTTCACTAAGAGGGTGGTGAAACACTGGAATGCGTTACCTAGGGAGGTGGTAGAATCTCCTTCCTTAGAGGTTTTTAAGGTCAGGCTTGACAAAGCCCTGGCTGGGATGATTTAACTGGGAATTGGTCCTGCTTTGAGCAGGGGGTTGGACTAGATGACCTTCTGGGGTCCCTTCCAACCCTGATATTCTATGATTCTATGAACCTACCCTTACAACAAAGCCCATTGCAAACTCTGTTCACATATCTATTCAGGGGACACCATCATAGGGCCTAATCACATCAGCCACGCTATCAGAGGCTTGTTCACCTGCACATCTACCAATGTGATATATGCCAGCAGTGCCCCTCTGCCATGTACATTGGCCAAACTGGACAGTCTCTATGTAAAAGAATAAATGAACACAAATCAGATGTCAAGAATTATAATATGCAAAAACCAGTCGGAGACCATTTCAATCTCTGTGGTCACTCGATTACAGACCTAAAAGTGGCAATTCTTCAACAAAAAAACTTCAAAAACAGACTCCAACAAGAGACTGCTGAATTGGAATTAATTTGCAAACTGGACACCATTAACTTAGGCTTGAATAAAGACTGGGAGTGGATGTGTCATTACACAAAGTAAAACTATTTCCCCATGTTTATTTCCCCCCTCCCCACTGTTCCTCACACATTCTTGTCAACTGCTGGAAATGGCCCACTTTGATTATCACTACAAAAGGTGGTTTTTTGTTTTTGTTTTCTTCTCTCCTGCTGGTAATAGCTCACCTTACCTGATCACTCTCGTTACAGTGTGTATGGTAACACCCATTGTTTCATGTTCTCTGTGTATATAAAATCTCTCCACTGTATTTTCCACTGCATGCATCCAATGAAGTGAGCTATAGCTCACGAAAGCTTATGCTCAAATAAATGTGTTAGTCTCTAAGGTGCCAAAAGTACTCCTTTTCTTTTTACAGGAGAGACAGGTTCCCTGCTCTCAGTTCAGGTACCTGGGCCCAGACCCAGTGTAGATTGCAGCAGCCTGGAGCTGCAATTGCAGGCAAAGTCCTGATGAGCCCCTGGCTGGAGAATGCTCAGCATGGACAGAATCTTTGGGGAGTTTAGCTGCTAAAATCTAAGAATTAACTACTGAGCTTGTGTGAACTGTGATTTTTCAAATATCTTAACTTGGCCAAATTTTGGTTGATTTTTACAGGAATAGTGAAAGGCACACAGGCCACCTCTGCCAAATTCCAAGTTGTTACTCCAAAGTCAGGGTGGGGGGCACCGGAGGCTTTCAAAGAAAAGGTCACCAGAGTTTTTTAATCTGGGAAAACAATATATTTCCACCCCCTAAGATCATTCTTGGAAATGAATGAACCATTTTGGCTGAAATTTTCCAGAAACTTTCAACCTGACAGACACCTGGCATGAAAAATTTCAACCCAAATGGTTCGTTTGCCAACGTTATAAACAACTAAAAAGGGGCTTAGAATGGGAAGTATCAGGTAACCTTAACAGGCAGTGCTACCGGCCCTGTCTGTGATCTGAACAGAACTTCAAAGTGGGAGGCATCTAAAATAACCTTTGAAAAAGCCTATGGAAAACAGCATAAGCATACATACTGTTTCTGATCCAAAACCCATTAAAGACAAAATAGACATACATTGACCTCAGAATTAGGCCCTGTATGTGCATAATTATCAAATTAAGTACCCCAGATAGGGAGCTTTGGAAACTCCAGCCCTCTTCCTACAACTGATGTAGATGAGATATCCATACTTCAATATCTAGTTCAAAGCTAAATGGAACTACTTTGCCAAAGGCGAACTTTGTAGGGGCCATACACAGCCTGTATGCCCCAGGCAGAGGGGAATACAGAACCCATCACCATTAATGAGTTGGAGTAGCTGCTCAGCCCTTTCTGTATTGCTGTGTTGTGCAAGCAAAGTGCTGACTGCCTAGAGGTTTAAATCCCATTTCACGCAACCCTGTCAAAGGTGAGTGGAAGGAGGTCAAGGTAAGTTCAGAGATGATGCAGATAATGTCTTTGGTGATCCAGTCAGTTTGAAGCTTTCATTTATTACAGCAGCAAACTCTTCTCAACCATGAAATAAACCCAAATACTTCTGCCTTGAGATGGCTCAAGGAAAAGATGAAGCTCTGAAGTTTGACATAATTTAATCTGGAAAGGCTCTCTGTTAGACACTATGGCAGGCCACCTGTAGTTAGTTAAAGGATCTGTGCTGCTCACCAAAGCAAATCATCTGCATCTGTTGTGTAGAGAACTCATCCACCAGTACTGATTAAGGTTTTACGTTGTATATATTTTAACCTAAACACACCCAACAGATATCAGTAAGAAGGGATGGTGTAGTAAGAAGGTGCTGGTTAGTAGAGAAATTAAAGAAGGGACCATCTAGACTTGGGCCAGAGCAGAGCTGTACTGGTGACTCCCCAGGACCTTCGAGGCTACCTTCTTAGGGCCAAATTCTGCTTGATTTCATAGTGTAGCTGAGAGCAGAATTTAGGCTCTAACTGTCATCGTGTGTATTGGCAGAACTTTCATCTTTAATTGGTAGTGCAGCCTGCGTAGACGCTAGATTGCAAGGCCAGAAGGGATTGTTACAGTCATCGCATCAGACCCCTTGCACATCACAGGCCAGAGAACTTCACCCAGTGATTCCTGCATCAAGCCAGGAATTCATAACTTTTAGCTGAGCTATAGCATATCTGTTTAGACACCCAAACGTGATGTAAAGGGAGATTGTCTCAAAATCCCAGCAGACAGTGCTTCATCTTGCAACCTGGGGGCAGAGGTTAGAAGTAGTGTCCGTTCTGCTGTATGGAGAGTCCTTTGCCCCCATCTCAATAAAATACTGTCAGTGGGGTTCTGTCTCCACAGCTAGGAGAAAGCGATGTCGGGGATTTAGGAGTGGACCCTTTATCCTCTTCCATGTAGATTGCAGGGAAAGCCACCCCTTGATGAAAAGCCTATATGTACAGGGCAATGATATGTTTACTTGCTCTCAGTTTCACCAGTGCAGCCCTGCTAAGTTTAACGTAGTTGCAATGATGTAAGGAAGAGGAACATTTGTCCTAATATCATTGAGTAAACACATCTGTTTAAAAGAATACATTTATTTGCAACAAGCCCATGCATTTAATAGGCTTTTAATGTATTTATCAATGTCACAATGCTGTGGCATTGATCCACAGCTGTGGGGAACAATCCAATTGTTTGTTCAAATGAGTCAAAAGCAATTAGTTGCCTTAAACTATTAAGTAATACAGTAAGCAAAAAAATTCAACAATCGGATCTGTAGGGTGTTGTAAAGGAAAAACAGCAAATGTTTCAGCTGGCTCAGAGGTTTCATTCTTATTAGTGAATGAGGGTAAACTAATAGGTCAGGATAAGGAAGGGAAAGCACTTCTGAATACTGCTGGCTGAGACAGCTGTCAGCAAAGGCAAGGTAATGCTATTCTGTTTAGAGATACCCAGATGCTCAGACTGTTAAACAATTTTTTCTTGAGTGTGTCTATTACTTATGTGTATTATGGCAGTGGATCGAGGTCCCAGATAAAATCAGAGCACAGTTGTGCTAGGCGCTGTACATGTGTGTCAGGGATAGTCCCTTCCCCAGAGATTTTATTAACTAATTGGACAAGATAGACACAGGAAGTATTAATTCTCAGTTTTACAGAGGTGATGCTGAGGCACAGGGAAATTTAACTGACTTGCTATATGCTTTGTTTGATAAAAGTGGTGCCTTTTTGGGCAAAGAGATTAAACAATTCCGGTTGTTGCCAGTAACTGAGAGAAGACTTCCTAGAGCATGCTGCTTTTCCTTAGTATTTCCTTGTTCCCTTCACTCTGGCAGCCTCCTCATGATCAGTTAATTAGCACAACCAACATATTTAAAGTCTTCAGACTGATCTGTTTAGTGGGTGGCTGATGTAACACATCTGAGCTTGATTTTCAGATGTACGGCACTGCCATTGACTTTCTTTGGACTTGTGTGCTCAATCCCCCTGAAAATCAGACTCATGACACAGTGTCTGGGTAGAGATTCAGTAGTGAATATTTGCAACTATCAGCAGAAGCTATTACATGGGGGTGTTTCAGAATCACTTTAGTGAGTATTGCTTTGCTTTTGCCAGCAAAAATACATCAGTACCACTTGCAGGTTGTTATTCCATTTGAGGATTATATATACAATAGCGTTAAGACCACCACTGTTCTAATTTATATGTCATAATTAAGCTCAGAAGGGGACTGGCAAATTCAGTTAAGTTTTAGAATTTGGAAGAAGTACAGCAGAAACTCTGCTCTTAGACTCAATAAAATCTAGGTTTAATATTTTATAATTTGAGATTGTCACAACTAGCTGTTTAATGACCACACCCATTATCCCTGATTAGTATAACTTCAGTCTGCTAAAAATCACTGAGGCCTGATTCTCTTACACTGATGTATATTTGAGGATAACTCCGGTGTAGTCTATGGACTTTAGTGAGTGTAAAGTTAGGGTTAGATCTGAATCAGGCCCTGAGAGGATTATGGGCCTATTCTCATAGCCACTGAAGTAAATGGAAAGACTCCCATTGACTTCAATGGGCATTGGGTCAGGCCCATTACCAGATGGCACTAATGCAGATCTTCATGCTATTTCTGTTTATCTGAATTTATAGGAGACAGATCCTGGAGAAATACTGACAGTCAGCAGTGATTCACTTCTTTCTGGAAGCTGAACACATCTGAGGAAGTATTCAGTCCTGGAACAAAAGCAGCTGTTCTCAGAATGGAGAGAGGTAAATAGTGGTGTCCTGTAAGGGTCTGTACTGGACCCAGTCCTTTTCAATATAGTCATAAATGATCAAAAAAGGGGTAAACAGTGAGGTGGCAAAATCTGCAGATGGTTAAGTCCTAGGCAGACTGTGAAGAGCTACAAAAGGATCTCTCAAAACTGGGTGACTGGGCAACAAAATGGCAGATGAAATTCAATGTTGATAAATGCAAAGTAATGCACATTGGGAAAACCTAATCCTAACTATACATATAAAATGAGGGGGGTCTAAATTGGCTTTTATCACTCAAGAAAGATCTTGGAATCATTGTGGATAGTTCTCTGAAAACATCCGCTCAATGTGCGAATAGCCATTGATGGACCTATCCTCCATGAACGTATCTAGTTCTTTTTTGAACCCTGTTTATAGTCTTGGCCTTCACAACATCCTCTGGCAAGGAGTTCCACAGGTTGACTGTGTGTTGTCAAAGCAGAGAGTGGCGACTGCTGACTGAGGGCCCAGATCTGCAAGCAGCAATACCATACCATGCCAGCCTTACTTCTGCTGGCATTGGCGCTGCCTTCAGAGCTGGGCTCCTGGCCAGCAGCCACCGCTCTCCAGCTGTCCAACTCTGAAGGCAGCAGCACAGAAGTAAGGGTAGCAGTACTGCAACCCGTTCCCCCCCCCCCGACAATAACCTTGTGACCCCCCCCCCCCAACTCCTTTTTGGATCAGGATCCCGACAATTACAACACACTGAAATTTCAGATTTATATAGCTGAAATAACGAAATTTACAATTAAAAAAAATCCTATGACCATGTAATTGACCAAAATGGACCGTGAATTTGGTAGGGCCCTAACCATAGTCATCTCAGGATTGCTCATGCCGTACTTAGGAAGCCCCCTTTGTTACACAGGAAGCTGTTTCTAGTTTCTCCAAACACTAGCTGTCATTTATAGTACAATAATCCATTAAGGCAGGGGCTCCTTTGGGGGAGAGAGAGAGAAGTTAAGTTTCCATTTCTTCAGCTGATTGAAGGTGCTGCTGCAGAACTGAAAAGCTTAGGCTAATTTCCAAGGTGATGTTTCCATACGAGGTGGTGAGACTTGGATGATTAAAGCACACTGCGCATATTGACAGGTCTCTCCATTAAAATAATGGCTTGCGAAGGCATTTCAGGGGGGACAAGAGTTTGACTGTGGGAAGTCAAAGGAGTAGATTGGGACAAGGAGTCTGATGTGACTGGGATTAAAGAAACTGGGACTTGGGCAAGGAGACAGGGGATGAGGAGTTGGGACAAGGGAACTGGGCCTTTTAGCAAAGAGATTGGGAGTGTGTGGGGGAGAAATTGGGAGTTGTGGGCGGAGACTGGGACTTAGATGGGAAGCCCAGAGGGGAGAATGGGACTGGGACCAGAAACCTGAGGAGTGAAGACTGGGACCAGATAGGCAGGGAGAATGGAACTAGGACGAGGAGCCAGGAGTAGGGAAGAGACATGACTAGGACAGGAACAGATTTGAGGGGGACGGGGCAGAAGAGGGATCAGTGACCACTAGAAACCAGTCCCCTAAAGAGCAAGGAATGGAACCCAAGACTCTTGCCATTCCTCTGCAATTGGCAGACACCAGTAAAACCCACTGGCAAAGTGTGTCTCATCTCCCTCTAGTGCTTGGCCCACACAGCAGTAGTAGGTTGTCATCCTCTAGCAGTTACTCCCTTAGCTCACATGAAAGAGGTCTGTGCAGTGGATCTAAAGGTTCCAACCCTGCTGATGACTGCACATGTGCACACATTATAACAAAAGAACATTATTAAGGTAGAAAAGTCAAGCATATAGTTTGACGCAACTTTTAATTACATGACTGCATATTTTTTCCACAAGAACCCTGCCTTAATCAGTCCACAGGATGGATGTGCTCTGTGGCTGGAGCAGGGTTGTGGAGTGAGAGAGTTTGACTGTAGGACCCCGTCTCACTTACTGAATGTGTGGAGTGAGTGAGGCGGGGGTTGCAGGAGGCACGAGGACTGTCTCCTAGTTAAGGCAGTTGAATGCTACACTAGAAATCAAATTCTAGTCCTGCCTCAGTCACAGGGTTCCTGTGTGATCCTGGGCAAGTCACTTAAACCAAACTTTACAGGTGCTCACCAGTTGTGTGTTCCTTGTCTGCATGCCCAATTTCAACCCTTGGGATCTGTTTTGCGGAAGTGCTGATCAGACAGCTGCAATTGAAGCCAATGGAAAGGCTTTAAAAAGTTTTGATTCCAAAACCTATTTGGTTAATCATCCCCTTGAGAGGTTTTGGCTGTAATCCAATGCTTAACATCTCCTAGGTTGCAAAGGCAACCTTAATTCTGGTATTTTCTTACTTTTGAGTGCTTCACTGTGCAACCGTAATGCTCTTTTTAATGTAGGTTTTTGTGTATTATAGCTATGTAGCAAGAAATGCCCCAATGATGCATTATAAATGTTTTACTGGCATGTGTCTGGGGTGACCACATTATACCCAAATGGAGATGCCCCAAGTTACTAATGCATCCCAGTTGATTGCTTCTGCAATACAAATAATAAATAGGTCTGGTCTGGAAGATAAATATTAAGTGATGGCTTGCTTTGTGGGGAGTCCACTCATGAACAATTGGAACACATTTGCTTTTTGCATATCTGTTTCAGCGGTCATGCTTGCTAATATTCATGATTGTTAGACCACGCTCTCTTTGACTACCCTCTTCGTGATGGTGTCCATTAACCTCATTTTAACAGCTCTCATTCAACATATTTGAGAGCAGCCTGGAACATGTTAATGGGCTAGTTTCTCCTAGCTGAATTTTCAATACCACAAATAATGCTGGCTTCCCCAAAAACAGCTCCCCCCCAACCCCCCAGAATTTTCTTCATATAGAACTAGAAGATTGGCTTTTTTGCTACAACCTATAAATCAGGCATTCAGATCCAGGTTAATGTTACAATAAGGGTTATTGTTAGTCATGGGCTTTCCACATGTATAAAGTTGTAGGGGATGCCTTAAATCAAAAGAATACACCCAGACAAACCTTCTCTTCATTGCTTCATGATACCTACCTGTTAGGTAAGAAATTGCATCATGCAATAAGCTCTGTTTCTCTCATGTTCATTTGTCAAAGTGGAAGGAAGCAGGAACACAGACTGTACTGATGTGTAACTGCTATTTCCCATCCATGCACATTACTCTGGCCCTGGACAAACCTGTTGCTGCCTGTTTACTTGAAATGATGGATCGGTGGATCATGCTCTTCTATATTGCCATCCAAATAGGACAACCCTTCTGTATATATTATCATTTCACAAGAGCTTCTCCGTGAGTACCAACCCTGCTCAGTAGCATTTTTAACTTAACCCCTTTTTATTTTTTTGCTCACACCTCCAGAATGTTGTTTTAAATCATCAGTGCTGCTCCCTAGGAGATATAGAATATAGAATATCAGGGTTGGAAGGGACCCCAGAAGGTCATCTAGTCCAACCCCCTGCTCGAAGCAGGACCAATTCCCAGTTAAATCATCCCAGCCAGGGCTTTGTTAAGCCTGACCTTAAAAACCTCTAAGGAAGGAGATTCTACCACCTCCCTAGGTAACGCATTCCAGTGTTTCACCACCCTCTTAGTGAAATAGTTTTTCCTAATATCCAATCTAAACCTCCCCCATTGCAACTTGAGACCATTACTCCTCATTCTGTCATCTGCTACCATTGAGAACAGTCTAGAGCCATCCTCTTTGGAACCCCCTTTCAGGTAGTTGAAAGCAGCTATCAAATCCCCCCTCATTCTTCTCATCTGGAGGCTAAACAATCCCAGCTCCCTCAGCCTCTCCTCATAAGTCATGATGTTAAGCCTTGGATTACAGTGAAAGCCTCTTAAAGGGATGATTAACCAAATGGGTTTTGGAATCAAAACTTTTTAAAGCCTTTCCAACATGACATGGTTTTCTTCCCCCTCAATGTTATGTTGGCTTTCATTGTAGCACCTCATGCTTCACCCCAGCTGATGAGATGTGACATGCTGGAACCTGACACGAGCTAATGCTGCCCAGTCAGGTTGGGAAGAGTTGAAAGCTGATTCCAAGCCCCTTTTTAGAGCTGTGACAGGGATAGAATGCACTGGAACCCGCACAGCGCTGCTGTGTGACAGGAGTGGTGGAGCAGCCAAGATGCCCTGCTCAGTACTCTGTATAGCCCTATAGCAGTGGTTCTCAAACTGTGGTCTGTGAAGCACCAGTGGTCCATGAGCGCCATTCAGGTGGTCTGTGAATAGTTCCCTCTTAGGTGCGCACCTGGGAGGCTGCACGCGAGAGAATGAAGGACCACCTCCCTAATTAGTGGAGCCGTGTAGGCGTGGCTCCACTAATTAGGTGCCTGGACCCTGGAGAAGACGCACACGTAAGGTGAGGTGAATGGCCTTGTGGGGAAGAGGCCTTGAATGGCCTTGTGGGGAAGAGGGGGTAGATAAGATGGGGCAGTGGGGTGAGAAGAGGGGGTGGGTGGAATTTGGGATATGCAGGGCTGCGGCAGCTAGAGAAAGAGGCGACATTCCCCATTTCCAGGATGCAGCTGCTGAGGGGAGACCCTCCCCCCCTTCCCAGGCCAGCTCTGTTGCAGGGGAGAGACCAGGGGCTGCCGTGGCAGGGGAGAGAGGGCGCATCCATCACATTAGAAAGGTAAGACTATTGATATTAAAATATGAGTAGTGTGCTTTTATCTGTAGAACGAAAAACGTTTTAAGTTTTTTTTATATGGCGCTTTTATCCAAAGCGCTTTACAATAGTTAGCTAACAGTACAAACAACATTTGGAAAGATCATTAAGTGGTCCGCTGAGACCCTCAGCAATTTTCAAGTGGTCTGTGGGGTGGGGGGGGGAGTTGAGAACCACTGTTCTATAGGGACTCCCTGCACCCTTGTGTGAAGGGGTTTGGAGAGTGGCCTCAAGAAGATGTGGGGCTGCTAAATCCACGATCATGTGGATCCACCAAGCAAACTGCCCTGAGAAGTAGGATGGTGCAGTGTTTGGGACCTGGGTTTAATCCCTGGTTTTCTAGACCTCATTTGTGACATTGGCTGGGTCACTGAGCCTCTCTGTGCTTCAATTCCCCACCTGTAAAATAGCACTTCCCTACCTCCCAGAGGTGGTGTGAGGATAAATACATTAAAGATTGTGAGGTGCTCAGATACTCTGGTAATGGGGCTATGCAAATACCTTAGATTAGGTGAAGTTACCAGGGCAGTAGCAGCCACAGAGTGCCCTGGTGTCACTGCATCTTGTCAGAGATCCCTTGTGCCACCTGAAGACCTCTTCTGCACCCAGTCCATTTATTTTGGGTCATCTGCCAGGGGATATGCCCCTAAGTGCATAGTTTGACACAGTAAGGTAAATGCCGTGATACTGTACTTCATCCCTATTACATGTTGGAAATATATTTAAAAAAAATTCAGGTCATGTGGCTTAGAAGTGGCATTGTAGCAGTCTGAAGCAAATGCAAACAATGCGTGTAGGGCAAGTTTTATTATCTAAGGTGCTTAGTTGTAAATATTTCCCTGGATAATTTCCCTGTGTGTGAAATGGTGCAATCTCTCATGTCCCCAGATGAATATTTTTCAGGTCAGCATCCCTGCCATCATTCTGCCCTGTCTTGGCAATATCAAGCTTACCATGACTTGGGGCAGTAATTGCAGAATGAGCTTCTTGTACCCCCTTTTGCATTATAACCTTTGAATATAAGGTGATGTTCCAAACAGAGGCTGTTAGATCAGAATATATTTTCCAGCCTGAGTTTGACCTTCCTTTGAATGAATGGAACCCATTTAAACCAGATGAAATGTCCTATTAAGTGCACCTAAAATGGAGAAGGATGTAAAGTTTAAAATGAACTAATAAGACTATTGCATGGTCTCTAATGGATTCCAACTAACTTGTGCCGTTTAGGTCTGAGAAGCTCCAGAGCTCATGGCAGGGGCTCAGTTTCAACACAGGAGAGATAGCAACCGAATGTGGACATTTTCTTAGCATCATTAGTTTAATTTTTCAATCCTACTCTCCCCAAGTCTGCAAAATTCTCCTGCTAGTTCAGCTGCAGTCAGAGCCCTAATGTGGACAAGACTGTAGCATCTTTCTAGCCCTTCTAGTCCCTTGTTACCTGAACCTCCTTGGCTCAAGTTGATTGAGGCTGGGGTTCGATCGTTGCTGACAACAGTCATGTCTCTGTGCTTGCAGCTACAGTTCCTCATATAAGAATGCTGCCTCGATATCATCATCCCGTGTCTTTCTTCTTTCACTGCAGGGTCTTAGCTCTGCCTGAATACTTAGAATATCTCTGATATGTGATTAAAAAGTCAATTGGGTCACAGAATTTCTCCAGGACACAACCTGCAACTACCTGAAGGAGTAAACTGACAAGCTCAAAAACAAAACAAAACTAGGCACCAAACAGTTGCCTCTGAATCAGCTGAGAATTTCTCATTTTCTTCTGTTATGGTTGGTATACGCTTTATTCATGTTTGTGTCAGATGCCAAAGAAGATTCAGATCTTTCATGTCAGACTGTAAAGAAATGAAAAAGCAATAATTTCTTCCAAATGTCATTTTCTAGCCTTCAGCTGGGTTGCCCGGTATTACACTACTGAGGAAAAATACAGATTCCTTACAAAGTATTTACATGATGTATATTCTGAATTTGTAGTGCTCTGCAAATATTTTACCCCACTATGGAAGGCACCATTAGTTTGTTATCCTGGAAACTAATTTAGGAGTTTATTTTTCACTGTTTCTATTATGGACAATATTATGGCAATGTATACTTTAAAAACCTCAACTCTAAAATTGTTTGACAGAAATTATGTTTCTTTACCCGTGTGTTTGACTCTAGGCATCTATCATTCTAAATATTCCCCCCACTCTCACCCTACCTCGTTACATTTTCTGTTCCATATGTACTCTATTTTTGATTTAACCAGCTTTGTTTTGTGGTGGCTCATCATTTGAGGATGAACATGCGACTGCTTGATAAAGAGAAAATTTAGATCCAGAGTATGGACAGAGTCCTAGGAGGGTTGGATTTGGGGTTTTGGTTCAGCCCATTTTAAAGATACTTTGGATCCATATTCAGACTCCAAATCAGTGGGGCTTCCAAGTCAGGGTTTGGTTCAGGTCCATCTCTACTGAATGGGCTTCTGCCAGATATTATGAATGTGCGAGCATTTGTGGTGCTGTTGAGAATCCCTCTTGTTTTCACCATATTATATAGAGACATAGAGCAGGCCCTAAAGACTTCCTGTTACAGTCAGCAGGAGGATTGGGCCCTTGTTGCCCTATATTTACCTTACAGGGCATTCTATTATGGAAATGCGATCTCTACCTACAGAAATTTACTGGACTCATGGAGAATGAATGAGGGACAAAATTGGAATAATTTCGTTAGAGAAAATAAGACCCACCTAAAACACTTGAAGAAAAACAGACAAATTGAAGTGACAAAATTCTGGGCAAAGCTGGAGTCTTTGCAGTATTTCAGGCTTGGTCTATGCCAGGAAATGCTTGGAATCTCACAAGAAAGCCTGATCATATGCAGTTTCCAGGCCCATTTTAAGACTAAAACTGTCTAGGGAAAATGACAGTGAAAAGGGGTCACAAGTGACTGCACTCTTGGATGCTTATTTAAATAAACTGAACACTCAAACCTTGTTCTGAACCATCATCCCTCACTAACAGTAGGCATTTCTCACCATAACCTAGCTGGGCTGATGCTCTAGTGAGGACTTCTAAAGTCTGAGAAAATTCTGCCACAGTTGCTGGTCCCAAATATCCTTATAGACCTTTAGAACCTAATTTTGCAAGCTGCGTTGTGCTTTTTCTGTCCCAGCAAAGAACTGCAATGAAGTTCTGTGCAAGAGGGTGTATTTGCATAGACCATTTTGCAACTGCGAACTTGGAGATTTGACCAAGGCACAATGTGCCTCTTCACCAGCTGTGGTGAATAAGCAATGTCTGGGTCCGATGGAAATTTGGAAATAATGGAAAGGGGACAAAACAGTGATGCTTCCCAAAAGCAATGTTTTGATCAGAGTACCAGTGGATGACTAATACTAGTGGTAAGTTTAGTACTTTAATTGCACAAGTACCATACGATGACTCACTGGAGGCTATTTGCCAATTCTTACTGGGCAGTTTTTGTGCTCCATTCATTGCAGGTTTGAGAGAACCTTAGAGAATAGCTTTCAGAGGAACAGCCGTGTTAGTCTGTATTCGCAAAAAGAAAAGGAGTACTTGTGGCACCTTAGAGACTAACCAATTTATTTGAGCATGAGCTTTCGTGAGCTACAGCTCACTTCATCAGATGTTTACCGTGGAAACTGCAGCAGACTTTATATACACACAGAAATCATGAAACAATACCTCCTCCCACCCCACTGTCCTGCTGGTAATAGCTTATCTAAAGAGAATAGCGTTAGCCTCAGAGAAGCTGACAGAAGTGCTGCTGTTTTGAATATGGATTCTGACACCAGGCAGGGAGAAAACATCATTAAAACCTTTAAACAGGAATAAAGCACATTTGTGATCTCTCTTTCATGACTTTTCAGGGAGAGCATAGACAGAGGAAGGAATAATTAGAGAAAACTTACATCTCATTTTAGAAGATAGAGAAGGTTTTTTTTTAAAAAACCTTTTTGAATGATAAATTTGATTGTTTTATCTGGGAGAAGGACAACAGTAGGAAAATCTTTGAGTGCTGAGCATTAATGGCATAGTTAGATACTTATTTTTCACTTATACTTTATTTTATTTATTAATGTTTCTTATGGTAGTGCCTAGGGACCCACAGAGAACAGGACCGCATTGTGCTAGGCACTTGTAATAGTCCTCACTCGGGGTCTGGGTGGAGAGCATGGCCTAGTGGTCACGGCTGCAACCCCTGCCTGCCAAGGGGACTGTGGGGAGTGGAGCCTGGGCCTGCCCACTCTACTGGGCTCTAACCCAGGGCCCTTTGGGCTACGTGTTCTGGCAGCCAAGGCTGCTTAAAGTTGTCCTCCCTGAACCACTTCCTCTTGTCTCTTCCCTCCCCCATCCCGGGTCAGCTTAGTCCCAGGCGTTCCTCTGTTGGGGAACTCCAAACAAAATCAGTAAGAAGGGGTTACCAATGTCCAGGTTCCACAGGTGGGGGAAAGAGGGATGCATCCCTCTCTGATTGTTTCTGAAGTGGGTCCGCCCTTCCCTAAGAAAGGGCCCCTTTAGGCAGCTGTGTCAGAGCCTTTAGGCTTCCCTCTGCTTTGCACTGCTGGAACTGTGGGCTGCTCTATTCCAGCTCTGCCACCTAAATGAGATGTTTCCCTCTCTTTTCATTTGCTGCAACTGTGGCAGGGCAGGGCTGGCTGGGCCCCAGATAATCCCTTAGCCCCTTTTTGCCCAGTGTGTGGCTTGTACACCCCATGACAGCACTGTACAAACAGTGTAGCAGACAGTCTCTGCTCCAGAGAGCTTCCAATCTAATACACAGGCCAGACACACCACAGTGGAAAGGGGTATAACACACCAGCAAAGTGAACAATGTGATAGCAGCAAGGGGCATGTTAATTCCATGACTTAGTTAGTTTTTTTAGAGTTTCATTTAAAAGGAAGACTCACCACATGGGTTTTCTTGAAGCCCTATTGTCTGGCTCCAGTGAATGTACTATTCTTGGATGCCCTTAAAAGCTCCCTCTTTAAAAGACCTAAAGGCATTGAGAAGAGCATTCTGAATGGTTATCATCTTGCTGTGGTAAAAGGACCCTGGATACAGGGTTCCTTATTAATATCTTTCCTTTATTAGTGGCAGTTATATAATCACCAAGCTTTTATACAGCACCTTTCCTCAGTGGATCACAACACCTTACAAAGAAGACAAGTATCATTATCCCTATGTTACAGGGAGGTGAGATGATTGGCCTGCTAAGTAAACATGTGCTAGAGCCAGGAGTAGAACCCAGGTGTCCTGACTTTCAAAGCAGTGCCCTGTCCCTTGATGTCAAAGGACACAATGCATTACACCTAGAGCTGTACAAATAACTGATTTGTCAGTTCGGTGGCCAAACTAAAAACATCGTGTCTGGTTTACTTTTTGGAATTTTTCAGTGAAAGGTGAAAAAACTTGTTTTGTTTGACCCAAAATGAAACATTTCATTTACTTTGAGGGTTTTTAATTTTTTTTGGTAAAATTAAAGTAAAATTGAAAACAAGAAATAAGTTCAAATCAAAACATTTTGTTCCCAAAATGTCAAAAAAAAATGGATTTTGTGTTTTTTGACTGAAACAATTTGGCAAATTTGATAATGGGTGAAATGTTTTGGTTGACCTGAATCTACATTTTTTTTTTGCCCCCAAAAAGTTTATTTGAAAAAGTTTGCAGAGCTCTGAGTACAGGTAGAGGATTTGATCTTGCCCCCTTTGAAGTCAATAGTGAAATTCCTTTGAGTTTAATGGAGCAGAATCAAGCCCAGGATAAGACTGATTTCCTGCCCCAAGGAACCTTATAATGGAAGGCTATCTGTGAATTTAATAAATACAAATTTTAAAATATCGTGAACTTCCTGTCCCCTAGCCAATTCATGCCCCCACTGTACCTAGCTGAGTGGGGCTTAATTTCAATGGGAACTGTTATGTTCTGAAACATAAAAGCATTCTGTACTCATGGGAAGGAGAAGGGAAAGCAATTAGCAAAGTATTTTCTACAGAGCCAAATGTTCATATGCTGTTTACAAACAAATCCTCAGAATAATCCAACTGCGTTGCTTTTAACTGATTTATAAAGAGTTCTGCAATTAATTAATTAATTAATTAATTTTTATTTCCTGTAAATAAAAGATCTGAGCAGAGTTACTGATGGAAACTTTTTTTTTTTTTTGGCTCTCCAGCTTTAGTCAGACCTTGAGAGCTGCTCTTCAGCTGCTTTGCTCTTATTGATTTTAAATATTGCAAAACATTGCATGTTAAATATTCATGCCTCTAATGCAAGGCTGTTACGTTCCATACTGTGTAACAGCGACTCTAGAGTTTGAGAACATAAGTGTTAAGGGCTTATTCCTTCACACGCTGACTTCCCTGGTCCTTCTCGCATGAACAGAGAGCAACAATGCCAGAAGTCCAAAGGTGCAAACAATTCAACGTTTATTGGGGTGAACTTCCAGCATGCATGATTCCAGTTTCCTTCCTTAGTGTCCCCCTTCCCAACTCTGACACCACAGAGCCTTACTTGTGTCCCTGTTCCTATTCCCCCCTTAGCAAAACATGATTTCAATTTCCCCACTCCCATTCCCCGCCACCCTTACTTCCTGATTGACTGCAGACTATATAGTAAAATTTGAGTTCTGTTTAGCTATACTTTAACCAATCATTTTACTGAAATTTAACTAACCAATCCTAACATATTGTAACGTGATTATTTAACCAATTATATCCCACCACCTTAATTAGTTTACACCTAGCAAAATTAATTATACAGCAGACAGAAACAATCACAGAACCAGACAGAGATTATACAGACAAACAATAGGGAAATGGGGACTACAGTGGTAGAACAACAAAGAAATGAGGATTTCACATCCCAGCTATTGATAAGTGAGTTCTTACCAGACAGGATGCTCTCAGACTAAGTTTCCTTTTACATTTTCTAGGCACTTCCCTTTCTCTGGAGGTGATAGATCAGATCACCTTTCTAACAGCCCCAGATTGCCATCTTTCAATGTGACTAGTTTGGAATGTGAGGATGTGACCGGTCGCTTCCCAGTTTATGGCTGCCTCTGCTGCTCAGCCAAAGGCCTTAGCCTAAGAACAGAGCCTCAGACTGTCACAGTAAGAGAAGGCCCTTACACCGGCAGACAGTGATTTTGATTCTTTCTTTTATACCTCTATAGCTAAGTGATAAGAATACACCTAAATTAGAGTATAGGCCTTTACAGACAGGCCTGAATATCTATATCGTAACAATAAGCCTTGTTAATTGTTAAATATGTGGACAGGTGGGAGAGGGAATGTAGTTTTGCTGTACGTATACAACTAGAATCGACTGGCTGTGTGTAGAGGCCAGTGGGAAGTGTCCCTTTAAGATTAGAAGGCTTGTACAGAAACAGCTCTCCTGACCCATGCTAGCCCATTCTTCCCTTCTGTAAAGCAGGGTGACAAAGTGATTTTAATCTGGTCTTCCTCCTCTTCCGCTTATTATTTTTTCATATCCAGAGACAGAGATTTTAACTTTTTGTGAAAGGGTTCATTGAAATTTTAATATTTTCATCCGTAACTTTTCAAGGTATAATTAGAAATACAGGGCCTGAGTTTGAGAGTGACGACCTGCCAGCTCATGCCAAGATCCCCATGTCTCAGCTGAGCACTGACAAATACACAGCTGGAATCAGACTGGATTACCTGTGAGTTGGTATTGGCACTGGAATTATAAGAATGTGTTTAGACTTTATTGAATGCTTGTGAATTACTATATGCATCAGTCTCACTTATAACATCTGTATCCCCTTAAGGTAATTGTTGGGGTACCATTCAAAGCAATTTAATATCAAGGCCTTAAAATTAAGACACCCCTCAAAATGCACAGGAAAATTTCGAATGAAGTTTCCTTAATGATTCACAAACAAAACTGGACTTTGACTGAAAAATCCATGTTTAAAAAAGACAAGAAATGTTGACATTAAAAAATCATCTTGTTGTTGTCTGTAACTCTTATGTCCCTTTCTAATAGATTAAGGGTAGCACAGAATAACATATACTGAATTACAACACGGAAATATAAAATGGAGAATTGTTAATGGTAAGATTAACAGCTTTTATAGCTGTATTTTGAAGGATTTGTAATTATGTATAGTTGATGAGTAATACTTAGCTCAAGGCTTTGGTGGCATGTGTGGTTTTGCCAAGCTGTCTTTTACATAGAATTGTCAATCGGCTTAAAGAATTATTGCTGACTGAACAAAGGTAACATGTTGAGCTGGAAGATGTAAGTAAAAGATACACAAACATTAATGATAAATAAACTCCCCCTTTTCTGGGAAAACCCAGAGCAGGGTCACACAAAAACACCACGACACTGAAACCAGCAGAAAAAATGCAGACATTGGGTAACTGAAGCTTGCGCACGTGTAATGTATGGATTACCTAAAATCCAAAGGGTTAATGTGCTAAAAGCCAATTGGATCAAGATTTGTTATCTGTAATGTAGGAAATGTATAAAAGACCTATGTGAACATGGGCCCAAACTGGAGAAACACTGGACTAGAAACTGCAGAATGGGACTGAAGGATGAGACCAAGGGTTCAGAGAAGATGATGACTATCATGGAAGTTGTAAGAACTTCCTGGTATCCCAGAATGTGGTAACTTGGGCCTGTATACCAATACTGCCTTGTGTGTTGTTTGTCTGGCATAAATATATGTCCAGACACTTTCAGACAATTATTGTCACATAATGTATAAATAAAGTAAAAAATTCATTGAGCCTAAATTGGGTGGACTTGTGACTCAGTTACCCAACTTTTACCCTTAACAGTAATATTTGAGCAGTTGTATTGTGAATCTCTGTGACTGTAAATCACTAGACGGGAGAGACACATAGTCAGACACACAGAAGAACATAAATTGTTGGGCAAAAGGCAACATGGTTTCTGTAAAGCGAAATCATGTCTTACTAATCTATTAGAGTTCTTTGAAGGGGTCAACAAACATGTGGACAAGGGGGATCTAGTGGACATAGTGTACTTAGATTTCCAGAAAGCCTTTGACAAGGTCCCTCACCAAAGGCTCTTACATAAATTAAGTTGTCATGGGATAAGAGGGAAGATCCTTTCATGGATTGAGAACTGGTTAAAAAACAGGGAACAAAGGGTAGGAATAAATGGTAAATTTTCAGAATGGAGAGGGGTAACTAGTGGTGTTCCCCAGGGATCAGTCCTAGAACCAATCCTATTCAACTTAGGTCATAAATGATCTGGAGAAAGGGGTAAACAGTGAGGTGGCAAAGTTTGCAGACAATACTAAACTGCTCAGGATAGTTAAGACCAAAGCAGACTGTGAAGAACTTCAAAAAGATCTCGCAAAACTAAGTGATTGGGCAACAAAATGGCAAATGAAATTTAATGTGGATAAATGTAAAGTAATGGACATTGGAAAAAATAACCCCAACTATACATACAATATGACGGGGGCTAATTTAGCTACAACTAATCAGGAGAAAGATCTTGGAGTCATCGTGGATAGTTCTCTGAAGACGTCCACGCAGTGTGCAGCGGCAGTCAAAAAAGCAAATGGGATGTTAGGAATCATTAAAAAGGAGATAGAAAATAAGACAGAGAATATCTTATTGTCCTTAAATAAATCCATGGTACGCCCATATCTTGAATACTGCGTACAGATGTGGTCCCCTCATCTCAAAAAAGAGATACTGGCATTAGAAAAGGTTTAGAAAAGGGCAACTAAAATGATTAGGGGTTTGGAATGGGTCCCATATGAGGAGAGATTAAAGAGGCTAGGACTTTTTAGTTTGGAAAAGAGGAGACTAAGGGGGGATATGATAGAGGTATATAAATTCATGAGTGGTGTGGAGAAAGTGAATAAGGAAAAGTTATTTACTTGTTCCCATAATATAAGAACTAGGGGCCACCAAATGAAATTAATGGGCAGCAGATTTAAAACAAATAAAAGGAAGTTCTTCTTCACTCAGTGCACAGTCAACCTGTGGAACTCCTTGCCTGAGGAGGTTGTGAAGGCTAGGACTATAACAGGGTTTAAAAGAGAACTGGATAAATTCATGGAGGTTAAGTCCATTAGTGGCTATTAGCCAGGGTGAGTAAGGAATGGTGTCCCTAGCTTCTGTTTGTCAGAGGGTGGAGATGGATGGAAGGAGAGAGATCATTTGATAATTACCTGTTAGGTTCACTCCCTCTGGGGCACCTGGGATTGGCCACTGTCAGAAGACAGGATACTGGGCTGGATGGACCTTTGGTCTGACCCAGTATGGCCATTCTTATGTTCTTGTGTTCTTATGAGACATTAATTAGCATGAAGGGCCGATCTTCAACAGAAGGTGTTATGCCTATCCCAAAAGGAAAACTCCATCAATATCAGCTGGACTATTGTGGAATGTTGCAACTGGAATTTCACTATGTACTGTCAACAAGAGGACAAAACACTTTTGCTGTTCTGCTCTCCTCCCCATGAAGATGAGTCATGCAAATGTGCTCTTTTCATCAGGTGAGTTTGCAGCTCAGAGCACATGGCAGGAAGAGGATTAAAAACCCCAAACAAAAGGAACTTGGTATATCTATGATGCTTGGACTTGGGGTGGGGGTGTGTGGTGGTAAAGTATTTCTAGGCATAAGTGAGAGATCCCCAGCTGCTTAGCCTGGGTTAGCTGTAAAGGACACACAGAGCTTGCTGATTATAGAAGCTTTTATTACTTTTGAAACTTAAGATTGTAACTCATTTGTATATCTATGTTTGCCTGCTCTCACCTTGTAAATAACACTCTGGTTCCCTTTTCCTATTTTAAAAAAATGTTTATATAGTTTTTTTTACTGAAATTGGCTACAAGAGTTGTCTTTGGTGTGAGATCTAAGATGCAATTGACCTGGGTAAGTGACTGGCCCTTTGGAACTGGGAGTAACCTGTATATTGCTGTGATTCTTGGTGAAAGGATCATCTGTCACAAAGGTAAACTCACCTGGGTGGCAAGACAGATCGGAGTACTCAAGGGGACAGTCTGTGACTCCATGGTAAGGCTGTTATAGTGTCTGAGGAGTTTACACTTGCATAGAGGAAATGGTTGTAGGGGATAATCTTGGCTCAAGTGATCATGAGCTAATTTAGTTCAAACTGAATGGAAGGATTAACAAAAATAAATCTGCAACTAGGGTTTTTGATTTCAAAAGGGCTGACTTTCAAAAATTAAGGAAATTAGTTAGGGAAGTGGATTGGACTGAAGAATTTATGGGTTTAAAGGTAGAGGAGGCCTGGGATTATTTTAAATTAAAGCTGCAGAAGCTATCGGAAGCCTGCATCCCAAGAAAGGGGAAAAAATTCATAGGCAGGAGTTGTAGACCAAGCTGGATGAGCAAGCATCTTAGAAAAGGTAATTAAGAAAAAGCAGAAAGCATATAGGGAGTGGAAGAAGGGAGGGATCAGTAAGGAAAGCTACCTTATTGAGGTCAGAATATGTAGGGATAAAGTGAGACAGGCTAAAAGTCAAGTAGAGTTGGACCTTGCAAAGGGAATTAAAACCAATAGTAAAAGGTTCTATAGTCATATAAATAGGAAGAAAACAAAGAAAGAAGAAGTGGGACCGCTAAAAACTGAGGATGGAGTGGAAGTCAAGGATAATCTAGGCATGGCCCAATATCTAAACAAATACTTTGCCTCAGTCTTTAATAAGACTAAAGAGGATCTTAGGGATAATGGTAGCATGATAAACGGGAATGAGGATATGGAGGTAGACATCACCATATCTGAGGTAGAAGCGAAACTCAAACAGCTTAATGGGACTAAATCGGGGGGCCCAGATAATCTTCATCCAAGAATATTAAAAGAATTGGCACAAGAAATTGTAAGCCCATTAGCAAGAATTTTTAATGAATCTGTAAACTCAGGGGTTGTACCGTATGATTGGAGAATTGCTAACATAGTTCCTATTTTTAAGAAAGGGAAAAAAAGTGATCCAAGTAATTATAGGCCTGTTAGTTTGACATCTGTAGTATGCAAGGTCTTGGAAAAAATTTTGAAGGAGAAGGTAGTTAAGGACATTGAAGTCAATGGTAAATGGGACAAAATACAACATGGTTTTACAAAAGGTAGATCGTGCCAAACTAACCTGATCTCCTTCTTTGAGAGAGTAACAGATTTTTTAGATAAAGGAAACGCAGTGGATCTAATTTACTTAGATTTTAGTAAGGCATTTGATACTGTGCCACATGGGGAATTATTAGTTAAATTGGATAAGATGGGCATCAATAGGAAAATTGAAAGGTGGATAGGGAATTGGTTAAAGGGGAGACTACAACGGGTCCTACTGAAAGGTGAACTGTCAAGTTGGAGGGAGGTTACCAGTGGAGTTCCTCAAGGATCAGTTTTGGGACCAATCTTATTTAATCTTTTTATTACTGACCTGGGCACAAAAAGTGGGAGTGTGCTAATAAAGTTTGCAGATGATACAAAGCTGGGAGGTATTGCTAATTTAGAGAAGGACAGGGATACCCTACAGGAGGATCTGGATGACCTTGTAAACTGGAGTAATAAGAATAGGATGAAATTTAATAGTGAGAAGTGTAAGGTCATGCATTTAGGGATTAATAACAAGAATTTTAGTTATAAGCTAGGGACGCATCAACTAGAAGTAACGGAGGAGGAAAAGGACCTTGGAGTATTGGTTGATCATAGGATGACTATGAGCTGCCAATGTGATATGGCTGTGAAAAAAGCTAATGTCGTCTTGGGATGCATCAGGAGAGGTATTTCCAGTAGGGATAAGGAGGTTTTAGTACCGTTATATAAGGCACTGGTGAGACCTCACCTGGAATACTGTGTGCAGTTCTGGTCTCCCATGTTTAAGAAGGATGAATTCAAACTGGAACAGGTACAGAGAAGGGCTACTAGGATGATCCGAGGAATGGAAAATTTGTCTTATGAAAGGAGACTCAGGGAGCTTGGCTTGTTTAGCCTAACTAAAAGAAGGTTGAGGGGAGATATGATTGCTCTCTATAAATATATCAGAGGGATAAATACCAGAGAGGGAGAGGAATTATTTAAACTCAGTACCAATGTGGACACAAGAACAAATGGATATAAACTGGCCACTAGGAAATTTAGATTAGAAATTAGACGAAGGTTTCTAACCATCAGAGGAGTGAAGTTTTGGAATTACCTTCCGAGGGAAGTAGTGGGGGCAAAAGATCTATCTTGCTTTAAGATTAAACTCGATAAGTTTATGGAGGAGATGGTATGATGGGATAACATGGTTTTGGTAATTAAATATTCATGGTAAATAGGCCTAACGGCCTGTGATGGGTTTTTAGATGGGGTAAGATCCAAGTTACCCGGGAAAGAATTTTCTGTAGTATCTGGCTGATGAATCTTGCCCATATGCTCAGGGTTTAGCTGATCGCCATATTTGGGGTCGGGAAGGAATTTTCCTCCAGGGCAGATTGGAAGGCCCTGGAGGTTTTTCGCCTTCCTCTGTAGCATGGGGCACGGGTCACTTGCTGGAGGATTCTCTGCTCCTTGAGGTCTTCAAACTACAATTTGAGGACTTCAATAGCACAGATATAGGTGTGAGGTCTTTTTTAGGAGTGGTGGGTGAAATTCTGTGGCCTGCATTGTGCAGGAGGTCAGACTAGATGATCATAATGGTCCCTTCTGACCTAAATATCTATGAATCTATCTATGAATCTATGAATTGGCTGGTGAATCTAAATATAGAATTCACAACCAATTTGTGGCCTGTGTCCCGCTTCCCAACAGTCTGCCCTGAGATTGGTACTCATGCTCTTGAGTCACTGTGGGCAGCGTTAGTGACAACCCCCAAAATCATGAGATTTTAAAAAAGATCTGTTTTTTGGGGGATGAATCTTGCCCCCGTTGCAGGAGCTCTCACTGCAGAGGTTCTGGCTTCTCCCCAAACCCCAAAACTCTAATTAATCCTGGGCCCCCCACATCTGCTTATCCTCTAGCCCAGCAATTACTTACCCCTCTCCAATTCCTGAATTCCTGTTGCTCTGCACCTTGGGTGGTCATTCATACCTGTGTCAAATGAGTCCAAGATGGTGCAAAGTGCTAGTCAATCAGAATGGTAGCATTTTACATCCACTTTGCACACAAGTAACTGATTTCACAAGGTGTAGGGCAAGGTGCAATGGGCCCTACGCTCAGTAAATTGGGCTGTGAGGGCCGTGTAAATCTGGAGCTGATGAAACTCTTGATAAGCATAAATGAAAAAGTATCCTAGCATGTGCGCTCAGAGAAACTTCACATTAAGACGAGGCCCAAAGGGACTCTGTACGTGTTCAGAGGAAAATGTCAGTGATGGTTTACTTGCTGGGACAAAATTAGTGTAGTAAGCTGCACTGAAACTCCCAGTAGCCCCACAGGCTGCAGCTCCACACAGTTCATTCAAACAACTTTTAAAACACCAGAAAATTGCTATCTAGATCTAGACCTGCAAGGGCTACAAAACTCGGCATTGTTATAGCTCGGTTCATATTAACTGTGGTGTATTGAAATCTGTATTAAAATGGTAAGATATCACTTTAGGTGTAAGAGGTTACCCTGGTCCTTCCTGCAGGCTAGGAGGCGCTGTTGGGAAGCGGGTGAGCAGGGGCTAGCACAGGGGTGGGCAATCTACGGGACGGATCTGGGACATTTTAAGCCAGCCCTTGAGCTCCTGCTGGGGAGTGGGGTCTGGGGCTTGCCGCACTCCAGTGCTTCAGCCATTGAGCAGGGTTGGGGACTGCTCGACGTGCTCCTGGAAGCTGCGACATGGCTCCTCCGTGCTCCAGTGGCCCTTTCTGGCACTCCAGTGGGAGCCACAGGGCCGGTGCCTGCAGATGGGGAAGCGCGCAGAGCCGTCTGGCTGTGCCTCCACGTAGGAGCTGGAGAAGGGACGTGTTGTGCTTCCAGGAGCTGTTTGAGGTAAGTGCTGCCAAGAGCTTGCATCCCTGAGCCTCTCTCCATGACCCAACCCCCTGCCCCAGCCCTGATCCCACTCCCACCCTCCGAACCCCTTGGTCCCAGCCCAGAGCATCCTCCTACACCTCAAACGCCTCATCCCCAGCTCCACCCCAGAGCCTGCATCCCCAACAAGAGCCCTCACCCCCCTCCCACACCCCAACCCCAATTTTGTGAGCCATCCACGGCCGACCACACAATTTCTATTCCCAGATGTGGCCCTCGGGCCAAAAAGTTTGCCCATCCCTGGGCTAGCAGCAGTCAGACTGCAGAAAGCCAGCCTAGAGTAATGTGGGTTTAGTTGTGCCTGGGAGCGGCCTGCTTTATTCCTCTGTTTTTGGGTGCTTGTGTGTTATCAATCTCAGTTCTAAGAAATAAAGCTACATTACATTGCAACATTCCCATAGGAGTATTATGTTTTTACCTAATTTCTCTGTGTGTACGCTGTGAACATAGCATTAACATCTACTGTAGATTCAGAAGGGTTTCTTCAGGTATGTTAGCAACAAGAAGAAAGTCAAGGAAAGTGTGGGCCACTTACTGAATGATGGAGGCAACCTGGTGACAGAGGATGTGGAAAAAGCTAATGTACTCCCTGCTTTTTTTGCCTCTGTCTTCATGAACAAGGTCAACTCCCAGACTACTGCACTGGACAGCACAGCATGGGGAGGAGGTGACCAGCCCTCTGTGGAGAAAGAAGTGGTTCAGGGCTATTGAGAAAAGCTGGACGAGCACAAGTCCATAGGACCGAATGCACTGCATCCGAGAGTGCTAAAGGAGTTGGCGGATGTGATTGCAGAGCCATTGGCCATTATCTTTGAAAACTCATGGCGATCAGGGGAGGTCCCGGACAACTGGAAAAAGGCTAATGTAGTGCCCATCTTTAAAAAAGGGAAGAAGGAGGATCCTGGGAACTACAGGCCAGTCAGCCTCACCTCAGTCCCTGGAAAAATCATGGAGCAGGTCCTCAAGGAATCAATTCTGAAGCACTTAGAGGAGAGGAAAGTGATCAGGAACAGTCAGCATGGATTCACCAAGGGCAAGTCATGCCTGACTAATCTAATTGCCTTCTATGACAAGATAACTGGCTCTGTGGATGAGGGGAAAGCAGTGGACGTGTTGTTCCTTGACTTTAGCAAAGCTTTTGACATGTTCTCCCTCCGTATTCTTGCCAGCAAGTTAAAGAAGTATGGGCTGGATGAATGGACTGTAAGGTGGATAGAAAGTTGGCTAGATTGTCGGGCTCAACGGGTAGTGATCAACGGCTCCATGTCTAGTTGGCAGCCGGTATCAAGTGGAGTGCCCCAAGGGTCGGTCCTGGGGCCGGTTTTGTTCAATATCTTCATAAATGATCTGGAGGATGGTGTGGATTGCACCCTCAGCAAGTTTGCAGATGACACTAAACTGGGAGGAGAGGTAGATAAGTTGGAGGGTAGGGATAGGATACAGAGGGCCCTAGACAAATTAGAGGATTGGGTCAAAAGAAATCTGATGAGGTTCAACAAGGACAAGTGCAGAGTCCTGCACTTAGGACGGAAGAATCCCGTGTACTGCTAGAGGGACCGAATGGCTAGGCAGCAGTTCTGCAGAAAAGGATGTAGGGGTTACAGTGGACGAGAAGCTGGATATGAGTCAACAGTGTGCCCTTGTTGCCAAGAAGGCCAATGGCATTTTGGGATGTATACGTAGTGGCATTGCCAGCAGATCGAGGGACGTGATCGTTCCCCTCTATTCGACATTGGTGAGGCCTCATCTGGAGTAATGTGTCCAGTTTTGGGCCCCACACTACAAGAAGGATGTGGAAAAATTGGAAAACGTCCAGTGGAGGGCAACAAAGATGATTAGGGGACTGGAACACATGACTTATGAGGAGAGGCTGAGGGAGCTGGGGATGTTTAGTCTACGGAAGAGAAGAATGAGGGGGGATTTGATAGCTGCTTTCAACTACCTGAAAGGGGGTTCCAAAGAGGATGGCTCTAGACTGTTTTCAATGGTAGCAGATGACAGAACAAGGAGTAATGGTCTCAAGTTGCAGTGGGGGAGGTTTAGGTTGAATATTAGGAAAAACTTTTTCACTAGGAGGGTGGTGAAACACTGGAATGCGTTACCTAGGGAGGTGGTGGAATCTTCTTCCTTAGAAGTTTTTAAGGTCAGGCTTGATGAAGCCCTGGCTGGGATGATTTAGTTGGGGATTGGTCCTTCTTTGAGCAAGGGGTTGAACTAGATGACCTCCTGAGGTTCCTTCCAACCCTGATATTCTTTGATTCTATGATTCTATGCTACAAGTGTGGAGATATGTGATTAGTTTCTTTAAAACTGTAGCCAGAAGACTGGTAGGATATAGGGGGTGAGGAGGGTCAAAGGTTATAAGCCAAAGTTCTAGAAGGCAGCAGAGAGTGGTTTTAGGACTTGCACTGTTTTTCTTATTTTAATAACTTCTTGCTGAGTTAGAAGAATGTGGCTTTTTGTGAGATGCCATTGTTAGATGATAAGAATTGCACCAGGTGAACTGCTTCACAATAGGCCCAAAAGACAGTTCTTTATTTCCATTCTGGTGCTCACTGTAGGATCAGCACCACATACTGCTGCCGGGGTCATCTATAAGAACATGAAAGTGGCCACACTGGGTCAGACCAAAGGTCCATCTAGCCCAGTATCCTGTTTTCCAACAGGGGCCAGTGCTAGGTGCCCATATGGAATGAACAGAACAGGTAATCCTCAAGTGATCCACCCCCTGTTGCCCATTCTCAGTTTCTGGCAAACAGGGGACAGGGACACCATCCCTGCCAATCCTGGCTAATAGCCATTGATGGACCTATTCTTCATGAATTTATCTAGCTCTTTTTTGAACCCTGTTACAGTCTTGGGCTTCATAACATCCTGTGGCAAAGAGTTCCACAGGTTGACTGTACGTTGTGTGAAGAAATACTTCCATTTGTTTGTTTTAAACCTGCTGCCTATTAATTTCATTTGGTGACCCCTAGTTCTTGTGTTATGAGAAGGAGTAAATAACAGTTCTTTACTTTCTCCACCCTGTCATGATTTTATAGCCTTCTATCATATCCCCCCTTAGTCATTTCTTTTCCAAGCTGAAAAGTCTCAGTCTTATTACTGTCTCCTCATATGGAAGCTGTTCCATACCCCTAATAATTTTTGTTGCCCTTTTCTGAATCTTTTTTCCAATTCTAATATATCTTTTTTTGAGATGGGGCGACCACATCTGCATGCAGCATTCAAGATGTCGGTGTGCCATGGATTTATAGAGAGGCAATATGATATTTTCTGTCTTATTATCTATTCCTTTCCTAATGGTTCCGAACATTCTGATAGCTTTTTTTGACTGCTGCTGCACATTGAGTGGATGTTTTCAGAAAACTATCCACAGAGACTCCAAGATCTTTCTTCAGTGGTAACAGCAAATTCAGAAGCTCATTCCCAGGTTAGGATCCTTCTCACTAACCTCCAGATAGCACAGTGTATTGGTTAAGGGCCCAGTTTAGGAAAGCACTTACTTAATACAGGCTTAAAAGGGATGGACTGAAGCATGCCTTAAGTCCCACTGACTTCAAAGTAGACCATCATTAATTTTAATGGGACTTAAGCATGCGCTCAAAGTTAAGCACATGCAAAAGTGCTGTCCTGATCAGGGATTCCTCCGTGAATTGGGGCCTTACCCTGTGATCTCTTTCACATTGCTTCCCTACCAGAGAAGTATAGTATAGTAAGGAACCGTTAAATGTACAGGAGAGTAACAGAGAAGAAATCTGCAGACAAATCAAGACATTTTAATAATGTAATATCAGTTGGAAAACCTCCTACTTCTACTTTTGAATAAAGCCTTTAATGACACCAATAAGTGTAAAAATTCTGCTTGGATTAACTCATATTTTTTCCTGTGATGGTTTATATCCCTTTATAATTTAATGCAAGAATGCCTCCTAGATGCAGAACGCTCACTGTGAATAGATTATATTAGTATTTCTGAGTGGTTTAGATATTTCATTGTGTGTGTCATGTTTGATCATCTGATTTAGCCTTTTGTGAGCTGAAGGAATATTTCCCAAGCGAGAATTTTTGTTTTTTTTAAATGATTTGCACGGTGTGTATGTGTTACACATCCAGATCTCACATGGAGTCAATTTGCATTCTGGTTTTTGGGAGACAGAAAATGTGCAGGCTGTCTTTTTTACAGCAAAACACATGACCTGAGCTTCTGATTCAGGGACATCCGTTTCCAAGGGAATCCATTTTCAAAAGTGACCAGTCATTTTGGGCATCTCCATTTCTGAGTGCACAATGTGAGATGCCTTAAAGCACCCTCCCTCTAAAAATCAGGCCCATTGAAGGCCCATTGACTTGGGCACCCAAAAACTCAGGCACCCACAATCACTAGTGACTTTTGGAACCTTGAGGCTCCAGGAATATAGAGCTGCAGCAAAGCGTGTTGGGGATAGTACAGAAAGAATAGCAGATGGACTCTATGCCAAATCCATCTTTCTACCACAGTTGGCCACACAGCTAGGCGGGAACGTATGCAGGCTGACTTTGTGCCAACATACATGTTGCAGAATCAAGATGTGATTGTGAATGGGATCCTACCACCTCCCTTGTGATCCCAGGTGTCATTAGAGTTGCCTTGTGGCCATTACTGCCACTCCAAAGTATCAGTAGCCCCCGAGGCTTGTGATGTGGGGAGGTGGTTTGGCTGGTGGCTTTACATAGGGGACATATTTCCAGTCCTCAGTTTCCCACCCTTAAAACACACCTGGTGAAGCTGTGTCCGCAACAAGCTAAAGAGGAGTGACTGTTATGCTGGTTCCTTGCATCCTGCCCTCTAGTGTCCCAGGGCTACATTCATTCTTGCTGCCTTCAGGGACTTTTGCAGGATTTGGCTGATTATTAGCAGCTATAAAATGACAATGTTCACTGGCAAATAGAAGAGAACTGCTTATGTGTGTTCAGTATAAAGCCTGATTACTTGGGCTTTACTCAGCAGGGGTGAATTTTGCTCCAAATGCTTGGGAACTTTAGAACTTTGGAAGCAAATGGCTGTCTCTGATTGGCTAACAACATTATGTACTGGAAATTCATAAGATGGGATTTTTCTTCCAGTACTTTTGTCCGGAATAATGAGGCAGTACATTGCTGGGATTATTATACTTCTTAGGGGGTTGATATTGCTTGGCCTTCACCATTATACTTCAGTGTACCTGAGGCATGCAAAAATCCCCTACGATGCGCTGCCTGTCATGTCTTATTGCTTAATTATATAGCCAGAGGTGAATCCGTCATTAAGGATATTCTTTACTCGTAGTTGGAATACATCTTTAATCCCATCAGAACATACACATTTAGAAATGGTAAAAGAAGCTTGCACAAAACTGTCACTTTGTTACCCTAAAAAGCCCTTTCTTTAAGCAATGTAGTTCATTTTCTGGGTGTTGAGTGCTAGCTTTGGAATACTGGTTATTTATATTATTAGTCCTATTAGTGCTTGTAACAACAGTGGAATGGCTGAGGACAGAGGTTGTGGGTTTTTTTTTAATAAGGAAAAAGATTGTCTAGTGAAGGAGAATAACTAAAGTTTGAATTCAGTTGCATAGAAAGACTTCAGAAAGTTGATAGCTCATTACAGTTCCTTTTCCTTAGGGCAAAATGTTACTTAATAAATCAAGGCACACAAGACAAAAATTAGGGCACAAAAAAGTTAGTGCAAATATAGACCCTTGTGTTAAATAAGGACAGCACTGCAGTAATTTGACAGCATTATCCTGACAGTCCTGGAACTCATTTGTCACAATTAGTGGGGCTGACAACTCTATCTAGTCTGACCTCACTTTGTTCGGTACCGGGGCTCCTTCTTCAACTGATGGGGCTCAGCCTTGGCAGAAGCCCTAGACTGGATGTATGTGATGTCTGATCAGTGCTTAGTTTGTGACAGGGCTGGCCAGGGCCGAGCCCCAGCACCTCTGGTCTTGTTGTGTCAGTTATTTCTCATAACTGTTTCTCATACTCAACTACCTTGGTCTCCATTGAAATAGCCAGCGATTTCCAATAGATATTGCAGAATTACTTCCTGTTCTAAGTACAATACAGGGAAAAACCAGTGTCTCAGATACCACGGCCTGATGAATATTGGCAAATGCTAACTTTTTAATGGTGAGAGCGGTCTGCTTCAAGCGTGTCCAGCATTGCACAATAGCTAGGGGAAGCTGGTCTCAGTTTAGCTGGCTAGATCCTACCACCTTCCAATCAAGAAATAAAAAGTTGCAACCTTTTTCTTTGGGTTTTTGTAAGAATGGCGTATACTATCGACACCTTCTCACCGCAATGAGAGCTTCACCTTAGATCAGGGGTTCTCAAACCGGGGGTTGGGACCGCTAAGGGGGTCGCAAGCTGTCAGCCTCCACCCCAAGCCCCACTTTGCCTCCAGCATTTATAATGGTGTTAAATATGTAAAGAAGTGTTTTTAATTTAAAAGGAGGGGGGGTCGGACACAGAGGCTTGTTATGTGAAAGGGGTCACCAGTACAAAAGTTTGAGAACCACTGCCTTAGATAGCCTCTGTCTCCCTAGGGCTGGATAATGGATTCCTGTGGCCTGTTCTCCTTTCATTTGTGCACATATTTCTTTTGTCATGAAAATGTTTGGATATCTTTAAAAGTACATTCCCCAGGCTTTGGTCTCCTGCTCAGAACTGTAAGGTAATGCACTGCTGCTGTTGCAAGACCTCATTGCTGCAGTTAGAAGTATTAGCCTTTTTAACTAAAAGGGAACATTCTCTCATCATGTTCATCAAACCATCATATTAAAAGTGTGTCTGCAGTCCACCTACTCATGCTTCATTTACTATTCTTCCGCTAGCTCTCGTAAAGCATTGCTGTCACTCATGCCCAATTCATGAAGAGTCATAAATACACAGCTCAGAGATAAAATCCCCATTATTTTCTCATAAAGGACATAGGCCTATATTGTAGTTTGGAACCACTCTTGATGTTTCCATGCAAATAAATGAAACATTCCAATGGCATGCTCAGGAAAAGCATAGCATCTACCTTCCTCTACCCTGCATGGATTGTTTGAACTTTGAAACATAAAAGTTACCATTTTCCCAATGAGATTGACCTCAGCATCATGGCTAGAGCTCTAAAGCCCTCCCCCATTTCACTCTTTTTTATAACTCCATCTGTGTTTGAGGACTCACAATGTGGCCACCACTCTTCAGATGGAAGAGGACCTGGATGGGACAGGAACCCAGCGTTTGCTGGATCAGACCATTGGGCCCTCTGGAAGCACAAACTGATGCTATGGATGAAGGGGGAAAAAAATCTCATAGTGCGCCTTGTCAGTTGTGTGGCTCTGTGCTTGTGTTTGTCACAACTGTTCTTTATTTGTTCACAGCGATTGTCTGATCTCTCCCAAAATATAATCTAGTCCTTGTTGATTTAGGTGGGGTTGAATAGTGGCCTGGCTGGCAAGGTGGCCCAGGAGCACAGTGGGGCACCAGATGCCCCCTCATGCCCCTGCACTGCTAATCTGCATTATCGGTAGCTCTGCTGAGTTGCTATTCTCCCCATCCCCGCTCTGCATGTAGGTGACTGCGTATAAACACTGTGCAGTCTCCCCAAAGCAGATGAGGGACTGGATGGAAATTGTGATTCCCTAAATCTTAATCTCACTCCCATAAACCTTCAGGGGCAATACAAGATATCGTCCCTTATTTGGGGCTCATAGCAAAGCCATAGTTTGAATCTTAGAGAGCAAACAACTAAGTAGGGCACATTGGAGTTTTTTAATGAGGCCTGGGCTGTATTAATTGGTTTGGCTGTGTCACCGTTACCTTGATACTCCCCTGGTGGCTTAAGAGGACCAGATATTAGCCCTTGCAACCCAAAACCCATCAGTTCAAGCCTTCTCCTCAGAAGCTATGTGTACTGTGCACTTATCAATCTCAACCTGCCATGTGTTTTTTGTCTGGGTCTTCTGACTGGATGAAAGTCTCTGGCCTCTGTGGACGTCCGGCTAGAGGATCATAATGGACTCTTATGGTGATAAAATCTGAGGTTTTTTTATGCAGGCAAAACTGTGCGGGAGTTCAATGAGTGAAGTTAAAAAAACCGATATATTTCAAGGCCTTCCTTATAAGGTGCCATAAGCTAATTAGAATCAAAAGACGTGAAACCATCACATCAGAAGTTTAAGTCCGATCTTTATGCTTTATTCTCCATTGTTCTGCTAGCTCTCAAAAAACCCTTTGCTCCTACTCATTCTAAATTCATGAAGCGCTATAAATACCCAGCTCATAGATAAAAACTTCATTACTTTTTCATAAAGGACATAAAAATGTAGTCTGAACATTTTAGTTTACTATTGATGTGTCCAAATAAATAAAGACTCGCTGGGTTCCCGTTAAAAGCTTTTCACAATGGTGCCTGCATTCAAAGCCCTGGGCAGGTGGTTTCAACTGGAAAAGCACTTTTAATTAGGCTTTAGATCAGACTTATTCCCACACTGGAGGAAGACAATCACTGTGTGAAGATGCTCTTCATAAACCTACTAGACATCATGGTAAATGTTCTCAACTTATTGCCACTAGATACACTGTGAGCCTGATTCTAATTTGCACTAAGGCCCTTTCACACCCTTTGGCAGTGTAAAAGACCACACCTCACTTTAAGAGTTTACTGTATATAAGAAGCAGACCATGTATCTATTGCTAATGTTGGAGTCAAAACTTATGAGGCCTAGATCATCTTCTGTAGTAAAGTGGAAAAACCCCACTGACTTTAGCCCCCGCTCTCAAACCCTAGTGCTTATAGGTCATTGACTCTCAGTCTCCAGACCCTGGCATTCATTCATTCATTCTAATGTCAGTTAACTCAGTTAGGGGCAAGAAAACGCTGCTTAGCTCCAGGAATGTCAGATTTATGGGCCTGAGCCAAAGCCCATTGTAGGGAGTGGAAAGATGCCCATTGACTTCAGTGGGCTTTGGATAAGTGCTAGCATTTGGTCACAAGTGCTTCAGTTTGACTGGAAACCTGCCTGGTCATCACTCAAAAGTTGTTCTGTGATAGGTGTAATTATTTGTAGGATTATGTGTTCCAAGAGTTTGTAGCTACCACTCAGGAGTGACACTGAACAATAGCTGGCTGCTAAAGCGTGGTCTTTACCTGGCTTTGGCAAAGCTATTGCCATAGCTTTCTGCCATACATGTTCTATATGACACAGGACATGAACACAGATAACTGATGTTGGCTTTTCTCCCCAAGATGATGATGTACTTCTGGTGATGCACTGTCAAAGCTGAAGCCTTTCCCTGTTTTCATTGATTGCAGTGACTTTTCTAGTTCTGTTTTCTGTTTCTTCTCTAGAGAATTGTTGCTCAGAACGTAGCCAACAAACTGATCAGCAGAGATACAGCAAAATGCCACACTCACCACTATTCAGGAATATATGGGAAGTACCCCCACAACCAACTGTGTAGCAGAAATCCTGTCTGGACAGTGCTGCACACTTATGATCAGTTGATAATATCCTCAGTTCCCAGAGGCGGACAGAATGGGAGAGATCCTCTGCCACTACTACCAGGAACTCCTACATCATTGTCAGGCCAGATGAATGGCTACCTGGCTTTGGGCTCCCATGCCACCTCTGGAACCAGCTTAAGGGGTTCAGATGATGCATGGTTTGCTGCACCAAGACCAACCATGTCTGGGGTATCCAAAAGAGCCCACTGTGTGTCTGTAGAGGATGTATCACATGTGACAGATGTTCAGTCTTATGTGTGTGGGGCTTCCAGGAAGTTTTCTCAAGCTGAACACTGCTGATTCAGAGGCCATTGATTGACTCAAGACCATTTAGCTCTTCTTCATCTTTTTTATTATTTTATTATTATTTTAAACTTTTTGTCTTGCCTATACACAATTGATATGATATAATATATAAGAATTAGAGCAGCTCCTATCTTGGGATGACATACATGGAGGGATGGGGCAGGCCCTGTGCTTAGAGTAATTAAAATCAAGACCATAAACATTTTGCCCAACCCTGACCCCCTATTCTAGTCCTGAGGGCAGCTCAGAAATGGGGACCTTGTGTTTTGAAAATGAACCCATCGTTCATTTTTGGAAAAGGTTCCTACCTTTTTTAGCTGATCTTATCTCCAAAATGGTTATGTCTAGAAATGCCTATAAATACATATCGTTAGCCTTCCTGAGAAGTGCCTTTTGCATTTGGTTTTGGATTGGAGACATTATTGTGACATGAACCAAAACCAAAAAAAGGGGTTTGCGTTAACTTCCGGTTCACCAAAACGACATCACGCTGCTCTAGCAAGTGCTCCTGCTGGCCTGGGGCCAGTGTATCGCCTCATCGGGCAGAAGCTAATGTACCAGCGCTGTGTTTGTGTGAAATTCTGTATGCGGCATTTATGTGCAATCAATAGCCGAAAGAGACCGGCACGGGGCACGAAAAGACACTTCTGCCAAGTAGCTGATAGTAAGATAATGTTAGCAGGATCCAAAAAACTTGCCAAAGCCTTGAAATGAAAACTAGCTCTACCAAATGCCAACTATCCAGTATCTGAAATGTTAGATGTCTACTTTCCAGGGATGACATTTATCCAAACAGGCATTAGAAAATATAAGGGATAATGTTACTTCATTTTAATTGTTAGTTAATTTTTCGTGGTATACGAAAGGGCAGATGTAGCTTGTAACCACAAGCAATTGAACCGCTTGGTGCATAGGTAGGCCCCAGTGTCTAGATGGAACAGTGGAAGTGTAGCAGTTAGCAACACGCAGCCCTGGATCACTGTCATCCAGTACTGGAACAATGTGACATGCCATTGTAACAAAAACTGTATTTTCTTGTTTTTTCTATGTGATGATTCTTGGAGGCTGGATACAGGTTAGCCCTGCCATAGCTGAACACATGCCTCTCTAGGTCAAGATAGATTCCCGGATTCCACGGCCAGAAGGGACCATAATCTGACCTGCTGTATAACACAGGCCAGGGAACTTCCCACATGATTACGCCTATGGATCATCTTTCAAAAAACATCCAATCTTGTTTTAAAAATTGTCAGTGATAGGGAATCCACCAGGACACTTGGGAAATTGCTGTAGTGGTTAAAAACTTGCGCCTTATTTTCAGTCTGGATTTGTCTAGCTTCAACTGCCCACCTTTGGGTCATGTGATACCTTTGTCTGCTAGATTGAAGAGCCCATTATATATTTGTTCCCCAATGCCCCTAACTTTCTCCTTCCCCCGCCATCCAGTTCCACTGTCATTCAGTCTCTCAGCAGCTTCTTCTATTCCTGGGGAGCTCCACTCTCCCTTCCTCTCTTCCCCCTGAAGTCAGGGCTGCTGCACTTTCACTTGGGAAGGCAGGTAGGAGGAAGCAGCTGGGGATTGTTACATTTTTGCCACTTAATTTTAAAAAGTGCCAGAAACCACCTTGGCCTACAGCAGTGCTCTAACGTCACAGCACAACTAACCCGAAGCTACTACACATCCCTCCGTTTTCAGTCCTTGGAGCCTAGTAACTGCTGGCACTATTCATTTATGGCTGGTGTCTACCACCCTTACTCATACACAGTAATAACTTACTCAGGAGTAGACCTGCTGAAGCCAGTGGGAATTCTCTAGTAAGTGTTCACCACTATGAGCAAAGGCTGCACAGTCCAGCCGCGAAGGCTAGATGCTAAGTTTCATCAGTACTACGTCCACAAAATCTCTTAGGTGTAGCTTAAGCAACTTGATGTGAAGTTTTCGAAAGGTGCATCAAAGCATGAAACATAACAGCCATGTTAACGGATTCCCCAAGAGCGCATCAGATCAAGGAGACAATCCTCTCCTGGGTAGCACACTGAGCATGAGAAGGTTTAAGCCTGAATATTATCAAAGGAAACAAGATACATACCATGATGATATCTGTTAATGACATGTCTGGGGTGGCATTCTTTAAGAATAGTGGGAAGTTGAAGCAGTCTCTCCATCTACAGATATCCACTGTAGGAACCAGAGCTGATCTTTACTATGCAAGCTTAGAAATCTCCTTCTGCAATAAGCATTAAAATCTCAGGATGTGGAAGGAGCTTCATTAAATTAAATTAACTCATAAAGAGCCTGAGCCAGTCCTCAATGATGCCAATGGAAAATCTCCCAATGAGATTGGCACTATGTCAGGCTCAAAGTTTCTCTTGCCCTAATAGTTGTCCTCTTCTTTTTCGTTCTATTGGACTATACAGGACTATAAGGAACTCCCACAGGAATTAATATCATACACCTCACCACCTACCACTCCAGCTCTGTCTCCCTCCCTTCTTATTTCCTTTTCTTAATTTTGTCTCTTCCCATCTCCCCTCTTTGCAAGTCCCACAAGCACTATGTAGCCATCTTGGTTACCTTGACCTCAACATGTCTGTCTGTCTGTCTTTGAAATGTTACTGGCGTGAAAGAATGTAGGGAATATGCACTGTGCTATGGGAAAGGACCTCAACATGGGGTTAAAAAGCCTCCCTACATAAGTTTTTTAAAAAAGGGAGTGGGCACCTGACTGAAAGAGCCAATGGGAGGGGTAGAACTTTTTAAAATTGGGAAAAGATTTCCCTGTATTGTCTGTTGTTCTCTCTGGACTGCAGGGACATGGAGCAGGAATGCTGTGTAAGGTTTGAACCAGGTATGAAAAATTATCTTCCATACCTCGAAGGAATCATTGGGACAGGGAATGTTTAGATAGTCACGATCAGGTTTATTTCTTTATTCTGGCTCGTGGATCTCCTCTGTGCTAACCCCAGATGCTTTTGTTTGCTTGGAACCTTTAAGCTGAACCCCCAAGAAAGCTATTTTGGGAGCTTAATTTTTGGAATTGCTCCTTTAAAATCTAGCAAAAGCCTAAATTCCAGATGTGATGTATTCCTTTTTGTTTTTAATAAAATTTACCTTTTTAAAGAACAGGATTAGCTTTTTGGTGTCCTAAGAGGTTTGTGCCTATGCTGTTTAATTAGCTGGTGGCAAGAGCTAATTTCCTTTGTTTTCTTTTTCACCTCTTCCCCAGAGGGGGTGAAAGGGCTTGAGGGTACCCCACAAAGAGGAATTCCCAAGTGCTCCTTCCTGGCTTCCAGGGGGCTTTTGCATTTGGGTGGTGGCAGCATTTACCAAGCCAAGGTCCAAGAAAAGCTGTATCCTTGGGAGTGTAATACAAGCCTGGAGTGGCCAGTATTAATTTTTAAAATCCTTGTGGGCCCCCACCTTCTGCACTCCAAGTGCCAGAGTGGAGATTCAGCCTTGACACTGGATCTGCACTTGGGGCTGCTTCTTCCCAAACTTGTCTCCGTTCTGATCATTTTCAGAAGTGTGGGATGGTTTTTCTAAGGGGGGGGGGCAGAGAGGGAAGGAAGCAGCCTTCCGCTGCCGGAAAATGCTGGTGCTGAAAATACCAATGCAATAAGGATTCTGCAAGTGACCTAACTTTAGGGAAAAATCCTGTTCTAGCAGGATGACGGAAGTGCCAGGAGAGTAGTGCTCATCTAAGACCAATGCAGAATGAAATGGGAGAGCTGGAGACCTAACATTCTCGAATGAGAGGGTCCAACTGAGGAACTAGCTTCCAGATGAGATTATATGAAGCCAGAGTCTATCCACCTATAGGAATGCTGCAAAAACTTCCTCTTTGCTGAAGCTGTTCCACCAGAATCAGAACAACATTCTTATAATCAACCACACTTTGCTTCCCACCCCTTTAAAATACTCTACTCCTTGCAAAACTTTCTACAATTCAAAAAAGGAGAAGCAAGAGACTCCATGAAGTCCATTAGGGACTAGGCTATTGCAAATAGGGCCAGACATTATGAATTGCTCTTTCAATGGTGTAATTGAAGAAAAAGGGGCCTGAGGGTCCTTTAAATTTGTGCATCCTCTCAAGTACAATCTTTGAAAAGAAAGTGAGGGAAGATTATAAGAGTTGGAAAAAAGGGAAGGAGTGACTGGCACTTCCAGTGTTAAAGGATCAATATTATTTGAAATGGGAAGATGCAAGGAAAAAACCATTAATTTAGTTTTCGATACATAGATTAGAGCACATTTTAAATAAAGCATATCTAATGAACTTGGAACCACTAAGCATTATAAACTAATTTTCCTGAGGGCTACTGAATGCAACTTAAAATCAAGAGTGAAAGGAGTACTGAAGCTGACAGAATTCCATGTCCCTTTCTGGATGGCTGCTTTCATTAGATTGCACCAAAGATGCTTATCTTGGAGGTATTTGGTGTGTGCTAAACAAAACAGGGGGATCAAAGATCTGGAATTTACCCCTAATTCACAGTAAGTGAATGAGCTTTGCACCCTAATCTTGGTCCCAGGCACTCTGTAGTAGTGCACATCACAAAATTGCCCTGCACCGTAAGGAGAAGCTGGCAGTCAGCCAAGCAACCATCCAAGGAAGAGCTGGCAAAGCATATTGTTACTTCACTTACCTAAAAACATAGCTTCCCTCCCTTCAGTCCAGGGTTGAGGTCAGTTGGAGGACAGCTATATAGCTGGCATAGTTGCGAGACACACAAAGCACCAGATAAATAGATAAAAGTTTGCCATCGTTTCAATCTGCAGCTCAACACAAATATTCGTCCTCCCAAAAAAAGTTGAGACAAAAAATAAAAGCACTGAAGCAGTAGCTTGGCTCAGAAGCATGTATCTGATGCATGAATCATACTTAAAATCTTAGACCTGATCTATATCTAGACACTGTGGTCTACCTATGCACCTTGTGGCTGGCCCAGCAGCAGTGATCATCAAAAAACGTAGGCCTGCCGCCTCGGAGAGCCAAGCCCAGCATGGGGCAGTGCAACGGGGACAGGTGCTGGGAGCCGTGCACGCTGGAGAGCGGCATCTCCTCCTGGAACTGGGTGCGCATGTGGGGCCCTAGGGGGACCCCTGGACAGACCATTTATTGCCCCTCTGCAAGGACGGCTGGACTGGAGGAGGTAGGCGGAGGTAGGCCCCCGGATCCGTTGTAACCCTTGCTTCACCCACCCCTCATCATTGCCCACTCACCCAAAGTCGGGACCCACCCAAATGTCCCATGCTAGCTACGCCACTGGTAAGGGCTGTATCTTGTTCCAACACTGATGAGAGCTTTGATGGTGACTTCAATGCACACAATGGGCTCAGTCATGGTTTTGCCATGGGCCCTGTGTCTGGGGCACTATGTTATGGCTCAGAGCAAAACGGCAAATAATGGATTTTTTTCCTGTTCGCTGGCAATTCTGAAAATTTGGAGAAAAATCATTCTGGGCTGAATGAAATGTTTATTTTTGAGTTTGACCATTTCAGAACGCTTGGCTTTAAATAAAATTATAGGAAATTTTGAAACGAAGTCATTCTGAACTGAAAAATCAGCATGTTTCATTTAGCGTTTTTTCAGATTTTTTTTTTTAACCAAAACAATTTGGCAGAACTGTCACCAATTCATAACATGTGTTGGTGTTGCCAAATTTGCATTTCTTCGGCAGAAATAAGTTTTGGTTGAAAACTTTTGCCCAGCTCTACTCTGAACCACAATTTGCCCCCTGGATTTCCCTTTGCTTTGGAGGTGGCCCTATAGCTGGGTGCATCCATGTCTCTTGGTATGTTTGTGTAGCTGTACTGGCCAGTGTAAAAACGGGTGGAGCCCCTTCCCTACCCGTTCCTTCCTACACTTACCTCATGCACAGGAATGGGGACACAGCGGCCCCTCAAAGTCTGCTCTGCCCCCTGTGCAGCTGCCCAGGGTACGGAGTAGTTGGTGCTGGGGAGCAAGAGAGTGACTCATGTCCTCTTATTCTCTTGTACAGTCACCCAGTTTTGGCTGCAGTCTGTTCCCATGTTGGGCCCTTAGTATGACACTTGTTACATTTAAAAATAACACTTTATGGCAATATCATTAGGAATGTACCAAGGAGTTCCATAAACGACTTCTTTCCAGTTCTCAGGGCATTGCCAATAAAATGCATTCCTATTATTTCTAATAGGAAGCCATCCTGTGAGTTGATTCTACTAACAAAGTTCCTGTTAACTTTAGTGGAAGCTGTTCTGTTAAATATAGTGGTTGCTACTTCTCTGGCTGCAATAAATATTAACACTCACAATGCCACATGTTATCAGCAGCATGAAGTATGTAGTAAGGCTCTCAAAAGGTAAATTACACTACAGAGAGAGAGAGAACCTATTCTCTGCAGTATTTAAAAAAAAATCTTGTTCTTAATCATAGTCTATGGTGTACAAGGCTTTCATTACCTATTCAGAAAAGCTGGTTGACAATGCTGTAGTTATTGAAAATATTGGATATATTACACAGCACACTAAATTAATCAAATAACGCAGTTCCCAAAGTTGGCCATACAAATACAACACATAAGCCCGATTACCAGTGTAAATTGGATGTGACTCTACTTCAGTCAATAGAGGTACATGAGTGTACAACTTATGGGCATGAGAGGAGAATTGGACCCAATATTTTCCAGCAAATGCATAGCATATTTGGATCCCAATTCTCTTGTCCAAATATGCTGCCAACAGATTGGAAGTGGGATTACATCATCAGTGATCCCCTGCTTACAGAGGTGTGTTGCTTGTAGGGAGAAACTCACCCCTGTTCACAAGGGCCAGCCCAAAGCCTGTGCATTCCTTACATCCTAAAAATAGAGCTTGCATGAAACTTAATGGGTGCATTGACCTATTGCTGACCTGGCCCTTTGCACCCCTCAGGTTTCACCCCTCAGGTTCTCTTGAGCTCTGGCTGTCTGGGCCATTTCCTTCCTCCTAGCCACATGGTGAAGAGGAGAGATTTCTGCTTCAGCACCAGCTCTCCCCTAGCCAGACGACTTAGTGGTCTGGCCCCAAGGCTATAACTGGCTGGTCCAGCTGCTCCCAGGATCAGGAGAGCGCAAAGGCTTTAAGACACCTTGTTCTCCCCTCCCATTGGATCTTGTGCTAAGCATTAGCTGAGCCAGACCTGAGGATCTGGGCCATGAATTGAAGAGCTGAATCCTTTTTAGAATCATCCGGGGCATTTACATTGGTGATGAGAACAGCCACAATTACAATGGTTAGGATAACAATATACCAAGGGATATACAATGTGTGCATAAACCAAACATTAATTATCTTCCTCTATGGGTGGGTTATTCCTTAATTGTCCATTACAACCATTCTTGTACTTGCTGTGAAGCATCTGCTCCTGCCTGCTATTAGAGACAGGATACTAGACCCCCTGCTTTGATTCCATATGGCAAGTCCTATGTTCCTAAAAACATATCTTTACTTCCACACAGAGAATATTTGATATGGAAGTAAGTGAATAACAATAAACATGGTATCCCCACAATGCTATGCTTGTAACACAACTTGTCAGAGAAGAATCACATTTTAAGCAGCACAAAGTATTTCTCTTATTACATCTGAGGAGCGTTATTGATGATATCTTAATTCACACTGACATGTCCACGTTTCTAATTGCTCTAGCTTTCGCTCCTGCCTCTTTAGATACCTGGGGAGAATTTGTAACACAGTAAATATCTGGGCCCACAGATAACTGTTTGCATCCTGGTGGCGTATTTCCCAAACAAAAGCTAGTGGTGGGATGAAATGACTTCTGCTAGTTGTTGTTCCTGCAGGCTAAATTTAAGACAGGATGAGTTGGGGGGCTGTGAAATGAATGAGGCGTGGAAGAAAGTCAGAACTTTGCAACTGATAAATTAAAAAAAATAACAAAAAAAAAACCAACAAACAAAAACCAGGCCGAGTTGCTCATCAGGAAATATGGTATGTATCTAAGAACTGAAAGATTTATTAACAATCCCCTGAAGAATATTTGGGACTAGAAGAAAACAGATTAATTATTCACTAGAAAACCTGATTGGATTTTGGGAATGTTCATTTTGGATTAATGTGTGAAGAACATTGCTTAATTGACAGTGTTATTGCAATCTGCTATATTGCTGCATTAAGGAGATTTTCACCTGTCTGCAGTTGTTTTCTGCCAGTATCACGAGGTAACAGCATCCCAAGGGCTTAGAGTTGTCAGACAATGCTGTGTTTTACATAACATCCCACAAGGGTGCTGGTCTCTGAAGAACAAACCCTCCTATCCCTCTCTTCTGCTGTGTCATAGAATCATAGAATCATAGAATATCAGGGTTGGAAGGGACCCCAGAAGGTCATCTAGTCCAACCCCCTGCTCAAAGCAGGACCAATTCCCAGTTAAATCATCCCAGCCAGGGCTTTGTCAAGCCTGACCTTAAAAACCTCTAAGGAAGGAGATTCTACCACCTCCCTAGGTAACGCATTCCAGTGTTTCACCACCCTCTTAGTGAAAAAGTTTTTCCTAATATCCAATCTAAACCTCCCCCACTGCAACTTGAGACCATTACTCCTCGTTCTGTCATCTGCTACCATTGAGAACAGTCTAGAGCCATCCTCTTTGGAACCCCCTTTCAGGTAGTTGAAAGCAGCTATCAAATCCCCCCTCATTCTTCTCTTCTGCAGACTAAACAATCCCAGCTCCCTCAGCCTCTCCTCATAACTCATGTGTTCCAGTCCCCTAATCATTTTTGTTGCCCTTCGCTGGACTCTCTCCAATTTATCCACATCCTTCTTGAAGTGTGGGGCCCAAAACTGGACACAGTACTCCAGATGAGGCCTCACCAATGTCGAATAGAGGGGAACGATCACGTCCCTCGATCTGCTCGCTATGCCCCTACTTATACATCCCAAAATGCCATTGGCCTTCTTGGCAACAAGGGCACACTGCTGACTCATATCCAGCTTCTCGTCCACTGTCACCCCTAGGTCCTTTTCTGCAGAACTGCTGCCTAGCCATTCGGTCCCTAGTCTGTAGCTGTGCATTGGGTTCTTCCGTCCTAAGTGCAGGACCCTGCACTTATCCTTATTGAACCTCATCAGATTTCTTTTGGCCCAATCTTCCAATTGGTCTAGGTCCTTCTGTATCCTATCCCTCCCCTCCAGCGTATCTACCACTCCTCCCAGTTTAGTATCATCCGCAAATTTGCTGAGAGTGCAATCCACACCATCCTCCAGATCATTTATGAAGATATTGAATAAAACCGGCCCCAGGACTGACCCTTGGGGCACTCCACTTGATACCGGCTGCCAACTAGACATGGAGCCATTGATCACTACCCGTTGAGCCCGACAATTTAGCCAGCTTTCTACCCACCTTATAGTGCATTCATCCAGCCCATACTTCCTTAACTTGCTGACAAGAATACTATGGGAGACCGTGTCAAAAGCTTTGACCGTGTCTATGTCTTGCATTCACAGAGCATCTGCTGTTGGAGAAACAGTTAGCAATAGAGAGTTGGCTTTCTATTGCGGTTACCAGCAGAGATCGGGGCCTCATTTTGCTAAGCACTGTACAAAAAGATATTGAGATGTTACGTAAAGAGTGAAACAGCACAGGTTCAGAAACTGTCATCTATTACGGTGGAGTAAGCACCCCTACCCTGGACTGAATGCTATTGTAAGGGGACTGACTGTTGTCCCCTTACTAACATTCAGTGGGGGTGTTTTAGTTGCTAGCTCCCAGTACTAAAAAGGGGGAAGGGTCAATGGGGAATCAGGACCCTGAGACTGACAGCCCCCAAGAACAATGGGGACAGGCCAATGCTCCAGATCAGCCTGAATGACAGGGCGAGCAGGCTAATCAGGGAGTCAGGAGGCCAGGGAGGTCCCGTCCTCCCTGTGAGCTGGATTTGCCTGGGTCAGACAGAGTGGGGCCAAGCTAAGGAGAAAGCAGGGGCCCAAGCTGAGCTGGGGAGCAGAGCTGGGCCAGATCCAGAGGGACCAGAAAAGCAGCCCGGAGAGAGCAGACCCTGTCCTGGGAGCAGAGCTGCAGCCCCAAAGCCAGAGGCACAGCCCAGAGAGAGCAGACCCTGTTCTGGGAGCAGAGCTGCAGCAACCAGAGCCAGAGGGGCCAGAAAAGCAGCCCAGGAAACAGGTCAGTGCTGGGAGCAGAGTCACAGAAGCAGCCTGCAGAGCAGACCTGTCCTGGGAGCAGAGCTGCAGCAATCAGAGCCCGAGGGGCCAAAGCAGCAGCCCAGGGAGCTGGACGCAGAGCAGCAGCAGCAGTGCTGAGACAGAGTGGTGGAGCTGGGGCTGGAGCAGTCTGGAGCTGGGTGCGGTGAGCAGTTGGGGAGAGCGAGGGGGACCCTGGGCAGTGGGCCCAGCACAGGGGGTCGCCTCAGCCAAGAGGCTCTGCAGGCCAGGCTTGGATCATAACCCCGACAGGGCGGGGGTGACACTGGGAAGAAGGGTCCTACCACTGAGAGCCTGAGAGCGTGTGGCCACCACCAGAGCAAGTGTCCAACCGACATCATCCCTGCAGCACAGCCAGGGCGTGAGAAGAAGGCCTGGGACTTACAGGGAACAGACTGTGAACTGCCCTGACATTCCAGAGACACTGTTTGTGAAGTTCTCTGCCACAGAGCAGGCTGATGTGTTTCCTTTAACCTTTCCCATTTTTCCTTATTCTTTTTAAAAATAATTGTTGATTAAATAACTTGCATTTGCTTTAAATTGTATGTAATGGTCAGTGGGTCAGAGAAGTGCCCAGTGCAGAGAGAGTACCCCAGACTGGGGACACCCTAGCCCCTGTCCTAGGTGACCACAGCAGGGTTGGTGGTCAAGCCCCCCAGGAATCCTGGGCCCAACCGTGTTGGTGTTATGAGGACTCTGCCAGACAGGAGAGTGGAAGGGAAGTCCTCAAGGGCATGGAGGCCACTAGGTAAAGGAAGTGGGAGCGAGGACTCAGATCCTTTCGCTAGCCCACTTCACCGGGGTAGTGTAGAAGCCAGGAAAGTTCCCCACAATAGCAGGACTGTTCCCCCATTTGTGAACTAGGTTCTGCATGGGATTTAAGTTCATATTTTTTTTGCCTGGGATCCTTTCCTTGCCTTGCCACCCCAGTTTCAGCATGGGCCAGCTTTCATTTAATCTTGCAACACAAACTGGGTTAGAATCATAGAATATCAGGGTTGGAAGGGACCCCAGAAGGTCATCTAGTCCAACCCCCTGCTCGAAGCAGGACCAATTCCCAGTTAAATCATCCCAGCCAGGGCTTTGTCAAGCCTGACCTTAAAAACCTCTAAGATTAGAGGTTAGATTGCCAGCCAGTCAAAGACATATGCCTATTTACACCTGCTGAGTGGCCTACAGTCTCTTTTCCTTCTTAGTCATCAGATTGCCTTCTGCTTTGGGTTTACATTGACTGTCATTTAGTGGGGGGAAGGAGGGTTGAGTGAAAAGTTTTGAAATTCCACTAGCTGGGAAGTTTTCTTAAGCTTGCCACTGCTGGGCGTTTGCCATTTCTTTTGAAAAACTCACCAGTTTGCGATGAAAAAGAACTTTCCCATCCAGGAAAACTGCCTGTCATTTTTACCAAAATAAAATAAAATAGGCTTCCGTTTTCAGTGAATTCACCGAAATATTGTTACTTGTTTCACCAGCTGGGAGAGATTTTTCATACAACACTTGCTCACTCTGACTTCAAGCCTATGGTTCCAGCCTTGCCTTGCCTTTATTCTTTTTGGCTTGTTCTTTCCTCATCTTCAACCCTTCCCTCTGGCTTTAATAAAAGTAAGTGTATTGGCTGATGTTTTCTTAGCTCTTGTATGTGCTTAGCAATCAGTTGTAAGGCATGTGAATTATGTTTTCATGTTCTTTAATGTTTTCTTTTACTGCCTTCCAGCAGTAAATGCATATTCAGTATTTTTGTAAGACTGTTTGGACTGGATTAGAAAGTTTAGTAAAACCAGTTTTGAGACAAAAATAGGAAATCCATTTCTGCACATGCTACTGCTGTCCTCGTAAGCCCTTACTGTCTCTTATGCTATGTCTACACTGCACACCACTGGCAGCAAATAGGATCCATGTAGCTACGCACCACAGCAAAAAGCAGGCCACGCCCACACTGGTGTGGAGCCACACGTGTCAGTGAAAGGTTCTGGTGGGCAGAGGGGACAGCAGGGAAAAGCTCTAGCAGCAGGGAGCTCCTGGAGCCATACCCTGCTGCAGGAAACTTTCCCTCTGGCAGGGAAAGACTCCAACAGCAAGGAGGCAGTGGGATATGACACTGCTAAAAATAGATGGGGGGAGGCAATGGTTGGGTGTGTGGAGAGCTGTGGAGGTTCGAGCCTGTCTTTATTCACCTTAGCAGTGCCTTGCCATCTACACTGCTATGTATACTCACGCAAGGGGGTATGTATTCTACACACCACTGTAAGGAGTGTGTATTGTAGATGTACCCTTAGGCCCTAATATAATCCTGCAAACATGGATGCACATGCTTAAATTTACAAGCTGATTTTTATGGGTCTGGTCAGATGAATAAAGTTAAGCATGTGCTCCAGTGTTTGCAGGATTGAAGCTTTTGTCTTCTTTCTGATGCTGTGCCTTTCCTTTGACATGATTCTTCTCTACTCCTGTCACAAGGTGCAGTGTCCCTTTAAGGGCAGGCCATCCCCTTCCTACTCCAAATACAGGGCATTTAAGGCAGGCTATAGGGCAAACATGGTGTGGAGCAAGGGGCTTCTGGGAGATGTAGTTCCTTGGGGGACCCTGGGAATTTTAGGCTGCTGTACGGCATGATGGGAAAGAGTGCCAGCAAATATAAGGTGAAGCCTTCCCTCTGAAGTGAGAGAACTGCAGGGAGCAGAAGGTGTGGGGAGAAACCATGGATTGGCCAAGACTGAGAGTGCATCTCTGTTTGGAGAGCGGAGGAAGCAGCCTGTGGCAGGGCTGAGAGGGAGAGTCTGTGGGGAGGCCTAGAGACAGGCTGGGTGAGAGTTGACCCCTCTGCAAGAAGGTCTTCAAGAGGATGAAGCGGCTGTGAGTAAAGAGAGCTTGGACTTGGAACCAAGTGTTAACTTCCTTTCTTGGGTGGGGCACAGCTGGGTCTTCTGGAGCCTGTGGGAGGAAGCCCCCAGTCCCCTCTGCTTCCAAGAGGGGAAAGGCCAGAGCAGGACCTGGGCAAGAGATTAATTACTTAGCTGTTTGACCTGAGGGGGACCCAATTCTTGTCAGCAAGTTAAAGAAGTATGGGCTGGATAAATGCACTATAAGGTGGGTAGAAAGTTGGCTAGATTGTCGGGCTCAACGGGTAGTGATCAATGGCTCCATGTCTAGTTGGCAGCCGGTGTCAAGTGGAGTGCCCCAAGGGTTGGTCCTGGGGCCGGTTTTGTTCAATATCTTCATAAATGATCTGGAGGATGGTGTGGATTGCACTCTCAGCAAATTTGCGGATGATACTAAACTGGGAGGAGTGGTAGATAGGATACAGAGGGACCTAGACAAATTGGAAATCTGATGAGGTTCAATAAGGATAAGTGCAGGGTCCTGCACTTAGGACGGAAGAACCCAATGCACAGCTACAGACTAGGGACCGAATGGCTAGGCAGCAGTTCTGCGGAAAAGGACCTAGGGGTGACAGTGGATGAGAAGCTGGATACGAGTCAGCAGTGTGCCCTTGTTGCCAAGAAGGCCAATGGCATTTTGGGATGTATAAGTAGGGGCATAGCGAGCAGATCGAGGGATGTGATCGTTCCCCTCTATTTGACATTGGTGAGGCCTCATCTGGAGTACTGTGTCCAGTTTTGGGCCCCACACTACAAGAAGGATGTGGATAAATTGGAGAGAGTCCAGCAAAGGACAACAAAAATGATTAGGGGTCTGGAACACATGACCTCTGAGGAGAGGCTGAGGGAACTGGGATTGTTTAGTCTGCAGAAGAGAAGAATGAGGTGGGATTTGATAGCTGCTTTCAACTACCTGAGAGGTGGTTCCAGAGAGGATGGTTCTAGACTATTCTCAGTGGTAGAAGAGGACAGGACAAGGAGTAATGGTCTCAAGTTGCAGTGGGGGAGGTTTAGGTTGGATATTAGGAAAAACTTTTTCACTAGGAGGGTGGTGAAACACTGGAATGCGTTACCTAGGGAGGTGGTAGAATCTCCTTCCTTAGAAGTTTTTAAGGTCAGGCTTGACAAAGCCCTGGCTGGGATGATTTAATTGGGGATTGGTCCTGCTTTGAGGAGGGGGTGGGACTAGATGACCTCCTGAGGTCCCTTCCAACCCTGATATTCTATGATTCTAAGGTGGATCTCTCTCCCTCTCGGGGAATGTCTTGTGTCAGGATTTCTTGCTTACCCTAAAAGGGTAGGATTTTCATGGATTTGGTCCTAGGACTGAATCTCAAATCACTTTTCCAGCCTGGGAAGGCCATTGGAGAGAGGGGGAAATGAGGGAGTGGCTATGTCCCCACATGGGGAAGAGGTAAAGACTCTGTTACAGCCACTCACATGCAAAGGCCCAATTAGTAGATTACATCCGCGTGCGGTGTACCTTTATCAGTCACTCAAACAAAGTCAATAGCTACATCCGGGTAAGTGAGAGGACAATCAGACCCTGCGTGCCTGCAAACCTTCTTGCTATGAGGTAACAGGTCTGTTAGTGATGCTCCATTTACTGGCTCAATATGCTCTAGAACAGAGGTTTTCAAACTGTGGGGCATGCCTCCCTATGGGTGGGTGGAGGAACATTGGGGGGCTAGACGGGGGTTAGTGGTGATGCCAGGTGGCTTGTACCAGCCCCATCTGGCAGGGCCTAGGCCAGCCCCCATTGGGGGGTGGGAAGGGAGCACCACCTCCTATGCCACGACTCCCCTCAGCGGGCCACCCAGCCTGTGGGTCAATGTCAACATCATAGAATCATAGAATATCAGGATTGGAAGGTGTCATAAATATAAAGGGAAGGGTAAACCCCTTTAAAATCCCTCCTGGCCAGAGGAAAACTCCTCTCACCTGTAAAGGGTTAAGAAGCTAAAGGTAACCTCGCTGGCACCTGACCAAAATGACCAATGAGGAGATAAGATACTTTCAAAAGCTGGGAGAGGGAGAGAAACAAAGGGTCTCTGTCTGTCTGTCTGTCTGCTGCTTTTGTTGGGGATAGACCAGGAATGGAGTCTTAGAACTTTTAGTAAGTAATCTAGCTAGGTATGTGTTAGATTATGATTTCTTTAAATGGCTGAGAAAAGAATTGTGCTGAATAGAATAACTATTTCTGTCTGTGTATCTTTTTTGTAACTTAGAGAATCCCTCTAGGCAAAACCTTATGTTTTGAATCTAATTACCCTGTAAGGTATCCACCATCCTGATTTTACAGAGGGGATTTCTTTACTTCTATTTACTCCTATTTCTATTAAAAGTCTTCTTGTAAGAAAACTGAATGCTTTTTCATTGTTCTCAGATCCAAGGGTTTGGGTCTGTGGTCACCTATGCAAATTGGTGAGGCTTTTTACCAAACCTTGTCCAGGAAGTGGGGTGCAAAGTTTTGGGAAGTATTTGGGGGTGAAAGACGTTTCCAAACAGCTCTTCCCCAGTAACCAGTATTTGTTTGGTGGTGGTAGCGGCCAATCCAAGGACAAAGGGTAGAATATTTTGTACCTTGGGGAAGTTTTGACCTAAGCTGGTAAAGATAAGCTTAGGAGGTTTTCATGCAGGTCCCCACATCTGTACCCTAGCGTTCAGAGTGGGGAAGGAACCTTGACAGAAGGGACCTCAGGAGCTCATCTAGTCCAACCCCCTGCTCAAAGCAGGACCAATCCCCAATTAAATCATCCCAGCCAGGGCTTTGTCAAGCCTGACCTTAAAAATATCTAAGGAAGCAGATTCCACCACCTCCCTAGGTAACGCATTCCAGGGTTTCACCACCCTCCTAGTGGAAAAAGTTTTTCCTAATATCCAACCTAAACCTCCTTCACTGCAACTTGAGACCATTACTCCTTGTTCTGTCATCAGCTACCACTGAGAACAGTCTAGATCCATCCTCTTTGGAACCCCCTTTCAGGTAGTTGAAAGCAGCTATCAAATCCCCCCTCATTCTTTCTTCACAGAGGGCTGGTCACCTCCTCCCCATGCTGTGCTGCCCAGTGCAGTAGTCTGGGAGCTGACCTTGTTCGTGAAGACAGAGGCAAAAAAAAGCATTGACTAAATTAGGTTTTTCTACATCCTCTGTCACTAAGTTGCCTCCCTAATTCAGTAAGGGGCCCACACTTTCCTTGACTTTCTTCTTGTTGCTAACATGCCTGAAGAAACTCTTCTTGTTACTCTTAACATCTCTTGCTAGCTGCAACTCCAGGTGTGATTTGGCCTTCTTGATTTCACTCAGATTCACACAGAATTTTATTTGTTTAGGTTTCAGATTAAAATTAACTCCACCCCAAAAGGTGTTCGTCCAAAGCTCTGCTCTCCCTTGACATACAGAAACACAGAAATCTCACATAACATAAAGCCATCTGTAGTGGCAGCCCTTCTCCTTGCTCTCATTTTACCAAGCATTACTTAATCAGCTGTCATCTGACCGATACAACTTAAAATCCCTGCCAGAAAGAGATCCTGCCTTCCACCAATGCCAGTTCTAAGGATGGGTCTTGCTGCATGTGTGAGAGGTCAGCAACTCTGGGATTTTTTTCAAACTTTGACAGTTTGGGAGGGGAGACTGATCCCAAAGGAAAGGGGCCCTAATTGAGTGCTCTGCCAGCAGGCCCATTATTTTTATAATGCAGCCATAAGCATTTATGACACTTTAATATTCCTTGTGGTTATTAGTGTGGCTGTGAGCATTCTGGAGGGTGGTGCATTTTACAGCATAAACCAAAAGCCATTCCGAGCAATTGTCCACAGCACGTTCATTACTTGAATCACTGGTGTAGACAGGGTGATGCTTTCCACTAGAGTCAGAGCTTAGGCTACCAGAAATCCTTTAATCTCTTTTTGGTGTGTGTGAGTGCATATGCGTTTCTCAGAGGGGTGTCAAATTGCAGAACAGGGTTACTTATCAAATTAGGCTAGCAGACATTTTGGGGATGCTTGTAGGTTGTATTTAGTACTTAGTTGGATCAGCTTCTGTTTAGATATTATCTTTGTGGAGAACATATTGTACTAATAATAACACATTCAACAGAAAGAACCTGGGCATTGAATACGAGTGAAGAAGGCCACTTTAGTTCCTTGGATAGGCTGGTGGTTTTCTCTTAGATTTTATCCATTTTAACATACAATGAAGCTAGACTTTTGCACCAAAGCACTAGCTCCTTCTTTGCTGACACTGAAAGTCATTTATCATCTTTTGCTTACTGTGCAGCAATAAGACTTTGAGTCTGGCAAGGGTTCTGGGCTCTGGAAAATAAGCTAATGGAGACTCCACTTTACAGGATTACCATATTGCCTCGTGTTATTTTTGGAAGTGTTTATTTTATAGCTGTGAAATTTAATTTCAAGAATGCCAAGCAACACTTTGAAGAAGGGGTGGGGGTGGGCAGGAAAAAACCCTGTCACTGAATTTTCTCCATGTAATTGGGTTTGTTCTTTAATCACAAAGAAATAGTCATCTGGCTGTGAAATAACTGTCATTGCGATGCACCCTCCTCCTTGGATTTCTGCTGTTTTTGGCAAATGCTGCATACAGTACAAAGGCTCTCTCTGAGTTATTAATCATGTTTGGCAGCCAGGCTGCAATAATCTGCTGTCTGGAAACAAAGTAAAGTATTAATGTGCACGGTTTAAGATGTGAAGATAATAATCTTGATACAGCTGTCCTACTCGTACTGTGGTGCTGCTATACGACTGGGGAGTGGGCTTTTATCTCTGTTTATTGAGAGTAGTTGAAGTAAAGCTGTATAATGTTCAGAATGGCTTCTCTAACAGCCCCGGATCTGGGCTTACAAAAGAACAAAGTTTGGGTCAAATTCCACTTTCAATGGCATGTTACCCCTGAGGGAATTCTGCACCAAAAAATGAAGTTCTGCATACAATCATTTAAAATTCTGCACATTGTATTTGTCCTTAAATAAATGTGGAGGTTCCAGCATGGCAGTGGGGAGCACAAGGCACTGGCTGCATGGAAGTGGGAGATCACCCTGTAGCCTCCCCCCACACCTGGAGACAGGGAATAGGTGGTGAGGCTACAGCTGATCCTGACACAATGGAGAGGCCAGGCCTGCCCTAGAAACACCCTGGGGCCATGCCCCTCTGCGCCAGATGCACCAGGTGTGAGCATGCAGGCTCAGACCAGCAGGATCCAAGTGTAGAGGGGCTTAGTGTGGGGGGGATCCAGGTGTGGGGTAAGAGGGTTCTGTGTGGGGGAGGAAATCTGGGTGTAAGCAGCTCAGTGCGGGATCTGGATGCACTGGGGCTCATTTGGGGGGGCAGGGGTTCCAGGTACAGGGGCAATGGCACTCTGCAGGGGATGCAAGTGAAGGTGGTTACAGTTCAGCAGGGGTGTGGAGGACTGGGGGGGGCAAATGCTGGGGGAGTAGGGCTTGGTGGGGTAGAGGCTCAATGGGCTTGCTTAATGGGGGAGACCCAGATGCTGCCAAGGGATGTCACGTGCTGGGCTCCTGATTTTCCCCCTACCAGTCCTCCTCTTCTCTCTCCAACACCCCTCTCCCTCTGCCCTATTCCACCCTGCCTCCCTTTCCCTGCTCCACCGTGGGCACTCACTGTTGTACAGAAAATAGGATGACTCCCAGCACACCAGAGGAGCACGACTGCCACTAGGACCCAGGAAGCAGTGTCCAGCTGCAGTCAGCAAGTGATCCCCTCCTTCAGCCAGGCAGCTTTGTGCTTGCAAAAACGGGGGGCAGTGGTACATGACCCTATGTGGCCCCTATGCCTCACCTCTGTTTCTGGGGGGGCAATGCCCCCCCAAACTATGACCATGGGTGTCCTCAGCCTCTCCCCACTAGCACAGCTTTCCTCTGCTTCCCTGTCACTTTCTGCAGGGAAGCAAATAAATGTGGGAGGGGGTGGGGGGACGACAATTCTGCACATGCACAGTGGTGCAGAATTCCCCCAGGAGTAGCATATATATGGTGCCCATTTAAATCAGTGCCTACTAAAATATTGCACTGCAGCCAAGTCTGTTCCCAGGAGTGTTCAAAATAACAACAAACATGAGGATTTGGACACTGCCTGGATGAGCAGGGCAAGACAGAGAGAAGTAAAGAAGGGCCTATGTATTATCGGCCCATGTGCCAAGGAGGGTGGTAAATTATATCAGCAGTGACTGTGAAAGGATAGAGTACAGAGGACTAGGGAGGTAAGAGGCTTTAGCCATGTTAATTTACAATGGCTTTCTAAATACACCATCAAATGGAGGTCGTTTTGGGCAGTGAAGCCTGTGTTGAGATGGGCCATCTCTTTTTTTTTTTTATTTAAGAGTTTGTTTGGGGTTTTTTTGGGGGGGAGGGGGGTTATTTTTAGTGTCATAGAAACAGGAATACCATGATCAGTGCTGGGTGAAGAATAGTCGCAAGCCAGAAATCCAAAAGAGTTAGTAACTGCATGATGGACTAAGGCAAGTCATTTGTGCGCTCGCCCCCTGCAATTACCATGAGAATTGAGGGGATAGCAGGACTTCTCACCAGGCTCCTGTCATCTAAACATGGCCAAGGGAGCGGGACATGATACAGCTAGCTACCCCCTGAAGATGTCGGGTGAGGCAAGAGCAGGTACAAGACACGGTCCAGCTTTGGAAGAGATGGAAAGATAAAAGGGCCTTTCAAGGACATGGATCTTCAAGGAAGGTTGCAGCAAAACTTTTGTTTTTTTGTTACAAAGTTTAGTCTGGCTTACATCACTTCATTGGGGGCATTTTTTTCATTTGTGGCTGAATGAGCTCAAACACCAGGTCTGAAACCCCTAAACTTGTGTGTTTCATATTAGTATCCAAACTTTGCATCTTTTTAGTCCAGTTCTGCTCATTAGCATGAATGCTCAGTGGGAGACATGAGCAAAATTGGGGATGGGGAATTCCATAGTAAGGCCACTTTTGTCAGGGGACTGAAACCAGAGCTGTGACTTTTTTCTTCTTCTTTTCTTTTCACTGCAAAAGATCACTTGTGGGACATATCACTTGTGGGAGAGGAGCCTGTTGAGATTTACTGCACATACAGCCAGTAGAATCATAGAAGATTAGGGTTGGAAGAGACCTTAGGAGTTCATCTAGTCCAACCCCCTGCTCAAAGGAGGACCAACCCCAACTAAATCATCTCAGCCATGGCTTTGCCAAGCCAGGCCTTAAGAACCTCTAAGGATGGAGATTCCACCACCTCCCTATGTAACCCATTCCAGTGCTTCACCACTCTCCTAGTGAAATAGTTCTTTTTCCTAAATCCAACCTCCCACCTTGCAACTTGAGACCATTGCTTCTTGTTCTATCATCTGCCACCACTGAGAACAACCGAACTCCATCCTCTTTGGAACCCCACTTCGGGTAGTTGAAGGCTGCTCTCAAATCCCCTCCCCCTCCCACTCTTCTCTTCTGCAGACTAAATAAGCCCAGTTTCCTCAGCCTCTCCTCATAAGTCCATGTGCCCCAGCCCCCTAACCATTTTTGTTGCCCTCTGCTGGACTCTCTCCAATTTGTCCACATCCCTTCTGTAGTGGGGGGGCCCAAAACTGGATGCAATACTCCAGATGTGGCCTCACCAGTGCTGAATAGAGGGGAATAATCACTTCTCTTGATCTACTGGCAATGCTCCTACTAATGCAGCCTAATGTGCCATTAACCTTCTTGGCAGTAAGTACACAGTGCTGACTCATATCCAGCTTCTCGTCCACTATAATCCCTAAGTCCTTTTCTGCAGAACTGCCGCTTAGCCAGTCAGTCCCCAGCCTGTAGCAGTGCATGGGATTCTTCCATCCTAAGTGCAGGACTCTGCACTTGTCCTTGTTGAACCTCATCAGGTTTCTTTTGGCCCAATCCTCCAATTTGTCGAGGTCACGCAGGATCCTATCTCTACCCTCCAGCGTATCTACCTCTCCTCCCAGCTTAGTGTCATCCACAAACTTGCAGAGGATGCAATCCATCCCATCATCCGGATCATTAATGAAGATGTTGAACAAAACTAGCCCCAGGACCGATCCCTGGGGCACTCCGCTTCATACCGTCTGCCAACTAGACATCGAGCCGTTGATCACTACCCATTGAGCCCAACGATCTAGTCAGCTTTCTTCCACCTTATAGTCCATTCATCCAATCCATACTTTTTTAACTTGCTGGCAAGAATACTGTGGGAGACCATATTAAAAGCTTTGCTAAAGTCAAGGTATATCACGTCCACCGCTTTCCCCATATCCACAGAGCCAGTTATCTCATCATAGGCAATCAGGTGGGTCAGGCATGACCTGCCCTTGGTGAATCCATGTTGACTGTTCCTGATCACATTCCTCTCCTCCAAGTGCTTCAAAATGGATTCCTTGAGGACCTGCTCCATGATTTTTCCAGGGACTGAGGTGAGTCCTGAGGTGAGTAGATAAAACCCAGGGGGTAGTATTGTAATACAAAATTCTACTTGGCTGGAGGAGTGTGATTTATCCATCAGTTCCTTCATTTTAAATAACTACCCTTATCAAACATCCATTCAAGGTTCAGCTTTGCAGTTTTCGTGTTAGGAGCTTTCTGAGAGAGTGAATATTACAGGAAGTTTCCACTTTGCAGAATAATTGAAGTGAAAGCTAGTGGCGAGTACCACATCTTGTTTATGCAGAAAAAAGAGGTTAGTGGTATAGGTAAAGATACTATTGATCTGAAGTGTTGGCCTCCTACCAACAATAAAGAGTTCCTTAAAGGCCTTTACCAACACAGTCAAAACTGTCTGATCTATTTGCAAGAGAGTTAATGCACATTCATTTATTGCTTTCATAATAATTTATGAACATATTTAACTTAACATGAGCCTTTCATTCAGCCACATAAACAGAGTCTTAGAGTTTCAGCAGTCCAGTAACACAGAAACTCAGTTTGTCTCAGAGGAATTATTTCCTTTTTTCTGGCTCAGAATTACTATTTATTTTTTTTTTTTTTAAAAAGGAGCTTTAAGCTTGGCACACAGTTGTTCAACCATTTAAGTTCAGGATAATTTTGTTTAACTATTGCAGTGAGGGGGAAGCCAGTATTAATAACACTGCAAGAGAGCTCTAAACTCTGCTTGAGGGGTTTTTTTTCCCCACTGAATGCATCCGATGAAGTGAGCTGTAGCTCACGAAAGCTTATGCTCAAATAAATTTGTTAGTCTCTAAGGTGCCACAAGAACTCCTTTTCTTTTTGCGGATACAGACTAACACGGCTGCTACTCTGAAATCTGTGCTAACTTAGTGTACTGAAAACAAATTTTAGCAGTAATGACTCTGTGATCTGCAATAGAAACAGAAAGGAATTAAATTCCATTTGTTACTACACTTAAAGTGGAATCTTTACAGTGCTGTCATATAGGACAAAATAACTTGTTGCTACAGAACACAATAACACTGAAACATTCCTGGAACACCTTTAAGGCTGGTCAGTGTCCTGGATCTGTGGTATGTGGAAGCCTTATTTAGGAGCTACATAAAACAGAGATGGAATAAGGCAGGAACTGTGTACCACAGATTTGGAGCCCCCCCCCCCACAAACTCATTAATTAGATACATTCTAGGAAAAGGACTATTGCTCCAAAGCCACCTGAAGGCATGGTAGATTGTTAAAGAATTTTTGCTGAAAAGGTAATAAAAATTGCTATAAAACTCATTACGGTGTTGAGATGGTGTCTAATGCTTCTTGGCTGCTTCAACATACTCTTGTACAAAGCGCAGTGACTTAGTTACTTGTTTCCCCCCCGGTCTTTTTGGCACAGAACACTTTTTGTCTGACTGAGTCCCACTTTGTGTGTATGATTGGAAAAAATGTAAACTGTAGATTAAACACTAAAAACCCATCAAAGTGATTGAGCCTGGCAAAACATGAGAAGGTTGTGGATACCAGCTTATCCAAAGTTCAAAGCTAAATCTGCAACTGCTCCATAATCTAATAAACCGGAAAGAAATACATAGGAAAGACAAGATGCAGATGAGTGCAGGAATGTGTCTCCCTAATGAGAGGTTCATACTGTATCTTTTTATAGTTCTTCAACTGCTATACATTTGCTGTTTTGAGTCTTGTCTGCATTTTTATGACAGCATGTGTAACTTACAATATCATGTGTCATTAGATTCCTTTAGGGGATGTTTCAATTTTTTTAAAGAGTATTGTCACAAAATGTTGAAACATGGAGAAACTACTATAAGCTCACCTGTCTAAAACCTCTGAGTCTAGCTAAGCAAAATTTGTACCTGTGTTTCAATGACAAGAGGCCTGATCTGAAGTCAATGAAAAGGGCTTTAGATGCAGCACAAGCTCGGGATTCAGCACCCATCTGAGATTTTTGGCAATTCCAAGTGGATAGTGGAATTCTTTTGGCTAAGATAAAGTGGTGGTTACACTTTACTGTAACAACTCCCTGATTTCCACTATCTGGAGAAAGAGATGCTTTTTGTACTTGTTTTCAAGTTGCTGGCTAAATACTCAAAATGACTGTCAAGGCTGAATCCCCACTCCGAGTGCAGAAGGTGGGGGCCTGCAAGGATTCTAAAAATGAATACTTGCCACTCCAGGCGTGTATTAAACTCCCAAGGTTACAGCTTTTCTCTGATCTTGGCTTGGCAAATGCTGCCGCCATCCAAATGCAAAAAACCCCCCCAACCCCTTGGACTCAGGAAGGAGCACTTGGGAATTCCTCCCTGTGGGGTACCCTCAAGCCCTTTCCCTGCCCCCTCCGGGGAAGAGCTGAGAGAAAACAAAGGGAATTAGCTGTTGCCACTAGCTAATCGAACAGCATAGGCACAAACCTTAGGACACCAAAAATCTAATCCTGTTTTTTAAAAAAAGGGAAGAAAATACATCTGGAACTTAAATTTTTGCTAAATTTTAAAAAAGCAATTCCAAAAATTAAGCACCCAAAATAGCTTTCTTAGGGGTCAGCTTAAAGGTTACAAGCAAACAAAAGCATCCGGGGTTAGCACAGAGGAGTCCACAAGCCTTAAAAAATAAACAGAAATAAACCTAATTGTGTCTTTCTAAACAGTCTTAATTTACTTACATATTTGGGTTGTTAAAAGTAGTTCTAGATATGATCTGATGGCTTTCATATCTGGTTCAAACTTTACACAGCATTTCTGCTTATAGCATTGCTGCTTCGTGTCTGCTTCTCCCAAGAACAACTGACAAAGGGAAAGTTTCTTTCCTAATTTTAAAAAGTTCTACTTTCCCATTGGCTCTTTTGCTCAGGTGCCCACTTCCTTTTCTTTACCTGGGGGACTTTTAACCCTTTACAGGTAAAGCAATCAGAGAACAGCTACCAAGAGGGATTTTACAGCCAACTGGCTGACTGGGTGCCCATCAAAGGGAGCTCCCCCCCACCCCCAACTTCATTTATCACGACGACTTTGGGTAACTAGCAGATTCCTAATACCATGGTGAATTGACTCACTGTGTATATAAACTTGCAGATTTCTGCAGTTGGGATTTGAACCGGAACCCTTCATTCCACAGGCAGCGTATCTACCACACTGCCTTGAGAGAGCCCTTCTGAATAAGGAGCTGTACTAAGCTCTTAAAGTAGAAAGTCGCCCACTCTTACATTTATCACAACTCCCAGTGCTATGAGGACCAGGCACTGAAGCAATGATTTCAGTGGGCATTGGAGCGGGCTGCAGGTAGGGACTAGAATGGCGTTCAGAACTCAAAGTATGTTTTGCAACAGAATATCAAAGTCACACCAGGGAATACTGTGGTTGTCTCAAAACCTGTCCCCTTACTTATCTGTGCCGAAACACTTGGAGAATGAAAAAGTACATCCAGGCAGTATTAGCAAGGAAAGAAAATATGTTGCTGTCTCCCATGGCTGGAAGTAATTTAATGCCTTAAATGTGTGTCATTGTAGGATAAATAATCATACATGAGAAATGTGAGCATTTTTTGCCTAATCTCTGTATGTAGTGTAAGGAAGAGTCTATTTTAAAGGATCTTTATTAGGATAGTTGAAAATAACATTATGATGAATCTTCGAACTCAGATGGGTATTAAAATGATAGCAATAGTGAAAATTATTGCTATTTTGAGCCCTGTGTGCATTTTTGTGCATATGTCTTTGAACACAGATACCATGATGATGCATGCAAATCTGGTTATTGCATGAGCAAATAGAAAACCAGGCACCTGTCTTGGCATTTTTCCAAACAAATGGCTGAGTTGTGTAATGTCGTGGCCTATCTCATAATCATGCCACCCTAGGCTCTCTGATGGAGAATTTATTGTTTGATGAGCTAACTTCCATGTTCAACTAATTTACTCTGCGCATGGAAGACAATAGTCTCTTAAATTTGCATATGGCCCATGAGTGCTAATCTCACAGATCCTCTGCTTCTGGCATCTCCAAGGGAAATTGACTTTTGCCCCCAGATGACCTTGGAAAAATAATGCTATAATCATGGAAAAGAAAAGACCTATAATGTAGTTTTTGAGTGTGCCATGTTTTATGTACCGTTGTGCAGATAAATTCTAGTATTTTGTGGAGTACAACTAAATATTCTGACTACCATTTAAAATATTTGATCCTCTAATTCAGATAGACCAATATTTTTAGTTGTGGACATTCATTGGACATCTGCTTTGTTTCAATCCATATAGTGGAATATATGCTATATTTCATCTGCATACTATGCTGTATAAATAACTTCCAAAAAGGATATTAAATTCAGTGATCTGGCTGAAACCTTATCCTTTACCAGCACTTCACCTAGACAACAGAACACATTCTGCATTGCCAAATTCTGTCCTTAGTGTCCTACGTGCAGGTTCTATGGAAGTCAATGGGACATAGCGCTCACTTCCTAAGGCAGAACTTGGCCCACTCAGTATTCTACAGATATTTCCAACCAATTGTAACAGATAGCACAATGGGAACTCTTAAAGAAAGACAGCCTCAAATCCTTGCTTTATTCATTTAAACAGATCCATTATCCTGCGTAACTGGAGATTGTTTTATAACTATCTCGTCATTATGATCTATTGTGTTAAGGTGAGTTGGATTATCACCTTCTTGGGTGACAGGTGCAATCATGCGTGTGCATTGGTACTCTTTGCTCGAAGTCTTTAGGATGTTTGTTGTTGATCAGCATTGATTAGTTTAGTAATAAACACAGCCATGAAGCCATGACTTCAGTCAGATAATTATTGGATCTGAGAACCTTCCATGTATAATAGAAATAGCAATATTTAACAGATATAAAGGCTCACAGCAAGGTTTAGCTGCATAACAAAAAGCTTAAAAAGATGGGGAACCATTCTTCAATTAACAGTTTTTGTGTATGTGACTTGATTTAAAGTAGAGGAATAAGGAAGGTCTACAGAATCTCTTCCTTGCCATCCCCTTCAGTATTGTTCCTGTCAAAGGCCCTGCATTAAATGGCTCATTTTCTCTCTCTCTCAATTCTGTTGATACCTGTAATTGAAGGCTATTAAACTGGTTGTTTTAGAGCAGAATATTGCTCTGTTTATCTCTGATGTTTCATTATAGGTGGTGAGGTAACGTTTACATCTGGATCTACACTTTCTCAAAGTTTTGAGGTTTGTTTTTTGGTTTAGGCTGTTTTATAAATATTGACTTATAAATCTCAGGGCAGTGTCACAGCTGTTGTAAACTGGCATAGCTACAATGGGGTTGAAGATCTAGCCCTGTATGCCTATGTTTGATGTTGAGGATTAACATAACCTGAGGATTCAGACATGAATTTGGGTAACCTGAATTCAGATGTGGCAAATTAATTTGGGTTATCCAATGGACATGTATCCCAGGGTGTGTCCACTTCTGCATGAAAGAATTTACAATGCACTCCTTTACAGATCACTAATGCGGCTAGTTAACCTCACACGTTGGGCTTTAATACTGATATACTGTATTGTCTGCATAAACATTTTTGCACTGGAAGGATGAGTCATTGCAACATTTACAGTAGCCAGTGCAATCCCTACTTATTCTGTGATGCTATTCCAGAAGATGAGGATACTTAGTCTCTTCTGACTTCTATTGGTATACAACCAGTTAAACACCATTACATTCAATGGAGTATCTCCTAGTTTATATTAACATAGGTTAATGGAGAATCAGACACAGCATGTGTGTTATGGTGTTTAAACTAGTGCTATTTCTTTAACATTACCAAGACTGGTGTTCTGATACCATTTTTGTTAATTTTTTTCTTTTTTCAACTAATGGCACTTCAACATCTCTACCTTCATGCATTTCTTTCTTGTCCGTTGCCGTTCTTGAAGGATCAGTATCTGCAGGGACATCAGCTGAATAAAACCACTCTATTGTGTTGCTTACTGAGCTAGGCACTATGTATTGCATGCATTTGTGCCGGAGGCAGAATACTTTTTGCATAGAATCCTCTTACAATAAGATATATTTCAACATGGGAATATCAATCTTAATTACTGCAACAATAATAAAGCAATATTATTCCAGGGAGAAGGTAGTATGGCTATTAAGGAGAGGAAAGATTAATTTTTCAGTTGTTTATGAAATCACTTTAGTGTCCTATTATGTCCCCATGTTGACATGGTTGAAATGTTAAAATAACCTGATTTTTAAAAAAAAAAATTCCATTTATTTCCAAATTCTACCAATTACTTTCCAAGGGTCATCTATTGACTTCTTACTACTGCGGTCAGCAATATATACCATTAATCTCTTTATCAGTTGTTCTGCAGCAGGGCCCTGATTGGCTAGCTAGCAAGGTACTGATAGGGATCTAAATGGGACACCACTGCGTCACATGTGCCAAAGTAAATATAGTGTGTGAAAATGTCCCACAGCTTTGCCTGAATTCTACATGTAAATCCTGTTAATGTCATCTGTTAATGCAGTCTTTCATATTTTCTGTTCCACAGGAAGGTATTTCTGCTTCACAGAGATACTGCTTGTGTCTCTCAATTGCTGTCCCTGTTAGCCATGTGTCATGCCTCTCCTTTTTTTCTTGCTGCTATCACCAGCAATCAGAAAATGGGGTGAGGGAAAGATGGTATATCCTGCTGTCCACCACGCCCCCACTTTTAAATGCGCTTTGGTACATTCCATGGGGGCGGATCCTCCAGCAAGTGAAAATTGTCATCAGCCTATTTGAAGTAGATGACCATTTGTACCTAAAAAGAAAAGGAGGACTTGTGGCACCTTAGAGACTAACCAATTTATTAGAGCATAAGCTTTTGTGAGCTACAGCTCACTTCATCAGATGCATATCGTGGAAACTGCAGCAGACTTTATATATACACAGAGAATATGAACCAATACCTCCTCCCACCCCACTGTCCTGCTGGTAATAGCTTATCTAAAGTGATCATCAGGTGGGCCATTTCCAGCACAAATCCAGGTATTCTCACCCTCCACCCCCCCACACAAATTCACTCTCCTGCTGGTGATAGCCCATCCAAAGTGACAACTCTTTACACAATGTGCATGACAATCAAGTTGGGCTATTTCCTGCACAAATCCAGGTTTTCTCACATCCCCCCCCACCCCCATACACACACAAACTCACTCTCCTGCTGGTAATAGCTCATCCAAACTGACCATTCTTCAAGTTTAAATCCAAGTTAAACCAGAACATCTGGGGGGGGGGTAGGAAAAAACAAGAGGAAACAGGCTACCTTGCATAATGACTTAGCCACTCCAAGTCTCTATTTAAGCCTAAATTAATAGTATCCAATTTGCAAATGAATTCCAATTCAGCAGTTTCTCGCTGGAGTCTGGATTTGAAGGTTTTTTTGTTTTAAGATAGCGACTTTAAGAATTTAAGATAGTTGTCACTTTGGATGGGCTATCACCAGCAGGAGAGTGAATTTGTGTGGGGGGGTGGAGGGTGAGAATACCTGGATTTGTGCTGGAAATGGCCCACCTGATGATCACTTTAGATAAGCTATTACCAGCAGGACAGTGGGGTGGGAGGAGGTATTGGTTCATATTCTCTGTGTATATATAAAGTCTGCTGCAGTTTCCACGATATGCATCTGATGAAGTGAGCTGTAGCTCACGAAAGCTTATGCTCTAATAAATTGGTTAGTCTCTAAGGTGCCACAAGTACTCCTTTTCTTTTTGCGAATACAGACTAACACGGCTGTTACTCTGAAACCTGTCATTTGTATCTAATGAAGATGTGTCCTCATGCCCCTACCAAATTTCTCCTATTGTTTTTGGTTCATAAATTAGGTTGTGGCATTTCCCCCTATTTTTCCACACACAGTTCTTAGCTCTGACTACTAATCAAGCTGCCAATTCATCTAATGTCAGTGGGTGTAATCCTATTTATCCTTTCTTGGGCAAATGTCCAGGAGCTCAAAAATAGCTCTATCTGAACAAAGAGTGTGTAGGAGGGAGCCCAGGATTTAGTCTTTCGGTCAGTACGCCAAAGAATATGGAAAATACTTTGGGAATAACACCGTGTACATGGTACACCCACATCTTTTTTTTTTTTTTTTTTAAACCCTCCTTTTAGTATATCTGAGTGAGAAATTTTAGTGTTCTAGGCAGTCATGTTTGTGTATAGGCTAGAGAAGCCAGTCCTGATGCAAAGAGAGTTTTCACCTTGCTATGGGTAGGCCAGGAGCAAAATTGTGTTGGAAAACATCCTTGCTAGTACCAATAATGTACTGTAATATCACTACTAGGGAGCAGCTAGTTTAGTATGGCAATGCAATGTTTTGCTATTACTTGCAGTCCTGCCTGAAAGCTTCTAGCAGACAAGGAGGGGAAGAAATAGCTAGCTGAACTTTTGATCCATCTTCAGTTTGGGTTCAATTCACTTCTAGTTTTGGGGTAAGGTTGGAGCCAGTTCTTCCTTTAGCTAGATTGGACAATAACAAAGGATTCATAAACAGCCCCACAGCTATGAAATGAAGCAAGAGAAGCCCATTAACTGGCTAATACAAAGAAGTAGTTACCAGACTAAGCAAGATATTCTACAATGGAAGTTAGTTGTTTTTAGGTAAAAGAATAATAATGAACAGTTTGACCAAGATTTATAAAAACAAAAATTAGTTAAATTAAAAATCGATCAGGACTTCAGCCTTTCTCCTGAATCCATTTTTTTAAGGCTCAAATATTTGAATATTCCCTCAACATCTACACCTTCACCAGACCCCCATCACCCCTTCTTTCTCCACATCCCTCACTGGCAGACTCTATCTAAGCACTTGTCTCCAGACCATCTCCCTTGCTATCTGCACATCTTCAATGAGTTTTCTGGCTGTTCCACTAGGTGACTTTGGTCACTGGTCCTCTCTCTAATCATCTTCTGGCCTCCTTTTCATGAACACTCAGCTTTCCTCATCCTCTGCCCTCATTGTACAAAGCAAAATATTTAAACTCTTGAGCATTTCATGTCACTTACAGAAGCAGTGCGATTGGTAACTGTAGGCATGCAGTGATCAACATATGTTCTTCTTTTTAGAAGATTTTCGTTTGTTATAAGTGAACAATGCAACTTGCTTCCATGTAAATACTTTATGCGTCTGACCCAAATCTCACTGCAGTCAATGGAAAGATACTCTCTGACTTCACTGGGCTTTGGGTCAGGTCCTTGTATTACAAGGCAGAGATTAGGGCCCCAATCTAGCAAAGCACTTTAAGCAAGGGAGTAGCTCTACTGAATTGACTGAGACTACTCCTATGCTTGAAGTTAACCATGTGCTTTGCTGGATCAGGGCTTAGGTGACAGCAGTCAAAGATATCTTAAAAGTTTACATCCCATACAAGAAGAAATACAACAAAATAACACACAGTGCAATGATTTTTTTTTTTCGAAAGTGAATGGACCCAAATCAAAAATGTTCCATTTATATTTTGTCTTTCCTTTAGTGCACCTAGGAAAACACTAGTGGCTGCCAGTAAACAGCTGGCATAGCTTTGCCACTATTGGCTTCTAAGTGACACTGTCATCAGGGTACTTGCTCTCATGTTTCTGGTGCTAGGATGGTGCGTCTGGTGGTTGCTGAGGGCAAAAGGGCTATAGGGAGAAACCCCTGAGTGGGTGATGAGCCCTGAGTGAAATCCTGATCTGGAATGACTTGGTGCAAAGCAGTTGGTGGAAGTGGGCTACAAAACACGAGTGGAGAGCAAAAGAAGCCTTTTGCAAAATCAAAACAAAAAGCCCTTTTGCTATTGTGGCAGGATCCCCCTGGGGTTCCGCCTGGGACTGTGGGACCGCTGTGCCCCCTTAACACTCTCCAGTGTGGGCTGTCTCTCTCACAATGCCTTGCTAGTGATCAGCAGCAAGCCCCTCCAGGTGCAACACAACAACATGTGGAGCCCCACACACCCAGCTAGATTGTATGAATGCTCCCAGAGCCACTCATGAATCACACCGAGAAAGGCACCAGAGCCAGATCCCCTCCCAGTTCTGTACCTCAGGAACATATCGTGTTGCACTGCTCAAGATGGGCAGTGCAGATTTATTAATTGGTTCACCACTTCATTAAAGGAAAGTGGATATACACTTGCCTTTGCAACACCTGAGATTTGCCACACACTTCATACAAACTTACTGGTAAAGATAACCGATTAAACAAATTTATCGACTATATAAAGATAGATTTTAAGTGATAGGCAAAAAGTCAGTTAGTTTCTAAAAGAAATTAAATATAAGCATGCAGTCTAAACTCTCAACCCTATTAGACTGGGCAACAACTAGATTAACCAGTTTTTCTCACCCCACTGGATACTGCAGTCCTTAGTACACAGATTTCACCCTTTGGTCCAGATTTCAATCTCCTCTGTTGGAGTCTTGTCTTCTCAGTGTCTTAGTTGCTTGCAGCGTAGGTGGGGGCAGGAGAAGGGCCAAACATGGAGCCCCTGTGTTCTCTTTTATACCCTCAGTCCTGTGTGTTTGGAGAATGAAAGTCCAGGCATGTCTGGTGGGCATTGCTGAGTCTCTAGGCAAAGTTGCGCAATTCCCCTTTTGTGGCCTCATGCAGGTGAGTCATTGAATTGTAACTCCCTTGCTGGACAATGACTGATGGGCTGTTTGACACCCCACCCGGGCGTTGGTTACTGTCCTTGCTGTTCACAGAATCATAGAATATCAGGGTTGGAAGGGACCTCAGGGATCACTTAGTCCAATCCCCTGCTCAAAGCAGGACCAATCCCCAACTAAATCATCCCCGCTAGGGCTTTGTCAAGCCTGACCTTGACAACCTCTAAGGAAGGAGATTCCACCACCTCCCTAGGTAACCCGTTCCAGTGCTTCACCACCCTCCTAGTGAAAAAGTTTTTCCTAATATCCAACCTAAACCTCTCCCACTGCAACTTGAGACTATTACTCCTTGTTCTGTCATCTGGTACCACTGAGAACAGTCTAGATCCATCCTCTTTGGAACCCCCTTTCAGATAGTTGAAAGCAGCTTTCAAATCTCCCCTCATTCTTCTCTTCTGCAGACTAAACAATCCCAGTTCCCTCAGCCGCTCCTCATAAGTCATGTGCTCTAGCCCCATAATAATTTTTGTTGCCCTCCGCTGGACTCTTTCCAATTTTTCCACATCCTTCTTGTAGCGTGGGGCCAAAAACTGGACACAGTACTCCAGATGGGGCCTCACCAATACCAAATAGAGGGGAACGATCACGTCCCTTGATCTGCTGGCAATGCTCCTACTTATCCAGCTCAAAATGCCATTAGTCATCTTGGCAACAAGGGCACACTGACTTATATCCAGCTTCTTGTCCACTATCACCCCTAGGTCCTTTTCTGCAGAACTGCTGCCTAGGTGCTCGGTCCCTAGTCTGTAGCAGTGCATGGGATTCTTCCGTCCTAAGTGCAGGACTCTGTTGTCTCTGGGAAGCTAATAGCTGGCTGATTCCACAACTTGCAGCACGTTTTAGTGATGCATTCACATAACTTCATATGCATTGATGATATGGATAGATAAATGACTTTCAGCATGCAAGGCATGCTGTATTTGTAAGATCACAATCATATAAAAATGAGGAATATGGGTGCTATGGGGGGCTCCCCCAAGGTATAGAATGTCACCTACCTCTACCTTTCTCAACTTGAGAAATTCAGCATTTAATTTCCATAATCAGCCATTTTGGTACCATAAGAAAGAGAGCATCTTGACATGTCTGTTCCTGTTTCTTTTAGCCTCTCTAAGCTTGTCAGTTGGTTGCTAAGGGGAAAGGAAGAAGGGATTCTATTGAGACAAATGAAAAGCACAGCTAGCTTCCAGGTGTCAGTGAGTCATCAGGGAAAGAAGCCTTTTTTAATAACCTCTAGAGTGAAACAAACCTTGTGGATGTGTAGGAATTTAATTCTCCTGAAAGGTGCCAAGGTCAACAGCCCTGGAGACCAAAGATCACTGAATACAGTACATGGGCAATAGAAGGGCTAGCTTCCACACACCACCCCCTAATGTCTCTCAGTTCTGACTTGGAGGGTGCATTCTCAAGGGTTATCTCAGAACTCCATCTCCATGCTAATCCAGTCCACTCACTGGAGGCTGTGAACAATGTACTACTTGTGATGTGGACGTCTGCCCACCTGCAGTTGGCGGAGAGATCACTAATAAATTTCCCATCAATTTTCTAGTGCTTTCACTTTTTTCAGGTGATCTGAAAAAAGGATATAACTGAATTTGAAGAGGTTCAGTGATGGTCAAGAATGTTTACGGACATGGAAACCTTCTTTTGAAGAGATATTAAAAAGACTGGGACTATTTCTTAGAGGAGACAAATATGTGTGGACGTAAGGCTACACAACATCATGAATGGTAAAGAAGATAGACCAGGAACTCTGTTCCCTCAGTCTCAGAATATAAGAACAAGAAGATATCCAATGAAATGGGAAGCCGGCAAATTAAAAACTGATAATAGGAAAAATACTTCCATCCAAAGCACAATGTATGGGACTCATTGCACAAGATATAACTGGGGCAAGTGCTTAGCAGGATTAAAAAAAGAATTGGAACTTTAAATCAAGTTTTTGGTTTTTGGGTTTTTTTTGAAACTGACTAGTGACAAATTTTAAGCAAATTTTAAATTGAACATTAGAGAATATTTGCAGAAAGCTTTTTTTAAGTATTTGCATCTTAAATCTGATTTTGAGAGTTAAACTCATCGACCCAGGGAACAAGAAATATATGATGTGACTTATGTATCCTACTAATGCAGCTCTAATTTTGAATATGAATTTCTTGCAAGAATCTACCTATAATTCTTGATCTGTAGAATTTTTTCAGCAAATACATTACAGTTTTCTCCAGTTTACTCATTTGAAATCTGCTTGTGGACAATTTGCAAACAGGGAGAGGAGAAAACAATCAAACATTTCACTATGAATTATCCACTCAGCTGTAGTTTCCTGTGGCTGAACTTCATAAAGAAATGTTCAAGTATTACCAGTCTAATGCAGGATAGCTTAGTGTTAGCTGCCCTCCCAGCTGGAGTGTCAATGCACCATTTTTGCTTTAGAATCATAGAATATCAGGGTTGGAAGGGACCCCAGAAGGTCATCTAGTCCAACGCCCTGCTCGAAGCAGGACCAATTCCCAGTTAAATCATCCCAGCCAGGGCTTTGTCAAGCCTGACCTTAAAAACCTCTAAGGAAGGAGATTCTACCACCTCCCTAGGTAACGCATTCCAGTGTTTCACCACCCTCCTAGTGAAATAGTTTTTCCTAATATCCAATCTAAACCTCCCCCACTGCAACTTGAGACCATTACTCCTCGTTCTGTCATCTGCTACCATTGAGAACAGTCTAGAGCCATCCTCTTTGGAACCCCCTTTCAGGTAGTTGAAAGCAGCTATCAAATCCCCCCTCATTCTTCTCTTCTGCAGGATAAACAATCCCAGCTCCCTCAGCCTCTCCTCATAAGTCATGTGTTCCAGACCCCTAATCATTTTTGTTGCCCTTCGCTGGACTCTCTCCAATTTATCCACATCCTTCTTGTAGTGTGGGGCCCAAAACTGGACACAGTACTCCAGATGAGGCCTCACCAATGTCGAATAGAAGCTTTGGAGTGGGGTACAATTCTTTATGGTCCCTGGGCCTTGATTTTTCTTAACAAAGTATTCCATTATGATCAAGTGCCAAATGATCTGTGCTATCTTTTTAATATGGGCTTATACTTGACCTCAGAACCCCACCAATATTCACTGAGGTAAAGAAAGCCATCAAACAGATGAACAATAAGGCACCTAATGATGGATTCCCCACCAAAATCTTCAAAGATGGAGGAGAAGAACTGACCAACTTCACATCAAATCCTCAAGATTTGGAATTCAGAATAAATCCAAGCTCATTTTAGGGATGCCATGATCATGACTATTTTCAAGAAAGGAGACAAATCGGATTGTGGAAACTATTGAGGAATTGCCCTCTTGTCCACCTCGAGAGATTTTTGCCAGAATTCTCCTCCTCCAGCTGCTCCCCTTGGCCAGGGAAACCCTTCCAGAATCACAATGCGGATTCAGACCATCTTGAGTCACCTACAACATGATCTTCACTGCCCACCAGCTTCAGGGAAAATACCGCAAATAACATTGACCTCTGTACATGGCTTTAATCAACCTCACGAAAGCATTTGACTCCATCAATCAATAGGCTCTGGAGAAATCTCCTTTAATTTGAATGCCCACCAAAATTTGTTGCCATCCTCAGACTCTTCCATGACAACATGTTTGTCATGGGCATCAGCAAGGTATCTGAAACAGACCCCTTCCTAGTTAAGACAGGAGTTAAGCAAGGCTGTGTCATCACTCCAACGCTTTTTCTCCATCTTCCTTGCTTCATCCTCCTCATCATTGACAAGCTCCCATCAGACTTGACATCCAATACAGAATGGACGGCAAGCCCTTCAACCTCATTTGCCTCTGATCCAAGACAGACTATCACTAAATCAGTCATTGAACTCCAATATGCAGATGACTGTACCCTGTGCAGAAGATCTTCAAGAAATAGTTGACACTTTCTCTGAGGCCTACAACCAACTTGACCTCACATTCTACATCAAGAAAACTAAAGTACTCCACCAGAATCCCACTCCCATAAGTCAGATCAATAGGGACCCTGGAGAACATGGAGCACTTCCTTTACCTTGGCAGCTATCTGTCACAGAAAGCTGACCTTGATGAGGAAATTCAACACTGTCTTCAATGCCCCAGTGCAGCTTTCAGATGCTTTAAAAAAATATATGTCTTTGAAGATCGTGACATCAAGAATCAAACCAAGCTTCTTGTGTACCAGGCCATTGTTATCCCTGCTCTTATACATTGCCAAAATCTGGGTCATGTACAACAGACACCTTTAAGGCTCTTATTGCAGAGGCACTATTGGTGATATCATTCATGTTCTGAATCAAGTGGGATGACCGACACATCAACACCAGTGTTCTGTCCCAAGCCAGAACCTCCAGCATTGAAGCAATGATCATTCTCCACCAACTCTACTGGGCTGATCATGTTCTTCAAATGCCAGAAAATCAGCTCCTGAAGCAGGTCATGCTCTCATAACTGAGTCATGGCCAATGGATGAGGGGTGAGCAAAAAAAATAGCCCCTCCAAGACCCCTTCAAAACCAATGAAATGCAATATTGGCATAAACTCATGGGGAAACCCAAGCCCTCAACCAACCAAAATGGAAAAGGACATTGTGGCAAGGATGTTTTATGCACTATAATGTTGTATGATGGTCACACGTCATTATTGAAAGTCATTCCACATTTCTTAATCTGATAAGAACTGAGTTTTTATTTTTCCATTTGCAGCCCCATGTGTCAGTCTGTTTTAATATACTAGATTGCTTCAGGCTTTGTCTCTCCCAATGCCAAAATGTCGTAAGGCGTTGCCCAGGAGATTATCTTCTGATTCCGCTTGCTGGGATTTTGAAATACAGTTCTTTCTGTCCCCCTGGATGACCTTGTCTTCGTCCCTCTGTTCCACAGCAATGGATAAACTTCCTGGCATTAACATCTGGGTTAGCTTCTTGTTATATTGCCCGTTTCTTTCTCTTGGTACCATACTAGCACTTACAAAACTTCTTCTTCCATTTTGAAAGATTCAACTGGCCTGAGATTTTAAGGCCATAAAATTACATCTCATTTTTTTTGACCAACTGTACTCTAGTTTTTCATTTGTGTAGGGACTTGGCTGGGTTTGTGAGCAGTATCACTGAGTATGATGTAGGCATCTTAATCATAAGGTTGCCTGTTATTTCTATTTCTCCCTTGATCCTTCCTCAACTCAGAGCCTGATCCAAGGCCCATTTAATTCTATGGAAAACCTTCTATTGACTTCAGTGTACTTTGGATCAGATCCTCAGGAAGTTATTCCTAAATCCTTTCTATGATAGGAGCATAAGGCAGCACACATCATTCTCCCTCACCTTTTAATGATCATCTGTAGTTGGAATCAGTCAACAAATATTCACTGGAAATTACAGCATAGAAATGTTGGCAGAACAAATAAGAATCAATAGGGTAGATAAAATCAGTTCAGTCGGGAGACAATGAAAACAAATACACCATTGTAAAGTTACTGGTGCTTGAAACAAATGCCTTGTGTTTTATATGAATAATAAAATAGGCATAATCATTCATTCAGTGTCTGACTTCGAATATATTGCTGTGAAGATGCAGAAGTGGGAGCAGTGTTATCTTTCTAGTCAAAGTCTGAGGAAAGCAGTAATGATACAAGGAAGGCAGTAATGATACATTTCTTTGCTTGTGCAGCATCTAAGCTGGTAAAATCTAAATAAATCCCCATCCACCTTCTCAAAGATTTTACTCATCAATTTTAAAAACAAACCAGCCCCACATCCACACAAACATACAGCAGTGAAACTGTACCAAAGGGCCACTTGGACTTTCTATTATAAATTCCTTTTTTTTTTAAAAAACGGTTTATAACCCAATCATTTTATTTGACTTCAGGCTGAAACTTGTCCTACATGAACTCTGCCTGGCAGAGAATTTAACTGTTTTGTAGATACTGTGGGAGTGGGGGCGGGGAGGACGAGAGGAATATTTTTTCCAACTTCTGAAACATTTTAATTTTATTTCCTCTGCGATTTTTATGAAATACCCCTAGACACTCTCAGTGCACAGATGTGACTTTTAAAAAATACAGACTATAAAACTGTAACACATGTCACACTTGAGCTAGGTTCATTCCAGGGCCTGTGCCAGTAGAAAACCCTGAAGCACAGCCCTGAGAGAGAGAGTCCAACAAGATGAGTGTGGCTGTCACATTCTTCCTCCGTCCCCCGCAGTTGGGGCTAATACCATGGGTGGTGTGTGACTCTCACATTTGGGGAGGCTAGGCACGGAACACCAGAAGCTTCCTAGAATGGGGCTGGGGGGGGGGGGGAGCACTAGCGCCCAGTCTGTGGCCCCACCCCCTTCCTCCAAGGCCCTGCCACTCATGCCTCTCCATCCCTTCCCCCAAGGACCCCCCCACCCCCGGCCTGCTGAGGACCAGTGGGGGGGGGGGCAGCCCTCAGGGGAAGAGGTGGAGCAGGGATGGGAAGAGGAGCAGCGCAGGCAGGGCCATGAGGTAAGAGGACAAGCAGGAGCAGGAGTAGCACAGGTGGGGCTAAGGCCCAGGTTACCTTTCAGCAGCGATGCTCCAAGGGTGGCGGGCTGCCGTGCCTCCAGAGGGAGGTGCGCTGCATCCTGTTTGGGGAAGCTTAGCCTCCCCAGGCCTCTTATACCTGCCGCCCATGGCTAACTACCCAAAAAATAGGCAGCCATCTGAGGCTATATTGTGTTATAGTGCAGTACCCCTTTAAATAGTTTCTGAACCTTCTAGAGGCGCTCACTCTGTTCGGTTTTAAAAGTTGCCAGGCCCAGCCAGAGCAGTAATGAGTGTCTGTAACTGGGTCTTGCATGTTTATGTATATTTGTAAGCAGAGACAGGGTGGGCTCCACCCTGACATCTGGTGGTGAGGTGTGGCAAGTTGTGGAAAAGAACTTCAGGGGCTGATCTCATTTGCATAGGCACACCCACCCCGCCTAGAATGAGGCCATAACTGCCCAAATGGTCACTTTGGCTGCTGTGGGATCCCCAGTGTCTCTGTTATTGGGGTGGGAAGAATAAATGGTTAGTACCCTGATTATGGGAACTGTGCTTGGAACTGTACTTGGCCTTTTTGTTATGATGGAGGACTCACCATCAACTGAGTAGCACTCACTAGGCAAGGGACATGGGTTCCAAAACTCTGTGAATTGAGAGAGACTTGAGACCGGTATTAGTGCCTGGTGGTGTAGGCCCCTTTGTGAGGGCCTGAAGCACCAATTGCACCTCTGTCTCTCTCCACTGTGGAATGTCAGAGCCAATTTTGGGTCTATTAAGAGTTTTGTTACAGGTACTGTGCTGAATTCACTTCAGCCTTATGGTGCACCAGCACTAAGGCTCCCACTACTATGAGCTGAAATCACTGAGAGCTGAAATCACTGAGCACTGTGTCAAGTAGTGGGGAGCCGGAAGATCTAGTGTGCAGCGGAGCTATTTGTGAGACGGCGGGGTGAGCGGAGCTGGTCGTGAGACGGCGGTGTGTTCGTGAGACGGCGAGCTGAGCGGAGCCGGTCGTGAGACGGCGGTGTGTTCGTGAGACAGCGAGCTGAGCGGAGCGGAGCCGGTCGTGAGACGGCGGTGTGTTCGTGAGACAGCGAGCGGAGCGGAGCTGGTCGTGAGATGGCGGTGTGTTTGTGAGACGGCGAGCTGAGCGGAGCCGGTCGTGAGACGGCGGTGTGTTTGTGAGACGGCGAGCTGAGCGGAGCCGGTCGTGAGACGGCGGTGTGTTTGTGAGACAGCGAGCTGAGCGGAGCGGAGCCGGTCGTGAGACGGCGGTGTGTTCGTGAGACGGCGAGCTGAGCGGAGCGGAGCCGGTCGTGAGACGGCGGTGTGTTCGTGAGACGGCGAGCTGAGCGGAGCGGAGCCGGTCGTGAGACGGCGGTGTGTTCGTGAGACGGCGAGCTGAGCGGAGCGGAGCCGGTCGTGAGACGGCGGTGTGTTCGTGAGACGGCGAGCTGAGCGGAGCGGAGCCGGTCGTGAGACGGCGGTGTGTTCGTGAGACGGCGAGCTGAGCGGAGCGGAGCCGGTCGTGAGACGGCGGTGTGTTTGTGAGACGGCGAGCTGAGCGGAGCGGAGCCGGTCGTGAGACGGCGGTGTGTTTGTGAGACGGCGAGCGGAGCGGAGCGGAGCCGGTCGTGAGACGGCGGTGTGTTTGTGAGACGGCGAGCGGAGCGGAGCGGAGCCGGTCGTGAGACGGCGGTGTGTTTGTGAGACGGCGAGCGGAGCGGAGCGGAGCCGGTCGTGAGACGGCGGTGTGTTTGTGAGACGGCGAGCGGAGCGGAGCGGAGCCGGTCGTGAGACGGCGGTGTGTTTGTGAGACGGCGAGCGGAGCGGAGCGGAGCCGGTCGTGAGACGGCGGTGTGTTCGTGAGACGGCGAGCGGAGCGGAGCGGAGCCGGTCGTGAGACGGCGGTGTGTTCGTGAGACGGCGAGCGGAGCGGAGCGGAGCGGAGCCGGTCGTGAGACGGCGAGCGGAGCGGAGCGGAGCCGGTCGTGAGACGGCGAGCGGAGCGGAGCGGAGCCGGTCGTGAGACGGCGAGCGGAGCGGAGCGGAGCCGGTCGTGAGACGGCGAGCGGAGCGGAGCGGAGCCGGTCGTGAGACGGCGAGCGGAGCGGAGCGGAGCCGGTCGTGAGACGGCGAGCGGAGCGGAGCGGAGCCGGTCGTGAGACGGCGAGCGGAGCGGAGCGGAGCCCTGTGGGGCAGTCAGCTTCAGGACACGTAAGGTGCCCCTTACCTTTTTCCCCCACACCCAGGCACATTTTAGCCAGACTGGGGAGTAACACTCTGCAGATGAACTTTTGAACTCCGGGGCTGGACTTTTTTTTTGGACTTTGGGTGATTTGTGGATTGCTGGACTCAAGAGACGTTTGGGTTCTGGGACTCAAGAGCCTGAGGGAAAGGATGTGGCCCAATTTTTCTGGGGTGGGTCGGTGTTCATGGTTTGGTTAACGAACACTAGTTGTGGTGTTTCCCCAATTTACTGCTGATGTTGTTTACCTCATGTTATTAAAGATTCTCTACTACACCAAGACTCTGTGCTTGCGAGAGGGGAAGTATTGCCTCCTTGAGGCGCCCAGGGGGTGTGCAAGATTTTCCCAGGTCACTGGGTGGGGGCTCAAGCCAGTTTTGCATTTGCTTTAATGAGAGGGAACCCCTGTGTACTGAACCCGGCCCTTGCTGCTATCAACTTGGCCTGGCAGAAGGGTTACATATTGATTAAATGCCATTAATTGGGACTTAGCTACATGGACATGGTTTCCTCGTGGTGTTTGTCGTGTCAGGAGCAACAGGCACACTGGTGTGATGCACACAGAACCTGAACTTTGTTTTCTGGCCCCTGTCACGTGGCACAGATCAAGATTTGTGGAAGGTTTGTCGTCTTATTAATATTCACTGACTATTACAAACGCATCCCCAGTGACGGCTTCAATGGGGGCTCTGCTTAAAGCTACCTCCAAGTAGGAGGATGGAGATGGAAAATATCACCTGTATTGCTCTGCCATGGCAAGTCCTCCCTGGAGGAGCACAGGCCTGATCTGGCTTCTTATGTAGACTCCCCAACAATGGAGTTAGATGCCTTTTTCCAACAGTCACCCCACTCAAGTCAAAGCCTGGAAGAAGGGATGGTGTTCACACTGTACCCTGAGGTCAATAAACTCTGGGTTTGGAGCAATAGGGAAATCAAATTCTTGGGCTGATGACCCTGCACTGCTGAAAGCCTCATCTCTAATCCCTGGATCTTCAACTCTAGGGCCTGTTAGCAAAGGCCTTCCACTGATCTTTGTTGCCATGATGGAGGAGAAGGAGAGACGCTGTTTTAGCCAGGAAGTAAACCGTAGATAGGTGATTATGTTAGGGGCTTGCACACTGGTCCATGTAGCATAGAACTGACCAGATCCTTCATCCAAAACAAATCAAATCCAAACTGAACCTTTGAGACTTTGATTTTTTGTCTTTCTACTTAGCTTCATTTTAGGAGAGAAGTAGAAATACCATGAGAAAAGTTAGTCTCACCCTATTTCCACCCGCCCCCCCGAAATCAAGAGCTATGCAAGGGATGTGGTGGATTCTTCATCACTTGGAGTCTTCATATCCAGATTGGACGACTTTCTGAAAGAGGCTGTAATTCAGCCAGAAGTTATGGGCTTGTTGTAGGTGAAATTCTGTGGACTGTGTTATTCAGAAGTCAGACTAGATCATATTGGGTCTTCTTGACCTTAATAAACTATACTCTGAGTCTCATGAGAGTGTTCTCTTTCTAGACCAGGGGTCTCAAACATATGGCCCGCAGGGTTATTTTCTGTGGCCCGCCAGCTCCCCGTGGCCCCCTCCCCTAGCATTTACTTAGAGTGGCTCTGGCCTGGGGCACACCAGGGGCAGGACAGGCTCCCTCCCTGCCTGCCCTGACCCCACAATGCTCTGGGAAGTGGCCGGGACCTGGGGGAGAGGGGGCACAGGGGTCTGTGTGTTGCCCTGGCCACTCCTCCAGGTACCTCCCCCGAAGCTCCCATTGGCCATGGTTCCCCGTTCCCGGCCAATGGAAGCTTCGGGGGAGATACCTGGAGGAGCGGCCAGGGCAACACACAGACCCCTGTGCCCTACCCTCCTCCCACAGGTCCCAGCCGCTTCCTGGAGCGGCGCGGGGGCAGGGCAGGCAGGCCAGGAGCTTGCTCTGCCCCCGGTGTGTGCCGGGCTGCACCCCTGCCCTGAGCCCCTGATGCACCCTGCACCCCTCCTGCACCCCCTGGGGGCAGGGAGGGGGTGGAGTTAGGGTGGGGATTTCAGGGAAGGGGTAGGAATGGGGGCAGGGAAGGGGTGGGAAGAGACAGGGCAGGGGAGGGGCCTCACGGAAGGGGTAGAGTGGGGGCGGGGCCAGGGCAGAGCAGGGGTGGTCAGTGATGAGGCCCTCAGGCCAATGTACTAGTCCTCATGTGGCCCTCATGGTCATTTGAGACCTCTGTTCTAGACCAAAGTGGCTTCAGAAGCAAACAATTTCTACTATGATGATGCTCTGCTAGCCTACCAAATAACTTCAGTCTTTTAGAGCATATGTGAGTGGTGATTGATGAAAGTCAGATGCACTGCAGAGTGCATGAGCAATCAGAAGATATTAAATTCAGCCAAGTTTCCTGTAAATACAGAAAAATCCATTTTACTCTTTCATTACAGAAAAATGCTTAGCTTGGTATCTAGACACCTCGTATATTTGCTCTTAGTCTTAAGGAAAGGGTGGTATTTTTGCTTGTTTTTCAGATCTATCAAGGTATTGAACTATGTATTAAATTTCTCATTTCCTTTGTTCAAACTGTAATATATAGTGTCATTGGAGGAAAACCAAATACCCATGCAATGTGCACATATTTAATCTGAGTGTGAGTATAATACTGGTGTGTAAATATATAGACGGGATTCAAAAGACTGGGATTGGTTATCTTAAAAAATTGACTAAGGGGAGACATGACCGAGGTCTAGAAAATCATGAATGATGTGGAGAAAGTGAATAGAGAAGAGTTATTTAATCCCTCACATAATGCAATGAGCAGGGGTCACCCAATGACATTAATAGGTATCAGGATTAAAACAAAGAAAAGGAAGTACTTCACACAATGCACAGTCACCCTGTGGAATGCATTACCAGGGGATGTTATGAAGGCCAACAGTATAACTGGATTCAAAAAAGAAGTAGGTAAGTTCCTGGAGGATAGGTCCATCATTGGGTATTAGCCAAGATGATTAGGAACACAACCCTATGCTCTGGGTGTCCTTAAACCTCTGACTGCTAGAAGCTGGGACTGGATGACAGGGGATGGATCACTCGATTTGTTCATTCCCTCTGAAGCATCTGGCACTGGCCACTGTTGGCAGACAGGATACTGGGCTAGATGGACCATTGGTCTGACCCAGTCTGGCCATTTTTATGTTCTTAATATGTGTATATAATATTTATAATTTAGTAATTACAACACATTAAAATTATCCTTTATTACTGGATTCACTTGAAAGTCTATATCTTTTTAATGAGTTCTAAAAATGATAAACTGTCATTATCTGCACTCTGAAAATAAGATACGTTTTACAGAAATGATAAAACCTCCATCATTCGGGGCACATTGTGATCATAATATTATTTGTATTAGTGATGCTAGAAGCACCAACTGTGATCAGAGCCCCAGTGTACTAGGTGCTGTACAAACACCTAATGGGAGACAGTTCCTGCCTTGAAGAGTTTATCATCTAAATAAGCAAAGGCTAGGAGGGGAAACTGAGCCACAGTGAAGGGAAACATCTTGCCCAAGATCATAGGGCAGAGCTGAGACTAACACTCTGGTCTCCTGACTACCATGCCAGGGTGCTCTCCGCTAGGTTATAACATGGAGACTTCACATAGCACTTCAGGATATGCTATAGAGAACAAACCTGCATTGGCAGAGTGATAAATTAGATGGCCTCTGATGGTGGTATTTAATCAGCAAAGTTACCCAAATTAGTTACTATCAGACCTTAGATAACTTTGTTATCTTTGCTCTTGATGAATGCTGACCTGAGCTGTATTTCTACATCTAGACTCCATTATCTGTAGAACTGACCAACCATTGGTGACTATTTTCTTGCAATTAAAAAAAAATTATTTTGGGAAGACATTTCCTAAAATTTTGACCAACTCTATTTGTTTACAGGTGAAATATATAAATGGCTAGTGACAAAGAGGGATATTCACCACTTAGTACTCTAGTGGATATTTACAGTGGCTTAAAAACCCACTATTGCCTTAGATAAATAGCTAAGATTATCTCAGTGTGGGTTTGAGGCCAGGAGGTGCTGAGCACTCTTGTCTTGATCTATCAATGCAGTTAAGCATGAGTCTAATTTTAGGCACAGGAGTGATCCCACTGAAATCAGTGGGAATGCTCATGTACTTAAGTACCTCACTGAATCAGGGTCTAAGTTTTCTACAAAGAATAATATGAATTTTGAGGTAACTTTATTTGTGGGAGGTAAAACTGGTAAGTTTGTAATGATGACCACAGTATAGGTGCTCTGTACGTTGGTCTTCATGAGAGCAGACAGTTAATTACCTAATTATTATAGGTCACAAATACAAAATTAACTCCAATTATGCTATATGTCCACACTGAGTGAGGTACTTAAGTGCATACCTAGCTTTAAGAACATGAATATTCCTAATGAAGTCAATGAGATGACTGACGTGCTTAAAGTTAAGAATGTACATAAGTGTCTTGCTGAATCAAGACTATAATTGCTGGGAGTCTACGTTGGGTTTACGTGACTGAATCAGAAGTTTTGTAGGACTGGGTGAGGACACCTTTATAATGTGCATTAAAATGGAAACAGCTAGGACTGAGGCAATCTTAGAGCTCATAATGACTAGTTATAAGACCTAGTAAGGGATATATACATTGAGGAACAGTAATCACATAATCATTAGATTGGACTCAATATACAAAGAAGTAGAGGTGGAAGGGGCAACTAGGGTTTTGAATTTGAAAGACCAGTTTCAACAGCATGAGAGAATTGATAGGCACAGTTAATTGGACAGTGTTAGTGTAAGATCAGAATACATACAGGAAGGCTGGAATAGATTTGAGTGCACTAATGAGGCTCAGCAAAACTGTATTCTTGGAAATAAATAGAGGGGGGGAAATGGTTGTGCCAGATAAACTAAGGAGATTGTTTTTCTTCAGAATTTTCATCCACAGTGTGCATGAAAGGACTAAAATTATCGAGGAGGCAGAAAAACAGAGCAGTAGAAGAGTCTGATATCTAGCATCTTCTACAAAGATCATAAAGTTCAAACCAAACTCCACTCTGAAAAACTGGTGTAAAACCATTAACATCCGTAGACTTGCTACAGATGTAATTGGTGCAAGAGGTGTTGGCTAAAACAACTATCAATAAGTTGTCAGATCATTATTGTATTAATTTCAGAATTCTGAAATATTAACAAGTTCCAAGGCTCGCTCTCTCCTTTTTTTTTTTTTTTTTTAAGAGTAGGTTGCGGAGGACTGGGAGAATGATGCAATGGGAATCGTCCAAAAGAGAATTGGAGAATGCTTTCTCCCCCATGTAAAAGGTAAGCCAAGTCACTAGAGGCCACTTAAATCATATTTCACCTATTCTTTGAGTGTCCCTAAACCTCGACTTCCAGAAGCTGGGACTGGATGACAGGGGATGGATCACTCGATAATTGCTTTATTCGGTTCATTTCCTCTGAAGCATCTGACACTAGCTACTGACAGTAGATAAGATAATTGGCTAGATGAACCATTTGTCGATGCAGTATGGCCATTTTTATGTTCTTAAGTAACACTCATAGTAAGCATAATGCAGTTACGGTTCATAGACTCTCTTCCTAAATGTTATTGCTCCTCTTTCCTGAAGTCTCTTTTTACAGTCTGCTTTTCTTTTTTTCTAAAAAACCCCCACTCTATTCTGTCATTTAGGGTTTTTTTTTGCTTTGCTTTGCTTTTGTCACTTAAGCATGATGCAGTTACATTAAGAATGAACCAGAATAATATTGAATCCAACATGTTTATACTTCTCAAATACCCAAAGGAAAGTACAATGTGGCTGCATGCACCTTCCATTCTGTTAACATCCTTAACATAGTTTTTAAAAAGGGTAAAATTTTCAAAAATGCCTCAACCCTATTTTCAAAAGTCACATGGGGCCATCCAAATCCTTAGATGCCTTTTAGGTGCCTAAGGCCCAAATGTTTCAAGGTATGTAGATACCTAATGATCAAAGGGAGTTAAGCACCTAAATACCTTTTTTAAATGTGGGTCTTAAAAGCCTCAGTCTCACTGAAAGTCAATGGAACTTGGGCTTCTAAGTGACTTTTGAAAATGGAATGTAGCTTCCTAAATCGCTTTTGAAAATGTTGCCCTTTTTCCTTGATTTTCATGGAGCTATTTTGGATTTACGTGGCTGCAAATGCCGTGTATTTACATCAGTTTCCAGAGCAGAATTTAGCCTTGTGACATTGTGGTTGTGAGGGATCTCATGGCACATATAGAAAGAACAGGGCTATTAACCATGGGAGCCTTTAAAAATTCCAGTGTGAGCACTTAGGGCGTTCTGCTTTTCTAATCTTCTCCTGCAAGTTCTTTTGGAGAAGTCTGTACTTCACCTCCTATGCCAAACATATGTAAAATGTCACTGTACACGCCAATGTGGCTGTATTTCAGTGGTGGATAAAGAGCTTGTCAGCATGGTGCATAAGTGCTCACCAGCTGGAGTGTAAACAGACAGTGGGGGATTTGTAATCTACCTTAATTTTTCACCAAAGCTTTTGATGAGTTACTATATCATAGAATATCAGGGTTGGAAGGGCCCTCAGCAGGTCATCTAGTTCAACCCCCTGCTCAAAGCAGGGCCAATCCCCAATTTTTGGCCTAGATCCCTAAATGGCCCTCTCAAGGATTGAACTCACAACCCTGGGTTTAACAGGCTAATGCTCAAACCACTGAGCTATCCCTTCCCCCTCGCAAGTATTGGTATCTGTGAGATACCAATATCTCACAGGCTGCTAATCAATGATGAGGTGAAAGGTTTAGAAACAGTTACTAATGTGCTGACCTGGGCCAAAACTGGCTTAGGGTAAGAGAACAGATGGATGGTAAAAATCATGATGGAGCGACATAGAAAGGCCTGGAGTGAACTCCTACAAGACTCTGTGCTGTGACCTACGTTTTTCAATATCTAAATGATCTGGAGGCCAGGATACATTGCTGGATTTCTAAATTTATAGTGAATGTTGAGACAAGAGGTTCCACTGCTCTTCAGGGCTTCATTCAGTTACAGCAGGATCTAGACAGCTTAGAGAAATGAGTGAGGAGGTGTTAAATTAAATTCAGCATCCCGAAGTGCAAGGCTGGTGCACTTTGGGAGAACAAATACATATAAACAGATAAAGAGCTGAGAGTAACTTCTGAAGAAATTGAACAAGGGGTACTGGTGAATAATTTAGGGTACGCAGGTGTCAAAGGGAGAGTGGGGCAGATATATGGCAGCTGTAAGATAAACACATCAAATACTTGGATGTATTCCCAATGGAATTAGATACAAAGCTAAGGAACTAACCATTCCAGTATATAATGGGCTCACTTGTCAAGATTCTCTTGGAATTCTGCATGCTATTTTGGCCCCACACTGAGAGAGAAAGGCATGAAAAACCTGGCAAAAGTCCAAATAAGACCATGTGAATTATTTGCAGAATAGAGGGAGTATCCTAAAAAATAAAAAAGCTTTGCTAACTCAGTGTGTTTAGCTTTGCAAAGAAGGCTGAAGGGGAATCTAATTTTGCATTCTCTTTCCAGCTAGTGTTTTTGCAGTATTCCCTATAGTTAGAACAGGAAATTCTGGTAATCGGGCAGTTAACTGAACAGCTGCAGGTAGCACATGACCCATTTTTATTTACATTGGTTGCTTTGAAAAACTGAAAATCCTTTGGAAAAATCTTTTCTCAGTTTAGATCCCAGGAGACTTCCTCTGGCTATTGGCTAAGCAGCTATAGTGCCAGAGAGAGTGGGGAGCAAGCACCCCTTTAGAGACCTGAGAACTGGCTTTGCTGATATCAACAAGGATTAGAGAACTTGTTGAAGGGGTGGTGAAGAAATATTCTGGTGCATTCTGGTGCTAGAGTAGAGCTGGTTGATACATTCCCATGAAACATTTAAGTTTGTTTGAATTAGTATTTTCTGGCAGAAAGTTGTTCCATCAGAAAATTGTCAAAGTGGATTGTTTCAAATATAGTGCAATGGATTATTATAGCATATAAAATATAATATACATTCAGAATGAAGCACTTTGAGAAGATCACCTGCATATTTCCAAAATGAAAGTTTTCTGAAATTGTTTTGCTGAACATTTCAAAATGTTGACTTTGTTCTGATTCAGGACAAAAGCAAATTTCAAAATATTGCAAGTTCCCATGGAGCGGAAATTGTGTTTCAACCATCTCTGGTTAACAGTCCCTGCTCTTTTTGAAGGCCCATGAGAAAAAGCAGATTTTGTGCACTGCTCTTTCCCACCATGAGCAAGTAGGTAAGGAGTTATACAGACTTGACTCTGCCCCCTAATGTGCTGTTTGGCAGAACTGGCGGTGAATGCTTCCTCCACCAATCTGCCCCAGGTGAAGAGATGGAGTCACAATTCCTTTCCTTAGGTCTCCTGGGATGGTGCACAAATCCATATTTGTGTGGCTTTTACTCAATCGGTCTCTGAATAAGTAAAATTCTACCCCTTCTGATTTTGTTTTGGAGATTCAAATATTATTTTATTTGTTACTGCTGCATGACATAATAATGATGTAATTACTCAAAAGCAAATGACAGGAGTGAAAAATGCATTACTAAAGACACAGGAATTTCAAAAAGAAAAAGGCTAGTCTTGTGGCTAAGCTAGGAGCCACTGAATGAAGAATGAGAAAATAGGCGTACACTCTCTTCTCTTAATTCAAGCTGCCAATGTACCTGTGGGTCTCTTTCCTGGCTTCCTTTTTTTTTTTTTTTTTTTTTCTCTTCGCACAATAGCGAGAAGGAACATTGCAGTGTTCACTCTGATTTGCAGACTAAATTCTCAAGTTTGTTGCTTTAGGGTTATGCTGTCCCCTTAACACTGTTTTAAACACAATCTTGGAGAGCTGATTTTATTTGTTTGTTAAAAGTCCAGGCCATGCCTTTATTAAAAGGACTCTCACTGGTATACTTCGTTGGGTACTGTACTTCCAGGAGCATAACAGCTGACTGGGCGGTGTGCACATTGCAACATTGTTGCATTTATCTTTTTTTATTTTTTTCCTGGGAATTGCACTAATTAGCATGACATAATTTGGCTCAATATTAGAATACGTATGAATACCTGCACCACCTATGATAGGCTACACCTGGGGGCCAGATCCTTAGGTGGTATAAACTGGTATAGCTCCATTGTACAATTATACTAATTTACACCTGCTGAGGATCTGGCCACATAATTTCATTCTATGAGCTAGAAAACTTCAGGTTAGTGTTGTAGGAAACTCACCCCATTGTCATGAGAATTATGTTTTCTCAGGTGAAAGATGTGCTATGGGTTGCACTTTATCACTTTGAAATAGGATTTTCCCAATTTTGCTAATTAGTAGCTTTCATCGAACAGAGAAACATGTGGCTCATGCCACATTGGTTTAAAATTCTTGGAATCCCACTAGAGGATGGTTAAAGCGATTTTTGTGGTACTGCCCTGATGAGGTACAAGCTATTCTCATTTGGCAGCATGTCTGCCTGCTCTGATTTCAGAGTAACAGCCGTGTTAGTCTGTATTCGCAAAAAGAAAAGGAGTACTTGTGGCACCTTAGAGACTAACCAATTTATTAGAGCATAAGCTTTCGTGAGCTACAGCTCACTTCCTCAGATGCATATCGTGGAAACTGCAGCAGGCTTTATATATACACAGAGAATATGAAACAATACCTCCTCCCACCCCACTGTCCTGCTGGTAATAGCTTATCTCTCTCCCTCCTCCCAGCTTTTGAAAGTATCTTGTCTCCTCATTGGTCATTTTGGTCAGGTGCCAGCGAGGTTACCTTTAGCTTCTTAACCCTTTACAGGTGAGAGGAGCTTTCCCCTGGCCAGGAGGGATTTCAAAGGGGTTTACCCTTCCCTTTATATTTATGACACGCCCCCCAAATCTCAGCTAGGGTGAAACACTGGCTGGGATTTCTTCCTGGAGCTCTAGGAAAAACAGAGTTAATAAGACACATGCATCTCTAAATATACTACCAAGTACATAAAGACTAACAATATTTTCCACATCTCAAGGACGATTTTAACCAGTTGATTCTGGGAAACTTTCACGGGAGAGTGCATCAGCCACTTTGTTAGAAGCTCCTGAGATGTGTTGGATGTCGAAATCAAAATCTTGGAGAGCTAAACTCCACCGAAGAAGTTTTTTGTTAGTTTCCTTGACGGTGTGAAGCCACTTCAGTGCAGCATGGTCAGTTTGCAGGTGGAAACGCCGTCCCCAAACATATGGGCGTAGCTTTTCCAGAGCATAGACAATGGCGTAACATTCTTTTTTAGTGACTGACCAGTTGCTTTTCCTCTCAGACAGTTTTTTGCTGAGAAACACTACAGGGTGGAATTCTTGATCAGGTCCTTTCTGCATTAAAACTGCTCCCACACCACGCTCGGATGCATCTGTGGTTACTAGGAACGGTTTGTCAAAGTCTGGGGCCCTTAGTACAGGGTCAGACATGAGTGTCACTTTAAGCTTGTTAAAGGCCTTCTGACACTTTCCGGTCCACTGAACAGCATTTGGCTGTTTCTTTTTGGTTAGGTCTGTCAGTGGGGCAGCGATTTGGCTGTAGTGCGGTACAAATCGTCTGTAATAACCGGCCAAGCCTAAGAAGGATTGAACCTGTTTCTTTGACTTTGGGACAGGCCACTTTTGGATAGCATCCACTTTGGCCTGTAGGGGGCTGATAGTTCCTTGACCCACCTGGTGTCCAAGGTAAGTCACTCTGTTTAGGCCTATTTGACACTTCTTAGCCTTAACAGTTAGTCCTGCCTCCCTTATGCGCTCAAGGACTTTTTGTAGATGTTCCAGGTGGTCTGCCCAGGAATCCGAAAATATGGCCACGTCGTCAAGGTAGGCGACTGCATATTCTCCTAATCCCGCTAGGAGACCATCTACAAGTCTTTGGAAAGTGGCGGGTGCATTTTGCAGCCTGAAAGGGAGTACATTAAATTCATACAGCCCGAGATGTGTGATGAAGGCTGACCTTTCCTTGGCAGATTCATCTAGCGGTACCTGCCAGTACCCCTTGGTTAAGTCCAAGGTAGAGATGAACTGGGCCCGTCCCAGTTTCTCTAATAGTTCATCTGTGCGTGGCATTGGATAGTTGTCTGGGCAAGTTACAGCATTTAGCTTACGGTAGTCCACGCAAAAACGTATTTCCCCATCTGGTTTGGGAACTAGAACCACTGGAGATGCCCATGCACTTTCAGAGGGGCGGATTACACCCATCTGAAACATATCCTGGATCTCCCATTCTATAGCATTTTTAGCTTGAGGAGACACCCGGTAAGGTTGGACCCTAATTGGGTGAGCATTACCTGTGGCAATGGAGTGGTATGCCCGTTCAATCAGTCCTGGGGTGGCTGAGAACGTTGGCGCATAGCTAGTGCACAGCTCCTGGATCTGCTGTCGCTGCATACGCCCAAGGGTCATGGAGAGGTTCACCTCTTCCACACCGCCAGCACATTTCCCTTCGTAGTAAACACCTTCAGGCCACTCAGCGTCGTCTCCTCCCTGGGCTGTAAACTGACAAACCTTTAATTCTCTGGAATAAAAGGGCTTTAGAGAATTAATATGGTACACCTTAGGCTTTCGGTTGGAGGTGGGGAATGCTATGAGATAATTAACAGCTCCCAGGCGCTCCTGGACCATGAATGGCCCTTCCCACGATGCTTCCATTTTATGGGCCTGGAGCGCCTTTAAGACCATGACCTGGTCCCCTACTCTGAAGGAACGCTCTCTGGCATGTTTATCATACCAGGCTTTTTGCTCTTTTTGAGCATCCTTTAAGTTTTCTTTAGCAAGAGCTAAAGAGGTTCGGAGGGTGTTTTGTAGGTTGGTTACAAAGTCCAGAATATTAGTTCCTGGAGAAGGTGTAAATCCCTCCCATTGCTGCTTCACCAACTGCAATGGCCCCTTAACCTCACGGCCATATACAAGTTCAAATGGGGAAAACCCTAAACTGGGATGTGGTACAGCTCTGTAGGCAAAGAGCAACTGCTGCAACACTAGGTCCCAATCATTGGAGTGCTCATCTACGAATTTACGTATCATGGCCCCCAAAGTTCCATTAAACTTCTCCACCATGCCATTTGTTTGATGGTGGTAAGGAGTGGCAACCAAGTGATTTACCCCATGAGCTTCCCAAAGGTTTTTCATAGTTCCTGCCAGGAAATTAGTCCCTGCATCTGTGAGGATGTCGTAGGGCCAACCTACCCTGGCAAAAATGTCTGCTAGTGCCTGGCACACACTTTTAGCCCTGGTGTTGCTTAGAGCTACTGCTTCCGGCCATCGGGTAGCAAAATCCATGAAAGTCAGTATGTACTGCTTTCCTCTGGGTGTCTTTTTTGGAAAAGGACCCAGAATATCCACAGCTACTCGCTGAAATGGAACTTCAATGATGGGGAGTGGTTGTAGAGGGGCTTTGACCTGGTCTTGGGGTTTTCCCACTCTTTGGCACACCTCACAAGACTGGACATAGGTAGAAACATCCTTGCCCATTCCCTCCCAGTGGAATGACCCCCCAAAACGGTCTTTGGTCCTGTTCACCCCAGCATGGCCACTAGGGTGATCGTGGGCTAAGCTCAAGAGCTTGGCCCGGTATTTAGTTGGAACTACCAACTGTCTCTGAGGATGCCAGTCTTCCTGGTGTCCACCAGAAAGAGTTTCCTTGTATAGAAGTCCTCTTTCTACAACAAACCTGGATCGATTAGAAGAGCTGAGAGGCGGCGGGTTGCTCCGTGCCGCCGTCCAAGCTCTCTGGAGGCTTTCATCTGCTTCCTGTTCGGTCTGGAACTGTTCCTTTGATGCTGGAGACATCAGTTCCTCATTGGATTGTGGACCTAGGCTTGGTCCCTCTGGAAGCGATATAGGGGATGGAGCTAACCTGGATTTGTGCTAGAAATGGCCCACCTGATGATCACTTTAGATAAGCTATTACCAGCAGGACAGTGGGGTGGGAGTAGGTATTGTTTCATATTCTCTGTGTATATATAAAGTTTGCTGCAGTTTCCACGATATGCATCTGAGGAAGTGAGCTGTAGCTCACGAAAGCTTATGCTCTAATAAATTGGTTAGTCTCTAAGGTGCCACAAGTACTCCTTTTCTTTTTGCCTGCTCTGAGTCAGTCAGGCACCTTCACAGGATAGCTGTGGTATCTAATACAAGCTAGATTGCTTTTACTTGAATGGTTCTCTTGCAATTAACCAACATTTCTTATTAGTAAGAGGGATGTTAATATAAACTGTGCAAGAAATTTCACATTTACCCTTGTCTCCAAAGCTGCATATGTAGTTGGGTCCCCTATGCTGAATCGACAAATGGGAGAATTGGTCTGAATTCAATAAGGTGAAATTCAATAAAGACAAGTGCAAAGCAGTTCACTTAAGAAGGAAGAATCAAATGCACAACTACAAAATGGGGAATAAGTGGCTAGGCAGTGATACTGCTGACAAGCATCTGGGGGTTATAGTGGATCACACATTGAATAGAAGTCAACAATATGATGCAGCTGCAAAAAAACCCCAACCCCCTACCATCTTTCTAGGGTATATTAACAGGAGTGTCTTATGTAAGACACGGGAGGTTATTCTCCCATTCTAGTCAGGACTGGTGAGGCCTGAGATGGACTATTAGGTCTATTCTAGGTGCCACATTTTAGGGAAGATGTAGACAAATTGGAAAGAGTCCAGGGAGAGCAACAAAAATGATAAAAGGTTTAGAAAACTTGACCTACAAGGAAAGTGTTAAAAAAACAAAACAAAAAACCCTGGGCATATTCAGTTTTGAAAGGCTGAGAGGGGGACTAGATAAGTCTTCAAATTTGTAAAGTGCTGTTATAAAGAAGATAGTGATGAATTGTTCTCCATGTCCACTGAAGGAAGGACAAGAAATAATGAGCTTAATCTGCAGCAAGGGAGATTTAGGTTAGATCAGTGATACTCAGACCTCAGTGGTTCAGGAGCCAAATTAGCAATCAACAGTACCCAAAAGAGCCACAGTAGTGTGAATTCATTGTTTCACTTACTAGAGTACTATAGATCTATATCTATATATATACTCATAGTCAAACAGTATGTCAGAGGAAATACGTAGTTTTATTTATATAAATATAATTCTCACAGCAAAATGACTGACGATTTATTATTTTATCAACTACAATTGGTTAATATAGTAAAAGCATCCTGATTGGTTGGTTACACAGTGTTCTAATATCATAGGCTGCAAAGAGCCGCAGGAGACACATTAAAGAGCCTCTTGCAGCTCCTGAGCCTCAGTCTGAGTATCACTGGGTTAGATATTGGGAAAATTTTCCAACTCTAATAAGGGGAGTTAAACTCTGGAAGAGGCTTCCAAGGAAGGCTGTGGAATCCCCGTTATCGGAGGTTTTTAAAAATGGGTTGAACAAATGCTTGACAGGGATAGTCTAGATTTACTTGGTCATGACACAGTGCAGGGGGACTGGATCTATTTGGGGTCGGGAAGGAATTTGCCTCCAGGGCAGATTGGAAGAGGCCCTGGAAGTTTTTCGCCTTCCTCTGTAGCATGGGGCACGGGTCACTTGCTGGAGGATTCTCTGCTCCTTGAAGTCTTTAAACCATGACTTGAGGACTTCAATAGCTCAGACAGAGGTGAGAGGTTTATCTGAGGAGTGGGTGGATGAGATTCTGTGGCCTGCATTGTGCAGGAGGTTGGACTATATGATCATAATGGTCCCTTCTGACCTTAATATCTATGAATCTATGTTGACTTCTTGAGGTCCCTTTCATCTCTACATTTCTGTGAGCTCAGGTTCCAGTATTTCTGCTCCTTTTGAAATAAGATTGCTAAGTTGTTTTAATATGGTAATATAACTTTTCATAAAATTGATCTCTTCCGCTCTTCAATTGCTAAGAACAAAGAGCAGACTGTGTACAAAATATTTTTTTCAAAAGCTTAAGTTTTAGAAAGTGAGAACATTTTTGTGAAAAATCTGAAAAAGTGTGGTTTTTTTTTTTAAATTTTTAATCAAAAATGTGCCTAGAAAATTTAGACCGTTCATTGAAATCAGCCAAAAGGTCTTTTGGAACAAAAAGGTTTCAGTGAAAACTGAATTGTCTGGGGCAAGCCAATCCCTTTATATGGAAAATTGTATTTAATTGAGAACCTAGTTTTTCCTTGAAACACAGTTTTGACAGGAAAAATGTTGACCCGCACTAATTTTTCTTGACCTGCCTTATTAAAACAAACAGGTATCTTTCAACTTAGATTGGTTAAGTGGTATTTTGTTCAATAAAATGTACAAGAACATGAGTTTTCATATGACTTGAATTTTGCACACAAACATCAATGCTGCCGAAGGCATGGAAATATTGTGCAAGTGGAGGATATCCGAAATATGTGCTAGTAAATATGTGCTAGCACTGTAAATTGTTGAAGACAACCTCAGTTTTCAGAAACAAATTGTGCATATTCAATTGCCTGTCATGAGCTTGACCTTGATTACTTACAAGGAGTCTTCCCAATTCGTTTTCAGTGTAGGGTCCTGTGTATTTTATTTAAATTGTATTTACATAAGTAAAAAGTGGTATTTCCTCTGCATTAAGTTTAGACCAAGCTCCAGTATTCAACTTCAAGGCTGAATCACACTTGGGATTTGGGTCGCATTGAACACTTGGGAGCTGTTCTTGGGAGGTAATGGAACTAAAATACAGAAACCTTCCAGTATCCATTGTTCTCATGAGATTTCTGCCAGTATGGGCTGAAATTATAGCAAGGTCTTGACCATGGTATCTAAGGTCTCTGAAATCTCTACATGGTATTAGTATTAGGATCAAATAAACACCCAACAAATCACAGAACACATCTCCTAAAAGGAAAAAGGGGGTGAATGTAAGACTCTATTCCCTGCTTACACAGACTCTTACCTTTTTACTATATGCCCTCAATTGACCACCCCGAATAGTGGTGCTAAACGTTCACACCAAGTGCCACAAAAATCTCATGAGAATGGCTCTTCATGCAAAATTCTGCCTGCACTGGAACTGGACAATGGCCCTTTTGTGGTTCTGGATCTGACCCTGAATCAAACCTCTAGTCACTTTTCTTCCCAGGGACTTGCATTCGAAGTGCACCTTCCAGCTACAAAATATATAGGGCGTTTTAGCTGAAGCTTCCTCGATGCTAATGCTGTGCTTTCTTTGGATCCATATTGATACGTTACTGTGCATACATAGCAAAACTTCCAAACTGGGAGCACAAATCTTACATTCCAGGATCAAAATATGATGTAGGCATAATCAATACTTAAAGAGCTCTGAGCTGTTTTCAGCTAATAAATATAAAATCCATGGCAGGAATACAAGTGCTCTGGAAATGATTCACCTAATGCAATCCAATAATTAAGACACCACAAATATTAACATAAATACAAAACCTGATTTTGCTTTTGTATGACACCAGGCCCAAATTCTGCACTGACTGGTGCCCCATGTAGTCCCGTTAACCTCAATAGGATTGCATAGTCTGTACAGAATGTTGGCCATTTTAAATTATATGGTAGCAGTGATCACATTTAATGCTGTTTTCGTAAGCAACTCTTAAGACACTTTTGGAAGATTAAAATAACTAAATGAAAAGGAAGCGACAAGTCTCATAGTTGAAGATAACGTCAGTTACTGTACTGAAGCTGCACACACATTGTACCATGTAGACCCTCATTCTGTGAAACTCACTAAGGTAATTCTCTGATCGAGAACAGTATATGGGCCTTAGAGTCTAGTTCATGAGTAAATTAGTTATGCTCCAAGACTATTCTGTTTCATTAAATTTCTGCTCACACTTTGGCATATGTGTTATGCCCAAAGAAGAACTCCAAAATTAAGTTGATATATATTTTAAAGTATGGGGTTTTGTCTCTCTCAAAAGTGTAGCATATATATTGTGTGACGCAGGAGTTGCCATGGAAAATACATTGACTCAATCATTTATTTATAGTAATTAGAACGCACATCCTGGGCTCCAATCTAAACTCTGTTTTGTTTTTTGTTTTTCTAACCAAAGACCATGAGAAATAATGTAAGTAAATCATTGTAAATTATAGGGTATGAAGTAGTCGGATAATACAATTATTTTGTGTGTTAGAATAGTTGAATATTCTTTTAATTCCCAGGCAGGGCTTTGAAATGGCAACATTGCAATGGTGTTAACTGCTAGATTCCTGCCAGTGATGATATTGTTACTGCTGAGGTCTAGCTACCATCTGCTCAGTGAATTTTTGATGGATAAAGCAAATCTTATTTAGATCAGCTGAGTGGTTTTTTGTTTTAATTAATCGCTTTTGGGGAAGATTTGAAAAAAGATCAGAGTGACTTATCAGGAAAACTTATACTTTGGAAAAAGCTAAATGATTGCACACTGAGAATATACCTGCTAGGGTCATTTATTATTAAACCTGTTTATTACAATAGTGCCTAAGGACCAACCGAGAATGGGGCCCCATTGTGCCAGGCACTGTGCAAACACAGTAGTAGACTGTCCCTGCCCCAGAGAATTTAGTCGAAAGAGGGATCTAATTGGCTTAACCACAATGGGGGATTATATTTTCGAGGGGGGGGGCGGGAATGATGCAATAGACTTATCCTCGGGGGTGAGGGGAGGGGCAGGGTGGAAGGGGAGGCTACTATGGCAAGTCTTTTGTGTGTTTTCAAATAAGTTCTTTAGTGCCCGAAAATGGACATGACATCTCTTGGGATGTGGCAACTGTTGGGCCTATACCAGGGGCCCGCGATGTGTATTTCTTTGTAGCTATATAGACACAGTGTCTGATTACACACAGTGCAGGGCACTGGAGAGTCATTTTCAAAGTGGGTGTAAAAATTCTCCCTGATCTAAATGGTAGTATTTCACACTAAGTCTTTTAAAAAATCATCCTTGCCACCCTCATGTTGGTGCACAAAGCACAAACCAGTCTCTTCCATTCCTCTGTCATTTGTTGCTGCTTCCATCTGCTCTCTGGTGTTGGGATCAACTGTTCTGGCCTCCCTGCTCTGGGTTCTCCCAGAGGTTTCTCTTGCGTGCCCTTGTTTCCTCACAGCACATGATAGCTTCAAGTGGGAGTCTGAGTGTTGGCATCCGGAATACGTGCCCCAAATATGTCCAGCACTTCCTTCTGGTTCAGGTGGAAATGAGCTGCTGGCTGCTGATCTCTCAGATTGTTGAGTCTAGTGAATGATGTGGATGCCTTTCCTATCCTTGATGTGTCTTCCTTCTTGAAGTCCTCCATTGGCTAATGTGGTGTTGCCCAAATAGGTGAACTATGTTGCATTAGTGGAAATGACTATAGAAGGTAGGCAGGACAGGGTGTTTAAAATCCTGGGGCCTGCTACAATATGTTAAACCAATGGACTTGGTAGACTGTGAGGGCAAAGACGCTTAATGGGCTTTAAGGAATCAGGTAGCTAGTGTACTCTATTTTCCTCAAATAATTATTGAGGGGCAGATCCTGTCTCCTACTCCACGGCCATGCACAAGATGGATGACAGGGCTTGGAAATGGTGATGCCTTGGGCTCATAGTGCCCATGTGGGGCTGAGATTGGCCTCATAGCAACTTGTTGCATGGCAGGAGCTGTTGCTGCATGGGTCTTCTAATGGTCCTTTACTCACACCTGTGAAGAGGACATTTGGCGTCTGCAGACTTATTACAGCCTTTGAGCTTCACTAGCACCCATGGAGTGGCCCTGTTGCTATTCATAGTGAGGGGATTCCTCTGCTCATGCATTTCTCTAGTGCTTAGGGAGCTGTTATTACCACTCTTTACAGCATTCGTGTGCCCATTACTGGAATACCATCTCGAGTTCTGATGTCCACACCTTAAAACGGATGTTGGCAAATAAGAAAAGATTCAGACAAGAGAGAGAAGGTCTGGGCAACCTGTTTTCTAGTGAGAGACCAAAAAAGCTCTATCTATTCAGTTTAACTGAGAGAGGACTTGATCACAACCTATAACTGAGTAAAAAGAAAAGGAGGACTTGTGGCACCTTAGAGACTAACCAATTTATTTGAGCATAAGCTTTCGTGAGCTACAGCTCACTCCATCGGATGCATACTGTAGAAAATACAGAAGACGTTTTTATACACACAAACCATGAAAAAATGGGTGATATCATTACAAAAGGTTTTCTCTCCCCCCACCCCACTCTTCTGCTGGTAATAGCTTATGTAAAGTGATCACTCTCCTTACAATGTGTATGATAATCAAGGTGAGCCATTTCCAGCACAAATCCAGGGTTTAACAAGAACGTCTGAGGAAGGGGGACGGGGGGGGACGGGGGGGGGGTTGGAAAAAACAAGGGGAAATAGGTTACCTTGCATAATGACTTAGCCACTCCCAGTCTCTCTTCAAGCCTAAGTTAATTGTATCCAATTTGCAAATGAATTCCAATTCAGCAGTCTCTCGCTGGAGTCTGGATTTGAAGTTTTTCTGTTGGTAGATGTGCAGGTGAACAAGCCTCTGATAGTGTGGCTGATGTTATTAGGCCCTGTGATGGTGTCCCCTGAATAGATATGTGGGCACAGTTGGCAACGGGCTTTGTTGCAAGGATAGGTCCCTGGGTTAGTGGTTCTGTTGTGTGGTATGTGGTTTCTGGTGAGTATTTGCTTCAGGTTGGGGGGCTGTCTGTAGGCAAGGACTGGCCTGTCTCCCAAGATTTGTGAGAGTGTTGGGTCATCCTTCAGGATAGGTTGTAGATCCTTGATAATGTGTTGGAGGGGTTTTAGTTGGGGGCTGAAAGTGACGGTTAGTGGCGTTCTGTTATTTTCTTTGTTAGGCCTGTCCTGTAGTAGGTGACTTCTGGGAACTATTCTGGCTCTATCAATCTGTTTCTTCACTTCTGCAGGTGGGTATTGTAGTTGTAAGAATGCTTGATAGAGATCTTGTAGGTGTTTGTCTCTGTCTGAGGGGTTGGAGCAAATGCCGTTATCGCAGAGCTTGGCTGTAGACAATGGATCGTGTGGTGTGGTCAGGGTGAAAGCTGGAGGCATGTAGGTAGGAATAGCGGTCAGTAGGTTTCCGGTATAGGGTGGTGTTTATGTGACAATCATTTATTAGCACTGTAGTGTCCAGGAAGTCGATCCATTGTGTGGACTGGATCAGGCTGAGGTTGATGGTGGGATGGAAATTGTTGAAATCATGGTGGAATTCCTCAAGGGCTTCTTGAGGAATTCCATCACTTGCCCCACAACCTCAGCCGTGCAGAACACAATGCCATCCACAGCCTCAGAAACAACTCTGACATCATAATCAAAAAGGCTGACAAAGGAGGTGCTGTTGTCATCATGAATAGGTCGGAATATGAACAAGAGGCTGCTCACCAGCAACCACATACCACACAACAGAACCACTAACCCAGGAACCTATCCTTGCAACAAAGCCCGTTGCCAACTGTGCCCACATATCTATTCAGGGGACACCATCACAGGGCCTAATCACATCAGCCACACTATCAGAGGCTTGTTCACCTGCACATCCACCAATGTGATATATGCCATCATGTGCCAGCAATGCCCATCTGCCATGTACATTGGTCAGACTGGACAGTCTCTACGTAAAAGAATAAATGGACACAAATCAGATGTCAAGAATTATAACATTCAAAAACCAGTCGGAGAACACTTCAATCTCTCTGGTCAAGCGATTACAGACATGAAAGTTGCGATATTACAGCAGAAAAACTTCAAATCCAGACTCTAGCGAGAGACTGCTGAATTGGAATTCATTTGCAAATTGGATACAGTTAACTTAGGTTACCTTGCATAATGACTTAGCCACTCACAGTCTCTATTCAAGCCTATTTCCCCTTGTTTTTTCCAAACCCCTCCCCCCTCCTCAGACGTTCTTGTTAAACCCTGGATTTGTGCTGGAAATGGCCCAACTTGATTATCATACACATTGTAAGGAGTGTGATCACTTTACATAAGCTATTACCAGCAGGAGAGTGGGGTGGGGGGAGAGAAAACCTTTTGTAGTGATAATCACCCATTTTTTCATGGTTTGTCTGTATAAAAACGTCTTCTGTACTTTCCACAGTATGCATCCGATGAAGTGAGCTGTAGCTCACGAAAGCTTATGCTCAAATAAATTGGTTAGTCTCTAAGGTGCCGCAAGTACTCCTTTTCTTTTTGCAAATACAGACTAACACGGCTGCTATTCTGAAACCTATAACTGAGTAATATTTTTAAAGCAGATGGCTCTTCAATCTAGCAAGTAAAGACATAACAAGACCCAGTGGCTGAAAGCTGAAGCTAGACAAATGCAGACGAGAAATATGGTGTATGATTTTAACAATGAGATGAATTAGCCATTGGAACAATTTACCTAGCAATGGGGTAGATTGTCCATTCTCTCAATCTTATTGTCTATTATGCAGGACATAGGACTAGATCATAGGTTTTTATGGTCAGAAGAGCCTTATGTACACCAAGCATTTCAGCAGACCACAGGTCTAGTCCTGTTTCCCATGAGTTTTGCTGGGAGCGGATTTGGGGCTGCTGTATTCTGTTCCTGGGCCAAATTCTCTGCTGGTGTAAAGCTACCCAGCTCCATTGAAGTTGGTAGAGCTGTGCAAATTTACACCAGAAGAAAATTTACCTCTCTTGGGATTTTGCTTGCAAGTAACAGAAAGGCAACCTCGGTGCCAATGTGACCAAGTGCACTGAAGTGTTGATCTTATTCCAGCAAGTTGCTTCAAGTTCCGCATTCTACAAGTTGAGGCAACATAACGTGCGGTTGATACACTGCATGCACTTTATAGTCTTAAAATGACCAAAAAAGAAAAATAAATTAGATTTTGGGTGTGTGTGTGTGTGTGTGTGTGTGTATGTGTGTATATATATATATATATATATGTGTGTATGTGTATATATATATATATATTACTGTTTAATGGACGGAAACCTTTAAGGTTTTACTTGAATTTCCAATGACATTCCTGCTGGAGATTTTAGCCCTATTAGACGCCGAAGGTCTCCTTTGGGTTTATTACCCTGTCCTCTCTTCATTTTGCACTCTCAACAAACCACATAAGCATTTCTGAGTTCCATTTCAATTTGGCAATGGGTCTAGAAAAAGCCATCTCTTTCCTTGATGTAGAGCTTCCCAAGAAGTTAAATCAATAGCATTTTAAGCATGTCACTTCCATAGCCTTTGCTTGAATTTTACTGGAAGAATTCTTGTAATTCTTCTCTTCCAACATTTTAATAGTCAGTTTGAAACAAAGTTTTACCTAACAGAAAATAAAAATGACTTCTGCATAGTAGTTTTTAATTACCTGGTATCAGTAGATAGCTAGAATTTTGTGACTCTTTTGGCTGTCTGGCATGTTAGATGTGTAAGAGGCTTTTGGATGTAATTAGAGGCTTGTTCCTCGATATAATTGCTAATTCAGGTAGTTGACGGTGAGTTCCTTTTTGAGGGCCTGATTTTGATCTGATTTACATTGGTTTCACTCCTTTGCCTTCAACAGAGTTGCTCCTGATTTATAGTAGTGTAAATGAGGCCCCATGTGTTCTGAGGAGTACCCTAACCTAATGGGTGCTCTTAGCTCATTCCTTATGGCACAGGAGGGAGAGGCTCAAATATAGAGGCTCACTGCATAGACCAGAAACAAGGACTAGCACTTTAGAGGGCTGGGGGGAAAAAAAAGAGGGGCCTTGTGAGAATTACATGGGAGGCTGCTTTCAGAAATCCGAGCCTATAGCAGAGTCAGCCTCCAGGCAACCTAACAAGCACTGCTAACCTGTAGCAGGCTGCCTGATTGGCTCAGCAGACTGCCTCTTAAGTCCAGCAGCAGTTCAGCAGCTGCTCAAAGCATTCACCCACAGCTGTGATAGCTCCTCCTTGTTCTCAGACTTGTATCTGCCTTGGCCCCAGCTGTGCCCCTGCCTTGCCTCACTCCAGGTGACCCGATTCTGACCATAGGCACCAACTCTTGGCTTCTAACTCCAGCTGTGACCCAGAGCTCTGGCACCTGGCCTCTGGCCTCTGATTTCCTGGCTACTGACTCCTGCTCCAATGTCTAGACATGACCACCATGTCCTGGTCACCAACAGGTATATCCATTACCCAATCTCTGCAGCAACTGAAAAGAGCAGCAGCAAAATGTGATTAAAGGGGATTAAGCATGTGCTTGGCTGAGTTGGACCTGAATGTTCCAAGCCCAAGGTGAGCATTATTGCCTTTTATGTAGTATGAGATTCTTAGAAAGGTGAGGATCTTTGTTTTTAAGGGGAATCACACTCTCTCTCTCCAAACATGCAGACAAGGTCAGCTGCCTCTGGCTGCGTGTTGAAGTATCACTTGTGCACAGCATAGGCAGTCTCTTACCTGTTTGTGAAGGGTGTTAATCTGGACAGTGTCTTAGGGCTTGTCTACACCTGCAGCAGTGAGGTGGTAGATATGTTGATGGGAGTTAAGTCTGTATAACTACATCGCTCAGGGGTGTGGAAAATCACACCCCTGAGTGATGTAGTTATCCCGAAATAAGTTGATAGTGTAGACCAAGCTTTAGTCACTACTCACCTTTCCTCTATCTTTCATGTTCTGCTATGTCCTTCTCTGTGCCAAAAAACTGTGGTTGAGTGTGGCAATAATCCAGCTGCTGCTTGCTCCCTTGAAAACACAAACTCATGCACTTGCCTGCTAGTAGATGCACACAGTGGCTGAGATTTTTTCAAAGCCCATTAAATGTAATGGGAATTGTGTATGCAAATAGCTGAAGCAACTTTGCGAAGCTCAGGCAATGCACTGATACTAGAGCTGGTTGGAGGACAAAATTTTCATCCTGCAAAATCTTTCACTTTTTAAAAACAAAAAAAAAATCCTTTTTGTATGGAGACAAAAAGTCAAAATCTCTAATTTTTTCATAGGAATGAAGTGCCAAAAAATTTCATTTTGGAAACACCAAAGTGGTTCCCTGGCCAGCCTGTCTAGGCTCCTTGAAAGTTCCAGTGGAACTGACACATTCCCTCAAACATTTGGATTCCATTGAAACTGCATTTTCTGAGAGAAAACTGTTCCAGCAGAAATTTTAAAACCAGCTTTAGCTGATCCTCGTAGATTCTGCATACCAGCAGCCAGATACACATGGATTCACATGGCTGATACACGTGTAGAACATGCCACCAATTCATTGCATTAAATAGGATGAGTTCACACAGAAAAAAAAGAAAAGGAGTACTTGTGGCACCTTAGAGACTAACCAATTTATTTGAGCATAAGCTTTCATGAGCTACAGCTCACTTCGTCGGATGCATTCAGTGGAAAATACAGGGGGGAGTTTTATATACACAGAGAACATGAAAAAATGGGTGTTTATCATGCACACTGTAAGGAGAGTGATCATTTAAGATGAGCTATTACCAGCAGGAGAGTGTGGGGGAGCATTTGCTCAAGAACCTCCCTGAAAAAGCACAAGAACAAATCCGCACAGACACACCACTGGAACCCTGACCTGGGGCATTCTATCTGCTACCCAAGATCCATAAACCTGGAAATCCTGGGCACCCCATCATCTCAGGCATTGGCACCCTGACAGCAGGATTGTCTGGCTATGTAGACTCCCTCCTCAGGCCCTATGCTACCAGCACTCCCAGCTATCTTCAAGACACCACTGACTTCCTGAGGAAACTACAATCCATCGGTGATCTTCCTGAAAACACCATGCTGGCCACTATGGATGTAGAAGCCCTCTACACCAACATTCCACACAAAGATGGACTACAAGCCATCAGGAACACTATCCCCAATAATGCCACGGCAAACCTGGTGGCTGAACTTTGTGGCTGAACCTCACCCAGAACTATTTTACATTTGGGGACAATGTATACCTTCAAATCAGCGGCACTGCTATGGGTACCTGCATGGCCCCACAGTATGCCAACATTTTTATGGCTGACTTAGAACAACGCTTCCTCAGCTCTTGTCCCCTAATGCCCCTACTCTACTTGCGCTATATTGATGACATCTTCATCATCTGGACCCATGGAAAAGAAGCCCTTGAGGAATTCCACCATGATTTCAACAATTTCCATCCCACCATCAACCTCAGCCTGGACCAGTCCACACAAGAGATCCACTTCCTGGACACTACGATGCTAATAAGCGATGGTCACATAAACACCACCCTTGCTGACCGCTATTCCTACCTACATGCCTCCACCTTTCACCCAGACCACACCAGACGATCCGTTGTCTACAGCCAAGCTCTACGATACAACCGCATTTGCTCCAACCCCTCAGACAGAGACAAACACCTACAAGATCTCTATCAAGCATTCTTACAACTACAATACCCACCTGCTGAAGTGAAGAAACAGATTGACAGAGCCAGAAGAGTACCCAGAAGTCACCTACTACAGGACAGGCCCAACAAAGAAAATAACAGAACGCCACTAGCCGTCACCTTCAGCCCCCAACTAAAACCTCTCCAACGCATCATCAAGGATCTACAACCTATTCTGAAGGACGACACATTGCTCTCACAAATCTTGGGAGACAGGCCAGTCCTTGCCTACAGACAGCCCCCCAGCCTGAAGCAAATACTCACCAGCAACCACACACCACACAACAGAACCACTAACCCAGGAACCTATCCTTGCAACAAAGCCCCTTGCCAACTGTGTCCATATATCTATTCAGGGGACACCATCATAGGGCCTAATCACATCAGCCACACTATCAGAGGCTCGTTCACCTGCACATCTACCAATGTGATATATGCCATCATGTGCCAGCAATGCCCCTCTGCCACATACATTGGTCAAACTGGACAGTCTCTACGTAAAAGAATAAATGGACACAAATCAGATGTCAAGAATTATAACATTCAAAAACCAGTCGGAGAACACTTCAATCTCTCTGGTCACTCAATTTCTGACCTAAAAGTGGCTATTCTTCAACAAAAAGACTTCAGAAACAGACTCCAACGAGAGACTGCTGAATTGGAATTAATTTGCAAATTGGATACAATTAACTTGGGCTTGAATAGAGACTAGGAGTGGTTGAGTCATTACACAAAGTAGAACTATTTCCCCTTATTTATTTCCCCCTCCCCACACACTGTTCCTCTGACGTTCTTGTTAATTGCTGGAAATGGCCCACCTTGATTATCATGCACACTGTAAGGAGAGTGATCACTTAAGATGAGCTATTACCAGCGGGGGGAAGAAAACCCTTTTGTAGTGATAAACACCCATTTTTTCATGTTCTGTGTGTATATAAATCTCCTCACTGTATTTTCCACTGAATGCATCCAATGAAGTGAGCTCTAGCTCACGAAAGCTTATGCTCAAATAAATTGGTTAGTCTCTAAGGTGCCACAAGTACTCCTTTTCTTTTTGCGAATACAGACTAACACGGCTGCTACTCTGAAACCTGTCACAGAGAAGAAGTTCTTCAGCCCGGCTCAGATTTTTGCTTTTTCTTTCTTTGAATTCCTTTTTCCCTCCTCCCATGTCAGTATTTTTCCCCTTGATCCTATTTCTCCCTGCTTTGTTTCTCCACTGATTTTAATTTAGCTCACCCTTTGGCACCTTTTTATTCTTGAGTGCATGCATCTCTCCTCTTCTGGTTGCTTGTGTTGTGCAAAGATTCATTTTATAGCCATCTTCTATTGTAGACAAATTACACTTGGCTTTTTTTCTGCTATGGTGCACAATTGCTGAGACTGTTAGCTTTATAAAGTGATTATGGAAAAAGTGTCAAGGTCCATTTAATTGAATCTGTAAATCAAACTGAAATTTTAGCACTATTTTTCATAAAAATGAGTGAATCTATGTGTAATCTGTGACTCATTTATAACTTATTATTCTCCTTTATTGGTAATATGGAGGTGCCTGGAGGTCTCAGACAAGATCATGGCCCCAATGTGCTAGGTATCATACGAAGACAGTTTCTGTCTTAAAGTATGTTCTCATGGGTGACTCATGGGTGACTTTAATTTTCCTGATATCTGCTGGGAGAGCAATACAGCGGTGCATAGACAATCCAGGAAGTTTTTGGAAAGCGTAGGGGGAAATTTCCTGGTGCAAGTGCTAGAGGAGCCAACTAGGGGGGGAGCTTTTCTTGACCTGCTGCTCACAAACCGGGAAGAATTAGTGGGGGAAGCAAAAGTGGATGGGAATCTGGGAGGCAGTGACCATGAGTTGGCTGAGTTCAGGATCCTGACACAGGGAAGAAAGGTAAGCAGTAGGATACGGACCCTGGACTTCAGGAAAGCAGACTTCGACTCCCTCAGGGAACAGATGGGTAAGATCCCCTGGGGGACTAACATGAAGGGGAAAGGAGTCCAGGAGAGCTGGCTGTATTTCAAGGAATCCCTGCTGAGGTTACAGGGACAAACCATCCCGATGTGTAGAAAGAATAGTAAATATGGCAGGCGACCAGCTTGGCTTAACAGTGAAATCCTAGCGGATCTTAAACATAAAAAAGAAGCTTACAAGAAGTGGAAGGTTGGACATATAACCAGGGAAGAGTATAAAAATATTGCTCGGGCATGTAGGAATGAAATCAGGAGGGCCAAATCACACCTGGAGCTGCAGCTAGCAAGAGATATCAAGAGTAAGAAGAAGGGTTTCTTCAGGTATGTTGGCAACAAGAAGAAAGCCAAGGAAAGTGTGGGCCCCTTACTGAATGAGGGAGGCAACCTAGTGACAGAGGATGTGGAAAAAGCTAATGTACTCAGTGCTTTTTTTGCCTCTGTCTTCACTAACAAGGTCAGCTCCCAGACTACTGCGCTGGGCACCACAGCATGGGGAGTAGATGGCCAGCCCTCTGTGGAGAAAGAGGTGGTTAGGGACTATTTAGAAAAGCTGGACGTGCACAAGTCCATGGGGCCGGACGAGTTGCATCCGAGAGTGCTAAAGGAATTGGCGGCTGTGATTGCAGAGCCATTGGCCATTATCTTTGAAAACTCGTGGCAAATGGGGGAAGTCCCGGATGACTGGAAAAAGGCTAATGTAGTGCCAATCTTTAAAAAAGGGAAGAAGGAGGATCCTGGGAACTACAGGCCAGTCAGCCTCACCTCAGTCCCCGGAAAAATCATGGAGCAGGTCCTCAAAGAATCAATCCTGAAGCACTTACATGAGAGGAAAGTGATCAGGAACAGTCAGCATGGAGTCACCAAGGGAAGGTCATGCCTGACTAATTTAATCGCCTTCTATGATGAGATTACTGGTTCTGTGGATGAAGGGAAAGCAGTGGATGTATTGTTTCTTTACGTTAGCAAAGCTTTTGACACGGTCTACCACAGTATTCTTGTCAGCAAGTTAAAGAAGTATGGGCTGGATGAATGCACTATAAGGTGGGTAGAAAGTTGGCTAGATTGTCAGGCTTAACGGGTAGTGATCAATGGCTCCATATCTAGTTGGCAGCCGGTGTCAAGTGGAGTGCCCCAGGGGTCGGTCCTGGGGCCGGTTTTGTTCAATATCTTCATAAATGATCTGGAGGATGGTGTGGATTGCACTCTTAGCAAATTTGCGGATGATACTAAACTGGGAGGAGTGGTAGATACGCTGGAGGGCAGGAATAGGATACAGAGGGACCTAGACAAATTGGAGGATTGGGCCAAAATAAATCTAATGAGGTTCAATAAGGATAAGTGCAGGGTCCTGCACTTAGGACGGAAGAACCCAATGCACAGCTACAGACTAGGGACCGAATGGCTAGGCAGCAGTTCTGCGGAAAAGGACCTAGGGGTGACTGTGGACGAGAAGCTGGATATGAGTCAGCAGTGTGCCCTTGTTGCCAAGAAGGCCAATGGCATTTTGGGATGTATAAATAGGGGTATAGCGAGCAGATCGAGGGATGTGATCGTTCCCCTCTATTCGACATTGGTGAGGCCTCATCTGGAGTACTGTGTCCAGTTTTGGGCCCCACACTACAAGAAGGATGTAGATAAATTGGAGAGAGTCCAGCGAAGGGCAACAAAAATGATTAGGGGTCTGGAACACATGACTTATGAGGAGAGGCTGAGGGAACTGGGATTGTTTAGTCTGCAGAAGAGAAGAATGAGGGGGGATTTGATAGCTGTTTTCAACTACCTGAGAGGTGGTTCCAGAGAGGATGGTTCTAGACTATTCTCAGTGGTGGAAGAGGACAGTACAAGGAGTAATGGTCTCAAGTTGCAGTGGGGGAGGTTTAGATTGGATATTAGGAAAAACTTTTTCACTAGAAGGGTGGTGAAACACTGGAATGCGTTACCTAGGGAGGTGGTAGAATCTCCTTCCTTAGAGGTTTTTAAGGTCAGGCTTGACAAAGCCCTGGCTGGGATGATTTAATTGGGGATTGGTCCTGCTTTGAGCAGGGGGTTGGACTAGATGACCTCCTGAGGTCCCTTCCAACCCTGATATTCTATGATTCTATGAATGTACATTTGAAGTAATAAATGAAATCCACAGCATGATTAGTGTCATCCTGAAAATTATATACCATCTTCTGATTCAGCATAAGTGAACGTGGGAGGTTGTATAACTAAGGCCTGATTCTCATCTGACCTATGCAGTTTTTCCATGGAGGTAACTCCATTGCTGTCATGGGAGTTCTTGTGACTTATACAAGTGTAAGTGAGCTCAGAATCAACACACAAATTTGTTTGTATGAAGGCACAAACCAAAAAGCATGAAACAATTAAATGCTTTACAGTTTACAAAGATCAGTGCCAGCACTTATGCTGTTGGCTACAATAGGTGCCAGCATTTTTATTTTCACTTCTACAGGTTTTTAGGTTTATAGGAAGCTAAATTATTCATAGATACTAAGGTCAGAAGGGACCATTATGATCATCTAGTCTGACCTCCTGCATAACACAGGCCACAGAATCTCACCCACCCATTCCTGTGATAAACCTCTCACCTATATCTGAGCTATTGAAGTCCTCAAATCGTGGTTTAAAGACTTCAAGGAGCAGAGAATCCTCCAGCAAGTGACCCGTGCCCCATGCTACAGAGGAAGGCGAAAAACCTCCAGGGCCTCTTCCAATCTGCCCTGGAGGAAAATTCCTTCCTGACCCCAAATATGGTGGTGATCAGCTGAACCCTGAGCATATGGGCAAGATTCACCAGCCAGATACCCAGGAAAGAATTTCCTGTAGTAACTCAAATCCTACCCCATCTAACATCCCCATCACAGGCCATTGGGCCTATTTACCATGAATATTTAAAGATCAATTAATTACCAAAATCATGTTATCCCATTATACCATCTCCTCCGTAAACTGATCGAGTTTAATTTTAAAGCCAGATAGGTCTTTTGCCCCCACTGCTTCCCTTGGAAGGCTATTCCAAAACTTCATTCCTCTGATGGTTAGAAACCTTCATCTAATTTCAAGTCTAAACTTCCTGGTGGCCAGTTTATATCCATTTATTCTTGTGTCCACATTGGTACTGAGCTTAAATAATTCCTCTCCCTCTCCAGTATTTATCCCTCTGATATATTTATAGAGAGCAATCATATCTCCCCTCAACCTTCTTTTAGTTAGGCTAAACAAGCCAAGCTCCTTGAGTCTCCTTTCATAAGACAAGTTTTCCATTCCTCGGATCATCCTAGTAGCTCTTCTCTGTAACCTGTTTCAGTTTGAATTCATCCTTCTTAAACATGGGAGACCAGAACTGCACACAGTATTCCAGGTGAGGTCTCACCAGGGCCTTGTATAATGGTACTAACAGCTCCTTATCTCTACTGGAAATAGCTCTCCTGATGTATCCCAAGACCGCATTAGCTTTTTTCACAGCCATATCACATTGGTGGCTCATAGTCATCCTATGATCAACCAATAATCCAAGGTCTTTCTCCTCCTCTGTTACTTCTAATTGATGCGTCCCCATCTTATAATTAAAATTCTTGTTATTAATCCCTAAATGCATAACCTTACACTTCTCACTATTAAATTTCATCCTATTACTATCCCCTACAACCATTTCTTCTATAAGTTCCTCACTACTCACAAAAACCAAATCTAAAATGGCATCCCCTCTAGTCGGTTCAGCAACTACTTGAAAGAATCCATCAGCTATCGCATCTAGGAAAATCTGAGCCCTATTATTATTACTAGCACTCGTCCTCCAGTCTATATCTGGGAAGTTAAAGTCTCCCATGATCACGCAGTTTCCATTAGTATTTACTTCATTAATAGCATTAAAGAGGGCTCTATCCATATCCAAATTAGATCCCAGCGGTCTACAGCACACCCCAAGCACTATCCCAGGGGAGGCTCTAATAGTTTTCGTCCCCAATGTAATTTTTGCCCAGACGGACTCTGTCTTATCCATTCCATCGCTTCTTATTTCTTTACATTCTACCTCATCATTGATAGACAGCGCTACTCCACCACCTTTGCCTTTATTTTGGTCTTTCCTAAACAGCACAGACCCTTCAACACCCGTACTCCAGTCATGACGACTATTCCCCCATGTTTCTGTTCTCCCTTTAATAGCTGGTTTCACTTCCTGCACCAGTAGCTCTAGTGCCTCCATTTTGTTACCCAGGCTCCTCGCATTGGTGTACAAACATCTTAATTTTTGCTGTTTGGCCTCGCTCACATTCTGTACCCTATTAGGCACGGTCATTCTACAGCCAGTATAACCTATTAGACAACCTATCTACACTGCCCTTCCTCCTTATATACATTCTCCTACCCACGGCTGTATCCTTTCTTACTTCGTTTTCTTCCCTCTCAATGCTAAAATCCAGTGTGGAGACATCTCCCAACCATCTCCCCCAAATTCCTAGTTTAAAGCTCTCTTAATCAGTTGTGCCAGCCTCCATCCTCGAAGTCTATTTCCTTCCCTACTCAGATGAAGTCCATCCGGAGAGAACTGTCCTCTGTCCATGAATGCCTCCCAGTGGCCATACATCCCAAAGCTCTTCTTACAGCACCACTGCCTAAGCCATCTGTTGATAGTCATAATCTTGTCACACCTTTGTTGCCTTTCTCTAGGAACAGGCAGAATCCTACTAAAGATCACCTGAGTCTCGATTTCCTTAAGCGTCTTCCCCAGTCTAGCATTGTCTCCCTTAATACTTTCCTGTGAGAATCTAGCCGTATCATTTGTTCCCACATGAAGGATAATTAGGGGATTCTTTCCTACTCCCTTTAGTATCCTTTTCAACCTCAGGTCTATATCCCGTATCTTAGCACCTGGGAGACAGCACACCCTTCTATTCTCTGGATCAGCTCTGGTTACAGGCCTGTCTATTCTTCTCAGTAAAGAGTCCCTGATCACATAGACCTGCCTTTTCCTGGTGATGGTGCTATTCTCCAGTCTATCCCCTGTTCCCTCTGGCTGCAAGTTCTTTCCATTCCTATTCTCCCTTGTAATCCTCTTCAACCCATCCTGTATCCTCCTGGGGCTCATATTTGGTGTAGTCTCCATTGACTCTTCCCCTTTTCCTATAGGACTAGGCGCTCTTCTCTTCTTCCTTGCCCTTCCACCTTCAGTGACTACCTGCTGAGCCCCTTCTTCATTTTCCAACTCTGCAAACCTTTTCTTGAACTCTATTTCTCCTTCACTAGCCCATCTTTTCCTCTGCCTGGTTCTTTTAGTCACATGCTTCCACTGACCACTTTCCTCACCCAGTCTCCCCCTCAGAATTCCTCAGTCCTGCTTCCATCTGCAAGTCTGAGCTTTTCCCTTCAGATACCTCATGTCTTTGCTCCATAATCTGCTCGAACCCCTTTCTAAACTCAACCAGACTTTCCACCTGCATCTCCAAACCTTGAATCTTTTCCTCCATCAGCTCTATCAGACGGCATTTCATGCAGACAAAACTCTTACCAGGCACCCCCTCCAGGATCATGTACATACCGCAGCTTCCACATCCAGTCATCTTCATTGTGTCTTCCACTGCGAGTCACTCCCACTGCTGCCTCTGTATCTGTCATAGCCTTCTATTTAAAAGAGGTCCTTAATATCCATTGATTCTGATTAATCATTACCCATTCTAGGCAGAAATAGCCCTTTTGCTACCCTTTCGCCTTTTCAAAAAACAGCCTACACCCATCTCGCAGGTAATCTCAGGAAGTTGGTACTTATGCTAGCTGGGTAAAACACTCATTCAGTCTATTCTGTTCAAAGCATTAATTTGCTGCTAATACTTTCTGCCTATAGAAGTCAAAGGGAAATCCTGCCATGGAGATTCTTATAGACGCAATACGGGTTCTAGTGATCCTGGCTCTGGAATATGGCCCTATTAGCATATATATTGTACAGTTTGGACTAACTTCAGAAATGGAAAAGAAATCTTCATAAATAAATGGGACTGTACAAAGTACCAGGCTGATAAGTCAAGCCTCCAAAAACTAGCTGTGAGATGGGAGAAATTTATATCTCATATAAAGGAATATGAAGTTCAACAACTGAGTTGGAGGCAAGAAGGGAATCGGCATAGCACACCCTGAGCCACACACTAAGCAGCAAGGCAGAGCGTACCATCAGCCAATTATAAAAGTTAATGCTGTCCAAGACCTAAAGCAAAAATTTGATCCCCTTACCCAGGGACATAATGTGCACATACAGTTACCAGGGGACAGGAGCATAGTGTTAGCTCTAGGGCTGGTCAAACATTTTCCATGAAAACTATGTTTTTGATGGAAAATTGGGTTTTTGATTAAACTTTTTTTTTTTTTGGCAACAAGGATCAGTTTACCACAGAACATTTCAATTTTTTTATTGAAACACTGTGCTTCTGGGACTCCCATGATGCACTGTAGCAGTTCAGCGGGAAGGGGGCTTTCAGTGCATCATGAGAGATGTAGTCTGGCTGGAAACCCTGACCCATAGGTGCAAATAGGGGAATGAGGGCTCCAAACTACAACTCCCATGAAGCACTGCCCTGATGGCTTTCGTTTTCAGCCAGATGTTTTGAGGTTTTGCTATTTCACCAAAAAGTTTAAATGTTTCATGAGGATAAAATATAATTTTCCAACCAGCCCTAATTTTATCACATGTGGCACAAATAAAGTAGCCTGCTAGGAGCTGGTCTAATGCACACCCAGATTGCAGCAGGGACTCGGAACATGTGCACTGAGGCTCTTCTTTTCATTTTTTCTGGGTTCAGCAGTAGCAGATGTAGTTCAGATCCCCCAACTGGAGTGCGCACGTGAGCCATAAGCTCAGTTATTTACGTAGGTAGATGCTCCTTGTTAGGCTTCCCATTCATGAAGAGCAAAAACATATACACTAAGTCTGGGTCTCCTTAATAGCAGATTAAGGAAGACGACAAACAAGGACACAACATGTTTATATCCACACCTGCGAGAGCATGTGTTTCTCTCTGTGGGGTGGAGTGGCTGTTATGCATAGATATCGCAGGTGGCTGTGAGACAGTCACTCCTCAGAGTTCAGTGCCTGCTCGGCAGAGCCAAGAGGTGCAGGCTACAGCTAAGAGCCGGTTCTAGTTTCGGTGGGACTTGACGTAGGCGAAGGAAGTCAGTCATGTAACACTGGAATCCAGTGAGAGCAACACAGGCGGCGAGAGAGCCCAGTCTCTTACTCTGCTCTAGCAATTGCCATCTTGAACTACCTCGGATCGCACAAGCAGGTGCAATAATGGTCTCACATAGGACTATGAGGCTGTTTATTTCCCAGCTTCATTCGTAGGACATGGGTCGGAAGTCTGAATGGTTAATACCCCATCACATGGCATATGTCAGTATCCATTGGCTCCAGTACCTCCTTCCATCCTGTGGTTGAAAAATCAGAATAACATCCTCTATATTTACATAGCTCCACACTCCCCGTGCTCACTAACTCTAACAAAGCTAGTGTTCCTGGGGAAGAGTGGTAAATGTCCTAGCAGAATGCTCCATCCGTCCATGAAACAGTTTTCATTAATGAATCCTGGAAACTTGTGCCAATTAGAATATTGACAGAATAGAAAAAGCGTTGCCCTGCGGTGGAGCAACATGAAGCTTATGGTTAATGGAAAGCCTTTTTCACAGTGTGCTTCATCGAAGGTGCTGGGAAAATAATGATGATCGAAGTAGACCAGTGCTGTCTCTATGAGCTGATCGTGAATGCGATATGAGAGCATTGTAATAGTTCGTTATAGTTAACCCTCCCCCTTCGGTGATTTGGCAGCATGACCCTTCTGATGGAAGGAGCATCCTTAAGTTTGTCACTGCTAGAGAGGCACGGATGGTGTGCTTATTGTCCATGGGGTGTGGGGTGCTGTTTTGTGGCAACCTCCTTCTTTGTTGAACTGGGGCTTGCCAGAGCTGAAAATGATTCTCTACAACTTAAGCTAAGGATCCAAGGCTCTTAAGCTGAGACTCACATCCAGTGTGGATCAGACGTTAAGGGTGATGTGTAAACACACTGGCCTGTGGCTTTTATTTGCTCATGGCTAGTTAGGATATTCCCTGACAAGTAATGTGAGTCATTACTGGACGCACCTGCTGCGTAGTCAGCAGTATAAATAATCACTGTAGGGATGTCTTCAAGCAGATTTCCTGCCCTTTAACCATATGTTTGTTGCTGGCAGTTGAGCAATATCTGCAGCACCATGTCAGTCTGTGTGTTTGAATAATTGTGCCCCTGTGTTGTCCTGGAGTACTTAAGAGTTGGTTGATTTTTTTTTCAGCTCTCTGGTCTCTTTCTCAGCACTGGCAGCCCAAGAATTCATGATCAGAACCTCCCCCCCCCCTTGAGATTTGCTGAAAGAACATTAGGTTTGGGGTTTTTTAAATTAGTTTATTTATTTATTTATTGGTCTGGCTTCTGGTTTGTGAATGGCACCAACTCCAACCCCAGCTTCTGAGACACATAATAAATGTTAGAGATTCAACCTTTAAATGCATAAAAAATGTGCATGCAAATTTGCAGGCCATGGCTCGCAGGCCATGGCTCACAGCCCTCACTACTCCCCCTGTATGCCTGCTGTCTGCAGCCTGCAGCTGGAGGGAGCTGCTCTCAGTATCTTGCATCCATTAAGTCCACCTTCCCAAACTGTGGTTGAAGGTGGGGTGAGCCCAGTGCTGCAGAGCTTGATGGCTCCTCTCTGCTGAGCCTGCTCCAAGATTCTTTTCAGAGCAGGCAGTTGTACCCTGGTGCTGCAGGCAGCTGCAGTAGATATGGCTTGCAGCACAGCTGCACAGTGGCCTCTAATGGCCAAAAGGGGACACAGGTCACTTGCTATATGTATATAGTCCACATCTGGGCTCTCATCAGAGCTTTGATGTAAACAACAATAATATAAATTGGGTATGTTCTGATAAATTTTATTATATTATATAATAATTATTATAAAATATAATAATATAGTATATAATATATAAGATATAGTTATATTATATTCTTAATTATTATTATATTATAATATTATATATATATAAATTATATATTTTATTATATTTCTCATTATTTTGAACAAATCAAAGAAACATGATGAAATGGCTTTGAAAGGAAAATAATCTAGTTTTTTTTATTCCTTGGTCAATTTCTTAGCATTGTAGGATAAAGTTTTAACAACCAAGAGCATTATTAGTTAGTCTTTGGATTTTACACTGTGGCTCATTATTCGTTTATGTCTAGACACCGTTAAGAAGAGATACAGTAAGATTACTTTTTTCAGACTGAACAGTGAAGTGCTGTATAAAATAATAGGACTTCCTAAGGGAAAAGGATTTAAAGTATTATGCGGATGTAAGAAATGGGATTAGATACAGGAGAAGTTTAGGGGTTGCTTCTAAAAAAGAAATCTCCAGTCACTGTGAAATGTGAAGGATTGGTACAAATGGAAAGCATTTTGTGTTGGAATGTTATGTATAGTTGAGCAAGGTCAAAGATAGGAGCAAATGTTCTCTGTTGCAGATGAGTAGTTTAAAAAAATAAAGAATAACATAAAATTAAATGGATCTTCATCCACTGGTTCATTTTATACCTGTGGTGTCAGAGTGTTGACAGCTTTTAATTTATTGTTCTGTTACATCATCTTATGGGATCACATTATTAAATGTTTTAAAATATAAACCTGGTCAGACATCCCCACCTCTGGGTTTCACAGTGTACCTCATCTTCTGCATGTCAGTTCTTGTGGATATGGGATCCAAACACGGGCACCCAGACAAGGGGATGCCCTACGTAGGAAATCCAGAGGTGGGTGAGTGACGCTTGATCATGCAATAAGCTCTCTGGGCTCCAGCTCTCTGCAGGTGCAAGGATCTGACTGTGGAAGCTTGCTGCAGGATCTGGGCCATACAGCTTTTTATTTTCTTGTGTTTTTTTTAATTATATATATTTTTAAATCCCACAATGTGACATCAGATCACACCCAGTGAAAAACTACCAATGCTTTGGAAGTACCCAAGTGTTACACTAGTGTAATTTAGAGTAGAACTGGGCTCCATGAGTCCAGCCACATGAATGGGAGATACTAATTAGTTCGGTGGACTTTAATATCTAGTCCCCATCAAGCAGACAACAGGGAAGTTTTATAATAATCTGGTGCTTGAATTTATCATTGAATAAGGTCTGGCAATCACATCACAAGCTCAAAACTATCAGCCATGGAGAGGGGGAATCCACCTTTCTGAAGAGCCAGGTAAATTATCCTAACTTACTAGAGGGGAAACTGAGGCAGAGCTTCATCTTAACACTGTAAAGGTAAGAGTTCCATGACTTTCTGGATCTACACTGGCATAACTGAGAGCAGAATTTGGCCTTCTGAGTGGGAGTCCTGCATATTACTGCAATTTAGGCTTAAACGCTAGAACCATCATAATCCACAAACAGTAAATCTTAAACTGAACCCAGAGGTGGCAGTTCTCCTTGTCAAGGTTCCTCCCCCACTCTGAACTCTAGGGTACAGATGTGGGGACCTGCATGAAAACCTCCTAAGCTTACTTTTACCAGCTTAGGTTAAAACTTCCCCAAGGTACAAATTAATTTTATCCTTTGTCCTTGGAATATCCACTGCCACCACCAAACTCTAACTGGGTTTACTGGGAAACGTAGTTTGGACACGTCTTTCCCCCCAAAATCCTCCCAACCCTTGCACCCCACTTCCTGGGAAAGGTTTGGTAAAAATCCTCACCAATTTGTATAGGTGACCACAGACCCAAACCCTTGGATCTGAGAACAATGAAAAAGCATTCAGTTTTCTTACAAGAAGACTTTTAATAGAAATAGAAGTAAAGGAATCCCCCCTGTAAAATCAGGATGGTAGATACCTTACAGGGTAATTAGATTCAAAACATAGAGAATCCCTCTAGGCAAAACCTTAAGTTACTAAAAAGACACACAGACAGAAATAGTCATTCTATTCAGCTTTTGAAAGTATCTTGTCTCCTCGTTGGTCATTTTGGTCAGGTGCCAGTGAGGTTACCTTTAGCTTCTTAACCCTTTACAGGTGAAAGGATTTTTCCTCTGGCCAGGAGGGATTTTAAAGGGGTTTACCCTTCCCTTTATATTTATAACACTCCTGGACATCTTTATTCATAAAAGTACGTTCTACCTTGAGGCGGGGGGAGGGAAGAGACTTTCATTTGTGTGGATAAACTCCTCTGACTGGCTGAAATGCATTCAGTCCTGCAGCAGCCTGGCGGTGGTAACACGAGTACACCTCATTCCACTGCACCAACATTCGTAGAAATAATGGCACTGTAGTATAGTTCTTTTGGAAGATCACTGCCTCCCACTTTAAGAATAAACATTAGGACTTCGCTTTGGTATTTGTGTAACAGCAAGAGAACGTTCTTACCATGTCACAGTGACCCGTGCCTGAGGTTCTCTCTGATGGACGACTTACATCTCAGGGCACCTCCACTTGGTGCTGTTTCATTGTTCTGCTCCTTGGCCTTCTGCCCTCCAATCTCCTCCGTCGCCTACCTGTTTCGCAGACTTGTGGTCAGAATGGTAGTCGTGTGGCAGGGAAGTCAGAGAGTGGTTTCCCCCCACACCTCCCCCACAGCTTCTAATGAAACTGTTTCAAGCGGGCTGCATTTTAAAAAAATAAACCAACCTCAAATGCATTCCTTTGCATGAAAGCACCCGCACTCTGTGTTGCTTAAGCTAAGTATTACTAGCTGTCTTCATAAGGAAATGAGGCTGAAACAATGCCTAAATGGAGAGGTTGGCAGATATCATTGGGAATCTGCTACCTTTTCTTGGCGGGGTTTTCCTTTTTAGAAACCAAAATTCTGAGACGTAATGGCAAGTGTGCCCATTCACCACTGCCCTCTACTGGGTGAACTCACAACTGTTCAGCCATGTGTCATAGGCTCACAGAAATTCTCCATTAGCTCAAGTTGTAGAGGCCTGTGCTTTTGGAGGAGAGGCAGTTCTAAGTGTCCACGGTGTGCAGCACTGTGACCACCAGGAAGTCCTGGTTGGGCATGGATTTGGTAAACATAAGTTACTGTGGTCAGTGTATGTATTTTAAGAGGTTTAACGTTCTTCTACATTGCTCTAGACTGTTGACTTTAAATCTGCCACTGCATCCCTGGTGAGTTAGCAATGTATGGTATTGTGAAGGCATGGGATTTTCCTCTACCCAGTGAGGTTAAAAAGACTGGGACTGCTCATCTTACAAAGGAGACAACTAAGAGGGATATGATAGAACCTATACTACCATGAATGGTGTGGAGAAAGTGAATAGAGAAGTGTTATTTATCCTACACGTAACACAAGAACCGGGGTCGCCCACTGAAATGAATAGGCAGCAGGTTTAAAACAAACATAAGGAAATACTTCACACAACACACAGTCAGCCTGTGGAGCTCGTTGCCAGGGGATGTTGTAAATACCAAAAGTATAGCTGGGTTCAAAGAAGGGGGCAGGGCCCCAGCCTCTGGTTTCCAGCTTGAGCATTTACGCCGCAGTGTGATAGCCCTGCAGCCCAAGCCCAACAAGCCTGAGTCAGCTGACACTGGTGTTTTATTGCAGTGTAGAAATACCCTCAAGGGCCACACCAGATACTAGGCCAGTTTGTCTGTCCACTGTCACGCTCATGCAAAAAATACTCTCCTTTCCTGGAGCACTTTTTCCTCAGGTTCCCTGGCCTGATGGGTGCCCCAGGGAGCTCTCGGTTTCTAGGATCCCCCTTTTTAGGTTCTCTGTCCTTGGAACTTGCCATCTGCTTACCCCAGCCTTCCTCCCCTGGGAGCAGAGTTTGTTTGGCTCAGGCTCTCTGGAGCTTCCTGAGGGCCTTAGCCTTCTATCATGCTCATGTGCTTTCCTTCCAATTAACTGCCTTCCCTTCCCAGTTAACTGACTCAGTGACTTACCTATTCCCAGATGAACATCAGTTGCCTCAATTCCACCTTGTGCAGCCTGTCAGAGGTAGGCTGAATCGCTGACCTTTCAGAGGGCCAGCTACCCTCTGACAGTAATCAAATGTACAGTGAATGCCTTCCTATGTATGGCTAAAACATCACAGATATAACAGCATAATGGTAATGCAAGTGCTTGGTTTTCCATTTGAGAAATTGGGCTGCATTTCCTTAATATGAATACGTAATACTTTATATACAGAGTTATGGGCTCCCCTAGATTTACACACAAGTTACATTAGAGTTTGTTGGATCATTATCGTAATGCTGCTTCATCATTTGACTAGTTTAGCCATCATTAAGGCAGTCTGCAAATCAAGAGGATCCACCTGGACTATTGGATAGTTCAGGGATGTCATTGTGTGTTTTCTACAAAGGCTTCATAGAGGGTTGCTCTCTAGAGGAAACAAAAGCCTGCTGCAGTTTCCACGATATGCATCTGAAGAAGTGAGCTGTAGCTCACGAAAGCTTATGCTCTAATAAATTGGTTAGTCTCTAAGGTGCCACAAGTCCTCCTTTTCTTTTTGCGAATACAGACTAACACGGCTGTTACTCTGAAACTTTGTGGATAGATACTTTGGTGATGAGCATAGTAAAAGAACCTGTAGAGAACAGAATAGAAAATGTAAATGGGCAAGACAAGAAAAAATAAGTTATAGGGTCACTAGAAAAAGAATATATAAGGTATATATCTGAAATACGGAACTGAATAATTGCTGGCAGAAAAAGAAGATTGCTGTCAAATAAGCCTTATAAAGAAAGTTGGGGGCTTCTTGTGAGCAATTCCTGGTTTGCGTAAATGAAGCCTGTCTCTTAGAAATCAGTTTAACTCTTTTACAGTGCCTTTGTGGCCTACGACCTTTTTCATTATCACGGAAAGGATGATTCAGGCACAAATACCTGCCCTTTCGACAGGAAGACAATTGGCTTCTATATCTATTTTTACAATTCATTTTCTCGAAATTGTAAAAAGGAGGATTTATTTTATATTGGAAATTGTATTAATTTTTTTAAAAAAGGTAAAATTTTCTATGTAGAAGGGAGGAAAAGCTTGTGACATTTTTGCTTTTAGTGATTTAATAAGCCTGGTGACCCACACCCGAGAGATTGTCCCCTCCTTCTTTGTTATATTTTTTAAAATGCTTCAGTGTACAACCAGGCTAATCACATACTGGGAAGATATAATATGAGGAAGTCATTTATTCAGTGGCTTGATTCTGCCAGCCTTGATCTCAGCTGACCTGATCCAAAGCCTACTGAAGTCAATAGAACATAAGAACCGCCATACTGGGTCAGACCAAAGGTCCATCTACCCCAACATCTTGTTTGCTGACAGCGGACAATTGCCAGGTGCTTCAGAGGAAATGAACAGAATAGGGAAAAATCAAGTGATCCAATCCCTGTCTCCCATTCCCAGCTTCTGGTAAACAGAGGCTGGGGACACTTCTGAGCATGGTTTTGCATCCCGGCCCATCCTGGCTAATAGCCATTGATGGACCTGTCTTCCATGAACTTATCTAGTTCTTTTTTGAAACGCTATTATAGTCTTGACCGTCATGACATCCTCTGGCAAAGAGTTCCATAGGTTGACTGTTTTGTGTGAAGAAATACTTCCTTTTGTTTGTTTTAAACCCACTGCCTATTTAATTTTGTTTAGTGACCGCTAGTTTCTGTTATGAGAAGGAGTAAATAACACTTCCTTGTTTACTTTCTCCATACCAGTCATGATTTTATAGACTTCTATTCTATACCCTGTTAGTCGTCTCTTTTCCAAGATGAAAAGTCCCAGTCTTATTAGTCTCTCTTCATATGGAAACTGCTCCACACCCCTAATCATTTTGGTTGCCCTGTTCTGTACCTCTTCCAATTCCAATGTATCTTTTTTGAGATCGGGCAACCAGATCTGTACACAGTATTTCAGATGTAGGCGTACCATGGATTTATATAGAGGAAATACAATATTTTATGTCTTATCTATCCCTTTCCTAATGATTCCCAACATTTTGTTCACTTTTCTGACTGCCGCTAGGATTCCTATTTATTTCAATGGACAGTGGATCAAGCCTGATGACTAATAACTCACTCTGTAAGTAGTCCCATTCATTTAAATAAGTGGGACTATCTGGCGAGTTAATGCAGGGGCAGCGAGTTTTATGGGCCCATGGTGCCTGTGCTCCTGGAATATTCAGAGCACAAGGGCCTGGCTCCAGCTATGTTTGGGGCTGGGTCTCTCCCCCAGCCCCGCCCTGGCTGCTACCCCCACGCGCCTTCCCCGGAGCGTCTCCCAGCCCCGCCTACCACCCCGGGCAATTTAAAAGGGTCTGGGGGCTCCTGCCGCCACCACTGGCAGTGCAGAGGGGCTAAAGCAGCTTCCTGCCTGTCCTTAGTCCACGCGGTGCGCCTCTCCCAGAAGCGGCCAGCATGTCCCTGCGGACCCTGGGAAGGGGGTGTCTCCACGCGCTGCCCCTGCCCCGAGCGCCAACTCTGCCATTGGAACTGTGGCCAATGGGAGCTGCGAGGGCAGTGCCTGTGGGCAGCAGCTTGCAGAGACCCCCGGCCCCCCTGCCTAGGAGCCACTGCCAGAGGGGTATGCGAGTTGCTTTTGGGAGCCACCCGAGGTAAGTGCCTCACCCTCCCGCACCCCTCACCCCCTGCCCCAGCCCGGAGCCCCCCGAACCACTTCCTGCACCCCTGCCCCAGCTCAGAGCCCACCCCCGCACCCAAACTCCCTCCCAGAGCCTGCACCTCAAATCCCAGCCTGCACCCAAATTGCCTCCCAGAGCTTGCACCCCTCTCACACCCAAACTCTCTCCCAGAGCCTTAGGCAGGTGGTGGGGGTGGGGGCGGGTGCGCGGGACTTGGACCCATTCTGGGCACCACCCAAAATTATACAAATCTGCTGCCTCTGAGTTAATGTACTATTGAACATGAGACAGAGTGAGAGTGGCCCTAATGACCAAATCCCCAAGTCCTTACTCCAGTAAAAGCCTGAGTCAGAATTAAACCCATAGTGAGCACACCATAGCATTGTGCTAAGATCAGAACTGCAAAATATTTAGACCTCTCCTTGTACAGTTAACATAATACCATATCCAGAGCATGAATCTTCCTCCAGGAACCTACCTAACCAGCTCCACCAAGTAGACAGCACATTTCTGTGAAGTAACTTACTGTGGTGGAAATAACGGTTTGTACATTTAGGATGAAATTTTAAATATCTGCCCTCTCCAGTGCAGCCTAGAATGTAGGTTTTCCGAGGTCTGTTTAATAATTTACAGCTGTGCTTGGACTCAAATCTTCCAGAATGGGATTTTTCAATAATTTGTTCCCATTTTGAGCATTAGGTCAAAATATCCTTTCCCTCCCCCCATTTCAAATGTCTAAGGACTGTTAAGCTAAACTGCATATGACTTGTTTGAAATATCTTTTCTTTTTAAAACCCAGGGGTTAAAGGAAGAGGGAGCGGAGGAGAGAGTACCTCTCGTTCTCCCACCAATAGGTCAGCATCACTCACCCTTGCTTCTCCTTGGCTGGGACAGTCCAAGCTTGTTTTCGATCTACATTATCCACCAATCTAGCTGTACTTTAGTGAATTACCAACAGAGGGCCATATAGATGCACTCTAATGATGCACTAACGATTGCTCTATGTTTTTAAGATGGCTCATTCATTGCAATGGGTGCCATTGCATCTTTATCGTTCCAGTCTGACAGAACCACTGAGTACCTTTGATCATGGTCTTTCAACCAGTTGTACTATCACCTTATAGGTATTTCATCAAGGCCACATTTCCTCAGTTTGCTTATGAGAATGTAGTTGGCACTGTGTCAAAAGACTTATTAAAAGCAAGATTTATCACAGTTACTGCATCCCTCCATTCGCTAGGCTAGGAACTCTGTCAAAGAAGCAAATTAGGTTGGTTTGGCAGGATTTGTTGTTGACAAATCCCATGTTGGCTATTATTTATCACTCTTTTATCCTCCTAGGTATTTTAAAAATTCATTGTTTAATAGTTTTGTTCCAATATCTTTCCAGGTATCAAAGTTAGGCTGATGGGTAACTAATTCTCTGGGTCCTCTTTGTTCCCCTTTTTAAAGATAGGTACTATGTTTGCCCTTCTCCATTTCTCTGTGATCTCAAACATCCTCTGTGAGTTCTCAAAGATAATTGCTAATGGTTCTGGTTCTTCTCCCTGTGTAAGTTCTAGGTATTGCTAGTCGCATCAAACAAGCCACTTCACTAAAATACAGTTAACTATTTTTTGCTTTTGTTTGTACATGTGCATTTCACTGTCTAATTTTTAAATATAGATGGTAACAGGAATCAGAACAGTGAGGAATATTTTTTTTCATCAAAATTAATCTGTTCTTCAATAATCCAAGAATTCAAAAGGCATAAATATGGGAAGAAACCATCTATGCAGTTTTATTCTGGGGTTTTTAGGTGCTTTTCTAAAATTTATGATATAAGACAACAGACTTCACATGGGATTCTTTAGTCTCAGCAACACAAGCCCTTTTTGTTATTGACAACTAAAAACATTAAATCTCCTGCAGTAATTAATAAATTATGAACCATGACCCTGAAGATTGAGGCAGATTCTAAATAATTAACCAATAACAAGCATGTCAATGCTTTTATTAAAATAGTCATGAGAACAAAATTAGCACTGGCTGGTTTTAAAGCTTTATACACTTGCTTGTATATCTGGAAGAACATCAATATCAAATGGGATTAGAAAGGGGATGGAGTTGCCAGTGAGAAAAGGGGCCAGTCCTCTGTTCCTAACTAGAAACAAACAGCACCCCTCTTCCCTTCCCACCCCTGGCAGGCCAATCTTGGGGGTGGGGGAGCACTTCATCCCCTATGCCCTCCCATACGTCACCTCTGCTTCTATGGGCTGGGCTGCTGGCTGAACTGCATCTCCCAGGATGCCATCTGGGTAGGGTCTTGAATGTGGGGGAGACTGTAGAGCATCATAGAAGATGTAGTAAGACCAGGGGGCTGGCCTGTAGAGAAGTCAACATGAGGAACCTGAACTACTGTTCCCATGAGCCACCACAGCAGCATTTCCAAATTGAATTTTTTTGAGTTTTTTTTTTTAAGTTTCCATTAAAATCAAAATTTTTAATGGAAAATCTAGACTAACGTTATTTTGTTTTTATCAAAATTGTCCATGCGTGGGGGAAATAATTCAACCATTGTTTGACCAACTGTCATCTCCACAGATCCTAGATGAAACTCAATGTGCAGAAGTGTGCTCAGTCCATACAGCCACTCCTGCACATTATACAAAGTAGATGTGAAGATGGGAAGAGGATTTTGAGTTGTAACAGTACCGCCTGTGTAAAGTATGTTCTGAGGAAGGTCTAATAGCTCTAACCCCCTCCCTCTGCTGACCATTCTATGCATCAAAATCTGCAACTGATTTTTCCCAGCTTGGACTCGAAATGCTGATACCTGTAGAATGTATTTGGTGGTGTGGTCATGATGAAAACTTCAGGATGCTGATGCTGTGAAAGATCCGAGGTAAATTCATTCAAATTAATTTGTTGCCTCTAAGTACCAAATCTTTGCAGAGATATGGCATAACCTCCCCAAATCTCACTCCACTTCTCCTTCCCCTCCCACCCTCGGCTGGATTGGAGAAGAGGGAGACACCTGTTCCAAGGACACAGCATGGGCCAGGATGAGGACTAGGATAAGAATACTTCTGAGACGCCACTTTATCCATGCAGTAACGGAAAGGAAGCTGCCTCTTGTATCTATAAAACAGAAGAGCAGGTAAAGCACCTCTTCTTCTTCCCCTGTGACATCCAATGCCACCGTGATTTAAAAGGCAGATGTGACACAAAGCTGGAGAGATCAGAGAAGCAGAACAAACCCTGTATTATTGAAGGTTCCCTGGAGCATGTGAGTGGCCAGAGCTAAGAAGCAGAGAGTAGAAGTGACCAACACAACTGGCTAAACCAGTGGGAACAATGATGGGAAAAGGGACAGGTACTTTCTAGAACACAATAAAATTCAACTTTTAGAGTTGGGCAAATGCAGCAGAGGTTTAGATCCAGATCCTGTTTTATCCAACCACTCCCCAAAGTTCAGAGTGGTCTCTGGAAAAAAATTGAGTTATTAGTACCATTTTATTTATTATTTGTATTCTAGTAATGCCTAGTGTCCCTAAGGTGCCAAGTACTGTCCACACACACCATAAGGCAATCTCTGCCCTGAAGAGATTACAATTCAAACAAGCAAGACTGAAAAAGGAAGTAGTAGTAGCCTCATGTTACAGAAGAATGGAGATCACTGAGCCAATGCTACAGAGAAACTTTGTGGTAGATTGAGGACTTGAACCCAGAGCTCTTGAAACCTAAGCTAGTGCCTTATCCATGACATCTTTCCTCCCTAATTTTGACCTCTCTCTAGTTTTAAGTCAAATCTATAGTTTCAAGGGAGGCAAAACAAGCAATAGCACACTAGGCTGAAAATGGAAACTGAGACAGCAAGGCAAAGACGAGAAGGAAATGTATTTTAGATTTCCCTTGACAAATATTGAGACTGTTTTCGCCTTCACAAAGTCCTAAGGGTTCCTGCAAGTTTATGCAAAGCGTGACAAGCAAAGCAATAAGTCCTTCATTTCCTGTGGGATTCCTTGGGCACAGTTCACTGTAGTGTCATTTGGAATTTGCTTGAGGGGAGCTGCTTGTGTCTTGGGATTCTTTTCTTATTCATAAAAAGAAAAGGAGGACTTGTGGCACCTTAGAGAATAACAAATTTATTTGAGCATAAGCTTTCGTGAGCTACAGCTCGCTTCATCGGATGCATTCAGTGGAAAATACAGCGGGGAGATTTATACACATAGAGAACATGAAACAATGGGTGTTACCATACACACTGTAACGAGAGTGATCACTTAAGGTGAGCTATTACCAGCAGGAGAGCGGGAGGGGGTGGGGGGGTGGAAACCTTTTGTAATGATAATCAAGGTGGGCTATTTCCAGCAGTTGACAAGAATGTCTGAGGGGTGGTCAAACTGGACAGTCTCTACGTAAAAGAATAAATGGACACAAATCAGAAGTCAAGAATTATAACATTCAAAAACCAGTTGGAGAACACTTCAGTCTCTCTGGTCACTTGATTACAGACCTAAAAGTGGCAATTCTTCAACAAAAAAACTTCAGAAACAGACTCCAATGAGAGACTGCTGAATTGGAATTAATTTGTAAACTGGATACAATTAACTTAGACTTGAATAAAGACTGGGAGTGGATGGGTCATTACAGAAAGTAAAACTATTTCCCCATGTTCCCCCCCCCCCCCCACAATGTTCCTCAGATGTTCTTGTCAACTGCTGGAAATGGCCCACCTTGATTATCACTACAAAAGGTTTCCCCTCCACCCCCCGCTCTCCTGCTGGTAATAGCTCACCTTAAGTGATCGCTCTCGTTACAGTGTGTATGGTAACACCCATTGTTTTATGTTCTCTATGTATATAAATCTCCCCACTGTATTTTCCACTGAATGCATCCAATGAAGTGAGCTGTAGTTCACGAAAGCTTATGCTCAAATAAATTGGTTAGTCTCTGAGGTGCCACAAGTACTCCTTTTCTTTTTGCGAATACAGAGTAACACAGCTGCTACTCTGACACCTTTTCTTATTCATGATTTGTTTTGCAGTTTTTGTCATCTTTGCCTTTCTGGATATATCACCTGAAAGTACAGTACTGTAGGTGTCCCCCTCAGGAAGCAGCAGGTAAGATGTAAATGGACCTTTGCTTCACTTAAGCCTAAAATTCCTGTTTCTGAATCATCTAGTAAAATAAAATGTGAGTAAGCTAGAAAATGAATGAGAAACTCAGATTGGTATCATTGTCCAGCCTGAAGGAAGGTGCAGAGTAATGTTGTAAGTGAGCAGAAATTCCCTTCAGTATTGGTTACTGGATGGCTGGGATGGGTTATACAAACTGCATCCTGGACAACATGGGGCAGTAGGCTCTGCCCCAATGCCCCTGTGAGAAATGTCAGGATTGGTGGGAAGAGCTTAGAGAGAGCTCCAGCTCAGTCAATGTAGGCCAGGGAAGAGCATGGACCTTCAGTGCTCAGCTCGTGAAGAGAGGGCTGGTTGAAGGTAGGAGCTTCCCAGCCAACTGCGTCCTCTTTCTTGAAGAAAGGGAGAGTAGATACTGAGAGACCTTGAGATGGAACTATTCCCCGCTGTTACCTGTGAACTCAGTTTATTTGTGTTAGTTCCCCTTGTTTCTGTTCATTGACTACCCTGTCAGGGAGGAGATTTTAAAGTGACCTGGCCAGAGGGCCAAATCACAGAAAGAGGCAGACGGACCATTTGCATGAGGTACCCAATGGGGAGAGACTTGCTATGCCATGCCTGGCCACAAGGAGGTGATAGTGGTGAATCAACCCCTTTACAATGACATATCCACAACACACTATTGTATCCCTGCTCTTACCACCATCATTTAACTGCATCCCCATTTCCCAGTAAGTTCCATTTGGCCTGAAAGGGCTTGATCCAGTACCCACTGAAGTCACTGAGAGTTTCTCTATTGAGTTCAGTGGGCTATGGATCAAATCGTAAATCTGTTTTTTTTTCCCCTGTGTTATTGGCAAACCTTGGAGATGATCAGAGAACTTTCATCAGTGATATGGAGGATGAGGCAAAGAATTGCACTAACTGCTAAGATAGTTAGCAGTTAGTGCATCTGGGCTCTACTGGGAACATTTCACTTAAGCAGAAGTTGCAAATGCTTAAATACCTGATACCGCTAATCCTTGACAAGCCTGGTACTGTAGACAGTGCTTAGGAATCAACCTCCAAAATGGCTGCTATGCTGGACCTACAGCTACCTCACTACTTAAAGGCTTTTTACGTGTACCATGACTGGCAACTATTGTTCCAAAAGCTGCCATCTACTGTCTTTCCTCCACTTTCTTTTCTTCGCTTGTGTATATATCTGGCTGTTGCTATCCTTCTCATTAATGAGAAGAAAGATATTGTCTATAGCTTCTCTTACATAAAACTGCCTTCTTTAATGCACTGCATTATCAGTGGCACTGTACTGGGATAACTCCTCCCCTTTTAATTTCAAGGTGCAGATTTCCAGCTTTGACTGTCACCACCCCAGTTTGTTTAAAGTCCACGTGTGCTGTGTTCCCTCCAGAGGGCTTGTGTTGCAGCAGCCTTTCAGTACTATCAATGCTTGTGAAATCTTTATTGGTTTCTAGCATCAGCTTCCCCTGCTTATTCTTTGCATGGTCAGAAATGACGTCTCGGTTTACTTCCAGTAGCTCTGTTCTTCTCATTGGATAAAGGTAGAGGAAGATGTACATGTAGGACTGCTACTGACAACAAGAATGGTAGGGAGATGGGGATGGAAGGGCTTTGTGGCTTCACTAGTTGGAGTGCACATCAAGCAACAATACTCTATGCCGTAGAAGTAGGCAGAAACCATAAATAACTTCCTTGCAACCCGATGTGAAAAAAATCCATTGAAAGCAAGTCCTGGTAGCCTTCTTTGCATCCCACAGAACGCTCAAAGAGCAGCACTGTTCAGACTCTTGCAGCATTGTAAATACAGTAGTCCTTTAGTTAATCTGCTTTCCTCTTCCTGTTGCATGAATGTTGTCCAAGAGAAACTGAGCCCCCATGGTGGGCGGCATTTTAAAAAGAATAAAATGCTTTTGATGTAAAATGACCATTTGCTTCAAATGAACCATGGTTGAATAACAGATCAAACCCCACTTTGGTGTGATGTTTTTAATAAAAGATGCACCTTTGCTTCTGTAGAGTATTAACTTTAGAGACCAGAATGTATGGCACGCTCTCTCTAATCTAATAAGTCAAAGATTCATTCTCCTCTGCTTTCTCTGATTCTGACAACAACACTCGGCCACTAAAGGCGCAATTTAAAACGAGTCCAGGCTCTAAAAGCTTTGAAAAGGCTGTGTGTTTTTGTTTTTTTGTTTTGCCATAATTTAATAGGCGTCTGGGACCAAGTTTTCAGCAAAGGTAAACTGGCATAGCTCCATTAAACTCGATGGAGCTGTGCCAAATTATACCAGTGAAATATCTGACCCTTTATTTTTATAGTTACATTTAGACAGACTAATTCTGATAGGGCATAATTTATAGATTCCCCCCTGGCCCTTAAAATAATAAATGGGTTGCATGCTCAGCTGGTGGAAACTGGCATATCTCCATTGAATTCAATGAGTGTGTGGGGGGGTGAGTCTCTGGAAATGATTCTGGGTATTAGATAGTGTGGAGGGACAGGGCAGTTAAGCAGCAAACCATTGGAGGTGGTGTGTCCTGTGGATAGGAGAGACTGTCAGGGAAGCAGCAAAGGTTTAGGAGGGCAGGTAGTTCTGGAAAGGAAGCAACGTTCCTTGTTGGAAAAACTCTTTCATTTTGAATTGACCCTCTGTGTTTCTTAGTCTATTATATGGGATTTGCTGATACTGAACAGAGTTTGGGCTCTCAGACCTGACCCTAATCACTGCCTGCTTGTTGGCAGGTGAAGACGATAGCATAGAGAAGACAGAAGTGGATCAGAGAGGATGTCTGTATATAGTGAGATAAGGCTTGCAATCAGCAAACCACAACATGCAGGCAGACTTCCTGTGTATTCCAGCTTGGTGTAGTGATTAGAGTGTTGGGATGGAGTCAGAACTCTTGGGCTATATGCCAGACATTCTGAGGGAGTGTTTGCCAATGGTTAAAGTGGAGGACTGGAGATCAGGTCTCCTTGTTTCTGTTCCCAAATCTCAGAGAAAATGTCTTTTCAGTATACTTGTTGGGGGACTGGAGAGCAGAGCCCATAGGTTCTATTTCCCCTGTCTGTCAACACAGAGCACCCCTCTGTTTCTTTCTCCCAATTTCTCTCACATGGAAAAACTCTACCCCAAACTCCCAAGACTTGCTCAACTCAGTGTTTCCACCTGACATCATGCAGTCTCCCTTCTGTCTGTACACTCAGGACTCTTTTTGGTTTCCAATTCTTCTTCCAGATGCACTGGATCAAAAGCGTATGGATCATCCAGCCCTGTCTCACTGATTGTTTCTATAAATTGAAATTCTATCATAAATGAGCTAACTTCATACACAAGTTTGCATGGTCTTGTGAAGGTAAAAACAGATCAGTTCTGTCTCACAGTGTACTGACTTTGAGTTCTGGTCTTGTCTTTATTGTCATTCAACCAATAAATGTTAGGGATATTTTCTCCCAGGGAAAAAATAAAGACAACTTGGGGTTTGCACCAAACCAATTAAAACCTATTTCTGTTGTTCTTGGAGAAACTTTTCCTTTCATTGCTCCTCTATCAGTTAATGAATAGTTGATGATTTTGCAAGAACCTTGCTTGAAGAACCTAAAACCCAGTCCAGTCCTGTTCTCATGAAAACTCCATGAAAGTTTTACCACTGACTTTAGTTAAAACAAAATTGGATCCAAAATCATTAGTATAAACAGACCATCCTTGGTTTAGTCACAACTCTAAAGCAATTTCTTGAGCAATAAAATGTCTTTGATTAATTCCTTGGAGAGCTTTATTTCATATTATAATAAATCGCTTTTCTGGCTCAGATCTGCAAATGATCTCACATAGCTGTATTTATGCAATAAAAGACTAAGTACAAGATCCATTGTCTTGCCAATTGAAACATGACTAAACAGGTCCATAATAGATTATTCATTTGTGGGGTAGTGGTGATGGGTCTTCTGCAGGAAAAAGGCAACAAACAAACCTGAAATGCAACAATTAGCTTAGGTACCACTATCAATGTTTTATCTCCAGTGCTGAGAGATGGACCGAAATCCAGATTCAAAGTATAATGTCAATACATTTTTGTATTGTCTTAGAATGTGCTAGTAAAATATTCCTCCATGAAGGGAATAGTCTTTCAGTTTGAATATTTGTAGTTTAGCCACTAACCCTGTCTGTCTAAAACATTGAATGGAACCGTATCAATCACATTTTACAGTTGTTATAGCAACACGACTAGAGAGTAAGTAGTGTTCTGTCTTTTCAATTTTTGTTTGTTAAAAAAAAACAACCTGAATTTTTCAGTCTTTATTTTCCAAACATTAAAACCAGGATGAAATTGGGTTAAAAAATTAAAAGATCATGAAAAATCGGGGGGGAAAAAAAGAAGGAAAAAACCTTTTGTAATGTACATGTTTTACTACAGTATAATTGAAACTTATCTTAATGTACAAAGTTATATTTTGTCTCTCTCAGAGCTAGTAGTTTTTCCAGAAATCCTGGTTTGCGTACACATGCATAAATTTTCTTTAAAGAATCCTCATTCATGTTGAGCCCCTTGCTGTCTTGGAGATAGTGCAACTTTGAAAATATGCGCTGTGCATCAATAGATCCAGGGGGGTACACTCAAACCTCACTTCACCACTTTGCTGAAGTTGGGAAGTGTGTCTTGATGATTGTTCCAAAAAGCCAGCACATCCAGTTTCGTATAGTCGGGGTAGGCAAATTCATGTAAGTAGTAAAGTCCCTTTCAGATTTGAAATTTCATCTTTAGTGGCAAATGGTTGAAACATTCTAGCATACCGGTCATAATCTGCTGCAAAATTCACCTTGAGGAAGGGGTGCAACACCTGGATGACATTCAAAAAAAACCTTCAACACCAAACACTTCGGGGTTCAGATTACTGGCCCTGGTCACCTCTCATTTCTTGCTGAGAATTGTGTTGAAAGTCTTGAATGCTTTTTCAGTTTTCTTGTTTTCCGGGGTGAGAGAGATTTCCAGAAACAGCTGGGTTTTCTTGCTGTATGTTTCTCCTCCAGTTTTTGTGCTTGGTTTGGCTGAAATTTTGGTTGTCAGGATTCGGTAAGCATCTGTATTCGCAAATGCATTGGCAGTAGTCGGAGAAAACTCCAGTGTTTTCTGTGTATCACACAGTGATTCCACATTTTCAATAATGCACATTACGTTGGTGCGCAGAATCTGGTGGTCATTTTTGATTATTTGCCAGTCTCTTGTCAATTTCTGCTTTAGAACCAACAAACTGAGGATGATCAAGGAGATGCATTACCTCAGTCCACGCATTATTTACATGACAGCGAAATACAAGCTCATCTATCGATGTGGCACAACAGGGGTAGGTAATTGACAATTTTCTCTATACTCAACTCACACTGTGTAAAACAAAGCCTTCTACTTGTTCGCATGTTTGAAAATGGTCCAGAATCCAATGATGCAAGATTTCACATCTTTTATTTCTTCTCTAGCAGTAGCTGCTGACAGTGCAACATTAATCAGATGAGCAGGACAGTTAATACATAGCAGCGCTAGCTTCTGATTGAGTTTAATCTCTCGGGCAAATTTAGCCACACACGAAGCAGAATTTATGTTAGTTGTGGCCACATTGTCCCAACTAAGTTGGGACAATCTCAAACAAGTCAGTTATTGCTGCATCAACAAAATGTCTGGTAGCAGAGGGGATGAATGTCCCATCAGCACAAAACAATGTGGGTTTATTCACTTTGAAATAAAAAAATGAAAACAAAAGGCCAAGAATTGTACAGTCTAAAACATCAGTAGACTCGTCAAAAATCAGACTAGACTCCACATTTCCATCAATTCGTTCCATCAGTTTAAATACTAAAGCATCCCCATTTTCTTTCAGAAACTTTCAAGTGAGGTTGTCTGCATTAGGAAGGCTTTTTGCTGCTGGACAGTATTGATGCACAAAGTCACCGATAGGCCCCTCTGCTATTAATAGCAGTTGTCTGGTGAAACAAAGAGCACCCACAAATTCATTGATCCAATCGTGATGTGTCCTCTCTCTTTCATTAAAGCCCTGGTGAAAGCTCCTGACTGTTTATCCCAGAGCTCACTTTCTTCTTTAATCTTCTGGTGTCACTTGCTTTCAACATGTTCATTTGTTCTGTCAGCACGAGCAGTGACCTCAATTCTGCAGTACTTGCATGCATCCTCTTCGCTCCCGACTTTACTTTTTCTTGAAAATTCCTAAGCACTGATTTTCTTACTGGTATTCCGACATGGATTTGCATCTTTGCCCCATGTTTACCTTGTTACCTTAGCGATCTGTTACCGCCAAGGAGCTTACCTAGGTTCCTGGGATTCTGCATGTGGGTAGTTCAGGGAGAGGCACGCTGTCTCTGGTAGGAAGGGGGGCCAAGGGCAGACTCAGTCTGCTAGGCAACCCAGAGGGATAGAGGAGAAACACTATCTAGAACAACAGGGGCTCCTGTTGGTTCGGGGAAGGATTGCAGGCATGCCTGCGCGGAGGAAGGGGCAGAGTCAAATGACTGACAAGGGAAGGTCCGGGAAGAAGAGCTAGTCTGACCAATAGAGAGTGAGATACCCTCCCCTAAGAGTTCTGGAGGGGGGAAAAGTCATTTAGGGGGTAGTCTGGAGCCAGCCACAGAAAGGGCAGAATTGGTTGTGTGGGTATCCAGAAGAAGCCAGGCTCTTGCATCCAAACCCTTAAAGAGATTGGCGCTAAAGGGGGTAACTGGGTAAAAAGGGAGCATTGCATATCTTTATCTGTGGAGGATTGTTTGTTTAAATTCAGCACCACACTAAATGGACCCAAAGAAATAGGCAGGCAGTGTCTCCTTGTGAGCCAGTCACAGCACTATATTAACGTTTGATTTTCTGACCTCTGCCGTGGGTGTGTTCTGTGTTTTACACTGTGGAACTGCTTCAATCTCAGAGCTGTAGGTCACAACAATCACGTAAAGCTTTAGCGTTTCCCAAAAATAAGTACCCCCAAAATACTTAGTTGATTGATAAATAGGTATAAATCAGTAAAAACTGAACTCCTTTAATAAAAAAATCTGGCAATTTATCAGTGAAAATTGGTAAAAACTGAAAACACAGAACACTAAGAGCAAGGAACCAAATCGTAATGTTGAAATTGATGGCTGCACTTTTGATAGCTGACAAAGAAAGATGCCTCACCAGTCTTCAGTATTCACAACATTGTTTGCAAAGTTTTATAATGTGTTGGATACAAATACCACAGAGTCAGATGCAGAATTATTGGGACTACTCTTGTCTCAGAGCATGTGTATAACTGCCACCAACAGAGGGACCAATAAACCTCATTATGCATGTACTGGAGTTGCATGAAGAGTATTCAGTAAAATATAAACTACAGATTTGATCTGGTGTCTACAACCCTCTTTATTTTCTACATTTTATTTATAAAGAGTGAACTTGTTTCTTTCAGTGAAAAAATGAAAATCTCTCAAATGTGTTTGCCCAAAGGTTTGCAAAAGAAACGTCTGGTTCACCTCTTGTTTATTCCTCCAATCCTGGCACACAGACCACATCATCTGCTTTTGGTGACAAATCACAGATCGTGAATAATAAATACCAAGTAGCTCACAAACAACCCATTGCCCAGTGTTCAGACAATATTGAATAAAAAACACTTTAAAAGTAGTTTACTCTCAGATAATATACAAAATGACCTTTGAAAGGTTCTACTGTGTACTATTGCATGTCAGTACCTAGAACGATGCCACTTATCTGATCTCGCAAGCTGAGCAGGGTCAAGCCCAAACCTATTCTATGTAGGTCCTTACACCACATTCATCAGCATAATATCTGAACACCTTGCAGCAGTACATTAAATAATGTGACTAACATCTATCACATTTGTTCTTTCTCCTCTCCCCAAGGGGAGAAGCAGGTGCAGAGCAGTGTCTTGTTTTATGTGTGTTTAATATACATGTTGCTATGTATTTGTCGCACGAGGTAGGTCAAAGAAATACACCTTGCACTTGTAGGTTTGTGATGGGTCAGAGGAGCAAAGTTGTCAAACCCATTCTTCATCCCAGTGTTCTAGGTGTATGGGTTTTTTAAAAGATATCCTTGGCATGGGCCATCGAGAGACTTGCAGAAAAGGACCCAATCTTAAACTTGATTCCAAATTCCATGAGAAGAGTAGCGTGGAAGGCAGCCTTAATGGACTCATGGTAACTTGTGTTGCTGAAGAGGCATGCTGCGGCAGCAGGTACTAATTGGAGTTTAAGCAATGAATGCACTTGGATGGAATCCCTGTATGGAAAATTTTGGCCTCTGTAGAACGTGTTGTCAGTCGCTCAGTCGGTGGCATGCTTCGTGCTACATCAGTGCTACTCAGGGCCCAACAAATTGTTAGGGATGCTGTGTTGGTGGAAGTGCCATCTATCAGATGAGATGCAAAACTTTGACAATTAAATATCCTATGTCACTTTTCCAAGAGACAGGACTTTCGCCCTAGTGGACTGAGCAGTTCTAGTTTGTGGAACTAACATTTACGTACTGTGACAAAGTTCCTCCTCTACCTTGGTGGGTCTTGCGCTTGTTGGCGGATTTGCTCTCCTTGGAGCTTCACGGCAGCCCTCGATTTGGCCGTTTTTGTGAACCCACAGTCCAGGTCAACTCCTCCTGTGTCTAACCAGGAGTTGGGAGGTTTGGGGGGAACCCAGGCCCACCCTCTACTCCGGGTTCCAGCCCAGGGCCCTGTGAAATGCAGCTGTCTAGAGTGCCTCCTGGAACAGCTGTGTGACAGCTACAACTCCCTGGGCTACTTCCCCATGGCCTCCTCCCAATACCTTCTTTATCCTCACCATAGGACCTTCCTCCTGGTGTCTGATAATGCATGTACTTCTCAGTCCTCCAACAGTATGCGTTCTCACTCTCTCAGCTCCTAGTGCCTCTTGTTCCCAGCTCCTTACACATGCACCACAAACTGAAGTGAGCTCCTTTTTAAACCCAGGTGCCCTGATTAGCCTGCCTTAATTGATTCTAGTAGCTTCTTGATTGGCTGCAGGTGTTCTACTCAGCCTGTCTGTCTTAATTGTCTCCAGAAGGTTCCTGATTGTTCTTACCCAGGGAAAAGGGACCTACTTAACCTGGGGCTAATACATCTGCCTTCTATTACTCTCCTGTAGCCATCCGGCCCGACCCTGCCACAGTACCTAAACCTCCTCTGAATTTCCAGTTTGATGCAAAATTCTTCATTTCATGTCATAAACTGTGTAGTGTTGTGTGCTGTCATGTTCATCCTGAAGGTATTTGCATTCCAGTGATGAGTGAGTGATTTTTGGGTACCTGAAGTTTTTAAAAAGAGTGGTTTGATCTTTCAGGAGAAAAAGGCGTTGTTCTGTGTAAATCTAACTTATTTGTAGTGCCAGATAACATTGCAAATAAGTGAAAGAAAGAGAAAGGGTCAGGGATTGAGGGAGGGGGAGGCAGACTAGACTAGACTAATGCATATGCAGTAGCTGATTAACTTGTCTATTAGCAATCCATACCAACCTTTTGCGTGTATATAGAAGTGATTGAAATAGGGAAGAATTGCTTAAGGCAGCAATAAAACCAACCAACCACAAGTTGCATGTCAAGTAAATCAATTCAGGAAAGCGCTGGTGCTAGCAGCTCTGTGGTTTTCAAACCCCTGTTCTTACCCAGAGATTGCTGGAATTAAACATGCATTTCCTCATCCTGCTCTGCTTAGAATTTAATTTAGCTTTCCTGTAAATCAGCATTGATAACAGCCATTAAGGTATTCTTCACAGGTCCTCTTGCATTGTACCAAGGGTAATTAACTTGACTGTAAACGTAATATGCACAAAATTCAGCATCCCCCTCTAGGAATAATTCTTCCGATTTGTTCTTGCCCGTAACCCTCAGATGTGCTTTCCTTGGCAAAAAAAGAATATTGGCACTTATATAGCTGTGCAAACATTACCTAAACAGAGCTGTATTGTGGCACTTACTGCCTGTTTGTTTGGGGGAGGGGTTCCATCCTAGCAGCAGTCTCTCTGGTGTTCTGGCAGAATGGGTTGTTAGATCTCTGGGGAGCATGTCAGATCAAGTAGCATGAAACCTCTTTGGTTTGCTTCCTTCTGGGCTGGACCTGTTACACCAACCAGTGCAGAAAGGGATTGAGGAGCCAGGTCAGCCTTCCTTGGGATGGCCAGTGCTGATGACTGCACTAGACACTCTTGCTTCTTGTTCACTGGGTATGTAAGGGCTTCTGCTCTTTGAACAGAGTCTTTTTTGCACCTCATCTGTGTGTTTCTGAAAAGCTACCCACAATGCAGCCCTCAAGATTTAGTTATTATACACCGCACCATAAGTGCTTGGCACTTTCTAGTTACATGAAAGACATGCTCACTGCCTTGAATGAGCCAGTGTGTTCATCAGTAATGTGGACAATAGTGTTGACTCTGTGCGTAGACCTATATGAGAAATGGAGTAGCTGGAAAATCTGGTCCTGCACTGTGTGCACTTTTACACACCCCTATGCAGTCACAGAAGTACTGCAGGTACCTTGCTGGGTAGGTTTTACATGGTCCTCATCACCATAATATCTGAACACCTTACAATTTGTAATGGATTTCATCATTACAGCACCCTTGAAGTAGGGAATTGATATTATCCCCTTTTTACAGATGGGGAACTGAGGAAAAAGCTAGATTAAGTGACTTGCCCAAAGTCACCCATAGGGAGTCTAGGGCTGAGCTGAGATTTGAACCCAGATCTTCAGGTTCCAGACCAGTGACCAATTCATTAGCCCGCCCACAATGTGTATGCAGCCTGCCTTTTACTGCTGCATGTAGCTACACACATAGTGGCTGTACCCTGCATGCCACCACCATTGACCACAAGGCCTTAAAGGGGGACTTTTATATGGGCCTTTTCTCTGCTCAGATATTGAAGAGCTGTTTGGGGGTTAGACTGTGACCCAACTAATGATCCCATGAAGGGGTGTAAGCGGCCTTGGGAGCACTACTGGTCTCCCTCCCACTCAAGTGAGGGGGACTGGGCGAGTGCTGTCACAGCCTTGGCTCAACGCTGCACTGGAGGGGTTGGGAAAAGTAACTGGTCCCAGAACCAGGGGACTCTGGAATCAGATTTTGATTCTCAGTCACAATTCGATTCCCAGTTGCCTCTTGGGGAAGTGCAACTACATGCTGTCCCTTACATTGCAGCTTTGTCACAAGCCCTGTGTATCCCAGAATTAACCATAACCACGGTAGGGCATTTGTCGAAGTACTGCAGAATATTTTACAACATCGTGGACCCATTTTGATTAGTCTTTTTGCAAAGATGAGTAGCGGCATCCCACTAACATGACTAACACTGGAAATTATCATCTGTTGAAGGCAAGTGATGTAAATTTCAATCCTGCATTGAAACAATGCTAGCCAGGATGACTAATGATTGTTAAGTATGTTCTGGAGTCTATCTGCAGCTCTCATGTTTATTAAAACACTTAACAAACACAGTTGCTCATGTTCTCTTTATACAATGGCCATAAATACACTGTGTTCATTGAAACAGCTTGGCTGGAGATTATTAAGTATTTAAATTGAGATAAAGTTGTCTTTTATCTTTCTCTTTAAGAATAAGACCTGAATTTGTAAATCTTCACTTTGCACATAGAGCTTCTGTCTGTTTAGATCTCACTGACCGAGTTTCCAAAAATAGCACATGCAAATTTTGTGCCTGCATCCATGAGGGTACACTACGCTGTATTGCCACGGTCAAAAGACCCTCTTCGGTAGATAAGTGCTGCTTTGTGCAAACAAATTATATCCACAGTTCTGTACGCAGGTGGGGTCCATGCACAAATGTAAGGCATGGGTGCCATTAATGTGCAAAGTGCGTCAATGATGCACCAGGTTAGAAAATTTATCTCTAACATTTAAAGGATGGTAGCTTTATGGATTCTATGCCTCAGCAATTGTAGAGATACTGTATCTCTGGTTTATTGTACTCACTTTGCTAATACCAACCGCTATATTTCCCTAATCAAAAGGATAAAAAGACGGGGGGTGTCTATTTTATGAAAATGTGGATCTAAAGCTATTGCCTTGAATATAGTTCTATCAGATCATTTCTTTTAGGATTTAACATGCCTCCCTTATTATACACATACATTCATAAATCAGCACATTCAAGCCTGGGAACGTCCGCACCAAAGCCACAGAACTCTGCCACCTCTGTTAACTCTTTGAATTCAGGCTTTTATCATTGCTGGGGATTATCTGCCAGTAGGAAAGGTGGTCTCACATTCATTAAGCCAGTGGTCCCCAAACTTTTTACCACCCCACCACCTCCTGAAGCCGGGGCCAGGAGTGGGGCCCTGGCTCTCGGAGGGACCATGGGCTGGGGCAGGTATGGAGCCGAGGCTGGCAGCCAGTGCCCTGGGAGCAGGGCCAGCAGCTGCGGCCGGAAGCGGAGCCCCAAGAGCGGGACCAGGACCGGGACCAGGACTATGAGTGGAGCTGGGTGTCGCAGTCAGTGCATTTGGGATATAAAATAATGATGAACATCAGTAATGTTCTGCACCTAGAAAATAGAGATTGGCTGAAGCTGCAAAATGTGTACTTATTGCTCTTAATTTCCTATATATGTACAGGAAACATTGATATTTTTAGTATGTAACGAATAGCATAAAGTTTTGGTTAAGAGAAATATCTTTTCTGTACAGCTAGCAATCCTATTTCTGCTTCCTTATGGTCAAGGACAGCAGAAAATTGAGCACAACAGAAATGTACATTCTGCAATTGTCCAGTTGCTCTGCAATCTTCTTGATGTTTTTTAAATTTCCTTCCATTATTTGGACAAGCTCCAGGCTGCTGCTTCTCTCTACAGATAAACAGATTTAGAGGTGGAGGGCAGAGAGAAACCATTCCTTCCAGTTGCAATCAGAAGGCAACTTTTTGTTTGTAGTAGGAGACTGATTTTTGTGAACCTAGGGACCGATCCTCCGCTGATGTAATTTGTCATAGCTCCATGTACCCCTCATCCTTCCTCTGTTCACTCCGCTAATCCTCAGCTGGTATAAACTGTCATAACTCTATTGAAGTTAACGGAGCTCGGAAAACTCACACCAGCTGAGGATCTTGCCCCATGAGCAGTACCTTACTCCTCAAGTAGTTCTACTGGTGTTTTCCATCATAGTTTTCAGGTCAATTTTCAGTCCAAAGTGAAATTGCACTCTGTAAGTAAGTTCCTAGTCAAGAGAAGTAAGCGTAGCTGATTCCAGCCTTGCATTGGCACAGGCTCTGATCCTCTTTATCTTGAAGTCAGTGGGAGTTTTACCCATACCACTGAACTCTGGGACAGAGACTGAGCTCAGTGAGGTTTGAAATGTTCCAGGAAGTTGTCCAAGCAGTATCATTTCTAATGTAAAATATGTTTTACATACATCTTTGTTTCACATGCAGCATTTGGCTGTAGAAGGAACAAAGTGTGTATGTGTTGGGTGGAGTTGTGTTGTGCTGTGATGATTTTTTTTCCTCCTGGTTTTTGCATTTAGTTACGATTTCTGTCCTCTTGAATAAATGTAGTAAAGAAAAATCCTGTTCAAGTGACACTAATGAGGGGTCTGCCAAAAGATGAGTTCTTTTTTATTCAGGCAGACTTGTGAAGAATCTTCTTTTGGCTGTGAATGTTCCCTTTGCTTTGAAAGTTGACCTAAAAACTGACAGTAAGTGCTATTTAAAACAAACTTCTAAGGAAAATCTGTTCAGCTGTTTCTAATAGTCAAGAGGCCAAAACGTTAGACTTTAACTAGTGTCACCTGTTTGGCAGTTGCTCCCACAATGATGTTTGTGCTCTCTTCCATGCTGCCCCTTATGTAGGGAACAAAATTCATAAAGCCACTATCCTATTTTCATCCAAATCTCTCCTTAAGATTCACTTCTCCCATGATGCCAATGGAACAATGCCTGCTGATACTGGCAAATGGAGGCTACTGCAACTGATCTGTCTATCTATTATAAATGAACAAACCCCTACACACGCTTGGCCTATGTGAAAATATGCTTCTATTTCTATTTACCTCTGTCTTCTTTCTCCATCCGTTTGTTCTTGTCTTATACAGAGGCTGGAATTTGCAAAGCTGCCTAGGGATTTAGATGCATACCCTAGAACCTCAGAGTTACGAACACCAGAGTTATGAACTGACCAGTAAACCACACCCCTCATTTGAAACTGGAAGGACGCAATCAGGCAGCATCAGAGACTCTCCATTCCCATCCCAAAAGGCAAATACAGTACAGTACTATGTTAAACATAAACTACTAAAAAAATAAAGGGAAAGCAGCATTTTTCTTCTGCATTGTAAAGTTTCAAAGCTGTATTATATCAATGTTCAGTTGTAAATGTTTGAACCACCAGAGTTACAAACGACCTCCATTCTAGAGCTGTGTGTAACTCTGAGGTTCTACTGTAAAACTCAGCCAATGATTGTAAGTTCTTGGGGCCAAAGATTGGCTTTGCTGTACACCTAGCACAATGGCTGGTCAGATAATAAAAGGCCTATAATACAAATTATAATAACAAATCAGTGACCAAAACTCCTGTTGACTACAACAAGGCCAGGATCTAACAAAGTTTTTACTGTTTGTTCATGTCTCCAGGAAAACATTAGGAGATCAACAGCTGTGCTTTTCCTTGGGGCCTCACATTACCATTCCCCTGTGTGTTTTGATTCTGATGAAATTAGAACAAGCTTGAATCTTCAAAGGCCAGCAGACAACCCAACCAGCAAATGGATAAAATTGGAATATTTTTAAAATAAATGTATTTATGAAGCCACATTCCCATGGAAACTGCTGATGCAAAGTAGAACAAGTGTCACACCTTGCTGTAAACATGTCAAACCATTTTCTTCTCTTTCTTTTGAGAAGACTGACATAGGATCAGAGCATGTGGACCTGACTTCTGAGTAGGTATGAAGGCTTTGGCATTCAGAAATAGGTTAATACCCTACTGGGAGAGAACTGAATTGCCATTGAATCAAGATTATCCTCTCTATTCTAATTTCAATTTAACACCTGTGTAATGCCCCACCTGTATTGGAGGCTGTTGGGTCAACTGAGCAATGGGCGCAGTGCAAGGTGGCTGCTCAGAAGCAACTTCATGGTGTTTAGAATTTTTTTTTATGACGGGAGCTCAAAATGTCTGGTTGGGAGGAGTGGGGTTCCGGGGAACTCCAAGTATTCTGGGGCAGTTGAAGTGGGGTAAGCTTGAGCCGTGGACAGTTTTGGGGTGGGGAAAAAGAGAGAAAACAGAATGGGAGAGCAGAGAGTCCACACACACGCCTTCTGTGAGCAGGCCAAACAGGCAGAGGCAGAAATATCTGGTAGAGTCTGCAGGGAGATTGTCCAGCGGGGGGGCGGGGGGAAGGAAAGGTCAGTAATGAGCGAGGCAGCAACTGGCACCAGTAAAGAAGAGATGCAGTAAATGGAGAGCCAGTGGAAAGGGACCCTGGTGGGTCAAAGGGGCGCCAGAAACAGAGCTGAAAGGGAGACAGTCTAGTTCAGGAGGGACTGGAAAGACAGAGATAGTGGGATCAGTAGTGCTAGTCATAAAATGGATAGTAGAAAGAGAAAAGACAGCAGTATAAGGGGAAAAGAGGAAAAGTTAAAGGAAGAACAGTGCAGTTAAACAAGAGGACAAATAACTAAAAAGTCTCTAATTTGAGAAATTATTTTTAAAAACGGAATTACCTTTCTTAGTTTTCTAAGAATGACATGTGATGAAAATAAGCTGTATTAAAAGGAAAACTCTAATTAAAGAGAAGCAGACTTAGGAAACAAGGCAGAAGTGAATTATAGTGAAAGAAAACAGGACTGTAAAACAAAACATCCAGACAGCATCTTAAGGTCTGACAAGGTGAAGTGACAGGAGTAGAGAAATTGTCGGAGCAAAGGGACTGTAAGCCAGAAAGGAGTGAAGGGATAATTGTTCATTGAGAAGTGAACACATCGCATCAAGGAATGCATGTCTTTGCTTAAACTAGACCTCAAGACAGTAAATAAAGATTGCATAAGAGGATGTTTAGTTATCTTGAGAACTTTTTCTCCAAACTCTGGTCTTACAAAAGAGGCTGAAAACTGAGAAACTTAAAAGGGATGTATAACTGCATTTTATTTTCTAATTAAAAATTCTGTTCTTTCATAAATGTAAACTGTTACCTATAAAGTGAGTTTAATTAAGATAATCATTAATATAGAGTAGACAACAGCAATAGCTTACAGTAGGAGCCGGATTTACACCTTACGTGTCCCTAGGCACAGTGTCTTCAGTGCCCTGTCTGCCTACAACTGGCCTTCATGTTTTCTGTAAAAAAATTAAAAAGGAATATTTCTTATTTGTTATATTGGTACATTAATTGATTTCTGCTTTACCCCACCTGATTGAGCTAAAACATAATTTGGCCTCTAGATTGCCTCTGCCTCTCTTTATTGTTCTGATCTTCGGGACATCCCTCCATAGGGCTCATTATACAAGCACTCAGAGTAGCTTGAACAATCGTTTGACTGCACTGAGAGTTAAGCTTCTGCTTAAATGCTTTGCCAAATCTTGCGTTCCTAAGTAGAGACGCTCAGAATGTTTTGTTGGAAATGAATCCGTTTTAACAAAGTTTTCATGGGGAGGAAATGAAGGAGCATATGTGGCTCCCCCCCCTCACTGGTTGTTAGGAGCATCTAGGTGCCAGTCCCTGCTCCACCTGATTCAGAGCAATCTGGGATGAGAAATTGCTCTGAATCGGGCAGAACCAGGAATTGCACCTGAATCGCCCACATCCCAGGTCAGTGCCCAGGCCACCAGGAAATGGATGCACATGCACACATGCCATACATGAATGTCAAAATGTTGCTGCCAAAGGGAGTTGTCCCGATCTTTTGAAAATGCTGAGTGCCCTGCAGCTCCGTAACTTTAGGCATCCAGATTTGAAATTTTTTGGCTTGGGCCGTAAAGGGACATAGAGTCACAGGCTATGTCTACACTGCACCCCTCTTGCGTTGGTGTGTGGGATATGTAGCTACATGCCTCAATGAAAAGCAGGCTGTGTCCACAGCTGGTGTGTAGCTATGGTGTCAGTGAAAGGTACTGACGGGGTCAGCAGGGAAAGATATTATCACACCCACCTTGTCTCACCATTTTTCATAACACATTATGTAAAATCTGTTTACTCCATGTTCCATATACTTTCTCTTTCATGTGCCTATGTTTGTTACAGAATGCCGCTGATCAAGATATTTTCTCAGGTTTTCTTTGTGCAGTACAGAAAGTATCATTTTTATCTTTCTGCATTAGGTTTTTGCAATTTTGCAACTTCTACCTTTGTAAATTGGCCCCAGGAGAGCTTGGGGAATTCAGAATTAACATCTTAGCATATCTTCAATAGTTTAAAGAAGGTAACAGCATCTTCATTTTCAGCTTCTCTTCTTAAGCAAGATCTGCCGATGGTCACTCTGACACAGCGGCCCATGGGTAATTCACCTCTGTCAGAAACTCTTCACCACACCTACAACACAGTCATGCTATATACCCAAAAGGTGGCATGAAATATATCATTGGAAAACTAATAACTCACTGATCATTAATATTCTTGCATGATGTATGTACAAGGTGAGTACAAAGAGTTATGGATATTTGATAGAATCTTAAAATGTGTTTGGCAAGCAATGCATAAGCCCAGTCTGCCCTAGACAAGGGAGTGTGTATCTGTTTGTCTGACCAGCCTTGTTGTTGGGCAGAGACAATGAAGGCACACTTACATAAAAGACAAACCAAGCTATCAACCTAGTGAGTGGGGGAGATAGCCTCTTAACTAAAAAGACAAGGAAATGGAACCTCAAATGATATGTAATTAAATAAACTGATGGCATACAGTATTATTGCATTATACAAGTGTATCAAGTAATGTCTTATCAAAGCTAATGCCTCACTGGTGATTAATATTACTGTGAAATGTGCGTATTAACACTATATGAGGAACTATGAATACCCACTGATATTATGCTTTAAAGTCTTTGACCAAACAAAGGGAGAAACAGGTCTTCTTCCAGACGAGAGGGAAGGCAGCTATCTACCTGTCTCCAATGAAATTAAGCAACCTCTTTTCATTAATCAACTTGTTTTACTTTTAATCTAAATCAACACAGTATTTGAATTGAAATGATTGTTAATGCCAGTGAAAGCAACCAGCTGCTGTGTGTTTTGTCTCATAAAGGGAGCAATGCACCTTATTACATCTCTGAATGGTCCAGGAGAAGGCTGGACATTTCTGGACAGATGAATTTTGGGGAAATTTGGGACACAGAGAGCGTTGGGGTCACTTGGCTAGTAGTGACCGAGGCTGGTGCAGACTGGAGTGTGGTTGTGGTATAACAATCAGGCGGCTGGAGTTAAATTGCTGAACCAGGCTGCTTAACACAGAGACCCACAGTGCAGGCGTGTGTGCTGACTGGGAGCATCCAGACAGGGAGCTGCAGCAGCAGCAGAGCATTTTAAGGCTGTCAGGGTTACAGGACAAGTGGTCTGAAAAGCAGCCATTCGGTAACTATTAGAATCTGAGCAAGAGGTGTAAGACCCTGGTATCGGGGTCATGGCAGCCAGGGAGCTGATCCCTCAATATCACCAATTGACCCAGGTTAAAATAAAAGAAAAAAAAAACAACCAGTTCTCCAAGGATGATAAAGATGAATCATTGAAGATGGCTTTGGCAGTAGGGTGGGTGCAGTAGGGTAGATACTTCTGTGGATCTGAATGGCATGAAGGACACAGACTTTTTTCAGCAAAAGGGGAGTTCAGCTAATCAAGAAGGCAGCCTCTCACCCCAATCCCCCAGGCGCTCTCCCTTGCAATCAAACAGCTGGCCATGGACTAGACTCTGCAGCGGTCACGAGGCATGCACAGTGATAGCAAAACAGCAGACTCCCTAGCACCTGGGCTCCTCCCATGGTGGCTTATCTTGGTGTGGGCACCCCAGCAGCATGCCCAGGGAGGAGCCTGGAGTCTGTGCTGAAGAGGGTCCTGGGCAACTTGACACTGCATCAGCCAAGGCCAGAGCTACAACACCAAGCAAGCAAAGGGCTATTCCATGGCAGAGGTGCAGGGAGGAGGCAAAGGAGCAGGGGGAGGGAATGTGCATGCTGGCAGCTGGGGTGGGAGTTTCACTGGTGGGGGAGGGTTTGCATGCAGGCGGTTGTTCTGGTGGTGGAGACAAGGAAGGGATTCAGATAATGTGGAGGTTCGTAGAACAGAGTTTTGGATAAATGGGAGTAGACTGTATTTGTATTAGTGTAGTGTCTAGATGCCCTAGGTGAGATCAGGGACTTCTTGTGCAAGCAATGTACATACACATAGGAAGACACAGCCCTTGTCTCAAAGAGCTTCTGGTCTAAATAGACAAGAAAAAGAGTGAGAGAGAGGAAGTGTTATTCTATATTACAGCTAGTGAATTGAGGCTTAGAGAAATTAAGTGACTGCCAAATTTTCTGTGTGGTCTGGAGGAAGAGTCAAGAATTGAACCCAGATCTCCTGAGTCTCAATCCAGTGCCATCCTTTCTCAGTCTCAACACCATCCTGCCCCAAACCAAGTAAACTTAGTAAGGAAGCAAATCTGAGATCATGCTGACTGCTTGCAGCAGCACACAGAGTGAAGAATGATGTAGTGGGGACAGAAAAATTCTGCGCCCATTTCCCATTCCCACATGTCCTAACTACATTTTACAAAACTAAGTTAGCAAAATGTACCATTTCCATCATTTTTATTGCAGCCACCAAAAGGAAATGAACATATTTTTCTATCTGATCTCTCTGTGTCTGTACTGTGCTGTATCACTGTGGCATCTGGTGCTTGGGTTGCTTCACTGTTTTTTCCTCTGCTTTATTGAGATCCAATATGCCAAGAGGTGTTAATGAGATGTATGAGCTTAATTCCTAGTGATTTATATGTTTAGTCCTTGAAAGCCTTTCTAATTCTATTTCCAAGCCCATGGAAAGCCTTAGTAACGACCGCTGACAAAGCCACTGTAAAAAGCACTGAGTAACTGTGGCCTTATCCTGAAACAAAACAGCATTATCGTCTGGTGGGATTTTCAAAAGCAACTTGGTAGCACAAATCTCATTAAATGTCAACAAGACGTGCTCCTAAGTCATTTAGATACTTGTGAAAATCTCACCTGTATTTCCTGATCTCTGTTATCATTAACACCTAAGATCTTTAGAATGAAAATTGGAGCAAGGAGCCTATGCTTTAGCAAAGCCCAAACCAGGGGTAGATCAGCTCTGGCTTCCATGTCATCTGAACTAACAAAGTTATGGGGGAGAGAATTAGATAAATGGTTCTGATTTTGGCCCATATCTAATTAAAACTGAAATAATTTAAAGAAGCTATTAATTTCCTGTCATTTTACCATTCATGTTACCTGTCTGTCCATGCTGAATGAGAAGCAAAACCAATGGAAAGTAGATGAACCTATTTCCAGTCGTTAAAAATTTTGGTTCTCATGCAGTAGCCGAGCTTTAAAGTCGAATGTTAAGTCTGTTTGAATTCAGGGGAAAAATTATGAGGACATTTTTGTTAATCGACTTTGAAGAACCTTTAAGCACAAAATGTAGATTTTTTTTCTTAAAAAAATTGGCCAACACTGTCTCTTTGGGGCATAATCTTGCTGCCGTTAATTTCAACAGAAGCAAGATCAAGCTCTTAATGTAGATTTGGATTGAAATAATAGAAGAAAATGAATTAAAACAGGTCAGGATCCACAAGCAGGATCCTTATCTGTTGTGGCTTTCTGAACTCTCTTTCTCTATAGAGTCAAGGCTGCTATGCTATTAAAAATCAGGCAAGTAAGTAAGCACATATTTCAGCAGCAGTTTCCTGCATTGTACTGAAAGCTTCATGATGTAATTTTAATGACATTTAAATTTAGCATTAACATTCCAGAACAAAGAAAATTTGCTTTCATAAAGCCTGCTAGTTGTGATTCCATGCCACACTGAAATTAATAAAAATTCTGTTTGTGGTGCTAGGGATGATGCCCAACAGAGTCAACTGTGACAGGAAGTGACAACAAGTCCCAGCTTTCAGAGCAGCAGCCGTGTTAGTCTGTATTTGCAAAAAGAAAAGGAGTACTTGTGGCACCTTAGAGACTAACAGTCTGCACACAATTGTCATTAAATCAACATTTATCAAGCTAATAGAGTCATTACTTTCATCACAGTTTAGCATTAGGGGGCTATACAAATTTTAATTCACACTGCCTGTAGCCGCCAACCCACCACAGCCCTTTGGCTACTGCCTACAGCCTGAGAACTGGTGACGGCAAAAAAGGAGCAGCCACTTGTGGTAGTCCCCAGTAAGTGCCAATATTATTGAACCTGCATAGGATAAAATGTATTATTCCCTGCAGCAGCAAAGGCTGTACACACCATGGGTGCAAGAGGTGCCTGAGAAAGTGCCGAAGGAATCTTAGTTCAGGTAACTTACCCTTTCTTCCTGCCCCATCAACGTACATGTTACACCGCCTCCCTCTAGGCCCCAGAGGAATTTTGGCTGACGCAGACACCAGCCCCTGTAGATTCCTTGGGGACTGCCTGCTGCTTTCAGCTCTCTGTGGGCACTCCTCCCCCTTCACCAGAACTACTAGCCAATGATGAGAGGCTAGGGCCTGCCATCTATGGCACTGATGTGTCCCCCCATTACCTCACAATCTTTAGTGTATTTATCCTCTCAGCTGAAGTAGGGAAGTGCTGTTATCCCCATATTACAGATGGGGAAATCGAGGTACCAAAAGACTAAGTAATTTACAGCGGAGCAGGAAATTGATCCTAGTCCTCCTGAGTCTCAGGCTAGCACCTTAGCCACAACCACCCCTACTGTGAATAGTTCCTCTTGGTGGGGGTGTCTCTTATATTCCCACTCATGGGCCTTGATTCCTTGTGTGAAGGCCAAAGTAGCAGCCCAGGAGCCCTCGTCACTCCCTGCTGGCATAGGGCTTTTGGGTCTGCAGGCCCCTACAATGCTTGTTGAGGCAACTAAGCCCTTATCTTCTGCCCTGGAGCACAAGGAGGAGGAAGCACTCTCAGGCCAGTTCGCCAGCAGCAGAGGCACCCTGAAAGCAAAACGTCACCGTTGTAGGGAGTGCGATCCACCATTCATTCACACAGCAGGTATCTCGACACTGACACCTGCAGTGCTGACTGCTTTGCTTGTACCAGTGCCAGTCCTGAAGACACGCACCTCTTTTGTGTTCCCACCCAAGCCAACCTCCCCTTGCCAATGACCGTCTCCTGCTACCTGAGTGCCTCTTACACTGCCGAAATCTCTGAAGTTACAGGTAAGTAACCTCTCTTTTGCAGGCAGCCTGAAGAAGTCAGTGATTCTTGCTACTGGGGTGAGGAAATAATTTTGTCTATGATGCAGCAGTTTTGTCTTATATTCACACAGCATAAATGAGATGTTACATTTGATTCCCTCATCCTTGTGGGAATCAGTTTGTAATGAGTCTAGCAGCCTATTACCCAAGCCCTCATCTCAGCTGGGATGGATACGTCACTAAAGACTTTGTTCTTATGCTCTGTTGCATATGCTGCCAGATTCTCTGGTACACTCAGTCTAGCTGCTACTGTTTCTCCAAAACTGAAAGCAACCATGAGCAAAACTGAGTGGGAGGACAAAATGTAAACATGAAAATGTGAATAATTGGCAGTTGTTTAAGAGTGTTTTATTGGATCCCTACCTCCACTGTCACAAAAAAAAATCCCAACAATAAAACAATTCTGCGCTTGCAATAGAAGGCTTTGTGGCTTAAAAAAACAACCTGATTAAGAGGAAAAGTGATGACACAATAAAATAATATTGTGTTTGAAGCAGAGAAACTGCCCACCAGCATGGAAGAGGTTGAAGAGAGCCTTTGGGCCCAGACAGCTCTGCCCCATTATACTTGCAGCCCGTGCCAGGCCTGGAGGGGAGAGTAAAGAGGAGAACTTGGCTGAGTTTTGGGTTGACTGGTGAAGAGGCAGGAGCTAGCTACCTCCATACCTGAGGGGAAGGATCACTAGCCTGCCCAGCCAAGGCAGTCACTAGGAAACAAGCACCATGTCCTTGTCCAGAAGAGACAGAGGAAGAGGTCTAGGAGCATCCAACCTAAGACAGAACCCCATGACCAAACGGAGACCTGGTGGGGTTCTGATCCTGCCAAACACAGCTGCTTCACACAAAGGAACCTGGGACCCCAATAGGATGCCCCAAATTGTCCATGCAGGGGCACTACTAGAGACAAGCCACCACTGCAACTTGGATGATAAGAGCCATGCTCAAAACTGAAGGGACAGCCCAGAGCAGTGAACATAGACTCCCTCCAGGGAAGCTCTCTACTCAGGGGTTGACTTGCACAGGGGCTGGGACCTGGTGGAATGGAAGGGTCCTGGTTGCCCTACCTCCCCTCCCCCAGCCTTAAAGACTGAGATACCTTGACCAAGCGGGGCCAGAGTTCAAGCGTTCCAACCATTAGGTTGCCTGGCCCACCAAGCTCCTTCTTTACAAATATATATAAACAAATGGGGAAACCGATGTCAACAAGTACAAATCATTCCTTAGGAAATGCAGTAATCGCTGAGATGCTAAAAGGATCAATGAGAAAATTATGGCCAGCAGGGTTAAGGATAATAAAAATTCTTGAAATATATTGGGAACAAACAAAGTTCTAGAAATGGTATATGTTCAAGAACTAAATGATGATTTACAATTTTATCATCATCATGCAGAAAAGGCAGAAGTATTCAATTAATATTTCTGTTCCGTTTGTGGAAAGAAGCAAAGCAAGATGATGCATTTATATCATACAGATAAGGAAATACTTCCTGTTCCATCAATAGCAGGGAGGATGTTAAACATCTATTTAGCTAAACAGTTTTAAATCAACAGGACCAGTAACCTGCACTGGAAAGTATTAAAAGAATATCAAGGAGCTCTCTAAACCTTTTCTTTTTCTTTTTTTTTTTTTTTTTGAAAGAAATCTTGCAATACTGGGGAACTTTCAGAAGACTAGAAAACAAGTTAATGTTATGCCTACATTTTAAGGATGATTCAAGTAGCTATAGGATGGTTAGCCTGACATCGATCCCAAGAAAATCATGGAAAGGCTGATATGGGATGCAATCAGTAAAGAATTAAAGAATGACATCATAATTAATGCCAGTCAACATGGTTTTGTGACAAATGGGTCTTGTTAAACAAAGGTGAGATCACAAGTTTGGTTGACAAAGGTAATTGTGCTGACATAACAGAGTTCTCTAAGACATTTGACTTAATCTTGCATGACATTCTGATTTAAAAAAATAGCACTATACAAAATCAATGTAGCCATATTTAATCCTTTTAATATGAGCTAACTGGTCATCTCAAAAAAGTAACAGTAAATGGGGAATCCTCATCCAATGGGGTTCTTTCTAGTGGAGACTTACAGAGTCTTGGCTCAATGCTATTCAGCACCTTTCTCAATGAAGTGGAAGAAAATGTAAAATTGCAGATGACCCAAATATTGGTGGAATAGTAGAAAATAAATGGGACAGTTGGAATGCTTGGTAGGTGAGCTTTGTGACAGATGTGGCAATTTCTTGCTATATCCATGGAAAACCTTATTACATTTTAAGTATCTTTGGAGTCCATTGTATTAAATGCAAAGATTATGTGTTATTGTGGGTCTGAATGATCAAAGGCCTATATTGAACAATGTGGCAGACAAGAATGGTCTTTTGTGACAATACATGTGAAGTGGACTTCATGGGTGATTCCTTCTGCCCCCCCCCCCCCGGTTATGCAAAAACCCAGCCTTTTCAAGCTACGTCCCGAGGAAGAGACCATTGTCCGCTGATTGCCTGTGCCCAGAATCTGAAGACCAAAGGGACATACTGTATAAAGAAACTAGCTGATCTACCCAGTCCATGTGTGTGTTATGGATTTGTAACCACTGCAAAATCCCTTGGTGGCGTTTGAAGGACTAACTTCTACCAGAGTCCCTGATTGTGTTGGGGGCAGGGTGGGGGTGATCTCTGGTAAGCTTAGTATCATGCGTATAGGTTCTTTGTTTTTAGTATGTTTTCTTGTAGTGCTTTAACTTTAAAAATAGATGTGCTTGCTTATAAGGAGCTGAGAGCTAAGTTATAACTATGGACAATTATGCTGTTTGTAGCCTCTGGGGAGAGCAAAGTAGGAATAATATGGTGTAGGCAGGGAACTGTGCATCCTGGAAGAACCCCGGTCAGGAGATGTGGGTCTCTGCCCAGGAGAGGTGATGGCTGAGAAGCCTAACAGTAGGTGCCCTTGGTGGACCATGAAGAAGAAATTGAAGTGAATGTTGACCTGAACTATGACAGGCTCACTTGAATAATATAATCATACATCTAGGAACAAAGATTGTGGAGCACACTTACAAGACTGGGGGGGGGGGGAGGGGGGCTGTATCCTAAAATAAAGTGATGCTGAAAAGGACTTAGGGATAATGGTAGATATCCAGCTGAAAATGAGGTCCCAGTGTGAGGCTGTAGCTAAGAGGGTGACTGTGAGCCTTGCATGTGTAAACAAAGGAATATCAAGTTGGAGTAAGGAGCTGATTTTATGTCTATATGACATTAGTGAGACTGTTACTGGCATAATGTGTCCATTTCCGTTGGCCACATGTTAAAAAGGATGTTGAAAAGTTGGAAAAGGTTCAGAACAGAGCCATGCAAATGATCTGAGGTCTAGAAAACTTGCTTTATTGTTAATCCAAGCAAAGGTTAAAAGGTGACTTGATCACAATGTATAAGTGCATACACGGAGAAGAGACTTCTGATTAGTAGATAGCTCTTTTCAAAGGCACAACAAGGTCCAATGATTGGAAGCTGAAGCTAGACAAATTCAGAATAAGAATAAGGTGCAAATTTGTAATGGTAATTTAACATTGGAACAATCTTCCGAGGGGTGTAGTGGATTCTCCATCATTTAGGAATGGATGTCTTTCTAAATGGCATGCTACATCTCCTGAAACACGTTTGGGCTTGATGCAGAAATTACTGTGTGAGGCTATATGGCCTATGGTATGCAGGAAGTCTCACTATGATCAGATCATCCCTTTAGGACTTAAAAAATCTATGCACTGTTCAGTTTGGCTTTATGGGACTCTGTGTGCTCCTTTATGGAGAGACCTTTGCTGGCCAAGTAATTTATTTTTGACAGATTTGTGCAGTTTCTTTGTGTTTTCTTGAAGCTAGCAAGGTGCTGAAATTAATGTTTGGTGATTGTTTTTCATTTAAAATTGTGAACTTTGTGGGGTGGGTGTTTCCCTTGGAATTTTTTTAATTCCATTATTTTTATTGCTTGGAGGTGCTTTTCTTATTTATCTCTTCATATTTCTAAGATTTGAAGATACACCACTGAACATGCTGCTGCTGCTGTTGTGGTTTAGTTTTCTTTTTTTAACTGTAGCCTACTATTTTTGTTTTTCTTTGTTTTCAATTCAGTGGCTCTTGCCAACTTGACTGTTTCCTCTTTTATTTAGAGGGAGCAATTGTTGAAATGAAATATTCTAAATATTTTGTCATTAGTACCTTGTATTCTATATTTAAACGGATGCTTCCCACATGTTGTAAGGATGCAGGAAAGAATATGCATGAGATTTTGAATAATTCTTTCATTTTAACACCCATCAGTCTGTTTCAAAGAAGCTTATACAAACTTAGTCACGCATTGGACCAAATAAGGTGTTTTCTGCAGCATGAGCCAACTAACATCTCCATCATCATACCTATGGACATGCCTGCTTTAGATATCAATAATGATGGTGCACAGACAAACTTAAATAAAAACATTATTTGGCTTCTATAGCTGTTTGGTCAAGTGAATAGAGAATGTTACCTGTAAGAAGGAAGTTCAAGTTCAAGCTTCTCAAAGATGTTTCAGAAGTTCCAACAGAGAGTCCACAAAAGTCAGCAAGATTCAATGGTGTTTCTAGACTCCTGGTTAAGGCTTTCTTGCAAGCCTCTTTGATGCTTTCTTGAATATGAAACTTAATTACCCACCACCCATGCCTGCTTGGGTCCTTTTTCTGTTCTTAGTGAGCTATCAAAAATCTCCTCTGGTAGTGACTTCTGTATATCCCTTGCTGTTCCCCAGAGCCAGATGAACTTCAACATTCTCAAGAACTTTGTCCACATTAGATCATGTTAACTCTTTCCTTGACTAACTACTGTAGCTCTGGCACAAATGGACATATATTGGATCAATAGGGAAGTACTTCCAGCAACTCCAGATCACTTAGAAATCAGCAGACAAGGCAAATACCCAGCATCTTCTCTTGTAAGCACTCTGGATTCACCTTCGTTAAACAACTTGGTTACTCCCAAATCATTTGAAACACCTTTCAGTACGTGTGTGTGATTGCAGGACATGCTGAGATCATCTCAGACTTCACACTTGTCTCACTTCCTCTCACTTCTAGAAGCCTCTTGTGCACAAACAACAATTAGACTGGAAGATTCAGTCCACTGAGAAGATATCCAAACTACTTTGGCATGATATTATTTGTAATGGAGTCTTTGATTTACTGGAATTGAGAATTCAAAAATGGGATACCCTGTTTTTTTTATATAGCCACCAAGGTGCTAGCTTTCTTTCCCTACTAGAAAAACTTCCATTGGGTCCAATAAAAGAGGTAGATATGCCAGCAGTTTCCTGTTGAAGTGTCATCTTTGTCTATGAAAGGCTTGTTTAAACGGATTTTCTTGATATGTGATTTTTTTTCTTTAGCTCAAACTGCCTCTGATGTTCTTTCTTTCGTTCTTTTTCTTTCTTTGACTGCATTATTTGAAGGAAGAAAGTTTTATCTGAGTTGCTTCCCAAAAGAAAAAGAACATTAGTATGAAGAAAGTTAGATTCTGTGTTTAAAAAAAATCATTATTTCGATATTTTCCCCCTCAAAGTAGGGTCAATAAAAGAAGGATAAAAATTTTCTGATTTTGTTAATTCCGCTTAAAGGGTGAGGCTGTAAGAAGTGACTTAAAGAGATTCATGATGACTAGGGCAAGGTGAATGAAAATACCCACATATAAGGGTATGTTTGTATCTCGATTAACGAAGAGTGCTCTTTTCCTCTCCCTTAGCCATCATCCAACATGAAAACAATCTCTATGCCAAGCATTTTAAACCTTGGCATAGTTGCATGAGCTGTATAAATCAGAAATCTGGCCCAAATGGGATGGAAAAAATATAGGTAATGTTACCTCTAACGATTGCATTTGTTACCTATTTGCCAACAGTAGTCCAGCTCAGGCATCCTTATTCATGAGAGTGATACTTACTCACACAACTAGTCCCATTAACCTGCATGAGACTACTCAACCAATTAGAGGGTTACGAGATACCGTCCTCTGTCCTATTTACCACCTGTCATGGTACCTGGTGGAATTGTAGTCAGTGGTTGCTGTTCTTTAACTTTTATCTTTTGCGTTTGGTTTAAAGTTACAATAGCCAGAGTTCTATGTTTAGTATAAGATCATCTTTGTTATGTGCACTATGTAACACTAACACTTGAAATGGCGTATGCACCGTTCTCTCTGGGGGATGGGGGAATTTGATCTGGGACTGGGAGGTTTATTTCTGTTACTGTGAATTCTTCAAAACATCCTGCTTAACACATTTTCAGAACTCACCCTTTTATCTATCACAGCCAAATTCTTCTTTCTCTTCCCTCACTTCCTTGTACTTTCTCCTCTTTCTTCCTTCTCTGTTGATAGTCTTAGGTCAAAATGTTATGTGGGACAGTATAATATGCTCTAGCTTTAGGTAGCTGCTTTAGCTGTATGTATGGCAGTGAATTAAAGGCACTTTGGAACGTGACTGATTGGCTGTTCAGTGATGATTCATGGTTTCCATTGCCAGAAGGGACCACTATGATCATTTACTCTGCCCTCCTGTGTAACACAGTCCATAGAACTCCCCCAAAATGATTCCTATACCATATCATTTAGGAAGACATCCAGTCTTGATTTAAAAATTGTCAGTGATGGAGAATCCACCACAACCTTTGGTAAATTGTTTCAATGGTTCATTACCCTCACTGTTAAAAATTGACACCTTATTTCTAGTCTGAATTTGTCTAGCCTCAACTTCTAGCCACTGGATCATGTTATACCTTTGTCTGCTAGAGTGAAGAGCCCATTGTCAAAAATTTGATCCCCATGTGTAGGTATTTATAGACTGTAATCAAGTCACCCTGTTAATCTTTGCTTTGGTAAAATAAGCAGATTGAGCGTTTTCTATTTCTATTCCTTTAATCATTGTTGTGGGTCGTCTCTGAGCCTTCTCTAATATCCTTTTTGAATTGTGGGTGCTAGAACTGGACACAATATTCCAGCAGTGTTCATGCCAGTGCGAAATACAGAGGTAAAATAACCGTTCTACTCCGACTTGAGATTCTCTTGTTTATCCATCTCAGGATCACATTAGCCTTTTGTCCACGGCGTCACACTTGGAGCTGCTGTTCAGCTGATCCACCACAACTCCCAAATCTGTTTCAGAGTCACTATTTCCCAGAGTAGTCCCCCATTCTGCATTCTTTTTTCCTAGATGTATACATTTACATTTAGATCTATTAAAACCCCTATTGCCTGACTGCACCCAGTTTACCAAGTGATCCAGATCACTCTGAATCGGTGACCTGACCTCTTCATTACTTAATGCTCCCCCAATTTTGGGGTCATCTGAAAACTTTATCAGTGCTGATTTTACGTTTTCCTCCACGTCACTGATGAAAACTTTTTCACTAGGAGGGTGGTGAAATACTGGAATGCGTTACCTAGGGAGGTGGTGGAATCTCCTTCCTTAGAAGTTTTTAAGGTCAGGCTTGACAAAGCTCTGGCTGGAATGATTTAATTGGGGATTGGCCCTGCTTTGAGCAGGGGGTTGGACTAGATGAGGTCCCTTCTGTCAAGGTTCCTCCCCCACTCTGAACTCTAGGGTACAGACTTTGAAAGAATCATTTGAAAGAACCAACTACATATTTATGGCAAAGAGTTACTCCTTTAGCTCAAAGGGGCTTTTGATGTGGAAGGTTAAGGGTTCTAGTCATACGCATGATCAGTGATGTCTGTATATATGCAGACATAGACTTGTAACATATGCACACGAGTGGCTGTCAAGGTTCCTCCCCCACTCTGAACTCTAGGGTACAGATGTGGGGACCTGCATGAAAAATCTCCTAAGCTTATCTTTACCAGCTTAGGTCAAATCTTCCCCAAGGTACAAAATATTCCACCCTTTGTCCTTGGATTGGCCGCTACCACCACCAAACTAATACTGGTTACTGGGGAAGAGCTGTTTGGACGCGTCTTTTCCCCCAAAATACTTCCCAAAACCTTGCACCCCACTTCCTGGACAAGGTTTGGTAAAAAGCCTCACCAATTTGCCTAGGTGACTACAGACCCAGACCTTTGGATCTTAAGAACAATGAACAATCCTCCCAACACTTGCACCCCCCCTTTCCTGGGAAATGTTGGATAAAAAGCCTCACCAATTTGCATAGGTGACCACAGACCCAAACCCTTGGATCTGAGAACAATGAAAAAGCATTCAGTTTTCTTACAAGAAGACTTTTAATAAAAATAGAAGTAAATAGAAATAAAGAAATCCCCCCTGTAAAATCAGGATGGTAGATATCTTGCAGGGTAATTAGATTCAAAACATAGAGAACCCCTCTAGGCAAAACCTTAAGTTACAAAAAAGATACACAGACAGAAATAGTTATTCTATTCAGCACAATTCTTTTCTCAGCCATTTAAAGAAATCATTATCTAAGACGTACCTAGCTAGATTACTTACTAAAAGTTCTAAGACTCCATTCCTGGTCTATCCCAGGCAAAGACAGACACACAGACCCTTTTTTCTCTCCCTCCTCCCAGCTTTTGAAAGTATCTTATCTCCTCATTGGTCATTTTGGTCAGGTGCCAGCGAGGTTACCTTTAGCTTCTTAACCCTTTACAGGTGAGAGGAGCTTTCCCCTGGCCAGGAGGGATTTCAAAGGGGTTTACCCTTCCCTTTATATTTATGACACCTTCCAACCCCGATATTCTGTGATTCTATGATTCTTAGTTACCTTTTTAAACACCATTTTCACACTGTGTTGCATCCACATACACTGACTCTGAGAGGGCATCTGTGTGAGACGTTTGCCTTGCTGGCAATTGAACAGACTATCCTGGAATTTGAAAGCAGCAGAGGCATGGTAGTTTCTCTATCACTGACCATTTTTAAATCCTACACGCGAGGGATTATTTTGGGGACGTCTCTGGCCTGTGTTAGATGGGAGGTCAGACTGGATGATCCCAATGGCTTTAGAATCTATGAATCTACCATGAAGCTGAAGCAAAGTCCACATGCACTACGAATAGCAATAACTCTTTCATATCCTCTTTCCAGGCCTCTAACCATTAGAGGGAAAGCAAGGCCATGCCTGGTGTATGGGTATTCAAACTAGACCCATGGGGTGGTTTTAGTTTGCAGGAGTTCCAGCTAAACTTTTTGTTTTGATTCGCCTGCATTTGGCTTGTACATTTCATTTGGAGTTTGAGGTTTGGACAAACTCCAAAATCTCAAACTGTAATTCAGCTGAAAGGGGGCAAGGCAGTGGGAGTTCCTGCTCATCCAGGCCCTGAGAACTGGAACCCCCAGGCTAACCTTCAGAAATTCCACCACTCTCTCATGGGAAGTGGGTCTGTAGTTTTGGATTGAGGAGGCAGCAACTGGTCAGTATGCCAACAGATGGCAAGAAATAAATCTGTGCTGGAAGAAATTCCTGTGAGTCAACTCAGCTAATGGGTCTGGATGCACCATTAGTGTATTTCCTGAATTAGAGGGGAAAATAGAGGAAACGGCTTGGAATGAAATGGAGAATATAGGCCCAGACATATCCAAACAACTATCCCAAAGAAGTCACACGCAGCAACACAGAAGCCAAGCAAAATTGTTCCTTTGTTGGCCTTGTGAGAACAGGTACAGAACAGACATAGCAGTATTTCAGCTACAAGACTTGGGTCCTTAGAGGCTTCATCCTGAACTGTGTCATGCAATGATAAAGGGTTGTTTGGGGTGGTGTGAGATGAATTCTGGCCCCATTGAAGTCAGTGGGAATTTTATGGTTGACTTCAATAGAACCAGGAATTCTGTTCTCTGAACTGAAAGAAGCTCTGTGCATATTTTATCAACGCCTGCAACAATCTTTCTATTTAGATCAGTTTTACTATTATCAACTTCTAATTTCAGACTTGTGCATTGTCATGACATCTGCTCAAGGAAAGAATGTACGATTTTTATAGTGGTCACCAATTAAAAGCAGTCTCCATTTGCCTGGTATCTAAGACTACAGATTTTCTCTGTGCTTACAGTAGGAAATAAAATTAGGAACTATATGGTAACTACTGGTGAACTTTGAGGTTTTTAATGGCAGCTACCCTAAGTCTCAGCCTGGGAGCTTATTGATTATACGCATTTTTGGAAAACACTGCAAATCACTTTTAAGTTACAGTCAGGCCCCATATCTCCTGCAATTCTAGTCATGTTTTTTTCCACCTGGCTTCAGAATTTGCTCCTGGCAAGTTGCTCCACGGAAAACTGTTCCTTCTGCCAGTCTGAGCTCCATCACACAGAGCTGGGGATTTGCACTGAGGGGAATACCAGACTATATGGGGAGTGGACTGTCAGACAGACTATAGCAATTCATAGGCATCAAAGTATTTACAAGCCATGCTGCAGTGATTTCTCAGAAGCCACTCTGTTGTGTATGCGCTTTCACACGTCCATGATGCAGCTCTCCCTGATTCTTTAACACTACAATTAAAAAAAAAAAAAAGAAAATTCTTAAAAATAAATTGAAATAACTTTAGGGGAAGTAGTGTGGATGAAGTAAAAGCTATTCCAAACTTCCACCAAAAACCCAGACCAAACCAAAATGAGCTTTTACTAATATTTGAAGATGTTCAGGCAATTTTTTTTTCTATTTTTAAACTTTCACCTGCCTTTGCAGGGTCTGGGTGCAGCTGGGGCTAGAAAGCGAAGAGCTGATACAACTTCTGAAGAGCTGTGCTTGCAGGGCTTCCAGCCCGTCTTTGCAGAGCTGAGAGTTTCAGATATTCTGTTAAAGTTTTGGATAAGCAGCTGAACTTTACATGGTTCTACCTGATTCAAACTGAACCACCACATTTTTTATATTTGCCCAATTGCTCTAACTAGAATCCAGAAGCAAGAAAATTCAACACTCACTCTCCACTTTATCCAGGTGTGAGCTCAAAACTCTGTGTGTGAGCATGATACTGCGATGGGACATTACTATAAGGTACTGTAGTACTTCATAGATTTTAAGGGACCATTATGATAATCTAATCTAACCCCATGTGCAGCACAGGCCAGAGAACTTTATTCTGCATCAAGCCAAATAATTTATGTTTTAACTAGAGTATATCTTTTAGTAAGACCTCTGATCTTGAGTCACAGATGCCAAGTGACAAGAGAATTTACCACAGGCCTTGGTGATCTGTTCCAAAGGTTAGTTACCCTCATCATTAAAAATGTGTGTCTGATTTCTAGCTTGAACTTTGCTGATTTCAACTTTCAGCTATTGGATCTTGTTCTGATGTTGTCATTAGATAGCTTACTCTGAGAGGCGGAGGATTGTTTTGGGTTGATCAGAATGTTCTGTTTCAATGAAATTGACTCATTTTTTCCAATTTTGACCATTTCAAACAAATTAAAAATAAATAAAATAAAAAAATTAAATTCCTAAAGGAAAAGTGCTTTTGAAACAAAACAAAATATTGAAACATTCTGTTCCAGTAATGTTGAAATGGAATGCTTTGACATCATCAGAATACTTTATTCAGTTGTTTTTTCAACAAAATGTCATCAAATTGAACATGTTCCCATGGAAACTTTCAACAATTTCAACAAAACAGCATTTTCTCATGGAAAAATTTCAACTAGTTCTACTAAATAGATTGAGCTCCTTTAGCTTCTCATTGTAAAACACAAATTCCAGACTGCAAATAATTGTTGTAGCTGTTCTCTGAGCCCTCTCTGTTTTTTTCAACATCCTCTTGACAATGTGGGCACCAGCACGGGCCACAGGATTTCAGTGGTGGTCTCACTCCTGTCATATAAAGAGGTAATGCCACCTGCCTACACCTCAGTATTCCTCTATGACTCTATCCAATTAAGTTTATAAGGGTTCTCACCAATGGTCTTTGTACAGGGCTCCTGTTGTTTTTGTACCAGTTTACTTTTCGAATGTGCTGCATATTCTTATTGCCAATTACACAAGCTGGTTGGTGATAAGGTTATTACACCCTCTTAACCTAGTTGCTCTGTGCATAGCTGGACTTTACTAACACTCAAGTGGTACCTTAGGGTCTCCCTTTCATTGTATTTAAGCATGTTTGCTATGGATTTCAATAGTTCAGCCAGAGGTTCGGGATCTCTTACGGGAGGGGAGTGGGTGAGGTTCTGTGGCCTGCAATGTGCAGGTCAGAGTAGATAATCACAATGGTCCTCTCTGGCCATAAAGTCTATGTACCCTCCAAAATGCAGCAACAGTCTATATCAGTAATGCATGTAGTCTAGTGGCTGTAGGCTCTTTTATGAGTCAATCATCCACCTCCTAACTATTTGCTCCCTTCAGTCGCATAGTTATCCATCTGGGAGCCAAATTATTACTCCAAAAAACATCCCTGTAGTATTCTCATTTCTCTTACAAATTGTGTCTATCTCGTGTTTTCTTTCTCTCTGCATATTTTTCACTAGTGTTGTGCTCAAGTATATCCGTGTTCGGGCTAGAGCAGAGTCTCGGCTGGGTAGATCACCATCATTCCACTGGGGTCAGTGGAGCTACACCAATTTACAACTGCTCAGAATCTACACTGCAATCCCTTCCCTGAATTCAGTGCATTGTCTTTCTTGTTCATCTTTCCTGAATATCTAGTTTTCACCATGGCTCCAGTTGCAATGTGCACAGGAATTCTGTGAGTTGTTATCCCATTTTCAAGCCTTTAAGAACCTAGGGTATATTCTCTACCAGACTGCAACCATTTAAAAGGCCACTTGCTTCCCTTAATTCAGATGTACAGATGCCTAGGGGAGTAGTTACTCTCTGGTGTGAATGTGTGGATGGGGCAAACGGCATTGTGGTTGGTCCCACAGCCTGCCCATACTCCACCCCCACCAGCTCTTGGTGCTCTACCTCAGACGAGGCCCCCACTGAACTGAGTTCCATGCTACAATGGAACTCAGTTCAGTGGGGGCCCATCTGAGGCATGTGCACATGCCCTGTACTTTCCTTCGTATCTTCACCCCACTTTTTTATGCAGCAGGATCTCGCCAGTTCCTCTGGCAGGGGGGACACAACTGGATTTGCCCTTATAAATTGGATTCTGGTGGCATCTGCTGTAGGGAAACGCTTGGGCTTCTTTTTATTTAAAAAATAAATCATTATCACAGGGTGATACTGGCCCTTTAAAAGGGAGCAGGGCCGGTGCACCTGTGACTTGTCAGCTGACCCCAACTGGGCCCTGTTGGAGAGATGCTTGGATGAATCAGGCCAGAGAGAGTTAATCAGGAAATGGGCAGAGGGCGCAGACATGAGACTCTCACTGTCGGGAGACAGGCCAGAAGCAGGAAGATCCTGGGGAATGACCGCCAGAGTGGCCAGGAAGAAAGCCATAGGTGGCGGCACTCGTTGACTAGAGCACAGAAGATTCCTGCAGGAAGAAGTGAGAGGTGGAAAAGGAAAGCCCTGGGAAGCTGTAGCCTAGATGAGCTGAGGAAGTGTTTGTTATTTTTGCCTTTGGAGAATAAAACTGCCCAGAAAGAGACTTTTGTGAGCTGGGGAGAAGGCCAGCTCGCTACACACATAGATTTCTATTATTTTATTTATAGTGCAGTAGCACCCAGACGCCCAGATCAGAACTGGGGCCCCATTATGCCAGGTGCTGTACAAGCACATACAAAGCCATGAGCCCTGTTCCCAAGGAGCGCATAAGATTTAACTTTGGTTTTTTGAGTGAGATGCTGGCATCTCAGGAGAAACTTTTTTATTTGGAAATGATAGTGGTTTCTTTTCTACTAGGCTTGGGCCCAGTCATACAATCCTTACTCACAAACTCTCCTTGCTCACAGTAATAACCCACTCAGTGGGACCTCTCCTAGGGATAATAACTCAGTGTCAAACTGGTGTCCGTGAGAGGAGAATTGGGCCCAAGATCTTTGTTTTTTTCAGAGCCGATTTACTTTTACAATTTTATTCCTCACTTGAATTTACTCTGTAATTTTGTAATCCCCGCCACATGAATTAATAGATGTCTGGAGCAGTAGATTATGAAATCTGGTGAGATTTAAGCAGCAGGAGCAGATGAACTCCTAAGCAATGGAAAGATGGAAAGCATACTGTATATGGAAGCAATGGAAAGCATACTGTATATGCAGGCGACTGAAACCAATGGGAGGACAGGACTGGCCCTAAAACAGAGGATGAAAATACAGAATGTAATTTGTTGGCAAAATTATCTTTAAGAATCTTGCAAAAAATTTCTATGAGGCTTCAGAGGATCTTTGAGCTAAACATGAAAACAAACATTATTTTGCCTTTTGCTATGTCTCTTAGTTACAAAGTGACATTTTAGGTTCACTTCAGCATAGTCTGCACCAGAAGAACAAGGCACGAGTTCTTCTGTGACAGCGCTAGGATCAATCACATCTTCAAAAATGTAAGTAATTGCATATATTCCATCTTCCCTAAAGTATGAAACTGACACTTTGGGTTCACTTTCCTGGAGATACTAAAGCAGGTTGCAGGGTAGGGAGAACCTAGAAGTTGCACTTTTAAGGTTAAATGTCTTTTCTTAAACAACTTGACTCTGAAAAAGAAAATTCACAAAACTGTTACGCCTGTAACTTATTTAAAGAGTCCTGCCAAAGTTTTAAACTCAACCAAACTAGAAGAAATACTATGCTGATGCTGCATTTAGATCATAATTGCAATCACGGAGTCAGGAAACTAATTGGAAGTTTCATTACACTAACACAGCATATACGTAGTCATTCAAAATGTATAATCTACTTGTGAGTGTGCCAGGTCTTCCTCTGTGCCCAATACACAGAGGATATGAATCTGTTACAGCCACAGCTAGGAAATGTTTGTTCTTTAGATCATGCTATAGGAGCTGATGTTTTTAACATGGGAGGTGCCAGGTTCAGTCCCCAGTGTGTTGGCCAAGATGGCGGCCTTGACATGTGTCTAGAGTCATAAAAGAAATCGTACTAACTTGCCATTATGTTGTATTATGTGTCAAATAGTAAAGTGACATCACCATGGCAATAGATGGCCAAAGGGGCAGCAGGAACCTTAAAATATTCTGAATTGCTGTCAATTCTGCATTGTGTGAATCTCCACTAGAGGAACAGGTCCATCTTAGTTTGATTTTGGTTGAATTTTAAACTTGCTAAAATTAAAACCATCCTCCGTATTTAGTGTTACTCCTCCTGTTCCTGCAACTCGCTGAACAAGTCAGCCAGTTTCTCCAGGAATGCCTAAACTAACCCATTCCTGCTGCTGCTACCGAGGATTCATTTAAATATAGGAGCTCATGGTTGAGAGGTTGGGGAGGCCTTAGATCCTTCATGAAATTGTCTACAAGGAATTAAGAAACAAAGAGTTATTGATAAAGTAAATCATCCGAATCTGTTTTGTATGTGTCCTTGACACTCTAAAAGCAAAGCAAGGCACTCCTGCCAGACAGTCAAATGCTAAATTTGTCATTAAATCCAGCAGCAGCAGTTTAATCGGGAACCATGTAAGAATGGCGCAAAGTCCCTCCCTTAATGTACATTACAGCTTTTAATCAGGGAAACCAAGATGGCAGCCTGCAGAGTGCATTGTGCTTTGTGAGTAGCTTTGCAACAGGACTGGATGATTTGCAGCTGTTCTCTGTGAGGTTAATTTTTGCATAAACATCTTAGCGATGGCTTGTTGTTACTGTAAGCCTCCCTCTCAGTTGCATGGGGAGAAAAAGACCATTTGAAGCTTTCTCGTTCGGAGGGGATATCACAGGACTCATACCACGGCTAATGCAGTATAATAATTTCAAATGGCTTTAATCTTGATTTCCATCAGGTTTCCGCCACAGAATCTGGGTGGCTGGTTTCTTCTGCTGAAGTTAGACAGGCCACCCCAGTTACCACCTCAGACCAGGTACTGGAATCTGACTGGGAGGTGCCAATTCACCACTGTGGCAGCTGCAGCTTGTTAACTTCACCCTGGATATCAAGCGGGCTGGAGTGGCCCCTGTGGGGAGAAGAATCTAGTGTCTTGGGCTGAGCCCTCCTAAAAGAGGAACTATAGCAGCAGACAAGCTTGGGGGGAAGGCTTGGGTGAGAGCTCTTTGCTTCTTTTGTAATAATTTTATTAATAAAACAAAACCCCCAGGAAGAGGGGAGTTTCCACATCTCCATCCCGTGTGGAACAGCCTGATGAAGTCCAGTCCAGCAGGGATCCTGAGCATCCCCCATGCAGTACTGGCCTTAGTATATGCCATTATTATGTATATTTTTCTGTACTTCACTGGTACTACACAGTGGTTCTAGGCTGAGCTCCTCATGGCAGGCACCTGTCACATATAGGACCATTATTGTGCACAAAACAAACACACACAACAGCTAAGATAGAAAAGGCAGCTTCTGTTTCTGGTGTTGATTTTTCACTTGCAACCTCACTGCTGGCAAAACACAGGTATGGCACATGGTCTTATTAGTCACTCCGGGACCTGGCAAACTTGAACCAGCATTCAGCTGTTTAGGGCATAGCGTTTATCTGCCTCTTTGGCCACAGGCTTACAGCAGTACAAGTGGTCCCCTATATACATTGGGGATGCGTTCTTGAAAAGGGCGATGGATACCAAAATGATGTATACCGGGGAATTTTCCCCCATAAGAAATAATGGAATAAGGGGGAATGCGTTCGCAACTTCACCTCTCTTGCCTATGACAATGCTCTTTTCACCTAAACAGTGTATCTTTTTACAATGACGGGCTGTACAGTACACATTTTACACATAAAACATTGAATAAAATAATGTAGAACCCTATTAACACCATTCAAACACATAGACCATTTTAATACAGTACAATAATACAGTATAAAACAGCGTCAATTACGCTAAACTTTGGTAGGGGGTGGCGGCTGGGTTTTCTTGGGTTGGCTTTTCCTTGGCTGGCTTTTTGGTTGCAGAAGTATTAAAAAAGGATTTTATCGACGTTTGCTCTCCCACATGAATCTTTGAATGATAGATCTCCCTGTAGCAAGACACTGCATCATTGAGAACCCTGGAGACTTTGGCAGACCGTTCACAAAAAGGATCACCACTCTGTATGATTTCCATCATCTCATCCAGCACTTCTAAGAAACAGGAGAGATGCTTTGTCATCAGACTCCTAGTTTCCTGCCCTGTATCATTGTCCTCATCATCCTTGCTTTCTTCGGTTGGTTCATCTCAGTCAGTTCCTCATTTGTCAGTTACTCAGCATGAGACTCCAACAACTCCTCAACATCATCATCCTCCACCTCCTCGAGGCCAACATCCTTCGCCAACTTGACAATTTCTTGCTTGAGAGCAGGAACAGCATCAAATCCTATGAAGCTGTGGACAGCATCTGGCCATGCACAGTGCCAAATGCCATTCATACATTGCGAAGTGACCTCTTCCCATGACGTGTCAATGTTTTCCACACCGTTCAAGATGTTGTAGGACTTCCAAAACTCCTTTACACTGGGCTTTCCTTCACCTGCCGTCTCCTTAATCAGCATGGAGAACGTCCACTGTAGGTAATAAGCCTTGAACGTGGCTGGTGGACACAAGTACAGTACTGTAGTGTACAATAGGGGAACATGTTCCAATGGACATTGGTCCCAATCTGTGCAATTGACAGATATGCAGATCAGGACCAACGTAAATCTGAACATGTTCCCCCATTGATGATCAAAGGATATCCGAAACAATGCATAGGGGGGAGCTGTATACCGGGGATCCCCTGTATTGCAAAATAGACAGTCTTGGCCGGCTAAGACAGACTCCAATTAGACAGAAAGCAAAAAAGGAGAGATAAGGTGAGGAAAGCAAAGGACACACAGGGGAGGGAGGTGGGGGACAAAGTCTCACATCTCAGGTGGTGTTTGGTATTTAGACAGAGCAGGTGGAGGTGGCAGTGTTATCTGGGTCCCTCTCATCGGCCTGCTCAGGACATCTTTCAGGACTGGGACAACAAAGACCCAGTGGTGTCATGGTGGATTCCAGGGTCCCCGGAAATGGTGGGGGTGGCAGCCATGATGGTGAAGCTCACTTTTCCCCCCTCTTTTCCTGTCCCTCAGGCAGTGCTTGTTGGCAGACAGTGCGTCATCTTGATCTTTTCCCCAAAAGACTTTTCTTTTAAGAACCCCAAAAGGGAGTGATGGTCAAAATAGCCCATCCCCTCATAGTTTGGTTCTCCAATTAGACCTAATTTCTGAGACACCGATTTTGGTTCATTGATTTTGGTCCCATGCTTTTCTTGTTTACCAGGCATCTTCTTAACACGGTCCTTGAATTATATCAGGAGGCCTTTTTGTTTAAACTAATTCACTCTCTGTCTCCCTTTTGCACCTTTTCCCATCAGCATTAGTTGTTATGGGTTATTGTGACATTTTATTAACTTCCAGTCATTTCTCACACTTGAGCTCACAATTGGGGTAAATTTGCAGACCCAAGTATCACAAGTATGCATTTGGGGCGGTTGTGCCAATTTGTATCGGGTGGGGGGGGAGGGGATTGCTGGGAGATTTGTGTGGATGGTGAATAAGGAGTGAGTGCTGTGGTGAGGCGCTAAGTGTTGGCATTCATTGTTCATGCTGATTGTATTATTGTGCAGGTGGCTGTGCTGGGAGATTTGTGCAAATGGCAGTTGATGCACAAGCGTGGCAGTTGGGCCAGGTAATCCACCATCTCACTCAGACAGCTAATGAAATCGTTGCATGCAAATTAGCTCAACCCTCACTCTACAGCTGTCTCTGACACCAGTGGCCTAGGATGCTTGGCATGGCATAACTACGTGCCTTACTGTAGCTGGGTGCAATGTGCAACGTCAGAATTGTTGTGGTCTTAAAAATCAGGTGGTAACAGACTGTAAAACCCAGCGATCGGCGGGAAGCTAGAAGCATGGCTGAGGGCTTTTTTTATTTCAAATATTACCAGATTGAATCGACAGACATTTTAGGCGTCAGGGTGCCACTCCTGGAATCATATTGTATAGATCATTGTGTGCATTGGCACTACACAGGAGATGGTCACACATCTAATTAAGGGGTGATTGTAGCACGGGTATGTAACGTTGAAAGATCCCAGTCATCAGCCGGCAGGATCGAACCTGAAACCTCTGAAGCTTGGTATATGAGCCTCTACTGCATGAGCTAAAAGCCACATCGTGCTTATCTAAGACTGTAGCAGACTCATTAATCTCTAGATGGGCTAGGTGCCGCTGGAGGGGGACGGAGAGCCACACCAAGCAGGCATGGGTTACGGGTACACATACCTTCACAAACTTTGATCTAGCTAGTGCCAGTAACAGTAGCAGTGAAGACGTAGCAGCCTGAACTTCAGCATGGTTTAGCAACCCAAGTACGTCTCCAGGCTTCCCCATGGGCTTGCGCGTGGCAATGATGATTCCTCTGTAGTCCCTTTTCCACAGTGACAGTCTCCCTCCCAAAATAGATTGGAGCAGTGTGAAAGGGAAGCAGATGTAACGTCTGGAAGGGTAAAGCCAGAAAAGAAGCCAAAACAGCCTCCTGGCTCCAGAATAGGAAGTAGGTCACATCAGAGGTAATGGGAAAGTTTGAAAGTGTGGAGAAGCCTGAATTCAATACAGAAGAAAATGTGGAAGCGGGGGCAATAAAGACATTCTAGAAGGAGGGAGACGTGATCAGAGAAGTTTGAAAGAATTATCATCATTATGGGTACGTTCTGAATAGCTAGACTGCAGTTCTTCTACAATAGCACTAGATCAATCAAACCTGAAAAAGAAATGCAAGTAATTGCACAAATTCCATATTTCTTGATTGTCTAAAAGTAAAGCGAGTAAGCAGGATGCTCCAGTAGTCACTATGTGAAATGAAAAGCATGGCATAAAACTTTCAAAAGCATCTAAGTGACTGAGGACTAGTGTATTGTATTATGTGGTGTATTGAGGACTGTGTTAGAACTGTAAGCTGTCACTTGAAGAATAGGATGGGGTCCTGCTTGCAGGCTAGGGGGATCTCTTGTGGTGAAGCATGTGATTTGGGTTTCAGCAGTCTTGAAAGTCCCAGATGGGGTGAGTTGTGCCTCTCTGCCATAGGGAGCAGCCTGCTTTGCCTCTCACTGGTTTTTTTCATGGCGTGTTATTGGTCTGGATTCTAAAACTAAAAGTCATGTGACATTTCAACCTTCCACAAAGAGTGTTTTATGGTTTTCAGCTAGCTTCTCTGTCTGTATGCTGTGAACACAACACTTCAGTCCCACTTTTCAAAAGTGACTTGGGGGCCAAAGTCTCACTGAAAGTCAATGAGACATAAGCTCTTAATCACTTAGAACTGTTTGAAAAAACCTTACCCCTGTTCTAATGTCTTGGCAGTGAGTATGGAGATGGAGGGGCAATTTCTGGAAATGTAGGAAAAGTAAATGGGGATTGGGCCTAGCTAAAGCCCATCAAAGCCAATGGCAGTCTTTCCACTGACTTTAATGGACTTTGGTTCAGGGCTTTGTTGAGGGTCTGGCTGTCAGTGAGTTAGGAAGGAAGGGAATCAGACATTACCTCCCAACTGCAAGCATGGGTGACAAGAAACATGATGGCGGGGCGGGATAATTGGCAAGACCTCAGAGTTTAAAGACACTGGGAGAGACAAAACTAGGGAAGAGAGTGGAGATAAATTTGGTGGGAGTCAGTGCAGAGGTCATAGCTGACAGAGAGAGTTTAGGAGGGAAAATGGAGAGGGCCAAGGACAGATCCTTGAAGGACATAGACAAGGAGAGATATTCAGAAGGAGAGAACCCCTTGACAGAAGAGATCAAGGAGTGGTGCAAAAGCTAATAGAAGAACAGATGACAGCACTTTGAAAGCCCAAGGAGAGAACTGGAGGTAGGAGGAAAGAACAGCAGCATCAAAGACAACTGATAACCCATGAAGAATGAGCTCCCCATGACTAAGTTAAGCACACGCTGTTCTAAACTATTTTCCAACTTTTTACAAAAATGGTCATAAGTTAAAGGAACCCCCAGGCAGCTTTAATGTGCACGACCGGTGCTTACATGACAGCTCCTGCTAGGTCTCACTGACCGTGGTAATACTGCAGAAGTCTTTTTTATCACAATGCCTGAACTATTTTTGAAAAATTACTTCTACATATCTGGCAGAAGCTTCCCTAAACCACACGAGGCATCTCTTTCCACCTTTTTTTCCCCATGGAAGAACAATTGTTAATGGTAGTCTTTAAAAAAAAAAATCCACACACTGTTTAAGTCCACCATATTTGATATGCAATGTTCTGATTCTTTGAAAATTGGTGAAGGACAATGGGGCAAACCATCCTACTCTTCAATCTCATGCATTCTTTAATGTCCAAACAGGGCAGCCAGACCAGTAACTGTCTGGTACTCAATTATCTGCTTTGGAAAGATGAAGAACAGAATGAACTCTGCCAGGATTTGATCCTCTGGTTCCAGGAACTTGGCATCCTACAAAGCTGATGTTTTATATCAGCATAGTGTGTTCTGCAGTATTCATTTAAATTGTGTGTCCCCCATTTGTCCTTTCTCGATTCCTTCAACTTGTCAGTTCTTTCCCTACCTTGTTTTTGGAATAAATCGCTCATGCATAAAATAAAAACAAATCTAAAAATAATGCAAGCAGCTAAGAAGCTTCCCAGCAAAACATTTTGTAAATGGTGCAATTTTTAGTGACAAAAAATGCCCTTTACTTTCATTAGAGCCCCAATCAGCTTGGCTAATCTACACTTTTTCCCTTCCCCATAATGAGCCGTACCAAACCCGCATGAGGTGGGGGTGACTGGGGCAAGACAACATGAGATAGTGGTCCCAGCTGACTTGATCATGTCACATCCTGCTTTGTTGGCACAATTCTGGAGCACTGTCTTAGGAAACGTGGTACCATTCTGCAATCAGTGGCCCAGTGATTGGGGCATATAGAAAGTAGAAAACCTAGGTTCTTATCTGGCTTGGTCAATGACTTTCTGTGTGACATTTGGCAAATCACTTCACACCCCTCTCTCTCTGTCACCCTATTTGTAAAATGGAGATAATCCTGATTTACTAAACAAGGATGTTGGGAGGATTCATTATTTATAGTTTGTAAAGTGCTCTGAACACACTATTATTATTATTATTATCATCAGTGCGGGAAAAATTATTTTTTCACATTGTGAGGGAAATGGAGATGGGAGGTAGGACTTAAAGGGGAGATGACAAGGGTTACCAGATAAGGTTTATGTCTGTGGCATGTTGTCTCTCTCTTTGGGGAATGTCGTGCTGGGTTACCATCCTCATCTGTCAGCAGAAAACACTGGCAGAAGGACTGACTCTCTTAAATGGGAGTCACTCATTTCCCTGCTTGTAAAGTTATAACATGACATTATGTAATAGTCAAAGCGTTTCAACTTTTATACTGTCTGATAATGTAGCCATCAAGGCAATAAAGTCTCAATGAAACATTTTGACCCTAAGAAAATGATTTAACCCTCTTATTGAAATGACACATTTTGATAATATCACAATGAAATTTCACTTCGGGTTTTTTTAAAAACAAAAATTCATAATTTAGTTCAGAATGATTTTTTTTCTTTGAAATGTTGGAATTTCCTGGAGAATGGGAATGCTGGCTTCCAACCAGCTTTATTATGTATGTAAGCAGAGTGGCAAAGCTGTGTATTAATTTAGATGGTGGAATGAACTCCACCAAGAACCAAGGCCCATCACAAACTTCATCACTTTCTGCTCCAAGGGCAAGGTGCATGTCTTTGACCTTGTCTTCTCTAATATAAACAAATAGCAACAGGTAGCTAGAGAGACAAGGTGGGTGAGGTAATCTCTTTTATTGAACACAGCTACACCAACACTGGCTATGGCAAGAAAAAACAAAACCCAAACCCTATCAACACAAGCCACTCCACTCTCCCTTCTGGGGAGTATAAGAGAAAAAACACATGACAGATGGGTAGTCATGTTCCTTAATTCACTAGTGGAAGGTGCTTATGCAGCATAAAAAGCTATGTAAAATAGAATAGAATCTCTGAAACGTAGACATTCAGTTTAAAAGGCTATAATAGGGATACCAATAAGAGGTTTTTTTTATTGTTGCTGCTTGCGTCCCTTGACAAGGCACTGGGGCTGTGTATGTGCTTGCATGCCTAAGACCGTAAATGTCAAGTGGGGTATGATGGGGAGTAGAATTTGCCCCAGTGGATCTGTAGGATACACACATCCCTGGGACAAGCATCCCATGCGAGGCGTTGATGTATAGGGCGTGCAGTGACCATTCAAGCTTCTTTCATTGTTCCATAATGATTTGTTTAAAAATAGCGCTTTTTTCAGAAAAAAAAAAAGCTCCTTCTTCTGTCATGCCACTGGGACCCCTGCAAGCAGAAACGCGTTGGCAATGGCTATGCACAGTAATGAATATTCATATTTAATGAATATTCATTAAATTTGTATTCATGCTGCTGGCCACCAGTGTGATGGCATTAATGTGGGTGCAGTGGTTTTAAAAGTGAACAGCTGGTTAAGGTGAGAGGGGAAGGGGAAGCTCACACCTAGGTTCATGTGTTTGATTCAGTCTCTCTGGTTGCAGCTTGCCCGTCTAACACAGTAAGGTGTTCCACACACCTGCCATTGAACAGGAAAAAGATGGGCTTTGTCTAAAAGAATTTCTGGTTATAAACAACGGTCACAAGAAGACAACATTCTATAGCTGACCACTTAGCATAGCAATTAAAGACAGATTGGGGATAAAATCTTGCTGATGGAGCCATTGGGTGGTAAATTTAGAACCCCAGACCTCCATCTAATATTTAGAATAGCTGTCTGAAGAGCAAATGAAATCCCAGGGCATTGCCTACTACTCATAGAGGGAACTGTGTATTTCATATCTATGATATGTGCAGACATCAGCTTGTTCTATCTTGAATGCACCCTGGAGCCATGTTCTGGCACCTCTGCCCTTTGCAGCAAATACTGCTCAAGGAGGATTGCATTTTACAGGGGGATTAGGTAGCACTCTTAGAGTGATGTTTGTAAAGCGACAGTCAAGGAAATTCCCACCCCATCCCATCCCTGACCTATCTGTTCCCTTGACCTGATCCCTTCATGGTGCCCCCTCCCCAGTATATTGCTGTGGCCTGCATTCTCTCTCAGACATACCGAATCAGTGCTTTTACCTCTATCCACAGCTCCAAGTCTCTTGTGTGGACTTTTTTACACTTTAAACTACATCCTCTACATTTATGGCTCACGTATGCCTGGCTCAGCAAGGGGTAAGAGGACACAAAGACACTCCCATGCAGAGGCAGGGCACGAGTCCAGCCCTTGCATTTCCTGGAGCCCAAGACAAGCTCTGGTGCCAGTGTTAACATCCCCACAGGGTGCAGGATCATTTGCCTTCCCTTCTAGCAGTGTGGGCTAGGCATGGAGGGGCCAACATGCTGCAGAGGCTGTAGCAGCAGCCAGCTTCCCTCCCTGCCCACAAGAGATCCAGGGGGCCTTGTGCCTGCTTTGGGTGCAGTGGGGAGAATTGACCCCTGCACTGATGCTGAGCAGGGACTAAGGAGGGTCACCGTGCATCTATCCTGGCCTGAGGCTCCCAGCGGCCAGTTCAGCCTCCTACAAAGCTCAAAACACCTGAGGGCTACTGTAACTTGTGCTTCAGCTCCAACAACTCCTACCGGCTGTTGTGCTGTGAGGGGAAGGGCTTTCGGCCTCACCACCGGCACTGGGGACCCTGCAGGGGGTAGCATAGAACTGAATAGATCAGTTCGGCACCAACAATTCGTGCCATTAGGAATTCCCTGCAATGACGCCTGGATATTGAGCTGGGAGCACCTCTGTGCTGCCCCCAAAGTGGGGCAATGGCTTAAAGGTACAACCTGGCCTTTGTCTCTCTGTCCGCCGCCCCCCCCAACCCCATCCCTTTATTGGGGCACACTGAGCTTGCTTTAAAATTTAAATTCTAACAGGCCACGATGTTCAACACCGTAGCTCTCTGCGTGCCACCTAGCTGGGGAACCATGCAGTGTGCCAAGAGGTGACATTTAGTGGTTAAGGGGACTGTTTAAACAGTCTCTAGCACTTGAGGCTGAGAAGCTGCTGGAGAGAAGGCGACTTCTCGAGCTAAACTCCTGTAGCAAAGCCAAGAACACTTTTAATCCTTCACCTCCTACTCACGGGGTGGTGAGATGACACCGTTGTAGGTGCCTACAAACATAGCCGCCTGTGTACGCCTTTAAAAAAAATTCTGCTTCACACGAGCTAGCGGCTGACCCTCCAACTGGAACAGTGCGTGCTTAGAAAAGAGATACCCACTGCAGATGCAGTTATTGGGCTTGTAAAGGGAGTTCTGTGAGTGAAAGAGATGTACTGCTAACAAGAAGAGATTTAATGAGACTTATTCTCTCTCTCTCTCTAGGCTACACGATGCTCCTATTAACATCAGTGTTTTTGAATGATCAAAAACATGAACAAAAAATAATAATAATGATGTGACTCATTCTATACTTGCAAATTGCGTGTACCTCCCTCTGAAGCCAGCAATGGGAGAATAGGGTCCTGTAACCCTATTTCCTCCTGCCATCTCTCTCTCAAATACATTTTCTCTTCCTTTGTGGTATATCGCCTACATGAAGGATCATATTTCATTACCCCTGCATGCAAGACTCAAGTGAATTTTGACTCAAAGAGCCAAAACTGATCACGTTGGCAAAGCAGGTTTTCCTGCTGATCACCTAGGCAAAGCAGGCATGTCTATGCAAATACAGTTTGCCCCTGTGGTCTTTTCCCCCAGTTCATCAGTAAATGGCTGGGGAGAGCTAATTCAGACCTGGCTTATAGAAGGCTGTAGGGGAGTTTAACAAAGAATGGAAAATCCAGTCAAAACTCTGGGCATCTTGATGGCTATTTTGTCCTCTGTTTAGTTTAATTCAGCTAAGTTAGCAGTGAGCCCTCCAAAACATACCCATGTGATCAAACCTGGTGATTAGTGGTCTGGGGAACTGACCCTTAGATCTGGGTGGGACAGGGAAAGACAATGCAGCCACAGAGAGGTTCCCCACTAGCCAATGAAATCACTAAGCGCTGGGCTGAGTGATGGTATCTCAGAACACGGCATCGCAACAAAAGGCAGAGGAGCAGAAACAGCAGCAGAGACAAGTAGTGGCATCACTCAAGCACCTCTCCACCAGGGATGGGAGGTGAACCCATGTGAATGCACCCTTGGATTTTGGGCTTTTGCTGACCTTGGGCATCCACCCGTGAGTGGTGTGCAATGGAGGTAAAAGGGGAGTGGTGCATTAAAGGGCCACTCATCCATTGGACTTTTCCCCACAAGATGGGGAAACTGAGGCAAAGGACTGCTGCCCAAGATATTGTGTGGCAGGGTGTTTACTTATTGTTTGTGGACTTTTGAACTGAATTGAATTGAACCATTGTGATGGTTTCCCAAATGAATGCTATGTTCCCGCTCCCTTTAACAAAAGTTTCATTTACACAAAGTCAGTGCTTGCGAGTGGGGAAGTATTACCTATTAGAGGTGCCTGGGGGTGGTGTTTAGTTTTCCAGATTTCTAGGAGGGGGCACAAGCTGGTTCTGTTTTGTAATGTTAAGAGCACCCCTAGATATTGAACGAGGCTCTTGTTGCTGCCAACCCTGCCTGGCAGAAGGGGTTACATTTCCATAGGATACTCTACTGCCAAAATAGTTACAGGGAGATACACACTGTTTGGCACAATCACTTTGTGTTCGGTATGATTGAATTTCTCAGCCCCTCGCATGCGTTCTTGCCCACACAGCAAAACACAAAAAGTAAGTTTAGACAATATTGAAGCAGAGCTACTAGAAGCCAGAATTCAGGTCTTGGCAAAGATGGTCGTGAAGTCTGTCATTCATTCTATTTCTGCAACATCGGGGCTTCTATTTCAGAACAGGCTTTCATTGCTACTTTTAATTTAAAGGGCAGGGGACTTTGTGATTCCAGCCAGGACTTTTTTCAAGCCCATTAAATGTTCCTTTCTGATGACTTTTGCCGAAGCCAGACTCCTTCTGTAGTGCTGTTTTGTTTTGTTTTAGCTCTTGCAATTTGAATAATTTAGCTGTTGTGTGCAGGCTGATTTAAATGTCTCAAAGAGGATGTGAATGGCACTAAAGCTTCCATGGAGTACAGTATCTAACTCTGCAGCTTTATGAAAATTCATAGGATTTCCAAACATCTGGGTTCCTCCCCACTCACCCTAAGACCGTGCCAGCTCAATCTAACACTTTTGACAGATTCAGTGATTGGTGGCGGCAGGCAAGTGAGAATAATACATTACCAGTGTACAGAATCCGTTAATTACAGCAAAAATAAAAATCTAGTGCAAAGCTGTTCACAAATTGAAACAGAACGCAATGTTTTCAACAGTAGTCATTCAACTGCATTGCATTTCACGTAAATAACTCACATTGGCACAGTAGACACATAAGAGCCATAGTCATAGATTTTTCTCACTATATGCACTCTCACACAACACTAACAACCACACATCAGTGGTCTTATCCCACTTACAGCAACAAACATTTTGCATCGTTGCTGGATAGTACTTTACTTTCCCCAGGAATACGGGTGTGACATTTAGTCCTTCTCCTGCTGTGGGCTTGTATCTGCTTTAGTCACACAAACCAGTCAGTGAATGCATCTGATCATGCATAATCAAAAATGCTAGGAGCATTTCCATGAGTCTTCTGTAAAGTCCTCTTGTCGCCTGATGAGTTGCATCTCGTAGGCCTACCATTGACTGAGGAGGGACCAGGAAGAGCATGATTGATCAACTAAATTGATCTGAAAGGCAATCAAGAAGATGGTTCAAGATTTTCTGATAGAAGTAGAAGAAGCTAGGACTAGAAATCAAAAAGGGGAATAATGTGAAAAGAGATTTGGTAGATATAAGATGTATGGTATCTAATCCATCTGTGGGACCACCAGACCCTACAGGGGAAGATACTTATTCTAGATTCAGACAGTTTAGCCCATCTTTTAATTAAAACCTTTTACTTCATTGCATTCTGCAGGTTCTGAAAATAAAAACAATGGCCAACTACCTTTTAGTAAACTTAAACTTTTCACTCTTAGGCTGCACTAAACTATAGTTATTGCAGTAAGCCAATAATAACTACACTAGCATTGGAAATATATTCCATAGCTTTTGGACTAGCATCTTTTCTCAGTTACACCAGTGAAAATCTGAAGTAACTCTGACAATTTCAGAGCATTTACTCCAGCTGTTTACTGGTGCAACCAAAATCGGAATCCTGCCCATAATATTGTGTTCCTACTGCGTCTCTATTGTTTGCTTAGTACAGATTTAATAGCATTTTAATTCAGAAACAGTATAGCTCTATGCTACTATTTATGTAGCTATTATATTTTTACTAGGATAACAATGGCTCAAACAGAATTTTAGGAGCAGCTAGAGAACTATAAGCATGGCTCAAAAAATGGCACATGCCATCTTTTATTCAGAATGATCTCTTGGGCCAAACACATACATTGGCACTTTGAATGCCTTTTTTCTATGTGCATACCCTGACAAAAAGAAAACATTTGTGGCCTCATTCTCCACTGTGTTACGCCATTTTTAAGAATAGTCTGAAATGAGCCTCACTGCTTTTGCATAATTCTAATCTCCTTCAAGCCCAGAAGACCTACAAGGGTAGTAGGAGACTTCTGAAGATTCATAGATACTAAGGTCAGAAGGGACCATTATGATCATCTAGTCTGACCTCCTGCACAACGCAGGCCACAGAATCTCACCCACCCACTCCTGCGAAAAACCTCACCTATGTCTGAGCTATTGAAGTCCTCAAATCTTGGTTTAAAGACTTCAAGGAGCAGAGAATCCACCAGCAAGTGACCCGTGCCCCATGCTACAGAGGAAGGCAAAAAACTTCCAGGGCCTCTTCCAATCTGCCCTGGAGGAAAATTCCTTCCCAACCCCAAATATGGTGATCAGCTGAGCCCTGAGCATATGGGCAAGATTCACCAGCCAGATACTACAGAAAATTCTTTCCTGGGTAACTCAGATCCCACCCCATCTAACATCCCATCACAGGCCATTGGGCCTATTTACCATGAATATTTAAAGATCAATTAATTACCAAAATCATGTTATCCCATCATACCATCTCCTCCATAAACTGATCGAGTTTAATCTTAAAGCCAGATTGATCTTTTGCCCCCACTGCTTCCCTTGGAAGGCTATTCCAAAACTTCATTCCTCTGATGGTTGGAAACCTTCATCTAATTTCAAGTCTAAACTTCCTGGTGGCCAGTTTATATCCATTTGTTCTTGTGTCCACATTGGTACTGAGCTTAAATAATTCCTCTTCCTCTCCAGTATTTATCCCTCTGATATATTTATAGAGAGCAATCATATCTCCCTTCAACCTTCTTTTAGTTAGGCTAAACAAGCCAAGCTCCTTGAGTCTCCTTTCATAAGACAAGTTTTCCATTCCTTGGATCATCCTAGTAGCTCGTCTCTGTACCTGTTCCAGTCTGAATTCATCCTTCTTAAACATGGGAGACCAGAACTGCACACAGTATTCCAGGTGAGGTCTCACCAGTGCCTTGTATAACAGTACTAACACCTCCTTATCTCTACTGGAAATACCTCTCCTGATGTATCCCAAGACTGCATTAGCTTTTTTCACAGCCATATCACATTGGTGGCTCATAGTCGTCCTATGATCAACCAATACTCCAAGGTCCTTCTCCTCCTCCGTTACTTCTAATTGATGCGTCCCCAGCTTATAATTAAAATTCTTGTTATTAATCCCTAAATGCATAACCTTACACTTCTCACTATTAAATTTCATCCTAATACTATTACTCCAGTTTACAAGGTCATCCAGATCCTCCTGTTTGATATCGCGGTCCTTCTCTAAATTGGCAATACCTCCCAGCTTTGTAGCATCCGCAAACTTTATTAGTACACTCCCGCTTTTTGTGCCAAGGTCAGCAATAAAAAGATTAAATAAGATTGGTCCCAAAATTGATCCTTGAGGAACTCCACTGGTAACCTCCCTCCAGCCTCACAGTTCACCTTTCAGTAGGACCCGTTGTAGTCTCCCCTTTAACCAATTCCTTATCCCCCTTTCAATTTTCATATTGATTCCCATCTTTTCCAATTTAACTAATAATTCCCCATGTGGCATGGTATCAAACGCCTTACTGAAATCTAGGTAAATTAGATCCACTGAGTTTCCTTTGTCTAAAAAAATCTGGTACTTTCTCAAAGAAGGCGATCAGGTTGGTTTGGTACGCTCTACCTTTTTGTAAAACCATGTTGTATTTTGTCCCATTTACCATTGACTTCAATGTCCTTAACTACTTTCTCCTTCAAATTTTTTTCCAAGACCTTGCATACTACAGATGTCAAACTAACAGGCCTGTAGTTACCCAGATCACCTTTTTTCCCTTTCTTAAAAATAGGAACTATGTTAGCAATTCTCCTATCATACGGTACAACTCCTGAGTTTACAGATTCATTAAAAACTCTTGCTAATGGGCTTGCAATTTCGGGTGCCAATTCCTTTAATATTCTTGGATGAAGACTATCTGGGCCCCCTGATTTAGTCCCATTAAGCTGTTTGCGTTTCGCTTCTACCTCAGATATGGTAATATCTACCTCCATATCCTCATTCCCATTTGTCATGCTACCATTATCCCTAATTATCCCTATCTTTAGCCTTATTAAAGACTGAGGCAAAGTATTTGTTTAGATATTGGGCCATGCCTAGATTATCCTTGACCTCCACTCCATCCTCAGTGTTTAGCGGTCTCACTTCTTCTTTCTTTGTTTTCTTCTTATTTATATGGCTATAGAACCTTTTGCTATTGGTTTTAATTCCCTTTGCAAGGTCCAACTCTGCATGACTTTTAGCTTGTCTCAGTTTATCCCTACATGTTCTAACCTCAATAAGGTAGCTTTCCTTGCTGATCCCTCCCATCTTCCACTCCCTGTATGCTTTCTGCTTTTTCTTAATCACCTCTCTGAGATGCTTGCTCATTCAGCTTGGCCATCTCCTGCCTATGAATTTTTTCCCCTTTCTTGGGATGCAGGCTTCCGATAGCTTCTGCAGCTTTGATTTAAAGTAATCCCAGGCCTCCTCTGCCTTTAGATCCATAAGTTCTTCATCCAATCCACTTCCCTAACTAATTTCCTTAATTTTTGAAAGTCAGACCTTTTCAAATCAAAAACCCTAGTTGCAGATTTATTTTTGTTAATCCTTCCGTTCAGTTTGAACTGAATTAGCTCATGATCACTTGAACCAAGATTATCCCCTACAACCATTTCTTCTATGAGGTCCTCACTATTCACCAAAACCAAATCTAAAATGGCATCCCCTCTAGTCGGTTCAGCAACTACTTGATGAAGGAATCCATCAGCTATCGCATCTAGGAAAATCTGAGCCCTATTATTATTACTAGCACTCGTCCTCAGTCTATATCTGGGAAGTTAAAGTCTTCCATGATCACACAGTTTCCTTTAGTATTTACTTCATTAAAACATTAAAGAGGGCTCTATCCATATCCAGATTAGATCCCGGCGGTCTACAGCACGCCCCAAGCACTATCCCAGGGGAGGCTCTAATAGTTTTCGTCCCCAATGTAATTTTTGCCCAGACGGACTCTGTCTTATCCATTCCATCGCTTCTTATTTCTTTACATTCTACCTCCTCATTGATAGACAGCGCTACTCCACCACCTTTACCTTTATTTCGGTCTTTCCTAAACAGCACAGACCCTTCAATACCCGAAGTCCTGTCATGACGACTATTCCACCCTGTTTCCGTTCTCCCTAGAATAGCTGGTTTCACTTCTTGCACCAGTAGCTCTAGTGCCTCCATTTTGTTACCCAGGCTCCTCGCATTGGTGTACAAACATCTTCATTTTTGCTGTTTGGCCTCGCTCACATTCTGTACCCTACTAGGCACGGACATTCTACAGCCAGTATAACCTGTTAGACTGGTATCCACACTGCCCTTCCTCCTTATATACATTCTCCTACCCACGGCTGTATCCTTTCTTACTTTGTTTTCTTCCCTCTCAATGCTAAAATCCGGCGTGGAGATTACCTGGACATCTCCCAACCATCTCCCCCAGATTTCTAGTTTAAAGCTCTCAATCAGTTGTGCCAGCCTCCATCCTCAAAGTCTATTTCCTTCCCTACTCAGATGAAGTCCATCCCTAGAGAACTGTCCTCTGTCCATGAATGCCTCCCAGTGGCCACACATTCCAAAGATCTGCAGCTATCCCATGTATATCGTAGGACAAGCCCAGCTGCATTTCCTCACAAATTGCAACGCTAACCTAAACACCCGCATCAAAGGGAGTTTGGGGTAAAAGAGCCCTTTTTGCATGATGATATTTTGACATTGCATCAAGAGCGCAGAATGCAATGTCACCGTATTATGGTAATGGTGTATTGCATTCTTTAACCTGTCTTAAAGACTAAACTAGCCAAGGGACAAGAGAGTCAGGATGTGGTTTATAGTAAAGTATTAACCATAGATACACTGAGTGAAAGGAATCCTGGGAGATCATACCGTACAACCAGGACACTCACCATAGAACACAGGAGTCAATCCCATAATGCCTGGCACACAACACGTTTGTATATGTGGCAAAGGCAAAGGATTGTGCACATATTATTTTGGAATGAGGTACCCCTATTTTGAGAACTTGGAGAAACACCTGTTCAGAGGAGTCAGAGCTGAGCTGAAAGCACAGAAGTTTCTTTCTTTTTCTTCACTAGTCCATGAATAGAAGTAGATCGGCACCAAACCCTGTTTTCTGGTAGATATAAACAAGACAAATTTTTCTTAAAGGGCGTGACCCTGAGATCTTGCTGTGTATGTCAATGCCAGCGTTTACTCCGAGCATTTGCGGTTGACTCATTTAAGTTGGTAACCCATAACTGACATAGACATAAGGCAAGGTACCGCCTTTTGCTCCATTCCAGTCACAACAATGTTTCCAAAGACTGGCATCTGACCATTTTGGCTCTTGACTCATTCTTTGGCTTCATGGCTGTTGATCCATGGAAAGCTACATGGGATGTGCAGCCAAATGTGAGGAAACCAGACTCTTTGCTGGATGCAGTGCTCAGAAAATAATTAACTTGACACGGTTCGGTAGCTCTGGCCAACACAGCCAAATAGACAGCTGATGCTTTTTTTTTTTTAAAGGAACAAATAATTGAATCTAATTACATGGGCAAGTCCATTGACACTGAATACCGATGGGTGGTTCTGGCAAAACGGGAGCTCTGCTGAAGTGATGTAACAGCATGGGTTGCTGTGCCTTTTTACAATTCATTTGGCTTGTTTTGACTTTACGCTGTTCTTAATTTGGTACATCAAGTAGATAGAGGGAGGGCTGGGAAAATTAGAGACAGGCCGAAATTCCAGTTAGACATACTCACAAGTCAGAAAAAAGTAAGCCAAATTTTCAGAAGGGGAAAGTGGGAGGGGTTATTTTAAGGAGATGGTGTAACTTTAGCATAGGCGTGACCATGCTAATAATAGCTGTGTTGTGTTTCTGAGCATGACTGGTGCAAGCTAGAAGACTGAGCAGACTCAACCCCTGGCTGTACTAAGAAATTAACCATTGTTAAAAATGGTTTTCTACAGCTGGTCACACTTAAGTGCTTGCATAGGCCAGGCAAAAACCACTTTCAGCACCAAGACGCGGTGTTGCTTTCTGAAACAGCACTGAAAATGGTTTTGTCAGGCTACACTAGCAGTTAAACAGTCTTCAGTATTGGCTCAGCAGCCTTCAGTGTGATCTGAATTGTCACACAGTGAGTTCCTTGAGTTCCTTTCAGCCAGCCTGCCTCTAGTGTCAATTACATATGTACTATGCGGAAGCTGACATGAAGCTAAATCTAGTTTAATAATTATACTCTTGCTAAACTGATGGGCACCACAGTTGAAGTAGTTCAGGAGACCATGTGTATCCTGCTATTAATACTTCATGAAAACTGAATACTTGACAGTGATAGTTCCTGTTTCTTGAACATCAACATGTGTTATGCTCCAACGCTGAGAGGTTTAGAAAGTAGCATTTGATAGACCATAGGATACAACTGATGCCTTGGACAATTGAAAGGCTCAAGTATTTGCTGAATTGTGTTACCGACCACCATTGTCCCCTATTCCGAATACTTGTTGACAAATAGTTGAACGTTATTTCTGACCATTTTTCAAAACCATTATTCTGTCATTGTCAGGTCATCAGGACAATTTATCTTGCTAAAGTTTGACCTGAAAATGTCAGTGCAGTGAAATGGGGTTGGATAATGTTTAAAAGCAAATTGTGTGTTCAAACCATTGTTCTATTATTATTATGTATTGTGATAGTGCCTAGGAGCCCCAGTCATGTGCTAGGTGCTGTACAAACACAGAACAAAGAGATTGTGTAATCTGGTTCTTGGGTGTCACACGGTATATACAGGGCTTTTGTTCTGGTAGGAAGTTATTGATTTCACTGCTTAGGATTTATTTTTAGCAATTTTTAAGTTTTATGTAGATGTTCAAAATGGGATGTGGGCTTTATCTCGGTATATACAGGAATGAGTAATGTATATAATATACCAAGTGTCAGAGGGGTAGCCTTGTTAGTCTGGATCTGTAAAAGCGGCAAAGAGTCCTGTGGCACCTTATAAACTAATAGACGTATTGGAGTATGCGCTTTCGTGGGTGCATACCCACTTCGTGGGCTGCATGTAGTGGAAATTTCCAGAGGCAGGTATAAATATGCAAGCAAGAATCAGGCTAGGGATAACGAGGTTAGTTCAATCAGGAAGGATGAGGCCTCCTTCTAGCAGCTGAGGTGTGAACACCAAGGGCGGATGGTGTCAAATTTGCAAATGCTGAGCTTCAGTTCATTTGCTAATTTGACACCGTCAGCTCAGGATTAAAAAAAGACTGTGACTGGCTAGTCAACTACAGAAGCAGTTTCTCCTCCCTTGGTGTTCACACCTCAACTGCTAGAAGAGGGCCTCATCCTCCCTGATTGAACTAACCTCGTTTCCCTAACCTGATTCTTGCTTGCATATTTATACCTGCCTCTGGAAATTTTCACTACATGCATCCCACGAAGTGGGTATGCACCCACGAAAGCTCATGCTCCAATACGTCTGTTAGTCTATAAGGGGCCACAGGACTCTTTGCCATATATAATATACGTTACTCGTTACAGCAGTATATATTATCATGAGTAAGGTTGCCTAGTTCAACATCGTTCTGGCTGAGCATAGTACTGCTCCGTGTGGACAAGCCATTCGATACAAATAACCATTTCTGATATTGTGTTTATTGAACTAACACCGATTTCTTTGTTTTACAGGTGTTTATCGGTTAAAACCTAAAATCAGAAGCTCTAACTATATGTTACTGTGTATATAGATAGATGAACTGAGAATACACCTTCATTATATTTAACACATGGGTACAGTATGTATTGAGATGTGCTGGAGAATGCTAGCGATGCACTATTTGACATGCAATATTTTAAGTGATGTTTTAAAACAAATTAGATTTTTGTCTGTAACGAGGCCTTGCGTATCAGAAATTGAAAAAAATGCATGTTTGCAAAAAAACATTCAGCAAACTGTTCAGTGCAGCCCAAATCCACACTTGAGCATCTGGCCCAAGACGCCTGTGGGGTGGGAGGTTGTGATCAGGATGACTGGGTTGGGAAAACATTCCAGGAGCCCACTGAGCGGCTTCTTCACCAGCCAGCTGACGTGCTCTAATTTAAAGTATGTGCTTGCTCTTTGTACTTGGAAAAGGCTTACCTGGCTGTTATTCCCCATAGCAACCGAAGGCTGGACATCCTCGCTCAGACTGGCATGGCTCCATTCTCTCATGCTGTTGTGCTTTTTTGTTCATGGCAGCATGAACTCAGAACAGCTGCCAAACTTTGAAGGGCCTGATTAGTTTTAATTGCTTCGTGCCCAATCTTTAATGTTAATTAAGCTCAATTTTGGTGCACTTGCTAATAAACAGCATGGGGATGTATTGCATACATCAGCAGTATGACCTGGTGATGAGATTTACGATATATCATCTAATATAATTGCTAATCAGAGCAAGATGGCTCTGCACATTTATTGAAAGGTGCATGAACTATATAGCAGGATTAGTGCATTTCTGCTCAGGGACAGTGTAATGTGAGGTAACACAGCATGGCAACACAAGCGTGCAGGTTGCTACACACTCTCCTATAGTGTGAAAAATTCTGCTGGTGACCGTTTCACTATTGAAAGGGCCACGTGGGCGGCTTTGCTTTTTTGGCAAGCTTCTCAATACTGAGCTCTAAGCATTGCTACAGCCATAACTCGCTCATTGTGTCTGCAATCAGCAAACTGTTCTGCTAATGAACAGCCTGACCTGGAACATAGAATCATAGAATATCAGGGTTGGAAGGGACCTCAGGAGGTCATCTAGTCTAACCCCCTGCTCAAAGCAGGACCAATCCCCAATTTTTGCCCCAGATCCCTAAATGGCCCCCTCAAGGATTGAACTCACAACCCTAGGTTTAGCAGGCCAATGCTCAAACCACTGAGCTATCCCTCCCCCCTAAAACATCTTCCTTTCTTCTTCTTCTTCAAAGCTGTTCCGCTTTCCCTCTTTGCTCAGAGCTGCCATCGGCAATTATGTTTCTGCCCAAGCCCTTTCTCTGCTGCATAATTCACAAGGGGGCTGGTTGTGGTCAGACACCGCTCTAAGGGGGTATGGCAGGTGCTGCTCTGTTAACTGTTTGGGGTAATAATGGGAGTTTTCTAATCAATGAGAACATGGACTCATCAGGCCTGTGTAGTGAGGTGGGTGAAGTTCACCTTGCCTGCTTAACGCCCATGTAATATGATGAAGAGTGGGGCGCTTCAACAGGTGAAATCCATCCCAGTCTCACACCAGGCACACGATGTCTCACCATAGTCCCTTGTTGCTTGAGTGGCTGGTCTTCGGACTGCTCCTGTTTGCCACTTGCACAGTGTACTGGAAACCCATAAACCCGTTCCCCGCCCTCGGTGAAGTCAGTGGGTGCTAGGTGCTAGACCCTGTCGCCACTTGTTCTCTTGGTATGCTGCACTGGTTCTGGCCAGATAGCCCGTATGCAGCCTTTGATCAAACTGCCCACGGAGACCACCGACTCGGTTCGGTGGCCAAGACGCTCACCCAGGTTTACTGTCGAAGCACAGTCTTAGCATCCTGTATGTTCTACAGGTATGCCCGTTACAATGGACTCAGCTCAGTGAGTGGCGTGACACTCTGCCCCTCCCCCCCAGGCTGGATCAAGACACCCCCTCCTTGACCCCTCTTTTGAACACTGCACAAACAAGTTACATATTGCCCCTCTGACATGGTTAGTTACCACCCTTTAGCTTATAGATCTGTCCATCACCCTGTCCCCCTGACCTTATCTTTTTTTTGGGGGGGGGGTCATGTGTCCCTATGTTATCTTCAGGGAGTGTGTTCATACTAAACTTGGTATCGAGGTGGTCTGATACTATCCTTCTGAAATATATTTACATGAGTGTCCTGTGCCTAGCACGTCTGAGGAATGTTTGCTTTCTTGTAATACTGTGAACTCACGAGTAGGCATGTTTTGTAAGAGGGCCCGCTACTCTTGCTAACTTTGCTGTATATCAGCATGGCCTGATTACTTCAGTTCAGGCCTTAGGCCTCATACCAGGTCTCTTGTATCAGGCTTCATGTCTTAAGCTCTTGCTACTACAGTCACATGGGAAACTATACCACTAAGTGCCTAAATCCCTTGACCTATCCGACCCTGAGTGCATACATCACTGCTGAATTACTAAATGGTTTGACGGACTGAATGGGATTCATGACCTGAGCAGTGTTCTGTCTTTTCTGGTGCCCAAATGACCCTGGAGTGATGGCCTCATGGGCTGAAGATGGAACTGGAAATCAAGATGCTGTGCATACAACTGGGTGTTTTGCATATGCGACTGATGGGATAATTGATTATATTCTCAACTCAACCACTGAAGTGTTGCCCAGTCAATTCACTTAACCCTATTCTGGTGTGGGGCTCCTCAATCTCTTCTGTTGGAGCTATTGCCCTGTGGAGTAGGTGGACAAGATCCTGGGTTTCCCACCTCCAAGGTGAGTGTTCCAACCACCAGATTCCAGACTCGTTCTCATGCTTCTCATTTCTCTGCCTGCTGGTTTTTGCTAACATAGTAGGCACCTACTGGCAAGATCTGGTTTGCAGCTGAGAATTCAAAGCAGAGCTAGGCACCTCTGTGCAGCCTTGATTTATGCACTCAACTCCAAGAAAAAGAGTGTGGATTAACACATGGCATTTCCCATGGGCTAGTTTAGGCAGCTTCCTGCTTTTGTCAGTCTAAGGTGTTTTTCTTTCCCCATTCATTGTATGGGAGTTTAGGTTTCTAACTCAGGCTTTGTGAATGGCAGTGATTTTCTAGGCACCTAAAGGCTAGGCATGGTGACACTGAGGGTCACAATGCCTCTCTCTTTTTGTGCATTCACGCTCAAAAGCCGAAACATTATTAAAATATAGTGGGATGGCTCTTTAGGCTTGTCATAAATATAAAGGGAAGGGTAAACCCCTTTAAAATCCCTCCTGGCCAGAGGAAAAATCCTCTCACCTGTAAAGGGTTAAGAAGCTAAAGGTAACCTCACTGGCACCTGATCAAAATGACCAATGAGGAGACAAGATACTTTCAAAAGCTGGGAGGAGGGAGAGAAACAAAGGGTCTCTGTCTGTCTGTCTGCTGCCTTTGCCGGGGATAGACCAGGAACGGAGTCTTAGAACGTTTAGTAAGTAATCTAGCTAGGTACGTGTTAGATTATGATTTCTTTAAATGGCTGTGAAAAGAATTGTGCTGAATAGAATAACTATTTCTGTCTGTGTATCTTTTTTGTAACTTAAGGTTTTGCCTAGAGGGATTCTCTGTGTTTTGAATCTAATTACCCTGTAAGGTATCTACTATCCTGATTTTACAGAGGGGATTTCTTTACTTCTATTTACTCCTATTTCTATTAAAAGTCTTCGTGTAAGAAAACTGAATGCTTTTTCATTGTTCTCAGATCCAAGGGTTTGGGTCTGTAGTCACCTATGCAAATTGGTGAGGTTTTTTACCAAACCTTGTCCAGGAAGTGGGGTGCAAGGTTTTGGGAAGTATTTGGAGGGAAAGACGTTTCCAAACAGCTCTTCCCCAGTAACCAGTATTTGTTTGGTGGTGGTAGCGGCCAATCCAAGGACAAAGGGTGGAATATTTTGTACCTTGGGGAACTTTTTGACCTAAGCTGGTAAAGATAAGCTTAGGAGGTTTTCATGCAGGTCCCCACATCTGTACCCTAGCGTTCAGAGTGGGGGAGGAACCTTGACAAGGCTTGATGCAGCTCAAGGTGGGATCAAGGACACAAAGGGGTCTGTAAGATCACTTTACCCCTCCCACAACTCTGGGACAACTGGAGGCCAAACTGGGGCCAAGGTCAGATTAGAGCAGCCACAAGACTGTTCTGACTTTGATTGGGCTGGTTCTGAAGGAGGACTGTCCCATGATTACCAGATGACATTGCACTCTGGCTGTGCCTTGCCATGCTCTTTTCCCACCCCAAAATGCCAAGCACTATGTAACCCTTCTGCCCGTCAGAGTTGGCAGCAACAAGGGCCGGGTTCAGTATCTAGGGGTTCCATTCCAATAACACAATGCAAAACCGGCTCAAGCCCGCACTCAGTGACCTGGGACAAATATATACCACCCCTGCTGGGCGCCTCCAAGAGGCAATACTTCCCCTCTCGCAAGCACAGAGTCTGAGTGTAGCAAAAGCCTTTTAATAACAGAGAGAAACAATGTGGCATTATGTTGGGGAAACACCACCAACAGGATTCATAACACAACCCATTAGCAAAAAACCCACCCCAAGCAAATTGGGGCACATCCTTTCCCTTTGGTTCTTGAGTCCAGCAACCCAAAATCCCAACAACCCAAAAGTCTCTGTCCCTGGTCAGGGCAGCCCCAGATTTCAAAAGTTTATCTGCGGAGTTTTACCTCCCAACCTGGGTGGAGATTGGGGGCGTGGGGAGAGTAAGGGGCACCTTACATGGTCCAAATCTAATGGCCCCACCTCTTCATGGGGCTCCGCTCTGCCAGCCACCCCATGCGCCGCTCTCGCCATCCCACAAACTGCTCTGCTCCACCAGTCGCTCCGCTCTGCTCGCCGTCCCGCAAACTGCTCCCCCATATATCTTCAGGCTCCCCCCTACTTAACACAACACTCAGTGATTTCAGCTCTTAGTCAGTTTAGCTCTTTTGTGATTTCAGCTTGTAGTAGGGGAGCCTCAGTGCTGGTGCACCATTAGCCCAAAGGGAATTCAGCTCAGCAGCCTGTAACTAGACTGCTAATGGAATCAAAATTAGCTCTGATATTCCACAGCACAGGAGAGAGCAGGAAGTGCAATTAGCGTGTAAGGCCCTCACCAGGGGGCCCATGTCACCAAGTATGAATACCTGTCCCCAGCCTCTCTCCATTCACAGACTTTTAGAACCCATGTCCCTTGCCGAGCGAGTGCTACTTAGTTGATGAGTACTTGTGGCACCTTAGAGACTAACCAATTTAGTTAGTCTCTAAGGTGCCACAAGTCCTCCTTTTCTTTTTGTGAATACAGACTAACACAGCTGCTACTCTGAAACCTGTCACTTAGTTGAGGGCGAGTCCCTCCATCATAACAAAAGACCAAGTACAGTTCCACTGTCCTTGATTCCCATAATCAGGGTAATAACAATTTATTCTTCCTGCCCCAATAACAGAGACACTGGGGATCCTGCAGCAGCCAAAGTGACCATTTGGGCAGCTATGGCCTCATTCTAGGCAGGGTGGGTGTGCCTATGCAAATGAGATCAGCACCTGAAGTTCTTTTCCACAACTTGCCACACCTTACCACCAGATGTCAGGGTGGAGCTCATCCTGACTCTGCTTACAACTATAAGGGGAGGGAGGGCAGGTGGCATTAGGCCAAGGATGCCAGCTTTCCGTGGCCAAGGCTGCTCTAGAACCGAGTGCAAAGAGCTCTCATCGGGGCTGAGGACCTAGCCCGTCATATTTACCTCTAAACACTTGAAGGACAAATGAAGTGGTATTACATTTGGCTGTAATATGATAGCCCTTTCCACTCCAGGTGAGGTGGTTCTGTCAGAGAGTGGCATGAGGCCATCCTGGGAGGAACTAAGTGTTGTAGCCCATGGTCCACTGGCTATCATTTTCCTTTTGCACCTGAATAATAAAACTGCAGCAGGGCTGTTTTTCCAGAAACATTTGCACACCCTACAAGGCAACCACTCTACAGGGAATTGCTTCATTTTCTCACAGCTGTCATCTTTTAACCTTTTTTTTTTTTTATATAATAAGATCCCTGCAAAGCACCTGCTCTTTCAGCTGGCTCCTGGCGATAGGCTCTCGTTAGGTGCACTGCCCAGCTTCCAGAATTTCAGCTAGCTTGGCAGCTATTGCATAGGCAGGCCCTTGGCATTCAGAAACGGATGTTAGATACCTGCCATCTATGTCTAGCTGCTCTATTCTAAACCTCCCATCTGTAAAAACCTATTTGAAACCAAATTTGATAGGCAGCTGTGGGCACCTCTTTTGCATCCTATGAAATATAACTGCTGTTTCCTTCCATATGGGTTTTAATATTTTAATAGCTACAGTGTAGGTTTTGTTTTTTTTCAAGGTCCAGCTCTGTTGAGGCAGCCGTCTTGGTTTTAAAGTGTAAAATACACACACCTGTGTTGCTTTAAAAAAAGTTGATTTAAAAAGGTACAGCTCTAATGTTGAGCCCTCGGCCCAAATTCACCAGCCTGCATGCCAGGGTGACTGAAAGTTTGCCAAGGGGAAGCCAAAGTATTTCCACGTGGCTGTCAGCCACCTGTGCACAAAGAGGAAGAGGGAGTCGTAGCAGATGCTGGCTTGGCAGGTGCAGCAATCCAGAGCAAACAGCAAGGTGCTGATTCAGTGCTTCCTCTCAGCTCTTTCACCGGCGCAGCTTTGACCATCAACTAATGCTGCCCCTATTCCCACCCCTCCCCCCCCAGAACAACCACCAAGGGCTGGAGTCTAATCCCTTTCCTCCCTGAGCAGTACTATCAAGGGGGCTGCTCAATGAGTCAATGTGAGGAGCATGGTGCTACTCAGCGTTAGTCTGACTATCAGAATCTGGCCCTGAAGGAGCGTGGTGGTGTACTCTCTTTCAAGGTGAAGCCCTCCTAGGGAAGGTGGGGTCTTATTGCTAATGGAGGAACTAGCCCCTGGCTCCCCCCTTACCAAGCCAGTTTTTTTCTAAGCACCAAGCGCTCAGCGCTGAGAACTTATATTTCTCCCACATCTGCCTGAGTGATTGGTCCTCAAAAGCTTTTTGTTGAGAAGAGTAGCAGCACCTGAAATTTCAGCCCATGTATCTAAATCTTAGCTTAATTCTCAAACCACTCAATTAGGGAAAGACGGTTGACCATGGACTAGAAAAGGAGACTGGGAATCAGGAATCCTCAGTTCTATTCCCAGTGCTGACAGGACTTGATGTGTAACCCCAGCCACATTGCTTAACCTCTGTGCCTCAGTTTCTCCAGATGCAAGCTAGGTGCTCAGCAATACTCAGTTACCTCTGGGGCAAGCTGAGGGCTAATGAACGTAATGCTTGTGAAGCTCTTTGGGCTCCTTGGGCAAAGAGGATCATTGTGTATAGATGGCAATAAGCATTACAGTAGTGTTCTCACACAAAGACAAGTTACGGCGCGAGAGCTGTGTCGTTCACAGTATTCAGCGCTTCTGGTGATGGCCAAACTTAGCAAAATGCAAGAGGACATGACCATAAAAAATGGGAAAAGTGCTGTACTTGCCTGAAGCTCCACAAAGATTTGGCTCATTTTGTGTTGAGATTTAGGCCAAAGTTTGGTCCGTTCAGCCATCTCTAATCCAAGTCCTCTGAGCCTTATCAAATACATTTCCTGTTGCTGTGGGAAAATAACCACACACAATACTTGCAGTGGAATTCAGTCCCGCACAGCCAGTCACATAAGGCTATACACCATGCAAGTTCTCTTTGAGCCCTCACAGTAGTGGGTCACTAGTCCAGGCATCCCTCTGCACAGGGGTGGATTTCACCCACAGTGAAGTGAGCCAAAGCACCGAGCAAAGCGTTAAATGTTGATTTCCAAATCTAAAATGCCTATACTCCCTTTAGAGCCCTGAACTTTAAACCAGTAGTTTACCACACGAAATTCAACAAATAAATGTTCTATTTTAGATATGGTAATCAGCGAAAGTAGTTCCAGGCATCAACTGGTTCAGCCCAGCCCTTTTCTAACAACCCATCGCTGGGGAAGGCTAAATTTGGGTTGTAACCAAACCAAAATCCTGACATCAGAACTGCTTATTGACATGTTCACTGCACAATATGTTGGGGAAATAATGTTTTCTCTTCCCCCTCTTATCTCCTGTGGGATAGGTAGGTGGCGAAGGAGCTGGACAAGTCGGCCACATCTCTTTTAGTTATAAATAACATAGCCATTTACTTTCTGTGCACTCAGAGTATCCAGGGTATCCAATGGAGAGCTGACTGGGGGACGGCAATTCCATTTCGCAACAATGTCAGAGATTTTGGAGATTTGTTTTCGTTCCGCAAAAATAGAATTGTGCTGCAATGTCCATTTTCAAATATAGCAGAGAAAGACTCTGTCACTGTAGCCTGGTGGTTAGGTCTTGGGCCTGTAGGAGATCCAGTTTCAAGTCCCTGATGAATTTGATTCAGAGTGATCTGGGATGGGAAAAAATTGCTATGAATCAGGCAGAGAAGGGCACATGTACCTGGGTCTCCCACAAGCTATTGCCCCAACCACCAAGCTGTCACTGAAGGCCAGGTTTCCTTGCAACATCCATTTCTGCATGTGCCCATATTCTACAAATACTCCTTTTCTCAGGCCAACGTCCCACCCAGAACATCCCCTGTCCTGGAAGTATCACAAATTGCATTTCCTTTTCCCCAAAAATACCACATGTTGGGGGGGGAACCAGAATTCAGAAGCAATGGATGGGCTCTTAACCCATTTACAGTCAGTGATGTCATCAATTAGAATGGCATCACTTTACTATCCAGAATATGGCATCACTTCATTGATCCACTAGTGCTGGAAATACATAAAAAAGATTAAAGCAGCTTAATGTATTTCATGCATTTGCCAGAAAACCCTTCCTTGAGGTTCAATCATTAGAATCAGTTCATTCTATCACCACTGTAAGACCCTGAGTGTATCAATATGAGTAGGCTACAAAAGTCTAACGATACAATAGAATCAAGTAGCTTGTCTTCTTACTGGGGCCAAAGCATGGTGATAAATTGTTTATAAAGCACATCAGAGGAGCACTTTTATTATGTTTTTAGAATTATATCGCTGTCTACCTCAGTGGCTCTAATATCGCTGTGCTTATGTTAAGCACAGAGGATGTTGCCAGAGGATGTTGTGAAGGCCAAGACTATAACAGCGTTAAAAAAAAACAAACTAGATAAATTCATGGAGGATAGGTCCATCAATGGCTACTGGGCAGGATGGGCAGGGATGGTCATGGCCCTAGCCTTTGTTTGCCAGAAGCTGGGAATGGGTGACGGGATGAATCACTTGATGATTACCTGTTCTGTTCATTCCCTCTGAGACACCTGGCATTAGCCACTGGCTGATGACAGGATACTGGGATAGATGGAGCTTTGAGCTGACCCAATATGGTCATTCTTATGTTCTTAAGGTATTTTTGATGGCAGAAGTTTTTTCTTCCCATATATTAAAACTGAAATACATTGTAGCTCATATTTGCATCATGCACAAGTTTCATTCTGAGACCTTGAAAGAAATGAAGCCATCTTCATGTTATAAAATTCTACCAGGTGTGACTGACTCCACAGCTTACAATGAGCAATTTACACTTTGCCTCTGGAGCAAATCATTTGTCACTGTTTAATTTATGTAATTATGCTAAAAGGATGTACTGCAAATAAGGACCGAGTTCCCAAAGCTATTTTGCCTTCTAGACACTCTCCACTGAGAAACTCCACACTATTGGCTGCTCTTGGAAAGCAGGCCAGAAAATAAGCAGCCGTTTACAGTATGCTGTGCCCTGTAACTGCATCAACACCTGCGTTTTCCTTCCTGAAAATGATAGAGAGTTCGATGGTTCACATGACTCGCAGTGACAAGCTCACGTTACCCACTTCAGCAAAGCGAGATGGGCCTGACCTGAGATATTAATTACTGAGGTCTAGCTTCATGTCAAACATGTAATCAACAAAGAATCTGACAAGGAAAGAAAACCCTCTTAGTCTTGTTATCTGGCAGGTTACTTTACAGCACCTGGAACTGCTCCCCACACCCAAGAACACCTCTCAACTGGTGACAGGCTGAGTGTTTTAGACACTGGCCCATGCCAGAGTTGGTACAGAGGCTCACCACGCGAGAGCAAGTTCTGGGCGGCATTGCCCCATGTTGTGTGGGGGCACAACCACCTCTATTGCTCAACACAGCAGTGGGGTCAGCTATGGCTAACCCTATGCCCTTTGGGGTAGATTGCACCAAGGTGGGGAGGAAATGAGCAAACCCTACACATGGGAATTCAGGATTTTTGGAGAGCGACTGACCACTTCTTGAGTGGTAGAAGGAGTGACCTTCCCCTCTGGCTCCCCACAACAGCTACTGTCTAGCGCAGAGGTGGGCAAACTACGGCCTGTGGGCCACATCCGACCTGCGGGACCATCCTGGCCGGCCCTTGAGCCCCCGTCAGGGAGGCTAGCCCCCAGCCCCTCCCCCGCTCACCCCCTCCCCCATAGCCTCCACTTGCCACGCCGCCAGTGCTCTGGCCTGCCACTCCTTCCGGGCAGCGTGGGCGGCAAGGCTGCGAGCTCCTGCTGCTCTGAGCAGCATGGTAAGGGGGTGGGGGGGTTGGATGGAGGTGGGGTCCTGGCGGGGCCTGTCAGGGGCAGCGTTGTGGATAGTGGTCAGGGCAGTCAGGAGACAGGGAGCAGGGGGCGGTTGGATGGGGCAGAGGTTCGGGGTGGGTCAGGGAATGGGGAACAGTGGGGTTGGATAGGCATGGGAGTCCCGGGGGGGGGGGCTGTCAGGGGGCGGGGTTGTGGACAGGGCAGTCCGGGGACATGGGGGGGTTGGATGGGGCAGGGGTTCTGAGGGAGGCAGTCAGGGGGCAGAAGTAGGAGGGGGCGGGGGCCAGGCTGTTTGGGGAGGCACAGCCTTCCCTACCCAGCCCGCCATACAGTTTCACAACCCTGATGTGGCCCTCGGGCCAAAAAGTTTGCCCACCCCAGTCTAGCTCATACTGCATTGTGTATATACCCAGAAACCCTTCCAGTAGTCTGATGCATGACTTCTTTGCATGCTTACTGCAGATGGGTTTTTTTTATGAAGGTAGCTCTCAGCTCTTCTCCTGAGTTTCAAGAATACTGTGGATCACGGGGAGGAGCAGTAGAGAGAAGTTGATTTAATTGGGTTCAGGCCCCTATACTTGATGGAACACCCTGGATTTGAAGGGTGTGTACACTTCCAATTTTGATCAGGCTAATTGCAACCATATTGTGTGCATTCAGCCACCATAATTACTAAAACAGAACACCACATAGTTAAGGGTTCATTTGAATAAGCAGGCAAGGTCATATGCTAGCTGCAGTTTTTGCTAATCAGAATGGGAGGAAGGGAGAAAAGAGTCAACAAATTGAGCCTGAATGAAAATAAGTGGATGAAGACCTTGAATTTAGGTGCCTTTGATATCAAAGTTTATTAAGACTAGGAATGTTTCATTAATAAGTAGTTTATTGATGTTAGGAGATGTGATGGCCCACTAGGGTTCACTATGATTTATGTGTTTTGTAAAAGTTAGTTATAAAAAGCCTAGATAATAGAGTTACTTTGCAGCAGTTCTCTGAAACTATCCAGAGATACTTTTTCCTGACACCTGACTTCCCAACGGGGAAGCGACTGGCCATCGCGGACCTGCTGTCAATTACTCAATACCACCTCAAATTCTAGGTAATTATTTGGGATGTTCTAAACCTATTGCTTATGTCTGTGTGCTTAAATCTAATAAATTTTAGTTTTAGATACGAGCACGCTTACTTGTATCAAGTTTCATCAGATGGAATTGCAGTGTTCCTATTGATTTATTCCTGACACCGCCTAGAGTGAAGCAGTTAAGTTACCACTGCTTTGGGTTCTGAAAGTCTGGGTAACAAAGTCAGCTATTGATTTTATATTTATTCTTCTCTGCACTCTGGTGTCAGTGACTAGATACCCTAGAGATTCTCAGAGTAGCCCCCAATGACATTCCTATGACAGCTGTGAGCCATTAGCTTGTGGGCTTGCTGGAGGTCTGCAAAGTCATCACAGGGTGATTAATCTAGCTCTTGCACAAGTTTAATTCTGAATTTCTAATGGAGTTTTGACTGGGGCAGAGAGAATCTTTGAGAGCTGAAACGCAACTGTTTTTGATCAATGCCAAGGAGAATTCTATATGGCATTTCTTGCTCTCCTATCTCCAGTAATTGGCTATATTTTCTGATTTCAAATCTTGGCAGGAATTTGATATGAAAAGTTATGAAGTAAATGTTTGGCACAGAGTTGCTGTATGTTCCAAACCTTAATGAACTACCCGTATGCCTGCTTGATGCCTATGGGTGGAAACCAGAGTACAGCTAGTAAATAAATTGCTTTCCATAAGTGCCTTCAAGACTACCTCCTTTAAAATGAGCAAGGTCATGAGACACAGCTGTGAAGCCATGCTACAATTTTTCATTTTAATTTGTGATCTTATGTAAAGCAATAGTCTTCTCAAAATTGGCTTCACCATAGTTAAAAAGCACTTCTGTCATAAATATAAAGGGAAGGGTAACCACCTTTCTGTATACAGTGCTATAAAATCCCTCCTGGCCAGAGGCAAAACCCTTTCACCTGTAAAGGGTTAAGAAGCTAAGGTAACCTCGCTGGCACCTGACTCAAAATGACCAATGAGGGAACAAGATACTTTCAAATCTGGAGGGAGGGGTGAACAAAGGTTTTGGTCTGTCTGTGTGATGCTTTTGCTGGGAACAGATCAGGAATGCAGCCTTACAACTCCTGTAAAGTTAGTAAGTAATCTATAAGTAATCTAGCTAGAAAATGCATTAGATTTTCTTTTGTTTAATGGCTGATAAAATAAGCTGTGCTGGATGGAATGTATATTCCTGTTTTTGTGCCTTTTGTAACTTAAGGTTTTGCCTAGAGGGATTCTCTATGTTTTGAATCTGATTACCCTGTAAGGTATTTACCATCCTGATTTTACAGAGGTGACTCTTATCTTTTCTTTAATTAAAATTCTTCTTTTAAGAACCTGATTGATTTTTTTCCTGATAGCTGTTCTCAGCCTACAGAAAAATCCTTTTGTTATGCCTGCTGCTCTGTCTCCCAGGCAGAGAGACAGAATCTACAGCTGCAATCCTCTTTTACAAAACCTTTTTAAAATCCTGCTGTGCTTCTGGTTCAAAATGATCTCAAAATGATCCCACCTCTAACACCATGTCAAGGTTCCTTCCCTACTCGGAATTCTAGGGTACAGATGTGGGGACCTGTATGAAAGACCCCCCTAATCTTATTCTTACCAGCTTAGGTTAAAAACCTCCCCAAGGTACAAACTTTGCCTTGTCCTTGAAGGGTATGCTGCCACCACCAAATGTTTTAAACAAAGAACAGGGAAAGAGCCCACTTGGAGACGTCTTCCCCCAAAATATCCTCCAAGCCCTACACCCCCTTTCCTGGGGAAGGCTGTAAGAATTCTCACCAATTTGTACAGGTGAACATGGACCCAAACCCTTGGATCTTAAGAACAATGAAAAATCAATCAGGTTCTTAAAAGAAGAATTTTAATTAAAGAAAAGATAAGAGTCACCTCTGTAAAATCAGGATGGTAAATACCTTACAAGGGTAATCAGATTTAAAACATAGAGAATCCCTCTAGGCAAAACCTTAAGTTACAAAAGACACAAAAACAGGAATATACATTTGTCAAGGTTCCTCCCCCACTCTGAACTCTAGGGTACAGATGTGGGGACCTGCATGAAAAACCTCCTAAGCTTATCTTTACCAGCTTAGGTCAAAACTTCCCCAAGGTACAAAATATTACCCCCGTTATCCTTGGACTGGCCGCTACCACCACCAAACTAATACTGGTTACTGGGGAAGAGCTGTTTGGACGCATCCTTCCCCCCAAAATACTTCCCAAAACCTTGCACCCCACTTCCTGGACAAGGTTTGGTAAAAAGCCTCACCAATTTGCCTAGGTGACTACAGACCCAGACCCTTGGATCTTAAGAACAATGAACAATCCTCCCAACACTTGCACTCCCCCTTTCCTGGGAAATGTTGGATAAAAAGCCTCACCAATTTGCATAGGTGACCACAGACCCAAACCCTTGGATCTGAAAATAATGAAAAAGCATTCAGTGTTTTACAAGAAGACTTTTAATAAAAAATAGAAGTAAATAGAAATAAAGAAATCCCCCCTGTAAAATCAGGATGGTAGATATCTTACAGGGTAATTAGATTCAAAAACATAGAGAACCCCTCTAGGCAAAACCTTAAGTTACAAAAAAGATACACAGACAGAAATAGTTATTGTATTCAGCACAATTCTTTTCTCAGCCATTTAAAGAAATCATAATTTAACACATACCTAGCTAGATTACTTACTAAAAGTTCTAAGACTCCATTCCTGGTCTATCCCCGGCCAAGACGACTACAGACAGACACAGACCCTTTGTTTCTCTCCCTCCTCCCAGCTTTTGAAAGTATCTTGTCTCCTCATTGGTCATTTTGGTCAGGTGCCAGCGAGGTTACCTTTAGCTTCTTAACCCTTTACAGGTGAGAGGAGCTTTCCCCTGGCCAGGAGGGATTTCAAAGGGGTTTACCCTTCCCTTTATATTTATGACAACATTCCATCCAGCACAGCTTATTTAACCAGCCATTAAACAAAAGAAAATCTAATGCATTTTCTAGCTAGATTACTTATAGATTACTTACTAACTTTACAGGAGTTGTAAGGCTGCATTCCTGATCTGTTCCCGGCAAAAGCATCACACAGACAGACCAAACCATTTGTTTCCCCCATCTCCAGATTTGAAAGAATCTTGTCCCCTCATTGATCATTTTGGGTCAAGTGCCAGCAAGGTTACCTTAGCTTCTTAATCCTTTACAGGTGAAAGGGTTTTGCCTCTGGCCAGGAGGGATTTTATAGCACTGTATACAGAAAGGTGGTTACCCTTCCCTTTATATTTGACAACTTCAGAGCATTAATCACTGGCGGCTCCACTCATCAACTGTTCAGTTTGTTTGGAGCTTACTGTCTGAGTTCTGTATTCAGAGATACTTGTATACTGTACTGGGTCACTCTACCTCTCCTGTCTCAAATATTCACATTGAACTAGAAAGATATCATGGGGGGAAGTCTAAGTGAACTCCCCAGAAAGTGCTAAGAGATTTTTGTATGCTGTAACAGAGGACCTGTTTCTGATCTCATTTATTCTGATTTGACACCAGTGTCTGCTTCATTAGCGTTACTTCCGATTTACATCTGTGTGAAATCAGATTCAGGTTCTTACCGTTTCTTGAATCAACTGGTAGTAGTAACAGAGGTAAAGAACAAAACAAAAATGGAAAGAAAAAGGTGGTGCATGGTTTGCTAACAAAAGAAGCAACTGATAAAGGTACTTGCCCATTCAAGACAAGAAAAGTGTTTGAGCTAAAAAAGTCATGATGCAAATTTTTGGCAGAAAAGTACACTAGACCCTAATCCAGCAAAGTATTTCAACATGTGCTTAACTTTAGACACATGAATAGTCCCATAGATTATCCAGGTAGTTAAAGTTATGCTTGTGCAGAAGTTCTTTGCTCAACAGAGGCCTTAGAGAGAATACTATTTCCTCTCTCTTTCTCGAACACAGTTAATTTCTGCATGATACTGTAAGAAACAATCTGATGAGTTAACTCACTTCCAAGGAAGGCTCTGAATCTGAAATGGCCCCTAAGATATCTACCCATCAGTAAAATGCACTGGTGAGTCATTGCATAGGCCTTTGTTGGCCTTCACTCATGCTCAACACCAGCGTAGCTGAGCTACCAGCGACCTCGCAATCAATACAACACAAAAAAAACCCCAACCCTTCCACGTAGAGCTAGTTAGAATTTTTTTGACAGAACACTTTCCTGTCAGAAAATGCAGCTTTGTCAAAAATCAAAATGTGCTGCTGGGACATGTTAATTCTGGATGTAATTTCATAGAAAAGTGTCTAAATGGGTTGTTTCAACTTTCATCAAAATTAGAGCTGGTTGACAAGTCTTCCTCAGAATGATTTCCCAAATGTTGCAAAAAATCAAAATATTCTGCAAGACCATTTCAATGTTTTCTAAAAAAAATGTCTGTTTTCCATCAGGAAATGCTGTATCACTGGCTAGCTGCATGGAAGGTTCCTGTCAATTTCTCTTTTTGCCAGTGAAATTAATAAAACCTCGCCAGGAAGGCTGCTGAGGTACAGCACCCTGTGACCTACAACTCCTTGCCTCCTCCCAGCTCCTGGAGCCAGAGAGGCAGAGACATCCCTAGCATACAGGTTGCCCCAAGGCCAGGGACCTTGGTCTGTTTGGGGCTCTCAAGGAAGCCCTACCATGCCAGGGCTGCCAAGCTCCCTACCATGGAAATGGAAGCCTGAAAGCCATGAGAGCCATGGCTCTGATCAGGGCTTGGCTCTGCAGGAGAGAACCTGGAAGCCCTGAGAACCCTAAATTGAGATGGGGCTCTGAGGGCTTCCAAGCTCCCTGCCACAGAGCTGGGAGCCTGGAAGTCCTGAAATGGTCTTCCAAGGTGTGTGGCTTCAGGGCAATCCCACCATGTGGACTAACCTAGGGCTGAGACTCCCAAGGCTTCCAGACTGTCAAGCTAACTGGCTCCTCAGGGAGCCAACTGATAGAGGATGCTGAAGCCTGTCCCCTCAGGGAGCTGCCAGAGCTGTTTCCCACTGCAGTGAAAGATTCTGGAACTGGGGAGGCAGCAGAGAAAAGCTGCTGGAATATTTGCCCACTGCCAGAGACTTTCACTGATACATGTAGCTACACATCACAGTGTGGACGCAGCTTGCTTTTCACTGTGGCATGTAGCTACACATACACTACACCCTGCCGCCAGTGGTGAGCAGTGTAGACATATGTTAAAAGATGACATTTTTCATGAGCAAGAAATCCCACATTTCAGTCAACTCTAATCAAAATGCTTTTTTTCAATATGGTAAAAAAAACCACATTGTGTTTAATTTGTTTTGACTTATATTTTTGTGTATATTATATTTAATATTTTATATTCTATTATGTTTCAACACTGTCAAAATGAAACATTTGGTACTGTACTGATAAAAGTATTTTGACATTATCAACTTGGTTCGAGGTTTCCAAATCAAAACTTTTTCAAAATTTCCATTCTGCAAAACATTTAAACTTTTCGTTTCAGTTTAGAACAAAAACATTTTTTTCCTGCAAAATGGAAATTTTGAAAAAAAAATTGGAAACATCAAATCATTTTGATGATGTAAAAAATATCATATCATGCCCCTGATAAATAATAATACTATGCCTGTGATAATGTCAGAGTTCCCCATGGGAATGAAAGTCTGTTTTCTGACCTAATTTAGTCTAAAAGTGACTGGCACACAGTTTAAATGAGTGGAAAAACCACATATGTCTTCTCTGCACGTCAAAAGAAAGATGGATTACATGCACCTCCCTTTCTCAGCTGTAGCTTCAGGAGCATCTCAATTGCTGGATACAATGCACAGCCACTCTTGGGCTGAAATTTGACAAGGGAACACTTAAATCTACTTTTTCCTCCTGACCAATGAGATTTAATTTGCAATGTTCAATTCGCCATGACTGCACAATAATTGCAGGACTAAATCACCAATAGCTGTTTACTGTTGGTGGAAACGAAGATTATAAAGCACCAAAGTCCACCGAATACCAGCAGCTACAGTGGCCATTGCTGGAAAGCAATTTGTCACTGCAGTTAGGTACAGTTGCTTCCCTGGCAAGCAGGGGAGGGAATTATCATACCAATTCTCCCATTCTTTGTTTTCCTAAAAGGCGAAAACTTTTAAGTCCACCTAAGCCTGAACGTCCACACTGCAATTAAATGGCCTCTTAGCCCGAGTGCAAGTCAGCTGGTACAGGCCAGCCATAGAGTTTTTAATGGCTGTGTAGAGGTAATTGCAGGGAAGGCGCCTGGGAGTGAACCTGGAGGGTTGTTGGGTGTGGGTGAGAGAACTCCTGCCCCTGATGTCCCTGCGCCCCCGCACTCAACCCCCTGTCCCTCGTCCCCATGTGGCTCTGCACCTCCCATCCCATGTGTCCCTGCACCCGCACTCAGTCACCCCCTGCCCTCTGTCCCTGCACCCCCCATCGCCATCTGGACCCTGCACCCCCGCTCCCATTTAGCCTCTGCTCCAGTCTGTTCCCGCAACTAACACTTCTGACCCCAGTCTATATGACCCCCCCACAGCAGCCCCAAGGGCCCCACTCTGTCTTCCCTTCCCCCCATATCTCCTCACCTGGCCCCGCGGGCAGGGCGCTGTGAAGAATGCAGCTGCTGCTCTCTCCCTGTTGGCTGCTGACTGCTATGGCTGGTGAGCTGTGAGCCACCTGCCTCTGTTCTGGCACCACAGCAGCCCCTGGTGGGTGAAAGGCAAAATTGCAGCACCTCTCCAGAAGAATGTATTTTCCATGGAGAAAAAAAAAAATTCTGTGTAACATATGAATTCTGCCGTGTGTGCAGTGGCCCAGGATTCCCTAGGAATAAACAAGGTGCCAGTAGTGGAGGAAATCTGAAACTTAAGCCAAGATTTCCAAAAGTGACTAGTGATTTTGGGTGCTTTATAGGGGTGCTGAACACCCAGTCTCTGAAGATTCAGTCCCTTTAAGGTGGCTCAAATTAGGTACAATGGCATAGCTACAATAAGAAAAGGAGTACTTGTGGCACCTTAGAGACTAACCAATTTATTTGAGCACAAGCTTTCGTGAGCTACAGCTCACTTCATCGGATGCATACTGTGAAAAGTGTAGAAGATCTTTACACACAAAGATCTTCTACACTTTCCACAGTATGCAGCCAATGAAGTGAGCTGTAGCTCACGAAAGCTTATGCTCAAATAAATTGGTTAGTCTCTCTAAGGTGCCACAAGTCCTCCTTTTCTTTTTGCGAACACAGACTAACACGGCTGTTACTCTGAAACATAGCTACAATAGTGCAAGTGGTGCAGTCATGGCAGGACCCATGCAGTTATGGGGGGCCCAGCCAAACAGTACAGCTCTCTTGCACTTCATCTGGTGCACAGGGTCACAAGACACTCTCTCAAATTTTGCCCTGGTGCCCCTCCATTGATGGAGGGGCAGTGGGGGGGCCACATTTGAGTGGCATTGCAACTGGGCATGCTGCCAGGTTGCAGCACCATTCAGGTTTGGCTCGTCCATGCCTCCATCATGATGGTGGGGCATCTGGGCCAAATTTCAGTGAATATCATTACAGTGGGTTCACAGCACTACTCAGGATTGGTCCAGCCCCTCCTCCATCACTACAAAGGGTAGTGAAAAGGCCAAAAATGAGTGGCACTGTGCCCCATGTACTAGGTCATAATGCCACTCATCACTCAAATTTGGCTGGTGCTGTGTGAGTGTGGGGCAGGTAATGGGAGCACATGGAGTTGCTGAGCAGCCAGGATTAGGAGGAGCCATCCTAAATCAGGATCAGAGCAGAACGCTGAGCTGGGGGCACCAGTAAGTAGCCAGGAAGGTCCCAGGACAATTGGTGAGAGGTTGGGAGGGCTGAGTTGTTGGCGACTTACTGGTGAGTGGGGAGTGTTGGGGAACTGCAAGGTGAGGGGGATGGGATGGGTGGATAAGCAAAATTTTAGATTTTGGAATCAGGAAGGGGACCCCTAATCTATTCTTGCACCTAGGCCCTTGTTACCCCACTGGTTGGGAGCCCAAAAAATTGGGGCACCCAAAGCCACTGTTGAAAACCTTAGTCTTGGTGGCTACTTCTAGACTTACTTTTAAATAGAAGAAGCTGTTACCAATCGGTCCCAGGGGAAATGTTAGAAATAGATGTTTTACATGTCATGTATTTAGCCAGCACCCCTTTGTCACCACTGACCCATTAAAAACAGTAGACAAAAAGCAGTCTCCATGCAAGAAATCTGAAACTGGAAAAATGGGACTTTCTGAACAGGCTGAGTTCCCATTTCTAAACCCCTGACTTTAAGACTCTTTGTTTTGTATTGCCACAGAAGTGGGCTCCATCGGTCATGAATATGGGTTGAGAGACTCTACTATCAGGCTTTAAGAACATAGCATGGGAGGACTGGAAGGATGGCCCAGTGGTTAGGGCAGCAGCCTAGGCTGTGAGAGATTGAGGTTTAAGTCCCTGCTCTTTGTGCCTCAGTTACAAATGGGGATAATAGCATTGCTCTACCTTACAGGAGAGCTGTGAGGATAAATACAGTAAAGATTGTGAGGCACTTGGATACTATGGTGATGGGCCATATAAGTACCTAAGACAGATACAGGACACTTGCTAGCCTCAAGGGCTCTATTATGCAGCAATACCACCAGTACAGAAGGGCCAGACTCATTTGGTTCATTAATTAGGAATAGATTCGTTAAAAATATATTCCTCTCAGCCCCTGCATAATTTGATGGGCACATTGTACACAGCAGAGAAGAGATCTTATTTCAGGAGGGCCCTTCTAGCCATCAGTCCCTAGGGCAGTGGAGTGGTGCCATCCTACAGAAGGTGATGAGAGGGTGGATGGTCATTGGCCTGGTATCAGATGACTTCTGGTGCTCAGCTTGCATCCATCTCAGAAGCTGCAGCTGGCGTGTCCTCCCAGCCTTTCAAGGGGAGTGAGTCTTTCAGGGAGCACATCAGGTGCTTGGGCATTTATCTCACTGGTATTGGTGGGAGTATTGCCTGAGAAAGGATCTGAGCCAGTGCTGCAGGATTTCCCCCATATCACTGTCTATATTTAATGGGACTCAAGGTTGTGTTTGCAGTAGGAAGAAAGATAACGCCCAGCAAATCTATGCAGGGACTAGAAGTTCTGTTCCAGGGGAAATGCTGCAATTTCAAAATGTGTTTTTGTTCTGAAATGGAATGAAAACACACAAAAAACATTTTAAAAAGTGTTTGGTTTAGGACGACTGAAACATTTCATTCCAACTAGGACTTGATTTTAAAATTAATATAAAACAAACTTCTAATGAAGTCATTTTGGAACGAACACCAAACATGTTCTATTCCAATAAGGAAAGCTTGGTTTTGATTAGTTTTTTCAAAACAAAAAGTTTTGTCACAATTGACACATTCCCTTGGAAACTTTTAATTTTACCGTGATGTCATTTTCTGACAGGAAAACATTCCCCTGGAAAATTTTCAACCACATCCAGTTCCCAGAATAATTGGTTAAAGCACTTCCAGGATCCAGTGAGGACCTACCATTTATTCTGTGGCAGAGGAAACGATATGTCAGGATTGACGGTACTTCAGATCAGAACAGATTCTGATGAGTTTATACTGACTCTTAATGTGTGTACATTTTTCACAGGAGGGCTTGGCGGGCTCCTAATTACAGTGATGAACACTGGAGAAATGCCTAAGAGTATAAGAAATAATGAATTGCAGCAAATTTATGTTTTCAGCTGTACTTTTAACACATACTTTCAATTTAATAAAGCCTGATAGTCAGACTAACGTCATCACATCCACGACTGTCTTCTCCTGTGACTCCCTTCTGGGATTACCTAGCATTCAGCCTCCTTCCTGCTGGTAAGCTTGTGTTGATAAAATATGTATCATCACAGAAAAGAACAGTGCAGGCCTTCTTAGAGGTGCTTTTCAGGGGTTGTGAGTCAAAAGCACTTATGAGAGTTGTTATTTTCTGATCTATTAACAACTGTTTGCTTGTGTTACACAACATTTGCATTAGGAGATGGTGAAATCATTTTAGTAAGTATTAGGCTGGGCATGTCCCCATTTTTTTATAGAGATTTATACAAAGGGAGAACACTTTCATGAAGGAGTCTAGCTGAAAGATGGGAACACTCTAGGCAGCCTTACTGGCAATATAAAAATCATTATCATCAGAGATTTCATACAAGTTTGGCAAATAAAACACACACACACACACACACACAAAAGAGAACCCAAGATGTGCAGCAACTCTAGAGAAAGTTGTGGGCTCGGAAGTGTTCCAAGAGAACATAATGGTTCAAGATGTGGCCAATAGCAGTGCCTTGTCCTAAGGAGAATCAACTGTATAGGCTGCTGTCCCTCATAGGATCTTGCTTCCAGTCCCTGCAAAAGGAGGAGCAGTCTTTCCTTAAGCAGTGCTACAGTGAAGCTGTAAGGCTGGTCTAGTATCCCAAATTATACACATATGCCATTCACCTGGTGTTATCTGGACCGGTGATCTGCTAGGTCACTCTAATCCTCGACTCTAGGATCCAACCTTACCCTGCTCTGTTCTGAGAGCCCCCGCTCCCGGGCCGTTCACGCACAGCTTCTGGCATGTAACCTGCTCCCAGCTACATGAGTGAGCATTTTTGGCCAGCCGCTGCTTGGATTGTTTTTAGAGTAACAGCCGTGTTAGTCTGTATTCGCAAAAAGAAAAGGAGTACTTGTGGCACCTTAGAGACTTACCAATTTATTTGAGCATGAGCTTTCGTGAGCTACAGCTCACTTCATCGGATGCATACCGTGGAAACTGCAGCAGACTTTATATACACACAGAGAATATGAAACAATACCTCCTCCCACCCCACTGTCCTGCTGGTAATAGCTTATCTAAAAAAGAAAAGGAGTACTTGTGGCACCTTAGAGACTAACCAATTTATTTGAGCATGAGCTTTCATGAGCTACAGCTCACTTCGCTCATGCTCAAATAAATTGGTTAGTCTCTAAGGTGCCACAAGTCCTCCTTTTCTTTTTGCGAATACAGACTAACACGGCTGTTACTCTGAAGCTTATCTAAAGTGATCATCAGGTTGGGCCATTTCCAGCACAAATCCAGGTTTTCTCACCCTCCACCCCCCCACACAAATTCACTCTCCTGCTGGTGATAGCCCATCCAAAGTGACAACTCTTTACACAATGTGCATGATAATCAAGTTGGGCCATTTCCTGCACAAATCCAGGTTCTCTCACCCCCTGTGCAGGAAATGGCCCAACTTGATTATCATGCACATTGTGTAAAGAGTTGTCACTTTGGATGGGCTATCACCAGCAGGAGAGTGAATTTGTGTGGGGGGGTGGAGGGTGAGAAAACCTGGATTTGTGCTGGAAATGGCCCAACCTGATGATCACTTTAGATAAACTATTACCAGCAGGACAGTGGGGTGGGAGGAGATATTGTTTCATATTCTCTGTGTATATATAAAGTCTGCTGCAGTTTCCACGGTATGCATCCGATGAAGTGAGCTGTAGCTCACGAAAGCTCATGCTCAAATAAATTGGTTAGTCTCTAAGGTGCCACAAGTACTCCTTTTCTGCTTGGATTGTGCAACTGAATGACACGAGCCAATATCTCCGGTCCCAGACACAACCCTAGGACCCTCCATCTTGCAGGGTCCAGTTATGCCGACTGGACGCTGCAAGCTTATATGAGTTTGTCAATTTAACAAAGAAATTGATATGTACCAGGCTTGTTATCCCAAGGGGAGTCTCTGACATGCTTCAAACCAAACACACTGCTTCAGGTAAAATAAACAAACAAATTTATTAACTACAAAAGATAGATTTTAAGTGATTATAAGTCAAAGCACAAGAAATCAGATTTGGTCAAATGAAATAAAAGCAAAACACATTCTAAGCTGCTCTTAACACTTTCAGTGCCCTTACAAACTTAGATGCTTCTCACCACAGGCTGGCTGGTTGCTCTTCAGTCAGGCTCTCCCCTTTGATCAGCGTTTCAGTTGCTTGGTGGTGGTATCTGTAGATGGAGGTGGGAGAGCCAGCGTCGCAAACATCTCTCCCTTTTATCATGTCCTTTCTTCCCTCTTGGATTTTTCCCCCCCTTCAGAGTCAGGTGAGCATTACCTCATCATAGTACTCAAACTGACCAAGGGAAGGGGGGTGACTCACTGGAGAGTCCAACAAATCCTTTGTTGCTGCCTAGGTCAGTGTCCTTTGTTCCTGTGAGACTGGGCTTGGTTTGTCTCATACACACGCTGATGAGGTGTGAACTGCCTCTCTGCTCCTGGAGAGTTTTGCCTGGGCTTGTTTTAAGCCATGAGGACATATTTTCAGCCTCATAACTATACACATGTAATTACAACCTATAACATTACTATAACAACAATGTTCAGTGCATCATGAGCCTTCCAAAGAAACCAGACATGACAAACTTTGCATTGGATACCAAACAATTATATTGTAAGGATGAACATGGGGGTTCAGGGGGTTCCCCCGAGGTACAGAGTGTCACAATACAGTTAACTTGATTTCAGGCTGTCACTCTAAGGGCATTATACCATGATGATGACCACAGTGTAAGTACCATCAACCACTCGAAGGGCCCTGCCAGAACAACAGATGCAAAACCTGCAGACAATCTCCACCGCTACAATGTTATACACCCCCACAACTCACCTTTCAAGATCCTACACATGCCTATCACAACATGTGGTGTACCTCATCCAATGCACTAAATGCCCCAATAACAACGTTGTGGGTGAAACCAGACAACCATTACACTCTCAAATGAACTCACAGGAAAATGATAAAAGACAAAAATATCCTGTCATCTGTGGGTGTACACTTTTCACAAAGCGTTCTCTCTATACCTGACCTCTCAGTCTTCATCCTCAAAGGAAACCTGCACAACACTTTCAAAAGACGAGCCTGGGAGCTTAAATTCATAGCTTTGCTAGACACTAAAAATCATGGACTGAATAGAGACGCTGGAATTATGGCTTATTACAACAATTGGTAAGCCACTAACAACCTTTCCCCTTATGACTGGAGTGGTGTTAATGGGTCACTTCACCTTGAATAGTCCTTTGAAATATGTGTTCACTACTTCTGCTAAACAATCTGTTCCATCTTGTATTTGGCTGTGACCCTTTTAGTACGTTTCCCAGATCTGAAGAAGAGCTCTGTGTAAGCTTGATAGCTTGTCTCACTAACAGAAGTTGGTCCAATAAAAGATATTACCTCACCCACCTTGTCTCTCTAATACCCTGGGACCAACATGACTACAACGACACTGCATACTTGGTGTCAATGTCATTTACCATTTTTCCTGCCTCTCTTCTCCTGCCTTGCACACAATCATTAAGACATAGCCCCACTGACTCTTGTTGAGCTGTACTGTCTTTTGAATTTCCTCCAAACCATTCACTCTCTTTGAAGAGCCTGGGATTTACAAAAACGTTGGTGCTTTTTCCCAGAAGATAAACTTACTTTCCCCCATTTGTGTATTTACGGAGCAATTAATAGCAAAGACCAAAAAAATCAAATGGCAAGTGCATCTGAAAAGCAACAGAGGAGAGTTTCACTGTCCTAAATGTACATGGATGTGATGGTGTTTAATTAAAATGCTGCAGCAAATAATACTCATTACAATTAACAAAGAAAGCAGAAAAGGTTTGCTTTATATCCAAATAAATGAGCAGACAGCCCAAATCCCTAGAGTGAGGGAATGAAATAGCATTAAGCTGCCTGCAATCATTTTTCCTCTAAAATAATCGTTTCTGGCCACTGTATCACAGGTGCATCCGCTTTTCAATTTATTTCTTAATTACATTTTCCTTTTAGAATTTTCCCTCTGACTTCAAGTGCCATAATTCATCTATCTCCCTTCCTTCCTTTCTAAAAGTTTCCTTAGAATCAACAGTAAACTTCAATGTATGAGCAAGCCAGGAAATCGGAGAACCCTGATCTAAATGGGAAATGGCATCTCTTTAGCTTGGTATGAAAACAAACAAATGGAAGAATTTTCAAAAAATGCAATGGGAGCAGAATGCTCATGACGTGTCTGCAGTAGTCTTGGCTTTAGTCTTCCTCAACCCTCTTCCAAAGACTAATCCTCCAAATCTTTAGCGCATACACAGCACTTAACAAGTTTGCAAAGAACTGGTCAAATATTAACTAATTAATCCACCGGGCACCAATTTTGGGGCCTGATCCCACAAACCATCATGGGATGCCTAGTGTTCACTCACTAACGTCAACCAGACTGCTCCTGCGTTGAAGGAGTGGTGTCAGCGAGGTCTGGCCCTCTGTTAGTTCCAGAGAAATTACATGGCAACTGCTACATTCTGAAATAATACATGGGACGTGGTAAAATATGATGCACTCTAACTATGCCATATGAATTTCACCTGACCACCTACAGCGTGAACCTCTCTATAGTAGAACACCTGACATGTAGTAATACATGGAACACAGGGGGAAAGTGCTCTAGAACTGTAATTTTTCTGGGGGGGGGGGAAGTGTGCTGAAGACCCATTTAAATCAACAGGGCTTCATGTCGGGGCACAGCTCCACCTACACAGGGCAGTTTCCAGGATTAGAGTCCTAAATTTATCATGTGTAGGCCCGGTCCAAGCCTGTGAAGTGAGTGGGAGTCTTCTGTCGGCTTCAATGGGCTTTGGATCAGGCAGCATGTGCAGAATGACTCATGGGGCCGCTATCAAGCAGGGAAACTATCTGCACTTGTTTCACTGGGAACGTGGAAATCAGCCTTCACTTTCAGCAGCAGCCTTTGAGAGCTACCCAATGATATTCTTACAAGTCTCAGAAAAGACAAGTTTTTGAATCCATCATAATGTGTTTGTGACTTTCACCGTCTTCATTTTTTTTTATAGACAAGGCATACAATTTTATATGTATTTTTTGCTAATGCAATCTGAAAACCTATTAGTAGCGACTTGTATTTTTATCAGTAGAAATGCAGATTTAATCTGAAATCATCATCAACATGTTCTCATTACGCCTCTGGCATTTAGGGCAGCGACGAAGCTCCTCCACTCCTGTCTGTTTCTGGTAAGTCTTTCAATGGTTCCCCAGCTGTGCCCCAGGTTTTTCAGCTCAGCTTCCACAGCTCTTCGCTATGTTGTTTTTGGGCCGCCTCATTTTTGCTTGCCTTCCAGTGTCCATCTTATTGCTACTCTGGTGATGGAATCAGTTTCCACCTGAAGCACATGGCCGATCCATCTCTCACACCTCCTGGTAATGATAGTGCTCATATTCTCTTGGCTGCACTGTGTCAATAGATCTTGGTTTGAGATTGTTCTGGGCCAAAAGGTACGGAGGATTTTTCTGAGGCAGGTTGTAGAGAATGAAGACAGTTTGGACAAGTCATACTTTCTCATTCCACAGCATTCTGCACTATAATGTTATGTTGAAAGTATGCAGCTATGTAACCTACTAATCCATTAGGACTTGGGCATTTCATTAGTACAGAGAAGCTTTCATTGCCTGCTCAAGCTCAGGAACTTGTTTACAAGGGAAAGGCACATAATTTAAACTCGTAAACTTGGGTACCACCCACACATACACAGATGCCATAGCAATCTCCTTGGATTCAAGGGGCAGCTGATGGCAGCATACTTGGACTTTGCTTAAAGTTCACAAAGCAAGGCCAGTTACTCCCCACACTGTTTTGTGCCTGGCAGCATTGCCTATGCTGTCACTATACTGGTACTGTAGTGTGTACTCAGGAAGGAATGACCTGAGTACAGTCAAATGCTAAGAAATCTCAGTGATCCATTTTAAACTGGTAAACAGCACCAATAAGCCTGCAGTGAGTGTGACAGCATCTGAACACAGAGGGGTAGAAAAGTGCAGAGGAAAGGAAATGCCATTTGGCAACAGTCCCAGGAGATCATTCAGCCGGATTTTTTCCAACCAAGATCAGAAATGACATTTCCCCCTTAGATTTGCCCAGACAGTTTGATGTGACTTACGGGGGCCATTAGGAGTTCCTCTCCCTACCACTGCTCCATCCCTTACGTCCTGTCCTCCTTTGACTAAGGATATGTCTACATTCCCAGCACTACAGGTGCACAGCTGCATCTATACTGTTGTAGTGTAAACACTTACTACAGTGACAGTAGGGGAGTTTCCATCGCTTTCGTACATTCACCCCTTTTCACTCCCCTGAGTGACATAGGTAGGTCGACCTAAGTTTTAGCTATAGACTAGGCCTCAGAATTCTTTCTTCTCTAGTTTCCCATCTACTCTGTCTTCCCTTGTAGTTCACTGTCCTTTTCCAATGTCCCTTTCCTCTATACTGTCTCCTCCTGCTCTCCCTGCCTCTCCATATCCTTACCCAAGCTTTCCCACATGGTCCTCCCTGGTCTGGCTGGCTCGCAGTTTTTCATTCCCGAGACATAGGAGGATTCCCGGGAGCGGATCCTCCTTGCAGATCGTAAGTGGTATAAATAGTATTCCACTGAATGTGACCTCCACAAAAGGAAGTGAAACCAGTCTGGAAGGTGAGGGCACATGCTCAAAGTGCTCAGGGAAGAGACCGGGACATGTAGATGTTACTCTGCTGTTGGAGTGAGAAATTCTTTGGCCTTGTCTACACCAGCATTTCTCTTCCAACCATCTGCTACAGCTTCACCCACACTAGCAAAGATAGGAGCACTAGTGTGGACAGGCTCCTGGCATTTCAACCACTCTGTGGTCTGGATCTGCTGCAAGCTGTGGGTGGAGCTGCACTTGCAATAGGAAAATGGTGGGAAACTACAAGAAAAAACATGAATCTGTAATAGCCAAGAAACTGCTGTTGTAAGAGCCAGTAGGATGGTTCAGCTCCCATTTATACCAGGGTAAATCCACAGTAATTCCTCAGTTAACAACCACAAGGGGTCCAGCGTAGCTTTGAGTTCTTTTACAGCCCAGCAGCAGTCCTCTCATTTTTTAAAAATAAGCTCTTCATTTACGGGGTGGGGCTGGGGTTTGCCAGGGCCAGGCCGAGACAGACTTGTGTCAGCTGGGCACACACCAAAGTCATCCAGGCCTCATCATGGCAGGATGAACTACCTTCCCCTACTGACTCAGGGGATGCTAGTGCATTGGTGGGGCCAGCATTGGAGATGATGCCCAGGTGAAGAAATCATTTCCTTTCCCCTCACATCAGGATACAGACTCCCTAGGCTTTGTCTACACTAACACTTTTGTCCGTTAAACTTTTGTCAGTCAGGGGTGTGAAAAAACACACCCCTGACTGACATAAGTTCCACTGACAAATGTGCTGGCGTGGACGTTCTCCTGCCAACATAGCAAATGCCGCTCATTAGGGGTGGTTTAATTATGCCACCAGGAGAGCCCTCTCCTGCCGACATAGAGCGGCTACACGGGAGACCTTACAGTGGCTCAGCTGCAGCGATACTTGCAGCTGGAAGGTCTGTAGTGTAGACATAGCCTCAGTGAGGGTCTTTTTAAGTCACTTAACCTCCCAGCTGTCTGCTTATTCAGCTGTGGACAACCTGCCATTTAACTCCTAGATCTTCTGCTTAGGTGGTGGAGGCAAAACTCAGTTACCTGACACGTCAGAAAGGAGCTGGTTCTGATCCAAACATGCACAGTGCATGAAGAAAGAGACAAAACAATCAGCATATTTATTTGACCACTTGAGCCATTACACAGCTCCTGTTTGCAAATATAGGGCTGTGTCTCATAGCTGATGCATCCTGGCTCAGTTAAATTTAAAATTTGCTCTAAGGGAATAGTTTGTAATTGGGTTATGCACGTTTTAATTAGTTCTACTTCAAAAAAAGCACACAATGCAATTTCCGAAATCAACAGCTTGCAGAGCAGGGTTTTTTTTGGTTGGTTGTTTTTTTGTTTTTTTTTTGTCACAAAAGCAAAGTCAAGTTAGTTGTATTTAATGGTGTGCTTAAACATATCAAACCCCTCCAAATTTCCTACAAAAACAGGGGACCTTTAACAAGTCTAATGATTAATGATACTTTTCAAATGTTAAATGCCTTGTTGAATAATTAATACATTTCAGTTGTTTCATTGTAGATTACCCCTTTATCTCTGTGCTAGGCTGTTTAATGTTTCTTAAGGCAAGCACCCGTTAAGTAGCCACACAGAATGTTAATGGGGCAAGCAGAAGGATTTTAACTATAGGAAGAGAAATAAAAGTCGTGTCTAACTCTGCTAAAAATACTGAGTTTACCAATAATTTTTAGAACCCAACTCAGCCCTAGGTGAGAGTGATGTCAGTTTGCCAGCAAGTGTAGATGGGGCCAAATTGTTAGCATTGCTGAAAATGGCAGCTGCAGAATTGATACCCTCCCCTTTTAACTGGAAGTCTAAGGGCACTTTCATTTGTGGCTAAAATAAAAGGCCGAACACATTACGTATTATATTACTGCTACTGAAAAAGCATTAAGATGCGTGTTATTTATGTTGTGCAGAGATTTTAAAAGATAAAAACACCCAATTTTACTTTCAAAGCACCCTCTTAGAATCTAGTGCTGAGAGACTTTCACGTCTTTATCCAGTCGCTGTGAGGAGAAGAGAAGAAGAGCAAACATTATTCGTCATCACTTAAAGCGTGGAGACTTGCGTGATACAGTTTTAAAAAAATTGGAGTATCCAAAGTAGCTTGGAGTGGCTTTCAAAAAGTATTGCATTTAGTATAGTACAAAACAGGACTTTTTTGTCCCCTACGTGGGCATGGCCTAATGGGAACGTTTGCATTTCGGTAGCTAAATACAACTCTCTCAATGGTAAAACGTTCAGGGTATGTCTTAAGGCCCGGCTTGACAAAGCCTTGGCTGGGATGGTTTAGTTGGGGATTGGTCCTGCTTTGAGAAGGGGGTTGGACTAGATGACCTCCTGAGGTCCCTTCCAACCCTGATAGTCTATGATTCTATGATACACTGCTGCTGGGAGCATGCCAACTGGACAGGCAGACGCATGCTAGATTGAGCAAGATTAACACACTAAAAATATCAGAGTGGACACTGTTTCATGAGTTAGCCACCTGAGTTTGGACCCAGGGGGCCAGGTGGCTAGCTTGTGCTCATATGGCTAGGCCATGCCACTATATCCACACTGCTATTTGTAGTAAGCTAGCTCGGCCAGAGCTAGTGCATGTCTGTCTACCCAAGGTGGAAGGCATGCTTCCAACTGCAGTGTAGACAGACCCTCAGTGACTTCTCTGGCAGCAAAGGTAGCCCTTTGGAAAATGTCATCGTCAGCCATTTTATATACACATTACTCAGAAAAAATAACTATCTTAAAAGAATATTAAAATTGCGGTCACTCACTCAAAAGTGAAGAAAGTTTTAAAGGTGCCTGTGCAATCTTACTGCAGCCCTTTTGTGTGCATGTATTTTGATACAGTCTATAATCACATAGAATCATAGAATATCAGGGTTGGAAGGGACCCCAGAAGGTCATCTAGTCCAACCCCCTGCTTGAAGCAGGACCAATTCCCAGTTAAATCATCCCAGCCAGGGCTTTGTCAAGCCTGACCTTAAAAACCTCTAAGGAAGGAGATTCTACCACCTCCCTAGGTAACGCATTCCAGTGTTTCACCACCCTCTTAGTGAAAAATTTTTTCCTAATATCCAATCTAAACCTCCCCCACTGCAACTTGAGACCATTACTCCTCGTTCTGTCATCTGCTACCATTGAGAACAGTCTAGAGCTATCCTCTTTGGAACCCCCTTTCAGGTAGTTAAAGCAGCTATCAAATCCCCCCTCATTCTTCTCTTCTGCAGGCTAAACAATCCCAGCTCCCTCAGCCTCGCCTCATAACTCATGTGTTCCAGTCCCCTAATCATTTTTGTTGCCCTTCGCTGGACTCTCTCCAGTTTATCCACATCCTTCTTGAAGTGTGGGGCCCAAAACTGGACACAGTACTCCAGATGAGGCCTCACCAATGTCGAATAGAGGGGAACGATCACGTCCCTCGATCTGCTCGCTATGCCCCTACTTATACATCCCAAAATGCCATTGGCCTTCTTGGCAACAAGAGCACACTGCTGACTCATATCCAGCTTCTCGTCCACTGTCACCCCTAGGTCCTTTTCCGCAGAACTGCTGCCTAGCCATTCGGTCCCTCGTCTGTAGCTGTGCATTGGGTTCTTCCGTCCTAAGTGCAGGACCCTGCACTTATCCTTATTGAACCTCATCAGATTTCTTTTGGCCCAATCCTCCAATTTGTCTAGGTCCTTCTGTATCCTATCCCTCCCCTCCAGCGTATCTACCACTCCTCCCAGTTTAGTATCATCCGCAAATTTGCTGAGAGTGCAATCCACACCATCCTCCAGATCATTTATGAAGATATTGAACAAAACCGGCCCCAGGACCGACCCTTGGGGCACTCCACTTGATACCGGCTGCCAACTAGACATGGAGCCATTGATCACTACCCATTGAGCCCGACAATCTAGCCAACTTTCTACCCACCTTATAGTGCATTCATCCAGCCCATACTTCCTTAACTTGCTGACAAGAATACTGTGGGACACCGTGTCAAAAGCTTTGCTAAAGTCAAGAAACAATACATCCACTGCTTTCCCTTCATCCACAGAACCAGTAATCTCATCATAGAAGGCGATTAGATTAGTCAGGCATGACCTTCCCTTGGTGAATCCATGCTGGCTGTTCCTGATCACTTTCCTCTCATGCAAGTGCTTCAGGATTGATTCTTTGAGGACCTGCTCCATGATTTTTCCAGGGACTGAGGTGAGGCTGACTGGCCTGTAGTTCCCAGGATCCTCCTTCTTCCCTTTTTTAAAGATTGGCACTACATTAGCCTTTTTCCAGTCATCCGGGACTGCCCCAGTTCGCCACGAGTTTTCAAAGATAATGGCCAATGGCTCTGCAATCACAGCCGCCAATTCCTTCAGCACTCTCGGATGCAACTCGTCCGGCCCCATGGACTTGTGCACGTCCAGCTTTTCTAAATAGTCCCTAACCACCTCTATCTCCACAGAGGGCTGGCCATCTCTTCCCCATTTTGTGATGCCCAGCGCAGCAGTCTGGGAGCTGACCTTGTTAGTGAAAACAGAGGCAAAAAAAGCATTGAGTACATTAGCTTTTTCCACATCCTCTGTCACTAGGTTGCCTCCCTCATTCAGTAAGGGGCCCACACATTCCTTGGCTTTCTTCTTGTTGCCAACATACCTGAAGAAACCCTTCTTGTTACTCTTGACATCTCTGGCTAGCTGCAGCTCCAGGTGCGATTTGGCCCTCCTGATATCATTCCTACATGCCCGAGCAATATTTTTATACTCTTCCCTGGTCATATGTCCAACCTTCCACTTCTTGTAAGCTTCTTTTTTATGTTTAAGATCCGCTAGGATTTCACCATTAAGCCAAGCTGGTCGCCTGCCATATTTACTATTCTTTCGACTCATTGGGATGGTTTGTCCCTGTAACCTCAACAGGGATCTATGTCACGTGCTCTCTTTCCACAGGACCCTGCCTCATTCAGTCACAGGCGGATGGTGCTGTGGGGACAGAAGTGTGGGTGGTCATGCCTAATGGTTAGAGTCAGGTGCAAAACCAAAGGTCAGAGCTGGAGACAGAGTCGGGTGCCAACCCAGGGATAGAAGCCAGAGTCAGCGTCAGGATAGGACATAGGAGCAGGGACCTGGAGTAGGCAGGAACTAGGGACAGACAGGAGTCTGGGATAAAGAGGAAAAGGACTAGGAACAGGCAGAGCTCAGGAGTCAGGTAAGTAGGTAGCTTCCACAGTAGCAGTCAGTTAGTCAGGGCTTTCTCAGACCACTTTCTATACCTTTTTTGGGTCTAAATAGAGTTTCCCAGCCAACTGATGGCACTGGACGTTTCTTCCAATCAGGGGCTTTGTGGACAGGGCCTTTTGCAAACTAGCACGTCACTTTCCGCCTTCTCCAGTTGTTCGGTGAGCTGCGAAGTGGTGGCCATAGTGTGAGCACTGCCCGTGGCCTACGTTCGAGGCCTGCCACCGCTCACAGATGCTCACTTAATGAGCTGCTAATCAGTTTTATTTTATCCTCGTTGTTCAATGTGTACCCCTGCAGCCCTGGTCTGATGCATGCTCAGTCACCCTGATGACGGTGCTTGCACAGTCTGGTTACTCAAAGGAGCCATGAGGGGATGGAGCATGCTCAGTGAGGACAGAATCTTCAGAGATTGTAGTTGTGAAGCTCTAACAAATCTATTGAAAAACATCTCAGTTTGCACATGCTCAAATTCGGGTGGATTTTCTCAGTAAAAAGCATATCACTGGTTTAGCACCCCCCTTCTCCCCCCCGCCCCCCGGCAAAACTTCAAGTCCCTGCTCCAATGCATGGTGGCACTAGAACTTCTCAAACAAAGGTTGCCAGAATGTTTTTTAACATAGCAAAACAATGTATTTTCCCTAGTCTCATTCTCAGAAATAGCTGAAGCATTTTAGCTGAAAATGGTCCCAGAAATATCCACCTATGGCAGTCACCCACCAGGTTAGTTTCAGCCTGAGCAGTTAAAGTTTGGCAATATTATAAGCAACTGAAAACAGGGTCTTATAATGGGAAGTGTTGGAGAACCTTAGTATACATATACACAGGAACACTTATTAAATTAGTTATGAGGGAGTCAGATTTTCAGTAAATGGTGCTACTCTTCATTATTTCAAAAGGTAAAGCTGGTGTTAGTGAAATTTAAACAAACAAGGACCAAGATGTATTGGTGCTTCGCCAGCTGAGGATCTGGCCCTAAATATGAGTTTATTGTTGGTGAAAGGTTCTGGATTATCAGAGCTGAAGACAAAAGCCCTCTTTTTAGACACAAAGCAGGCACAGAATGGACAGTAGAAGATCAGGCTCCCCATGTTGCTCAGATTATGAAGCCCAGTGCTGTCATCAATCTGGGAATATTAAGATTAAAAATTCTAAAAATAAAATCATGAGCGAGCGTTAAATTTCACCACTCAGTTCAGTTACATTCCTTCCCCTGGTAGTGTCCCGACTTGGTATGTCAACTATACATATAAAATGATGGAGTCTAAATTAGCTGTTACCACTCAAGAAAGAGATCTTAGAGTCATTGTGGATAGTTCTCTGAAAACATCCACTCAATGTGCAGCGGCAGTCAAAAAAACGAACTGAATGTTGGCAATCATTAAGAAAGGGATAGATAATAAAAGACAGAAAATATCATATTGCCTCTATATAAATCCATGGTACGCCCACATCTTGAATACTGCATGCAGATGTGGTTGCCCCATCTCAAAAAGATATATTGGACTTGGAAAAGGTTCAGAAAAGGGCAACAAAAAAGATTAGGGGTATAGAACAGCTTCCGTATGAGGAGAGATTAATAAAACTGGGAGTTTTCATCTTGGAAAAGAGACAACTAAGGGGGGAAGGGGTCTATAAAATCATGTCTGGTGTGTAGAAAGTAAATAATGAAGTGTTATTTACTCCTTCTCATAACACAAGAACTAGGTTTAGGCAGCAGGTTTAAAACAAACAAAAGGAAGTATTTTTTCACACAATGCACAGTCAACTTGTGGAACTCCTTGCCAGAGGATGTTGTGAAGGCCAAGACTATAACAGAGTTCAAAAAAGAATGAGATAAATTCATGGAGGATAGGTCCATCAATGGCTATTTAGCCAGGATGGGCAGGGATGGTGTCCCTAGCCTTGTTTGCCAGAAGCTGGGAATGAGCAACAGGGGATGGATCACTTGATGATTACCTGTTCTGTTCATTACCTCTGGGGCACTTGGCATTAGCCACTGTCAGAAGTTAGGATACTGGACTAGATGGACCTTTGGTCTGACCCAGTATGGCTGTCCTTATGTATGTTATATACACAGACACCAACTTCCAGGAAATAAAGAAAGACACAATGAAGTGCACAATCGTGAAACAACTGTTCATAAACAGCTTGGTAGGTGAACCAATGCCATGGCAAGCGGAATCTGATTGAATGTTGCTCTCCATAAGGACAACAAATAGGCAGCGAATATGGTCCTGTTACTGTGATACTTAACCAGCCACATCCTAAAATGTAGCTTGGTTAATACAAGAGATTGTATGTGACAGCTTGATAACTCATAAGGTGATTTGGAGAAAAGGAGTCTAAGGTAACAGAATGGGCTGTAAGTATTTCATGGGCCTGAGTCTCAAGGAAGGATGGAATTCTTCATAGAGTTGCTGGGTAGGATAATTAGGAGGAACACTATGAAACTGTGCCAAGAGAAGTTTAGTGTTAAATCAGTGTGGACCAGATTCTGATCTTAGTTACACTGGTTTAAATCAGGAGTAACAACTGAATTCAATGGAGTTACTCTGGATCTATCCCTATGAAACAGATCGGGATCTGTTCCTAAACATCAACTTTCAGTTTTGTATCACTATTAACATACAGCACCTAACTCATGTGCATGGCTTTTGCGAGAGGGATGTGTAAAATAAAACATCATAGCAACAAATAAGAGATAATGGAAATAGACTAAAACACGTCTCCCCTTGAAATATCATCGTGTTGTAAAGTTTTTCCCAAACATCGTCTTTTCACCAAAGATCTAAACATTAGAGAAATGGTGCTCTTTTATAAATCTGCATAACAAATAACTTATATTCCATGTTTAAGAAGTAGTTGAATGCTAAAGTGGTAACCAGTGCAGAAAATTGTAAGCTGTATAAGCTAGAAAATGTCATTGCTAAATTTCAGGACACAGATTCTCTAAACACTAGCTGCTTTTCTACTTCTGCACTGATATCATACTTTGGTGTTTAATCTCCAGTGAAAGAGGACTGGGGCAATAAACTTTATAATCAGGTCTTCACTGGTGACATTGCAAATGCTGAATACTTGGAATTCAGTGGAATGCCTTGGTTTGGCGCAAAAGGTTTAGGAAACTGTATATCTCTTCGTTATTGAACCATGCTCCTGTTCAGAGCACTGCATGAACCCTAAATAAATTGCTTTGTGGAGAGCTGAAGTGAGAGAAAAAAAAAGTATAACAAAGGAAACTTGAGATCGAGGGTCAGAAAATGCAGCTGCCCTATAAAACGAGTATTGTTTGCAGAATAACACATTCTTCCATAAGGGCCTTAAAACTCAACTTATGTAGGAAAAATCTGATCCTAATGTCTGACAGAGTTGCTGAACCCATACAGCAGTTTAACACAAATCCAGTTTGTGTGATGATTTACAATGCCTAGGCTGCTGGAGCAATCTTGCCAATGTAAGTAGGCTATCAGCAAGCAATGGAATTAGGCCAAAAATAGTTCTGATGTAAGCAGGTGCAATTCCATCAACCGGGGTGAATTAGGCTCAGAATTGGTAGAATCATGATGAGATAAATGAAAGATGCTAGAATAAATCCTACATTAGGGTGGGTCACCATTTATTCAGTCAGAAGATTGCCAGTACTTCTATCTAATGAAATATGGCTGTTTGTTTTTCCTGCTTGCTGTCAGAGGTTAAGGATCAGGGACTGTGGTTAAATCAAACTCTGGTTCAGCAGACAATTGTCCATAGCTGTTGGGACTAATAGGATATGACTGTAGGTCATCGTCTTTATCAACACCTTGCTGTTCCCTTAGTACATACGGGACTGAGTATGGTACTGTATGTAAAGGTTGGAAAGCCAAAAATTTAACAGAGTAACTTTAAAAAAATGTCTGTAGGTGAAGTCCATAGGGTACTTTCTGTTCCACTTATCTGTCTCCCAAAACAAGCACTTCAAGGCAAATTTTCTGTGTAATAACATGAGAGCCACTGTCATAAATATAAAGGAAAGGGTAAACCCCTTTGAAATCCCTCCTGGCCAGGAGAAAGCTCCTCTCACCTGTAAAGGGTTAAGAAGCTAAAGGTAACCTCGCTGGCACCTGACCAAAATGACCAATGAGGAGACAAGATACTTTCAAAAGCTGGGAGGAGGGAGAGAAACAAAGGGTCTGTGTGTCTGTCTATATTCTGTCTTGGCCGGGGATAGACCAGGAATGGAGTCTTAGAACTTTTAGTAAGTAATCTAGCTAGGTACGTGTTAGATTATGATTTCTTTAAATGGCTGAGAAAAGAACTGTGCTGAATAGAATAACTATTTCTGTCTGTGTATCTTTTTTGTAACTTAAGGTTTTGCCTAGAGGGGTTCTCTATGTTTTGAATCTAATTACCCTGTAAGGTATCTACCATCCTGATTTTACAGGGGGGATTTCTTTATTTCTATTTACTTCTATTTTTATTAAAAGTCTTCTTGTAAGAAAACTGAATGCTTTTTCATTGTTCTCAGATCCAAGGGTTTGGGTCTGTGGTCACCTATGCAAATTGGTGAGGCTTTTTATCCAACATTTCCCAGGAAAAGGGGGGTGCAAGTGTTGGGAGGATTGTTCATTGTTCTTAAGATCCAAGGGTCTGGGTCTGTAGTCACCCAGGCAAACTGGTGAGGCTTTTTACCAAACCTTGTCCAGGAAGTGGGGTGCAAGGTTTTGGGGAGTATTTTGGGGGGAAGGACGCGTCCAAACAGCTCTTCCCCAGTAACCAGTATTAGTTTTGTGGTGGTAGCGGCCAATCCAAGGACAAAGGGTGGAATATTTTGTACCTTGGGGAAGTTTTGACCTAAGCTGGTAAAGATAAGCTTAGGAGGTTTTTCATGCAGGTCCCCACATCTGTACCCTAGAGTTCAGAGTGGGGGAGGAACCTTGACAGCCACTCGTGTGCATATGTTACAAGTCTATGTCTGCATATATACAGACATCACTGATCATGCGTATGACTAGAACCCTTAACCTTCCACATCAAAAGCCCCTTTGAGCTAAAGGAGTAACTCTTTGCCATAAATATGTAGTTGGTTCTTTCAAATGATTCTTTCAAAGTCTCCCCCAACCCCAACCAGTTTTAGTGATGAGAATCTGGCTCATAGTCTTTAATGTAGCTAGAACAGAAAGAACAATTACTCTTTGAAGGACACAAGTGGAGTGGCATAAAGGATACATTTTGGACAACTTTGCAGCTAAGTGCAAAAATTGCCATGGAAAGGCATTTACCTACAAAAGACTCGCATATTCAGGGCTGGGGGAGTTCACAAATTCACTAAGGTCTAGTTGCCACCCTTACTCAGGATTTAGAGTTGGTCTGGAATTTTTCAACAAAACGTTTTTTTGGTCCAAAACTGCCTATTTCTCAAAAGCAAAGCTTTTTGTAGAAACATACTGGTTCTGACTATCCTTTCGTCAAGAAGGTTTCTCAGGTCCAGGATAGAATTTCTGGTCAAAACCAGAGGCACATATTCAGAGCATGGACTTGAATCTACATCACCCACTTCGCAGTCAGGTGCACAAACCGCTTAGCTATCTGGAGTGGCTTTTCTTTCTCTCACATACAAGGTTTCAGTTTTGTTCTGATGAGAAATGGGAAAAATTTTTGAAGTCTCAAAAATTGTCATGGGACAGACAGAAAAGCCATTTCCTGCCCTGCTGGTCTCACGTTGAGGAGCACTATATTCCCAGTGATGTCCGTGGCACTATTTGAGCAGTAAGGTAATCCTCAGTGCCAGAAAAAGTGCCAAAATCTGGCCCGATGACAAAGGCACAATAGGCCATGACCATAGCTGCAGTGAAATGGTAATAGCGAAACAAATGGCCTGATAAGATTTTGTATATTCCAGTTGTTTTTAGTCATGCCAGCTTTGTCCCTCATTCTCTAATAAGATTCTCAAATGCATTCTCAAATCCCTTTATGAATTTAAAGGACCTGGTAAATGTAAGTAATTAAAAAGAAATTAAATTGATTTTAAGAATGAATTTCGCACAACACTACCGTATATAATTATCAAATATAAAAGCACTCTGGGCTAGAAAATGTGCTTTGTGAGGTGGACTGTGTGGTATTTTCATGATTTCCATTCAATACTCAGTAACTGTGTGAGTGGATACTGGTGTGATTTCACTTCTCAGCATACCACGACAGCAGGTGAATAAGGGAAGAGTTATTTTTGGAAACAAATTGCCAAATGAGAAGCAGAGAACCATATCCTCAGCTGGTGTAAATCCCCAGAGCAGCACTGGCTGTAACGGAGCTATGCCAACGTACATCGGCTGAGGCTTTGGCCCTGAAATTCAGTTTGCCATAATTGTCCTTCATTTGGATTTGCTTTGTGCGAGCCAAGTTTTGTTCACAACACTGTTAATTATAAATGGATTTCAGACCTATAGCTAGATCCCATCTTGTAATGAAACAAAGTTCACGTGGACAGAAGCAGAAGTCAGAGATGCCCTGGTTTTGCTCAGCCAGTTTGATATTTGGTTCTCCCAACTCTGCTGCCTTTGCGCCCCTGTGTGCTGAGAAAACAGTGCCGGGGAGATGGGGACAAGTATCTCTGTACCAACACATCAGGGGTTCCAATCCCTGTATCTAGGAATGAGGCCACACATCCTGACAAAAACTGCAGCCGCTACTTAACGTGTCACCCCATCTCCTTAGTAATACTGGTTTCCCCAATGACTAGAGAGTGCACTTCTGAGTCTCTGACCTCCTGTCCAAAGCCCTCCATTAGACTGGCCCGAAAAGAGAACCCCTCTCCCTCTGAGACATGCCACAACAGCTGTGCTCCCCTGGAATAAATTAACCTCATCGCCCAATGGGGGAAGCTCGTGAGTGTGGGAGACAGAACTTTCAAAGGAGCTGGTGCCGCACTACGTAACCCAGCACCAGAATGACACCCATCCTCAGTGTGTTCACAACTAAGTACAAAACCCCCGTCTCTAACATAGCTCCCCCTCTGTGCATTCGCTGCACACCAATATGCACACTAAGACAAGCTCACCCAAAGCTATACACGAATAAAGATTTCTCCTGCTGATTGGGAAGGAAGGGTGGAAAAAGGTTATTTCTATTTGTAAACATTTGGGAGGTGCTCAGATGGTAAGGCGACAGAGCTTGTATACTAACCTAAACAGATCCAGTGAGAAGGATTTCTGTGACCCGCTCGCCTGACTTTAGAATTTCCTAAACTTCAAATCTAGTTATCTCTAGAAGCACGGCAATTAAGCAGTCAACAAGTTAAACATTTACTTGCCAGCAGCTGGGTAACTTCCATGTTGGGTTACTTCGGCAACCAACGCTCTAGAAAAACCTAGACATCGTGACAGACAAGAGGAAGCATTTTCTGTCCCATTGGCTTGATGTATGTCACTTGGGGCAAATCTTCAACTGGGGTAAATCAGTGTAGCTCCATTAAGGTCAGAGCTGTGCCCGTTCACACCAGCTGAGGAGTTAGCCCACTGAATTTTTATTTTTGGCCCCATTTAGTCTTATTTGTTGATAGACTGCTCTCGCTAGTCACTGTGCTGTTCTAGTTTGCTAAACCTCTAGGAATTCTATGTTTGGCTAGGTATTCAATTTTATTTTCCCATTAGCAGAAGGTAACTGCTTTCAAATGAATATTAGAAGAACATTAAAGGTTCAGCTATCCCTAATCTTTATGGATTCAGACCAGTTCAAAACAGATCCTTTGGTTTATCCTATGAGCTGAGAGCTATCTGTTTGAGGGACTTAGTCCAAAGATACAGTAGAAAGCAGATAGCTTGGCTAAGCTGATTTCTGCTGCACAAGTGGGTCTAAAAAAGCACATCATATCCAGGATTATCTTTATATTTGTGGTTAAATTTGACAGAATTCAAGCATTCTCCATTTATTTCAGGGTATAGACTGAACAAAGTAGTTACTTTAGTGGTTGGTACATAAAAGAGTTTTTTATCCCAGTACAGATCATTTACATGTTCATTTGTCGGTAGCTCACTCCGGAAGAAAATCAAGATTTCAGCAGCTTCTATCACACTGCAGGGGAACAAAGGAAACCTCATTCGTTCAGGTGTTTGAATATCAGGTTTATAAAAACTGAGAGATTATGGCTGCCCAGTTTGATCCGGTGACAAACTCTACATGGAATGAGATCCTAGCTAGACGGAGTTAAGAGTGAGAATGCAACATAAAATGTATTTTACCTTTTAGAGGGAGCCCTGAGAAGTATTGTAAAATAATGATTGAGCCTTGGAAAAGAGCACAGTTCATCACACAGCTCTGACAACCCAGATGTATGTTTGCTGGAGGCGTTCTCTCTGCTTTGAAAGGCTGATCTCCGGTGCTTAATTTGCAGTGAAAGAGGTGCTGGAGCGCTAGCAATTAGGTGCCGGGGCTTGAGCAATTTTTTTTTTTTTACATTCATAACTGAGGCGGCAAGCCCAGACGTACTGGGGCGATGAGAAGCACTGGCACAAATTAAGCAACAATCATCTCTAGAAAACAATTCTCTTCCTTAAAGGTTAGGTCTCTTACTTGGCCAAGGAAGCCAAAACAATCCACCAGTTAGGTCAGTGATATTTCAATTGAGCAAGATCATTAACACGATGCTCAAAGTGTTCACGCTTTTGATGCCCGAAGTTAATCCATATTTAGGCATTTAAAAACTGGTCCGATTTTCAGAGCTGCTGAGTAGTCAGTGAGCGAGCCAAAGGGTGTGACAAACAGGTGATGTGCAATCTCCCAGGCTTCTACTGCTCCTGGGCAGCAAAACACGAACAGTGGCCAAAATGACTTCTTCCGGCTACAACTAAGCATGACACCCTGCCCATTGCTGTCCAGTGAGTGCATAGCCAGAGTGACCTACACTCTCCTGGCCCCCGGACTGTGATACTGCCAGGCACTCTGCACCGAGGGGTTGATGACAAAGGCCAAACAAAAGTTCATTGTGAGTAAGGATGGCACAATCACGGCCTGAGAGAAGTTCAGCATTACTGCTGCTGAGAAGTAGTAGGGCTCACTAAGATGTATCTTTTTTGCAGTGTTCATGAAGAGGGGAGTGGCAATAACTCACCTATTAGAAGAAACAAACGTAGTAGAACATGCCTGCATTGCTGTTCTTTAAATGACAATCCTAACAGCCTTGTCTAGGTCAGTGTTTTTATCCCAGTAGGCCTGCGGCAGCCACCGTTTCCTCTTTGTCTGATTTGTAATCACAGCAGATACTTCTCCTCTGTGGCTCCCTGGGTTCAGTAACTCTGGGTGCATGTGTGCATGCATGCATTTTGTGCTTTGCATGGTACATTTCTTATTGATATATTTTGTAGGATGCACCATTCACCTCTTAATTTGACAGCAAGTGACTGTTATACACATTCATTCTGGCTTGGAATGAAAGCCAGAGCCTTGTACCTCTATTACTGAATAACATCTATGCAATGCTGGGAAGGAACTTCACTTGTATTGCTATCAGACCATGCTTCTATCTTTCCTTCCCAGTTTCAGAAATGTTAGCAATGTCACCGAACGATTGCCTTTGTACTCGGCTCTTGGAAATGCCCACTGCACAGCCCCACTTCTCCAGCATAATGACAAAGCGGGTATCCCGAGTCCATCAAAGACGAGGTTGAAAGTGTAGGTACGTCAGGTCCAACAGTAGAAGTTCAAAGCAGAATGGAATGGTATTGATTTAAAGGAACAAATGATGAAAGTGGAGGTTGGCAGAAGCCCTGCAGCCCAGTGAGCATCAGCAGTGCACTTTCTGCAATGCAGCTATCCGAAGCTCAGCGTATTAATTAGTGACGCCGCCTCACGGACCTAGCATTTAAAAAGGACAAGGAGAGAGGTTTGCTTAGCTTTGTTACGTTTACTTCAACTTATTAGCACAAAAGGGGTTATTGCCTCTCCAGTGTGGTCTAGTTCTTGTTCAAGGTACTATACGGCTGTACTGCACTATGTATAAACCACAGACGAAGACAGTAGCTTCCAGAATATTGTAGGATCAAAGAACTCCAGTCTCGAGGACTAATTTAAATTTAAAATTTCAGTTGGACTTTGACAGCCAAGGCCCTGAAATACAGAAACACACATACTCGCCAAAGCTAGATTGGGTTACTGTTTAAAAAGCAAGCCAGCAGTGAGGAAATGCAGGATGGTGTTAAAACTCCGAAACGAAGCCCTGTTACAGCAAGGTTAATCTCCATGGTCTCCGGTATTCAGTACCGTCAACCCCACCCATAGTTTCTGAATGTTCCAGGCTCCCCAAAAGTCATGAGACTGGCTTAAAAATAGTAAGATTCTTAAAGTAATACATTTGGAGTTCTTTTTATTTGCTTTCTGGCTTTTACACCTTTGGGATTCAAGTCTTCTCAGCAGCCATAAAGGCTAGAAATGTACTCCCTCCACTCCCCCCAAATGAAAACTGAGATTCTGTTGTAGTCACATGACGCCAGCATCTAGGATCTTAAGAAAACCACCAGGTATCACAAGACTCAAGAGAAAAATAATGAGAGTTGGTAACACTATCTGTGGTAGAGCAGGGAAATGATCCCATGTCTCCGGCTAGTCCCCTAACCACTAGAGATCCAGCCATTGACAATAGGAATGGGCTCCAAGAGCTGGATCTGCCTCAGCTGCAGAACAGGCTGCTGCAGAAGGAACCAAGCTCTGGGAGGGAGTTTGGGTGCTGGAGGGGGCTCAGGGCTGGGGAAGGTGGTTGACGTGCAGGAGGCAGTGCAGGCTCCAGGAGGGAGTTTGGGTGCTGGAGGGGGCTCAGGGCTGGAGCAGGGGGTTGGGTGCAGAAGGGGGTGTAGGGTGCACACTCTGGAGGGGAGTTGGGATGTGGGGCGGGGCTCCGGGCTGGGATGCAGGAGGGGGTGTGGGCTCTAGGAAGCAGTTTGGGTGCGGGAGGAGGCTCAGATCTTGGGCAGGGAGTTGGGATGCGGGTAAGGGGTGTGGGCTCCGGCCCGGCAGCGCTTACCTCAGTCGGCTCCCGGGCGGCAGCACAGCAGGGCTAAGGCAGGCTCCCTGCCTGCCCTGGTTCCATGCCGCTCCTGGAAGTGGCTGGCATGTCCCTGAAGCCCCCACCCCAGGGGGACAGGGGGCTCTGCAAGTTGCCTCTGCCTGCAGGCACCACCCCCACAGCTCCAACTGGCCAGAGTTCCCGGCCAATAGAAGCTGCCGAGTTGGTGCTTGGGGCACGGGCAGCACGCGGAGCCCACTCCCCTCCCCCCAATACCCAGGGGCTGCAGGGTGGTGCTGGCTACTTCCAGGAGCAGCACAGGACCAGGGCAGACAGGGAGCCTGCCTTAGCCCTGCTGCGCTGCCAGACTTTTAGTGGCCTAAAATCTCCCAATTTGACTTCAGTAGCCTCTGGGAGACAAAGCCAGATTCTGGGAGACTCCCGGTGAAACCAGGAGGGTTGGCAACCCTAGATGGATCCCTCGATGACCTGTTCTGTTCATTCCCCCGAAGCACCTGGCATTGGCCACTGTTGGGAGAAAGGATACTGGGCTAGATGAACCTTTGGACTGACTCAGTATGGCCATTCTTATGTTCTATTCTTTGGCTGTAATTTGTGGTTGTTATTTTAAGATGGGTATTTTGTTTGATTTGCATTTGATTTTCGTGGGGGTGGATAAAAATGGAAGGTTGTAACTGTAATTAGCTGAGTCAGTGTATATAGAGACACAGCATGGGACAGGGATATAACCTGTCATAACCCTGACCCTTGTCATGTGACTGAGACCGGGAAGTAAAGTTTGGTCTTTCACTTGCATTCCCATGTGACACATCTTGATTAACAAATTCCTGTCAGTTTTAATAGCGTTTTTAGAGGACTTTGGTATCTTTACATTATTAGAGAATCCACATCCAATTTCCTTCTCTATAAGAGGGTTCTAATAATCTATCAGGCAGGTGGCAAATGTAATTACTTGCTTTGGGCTATTTTGGAATTTTTATTGCAAAAGCCAGGTATGTTACTGTTCATGGGAATAAAGTAACAGCTTGAAAGATCTACAGGTATCACCACCAGCACCTCAGCTTGCAATGCAGGATAGTCACTCAAAGAGAGGACAGGACATTTTAGATATTCCACTCATACTACACTTTAGCTTTGCTGAAAGCTCGGACTGCTAAGAGTTGAAACCTTGAGGAAAATGCTTTAAAGTCCTTGAGGTCTTGATCTTGCTTAACCCAAGGGACTAGTGCTGAGTCAACCATTGCAAAGCAGAAAGTAATGAGCAGGAGCAGAAGTGTAGGGGAACTCATGCCTGCATTGAGGACAGCACTGTTGCATGGGCACCAAATTACTCCTAGCAGAAGCAACGAATTCAAAGAGCAGCACCTTTATCATTTCTAAACAGAAATTACTTTGCACACTCTCTTCATCTATATGCTTCCAAATAATTTAAACATCTATTTTCATGTTAGTTTGCAAAGGAATACATTCCTGGGCTGACACGTTGACTCGCAGTGTGTGCGCATATGAGAATTTGGCTTGTATGTTACATTTCAACACAATGCAACTTTACAGCTGATGCATAGGCCATCAAGATATAGACAGATATTACACCTACCACTGCCTGGCATGCTAACCATGTCTTATTGTTTCTTTGTATTCCTCCATCTGTCTGTCCCCGTTTGTTCTCTCTTAGATTGTAAGTTCCTTGGGGCTGGGACCATCTTTTTGTTCTATGTTTGTACATTGTCTAGCACAAGGGGGTCCAGGTCCATGACTACGGCTCCTAGGGTGCTATGACAATACAAATAATTAGATATAATAAAGAGATAGGGGCCATGTAAGTTCTTGAAGATATATGGGAAATATCTATTATAATATCTATTATTATAAGATGGAATAGCAAGTCTCAGAGCCCAGGCAACAGAGCCAGGCTCACGAGGCTCATGCTACGGGTAGAGCCCTGCAAATCCAGGGATTTCTGCTTCAGATCCGTGGATCATTTTTGCGGATAGTGGAGCGGATGCGGATACAACCGCGCAGGACTCTATGGATCTGGAGCGGAGACAGAGACATGTTCGCACGGGGCCGAGCCAAGCTGAGTCATGCCTGGCCAGTCCCAAACCACTTTGGAGGCGCTTTGCCTCTTCCCAGCGCCCACTGGGCAGCTTATAAAGCACAGCCTGGTCCCTAGCCCCCTTTTTTGTGCTGTAGAGTTGTAAGGCCTGTGAGCTCAGACAGCAGAAGAGTGATGCTGATGGAGCTGCTAATGATACAAAAGTTGCTGTACCTCTGGCCATAACAATGAGGTAAAAGCAGTTTGCTGCAAAAGCGTGAGACTGGCCACACGTTCTGACAACAGTGGAAAGAAACGAACGTACATTCCCGGCTGCCTATTGTGAAAGCTCGTTTTCATGTGATTTCCTTAGAAAACAAAGCCAGTGATTCTCTAGGGCTTTGTAGGCAGGCTTTAAAATTGGTATAAAAGAGAGAGAATGGCTGCTCCCAGATGATACCTCAGACACAGGCAATGCTTGGGAGATGTGGCAAACAAAAGTGAGTACAGAGAAATAATACAAAGGGACAGGTGGGATAGAAATACGAGTTGGAAAGAAGATGAGATACAGTCTGCAGAAGTGCAAGCTACCTGGGGAATAATGATCCAAAACTTTTACAGTGAGGGAGACCCTCAGAAACAGCAATGCTGAAAGAGACGAAGGCCATATCCAACAAAGCACTTAAACTAGTGCATAATTTAAGCACATCATTTCAATGGGACTATTCACATGCTTCAAGTTAAGAGTGTGCATCAATACTCTGACAGATCTGGGCCTTAATGAGTGTGGACAGTAACTTACATATTTCAGTCACGGGATATTGTAACACCCAGCTCATATGATTCTGGTCCACATATGCAGTCAAACCTCACGCACCCCGGAAAAGATTACCTTTGTCTACACGGAAATGAAGATCAATTTCTTAATCACTGACGTACTTCTGTTCCATGTGTATTTTGCAACTAACATTAACAAAGTCTCAACTGGCATTTTCAAAATAGTTGAAAAATGAAGATCACTTAGGTGTCCTTTCTCCCTCCCGTGAACTGCTTATGAGATTTCTAAGTAAGATATAACAACCATGTCTAACTCAGATTATAACCACCTTCAAGTTATTTTAGTTTTACCTAAATTCTTTCAACTCTTTCTGTAAAACACATCAAAATTCATCTGTACAAAAGGATACAACATCAAAGAACTCCTATGCATTAAATGTCAACATGCTTTATTCATTATGAATTAGTCTATTTACATCTGCCTTGACTTGAACCAGGAAGATCTAATTTTAGCATCTTTAAAGTGAGTTAATTTAGTTTTTTAAGCAGGGAAATAAAAACTGTCCTATTAAGGTGATACTTACATTAAAGTAGAGGTTAGTGTCGCTTTGTTTTTAATTACATCACATTTAAGATGAGAACATAGGGGGAAATAGCATTCCACTGTTATTATGAAAATGTAAAGGGGGCAGCTCACCTGTACCCATTATGAAAAGCTTTTATTTTTGTGCTAATTTAATTTAAACTATGGAAAATATTCCTCTTAAACTGGTTGTCATGGTTATAAAATCCCCTAAGAAATTATGCACATCTGCCTCCACTGAGGGAAACATTCATGGCATGATTTAGCATGAAAAACTCAACCACTCACCCATTTTCAGACGTACTTATTATGTTACTTTATATTAAACGCCCCCGCCAAAAAAAAAACAACCATCACCACCAACCACCACTCCGCTCACACAGTTTTCACCAAATATACTATGGAGGGCAGTTAATCTTGACAAGTTCTACTCTGTTTTGTTTGTTGTTTTGGGTGTTCATTTTTAAGGTAAATTATCTGGAAATTAATAGTCATACACAGACACACATGAATTGTAAAAGTGCATTTTGCTTCTCATCTTAGAGATGCAGCCAGTGCCTCAGTTCCCCCTCATTGCATCTTGGTTTCCTTCTCCCTGCCAGAGTAGTTCAGTCCTGTGGCCAAAACGAACCCTCCCACCCCCTTCTGGGATAAGGAAAATTCTAACTGAACAGAAGTCCAAAACCTTCACCCCTTGGTGCTGAGGCGCACAAAATGTCTTCTACTACATGAAAAACTTACCTCTCCACAAGGTACACATTCCTCTGTCTGTCTCTAAGCCTCCTCCCTTGCCTTTTTCCATAACCCCTCTCATTTGGGAGCTCTGTTGCAAGTGTTGTCCAGATCTCTCCCAGTTCTGATGAAAGAGAGATTGTTATATAGTCCCACCCCATTACCCAGCAGGCATTGCTCACAACTCCCAGAATGCCTAGGCTCTGGGCTGCAAGACTGTGTGGGGCCAAGGCATACCCTTTAAAGGAGCAGCACACCTTGTTACAGAATTCTGTATTTTGTCTTGGATGTCATCTCCTGAGACTTGTTTTTGTTTTATACTTGGAGTAGATAGATTTGTGTGTAGCTTTTATGAAACACATGCAGCTCTGGAATGAGGTAACATTCTCTAGGACCTTAAAAGGAAAGAGATAGGAGAAGAAGGCAACAATGGGACAGATCCTCATCTGGTGTAAATCAGCATAGCTCTTGCCCCTACAAGTCTCTAGCTTAACATAGCCCCAGATCAAATTACAGATACAGAGAAATCTCGGATTCTAGATCACTCTATTGCTTGTATACTTACCAGTGGCCAGATTGTTAACTGCTTATGGGACTTCAGGTGTCTGCTCGTGCCTGTAACTGCTTTTCATTGGGAGAAAGAGGATCAAAATGTGGCCCTGAAAAGATAACAAACGGGAAGGTTGGCATCTTGGCATGAATGAGGAGTTCAGCACTAGGTCTCCCTCAAACAATCACTAGGTGAACCAGCTTGTAAGGCTTTGGATACCTTCATGCATAGATAAAGGCCCATGGGAAAGACTCACCCGACCTACTTTCAAACATGGACACAGTGTTACTCTTTTCTGTATTCTGTTTTTAATAGAAAATGAGTCCATTCCCTTCCCGTATATCTTCTCATGTGTGCATGTTCCAAGATCCATCCATGATAATCTGAATGGAAAAATAGAAGAAACTGAAAAAAGGACAATGTCTGTCCTAAACTTACTGGCTCCCACTTCTCCACCATAGCAAACACGAACTATTTGTCTTCACTTTCTTGACCCTTAGCAACCCACCTCAGCTCTACCTATCATCTCTCAGATGCTGCTGAGATATCTACTACCTGTCTTTGCTTTGCTAACAATGGCAGACTTGATTGCTCATTTGCCACATTTTCCAGCAAGCCTCTTCATGCTTTCTCCCATGTTGCCTCTCCTGTAGGGGAGGAGCTCTCCCATAAACATACCATGCTGTCCTCCTTCAAATACACCTCTGCCCCGATTCCTACCAAAAAATCTAGACAAAAGCAGCTGATTTTCTGCAACTGCTCCTTATCACGCTGTCCACAGTCGTCTCAGTGTTGTCTTGTGCTTTCTTCCAGTGTGTTTGCCGTATCCACCTGTCACTTGTCTTTGACTTAGATTGGAAATTCTTCAGGGCAACGGCTGTGTTTTTGTTATGTGTTCGTACAGCGCTGAGCACGATGGGGCCTGGGCCTTTAAATAACAACAATAATAGTAAACCAATCATTGGGCCGGCTCCTGTCACCTTTTGACTTGTTGAATATGACCTTACTCTCCAAGTAGCTCCATAGAAATAAATGGCAGCTCTTGCAGAGTTGTATGTATCCCGTATGGTTTGCCACTCAGTCATATATATGAGTAAATGCGACAATTCTATCTATCTATCTATCTCCTTAGTCTCATTCTCATACATATTATCAATACATGGATTTCATAAGCTCTCAAATGACCCCCTCTGTCTTATGTTGTGGAGAGTGCCTGTCATTTGAGGCCACTTGAGACTGATCATCTGTCCATTCTGCCTCTGTCAGTAGAGCATTGGTCTCTCCAGTGTCTGAAGACAATTGGCTTCACTGCTATCACAGTTGTTCAGAACTGCATTGCCCTGAGAAAGGAGGACAGAGTTGTAAAAGTTAGCAATGGAAAAGGCTTATTAAATCGACCCATCTATCTTCCTGCCAATCAAGGATTATTCCCTAGAGTGCATTTTCTAGGGTTTTGCCCAGTCTAGTTTTAAAAACGCTCTGTCCTCTGCTTCCCCTGTGCACAGCCTAATTCATCTCACTATCAGGATTGTTTGCTTGGTCTCGTCTTCAGTATCATTTCTTTGTCCTGAACGGTGATCACAGCTCCTCTCAATTCACTACCATCTGTGAATTTCATGACTGTGCTATTAACTCCCCTTCCCAGATAATTCAAGGAGCTGTTAAATAAAACTAGTCCTACCAGCAATGTCTGTGGGCCCAGACTGGACACCTTGCCCTGAATTTGATACATTGCTGTTTATCAGTACCTTTTGTCTGATGTCTTTTTGCCAGTTTCCAGTCCACATGACAGTGTCGTCAGCCATGCCAATGTGAAACGTGAGAAGCAGTATCAAATCCTTTACTACAATATTTAACCTGCTGTAGACACTTTGTTCGCTCATTTAGTCTGTGAGACAAAGCAAATACATCTTTAAATGGGATTTTTAAAGGTATCTATGGGAGTTAGGCACCCAACTCTCTTTGAAAGTCAATAGGAGTTGGGCACCTAACTCTCCTTTTGAAAATTTCCATCTTAATATACACTGAATATTACTGGCCACATAGTTAATTCCTAGACAACGGTGCTTTTTTCTAGTGCTGGAATCCATCACCCAGGGTGAGTGTCCTCTCCAAGCAGTACAGCATTAGCCAACAAAGACTGAAACAACATGACATATGCATTGCAGCTCTGGCATTCCATGTGCCTGTATCAAGATGGGTTTAGTTACCTATATCTGTCTATGTCTCTGCAAGACAATAGGTTGAACATCCACTAGTGGACACACAAAGCTTTAAGTGAATCAGAATACAGCATGTTAAGTTACCCCCAACTAGCACCCTATTTCTTGTTTTCCAGTGGATTAGAGTTTGTGAAAGAAGTCACCCTGCTAACCCTGCAGCCTCAACTCTGTCCATTCACAGCACAAACAGTGTCAACTCAGGCATCTCCCCAACTCATTGTTTCACAGTCATGACCTACAGGGATGGGATAGTAGGTCCAGTAGCAGATTAGCCATTGGGCCTATAGGGTCCATGTCCAGGGCCCCTGGAAAAATGAGTGCCCCTATGCCCTGATCTGCTGTGCCCAACTGCCCAGCACTCCTGCAGGGGAGTGTAGCAAGCCCCTTACACCCCAACCCCGCTCCCCGGAAGGAGCACTGGGCAGGCAGAGCAGGGCAAGCCCCCATGCTGTGACCCCACTCTCCAGCAGGAGCGCCGGGTGCGGGAAGCCCCCGTGCCCCAACCCCATTTCCCCAGATTTTCTAGGATGCCTCCATTTTTGGCTTTGGCTAGATTGTCAGAGGTGCTGAGCACCCATCACTGGAGTGGGGGGTACTTGCACTTCTAAAAATCAGGACTCGAGGACCCAAATCCTCAAATGATTTTAGGTATTTAATCCCCACTGAAATGGATAATTCAATGGGATTTGTAGGACTTAAACACCTTTGAGGATCTGGGCCTGGGAGTCTCTTCTCTGCCTGCAGAGTGGGAATAGATTCCATATGTGTATCAGACGTCCCTCTTCTCTCCAGTCTCATAATTCACATTGTTCTCATTGAGCTCATTTTTATTCCCTCCGACAGCAAGTTCACAGTGGAGCTGTTGGCAGTTGGCCCTGAATAGCCTTTAACATGTGAGTGGCCTTCTTATATTGCTGTACCTTGTGATCGTGATGAACTTTAGAACAAGGAGCCTAAAAAAATAGTGAAAACACTTTCTCAGCCAAAACACTAGGTCCAAATTCCTAGGGACCAACTCTGTCCCAAGAACTGAAGAAGAAACTGCCTGACAAAACTAGCAAGACTATAGCATTCCTTCAAAGACTGGACAGTGCTCCCCTCTTAAGAAAAATAACTTGTCAAAGTTTGTGGTCCAGCCTCTCCTGTTGACTTGTTCCATAACAGTATTACCTATACTGGACTACAGCCAAAAGTTCCCAATCAAGATCAGGGCCTCCTTACACCAGGCACGGTACGAACACTTTCGTTAACTCTTGGCACATAACTGCCAGAGCCTTTTAAAAAGGGTAGTATTATTGAATCCAATTATTTTTTACTCACCTCCATGTTCATAGAGGACATGACCTTGAGGTGCTGAGCATCTGCAATATCCATAGACTAGGGGATTGTGGGAACATAGCACCTCTCAGGATCCAGCTGGGAGCAATTAGACCAGAGCATTGCTCCATTTTGAAGTCCAGTGCAGCGAAAGCTAATTACAGAAGCTCCTGAAGCTCAGACTCATTAAAAGATATCTTTGATCGACAATGGCTGATGAGAGACTGACATCACCAGTCTTTGGATGTCTCGGACACGGTGTTTCAGTTCACGAGGGTAAAGGTGAGAAAAGCGACCTTTTGAACGAAAGGACCAGGGTTAGCGTTCTAAGGCTGTCACCTACTGTAACCCCATTTAATATTGGTCCACCCGATCTTGGTGCCCAGTTCAATTTATTGATGTTAGTACATTTCAGTTATTTTTAAAATTAAAAAGTTTCTATAAACTTAGAGGAAACAAATTTTTTTATTTGCTTACATATCGCATGAATAAATACAGATTTACAGATCCTAGTGTGCAAATGTATTGTCTTATATGTCAGGGATAAATCATGCATGCAAATTGTGCACCAACGTCATGAAATGGGCTACAAATGCAATAAAAACTAAGGTATTCAAAAGCTGAACAAATTAAGAGGGGGTGCCGAAGATGCTCCTCACCTGAGGTGCTATTTGTTCTAGGACTGGCCCTGGGGCCATATGGAAATCATGGAATCATCTGAGAGGGCCATGGATGTTATGTGAACTCTAGGTTAGCATGGTCAAATAACCTTTCTTTATCAATCCTCTGAGACATGCACTCAAAATGTTCCGATTGTTTAGAAGTGAATGGTGCAACTTGTGCTGTGAGATGAGCAGATGCAGCAAATTTAATGGTATAAGAATTTCCAATGTAACAGAGTTTGCTCATTACATCTTAGCTACTTTATTCTGTCTAAAGTTTATGATGATCACTTTAGCCTCACTCTCTTTTAAATGATGCCATTGTGGACAAATTAAAAGAGAAATGGATATAGGAAGTTCCCTGGCAAAGCATGGTCTGATCAGAGGAAGGAACCAATCAGAATCAATCTTCTGTCTCTGTGTTGTTTCCCTATCTGAGCTATCTTATATGTAGTGTTTATTTGTTAGCTACTAAAAAAACAGTAATATCAGCCTTGAAGTGTAAATCTTCAATGCAGCCTGTTGGGTGTTAATGGAATTTGTGCATACTTTATCATTTACTTTTCACTAACTTTTAGGACTTGGGAAATTTGCGCTAGCATAGGTACATCAATGCCATTACACTGATGTAACTCTATGATGTAGACGCAAAACATCATTGTTAAATTGGTCTAGTACTGTGATAAGTTACATTGATCCAAGTCCCATCCATCTTCCACATGTGCAGTGCATCTACCGTGGCTAGCTACACCAGTGCAAAAAAAAAAAAAAAGTATAGATAAGGCCTTGCATCTTACTAACACAGAGACATACATCACCATGCCCTGTATAGGACAGCCAAAACCTCATTAAATGTCAAACTGTAGTAAGGTCCAGTCAATTCAGTTTGCCTTGGAAAATCACTGAACCTTTCAGTCCAAACTTTCAGTAAGCCTCTTAAGTGTCTTAAGTGAATGTTTGCAAGTTCATATATCTGCATACATAAAGTGCCTCATTTGTGCATCTGTATCAATCTGGATGGAATTTGAGGAATGAGCACAGGATACAGGAAGGAAGAGTTTGAAGGAGACACCAGGAAGTCAGTCTGTGTGCATGTGGCTGGAATGCTGACTGCAGTTGCAGCATCTCTTTAAAATAATTCTCTTAATAAAAGTGAGTTTCGTTTTACAAGCATCAAGTCTGTTCATGTTATTACCCAGCACAAGGTACATGACACACATAAACAGACATTGGTCGACGTGGAGCAGTAAATGCTCATCTCCCTTCTTGTCTGCATGTTCATCTGCAGGGCACATGCTCACTGTGCACATGCAAATGCGGGTGCTCACCTGTTAAGAGGCCGAGTTCAGGAGGCCAGCTGAAACTTTACGTTCACGATTGCCCAGCTCTTGTAGCTCTTTCAGAGGCACAACTTCCCGTAAGGTCAACAGGAGCTGCATCTACCAGGGACTGCAGGATCTGACCCTGTGTGTGGTGAGCACTTGTGCCATAAATAACTTCAAAAATAAGCAGAACTCCCACATCACACCTGCATGGCTAAACATCAGATGGTACCATCCACCAGTCACAAATCAGCCCCTACAAATAAAGCTGTTACCACCCCAGTATTGGTCTCTCTTCGAGTCATCCTGGCAGCTCTCCATCTAAACTCTGGTTCTTGGAGCTGAGACACACACAGAATTAGAATGGTCACAAAGCCATGCAGAAAAGGCCACCCCCTTGACACTGCTAGTTTCCTAACTGGCAAAAGCCTACTGTAATTACAATACAAGACAAGCAGCAGAGGCAGTTCCTGCCACTGGTTTTCTGAGATGAAAATTATGGCCTGCCTTAACATGACTTTTGACAAGTATTTCACCTGTCCTCCCTCTGTGTTTAAGCCCAGTGCATTTTCGGTGCAGCTGAGAATGTTGGACCTAATCGATAACCCTGTGTGCTAAAAGAGTACAGTGCTTGATATTTTTCAAGGTAAATAGGAAACACTTTCTTTCAGGAGATTCTGGTTCTATAGACAGTAATACAACTTTGCATCCTGATGATAGCATTTGAGGCATAGTGTCAGTCCAGGTAAGAGGTTACAAAGTTAGAATAAATCTTTGGAACATGAATCCCATGGTACTACTTTCCTGATGGAGACATGACTGAGTAAAAGACCGCAGTGACATATCTGGAGTTGGTGCAGATCCTGCTTTCCAGAACTCGAGGAATGCAGAGACCATGTAAGTATTTGCCTGGACTCTCTGACAAAGAATGAATTTAGCCCATAGAACCTGACGCAAAGCCCCTCAAAGTCAACGTCTGTAAACCTCAGTGAGTTTGGGATAAGGCCCACAGTTTGTATAGTTGTTTGAACAGTTAATGTATAGAGTTGATAGGGAATTTCCAAACTAAATGTTTTTCCTTGAGAAAATGTCAATTCGTCAAAAATGAAACCATTTGCGGGAAAGAGTCAGTTTCAACAAATCTCCCAAGTCAAAAAGAATTTGGATTTTTTTTTAATGATTGAAATGTCTCATTTTGATATTTTTGAAACTACTTGTTTTGTTTTCCAGTTCAAAATCAATTTTTGTTTTGAAATCTCAGTTAATTTATAGTAAAAAAAAATTAAAAATAAAAAAATGAAACATTTCGAAAATATGAAAACAAAATGTTTTGATTGACCCACTCCATTTTATTTATTATTAGTTTGCAAAACTTTTGGGGATTTTGACTTTTTATCCTGATTTGGGACAGGAAAAAAACCTGAAATCTTGAAAACCATCCTGGTATGGGAAAGACATTTCCCACTGAACTCTATTAATTTCAGCTTGTCCGGGGCTAGAAGTGAGCAGCACTCCATGGGAGGCTCTGTGCTGTACCGAATCTCAAGTCTAACAATAGTTTTTGTAGTTCACAAAACGCAGTAAAAATGTGCAGGAAATAACTCTGAAAATGGAGCATGTTTTCTGCTTTGGCCAGACTCAGCTAATATGTAAACAGAAGTAGTTAAAGACCCAACAGAGGTAACTACACAGCCATACAAGTTCAATAAAATGCACTTTTTATTCTGTATCAATGAAAAAAAATCCACATTTAAATAAAGATGTGTGAAAAAAAACCAAACCCAAAGTTGATCCTCCCTGATGAAGTACAGTTTATTGTGCTGAAACCCATAATCCTTTTGGGTTAGAAACATATGCCTGCTAATGCTTCTAAAGTGACACTCATTTTCCTGTTGTTGAATTTTAGAAAACCAGAAACTTGCTGTAAGTGATCCTATTTTGATCACACATTGTCACTTCATAAATTGACACATTTGTCACAGTTAGTTAAAGCATTCCCACATACTCCCTGTCAACAGTCATGTGATAGGTCAAGGGTGCATCTGCTATTTCTATAATACAAGTTGACATACAGTTTTCTCTGCAGAAATACAGTCTTTGCCTGACAGAATCTGAGATCATTGTGTAGATTTTGGGTATGGTAACAGAAGTGCATTTTTATTATAGCTGTTTAGTTTGAAATTCTTATTTTCCACTAGTTTTTACAAGCTTCCCTCTGTCAAAATACAGGTTTAAATTGCTTTTGTAGAAATAATCCTGAAAGGCAGAGGCATTTAAAATCCCCAAATCCCTAATATATTAACAACAGCAAAAAGATATTTTAGGATGTTAAAAAATATCAACAGTAATATTAGTGCCATTATCTGTGTTTGCATTAGGAAGATGTACAAAGAGCAGCAACTAGGAACAAAAGAAAATATTCTACAGGCAGTGTGGGAAAAATAGGTTTTCTGTTCTTTGAAGCCGATGGCTGAGACTTGCTCACTTTTAGCATTGATATTTATGCTATACTTATATTTTTCAGAGCGGTGATGGAAAAAATATTTCTGGTACTGCCCAACATCTATATGACAGTTTTACAAGAAGGATTTTAACATCTTGTTGCAATACACACATATTCCAATGCCTTGGAATTTTCAAGCAGAACGATGGATTATAGAGCAGCAAAGGAGGATTGGGTTTATTAAGTGCTAGACTCGACAGAGTGATTGGGTCACAACCCAACAATAAATCAGTAAGCAGCAGGCTTATGGCACACAGCTGACTGCTGCCAGCCACCATGGACCCATGGAAAAAAAATGCATCTTGGATGCAAAGCTGCACGCTCAACCCCCTCAGATCACAGCTAGGGGGAGAGTAGCATGTGTGCTTAGCCCTCATGCATAAACCACACTGTTATCTGTCTGTGGTGGGGTAGGGTAGGGTTTTTAATTGGCAAGTGTCAATGTTGTAGTGGATCCAGGCTCAGTTTAGCTTTAAACTGTCATTATAGGGGAATGAGGCTTTTAGAAAAAAACAGAGCAATATTATTTTTATTATAACTGTAAATATATGTAGATACTAGGGAAATATCCTCCTGCCCCTCAGTCTACTACCTGCATGAAAATGCAACGCAGTGATGTCATAATTACACTGCCCCTGTCAGCAAGTGAAACGCACATTGCTGCAAATATAAGCCCATCCCCACCAAATCAAGCGGGGCCCGTGTTCCAGTGGGTTTTCTCCACATGGCGGTCCTCAGGCCACGCACACCTCACCAAGGGAATTTTCTTCTTGGCATTCTAAATATTTACAGTCAAGTGCCTTGTGGAGCCCAACCCTCTATTAGCTTTGCTGTTTTTAAAAGAACGTGGGTGAACTCCTGACTCCACTCAAGTCAATGGCAAAAATCCCCATTGACTCCAGCAGAGCCAGGATTTCATGCCTTGAATCACAGTCGTGGGGCTAGATTCTGCCAAGTGCCATGTAATCCACACCCAGTCAGGGCAGCACTCTGTCCCTCTCTGGTGGTGGCTGGGCCACATATAGAGGCTGAGGAGGTTGCTACAGCGCTGGCTGACAGAGCTGGGTCTTTTAGATCCGGCAGTCAAGGGTCATGGAAAATGACAATGATGCTGGTTGGGGACAGAGCTGTGCAAACCCGGAAGTGCTTTAGCAGTATCAGCAGCTTCCCTGCTTTGGGTTGCGTCTCCCTGTGGTGCAGGAGTCCAGGCTGAAATGTAGCTAGTGCCTTCTGTCTACATTATTTGCTTTTTTCCTGGCAGAAATAGTTTTATCCTCCTTGTTATTTTTAAATATGCTTCTTCCCAGGAGATTTTGCATAAAAAAATCTAGAGACTTATTCTAGAGTATTCTAGGCAGCAGTGAATTTTTAACAAGTATTTTGGATGGAGATTACTGGCAGGTTAAACACCAAGAATAAGCCAATAGATCAAAGACCTTCCTCATTAAAAAAATATCCTTTCACTGGTGGGTCGAGCTGATTTTATGATAATGTTATTCACTGTCCCAATTGTCAAAAGCAAACTCTAAATTTCTGCCTGCATTTCACACACAGTGTTTTGTGGATGTAATATCTTGGATTTATTCACATTAGAGATGGGGGATGAACTAAAACCCTGGATCCAAGCAGCCCAGGCCTTGAGGAAGTTCTGATCCAGATCAGAATACTGTGCCTTGGCCCCATCTGTAAATGCCTACTCTAAAGGCCATACAAATTAATGTAAAGGCTCCTATTGACTTCAGTGGGTTGTGGATCAGATCCTATGTTATGTAGACAAACCAGTCAGTTAAAGGTCTGAGTGGCCTGTACAAAATGCTGTTTACACATGACAATCCATAGCCAAAAATGTACATACTCAAAATTACGAGCACAAGTTTAGAGGCTACTTTGATCACACAGTAGATCACACAGTCAATGGTTGGAATTTGCGCAGATTATTATAAAATCTGCAGTAACTGTAGTTGCTAGCAACACACAGGTTCTTTCCGGCATACACAGGAAAACAAATAATTGCCCCATTGCTTACGCCAATGGAACATTATGTCAGCAAGCCTCCTACTTCTACATGATTTCATTTTGAAATCCAAGCAGGAAACAGAGGAAACCGTTTTGTTTTTAAAAAAGGAAAATATCCTGGTTTTTGTGCTAGGTTTTGTTGTAAATCTATCCTTCAAGAAATGCAAATATTAGCACAATACATATGTCTGTGTATGTATGCACAAGTGCAGTGATGTGCAGCTACTAAGGTCGCTGAGTAAGGTTTTTTCATGCATAACAGAATAAATTGTTTTGCAAAGTTTAGGAAGCTTGTCAAGGGTCTAATTATCCTATTGATGTGAAGAGAAATTTGGCATATGACCCCTGCCAATACTAACAGAATTTTGGTACATAAACTCCACATGCAGGCATGGGATTTTTAGACATCCAGCATGCGAGCTTTTACTCTCTGTTGTTTGGTTCAAAATATCCTGAACATTCATATCTCCTGTATCCATGCACTATATGCCCCTATGTCTGCTCTGTATTCAGATGTACAGCTGGCTGCCTGCGTTTGTTTGTAATATGGAGACTCATAATTATGCAAAAAATAAGTTTGTGGCCAAGCAACACTTGACGATATAACTGCAGAAGGTGGTAATTAGTTCTGCAGGGACAACTGAGGACTAATTAGGAAGACGAATATGGATGTTGGTTTTTTTTAAAGAAACCTTTTCTTTCATAATTTGGACAAGAAACCAGAAATACAAAATCAGATGAAGCCTCAGATTAATTGGACAGCACAGGAGTCCTGAGAATAACATATCTAGTTACTGAGCATAACTGAACTGCTTGATCTTCAAATAAAAATCACCCTGTACACCTCTCCACTGTCCTGAATTAGATAGTAGTGAGTCATGAATATCTTTGAAGTTTGGTGGCACCTTAAAGACTAACAGATTTATTTGGGCATAAGCTTTCGTGGGTAAAAGACACTTCTTCTGATGCATCTCAAGAAGTGGGTTTTTTACCCACGAAAGCTTATTCTCAAATAAATCTGTCAGGCTTTAAGGTGCCACTGGACTCCTCATTGTTTTTGTGGATACAGACTAACACGGCTACCCCTCTAATACATGCATATCTTTGTTCCTTCTTAAGCAATGGCTTAAAAAAGTGGACCCCACCAAATATGCTCTCCTTTTTGGGCATAAAAACTAGTAACAGAGGAAGCCGGCATGATGACTCAGGAAATTCAGCAGAAACCAGGCCCCTGAACAGGAAAGAAACTCAGTGGCCTGGCCTAACAGCAATGGAAATATTGACTGGAGCAAAGCCCCAGGGTTTGCCAGAGGAAATGGAGAGGAACTTTTCAAGCAGCAGACAGCATGAGTATAGAGTGAGGGCTATGGTAAACTTCACTTAAAGTGCAACTGATGGAGGACAACAAATGGAATGACGCTGTCTGGTATAGGATAGAATGAGTTCTGGCATAGTGTCTCACTGGAGTCCCAGTTAGCATACTAGATGACTGGAGTAACCAAAAATTTAAATCTGGGTTATTTCTAAAGGCCTGATGATTATTAAGGAGAGTAAGGTTTGCAGGACTTGATCCTGAAATGGGTTATTGAACAAAACCTTCATTAATGCTGGGTATTGATTTGCACTGTTATTCATGACTCAACATCGGGGACTGGAAGCCTTAAACTCCTAAACCAGCATTTGAGTGAATGTCCCATTTTTGAAAGTGACATTCATGTAGGAGCATAAATCTCATCAAATGTTAATTGTAGTTAGGCTCCTATGGCACTTGGGTGCATTTGAAAATTTTACTTTAGAGTTTTTAAATGTTTGATCTCAATATAAGCCATCTGTGATGCTCCTCCATTCTCCAGTGCTGCAGTTTACTTTAAAAGGGTGGAACAGATTAACAGTGGGATGTCTGTCAGTCTTGACAATATCTATTTAAACCACCGGACATATAAATCAGCCCCCCCACCCCAGAATAATTACAGTGTAAAGAACATATTTGCAAAAATACTGCACATTTAAAACATCTTCTTTACAAAAGTAAGAAACAGGTGCTGTATAAAAAGACAACTTATTTCATCACTCTTTACATTTCAGATTTTGGACTCTCTATATAAAGCTTCTGAACAAGATGGTAAGACAAGTATGTCGTTAATAATGGGAAAACACCCAACAGTTTCGTAATCCATCTGGGGATTTACACTTGAGTAATGATCTGACAAGACTGTGTTTGCAGGTGTAGATGGCTCACAAGTATTGGAATTAGATTTGGGTGTTATTTATTGTCTTGGCTGAGTTGTCACTACGTTTTGCATCATTTTATGCCATAGCTTATTTACAAAACCTGTACTTCTAATTTCAGATTTTAGATAAAATTTACTCACTGGAATTTCATTTCTTGACAGAACAGATGCAAGTTACTAGGTCTGAGCATTTATTACACAACACAGGGAAGGAAAGAAAAATCCTCTTTTAGAAGCGACATATAATTTCTCATTAGAACCTCACCTACAACCCTCTTGTTGTAGCGTGTCTGAATTAGAACGCAAGCTCATTGAGGCAGGGACCCTTTTAATGGTCTGTAAAGTACCACACCCACGCACCGACCGTACATGGCTGTAGAATCAATTCTAAATAACAATCCGAACAGATTGCAGGGTAAACATACCGGTGAAAGTTCAGATCATAGGCTCCGACTCTGTGGGTGCTCCAGCCCTGAAGCAGCCCTGGAAAAAAATTAGCGGGTGCTTAGCACCCACCAGCAGCCAAGCTCCCCTTCTCCCCCCAGTGCCTCCCGCCCGGCAGCGGCTTTGCTGATCAACTCTTCCCCCTCCCTCCCAGAGCCTCCTGGACACCGCGGAACAGCTGTTCTGTAGCCTGCAGGCGGTGCTGGGAGGGAGGGGGAGGAGCAGGGACGGGGTGCACTTGGGGGAGGGAAGAGGTGGAGCAGGGGCAGGAAGAAACAGGGTAGAGTGGGGCCTTGGAGGAAGGGGTGGAGTGGGGGTGGGGCTGGGGGTGGAGAAGGGGCGGGAAGAGGCAGGGCAGGGGTGGGGGCTTGGAGGAAGGGGTGGAGTGGGGGCAGGCCTGGGGCAGAGTGGGGTTTGAGCACCCCCCGGGTAGAGAGGAAAGTGGTGCCTATGTTCAGAATTATAAAAGCTTAAAACCCAACACATTCCCAGTTCTTTGGGTTTCGGCTATTTTTTCTAAAAGATCTGCTCTAGAAATTATTTTGGGGGAGTTCTCTAGTCCATGTCATACAGGAGATCCAAGAAGGTGATCACAGTGGTCCCTTCTGGCCTTGGGATCTAAATATTTTCTTCAGTGAAATAATAATATTCTGTATGTGAGACATTCCTGCTTTATTTCTTAAACAGCTTTCTTTTTCACTTAATTCCCTTTCTTCCTTTCTGCTCACTTTTCCTGCTGTCTTCCCAGTTGTATGGCACCACTCCATGGCGCTCTGCAGGAAAGTGTTGCCATCTAGCCAGTTTCCTAGTAAGTTATCCATTATTTAGCTCCAAAGCTCTCTTTTAATTACTTGTTCTCATGGGACGACTCTATGTGTTGGCCTCATTCCACTGTCCCAAATGTCAGTATAACAATACCCAGCTTCTATCTCTCTCTGTAGATCTCAAAGCATTTTACAAAGGAGGGCAATAAAATATCTCATTTTACAGATGGGGAAACTGAGGCACTAAGCCAAGACATGACCAAGCAGCAGAGCCAGGACTAGACCCCAGGCCTCTCAAGCCCCTGGACAGAGTCCAATCGACCAGGCATCCCACATATAGGTTATAAAACCAAATGATACCCCACAAATCTCAGTCTGTACCCCACACCAACCCATAGCCTGCCATCTTCCCATTTTTTTCTATGCCATCATCACTTGCTGCGTGTGTCTAATTCAATTTAAAAGCCCCTCCTGGCAGGGAGCTGGTTGATTGTTACACGCCACAAACACCTATGTGTCATATGAATCATATACAGCAAAGGGCCTCTGTAGGTATGTCTACACTACATTAAACCTCCCCACCCCTGGCCCCGAACCGCAGGGCCCAGGTCAGCTGACTCAGGCTCACAGGGCTCAGGCTGTGGGGCTATAAAATTGCAGTGTAGACACTTGGACTCGGGATAAGAGACCCTCCCTCTTGCAGGATCTCAGCACCCGGGCTCCAGCCAAATGTTTACACTGTAATTTTGTAGTCTCGCAGCTCAAGCCCTGAGACTCTGAGTCAGCTGGCCCAAGCTAGCTACAGCCATACCGCAGGGCTTTACTGCAGTGTAAACACACTCCGTGAGGTCACAAAACTCCCCGCAAAAAAGTTGAAATTTTTTTTAGAGAATTTTAAAGAAACCTGTGAGTGGGGAGTAGGCCACCACAATACCATGCTACAGATTTAAGGTCAAATTTTCAAAACTGATCCATAAGTGACGTAGGAGCCTACGGCTTTGTCTAACAGACCAATGTGGTACCATTTTAACTATCCCCATGCAGGTAAAGCAGTACAGCCCCCTTGTAGGGACACAGTTATATCTGTATCAATGTACTTCTGTATAGGAAGGGGAATACGCGATACTAGCGTACTCCATTATCCCGGTCCAACTGCATCTCCTATTTAGTAACGAATCATGCCCATATCCAACCTAGTTATGCTGGTGCAAAAACCATGTGTGGATGAGGCCCAGATCCCATTTCCAAACATGACTGAGGCCCAGTCGCCCAGATCTACCAATGTAGTTAGGCACCGAACACCCAAAGATTTACATGGGAGTTAGGCGCCTAAATGCCTTTGAGAATCTGTGCCTGAGGTACTTAGTAGCCTATGGGTTCATCTAAACAGAAACAATGAGCTGCAGTGGCATGTCTCAGAGTCAGGGTCTACAGCTTTGGGCTTGTACTTGGGTGCTCAAAATAGCTGGGCATGAGCTGGGCTCTGAAACCCACCTCCTTCCTCAGGCTTCGGAGCCCGAGCTCCAGCCTGAACGTTAACATGGTGATTCCTAGTGCTGTAGCATGAGCCCTGTGAGCCTGTCTGTAGATCCAGGCCCTCAGACTTGGTGCTCCAGAGGGGAAGCGGGGGGAAGAGGGGTTGCCATGTAGACAAGAGGGTTTGTCATTTAGGTAAGAGGGTAAGCCTCTAACCCCTCACTAGGTTGTGTCAGAAGGTCCACCAATAGTTGGCAAATACGTTTACCACATTCTCACCGAGCCTGAACGGTGAGATACAACTTGCTGAACGGTTGTATCATCTGAGTATGCAATCTAGCCTGCAATATACTGTCCCACTGCAGTACACAAGGCCATTGGTCTTTATTGCTGAACACTCACCATGGCTAGTGATTTGATTCACCATGCTTTAGGGGTCTCCAAGCTGTTGTGTGTTCTGTCTTTGCATCTATTTTATCAACAAAATATTCTTTGATTAAAAGAACTCACTCGTTTTTTCTTCTAGAACGAATGCGGACTGTTTCATCTATTATTAAATGCCCTACAATAGTCCGCTGGACAACTTGTGCTTGATTATGAAACATTCTGATCCGCATGGAAGATTAAAACAATCTCGAAATTAGAAATCTCATTTGTTACTTGCATCAAAAATTAAACGTCGAAATTATCTAGAACAAAGTTATCTGCATGCATGTGATTTAGTTGGGGGTTGGTCCTGCTTTGAGCAGGGGGTTGGACTAGAAGACCTCCTGAGGTCTCTTCCAACCCTAATCTTCTATGATTCTGTGTGGAAACCCAGACCCCTAATCCTGCAATTGGGTCAGCTTCTGCAGACCCTTCACCCCCACCAAAGTCAGTGTGCTCTGTATAGGTCTACGTAAAGGGCCAGGGCCAGTCGGTCAGAATTACATAGACAAGTGCTCTGCTCCCTGCCCTGAACTCCCAGAGAGTAAGGATTTCGGGATAGTTTCAGAAAAGACAAGAAAAATACAATCTACCTCTTTCCAGTCCTCAAAGGTACAGAGCACTCTCTGCTCACACTGACGTGAATGGGAGATGGAAAGCTCACTACCTTGCAGATTTGGGTCTTTATATGAGGAGCCCAGCACCCCCATTTCTCAAATACCCTAATAAAAGTATCCTGGCATCAGGATTCTGAAGTGCTATAGAAGGGGCTGAGGGCCTCACAGCGGAGTATTTATTTATTCAAGAGACTAAGTGTGGTTCTGCACTGAAAACCAATTGTAAAATGGCATGGTTGGCATTACTGATCCAATTTTTTTTGCTTTAAACAGTTTTCTTATGGAAAATGCTGTTTCAACAAAGGAAATGTTTGTGTGTGAAATCCTATTTTGATGACATTTCGCTTAGGAAAAAAATTGGAAAAAACATTTTTAAAATGTTGAAAGATCCCCTTTTTCCACACTTTTGGAATGGAAAGTTTCAATTTTTCATTTCAAAATGACTTTATCCAAACAAAACATTTCAATTAACCCAAATTTTGCAAAAAATTTTCAAAATTTTGGCTTTTAATTCTGATTCCTTTGTTCAAAATCTCCAAAATTTTTCATGGGACAGAAAATCTGTTTTCCAACCAGCTTTAATTGAGGAGCTTCGTATTTATGGTTACTTGATGATTTCTAGTTCAACTGTGCTCAGATTACAAACAATGAAATGTTATTTTTCCAACGGTCAGCTCTGCAAACTCAGCCTGGGATCCGAAAATTAATCTGTATTCTTTCAGCCTCATGCATTTTCACCAGAGTAAAGACTTTTGTAGGCCAAAATCAACCTACAGTTCAGACCCGTTGCTTTCAATGAAGTTGGAACTGAGGGATGAATTTGGATCTATAATCGGAATTTCGCTCCAACATGCTCATTCAGGAGATGATCCTTTCTCATTTATGCCAAAGGGAGATTTGCCATTGACTTCAATGAGAATAAGAGCCAACTCTTATAGCTGTGTTGGCTTTGCTGTGCTAACAGGAAGAAAACACAGCAAAAGCATATTTTTGCCACACAAGTAAATCAGTTATACCCTAATCCCCAGCCCTCTCTGAAGAAAGAAAACTTTCACAAATCAGAAATTAGAACAGTCAGGCAATATTTAGCTACTTAAGCTTCCATGGTTTAATTACTCAGAGTTTTTGAGCTTGATGTAATTCTACAGTTTTGCTCAAATTATGTCTATAATATTATGCAAAATTATTATTAAAGGTGTTTCATTTGTGTTGGAAAGTGAATATATACACTTTTTCCTGACAGGTGTCTTGTCCAGAAAATAAAATCCACTTATGTGTTTGTAAAGCGCTTTGAACACATAAAGCGCTACATAAGTACTAAGAATTATCGCTCTTACGATTATGCAGCAGGAGCATTTGTATTTTTACACATATCTCAGAAATAATCTTAACGCATGCAACTGAATGCTCCCGATATGTCTACTAGAGTGCTGATTCAGGCATCAGAGGATTTTTTGTTTGTTTGTTAAAGTAGGTTTCACTTCAAATCAAGTTTGATTTGGATCATTAGATCACTGTATTGCTCTGCTTGGAAAATTAGAGTGATATTTACAGGGTTCATGAAACTCATGCTTCCTTAATGAAAAGAGTATACCTCATTCAACATCACCATCAGCCACATCATGCAAACAAAGGAACAAGGGGACTGGAAAACAAGATAAATGACCCTTTCGGTAGCTACTTCATGAAACAACATGTAATGCATTGTTCATTTATAGTCAAAAATGCATGGGCCAAATTTTCCAGATGGTAACCACAAAGGCTGCGCCTGCAAAATGTGCCTGCAAACACACCTTTGAGCTGCAAATGGAGACTGGAGTATCCAATTTGCATGCCCCAGTTATTGTACGAATAGCCACTGCAATCCCGTTGAAAATTTGGCTCTGTATGCATTGCCTCATACAGGATATGAATGGATTCAGTGGATCTTTGTGATGATATAGGAGTACCATCGGGGTGCCGGAGCAATTTTTATTGTGGGGGTGCTAAGAACCATTGACCCATTGTAAACCCTGTATATGATGGAAACCACTTCAAGCCAGCCCCTAGTTCCGGCACCCATGAATATCAGAGTAAGAGCAGCACAGGGACAAGAATTGACACTGAACCTGGAAAAACCTTGTATGTTCCATGAACTTACTAGTTTATAGTATGCATAGCTTTTAGCCAGTATGCATTTTTAACCAGTATAGTTGTACCTGAACTGTAATTGATACAGTTATCTCAAAAATTTTTCAAGGTCAGTTTAGTTTAGTTACATGTTCTCTCACTGTAAAGCCGCATGAAGTTACACCTAATTTAAAGAGTGTAAAAAAAATCCTCTTACATGCCATGCAGTTCTGGTTAACGTTAGTTACAGAGAAAGAACTAAATCCCCCACAAAGGCAAAGAAATTCACAGTTAAGGCTAAAGCTTCCTAACACATCCTGTTATACCCTGCAGAATAACACAGAGGCATATTCCCCTCCTGTTTCATTCATGTAACTTCCTGTTAATATGGAACGGGAGTTATGTGCACATGGGTCAAAGTCCTGTCCCCTGTACAGTCTGAATAATTAGGCTATTCACTGGGAGGTTCAGGGGGGATGAAAGGGCAAGAATCCTCTTTTCTAGGCAAATAGGCGCTACACCCATGGGGGTGCCTTCCCACACAGTGGAAGTGGCCAGCGATTGGCATAGTCACAGCTCACCTGGATCTACCCCTGGGGCATTCCTCTCCCAACCTCATCCTCTGTGCTGAAGTGCAGGGAGCCACAGCTGAGTTGTGCACCACAACATGCAGGGGGCTGCCGAAATTTTGCCCTGGCTCCCAGAATTGCCATTCAGGCCGTGCAGCAAAACCATAGAATCATAGAATATCAGGGTTGGAAGGGACCTCGGGAGGTCATCTAGTCCAACCCCCTGCTCAAAGCAGGACCAATCCCCAATTTTTGCCCCAGTTCCCTAAATGGCCCCCTCAAGGATTGAACTCACAACCCTGGGTTTAGCAGGCCAATGCTCAAACCACTGAGCTATCCCTCTCCCCCACATTGGTTCCACTGCAATGGAGGAGAGGGGAGATGCGGAGAATATAACACCTGGCAAGTTTGCTACTACCAACCACAGTCCTGTAACATGTGCAGCAGCTAGGAACATTGGAGAGAGATCCAGGAAAATTAATTGTTGTGTATAGGCTTTAACCAGAGATTAAAGTCACACACTTAAACCTGTAAACTTACCACTTAAGATGTATCCACAAAACGCATGCTGCATATGTAGCCCCCACACCTCTGTGGACACATAAGGGCTTAAATCCCTAAGTCTGGCCTCCCTTTCTCCAAGTGCAACTTGTATCCCCAAAATGAACTGTGGTTGCCCCATGTATCTCCAGCTACCTCATTTGTACCTGCAGTAGAACAGCAGATGCAAAAATGCAGCCACAAAAAGGAAGTATGTGACGGAGCAGAGTGAGCGGGCTGCGTAGGCACCAGGCTTTGAAAATAATTGTCCACAATTGTTGTTGAAGTGGCATCTCGCCCTCCCCCATCAACACACCTTGTGAATTTCCTGAAGGAGGGGGCTTGAGGGGAAAAAAGAAAAGAAAGAAAATTGTGTCCTAAAAGCCTGTGAGAATTGACACAACAGCCGCAATGACGTCTTTGGCTTTGTTCTGGTCTTTTGTGGAATTACGTATTTCAATTTGATATTAAGAGGCATGTTCACCCTGGGATGAAAGTTTGTAACTTCCACTGCTATAAATGATTCCGTTTGCACAGGGGAACTGTTTTGGGTTTGTTTGTTTTTTAGTTACCTGATAAAAAGCAATGGCTCTGATCGTCTAACTGGTGAGGATGCGTACTAATTATGGAAACTGATGTATTTTACCGGACTGATTGTAAAAGCTTTTTGTGCAAATTTGTATTTGCTATAGGCACTTTTTAGAAAGTGGGATTATGACACAGGAGGCCATAAAGCGTGTTACTGAACTCCTCCGTTGGAGTCAGTATGGTCCATTGGGTCAGCCTAGCATGGTCTAAAACCCCTGTGGGCACTGTTGTTGAAAAAAGCACCCTCACAAGCAGCATTTGCCCTGATCCGCAGCTGGTGTAAATTGGTGTGGCTCCGTTACAGTCAATGGACCTGTGTCAATTTCGGACAGCAGTGGATCAGGCCCAAGTAGATTTTAAAGTCTTGCTCGTGTGGGAGATCCATCTTTTCAAACTCCTGTAGCGAGCTGAGTAAAGTTCACCCATGGCAGACAGTGCCGGCGTAAGCACCCTTCCTCACTAATGCCACGCACTGGCAATGCATGACTGTGACGCTGTATGCTAAGCAATCGCACAAACGGCATGTGGGCTCTCGGTGTGTTGCTCACCAGCCGCATGGAGGGCGCTGATGGGCTATGGTAAGGGGTTATAGGATCAAATGTACAACTGGCATGCAGGGGCTGCAGTCCTGCAGCTTCAGCCTGGTCCAAAGTCCACTGAAGTCAAGGTTAAGTTCAACAGCATTTGTATCAGGCACCCAGTCCTCAGATGGGGTTGGATTTCCTCTCCCCAGCTTTCCCACGCCTCTTCCTCCCACAGTCATATTACCCTGGCTCAATGTGGGTGAAGTGAATGTCTCCCTTAGTGAATATACAGCCTGATCTCTCTCTCCCACCATCCCCGCCACTGGCAATTTTAGAGTTACAAACATCGTTTTAAAAAGGAGGAAGAATTAACACAACCATTTAACATCAGGCTTTGGACACCACTTGTTACAACCTCCCAATGAGTTGAGCCTAGATTTCCCTCTCTCTCACTGAGACCTTTTGTGTGATGTCTCAGCCAGGAGCAATTTTTTGGAAGCTGCCATCAACCCTTGAAAAAACTGAGTTTCTAATAAAGACATTGAGGTTGTGTCTACACTGCAGTTAGACACCCGTGGCTGACCTGGGCCAGCTGACTCTGGCTTGTGGGGCTTGGGCTAAGGGGCTGTTTAACTGCAGTGTAGATGTCTGGGCTCTGACTGGAGCTTGGGCTTTAGGACCCTGCAAGGTGGGAGGTCTCAGAACTTGGGCTGCAGCCCAAACCTAAAGGTCTACACTGCAATTAAACAGCCTCTTAGCCTGCATTCTGTGAGCCCTAGTCAGCTGGCATGGGCCAGCCACAGGTGTCTAACTGCAGTGTACACATACCCTGACAGACTCAGACACTGTAGCCAAATACTGGTACAAAAATCGACATAACGTTATTCTGACAGGAGGCTTTCAAGTAATAGTTTCTGCCCTCCCACACGCAAAAAGAAATACAGGGCGTGTGTGTGAGATGTTTTGTTTTGCTATTTTGTACATAATCTTTCATTATTATTGTTTCTTATGTATAATGTTGAGAGGAGGAGGGCAGCTGAGATAAAATGCATTTGCATGCAGAACACCCCCAGTGATAATTTCCAACATTTTAGACTGTCACCTACTGTCCCTTTAAATTCAGCTGACTCCTCCACTTCCTTTGTAGGAAACACAAATCTATCACTAGATATACATTATAACACAATGGAACGATACCAGGAAGTGATTCTAATAGAAGACTGAGCATGTCTTCGGCCTCATGTTAATCTACCGTTTAACTCAGCAGAGAGGACAGTGAGGAAAGAAATGCTCAATTCACCCAGCCCGAGATTAAAACTGTCATGGCAATATTGGCAGGTTGGACCCTGATTCTTTAAATAGTAACATTGCCTTTGTTAAACAAAAGTAATCCTTTTATTACATAATAGAGATTATAAATAAATGTAAAGTGTGCATGCAGTCAACTGCATATTATACAAGCAATATCTACGTTAATAATTGTTTTCTTTGGCAGGCCAGAATCCAGCTGGACATGCAATATTTACATATCAAAATCCTTGTTGTGTTCAAGTCATATTGGATGCAAGTGAAAATATATATGTATATATATTTACTGTATACACACACACACATATATATATGTATACAGGCATATATACACAATTACATATATACTGTATACATATATACACATAGGTATATGTTAAAAGTGGATTTCATCTTTTTCTGATTCAGGTGATGCAGGCCTTGAAACACTAAAAATATCTTGACAAGGTATTTGGGGGGGCAACTCGGGTGATAAATGGGACTTGGGGGAAGAGGTCTGGGACACGTTCTTTTCAGACAATATTTTTAAAATCTCTGCCACCTGTTTCTCAAGGGCAGTCATCCTGCTGCTTAGCAACTGGATATCCTCTTTGAGTTCGTGTTTGACTTCCTGTAGTGTGGTTTGTAAGGCCTGCTCAGGAATGGGATAAAATGGGTGTTTTGCATCAGCTTGGATAGGGCTGTGTTCCAGGGGGCTGCGAGTCTCACCAGCTTTATCCAAACGAAGGTCACTTTTTGTTATTCCACTGTCACAAGAGTCTGTTTTCCTCAGTGGATTTTTAGTTACACTGTTCTCTGAGTCATTGCACTTGGGGTCGTCGGACAATAGCCCCATTGACTCAGCCTTTGTGACATTATTCCAGTCTTCCTTTTTCTCCTCTGGGGCTCCCATATTGTTCTTAAGTCGAAGCCACCCTTTCCCATTCCCATTCTTCATCCTGATGGGACTGTTAACTTTGAGACATTTTTCAGGGTTGCCATTTGGCTTAAGTTCCATTGTGTCCCTGTTGTTCTGCTTGATTGTGTCACTGGTTTTCACATAAGCCAGGGATGTTTGAATGGGTGTGATCTGAGACACAGTGACCACACTTGTGCCAGTGATGGAGGCCCCATTCTGCATGGTACGGCTCTCCACTTGAAGCTGGTTCCTCTCTGGGTCGATGTGTGTTGTGCCTTGATTCCGCATCTCCTTCTGCTGCTTGAACTTCTGAAAGAGCTTTCTCACGGGGTGGTCCACAGGGATGCTCAGGGTCACTTCATTCTTCTGGCGCAGGCGCTCCTCTTCTTCCTTCTTGACATCGCTGATTTTTCGGAAAATGATCTGTGAGGGATAAACCCAAAACACGGTGAGAAGACAATGGATTTTGAACACCAAACTATGGCTAATGTAATTCGAAGATGTAGAAACAACACAGTGCTGATCAGAAAAGTCCATGCCCTGAACAGCTTCCGGTTTAATTTAAGACAAGAGGGTGTATCAAAACAAACCAATAAGGGAAGAAGCATGGGATAATGAGGGTAAAAGAGACAGGAATATAGGGTTACACAGATGACAATTCCTCAGTTTGGATGTGTCAAGTAATTCAAAAGTGAGAGTTTTTAAAGACTAATGTAATGCAGTTTATTACAATATCATACCTGGTGCATAATTTGTAATGATAGAGGTGCCAGGGCTCAAGCAAGTAGGTGCCAGAGCTCCAGCAATATTTTTACTTTCATAACTGAGGTGGCAAGTCCCGGCAAAAATTAAGCACTGATCATACCACAAGCTTCTCTGGGAGAATGAGCCCAAGGCTCAAGCTCAGGAATTGGTTTGGAACTAAACCATACAATGACCCGATTAACTGGTCTTTATGTGGTATGTTAGGAGAAAACAGGATTTCTGTAAACAGAGCTAAACAGAAGCTGCATAAGAACTAGAATGTGGATAGGCTGGTAGTGGGTAATCGCAGGAGAAAGTGGGAGGCAAATGAAGGTGGCCTAAGCTAAGAAAGAATCAAGGATGTCATGAGTGAGGTCAGGAGAACTGTTGTGAATCAGTAGCAATCAAGGAACAGACCTAGTCACAGAAAGAGAGTCATAGACACAAAACGGGGCACATCTAAAGCAGATTTAGTCACAGAATGCCAGAACGGGCGTGAAGGATGAGATGGATGAAATTTATTGCATTTGCTTATGCAAGGTGATTGAGAGGCATGTGCCCTTAAAGGCATTGAACTGAACAAGCCAGGGTAATGTTACAAACCAGCCTGCTAAACAAAACATTCCAAAGGGTGAGACTGATCAGAGCCCAGTGCTTTTTGTTAAAATGTCTCAGTCCCATTTTGCTAGTTTGGGTTTCTTTCTTTTTTTTGGAATAAGCGATTGCAAGGCAGGACAGGAAAACTCCCTTGCACCATAGTCTGTGGTGTGAATGATTAGTGAGGCCCACGCGTCAATCAAATGTCTCAGCACGTCCACTTTAAAACAGATTTTGGGTGCACAGTTGATTCCACTTTTTCACAAAGTAAAACTCAGTCTTTTATGTTTATGACAATATATTATTTGTATTGAGTATCATGGACCAGGGCACTAGTGTGCTGGGTGCTGTACAAACACAGAACTAGAAGACAGTCAATGCTCCCAAAGAGCTTGCAATCTAAGCATAAGACGAGACAGATGGATACAGACAGAGAGACTACAAGAATACAAGAAAACAGTGAAACAAGGCGGCATGATAGGGAGTGATTACAACACCGCCAGTGGCCATAATAATAAATCATAGTAATACGTGTCCGTAATTAAATATTTTAAAAATATATACTTCCAAGAGCTGTCTGTATATGCAAACACATATTTCTTTTCAAGCCTCACATAAAATGAAACCTTCTTAATTGCATTGGCTTGAATGGAGTTACAGTAGGGAGGAATTTAGCTCACTGAGATAATCTGAAATCAACACGGACATCAAAGCTCCCACGGCTTCCTCACAGAAACCTTTCAAATACAGTAAATATATTCTTGTGGGCCACTAGAAGATGCAGCTGCTTATAATAATGTAGAAAGTTAACACGTTTATTATAAGCCCAGTTTAAAAGGCATGGACTCCTGGAAGAGGCTTTCATCTGACTCATCTGATCTAGATGCAATACATTCATATCTTCATTTAGAAGCTGCCCTTGATTAGCGCCTGCCCTCTTGCAATAGTAACACCTGTATCATGCAAGCCACAGAGGACAGAAAATACATTTAATAGAAGGTGCCTTTGATTAAAGAGGGAATTAATTACATTTAATTGAAGCCACAGTCTCTAAATGAAGATACAGAGGTTTGTTATTTTTTCCACGGGAGACCTTCTACTTAGGCAGAGCATATGCATATCTCTCTGACCACAGAACATTGAACATGCACAGCTGGTGTACCAAGCCCAGTGGTTGACTGGTAAGGTATTCACATGGGTGGTTCACAAAGATGTCAAAGGTTTCCTTCCTCATCCCTGCTAGACTGTAAACTTCTAGACTGTAGACTGCTAGACTGTAACAGTTATGCCATGGCTTTGTTTATGGGCAGGTCCCAGGAGGAGGACTGTAGAGACTATGTCTTGTGCAGACACAGTCCCTCTCTGGGCTTGTAGGAAGGTTTTAGAATAAAAAGGGTTAAGGTTAGTTTAGCTTGGGTAAGAAAATATATCAGCTTATTAACTTGTGTACAAATGTAGGCAGCTAAGCAAGTGTAATAAGTCCTTGCGAAAAAATAGATTCAAAAATGTAAATAAAATGTAACAGCAAGCAAGACAGGTCTGGAGAGGATGCTAAGCTTAAAATATGCCTGATAAAAAAAAGAAGGGCTTCTAAACTGGTTTTAATAGACAAAGGAAAGTTGTGTTGTGGTGTAATAAGCTTATAGTAACCTCTAACAGGCCAGTCTTATTTTCAAATTTGGGCCTATGTGAGACGATAAAATACCAGGTGTAGCCATCCATACCTTTAAAATAATCTAAAAGGAAGAGGACCAACAGCCATATCTTGTTTTAGCCAAGGCCAAGAAAAGGCCAAGAAAGGGGGCAAACCTGAACTGACCAAAACCTGGCTTTCACCTCAAATAATAATTGTCAATATAACATCACTTGTTTATTATACTGTATAAGAGAGTCAGGCTTGCTAAAGATAGTTATCACATCCTACCTGATCATACTGGAACCAGCCAGGATAAGTGGGTTGCCCCAAGGATGGATCTTTTCAAAAGTCTCTTGATCAAACACTTAGGAATGTTTGTTACTGTATGGCTGTATTAATTGCTTATTACTTAGAGGTTTAGATGTGTTAAGAGAAATTGCATACATATCATTTGGCCTTTGGATTTAATAAAGGAATATACCATGAAATCAGTGTTCGCTGGTACCCTGTATTACCAATATCTATAACAACAATTCCAGAAGAGCTTCTCTGTGAACATGGAAGATGAGCAAGCTGCTCATCCACAGCTAGCCCTGCTGTGTGGTTTGTGCAAGGGCAAATTGAAATCACAACCCCATCTTTCCATCCTGTCCTTCTCTGATCCTTTTCAGCATCTTGCTCTGCAGTCGTGAGCAACCCCCAAGTTCCCAAGGACTGCTACTGCAGGAGCCCTGGCACAGCTACACAAGGAAGGGCTCTCCCATTCCTGCCAAAGGCACGAGTTTTCAGGGCTCACTCTACACGCAGGGCATTACAGGGTGCAGCTTCTACTGGGTATTACTGCACAGGGACAACCTGGAGTCATAGGAACGGACTGTTAAAACTTCCCCTATGCAGCTGCAAAGGTAGATTAGTGACAAGAATGAATCAGAGGAAAGTGACGTCTTTCTCTTCATCACCCATTACTAACAGAACACAAACAATATTGACCATGGTCCTGTTTTTAACTGAGATTGATTTCTCTTCCTCCCCGCAGGACCAAACACTCACAATTCACCCAACACTAAACACACCCTGTTCTCATTCTACTCAGATTTTTTTAATTCTCCTTTTTATCTCCCAAGTACAAAAGGAATCTGGCCAGTGGTTAACTTTAAACACAGAACAGGATTCAACATGAATTCAACACCCAAAAGACCAACTACCTGATTTAACGGAGTCCATACCTTACCCTCCCCAAGTGGACCCTTCAAAGCTCCAGAAAATTAATGCTCTTCTCTACTTAATATATGGGAGGCATCTTTCAAGAACAGCTTATCCACGTGGATATTAGATATGGGCAACACTGAGACACGTGGGTTTGGGTTCTGTCTTTCTAGGTGACCTTCACCACAGTCTCTGAACCCCTAGTTAGTACAATGTTTGGTGAACCAAAGTTATTCGTGCTCCAGAGATGAGCTGCTCCAGCCTGGTAAGGTATGACATGTGACATATGAGTGACAAAGCAATTCAGCTAATGTTTGGGTGTGTGGCAGACTTCAGTATGCCATCTTTATTAGCTTTCAGGTCTTTAGGGGAAAGATGGTCCAGGGCTTTGGTTGCTAGCTCAGGACTCAGGAGACCTAAGCTCAATTCCCAGCCCCAAACTTCCTGTGTGACCTAGGGCAAGTCACTTAGGGCCAGATTGTTAAAAGTATTTGGGCACCTAATTCCCATTGATTAGTCTCTCAGTGCCTCAGTTCCTCATCTGAAAAATGGGGATAATAAATAGTACTTCCTTACCCCACAGGGGTGTTGTGAGGCTCGACAGACAGATAAACAGATTCCCCAGACTGGATCACTTTGTCCTAGTGGAAATGTGACTGCTGTAACTGGGAATAAAGTGATGATTATGCACACAATTTTCATCAGATTTTAATCGTACTGAGGAAGGAAATACTGATAACTTGCTCATCCAGGACAAGATTCTGAGCAGGGCTCTAATAGTAGGAGGAAGAGGTAGTGGCTGGAGCTCCTAGGAGGGAATTCTGGATAAGTCAGACAGAATACCCACAAAGCTCCACACTCCAGAGCAGTAACCACTCTTGGACACTCACTGAGCTGTCCATTCTGCCTCCACCCAACAAAGGAGGCACAGTCCATAGACCCGCCTTCGCCCAGTCCCTTTCAGGGATCTAGAACTCACACCAGCACCAGCTGGGAACAAGGCTTCGCTCATCAAGATTCTGGCCAACATTGGGGGAGAGATAAGGGGAGCTCCTTGCACTTTCTATGGTCAGTAAAAGGAGCAAAGAGTCCTGTGGCACCTTATAGACTAACAGACATATTGGAGCATAAGCTTTCGTGGGATGCATGTAGTGGAAATTTCCAGAGGCAGGTATCAATATGCAAGCAAGAATCAAGCAAGGGATAACAAGGTTAGTTCAATCAGGGAGGATGAGGCCCTCTTCTAGCAGTGGAGGTGTGAACACCAAGGAAGGAGAAACTGCTTTTGTCGTTGGCGAGCCAGTCACAGTCTTTGTTTAAATCCTGAGCTGACGGTGTCAAATTAGCAAATGAACTGAAGCTCAGCAGTTTCTCTTTGAAGCCTGGTCCTATGGTCAGTGTAAATAAGACAGATCTAGGACACAATAGCATATTCCTGACATGTGTAGTGTGTGTATGTAGATGTCATAGGCCCCCAGAGCAGAATAGCTTATCCCTGCACTGATTAGACTGCGTGCGAGCAGGCAACATGCATTTAGTAAAGAATAACATTCCTGACTCGTGCAGACTGTGTGTTATATGTATCTAGAAGAGAAGAGCGCGTTTCTGGCAAGTCTGGTGTTTGTGTGATGCGTGTCTAAAATATTGCAGCCTGGTTCTGAGGTATGCAGTGCAAGGAATGTGCATCTAGAACCAAATACTGTAGCATGTTTCAGCTCTCTTTTGTTTGTACCTACTTATACCTTTAGAATGTAAGTTCTTTGAAGCAGGGACAGTTCAACACAGTTCATCTCCTGGCCCAGACCATGTACATGTTGGGAACTATATATTGTTATTTCTAGGCAAGGTGTTTAATAGGGATAGGCCTTGAACACAGAACTGCAGGCCATATGCTCAGTAGATGTCAACTGGCACGGCTACATAGGCTTCAATGGAGTTATGCCAGTTTATATCACCTGAGGACCTGGCTTAGCATGTTTCTGACACACGCAGTGTGTGTGGGAGGAAAGACAGATTTCATCACAGTTACGGCATGTGCAGGGTACACAGGGTGGGTGTCAGGCTAATTCACACCTTCTTCCCCCCCAAATATTTCGGCTCTTTGATTCTAGTCATAGCAAGATTAGCATTGGCATGAACTTTTTCTTATTTCTCCATTTCAGGGTGGCGTTGTCTATCCAAGCTACGATGGCTATTGTCTCTGGGATCACTGTTATTCTTAATCACAAGGATGTGGTACATGACTGGAAATTAAAATGAATATAAATCAAAGCCCGTCCGCAATTTTTCAAAGAATATACAAGAATCACCTAAAGGGGGCACAACACTGTTGGTCAGGCAGCATGTAAAAGAAGGTGTATCTGTGTCTGTGTGATTGTGGTGCGGGGGGTGTGAGAGTGAGAAAGAGAGAAAAAGAAAAGGTTGGAGCTGGGAAAAAAAGTCCTGTGTTCTCCTTCCCCCCCCCCTTGAAATCAGCTGTGAGGAAATGCCCCAGTAATGCCATCCTTTGAAAAACACTGGCTTTTAAAATGCTCTCAGACACTGTGTTATCCTGTTATTTTTTAAATGGAGATTGAGTTAAGCGAATCTCTCCCATCACCAATCCATTTTAGATATTAAATTTGCTCAGTTAGGCAAAAGGAAAAATGAAGGCAGCATCACTTTTCAAGCAGGTACTCAGCATGCTTACTGAAATTCCTACTTCCTAAAAAGAAAAATCTGCTGAGAATACTGAAAGGAGATATGTTAAAGGCATATTTATAGAGTGTTTTTTTACCCACAAAGGATCCTAAATTGCTTTACAAATATTAAACTGATATATGAACTCTGCTACATAGACAAATCACTTCATCCATTGCTGAAATGCAGCCAGCTCTGGGGTGAAATGTAGCATCTGTATAAATAGTTCACAACAGAATAACAATGTAAGCTAGGAAACTAAATATACTTTAGCTATGTGGAAGAGCAGGGAGAATGATAGGTAAGGAAAATAAAATGATCTGAGCTGCAGTTTGGCCAGGACGCCAGAGTTAATTCTTTGAGAAGTGCCACAAGATTTATAAGGACTACACTTAATCAAGACTTTGGGTTTACATAAAATCCAAAACAGCCCTGCCAACTGGGCATTCATTCAGTATTAACTCAGAGGAAAGAATGCAATCTACTAAATCATCCACACTATTTCCTGCAACAAGCAGGAATTATTTGAGGTCTCCCATCCAACTATCACACTGGTCCAACTCTGCTTATTGTGTGAAATCTGATGAAATCATGGCACAAAGTGATATGCCGGTAGGTCATAGCTTTTCATTATAAGAAAAGCTGCTGTATAGATAGGCCACAGTTAACATCTTCTGTGGCTGCACACATATAGGCAAAGTCTTGTTTAACATCATTCCTCTTGTACGGAGCTATGTGTTTTTCAACCTGTCACCCTTTAAAAGATAACGGCCCTGAGGGAAAATTACAGATCTAGATTTTCACCAACTATTTAACAGAGTTCCATGCCAGAGTTTAGGGCAGGGGTCGGCAAATTATGGCCTGGGGGCTGCATCTGGCCCTCCAGACATTTTAATCTGGCCCTCGAGCTCCTGCTGGAGAGTGGGATCCGGGGCTTGCCCCGCTCTGCGTGGCTCCCAGAAGCAGTGGCATGTCCCCCCTCTGGCTCCTATGCGTAAAGGCAGCCAAGGAGCTCCGCACACTGCCCCCACCCCTGCAGCTCCCACTGGCTGGGAACCATGGCCAATGGGAGCTAAAGGGGCAGTGACTGCAGACAGGGCAGCATGCAGAGCCACCTGGCCATGCCTCCATGTAGGAGCTGGAGGGGGGACATGCCACTGCTTCTGGGAGCTGCTTGAGGTAAGCGCTGCCTGGAGCCTGCACCCCGATCCCTTCCTGCACCCCAATCCCCTGCCCCAGCCCTGATTTCCCTCCCACTCTCCAAACCCCTTAGTCTCAGGCCGGAGCACCCTCCTGCACTCCCAACCCCTCATCCCCAGCCCCACCCCAGAGTCCACACCCCCAGCCAGAGCCCTCACCCCCACCCTGTACCCCAACCCCTTGCCCCAGCCATGTGCCCCCTCCAGCACCCTGAATGCCTCATATCTGGCCCCACCCCAGAGCCCACACCCCCAGTCAGAGCCCTCATCCCAACGCCCAATTTTGTGAGCATTCCTGGCTCGCCATACAATTTCCATACCCAGATGTGGCCCTCAGGCCAAAAAGTTTGCCTACCCCTGGTTTAGTGGCTACAGTTGTGGAACAGGATGCTATGAAAAGGGGCAAAACAGCCAGGAAGTTGGTTACAATGGATAACTCAAGACCACAATAAATAGAAATTCAATACACACAGGCAAAGAATTATTATTTATACTGGCACTGTAGCCCTTCTTAGAAGCCCCGACCAGGATGGGGGCCTATTGTGCCAACTGCTGAATGAACACAGAGTAACTGTGGGCTGCAATACCTGGATCTGATTTTGCTTGTTGGGGTTAGTGTGAGCTGGGTGGTGCTGGTGGCCTGAGATATACAGGAGGTCCAATTTGATTAGCTGATGCTCCCTTCTGGGTTTGGACTCTCAGCTGCCTTGTCAAACCCACTAAGGGGCAGGGCAGAGTTTGGGTCTTTGGTGAGTTCAACCCCGTTTTTCTACTTGCCGTGAGCCTTTGTAAAGTGACTAAACTCTCGCAAGATTGAAAGAAGCTCAATTCAAGAAGGAAGAATACTGAACTCTCACCATTTGAAAGACAGATCCATGCGGTTAGAAATCAAGAAATTACTTAGAAATCCAGAAGTATCCAGTTACTGTACACAAGGAGCCATATTTTCTGAAAGCAAAGCACAACCTACACTCACCTCTGTGCAAGAAAAACCCTGCCTTTGCGCATGAAAAAGCGGATGCATGTGCACACACAACTCTGCCTCTGCTAAAACTTGGTCCTGAAACGTACATGTTGGCAAAACCTCAAGTCTCATTGGAGGCAATTGATAAGGCACTGGATGGGGAGTCAGGAGACCTGGGTCCTATTCCTAGCTTTGCCACTGAACTATCGCGTGATCGTGGGCAAACCATTTCACCCTCTGATTCCCATCCTATCTTTGCCCCTCTTGCTTATTTAGATGGCAAGCTCTCCAGGGTAGAAACTGCCCATCCCTCTGTAAGTGAATACAGTGCCTAGCACAATGGAGCTGCTAGATGTTCCTGGAATAGAAATATTAAAAAAATCAGAATACTACATAGACCACAAGAGCTGAAATTCCTTGGAAAATGGTGACATGCTTATTTTAAACACTTACACCGGGAGAGCTAGTTCTTCTTCCCTCAACACTTTCTAAGAGAGGTTACACACTGATATTTCCAAACGCAAGCACTGGAAACAGAAGCAGACCCCAGAGGAACTTAGTTGGAAGAAACTAAATTAATCTTTATGTACAGTGCTTCTCCCAAGGTAAAGAAACATACTCCTTGTTCATAGCAAGTGCTAAACCTCTTAACGTGATGGGAATTAAGTGTCAGAATTCATTTCCTTTATGCAAGGGACTATGACCATGTGCTCGGTGACACAAAGCTGTGTTGTGAGACCGGGCTGCTGCTTTCCTTCCCTTTGATGTATTTATTTTTGAAAGGTTATTTGGGGGTTGCATGGGGAGAGAGGTTTGCTATTGCGCTAGTGAAGGTTAAGTAAAGGTTAACTGACTGTCAGCCCTCAAAACTGAAGAGTTTTGTTTATCTACAAGGCAGGAACAGTAAAGAGAGCAGTAACCTGAGATTCTCCATGCTTATCTAAACCCTGATCTCTCTTCCATCCTCTCGTGTAATGAAAGGTAATTCAGGCTGAATGTTAATCCAACCCAATACTGGGCCAATTCCAAACAGAGACTCTACCTGCTGTGACCAATACTGAGCAATAGTTACATTTGCTACAGAGCCATTCCCAGCAGGTAGAGTGCAGTGTAACCAAACCTAAAGACAAACCTTGAAGTCTGAAGCAGGAATGAAGGATGAGAAAACTAGTTCAAGCCTGGGACATGCAACGGCTCTTTCTTTTCCATCCATTCTGCTGTATCTATGAACTGATAGCTTTGTCCACCACTTTGCGATGTAACCCTTGTCCTTCCCCTTGTTTGAACATGCCTTGCAAGTAACTATTCCCTCCATCCCCGTAGGTCTCAGTACCACCACTGTCAAAAGTATTTTCAAAGGCCACCTGGATCTACTTACAAAGGACACAGAATCGGTGAGTTCAGGAGATAAAACAGAAGAATAGGACAGGTTTCAGAGTAGCAGCCATATTAGTCTGTACTTGCAAAAAGAAAAGGAGGACTTGTGGCACCTTAGAGACTAACCAATTTATTTGAGCAAAAGCTTTCTTGAGCTACAGCTCACTTCATCGGATGCATTCAGTGGAAAATTCTGGGTGGGGTTTCTGTCAGCCACTTGGAGAAAAACGGAAGTAGCTATCATCAGACTGTATCATTTGGTACCACTGCTACTTTCTTATTAAGTACGTCAATTCGTCTCGCTAGCACATTGAAATACATTGTCAAGGGGCTGACAGAAACCCCACCCAGAATTTTCCACCGAATGCATCCGATGAAGTGAGCTGTAGCTCACCAAAGCTCATGCTCAAATAAATTGGTTAGTCTCTAAGGTGCCACAAGTCCTCCTTTTCTTTTTTCAGAAGAATATGGTGAGTGAGTGGAAGGATGGATTACAATAAGCTTTAAAAAAGACATATATTTCATGCCAGGTGATAACTTCCTATTGCTAGGATGTTGAATTGTTGTTCTTATGGAATATAACACATGGTTGCACCTAGTCAAATGAAATGTGTGGAAATACATGTGTGAGATAATGGCTCTCATTTTTCATGGTAACAAGTACAGTAGCAAAATCGAGAGACATACTCATAGATTCTGAGCCAGAAGGGACTACTATGATCTAGTCTGGCCACCTGTATTACATAGGCCAGATGACTTCCCTGAATTGATTCCTGTTGGAATTAGAACATCTCTTTTAGGAAAACTTCCAATCTTGATTTAAAAATTGCCAGTGTGGGAGGATCTAGCACAACCCCTTAATACATTGTTGTGTTGATTAATTACCCTCACTGTTAATCATTTGCGCCTTATTTCCAGTCTGAATTTGTCTTGCTTCAACTTCCGGTCATTGGATCTTGGTTGGCTGGATAGATCAAGATTTTCAGAAGTGCCCTCATTTTTGGGTGACCAGCCTGAGACACCTTAAAGGGGCTTGATATTTCAAAAGCACTGAGCATCCACCTGTGAAGGCCAGATGCCACCTAAAATGGAATTTGTCTGGTGAGGCAGGCTCAGTGATCTTGTTCACAATACATTCCAGCACCTCCTTACCTCCAGTCTCAGGGAAAGCTTGAATCAGTGCCAGCTGCACACACTTTTTAATTGTTCACTGGGACACTCATGGGCTTCCCAGTGAAGAGAGAGCGCACATGGCCATGAAATGGCTGGATCAAACTGGGTAACCAAAATCACTGGACACTTTTGAAAATCCTGTTCTGAAATTAAACGGCAATGTTTCTTTAGCTATGGTTCTAATAAAGTCTCCATCACCATAGTAGCTGAGTGGCTCAGTTTGAAGTATTGATCCTCAAACAGCTCTGTAAGGTATGGAAGTACAATTATCCCCTTAACTGAGTCACAGAGAGGCTAAGGGCTTGTTTACATGGGGATACTCACAAAAGTTAATCCAAACTATCTTTTAAAGTGTATTAACTAAACTGCATCAAACCTCTGTGTGGACACTTATTCAGCATTAAAGTGGCCAAAATCTGATTTAGCCTTGGTCTACACTATAGACCTAACTCTGTAAGTGTCTACACATGTATCTCACCCACTACACTGATTTAATAACTCCACCTCCGCGAAGGGCGTAGTGCTTATGTCGATGTAGTTAGGTCGATGCAGTGTCAGTGTAGAAGCTGCGTTGCTTACATCGACTGTTGCTGCCTTTCAGAAGCCATCCCACAATGCCCCACACTGACAATTAAATTGATGCAAGCACTCCTGGTGAGAACATGCACCTGCTGACACAAGCAGCATAGTGTGGACATCCAAAAGCAGTTTAATTACTTCAGTGGCTGTAAGTCAATGTAACTTAGGTCAACTCAATTTTGTAGTACAGACTTGTCCTCTAGAAGTGAATTAAACTAAATCGAATTAAGGTCACTTTAATTCTGAATACGAATATGCATACGGGTAAATGCAGTCAACCAAGGGCTTGTCTATACCTAAAGTGTTTCAGCGGTGCAGATGAACCGAGGCAGCTGCATTGCTGTAGCACTTAGTGAAGATGCTACCTACATGGACGGGAGGGCTTCTCCCCTTGGCATAGGTACTCCACTTCCCCAAGAGGTGGTAGCTACCAGAGCTCTGTCTACACTGGGAATTTGGTTAGTATCACTCAGGGGTGTGGATTTTCCAACCCCCTGAGCGACGGACGTAGTTATATTGACATAGGTTTATAGTGTGTACCAGGGCTAATCCTCTTTAAATTCTCATCTTCAGTTAATTCAGATTAACTTTCTTGAGTGTCCCTGTGTAGACAAACACTAAGTGATCTGCCCACACTAAGTCCAGGTCTACACTACAGACCTAAATCAAATGCCAAGTGAGTGGACCTCTGCAGCCACAGGGGCTACGGTTAAGGGGTGGAGGGATGAGAACAAGTTCTCAAGCCAAAAGGAGCAGATGCAGCCAGCAGAAGGACAACCATACAATTTGTGACAACAGCAAAGCAGCAGCAAAGAACGCTGCAGTGCATTAAGTGTCTGAGCCAACTTCCATTAAAATCAATGGAAGTCTTCCCACACGGGATGGATTGGGCCCTGAAGTGGCCAGTCATTTAGAATCCTGCACTGGCTGGGTTCCCCGGCCAGCAGAAGGCACAGGGCAGTTGCTCTGCCTGTCCTTGTGACTCAGCTTTTTACACACACAAGTAGGACTTGGCCTTTACATGCAGAAATGAAGGAAAGCTAAAGCTGCAAGAACCAAAGCAAACTTCTTGCGGTATCACCGGCGCTCCTTTCCTAATGCAGCACCTGGACTCCTATTTCAAACTCCGGCTTGAGGCTGCTTCATTCTATTCGCTCCCCTGTAAATCTTTACGACTTCTTAGCTCACTCTATTAATTTAAATTCCTGGGATGCATAATGGATGGATGGAAATGACGGCTTTATTGTTCTTCAGCCCGGTGTACTCTTCAGATATCTTTACTTTGATGTGAAAGTCAGCCTTAAAAACAAATTATTCTAACCAGTATTTTAATTGCTCTCCAATAAATTCTGCTTAATCCTCCTGTACCCAGAGCAGTGTTTTGCCTTTAAAACATTGCTCCATTTGCAGGGAGGGAAGAAATCACTATATGTGACTGTGCAATGAAAATGATTGATTACTGTGCAATTAGTTAATCTCCAGAATAGGAATGCTTCATGAAGAATCTTTCATGCTGGATTTAGGAGGAAAAGAAGATTTCCGTGGCTTAGTCTGCTGGTTGCTTGAAAGAAGCTGTAGATAATAACCTTTTTTTTTTGCAAATTTTCATTGATCCTGACTTCACAGATATTATAGCACGCAAAGGAAAAAAGGCTTCCTGCCAGGGACATTTTAATTTTGCTGCAGAGAAACCATATTCATATAGTTTCATTGTAAACTATTAAAAAATTGACCGGGAGAGGTATGAAGATTTCCATCAAAAATAACAAAGCAAATGTCATTAGCGGGCAAAGGGGTTGAAAAAAACCTTTCAAAGGGAATTTAAGAACACGTGTTGGAAAGCACGTCATAGAAGATTAGGGTTGGAAGAGACCTCAGGAGGTCATCTAGTCCAATCCCCTGCTCAAAGCAGAACCAATACCAACTAAATCATCCCAGCCAAGGCTTTGTCAAGCCGAGACTTAAAAACCTCTAATGGGTTAATCTCATTTCTGAAGCAACACTCAGGACATATAAGGTACACTCTAAGTAAGGAAGGGGTTCTAACTGGGGGAGACCGACCAGGAGAACTGCACAATAGCCACTCTCAGGCAATTTACAGGAGCCCAACACCCCCCATCACCGCTTTACTACTTGCTCTGTGCTGTAGCCATTAGATATTTTGGACCAAATTTTTGAGTCACTTTCCAATCCGCATTCATGACCAATTTGCATGGCACCCACTTGAACTCAGAGAGAGGCATCCCTGCACACAGACTGAGCAAAGGAGGGTGATTGGTTTGCAAACAGGCAAGTGTATTTGAGAGAGGCTAGTTGGAAATTTGGCCCTGTCTGTCAATATGCTTGATGGGGATCTGAATTTCTACCGAACTATTTCAAAACACATCTAGCTTGAAGAACAGGCTGTGATCTCAGTCCCATGCATCACATGCTTTGCTAAAGCATTTAACAACTGGGAGAGGTCGACCACTGGCTAGTAGGAAGGAGGAGCTATTTTCAGTTTTCTCCTGTATATTCCACAGTGCCTAGGCTGAGAGATTAAATTAAAATACAATTAAAGGTTTACCCTTTCATGGGAATTCAGTTTAAGATTAAGGGCCCAGTTCTATAGGCTTGCGTTGACTGCAGTGTTAGCTCGAGGTGCAAATTGAGTGCTGCCCCTAACCAAACTCCCAGGGGTACACAAAAATCTCTAGTTTGAGTTAAGTGATGCTTTAAACTCAAGCAAGCAGGGGGGTGGGTTGAAGGTGGCATACTGCTGATGCTGCAGTTGGTAATACAGTGGGAACACAGCTATTCTGTACAGCTTGAGTACAGGTTTGCAGCAGCGCTGCTCCCACTCAGGCTAGGTTAAATCCAGAAGAGTGGAGTATGGATAATTTGAGCTAACACAGCAGTGAAAACAAGCATTATGTTGTGCTGAGTCACTTAGGCCAGGGTTTCTCAACCTGTGGGTCGCGACCCAAAATTGGGTCACCAGAATGTGTCAAAGGGTCTTGTGGGAAGCCCAGGAGGGGAGGAGGTTGGGTCCTGCCCCCGAGGATGTGGAAGACCCTGAGGGGGTGGGGGGTGCAGAACCCACCCCATACTTGCACTGCAGTCACCCCACAGTGGCAGCTCCTGAAGCAATGGTCCTATGGAACTGGCGTGGGTCAGCTCCCAGCTCCAGGCATTGGAATCTGGTGTCTAAGGTCACGGCACCACTCAGGTTTGGCCCTACTGCCCCTCCGTCATGATGACGGAGGGGCTTGCTAGGCCAAATTTGAGTGAGTGGCACTGTGACCCTGTGTGCCAGGTCACCACACCACTCACACAAGATGGCTGGCTGGCTCCCCCTTGGTGGAGCTGAGCCAAACCTAAGTGGGACTGCAACCCCGGAGGTCACAAGACCTAGAGCAGGGAGCTGAGCCCTACCAGCCCCACAGGGCAGGAGCAACCACTATGGTTTGCACAGTGTACCTATTAAGTTCTCAGTACTTATTATGTTAATGTATATATTATATATGGGGGGTAAGAAATATTTAGTAACCAGGTGTTTTTTGCACTAGGCTATTTACTGGGCTGCAACAGGCTATCAAGGTTTCCAAATGGGTCCCTGAGCCCAAAAAGGTTGAGAACCACTCACTTAGACCAGTGCAAACTGGATGTGAAATGCCACCAAATCAGAACAGCATCATTTTACACCCACATTGCACTGGTGTAAATGTCTGCACAAGGTGCAGGGTAAGGATGAATTGGGCCGCTATCTTGGGGGATGGACACTGGATCCTAAAAGTGGTATCAGAACAGGGTTAATTAGAGATATGCTATGCTTTTAAATTAGGGAACAAAATCCACCCCCGACACACACACACTTTTGGGTAATGTTAAGTTCCTTGAACTACTGCAAACACATTTTGTGAGGATAGGAAAGTCTCACATCACATATGTTTAGACATCAAACCAACCTCCCTTTAAAGTAACACACACTGCTCTTTGCACCCTCTAAGGAAAACTCATTTGTTCTCATTGTTGCTCATTTCACTTTGCAGAGAAATGCAACTGCCACTGGCCATTCTGACCTATTTTGGTTTTTACGCCATACCCATCGCTTGCTATCTGTGCCTAAGCAACACGACTCACATCTGACAACGTGGATTTCTCCCCTCTTCTCTGGGGGGAGGGGGGCAATTTTTGTTTTTTTGTTTTTTAATTTTAATGGCTGTATTTGATGCCTGCTGTACTCTGGATTTCTAGTTCTGAAGGCACGTTGAAGAAGTGCTTCTTGCACCTCGGATAGACAATACGATGGAAACTCAACATACAAACAGCCACTGTTATTTTAAACAGTAATGTAACAGCCAAGCACAGAACGGTGATGCCCTGTCAGATGTACCTGCTCACGCCTGAAATGCTTCAATCCTCACATAGGGCTAGATCTAGACATTAGGCTCGGCCCAGAGTAAGGGGCAGCATGTCTCTGCGCGGTCCCGAGAGAAGGTGCAGGGGGGTACTGAGTATAGGCGCTGACTTCCTAATGTGCTAGGGCAGAGGTGGGCAAACTAGGGACCCTCCGGCCCGGCCCCTGAGCTCCTGACCCGGGAGTCTAGTCCCTGTCCCCTCCCCTGCTGTTCCCCCTCCCGAGCAGCCTCACCTCACCTCGCAGCCGGCACCATGCTCTGGGCAGGGGGGCTGTGAGCTCCTGGGGCAGCGCAGCTGCAGAGCCCGGCCTGACCCAGGGCTTTGTGGTGCGCGGTGCGTGGCTGGCTCCAGCCGGGCAGCATGGCTGTAGAGCTGCCAGCCACCGGTGCTCCAGGCAGCGCAGTCAGGGGGCAGGGGGGGTTGAACAGAGGGCAGCGGAGTTCAGGGTGGTGGTCAGGGGGTGGGGGTATAGATGGGGTCGGGGCAGTCGGAGGGCAGGGATTGGGGGGTTGAATGGGGGAAGGGGTCCTGCGAGGGGCAGTCAGGAAGGAGATGGGGGGTTGGATGGGGCGACGGGGGCCAGTCAGAGGCAGAGGTTCTGGGGGCAGTCAGGAATGAGAAGGGGGGTTGGATGGGGCAGTGGGGGGCAGTCAGGGGCAGGGGTTCTGGGTGCGGTCAGGGGACAGTGAGCAGGGGCGGGTGGATGGGGCAGGGGTCCTGGGGTGGGCAGTCAGGGGCCAGTGAGCGGGGGGGGCAGGGGTCCTGGGGGCGCAGTCAGGGGTAGGGGTTCTGGGGGCGGTCAGGGGACAGTGAGCAGGGGCAGGTGGGTGGAACAGGGAACCGGGGGGGGGGTGGGCACAGCCTCTCCTAACCGGCCCTCCATACAATTTCCTAAACCTGATATGGCCCTCAGGCCAAAAAGTTTGCCCGCCCCTTTGCTGGGGGGGGGGGTGCTCCGCCCTGGGCTCTGCCCCAGGCCCCACCCCCACGCCTCCCCTTCCCCCAAGGCCCCACCCTCACCCTGCCTCTTCCTGCCACTGCCATGCTCCTGTCCTGCCTCTTCCTGCCCCATTCCACCCCCTCCCCTGCAATGCTCCCCGCCCTTGCTCCTCTCCCGTGTGCCCCAGCACCTCCTGCACGCCGTGGAACAGCTGAGCAAGAGGCGGGCAAGAGGTGCTGGGGGGGAGGGGGGGCGCCAATTGGCAGGGCTGCCAGTGGGTGGGAGGTGCTGATGGGGGCTGCCAGTGGGTGCGCCCACCTTTTTTTCCCCCAGAGTCGGTACCTATGGAACTGAGACTCAGAGAGGCACAATTCCTCCCCTAAGCCCCCCTTGTTCTGATGTGGGACAGTCAGTCACTCCTCTTTTCAGGATGCAACTTAGGGCTTATCTACATTGACTGAAAAAGATATTCCAAATAACTGTTCCACTGTAGCTATTCCAGAACAACTCCCTGTGTGGACCCTCTTATCCTGGAATAGCTATAGTTCTTTGAATGCACATCTTGCCCTATTCCAAAATAACATCCCTGTGTAGACAAGCCCTTACTGTGTGCCTGACTGGTGGGAAGAGGGAGGGCAGACCCAAATCTCCTCCAACTCCCCACCCTTCTCTCTCCCTTCCTGCCCACTTTCTCACAATAGGGAGTATCAGGGGGTCAGCCTTTGCTCGCCCCTTATCCCCACATTCAGAGCTGGAGCTGCAGCTGGGAGCAAAGGGCAGGGGGGCTTTATGCCCCTTTATTCCCTTGAGTGGCCAAGTAAGAGCTATGGAAAATCTAGTCCATGGATTATTCATCCATTTAGTAGTCTTGCTGTCCTCCCGTCTTGAGCCTATTTCCTGCTTTGTGGGGAGAATTCTACTGAGTTCCTGTAAGAAACAGAGTCATGCTGCTCCTGTAGAACACGGTGGGATTTTGAACTCTTGGGGTGAAATCCTGGCAGCACTGAAACCCATGGGAGTTTTGCCACTGACTTAAGTGGGGCCAGGATTTCACCCTTGGACTGTATAACCAAGAAGAATCACAGCACCTTCGGCCCTTGTTCACAATAAAAAAATGGGCTCTATGGCTTTGTGAAGCAATTTTTGACTGAATTAACTGACACAACCGCTCAATAAGCTGAGTCGGAGCATGAGCAGCCCCTGACGCACTTGAGAGATTACCGCTCAATTATCAGCAGCCCATCAGCATTACTGCCTTGGGAATCACAAGGCTTAATAATTAGCCTGGGGCTTTCTTTTCCCCCCCTACCCAGCCCAGGAGCAGGAGGAGGCATTCATTGAACAGCATCAAAACAAACAAATCAGGCACATATGGCACTAACAAACTGACACTTGCCATGGGATCAATACCCATTATTGGCACCAGTTGGACGAGGCTTAGCTGGTGGCTGCAACACACAGCAGCATTAATTGATTAGGATTTTGCTGCGGTTCAGAGGTGATCCAGGCTGTGACTTAGAAAAATCGATCACTGAGGAGAAAAAAGCCTTTCAAAGAAAGCGGTCTCCAGTTTGCTCAGTGCAGCATCCTTCATATCCACACAGTCCTCTCGCTGAGTGCAAATTGGGAACTGTCATTTTGAAACTGCAGATGACATGCCTTAGCTAAGCTTCCTGTGTGGCAGCCATCTGGCTGAAAAATGGCACTTTTGTGATAGCGCGAAGAGAGATGCCAAGGAATCTGCAAACTAAACTGATTTAACCATAAATTAAACCCCAATAATAATAATACTTGACACCAATCTAGCACTCTTCATTCCCTAGGCCACAAAGTACTTTACAAAGCTGTACGAGTATCATTGCTCCTTTCTACAGAGGGTAAACCAAGGCATAGAGAGGTCACATGACTTACCCAAGGTCACTCAGCAGGTCAATGGCAGAGCTAGGAATAGAATCAAGGTCTCCAGATTGTCAAGATGGTGCCCTACCCATGTTCCCCTAAAAACAAAAACCCTTATTGTATAAAGGTTGACCATAAGATCTCTTTTATTCACTACAGTTTGGCTCAAGCTGGAAAACTGGGATCAGGATTTCAGACAGCCCAAAGTTGAGGGCCCATCTCTGCATTTAATTGATAAAGCTGGGGAGCAGTTTTAACATCTCTGACAATAGGTCCTCACACTGCCAAGCCAGACATCTCCCCACCCACGCTGTCAGAGATATCAACTGTAATTCATATTGTTATTTTTAAACACATCTCACCTTTTATACATCGTGAGAAATGCTTCTCACAATGTGAATATTCAGAACATTACAGTACAGTTTCCTTGTAACTCAAAAAGGTTCATACAGTTTAAGGTCAGAAGGGAGCACTCCATCATCTCCTTGACCTCCTGTATAACACTGGCCATTAATTCTCACTCAGATATCCCTATATAATAAGCCCAAAGACTTTAGCTAGACCAAAGTACTTCATTCCTTGTGAGAGTCAACTGTGTGAAACCAGGAGAGAACAGGATAGATTAAGGTGCCTGAGGCCCTGGCAATGGCAGAGAATTGTTTAGGTGAGATCTGCCCAAGCAATCCCAGCAGGTGTCTCCCATTCCAGGCTGCAGAGGAAGGCCAACCCACTCCAAGGTCCCTGACAAACTGATTTTGGGGGAAATTCCTTCCTGACCCGAAATCTGGTGATCAGTTGGATCCGGAGCATGTGAGCAAGACTAACCAGTCAGGGATCTTGAAAGAGGATTCTCTAGACTACCTCAGCAAACCGGTTCAGAGCTTGAGTTCAGGTATCAGCCAAACAAGCTTTCTGCTCCCCCTTCCTGTCAGATTTTTCATTTAGTAGCAGTGTAAAACATTTTCTTCAGTAAAAAAAAAATACACCTTGATTGTGAAAAATAGCTAATCTTGAAGGATATCACTATCTCATTAAGCTTCTTGCCCCAATCACAGTACATTTAATGTATATCTAATGCAATCTCTAATCTGCTTGACCGTATTTATTACGTGCCCGTAACTACCTGCTGTTGTCCCCAAGACAAACACAATTGTTACTACCAAGAGCAAACTCACACACATGTGCACTGGGCCAGATCCTCAACCAGTGTAAGGTGCTGTAGGTTCACTGATGTTTTGGGAGCTATGCTCATTTACACCAGTTGAGGCTCTCATGCACTGTGATCACTTTAAAGGCTGGCAAAAAGAAAATGAACAAGCCCACATAAGTGGAAAGAAAACTCCAATTTAAAGCATTTGAATTAGCTGAACAGCTTGATTTCACCAGTCTACAGGGCTTAATACTCATCCCAGCAAACATGTGTCCATTGCTCATGTTAGTTAAGCAGTTTATCATTTCAGCCTCCAATGCATTTTGTGCCACATTTATCTGTCTGGAGTGGAACTGGAATTTTCAATGTGTGCAGCAGTTGTGGTTCTGCTCCTGGGGCACGGCCCTACTCTCTGAAAGGATAAACGCGATCAATTTAAAATTATTTATCTTCTTCCCTATTGTATATGTCATTCATAGCGGTCAGCTAGGGTGAAATTCACACCCCCCACTCCTCCCACAGGCAGCCCAAGTAAACAGGCTTTGAGCAGGTGGACAACATGGGGATGACTATCATGGACTCCTCCTCCCTAGTCAAAGGGAGGGACTGGAGGTAGATGGGTCCACTGTCCACTGGATCCGTTCTGTTCACAGGGCTATTAGCCACACCCCATCATTCCCTGACTGCCCATTACTACCTCAATATTATATGTGAAACAGGAATCAGCAAGGAGCTCAGCTCTGTGGTGCATAGGGGACTGCAAAGTCTCTGTTGGCTGCTTTGCGTTTTGTGCCTTCAGTTGGTACGCAAGAGGGGCAGGAGGATTTCACCCTTAGTTTCTATTTGGAAGCAACACGTGCAAAAGGATCTCAGTAAATGCATTGATTTCTAAAGGGGAGAGACTCCTTTCCAAACAAGCATTAGAGCCGAAAAATCTAAAGTTGCCAAAAATGAGCTACTCTCTTACTTTAGATAGGGTGGAAATGTACACTCATTTGAATCTTTAAAATGCTTTTCCTTAAATGTTATAGTGGTAGGATATCTATCTAGTGATATCTGGGATGTTCTATTAACTCATCTATAGCAAACTCTGGCTTTATACAGAAGCTGCTAAAAGTGATGTTGTTTATTCACTTTTTCCTTTCCAAGGTTTCCATAATTACTGAAATGCTTTTACTGCAGTCATTTTGGTAAAAACTATGAATTTCTGACTGCATGCACATTAGAACATAACCACTTTTGTTTGGAAATGAACAGTCATAAATAACTTATTTTAAAGTGCAAAACTTCAGATTCACAGGTTCATTTGTTTGAACTGTGACCGAGGCCAGTCTCTTTGTATCAAATCTGCCTTTGCTATGAGCTGATGCACCAAAACCCAGTGTATTTTTCTAACAAGGTGATTTTAGATGTATACAAATGGAGCAGTCATGCCTGCTTTGCTGAGTCAATATCAACCTTTGACCAGAGGAAGGTCAAATAATTAGTTATGGGAGGAACAAAGATTCCAGGCAGAAATTCTAGCTAATGCAAAATCTGGCAGCCCATCCTGCGTGGGACAGGCTGCTGAAAATATATCACAATGGGGCTGAGTGTTTTCACTGGCTCTCACTTGCCTCTGAATCCAGTTCAAGGTCCCCATCTTTAGAGATGGGCTGAGACTGGGTGATCTCAGACATTGCTTCTTACTTGTGACCCAGAGAGACAGCTGCACACATCAGTGAAAATGTAGCCAACATGGCCCATGGTCTTTGAAATAACCTCAGGTTTTTAAGAGGTATCCCTAGGATGCTTAAGCGAAATCTTTCCACCAGCGTTTGTCAATGTTGCCTGACTGAAAGATGCACTGGCAGCTTGTTAGGAAGGGAAACCACTCTTGGAAACAGATTTGAGCCACCTTCCACATTAATATGGTGGAGCCTTCTGCGGAGAGTATAGCTTCCTGCACACAATGATCTTTCTTCTTGTGAACTGACAACTGCTGATGACTGCCCAGTTCAAGATGAAACATTCTATGACAGGACACGTGGCTGCATCCCTATAGAATAAAGACTACTTCATGACTACCTCAATATGGATGACTACCTCACTCTTATGGATGGGCCACACTTTAGCCAGGTGCGCTGGCTACAGGGCTGCCACTCACAGTGTTTTACTCTATACGGTCAAGGGAATAAAGTTTTGTGGAAATGTCAGTAATTGCCCCTGGCACAATGACCTCACTGGAAAGGTAGTTTGTACATAAGCCATAAACATAAAATTTAATCTAACAGAAAGCTTTTAGTGGAGCAAGACATCTATTTTACTGATTTTTTGTAGAAATACTTTATATTTCAATCAGCATCAATTAGTGGGGAGCCTTTTTCCCTTAGGGATGGAGAGGGGAAGGAACATGAGCACTGCAGCTGTCACCTTTCTTTTAGGCAGAGTGGCCGATAGCCAGGAGAGACTCACTAGAGCCACGAGGGAAAGCCACTGATCAATTAGAATGCTGTCTGTGACAAAGGGAAGAAAACACAATGGATCTGGAGAGTTTAAACACAAGGTGGGCCCAACCCCTGGTGGGGGGTATTCCCTTGAAAAGGGAGCCCCAGGCTTTGCCTCATGAAGGGAAGAAAGCAGCGCTGAAAGATATTAGTGATATGGCAGCCATGCTGAGCAGATGTGCTGCTCTAGTATAAAGCCTGCTGAAGTGCCAAAGATCTTGGGTGGTTTGAGGGCACCCAAAGGAATGGCTGGATCCAATTCTTCCATTATTCTGGGCACACCTGCATCACGCCTGCACCTTGAGAACCTAGCTCCAAGGAATCCTGTAAACGGTGACTCTGCAAGGAAGCCCCACCTTTGTGTTAATCTTGGTAGGGGTATCCCCAAGGAGCTTGCACATTTGACAGAGCCTGGAAGGCTAACTGGGACGATGGGTTGGTGAACTGTCGTATCCCTCCCAGTTATCTCTGCACTTGTTAAGTCAATCCCTGTGCTTTTTGTGTTACGTGCCAATAGGCTGAGCCTCTCTAGGAGAGGATACTAGGGATCTGGCTATACAATAGAGTAAAGGGAGCTCTAATTGTGAGTCTCTTGTGTGCTAGCCATTAGCTAATCAGAAGTTGGGTAGCGGGGGGGAAGGGATCCTACAAGCTCCCCTCTGGTTCTGGATGATTTTCCCATTTTCCACTCTTCCTTACCACCTGCATCATGCTGACCTTCTCTTTGAGGAGCTCTGGATATGAATCCCCGCAAAGCTCAGATAGAGTTGCTGTGTGTTCCTATCAGTGTGTTTACCGAGTAACGCAGGATGCTCCTCAGGGGCTGAGCCTGCTGCCTCTGTTTATCTCATTGCTCCAGACTAGAACAAACCGGTTTATAATCCTCCGGTTTGTACACCTTGGGAACGCTGGCTGTAAGTGTGATCAGAAATGGCTTCCTCATGGACACTGAAGGTGGGCCGCTTGATTAGTATGCTGCACGTGTCTGGTGCTTGTGTGGAAGTCCTGCACTGCCAGGGGGATAGTCTTACAGATCTTTCCCTTCCCTGAAATCGATAATTCTGTACTTCCATGTTCATCGCTATGTTTTGCCCTGGTCACACTCTATTAGTGCCCTTTACGCTGTTCTCTCTGCATGCACAATTAACAAAACAACAGCTGGCACAGAATGAGCACTCCTGCTGCTGAGTAGCACCAGATGGAACAATCACAGAACTCTACCTCTGGCTCAATTACCTTAGTTGTCATTCAGACTCTGCATTCGTTTCAAAGTGCTCTGATTGACCTCTAAGGCCCTTCAGGATTGAGGTTAAAACATACATATTCTCTCTCTCTCAATTCTGATCATCCATTATACATCAAAGTCCAGGAGAGGTCATCCAATGCACACCAAGTTAACTACAGTTCCTAAGCTTCCCATATTTAACGGCCAATTCTCCAGCCATTAACCACAATGTCTGTAGTGAACTCCTTGTCTAGAGGTGTCTAGGATGCTGGCGCTCGGGTCCTCCTTAAATCAAAACTGAAAACTCAATTTAATTAGTTTGGCACTGACAAGAACATTCATAAATTGGTCTACATCTTTTGTAGAACTCCTTCAGATTACTTGGCACAAAAAGGCACTCCACAAATGGAAAATGGGGATGCTGTTGTCCACTGCTTCAAGTGTTATGATACAAATAATTAGCAGAACTATAACTGGAGAGTCTGAATAATCTGTTCTGTTGTTACAATTAAAATAAATGCAGCTGTTTGTTTGACGATTCAATTTAGAAAATCAGCATGGATGATATTCAGAAAAGAACTGTGATAGGAACAGAGCTAAATATGAAGCACTAATCAAGAACATATTCTGCATCTGGAAGATCGGCTGCAGAGCTGGCATAATAATGTAACTTTTAGTAAGAGGCCAAAATGAAATTAGAGTCCCCAAAGTTCAAAGGTGCTCTGACAGTTTGATTAATGAAACTGTTGAGGACATCAGAGACTCTTGTACGGATCATTTTTACTGTACTATGATTTTTCTTCACAAATAACTTGTTCCTGAAAGGAAAGGAGTACTAGTGTTAGTCTGTATTTGCAAAAAGAAAAGGAGGACTTGTGGCACCTTAGAGATTAACCAATTTATTTGAGCATAAGCTTTCGTGAGCTACAGCATGAAGTGAGCTAACATGGCTGCTACTCTGAAACTTGTTCCTGAAAGTTATATTCCCTCAGAGATTTCCATCACAACTTTAACCACCACCACCCATTCATGAAACTCTCTCAAGAGCACTCCCACACCAGCATCAACTTCCTAGATACCACAATCAGCTTCAACAATGGAACCCTACAAACGACTATATACAAAAACCCCATGGATCACCACACTTACCTCCACAAATCCAGCTACAACCCAGACACACCAAGAAATCTGTAATATACAACTTGGCATTCAGATACCACAGCTACCTGCTGAAGGTCAGAAAGTGTAGGGAAAAAGTGAGAACTGCCAAAAGCCAAGCAGAGCTGGACCTTGCAAAGGGAATTAAAACCAATAGTAAAAGGTTCTATAGCCACATAAATAAAAAGAAAACAAGTAAGAAGTGGGACTGCTAAGCACTGAGGATGGGGTGGAGATTAAAATTAATCTAGGAAAGGCTCAACCCCATAATGAATACTTTGTCTTTGTTTTTAATAAGCGTAATGAGGAGTTTAGGGGTAATGGCAAGGTGGCTAATGGAAATGAAGATATGGAGATAGAAATTACCACATCCAAGGTGGAAGTCAAACTCAAACAGTTTAATGGGACTAAACTGGGGGCCCGGGTACTCTCCATTCAAGAATATTAATGGAATTGACACATGAAATTGCAAGCCCAACGTCAAGGATTTTTCATGAATCTGTAAACTCAGGGGTTGTATCCTATGTCTGAAGAACTACTAATATTGTACCCATTTTTAAGAAAGAAAAATAGTGATCCACGTAACTAGAGGCCTGTATGTTTGACCTCAATTGTATGCAAGGCTTTAGAACAAATTTTGAAAGAGAAAGCAGTTAGGACATAGAGGTGAACGGTAATTGGGATAAAATACAACACGGTTTTACAAAAGATAGATCATGCCAGATCAACCTGATATCTTTCTTTGAGAAAACAACTGGTTTTTTAGACAAAGAAAATGCTGTAGGTCTAATATACCAGTACGGCATTTGATACAGTTCCACATGGGAAATTATAAGTTAAATTGGAGATGGGGATTAATAATGAGAACTGAAAGGTGGGTAAGGAACTAGTGAAAGTCATGCTGAGAGATGAACTTTCAGGCTGGAGGGAGGTCACTAGTGGAGTTCTTCAGGCATCGGTCTTGGGACCAATCTTATTTAACATTTTTATTAATGACCTTGGCAGAAAAAGTGGAAGTGTACTAATAAAATTTGCAAATTTCTGGAAAAAGGGGTAAACAGTGAGGTGGTAAAATTTGCAGATGAGACAAAACTATTCGTTTAGTGTGTGCATAGTCATCTACCCAAGCAACAGCATCTTCAGTGGCGTGATGCAGTTCTTCGAGGCCACCGCTGAACCTAGTCAGCAGGCATTCACTGACACTGTGCATCATCAGCTGTCTTGTGCTGCAGCTGCACAAAAGGGCTGTCACAAAGACCCCAGCGATACTGGTTGGCTGCACAAAGACCTTGCCTGGTCTGGAACCTGTTCAACAGGGACCATTGGCGATGGGGCAGGTCCAAACCAGGCGGGCAAATTGCGGGGTCGGCGACGAGGGACTGGTTGGGGATTATAACAGATATCCATTCCTCTCGCCAGAATGTTTCCACCCTAACATTCTGGAGTGGTGCATGAGACCATAATGGGCGACATGATGGCAAACGTGCAGCAGTGATTTAGAAAGGTCATTGTGCAGCGGCAGGCTTGAGTTGGCAAGTACTTTCTCCAGTAACTTGCCAGTGGCAACCTCGTTAGCTATGAGGAGGAGCAATATTGCTCAGAACTGGAAGCCACAGGAGTGGTGTTGGACGCAGGGTGCCAGAGAGGATACACATGGCAGCATATAACTTTGTATCCACCAGTTTGGTATGTGACGATCGACTCCAGACTGGTGGGCAGTACTCCACCACTGAATAGGAGGTGGGAAGAGCTGACATCCGCAAAGTTGGAGCATGAGCATCCCATGATAAACCTGCCAGTTTGCCAAGAAGATTGTTGCATGTCTTAACTTTAGCTGCTATTCTTCAGTCTTTAACTTTAGTCTACTTCAGGTGGGCATGGTAACTCAGTGTGCAGGCTAAGGTCACACCTAAATAGAATGGTTCTACTTCATGCTTCACCTTCTGACCATTCAAATAAACATGAAGTTCTCAGGTTGCACTGTCATGATGAAGATGGAACAAACTGGAAACTGTTTTTATGACACTTGGCTGGAGGTGCCAAGTCTTACAGGAGTCAGGTAACGTTATCATGCCCTGGTTTAAGGTGGCATCAAGCTCGTGAAACGTCCAGGCCTGGGTACCGCAACAGATGTCATCTGCACAAATGAACTTTCATGACTTTGTTGTTGGCAGGTCATTGATTAAAGAGGTTGAACAGGGTTGGAGAAAGCATAAAGCTCTGGGATAACCCATTGCTCTGTCATCTCCAAGCACTCGTCTGCTCCCTCATATGGACTCTGAACTGCTTATCGTGGAGGAACAGTTCAACGACACCTGTGACCCAAGGTAGCAGGACCCGTGATACCTTCACGAACAAGCCAGTTTGCCATACCATATCATACGCTGTTGTTTGATCGATGAAAACAGTGTCTGTTTTCAAGTTTCTCTGGAAGCCATTTTCAACAAATGTGGTCAGCGTGAGTACTTGGTCGCATGTGCTACGGCCTTGGCAAAAGCCAGCTTGGTCGAGGCTCAAAATTCTCTCCACCTTGGGTAATATGCGCTGTAGGACCAAGCGCTCCAGTGCCTTGAAGCACACCCAACAATAATGACAAAACAATTCAAGATAGTTAAGTCCCAAGCAGACTGCGAAGAGCTACAAAAGGATTTCACAAAACTGGGCAACAAAATGGAAGATGAAATTCAATGTTGACAAATGCAAAGTAATGCACATTGGAAAACATAATCCCAACAATACATATAAAAGTATGGGGTCTACATTAGCTGTTACCATTCAAGAAAGAGATCTTGGAGTCATTGTGGATAGTTCTCTGAAAACATCCACTCAATGTGCAGTGGCAGTCAAAAAAGCGAACAGAATGTTGGGAATGATTAAAAAAGGGATAGATGATAGGACAGAAAGTATCACATTGCCTCTATATAAATCCATGGTATGCCCACATCTTGAATACTGCGTGCAGATTTGGTCACCCCATCTCAAAACAGATTGGAATTGGAAAAGGTTCAGAAATTGGGCAACAAAAATGATTAGGGTTAGGGAACTGCCGCCATCTGAGGAGAGATTAATAAGACTGGGACTTTTCAGCTTGGAAAAGAGATGACTAAGGGGGGATATGATAGAGGTCTATAAAATCATGACTAGTGTGGAGAAAGTAAATAAGGGAGCGTTATTTACTCCTTCTCATAACACAAGAACTAGGGTTCACCAAATCAAATTAATAGGCAGCAGGTTTAAAACAAACAAAAGGAAGTGTTTTTTCACACCACGCACAGTCAACCTGTGGAACTTCTTGCCAGAGGATATTGTGAAGGCCAAGACTATAACAGAGTTAACAAAAACGTAGATAAGTTCATAGAGGATAGGTCCATCAATGGCTATCAACCAGGATGGGCAGTGATGGTGTCCCTAGCCTGTTTGCCAGAAGCTGGGAATGGGCAACAGGGGATGGATCACTTGCTGATTACCTGTTCTGTTCATTCCCTCTGGGGCTCCTGGCATTGGCAACTATCGAAAGACAGGATACTGGGCTAGATGGACCTTTGGTCTGACCCATTATGGCCGTTCTTATGCAGATGACACAAAGTTAGGAGGTATTTCAAATTCAGAAGAGACTGGAATACCATACAAGAAGATCTGGATAACTGAAAACTGGAGTAAGAGAAATGTGATGAAATTTAATAGCACAAAGTACAAGGTGCATGCACTTAGGGACTAACAACAAGAATTTGTGTTATAAGCTGGAAATGTATCAGTTAGAAGTGATAAAGGAAGTGAAAGACCTGGTGTATTGATTGATCACAGAATGACTATGAGCTGCCAGTGTGATGCGGCTGTGAAAAGGCTATGCAATCTTAGGATGCATGAGGCAAGGTATTTCCAGTAAAGACAGGGAAGTGTTAGTACCATTATACAAGTTTCAGAGTAGCAGCTGTGTTAGTCTGTATTCGCAAAAAGAAAAGGAGGACTTGTGGCACCTTAGAGACTAACCAATTTATTTGAGCATAAGCTTTCGTGAGCTACAGCTCACTTCATCAGATGCATTCAGAAGCTCACGGAAGCTTATGCTCAAATAAATTGGTTAGTCTCTAAGGTGCCACAAGTACTCCTTTTCTTTTTACCATTATACAAGGCACTGGTGAGACCTCATGTGGAACACTGTGTGCAGTTCTGGTCTCCCATGTGTAAGAAAGATGAATTCAAACTGGAACTGGCACAGGGAAGAGCTACTATGATGATCAGAGGAATGGAAAACCTAAATACCAGGCAGGGAGAGGCAATATTTAAGTGAAGCACCAATGGTGACATAAGAATAAATGGTTATAAACTGGCCATCAACAAGAAATTAGATGGTTTCTAACCATTCCAAGGGGAGCAGTGGGGGCAAAAAGACTGAGCTTGGTAAGTTTATGGAGGGCATGAAATGATGAGACTGCCTACAATGGCATGCAGCCGATCTGCGACTGCTAGCAGCAAATATCCCCAACAGCAATGGGACACTGGATAGGGAGAGCTCTGAGTTAGTACAGAGAATTCTTTCCCAGGTGTCTGGCTGGTGAGTCTTGCCTAAATACTCAGTGTCTAATTGGGGTGGGGAAGGAATTTTCCCTTTAGTCAGACTGACAGAGACCGGGGGGTGCTTTTGCCTTCCTCTGCAGTAAGGGGCACAGGTCACTTGTAGGTTTCGGCTAGTGTAAATGGTGGTTTCTCTGTAACTTGAATCACGATTTGAGGACTTCAGTAACTCAGCCACAGGTTAGGGGTCTATTGCAGGAGTGGGTGGATAAAGTTCTGTGGCTGCAAGGTGCAAGAGGTCAGACTAGAGGATCATGATGGTCCCTTCTGGCCTTAAAGTCTATGAGTCTAATTTTCTCTGAAGAGAAAGTCCAGGGTACACACCTAAACACACTTATAACCACCTTCTCTAAACAAGGACACTCCACCAGAGAAGTACTGTAGATCACACCATGAACAGGGCCACCCAAATATCCCAGAAGAAATTGCTTCAATATGGGGGGGGGAAATCCCCCACTGATTGCATATCCATAGTTGTCACCTACCATACCACACTAGACCCCATATGGGGTATCATCAAACACTTACAACCCATATTTGATGGGGATCACATCCTGAAAGAAATTTTTCCCAACCCCTCTGTTCTGGCCTTCAAACAACCCCACAACCTCACCAAACCCATCGTCAGGAGCAAGCTCCCCACAGACCAGGACGCATCAACACAAAGCAGCACCAGACCCTGTCAAAACAGATGCAAAACCTATGCTTCTATGATCAATAACCCCCTCCCCCGACACGCCTTTCAAGATACCGGAGTCCCACACATGCCTATCCCAACATGTGGTGTAGCTCATCAAGTGCATCAAAGGCCACAACATCACTACACTCCCCAATGAACTCACGCAGAAAAATGATAAAAGACAAAAACACCATATCACCCGTGGGCAAACACATTTTATAAAGCACCATATTTGACCTCTCAGTCCTCATCCTCAACGGAAACCTGCATAACACCTTCAAAAGATGAGCCTGCGAACTACAATTCACAAATCTGCTGGACACTAAAAACCATGGACTTAACAGAGAGGCTGGTTTTATGGCTCACAACAATTTGTGATGCACCCTCCTGCCTGCTAACCCTTAACTGGTCACTTCCTTTTCACTAGTCTGCAACAGCCAGTGTGAACCCCTTATGCTTAACATTTACCTTAACCGAACACGACTTTTGCACTGGTTATCACCGCAAAGAAATGCTACGTGCTGGAAAATGTTGTTAAATTATATGTGGAGGGAAAAAGAAACTTTCCCAAAAAGTTTGCGTTAACTCATTAATCTTAGTTAAAATAAAAAACCAAAAACAAAACCAGCCCATCCCTTCAAACTTAGCAATCACCAGTTGGTTGGTCCCTTTTTAGTGTTAGCATGTTGCTGTGATTAGCAAGCTATATCAGTTTAAGAGCTGTGCAGGGAAAGCCTGGAAAAGTGGTTTCTAAATGACTGACTTACATTCAACCAGCTCTTGTTGTGGGAATAGCTGTCAGTATGGGCAGGGAACTTGTGGAAAGTCCTGCAAATAAACTGGGACCACTAATACTGGAGTAATGAACATCATGCTGGAAGGTAAACAGAAGCTGAGCCACTGCATTTAAGAAAGAATGCCTCTTATCAGTGCATTACTTTTTCTCATACTGTTTATTCATATACTCCTCTTCTCCCACAGTCCTCTCTGTCTTTATTTCCAGCTGGCCCTATAAAAGCCAGTGAAGCCAGAAGCAGAAGGACCCTCTCTCTAGCCTGTTGTGAGGGACGGACCTGGCTGCTGGGAGCATACCAAGCTACCTGAGGTTTAGCAGGGATGGGGGAAGACCAGAGGAGCTGGGGAGCTATGGCCTGGAAACCCCCAGGCTGCAGGCCTAGTGGAAGGCCAAATAGGTACTGGAGTTGCAGAGGGCAGCAGGTCCAAACCCCCCTTGCCTATGATGAGTGGCGCTTACACTGCAGTCTATGGCCACTGCCAGTCATCCCCTAGCCCCTGTTCCCTGTGGGAGAAGAGGCGAGGTGGGGGTAAAGGGTTGGGGGTTCCCTGGGAAGGGGAGACCCAGATCTGTGTGGGGTACTGTAGGTGGCAGCACCTCGGCGTGAAAGGGGGCACTGGGGTTCAGGAGGGACTTGGGCCCCAGCAGCAAGCAGGACACCAGCCTGCAGAGGGCATTCTGGAGGCTGGAACGTTAATTCCCTGGATGACCAGCAGGAGGTGCCGCAGGGGTGAGTCCAGCACCGCTATAGGTTGTATAAGTAGGGGCATTGCCAGCAGATTGAGGGACATGATCGTTCCCCTCTATTCGACACTGGTGAGGCCTCATCTGGAGTACTGTGTCCAGTTTTGGGCCCCACACTACAAGAAGGATGTCAAAAAATTGGAAAGAGTCCAGCAAAGGGCAACAAAAATGATTAGGGGGCTGGAGCACATGACTTATGAGGAGAGGCTGAGGGAACTGGGATTGTTTAGTCTGCAGAAGAGAAGAATGAGGTGGGATTTGATAGCGGCTTTCAACTACCTGAAGGGGGGTTCCAAAGAGGATGGATCTAGACTGTTCTTAGTGGTAGCAGATGACAGAACAAGGAGTAATGGTCTCAAGTTGCAGTGGGGGAGGTTTAGGTTGGATGTTAGGAAAAACTTGTTCACTAGGAGGGTGGTGAAGCACTGGAATGGGTTACCTAGGGAGGTGGTGGAATCTCCTTCCTTAGAGGTTTTCAAGGTCAGGCTTGACAAAGCCCTGGCTGGGATGATTTAGTTGGGGATTGGTCCTGCTTTGAGCAGGGGGTTGGACTAGATGACCTCCTGAGGTCCCTTCCAACCTTGATATTCTATAGCTTTGGGTGAAAGGATGTCTGAAAGGAGGCTGAGGTAATATAGACTTGGTCCTCATTCCCCATGGGATCCTGTCTACGCACACTCTGCTTACTTGAACTTCTGTGGGTTTTGAGTGGGGACGGTTCCATAGTTGGTCAGGGGTAGGGCAGAACTACGGGGGAACCACTTTCAGAAGTGCCAATCTTCTGGAAGCCAGCAGGGATACTGCAGAGTAAACTGGCTTCTCTCAGCAGTAGCATAAATGTCCTCTGGTTCCACACCTTCCAAGTCCCCTGGATGCACTAGGCTAGGCACAGGTGAAGAAGCCATGATAGCATGGCTCTTTGGGAGGCACTGGAAACCCAAGATCGGAGAAGCAGCATTGATTATCTGGAGCTACACACAGATGTCCTGAGGTGCAAGGGATTTCACATGGGGCAGGGATATCCTGTCTGTTCTGTGGGTAGCAAACCAATCCCACCTCCCTGACCACATAGAATCATAGAATATCAGGGTTGGAAGGGACCCCAGAAGGTCATCTAGTCCAACCCCCTGCTCAAAGCAGGACCAATTCCCAGTTAAATCATCCCAGCCAGGGCTTTGTCAAGCCTGAAGTGATGTGAACATGATGTGTTGAAAAACCCATGTTCTCAACTAAATGGATTTTTTCCACCCAGCTTTAGTTCTCCTATGGGTTATTCCACATGAGGCAATATCTGAGGCAAGGCGCTTGTAGAAGGCTTGCAGTGATTGTCTGATATGCTCCTGTTCCCAGTTAACCCAAACAGCTTTCTAAGCATTAGCTTTGTTTTCTATTCAATAAGAATTCCTCCGTAGTGTTCTTGGATTTCTCTATCCCTCCCCCACCACACACGTACAAACAAGGAAGGCTCTCCCCTTTGAACTGCCACCATTCAACCAATAAGCTTTATTGAACTCTACTGTTTTCATAGACCTGACAGGGCAGTTCTTCAGCACAATCAATGGGCAGCAAAATGAACGAAATTCCAACCTTGTAAAAACCCCTCTCCACTTCTTTTGGATATATGCCTAACTGAAGAAGAATCCAAGCACCATATTTCTAGACTCAAAAGACCGATTTGTGAACAGAAATAGAGAGTGAAGACCCATGAGGTGGGAAAGTATTATAGTAGCAGAACAACCTAGAGAACCAGAGTCAACAAAATACTAGCAGAATGATTTGCCAGTGAGGGAGAGATTAAAGTGGCAATCAAGATTCTTTTTCAAAAATCTGCTCTCAGTGGTTCTGTCCCAGCCCAATAAGTGAGACCCAAACAAAAAAGATCCAGATGATTATATTTTTCATTCTCCCAAACAGTGAGTTCCCACAGATTAAGAGTTACTATCCTACCCACATACATACACAAATTCACACCACATGTCTGTATACATAAATGAGTAGAATATATGACACTGTGGTTTAAAGATTTTATCACCACAAGATTGGGATGGGCTCATTACTCACGAATGGCAAAAGCTACTTGAGTGGGACCCGCCGACTCTCTCAATGCCATACCGCTGCAGTTGAGGTAGGAGGAGAGCCTTGAGAAGCAGTTTCCTGCATTTAACAGAGAAGGGGCAGGCGGTAGTGTTTTCAGTTGTGGAAGCAGCTTCCCGCTTTGGTCTGAAAGAGCTGGATCTGCAAGGACCATCTGTTCGCCTGACTTTTTTAAGAGGATGGAGGTGATTGTTTATACAGGATGGTTTGGATGTAGAATGTCCCACCTATTGGACTGTGTTGGAAGTGGAGTTTTGCTGGAGTTTGCTGCTAGTTGCACTGTTGGTTTTTTTTCCCAATAATATCAAAGGAGAGCAATACCCAAGCTATCTTACTGTCAATAAACAAAATTAAAATGGAGATATTGGTCCTCCACTTTCTGCAGCACAGCATACTCTTATTCCCTCCCAGCTGCGGAAGAGGGAGATGAAAGTATCAGTTTCACACAACAGAGAAGAAACACCATAACATTATTTTTTAAAAAATGTTTAAAGGGTCAAAAACTTAAAATAAACCCCTTTATTTATTTAAGTGGTCATGCAGGTCGTGTACAGAACCATCTTTGATCAATGTTACTTGATAGCCTACATAATGCTTGGGTGAAATAAGAAGCATCCGTTAATTTTGAGAGCATTGTTAACAGAATAAAATAGGTATTAATTTACAAATAGTGCACCTTAATAAATCACCCTGGAGCTGGATCGTCCCACAGTGTAACTTCATAAATTTAACTAACTACAAGCTAACGTAATTAATTTTCAGTCATGTGCAAGTGACCATTGTAATTGACTTTAACCTGTTTTTCTATGAATGAGCTCGGTCTCTTACATATTACGGATTAATAGATTTGTTAATCCATTCAGATTGCATTTCTTCACGTGGTTGAAAAAGAGAGCAGAGAGCTAAATCCTCCACTGGTGTCAATCAGCATAACTCCATTTACATCAGCTGATGATCTGACTCTTAAACATGCAAAAAAAATGTGATTTTTTTCCCAGTCTGTATGCACATAAGTACACCCATGTACTGTAACATTAAAAGACCCTTGAAGGAAAAGCACTGTAACAGGCTTGTATTCTCCAGTAAAAAAATCACCACTGAAATATTGTCCTGACAAATGAAATCAAAGGCTCTTTTGTTTTACATTTTGGAAGAGAAGTTTTGTAACTATTGAAAATTAACAGGCCACCCTTGGTGTGGCCAAGGGTTACTAGTTGGGCCAGTCCTGCTGTCAGTGGAGTCACTGGGTATTTTTCCACTTGCTTAAATGCAAGCAGGATTCAGACCTCTAGAGTAGGTATTTAACAGAGTGATTACATCCACAGTAGAAAAGGAGCCAGCTAGTCCCTTACAGGATTAATGTGGCCTCGGGATAGCATTAACACCGTTAGCACATTGGTTAACCTCTGGATCAGTTTACACTTCAAACATAAAAAGAAAAGGAGGACTTGTGGCACCTTAGAGACTAACCAATTTATTTCAGCATAAGCTTCTGTGAGCTTCAAACATACAATCTACAGGGCAGACCGTGCCTGGCCCCTATGTGAGTGTTAGCACAGTGAGAGCACGTTAGGAGCCTTCCCCCTCTCCCTTGTGCAGCTCATGCAAAGGCAGGTATGACTGCATTCCCTCCCTGAGCTGCTAGCTAGCTAGGTTTTTAGTCCATCCCCCTGCTATCTGAGTACCTGAGGGGGAAGGAGGAGGCAGGACTACAAACCTGTCAGCCATCTCCGCATCAACTCATGGAGCTGGCCAAATGCCTGGGGTGGGGAACACGCTGCACCCTGGAGCGGGTGCAGGAGCAGGTGTGCTTATAGTCCCACAACTTTCTGCAGCGGCCCACTGGGGTGACATGAAAGCCAGAGCAGTTTTCTCTTTGAATCCGTATGCTGTTCTTGTACCCGGCGGAGACATCCGCAGCCCTCCAACGACCCACTTCCCTGCTTTGGCCACCTCAAATTCAAATCTCTGTGTCCTAGAAGGGGTGCAAAAATGCGAGGCATCCCTCATCAGCCAAGAGATTGGAGGACAGAGCTGCTGAGAAACTCCGAGCTTGATTCAGTAACTTTACACTGCAGCAGATGGGCCTGCTCATGTGGCTAAAGGGAGTGGCTACAGACTAGGGGCCGAATGGCTAGGCAGCAGTTCTGCAGAAAAGGACCTAGGGGTGACAGTGGATGAGAAGCTGGATATGAGTCAGTAGTGTGCCCTTGTTGCTAAGAAGGCCAATGGCATTTTGGGATGTATAAGTAGGGGCATAGCGAGCAGATCGAGGGACGTGATCGTTCCCCTCTATTCGACATTGGTGAGGCCTCATCTGGAGTACTGTGTCCAGTTTTGGGCCCCACACTACAAGAAGGATGTGGATAAATTGGAGAGAGTCCAGCGAAGGGCAACAAAAATGATTAGGGGTCTAGAACACATGACTTATGAGGAGCGGCTGAGGGAGCTGGGATTGTTTAGTCTGCAGAAGAGAAGAATGAGGTGGGATTTGATAGCTGCTTTCAACTACCTGAAAGGGGGTTCCAAAGAGGATGGCTCTAGACTGTTCTCAATGGTAGCAGATGACAGAACGAGGAGTAATGGTCTCAAGTTGCAGTGGGGGAGGTTTAGATTGGATATTAGGAAAAACTTTTTCACTATGAGGGTGGTGAAACACTGGAATGCGTTACCTAGGGAGGTGGTAGAATCTCCTTCCTTAGAGGTTTTTAAGATCAGGCTTGACAAAGCCCTGGCTGGGATGATTTAACTGGGAATTGGTCCTGCTTCAAGCAGGGGGTTGGACTAGATGACCTTCTGGGGTCCCTTCCAACCCTGATATTCTATGATTCTATGAGTGTCTACATGGCAAATGAGGGTGTGATTGTCACACAGACAAACATATCCATGCTAGCTTTAATCTAGCTAGCACAAGTAACAATAGAAGAAGGTAGCGTGGTCTAGCAACAAGAAATCAAGCCCAGGGAGCTGGTAAATACTCCAGTGGCTAGTCCATATAAAAGCCCATGCCACCATGCCTACATTACTGCTGTTATCTGTTCAGTTTACATTAAAGTTGGCATGGGCACTGCCTAGTCATGCTACAATCACACCCTCACTTACTGTGTAGACATACCCATTGTGTACTCAGGGTGGCTAAAGGTTGCAGAATTGGGCCCTTTGTCATGAGATGGGGTCAGAGAGATGCCACCTGATTGGATACTGACACAATGCTTCACTGCAAACATCATAATCTAACATCAGAGTGCTGCACCGTAATTAACTGCCATTAGATGCAGTAGCTCTTCACCACTCAGAAGTTAAGTGACTAGGATCAGAAGCTAACATAACGGCAGGTTCTAGAGGAAGAACCTGGAAGGAATTGTCACTAAAACAAAAACAGGTGATAAAACATTTTTGTCATATACAAAAGCTTCTTAAGGTCATAAAGGATACCATGAGGTCTGTTAGGATGTGAAGAAAATGAAATCATATTGATTTTTGTCCAGCATGGCTGCTCTACCCTACAGTCTAGCTAACCTGTATCTATAGGACCTCACTTCCCTGGAGAGCACATCGAGCTAGAACAAGGACAGCTAAGGGGCGAGGAAGGGAAGGGACAGTGTAAAACGATCGTTCCTTTTGCAGATAGGGATGGAGAGGTAAGTGTGGTGAACTCCAAAAGCAAGGCTAAATTGTGACTTGGATTATGCACTCATGAGGAATATAAGAGGGAGTGAGCTCCCCTTTATATTCATGCCCACCAGGCTCCTGGGCTTAGGGTCCGAGCACACGGTAGTAAGAATGCGTTGAGCACTCGCTTACACTGGAACAAGTGGGTGGGAAGAGGCAGGCTCCACTCCCCCTTATTGGCTCCATTCCCACCCTAGTCACTTGCTAGCCCAGCTGAATGGGTTGCAGTTTGCTGCTGTCATAGGCCAAATGCCAGTTACTAGCCATCCCAAAGCGAGGGCTGTGACTGAAGTTGTTGTCTTTGCCTTTGGTAAACGAAAGGGCAGGTACGTTTCACAACGCTGTGTGCAAGAAGCCTTCTAAGCATCCCTGCCTTGGGTCAAAGTGGCAAGTGACTGGTTGGATAACCCATGGCCCAAAAACATATAAAGAAACAAAAATGTTTTTGTCTGAGTATTTGAACTGAATTGATATCAACAAGAAGTGGGTCAAATGAAAATTCATTAGGCACGAGCCACCCACAGTTTGAAAATGAACCTAGAGTCAAAGGCCCAGCAAGCTCTATAAGCCAAAATAGAAACTGGGCTATTGGTTCTGACTTCATACAGTCTTGATCCTATGCCGCTGACTTAAAATGAGCAGAGAATCATGCTCCGTATAAGAAAGAAAAACATCAACAATGACAGGTTTGGTCACCGGGATTGCCAGGATGCAGTGCCAGAATACACGTGGTGGTCTGTTCTCACTCATGGAGACAGAGACATGAATTCCACAGGATCTTTCATTGACTAATCTATTTCCATTATTCGTGGACAGCTTCTTTTAATTAATAATGCTGTGGAAAATTATTTAACCAAAATGGGTTCTGTTTTTGTCACCACTGGTGACACCTCAAAAGAGGAATCACTGTCACAGGACAAGCAGTGAATCACCGTTTCTAAGGATTCACCAATGGGGTGAGGCAGCTTATCTCAGGAATAGGAAAGCTCACCAATTGCCTGAGTTATATAAGGGCCAGACTGTGAACGCAAATAACCCCATCAACTTTAATTGGACTAAGTCTGAGTAACTGCTGCCTAATGTAAATGCGGGGACTCACAAACTGACCTAAATAACCTTACTGTAGTGTCTACAGCATCCTATATTAAAGTATAGGGGAGTATGAGTGAATGCTATGGTAACTGTATTAATTTAAGGGAAAAGTGGCAAGTTTTTATAGTTCACCACTGCAGTTTATACTTAGTATACCTCTTGGTAATCTCCTCCCAACCCCAAATGGGTGGCAAAGCCCCTCAACATCCTTACAGTATTTCTTACGAAACACTCAAATGATGCACATATGAGGAGCGACCAAAAAAATTTTAGTATTAGTCATCCAACATAAAATTGTATTGATCTAATGCCTCATCCCAAAAGTTTCCATTCCATTTAGCCCAAAGTCCTAGATTAAATGAGACCAGTAATTTGATCTTAGTCTCAAAGGCAAGTCTTTTGAACCCTTTAACAAGGAGGAAGTCTACATCCACCATGCTATGTTCTTTATCAACCAATTGCCAAAGAAAAGCTGAGTGCAGAATCTATTTTGAAAAGTGCAATAAACTCACAACACAAAGGCTCATTATAAATGGCAAAACTGCATTGAATAAAGTGGGAACAATTGTATGCAAAGTAGACTGCCACCGTGCTGAATGACTTTTCACAGCAAACATGCAAAAGTATCAGAGATCCCCAGGACACTTTTAAGCAGATGGAACTATGCATGAACTCTGGAAGTTATATAGTTCTAGGTTCCCCAATTTTAATATGTTCTTAAATCCACATGCTCATTTAGTTTGCTTTCAGGAAAGCCTCCAAAATGGACAAGAATGTGGATACCAACAAAGACGTTAATATGAAACTCGCTTTGAAGAGATACAAGTATTTGGCTTAAATGAAAACAATGGTATTTTTAAGGTCTAAGATTAAAAATCACTAGCAAAAAACAGGGAACTGATTAAAAAATAAATTGTTCTAATTTCAAGTATAGAGAAAAACAATGGGCCATGACATGACATGACCTGAGGATCTGCAGGTAAATAACCTCACATGTTTAAACTGTGTTAGATGAATTATACATCATCCATTATATATTTATATATAAAGACATTCCAACTGCCTTAAATGTATCCTCTCTCTCTTTGCATTCCTATGCCGCATTCTCTAACACACATTCCAACAGTGAATATGCCAGAGATCCTATAGGTACAGTCTTATTCATCACACATCCCTTTTTCAGTCCCTGAGCACCATCTATCCTGTGCACTGGATCAGACACTGTGGAAAATAACAGCATGCAATCATTTATATTTAAAAAACACGGGTGAAATATTGGCCTCACTGAAGTCAATGGCAACACCCCATACTGTAATGCACACCGTACAAAATATATAATATATGACAATCTCTCTGCTACCTGGGGATTTTGCCACTAGTTGGAAGTGGTAGCAAGATCTGGAAACCTGTGTATTTAAAAATATTTGAACTAAGTACTTGTTTTCTTCAGGAACCTATTTGCTGACTCAAAATAGGTCTTGTAAAATGTTGGCCGCCAATAGTATGTTCATTTTTGTGTGTTTGACTCTTTACTAACAATTTTTTTTTTAACTCCACTTGCCAGGGTCTGATTGCTCTGATTGCTCCACAGGCCAAGCTTGTAAAACAAGGCCCTAATCCAAAGAGCACAGATTCTCAAAAGGCATTTCATGAATTACATGTTATAAATATTCTCTCCCACATCGGAAGTTAGTAACTGATTGATGGGCCCTTCGAAGCGCTGGTCTTTAACCTTTAGTTTTCAGAGATGGACATGAATCTCATTACAGTTTTCAAGAATATTTCTAGATTAATTATTTTCTCTACTTGGAAAAAGTTCCAAGTTCTGTTCCTGCCTTGCAGTCCGGATTAGTGAAAAGCTAGCAGCCACTCTCATTTTATGGGCCCATAAATTTATTGTGATGGATGAACTATCTAACCAACAACAACAACAACAAAATATCTTGAGTTGGTAATACCACGCTGCACAGCTCTGTTAAGTAAGTTATTCAACATGCCAGGTCTCTGGATATTATTGGGGAGTGAGAAAACATTATTTCTCCACCTCAATGTGTCTGTCTCTTTTCTTGTCATGTGGAACTAACCTTTCAGGCTTAGTACTATTACTAATTTATTAGCCTTTTAAATGCCTCAATTGCTGTACAGTCTGTGGATTAAATCTTAATGCTTGCTGAAGCAAAGAGTGCTTTAGAAATGTGTGCGCACGTGTAAAGCAATAAACCAGATGGGGGAACAATTCTCTGTACCTCTGCGTTTGCTACAGTGAGAGCAAACGAACAACCATCTTCTTGAGCACAGAAGAGCCAGCAGTTGATGTTTGTTATAATTAAATGGTGACTCTTAGAAGTGATGACTTAACTAAAAAAAAGATGTTAAATATATTTCTGTTCAAATCAATTAAAGGAGAAAATGATTTTCTTTCCATTTAGGTTAAATGACTACTGCACAAATTGCTGTCATACAATTGTGCAGCCCTGTCAGTCCAATCTCTTGTGACCTGATCGACTGCTTCTGCCCACTTGATGGGACCATTTGTTGGATAGTTAGGGCCACATTTTCTAAGAAATGAACCTTTAAACTAACTGTTTTGTCCCTAGTATAGAACACAAGGGGAAGCATGAACATTTTCTGCCGATGGAACTTAATCCAAAACCCACTGAAGTCACTTACTTAATTGGATTTTGGATTGGGGTATGGTGTTTAAGAGCATAAAAATCTATCTAGTGCCTAGGAATGAAGCACAGGAAATCCCTGCACCAGACTGGCTGAATATCCCAGCATTGTTCTTTTAGGAAAAGGCCTTTCCCCCCACCAAACCTAGTTCCTGGATGTTGAGAAGCTACAGATAGACATCATGTGTGATTCCACATAGCCACGTTCTTCAGAACCTTTTACTGCCAATCCATTCATATTTACTGCTGCCCTACATACCCAACAGGGATCTCTCTCTCCTCTCCCGTGAAAGCCAATCTACATATCTTTCTTTATAAGCTTCACTATGAAATTCAGCTCCTCTTTGCTTTCAGCCACAGCAAGAAAATCCTCCTGGCACAAATCTTCCCTTCCAACGCTCAGTCCAAATACCAGGCTTTGCTCTGGGTAATTCCACCAGTGAAAAGAATTCTCCCACCATTACCGTCAGGGTGTCAAGTGCCTGCATAGGCACTCCACCACCATTACTACAGCCCCTGCGTAGTAACTACCATGGCTGTAACACAGAGGATCCATGTCTAAGTGCTCCATGCAGCCACACTGTGGGCGCTCGCCAGACTGCACCTCCTGGTCCGTAGGGGTTAGCATGCAGGGAACTCGGTTCTGCATTGCACATCTGTATCTGTGCAGCCATCCCTTATATTGCACCCCACCTTGTGGAGCACACTGGTCCCACTGCCAGAAGGCCCTCTTCCTCCTTGGAGGAAGGGAAATTTCCGCTATGTGAATAGCGGAATTGCAGTCCACTGCTTTGTCAGCAAAGTGTTCACATTGCTTTCGGTAATGCAAAGCTCTGGCATGCCTCCAGAGGAAAAGGTGTAGTTTTAGGAAGTCAGTTTAAGTGACAGGTTTTTAGTCACAAGAAGCAAAATTTATATTTTGACACAGCATGAGTTGTATTAGCTTGTCCCATGAAATTGCCTTCAAGCATTTCTTCCCTGGTCTCACATCTGTCCTGGTTCTGCCCAGGTTCTTGAGCAGCGTTTTCAGCTCTGGACTAGCAATTCATAGCACATTGCAGGTAGCAAGGTGGGAATTACAAGAGAGGGTAAGATGACAATCTTAAACCTAAACTGGATTTTTGCTGTGCTCTCTTTTTCGGCCTTAACTCAGACTGGGTGCATCTGTAGGCCCATTTTAACCTCTCCCAACTCTCCCCCTGCTGAGTCACTTCCCTACATCCTGTACTTTGCTGGCTGCATTGACAGCACTAAAGAACCATCCTTCTTTTTTCTGGGCAGCATCTTGTACAAGCTACTGTTGCCAGAATGATACTAGGCTCAATGAACCACCAGTCCAGCTGCGCAATTCCTATTTTACTATAAGCATTGAGCTCCTTTTTCTCTATGGCTGAATTGTCTTTAAAAAATCATCATAGCCTTACAGTAACTTCAGATGAGATGCCCTAGATGCAGCTATAGAAAAAAAAAGATCCATTTCAACTGTAAAAGGATTTCAGTTAACGCTCAATAATCTATAAATCACTGTTATGAGATTTTCCTATGCAAATCAAATGTATATGATCCTCATCAATCTTTAAAAACACCTCCATAAAGATTAAATTTTGCAGCTGCAATGCGAATTAAAGGATCTGTTAACTTATTTTCAAGATACATCTTTATAGCTAATTAATTTTCAGATCGAGTGTTCTTTGAAATGACTCATGGATAGTGAGCTTTGCTGATTGATTATAAAATGAGAAGGTGGGTTAAAAAAAGAGAGAGTTGTGAATATAAAATCACTGTCAAGATTGATTAACCTCGACATATTAAAATTCTAAACTGAGTAAGCAAGAGAAGCGGGTATTAACATAATACCTTTGTGGAGTATAATTTATTATTCAACATCAATAAATTCCTCTTAGTTGGTCCATGTCCCATCAGCAAGGCCTCTGATCTAGATTTTAGTAGATGGGAGAGTGAACTTCATTTTGGAAGAAGTAATAATTTGGATTATATTGGACTATAAAACACAGCCTTATATATGATGTAAAAGGAATGAAAAAAGAAAATAAGTGTCATTCATATGTCACCCTCATCGGCAGATACTCTGAACTTCAGATCTACAGGGAGCTTTTAAGGAGCCACCATTAATGAACAGCCACAGCTTTTACTGAAAGTCTAGTTAATCTGCACTGACCTGAAAACATCAAGACTAAATTTGGGATTGCTATTTGCCACACAGACTTTGTGAGCGGTTCTCAATCACTTTTCCCCTAGAAATGGTGAGAATTAGACCAAGTGCATTACCCGTTTCCTCAGATTGCAAGTGAGCGTGAGATTCCTGGAGAAGGAGTTTGCAAAAGCTGTATAAAAGTCCAGAACTTTCAGCAAGGCTTCCCGTTTAATAATATGTAAATCGCAGTACGTCAGTGCCCGGACATTGGCACACGCATGGGCCAAAGTGGTTTCCTTCCAGAAGATATCGCCAAACACATCGCCTTTACCTGCAAAAGAGCAGGACACATTTATTAAACCACACATATACACTGCTCTTCAACAAACCAATTAGTCCCTTCCCCAAATTTTCTTCAGTTCCCAATTATTCTGAATTTAGGCCCAGATTTTTAAAGGTATTTAGGCATTGCTCTGTTCAGCATTGCAAGGCATAATGAATTTTGGATCCTAGGTCTCTTTCAATGAGACTTAGGCTCCTAAGTGCAAAAGTCACAGTCAAATATAAAGGGAAGGGTAACCACCTTTCTGTATACAGTGCTATAAAATCCCTCCTGGCCAGAGGCAAAACCCTTTCACCTGTAAAGGGTTAAGAAGCTAAGGTAACCTCGCTGGCACCTGACCCAAAATGACCAATGAGGGAAAGAGATACTTTCAAATCTGGAGGGAGGGGTGAACAAAGGTTTTGGTCTGTCTGTGTGATGCTTTTGCCGGGAACAGATCAGGAATGCAGCCTTACAACTCCTGTAAAGTTAGTAAGTAATCTATAAGTAATCTAGCTAAAAAATGCGTTAGATTTTCTTTTGTTTAATAGCTGGTAAAATAAGCTGTGTTGGATGGAATGTATATTCCTGTTTTTGTGTCTTTTGTAACTTAAGATTTTGCCTAGAGGGATTCTCTATGTTTTGAATCTGATTACCCTGTAAGGTATTTACCATCCTGATTTTACAGAGGTGATTCTTTTACCCTTCCTTTAATTAAAATTCTTCTTTTAAGAACCTGATTGATTTTTCATTGTTCTTAAGATCTAAGGGTTTGGGTCTGTGTTCACATGTACCAATTGGTGAGGATTCTTATCAAGCCTTCCCCAGGAAAGGGGGTGTAGGGCTTGGCGGGATATTTTGGGAGAAGACGTCTCCAAGTGGGCTTTTTCCCTGTTCTTTGTTTAAAACGCTTGGTGGTGGCAGCATATGGTTCAAGGACAAGGCAAAGTTTGTACCTTGGGGAAGTTTTTAACCTAAGCTGGTAAGAATAAGCTTAGGGGGTCTTTCATGCAGGTCCCCACATCTGTACCCTAGAGTTCAGAGTGAGGAAGGAAGCTTGACAGTCACTTTTGAAATTGAGACTTATTAAGCTCCTTTTAAAAACTGGATGGGGGGGCAGTTTTTGAAAATTTCACTCTTAAGCACATGCTACAACTATGCATGTGCTATTAAGTGCTTTGCTGAATCTGAGCCTCACTGAAGTATCTAACGATTAGAGCCAATCAAACTATTAATTAAGAATAACATTTGCTAAAAAAATCAACTCCCTTTTTGGCTAGCAAATCATTCACAAATACACCCTGATTCCTGTGAATGAACTTGTTCATTTGCATTCACTGAATAGTTCTGACAAAATAATTTTCTAACTACTTGTTGTCCATGACTGTTTGCATTAAATATTTTCGAATTGTGTTGTGCAGTTGGGCATCTGTTTTTACTCCCTAACTGAATGACATTTTATTTTTAAACAGGAGAATAACAAATGGTAAGTAATTTGTAATGAGCTTGTGTTTTATGTTGTTTTCAGCTGCACAATCATCTGCTCTAAAATTTGTGAAATATTGAGAATTTGTGAACATTTTGAAGAATGTCCAACGGTCATTGCAATGAAAAATTGCAAACAACAAACAAACTGACCCCACAAATCTTAGTGAACTGAACATTGTACTTATATTTAGTTGTATTTGACAATCTGATTTTCTGCCATTTGACCAGTGCTGCTAACAATTAGATTAAGTGATTTTTCTAGATGAAATATTATTAATTATCGATGTTACAGTATTGTCCCAAAGCCCAATCAGGATCAGAGCCCCACTGGATGGGCACTGTAGAAACATATATGAAGACCTCATTCCTGCCTTGAAGATTTTACCAACTAGATTAAGACAAAACTAAATATCTGAACATTTACAGGTACTAGTGTATATAAAATCCATGCCTCCAAAGCTAGGTCTGGCCAAAGCTATTAGGAAGGTAGTGGCTCAAACTATTCATTTTATTTGGATGTTGTAAAGTGAAATGATAGGTACATATCACATTCTGGGTGACAACTCTTCACTGGTCTGAAGCTGATTCTGTCGCAAAAGCAATTTTCGCTATTTTTAGCAGATTGGATTTCCCTAAGGAGATTTTACCTAACTGTGGGTCAAATTTCAGGTCTCAGCTATTCAGCGAGTTATGGAAGTTGTTTGGGGCAAAACAACTAAAAGCCATCCCATATCACCCAGAGACAAATGGTCTGTTGGAGAGGTTCAATGGAATTCTAAAATCTAGGCTCAGAATCAAATAGGAGAACCGGAGTCTGGGACAATGTCACTAACTGATTGTTACCCTATTTGCTATTTGCTTATAGGAAAGTGCCCCAAGAGTCAGCAGGGTTTGCCCCATTTGATCTTCTATATGGAAGAGAAGTGAGGGATCTTATCTGAGACTTCTGAGAAGGGTACACTGTTACAGAAGTTAATGGACTTAATGGAAATGGATCAGACTAACCTCAGGAACAGTCCAAACAAAAGGTGCAGTATGGCCAACATACTTGTAAATGCTCTTTTGAAATGGAGGATCTGCGGTTAGTGCTAAGCACTAAAATGCAGAATTCTTGGGAAGGACCTTTTGCAGTGACAGAAGAGGTGAATGAAGATACAGATCATGTTAAAAGGTCGCATGGTAATGGTGTCCCACAGCTAGTGCATGTAAACAGATTTAAAGCTTATCACAGCAGGCAAGCTATGGTCAACACAAGCTGTTGTGTAGAAAGGGAAACTGAGGCACATTACCTCACTGAACGTCAACCTGACTCACCCATGGAAAGCATTGATCTCTGTGGTGAGTTAACACCAGTTGAAAAGGCAGAGGTGTTATCTGTGCTGCAAGAACATAGACAAGTGTTTTCTAGCAAACCAGGGAAGACTCACTTGCTGACTTATATGACCATTACTGTAGGATTACAGCCATCCCAGCAGGTCCTACCGCACCACTGGCAAGGTATAAGAGCAAATTTGCACAGAAATTCAAAGCATGCTGGACCAGGGCTGCACCTATACACAGACACCCAGACTGTGACCTGCATGCTGTTTGGCTGTTTGTGAACATCCCGTGCTGGGAACTACAACAGCAAAGCATTGTGAGGCACCCAAGGTTATGGGGCAGGCAGTGATACAACCGCACACTGATCTGGATCGTACCCCGGAATGTGACAGTCCAGTTTTGCATAAAAGAAAAGACACATGGTTCAATGTCACAGCTAGAACCAAGTGTCATGACAAATATCTCAAGATTAAAACCTTTCCTCATATTTACTGTAAACCAGAGAAGTGGCAGATCTGAAGTGTAGATCTGCAGTGCTGGTCACTCTATCTCAAAAAGGATATTTGCACACATGAATAACTTAACTCATATGTGGCAAGTTATATGCATAATTATTGGCAAGTTTGAGCCCTAAAATAGCTGTTCTGACAGTGGTTAACAGTTGGGAAGACACCCCCTTTGAGTAGCCAAAATTCCCTTCTCTTGCCTAATTGCTTTTCTAGCAATATGCTGAGTGAGGTCCAATATTTGGACTGTGCCTGATACCCAAATTACCTGAAGCAGCCACTGTAGAAAAAGTGAATGTATAAAAATGAGGGTGGCATTCAGAAGTATCCTCCTCATTTCTTACAAAATGCTCACCTTGATTTTAACAAAAGTTACAAACATTTTTAGGACCCTTAAAAGGAAACAAAGTATAAGGGATTTGGTGTCTAATTCAAAACCCAGTAAAGTCTTTTCATAGAGATTAAGGCCAGATGGGACCATTAGATCATCTAGAACTGAACGCCTGTCAATCACATTTCACCCAGATATCCCTATATTGAGCCCAATTACTTTAGTTAAACAAAAGCATTTCAGTCCTCAGGAGAGTGAACTGTTGTGAGCCACAGGCCAAGACCAGGAAAGAGCGAGGTGCCACCAATGCCCGGGGCCCTTGCCGTGGCAGGAAAATGAAGAGGTGAAATATGCCCAGATGATACCTGTGCCCCTTGCTGCAGAGGAAAGCGAAAAAAACGCAAGGCCTCTGCCAATCTGACCTGGGGGGAAATTCCTTTTTGACCCTGAAATCCGGCGATCAGTTTGACCCTGAGCATGTGAGCAAGACACACCAGCCAGGCATCTAAGAAAGAGGTTTCTTAGCACTCTCTCCATTGCTTTCAATAACCCTTGGATTGGGCCCCAGTGAGGGTTTATTTTATAGCTTGGAGACTTTATTTTCCCAAGGGAAGAACGATAGTACATGTATAATATTTTTTATCGCCCACACTCTCAAATATTTGCAACATTTTCTAAGGATACTTTGCAGCTTTGTTTTGGGAACTACATACACTAACCAAATTAACAATCTAGCTGATCAAACTGATCTCATTGTTCCATGTGGTCTGGGGTTTTATTTCTGTGTACTGTCTATGGTATTGTATGTGCATAATATTATTCACTAGATCTTTGGAGGTTTGCAAAACATGAATAGGAATTTCTATTTGTAGTAAAGTAAAAATTGCTGATGCTTGTCTTGGTTTTATTCATCTCTATTTTACATTCAATAAAAAATAATGTCTATATCTTGGAATTGTCTCTTCTAATGAAGATTATAAAGGCTTTATTTCTTAGTCTGGTTTTCAAAGGATTTTTTTAAAAAATGAGGGTGAATATGGAATACATAATCCAGCTAATGCATTTTACAAAATGAGATGGCATAAAGTTTAAATGCTTATTGCAGAGCATTTATGAGTAATTTATCACTTAGCTAATGTACTGATTTTAAAATTCCTTTCTGTAGTTAATTGTCCTTGTTCATAAACGCAGTTCTGTTTCATACACACACAACACAGTTATATAATTTATTGAAAATAGACCACTTTTTGAAACATGTGCAACAATGCATCAGTTATTTTTTCTTTGTGATGTGCACTTGGAAAAACTGGAGTTTAGCTTTGAGCAACTACAGCCTGCTGTTGAAAATAAGCAATATCGTTGAGTTGTCTCTTATCATTCTCCTCCCACAATGTAAGCGAAATGTTTCTTTTCTTTCTAAATGCAAGGTAATATTACCCAGCAAATTAAAAATAAAAGGTTAAAAGTAGATGATACTTACATGCAACCCTTGTGTAATACTGAGTGTTAAACAATGTACCACAATTTTTTTATAAATGAATCATCCTTCAGAGAAATGAACAGATTTTCATTATTGTTGCTGTTCTGTTAAATAACAAAACAGCAGTGGGATCATCAAATAGATGCTGAGCCACTACAATCATCCAGAGCAATTCATTTATTCACGAGTCAGTTGCCTTTTGAGTCAAATGGCAGTGCGGTAACTTGAAGTGGGGAAGGATTTAAAGGACAGACACAAAAGGTAACACTGACATTTTGTACTTTACGGACGCTGTATGTTTCTTTGAACACAAAGATAAATAGGAGCATTAGCTTCCATGGCACAGCGAAAGCATGGTGATATTATGCTGTGTTCAGACAGCATGAAAACAAGAACAAATAGTTCAAGACTCTTCTGAACTTTTTCCAAATATTTGAAAGCTGCGACACTTGTTAAATCAGCCAAATTTGTTAACAAATGTAATGAGTGAAAACAAAATAAAATCCTGCAACACAATAGAGTTTTCCCCATCAGGGAACACTCAGACACTAATTACATATTATATTTTATCCCCAGCTCACTGATGGCTATTAGTAAATGATGGCAAATATTCATATATTTCTCTTTCACTCTCCTTTCAGATAATTGCAAAGGCTAATTTAGCTAGTTGAAATTAAAAGTCAGATTTTCAAATATAGTTGAATGAACAGCATGTATCTAAGTTATGCAAGCAAATATGCACGCACATATTGCAATTTAGGTATTTAGGCAGGTATGCATGTACAGATATAGCCATGGGCTGGTGTTGCAAAATGGCTGCTTTGAGAGATCTGTAGGGTATACATTTTTAAAATCTGTCTCCACAGTTAGACTCTGACCAAGACTCCTTTAAGGACTTATCCACATATGGAGTTATTCAGGAATAGCTGTCCAGGGATAAATCCATGTGTGCACACTCTTATTCTGAAATGAGAATGCCTTTTTCTGAATTAGCTTAATCCACTTGGAAAATTGAATGAACTAAAAGAGGTACTTAAAAAAATGTACAGAAAAAGGTACTTTTAATCTGGAATAAGAGTGCCTATGGGCTTGTTTCCACTTACCGGGGAATTGACATGTTGTGATTGATCCACCGGGGGTCGATTTAGTGAGTCTAGTGAAGACCTGCTAAATCGACTGAAGATCGCTCTCCCGTCAACTCCAGTACTCCACTGGAACAAGAAGCATAAGGTAAGTCGACGGGAGAGTTGCTCCCGTTGACCCAGTGTGGTGTAGACACTGCAATAAGTCAACCAAAGGTACGTCAACTCCAGCTACGTTATTCACATAGCTGGAGTTGTGTATCTTGGGTCCATCTAGCCCTATAGAGTAGACCTGACCTATGCATGGAAGTTATTCAGAAATAGCTACTGTGCTGTAAATTCATACCCTATCTTATTCTGGAATAATTTTTGACAAGCCTTAAGGAAAGGATCCTGTAGCATCAACATGCTAGGGCCTGATGCACCACTGTCTTTCACCTTGTGTAGACATTACACCAGTGCAAAATGGATGTAAATCACTATGGCTCTGATTCCCATTATCACTAAAGCCTCATCCCACTGCTCTGATAGTGTAAAAGGGGCCTTAAAGTGGGTGAAAATGTGAAAGCTACCAAACCAAAATGGGTAGTTTTTTACATGCACTTTTTACTAGTGTAAATGACTACACAAAGCAAAAGGCAAAAGAGAATCAGGCCCTGGATGTTCATGTGGTTACTACCGTTACGTTGATTTTTGGACTAAAAGAAAGACTGAGATTGGGTCTGCACTTGAAAATTGTATCAGTTTAGCTCTATCAGTTAGAATTGTGATTTTTTTTTACTGCAATAGTTACACAGGTAGACCAGTGGTGCAAGTGTAATCCATTTCTTACAGGTACGGGAGGGCACTTGGGGGGCACGTGACCTCCTCACATGACCCCCACGTGACTCCTCCCTGCCTTGCCCCTAGCCCAGGGGCCCCATGCCCTCCCTGTCCCCTCCCCATGATCCACCCCCCTTATCTAGGGATGGGGGGCCCCTCTGTCCTCCTCCCGCTGCACCTTCGGAACCGCAGCGGTGAAAGGAGCACGGTCCCACGCCCGCAGCTCTTCCGGCATGGCTGTATCGCCCCACCCTTCCACGCAGGGTCTCCTCCATCTGTACTGCAGCCCCGCTCGAGGACAGGGCTGGGGGCAAGGCTGGGGGCAGTACAGCAGCCACACCAGAGGGGCTGCTGGCATGGGGCCGCCCAGTGACCCCATGTTCTGCTCATTTCCCCGCTGCGGTTCCCAGGAGAGCCCGTAATGTACCGCCTTACGTGCACTGCTGAGGTAGACCCCCTGGCCTGGATGTAGTTTCACTGATATGAAGATGCTTTGTACCAGTATAGTTATGCCCCATCCCGTGTGGGAAAAGTTACACCAGTGTAAAGCACTTTTACAACAATACACCTGTGCACACAATAGGGATGGTTGCATTGTTTTATCTAGTTTTAACAGATAAATCAATACTATATTTGAAGGTAGACAAAGCCCTACTCACTCGGAGTTTTTAGAAGGGAACTATCTGGTATAAATTCTAAATGATCTGTTGGATTAAGCCTGAGGAGTTCTAAGTATACATAACAAGTTCATTTTCTTGGAAAACGTGTTCTGGGAGAACTCAGACCTCGGGTTACATTTAAAATTTTTTTCACAAGGAAGCATATTTCCCAGTCTCCTTAATATCTAACTAGACATCCAATTGGTAATGACAGCATTTTTGAAACTGGTTAGAAACATGTAAGGTTTGGGGCCAGATTTTCAGCACAGCCATGCTTGATTGGCTAACTGCCAATTTGTAAGATTCTGCAGTAAATACTCTGACCTCCCCAATGAAGAACAAAGCTACAAGACTTATCAACTTGCTTGGGGCCTGCAAAGACGCTCACAGAAGGTTCACAAAGGTTCCAGTTAAGCTGACTTTCAGAGCCCTGCACATGTCTATATATATATATACACACACACACACCCCCCATATATATTTCTCCATCTTAAACTGGCAACAGAAACTGAGCAGAGAAATATCCTAGTAGATGTGAGAGCCGGATAGGACCTTTGGGAAGAAGTCTAGGCAGATACGGGGGGAAAAAATCTCCTGGTAAAAATTATGTAGAAAGGGAAAACAGATAAAAGGGCCCAATCTTCCTTTCTGAAATTATGGCTACCAAGATAAACACCTCCCAGGACAGGAGCAAAAGGGAGACAGATATGAGTGGCTGGACATGGTTTAAGGAGAGCCAGGACAGGTCTCAGTTAAGGCTGGAAGCCTGAAGATTGGGGACAGTGAGTTCGCACTTTCTGCTCAGAATGGGTCACAGATTTATGGTGGCTCAGAGACTGGATTCACAAGGGGTTCGTGTGATGCTGCTGGATCCACAACAGTGCAAATTCATCAGCCATCGCCCCATATACGGAAGGGAGTACAGCCTGATGCTGCAGTAGACTGTGGGATATAGGTACTTTGTTCCCATGAATCTCATAAGCATACAACCCTGTTATTTGTGTTGTGCGTTGAGAATGGTACATGGGCCAAAATCAGGGAATGATACAAACCACCAGACAGTTTGTTTGTTGTTCTATAACAGCTGTTTATTCATACAGGAAATACTCCACAGGGCACATGCCTAGTTTCACCCACCTTCAGATGGATTTTCTCAGATGTTTCCTTTCAGTTGTTTTAATCAGCCAAAGACCAACTTTCAGCAAAAGGGCATCAGGTGTCAAAAATACATAATATCCTGTTAACAGCACTATATGGCTGAACGCTGCTGGAGCAATGTATTTGGACTCAATTTAAAAATGTAAAAAGTTATCTACAGACTACAATGCCTAGAAAATCTTTTCCAAACCTAACACATTGAGAGGAAACTGCATGAATTAAGATTTAATTTGTGTTAAAGCTCTGCATCTCCCCACTGATAAAATATTAAAATGTAAACAATTCTCTAACAAATGCTCTATTCATCAAGGACCTGGGCGGCGTTTACAGGAGGGCTGTCATTATCTAAATGGCTGAGAAGAGCTGCAGAGTCCATGTTTCTAGGCAGTTAATGCAATATATTATCCTGAATCTCTGGCTGCAAAGTGAAATCATAAAATACCGAACCTGGGTATGTGCCAGTAAAATGTTGATGAAGAAGAGCAATTACATGTAACATAGTAAATTCTGCACCAAGGGCTACACAGCAACTGCTGGAAGATACAGTATTTGCTGGTAATTTAGGATGACTCCTAACTGACCACCTGCAAAGCCTAAAATTATATTGCTGGGTGTTGCACATATATATCCCATCTCAGGATTTAGTCTAGTGTGTCTAAATATTTTAGCCATGATCATGGCCTGTGTTATGTCAGAGGTTACACTAGATTAGTTTAAGGTCCCTTCTAACCTTAAAATCTATGAATCTACACTAAAGCATGAAGGAACTGGCCAACTCTAAATAATCAAAAATAAATATAGGAGAAAACATGTAACATGAAATGCTTTGATTGGTTCATTCATATATTTTTGACTTTCTGTCTTAAGCCCTAGAAAACATAGTGGGGTCTGGGCCTGTAGGTCTTGAAGTCAATGGATATTTTGCCACTGACTACAGTGGAAGTATAACTGGACCCTCTTGGCTAAATTTTCAACAAAGCGCTCAGCTGAAAATCCAACTGTTATTTTGGTACCCAAATGGGAGCAGAGCTCATTTGAAAATCTGGCCATAATTGTGGTCACTGAACACTTGAAAGTCTGGCCCTGAGCTCCTTTGGAAAACCTGGGCCTACCTGCTGCATGGTACTACATAAAATGACAGAATGAAAGAGGTCATTTCAAGCACTTTGGAAAAACAGCAATGGGTTCAAAAATGGCCAATGGAGGGAAAAAGCAACAATGGTATGGAACATGTGCAGAAAGCCAGCTGAACACTGGTAAAGCTTTTTTTGTAAATAATTATTAAAATACAAAATATAACGTGGCACAACTCCAACCTTGTCCCTGTGGGTCCCGCATGTCCAGGAGGTTTATGCTAGCTTCAGAGGCTCACTGCAACCCTCCACGTAGCCTTTCTCTCTAGGGCCAGGGATACAGTCTACTGAGCCCTTTTCATCATAAGCCAGCAATGGAAGTTGGTGAGAGAATTCCCACAGTCTCTGCTGCTCCTACGGCCTCATGCCAAAACAGTTTAGCCTCCTGTCCTGACAGGGGCCTGTTTTCCCCTCCCAGGAGGTGTTTCTGTAGTGTTGAGTTGGGGGGAACCTGGGCCCGCCCTCTACTCCAGGTTCCGGCCCAGGGACCCTAATGGTAGCAGCTGTTGGCAGCCAACCTTTTACCGCCAGAGTTGCTCCATTTCCCTGGGCCACTTCCCCACAGCTCTCCTGCTTCTCCCTTCTTCACCCTTACCTTAGGGCTCCCTTACCAATGACTTGAGGGTGTCTTCAGTAACCAGCCCTTCAGCTGCACTTCCTCTCCTCTGGCTCCTCTCTGCCTGACTGGAGTGAGCCCTTTTATAGTATCAGAGGGGCCTTAAATAGAGTCAGGTGGTCACATTAGCTTAATGGCCTCACCTGACTCTTTGCAGGTTAATTGGAGTCAGGTGTTCTCATTAGCCTGGAGCAGCCCCTGCTCTGGTCAGTCAGGGAACAGAAAACTGTTAATCCAGTGGCCAGTTTATCTGCCTTCTGCTACTCTGCTGTACCCAAATGGCCTGGGTCTATCACAGTAAATAAAACCTATTCAAAGAAACAAGCAACAATAAGGAACCACCAGGAAGAGGAAAAGGTTTATATTAGATCTGACCAGAGGATGACAATTCAATTCCACAGCAACATTCGCTCAGCATAACATCAAGTAAATTCAAAATGTTAATAGGGCTGATGGATGGATTCCTAATACTGCAATTCTAAAGCCTACTTGCATAAATCCAAAAGCCGCTGAGCACTGACTTCACTGGGAGTTGTAATTGATCGGCACCTCCTAGGATTCGCCTCATGCTATTTGCTAGAAGAATCAATTTGTTATCCCTTTGAACCTCAGAATACAGCTGCAATATGGGGTGGAAAAAAATCATTCCCAATTTTCAAATACCTTACTAAAACCAATGAATTATATGCCACTTGCTATGGCGAGCTTTCCCTAATGTTCATGTCTGATATTTGGTAATATTCAGTTTCTAATTCCACTAGGAAGAAATAATGCCTTAAAAGATAACATGTGACCCTGTTTAAAGGAAGCTTAATAACTGAAGGTCTGGGCTTCTGGTAAAATAAAAAATCCAATAAACAACAGGGATGTAGTGGGATTATATGAAGAACACATATAAAAACTGACATACATCACATTAAAATAGACAATTTATCTGATTACATGTGGGGTAAGATCACTAGTGTAGATGAAGTACAAGCTGTCATATATTCATACTGCCTGGGCTACCAAAACTGCTTTCATTCAACAGGGATCAATCACACCTAGGAATTCAGCTCCTTATTATATTTTAATCAGCCCTTTGGGTTGAACCAAATTATTTTTGATCAGTTCCCAGAATCAACATTTAAGTGTAAAGTCATTACCTTTCTTCTGGCATAACATTTTCTTCAAAATACGTTACTTAATCTTCAGGTTTAAAGCAATTCTATGAGTTCTACAGTAAACCATACTATTAAAGGGAGCATCTAGAAATACTTGGTCGGCATTTAACACCACCACTTACATAAGATTCTTTGCCAGACGCAAATTGTCTGTAACTGCAGTAGGGTGAACTACTATCTGCCCCATGTGAGTGGACACCTGATTTCATTAGCTTGCATTTACTGAAACCTGTTTGGTGGCACATTTCCGCATATAAAGCGATTCTAGTTACTCTATCAAGTTCTACTTGTGACTGGAAAATTACGAAATAGAGTTCTCAGCGTGGCCTGACTTATCAGCAAAGTTTATGACAATTAGACATAAGATTGCTTACCCTTGCCGGTTATTCTTGCAGTTGCAAATGTAACATGGTAAAATTACTAAGCTGTATTCTGCTTCATTTTCTCCAGCTTCATTTTACACCAGAGATGAATTTGGTTTCTTAGCTATTTGATTAGCAGTTATTTCACTCAGACGGTAGAGGAAAATGAAGGTCGTAACAGAGAGAACTTAATGGCACACCAGGGTATTTTCATTAAAGAATCCCAGACTTTGCAGATCACAGGGCTCAATTTGAATTATTCACTCAATTTACTCATTTCTATAATGCCTATTGCTACAGCAGCCGGGTACCTTAATTACAGAAAATTAAGGCACAAAACAAGAACGAAAGCATAACAGAGCTAAACAAAATAACTAGGTCCTCCATCCTGCCCTGAAGCTCACTAGATCCAGGCTCTCATGAGCTTCTAAGGGGAGCAAATTCTAAAGATGAGGAGCCAAGGTCCTCCAAAGCCCTGCCCCTAAACACAAAGGGTCAAGCGCATCCCTACTGTAAGTCCAATGAAAATACTTGTCTGGGACACCAAACCTACTGAGCAACATGGCTGCAGGAGGCGAAAGTGGGGTGGTGAGAATGAATGAATTCATGTACGTAAAGCACCGTGAGATCCTCAGACAGAGTCACACAAAGGCAGTGAGCAAAGTGGGAGAGGTGGACTAGGAGGCACACCAGGTCATACAAGAGATTCGGACTTGATATATATTATTTGGATAGAGCACCCCATAGGAAAGAGAAACACATGATCTCTCAGCTGAAGCACAGAAGTGACAGTCGGAGATCCTGGTTCTGCCACTACCCTGCTGTTCAACCTCAAGCAAGTCACTTGCCTCGCATGTTATTTCTAAAATGAAGCTAATATTTCCCTGCAGAGTGGGGCAGGGTATGGTGAGAATTTAATTAATGTATGTAAAGCCCCTTGAGATGCTCAGAGGACTCCTACAAAGACAGTGAGCAAAGGAGAGGTGGAAGGGAAGAGCCAGGTGACGTGCAGTTTCTTTTCCCTTCTGTGTGAACTGCTTATGGCAGGACAAACTGATAAAAATGGTGTTCTCCATCCTTTGATCTGCACTGCACCATCTTATTGTCATTATAAATGCCTTTGCAAATGCCTCTGAAAGGGATCCTCTTCCAGAACTCCTGAAAGTCTTGCAGCTAATCAGTTCAGAGCAAGAGGAAATCCCCTATTTTGCTTATTATCAGAGTAACAGTTTATCATCCTTTAAACTAGATTTATGCTGTCTACCAATCCCTATGCCACACAATAAATGTAACTCTGTTTCATTGAATTAGCTGTCAGCAGTGATGGCAGAATCGAAGGCACTTCCAGTAATTAAAGCCAATTCTCTTTAACTCAATGTGGTTAAAGGTCTCTCCAGTCAGACAGCACGTAACATAGCTACTGGATTTACGAAATGTAGGAGGTGGAAGTAAAGATCTCTCACCATTATTGCAGAAAAATGATATTCAGTAATGAACAACAAAGCCTACATGAAATTCACTTAATGTTTTTCAGCGCAGCAAATTAGTAATTTATGCTTTGTTTTATTGTAACACCCTCAAAATCATTCATTTGGTAGCACACAGCTCAAGCCTTTCTTCTTTAAAGAGCTGTAACACAAAGAGAGAGGGATCCTTTTTGTCACTGAGATTAGTATTTAGCAGGAGATGGTTCGCTAACTTGACGTACAAAAAATATTTTGATAAAGAAATTGCTGATTTTAGCTTTCGGCATAGTGGCTTCAACCCGGAATACTAGACCTGATGGCTTTTTGCATAAAAACTGTAGTTTAAAATGTCTTAATATCTTCAAGAATGAAGGGAAATGCATCAGGTTTGTGTGTATATGCCTCAATTCAGATTCTCCAGCTGGTACAAACTGGGGATGCCCCTTGGACAAGCTATGTGAGTGCACAAAAGGGCGCACACACGTCTGGCAGTGGGTCAGGACATTTCCTCTCTTGCTCTTGTTCCTTATTTCTTCCTTCGTGCTGCATCCTGCCAGGACAGAATGATGTGATGTGATGAAGACCTGCGTCGACTGGTGTGCTCCCTCCGCTTCCTACATGTACATTAGCCACTGCACATGTATTGCTTTCTGTCGTCTCCTCTTGTCTCATACCTGGCAGAGCAGCCTGGCGTAATTACAGCCCCTGACGTCCCCAGAGTACCGGCCCAACGAGACATCATAGGAGCCTTCATGCACCAGGCCTTCATGCACCGAGCAGCCCAGCCGGGGCATATGATGCACCTGCTCGAGGGATGCAGCAGTGAAAATACTCCCGCACAAGCTAGGGAGCTGGAGAGAGAATTCTTGTGCAAACACCCTTGGGGCAGTGCAGCTCTGCCGCACTTCCAGTGCAGGGCTCTGCCTTAAAGGCACAGCTGAGGTCATGGCTAGGGGAGATGAGGAACTCAGCCTTTTCAGGTGATTTAGAAAGACAGCTACTCTGTCTTCTCCTTCATTTCAGCCTCCATTAGTTACTCCTGAGGGCATTCTGCGCAAAAAAATTAAAAAATCTGCACACAATATTTTAAAATCCTGCAAATTTTATTGTTCAATAAAACTTTTATTGGTGGAGGTTCCAGCATGGCATTGGGGAGCACAGGCCACAGGCTGCACAGAGACGGGAGATCACGGTACAGCTCCCCGAACCCCAGACACAGACTCAGTGGTGAAGCTGCATCCAACCCTGACACAGTGCATGGACTGGGACTGCCAAAGAAACACCCCAGGGCCCTGCCCTCTTCATGCCAGGTACGCCAGGTGTGGGCAGGCAGGCTCAGCAAGGCAGGAGCCAAGTGTGGAGGGGCTCAGTGTGGGGGGGATCCATGTATGGGCTGAGAGGGTTCTGTATGGGGCAATCCGGGTGTGTGTGGGGGATCTAGATGCACAGGGACTTGTTAGGGGGGTGCCAGATGCAACGGTAATAGGACACTGCTGGGGGGTCCAGGTGAAGGTGGTTGGGGCTCAGCTGCAGGGGAGGTCTGGATGTGTGTGTGTGTGTGTGGGGATAGAGCTCAGCAGGGGGATTTGGGTGTGGAGGGCTCGAGGGGGGGGGTCCAGATGCTGGGGGAGTGGGGCTCAGTGGGGTGGGGATCCAGGTGCGGCTGATTGAGGCTCAGTGGGGTGCGGGGGGTGGATGGCTCCTCAGGCTGGTCCAGGCACAAGGGGAGTGGGGCTCATCAGAGGGGTTCTGAGTGCGGGGGGGTGGGGGTGAGGCTTGGTGGGAGGGTCTGGGCATGAGGGGTTATGGATGCACAGGGGTTAGGTGGATGGGGGAGCAGCTCCTTGTACAGGGATCCCCCACCCCCTGCAGCTGAGGAGCGATGGGTACAGGAAGTGTGTGTGTGGAGGGAGTTTGCAGAGCTTCCTGCAGCTGGGGGAGAGATTACAGGGTGGGTCTGACCCAATCCCGGATGCCGTGCAGGGGAAGAGGAAGTCCCATCCTCCCTAGCCCAGCCAGGACTAGCAGCTGAGCCTGATGCAGGGTGGGGAGCCACGTCTTCTCCAGTCCTATCCCCTGCCCCACAGTGATTTACCTCTCTGCCAGCTTCCCTGGCACCCAAAACATACTGCTGGGGGGGGACGCATGACCACTCTTGTGGTTCCCCTTGCTTCCCTGTCAGAAAGTCATTTTTCTGTGGGGAAGCAGAGAAATCTGATGGGGACATAAATTCTGCCACGACAGTCAGTGAGAGATTTGTGTTAGGACCAGGTCAACTAGTGCTGCCAAACTTGTAACGACAGGGGGCTCAGCATGCTGTGGCATTCAACCTGCTTTGGTGATAACTGGAGTCTCTTGCATTAGCTGCATTTCTTGCACCTTAATGTGGCCCTGGCTGGGGCAGGTGGCATACTCCCACCTCTTCTTGTTTAATAGGAAAACTGCACCCATTATTTCCCCCGCCCCAATCCCTAGACAAATGTACATTCTGTTTGTACCCTCCCACCAACACTGACCACCTCCTTCATCAACAGGTGGCCTATGTAGAAATTTGAGGATGGTCCAGGGGGAGGAGAAGGTCACGGAGCGAATCAGAGGCTTTCCAGCCAGGGGGATCAAGCAAAGGCCTTCATAAGGGACCTAGATTTGCTTGGGTCAACCCTAATTTGCATGTCTATCTGGCTCAAACCACTATTCATTTTCTGTGGTATTGGCCTGAGGGCCAATTCACAACAATGATGTAAGTGTGTCATTTCACTGCCCAGCAAAGAGTTTCTGTGTCTTTTGTTTCTGACTCAGAAGAAAATTTAGAAAATTTATGTGTCAGTGGGGAAAGAAAAGAAAAAACAACCCAGACTAGAATACAGGCAAGTGAAACAGGCCAGTGTGAAGGTAAACATGGAAAACACTCCTATGAGAGCATAAAAAAACTTTACACATTTCCTCCAGAGGAAGATTTAAAGAATTTCAAGCACACAGATGCCATTCTGTTGTGCTCAGGGACACCCTACCTCTGACCAGTGAGCCAGAGTAGGCAGAAAGAGCACTCCTACAGGAATAAAATGTGAAGGATTTACTGCTAAAGGAGTCTCTCTTGAGACAAAGTGTTTCAGTGCTATGACAACCATTCATCTTTCATGGTCCCAATGCACTGCTACAGTGCCACTGGGCAAGACCAGTTATTATTCGAAGCTAAGCAGAAGGAAAGCATATCCACAGCTCACTGAGCAAATCATTTCTGCTGCGACAAAACTCGCTTGATCCAGAATGTCCAAATATCACTCTCCCCTCGAGCTCCGTCGCTCTATTCTAAGAGGAAATTTATCACAAGGTGAAGCTGTAATTAACAGAATACAATGCTGCAAGCCGCTCCATGTGTGTTTCCCTCAGGAAGGTCATTCACTGCAATTGCATTTCCCGACACAACTGCTTCACGATGCTAAAACTGCGCATCATTTTATGATCTCTGGCAAAGCAAGGGCAAGGGCTTTCTAAGAATAGCAAATGAAGTCCACAAGATTTGCCTGAGCAATTTTCCTCTCCAGACACATATCTCACCCCCTTAATTATTTGTTTTACATTTATCTACTCTTCATCCTGTATCCTCTCTTTCAAGATTTGCCAAGATTCATGATCCTCCAAGACAGCTTGTGTTCTACAGGTACTAGGATAGGATAAGACACAGAGACAGAGCCTTTTCAGCAGCTACACCCCAGCTGTGGAACACCTAATGAGGGCAGCCAAAGCCAGGTTTCGATGGAAGACCCACCTCCTGGTAAGTCCTTCCTCCAGGAATAGCATATTCCCAGGATTAACTCACAATTGTAGAGATAGGATGGAAGGAAAAACAAAATGAAACTCACACAATCATGCGCGCTGGGAGCAAGGCAAGTGGTGAGGGTTTTGCCAGTCAGGGAATACTCAGGAACAGCTTTAATTGGCGTGAAGCACTTAGACACAACGACAATAAGCACCTCTGCTTAGACAGGCTGAGACACATGACTGAATAACTTACATTTCAATCTGGATTGTTAGATAAAACTTGGGGAGCAGCTCCCCATTATTTATGTAGGGTACGACCATTTCAGTAAAGATCACAGTACCTAAAATAGCAACCACCTCATCATCCTGTATGACTTCTAGGGATCCCGACACCACAAAGCAGAGCGCATCTACGCTTTCTCCAGCATGGTAGATGAGGTCTCCTGGAGCACAGTGAATAGTCTGAAACTCCACAGCCAGGGCCCGCAGACAGCCATCACTAGCCAGTCGAAAGGCAGGGTGCTCGTTAAAAACCTTCCGGTTCAGATGCACGCAGATATCTGCCCTCATGTCCTTGGGACAAATGGAAAGAACCTGAATAAAGAAGGGGAAAAAATCAGCTGGGAATATGATACAAGATCAGTAGGTGTTTTAAGAAAGAGACATTCCTACAGCAGAATATTTTTACCATTGTCACCTTCAGACAGTATTCAGAGAGAGTTTTCCACCTATGTCTGTGATATGGGGATAATGATACTGATCTCATTTGTAAAGTGCTTTGAGATCTACTGATGAGAAGTCCTACGTAAGAGCTTGGCATTATTACATTATAATATCAGTTCCTACGAACATAAATTCTACAAAACACACCATTTACAGTTGGCACTAATTGGCACCCTTACTGGCAGTCTCAGCAGCCTTAGCATCTGAATAACCCACTGATTGACAGAGACGGTCCCTGCGAAAGCAGAGAATTGAGGCAAGTTGATAAGGCAGTGGTGGAAGCAGGGCTGTTCCCTGCTTCAGTGCTTTTAAATGGGCAAGAGTAGGAAAGCAAACCCCAGCACTTGCGCCTTCAGATCACGTTTGTAAAGATGGGAAACTATGCACAAACCACCTAGTTATCTGTTCAGCATGTGCACATGTGAGCTATTGAAAGGGCTACTGATGTATGTCATTTAAATACCTGGCCACCAAAGCCTTGAAATAGATGAGAATTTATTACATGCATTATGGAAGCACCTACAGTCTCAACTGAGATCAGATCCCCATTGTGCCTGGTGCTGTATAAACACATAATAAGGGATGGTCCCTTCCACAAAGAGCTTAGACTCTGAATAAGATACCAAAAGAGCTTCAAGATTAGAATAGGAACAAAAATGTTATGCAATCTCACAATAAGAAATATAAAGCACATGTGAGTGAAAAGCTGCACTGTGACCCTGACGGCAGCCAATGATAGATCACTTGATGTTGGCTGTCCCATGAGACAAATTCTTACCTTAAGTGGCTTTTCCAACAGATACAATAAAGGGAAAGTTAGCAAAGCCTAACCAGTTAAAGAAAGAAAGTGACAAACTGTGAATCACCAGTAATTATAAGAACTAGGCTTGTGAAATGTACATTTAACATGAGCAAATTTTCTCAAACTTGCTAATAGTGATGTAAATCCTAAAGCACATGTTAGCTAATTTACTTGGGAATATTCCCTTTTTAAGACCGCTAACAAAAATGTATGGCAAGGTATAAATTAATCCCAGTGGACACAAATTAACTACCCTGTGAAAGTCTAATATATAGAGAAAATTGCAGGTCAACAAATAACACTGCGCAAGTTCTCACATTACTGAATTAAATCAGTTTGCTCCACAGGCAATAGTGGGAGCCAGTCCCCAGTTCATGAATAGTTTGCCAGTCCTTAGAATGTCAAGGTACACTTTAGCAGAGAGATCCAGGCAACACTGAACTAACTTTGTGGCAACCATGCTCATGTTAATGTAGGAATTAAAGTTAGAATTTTAATTTCTGTTCAATCAAGGTCTGTTATAAAGAATGATATTATTATTATTGTACGATATTGCTAAAAGGTCCAAAACACAGAACTGGCAGACAATAAACTATCCAGATCTTAATTAATTACATTAATGTGTCCCTTCCTTATTTTAATAGATCTAAGTCATATTGTTATCTTTGAGATAATGGATTGGAAAACTGAGAAGGGGATTTACTATCTTATCAGGTACATTATGACAGTCAAGGTAAATATTAAGCATATATATTCACAAATGTTTAAGGCCAAAAGGGACCATTATAATAATCTAATCTGACCATCATCATAATACAGGTCACAGAACCTGGCACAGTAATTTTTACATCTAGCCCATAACTTCTGGTTGAACTACAGTACATCTTTCAACAAGACAATCTTGATTTAAAGGCTCCAAGTGATGGAGAATCTACCATGTCCCTCAGTAACTTCTTCCAATATTTAATTACCCTCACTGTTAAAAATTTACATCTGAATGAATTTGTCTAGCTTCAGCTTCCAACCATTGGAGCCTGTTAAGCCTTTTTCTGTTAAACAGCCAGCTACTATCAGAAATCTCTTCCTCGTGTGGGTACTTGGAAACCATGATGAAGTCACCTTGTAATCTTCTCTTGGATAAACTAAATAGATTGAGCTTCTTTAGTCAGTCACTATTATGCATGTTTTTCTCATGTCTTCTGTGGGATCCTGCAAAAGATGACAATGGGATGGAATCTTCCATAGGATATTGGTTTCTCATTTACAATAACTTTTGAGATCTACCACTTAGCCAGTTTTTAATCAATTTAATAAGGGCTACACTGATTTTGTCTGTGATTTTTTTTGTCAGAATGTCATGCAGGACTAAGTTAAATGCCTTACAGAAGTCTAGTATACTATGTCATCAAAAAACAAGTTAGGCAAGACTTGTTTTCCATAAAGCCATGTTGCCTGCCACCATCTTTTAATTCTTTACTGACTGTGTCCCATATCAGTCTTTCCCTGATTTGGCCCGGTATCGATGTCAAGCTAACCAGACTATTAATTACCTGAGTTATCTCATTTAACTTTTTGAAATATTTGCACAATATTAGGTTTTTCCTCTGCAACATCCCGTTTTCCATGATTTGTTGAAACTGAACATTAATGGTTTAGATAGCTTCTCAGCTAATTTTTTTAATACTTCTGGGTGCAAGTTTTCAGCACCTGCTAATTTCAAAATGCTTACATTTAATAGCTGCTGTTTCAATCCTCCCTATTTACTTATGGAATAGGGAAACTTCTTCCTTTTTACTGGAAGATATGAATATATGACCCTGCTGCTTTCCAATAATAATTATTGAATATTTCTTCCTTTTCTGCATCATGACTGGCAACTTTACTATTCTTATCTAGTATCGGACTTATACCATTGCTAGGATTTCCTTTGTTAACAATGTCATTCTTTTAACAATATAAATGGCTTTGACTAAAAGAGGCCATGATCCTTGAAAATTTCCAAACCCTGTGTTCATAATGGATCTTACAAATACCTAAATGATTTTGGCTTCCAAACCTTATGTTCCAATCTTCTATACTTTGGAAGGAAAAAAGAGTGTACTAAAAACCTCTCAAATTCTAATTACTGTAAAATATTACAGAGGGAGGACAAGAATTGTATCCTGAGAGTTTCTCAGATTTCCTGGTTGGTTTGTTTGTTGTTTGGTTAATATAAAGTGATCATACTCATCAAAAATAAAAGACATTCATATACCCAAGAAACATATTAAAACCATTTCAAATACAATTCAGTGAGTTAAAAATACAGTACCAAGTGATCAGTCATTCAAACACTGTTCCTATCTTTAAAAAGGGGAACAAGGAAGATCTGGGGAATTATAGACCAGTCAAGCTAACTTTGACACCTGGAAAGATACTGGAACAAATTATTGAACAATCAAATTTTAAGTACCTAGAGGATAACAGGGTTATAAGTAGGGCTGTCAATTAATCACAGTTAAGTCACGCAATTAACTCAAAAAATTAATCATGATTAAAAAAATTAATTGCATTTAATCACACTTTTATTGTCATTGTTAAACAATAGAATACCAATTGAAATGTATTAAATATTTGTGGATGTTTTTCTACATTTTCAAATATATTGATTTCAATTACAACACAGAATACAAAGTGTACAGTGTTCACTTTATATTATTTTTATTACAAATATTTTCACTATAAAAATATAAACAAAAATAGTATTTTTCATTTCACCTCATACAAGTACTGTAATGCAATCTCTTTACTGTGAAAGTGCATCTTACAAATGTAGATTTTTTTTGTTACATAACTGCACGCACTCAAAAAACACAACAATTTAAAACTTTAGAGCCTACAAGTCCACTCAGTCCTACATCTTGTTCAGCCAATCATAGAATCATAGAATCATAGAATATCAGGGTTGGAAGGGACCCCAGAAAGTCATCTAGTCCAACCCCCTGCTCAAAGCAGGACCAATTCCCAGTTAAATCATCCCAGCCAGGGCTTTGTCAAGCCTGACCTTAAAAACCTCTAAGGAAGGAGATTCTACCACCTCCCTAGGTAACGCATTCCAGTGTTTCACCACCCTCTTAGTGAAAAAGTTTTTCCTAATATCCAATCTAAACCTCCCCCAATCACTAAGACAAACAAATTTGTTTACATTTAAGGGAGATAATGCTGCCCACTTCTTATTTACAATGTCACCTAAAAGTGAGAACAAGCATTTGCATGGCACTTTTGTAACCGGCATTACAAGGTATTTACGTGTCAGATATGTTAAACATTCGTACTCCCCTTTATGCTTCGGCAACCATTCCAGACGTCCTGCTTCCATGATGATGATAATCATTAAAAAAAATCTGTTAATTAAATTTGTGACTGAACTCCTTGGGGGAGAATTGTATGTCCCCTGCTATGTTTTACCCACATTCTCCCATATATTTCATGTTATAGCAGTCTCGGATGACAACCCAGCACATGGTGTTCATTTTAAGAACACTTTCACTGCAGATTTGACAAAATGCAAAGAAGGTACCAATGTGAGATTTCTAAAGATAGCTATAGCACTCAACCCAAGATTTAAGAATCTGAAGTGCCGTCCAAAATCTGAGAGGGACGGGGTGTGAAGAATGTTTTCAGAAGTCTTAAAAGAACAACACTTTAATGTGGAAATTACGGAACCTGAACCACCAAAAAAGAAAATCAACCTTCTGCTATTGGCATCTGACTCGTGATGATGAAAATGAACATGCCTCAGTCCACACTGCTTTGGATTGTTATCAAGCAGAACCCCTCATTAGCATGGAGGCATGTCCTTTGGAATGGTGGTTGATGCATGAAGGGACATATGAATCTTTAGCACATCTGGCATGTAAATATCTTGCAAAACCGACTACAACAGTGCCACTCAAATGACTGTTCTCACTTTCAGGTGACATTGTAAACAAGAAGCCAGCAGCGTTATCTCCTGCAAATGTAAACAAACTTGTTTGAGTGACTGGCTGAACAAGAAGTAGGACTGAGTAGACTTGTAGGCTCTAAAGTTTTGTGTTTTATTTTTGAGTGCATTTTTTGTACATAATTCTACATTTGTAAGTTCAACTTTCATGATAAAGAGACTGCATTACATTATTTGTATGAGGTGAATTGAAAAATACTATTTCTTTTGTTTTTTACTGTGCAAATATTTGTAATAAAAATAATAGAAAGTGAGCACAGTATATTTTGTATTGTGTTGTAACTGAAATCAATATATTTGAAAATGTAAAAAAGTCCACAAATATTTAAATAAATGGTATTCTATTATTTTTTAACATCGCGATTAATCGCACAAAATTTTTTTAATTGATTGACAGCCCTAGTTGTAAAGAATAGCCAGCATGAATTTGTCAAGAAAAAATTATGTCAAACCAACCTATTTTCCTTCTTTGATAGGACTGCTGGCCTAATGGATAGCGGGGATGTGGCAGACAGGGTATATCTTGATTTTACTAAGGCTTTTGACACAGTCACACATGACAGTCTCATAAGCAAATTAGGGAAATGTGGTCTAGATGAAATTACTGTAAATTGGGTGCACACCTCATTGAAAGACTGTACTCAAAGAGTAGTTATCAATGGTTCTCTGTCAAACTGTGAGGATATATCTAGTGGGGTCCTGCAGGGATCAGTTCTGGGTCTGGTACTATTCAGTATTTAATGACTTGGATAACAGGGTGGAGAGCATATTTATAAAGTTTGTATACAACATCAAGCTGGGAGGGGTTGCAAGCACTTTGGAGGACAGAATTTGAATTTAAAATGACCTTGACGAATTCAAGAATTGGTCTGAATTCAAGAAGATGAAATTTAAAAAAAAACGTAAGTGCAAAGTACTTCACTTAGGAAGGAAAAAAAATCAAACGCATAACTAGAAAACAAGAAATAGATTGGGTAGATGGTATTACTGTAGAAAATGGTCTGGGAGTTAGAGTGGATCACAAATTGAATATGTATCGACAATGTGATGCAGCTGTGAAAAAGGCAACAATCATTCTGGAATGTATTAACAGGAAAGTCCTATGTAAGGCACGGGAGGTAATTGACTTTCTTTACTTTACATGAGTGAGGCTTCAGCCAGAATATTGTGTCCAGTTCAGGGTGCCACATTTCAAGAAAAATGTGGTTAAATTAGAGAGAGTTCAGAGGAGAGCAACAAATGTCATAAAAAGTTTAGCAAACCTGATTTATGAAGAAAGGTTAAAAAAACTGGGCATGTTTAGTCTTGAGAAAACAAGACCGAAGGGGGACCTGACAAAAGTCTTCAAAATCTTTAAGGGCTGATATAAAGAGGACTACGATCAATTGTTCTCCATGTCCACTAAAGGTAGGACAAGACGTAATGATCATAATCTGCAGCAAGGGAGATTTAGGTTAGCTATTCGGAAAAGCTTTCTAACTCTAAAGGTAGTTACACTCCTGAATAGGCTTCTAAGGAAGGTTGTAGAATCCCCGTAATTGGAAGTTTTTAAGAACAGGTTGGCCAAACACCTGTCAGGGATGGTCTAGGTTTACTTAGTCTTGGTCAGCGCAAGGATTTGATGACTTCTCAAGATCCCTGTCAGCCCAACTTTTCTATGATTCCTAGTACTGTTCTTTTTTATAGGTACAGTCGTATTTTTATCATCAAACACTATAACAAGAAGGAGGGCAAGAACTCCATTGCACAGAAAATGCCAGTTCAGTAAATCACACAGAATTCAGTAATTTAACTGAAGTCATGATCCAAAAGACTCCATTTAGAAAGTGACTCTTCTGATAGCACCTTCTTTATATACACTGAATCTTCATTCTTTGGCAAGCACAATAGTAAAAGAGCAAGGAGAAAAGATCTAGCCACAGGCTGAACAATTTCATGTTTACAATATGTTGTTCTCCTTGAACTGAGAACAGAGAATGAAGTTGAAGACAACTAAATAGGAAGCATTTTGTGTTAAAAGATTTTACAAAGGATCTTATCTATACAAGAAAATAAAAAGTAAATGTGCAAATACCAAGGGAAAATAGTGAGAAGATGGGTAATCTCAATTATTAATCCATATACTGTATGTTCCCAGCACAGGACTCTACAGTCTCTGACGAGCCTTTATTATAGCTCCTTTCTGAGAGTACAAATGCAAGCATCAAGGGTTCAGAAGGTGTTTAATGGAGACCATCAACTCCACTAACATGACTCAGGGCAGCACTGTAAGAAGGTGATTTGGTGGCACAGAGCAGATTCTGCATGGTAGTTTTCCTGCTGATGTAAAGAAGATTCTGGTGTGGAAACATAGTTCTATTTTCTGCAGGAACAAGTTGGAACCTTCTGAAATTACTAGAAACCTTGTGAAGTTACAAAGAGAGCACAGTAAGAGATGAGGTGTTTCTATGTTATATACAAGCTGTCAAGGTTCCTCCCCCACTCTGAACTCTAGGGTACAGATGTGGGGACCTACATGAAAAACCTCCTAAGCTTATCTTTACCAGCTTAAGTCAAAACTTCCCCAAGGTACAAAATATTCCACCCTTTGTCCTTGGATTGGCCGCTACCACCACCAAACTAATACTGGTTACTGGGGAATAGCTGTTTGGACGCGTCTTTCCCCCCAAAATACTTCCCAAAACCTTGCACCCCACTTCCTGGACAAGGTTTGGTAAAAAGCCTCACCAATTTGCCTAGGTGACTACAGACCCAGACCCTTGGATCTTAAGAACAATGAACAATCCTCCCAACACTTGCACCCCCCCTTTCCTGGGAAATGTTGGATAAAAAGCCTCACCAATTTGCATAGGTGACCACAGACCCAAACCCTTGGATCTGAGAACAATGAAAAAGCATTCAGTTTTCTTACAAGAAGACTTTTAATAAAAATAGAAGTAAAGAGAAATAAAGAAATCCCCCCTGTAAAATCAGGATGGTAGATATCTTACAGGGTAATTAGATTCAAAAACATACAGAACCCCTCTAGGCAAAACCTTAAGTTACAAAAAAGATACACAGACAGAAATAGTTATTCTATTCAGCACAATTCTTTTCTCAGCCATTTAAAGAAATCATAATCTAACACATACCTAGCTAGATTACTTACTAAAAGTTCTAAGACTCCATTCCTGGTCTATCCCCCGCAGAAACCAGCATATGACAGACACACAGACCCTTTGTTTCTCTCCCTCCTCCCAGCTTTTGAAAGTATCTTGTCTCCTCATTGGTCATTTTGGTCAGGTGCCAGCAAGGTTACCTTTAGCTTCTTAACCCTTTACAGGTGAGAGGAGCTTTCCCCTGGCCAGGAGGGATTTCAAAGGGGTTTACCCTTCCCTTTATATTTATGACACAAGCCCTGTTGAGAATGGCCCTTAGTCAGCAGAGTAAGAACTAGACATTCTGATTACATGGTTAAAAACAAAGACTCTAAATTGTCTCCTGAAACGTCACATTTTTAAAATGGCATGTGTCCAAAGAGGATACAATATACCTGTTAGTTAATGGTTTCTATTTTTTGTATATTTTAAGCGATGTATCAAAAACCATCTTCCAGTTTCCAAAGAGGTAAGATTTTTCCAGAGGAGTCTTCGCTATTATTTTTATTTTTTTGCGTGTGCGTGGAATCCTTGTTTTATGAGCAAATCAATATGAAGGTTGCCGACTACAATGCTTTACTATTTGATAGCTTCAGAGCATAAGCTTGGGAGAATACAGTCTGCAGGGTTCTATGTAATAAATCTGTGGCCACAGACTTCACAGTCAGTAACTATTGCACATGCATCCAAACATCATAAAGAACAGAACCCACTACCTTCTGCTGCCAAAACGAAAGGCAATGTAGACTCCCACTATGCAGAAAAACCTTCTTTAGCTCAGTTGATAGAGTCCTCTGATTTTTAACAGAGAAGGTTCTGAGTTCTGTGTCACATGTTCATGGTGACATTTGCATCTGTGAAGCCACCGACTGGTATCTATTGGATTGAACCACTGTAGACCCCTAATCCCCGAGGGACAGCTTTGCTTAACTACTGAGAGCAAGTAATGCACTGAAGAGGTGCCCACTTCTGCGTGGATAATCAAACCTGTTCAGTTGCTTACAAAAAGAATGCTCAGATTTGATTTTATCATCATCTTCTAGCCTGCCCATAGAGGATATAAGCCATAATACAACCACAGCAAACAGACAGTTTCCTTTAGCACATGTGGTAGTCGTTCATATTTCTAGAACGAAGATGCTAGGTTCTATCTCTGCATGTGTGCACTTTAGATGGTGAGTGAGATGTCTATGTATGTAGCCAGAGACTTGTGACAGTGGTATTAAAAGCTCTGGAATACTCATGAATAAATGGTACAATACACCCACGTCGCTGTGCTAAACTTGAGATCTGGAAGGTAAAATTCCCAAGGAGGCTTGTCTGATTTTTTTTTCGTCCTAGCATTTTCTAAGTGTACTCAGGCAGTTTAAGATAAGATTCCAGAATAGCTCATAGAATTCTACGCGGAGCAGAGATTATAAGAGTGCTGCAAGAATAGCAAATTAATTAAAACAAAGATGTTGTGGATTAAGATGGTGTACAAATAATGTCTGCTGGAATAGTTTTAAATATTTCTGAAATTGTCTCCAGTTTGAGAAGGCTGATGAATGGCTTCATGGACATTACAATATCTCTGAAGTCATGACAAGGAATGCCAGACTGAGAAATCACACAATGAAGGAGTCTTACAATGATCTAAATTCTCATTCTCTCACCGCACCAGCCATGAGATTTATTCAGCGGTGGCAGAATAACTTTTACACACAATTAATTTTGACTTGGGGGGGGAAGAGTACGCCCACTTTTGTCTGGGAGCCCGCAGATCAATTCCTTGCTGGGAAGAGGCCATTAAGAGCTAGATTTTCAGAAGTGCTCAGCAGCCACAATCAAGGTCAGACTTTCAAAAGAGCTCAGCTCCTATTAGGCATCCAAAGAAACTGACTGCATTTGCATAAAAACTCATTAAGTCAGGTGCTGAGCTCTTTTGAAAATCTGGCCATACATTTCACAATGGGCACTGGATGAGCTGCTTAAGAGGCAAAATTAAGAAACAGCTGATATGCAAATCACTGAGCACTTTCATACTGTAACTTGGAACTTTTTACAAATAGTTAGGCAGATTGATCAGAGTTATTAACCCTGCACGGATTAAGATGGTTTTTAATAGATTGGACCGAACATGCTAACACTGAATATTTTATGTAAACAAGGAAGGTTTGTTACTATTTAACTGAACTGTCTAAAATTCCAAGAGAGATATAAGGTGGGTGAGGTTATATCTTTTATTGGACCAACTTCTGCTGGTGAAAGAGACACGCTTTCAGGCTCTACAGAGATCATCTTCTCGTCTCTTATGTAGTTTGCTTTATATGATGAAAGCACCAGATCTGCAAACTGAGTTTAATTACATTTTTTAAGCAATACAGAATATAAATTACACTGGTGACCAGAGCATTGAGACAGATTTGGCAGTACAGTAACAAGAAGGAAAATTTCTTAATTGAATAACACTAACAAGTGTTGGAAACATATAGAAATGGCTACAAATTATTTTGGATTAAATTTAATTCAATCTTCTCAACACAGATAAAAACTGGCTGAAGGTCTTGAAACAACTGGTGATGATAAATTACACCATATTATACTGTGGGGACACAACTGCTGGAAGGTCTGGTTTGATTTTTTAATAGATTAATAAATGCTCTGGAAAATGTAGTAATGAGCACATTAATGAAATGTGCAGATGATACAAGGTGTAAGATCCCACCCTGTGTTGTGTAGGTACACTACAGAGGGAGTGCTCATCCTTTTAAGTCATATTATACACATATCAAAAATATAGACATTACATAACTCATTAAGGTGACAGTACATTAGAAGTCAGCCAACATCATTAAGAAACTCGTGGTAAAACCAATTTTTGCGATAAGAAAAAATCTTGAGATTCACACTGCAGAATTTCACCATCTCCAGCAATAAAATAAAATAAACGCACCCACAGTTTTGGGACTGACAAAAAATTCCAGGCTCTAGTTCTATCACCTACATGGGGAACTTTTTGTTTCAATCTGGGCCATAGTGTCATTAAATAAAGAGATAATTCAGATATCAAAGGATGCAAAGGATACAAAGAAGAGATTCTCCCTGAGGCTAGACTTTGCATCTCAGCCCTGCACAGGAAGCAATACAAAGCTACATTGCCCCGGCAGGAGCAAACATGGCCATTCACCGTGGCACTCTGTCTCCCTCAAGTGGTGGCTGGGTCACAAACGGTTGATGGGGCTGCCACTGCCTTAGCTAACAGACGTATCTTTTTAGTTCAAGCAGTAAAGACTCACGTTTTAAGATTTAGATGTCCCAGGTTCCGTCCTCCCTCTCGTGACAAACCAGGGACACAGCATTACTGAGGGTATGTTCCCACCTTGGGTGGACACACCCACCGTAGCTCTTTGAGCTAGCAAGCTAAAAATAGCAGCATGTCAGCAGCAGGACATATGGTGGCCCAAGCTAGCCACTCAAGTACAGTCCCACCCATCCACCTGGGTCGGTACTTGGGTGGCTAGCCTGAGCCACCGCCTGTGTCACATGGTCACACTGCTATTTTGGGGCATTAGCTCAAGGACAGCTAGCACGGGACTCGTGCCGCCCAGCCGCTGTGTAGACAAACCCTGCGTGGGTATGGGTTACATAGGCACCATCTTTCTTGGTGCTGCTGGTTGGGCACAGGAGGCAAGTAATCAGCACCATTCGTTAGGAGGGAGCAGAGTGCTCCCACCAGTACACAGACCCTGTTCTGTAGGCGTGTGTGGAAGGCGGGTGGCCCATGGTTCTGTTTCTTCCCTTTTCGCCTTTCTGCATCCTCCCCTCAGGGGGAGTGGACTGTAATGGTGAGTGGCCCTTGAACAATTCTGCGAGGTGAGGGAGACTTCTTGTTCACCCACTGCTGACAAGCGGCCCTTGCAATGTAGGGGCAATATTTGTCCAGATTATTTTATTTTTCCTGTTGAGTCTGGAATCATATGTACATTTCATGGTTGTTGCACCTTGTGTATGGTGCAAATTCTGCATGGCAAGAAAACAGAGAACCTTTGCTCTTGATCTTACAGTATGGGGACTATGCTGGTGGTAGAGATAGATGGCAGCAGAGGTCATACAGACAAGTTTCCACCATGAGACCATGTAGAAATAGCAGCCTGATTTTATAGGGCATCAGGACACTGGGAGAAATGTCTTGAGGCCATGAATCTCAGGTTTCAGTACTGGGTGTCAACAATATTTCATAGGACCACTGAAGATTTCACGAACAGCTGAGTGGACTAAATTCCCTTGTATTTTCTGAGATTTATGATTCATAAAATTGCAGCCTGAAAATATTTACCATAGTCCTGTCTCTTCTGCATTACTGCATATTGGGTCATGCCATTAGCAATGAATAGTTTTAATGCTGTATTGTTTTCCCATTGTTTCCAATTCAGGAGTGACAACGTGAAACTAACTCTGATAGATTCCTATGGAAAAGCTGAGGAATAAATTGTTTCCTTTCAACCTGTGTCTTTTATTGTAAAGTGGACCATTTAACCATGTTAGAAATTATCTGGCCATTGGTTTTATTACTTTCTAAGAGAATCTCAAGCCAAACTTTAACTAAGAGTTGAAGGAAAGAAAATCTTTCCGCTTTATTGACATCTCAAAATTTTACCATTAGGAGAGTGGGACCTTAATAGTAACAGCTAAATGTAAACTAACGGTTGTGCAAGTTCACATGTAATGACCTATTTTTAGAGGAGAGCTGCAACCTATTAATGTTTCATTTGCTGTCAAGCACATTTTGATTAAAACTGAGAAGCTCAAATTCAATGTGAACATTTTAATATATCAGGCTGTTACTATAAATATTTTTACAACTACTTAAAAGATCATATTAAGTACTCCTTTTCTTTTTGCGAATACAGAGTAACACAGCTGCTACTCTGAAACCAGAGAATGTTCTGGCTCACATTTATCTCTCTCAGCAGAACAGGTTATAATGCGCAATGCTGCCTTTGAGAGACTTTTAAATATATAATGGCTGCTTCGTTTTCCCATGAATTTACTCATGATCTGAATTTAATTCATTACTGGGTGAATAACCAAGGTACCTTGAGCATGAAAGGGGCTGTATAAAAACAAATTCCCTCCTAGATATGAGCTATGTATTACCATATTATGGTATCTACAGTGCATATGTAATGTATTGTGTGTATTGTCCTAGCTGTCAATGTTAGAGCTTTGACTTCTAAATGTTTTAATATGATTTATCACAGGCCACTTGCTTCAGTTTAAATAATAAAAATAAAGGGACACTCTTAGTTTCATCGATTCTCTATTCATAGGCATGCAGGAAGGAGGAGTGAGAAAGGACAATGAGCACTGTGGGTTGAAGATGGAATTTGAGGACAAATTATCACCAAAGACCCATCCCAGATTGGTCCTTTAAGGCAGGGGTTCTCAACCTTTTTCCTTCTCAGGCCTCCCCAACATGCTATAAAAACTCCACGGCCCACCTGTGCCACAACAGCTGTTTTTCTGCATATAAAAGCCAGGGCCAGCGTTAGGGGATAGCAAGCAGGGCAATGTCCCAGTGCCCCAGGCCACAGGGGGGCCTGCGAAGCTAAGTTGTTCAGGCTTTGGCTTCAGCCCTGGTTGATGGGACTTGGAGCCCTGGTCTTCAGTCCCAGGTGGTGGGGTTTCAGCTTTCTGTCCTGGGCCCCAACAGGTCTAATGCCAGCCGTGCTTGGCGGACTCCCTGGAACCTGCTCACGGCCTCCCAGTGGGCCCTGGACCCCTGGTTGAGAACCACTGCTTTAAGCCCTGCACTGTGGAAGCTCAGGGTCAGATCCAGCACACAACGAAGTCAATGGGCACTGGATCAGGCCATCTGAGAGGAGTTTTACTTCAGGCAGCCAGCTCTGGATCCATGGCTCTTTTCTTCATTGTCCTCTTTGGGGACAGGAGTAACATCTAGTCAACCTTCACTTTGTCCGCACTGTGTATCTGCACAAGAACCAAACACTAGGCTCTCTGGATTTCTTCTTTGTTGTTGGTCTGAGTGAGATCTTCAATGGCATTAAACACTAGTATCTCATATATGACTAAGAATAGATATTTAACTGCACTTTTTGAATACTATTTCTAACAATTAATTAAAGCACATTTGTTAAAGGTATAGCGTTCTCAGCAAAGGCATTTGCTTATATTTTAGTCTCAAGCACATTTCTTTTAAAAACATTAGCTGTCACAAAAACGACGAGACTTTATCATGCTATATTGGCCTGTAGTTACATACAGGACAGTTGTTCATCACCAGAAAAAACTGCGTATTTTTGTGTCAACATGTGAGCTGTTCATAATTTATTGAGGAAGAGTCAACATGGTTGTAGTAAAGGGAGATCATGCCACACCAATCTACTAGAATTCCTTCAGGGGGTCAACAAGCATGTGGACCAAGGGGATCCAGTGGACATAGTGTATTTAGATTTTCAGAAAGCCTTTGACAAGGTCCCTCACCAAAGGTTCTGAAGCAAAGTAAGCTGCCACGGGATAAGAGGGAAGGTGCTCTCATGGATTGGTAACTGGTTAAAAGATAGGAAACAAAGGGTAGGTATAAATGGCCAGTTTTCAGAATGGAGAGAGGTAAATAGTGGTGTCCACTAGGGGTCTGTTCTGGGATCAGCCCTATTCAACATATTCATAAATCATCTGGAAAAAGGGGTAAACAGTGAGGTGAGGTGATAAAATTTGCAGATGATACAAAATTACTAAAGATAGTTAAGACCGAGGCAGACTGTGAAGAGCTACAAAAGAATCTCTCAAAACTGTGTGATTGGGCAACAAAATGGCAGATGAAATTCTGTGCTGATAAATGCAAAGTAATGCACATTGGAAAGCATAATCCCAACTATACATATAAAATGGTGGGGTCTAAATTAGCTGTTAGCACTCAAGAAAGAGATCTTGGAGTCATTGTGGATAGTTCTCTGAAAACATCCACTCAATGTGCAGCGGCAGTCAAAAACGAGAACAGAATGCTGGGAATAATTAAAAAAGGGATAGATGATAGGACAGAAAATATCACATTGCCTCTATATAAATCCATGGTACACCCACATCTTGAATACTGTGTGCAGATGTGGTCGCCCCATCTCAAAAAATCATATATTGGAATTGGAAAAGGTTCAGAAAATGGTAACAAAAACGATTAGGGGTAGGAAACAGCTTCCATATGAGGAGAGATTAATAAGACTGGGACTTTTCAGCTTGGAAAAGAGACGGCTAAGGGGAGATATGATTGAGATCTAATAAAATCACGACTGGTATAGAGAAAGTAGATAAAGAAGTGTTGTTTACTACTTCTCATAACACAAGAACAAGGGGCCACCAAATGAAATTAATAGGCAGCAGATTTAAAACAAACAAAAGGAAGTATTTCTTCACACAACGCACAGTCAAGCTGTGGAACTCCTTGCCATAGGATGTTGTGAAGGCCAAGACTATAATAGGGTTCAAAAAAGAACTAGATAAATTCATGGACGATAGGTCCATCAATGGCTATAAGCCAGGATGGGCAGGGATGGTGTCCCTAGCCTCTGTTTGCCAGAAGCTGGGAACGAGCGACGGGATAGATCACTTGATGACCTGTTCTGTTCATTCCCTCTGGGGCACCTCACACTGGCCACTGTCAGAAGACAGGATACTGTGCTATATGGACCCTTGGTCTGACCCAGTAGAGCTGTTCTTATGGATTTGATTTAAAGAAAAAATCATTTCAATGTGCTGAGTTGTGCTGCATGCTTGACTGACTGAAACGTATCCTAATAATGGGGCAAATGACATCATAATGCACACGTGAACACAGAGAGAGCAATAAAGTATATTTATTTGGAACTAATGAAGATGTAATCAGTAGAGCTAGATGAAATTGTTTGGCTGAAACCTTTTTCGGGGGAGAAAAATGCAGATTTGGCAACGCTGAAATGTTTCATGAATTCATGTCAAATATGCCAAACTGTTTTGGTTGAAAATAAAAACAAACAAAATATGAAAAAAATGAAATGCTTCATTTTGACATTATCTGAATGAAATGTTTCAATTCAAAGCGACTTTTCCATTCAATATTAATTTACATTTTATTTTAAAAATTAAACATGTTAAAAATGCTTGCAATCTAACTGAAACACTATCTTGGGACGAATGAAACATATGGTTTGACCAATATCAATTTATTTTTTTACTTTTCGATTGGCCAAAAATTTAAAGAAAACTGTGGTCAAGCTGAAACGAATTTTTTTTTTCCATGATTTTTTAGAATTTCCAGCCAACTGAAAAGTCTGTTATTCGCTCAGCTCTAGTAATGATGCCTATATGGAAGAAAACCATCCATAAATATTAACAATTGCCAAAGTTTAGAGGTTTTTTGCTAATTATTTGCACAGTTAACAGAAATCTTTGCTGAAGAATAAGAAATATAGAAACAGACTAAAATGTCCACACAAATGTAAGGAGTATGAGAGTTACTACTATGCATAATGATAGTCTGATAAAAAAATTATGTGTTGGAGACATACATCCTGTTTTGAAGGACATGAGGAATGAAAAACACTGGCGAAATGATTCAAGTGATAGATTACTGATCACCTGGACAGGACAGTGAGCACTAAATGAAATTAAGAAAGGGAAAATATCTGTTGAATTTCATTAAAAAACTCTCCTACAGTGAGATATATTAGGCTATGCTAGTCTGCCAGGGTTGATTTAAAAATCCCTGGTGATGGGCTTCAAACTAGACTGGATATAAAAACTAGGAAATGTACTACTGGGAACAATTCTACTGCGGCACACAGGTGGACCAACAAATTTAACAGTTCTTTTCTCTCTCTTCTATATTTCTACTGCAGGATTAAATCAAGCTTATGATCAAAAGATGGAAAAGTTTTCAGAATAGAAAAGTTACCAGGCCCCAGAGAAATGGAGACACATTATTTAAAAGGATGTCAGCTCCTGAACCACTTGGTGCAATATTTTCCTATCTTCATTGTGACTGTTGTGTTGCACACACAGTAAATAAAACTTCTATGACATGGTGCTGTGCAACCTGGTTTTTTTCCATAAATTTTAATACAGAGGTCTTATGATTTTTCCCAAATGATTTTTTAAAACATTCCTACCTGAAGTGGTTTGTAAAGTGCTAAATTTGCCCTGAACATGAAGGAGAGGATCTAGTCTATGTGACTGCTGTATTTTTTAGGTTTGCCAACTTGGAAATACAACATTTTCTCATTTGTTATAATTGAGATGTTTCATACTTCATTTCAGAATTCAAAGTTCAGATGGGCCATGTGCTTTCACACAGCTTTCCACCTTTCCCCTAAGAAATCTTAATTTTGGTTCTGATCATGCAGTTGACAGCATGCAACTACTGCATGCAGGAAAACCCGCATTTGCTTCAATGCAACTCACAGCAGTTGCAGCAAGGAACTTGAGCAATAGCCATTGAAGGTTTATAGCCTTTGCTGGATGCTGTGTAATGGAATATTTTAAAAGTTGTAACCATTTTATAGCTACTCTCTCACTGGTTGTCAAAATATTTTAACTGAAAAACTGTACTACATAAAAGCATTAATGGCCTGATCTAAACACCATTTAAGTCAACACGAGTCTTTCCATTGACTTAAATGGTGTTTAGATCAGGAGCTATGTTAGGCAGGCCTCCAGTGTGGGAATACTGTTAAAAACCTAAATCACAGATTTTTATAGCCTTATTAATTATCTAGCTAAGCAACCACTACTACCATGCAGACAAGTGAATGCTGCTTACTAAAAGCCAATGATAAGTATGTTTATGGGCTATAACTGCATTTTTACAATCTATTAAACTGGATATGTGGAAATAATGGAAAGAAATCTCAGTAATTAAAGCAAAGGTTCTTCTAATTCACTGCAAAGCACAATCAAAGTCTAATGGAACTGCAGCAGAAATAATTAAAAGGAGATAAATGAGAATGAAAATTGAATTTTTACACATATTTGGCTTTTCACAGCAGAACTGAGTCCATTTACAGCAATTACAACAAATTTGTTAACAACAAACTGAATGAACACATTTGGAAGTTAGAATGTCACTGTATAAATGGAGCTGAAATTAACATATTAAAGAATCAGGCATACTGAACTACAAGAATCCAAGAAACCGAAAGCCTTATCAATTAACATAACAATAATAGACAAAAGTTGCATAGTTTTGGAAGCTAATTGCTAACTGTGAAATTCAGGTTAATTAGTTCGATAACTATCATTGTATGGGTTTATAAGAAGACTTAAAGCTGTCCTTGTTCTCACAATAATTCCATTTTATCATGTTATAGTGAGATAGGTTCTGGTGGAACTCAGATTACACCTACCACACAATGCAATGCAGTTAACTGAAACAAGAACCTCACAGCCCTGTAAGTACTGTAGCACAGCCCAGCAATATTCTATCACAACTTTTCCTCTGTCAAGTGGCTTTAGGGTTCTCAGTACTAGACACAATGTCCAGTTCCCCGATGGCGTAAATCCGCATAAATCCACTGAAGTCAGTGGAGCTAAGCCAACTCACACCAACTGAAGATCTCACCTCTAGTCTCCTTTCTTAATCTCCGGAGCAGGTATAGAATGACTAGCAGAAACACAAGCTTTCCCAAACTTCCCTGCCAAAGGGCCTTCAGCCCAGGCCTGGAGAGGACACCTCAAAGAGGTCAGTCTCCATGTCTATAGAATCTTGTGCTAACTGTGATGGTAGCAATTATGGTCCTGTCCACTGGGAACTGGTCCAAGGCAACCAAACTCACTTCATAAATGCTAACAAACCCTCAGATGGTAACAACTTTCAGTCACTACTGATCTGCGCCAGATTCCAAATGGTGACCTGAGACCTGATTCGAAGTCCAAACACCCAATGACTTTAGTGGGCTTTGGATCAGGAACAAGAGCAGGAAAGATCTATATGCAGTTCTCAGTCTCCTGAGCCAATTAGTGCTCTGCTATTCACCTTTTAACCAGACCACAATGCTACACCGATTTTTATTCTCTTATCATTACTGCTACTATATTATTATTATATTTTATTATATCAGCAAGCACTGGAACTACAAAAGTGAGTAAAGGATGGTTTTCTGCTAGTGTGTGTAATATGTATGGAAAGACCTGTTGGATATATTTTTAAACAGAATAAAATTGCTGACATATGGTCTTTCTTAAAGTGGAATGGTTCATGAAATGTACATTTTCCATTTTCCAAAAAATTTTGGAACTAAAACATTTAGCCTTCTAGTTGCTCTGTGAAATGTTTTGTTTGGTTTCAGTGTTTTTTATGAGTTGTTTCTATATGGCCAATTTGGATTATTCAGCCCCATCAAATGTGAGTTTTTTCCAAAAATGAAGGATATCCTTTTTGAGATTTTTCTCTTCCCACCCCCTCAAATTTTTCAAAAACTGTTTTTGTTAATTTCAAATCTCAAAACACAAAAAAAGTTAAAATAATTCCAAGGAAAATCTGGAAAGTGAAAAATCCGACCATACTGAAAAGCAGGGGAACAGAACGCACTACCAAAATTACTGATGTTTCCACTTTTTCCCCCTAATTTTAAACCAGCTCCCTCTCTCTGAGCACAACTATGAAAGTATTAATGGAATCACATGTGGTTCAGATCTTTTTTTCCAGCGTGTTTACAGTACTCAGAACTGTTTACACTACTGGAAAGGACACAATGGATTGAAAGGTACAATATCTGAGTTTTTACCTCATGCACTCATACCTTCTCTGTGTCGATCCCTTTAGACATGGACCATGTTGAGACAATATAATCCATGACTCGTTCACTAAGGCCTTTTGGGACTTGATATAATTTTAGGAAATCCCTCACATTGTTCAGCATCTCATGGTATCGGTTGGTGTTGGCATACATTTGCTGGAAAATGGTGGTGACATTTCCAAAAATAGTTGCATAAAGAAGAGCTGAAAGAGAGAAAACGGCAAACAAAGATAAATGTCTATACTCCACAAAAAGACTTAATCGTTTCAATAAGTGTTTTGCGAGAAAAACAACTGCAAATGGTTGCAGACTCATTTGTGTGTGCTGAAAAGTTCTAGTTACACACACTCATATATTCACATACTTATACTCAGAGGACTTTTTCTTATGTGAACTTACGTTCCTCTTCATCCATCATATTTAATTGGCTCATATGACTCCCACCAACAGAAAACAAGGAGGAAAATGCCACTAAAAGGAAGAACTGCTGAACAACTGAAAAGAAACAAGTCAAAAATGGCCCAAATAGAAAAAGCCTTACACTAAACCTTATCAAAGGAATTCGGTGAACGTACTCTGAGACACAAGGTGGGTGAGGTCATATCTTTTATTGAGCCAAGTTCTGTTGGTGAGAGAGACGAGCTTCTTGAAAGCTCATCTTTCTCACTAACAGAAGTTGGCCCAATAAAAGATATGACCTCACCCACCTTGTCTCCCTAATATCCTGAGACCAATACGGCTACAGCACTGAAATACTCTGAGAGACAGTTCAATGGCAGGGACCAGGAACTGAGAATGGGGTGGACCTATCTTGATCCAGATAAGACCATGGACCAGAGAACTGAAGCCTGGCAAGGATATATCTGGACAGACAGTGGTCCAGATCCTTAGCTGTGGCCAAGGACGACACAGTGCAGGTCATGAGGATGTTGTATCCTATATCCTGGACCAGCTGTGCGTCAGCTCTGATGTAACATGAGCTCTATATTATGTCAACTGACGGTGGCCTCAAGAACAGAAAATGGAGATCAGAAAGATGTAGGGAAGCCTCAGTCACATCTCCTTGCCACTGGCCTCATCTCTATATCAGCAGCTGAGCGTATGTGGCATAGAAGCCACCACACCAGATATATACCAGAGGCGTATCCCCCTCTGCTGGGGTGGTTCCCCCACCCTACCCAGCAACACCAGTTTTAGGGCCAGACTGTGCCCGCAACGTTGTGCAAAGCAGCTGCACCATATCCCAGGATAAGGAAGTCAAGTAACTCAGATCTAGTGTAAAGGCTTTCCATTAGAGATGGGCCTGCACCAAATCCCTGGGTCCAAATATTCCAATTCTTTGAAAAGTAGGAGCCTCAACTCAAAACCAGACCCAAATTTCAAAGCTGTGCCCTATCACTCTGATGGGCCAAACCATAGCACATACATCCAAACGTTTCTGAATTTGCAAGTGTGCAAAATCTGAATCCATATCTAAATGCTGTGGCTTGGCTCCATTTCTATATACCCCATACATTTCTGCTAGCCCAGAGCAGCCTGAGGCCACTTTCTAGCATTTTCCAGCCTCAGCTTAATGCACAGCTAGTACATTCAAGGAAACACCACTGTCTCCACTTTTGAAGGGAAAATCATTAATGATAATAATGGGACTAAATGGGACTAAAGCATGTGCTTAAATGCTCTTTTCAATAGGGATGGACTTAGGCATGCTCTTAAAGGTATTTAGGTTTCTTATTGATTCGGTACCTAATTATTCTTGAGAAGAAGCCATAAATAAATAAATAGCACTCTTCTCTTAAACACTGTAGACTTTACAGAAAGAAAATTATTTTGATTTCTTCAAATACCAGTGTGTTGCATTTTCATTCTGTCCTTGGCATCAACAAATATACGGAAGTGTGTGTGTCATGTTTAATCATCTTTGCTTGGAAGTACTAGACTGCAGAATGCAGCTGTGTTTACATATGCTTTTTTTAAAAAAAACATGCAGCGTACAAATAGGAAAAAATAAGCCATTGTGGAAGGATAACTACTTTCTATCTCCTAATGCATAACAGCTTCCTTTTGTATACAACAGATTATTCACCTCACTCCAGAAAATTGACTTAATTTTATGGACATTTAGTTCAGTTTATCACCGCTCTTCCAGAGGCAGCAATTTTTTTAAAGACGTGGGGTTTATTTAAAAATACTTGAATAGTAGAAATATTGCACGGACATTTCTCAACAATTTCTTGACTATTTAAATGTAAAAATGAAACACCAGAATGAAGCAGAGATGTGGTGTTCTCTGCCTCGTCAGAGTCTAGGGGGACTGCATTCTGACTGGTTGGATAGACATATGAGAGCTATGACCAGGTAAGGTCACAGCAGGAGTAGCACCTATGAATATGAGGTTTCAATTTTGGAAAACTGGGGAGATTCATGTTCTCACTATATGACTGTACAAGAAATCCAGTAATAGGTATATATCTTGTTCCTCTTTGCTTTACTGATTATATATAACCACAACTGCTGGCTACTAAAATGTTTACACAATACATTACATATATACACACATATGCACAGTACATGCATATACACAGTATAAAAGTATGTGGGTTACACATGCATACACTCAGTGGATGAATGTCAGTTGTACATTTTTTCGCTTTTGCTGTTCTTCCCAGTTTTTGTAGCATGTTAAATTGGATGAAGTGCCACTTCTTGTAAATGCTACTCCCCTATTCCACTCACGTACATTGGTTGAAAGGTTTCAGTTAATTTGATGAGTGACTCTACAATATAAATATATTTTCAGTCTTGGCCTGCCTTGTTTTATACCCATTTCTGTACTGAAAGGGATTGTGTCTATAAAAATATATGCAACCCCCTTTTGCAAGTGCAAAATAGGACAGAAAAATCAGAGGCTGGCTGACAATGTGGTATTGCCCTATCATATGAAAAGAATAGATTCAATTCCTGATCCTCATACCACACCAGCCAGACTGGAAGTGGCTAAGAGTGCCATGGTAGAAACACAGTCTGACTGTGGTGAGTGCCTGTGATGGTGACACATTGGGCCCCTGAGGGTTAAAAGGCAATACGAGGACCAGGTAGCCTCTGGGCCTGCCGAGCATGCTCTGACTGGAGGAGCAGGTTAAGAGGGAGCTCAGAAGACCACATAAAGGGGGTAGAGGAGAGAGGAACCTTTCGTCCAGAAGCCACAGAGAAGGTTGAGCTGAGAGGGGACCACAGAATGGATAAGGCGCACAGACAGTGCCTTCCTTGACCAACCTGCCCCCTACTTTGAGAACCAGTGGGTCCTGCAGGGCTCTGCTTCTTTGGACTCTTTTTCTGCTAAGCAGCTGACTACTTGGACTACAGCAGACTTACTGGTAGGAAGTGACCCAGAGAAATGAACTTGGACTTGCTGCCAGTGTTGCTTCCCACAGGGCCAGAGGGAGGGCCGGGGTCCCCCTCCCACACCCCCTTAAAGGGCAAGGGCCAGATGCTGGTGGAAAGCCAAAGATCCTGAATTAAGGAAAGGACAGCACGTCTACTGCTTGGACAGAGGTGGAAGGGGCCAAAAGCTGGGTGCGCTAACCCCTTGGCTGTTGGCCCTCCAAGCCCCCTACCACAATGCTACTTATTTCCTCCCACCAAAAAAATCTCCTTTAGACTGAGAATATTCATGAAAACTATCCATTTAAATGGTAATTTTACCCAAAAGTAATAAGTGCCTGAAAACAGGAGCTTGGAATGAAAATGCCTCTTTGAACATAATTATTGATATAATGAATCATCAGATCATTTCTTGGAAACTGAAATTAAAGAAAATGTTGCATGCTAGTCTACACACCACACAATCTCCACATGCAAAAAAATACTAGCTCATTTCAGTATTTGGACATTGTAATGTGTGTCACATTTTGGCAAACATTGTAAAGGCATTTGTGGAACATATTTAGGTCTTGGCAGGATTAGAGGTATGCCTCAGAGATGCTCCTTGCATTTGGTTATTTCTTATTTCAGCTGTTGGCCATTGTTAGTTATTGTGTTTCAAGAGGGAGATTATTTTTCTTAATTTAGCACGGATACTCTATCCATGTCCTGTACTTAGTCCCCAGTCTCACTGTGTATGACACACATAAAAGGGTTAAGATGGAAAAGCCACCATTGGGTATTTGCCAGGCCACAGTGTTCTGCCCTCATAAATGTTCAGCAAAATTAGTTTGTTCTGATAACGCATTATGCTTTACCCATTATCTTGGGTTTCATTGGTTTAATGTGTCGTCACTCAGTATCCTATTGAGGAAACTCTGGCTGATGGAGTTTTGTGAAAAGAAGTCTGAACCTAAGTTCGCTCTGAGAGGCATGCCTGCGCAGCCGTGCAGGAGGCCACCAAGGGCTGTGTACTTAATTCCCCCAGCCCCGGGGCTACTGCGGCCGGGAGGGGTGCCTCTCCCCCAGCTCCAGGCCCAGAGTTGCTGCGGCAGGGAGAAATGCTCTCTCCCAGCCCAGGTGCTGCTGCAGGGAGAGAGGGCTGGGGGGAGTACTCTCTCCCCACCACAGGTCCTGGTCACCCTGCACCCCAAACCCCTCATCCCCAGTCCCACCCCAGAGCCCGTACCCTCACCCGGAGCCAACACCCACTGCACCCCAATCCTCTGCCCCACATCACCCCAACCCTCTGCCCCACATCACCTCCACATTGGTACACATAGCAAAATTCATTCCGCACATGGAAGGGAAAAATTAGAGGGAACATTGGTCTGAACTGTTGTTAGCTAGCCTTGGGAATACAAAATGCCTGATTTTTCTCTCATTTACATCTCTTTAAGGCTGGTGTAACTCCATCAACTTCAAATACTACAGAGACTGGGATGAAATACTAATGTGGACACAAGAACAAATGGATATACCCTAGCCACCAGGAAGTTTAGACTTGAAATTAGACGAAGGTTTCTAACCATCAGAGGAGTGAAGTTTTGGAATAGCCTTCCAAGGGAAGCAGTGGGGGCAAAAGATCTATATGGCTTTAAGATTAAACTCGATAAGTTTATGGAGGAGATGGTCTGATGGGATAACATCATTTTGGTAATTAAATATTCATGGTAAATAGGCCCAATGGCCTGTGATGGGATATTAGATGGGGTGGGATCTGAGTTACCCAGGAAAGAATTTTCTGTAGTATCTGGCTGGTGAATCTTGCCCATATGCTCAGGGTTTAGCTGATCGCCATATTTGGGGTCAGGAAGGAATTTTCCTCCAGGGCAGATTGGAAGAGGCCCTGGAGGTTTTTCGCCTTCCTTTGTAGCATGGGGCACAGGTCACTTGCTGGAGGATTCTCTGCTCCTTGAAGTCTTTAAACCACGACTTGAGGACTTCAATAGCTCACACATAGGTGAGAGGTTTTTCGCAGGAGTGGTGGGTGAAATTCTGTGGCCTGCGTTGTGCAGGAGGTCAGACTAGATTATCATAATGGTCCCTTCTGACCTTAGTATCTATGAATCTATGAAATAAGTCCCTAGATAGACACAAGGGGCCAGATCCCCAGATGGCATGAATACACCAGCTTACACCATCAAAGACTTCTGTTAACCTTCATTAATCCATTAGCTATCCTGATCTCACCTGACTGCTGGACCAACAGCTCTGATCTTTAAACTTGTGCTACCTGTACATTTGCATAAATGTGGGTGCAATTCAATATCGCTAATGAAGCACCAGTGGATAGAAGAAAATTACAGCTGTGATCACATGCATGCAAAAGAATGAATACCTAATATTTCAGGTAGTGTTTTCAACTGTTTCTTAAACAATGAAAGGTTTAATTGATTTGAAACATTGATTTGATTTGGATGACCCCAGTAATTACCAATCAGAGCTTTATCAGAACACACCTTGTTAATGAATACCCACAATATTACATTTGAGCATCACCCTTTGCCCTTTTAAAAATGAGACAATAGCAACAATTCTCATCTCTATTTCAGTTTGTTTCATTTTAATTTTTTTGGTTGTGGCAAACAATATTTGCAGAGATTCGGAGAGATGTAAACCTCGGTGCATCTCTCCAGGATAAGAGGATTTAAACAATTTTCAGAGAGACACGGACATGTACATATGTACCTGATTAGTTGTAATTTAGTCTCTTCTTTTATGAGAAGCTCAGGGAAAACAGAAGAGATCATGCTACCCAAACTGTAGGAGAAATTACCCTCCCCAATTCCCTGATTTCACTTGCTGGTTAGGTCAGGCAGCATTTGTTCATCTTCTCACTAATGATTCTTATTTATGTGAATTTTTTTTTCTTCATCTGCTCCTGCTGACATCTAACATTTACTTCTCCTAATTGTCTTCTACATGTAAATCATGGAGAGTCCTCGCTTCATTTTGTATAGAGCAATTTAAAATAATGATGCAGGAATATTTTCCTCGCAACCCTTAAGGCTATGCAGGTGGTTCAACCATTATTTCAGATTTCTATTTTTATTCTCCAGTTCTCAAAAGACAGATATACATTGTGTGTATATACATATATATAATTAATTTCTGGAGGATTTTGTAACAATGTCCTACATAAATCTTTTGCATCTGTTTAACAACAAGCAATTTTCTTGTTAAAAATGGCTCAGACTGGTCTAAATTAACCTAGAGCATTTCAAATTGATTACTACATTGACTGCTTTCTCAATATATCTTCAGGAAATGAGGCCTGGACTAAGAACGATTTTTTCCTACATTCTGCTCTCTATTTCATAGATTACATGGCCAGAAGGGACCATTGTGATCATCTAGTCTAACCTCCTATATATCACAGGCCAGAGAACTTTCCCAAAACAATTCCATGAGCAAATCTTTCAGGAAAAACATCCAAACTTGATTTAAAAATTGCCAGTGATGGAGATTCCATCACAGCCCTTGGTAAATTGTTCCAATGGATAACTGCCCTCCCTGTTAAAAATGTACACCTTATTTCCAGTCTGCCCAGAGCTGACAGCAGGAACCCCTGCCATATGGAGGGCTGACATCAGGAGCCCTGGTTGCCAGACCTGGGCGACTGGTGGCTGGGGTCCCGCTGTCAACCCTGGGTGGCTGGGCTCCTGCTGTGAGCCCCGTATATTGATGACTGTAATATAGTTACAGCAAAATATCTGGTTATCAAAAAAATTAGCAGGCATTACAGAATACTTGAGTGTTTATATTGTTCCAGCAAATTTTTCTTAAACAAATAGGTCTTCTTTGGCTTTTCCAAATTACTGCAATTAATAAAGGTCCATTATTACTTTTCTGTGATTTTCCATGTCTTGCCCGCAACTCAGCTGCAATTATTTGGCAATCATCCCATGACTCAAGTAGGGCCTTACTCAGAATGTCATTTACAATATGCTTGTACAGCCCCCAGCACTATGAGGCTCTGACCTGCTCGAGACCTCTAGATCAGAGCTTCTCAAATTGGGGGGCAGGCCCACAGGCCCTGGGGCAGTGTAGAATGTATTCTGGGAGGGTGGGCATGAGAAGCTTTTGGTGGGAAAAAAATGACTGTGCACATTTTACCCACAGCAAAGCTGATTCCCCCCAAAGCTATCAGGCCCTCAGGGGCGCTGTGCATTTGACTCTAGATGGCACTCTAGATGGGTTTTGACGGATGTCTGTTAAACTTGCATAGCATTATAAAAAGTCATTGCCGTCTGTCCGTTAATGCATTTGCTATGATGCGATGTGCATGTTTAATTGTAAGCATTGACCACAATCATAGTTTTCCTTTTGTTCTTATTATAATGGATCATTGGCTCTGTTTGAATCAATGCCTTACTGTTTTTAATATCTAGTGAGAGTTGCATGTTGATTTTTTTTTATCGCGTTGCAGGAGGGGGGGATAGAGTACTACAGACACAAAGAAGGGGGGGCGCAATCAAATAAGTTTGAGAAGAGGAGGTTATTCACCTGTGCAGTAACTGAAGTGCTTCCAGAGACGTCCCTGTGGGTGCTCCACTCCAGGTGTTGGTGTGGCCCCTGCGCCTTTGCTCAGAGATTTTTGCAGTAGTACTCACACGGGCCGCACACACACGGTGCCTGCCTCAATAATGCATGCACATGGCCCGGCTCCTCAGCTCCTTCTCTACAACGGAGACTGCTCCGAACTCCGAAGTAGAGGGGAGGAGAGGGGGGTAGTGGTGCACCCGCAGGGATGCTCATCTTACTGCACAGATGAGTAACCTCCTCTTCTTCTTTGAGAGATGTCCCTGTGGGGGCTCCACTCCAGGTGACTGAAAAGCAGTACCTCTTAAGAAGGTAGGGACTTCAGATCTGGTAAGAAAGCTGTAGACAGCACAGCTCGGCCCATTCAAAGGTCAGTCAGGGGTCCCTGAGTAAGAGCATAACGTTTAGCAAAGGTGTGTGCTGAAGCCCAGGTGGCGGCTTTGCAAATATCTGTGAGGGGAATGTTACATAAGAATGCCACAGAGGTGGACACGGATCTGGTAGAGTGTGCTCGAACAGAAGTTGGAGGATTCATCTTCTTTAGTTGGTAGCGCAGGCAGATGCAGCCTGCTATCCAACTGGATAATCTCTGGGTAGAGATGGATTTGCCTCTGGATTGTTCTGCGACTGAAATGAAAAGTTTAGGGGAAGCCCTAAGGGGCTTAGTCCTATCCAAATAAAAGGACAATGCTCTGTGCATGTCGAGTGTGTGCATTGCTGATTAAAAGTGTTTGCATGCAGTTTAGGAAAGAAGGTTGGTAGATGGATAGGTTCATTGAGGTGGAAGGAGGAATGCACCTTCGGGAGAAATTTGGGATGCATTCGGAGTGTGACTTTGTCCTTAAAAAATATAGTGTATGGTGGGTCAGCCATAAGCGCTCCAAGTTCTCCTACATGTCTGGCAGATGTAATGGCAACTAAAAATGTAGTTTTCATGGTTAGATGTAGGAGGGAGCATGTTGCAAGCAGCTCAAATGGATGGCACAAGCAGCATGGGAGGACCAAGCGTAGATCCCAGGGTTGAGTGGGTGGTTTAATGTCTGGGTATAGGGCCTGGAGGCCCTTGTCTTACTGTGAAACACCGTAATTGCTGCTAGATGTACCTTTATGGAGCTAAAGGAGAGCCCAGATAATACAAGTTCTAAAAGATAGTCTAGTATTAGTGAAAGAGGGGTTGAAGCAGGAGCGGTTCGCTTGGTGGAACACCAATGAGCGAACCTAGTCCATTTATGGAGATAGGTGGTAGGTGCAGATTGTATTCTGCTATGTAATAGTACTCTTTGTACCTATTCAGAGCAGTCTACTTCCTCATTAGAGAACCATTGAGGAGCCATGCTTTGAGGTACAGCATCATTACATTGGGGTGGTGTAGTTGACCCCTGCGTTGTGATAATAGGTTCAGAATGGGGGAAGTGGAATCGGCGGGCAAACTGACATCGTCATTAAAAATTGGTACCACGCCTGTCTGGACCATGTAAGGGCTATTAGTATGATCCTGGCCCTCTCCACTTGTGTTTTTTGTAATACCCTGTAAAGAAGTGGTATCGGGGGGAATGTGTATAGGAAATTGTCATTCCATTTAATGATGAATGTGTCTCCCATCGAGTGCTTTCCTAGACCCACTCTGGAACAGAATTCCGGGCATTTTTTTGTTGGTCGTGGTTTCAAAAAGATCCAGTTGCGGGTAGCCCCATATTTTGAATATGTTGTGTAGGATGGTGTAGTTTATCTCCCATTCGTCACCTAGGGGAAAAGATCTGCTGAGCTTGTCCACAGTGGTGTTTAGTGAACCAGGTAGGTAGGAAGCTGAAATTCGGATATTGTGTTGGAGGCACCAATTCCAAAGTTTCTTAGCCTTTGTGCAGAGTGAGTGGGATCAAGCTTCCCCTTGTCTGTTTATGTAAAACATGCAGGCAATGTTGTCGGTCATGATCCTGATGTGCTGGTTCTGGAGATGTGCGGGAGAAATTGGATGCAGGTGTTGCAGACCGCTAGAAGCGCTAAAAGATTTATGTGCAGTGACGCTTCTACCAGGGACCGGAGTCCCTGAGTGGTGTGGTGTGCCATGTGTGCTCCCCAGCCCATGAGAGAAGCATCCATGATAATTATAACAGAGGGGGACTCCTGCACAAACGGGACCCCAGAGCAGAGGTTGTGTGGAAAAGTCCACCATGTGAGTGAATCCTTGACTTTGGTAGGTATGGACAGAATTCTGTTTAGGCCGTGCACATTCGATCTGTAGACAGTGGTCATCCAACCCTGCAGGCATTGCATGTAGAGGCGTGCATTCTTGACCACAAAAGTGCAAGAGGCCATATATCTGAGAAGTTGCAGACAGTTGCGGACAGTGACCTGTGGGCTGTTTTGAAACTTGGCAACAAGATTCTTTATGGTGTTGAATCTGTCAGATGGGAGAGGTGCAGTCTGGTTATGGAACTGAGGTGAGCACCTATGAACTCTAGTCCTGAGTAGGAGTTAATGTGGATTTGTTCTTGTTTATTTGTTGGCCCAAACTCTGGAAGCAGTCGATGGTCATCTGTGTGGCTTGGATGGCCTCCCTGAGAGTCTGGGCCTTGAGCAGGCAATCACCCAGGTAAGGAAAAATTTTGACTCCTTTTTTCTGTAGGTGCGCCGTTGCCACCACGAGAATCTTGGAAAAGACGCTGGGTGCTGTTGAGAGGCCAAAGGGCAGAACCCTGTATTGGTAGCGACTTGAGTCCTTAACAGATCTGAGAAAACGCTTGTGGGCGGGGTGTATACTTACATGAAAATAAGCATCCCACAGGTCAAGGGCTGAAAACCAATCTCCCTGCTCCAGCGCTGGAATTATAGTTGTGAGGATAACCATTTTGAATTTTTGCTTTTTGATTAACTTGTTGAGTCACCTGAGGTTGAGGATGGGTCGCCATCCCCCACTTTTCTTTTCTGTCAAAAAGTCGTGGGAATAAAACTCCTTTCCCTGATCAGGCACCGTCTCGATTGCTCCTATTTTTAGAAGATGTTGCACCTCTTGATGCAGCAAGTGGTCACGAGAGGGGTCCCTGAAGAGGGACGGGATGGGAGAGGGTATAGACAGGAAGGGGATGGAATAGCCCAACTGGATGACCTCTAGGGCCCATCTGTCTGTAGTGATGGCTCGCTAGTTGTGGTAGAATGGGAGTAAACAGTGACCAAAAGGTTGGATGGGAAGTATAAGCGCTGGAGTGTGTGGGAGGTCTTCTATACCCTTGACCAAGGCTTCAGATCTGCTTATTAAATTGAGGGGGTTGGGACGGTACCGACGTTGTGGGGCATCGTCACTGATGGCTGGGTCTTTGGTGGTGTTTCTGCTGGTGGTCTTATGGCCTCTGTTGCTCCTGTGGGTAGGCCGGGTATCATGGACGTTGTTAAGGCTGATACCTGAATTGTCTTCTTCTAGCTGACGGTGTATGGATGCCTAGGGATCTGAGCGTCGCTCTGGAATCCTTCATGGTGTGCAGCACCTCATTGGTTTTTGCTGCAAATAACTTCTCGCCATCGAAGGGGAGATCCTCCACGGTGTTTTCTATCTCACGTGGGAAAGAAGAAAAGGTAAATCATGAAGCCCGATGCATCACTATGGCCATCACAGACCTGGCAGCTGTGTCCACAGCATTGAGGGCAGCCTGCAATGCCATGAGGGAAATAATCTGCCCTTCAGAGACTACTGCTTTGAACTGTTGTCTCTTGTCCTCTGGGATGTCATTAATAAAGTCCATGAGTTTCCCGTAATTTCTGTGATCATATTTGGCCTGTAGGGCCGCGTAGTTTGCCACTCTAAATTGTAGCGTGGATGATGCATAAACTTTGTGCCTGAGTAGGTCCATTCTTTTGTTGTCCTTGTCAGAGGGAGTGGACCAGAAATGCTGCCATTTGTTCTTTTGGTTGGCTGCTTCTACCACCAGTGAATTTGGTGGTGGGTGCGTGAAAAGGAATTGTGAGCCCTGGCAGGGGACATAGTATTTCCGGTCTGCCCTTTTGCAGATTGGGGGGTGCCAGATATTTTTGGCAGGGTCCATAATGGCTCCATTAATAGGTAAGGCAATCTTGGATGAGGCCGAAGGTTGTAATATGTCAGTCAGCTCATGCTGAGTGTCCGACACCTCCTCCAGAGTGATCTTGAGCTCATTAGCCGCTCTTCTGAACATGAGTAGAATCATCCGTTGTTGTTGGGAGTGGGGGCATAATAGCTTCTTCTGGTGAAGTGGGTGAATTATTATTATTTGGAGAGGGTTCAGGTGCGTCCTTGTCTGAGTGCACCATTACAGGTTGCTCCTGGCCATCCGTCGCGGAAGTGTGGACGGATACAGGAGGAGATCTAATGTGGCCTCTGCATGGGCTGTACCGGCTACTGTGGTGCCTGCTGCAGGACCCCCATGGGTTCCAATAATGCCTTTGTCTGGGGAAGGGCATGGGTGGTCCCATCCATGGGTGTCCATACCAGAGTGGTAAGTCCCTTGACTATAAGGACCTTGGTCTCCCATGCTAGCAAAAGTGTGAAGGGGGGAGGAATGGTATGGTGAAAAAACTGCCTCCACTTTGTCATTCTCATCAGTAGAAAAGCGAGAGGGGAGAGGGGACAGCTGTCGGTGCCATGGCGACGATCCTGGTGAAAGATTGGTACCAATAATGGGGAATCTGGAGTTGGCGAGATTACCAAATCGCTGGAATGAATAAATTGTGGTGCTGAGATAGAAGGAACTGGAGTATATAGCGCTGGGCGCGGCGGCGGTGCCGATTGGTGCAGCATCGTATGCAGAGACACAGATGATTGAGGAGTCAGTGCCGGGACAACAACTGTACTTGTGTGTGGCACAGGCAGGCTCAGCTGAGTCGGCACCGAGTCCTTTGCGGTGCTGTGCGGTGCCGTACTAGAAGAAGCGGGCAACTTTAAGCTCGGAGCCTTGGCACCGGAGTGGCACGTACCGGCAGCGGTTGGCGTATGGACAGTGCCAGAGGTGCCTGGAGTGTCATATGTGCTGAGCAGCGGCACAGTCGGCACCAACAAGATGGACCTGGTCAGAGGCTGTTTGGATGCCATCTGGTCTCTATGAGGTGATGAAGCTGGCCGTTTTTTTGTTGTTTTCTTGTCCTTAGCGGACTTAGGAGGGCTCTGTCTCAAGTAGGACTCCTGACCTGGGTCAGAGGCAAGTCTGAGGGACTTCTCCATTAGAATTAACTTGGGACTTCCCCAAACAGCGAACACATAGAGACTGGCCATCAGAGACCGGGATGGCCTCTCTGCACATAGTGTATCCCTCAAAACCTGGCGAACCAGGCGTAGTATAAACTCTATCTGACAGAAAAAAACTGGGAAGGAAAAAAAATTTAATAGAAGAATGGGGAAATGAAACTTATCTGACTAAAAAAAAGCCTAGATAAACTGTATAAACAACTATCTATCTAAAGCAAGAAATAATTGAGCGAGACTGCTGAGCTCCGTCTCAGGCTGGGGATGGTAGAAAAGGAGCTGAAGAGCCTGGGCCATGCGCACGTTATTGAAGCACATTTGGTGCATGAGGCAGGCACCGTGCATGGGTGGCCTGTGCAAATACTGCTGTAAAAATCTCTGAGCAAAGGCACAGGGGTGCACCAACACCTAGAATGGAGCACCTGGAGTGGAGACCCCCAGGGACATCTCTTGAAGAAGAACCACTGCTCTAGACACTACTGTAAAATAAACGTTAAATAAGGGTAACAATTACATAGGCAAGACTCCCATTGGCGTCAACAGGATCTTTGTCTAAAAGGCACTGTAGGATCTGGGCCTATTGTGTAATGAAGAATGCCTGTAGTAAATTGATGATATTTATATATATGTTTTTTTTATAAAGCATATTCTTTGCACAACAGATTGGAACAGCTGCTTTGGAGCCTGACAAGTCTAAGCACAATAAGGCATTCAGCAGCCTTTATGCATAAATCCTCAAAAATATGTGGAAACATTCTGCCACACTTGCACATTAGCTAATTTTTAAATGGTGATAGTTGGGCCATTTTTAATAAGAGCAATGAGATAATAAATTTAAGACCCTGTCATTTTGTTTCAAACTAAGATGCTCTTGCACTATACATGTACCCAAAAGTGATTCAGATTGCTAGCTAGTGTGTTTGGGAGGGGGATGGGGTTATTATTGGTCTTTGTTAAAGGCAAGTATGTGTATGTTATATTCATTCATCCTGACACAATGTGGATAGGGCACATTTGATAAATGCAATAATAAATGCGTTAATTAGTAAAATAAAGAACCGAGAAATATTCTATGCAAAAACTCTATGCCTATCCAGAAATCCATGACTTTTCTACCAACTCTCGTCACTTGACATGCTGCATAACATTCCATGCAGTGGTGAATGCTAATTAAAGTACAACTGTCTTGCTAAAGAAATTGGACGTAGTGGAGAAAGAATGAAGAGATTCAGAGGATAGCCAGAGTTCATCAGAGATAATGTTCACCGTGAATGTCAGCCAACAATGCACCCGTAGTACTTTGCTCCCTCTCTCATTTGTCATTTTCTCCATTTTGATTATCATTCTTGATACTGGTTCTTTTTAATCCCCCTTTCTCCCTCCTCCTTTTTTTATGCAAAAGTCTAAATTGCACCTGTCAAACAATCTCCACTACTCATTCCGTAAACCTGTCTCTTTCCTTTCCCCATCAAAGACTGGAGAACCTACTTCTCCACAATATGCTGTCTTCAGCATTGTTACTGGTCAATGCTGACGTCTGTGGATTAAAATCATGCCATGTTTCTTCCACTGTATGCCTCACTGTGTCAGAAATGTCATCTGTAATAAGCACAAGACACAAAGGATCTACCACGCTATTGTATGGAAACGTGGAAACTGACAGTGGGTCAAGAGTGATTGTTGACATAAAGGGGCTCTGTGAGTAAATTTGGCAGCGGTCAGTATCAGTGTGAGACAGGCTAACAGCTTGTTACGGGGTTTGGGCTGATTATTATTTCTTTTTATTATAATTTTTCCTTGGCAAATTTTCTACATGGACACAGAGTTCCTGTCAAAATAAGATGAACGCTGGATAGCAGGCAGTCACTTTAGCCAAAATACCTAAATATCACTCTCATACTGACAAACACCACCTGATCTTTGTGCCTCTTAAAATACAATGGGAAATTTGTAAACACACCTTTAAACTACCAGACCTGGATTTGAATGTACAGAACAGTATTTCCAGCTCCCAGTTTTAAGACTCTCATTTTCTATCCATGCTAAAAAACAAGATTGTTTATATTAAATGGAGTTAATCTGTTTCTATCAGCTAATTTTGTTTTCAGTTTTTCAATTTGCCATTCTTTCTAGTGTATCATCTAAACCTGCTTATTCTGTCTTTCCTTCTTAAATTAATTGTCCAATTTTGTATCAAAATACAGTTAATAAGATAAGAACAGATTTTGTGACAGTCAGACAATTGACTACAGTAATCTTCATACAACATAGGGCATGTATGCCCCGGGACATAAGAAAAAACATATATAACACTGTTTCATTTGTAAAATATGTGCCACAAAATACCTGTGATATGCAATGCAGTCACAATAATATTGCTTTTATTTTTCTGTTCCTAATTTTTCTATTTGAATTATTCAGCCTGAATTCTACACAAGCAGTTTTTGCACTTAATTATCTGGGTGTTTTTAGAGGGAAATAAGATTAATGTGCTTAATAAAGTTAATATTAAAATGCTCCCAGTTTGGTTTTGGAGTTAATATCAAAATGCATTAAAGAATAGATCAGCTTTGTAAAGTAACTGCAAACATAGTTTAATGGAGTTTCAGGTTTATTGTATCTCACTGGTCTCCATTTACAAGTTAAAAATAGGTTTTTCTCTAACTGCCAGCCCTGCAAATTCAACCTGTGCTCTGAGAGGGGAGTTAAATTCTTTCTATCTCACTCAGCAGCACCGGGGCTTCGCTTCAGCAAAGCACGTAAGCACGTGATTAACTTAAATCACATCCATAAGTCCCATTAAAGTTAATGCTTAAGTGCACTGCTGAATAGGGGTAGACAGGTTCTACAGGGCAAATTAGACCCAGAGTGACACCTGTGCAATTCCACTGCTTTCAGTGGCGGTCCACAGGCATGACTGGAATTTAGCCAATAGTTCTTTTGATGTACAAACTGGAATAGAACCTGCTGCTTATGCCATCTTCATTTTGTTCACTCTGTGGGAAACTTTAGATTTGTCACTAAAGTAAAGTAAAGACGTGATTTTGAATACACACAATGAGGACGTCTCTTGAGAAGACGGGGGATATTTTTACAAAGGGCCAGACTTTTAAAGGTATTTAGGCATCTAAAGATACAGATGGGTGCTCAGTGGGATTTTCAAATGCACCTAATAAGAAAATACTATTTTTCAGAGTGGTGTCATGCGTTAGCTATTAATTACCAGGCACTTGCTATAACAGATGCAGAAAAGGAAAAATATGGGGAGAAAATAAATATTGCAAACTATACAAGAGTTTGGACCTGGCTTTAGAGATCAGGGAAATCCTATGGCCTGTGTAATACAGGAGGTCAGACTCAGTGGTTCTCAACCTATTTACCATTGTGGGCCACATCCAATACCACCTGTATAGCCCTGAGGATGCCACATGGGCCGCAACTATGTGCTGATTGGGCCGCAAACTGCCCAGGAGCTGTGGGCTGAGAACCAATGGGCTGGATGATCACAACGCTCCCTTTCAGATTTATAGTCTTTGAATCAATTAGCTGATGGATTCAATTAGCTGATGGATTCCTTCAACAAGTAGTTGCTGAACCGACTAGAGGGGATGCCATTTTAGATCTGGTCTTGGCGAGTAATGAGGATCTCATAGAGGAAATGGTTGTAGGGGATAATCTTGGCTCAAGTGATCATGAGCTAATTCAGTTCAAATTGAATGGAAGGATTAACAAAAATAAATCTGCAACTAGGGTTTTTGATTTCAAAAGGGCTGACTTTCAAAAATTAAGGAAATTAGTTAGGGAAGTGGATTGGACTGAAGAATTTATGGGTTTAAAGGTAGAGGAGGCCTGGGATTATTTTAAATTAAAGCTGCAGAAGCTATCGGAAGCCTGCATCCCAAGAAAGGGGAAAAAATTCATAGGCAGGAGTTGTAGACCAAGCTGGATGAGCAAGCATCTTAGAGAGGTAATTAAGAAAAAGCAGAAAGCATATAGGGAGTGGAAGAAGGGAGGGATCAGTAAGGAAAGCTACCTTATTGAGGTCAGAATATGTAGGGATAAAGTGAGACAGGCTAAAAGTCAAGTAGAGTTGGACCTTGCAAAGGGAATTAAAACCAATAGTAAAAGGTTCTATAGTCATATAAATAGGAAAAAAATAAAGAAAGAAGAAGTGGGACCGCTAAAAACTGAGGATGGAGTGGAGGTCAAGGATAATCTAGGCATGGCCCAATATCTAAACAAATACTTTGCCTCAGTCTTTAATAAGACTAAAGAGGATCTTAGGGATAATGGTAGCATGATAAATGGGAATGAGGATATGGAGGTAGACATCACCATATCTGAGGTAGAAGCAAAACTCAAACAGCTTAATGGGGCTAAATCGGGGGGCCCAGATAATCTTCATCCAAGAATATTAAAAGAATTGGCACAAGAAATTGCAAGCCCATTAGCAAGAATTTTTAATGAATCTGTAAATTCAGGGGTTGTACCATATGATTGGAGAATTGCTAACATAGTTCCTATTTTTAAGAAAGGGAAAAAAAGTGATCCAAGTAATTATAGGCCTGTTAGTTTGACATCTGTAGTATGCAAGGTCTTGGAAAAAATTTTGAAGGAGAAGGTAGTTAAGGACATTGAAGTCAATGGTAAATGGGACAAAATACAACATGGTTTTACAAAAGGTAGATCGTGCCAAACCAACCTGATTTCCTTCTTTGAGAGAGTAACAGATTTTTTAGATAAAGGAAACGCAGTGGATCTAATTTATTTAGATTTTAGTAAGGCGTTTGATACTGTGCCACATGGGGAATTATTAGTTAAATTGGATAAGATGGGCATCAATAGGAAAATTGAAAGGTGGATAGGGAATTGGTTAAAGGGGAGACTACAACGGGTCCTACTGAAAGGTGAACTGTCAAGTTGGAGGGAGGTTACCAGTGGAGTTCCTCAAGGATCAGTTTTGGGACCAATCTTATTTAATCTTTTTATTACTGACCTGGGCACAAAAAGTGGGAGTGTGCTAATAAAGTTTGCAGATGATACAAAGCTGGGAGGTATTGCTAATTTAGAGAAGGACAGGGATACCCTACAGGAGGATCTGGATGACCTTGTAAACTGGAGTAATAGGAATAGGATGAAATTTAATAGTGAGAAGTGTAAGGTCATGCATTTAGGGATTAATAACAAGAATTTTAGTTATAAGCTAGGGACGCATCAACTAGAAGTAACGGAGGAGGAAAAGGACCTTGGAGTATTGGTTGATCATAGGTTGACTATGAGCTGCCAATGTGATATGGCTGTGAAAAAAGCTAATGTCGTCTTGGGATGCATCAGGAGAGGTATTTCCAGTAGGGATAAGGAGGTTTTAGTACCGTTATATAAGGCACTGGTGAGACCTCACCTGGAATACTGTGTGCAGTTCTGGTCTCCCATGTTTAAGAAGGATGAATTCAAACTGGAACAGGTACAGAGAAGGGCTACTAGGATGATCCGAGGAATGGAAAACTTGTCTTATGAAAGGAGACTCAGGGAGCTTGGCTTGTTTAGCCTAACTAAAAGAAGGTTGAGGGGAGATATGATTGCTCTCTATAAATATATCAGAGGGATAAATACCAGAGAGGGAGAGGAATTATTTAAACTCAATACCAATGTGGACACAAGAACAAATGGATATAAACTGGCCACTAGGAAATTTAGATTAGAAATTAGACGAAGGTTTCTAACCATCAGAGGAGTGAAGTTTTGGAATAGCCTTCCGAGGGAAGTAGTGGGGGCAAAAGATCTATCTTGCTTTAAGATTAAACTCGATAAGTTTATGGAGGAGATGGTATGATGGGATAACATGGTTTTGGTAATTAAATATTCATGGTAAATAGGCCCAATGGCCTGTGATGGGTTTTTAGATGGGGTAAGATCCAAGTTACCCGGGAAAGAATTTTCTGTAGTATCTGGCTGATGAATCTTGCCCATATGCTCAGGGTTTAGCTGATCGCCATATTTGGGGTCGGGAAGGAATTTTCCTCCAGGGCAGATTGGAAGGCCCTGGAGGTTTTTCGCCTTCCTCTGTAGCATGGGGCACGGGTCACTTGCTGGAGGATTCTCTGCTCCTTGAGGTCTTCAAACTACAATTTGAGGACTTCAATAGCACAGATATAGGTGTGAGGTCTTTTTTAGGAGTGGTGGGTGAAATTCTGTGGCCTGCATTGTGCAGGAGGTCAGACTAGATGATCATAATGGTCCCTTCTGACCTAAATATCTATGAATCTATGAATCAATTACATTAACCTCTCCTACCAGAATATCCATATAAAAAGGACGGTAAGACCAGTTTTTTCAAATGTTTTTACCACTGCAATTTTCTCCGATTTTAAAACTGAATTAATTGTACCCAGCTGTGATTATAACACCGTAGAATCTTTCCTTCATCCTGTTATTGATCTAAGTATGATAGATGTTGAAATGTCATTTGGCTTGACAGCTTCTCTGAAGCTTTGCCCATCGTTATCTTATAAAATGATCGATAACCACATACGGTAATGGATGCAAAAAATGAGCACATTTTCCATCTCTTCAGTAAGCAAAACTGCATGTAGCGTTCAGTGCAGGAAAAGGAGTTCTTAGAATTTTTCCACAAAAAGATCAAATCAGTTTCTTATTTCAGCACTCACTATTGTAAAATACTATTTTGTATCTTAATACATTATTCACCCATCCCATGACAAAATCCCAAGATATAACCGGGCCTGGTTTTCATTTATACTAAGACCCTGTTACATGGATCTTGCAGTGTAAAGAGACCTTTTAGTATACTTATGCCAGCCAGAGCAATGCAAAGGGATTTTAGTGTAAATGAGAATTATTTATATCTGACCACAGTGGTAGATACTGGCCAGGGTTCATCTGCTATAAAATTAAACAATACCCAATACAATCTTCTACATTTTATAAGATTTTAAGGTACTCAGGAATGCATATATTATGCCAAGACCTTTAAGCCTCCTCTGGTATTTATTTGGCATTCCATAGTCAATTTGCTAATGACAACTGATGTTCTATTTAAAAACTAACCTCAAGAGGGCAGGACCACAAATGTATTTGTGCATTTTCTATGCACACCATAAAAACCTATATTAAATAGATGTAAAAATTTGATACTACAAGGGATGCATATAAAACTATTTTCAGCCAAACCAAAAATTGCTCCCTCTACTGTAACAAAGCAGGTTACCCCACTTTGTTCCACTCAAACCCTGATGTCCTGAGGCCACACACATCTTCATTCGTCTCTTCTCAAAGGAAAGATCCCGCTAAACCCCATCTCACTCCCAACCTCTGACCTGCACTGTTCTTCCATCTGATTACCTGTCACTCTTCCTGTTCAGTATTCCAGAAAAGAGACCCTGCAACTGATTCCACTGTAAGTTAGCAGCGATTTCACTGAAAAGAATGGAATTACATTAGTGTGAAAGCAGAATCAGACCCACTGTTCACTTACCCTGGGACCTCGAGTCAGAGGCCATCAGTTAATCACCCCAATTGCCTCATTATTTAGACATACTGGACCAGATCCTCAGCTGGGTGCAGCTCCATTGAAGGCAATGGAGCTGTGTACATTTACATGAGATAAGGTTTGACCCATGGAACCGAATTTCTAACTACCCCACTGAAAATCTGAAGTGATACCAAGTAACACAATCAGATTTACAGCATGGTAACTGATCAGAATTGGTCTCACTTTTCTCAGAGACAGGACTTCACAGTAGGTAGGCAGGCAGGCAGAAAAGAAAAAGAAAAAAGATGAAAGGGTAAGCAACTGGACTGGTTTGGCATGTCTGTTAGTAGCACAAAGTAACATGACCAACTCATGCCGCTATTGTTAAATATCATTCTAGTGAGTGTCCTGGGGATCAAAATAGCATTATGAATAATACGGTATTGCAAAGCTGCTGTTTGATCAAAACGTGGCTGCCTCATTTCGTTCTGACCCCTGTATTTCATATTTAATGACTATACGTTTGTAATTGAATACCTCTTTGATTGCCTGACAGACTGAATATACAGCAGCTGTCCCTTGGAAAACTCAGGTGAAAAACATGTCATGCCCCGTGAAGCTGTTGCAGGGAGGAAGATTTTAAATTTATGAACAGATATTTATAGGCACTCAAAGTGCATTGCGCCATGGAGTGAAAATAGCTGGACAACACACACAAAAAGCTGCATTTGAATTATGCAAACCTGTGTGCCCAGAGGCCGAGCAGGAGGCAATTAATGGGCAACTTGCCCTTCTCCCTCTCCACACTTCACAGAATGCTCACCAGCCGACATGGAGGGAAAATTCTCTCCAAAATAAGTGAGGCCACGTTTTCAGTGTGTGTAAAATGGTGCTTCATTTCAGCAGACAGAATAACTGGAATAATAGAGGCCTCTTGTGGCTTTGCCACAAGCCCTGCGTTAGGGGCAGCACGTTTGCTGTGTTGACTCTGGAGCAGCCTAAAACATAATCATCTTCCCGGGCCTCCTGCTGCTCCAGGGACAGAGTTTGCTATGCAAGTGCAGGCCCCAGCCCAACGCACGCTCCCTGATGGACGGCCAGGGGTGCTGCTCTGGCCACCCTGCACCACCCGCCTGTTTGGGGAGGCAATGTAGCAGCTGTGTGGATCCTGTGTCCCCTCCTGCCCTGCTACCCATGATGTGCACAGCTGGCACAGTGGCAGACTGATGCCCCACAGTTTGGCCCAAAATAACATAACATCAAAACTACACCTGCTTCCTGCTGGGGGTGGTGTTCTTGTTGTCTTTTCCCTCTGGTTTAAATGTTTTCGTTATATCGCTCCTCAACTGTTCTTTAAGTCCCTGCTTATTTCTGGTGAACCCCTTCTAATCTCTTTCCTTCCGTTTGCAATTCCGCGCTCTCTCTTTGCTTACTTATTTCTCTTCCTGGTATCTGCACTGTGCCCCAATTTGCCCCCTCTCCACCTTTGCTCCCTCTCCCTTAGCGGCAACGTTTCCACAAGCCTGGCAGAGACGTCTCTCCCTGCTGGCCAGTCGACCACAAAGCTCCTGGTCACCTAGCATGAGTTCCCCCTTATTAGGCCACATGGTTTCCTTTGCAGAGCAGTGGCAATTGAGCTAATCCCCTGCTGAATCCAGTGTCGGTCTCTATCACAGAACAGCCCCAATCCTTGAATCAGGGAGCATCCAAGAAAACATGGACAATTTAGAAATTCCTGGATGTTCCATGGTTTGTGGATTGGTTTATCCCTGTCCCTTTTACTGGTGCATTTTCTTCCTCATATTTTGAGTTTCGTTCTATTAATTTTCCTCATCATGAGAGTGTTCTATCTTAAGGCCACAATATTGAAAACACTTTGATCCATGTACAATTTTAGCCATGTGAGTAATCCGAATGAAATACTGTGGGAACATAAGGAGCTTTATTTTGATCTTATTTACACTGGTTTAATTATATTGACATCAGCAGAGCTACTTCTGGTTTACACCAGAATCTGGCTCAAGGTGTTGGTCTGATGGAAGATTGGAAGTTATGGATTACAAAGTGCTATCATACATCTCTGTGAAATAGGCTGCATCTGCTTAAAAAGAAATTGAAAACTGTCCAACTTTATGCACTTTCAGTTGGACGCTTTACTGTCTGAGTGTCGTAAAGACAGGCTTTGACACTGAGGAAAAAAAGTCACACCTACAAACACATATTTTTATCTTCCTCTGGTTTTTACATAATATTTTTTTTTTACCTTTTTTGCTGCTGTTGGCATGTGAAAATGGTTTGCTTCCTTAAAAGTGACTCACTCCTCCCACTTGATCCTGTAGGGAAGTTATGCTCATTGGGACAAAGTCAAAGTCAAGATGCCAGGATGAATTTGCCCAGTGTACTGAATTATGGACATCACAACTGCTTCCACGGCAAGACTGTGATGTCTCAACTAGAGGACTCTGACTTCAGGATTAACCAGAAGGAGAACTTGTGTATTGAGGGGGAAACATCTCATCCAAATACAACTATAAATTAGCAAACGAAGAACATCTGAGGTGGTGTGAGGTTTTCCTTGCTCAAAGTTAACTTTTTCCATGTTTGTTCCAATGTCAAAGCCCTTCAGTGAATTTTAAGTCCCACTGACTAACACCCTATGTTCAAACAATATATCTCCCATAGGGAGGACCATATTTTTCTTAGAGCAAGGCAAACATGGACGAAACTGGGTTTTGGGGGATTTTAACCACACATAAATAAGCCAAATCCTAAAAGCTTTTTGGAGTCAATGAGATATATGCCATTATAAAGACTTCAGGATTTGGTCCAACAGGTTTTAATATTTAAGTATGGGATCTCACTAGAATTTAGCAATAACTGTCAAAGTTTCTCTGTTAAAGGACATGCTTAATCTTCCAGACTTGGAATTATATCGTAGTCCCATTGCACCTGCCATCCAAGAAAGATGCTAAATCACTATTGTCTTTGTTCAAGTCACAATATGATTACACATATATGCACTAGAATAATTTTACATATTACACTAGAATAATTTAAATTATCTGTGTTTAAATGTATAAAGCCAAGTTATAGCTATTTAATTATTGTTTCCCCTCTACCTGCATATTTGCCTTTATGTGAATCTTAGATAACTCTCAGATGTGATGAGGCATTAGAAGCTGGCCGGGGTTCCATTAATTTCCCTTGTCGTGAGGGAATTACATTTTAAATTAGTGTGTATGCAGTTGGGATCTGGATTACATTTTATGTGATTTGTGCATCTAAACATCAATGGTTCAATCCTATAAATCTTACTCGTGTATGTAGTTCTCACTAATGCAAATAGTCACACTGGATTCTCCCATGAATAAGAAATGTTCACAAGATCTAGCCCTGCAGAATGGAGCCTCAAAGTCACTGTGAAGCAAAGGACAACAATATACTTGTTAACAAGTCTTCAGAACCCTGGCTGTTCTCAGGGCTTTTCTGTTATTAGCTGCATATTAGATGAGTTTTAGACTAACCTATTAACTCTGATTGATTTTGCAGAGTGGTGTTCTGTACACTTTAAGTTTGGTTTTACAGAACTGATTATATTTCCCAAGAGAATTTCACTCCCTACAGTTTGTTTAATCTAATGTTTGCGTATTTTCTTTAATCTTATGAGGACTATGGGTCTCATTCTCACTGGAGCAGAGTGTATTCATCTTCTCTGTTCCATCTGATAGATACCAAACGACCTCCCTAAAATATTTATCATCCAATGCTATTATTTATTCATGTAAGTATGTGTTTGTGTATAATATCTGTGTACATTTACATAACCCACATCAAACCACTTTAAACAAAATTGGCTAGTGAGGTTATCCTGGTTCTCAATAATACTGAAAGCATTTTCCACATGGAGCCTGATCCAAAGTCCACCAAAGTCTATGGGAAGATTCCCTGATGTCACTGAATTTTGAAACAGGCCTTTAAGGAATATGTAACTTCTCACTTCAAAGTAACGCACATACACTACCAGTCTCCTCATTGTCAGTAACAGATGGCCTATGGAAAACCATTTGCTTTCTTTCACAGTGAATCTATAGTAAGTTTCCTGGAACTGGGACACTGCATATAACATGCTAGATATTATTATTAATCAAAAAGGAGAGGAAATAGTTACCAGAGCAAAACTAGAGCTGGACAAAATTTTGTGGGTTTTTTTGAAAAACATTTTCAAAAGAAAATTAACAGTTTCCATTTAATTCAACAAATTTCACTTTCTCTCCTGTTTTTCAATGAAAAAGTTAAAAAAAAAATTTCATTGTGAAAAATTGTTTCAAATTTTCAGTTTCCCCAGTCCCACACTTTATTTTATTACTTTTTCTGTCTTTTTTATCCCAATGGAAAAGTGTGAAAGAAGTAAAACTAAGAAAAGCTCTCTCTCTAGCATAAAAGAAAAAAACCCACAATATTGTAGTGGAAAAAATGTTTTAAAAAATTAGAAAAAGTGGGAAAAACTCATGTTCTCTTTTCTGTTGTCTCTCTTTTTCAACTGGAAAGCCTCAGGGGGAGGGGAGTAAAAGTTTATCAAAGTAACAGTTTCTTTCAGTTTTCAAAACTTAAAAATACTTTTCCAGTAGAAAAAAGTAAATAAGGGAAATTGTTTTCCCCTTCTCCCCAACATCTTTTCCAGTATGTGTGGGGGAAGGGTGAAAACAGTAAAAAAAAATTCAGAGAATTTTCCAACAATTTTGAAAAAAAAATTCAGATAAGAATATCTTGTTTTTAAATGTTTCATTTGGAATTTCTCCCCATCAAATATTTTTTTCAAAAAAATCCCACTTTTCAATTAAAATAATTTCAACCAGTTAGAATTAATGTCTTTCTCCTCATGAATTCCTATCAATTTTTCTGCAAATTGTTTAAATTCTCTGCCATACCTCCTCTGACTTTACCATCATCTTTCTAAAGCCTTCCAAATACATTGGTTATTATTCCTTTTGTTCAGAAACTTAACTTCCCCTCCACTGACACAGCGTTTTAAGCAGCTTTTGTTTATTTTATTTGACAAGTCGCATTATTCCTAATGAAGTCATTGACATGGCAGCTCCTCTGTGTAAATCTGGTTGCCATAGCAACCTTAACAGATCATCTGGTTTCCCCCAAATCCTTGTGCACGCGGAAAAAGTCACATACAGTATCTTCCCCGTGCTGCATCTTGAGCCACAAACACATTTTAAAAAAAACCTGACAATTTGTTCAGCCAGATTTGATCAGACTAATGGACCTAAGAGACGTACTTTTATAAATAAAACCACCTCCTCGTTGGATAAAGGCTCAGAGCGGATGGCTTTAACACTGGGCCACGTGAAAGTTGTCATTACAGTTAATGCTACACACTTGTTAATGAACCTTGCTCTATGAGGCACTATGAGTTTATCCATAGTGGCTTCACACAGCTAGCTCTAATCCCAGGGGAGTCCGTTCACAAATGTAGCCATCATGAATGTCTTCATCGGTTTCACTCTGGTGCCCACTGGCATTGAAAGGAAAGCCATATAGATCCCTAGAGTTTAAGGCCAGATGGGACCATTAGATCATCTAGCCTGACTTGTGGTATATCACAGGCCATTCATTTCACCCAGGTTTCAGAGTAACAGCCGTGTTAGTCTGTATTCGCAAAAAGAAAAGGAGTAACTTGTGGCACCTTAGAGACTAACCAATCTATTTGAGCATAAGCTTTCGTGAGCTACAGCTCACTTCATTGGATGCATCATTTCACCCAGTTACTCCTGCATTGAACCCAATTACTTGTTTTTGACTAAAACACAACTTGTGTTTGGCTGAAGCATATCAGTAGTCCTCCATGAGTCCTCCTGTCCTGTGTAAACCTGAGATGCTTGTGTTCATATGCTGATTTTAATCTCCTGGGCATTAGACTTGCTTGTTTTGGCCAAACCATGCCTCATTTGGTGGCACTGGGGCAAAGAAGCAAGAATCATAGAACCTCAAGGTTGAAGGGACCTTAGGAGGTCATCTCGTCCCACCCCCTGCTCAAAGCAGGACCAATCCCCAATTTTTGCTGCAGATCCCTAAATGGCCCCCTCAAGGATTGAATTCCCAACCCTGAGTTTAGCAGGCCAATGCTCAAACCACTGAGCTATGCCTCCCCCCCAAACAGAATGGCCCCCTCAAGGACTGAACTCACAACCCTGGGTTTAGCAGGCTAATGCTCAAACCACTGAGTTATCCCTCTGCCAAACAACTGCCCAGGGAGCACCTGGATTTGAACCAGGGACCTCTTGATCTGCCGTCAAATGCTCTACCACTGAGCTATACTCCCTGTGACGAGACCCAGTGCAGCAACAGTTGAAAGTACAGGATTCTACTACTCCTGATATGTACATTGTTTTAAAGATACTGTAAAAGGTAAAGGCAAAAATCCCCCGAACATAGGGTACAGCTACACTTAAAATGCTCCACTGGCACAGCTACATTACTGCAGTGCTTCAGCGTGGACACTCACTACAGCAACAGGAGGGGGTTTTCTCACCTCTGTAGTTAATTCACCTCCCCAAGAGGCAATAGCTAGCTCAATGGAAGAATTCTTCCATCCACCTAGTACTATCAACACGGGACTAAGGTAGGCATAGCTACATCTTTCAGGGGTATAGATTTGTCACACCCCTATAGCTATGCCCATGTAAGTTTTCAGAGTAGACCAGCCCATAGGGAGACTAAAGCACCGTTTGATGGTGCGAGTCCTTGCATGGTGCATTGCAACCCTGATACCAAGTTACTCTCTCCTACCTCTTAGTGGGTTGAAAAATTTGCTGAATATCCAAGGGCAGAATGGAACCACTGTTACTTAAGGAATAGATTCAGTAAGACTTTTGTAATATGCATCCATCTTTCTTCTAAGCATAAGTGTCTACATCTCAACCCACACCCTTTAATGGGCAGCATCTACTGTACCTAAAAATCTGTCTCCAAATTTCAGGTCCTGAAAGAGCATGACTGGGCAAATTATTATTACTATTATTATTTATTTGTATTAACATAGTGCCCAGGAGCGCTAGTTGTGGACCAAGACCCCCTTGTGTTAGGGACACAGAACAAAAAGACAGTCCATGCCCCAAAAAGTTTACAATCTTTTATGCGTGTAAGGCAAGAAAAAGCAAATGGATGCAGACAGATGGTGAAGTACAAGGAACCAATGAGATGATATCAGGTCAGCATGGTAGACAGTGGACTCAGCACACCTGCAGTCAAAGCACTGTTAAGTTTTTTGATGCATTTTATAGGAGGACTTTGTAGGAGGATACTGAGTAGCTTTGTGGCGGTCTATGGGGAGCATCTTCTAAGGATGGAAGGCAGCCCTGGAAAAAGTACGAAGATGATCATTTGAAGAAAAAAAAGAGGGCGATGGGAGCTGGCGCCATAGTCAGCTGGAGGCGGGAGTCAACATCTCGATAGTGAGTGAGAGATGATAGGTCGGGTGGGGATAGGCCATAAAGGACCCTGAAAGTGAAGACAAAGAGCTTGTGTTTGATGCAATAGAGAAGGGGGAGACAGTGCAGGCATGCATAGATAGGGGTGACACGGTCAAACTGATGGGCTAAAAAAAATTATTTAATTAGTTCATATACAATTTTGATGCTCATTCCATTAGCCTGTAGCCACAGCAGACCGAATGTACCTAGATCTCATGAGCTTAGATCATTCTTGAATGTTGATTATGCTCTTACTGTTTGATCTACATGGTGAGTGGGATTTGATCCACGTATTGGGTGTGATTCAAGCGCGTAAAGTGACCATGAACCACCGCTGCTCTGTGATCTGCACAGGCTACCTGTGTATTTCGGAATGGAATTCAAAGTATTATTTCTTATCCTATGCCAAGATCACTCACTATAGTATCTCTGAAACATTTAGTGTTTGGGTAATTGTTGGTGTAGTATGAAGTTGGAGGTATTTAATTTATTTTTCTGTAATTAGGGTGGTATTATTGGGCAGGCTGTTATTAGTAATTGTCATTAATGATATTTTACCTATTGAGAAGTTAAAGTTATCATTAGTGAGCTCAAAGTGCTGGATGGGATCTTTTTCAATATTATAAATGACAATAAATAAATTAGATCAATAAAATATAGCCCTCAAGATCTGACATGAATCTGCCAAAAATGAGAAAATTCAAATGTAAGAATGACATTATGGCTGAGGTTAGAAATGTAATCAATCAGAAATTACTTCTTGGGGTTCTTTACATATTTTTCATCTAGTGCCTCCCTACCATATTTGTGTAAATTACAAGTTAGAGCATTTTTTTTAGCAACTGTCACAACTCTGACCGCAACCTATATGAGAAATCAAGTTTAATTATTTCTGCTTCACATATTATCGACAATTAAAATTTGGGAAGCAGATTTCACCTGGCAGTTGTGTTGATGATGCACAATGTAAAGTTGAACATAACTTGCTCTGTATTATTAAATACTTGTTGTCAATGGAGTAGGAAGTTATGTCTCAAAAGGCAGATAAGGAGCAGTTCTTCTTAGTAATAAGGTGCTGTGAATATTTTTAGTAATTTTCCGTATAACTACAGTTAGACTTGCACTAGCGTGAAGAAAAGGTAAAATGATACATGTGGTGAGGACAGCTGTAACTAGGGCTGGTGCAAAATTTCACATCAAAACCATTGTTGAGGTAAAATTGAGTTTTAGATTAAACAAAACTTTTTTTGTGAAAAGTGTCTGCTTTCCATGGAAAATGTTATTTTCATTGAAAAACTGAGTACCTGGAAACCAGAAAAATTTCAGGTTTTGAATGGAAAGCAAAATATTTCAGTTAAAAAACAAAATATTTTGATTCTGAAATGCCACTGCAGTGCATCATGGGAGTTGTAGTTTGGGTACTTCGTGTCCTTATTTTTCTACTGGCAGGGCTCATGAGCCAGACTTCATCTTTTGTGATGATGATGCACCATGGCCCTGGGACTGCCATGAAATGAAGCAAAAGTACATTTAGTCCATTTAAACAACATTAATGGTCAGACTTAAAAAAAACAAAGCTGGACTCCCTGGCCTGATGTACCATCTCTCTGCACTCAGATAGAAGATCATGGTACATCAGCCAGGGAGCCCAGCCTTTACACAAAAATAGGAGCATGTGATCCTGCACTAAAGCTCCCTGAAGTAGGGTGGCATTTCAGAGTTGAAATATTTTTATTTTAGACTAAAATACTTTGGATTTGCATTTTTTGCTAATAACATAAAAAAATTTGTTGTTGTTGAAATTTTCCATGGGAGGCTGGGGGGCACAACACACTTTTTGACCATCTGTAGGTATAACAGTTGTCATTCGGACAATTCTTGGCTTTAGTCTGTTAGGTCTGACCATTAATGCTATTTAAATGGACCAAATGTACTTTTGCTTCATTTCATGATTTAAAATTAATTTTGAGTTTTTCAGACCTCTCCTGCATTTATATTATTTAATATGTGCAAATTGTACTTGTGAAATGAAAGGAACAACCCCAACCTCCACATAGTGAATTAATGCATGTTAATTGCAACAAAACTGTGCTAATGCAAATCTTAGGAACGCATATTCAGATAATAAACATGGTGTGATGCTACATTTAAAAATGACAGGTTTCAGAGTAACAGCCGTGTTAGTCTGTATTCGCAAAAAGAAAAGGAGGACTTGTGGCACCTTAGAGACTAACCAATTTATTAGAGCTCTAATAAATTGGTTAGTCTCTAAGGTGCCACAAGTCCTCCTTTTCTTTTTACATTTAAAAAAGATTTTTCATTTACAAACTCACCTGTTCGTGTGGATGGCTCATAATTGAAACCATGCAGATGTACTTGAATCCCACCCCATCTATTTCAGATTCTGAGTGTTCTCAACCTGCTGTCTAGGCTAGGCATGGATGATGCTGGTGAGACCCATGTAGTACTTGCTTTCCCAAACAAAACAGGGCTTCATCCAAATCCCACTGAAGTTAATGATAGGACTCACACTGACTTCCTCAGTAAGTTCCGGATCAGGCCCATATTGGACAACACCTTGCTGGCATCAGCTGCTGCATACTACCAGGGAACTACAGGCCAGTCAGCCTCACCTCAGTCCCTGGAAAAATCATGGAGCAGGTCCTAAAGGAATCAATTCTGAAGCACTTAGAGGAGAGGAAAGTGATCAGGAACAATCAGCATGGATACACCAAGGGCAAGTCATGCCTGACTAATCTAATTGCCTTCTACGATGAGATAACTGGCTGTGTGGACGAGGGGAAAGCAGTGGACGTGTTATTCCTTGACTTTAGCAAAGCTTTTGACATCGTCTCCCACAGTATTATTGCCAGCAAGTTAAAGAAGTATGGGCTGGATGAATGGATTATAAGGTGGATAGAAAGTTGGCTAGATCGTCGGGCTCAACGGGTAGTGATCAATGCCTCCGTGTCTAGTTGGCAGCCGGTATCAAGCGGAGTGCCCCAAGGGTCGGTCCTGGGGCCGGTTTTGTTCAATATCTTCATAAATGATCTAGAGGATGGTGTAGATTGCACTCTCAGCAAATTTGCGGATGATACTAAACTGGGAGGAGTGGTAGATACGCTGGAGAGGAGGGATAGGATACAGAAGGACCGAGACAAATTGGAGGATTGGGCCAAAAGAAATCTGATGAGGTTCAATAAGGATAAGTGCAGGGTCCTGCTCTTAGGACGGAAGAATCCAATGCACCGCTACAGACTAGGGGCCGAATGGCTAGGCAGCAGTTCTGCAGAAAAGGACCTAGGGGTGACAGTGGATGAGAAGCTGGATATGAGTCAGCAGTGTGCCCTTGTTGCCAAGAAGGCCAATGGCATTTTGGGATGTATAAGTAGGGGCATAGCGAGCAGATTGAGTGCGGGAGGTTTAGATTGGATATTAGGAAAAACTTTTTCACTAAGAGGGTGGTGAAACACTGGAATGCATTACCTAGGGAGGTGGTAGAATCTCCTTCCTTAGAGGTTTTTAAGGTCAGGCTTGACAAAGCCCTGGCTGGGATGATTTAGTTGGGGATCGGTCCTGCTTTGAGCAGGGGGTTGGACTAGATGACCTCCTGAGGTCCCTTCCAACCCTGATATTCTTTGATTCTATACTCCTCTAATAGCAGCCTCAGATCTAATGAGGCGCCTCACCTATTAAGCTGATTCCCAATGAGTGGTCAGACTCCTTCATTCAGGGCACCGATATACTTCTTACATCTCCTAGTCTATCACAACCACCTTGATTTTATTGAAAGTGAACCTAGAACAGCTCCTTCGGCACCCTTCTCCAGTCTCACATAGATATGGAGTCATTCGTTCTGCCACACTAGCAGGATCAGACAAAACAGAGTTGAGTGCCCACAGCATACTGGATGCACTGCAGCCCATGCCTTCTTACTTCCCCTCCAGATGCTACATACATATGTTGTGAGAGAAGACAGAACCCTGCTATACACCATATGCAAGATCACTTGGCTTAGAAGAGTCGCCTCAAACCACCCTCTGGAATCATCCATATAAAAATCAGCAGAGTCACAGTCACACAGCTCCATTTGTTCCAGTTAGAGACCACTGATAAGTCAACATCTCATGCTCAAGGGTACCCAAAATAGCTTATAAATCCAGAAGAATCAATTGTGGACATGTTTTCTTCATCCATGGCTCAAGAACATTATCTACCAATGCTACCAGTGTGGTTCCTGTCCCATTCCCAGGTCTGTAACGAGATTGTCACTCTAAGGATTCTAGTTACCTGAGCTGGCTACTCTGATACAACCTTCTCCACATCTCCCTCCCCTCACAAATGGAAGAGTTTGCTAAGACTGATAATTGGCAAGATCATCAGCTTCAAGAGAGCAGAGGCCTCACCAGTGCCTCAATAAGAATCCCTAGCACTCTGCTCTCACAAAGGGAGGGAGTGACAATCACCACAAAAAATGGGCAAATGTCTCTGTGGGCTTTAGCCAGTCAAGGGGGGACTGAATTCCTAATCACAGGTTGTGACTCAAAGTTTCCCAAACTCCTCCAGAACTTCTGTGAGTGAGCGCAGACAAAACTCAGGCAGCAAAGACCATGCACTAATCCCCCTCAAGACAGACATAGCTAAATTTGAACCTGGGCAAATTCATCCACAAAATAATGCTTGTTCCTCACAGTGAGGAAAAACCTGATTCTGTAACGAGTCATATTGCAAAATCAACAGAACTAAAACTGTCTGAAGTGATATTGCCCTCAATGCATGCCAGTAACCTCCACTGGCATCAACAGACGTTGGACTTATAGATCAAGGGCAGTAAATGCTCTTAAATGTTATTTAAATAGAGTTTTAATATTTGGTAAACCAAGACAGAACCCTGGTCCCCTTGAAGTGATGGCAAAACTCAAGTTAGAAGAAAAAGGCCTCCACCAAGTACCTGGATTTGAATACCACTTGAATTTTGGGGAAGTTTGGATCAGCATGTGGATCTGAAATTTGCACTGCAGATCCATCTCCACAATAAATCAACAGGGCCAGATTCTCAGCAGGTGTAAGTCAAAATAGCTCTATCAGAGCTACACCAATTTACACAAGCTGAGTATCAGTCTTCAGTGCACATTTTAAATGGGCTATATAAAATTAAATGGTGTTTGGACTTTGGCAAATCTCCCAATGGCTTCAAAACATCAGTAGGAGCTTCCTGTGCATAAGGACTACCTGCCCAGACCCATAGGTGCCGACTTCTGCTCCTACTGGTGGGTGCTCAACCCACCTCTGCCCCCAGCCACGCCCCCACTCCACCCCTTCCATGAGGCTCCGCCCCTGCCCTGCCCGTCCCATCCCTGCCCCGCCCTAACTCTGCCCCTTCCTGTCCCTATTCCAACTCCTTTCCCAAACCCCCCCCCCGACCCCAACTCTTCCCCGCCTCCTCCCCTGGGCATTCCATGTTCCTGCTCCTCCCACTCCCTCCCAGAATTCCGCCAAACACTGTTTGGTGGCGGCCGGGCAGGAAGTGCTGGGATGGGAGGTAGGCGAAGGAGCAGGGAGGCGGCGCACTCAGGGGGTGGAGCGGAGTTTGGCTGCCAGTGGGTGGAGAGGGCACATCCATCACATTAGAAAGTTAAGACTACTGCTATTAAAATGTGAGTTGTGTGCTTTTATTTGTAGAACAAAAAAACTTTAATTATTATTAAGATTTTTTTATATAGCGCTTTTATCCAAAGCGCTTTACAATAGTTAGCTAATGGTACAAACATTTGGAAAGATCATTAAGTGGTCCACCGGGACCCTCAGCACTTTTCAAGTGGTCTGCGAAAAAAAAGTTTGAGAACCACTGAACTTGACCAAATTAAGACCACTTAAATTCTGAATTGGAGTGTCTACACCAAGTTTTAATGCAGTTTAGCTAATCTATTTAAATTCATACCTTTAGTTAATTTGAATTAATTTTCCATGAGTGTCCACATGAGACAAGCAGTTTTAGCCATGTTGTTCCCAGGATATTAGAGACACAAGGTGGGTGAGGTAATGTCTTTTATTTGGACCATTTTACGTTGGAGAGAGAGACAAGCTTTCAAGCTACAAAAAGAGATCTGGGTGGCTCGAAAGCTTGTCTCTCTCACCAGCTGAAGTTAGTCTAATAAAAGATATTACCTCACTCATCTTATCTCCCACAAGACAAGTGCTTAGTCCATCGTAGGTTTATTTCATATTTGCTTTCTAACTGTGTAGTACGTTTTAATTTGTCCCACTGTGAACAACCACCATGTATGCTGATGTTCCATAGCTTAATTTCCAGTATGCATTTGAGCCCAAAGAGATTTTCTGTAATCATTTTAATAGGATTTACTTTTAATATCATCTGGAGTGCTAGAAATAAGCACACTGCAGTACTCTACATGCACACAAAAAAATCTCATAATTCAACTGCTGGAGTTTCCATAAAAACTCATTCTAGGCAGTATGGGCCAAATCTTGAAGTCCTTACCCAGGCCCAGTTACGACTTCAGTCAGGACTTGACCCCATTTTTACCTAAAATGTTATATTTACCTCATTATCTCTCAAGAACAATGTGTACAGATGTGCAAGAACTGGATTTTTCATTTCACTGGAAAATCCTCCATTTCAAAAAAAATTTCCATTCCAAAATAGAACGAACAAACAAAATATTTTGAAAGTTTTCTGTGAAACAAAATTTCAAAAATAATTCACTTCAGGTCAATCAACATGTTTCATTTCAGGTAAAATAAAATATTTTGTTCCAATAAAATCAAAACATTTTGTTCTGACTTTGACTATTATGTAAAATAAAATTACAAATTGAAATGACAAGTCATTTTGAAATGGAAAAGTGAAACATTCCCTCCTCAAAAGGTTGAAACAGAATTGAAACACTTTTTTTTTTAAATCAATTTTTCTTTCAAGGGGAAATTTTGTCAGAATCAACACATTTCTGCCAGGTTAATGTCTTAAGAGCCAGGCTGTTGTGATCTTATACACATTGAATTTAACTGTATTGAAGTCAAGGGGACTATTTGTGTAAGTGTTCACTCACATAAGTAATGGTACCCCAACCTAGCACTAATAAATGATTATGAATCACGATGAAGTAAATAAACACGTAATATTTTGACATTTAATTAAAAGAAGACTGTCAATTTGTGTTCAAGGTGATGATAAGCACAGAGCATTTAGCTGGTGTCAGGAAAAGCTTTTTGAAGTCATCTAGTCATCATGGACGTCCCACATTTTATTTTATTTTTTTGTGTCACTGTGTTAATTGACTAATTTTCAATAACAGCTAGAGAAAACCATATGTGGGTCCCTCAGAAGCAAGCCATTTCCCCAGCTCAGCCTGTTTTGCACCTATTTTATTTAAAGCAGAATTTAAAAGTAGTGACTGTGGTCAGAGGGACCATGATAAGGGATGTGGAAAACATGATACAAACAGAAGTAACAGATCACTCACTGGAACTCATCTCTGTGAAATCTACCCATCCATCTAGGTACTTACATGGCCCTTAATACAGCAAAAGGAAAAGGAGTACTTGTGGCACCTTAGAGACTAACAAATTTATTTGAGCATAAGCTACAGCTCACTTCATTGGATGCATTCAGTGAATACAGACTAACACGGCTGCTACTCTAAAACCTTAATACAGTAGTATCTTAGTATTTTCCTCTGTTATGATCAGGATTACTAATAGTAATAAGACACTCAGTCTTTCTTGCTTATTTCTGGAGGGTAAAACCTTAAATAACCTTCAGGATTGTACATGGAAAAAAATGAATATTGAGTGTGGTTTTAAACATGCCGGTCATTCTTTGGAAAGGAATTCCATCACTGAGGTTCAGCTTCTATCAAAGTTCCATCTCCAGTACTCATTAATCTTCCCTTATTGGCTGCAGTGAATAAAATGTAGCCTTGGTCATGGAGTAAGAGGTGAACTCTCAGGGAATTTGGCCCAATTCCATGAAAGGCTTTGAATGTCAGGGCAGAGACCTTGTATTCACTGGGGAGTCTGTGCAGAGAAAGAAACGCTCAGATGACATGCTCATGGCAACCAGTGTTGCTAAGCAAGGATTTGTTGAGTTTTGTATCATGTGTAACTTTTTCAGGGTGCATTAATTCACACTAATCAAGCCCAGTGGTCATGAATCCATAGATCACTGTGACCAGGTCTGAACGTGATGGAATGGGGCAGTCTTCTGGGGGACAGAAAGACATTAGTGGTTTTTGTACCCAGGGTCATTTGAGTCACAACACTAAATCCAACAAGATTCCAAGACTGTAACTTGATGCAACAATTTGTACGCCACACATGCAATAGCAGTGGACAATCCTTTTAAGCACTTCCCTTTTTCTACCAACATCACCTCCATCTTGCCTGGGTTTATCTTCAGGCAACTCCTCTTCCTGCAGAAAACAACCTGAGCTATGTATTGTGACAGCTGGGAGATGGCATTCTTTACATCTGACAAAGCTGATACTCGGTGTAGTAGGTGCTGTCTGCAGACTGCTGGACAAGTGGAGATCACTCAACTGAATAATGTTTACCTCTATGCATAGGTCTGGCCTGAGCAATGAATGAAAGGGATCCATGATGCTGGCGGCTAACAAGCGAGTCTATAAACTGTTTTTGACTTGCTGGGCAGTAACTGGTGAGGTCATCATCTTGGAGAGACAGTTTCTTCAGTACTGGCAGGATTAATGCATGCATTAAAGTGGGCCTCAAGATTCCTCACTCAAGGAGATGTTCTCAATCTCTGCTAGCTGTGGTCCCAGACATTCTCTGGCCTCTCACTGGCCAGGAAGGGAAGGAATCATTTCCACTGAAGGAACTGCCAGCAATTTTGCAAGACAATGAGACATCCCTAGCGTAGATGCACCCGCACCTCTCAGCCAGATATTAATAAGCACATCAATTAGCATGATGAGACTTTTGTGACACAGCCTTCTGTAAACATGGGTTAAATAGCAGCAATATTGCACTGTAAAATAATTAAATTAGTCTGGTGATATTGTGCACGAAAAAGAATCTGAAAACACCTTAAAAGGAACTCTCTAAATCTTTATGTAAAAAAAAGAACCCAAAAAAGCAACATTACCCAGCACTTTATTTTCAAAATAATCTGTAACAGAACCTAAATGTATGGTTAGCACATCTAAATGAAAGAAAACTAAAAAGACTCTATATTAGAGGCAATACAATTTATTTAGAGGGAAGTGATGAGCAAAGTTCTAGAAATGTACATCATATAAAGCTGTCAATATAAAATCAAGGAAAGTTCCCAAAAAAGGATACAGTTTTGAAAAGCTGAGTGAAATACTGTTCAACAATCCCTTTATCTGACATTAGGAGAGAAGGAAAAGAATGAAGAATTAATACAGGCTGGAGTTTCATTTGCAATGTCTTAGATAATCATTTTGTCAGCTGTGGGCAAAAGAATGTCGGGTTTTAGAATTCCATTGCCTCTATTACGTATCGAGTGCATGTGGCCCATTTGAAACCCGTAGAGGAACGCTGCAATTGATTTTCTGAAAAAGAAAACCTGTATAACTCTGAATTCTTTCATATAATCTACATTACTGAAGGTGTTAAATTAACATAATTCTGACTGCAAACCACTTTCATTACCTCTGGCAACTCAGACACACACTTCTCTGAGATGAGTATTGCTTTGATCACTGGTGGAGGGGTGAGGGCAGAATTAAAAAGGAACACCAAAACATGAAAACACATCCATGTGGTTACGTTGGTTGGCACAATTATTAGATTGTTTTTGACTCTTACAAAACAAATTAAAATTTGGGATGGTCCCAAAGCAAATCTCTCGGTTGAAACGCCCACAAGTCTTTGTTGGAATTTGAACTCCAAACCTGTGTCCAAATTTCACATCTCAGTCCGTAAATTCATTATAGGCAGACCCAAAACACTGCCCTACTGAACCCCAGATCATTTTAGGGTGTTTGAAATGTGGGTCTGAATTTTATGGCCCATCCTTAATCTAAATAGAAAAACAGCAAACAAAAAAATGTTCCACAGAACACTTACATAGGAAAGTTCATTAAAAATGCACCAAAAAGCAATTAATGTTCTCTCATTCTTTTAAAAGATTAATACAGCTTTTAGTGAGTGCGGCTGAACTGGAATTGTCAGAGCAGATGGAACTTTATGGTTTTCTACACAAATTCCAGCGATAAGTCTGAAGTGGCACCAAAACTGGACTAATTCCCTGTCTTCTATTTATTTTAGGGGTTTCTGTAACTGCCTACTACAGGGTTTCTTGCCTTGGGTGTTGGCCACTGCCATTGACATGACAGTAGACTAGATAAACCACTGTTCTGATCCAGTCTGGCAATTCCCAGGTCCTACGGGCTCATCACCGTAGCTAAATACTTCCCTGGCACCTGATGCACATCTTCAGGCACTCTTAGCAGACTTCATACATTTTCCACTATTCTTCCCTGCCTGGATAAAGAGGCTCTGTTTGGGGAATCATTTTTTAAAACTGTCATCCTTAGAGCTATTTGCAGTGTAGTTTTACCTGTGCTGGTCCCAGGATACTGCAGAGACCAGGTGGGTAAGGTAGTATCTTTTACTGGACCAATTTCTGTTGGTGAAAGAGACAAGCTTTCAAGCGACACAGAGCTCGAAGAAGCAGCTCTATGTAGCTTGCAAGCTTGTCTCTTTCATCAACAGAAGTTGGTCTAGTAAAAGATATTTCCTCACCCACCCTGTCTCTTTCATTAGAGCTGGGCAACTAACCAATTTTTCAGTTCACAGGCAGTTTCAAAACCTTTGGTTCAGGCGGGACTGAAACCATTAGTGGCAATTCATAGTCATTCATAATGAACATAATAAAGAATAGTCATTGGGGCAGAGAACAAGAGTAAGAATGACCCTATAGCCTGATGGTTAGGGGCCCTCAACAGGGAGGTGGCAGACTCAAGGTCAAATCCCTCCACTAATGACTACTTAATTACTTATAGAAAGTGGAACAGCTTCAACAGGAATGACTGAGAGCCCCCCATATCAGAATATTCAAGAACCTAGTGGCTAGAGCATGCTCCTGAGAGAGAGGAGACCCAAGTTCAAATCCCTTTTCCACATCAGGTAGCAGGAGGAACCAAAAGGTTGTCTCCCACATCCCAGGTCAGTGCTCTAACCACTGAATCAAAGGTTAAAAGGGGAAGGTTACCACCTCCTCCTCACTGTTTCTCTGGAAAAAACTATTCAGCGAATTTGTGTAAAATTTGTAAACAGTTTCAAGTTGACTAACTAAAGTATTCATCTGAAAAACTTCCCCCAGCTCTAGTCATCATGCTGGTCAAGGTGGAAATGCTTTGTCAAAAAGGAGAAGATTCTGTAACGTCTCCTGAATGTTTTCAGACGCTGGATTAGTCTGCTCTCCTGCAAAAGTTCTTTCCACAGTTGAATCCCCTCCACTGAGTATGATTTATCTCCAGCTCTGAAATACTTTGTCCCGGGCTCTGCAAACTGGATTGCCCCACAGAAATGCAGCTGTCTCAGTGAGACATGGACAGAGATACATTTGCTGATGTAGTTGTCTGACCAATTGACAGCTCTGAAGTTCAGGACCAAGGCTTTGAAACTTGATTTTCAGTGGTACTCATTTAAGTACTTTGGAAAATTTTGCCCAATTTCCCTGAACATAAGGTATGGCGATCCCTTTATATTTATGACAAATGTAAGGGTAAACACCTTTAAAATCCCTCCTGGCCAGAGGAAAAACCCTTTCACCTGTAAAGGGTTAAGAAGCTAGGATAACCTCGCTGGCACCTGACCACAATGACCAATGAGGAGACAAGATACTTTCAAAGCTGGAGGGGGGTGAAACAAAGGGTCTGGGTCTGTCTGTGTGATACTTTTGCCGGGGACAAAACAGGAATGGAGTCTTAGAACTTAGTAAGTAATCTAGCTAAATATGCATTAGATTCTGTTTGTTTAAATGGCTGAGAAAATAAGCTGTGCTGAATGGAATGGATATTCCTGTTTTTGTGTCTTTTTGTAACTTAAGGTTTTGCCTAGAGGGATTCTCTATGTTTTGAATCTAATTACCCTATACGGTATTTACCATCCTGATTTTACAGAGGTGATTCTTTCTACTTTTTCTTCTATTAAAATTCTTCTTTTAAGAAACTGAATGCTTTTTCATTGTTCTTAAGATCCAAGGGTTTTGGTCTGTGGTCACCTATGCAAATTGGTGAGGATTTTTATCAAGCCTTCCCCAGAAAAAAGGAGGTAAGATTTGGGAGGATTTTGTGGGGAAAGACATTTCCAAACGGGCTCTTTCCTAATAATAATAATACCGATGTTAGACGTTTGGTGGTGGCAGCGAAAGTCCAAGGGCAAAGGGTAAAATAGTTTGTACCCTGGGGAAGTTTTAACCTAAGCTGGTGAAAGTAAGCTTAGGAGGTTTCATGCAGGTCCCCACATCTGTACCCTAGCATTCAGAGTGGGGAAGGAACCTTGACAACATTCAATCCAAAATAAGTATCAATGGCTTATTATGACAAATTGCTCAAATCTACTGAAGCACGAGGTTCTAATATGTGATAACAGTATTGCTTTAATATTTGAAACAATGTAGGAAACTCCTGCGTATTTTATAGGCGGGTTCAAAAAAGAAAACATACTAGAATGACAGATACTATAGCACACGTACAATTAGAGCTAGTTGAGAAATAAAAGCTTGTTTACACAAAATTAAAAGTTTCAGAGTTGTTTAGTTATTTTCTAAATGGACCCATTTTTGTTTTTTTCAAAATGTTTCATGATTTCCCCCCTATTTTTAAAAGCCCAGTATTGAAAAAGGCTATCCATTTTTGTAAATGTTGATAACTTATCAATTTGTCATGTTTTTGATAAAAATGTTGAAAAAAATATTCAAAAGTAGCACAATATTTTTCATCAAAAATGACAACTTTTTACATCAACAATTTATTTTACAAAAAAAATATTTAAAAACTGGCCACTTTTGGACAAAACAATTTTCAGTTCAATAAAATTTCAACAAGCAAGAGATAGATTTCGATGTTGCTGCTGCTTCTTGAGACAGTCATGCAGGACATTATGGCTGAAAACATACTGAAAACAAACAGTAACTAATTCATATAAAGCATTACAAAGAGATCAGATACAGTCAACGTAAATGTTAAAGGTAGGGAATATCTCTCACTACACGTTGGCACAGTGCCTAGCACAATGGAATCTGGATCTCTGTTGGCATTTTGAGCACTAACTCAATGCATATAATTAAATTAATAACAATGATCATAAAAATAAACTGACAAATTTGTCCACAGGGAAGGGTTTCTACTGTTCATGTAATCTTTACACAAAAATCTCTCTCCCACTAAACTATGTTCAACTCACAGAGATGTTGCTTTATAGATCATCTTCCTCATTTACATATAGCTGGATCTGGGGACGACATCCAAAGTTTATGAAGAGGTCTACATCTTGAGTAACTGGCTTAAAGATTTAGTGTTAATGTTTTTTGCTTGTCTCTGATGTTCATGGAGAAACATGTCTAGGCAACAGTAATTTAGGTCCGTTTCACAGTGTGGGGGGTTTTCAGACACTTTCAGTATGAAAAGCAGAGATTTATTTACTTCCTGTAGTGCTACCAAGTTGACTCCCTTCCACTATCATATCTCTGTCAAAACTTTTGTATTAATTAAGAAAGCTGAGGCTGTAACTAAGGAATTGGAAAGTGCTCTAATGGAATGACCTTCCTCGCATGGCTTTAATGTTACCGAAGTGTAACAAAGTGTAGCAAAATTTTGACAATTGTCTTAAAGATAAAGAGCCAGAACAAATGCCCTACGCTTTTTCAAAGAAATCATCATGATATAAATTAGTAACACCTTCTACGTTATCCTTAACATGTGCATCAATTATAGCAACCTGGGTGACTGCAATATCTGTAAGGCACCTGTCACCGGATAAGAAAAACTCTGGCCTGAGAAATGTCCCAGAGGACTGGAATCATAATAAAAATGGTATGTATGCTGCATGTTCCCAGGGCACATAAAATTAAATAAATGGTAAAATTAAATATATACTTCAGTTTGGATTCACCTTCAGAGATTCAAGAAATTATTAAAACCATTTTGTTATTCGGCTAGCCAGCCTTTACGGTTTTGCCATTACATCAGAGCTCTCTTCCATTTATTAAATGACGTCTACCATCCAAGACCTGAACTCTTCTTTTCCTCTAATGCCACCTTACATGAGAAGTTAAAAGTTCTCCCACTTTTCTATGGTGGGCATACTTCCTGCCATTCCAAGGAGCAAGTGGCAAACAAACAACTTGCTGCTCCACAGCTGGCACCATTTAAAGACACACAGCTTTAGGGGCAACTGTACTCCTCCCTTCGGGAGTGTCAATGCAACTCCTGCACTACAAACCTTCTCATGGCTAGTCTAAGTGGCTTTCAACACCCCGTAAGGTGGGAACTGCTCATGCGTCTACATCTCCAGCATTACATGCAGGTCTATAGACCAGTACAGGTTCCCCAGGAACAAAAAAGTCTCTTCAAGTCCCTTCTAAGCAATTATTTCCCTTGACAGACACCCCATAGTTATTAGCTACCGTTGTTTCAACATAAAATGTTTTTTCTTCTGTTGAAGCTTCCTGCAAACAAACTTAGCATCCAGCTTGTATAACTTTGCCAGGCCTCAGTTATGAAACAGCTGTGCCATCAATGTGGTTTGAATCACAGCTGAGACAGGACTTTATTCCGTTACCCACTGAAATTATTGTTAAATTGGCACCTGAAACACACAGGCAGTGCTTTGCCAGAAGCTCCAATGACTACAGTCAAACAAAGGATTTGTGCCCTAGTATCTATGTCATCGCCATTTGGTCTGCATTTAAACAAATACCACACAATAAGACCGTCACCCTAATGTTTTAGTGAGTACAAAACAAATGGGACGGACATCACCATTTTCGCTGACCTAGTGTCAGGCTATGACACAGCCATCAGTGTTGCTTGCCTCAGAGCTGCTTTAAGACTTCATTTTGGAACCCAGTGATTATACTGTGGCAAGAATTTCACTCTGCTTATCTGAGATGGTAGAAAGAACTCCAGACTTTTCAGTACATGACATTACTGAATAAATAATAAATTTGCACTATGTTTGCCCCATGCATATTGGTAAGGTTAACAATTTGGGAATAGAGCTGCTTTAAAAATGGATTTTTTTCCCTACAATTCTTGCCTCCACCCCCCAAAAAAATTCAAATTGATTATTTTTGTCAAAGTGTCAAGATTTTTTTGAACTAGCTCTAGATTAATTTTTTACCAAAAAAGTGTTTTACAAAAATTCACCTAGTTTTTTTAAATAAAAATTTCAACAACAAAAAATCAAAATTCGGAAGATTTCAACCAATCACAATATTTGTGATCATTAGTTGAGCATAGAATCCCAAGTTTTGTCAGTGTAGCTCTTTCATCTCCAAACTATTCAGAAGATGTAGCCTTTTCTTCCAGATATGAATCTGCCTACAAGGGACCTAGAGGATAGATTACTGCAGGACACTCTGTTGAAGTCCGCTCTTGAAAATCGCTTACTGATCACAAGTACAAGAGTGCAGACTGTAGCAATGTAGTTACATAAGGGTCTCAGGCTGTGGGAGTTGGTGGTGTCCCAGCTGCATGAGCTTCACTTCTGCTTATTGTTTAGTGAGTCAAGATCTGAACATCCCGTAGATAAAGGATATAAAAGCACATAAATCCCTTATTGTATCTGCACATAAAGAGCTTGGCACAGAAGAAGCAAATTTAAAATGAACTTTCCAATTAACATTAGATCAGATCTGCAGTGTGACAAAAAGAAGAGCAGGAAAAGAATATAGGAAGAAAGTGAACATTGAGAGTGAAGAAGTGTAAGTTAGGAACAATTTTACATAACAGGGTACTATTACGTCCAGAGGAAAAGGGGGTTGTAAGGAAACAGTGAAAAATTTCTTGCCCAGCAGTTAAAATGTAGCCCAAAGTCTCATGTCAAAAATTATTGCGCTAAGGAGACTGGATAGTTCATAAGAAGAAAAGTAATGGGATACAAAGTATTTCCCCTCTACATCTTTGGTGTGAATTAAGTGCTGCTCAGTAGCCATTGTATTCCTTTCTGAGCTCAAATTCAGGGAAAATTCACTGAAATCCATATCCTTAGATTGAGTCTGCAGAAAAAGAAGGTACAAGGCTAGACCAGAAGAAGTCATCAGCCTGGTATGCCCCAAATATGCCAAATTCTAAAACTTATTTATGAAAAACTATTCAACCAAGAGGTCAAGGAATAGAAAAATTAGCAAGGGGATTAAAACATTTCTGCACTGAAGTACCTTGTCCTACCTCCTCTCAGCAGACATTCAGCAGCAAAAAAGCAGGGGGGGAAATCTTGAGCATTGGTGGTAGAAAATATATTCTGATACAGACAATCTAGGACAAGAATTTCTACAAACGTACAACACGGTGGCAAAGGAGGCGAAGAGAGCCTTCCTCTCCTCTACTATCAAGGCTACAAAATCTCCCCCCCGACAGAACAGTTCTGGACAGCAAATTGCTTTGAAAGTCCAGGCTGCCTCCATTCAACCACAAAACAATATATTTCACCTGCATGTAGCATGGCTTCGATGACCACCAAGACACTGAGAAACAGAACACATACTTTTATTTGAAAGAAAATGTTTTCCAATGAACCTTGTCTGACCATTGAATAAATTAAAAGTAAAAGGTGATTTGTAATCTAGCTAACCATTTCTTATTCCTTGCCCATTATAGAACATGTTTAGAATGGTCTTGGTTAATGAATGCCAAAAGGAGATTCAGCTACTATACCGAAATAATCACATTTCACTGAACTTTCTCAGATTTTGAGAGAGAATAGCTATCTTTCAATTTATGATTTTTTTTTTGAAGAAATCATTCCCCTTCCTCGTACTGCTGAACAAACAAACTATCGCTAATGCTAGAATCTGTGCATTGTAAGGAAGGGCAAACTTCATACAAAAGGGACTTGACCACTAGCTTCTCTTTAACCACAGACTTAGCTAATCAAATCATTACATTATTCAAGGTTAGCATGTGACCAATTAACTCAGCACTGTGAAAGAATTAACCTGATGCATTTAGGAGACTTAAGCTTTAAACATCTGAGACACCGGATACTTTCACAAGGATGGCGTGTTACTTTTATCAACAAATATCCCAACGGACTTACTTCAGCTTGAGGCGTAAGTGTCATCACGTGTGGGTAGCTGTCACAGAGTAGATGCTGCAGTAAAATAACGAGTCATGGAGGAGCATGCCTCTTGCAACTCCATTAGTATAATGCAGCAGCAAACCTGATGTGCTACAAGAGCTCACAACTCACCGCAAAAGTTATTTTACTCATTTACCAATGAGGCTTATTCAATCCAGCTGATGCCCATTATCAATATCTTATTTTAAGATGTTAAAGAAGAAGGTAGACTCAGTGGCTCAGCAGATTGATACTTGGCTCAAAGCCCCCCCCCCCCACCAGACCTAGGTGTGACTACAGCCTTTACTGGTAGACTATCACCATCTGATCACACGTCTCCAGTACCCTTCATTTCAAAGAACTTCACTCGTGTTTAGTTCTAATATTCCCTGTATGCCACACAAATTTGGCCTCCATTTGTATTGCTGAAAATTATTTAGAACAGAAATCCTGAAACTGAGGCTATAGAAAGTTATTTACATTAAGATACTGAATCCCAAGACATTTTAAGTCTCCTGAATGAATAATTTGGGTGTATCCCTTGTTTTTGGGTCTTTGTTCAACACTATGTCCCTCATTTGGGCCGCAGCAAGTTGAGAGGTCAGTGGACTATGGGAAAGAGTTGGTGATCTCAGTCCATTTTTTGGTGTATATCACTTACCAAGTGTTCTACTTGTAATTCTCCATTGCCATAGGAAACAGGCAGACATTCAGAGGGAACTCGCTGCAATGTTTGCATGCATTAACGCAGGCTTCTTTATATTGCTACAATGCAGTATGAATAACATTTAAGTATTAAAAATTTAACTAGATGTCTTCTACAGGAATTAAACAAATACGTCACGAATCCTTTAAATGGGCTAAGTTATTGTTAAACTTATACTGCACAACTGAACATATGCGAAAGAGCAATATTTTAAATCTACTGGATAAGAATAGATTTTTGCTGGCTCACAGTTAAATTGATTTTCTCTTCAGATGGTACTGCTCAGAGCACAAAGCACTGCTATTTTCTGTGTGAGAGGTAAATCATATTCACTTCCAGCTGTTTCCTAATAAGTAGTGCCCTTCGTATGCAATTAACTGAGCTCCATTCTTTTTATTCTATTGGGAGTATGTATGTGACGCTACTTAACGTGGTCAATATTTTTACAATACAATTTTAAAGTAGCTCCCAAGTATAAAAGCCACTCAGTCCTGCTATTCTAATGCACCCAATATCAAGTATGCACACACAGGAATTCATTGTATGACTCTCCTAGGAGCACAGCTAGCTAATACACAGGAATGTAACCTTCTCCGGCAATTCCTGTTTAACATTTAGTGAAGTTACACATGTTCCACAAAAGACGAATATATGCAATTCTCTCACTGTTATTACATGACTAATAATTGTACTGAAATGTAGTCAATATAACTGAAAATTAAAAAGGAAGAAATTCCGTTATACTGGGTATGCATACTAGTGATTGTACTGCAGCTGTTCAGACAGAACTAAAATAATAATCATTAGAGCTGATTATTGTATTAGGTTGGGGACAATATGTTACATTTCCACTGTCAAACCAAAACAAAAGTATCAATTTGTGTGTGCAGTCCCAGGGTACTTAATGGTTTATTCATAAACTGTTTCTTTCAATGCTGTGTAAATGCTGCTGAGTGTAATTTTTCCCGGCAGGCATTAGGTTTGTGGTGATTGTATAAAGCAGCACACTCAGCTCCTCTTGTTGAGTTGTATTTGCCATTCCTTATGAGATTACCCAGGGACAAAAGAAAATATATGGCAAGGCAGTAATTTATCACTGTTCCCCCCCAAAAGGAGTCCAACAGCACCGCTTAATTTGTGTGTTAGACTTGGGCAATTTGGCTAAAAGGAAGCAGTTGATTAAGAACATGCTATCAGCTGGCTGTACCATACAGTTTGGTGCCTCTTTTCGAAAGAGGGGAAAATAAAGTAGGATTGTACTGCTACTTTGTTTAAAGCGTTTCAGTGTTCAAAGTCGTTTCCCTGGATCATTTACTTACAATGACAGGGACTGCTCCATCTTTCATTGACTTCAGTGGGGGTTGGACTGGCTTACATTGAATAGGATTTCACAGGTGGCCAATGTTAGACTCACTTTTGCAGATTACTAATGTAATTTTAAATTAAGCAATCTCCATAGAATAAGGAAAAACTGATTAAAGTATGGGCTATATACAAATCAGAAAGGAGAACTGAACCTGGATTGAAAGAGTAATAAAAATACAGAAATTATAAACACACATAGAAACACCTAACTAAAATATATCTCCACACACATATACTCCCCAACATGCACACTCTACATACAGGCACACACAAAGTAACAGCCATTTATTTTGCCTTCAGAACACTACCGTTCTGTAGGATGGGAATCATAGCCTTATGACAAAATATTTACCAGCAATGTGCTGAACTACCTGTTTGATTACCTGATTTTTCCCACAGAATGGCATTGTTTTTATAAGGCTGATGTCCATGTTTCAAAAACTTTTTAGACCACACAATAAAGTTATAATTCACTTATAATTTTAAAAGCCCCAATAATTTAAAAAACGGTGTGCAAAACACCATATACAGTGTCCTCCCTTGTGTAGGAAATATGAGAAAAAAGCACAATGGATGTTATGATAGGGAAAATCCTCGAATACACCAATAAGCCACAATGTGATGGCAAGAGAGGAAATCACACAATTTACAGCAGTGGTTTGAACCCTTTTTTCATTTGCAGACCCCTAAAGAATTTCGAATGAAGGTGACACCCCTTTGGAAATCTTAGACATAACTACAAGTATCGGGGGTAGCCGTGTTAGTCTGTATCCACAAAAACAACAAGGAGCCTGGTGGCACCTTAAAGACTAACAGATTTATTCGAGCATAAGCTTTCGTGGGTAAAAACCTCACTTCTTCAGTTGCAGACTTTCACTCCATGCATCTGAAGAAGTGAGGTTTTTACCCACGAAAGCTTATGCTCAAATAAATCTGTTAGTCTTTAAGGTGCCACCGGACTCCTTGTTGTTTTTTAGATGTAGCTAGCGTACCACATAATCAAAATGCAAAAATGGGTCACATGAAGGGGCCCCACCCCCTCTGTGGCCCTACTCCCAGCCCCTTCTCTTCCCCCTGAGGCCCCACCCCCTAGCCAGGCTGGAAGCCAGAGCCAGGCAGTGATAAGAGCCACCCACAGAGTCGGGGCTGCTGTGGGGTGTCCCAGACAAAAGTTATGTATAAAATAAATTGGGTCAGAGGAGGCTATTTGTCCTTTGAACTTCTGTATACCTTCTGACTAACAGGGTTTTGCAGTGTTTCCTATGTTAGAAGAGTAAATAAACCACCTTTTGTAGTTGTTCACAGGCATAAAACTAAGCCACAGAAAAGATACAGCCGTCTTTCGCTATCTTTTCCTTTTCATAACATAGTAAAACAGGGCCATGCATGACAAATACTGCTTTTAAGAATCAGCATTAAATACTGAAAAGACTTTCTGTTTGATGAAGACATTTCCACTGTATAACCGGCCACAATGTTTACACGACTCCTTGCGCTGAATGTGTGTGCCTATTTAACTCTCAACTCCAACTGAGAATGCACATCAGGGTTATTAAGGGGTTCAGAGCATCTATGCTCTTTTTTATTATTAAATTAGGGGTGGGAGTGAGGTACCTAACTGCCATTTGGGACTTTGATAATTTCCCCTTATAGTTTATTTACATAACATTTTGAAACTATATACAGTTTCTGCGTTGGAATGAAATCTTTGCCATCACACAAAGCCCAAGTAAATGGACTTTGTGCAAGTGGAGCACTGACAGGAAAGAATCCTACCTCCTAAATCTATTCAGCACACATGCAGCTAGCTATTCAGTAGTTTCTACATTCCCCTAACACAGGATTCCCATTAATGAGGAAACTTATTTCTTAATGACTTTCTTTGTTGTGCACTTACAGAGTATTACTGAAGGGTGCTCACTTATGTACTAATTTTAAAAATTCATGAAGGTGGCGAGAAAACCCAACTGGACTTTATTGGAAAAACATGCGTCTGATTTCCAAGTAGAATGCAAGTAAGATCCATGCAGAAAGAAACTGAACAATTATTAAAAAATGGACCTAAAGTGCTTCTTGATTATATTTTTAAGTAGTTCCAACATTCTATACTTACTGACATTGACAACCTAATTCTGCAAAAGCAGCTTATATATCCTTCACAAGAATACAGAGTAATAACCACCATGTGGAAAGAAAATACATATAGCGGTGAAAAGGGCTTTGGAAGATAGCAGAAAATCTCTCTTCTATCAGCATAAGGAAACCCACTGACCCTTATCCTACTCCATTTATACATTCAAGTTTGGATAAAATATGATACAATGCAAAAGTCCTGAGTGTAGCTGTCATGCTCCATGGTGCAATCCAGACCAGTTAGGGGTTGGGTCACCCCTTGCCCTGCAACAATATTTTGCTGCTCTAACTCCCAGCCTGGGACACTCAACCTGCCCACAAGCATGCAGGTCACACCCTGAGTTTCCATATATTGGACAGCCGCAGCAGCCTGTCTACAGCTCCACAATCCCACTCTGTCTTCTGCCAGCCTGGGTTACAACCAGCAGAGTGACCCCAACACACTTCCACAGTGCTGAATTTTCACAATTCTACGTGCTCTGTAATGTCCATCCCTTTCCTGGACAGTTCAGAGAAAGAATATGGTTTATTTGTTCCTCTAGAGGCACAAAAACACATCACAGCTTATTAGCTTAACTGGGGAAAATAAAGCCTTCCATTTAAACACAGCACTGAGTTGTTTTCTAGTCAAAATAAAACAAAAGTATTAACAAATAGGACATAGGTTAAGTGATGCCAAGTGAAAGGAATAAAGTTAGAAAGGGTGACAAGCACATCGAAGTGAAAACGCATTTAAACTAAAATGTTACCTAGCAAGGCACAGGCTTTGTTCACGGTGGTTTCTCACCTATAGTCCATTTCTAGAGACTTCAAACCCCCGCTCCCTGATTGAAGGACCCATCTTTCTCAGCTTGCAAGGTCTGGCCTCTTGCGTCTGTCTAGTGATGGATGCCAAAGATGGTGTCTGTCTTTGCTTATATCTTCCAAAGTTCAATTACTTTGTTTCAAGAGGCAGGATGACCTCATGCTGTATGTAAATGGAGCCTCCATTGTTTTGATTCCACCATGCTTAATTTACATAGGAGACAGCTAAATATTGTGTTCATTATGTGGAGATGGTTTGCTTCTGCAAATGCAACCAGACATGCTCCATGATCATTTCTTACATCTTTACTGAATTTTCTCATGTAGTTTTCTTTCTCACTCTCCTTTCCACCTGCTATTGCATTGAAGTCCTCTTGGATAATTGTGTAGCTGGATCTTTTCTGCATTACCTTCTCCAGCTCTTCGTAGAAGTGCTCCATTTCTTTGGCTTGCTGCGTGGGAGCATACAACTGAACAATCGAATTAAGAAGGACCTTGAGATGCAAGAAAGAAGAGAACAAGCTGGTTTCCGCTCAGGGTATTCGACAATTGATCACATCCACTCAGTTGGGCAGCTCATTGAAAAATGCAAGGAATACAAAGTACCATTGTCTATTGCATTTATTGACTACAAAAAGGCATTCAACTAGGTGCAGATTAATGCTGTACTCAACACACTCAATGAAATCAGAATTGACCAGAGGTATGTTGACCTGCTGGAAAAAATTAATCGCAATTGGTCAACAGAGATAACATTATTCAATGTCCCCTGCATTATTACTATATATAGAGGAGTCAGACAAGGCAACACAACCTCACCGAAGCTGTTTGAAACAGTACTGGAGTCACTGTTCAAGAAATTGAACTGGGAAGGAGGACTCAGAATTGACGGAGAACAGTTAATGCATCTTCTCTTCACTGATGACTGTGTAATGCTAGCAAAGGGCAGAACTGGAGAACAAACTGCAGCACTTCAAACACTTTTGCATGACATCAGGTTGTAAGTGAACACATCGAAGACTAAGTGGATGCGGAATGAGCATTGTGCAGAAGGAATCATCACTGTAAATGCAAATGAAATTGAGGAGGTTGACAAATATATTTACCTGGTTCAGCAGCTGAGCAGAGACAACGCATTTGAAGGGGAATGAGTAAGAGGCAAAAGGCGGGGTGGGCAAGTTTCCACAAAATAAAGACATCTCTAACGGATGACGAACTGCTCTTGAAGAAAAGGAAAGAACTGTTTAACTCCACTGTTCTGCCAGCAATGCTATACGGAGCAGAAAGCTGGTCAACGATGAAAGCGGAGGAAGAAAAACTCACTGTCACCCAGAGAGAAATGGAAAGGTGAATGTGTAAGATATGGCTCCATGATCACATACCGAATGAGGAGATCAGAAGGCATACAAAGGTGACCAATGTAGTGCAGGCAATGTACCATTCAAAGCGAAGACGGACGTGTCATATATTCCACGGGCAAGACAATAGGTGGACAACCCGCATCAATGACTGGATCCCCAGAGACCACAAACGACCACTGGGCAGACCAAAAACACACTGGGCTGATTCCATGACAAAACTCTTTGGCCAGAAATGGAAAGAATGTGCTGGCAACAAAACAGAATGGTGAGGTGTCAACTTACATTCATGAAGGGACAGAGGAGGACAAGCCAGACAAAGGTGACAAAGGTGAGGTGACAGGTAAATAGCTGCCTTCTCTCCTGTCTGGGAGGGAACCTGTTTCCCCCTGTTTGATCACAGACCTTAAAGCATAATGTCATGAAATATCCATATATCCCCATTTAGTGTTAATACAGACATTTCACAAGGATATTAATTACTAGTGTGTCATTAGCGTCCAGAAAAGACCTCACTCTATACATTTTATAATATTGTATACAATCGGTTGATTCAATTCCTTATTACTTGAGGCTGAGACCTCCCCTGTCTTTATAGACGAGTAAACCTTTGAAATGGATTCTTCTGAGGGTCCTCAAAGTAAAATGTATTCAAGCTGTGAGGAAAGCAACATGCTGTCTAGTAGTAAAGGAAGCTCTATAGTCTTTCTTCCCCCTTCATTGTCTTTGCCCTTTGCTGAAAGATCGGGCTGGTCAGAGAATCAAATACACATTTGTTTGTCTAAGGAAGACCTATACAAACTCCTCCTGACATGCTTGGTTCAAACACACTTTAGTCATTATACAGGCGTATATCCACAACATTCAAGAATATTAACGATCAGTGAGTTATTAGTTTTCAAATGATACTTTGATAGCTTTCATGAGGCATACTTTGTACAAAGATTATTACAACTGTGTGTAAGGTGTGAATACAGGGGAGCTCAGTGTCACCACAGCTAATTTTAAACTCTTCTTGTTTCAACTTGATCCATGCTTACAAACATTTTTCTTAATCATCCCTTGTAAAGACACAACTAAACATTTAGCCTAAATAAGATTATGGAAATGTTTTTAAATTGGAAAATGTAATTAGCAGTAATTACTTCACATACCATTTCAACTAGTATTATGGTACACTGCTACATGGATAATTTCATAATGAAATCCAAAAAAACCTCTTCTTTCATAAAATCATGGTATATCAGGGTTGGAAGGGACCTCAGGAGGTCCTCTAGTCCAACCCTCTGCTCAAAGCAGGACCAATCCCCAACTAAATCATCCAAGCCAGGGCTTTGTCAAGCCTGACCTTAAAAACTTCAAAGGAAGGAGATTCCACCACCTCCCTAGGTAACACATTCCAGTGTTTCACCACCCTCCTAGTGAACAAGTTTTTCCTAATAACCAACCTAAAGCTCCCCAACTGCAACTTGAGACCATTGCACCTTGTTCTGTCATCTGCTACCACTGGGAACAGTCTAGATCCATCCTCTTTGGAACCCCCCTTCAGGTAGTTGAAAGCAGTTATCAAATCCCCCCTCATTCTTCTCTTCTGCAGACTAAACAATCCCAGTTCCCTCAGCCTCTCCTCATAACTCATGTGTTCCAGACCCCTAATCATTTTTGTTGCCCTCCGCTGGACACTTTCCAATTTTTCCACATCCTTCTTGTAGTGTGGGGCTCAAAGCTGGACACAGTACTCCAGATGAGGCCTCACTAATGTTGAATAGAGGGGAACGATCACGTCCCTCGATCTGCTAGCAATGCCCCTACTTATACATCCCAAAATGCCATTGGCCTTCTTGGCAACAAGGGCACAGTGTTGACTCATATCCAGCTTCTCATCCACTGTAACTCCTAGGTCCTTTTCTGCAGAACTGCTGCCTAGCCATTCGGTCCCTAGTCTATAGTGGTGTATGGGATTCTTCCGTCCTAAGTGCAGGACTCTGCACTTGTCCTTGTTGAACCTCATCAGATTTCTTTTGGCCCAATCCTCTAATTTGTCTAGCTCCCTCTGTCTCCTATCCCTACCCTTCAGCTTCAGAATTGATTCCTTGAGGTCCTGCTCCATGATTTTTCCTGGGACTGAGGTGAGGCTGACTGGCTTGTAGTTCCCTGGATCCCTCTCCTTCCCTTTTTTAAAGATGGGCATTACATTAGCCTTTTTCCAGTCGTCCGGGACCTCCCCGATTGCCATGAATTTTCAAAGATAACGGCCAATGGCTCTGCAATCACAGCTGCCAACTCCTTTAGCACCCTTGGATGCAGCACATCTGGCCCCATGGACTTGTGCTCGTCCAGCTTTTCTAAATAGTCCCAAACCACTTCTTTCTCCACAGAGGGCTTGCCACCTCCTCCCCACGCTGGGCTGCCCAGTGCAGTAATCTGGGAGCTGACCTTGTTCGTGAAGACAGAGGCAAAAAAAGCATTGAGTACATTAGCTTTTTCCATATCCTCTGTCACTAGGTTGCCTCCCTCATTCAGTAAGGGGCCCACACTTTCCTTGACTTTCTTCTTGTTGCTAACATACCTGAAGAAACCCTTCTTGTTACTCTTAACATCTCTTACTAGCTGCAACTCCAGGTGTGATTTGGCCTTCCTGATTTCACTCCTGCATCCCCAAGCAATATTTTTGTACTCCTCCCTGGTCATTTGTCCAATCTTCCACTTTTGTAAGCCTCTTTTTTGTGTTTAAGATCAGCAAGGATTTCACTGTTAAGCCAAGCTGGTCGCCTGCCATATTTACTATTCTTCCTACACATTAGGATGGTTTGTTCCTGTAACCTCAGTAAGGATTCTTTAAAATACAGCCAGCTCTCCTGGACTCCTTTCCCCCTCACGTTATTCTCCCCGGGGGACCCTGCCCATCAGTTCCCCGAGGGAGTCAAAGTCTGCTTTTCTGAAGTCCAGGGTCCATATTCTGCTGCTTTCCTTTCTTCCTTGTGTCAGGATACTAAACTCAACCATCTCTTGGTCACTGCCTCCCAGGTTCCCTTCCACTTTTGCTTCCCCTACTAATTCTTCCCAGTTTGTGAGCAGCAGGTCAAGAAGAGCTCTGTCCCTAGTTGGTTCCTCCAGCACTTGCACCAGGAAATTGTCCCCTACACTATCCAAAAACTTCCTGGATTGTCTGTGCACCGCTCTATTGCTCTCCCACCAGATATCAGGGTGATTGAAGTCTCCCATGAGAACCAGGGCCTCAGTTGCCGTTAGTTGCTGGAAGAAAGCCTTATCCACCTCATCCCCCTGGTCTGGTGGTCTATAGCAGACTCCCACCACAACATCACCCTTGTTGCTCACACGTCTAAACTTAATCCAGAGACTCTCAGGTTTTTCTGCAGTTTCATACCGGAGCTCTGAGCTGTCATACTGCTCTCTTACATACAATGCAACTCCCCTACCTTTCTGACCTGCCTGTCCTTCCTGAACAGTTTATATCCATCCAAGACAGTACTGCAGTCATGTGAGTTATCCCACCAAGTCTCTGTTTTGATGTGATTGGAATAATTCCGTGACTGTGCCAGGACTTCCAGTTCTCCCTGCTTGTTTCCCAGGCTTCTTGCATTTGTGTACAGGCACTTAAGATAACTCGCTGATCATCCCGCTTTCTCAGTATGAGGCAGGAGCCCTCCCCTCTTACGTTTTCCTGCTCGTGTTTCCTCCCAGTATCCCACTTACCTCAGGGCTTTGGTCTCCTTCCCCCACTGAGCCTAGTTTAAAGCCCTCCTCACTAGGTTAGACAGCCTGCTTGCGAAGATGCTCTTCCCTCTCTTCGTTAGGTGGAGCCCGTCTCTGCTTAGCACTCCTCCTTCTTGGAACTCCATCCCATGGTCAAAGAATCCAAAACCTTCTTTCCGACACCACCTGTGTAGCCATTCGTTGATTTCCACGATTCAGCGGCCTCTACCCAGGTCTTTTCCTTCCACAGGGAGGATGGACGAGAAGACCACTTGCACCTCAAACTCCTTTATCCTTCCTTCTTCCCAGAGCCACATAGTCTGCAGTGATCCGCTCAACAACTACATCGGCTACTATGATACATAACATGAGCTTCAGCTGCTATCCATATACTACATCCACATATAGAAACTGATAACTCTAAGCTAATAAATATTTACTGCCAAACTGTAATACCACAGGGGCATCCAAATTTGGTCCAACTGAGGGACACCTCAGCAGTTTGAGCATTGGCCTGCTAAACCCAGGGTTGTGAGTTCAATCCTTGAGAGGGCCATTTAGGGATCTGGGGCAAAAATTGGGTATTAGTCCTGCTTTGAGCAGGGGGTTGGACTAGATGATCTCCTGAGGTCCCTTCCAACCCTGATATTCTATGACACACTGAATCTACTTTTAATAAGAGAGTAGACTGCAGCTTACCCCTATTTTACTAGGAATTTGAGGCTCCCAAGTACTATAGGTCCCAGCAAACGTCGGGTTCCATCTTGATCCAGTGCGATAGGGTAGGCTGCTAGGACCAAGATGGAGCGCACTCTGCGTGATTGGGCCTGTGGTTTCCAAAGGCCTCACTTCCTTATTAAAACAACAGCAATGAAATTCTGGTTCTGTTGAAGTCAATGGTAAAACTTCTACTGACTTCTGCGGTGAAATCCTGGCCCAGCTGAAGTGCCAGTGATGGCATTGTTCCATCTATAATCATATACCTGGCCACATCCAAAGTTTAACAGAAGAATCGCTGCTTCAGTGACCTCCTTGGGAAGTATGAAAAAAAATGAATTTCCATCTATACAGAAAGTCTTTTAAGAAAAACAGAATGCAAGGAATAGAGTCTCTGAGGATCACAGCAGGACAGGAAGCCAAACATCTTTGTCCTACATTACTAGGCTTTCAGACTGCATAAACAGTAGGTGAAATGGATTTAGAAAAATACATTTTCTATATTTGGCTCCAGAATGAAAGAATATGAAAGAAGACTCAGAGGAAAGAACATAAATTGCACATGATGTTAGAAGCATTCCTAGGTTCGTGCAAAAAACTTGTACATTCGTTTTGTGACTTGTTTTAAGCCAATCTGTAAGTAGTTTAGGCTCATGTTTTTTAGTTAATTTTTACTTTAAGTGAAAAAGAAATTACTGTGAAACTCAAAAAGAGGTGGACGTTTTATGAACATCTAAAACGATCATGAAATTTCATTTAATTTTTGACCATAAAGAGAAGTAATAGTGGTCATATTTCACCAATGTAGGTTTTGGGGGATTTAAACCAAAGGTGGTGATTGTGTTTTGGGAAAGAGAAAGCAAGAGTGTTAAAATATTTATTAGTGTATAAGCAATTAGTGTATTTTACAGTTCAGACTGAGTTTCAACTTCCATTCTAAGCCTCCTTCGTATGTGTTAGACTAATTTCTTTTGACCTGATATTTTCCAAAATGTCTCAACCTCAGGGTAAATGTTTTTAGAAATTTTGAACAAATTCTTAAAAAAAAAAAAAGTACACACTATCCCATTCATTTGACCCTGAAAATGTGCAGAAAAACAACAGCTGAAAGGAGAAACATCAAACAATTTATTTTGTAGCTCTCATTGACATGTAAGGTTTATGCCAAGTAGAAGAATCATTTCAATATAATGAGCATGTAACAGGGAGAAATGTTGTGCACCTAACATAGAATTTTATGATATATTTTTTTTCTTTGTTACTTTGGTTCATCTAAAAACCTTGAACATCTCAGAAAGACAAAGGCAATTTTTAAAAAATGAGGCAATCTGGTACAGGAAGCCTGAGTTAAGTGCATCTGTGTTGAAGAACTGGTAAGCTAAAGAGCTCCAAATCAGGAAACACTGTGGGTCACAAACTGAACAGCTTGCATCTTTTTCCTTTGTTTTTTTCTATTTTTAAAAAAGACTCAAAAGCTAATGCGATATCCAGGCTGAGAAACCAACCACTCCAAAGTCAGAATATTCAGAGTTAAGACTGAATGATTAACCTCTACTCTGCCCCCTTGTTCATATGCCTTAAACTATAATAGCTCTTTTTATCAGTGCATAGAATACTTAAATTTTAAATTTCCGTAAAGCTATGACAATTTACACTAGCTGAGGGTCTGCTCCTAAAAATATAATAAACACTGGCAACAGATAAAATTTCCAAAATTACCTCCGTGACTCAGGAGCCTAGGTGCTTTGAAAATTATGCCCAGTATTTTACACAACCTCACATATTGTACATATAGGCTGAGGTTTTCAAAGGTGCTTGGGGATATGGATGCCTTATATAGCTTTTCAAATTTTGACTATGTTCTGTATGCCACACTATGCTATTGTATAAAACTGACTCTGCCTTGAATCTACTAATATGACAATTTAGAATATGAGGAATTTGATATTTAAGGAATTTCAGCAATGGTCCTGTTGTGTTTATGCCTGCACTGCTTCACCATCTTTCCTGATTAGACCATCAAAGTGTGTTAGAAAGCTCATGATGATGGTAATTCTAGTACACTTCTTTGCTGGGTCCTGTGGCCCGATTACTATCCTAATCCACAAAATGTTTATTCCCGGGCACAAAGCTTATGATAGTAAGCACAGCATCCAGTAATATTTGTATGATTGTGACCTATGTAAATAAAAAAGAAAATATAGTCTTTATTTTTTTTTTTTTTTAGCATGAGTAGTAGATGCAGGATATTAGATCTCATTCCATTCCGCTTCCAGCTGCCCTTCCGTGGACCATCACGAACTTCTGGCCGTCACAGAATATGTTTGAGTGAAGGTGTGGCAGTGGGAGGTACTTGAGAGTGGGTTGTACACCTCATCTCGCTGGCCTTTCCTGAATGTATACAACTTGGTGAAATCTGGATCTCTGTAGCACTCTCTCATAGTTGACTTGAGACAGGAGTCCGTCTTTACTTATGTGAATAGACCAGCAGAATAACTTAAGGGAGTTAATCCTCCTCTTTGCTACTCTTATGCTATTTACTTATTTTTTTGTATTACAGAAGTACGTACAGGACGCAACCCCAAGATCGGAGCCCTATAGTGCTAGGCAATGTACAAACACACATTAAGAGAGAGTCCCTGCCCCCAAAGAGTTTACAATCTAAATAGACAAGTCACCCAAAAGACTGGAGAAGAAACAGAGGTACAAATGTGAAGTGCCTGCCCAGGATCACAAGTGAGTGACAGGTCTGGAAATAGAACCAAGACCTCCTTATTCTCCGTTAAGTGTTCTGTCCAGTAGACTACACTACCTCCTTTCCTCCCCAGTTGAGTTACTCCAGATTTACACCATGTGAGATTGCAATTTAACACTCTGCATCTTTCCTGTATGGATGAAAATAGCCCTATTTAGCAACTTATGTGTCATTCTTTTAGTAGTTAATGAAGAAGCTCTGTTTCCATAATATCCAAGACAATAAACAAAGAGAAAGTTTAAGTTACTCTGACATTTTGATTGTAACAACATTAAAACAATTAAAAAGTCATACTACTGCACAGCTGTGTGTCATATTGACAAAATGAAATGCCTTTAGCCAATATAAATTTTGTTAGAACAGAAGTATGTGTGTATTATAAACAAAGAAAAGAATAAATATCTGTCACTGAGATAAAGAATACAGCACTATGTTTAGTCCCTTTGATTTTATAGTCACATAATGATATATTTTTGCAAACATCCCATTTGTTGCTTTCTCATCTGGCTGACAATGGATTGCAAGATGAGAATGCATAAATTCTTCATGTTCCATTATTTTCTATAATCATCAGAGGGGAGGGCAGCTATTAGAGCATTTCTTAAAACTTAAATAGATTGCAATGTTTCTTCACCAATGTGTACGTGTATCAATAATAGACTGACTTTTGCCAGCCTTGCAAGTGGCTGTTGAAAACAACCACCACCACCACCTGACTCATTAGTCTGCATCAAATCTGTTTGACTCTAAATCCTGTACATTCAATTCCATCTGTTTGAGTGGGTGTTCACAAATTATACAGTTTCCATTTCGGACTCAATCCTGTTCCTTTCAAAGCCCTTTATGAAAAATACTGCAAATGTTTACAACTCCGTTTACTGTTTTTTTCGTGTTTATAGGAAGCATTTTAATAAAAGGATTTTCCTACTTTCTTGTGTGGTAGTCTATAGCTAGTGATTTCCCAAGGCATTCTAGTTGGGAGGGTCCCAATTTTTCTCATTAAAGCCCCTGGTTCAGCAAGCACTTTAGCACAGGCTTAACTTTAAGATCATGTGTAGGCCCACTGGAATCACTGGGATTACTCCGGTGCTTAAAGTTACGCATGTGCTTAATGTTTTGCTGAATTAGGGCCTAAAAGAATTGGGGGATAGGTCCATCAATGACTATTAGCCAGGAGGGACAGGGATGGTGTCCCTAGCCTCTGTTTGCCAGAAGGTGGGAATGGGTGACGGGGGATGGATCACTTGATGATCACCTGTTCTGTTCATTGCCTCTGAGGCACCTGGCATTGGCCACTGTCAGAAGACAGGATACTGGGCTAGATGGACCATTGGTCTGACCAGTATGGCCGTTCTTATGTTCGTATGGTAAAATATACAATTCAGCCAATAGGTCATTTTGAAGCTTTTCTACTTGTACTGGGATCCAATCTGAACCTTAGAAAATCTGTTCTCGGTTAAATTCAGCATTGGCAAAAATATGCTGTGGTATCTGTGACGTTACAAGCTTCCTAAAATTGTAATCCAGATAGATACCCTTTTAATGCAGCATGAACGATGCATCTCTGTTATGATCCCGGATAAATATTAAAGAAGCTCTGTCAGCAAGAAGAGAATTTATTAGTTTTGAAATCCAGTCTAATGCGACAAAAAATCATCTCTAATTCTGCATCATAAAATCCAATCTAAGGCTAAACGCAGCTGCTCATCTTCCAAGAGAAGACAGCTGAGTAATCTCAACGTGCCCACTGCCTTCTGTGGTGACGATGGAGAGAGCACGCTTGCCCTTACCTTAGAGGGCCACAGGGGATGAGGAGCTAAGTGGCACCAGCCGCATGAGCCCCCACAAGGTCCCAGCACATGCTGCCAGGCAACCTTCATTTCACTTTTAATCAAGATCAGCATGCTACAGCATACGCTCTAGCTAGCTCCAGGGCTTGACACCTCCCCCCACTCGCACAGACATCCTAGCAGACCAGAGTCCGACAAGGATGTAGTGCATGGGATGGAAGCCTGGCCAAGTTTTTCCCCAAGGGCACTGTGCCTTGCAGAGCGTGCAGAAGGGAGAAATGGTTCCCTAATCACTTGCTCCCCTGCTACTTTCTTCTTCCTCATCTTCTTCTAGGCCATTTGATTGTATGTCCTTTCTTGCATGACCTATCTTCATCCCAGTTTCATTAATTTAGGAATCAGACCCTTTAGCATTCTCAATAATTTCATACACAACACTCATGCCAGCAACCAAAAGCTTTTTCTCTTCATTTTCAGCTTCCTTTTTTTTCTTTTTTTTTTAGTTTAAGTGCTAATATGGAAAGTTCATGTCGGATTGAATATAACACTGCATTTCCTTTGGCAAAGGTGGACTGTAAATTCAGGTGTAAAATGTCTACAATAATGAGAGTCATAGTAGTAACTAGAGGGAAGCTGGAAATAACAGCATCGCCATTGCTATCTATGCATCAGTAAAAAGGGGATGTCTAGTGGTCAAGTGGCTAGGGTACTGGTGACCTCTGAATCAGGAGATCTCAGTTCTAGTCCCCACCCTACCACTGACCAACTTGAGTGGCCTTGGGAATGTCACTTACTTTCTCTACACCTCAATTTTCCCTTCTATAAAAACAGTGCCGGTAGTACCTACCTACTTTTATAAACTGCTTAGAAATCTATGGACAAAAATATACTATTATTATTCAGGGGGAAAACAATGGGGAATCTGTGATAATATCTTTAATATATAAAGGAGCGAAAATGTATTCCCATGTCATTCTAACATTCCGTGGAAAAAATGTCTGTGCTGTATGTATCTAGAGATGGATGGTGGGATTTTGAGAAGCACTTACAGGAGTTAGCAGTACAAGTTCCACTGACTTTCAGTTGATCGTATTCGCCTAATTCACTTGGCTGATCCCACCCATCCACCAAAGTGTTTCCTTCATTACGGCACCAACCCAGGACATGCTTCACTTTAAGCAATATTGAGGTCAATGGAACTATTCATGTGCTTAAACGGAAGCACATGATTAAGGCCCTAATGCAGGAAAGCATCCCATTCAGGAAATCTATTGAGTATGTGGTTAAGTCCTTTTTTGAATGGGGATGGATGTAAGAATGTGCATAAGTGCTTTCCCAAATCAAGAACTAAGTGCTTTTACCGGATCAGGACCAATCTTTTACCTTTTAGTCAATGAAGCAAATTGTATAGCACATTTCTAGGAAATGATTGGCAAGAGAGCAGGCTTGATTTGAATTCTATAGCCATTTGACTGAATTTTTTAAATGATTTGCTTGTAATACTCGGTATGTTTCTGTTGTACTCAATAATTACAATGAATCTTGTGAAATTCAAGTTTTAAAATGCAGTTATTTTATCTGTATTATACATACATGCATGAATTATAGGCAGGGCTGGTAGCACTGCATATTATTAGGGTTGCCCCACACTTCCCATTATGAGACCCCATTTTCCATTGCTTATAACTTTGCCAAACGCTAACCACGTGGGTTGAAAATGTCCATGCCGGGTGTCTGCCTCAGGCTGAATTTTTTGTTGGAAAATTGCAGGGAAAATGATTCAGCCATTTTTAACAACAAAGTTAGGGGGGAAATTCACTGTTTTGCCCACATTCAAAAATTTGGCCACCTTTTCCTAGAAAAGCTCAAGCGCCCCCATGCTTTTCACCAGGAACTTGAAATTCAGCAGGGGGGTGACCTGTGCATCAGGGATGAGTCTTTTCCAGTATCTGTGAAAATCTGCCCAAATTTGGCCAGGTTATAAACCCTTGAAAAAAATGCAAGTCATACATATTCTGTAGAGACTTCTTAGATTTTAGCAGTTACATTTCCCAAGATTCTATCCACAATAAGCACACTCCAGCCCAAGGCTGGACAGTCCTTTCCTTGCAATTGCAGCTCTGGGCTGCTATGAGCTGTTCTGAGTCTGGGCCCTAGAGCTGGAAGGAGGAAGCCTGTCTGTTCGGTGCACTCAACGACGCTGCTAGGCCCATATAACATGGAGGAAGAAGCTGACTGATTTGAATGTAAAGGGGAGAAGAGCTAAACCTCGGGAAGCAGAGGGACTAGATTGGGACAGGAGCCTGAGGGGACTGGACAGTATGACTGGAAGTTGGCAGAGCAGGGGAGAGGAAAGATGGAACTGGGAGTTTGAATGGGAAGAGACCAGAACTGGCTGGGCAAAGAGATTGGGACAAGGAACCAGGGTGGGACATCGAGATTGGACAATGTGCCAGTGGAAGGAGATTGTGACTGGGAGCCAGTGGAGACCAGGAACATACGTGGAGGGAGGACTGGAGGCCAGGAGATGTGGAGAGAGATGTATGAGGAGCTGGAGGCAGGGCGGGGGGAACTGGGACTGGCTAGGCAAGGAGACTGGGATGTGGATGAGAAGTCTGGGGAGAGGGGACTGGGTTTGGCTAGATGAGGAGAATGAGCAGATAGGGATGGAAAAGAGGCAGGTAGGATGAGAGACTGCAGAAGAGCTTGTGCCCACTAGAGCACACTCCTTTCCAGAGCTTGGAATGGAACCCAAGAGTCCAGAGTCTCGCTATTCCTCAGCAAATATCTGTGAAACCAACTGGCAAAGCATTCCACCTCCCTCCACTGCTGGACTACGCAGAGGATGACAACTTACTACTCCTACCAGTTACTCAGTTAGCTTACGTGGCAGAGATCTGTGGTCATGGATCTAAAGGTTCCAACCCCACTGAGGAGCCATGTTGGTGTCAATGTGATGCCACATGACATAATTTGCTTTTTCAAATTGCCTTCTTAAAAACCTAGGCAATTGCGCACAAAAAGTATGTTAAAGGAACATTTTTAATGTTGCCAAGTCAAGCACTGAAAAGTTGGGAAATGCCATAATTAAGGCTGCCATCATGGCTAAAGTCTACTATATGTTTTACACACATATAGGAAGACACAGTCCCTGTTCTAAAGCGCTTACAATCCAAAAACACAATGAAGAGATAAAGAGATGTAAGCACAACAAGCATGATCAGGGTGCTGGAGAACACATCCTTTGTCCATTTGAGCATTTACTGTTTTAGGGGGGAGAAATGCACCAGGCTGTGTGGAGCAGAAAAAGGACATTTTGAATTCAAAAATCACGTGGCGTTGTGGCCATTTAAAAGTAGTCTTTTTTTGCTCAGAAACTGAGCATCTTTCACTGAGAAGCAGCAAACCTGGAACCACAAGATGCCATTTGTACAGAGCTGTTTTTCAGAACAGGAAAAGAATTTACATTTTAAAAATGGCATTACAGAGCCTTCAATGAGAAGGCAATGAGAGCCATCTCCATAAGAAGTGATGTCACTTATGACATCAGCATCACGGAAGAATTTGTATAACCTATTTCCATCTTATTTTAATACCGGTTAAACATCAGCAGCAGGACTGGTCCAAAATTCCATTTTAATTTTCACAAAAAAAAAAAAAAAAAAACTCAGAAGAACTGAAAAAAAGTGTTCTGTTCAAAAAATTTCTGGATTTTTTTAGGCTTTTCAACAACATTTGAAATGAAAACAAACAGAAGTGCTTTTATTGGTTATATTAAAAATATCATTATGGTTTTTGGATTGTTTTTACTTTTCTTTCTTTGTTCACTTGTTTAAAAGTGAGAGAAAATACACACACTCACTACTGGATTACTAAATACTCTCTATTTCCTCTTTTAAATAAATAACACCAATACTATTTCCTAAAATACTAAAATATTCGTGGGTTACACTCAAATCAGCTAGGAATGGATGCCCTGCCCCCAACATGGTCCCTGCACAAAGCACTGCAAGGAGGAAGGTAAAGACGACAGATATGCTGGCTCTTCATCCAGTGTGGACTTCCCCAGGCTGTGAGTATGTCAGGGATTAGGGCTGGATTCCATCAGATCCATGGCACTTGGACTGAAGACATGAGAAAAATGTGCAAATGTTGAGGAAACCTGATATGGGTTGCGGTGTGGCCATTAAATGCAATAGGATTCTTCACATTTTACAGTGTATAGCATCTTATATCTGAAGAACTTTAAGTCTCTTTATAAACATTAAATATGTTGTGTTATTCCATGACAACAATGTGATTAACTTGCAATGCTACTACACTGTACTGTTCCCTCCCACTGGACAGGAACTTTGTTTCCTACTGTCAAACTCATCAGTCATTTTCCAATGTTTAAGCCTCTCCAGACATACAAAGGTGTCACTTTTTTCTCCAGTTCTGACATTTAACAAGGACAAAATCTGGGCAGGGAAGTTTGACTTAAATGAAAGGTCAAGATTTCCTTAGGGCAGGAGCTCTCCAATTTTTTCATATTGTAGCTTGCTTCTTAAATCCTGCTCTCTGGGACCCCACCTCTCCTCCCAATCCCATACATTTCAGAACTAGAGTGCTTTGTTGCAGAAAAAATTAGCTCATTATTACATAAGAACGGCCATACTGATTCAGACCAATGGTTCATCTAGGACAGTATCCCATCTTCTGACAGTGGCCGATGCGAGGTGCTTCAGAAGGAATGAACAGAACAGGTAATCATCAAGTGATCCATCCCGTGTTGCCCATTCCCAACTTCTGGCAAACAGAGGCTAGGGACACTTCAGAACATGGTTTTAAAGGAGACAAGATGAAAATATTGGTTTGCAAACTGAAAATGCATATCTAACATGCACACAAAGTAGAAGTCTGCTGACAACGTGTCATGAATAGGGCCCTACCAAATTCACAGCCACGAAAAGCGCATCACAGACCATGAAATCTGGTCTCCCCCCATGAAATCTGGTCTTTTGTGTGCTTTTACCCTGTACTATACAGATTTCACCGGGGAGACCAGCGTTTCTCAAATTGGGGATGCGGACTGAAAAAGGAATTGCGGGGGGGGGATCACAAGGTTATTTTTGGGGCAGGGTCACAGTATTGCCACCCACACTTCTGCGCTGCCTTCAGAGCTGGGCGGCCAGAGAGCAGCAGCTGTTGGCTGGGTGTCCCGCTCTGAAGGCAGCGCCCCGCCAGCAGCAGCGCAGAAGTAAGGGTGGCAACACCACACCAGGCCACCCTTACTCCCGAGCTGCTGCTTTCAGAGCTGGGTGGCCGGAGAGTGGCAGCTGCTGACTGGGCCCAGCTCTGCAGGCAGCAGCACAGAAGGACAGGTGGCAACACCATACCATGCTTTCCTTACTTCTGCACTGCTGCTGGCGGCGGCTCTGCCTTCAGAGCCGGGCTCCCAGCCAGCAGCCACCGCTCTCCAGCTGCCGTCAGCAGCAGCGCAGAAGTAAGGGTAGCAATATGGCAACACCCACTACCATAACCTTGTGAGCCCTGTCCCGCAACTCGTTTTTGCATCAGGATGATCCCTATAATTACAACACTGAAATTTCAGATTTAAGTAGCTTTAAATAGATTTAAAATCATGAAATTTATTATTTTTAAATTCATATGACCATGAAATTGACCAAAATGGACTGTGAATTTGGTAGGGCCCTAGTCATGCACGTTCATAGACTCATAGATATTAAAGTCAGAAGGGACCATTATGATCAACTAGTCCGACCTCCTGCACAACGCAGGCCACAGAAATTCACCCACCACTTCTGCGAAAAACCTCTCACCTATCTCTGAGCTACTGAAGTCCTCAAATCGTGGTTTGAGCTACTGAAGTCCTCTAATCGTGGCAAGTGACCCGTGCCCCATGCTACAGAGGAAGGCGTAAAACCACCAGGGCCTCTTCCAATCTGCCCTGGAGGAAAATTCCTTCCTGACCCCAAATATGGCGATCAGCTAAAACCTGACCATATGGGCAAGATTCACCAGCCAGATACCCAGGAAAGAATTTCCTGTAGTAACTCAGATCCCACCCCATCTAACATCCCATCACAGGCCATTGGGCCTATTTACCATGAATATTTAAAAATCAATTAACTACCAAAATCATATTATCCCATCAGACCATCTCCTCCATAAACTTATCGAGTTTAATCTTAAAGCCAGATAGGTCTTTTGCCCCCACTGCTTCCCTTGGAAGGCTATTCCAAAACTTCACTCCTCTGATGGTTAGAAACCTTCATCTAATTTCAAGTCTAAACTTCCCGATGACCAGTTTATATCCATTTGTTCTTGTGTCTACATTGGTACTGAGCTTAAATAATCCCTCTCCGGTATTTATCCCTCTGATATATTTATAGAGAGCAATCATATCTCCCCTCAACCTTCTTTTGGTTAGGCTAAACAAGTCAAGCTCCTTGAGTCTCCTTTCATAAAATAGGTTTTCCATTCCTCGGATCATCCTAGTAGCCCTTCTCTGTACCTGTTCCAGTTTGTAAGGCCCCAAAGCAGCTATAAGTTCTATGTGGACACACCTTTGCACTCATGCAGGGCCCTACTTATTTTGATGGGGCTCTGCAGTGGGTCTACCCACAGAGAACTCCCTGTGGGGTCGAGGTTTTAATCATTCAATTTACTATTTGATTTAATGAAGTGATCTGCAACTAAACTTGTAAATTAAAGATCCATCACTAAATGGTCTAGTGGGGTACCATAGGATTTGTTTATATATGTTACCTAATATAACACACTAGGTCTTTTGTGGTCTAGATGCTAACTAACCCTTGCTAACTGAGAAATAGAGAGGTTCTGGGAACACCCGGAAAATGTGAGCACCGCCCCCACATCATGAGAGGACGGATATTTCAGGTGCTCAGTTGCATAATCTGTAAGTAAGCAGAAGCACTGCCTAGGGGTTCCCCCATATATACTTGGACATCTTTTTTTTAAATCTATGACTGAGTAATTTTCAGTCATTTTAGATAACATTGTACAGTAACAGCTAAATACCATTCCTTCACTCTTTCCTCTCCTAATCTCTGCCTCCTCTCCCTAAAGACCACAAATCCATTTAAATGAATCCACTCAATAACAACAGAACTAAAGCATATATAAACCTGCTCTAGATAGAACTTCGCAAGAATTCCACTAACACTTCCCAAAGAGGCTGTTTTATAGTGTACAGCTGTTTGCATTAGAGGCACATGCGTTTTTGCTACAAACTAACTGCCTGAATATTTTTAAACCTGCCACCATTTCAGAACACAAGCAAAACAAAAGAGTACACACCCACAGTTCTTCTGTCAAGAAAATCCATTGTATCCTCGCCAATCCTTATGGACTGAATACTCATGAAAGAGTGCTGCATGATCCGATTCTTTTTTTTCAATTCCTCTGACTTCTAGGAGTAACTCTACTGCTGTTTAATTTAGGCTACTCATTCTTTTACAGTCTGACTCTTCCCTCAACAGCTAGAGGAGAATTTCATATAAAATACTATGATATGTTTAGAGAACGTTAAGGCTGCAAAGTTGAGAATGGCCCTGAAACCATTCTTCTGTCTGAAAACGTTTGACCTGCTATTGCTACAGGTAACAGCTAAGATCACTATACCTGCAAAGCACTAGAGAGAGAAAAAAACAGCTCTGGTTTTTCAGCTTGTCTACTTTGTACATTTCATAGCACTTTGTATCTACTTCAGCGATTCTCCACCTTTTCAATACCAGAAATTCCCAGAGAATCTAGATGGGATCCAGCTTGGGCCTAACTCTCATTTAGCAACACCAGACGGCCAGCAAGTGATTGCAAGGAGGTCACAACCAGTCAAGTTGAAAATCTCTTGTCCGGTCAGTTTGATATTTACATATAGACTATATTTTTTCCCATATAGAGTCGGTCAGTTACCCCTGATGTTTGTATGGGTCTTTCAGCAACAGGGAAGAGAACAATGTTTAAACAATAACAAAATATGGCTGTGAAACAACAAGGTTGGCAGGAGATTCAGGGACATGTGTAGCACTGGGAACTACATTGTGATTTGTTTTTGTTTGACTTACTAGGCTTCAAGTTGATGATGGGTAAAAATTTCAAAAGTATGTGACTTAAGATTCGAAGTCTAATTTTCAAAAGTGACTGAGGGATGCAGAACACTAAATTTAATTGAAAATCAATGGCACTTAGGTTCCTAAGTAACCTGACAAAGCGTAAAAATATAGTTTCCCCAAGTAGAGCTGGACGAAATTTTTAAAACAAAACTTTTTTGGTGAAAAAGGCAGATTTGGCAACACCAAAACATTTCACAAATTCATATTGGTTTTGCCAAATTGTTTCAGTCAAAAAGATCAAAATATTTTGTTTCAACATTTTCAAAGCATTTTCAGTTTTTGGTTCAAAACAGGACTTTCCATTTCACAATTTCCTATAATTATACTAATAAATCAATACAAGTTTTAAATGGTTGACATTGAAACTAAACATTTTGATTTTTTTGTAACAAAATGTTTCTTTCAACCCTTTTTTTTTCTTCAAATTTCCATTTACCAACAAATTTTTTTGGTTTAACCGGAAACAATTTTTTAAAATTATTTTTCAGAATTGCCAACAAACCGAAAAATCCATTATTCACCCAGCTCTACTTCCAAGTGACCTAGATGCCTTTTGAAAAATTTACCTAGTATCCCTTTAGCGCTAGAAAGCTTTAGAAAATCAAGAAATACTGATATTTAGAGGGTAGGCATGCAACTTTACCCCTGCCATCTGGCAAAGTAGGACAGGTTTACAAACTTATCTTCAGAGAGTTTTATGGAAGGGGGGAGCAATTATCACACCCACTCACTCACATTAAAAGGGTGTGGTCTGCCAAAAATGGGGTGTGGCTATACTCCAGAGGCAGATTTTTCAAAGATACGTAGGCTCCTAAAGATATAACTAGATGCCCGGTAGAATTTTGACAAGATTCCTCACTGTGCTGGAGTGCCTTTTTGATACCTCACTAGGGGCCTATCAGCATTGTTTGGCACCTAGATATCTTTAAAAATCTGCCTGCAGGTGACTAGCACACCAGGATGCTGTCTGCAGCATATGGTAACGGAGGACACGTGTTGCCTCCCTTACCCAGAAGAAGAGAACACCCCAGTGTGCATCATGGTTACCTAAGGGCTCTGGTGTGCAACACATGAATGAAACCCCCTCTGGAGCACCCCAGCGCCTCCTGTTAAAGGCAGGACTTCACTCAAGATGGCCAATGCGATCATGCTTAACACACGTAAGGTTTGTCAGCAGCACAACAAGGCAATTAACCCAAATGCCAGTACATGACTGATTTAAACTGCTCAGCCACAGTACATTTTCACCTTGCTATCACCAATTCAATTCATGGCCTGGCTGGAAAAGATCAAAACTGGAGTGTTTTAGAGAGACTGATGCTGGCAGAAACCATGCCACTGCTTCTCACGAGACGGCTTCTCTCACCCCAGTCATCAAAGCAGTGGGGTCAATTCCTTACAAGTTTTGTCGCTACCCTTCCTTGCCCTTAAAGCAGTGTCCAGCAGTGCCTTCTTTCCCTTTCATCCTGCTACACCCATTATCTCCGATTCAGGCCTCGTGGTAGTGATTCATGCATCTCGTGTCTAGAATGCTCTAACTGCCACCTATGCTACCTGGCACTGACCCTAAGAAACATTCAGAAACTTCAGCCAGAGCAGCACACAGCATTCAGCCCTCTAAATGTGGTTAACCAACACGAATTCATGACTCTGTGTTGCAAGGCAACCAAATTCCTGGTCCAGATAGAGGGCTTTACCTTTTATATCACCTAGACTCATCTCTCTCTCACTCTGCTCTCTACCAGGTCTGCTATAGTAGCAATGCTTTAGGTGAATGAACTTGCCTGCCCACTTTTGAACTTGCAATGGTTGTGGGCAGGCAAGGCTTAGAGGAGGGTCTAAGAACTTACAGAACTGACTTCACAGGGTAATCAGACTGAGCCCAAATCTCACCAAGCAGGCACCTGCTTAAGCCAGCTACAAAAGACACTCAAAACAGCTCTCCTAGAAAACCCACTGGCTCCTGATCCTGACAAGAAGTCAACGTAAAAAGGCGGTGAAAGGGGAGACCTTCCCTGAAGAGGAACCAGGCATATCTTATTTTGTAAAGTACCCATTACCAGTGTTGGATGTATACAAATAGCAGGGAAACCTGACTAAGACGACACTGCCCATCACCCATGCTCCAGTCCTGTTGTTACAAGACACACCTCCAAAGAACACCAAAACAGAATGGTTACAATTCTGCTCCGCCTTTATCAGAGGGCCATCATCAGTTGTTCTCAACAGGCTTCATCGTACACATTACATGTCTGACCATTTTTAGAAAGCGCCGTGCCTTTGAAACATTTCACTAGGGCAGAGTTTAGTTCTGTAATGTATCCTTTCTTGGGAGAGTTAGGAAAGCTACTGGTGATGAAAGTCCCTCACACATCTCTGCCAATGCACTTCAATCTTGACCTGCAACACTCCTGGTGCTCCAGTTCTGGGCTTCCCTGGGCAGGTGCCAATCTACATGGTAGTTTCAGGTTTTGTAATACAGTCAAGTGTCCACAAGCGAGAAAGGGCTCAATCCTGCCCTGGGGCACAGTGCGGGGAGGAGGAACAAGTGGAAGTTAAAACCATGTAGACCGCTCCCTCCCCTAGATCAAGAAGCAGAGCAGGATCTCTGTATTGTGTTCAAGAAACTGCTAGGAAAGGAGGCCAGCTATAATGCCAGCCTACATGCTACCTCCTTCACAGGACAAGGTTTGCAGACCAGCCCTCCTAGCCCATATGTCTCTGTCAGCAGATGGCTGTCCATGTGCCTGTCACATTTTTGGATGCTATGAACATGACACATTTTAACAGCAGCAGCTAGAGCGATCTGTCAGTTCGCACTGCTCTTGTTTAAAGGAACTGCAGAGGGCTCCCACCCACCCATTCTCACCCACTGGCCTCGTACTTCCAAGGCACTCGAAGGGAGGTCTACACTGCACTGTAAACCTGGGCTCAGACCCAGGTTTGAGCTCAAAATTCCCTACCTCCTTAACTCCCTCACACAAATCTTTCTGACTCAGGTCAGCAAGCACTCGGGACCTGAGTCCTAGCACGAGTCCTGCTGCGACTCAAGTCCAAGCCCTGTCCTTTGGCAGTGTGGACTCAGCTCAAGCCGCAGCCCTGAGGCACAGAGTCTGTGTAGGGCAGAATGGACGCTGTAGCATGGCTGTCAGACCCAGATCCAGCAACTGTAAAGCCAGGTTTACAATGTAGTTTGAAGACTTGGAAATGTGGAGTCCACAAGTGCAGGTCCCACAGACCGGTGTTCACAATACAGTTTAGACATGCCCAAAGGTGCCAGGGAGAGTTAGTAATGAGGCCTCCACTGGCTGTAGAGAGGTCAAAGCCTCCTACTGCCCCAGGAGGAGAATCATGTCCCTCCCACACCTCCCACTGCTGATAGGAGAAGCAGAAGGAAGAAACTTCTGTACATAGGATGAACCCTCGTATGAGACAGTAAAGTGCTACATTTTATTCATCGTTAGACATACAGTCCAGTGCATTCCTGCAGACATAAAACCTCCTCATGAAAATGCCATTGCAAGCCTGCTATTTGTTGCGGTGCAAAGTATGATTTAATCTTCATGGCTGGTAATGATTTTTCCTGGGAGCGACTCTATTACATATATTTTCATAGGGATTAATACTAAATCCTACAGACCCTTGGGACTGCTTGCCTGGAAATCTGCCAGACAAACTCCCGCTTCCAATTAAGGCATCATACACGGCTCAACTGGTGTAAAGCTTTTGCCATTGCTTAACCCATTTGCTAGATAACCCTGTCTGGGTCATGCAAACAGCACGCAAGTGGCTGACTACAGTAGGCTGAAGATGAACTGACTAACATCACTTGAACAATAAAAGAATACCCTCGAATGAATTATTTGCTGGCTTTTAGCAACAACAACTTATCTTCGCACTGGAAGCAGACCACATCACACTCCCAAACCAGGGATCTGAACCTGAGAAAAAGCAAACCGTTGGGTAGGAAGTAGAGCTGCAACCTTCAGAAGGTCCTGTTTCAGCACAGTTCACTCACAGCTCATTAGGAAGGGCTCTGTTACAAGGAAAGGTGGATCAGATGAGAACACCTGACCCACTTTCTGCAATAAATGTCTCTCCAGCTTGTAAAACTAAAATAGGGGAATGTTACTGAAATGAGAGCCTCCCACAAACCGTAACAAGGCTGAATCATACCCACAGTCAGTAAATGACGATGTTTTCACTGTTTCCAATCTACAGATGCAAGGCATCGCACTGTATATGTTCAGTGCCAAAAGAATTGTCGTCATTTTGACCTTTGAAGGCGGCTAGCAATTCACATGATAATACTCTGTAACTGCACTTTGTGGAAACTGCTGCAGTATCTGCTAGAAATAGGCAAAGCTTCTGGAGGAGGTTTACAACCACATAAATTCTGATGAGCCATCACAAAACTAGCTTGAATTAGCAAACTTTGCCCTCTGTAATTTAAACCCAACGATTCTTTTAAGGATAGGTAAATGTAAAAAAAAAAAACCCAAAGAACAAAAAACAACAAACAAAACCTACCGGTATTTTTTACTCTCAAGGGAAGCCTGGCCTATGTGCTACAATACCCATTCAGAGGTAGAACGGCCATACAGAATTTCAAGGCTCTTCAGAGGGCTAAGGCATGAACGAGAGATTCTTCTGGGGGTTTCATATTCAGAGATAGAGCAGACACGGTTAAACACTCAACATCCATTGTCTCGGGTGTTCTTCAAGAACATGGCTATGATCTTCCACTTATTGTTACCCAATACGGTAAATTTCACATTCCTGGTCCCACACTACCTGAAAGGGGGTTCCAAAGAGGATGGCTCTAGACTGTTCTCAATGGTAGCAGATGACAGAACGAGGAGTAATGGTCTCAAGTTGCAGTGGGGGAGGTTTAGATTGGATATTAGGAAAAACTTTTTCACTAAGAGGGTGGTGAAACACTGGAATGCATTACCTAGGGAGGTGGTAGAATCTCCTTCCTTAGAGGTTTTTAAGGTCAGGCTTGACAAAGCCCTGGCTGGGATGATTTAACTGGGAATTGGTCCTGCTTTGAGCAGGGGGTTGGACTAGATGACCTTCTGGGGTCCCTTCCAACCCTGATATTCTATGATTCTATGATTCACACCTCAGGCTCATTATCCAGCATGTTCAATTATGTGAAACTGACCAAACCCATGCAGTTATTCTATGACATCAACTGAAGACCTAGTATAACAGGGATTTTGTCGGAGGAAATCACAAAGGGGGGGAAGTTGGAACACATAAGGGGAAAGCGTAAGTTGCCAAGAGCCAATGGGAGGCTTGAGGGAAAGGTCCCTCATGCAGGATAAGATACCGCTGCTTCAGGCAAGAGACTTGACAGACATATCCACTCTCTCCAATCTGTGCAGTAGATGCAATGACCTAATCAAAGCAAAATGAGCTATAATAAACTGAATTCCCAATGCACTTTCCGCCTCCAGAAACAACAAAAACAAAATACACATTTATACAGCACAATCTTCACTCAAGAGAGTCACAGGTGCCTTACAATAAAAGCAGCACAGTTTAAAGTTCAGATGCAGGAAACAAAGCTAGTTTTTCTTAGCATTAAACACCACGATGGACTGAGTAAGTCAGAGAGATATCCAAGGTACGTTCCATGAGCATGGAGTATAGTTGTTAAAAGCACTCTCTCCTGAAAGAGGAAAGGTGATCTCTCTCCGAAAGACTAAACAACCTGCTGAAGGTGACCACAGTGAACAGCCAGGTGACCAAAGATCTGTCAAATGTACAGCCGACCACATTCACTTTGTTTTTCCATAAGGCAACTTGTGCTATCAGCTGCACAGCTTTAACGCTTCATTAGTTTTCAAATGTATGCCTTTTTGTAATGCTGGCCATTCATATAATCTCTCCAGATACACTTTCCTCCTCCAGATAACTTCACCATTGAAAATAGCAGACTTCTGGCTTGCACAAGTCACTGCTTGTTGATAATACAGCAAATAATTTATTCCATGGCTGAAGATTGCATGCTTAGGCAATTGGGATTGTGATGAATTACTATCTCTGTTTCCAATGCTAAGCTTAAAACATTTGGCAGTTAGAAAAATGTTTCCAATACCAAACTACTGGTATTAGCAAACATTTACAGGATTAGCACTATAGTTTAGCATCTCCCAAAGGAAAAAGTTCCTTTCTGGCTTATTACAGTTTCTCCTGCATGCTTTCTTCCTTGTATAGCTCCTTTTTGTTTTCATACAGACAGATTGTCAATGATGTACACACTCAAATACACATGCACAATCCAGCAGGTCTAATTAGTGTACGCATATACCATGACTGCAAAGCACAAGCTTGATATTTGCAAGCAGGCATGGCTAGTTAGCCATCTAACTAGCCATGTAAGCAATCAAGTGACCCATTTATTTTATTTAGATTTAAGTTTACATTGCACTCACAATTGATACCTGAATGCACAAATTAGGCCCACACAATTGGGCATGTAGATTTATACGGGCCCATCTTTGACAATCAGATCCTCAAGCATTCACTATTAAATCTGCAAAACACCCAAAATTCTACTGATGTAATTTTAAAATATAGATAAAAAATTAGGTTCTGCTCCCTGTACCTCCCTTCTACGGGCAAAATCCTGTTCACCTTACTCACATGAGTAGCTACACAAATGCCAGTGAAATTATACACTTGAAAACAGCAGGTAGTATTTGGCCCCCTTACTGTTCCTTCTCTGTACATGCAGATTTTCAGGCTCTGTCCCACTTCACCCTAATCCCCACAATCCCAGTCACCAATTCCAGCGGATAGTTCTGCAGTGCTTGTGATGTGCCCAGCCTGGGTGTCACTTTGGAAACATTTAGGATCACTATCAATATCAGCCTCTGGGATGGGCAAAGACTTTTGTCAATATCAAACCTTTGGTTCCAGCATGTATCTTTCATATCTCTGCCACATGTTTCAGAGAAGAATGTAGAAACAATGTGCCCAGTTGCAGGAAATGCAAATAAAGTGACAAGCCCCATTTCCTCTGCTCCTGTCCTGCCCCAGGTCATTTAATGATGATGTTCGATTACCTGTGAAAGTCCCTTCCTCTGCACACCATTAGAGCTCTCCAAAAAAAGCAAGGAAAATAAGATGATTGAAATATTTAAGATGCTGTAAAACCATCCTACTGTCCCAGTACTTAGACATCTGCACATAGTATTAAACACATCGACAAAACGTGTATTTTCTATGTCATACACACAGTAGCTCAACAACAATCTAGCTTTTTGGAGTTGATTTTTTATAGATTGCAAGGTTAACTGAAACACATTACGTAAAAGACTCATTAAAAGCAAATTGTATGACACCACGCTGTAGGCATGCAGTCAGATTGCTGATTCCCCAATCTTAAAAACAAACTGAATGTGTTAAAAATAGTAAACAGATTTAACAAGCTGAGGAGCTTAAGAAAGTTGCTTTTTACAGTTCAGTATTTTGCAAAGATGGACCCAAGGTGTTAGCTGAGTTAATTAGCACAGAGATTATGCAGATCCTAATTTGATAGGTTTTGTTTGCATCCTTGTTATATAATCACTTAGTGGTTGTACAGAGCTTTGGCAATGTAAAGCATTAGTAGAAATGCCAAGTATTGAGATTATCAAACAGTTAAATATTTCCCTCTTTCACCCACATTATATTAATATTTATTACATCTTTCAACAATCCCCTGCTATCATTTGCCAGCTACTCAAACAATGCTATATTTTGAAGGTTTCAGAGTAACAGCCGTGTTAGTCTGTATTCGCAAAAAGAAAAGGAGGACTTGTGTCACCTTAGAGACTAACCAATTTATTTGAGCATAAGCTTTCGTGAGCTACAGCTCACTTCATCGGATCAAGTGAGCTGTAGCTCACGAAAGCTTATGCTCAAATAAATTGGTTAGTCTCTAAGGTGCCACAAGTACTCCTTTTCTTTTTATATTTTGAAGATGATTCTTCACCAAAAGAACAGTCCGATGCTCTTGCCTAGACAGTATAAAACAAGAAACAGTCCTTTGTACAGCCATTTTAAAGCCATTTTAGAGGAGCTGCGAAATAGCAGGAAACTGAGAAGAGGTACAATATAGTGTCTTGCAATGATCTCCTCTACCTCCAGCTTCCATGGTGACAAAAGTTACCATTCTCAGGAGATAAAAATAGAGCTTACAGTAAAACCAAGCCAATGAGATAAAAGGTACAACCACCTTATGCAATCTTCATGCTTTTTTGAAAAACAAACAGTTGGGTCACCTTGATTGTTTTAATACTATGGGCTAATTTAAGCTGGGCACCATCAATGCGTTTGTGTGCAAATTTTAACCAAATTCAAATTAAGACACTTAAAATGTACCCAAAATGATCTTTAAAATGCAAAGAAATCCTAGTCTCACTATACACCAGTGATCATACTTAACCTACACTGTATCTTGCAATCTAATCACAAGCTCTGACAATAAAATTGTTCAATTTTTCAGTTGTGGTTTCAGCTTTATTCCCTGGTTATTTATCTGCAGTGGAAGATGCTAAAATATACTCTACGTGTCAAGAGTGCTGATGCCAAGCATAGGAAACTGAAAATGCAACTAATTGTGAACAGTACAAGGATCCAATACATATGGTTTAAATATTTCTCTTTTCATACTGTACTAATGCAAAGATCTACATGCAAAATAAAATAAAATGATTCTACTTACAGCCAACCATCATCATGGCCACCGAAAAAATCTTCTCTCCATCTGTGGTTGGAGCTATGTTTCCAAATCCTATTGTTGTAAGGCTTGTCATGGTAAAGTAGAGAGAGGATATATACAATGAGTCTTTGCTGGGGCCTCCTTCCCACTGCCCTGAGCCGCTGGTATTGTACCGATAGGGTGCCCCTATACTCAATGCCAACTGGTAGAGCCAGCTGTCTGTCTTGATGGTATTAGTGACTTCATCTATAACTTCATAGTCCCCAATGCTGTACCATATACAGGCTAGCCAGTGGGCCACTAGTCCAAAGACACAGACCAACAGCACTAGTACTGCAGCACCATATTCCAGATAATGGTCCAATTTCCTGGCAACACGACCAAGGCGTAGAAGTCGCACCACTTTTAAGGAACTGAAAAGGCTGCTGATCCCCTAGAAAAGAATAAGTTCCATTACATCATCAGAAATACACTATTGAGTAAAACAGCATGTAACACAAAAAGAACAGGAGGACTTGTGGCACCTTACAGACTAACAATTTTATTTGAGCATAAGCTTTCAGGAGCTACAGCTCACTTCCGAAAGCTTATGCTCAAATAAATTTGTTGTGGCACCTTAGAGACTAAGTCCTCCTTTTCTTTTTACTATTTTAAAGTCAATGGGAGGTTTAGCATGGATTTCAGTGGGAACAGGTCCAAATTTAAGTATACAATCCAGAAGGAGGCTTCTCTAAGTTTATCAAAGAACTGCACCCCCTGCAGGACAGTAAATAGGGACACAGAATTGCCATACTGGATCAACCAATGGACCATCTGGTCCAATATCTTGTAGTCAGTGCCATATGCTTCAGAGGAAGATTCAAGAAAACTTGTAAACAACAGCCATGGAATAACCTGCACACAGGGGAAACTTCTACTATGCCACCCATCAGTGAGTGGCTGGCCAACATCCTGAAACAAGAGGGATTACATCCCTTATTATTTGTAGTCACATCCAGTGTAATGTGGATGTCCTTTTATCCATATAGATAGCTCACTAATTCTGAGGGTGGGATACTACCTAATCACTGACAGCCCATTGCTCTGTTTAGTGGGTATCATATACACCAAGCGCCACTAGTCAGAAATGTACACGAAAGAGAATTTACTTGCTGGTCAACAGACAGTATAGATATTTCCCTACAGTACTTTTTTTTTTACTCAAGAAAAGTACAAATTAATAGAAGCACAAATACTAGGAAATAGAAGCACACAGAAATGTTTTTAAAGTAATGGAAACATTTGGGAAGGAGCAGAAAGTGTGTATATCCCTCTGAACGCAAGTATGATTCACAATGGTGTTAATGGAAGTTATACATGCAGAATGAAGAAAAATAAAGCTCCCAATTTATTGTAATCCCATGATATAACTAACTTCTGCATTAAATTAATTAGTGATTCAAAATAGAAGCCGTACAAAGGAAGAGTTCTAATATAAAATACTAAAAAGTCACAGACATTAAATTTAAAATAGAAATTAAGGCAATGAGGCAAACATTCTAAGTTTCTATGCGAAGATTAAATTGTACTTTTCTATGCATCATTATTGAATTAGTCAAAACATTAGTTAATTATATTACCAAACTGTAAAATACGAGAATTCCTGTAGTTAATTTCAGCATCAAAAAACCCTTATTCCCCTTATGCATCTGTGTCTCCTATCGCAGGCTGTATTTGAAGGGTAACCTACAACTGATGTTTCTAGATTCAATACATTAGACAATGGTCTTATTTTTCAAATCCAGTACATTTTTCACATTCAGTCATTTTGTTTCAGACCCCCAAATCCTTAAATTGAAGATCTGTAACTGCATTGGAGTGCATACAGTGACTGACACTAAGAAAGGAAGTGGAATTTTCCAGTTTTGATTACGATAGTCTGCATTTATGTTCTCTCAATTTTACACAAGCTATCCTTACTCTGATTTCCAAATGAGCAGATGCTGGTTTGTTTATTCTGTAATACGTGGTCATTGGTAGAGCCCTGCAAATCTGCGGATACCCACTTTATATCCACAGGCCATGTTTGTGGATCGGATGCGAATACAAACTTTGTATCCGCACAGGGCTCTAGTCCCATTGGGCCATGGTACATTGTGACCCGAATGTAAAAACCATTGAAGTAAGTGGAAAAGATTCCCACTGATTTCACTGGGCACTCGGCTGGACCCAGCCCAACTACAGTCTAAGAGACCCACAAAGCAAAAGCCCAGAGCACCTATTTTTAAAAAGGGGAGGATATTCTTATAATACTACATTGCACCAAGTTCATCCATGGTGTCACTCCACTGAAGTCAGCACTTTACAAATTAAAGGCCTAATCCTGAAAAGTTCCAAACATCTTCTGTGACATCAATGGGAAAAAAAGAAGAGAAAGGGAGAAAGTCCCTGCAGGACAGGGCCCTGTAATGGGGACACCATTTGCCTGGCTCCCTCATGTGGCCAAGGTGTTTCCACCGCACCCCGTCTGCCTCTTCTCTTTGGGGCCCCTTAGAAGTGCCATACAGTCTCTCAGGGGAGGGTGGATGGTAACCCTGAGAAAATGGGCCGGTAGCCCAAAGTAATTCAAGATAGTCCTCTGCATCCCAAACACAAAGTTCGTCATAGCAACCCCGTAGTTTGTACCCATCTCCAAAGCTCCTGCTAACGGTTAGCAGGAGCTTTGGAGATGGGTACGAACTACGGGAAATTCGTCATAGCAACCCCGTAGTTCATACCCATCTCCTGAGCTTTGGAGATGGGTACGAACTACGGGGTTGCTATGACGAACTTTGTGTTTGGGATGCTGAGGACTATCTTGAATTACTTTGGGCTACTGACCCACACCGAGCCTTTATTGGGCCCAGCAGAAGCCTAGCCTGCCAGCTCTGCCTCCCTTCAGTGCACGCAATGTTGTGAGAGAGAAAGCAGCATGTATACTCCTCTCCTTCTGATGGCTCCTCCTGATTGGTAGGGAGGGGAGCCCTGCCCAGCATGCAGTATAGGGCTCCTGATCCCAGGGCCTTAACTAACAGTCTGCCCATCCCGCTGTTAACTGCCTGGAATCACCTCCTCTCTTCCTCTTTCAGCCAGTTTCCTAGCATGTGCTTACACCAATATCCCTGGGATGGGGGTCTTCTGCCCACACCCACATCCTGCTTAGGTTTAAAGGACCAGTATACCCCATTACAGGCCCCAATACCTCTGTCAAGTAGGTATGTATTATTCCCCTTTTACATATGGAGAGACTGAACCAGAGATTCAGTCCAAGGAGTCACTGTCAGGTTTGGATTAAAACTCAGGAGTTTATTATTATTATTATTTATCATCTGTATTACTGTAGGTCCCAGGACCCCCAGTCATTAACCTGAATCCCATTGTGCAAGGTGCTGTACAAACAGAAGGACAGTCTCTCCCCCAAAGAGCTTACAGTTTGGCTCATCCTCCTATGCTCACACTCAATGTTTTCTCTTTCTAAGTTATAAAGATAGGTTAGCAGCACCAGTACAATTATCCTCAAAAATAACATTTAACTCCAAGTCTCAGAGAAAGTCTGTGTTGAAAATTATACCCTTTCCCAAACTTACATAACGATTACCTTTTATTTTGCATCACTGACCCAGGATCTATTTATCATACCATGAAACAAAGGGGAACACTCAATTTTAACTGCTGTTGATATATGCCTTACCTGAAATAGTACTACTGTGAAACTTGTTCAAACGGCCTGCTAGTCTCCAAGCCAATTTAGTTGGATCAATTGTTTTAAGACCAGTAAAAAGAGATTTACAGTCTGCTTAAACTAAGAAGGTGAACAGTTTAAAAAATCTTTTCCACAAAGTACTGTACCAAGGCCCCAGTTCAGCGAAGCACTTAAGCATGCACTTGACTTCAAGCATATGAGTTTTCCTATTGAAATCAGTGGGACTACTCAGGTGTTTAAGTACAGTGCTGGGCCTGAATGGGTACCTTTGATACTTCCTCTGACACAAAATATCTCCTGAGGATAATGGTGTAACTGATAGATTGTTCACACAGGGCTTTGCCAAAGATTCAATAGAGGTGGAATTAATTAGGGTAACTGGATTTTAGTGTCAAATTAATGCCATAAAGAACGTAGGTTAACACAGGTTGTTTTCTTAATCCAACAGCTTGCAATTTCTCTTTGTGTTCATTCTCCTTTCAAGCGGCAGGCTGTATTTATATTATATTATGATAACTTATGGATCACGTAAAAAAACAAAAAACCCTATGTTGGGAATCCAACACTATTTTAAAGGGGGGTTACTAGTTTGGCCCCAACAGCCTCAAGAACTGTGGGAGCGGAAAGGGGATTTAGAGCAACCTGAGTGGTGCAGCTGTGGATCTAGTCCAATTTTCTCATAATATCCTTCAGATGTTGTAAAATACATTTTTGACACTGCAGAGCCAGCCTCCGAGGGAGGATAATTTGTCATTACATTAACATATCTGGGCAGAAAGTCAATTGAGCCAAATGCTTGCAATATCTCATAGACTACATGTTCTCTGCTTGAGGACATCAGATTATATTATGAGCATGAACACAATCTGAAACCACATCTCATGAAATGAAAGGGTTGTGGACAGGGTATTAAATCATGGCACAATGAAACCAGGCCATTTTCTCATCTCACAGCTTGTCTGGTCTTCAGAATTTTCCTAATTGAAAAACTGTTTACGCAGAAAAGTCATTTCATTTGTACAGATTTGGAAGTATTAAATCCAAAAATAATATTCAAAATCCATTCATGATTTTCGTGTTTTAAAAAGTTCAGGGAATGATCCAAAGTCCATTGAAGTCAATGGAAAGATTCCCCTTGACATCAGTAGCCACTGAATCAGAAAACAAAAGAAAATAAAAATAATCAAATGGTACTTATTGTGACAAAGCCAGACATTTACAGGGGGAAAAAAGCAAACTACGCTAAAGTTTAATAGCCCCTGTACTGCATATGCTGTTCTCTAATGGAGATTTGCGTTTACTCCAGTTCTTCTAAACTCACATTTTTAAAAAGATACGGTGGCTAGAAATGAGAAAATCCTGCCACTATTCTCACTTGAGATTATTGTGATGTTCTCACTCTCCTGATGTTCAGAATGTGGCCAACTGTTGCTCCATCCACAATCTCATTTATTTAGTTAATACTGAATCCCCAACTTCCTTGGCTCTTCTCTGTGGTTTTAAGTCCTTGTGTGGTATGCAGACTTGGTTGCTTGACAAACTACTTTGGACAATGGAAAGAGATCACATGTGCTTGCCGATTCCTTTAGATCTATCAGCAATTTTGGTACTGTTGACCACAAGGAATCAGGGACAGTCTTGAAGACCTATGCAGGGATAGGTATAGCTGAGTGGTACAGTTCATTTCTTCTGGAAAGAACACAGCCAATAACATTGGGCATTTGCTCTTCTGATCCATGAGCTCTTGTAATGAGTACAAGTTTCTGAACTAGCATCCTTCCTATTAAATAGGCACATAGTGGGGCTGGCTGTGGTGTCTTCTGAATATTCAGATGGTAGCAGTTTTCCTTCTGTACTTAGCAAGGAGAGCATTTTCAATGAAGAGTCCTTCATTTACTCATCATTAAACAAAGCCACATTTGTTGACTTGGGAATATTGCTAAGTCTATTTCCTCAAACTTTCTTCAATGGACATGTTGAACGAGGAGATTAGTTTAGAGGGTTGAGTGACTGAGTATTTATCTTGTTGAATTATAGGCTGGACTGGTATTAATGTTGCCCGACACTATTATTAAGGTTGCCTGACACCTCCTATTATAAGACCCTAATTTCAGTCTCTCTTAACTTTGCCAAACTTTAACCAATTAGGCTGAAATTTTCCATTTGGGGTATCTGCCTCAGGCTGAATTTTTTTTTTTAAACAAAACTTGTAGCCAACACAATTCTCTCTTTTCTGAGAATGAGGTTAGAGGAAAATATTTTTTTTTGCCCATGTTAAAAAAATTCTGGCAACCTTTTCTTTTAAAAGCTCTAGTGCCCTTATGCTTTGGAAAAGGGCTTGACGTTTGGCTGCGGGGGAGGGCTTCTGTGTCAGAGATGTGCTTTTTCTTTTCCCAGTGAAAATCCACCCAAATTTGGTGAAGTTCTAAGACATTGAGAAATCATAGCTTGCATATGCTCAGTAGAGTCCTCTTAGATTTGAGCAGCTAGATTCCCCAGAGATTCAATGGACACTGGGGATGCTCCAGCCAGGAGCTGAATATGACTTTCCTCTGCAGCTGTAGCTCTGGGCTGCTACAGGATGTGGTGAGTCAGGATGCCTGAAATGGAGGCTCCCTGTGCTCTCAGTTCAGGTGCTTTCCTGGATGGGTCCAGGCAGCATAGAAGAGCAAGGAATCTACCTGATTTGAACAAGGAAAAATCAAAGGCCAGACCTGCAGAGGAGGTAGGGGGACCTGATTGGGACAAGGAACCTAAGGGGTGGGGAATAAGACTGGAGGCTGGCACAGGTGGGGTGAAGAGGGTGGCCTGAGAGTTGGGGTGGGGAAGGAGACTGGGTGCCAGGGAGGGAAATGGGAGGGTGGGGGACTGGAAGCCAGTAGGTGGGAGGAAGCTGAGACTGGATGAAGAAAGGGAGGTGACTCAGACTGGATGGGCAAAGAGTCTGGGACTCAGAGTGAGGGGGAACTCTGATACTGGATGAGGATCCTGGGGAATGAGATTGGGACTGAGAGCCAGTGGGGACAGGGAACATGGGTGGAGATGGTGGGAGAAGTGGAGCTGAGATAGGGGAGATTGACAAATCAGATGAGGAGTTGTGTGGGGGACTGGAACTGGCTGATGAAGGAAATGGAGAACAAGGACCTGGGGGTGGAAGTTGGAATGGCTGGGCAAGGAGACTGAGACCAGGATGAGAAGCCTGAGAAACAGAGACTGCGATCGGCTAGGGGAGAGGATTGGGACTCATGCCTCATTCACTGTACACACAGATCCTGCAACAAATGAAGCCAAGTGCCCTACAAATAAGTCTCTTTCACTACCCAATCCTGATTCATCCCCAGAACAGGTCCATCCTGTGCCTAAATGAGGTAGAGGTCCTGTGGAAAAAATAATATGTAATCAGGTCATTAAAAACTATCATAATTCATATGCACAAGGAGCTAATTTGAAGCACAGGGAACCTTAATTCTGGCATTTCCTAACTTTTGAGTACTTGATTTTGCAAACTTATTAATGTTCCCCTAACATAGTTCTTTGTGTTTATATATATAACGTGCGCACAGAGACAGAGACAGAGACACAGAGCCAGCCATACACAGGAAATAAGCACCTAGGATAGGGCTTTCAGAAGCATTCAATGTTAGCCAAACTCTGCTCCCATTCACTTTCCTAGGAGCAGATTTTGGCCAAAACTGAGGACTGTTAAAAATCCCATTCTTAGAGTCTTAGGGATAGCAGTATTTTTATAAATTGATATAAAAAACATAATACCCTGCAATTATATTTTTATACGCAGCCATGAAATATCACTAAAAATCCCTTTTAAGCTAATATGTAAATTTGTTTGATTTTAAAATGTCATCAGCACAGTTCTGCTATCATTTATACAAGTTTGAGTTTGACATAAGTCAATGGGATCTGAATGGGGCACATTTTATTCTGAAAAGAAAATATTCTACAGAATAACATCTCTGTAAAAGACTTGTAACTGAATCAATTAGTTACCTAACAATGATAACCTAAATTATCTTTCCTAAGGTTTGGAAATCTCTTTCAAGCATAGCATTGTAACATGTAGGCAGAGCCTTCCTTTAGCTAACAACACTAACAGCATGTTGGACCCTCGTGTGCACTGAATTGGTAAATTGCTCTGTAACTTTTTAATATTACAGGATGATTTTTTCCTTCAGATACATCTCAATTTTAAAATTTGATTTAGTTTGACCTTTTTATTTATTAAGCTCTGGGCACATAAACAAAAAAAAATCATTAAGAACCATGTCTGACACTTGAAATCCTCCCAAACCCACAAATCTGGGACTCCAAGCCTGGGTGTGAGTAGCCACACTGCAAGGCCAACTCCAAGTTAGCGTGCCCTCATTGGTGCTGCACTTACCAGTTTGTGTCCCCTTAGGACTTATGGGGGCATATCCCATGATTCTTTGTGCTGCAATAAGTTGAACCACTCAGTGATTCTTTCCCAGTGAATTGTGGGAGAACTTGTCTGCCGCCCTTCTGGGCACCCAGGAGAATTGTGGGAAGGCACTGGAGGATTATCAGCACTCACATGGTTTAGCCTGTGTCCTCACTGCAAAGTGGGTGGGTACCAGCCTAAGTGAAAGCTACACCTGGTCTCTCACCTATTGCCTCAGACAGGCCAGCTAGGCTGAAAGCACCACTAGCCTCAGGACAGAGGTTTTGTGTGTGTGAACATAACTGGGTTTAGGAGAAACACCTGAATATGAGCCTGGGTTAAGTCTGCAGTGAAGACATAACCACAGAGACTCATGGTTAGGGCTCCATGTCTGTCACGGAGGTTGTGGAAGTCATGGATTCTGCAGCGGCCAGTATGGCTGACCCCAGGGCCACCCAAGTAGCAGGACCTGGTGGCCTTGGGGACAGTCACACCAGCCACTGTTGGAGAGGCTCTGCAGCCAGCCACACCAGCCACTGTCCCGGGGACCACCCAAGCAGTGGCCAACCCAGTTGGCCCTGTGAACTGCCAGCAGCGGTCCCAGGGCAGCCGGAGGAGCAGCTGGCTCCCTGGGGCTTTCCCCTCACACACACAGCAGCGGCCGAGCAGCAGCGGGACCCCCTGAGGCTTCTCCCCTCCCCGCAGCTGGTGCCGCAGACCCCCCGTTCCTCCTCCCCCCCACCCCCAATTCAATCAGGGGTATTTGTATGGTATAAGTCATAGACAGGTCATGGGCTGTGATTTTTTGCTTCTTACCCATGACCTGTCCATGACCTTTAATAAAAATACCTGTGATGAAATTGTAGCCTTACTCATGGTTTTAGCTGTGGAATTCCCTGGTTCAATCCACGATATCGGTAAAAATGGGGTCTGTCAGAAAAGCATAAATAAAACATACTCCCTGAACACTCTGCACTAGCTAAAGTTTCCATCAAATTGAAATCAAAGCTGGGGGGCAAGACAGAGATGAACATCTTGATCAAGATAAAAGTTTGGTTTCCCCCCCACCCTCGTGATTTAGTCCTCAGGCCAGCTAAGCTTGCCTGGATCTGAAACATGAACATATGTAAATATAAGCTTAAGAATACTGTCCTCTCTAGCTCCCACCAAGCTGTAGATCTTTTTGGGATAATTAACAGATCTCTCCTCTGGGACTGGGAGCCTGCTTCACAGCTCCTTGGAAGGATCAAAAACAACAATGCAGCAGAGATTCCAGACTTGACCTACCTCAGTTTGATTCAGAAGTTGTCTAGACCTACTGCACTGATCTGTAACGTTAGATTTCGTTACTAAGCAATTAGTAAGTAATAAGCAAGAAATAAGCACATCTCCAGAAGGTACATAGCCGTGCAGTGAAAAACAAGCACTGCTTCGTGACATATAAGCTGTCTGAAATTTTAGAAGTAAATCACTCTCAGATTTTTTCTTCAAATTGAGCTACTTAAATAGAGCTTAGCCTTAAAATCCATGGTTAACTTCTTAATGCTTCTTTTCTGAAGTTCATGTTCAAATAAATCTTCCAACACATCACATATGCTCACAGGCCTTTTTTAGGTAATCAATTAATGTACCAAAGCCTCATGGATACTGATCTAAGTGCTAGTGCAAGAAAAATAAAAAGCAACTTTTTAAGGACTAGATTCATAGAATATCAGGATTGGAAGGCACCTCGGGAGGTCATCTAGTCCAACCCCCTGCTCAAAGTAGGACCAATCCCCAATTTTTACCCCAGATCCCTAAATGGCCCCCTTAAGGATTGAACTCACAACCCTGGGTTTAGCAGGCCAATGCTCAAACCACTGAGCTATCCCTCCCCCCAATCCTACATGTCGCCATGTGGCCATACGGGCATAAGCTCTGCACAGCTACTGAGAACTTTGATCCAGATAAACAGAATCCCATTTACACCACTGAAGTCAAAGGGAGTTTTGCCACGGACTTCGATCAGTGTAGGACTGAGCCTTTACTCCCCTCGCAGAGCAGGCTGGCAGGGAGCGGATGAGGAGGGGCAGGGACTGGGTGAAGTCTTGGCTCCAACCTTCCCACTAATAGCCAGAAAGTGGAATGATGTAATTTGCTGATGATAGGCCAGCAGCAAACTACCACACCCTCACCCCCAGATCAAGGAAAGAGCAGTGAAGGAATACTCAGAGGGGTTTCTCAGGGTATGTCTACACTACAAACCTAAGTCGACCTATATTAGGTTGACTTACAGCCACCGCAGTAATTACTGCGGTAGTGCAGGTCCACAGGACACTCCTTGGGTCGGTGGTGCCTGTCCTCACTAGGAGCACTTCCACCGACCGAAGAGGGGCAGTGTGGGGAGCTGAGAGTCTGATCTCTTAGCTCCATGGGCAGCTCCCTGCCAAGAGCCAGGCTGTCCCCCGACCGGGGCTTCTTGCCTCTCCGTGCCCTGCCGGGAGCTAGGCTGAGGGAAGCCAAACAAGGCTTCTCACCACTGGGGTCCAGCTGACCCGGCTTCAGGGCTCTCTCTCCCTCCCTCCCCACCTCCCTCCCCAGGGGAGCTGGGCAGTCTTGTCAATTTCATGGCTCACTGTGAAATTAACAAAGCTGCCCAGCAGCAGGGGGCCACTCGGGCTTCTCATCTGCCTAGCTGGGCGCAAGGTCCAAAGCTACCCCAGATTCTCACTCCAGCTCCTAGCTGGGCACAGGTCCAGCCACTCAGCTCACCAGGGCAGGGGGGGCTTTCTTGTCAATTTCACAGCTCCTGCCCTTAGCATGCCTTTAACAAAAGTAAGGACTACTTAAAGAACTACACAGTTCTCAGTAGCCCTGTTTGTCTTTCTTCCACAGGAGAGAGGCGACTTTGTGTGTACAAAATGCAAACTGGTTTCCATATTGGAAGAGAAGGTTGAAGGCCTGGAGCAACAGGTATCGACCCTGCGTTGCATAAGAGAAACTGAAGATTTCCTGGACAGAAGTCAGGATATGCTTCTACGGGCACAAGGTTCTGAAAATTCAGAGCAGGCTGCACAGCGGGGACAGGAGGACGGTGAAGAAATTTGGCAACATGTGACCTCCAGAAGAAGAAGGGGGAACGTCCATGTACCAGCAACGCGGACACAGGTAAGTAACCGTTTTCATGTTCTCTCCACAGGTACCATTGAGGGGAGTGGCCCAGATGATATGTCTGGGGGAAGGGAGCAGAAGGAGATTCCACCAGTTGAAAGGCATGAGATGCACTGTCCTAAGGTTGAGGGTTCCACGACCACCACTCCCAAGAGAAGGAGGCAGGTGGTGGTGGTCGGGGACTCTCTCCTCAGGGGGACTGAGTCATCTATCTGCCGCCCTGACCGGGAAAACAGAGAAGTCTGCTGCTTGCCAGGGGCTAAGATTTGAGATGTGATGGAGAGACTGCCGAGACTCATCAAGCCCTCGGACCGCTACCCCTTCCTGCTTTTCCACATGGGCACCAATGACACTGCCAAGAATGACCTTGAGCGGATCACTGCAGACTACGTGGCTCTGGGAAGGAGGATAAAGGAGTATGAGGCGCAAGTGGTGTTCTCATCCATCCTCCCTGTGGAAGGAAAAGGCCGGGGTAGGGATCGTCGAATCGCGGAAGTCAATGAATGGCTACGCAGGTGGTGTCGGAGAGAAGGCTTTGGATTCTTCGACCATGGGATGGTGTTCCAAGAAGGAGGAGTGCTAGGCAGAGACGGGCTCCACTTAACGAAGAGAGGGAAGAGCATCTTCGCGAGCAGGCTGGCTAACCTAGTGAGGAGGGCTTTAAACTAGGTTCATCGGGGGAAGGAGACCAAAGCCCTGAGGTAGGTGGGGAAGCGGGATACCGGGAGGAAGCATGAGCAGGAGCGTGTGAGAGGGGAGGGCTCCTGCCTCAGACTGAGAAAGAGGGGCGATCAGCGGGTTATCTCAAGAGCCTATATACAAATGCACAAAGCCTGGGAAACAAGCAGGGAGAACTGGAGGTCCTGGCAAAGTCAAGGAATGATGACGTGATTGGAATAACAGAGACTTGGTGGGATAACTCGCATGACTGGAGTACTGTCATGGATGGGTATAAACTGTTCAGGAAGGACAGGGAGGCCAGAAAAGGTGGGGGAGTTGCACTGTATGTAAGGAAGCAGTATGACTGCTCAGAGCTCAAGTATGGAACTGCAGAAAAACCTGAGAGTCTCTGGATTAAGTTCAGAAGCGTGAGCAACAAGGGTGATGTCGTGGTGGGAGTCTACTGTAGACCACCAGACCAGGGGGATGAGGTGGACGAGGCTTTCTTCCGGCAAGTCGCAGAAGCTACTAGATCGCACGCCCTGGTTCTCATGGGCGACTTCAATAATCCTGATATCTGCTGGGAGAGCAATACAGCAGTGCACAGACAATCCAGGAAGTTTTTGGAAAGTATAGGGGACAATTTCCTGGTGCAAGTGCTGGAGGAACCAACTAGGGGCAGAGCTCTTCTTGACCTGCTGCTCACAAACCGGGAAGAATTAGTAGGGGAAGCAAAAGAGGATGGGAACCTGGGAGGCAGTGACCATGAGATGGTCAAGTTCAGGATCCTGATACAAGGAAGAAAGGAAAGCAGCAGAATACGGACCCTGGACTTCAGAAAAGCAGACTTTGACTCCCTCGGGGAACTGATGGGCAGGATCCCCTGGGAGAATAACATGAGGGGGAAAGGAGTCCAGGAGAGCTGGCTGTATTGTAAAGAATCCTCATTGGGGTTACAGGGACAAACCATCCCGATGTGTAGAAAGAATAATAAATATGGCAGGCGACCAGCTTGGCTTAACAGTGAAATCCTTGCTGATCTTAAACACAAAAAAGAGGCTTACAAAAGTGGAAGATTGGACAAATGACCAGGGAGAAGTATAAAAATATTGCTCGGGGATGCAGGAGTGAAATCAGGAAGGCTAAATCACACCTGGATTCGCAGCTAGCAAGAGATGTTAAGAGTAACAAGAAGGGTTTCTTCAGGTATGTTGGCAACAAGAAGAAAGCGAAGGAAAGTGTGGGCTCCTTACTGAATGAGAGAGGCAACCTAGTGACAGAGGATGTGGAAAAAGCTAATGTACTCAATGCTTTTTTTGCCTCTGTCTTCACGAACAGGGTTAGCTCCCAGACTACTGCACTGGGCAGCACAGCATGGGGAGGGGGTGGCCAGCCCTCTGTGAAAAAAAGAAGTGGTTTGGGACTATTTAGAAAAGCTGGACGTGCACAAGTACATGGGGCCGGATGCGTTGCATCCGAGAGTGCTAAAGGAGTTGGCGGATGTGATCGCAGAGCCATTGGCCATTATCTTTGAAAACTCATGGCAATCCGGGGAAGTCCCGGACGACTGGAAAAAGGCTAATGTAGTGCCCATCTTTAAAAAAGGGAAGGAGGAGGATCCTGGGAACTACAGGCCAGTCAGCCTCACCTCAGTCCCCGGAAAAATCATGGAGCAGGTCCTCAAGGAATCAATCCTGAAGCACTTAGAGGAGAGGAAAGTGACCAGGAACAGTCAGCATGGATTCACCAAGGGCAAGTCATCCCTGAGTAATCTAATTGCCTTCTATGATGAGATAACTAGCTCTGTGGATGAGGGGAAAGTGGTGGACGTGTTGTTCCTTGACTTTAGCAAAGCTTTTGACACGGTCTCCCACAGTATTCTAGTCAGCAAGTTAAAGAAGTATGGGCTGGATGAATGCACTATAAGGTGGGTAGAAAGTTGGCTAGATTGTCGGGCTCAACGGGTAGTAATCAATGGCTCCATGTCTAGTTGGCAGCTGGTATCTAGCGGAGTGCCCCAAGGGTTGGTCCTGGGGCCGGCTTTGTTCAATATCTTCATTAATGACCTGGAGGATGGTGTGGATTGCACCCTCAGCAAGTTTGCGGATGACACTAAACTGGGAGGAGTGGTAGATACGCTGGAGGGTAGGGATAGGATACAGAGGGACCTAGACAAATTGGAGGATTGGGCCAAAAGAAATCTGATGAGGTTCAACAAGGACAAGTGCAGAGTCCTGCACTTAGGATGGAAGAATCCCATGCACCGCTATAGACTAGGGACCAAATGGCTAGGCAGCAGTTCTGCAGAAAAGGACCTAGGGGTTACAGTGGACAAGAAGCTGGATATGAGTCAACATGTGCCCTTGTTGCCAAGAAGGCCAATGGCATTTTGGGATGTATAAGTAGGGGCACTGCCAGCAGATCGAGGGACATGATCGTCCCCCTCTATTCAACATTGGTGAGGTCTCATCTGGAGTACTGTGTCCAGTTTTGGGCCCCACACTACAAGAAGGATGTGGAAAAATTGGAGAGAGTCCAGAGAAGGGCAACAAAAATGATTAGGGGTCTGGAACACATGACTTATGAGGAGAGGCTGAGGGAACTGGGATTGTTTAGTCTACAGAAGAGAAGAATGAGGGGGGATTTGATAGCTGCTTTCAACTACCTGAAAGGTGGATCTAAAGAGGATGGATCTAGGCTATTCTCAGTGGTGGAAGAGGACAGGACAAGGAGTAATGGTCTCAAGTTGCAGTGGGGGAGGTTCAGGTTGGATATTAGGAAAAACTTTTTCACTAGGAGGGTGGTGAAACACTGGAATGCGTTACCTAGGGAGGTGGTGGAATCCCCTTCCTTAGAAGTTTTTAAGGTCAGGCTTGACAAAGCCCTGACTGGGATGATTTAGTTGGGGATTGGTCCTGCTCTGGGCAGGGGGTTGGACTAGATGACCTCCAGAGGTCCCTTCCAACTCTGATATTATATGATTCTAAGGACCATGTCAAATTACAATGACATCTACCTTTGAAAACAAGGGATATTTTTCTATTTAGCCATTTAATTTTTTTTCCTATGCCATCTTTGGACTCCATTTTGCGTATGAGAACTTTATGCTCCAAATATTGTAAAGTGTACCATTCCCTCCACTTCCTTTTGCATGAAGTAATTTGAATATTACAGATTTGTGCCACTGCAGTCAGTGCTATTTAGGTCTGCATCTGAAAAGGTTCCTTCAGTTGCCTTGATTTCTTCCTAAACCCTCTCCTCCTTATGCCAGACAGACAAGCAGGCAGGTCTCAATGCTTCCCTTGAAAGTATTCCACATGGAATTAGCCCAATTAGACTCTGTGTTAGTTAGTGTATGTTTCACTAACGGTATGAACTGAAATGACTTCTGTCCCACATCTGTTTCCCAGTAATGTATACAGTACATTAAAAAAAGAAAAAGCCAGATGAAAAGCGTAATTAAAATTCAATATCCTATACTTTAAATCATTGGCTATAAACGTTGAATAGAATCCGACACTACAGACAAATACATTGGAACAAATTCATTCCCGGTGTAATTCAGAAAACTTCAATGGACTTGCATTAGGAATGAGTTTGATCCATTATCACTGTATGGTATGCTTTAAGCAAGACTAAATTTATTCTTGACCATGCTAAGCAAGCCATTGTATTTATTACATTGTATACTTTTCTGCATAGCAGAACAGAGAGAATGTGGTATTCTTCATATATAATAACTTTCAGACTGAATGGAAATGAGAAATTGCCAAGGCTCAGTCTGATCACTTCTGTCATTGTGTTACTCGAGTTTTCAGCATGGTTTAACACTTAGCTTCACTAGTGATTCAATTCTGGGTGGGTTTCAGAGTAGCAGCCATGTTAGTCTGTATCCGCAAAAAGAAAAGGAGTACTTGTGGCACCTTAGAGGCGAACAAATTTATTTGAGCATGAGCTTTCATGAGCTGCAGCTCACTTCATCGGATGCATTCAGTGGAAAATTCTGGGTGGGGTTTCTGTCAGCCACTTGGAGAAAAACGGAAGTAGCTATCATCACACTGTATCATTTGGTACCACTGCTACTTTCTTATTAAGTACGTCAATTCGTCGTGCTAGCACATTGAAATTAGATCTCGTAAACCCTTAATTTAAGTACTTTCGGAAAGGTAACACTTTTGGTAAGTTATTGTAAATGGTATTACTGATGAACTAATTGAATCAACTTTCAATTTATAACAATTGCTATTTTGGCTAGTAAAATTAATGCATGGAAGTTTCTGCTACCACTATAGCAGATCAAAATTGGTAATAAAAATGATATTACACTGTTAACCTCTCTCTGTCTCAGTGTGATATGTACAGATTCGTGTATTTCATCTAGTCTGGCTGCCATAGAATTTCATCATGACTATAAAGAAAAGGAGGACTTGTGGCACCTTAGAGACTAACCAATTTATTTGAGCATGAGCTTTCGTGAGCTACAGCTCACTTCATCGGATGCATTCAGTGGAAAATACAGTGGGGAGATTTATATACATAGAGAACATGAAACAATGGGTGTTACCATACACACTGTAATGAGAGTAATCACTTAAGGTGAGCTATTACCAGCAGGAGAGCAGGGGGGAATTATCACTACAAAAGGTTTTTTCCTCCCCACTCTCCTGCTGGTAATAGCTCACCTTAAGTGATCGCTCTCGTTACAGTATGTATGGTAACACCCATTGTTCCATGTTCTCTGTGTATATAAATCTCCCCACTGTATTTTCCACTGAATGCATCCGATGAAGTGAGCTGTAGCTCACGAAAGCTTACGCTCAAATAAATTGGTTAGTCTCTAAGGTGCCACAAGTCCTCCTTTTCTTTTTGCGAAGACAGACTAACACTGCTGCTACTCTGAAACCTATCATGACTAAAGCATATCTTCTAGAAAAGCATCCAGTTTTCATGTGAAGAATTTAAAAGATGGAGAATCCACCACGTTCCTTGATAGTTTGTTCCAATGACCAATCACCCTGCCTGTTAAAAATGTGTGCTTTACAGTAGAACCTCCGAGTTATGAACATCTCGGGAATGGAGGTTGTTTGTAACTCTGAAATGTTTGTAACTCTGAACAAAACATTATGGTGGTTCCTTCAAATGTTTACAACTGAACATTGACTTAATACAGCTTTGAAACTTTACTATGCAGAAAAAATGCTTCTTTCCCTTTATTTTTTGGTAGTTTATGTTTAACACAGTACTGTACTGTATTTGCCTTTTTTTTTTTTTTTGGTCTCTGCTGCTGCCTGATTGAGTACTTCCAGTTCCAAATGAGGTGTGTGGTTGACTGGTCAGTTCGTAACTCTGAGGTTCTACTGTATTTCCAATTTGAACATGTCTGGCTTTAACTTCCAGCTGCGGGTTCTTGAACTTTAACGTTAGGTGCAGAAGAATGTGCCTAAAACGAACCATTTGAAAACCCAGGCTGCTATCCAGTTCTACAACCCCACAAATCCACCTCCATATCAAGACTTCCTACCTCACTCTTTACAGTACCGGACGTATTATTCTAGGGCCATTTTTCTTGCAGTGATGGGCTAAAACTTCCACTTTTTGCTTCATTACTAACCAGAAACCTCATTAATTTAAACCAAAATTCACAGCAATATTAAGAGCACTAATCATTTAGTAAAACTATGAAATCTGTGCGTGAAGGATCCAGCCCTATTTAAACTGATGGGAAAACAATTTGAAGGAGTGTCTTCCACTTTCCAAAGAACTAATTTTTGGATGATTCTATTCTACTTGAGTTATTTATACTGCACTCATCACCCTAGTATCTAAGCACCAGTACCCAAGACTCCTCAGTCCTATGCCATTGAGAAGTGGCCTTGAGAGGACTGACGCCACCATTGGCCAGAGGCTGGCCCTTTGGGATCACGTCACCCACCTTGGAGACAAAGTCCCCACACATCGAACGCTGAAAAAAATCAGATCTGAGGTCAGGAGGGGACACTGCTCAGTCACAGATTGTCAGTGGTTGCATGGTCACCCACAATTAACCTGGCTGCACTAAATCAGTACTCACACTGTGGAGCACTTAGACGCCTGGAATAAAGCCCTACAGTGCGGTCACGGCCATTCAGTGCTATTGACCTCCACAGCGTAAGCATGGTATTGTTGCTGCTGTTGTTGCAGACCTGACATATTTATAAAGACCACTGAAGTCAACAGGAGTTTTGCATGAGTAAAAACTTCGGATTCAAGACTTTGTTTAAAAAAAAAACTGGTCCCAAATCTTCAAACTTTTAGACCCCTTCATTTTTATTTTAGAGGTTAACTAGGTGGCCTGATTTTCAGAGCTGTGAACCCAGATTTTCAGAGCTGGGTTAAGATGCTTATACTTCCAAGTCTGAACATTTTAGCCTTTTCTTTTTAAACCAGCTTAAGCTAATAGTGCATCTAATATTTTCCAACTAACTATGACACCTGGCATTTTTCTGATTTCCAACCCTGTGTTATCCTACCCATTTACCTAGCTATGGCAGGTGATCTGCAAAAGAATTATTCAATTCCTCTCCAAGTATTTCTCTTCAACATGTTTTACCATGTTTTCCTACCTCCCTAATACCACTTAAACACATAATGTTCCATCTATCATGTCAATGTAGATTGCTTTCACTGTGTGGTTCTCTCTCTCTCTCATTATCCTACCTTTCTCCCTTCCAGTCACATCATCCAAATCCTCTTAAGCTCTTCATAAGATGCCTCTATAACTCTTACTGCGTAAAGCTACACCTCTTCATCTGCATCAAATCGTCCTAATCCTCTCCTCCTACATCTTAGTGTCATAATCCTTTTCCTCCACATTTTACTGCTGTGACTTTATTTCCACTGAGCAATAAAATGCAGTCATATACACTTATGGCTGAATTCTCAAAAAGTTCTCAGCGCTGGCCTAACTCTGTTCCCACTGAAATCAGTCATAAAACACCCAGTCTAGCCAACATTCCCTGCTTTTGAACATGCTAGCCCAGCATTCTCTTTCCATACATTCCCTCATTTCAGGTTTCTTGGCATATCCTTCCTATTTCTTTCCTAACTACAGTAACTGAATTATGAAATAGTTAATTATTCACACTGTGGCCTGTAAAAGAAATACTGAGATCCATATGCTTATATTGCAATAAATTAATTACTGTATAAGAACCTACAGGAACCCTCTGACCATTCATATATGTTAATTACCATTAATTACCCATGGTAGCAATATGCAGTTGAGCATGGAACTGGGAGGGAACTCATTCAATTACTAGAAATTCATCCTGCTGCTACAGGAGCCTGGAACGGTTGAGGACAGAAGGCAGTAGGCTACCCCCTCCAAACAAACACAATCCCAAAGGACATCGCCATTTCAGACTGTGCAGAAGAACATTCATATATATATATATATGAATGATCAGGGGTTTCCTGTAGGTATATATACACACACACATATACACAAAGATAGATAGCTAGATAGATATCATTAGTTTATGGCATAGAATTGAGAGTGTGTATCTTAAAGTGGACTGTGGGGAGCTAGTAGTCTACATTTTGTTCTCTCTGGGCAAAATTCAGATGTGTGTGCACTGTGCATGCAGGGCTACTGGTCTCAGAGATCCATATTTTAAAGCTCCTGCCCTTCCCTTCAACACTCACGGAGGATGCACCGTAGGGCACTAGAGAGGAAAATCTACAACATGGGCTACCACTCTATCACCTGCCTTCATCCCCACCAGAAATGGCCAGGGCATCTGATGAGCCCTGTGGGGAAAAATGGGGGTTGGACTTATGATCTGCGGGGTCCAACGTAAGAGCATAGCCCAAAATTTCCAGAAGCAAAGAGAGCCAAGTATTTCCTCCCTCCTTGCTGTGGGATTGGAGAGGAATGTTGGGCCAGGATGCAAGTTGAAGAGCCTGTATAGGACTCTGTAAAGCCTCTTGGGATTAACCCTGCCTTTGGGCCATCCTTCATTGCCAAGCCATGTGCCCAAAATGGAGCAGAAAACTTTTCATAAGTGCTAGGTCAATAGGTGCTGATTCCACAGCAATGACTTCTGATGGATATGCCTTGAGCATTGCTTCAAGATGCAGCTTGTAGCCAAGTTCCTTACCCATTCCCTTCTTTTTTCTTCAGTGCCACAGTGAACAATTTGAAGTCAAGGCACTTTCCAGAAGAAATATCTGTCTTTCTGTTACCTAGCTCCAGGAGGAAATTGAGCCACCTTCTCATCAGACCTATAGTACGTGAAAATATTTCTCACAGCACTTCCAACCTGAGTATCTCAATTTCCTTATCACATCAATATCATTTGGGAGAACTGCTGGTACCAAGCCCAAAAGTTCTCTCTCAGGAAAGCCGTCAGTTCAAAAAAGTCAAAGCCAAATGAAGAGAAAGCACAAACGACAACCTTTTAGAAAACAAAAAACCTGCAAAAAAGATGTACATTTAAACTGTAATAAATGAAAACACCTGCCATCTCTATCAGAAAAGACTCTGCTGGCACGCAGAGAAAAAGGAAAATTGAGTAGGGGAGAAGAGCTCAGTGCCTTATTATACAGGTGACTTCAAAGGCCCCTACAGCCTGTTTCTCAGGCACTAGTACTAGATTCCTAATAGCCATCCTTCTTTGAAATGTTCCAGATCTACCTGATGAAATTTGATGAAAGAGAAATACAACAAATTGCTCGCTCACTTAACAGGAGCGGAAACTGTCAAATATCTACTTTGTTGGCAGCTTGGTGATAATTGCTCTAGGCCTAGAGTAGCTCACAATCCCCTTTTTGTTAGTGTTTGTTGTTGGTGAGGGTTTTTTTAATATTATACACACACACAGAGCCAGTAATTTCTTGTATAATCAATGCCCTTTTACAAATATCCGAAGTGAGTTGCTTTCCATGACGCATTAGAGAAAGACGTTAGCAATCTGCAAAACTGCATATATAGTTTATATGCCGTGATGCATGTCCTGCTCGTTTTCCACATTCAAACACACAAACCTGAACACCCATTATATTTTTGTAAAATCAGGTTCTTGCTAACATGGAACTAGTATTTCTTCTTATGTTAATAAGCTATGGTACATTAACAACCTTGTTAGGATCAGCTTCTTACATTGATTGTCTGTATAACTTGATTCCAGAGAGATAGCCCTCATATAAGCTTGCATTTAAACTGCAAGGATTATTACTTCTGTTACATTTTCTATAAATAAAGTGGAACAATGTCAAAAGATTATACTGAGTAGAGAGGTAGGGGTGGCATTTAAAAAGAGCTTTGCAAAATCTGTACCAAAAAACCTGCGTTAAGAAATAGGGGTATGGATTTTTTTAAAGTGAGGCTATATAATTGCAGTGATGAGATTTCTTTAAGAATTAAAAAAAAATCACTTGTACTGTTCAAACAAATAACAGTTCAAATAATAAAAAATGAACAAAGACTTTTTCATCTGTTTAACGTCCGAAGGATACGAGGCCCCAAAGGGAAATTAAAATGAGTTCTGATACCATTATGGCTGCATTTTAATAATGAATTTTGTCTACAGTGTTTCATGTATGCATTATTAGTTGTATTTATTGCTTGTTTCTCCATTATCTTAGCCTACAAGCTTGATTTTTTTTAAAAAATGTTATTAGGGCTAAAAGTTAAGAAGCTTTAATTCAGTGGCCTTTTAAGCTTTTCACTTTTTTCTCAAGTAGTCTATAAAAATTCAAGATATGGGTCTAATTAAGCCTTTTAAAATGCAGACAATACAGACAGTAGTGGAGTTCATCTCTCAAACAGAAGTTGAAAAAGACGTTGCAAGGAGGAAAGGAAAAACAGCAGGGTATAAATAGCAATTCTGGCCAGGATTTTCAAAACCATTCAGAGGTGGACTGGTCTCTGCTCTCACTGAAGTCACTGGGAGCTTTGCCATTGACTTCAGTGGAAGAAGAGTTAGATCAACAGTGAACAATTTTTAAAATCCTGTCCCATAACTTTATAAATCACGCACACCATGGATATTCTTTTGTTTTGCTTAGCAAGACACTTTCCCTTCCCATACAGGACAACACTGCTTAGTGAAAAGCCCAACAGCCAAATTTTATCCTCCAATGTTTGCAGAGTTTCAATTCACTATAGTGAGTATAAATGGGGCCCTAATTGAATTCAAAATTAGAAATAACCCAGGGCAGTCAATTTCATACAGATTGAGATTGCTTACCTCGTCCACATTCTCAAAGGCATTGATGATGTCATAAGGTAAACAGGACAGGAGGTCTATCACAAACCAAGTTTTCAGGTAGTTCATCCTTATGAGTTTGGGATCAGATATAACCTCTCCCCCAGGGCCAACAAAGGTTGTATGAAAGTTTAAAACAATGTCAACCAGAAAAATAACATCCACCACACTGTCCAAAACCAGCCAAGCTATGTTGTTCTGTTTTGTTTTGAAGGAGACATTGTAGGGGACCATAATTGCTGTATAGAAGGTTAGAATTAAGATGACCCAGTCCCAGGTGGTCTTAAAAGCACAATAGTGTAAAATAATGTGTGGTGGAGTCTTTGGAGCTTCTTGTTTATACTGAGGAAGAATATCAGACCCAAGCTGGAGAACCTATAAAAGGAAAGAAACACAGATGTTATGGCGTTCAGTTAACATTCGTTATAATGGGTGCCTTCTGAATTTGTGTAATACACAGAATTAAGGAGAGAATGTTTTCGTTATACCCTGAAGGTTCAAGGCTACCTGTAGTTTCTAAATTATTTAATTAGTTAATCTCATGAGCTCATCAGTGCATAAATCATGTAGGAATGGGTGGAGGTAGCTATCACTCAACGAATGGGAAAAGTGTAAAGCGTAAGGGTAATCTTACAAAAACAAAGATCATTTGCAGATGGACAGAGCGAAAACAAGGCCAACAACTACTGCTCAAAAGTTCAAAGTAAAAGTACTCTGCCAACTAACTGGCATGAGGCCCATCTGAATACAGCTGTGCCAGCTCAGGTCCTGCAGCTAAAAATATGAGATCCCATTCATACCTACAGGTCCTGGAAAGCTTAGCTTTCATATCTGAACTCTATCTGAATCTAAAAAGTAGCCAAAACATTATCCTGCTCAACGACCTACTGGACTGTAGCCTCATTGGCTGACTTCCTTTTAAAGTAAAATACTAGGTTCATAAGATCTGGTCTAACTGCTTGCAATTGTATGACTAGATGGGGTTACAATGTATGCTTCCTTACCTTTCTCTCCAGACTGCACAAAACGTTGTTGCCATTAAAAAGTCAATATGAAGTCATCATTGATGTTATTTTTCATTTGCACAGTCTCATTTCCAACTCACTAATGAAAACACTGAATAGTACTGACCTAGGACATATTTATATATTCAATACAGTTTCAAAAGTTTGTATTTTCCCAGTATCTTCTGCACACTCACCTTTGTAAAATCTAGAGCTGCAAACCTTGTAAAAGAGCCAAAACAATTTATTCTAGCTAGTCTGATTATCACTTATCTCAATCCAACATGAGAAATTAAAGTGGGAAGGAACAAAACAGTGATGACACTGGTTTACTAACTTATTGAGCTGCCAAATGAAAGACCTATATATACTTTGGAACCAACAGCAGATTTAGGATTTAGGATTCCAAATGGGTATTAGGATAGAGTACATGCATTCAGTCTCCAGGAACTGATTGTACTACTACGTCACTTTCAGTACCCCTTACTGGAGCTAATGTACCGTATTCACAGTGGCTGCTACATGGCAAACAGAACCGTCATACTTGTCAAAATATTCAAATCTGGAATGTATTCTTGATGACTAGGGAGTGAGAGAGTCTGAAATAAACAGAACAATATTTAAGTGCATGAAACAAAGTATCAAAGTGTTGCAATTACAAATTTGCAATTAGTTAATGTTTTTCATTCTTCCTTGTAGGAGAGGAAAGGTGTTGCTAAGATTAGGGTGTGAAATCCTGGCTGCATGGAAGTCAATGGCAAAACTCAATGGAGGCAACCAAGCAAGGCTTTTACTCAGAGAAGACAGTGAACAGTGCAGTGTTGTTAACAAAACATTCAAAATCAAGTTCTCCAATCCCTCCTTAAGTCCTTCCATTTACTCTTCGCCCCCTCACTTCGCCTGCCTGTAGCCTTGCTCCCCCCAGTTCCTCTGCTGGAGCCTGCTCACTCCCGGCAGCCTCTGTACTTCACTCTGGTACCCCTGAGCATCCCACTCTCTGCAGTGCCCCACTGCTCTTTATAGGGGAGCCAGCGGATCCCTGCTTGCATGTGCCGCTTTAGTAACCAGGGCTGGCTGGCCCCAGATCTCTAGTCTCGCCCTTAAGGTGCCAGCCACTCTGTTACAAATTAAAAGAAAAAAAAAACACTTTCAAGTTACAAGGTGTGCAACAGCTAACGAGGTAACTGTGATCCGATGGACACTACCTTCAATACCCTCTACTCTTTGTTGCTCTCAATTGTTGAGTCTCATTTCAGATTAAACTGTAACCTCATTAGAGATTAGATCATGTCTCTTTCTGTGCTTTAAATATCCCCATGCTGTGCTTGATGGCATGTGGGAAGCAACAGGTTTGCCTGTGGAAGACCATGAGTTAAAAGGATCGTTCCACTTCATGCTGCTCAGTTGTACTCGGACTTGTTTTCGTCTGCAAATGACAAACCCTGCTAATAGTATTGAAATGTAGGCAGCATATTCTGCCCTGCATAAGCTGTATCTCATCTGGAGCAGCAAGCTTCTTGCCTAGAACCACTGGACACAACCAGGTTCACAGAGCACTGAGAAGTCATTGAGACAGAGAAGCTAGAGATAGGATCACCTCAGCTGTCTCAGTGGCTGTGGCGGATAGTTCGTGGGAAAAAACCAGCAGTGAGAAGAGTGGAAAACAGAAGAAGATTTCAACTTTGATTTCATTAAAGCAGAACCGTCATTATAAATGTGCACAAAAACTACGAAGAGAAGAGGATACATTTTATGCTGCCATCAGTCTTTAACACTGAACTCAGTACAAAAGCCCTCTGGCACAGAGAGACTGGGACTGTCATTTTCAGTAGCTCATCTGAGGGGTGCTGAGATGGGCGGGGCGGTGTTAGGCTGGAAGGGGTTAATTTCTGCCATCAACTGGTTCTTTGATCTACAGACAATTCTAGAGCTGAATTTGATGGCTCTGGAAAAAAATGGAAAACCCGGAAGGGAGAAATGGGAGATACAGAGTCCCTGTCTTCTGGTCAGCAAATCTTTTTTAACTGGTTAACCTGAAAGCATTCACCTGTTGCATTATTTGCACTGTTAAAGGAAAAGTTTGCAGGCTAACAGTGGTTTAATTTACAGCTTTTAAAGAACAAGATGTGACAAAAATACAGCAGGAAAGACTTTAAAGCTGGGTGCAACAGATGCATGAACAAAAGCACACATGCACTCTCTGTGCAAGCAAATCGCCATGCGGCCAAACAGGGACTCTTGTGGGATAGTACCTTAATCCTCAAGCAGTCCAATTTATTTCATTGGGATTACTTGAGGAGCAAATTACTACTCACTGGGAGTAAAGGTGTCACAATCTGTTCATATGTGAGTGTAAAACTGCATGCAGACGACATAACTGTGCACTCTGAGGTGTGCAATTACCTGATTAATGCACCAAAATGACAGTTACACAAACACAAACAAAGGGCCATGCAGGTAATAGAGGTCTGTGTATTTTTGCAAGGGAACCAGTCGTGCCCCATCCAGAAAAGGTGGCTGTATGTATTTAATATGCTCTTTCACATAAGTAAAAAATGTATTTTGAAATCAACAGCAGGGAAGACTATTCTTTATATTAAAATGTCAGTTAGTAATGATGCCAATTCTTTTATCCATCACCTCCTGTCTTTTAAACAAGGGCAGTCGGGAGTCTGTCTCACACTTACTTCAGCTAATCTTGAGTGTTTGTGCACCACCTCAGCTTTGTTCATTGGCGTTAGCTGCTGCAGAACACTTCGGCTGTTAGTCAATGCTCGTGTCAATCGAGCAAACTTTGTCCAACCTGTGAGGAAGAAGAAAATGTGCAAGTTGGATTTAGTTACAATTCAGCAAATAGAAACCTCATTCGTGTGGACTGATGTTAGTTTCAGATTTGAATGGTCTCTCTCTCAGTTACTGCTTGCCATGGCATCAGACTCCAGACTTACATCCTCCGCAAAACAGAAAAATACCAACGTGTGCTGTAGGTACCTCTGCTAATCAAGAGTAAAAAATGAGTAAAACTAACACACTTTGGCATTTTCTTTCTTTTGTGTTTTTGAGAGACAGTTTATGCCGCAGGTGGAGTTATTCTGGTGTTGGAGCCAAATTCGAAGGCCACTGGAGTCAACAGAAATTGACTCCCAAGGATTTCCGTAGTCTTTGCATCAAGCCCGTCTTGAGTACTGCTGCTGTAATCCAGAGAACTCTGCCAGGGGCCTGATCCAAAGCCCAGTGGACAGACTCCCAGTGATTTATGGACTTTGGATCAGGCCCTACATACCTAAAGTTGACCCTCTTCCTTTACCCACCTCCCACCCCCCAAAAAAGATCCAACACCAAAAATAAAACTATAGAAACAAAACAAAAAAAATACAAATTGAAATTAAAGGCATGTTGATATCAATGCTGCTGGATGAAAATTCATACAGGTCTCAAGAAGTCACTTAAATAGATAGACTGAGGGCTACATTGTAAAACACAGTTAAGAAATGAATTCAGTTGTTAAACTAATGATAAAGAGCTACCTTAAAGGTGGCTTGGGAGCCACCCATTGGGCTGCCACCGGCGAACCCGCTTTCATAATTCAGCATGGAGCAGTCTTTGCTTTATCACTGATAGCAACACAAACTGGGAGCTGCGGCACTATGCGTTCCCAACCAAACAAATGCCAGTATGTTAGAGTGGTCACATATGTGTAAATGGATGAGAAGGAAAAGGGAGAAAAGAGAGGCAATGAAAATCCAAGGCCCTTACGCAGGATAGCATCCAAGCTTTGGCCATAATGAAAATGAAGATCTTTTCCTTGGATGCTGGTGGGAAGGAAACACTCTGGAGCTACAATCAAATAGATTTAATTATTTTTTTTAAAAAAGCCTTGCTTTAATGTATGCTTTTTTGTATTGTGTATACAAGTACATATATGTGATGCGAAAGTCACTTCCTTGCCAAATTTCAAGTCCCTGCTCCAAAGCACAGCAACAGTACAGCCTCTCAAATTAAAAGGTCAACAGATTTTTTTTTAACATGGCAAAACAACGTATTTGCCCCTAACCTCATCCTCAACAACAGCTGAACTAATTTAGCTAAAACTTCCCCACAAATTCCAACCTGATGGAGATGCTCTGCATGGAAAATTTCATCCCAAACCATTGCAAGTTGGCAAAGTTCTAAGCAACTGAAAACAAAGTCTTATAATGGGAAGAGTCAGGCAACCATAATGATAGGCAGCACTACCAATTCTGCCTATAATATAGTAGTAAGTATTCTATGACATATATACAACAACTGAAAACAGGGTCTTATAATGGGAATTGTCCAGCAACCTTAATAATAGGCAATATTATTTGCACTCACCTATAATACAATATATATTTTAGTAGTGTGTTTTAAAAAATTATCATTATTAAAGCTACATATCCCTTCCTCTTACTTAGTCACTATCAGTCCAACTCTAACGGTCTTCGAGAGGGCCACAAAAACAACCTAAAGGGTTTTTCTATAAATAAAAAACATCAGACCTTTAAAGTCCTTTATCACAGGAGCTTCCAGGACTAGAAGGAAGTGCTGGATCCTGTTGTAAAACCAGAAATCTCCCCATTTGCAGTAGGATAGAAGCCCAATTTCTAGCCATGCAAGAGGTGAAATAAAGGGTCAAATGCTTTCTCTGTACAGAAAAGCAGTTGAAGGTGAAAGATTTAATCTTGCCTAACATGGGAACTGGGCAGGTGTAGTATGGGGGAATTCCACATTTGGGAAAGGAAGAGGGAAACATTTCTATGTTATGCTGATTCCTATTTTTAAATAGCAATTGTTTGAAGCCACTCAGGGATTTGGAATGTTAGGAGAGCCCCCCTGATTAGTGGCCCAAAAGCATGTGGGATTGTCAAAGGTGCTTTACTTGTATATCGCTAAGTCGAAACTGCAGTGTAAAAGTGCATAGCATCCCTGAACGTTTTTTGTTTAATAATCCAACTATAAGCCTTAATTGTGAATTGCCAGTAACATGGTATGTTCTTTCTTTTCAGTAGTTGTTGATATTCAATTAGGAACATGTACTCTGCTCTGTTACACAATGTCAAAACAGATTTCACTGTTCTGAATATGAACTAATAATTTCTAGAGCAAAAATCTTCCGTTTTCTTTTGTTTTTAATTGCCCTACAGAATTGGCAGGAAAGAGGGACAAGGAAAAAGTAAATAAAAAATGTCAGAAGAGCTTTATCTTTCTTAACCAGTGATTTCAGAGAGCAGCTGGGCACATTAGTGGAATTATGACAACTCTATGCTGATGTTTCACATAATTCTTAGAGGCCACGATACACCACACGGATTCCATTCAGTACTTTCCAGTCACACCACAAGAACCACAGACAAAGAGCAACTCTGTTAGATGGTGGGATCACCCACCCACATACAACTGTCAATATAGGGCTATATGGACACACTTATGTGGAACTTCCACTGGTATCAGTGGGAGTACACAGAGGCCAAGATTTAGTCTTTAGTCTGCAAGCATTTCCTACAACCCAGAGATTACAGGACCAGGGAGGTCATCAGTGAAGCCAAAACTGCTACTGCCAAATATCTGGACTCCATCCAGGATTCCTTCATTTGTCAGATTTATATCAGCTTAGTCAAATAGACAGAACTTTCTAACGGCAGATGGTCACTGAGTCAAAATTTACTTTGTTCCCTGAAGTTTAGGTCATTAATCTGCCTAGTGATTAGATGAGGATATTTTTGTTTGGTACTGTAGATGATAGGGAATGCCCCGCAAGTCCTTTTCTCATGTCTCTTCACATAGCACCTTCAATACTATGATGAATTGCTGGTGGTCTTCATTTAAGAGAAATTTGGATTTAAAAATACCTCTTCTGTTGCAATCAGAAACCTGGTGAGAAATGCCTAACAAATCCATGGATAAGAAAATCATCTGTTCTGTGCTCTGTATCCACCATGAACAGGTGATGACTAGGGCAATCCTCTGGGGAAGACATACAAAAAGGGGTTGGATGAGTATATAAGACCAACTCAATAATAGTGCACTTTTAGCTCTAGGAGAAAAGGCAGGAAAAATATAACTTTTAAAATAAATTCATCTTGGCAAGTTTATCCAATGACACATGAAAGCCATCAACCAAATTTTGATTCATAGATCTGGAGGCGAGATGGGACCATTGTGATCAACTAGCTTGACCTCCTTCATGACACAGACCATAGAATTTCACCCAGTGCTTCCTGCAGCAAAGCCCATAACTTCTTGTTGCACTAAAAGCCAATCTTTTAAAAAAAAAATCCAATCCTGATTTAAGTTCTCAAATTCCGCACTGACTTCCACCTTGTAAAGTTCTACTGAAGCCAATGGGTTTGCTCGGGAAGGAAAGCGGTATGTAATATGGCCTCAAGTGACCCTACAATAAATCACCATTAGGTCCAGCATACTGTTTTCATCTAATCTAATCTATCTGGCTATGATGTTACTGAATAAACACCAAGCTCATATATGCAACCCAATAAAGACACAGCAACTGCAAAGTACTGGGGTCTGAGTGGGAAGACGAGAATGAATGCAGGCTGTCCTGTTCTCCTTTTGCATCTTAAATAATCATTACAGGATACACAACGTTATTTCTTGATGCTGTTGTAGACTAGCTAAATGCAAAATTACATTTAAAAGTTGTGTGTGTGTTTAAATATGCAAGACACTATTTACATGACTGGCTAGTGCTGTCAATGATCTTTCAAATGTCACCCAATTTATTCCTTCTCTTTCCTGCTTCTTTTTAAGTCTCTGCTATAAAGAATGATTATTTTATCATGTGTGTGAGTGACCTCCAGTCCTAGCAGTTACTCTCACTGTGGGAGGAGTGCAGACTTGCAGATTGCAGACATAAAACAAAGAAAGAATACTGTGGGGGAAAAAGAAAAGTCTGTGTCCTGCTCACACAGCTCCATCTGAAAAGCCTGATGTTGAGTTAACCCATTCAAATTGCTAGGAACATAGGAAATACTAGACTAGACCAGACCTGAAGCTGATCCTGTCTCCAACAGTGGCCAATAGCAGAGTGCTTCAGAGGAAGATGAAAAAAAGCCAGAAAACAATTTGGGGGATAACCTGCCAATAAGAAAAGTTTTTTTCTTAAATTAGTTTCTGGTTCATGCACTGTGTGATGCTGTATGATTAAAGATGACCATTTATGTCATTGATATTACCACTGTTATACAATTAAAACAAATCTTGCACAAAGTGTATCATGTAAGGTGTCAATGGAAAAGTTATAATCTATCAAGTGTGATTATCCTGATTAAATCCATGCATCATCCTTGTATCTGAAGTTATTAATATTGGCTATGTATTTGTATCTCCAACATGTGTTTTGTTCATGGGTGACAGCCTCCAGATAGATTTGCATCACGGCTAGACAACTATGTGTTGATGGCCCATTAAGGATACTCCACTCTCACAATGGGCCATCGAAGAAACTCATCCCGTCCAGTTACCTCTTCCTATGGATACCTCATCCAGTGAGGAACCAATAGCTATGCCCTGTGATTCAGCAAAACATATAGGGGCATGTGATATGCTCATGTGACCCTCTACTCCATCTTGGGCCAGTAACTTTCCATACACAGGGCCTTTGGGCTTTGTTTGGGACAGTAAATTTCCATGCACACAGCAAAAGACCTCTAAGGCAACTCCATTTTGCCTCTATCCTGCTCTAATTCTCTGGACTGTGGACTTACAACTAAAAAGGAGCATCTTGAACTATGGATTGAGGATCTTCCGAAGTTACCAGAGAGACTTTGCACGCCAGCAGTCTATTCCATCTCTGCTACAAACCTGATATAAGGACTTTGCAATCATTTGCATGTATATGATCTATTAACCATTTATAACTCTTCTTTTCTTTTATTAAGCGTGTTTTAGTTAGTTTACTAAGGATTGGCTGACTGTGTGATATTTGGGTAAGATGAGAGATACATATTGATCCTTTGTAATTAGCAAGAACCTCACATACGGCGAACTAGGTTTTCAATAACCTTTCACTATATTAGATTTGGTTATCTGGGTCAGAGTCAAGGGCTGGAATGGCTAAAAGGGACTTGTTATTAACCAGTGTGGTGCTATAGACGTTCTTTGTTACTGACTTGCTGAACCTAAATATAGAATCAACCACTGTCTATGCTGTTTCTTGCAGTCTGCCCAGACGTGGCATTCTCAGTGTGGTCCACCCCAGGCACCCAGTCACACACTGAAACATGAGAATTTACATCCCTGTTTTTAAAATATCTTCCATAATCTGAGAATGTTCTCATTATCCATAGAAATCTTCTATCCTTAAATTCAGGAGTCCATTGAAACCTTTCTCAATCCTGCCTGTAAACTCGGACTGAGACTTCTGCACGTCCAGGAAGTCAAAGGTACAATCACATAGGGCTAGAAGGGACCGCAGGCGTCATCTAGTCTAACCTCCTGCAAGATGCAGGATGTGTGTCTAAACCATCTGAGACAGATGACTACCCAGCCTCCTTTTGAAAACCTCCAGTGAAGAAGCTTCTATGACCTCCCTAGGCAGGCTGCTCCATTATCCTACTGTCCCAATCAGTGCCAAGTAGAGTGGTACTATCACCTCCCGTGACTTGCATGCTAGGCCTCTGTGAACGCAACCCAAAATTGCATTTGCCTTTCCTGCAATAGCAGAACATTGATGACTCAGGCAGTTGTGTGTGTTCAATAGCTCCAAAACTAATGTGAGCCGTAGGGCCAAAATGGCGGTGGGCATGAAAGAAAGATTCGGAAGCGGAATGACAAGAACTCGTCCTTCTCCCTTTCCCACCTGTGGTGCATGCCACTACAGCTGAACTCTCGTTTTCCACGCTACAACACTTTTCCTCTGCCGTTTTCTTCATAATTTTACATTTTACCTCAAAGGATTCTCTGCACCTCTTGTTCTAATTAGAGCTGTTATTGGGAAGGGTCTGAGGGAGAATGCGATGTCCTCTCATCTTTGGGCTGTAGGTTAGAGTCACAGTACCAAGGTGCCAAAACCTGGGTCCTGCATGTTGCCAGAGATGAGTTTGTGTTGTACCGGAGACATGCTGGGGCAAAGGTTTCTCGGAGAGGAGAAATATGGTAACAAATTTATCTTTGTTTAAAAAGAATTTTTTTCCAGCGTTTATTTTAAATGTGAGCTGCGATAACACAAGGGGAAGCTGTCACTGCTGCACTTAGCCTAGAGCTTGAGGGAGCACAGGAACATGGAGCTGCCATGTATGCTCATCTACTGAACCAGACACGGAGACTGAAAGTCTTCTGGCCCCAGGGAAAAAAGCTTTTGCAGATGGGATCGTGTTCATTCAACCCCTCCCTAAATGAATGAGCTGATTCAGAAATAACTTCTTGTGTGGTGCCTTGGCAGGACACGATATTTCCAGCTTTCCTATTCTTTAGTCCAAACAACACAGGTAAAGTATGGTGCCTTGCCTAGAACAAATATATTATTAGATAAGATTTGGTCCTATAGCCTTTACACCAGTGGTGGGCAACCTGCAGCCCATCAGGGTAATCCGCTGGCGGGCCGCCAGACAGTTTGTTTACATTTGCACAGCCGCCCGCAGCTCCCAGTGGCCGTGGGTCACCATTTCCAGCCGACGGGAGCTGCGGGAAGCAGCGGCCAGCATGTCCCTGTGGCCCACACCGCTTCCCACAGCTCCCATTGGCCGGGAATGGCGAACCACAGCCACTGGAAGCTGCAGGCAGCCGTGCAAATGAAAAAAATTTTACCCTGACGGGCCGCAGGTTGCCCACCACTGCTTTACACAGTCAAAACACCCTAACAACTTTAACGGAGCCACGATTCTCCCCAATGAAAACCTGTTCATTCTCGTGCCTGCCTTTCTACTGGATGGATACTAGTCTAATAGTGTGGCTATGCTGATGCAGCTTTCCTCTCCAGGTGCTCAATCACCTGGCTTTACACTGGACAGCTGGAACGGGACCAAATCTGTTACTACCTGCTCTTGTTATAGCTGTACTCTACTTTCTTGCTTAGAGCTTACTTTGCGCACTACCAAGTTCCACTGACTTTGGTTTTAGCACACTCTGGAGGAGATTTCACATCCCCTCTTCAGAGCCCCACGTTATTTTACTATTAGTACAGGCTGGTGATCAATTAAGGATATAAATGCTTTTGTTCCTTTCTGATGTAAAGCTGCCCCTTTGTGTTTGGGGCCAGTAAGTCAGAATAAACGCACTGAGCTGTAGTGCAGCCTTAAGACGCTGTGGCAACACACAACACAGGAAATGGACCAGCAGAAAAATTGTCAAAAGAAGGAGTGACACCTGGGGTCCTTTCCAAGAACGCTTCTTCTGATTCGGGACATTTTAAACGGAAGCATGTAGCTTCCCTTAAAGAAGTAGTTGTTAGGGCTTTGCTCACTAAAATCATCTCGTCCTAATTATTACTTGCAGCCAGATCCTTAGCAGACCCCAAGAACCTGGGGCTGGCTGGGGGCTGAGTAGGTACCCTGCATAAGTAAAAGCAGCCTGGAGGCTCTTTAACCTGGTGAATTCTCCATCACTAACCATTTTTACATCAAGATTGGATGTTTCTCTAAAAGGTCTGGTCTAGGAATTATTTTGGGGAAGTCCTGTGGGCCATGTTATACAGGTGGTCAGACTAGATTATCACAATGGTCAATTTTGCCTTGGAATCTAGGAATTTAACCTACATCCCCGCCCATAGCCCCAACAGGCAATGTCTAGCAGCTGCTCCACATGGACCCTATCCCTAGGAACATATGGTATGCCAGGGCCGGGTGGCATACAGTTGCTAGGTCAGTTCTACACCACTGACTATTTTCCTTCCATGGGGGGAATCCCTAGCTAGCCCATTCAGCCAGCTTTCCAGCACCATGCTGCTGCAGTATGTTGCTAATACCTTGGCAGCCATAAAATGATCTGTCCACCACACTAACCAATAATGGTCAAACCGTGATACTTAAAGGTTAGGAACTTGGATATTTTGACACCTAACTAAAGTGGTCTGATTTTCAGAGGTGCTGAGCACCAGACTCTCTGTGACTGTGAACCCACTGCTCCCATCCACTTTGCTTCACACTGTTCAAAGACCTTCTCTTGTGCGGATACAACTGTGCTGTAATTTACAGCATTTCACTCCACCTGCACCTTCTCCACACTAGTGCAGTCACACAGTATGCACAATGTCATTCAGTGCTACTACCCCTTCACCAAAGTAGGGGGTGTCTCCTCCCAGGGCTCTCCCTTTTGTCAGGCCCTACTAGCCTTGTCTGTCTGTCTGCAACTGTATCCCGCTCCTGCTTCTCTCTCTCTCTGCAGTTCCTTCCCAAGCTCTTTTATCCTGTCTCCTTGTTAATAGGACTGCTGGTAATAAGTCTGGGTTATCTTTAGCCTATGAGACTATGTCCTTGTCTTTTTTTCACTCCTCCTTTGCCTGTCGGGGTACTCCCCCTTTCTTTATCTTCTCTCTGGCTTGTGTCCTCCTGTCTAATATTTTCCAGCCCTTCTATACTTAATGGCTTTTTCCCCCCTGGGTTTCATTCCATTTCTCCAGGGTTCCGGATGCCCCTTTGCTTTTCTAATAGGAAAGGGTTCCAGTCTGTGCCTAATATGAAGGGGTGGAGTAACCCATCCACTACTCCACCCCATTTCCCTTTGAACTTCCCTCAAACTTCCAGGGGTACCCGTGCCACAGGGCAGAGCTTCTTATTCACTCATATATGCATACGAGCCACGCCCTTGCTCCAGGAAGTTCCACCAACTCCCACCTGATTAGTGAATAGGCGGAGGCAGTGTCCACCAGCCCCCTTTGATACCTTCTCCGCAACACTACAGGAACAGTTGGTAGCTTCCTTCTTTCTCCCTGCTGGGAGTCCCGGTCCAACCACAGAAGTCTGTAAACCTTCACTCCGTGTATGGGCGGTCTCTTTTTACACATTCCTGCTGCCCACACTGGTAATACACAATAGACAAGACCCCGTCGATGTTCCTCTGGGCTCCTCCCTCTCCTTCTCAGTGCTCTTTCTGGATGTAGGTTCTCTGGTCTTCCTCCCCAGATCTGGCCACTTAAGCTGCAAGCAGCCAACTCTCCCCACCCCCCAGGAATGTCCAGCACTGCAAACTATTCTGTTAGTTTAATTGCCATATCTAGGGTAACAGATTGATGCCACCTGACCCATATGTGGTTATCCACCAGCAGAGGAACTGTTCAAGAATAACAGCGTCTGTAATGTCCACACCTTGGATGTCCAGCCTCAGACAAGTGGCCTAGTCTGTTGGTTTTGGGGCAAATGCCTGAGGCCATAATCCCCCACTCCATCCATCTTGCAACTCAACATTTTTACTGAGACTTGCCCATCGAAAGGCCCATCTAGTCTATGCTGGCCACATTAACCATTTTGCAATCTCTTGTCAGCTCCTCACTGAGAGCCACATAGGCCTCCTGAGCGTCTCCTGTGCTAGCCATGGCGCCCAGTCTCCCTATTCCATCCTGCCCCCAAAGCCACTCTCTCCAATATGACCACAAAGGCATCAGGGTCGTCTGCAGGGCTCATCTTGCAGGGGCCTAGACCCGCACCCGATTGCCAAGCCCCACTTTGTAGTAGTTGTTGCTGCACCTGGACTTACTCCTTTATAAACTCCTGCAGGGGTTTTGGTTGTTGCTGAGCCTGCCAGGCAAGCAAGAAGATCTCTCTTCAAATGGCGGGACTGTTAGAAGTTCCGCAAGGTCTTCTGCACTTGTTTCTGCTGTTCGACCAGCATTGGAAAGTCTCCTCCATCGCTCAGCCTGCCAAACATTTACACCAGTTCCACCATCACCTTCTTTATCGGCAAGAATAAAGGAAGGATCCGCCAAGTGTGACAGGGGTACCACTGCTCCCGACCTCTTTGCTTCGCTCAGAGACCTCTGCTCAGATAGGTACCATCATGCAGTTTGTTTGCAGTATTTCACTCCTCCACCGTCTACATATGAGTGCAGTCACAGTATTTAGAATGTTAACCAGTTTTGTTACTCCTTCTCCAAAGTGGGGGGAAAGAAAAGAGGTCTTCTTCCAAAGCGCTCCTTTTCGTCAGGCACTACTCGCCCACCTGTCTGTCCGGCCGTCCACGCACTCTCTCACTCCCCCCTCCCACCCTGCACTTCCTTCCTGTGCTCTTTTATCCTGTCTCCTTGTAAACAAGCTAATGAGCTCATTAGCTTTCCAGCCCCAATCCAATCTAGAAATCATGAATTCCTCTCCTTAATCAGGCCCTCCCTGAGGGTTTAACTGGTTAAAGAGCGACCAGAGTGCTGGTTCGGTGGCTGATTCCGGTACTCTGTCACACTCTCCTATTAACTTCAGTGGGAATTGGAGGTGCTCAGCATCACCGAGTATCTGTTACAGTTTATTGAGAAGCAAAAGTATGGATTTAGGGCCCAGATCCTCAAAAGGCATTTAGGCACCTAGCTCCTACTGAAATCAGTGGAACTTAAGCACCTAAATACTACTGAGGATCTGAATACAGGGCTTCTGAATTGCCTTATTTGAAAATGGAGGCCGTAATTGATATTATAGTTGTTATAAGCCACATATATGAATAAGGGAATATGAAGAGTTTAAAAGTCTCAGGGAAATATTATATTATTAGGATATTTGCTTTGCTGAAAATCAAGACATGACTCGTTTTCCTTAAGAAAACATTAATGTATTTCTACAGGGTTGCAATTAACCTCTTTGTCAGGGCTTGTCTGATCTTAAAAGTAAAGGAAATAATGAAGGCATTTAAATCAATGCCTCACAGTAGTATCGAAGATCTTAATCTGCAGCAAAAATGCTAAGGTTAACAAGGATATTCTCCGAAAAAAAAGACTATCAAAGGGTAATTACAGCAATTCTAATGTTGATTCCTGCCCATAGGAGCGCAACACCTTCGGATAATGAAAAGGCCTTTTTTTCCATCTTCTAGTAAAGCATGAAATGGTTAACATACAACACCACTTTAAACTATCTATATTCTATGGCAAACAAACCAAAGCACAGAGCTAGCAATATTTGGAGTCAGGCAGTTTGGAAATATAAAATAAGAAAGATATATCAGCTTCTAACATCAGTAATGAGAATATACAATTCTAAAACATTTATGACAGGTTTCAGAGTAACAGCCGTGTTAGTCTGTATTCGCAAAAAGAAAAGGAGGACTTGTGGCACCTTAGAGACTAACCAATTTATTTGAGCATGAGCTTTCGTGAGCTACAGCTCACTTCATCGGATGCATACTGTGGAAACTGCAGAAGACATTATATACACAGAGACCATGAAACAATACCTCCTCCCACCCCACTCTCCTGCTGGTAATAGCTTATCTAAAGTGATCATCAAGTTGGGCCATTTCCAGCACAAATCCAGGTTTTCTCACCCTCCGTCCCCCCTCCCCCCAACAAACTCACTCTCCTGTTGGTAATAGCCTGTGTATATAATGTCTTCTGCAGTTTCCACAATATGCATCCGATGAAGTGAGATGTAGCTCACGAAAGCTCATGCTCAAATAAATTGGTTAGTCTCTAAGGTGCCACAAGTACTCCTTTTCTTTTTGCGAATACAGACTTGTGGCACCTTAGAGACTAACCAATTTATTTGAGCATGAGCTTTCGTGAGCTACAGCTCACTTCATCGGATGCATATTGTGGAAACTGCAGAAGACATTATATACACAGAGACATTATATACACAGGCTATTACCAACAGGAGAGTGAGTTTGTTGGGGGGAGGGGGGACGGAGGGTGAGAAAACCTGGATTTGTGCTGGAAATGGCCCAACTTGATGATCACTTTAGATAAGCTATTACCAGCAGGAGAGTGGGGTGGGAGGAGGTATTGTTTCATGGTCTCTGTGTATATAATGTCTTCTGCAGTTTCCTCAGTATGCATCCGATGAAGTGAGCTGTAGCTCACGAAAGCTCATGCTCAAATAAATTGGTTAGTCTCTAAGGTGCCACAAGTACTCCTTTTCTTTTTGCGAAAACATTTATGGACGTTCAGCCATTCAGATTATTACATCAGCTAAATGTTTGTTCCTTATTATGGATAAAGGGTAGCTGGTGAAATGGACTATTTTCTATGATAAATTTTTCCACTATAATGTAGCTTTACCGGGGATAGAGGTGAATGGATATAAAAATAAACAAACAAGCAGAAATTAATGGGCCAGATCGTAAGACTTTTGCAGGCATTAAGTAGTGCCTTACTCGACAAGCAGGCCCACTGAAGCCAAGGAGACCACTGAAGGAGCAAGGTGTTACTCAATGTGCACAAAAGTATCCCATCTACCTCAGTAGTATTAGGCCAAATTCATTGACTTCAAAATTCCATGTAGTCCCTTGTTTTATAATCTGCTGCAATGCTAGGATACATTTAAATGCGTGACTTCTGTTTTTGCACAACTATTTTTGCATGCACCACTGATTGCATACTAACAAGTGGGCACACACCTATGTTGCATTCACATCCAGCCACTGGTCAGCTCAAAATGGGTGCATAATCACTGGGTGAGCTTGGGCAAGTCACTTTACCCCTCTGTGCCTCAGTTTCCCTATCTGTAAAATGGGGATAATGATACTGCTCTCCTTTGCAAAGTGCTTTGAGATCTACTGATGAAAAGTGCTATATAAGAGCTAGGTATTTTCATATTATATGTATTTTCTGCCTTTCCTCTAGCTTAACTGTGATTCCATATTGTGCAAACACATTCAAATGCAGAACATTCCATATTTATCTTGCTGTTCATTTTTTCTTAACAAGTTTCATGACTCTGCTGCTGACAGGAATTTTTAGATTTAACTTTAATAATAAATGCAGCTATTTGTTCTGAGCTGCAAGTACAAAAAAATGCATTAAAAACCTGGATACCCAAAACTATATTCATTATTTCATATATTGCTTAGGAGCTGTTGGTTTTATATGTAGAAAATGTACCCATTTAAACAAACAACGTTACTCTTTTACATCAATTTTTATTTTAATTGTACCTCTCAGGGGGTTAGATTTTCTTTCAATGGGATTATTCTCTCATTAAACATTAACTGCAAGAGATTTATAGACTGTTGATGTGGTTTTGGGTTGTGTACGGAACAGAACTTTCTATCAGGAACATTCCTTTAAGTGGCATTTTCAGATTTTTTTTAAGTGAATTTAGTTTTTGTGAAAGGCACTACTAGACAGCCCTGAAAACTTAAGCCACCTGTTTATCAACAGAACAGGTGTAGGACTGGCAACAGCAATGCAAACTTATGTGCAAAATTCAGGCCTAGAGGAATCACTTCTAGGAGTCAGATAATGGCTAAGCCTCCATCCCTGCTCACAGAGCCAACAGTGGTGCCAGCTGCAATGATGATTTTTGCCCACTAGAAACTGGACTGAAGCCATCAAATCCAAAGAAATGCTTTTTGGCAACCTATCAATCTGGGACACACTGAAGCCAATGACACTGAAGGGAAAGGTTCCATATCCTAGCACCTATCTCCTGCGTCACTGTCTAATTGTTATTATTTTAAAGACTATCTGCTTGTGCTTTGCAGGAGTGAGATATATTATAGCTCTAGGATATGGCAATACGCTTACCGATCCTGCAGAATACATTGGTATGGCAGGATTAGTACATAATGGCATTGATATTTTATTGCTGTTGAATTTTTCATCTTAAATGAAACAGACATCTTAAATAATAGACTACTCAAATACACCATTCATAGTTACAGTGGGCATATGTTTTACTTATGTATTATGTACTTCATAGCCCTGGTAGACTCTCGAAACAAAAAAGTCTTTTTAAAAAAAAAAAAAAGCCCTTTCAATGACAAATTCTAGTACTTTAAAGCAGTATTTTACCATAGTGCTTTTCATAAATGCTTCTAAATTTCCCAGTAAATTGTAATTTATATATCTATCAAGCCCATAATTCAAAACTAAAGTGCTCTGAGAGCTTGTGAGCATACAGCAATGTTATCTGCAAGAAAAATGAATTATGCATACCCTATAGCACTACATCTGACAAAGTAGTTCTGTAATTCCAGTGCAGTGGGGCAATACAGACTCATTCATTTGAGATCCAAAAGATTATGCAACAGTGCTGGGGGGTTTTCTCCCACATGCTCGTAGAAGCATAGAATATCAGGGTTGGAAGAGACCTCTGGAGGTCATCTAATCCAATTCTCTGCTCAAAGCAGGACCAACGCCCACTAAATCATCCCAGCCAGGGCTTTGTCAAGCCAGGCCTTAAAACCTCTAAAGGATGCAGATTCCACCACCTCCCTAGGTAACGCATTCCAGTGCTTCACCACCCTCCTAGTGAAATAGTGTTTCCTAATAACCAACCTAGACCTTCCTCACTGCAACTTGATGCATAATGTTGCCAACATTTATTGTTTTATATTTTCAGAGAGAGAGAGAGAGAGAGAGAGAGATATGAACAAACATAGGGAGTTCCCCCTGATTTACATCAGTGTAAGTGAGAGGAAAATCAGGCCAATGATGTGGGGTTAACAGGCTTGGACTGGATATTTTATCCAAAGTACTCTGATCAAGTGCTGTTAGACTTCAGCCGCATTTCTTGGTCTGCCCACGTGAAAGCAGAAGACACGGAAAATGGGCTTTTTAAACTTGCAGGTTAAAGTCTCAGCCTGCTATAGGGCAATATTTTGGAATGGTGCTTAAATATAATAATTGGCATTTGAAAATAATGAGAGCCTCCCATTTCAGACAACAGCAATAAACAGAGAGAATTTTCACAGCTTCTTAATATTTTCCCCCATAAACACATATTACTGAGGTGGAACCAATATGGATGCCCCACCCCCATCCCCCAGACTGGGGAGAAGGAAGGTTCATTATGCCATCCACTACCCCTTCTTAATAAGCACTCAGCAAGTATCTATACAAGGGGAAGGGCAGGCAGTTAGCTAGGGCTGGGAAGTGGACAGCCCAACAAGCAGCGAGGGCAGGAGAGGGGAACTGCCATCCCCACAGAGGTTCCCCAGGAAAGCTCAGCCAGCCTGGGGAGGTAATATCATTGCTCTGGTTGGGATTCCTCTTTAGTAGGTCTCGCTCAGGCAGCCACAGCCAGGGGAGGCTTTGGTAACACAGCTCCATTGGACCGGTGCTGCAAGAGAGTGGCACAGGGCTTCTTTACCTAATGCAGCTCCCTGGGGACACACAGAGTTTGAGGGCAGATTCCATGAAGGGCAAAAGGAGTAAAGGAGAGGAACTCTGTGCAGAGATTTCCCTGCTGAGCATCTCCTTATTTGCTAAACCCCACCCATCCCCATTGAGTTTGGGGAGGGAGGAGAAGGATTTGTCCCCATATCATTACACCTGTCCAATTAATAAGTCCTTTCAATTAGTTGGGATTTACCTTGAAAGTTTCAGGAAATTGTTTTCCAGGCTGAAGCAGTGGTCATGGGCATGCTTCAGACCATGGAGTTTATTGTGCAATGAAGAACTTTTAGCCAGTGTGACGGGGTCGGGCCAGATGGCTACAGCAGAGTGATCCTATTGGGATCCAGGAAGTGGGCGGGCACAAGCCCGCCCACTTCTAAAGGACCACACACACACACACCCCACCCCTCAGCCTAAGGGGAGGATCCACAGGACCTGGAAGCCAAGTGATTCCAGAGGACAACTAATGAAATAACAGAGACGGGAGTGCAGTCAAAAGGGTCAAATGAAGGGAACCTGATTGGGACACCGAGCAAAGAACCCCAGACAGCGCCCACTGCTCCTTGAAGGCGTCAAGGGAGCCAGTGGACACCGCCCAGAGGAACTCTGCCCAGATGCATGAATGGACGGAGGATCGGAAATGGGGCCGCTTGTGACTGTGGGGCCTGTCAGCCAATCTCCTCTTCATGGTTTTATAGATGGCTCTTTTGCCAGGGCCAGGAGGAGGTTGACTTTGTGGAGAGTGATAGAAGGCAGATATATTAGCCCCAGGTTAAGCAGGTCCCTTTTCCCTGGATAAGGTAACAGGGGCAGTTCCAGAACAATCAACAAGTTGCTGAGACCAATTAAGGCAAACAGTCTAATTAGGACACATGGAGATAATTAAGAAGATGCTAGAACCAATTAAGGCAGGCTAATCAGGGAACCTGGTTTAAAAAGGACCTCACTTCAGTCAGTGAGGGGCGTGCAAGGAGCTGAGAGTGAGAGGGCATGCTGCTGGAGGACTGAGGAATACAAATGCTATCTGGCATCAGGAGGAAGGTCCTGTGGTGAGGATACAGAAAGTGTTGGGAGGAGGCCATGGGGAAGTAGTCCAGGGAGTTGTAGTGGTCACACAATTGTTACATGAAACATTGTAGACAGCTGTGATCCACAGGGCCCTGGGCTGGAACCCGTAGTAGAGGGCGGGCACAGGTTCCCCCATCCTCCCAACTCCCTACTGGATACAGGAGGAGTTGACCTGGACTGTGGGTCCCACCAGAAGGGAAGGTCCCTGGCCTGTCCCCCGACCCACTAAGTGGACCAGCAGAGACTGTGGGGATTGTTCTCCTTCCTTTTCCCCATGCTGGCCAGTGATGAGGTTAGCTGAGTGAACGGCAGGTTTGAGCCACTAGCAAAAGTGGCCAAACTGAGGGCTGCCGTGAATCTCTGAGGCAAGCAAATCCACCAATAAGCACAGGACCCACCAAGGCAGAGGAGGAACTTTGTCACACCAGATACTAACTCCATCTAGTGGCAGCAACAATATTGCAATGGCTGAGAAGGCATTTCCATTTCAGGTGTCCTTTCATGCTCTTATAACTTCACAAAGAATTCATCTTTGGATAGAAATTTCTCATACTTGGTCTTAGCCCAAAGGTGGACTTTTTAAATTATAAACATATTTATTTATTTGTTTATTGAGAGTCTGAAGTAAATACTGACAGACCAGGTGCCAACTCATGCCGGGACTCCTAGGCCTCACTGAACACTGACAAATGCATAGCTGGAAACCAGTCTGGCTCACACGTGCATTAGTATTGTCAAAATAGCTATTAGAGTTCTAAGAAGGTGTTTAGACTTTATCAAACACTTGTAAATTGCTGCATGCATTAATCTCACTTATAATATCTGTATCCTATGATATAAGGTAGTATTTACGTATTTGCTTTGTAACTATAAAAAAAAATGTTTGCTCTAAAACTGTAAACCTGCCCCACCAGAAGAGAAAAATCATCAAATGTGAAATACTAGTTTACCACAAGAGGGGTCATCTCCTGCCCAACAAAAGAAGGCCTATGGGCATCAGACAAGCCATTGTGGAACATCATTGGACAAAAGACTTTGTTGCTTGCCCCCCTCCCCAAACATCCATGAAACGGAGATGTGCACAAATCCTCACCCATCAGCTTAAGCCCTGGGGGAAAGGGATAAAAATCTATGTCAAGAAAAGCTTATTATGCTGCTTGGAATGGGAGAGGGCAAAATCTCTATGCATAAGAAAGGGATCCCCAAGCTGTTTAGCCTGGGTTAGCCCTCAAGGACACAAAGAGCTTGCATATTACAGCAACATCTAATACCTGTTGATACCTAAGACTGTAACTCATTTGTGTGTATATGTTTACCTGATTTAACCTTGTAAATAACTTATTTTTTTCCTGGTAGATAAACCTTTAGTTAGTTTAATATAGGATTGACTACAAGCATTGTCTTTGATGAGAGATGTAAGGTACAAATGACCTGGGGAAAGTGATAGTTCTTTGGGACTAGGAATAACCTGAACATTGTGATTTTTGGTGTAAGGGACCATCTATCACAAAGGCAGGCTTGCCTGGGTGGCAAGATAGATCAGCGTGCCCAAGGGGACCGTCTGGAACTCCATGTTAAGGCTGTTATAGTGTCTGAGGAGTTCACACTTGTTACTTGGTTGGTGAAATCTAGTGATAGCCAGTTTGGGGTTTGTGTCCTGTTCCTGGACAATCTGCCCTGAGGTTGGCACGCATGCTCGTAAGCCTCTCCAGACAGCCTGACAAATATATTCAGTAACTTTTGAATTACCTGAGCATGGATAATCAGATGTTATCCACACTGTAAGAAAAATCATTCAGACCCTGGTTTTTTGCACTTGGATGACACCAAGAGTCTCTCTTTAAAGCTTTGGGTATTCATAAAAAGAAAGAGTACTCGTGGCACCTTAGAGACCTACCAATTTATTTGAGCATAAGCTTTCGTGAGCTACAGCTCACTTCATCGGATGCATACTATGGAAAATACAGAAGATGTTTTTATACACACAGACCATGAAAAAATGGGTGTTTATCACTACAAAAGGTTTTCTCTCCCCCCACCCCATTCTCCTGCTGGTAATAGCTTATCTAAAGCGATCACTCTCCTTACAATGTGTATGATAATCAAGGTGGACCATTTCCAGCACAAATCCAGGTTTTCATAGTTCATAGTTCTTCATGAGAAACACAGACTTTGACAAGTTTGGGGAGTGAGCAGAGAAAGGTGAGGAATAAATAAACGATAAGCAAATGCAAAGCAAATCTTGTATGCAACAGGATATTATTTTCCTTAACCAAGTGTGCACTAAGTATAATTAGAAAAACAACACACAAACTTAGCATACAGCAGCCACGAAGCACAGAATATGCCTCAGGATCAAGAGAGACAGTATAAACAGGTCCTTTTTACCCTTCCCCAGCAGCTGTCCTTGGACAAGGCTGAGGATCTGGCCCTGGATGTTTATTTGAATAGGCCACTGCACATCCAAATGAACACCATCTGCAGCAGCTGTTAAACAAACACACACAACAACCAGAGCTATGTTGATATCATTGCTGGCAACGAGGAACAAGCGAAATGGGCCATTTCATTGTAATTTCACCTTCAACTTGAAAACAATATCAGTACCTCATCACCAAGGGGGGAAAAAGGGTTTACTAAATGGAAAATTATAATCTCCTTAGGGAAAGATGTTTAATTTTCAATCTCCTAAAACAGTAAAGTTTAACAAATAATTAAAAGTGGCTAAAGATGTCTCAGAATGATACTAGTTTCGAATCTAAGCAAAATCTAGCTGTGCTGAAACAATCAGTGAAACCATACCAAAAAAAGAACAGGAGGACTTGTGGCACCTTAGAGACTAACAAATTTATTTGAGCATAAGCTTTTGTGGGCTACAGCCCACTTCATCGGATACATACCAAAAAAGAAGATACACCAAGTCTAGGGATAGTTGCAGCATCTTGTTAGTGAATGTTACATACATAGTGCTTGATCTTAAGAGTTTTATACCACAAACGTAGCAGAATGCTGTCAGAACTTTTACATATTGCTAAGCATTTCCTGAAGCCAAGAAACACTTCACATTCATTGTTTGCTTCTGCTCGGAGGTTCAACTTGAATACGTGTATTTTAACATTAATAATAAAATTATTTTAAAAATTACCTTTTGTTGAATCATCTTCAATTGGTTGTTTGAACAAAGTGATATCTTTAAAAGTGCACAGGAATAAAACCACTTTTTCATGTTCATTTCTTATAGGTGCTATTTGCATGTAGAACCAGACTGGGGTTCCTGGAGAAGAGAGAAAGAAACCAGGGCCATGTGGTAGAGCACCAGCTTTCCACAGCTCCGACATGTTTTAAATGCTGTATTACATACATTTATCTGAAAACCATTTCTAGATAGCTGTACCTTTGCCATGTTTCTTTGGGTCTATAATATATTCACATGCAGATTAAAATGAGAAAATGCTAGCAATCCAATTAACTACCACAAGTAACCAAAGAAAGAACCCCAATAATCTCTGCCATAACACTTTTATTGTTCCCCTTTTAGCCCGGTCTCTGCCTATCATTCTTCACCCCCTTTGGAGTTTAGGTAGTTCTCATCCTCAAGGTAGGCAAAACTTTTTGATATTTCTAAAGTAATAAACAAAGCGACAGGAAAACCTTGAAGGTTCATGTTACACATCACAGAGAACCAAAACAAAATGGCAAAGACACCTACATTTTTCCTTTGCTGGCCACCTCTAAAAAACAAGCTTTAGATTTTTTTAAAAACATTTTTAAATGTCTCTGTAAAGTAGGATGATGCTGTCAAATGTGCCATGTCCCAGATTTGACACTCTACCACACATGAAAAAGAACATTCGCGAGATGAGCTCAGCCATCCTGCCTCCCAGTCTCCTGGGCTAATCACCAGACCATACCCAGACCCACCCCCACAGCTGGATATAGAGCACAAGAGGTCTGACTCCCAGTCTCTCTGCTCCTCTAACCAACAGATGATATACCCACCGATATATCTTCCTCTTAGTATTTGAATTCAAGGCAAAACCATTTTACAATTCTGGCACTTTGGTTAAGCAAACAATCAACAAAGCACCTAAAATGCTAGAGTGGTTAGGAGAGCAGATATATATGCACACAGCAGGAATGTAATACGCTTACTGGTACATCATGCAGGAGAATGAAACTAGCAAGTGTCCTGTTCTCTGTATGGTCAAATTCACCCCTGTGTAGTCAGCCACCACAAGGACTGTGCACCACATCAGTTCTATTTCTGCATGCTGATCTGCTGCAGGGGAGGTAGATTTTACTCTTATTGATTTGGGATCCTAAACAGTTTGTATAGAGATACACAGTTCACTTGTATGAATGACATATCAGTAAAGCCTTACCTCCACTAGAAAACATGGACCACCCTGAAAGTCAATTGCTCCCCATAGCAAGCTTATAACACCTCACATCCATACACAGAGGTGCTCCAAATGGCTTAGTATCATCAGCACAGGGCATGGCCTCTTCGCAAATTGCCACATGGATTAATCTCTGGCAAGGTGCTTAAGGTGGTGTGATTGTATATTCGGTTTATATCCACCCCTGGCAATCTTGTCACACCACCGAAGCTTTTGGCAACTTGGGATTGTCGGCCAAGTAGCAGCATTCCTTGGTACACACACTTTGAAACTGGTTGGCCATCTAGTCAAATAATATGTCCAGGCCAAGAAAGCCACTGAAACTGAACTAGCGTGGATGGAGACGACTGCTAGTTCGGCTTTTGAATATCCTCATTTCTGATCTTGTCCTGCCACTTCATATGGAGAAGTGGACGGAGACCACAAGAATGGAAAACATCATTCCAACATTCTTCAGCTTTCCTCTATGCCCACATTTCACTTCCATTCAGCGGAGTTGGTCTAACTGTGGTTCCATAGATCCGCAGCTTGACAGCAAGCTTGATGTCTTGACATTCTTCACAGAGGCTACTGAAGGGCCAACAACAGGGCAGCAACGGCTACTTCACAGGCATCCACTTCTTTTGAGCATCTTCAGACCTCGTGCTGGAGAATGGCTTAGCAGAATGCACAATGCCACTTCTTTTAGACATGCTTTCAGCCGGGTTAAAAATTGTTTTCAGTCTGAACTGTTTTGGTACCAGTATGGACACAGACTAATCCATCCACAATGCATTGTTCGCCTTTCAAAACCTCCCACCAGAGGGCACTGAAAATAAAATGGTTTAGCATAGGACTAGTGTGGACAGGGTCAAAACTGCAATTCACCATGGCTAGTGTGGCTACATTGAACTGTTTGTGATTACACCAGTACCATAATAGCAGTAAGTGGTACAAGCACAAGGAAGGCCTGTGGTTTAGTGTGTATTCCAGGGACATTGTGCTGACTCAATTATTTCAACTCCCAATGGCCAACTCAAGATTTACAAACCTGAACACTGGCTTCTAAGAGGTTTGTAATGTGCAGCTCTTTGGACAAGTAACTAATTAAAAAGCAGAAGGCACTCTAATAAACATAAGGAAACCAGGCAGCCCTCATACCAGCAAGCTTAAAATGCTAAGTAAGTGCCTGAGGGCCTGAGGGCAGCCTGAGGGCAGCCTGAGGATAATGCCTGAAAGCAGCATCCCCTGGATAATACCTCTCACTATGCTGGAGGCAAAGGAGAAGTCAAACAAATCTCAGTCACTACCAAAAAGAGTCTCTCAGGAGAAAAACCTACACAACTCATGAGCAAGAACACACAGTACTGCTAGGCACAGGGTGGGGTTTGAAATGAACACTGGGTGTTCTCTCACTTGGTCTATGAAAGTGCAGTGAACTCAGAGCAGAAGGCTGGTGACACACCTGACCTCCAGTGGGAATAAACTGAAATCCCTCAATCTGGTAACAGTCAGCATTTTCTGCAGGTGTTCTAGAAGAAATGTACACTACCTATTTTTTGCTACAGTGTTAACCTTAACATGTGCTTTTGTAGTGTGGTCACTGTAAGGACATATTTCAGAGTAGCAGCCATGTTACTGTGTATCCGCAAAAAGGAAAGGAGGACTTATGGCACCTTAGAGACTAAAATTTATTTGAGCATAAGCTTTCGTCAGCTACATCCAATGAAGCGAGCTGTAGCTCACAAAAGCTTATGCTCAAATAAATTTGTTAGTCTCTAAGGTGCCACAAGTCCTCCTTTTCTTTTTATAAGGACTTAGTTTTGCCAACCTGCAGGAAGCCAGGTACAGATTATGACTGGGTAGAACCAAGTGCTGGACAACGCATTTGCTGAGACAGAAGTCGGACAGTTAAAGTGTTAGTACCAAAGGAAGTCTTAATTCTTGGCTTTTGGGGAAGAGAGAGAGAGAGAGAGAGAGAGACTGAATTTAAGGATGGGATCTGATCCAAGACTGAACAGAGAATGACCCTATAGACTGTACTTGGATATTTTCTTATTACAAAGTCCTTCCGTTATCCCGCATATCTTATAAAAAATATAGACAGAAGAGCTGGAAATCTGGGCACAGCTGAAGGTTTTAATGAGGAAGCTGTGTTTCAGGGATTTATTGAGAGGCAATCCACTCAATTCTTTTTGAAGCAAAAGCTGTTGGCCTGATATGGGAAAAGATCAGGAGAAAGCTTTTAGCTTTTCTATTTAAAAATAAAAGGGAAAGGAATTTAATGAAAGACTGAGACCTGTTAACCAGGAGCTGCCACTTCAGCTTATTTTTCATAACATAACCCACTAGCAAAAGGGAGAGTTGATTGCGAGGGATCCATTCTGTTACCAGCTGGAAACAGGGCATGGCAACGATAGAAGCCTCTTCCAGTGGAGAAATGCAGGGCAAACCCATCTCAGGACATTTTCCTAACATGTGGGAGCAATCAGGCAGAGTGCACAGACAAAAGAGCAGAGCAGCAGAAAAGCAAAGGAACAGACATGACCATATGCCAAAGACCAGAATGGTGTCATTCACAGGACATGGCAAGACACCTGCAGCAATACTGGCAATGAGAGCTGCAATTGCTCTTCTTTCAATGGAAAAGTTTGCTAAAATACTTCGGGATGGACAGAATTTGGGGGATCTTAGGATACCTTATTATTGCTTAAGTGTGTGCAAGGCAAAGGATGAGATGATTTCTCCTAAAAAGGGAAAGCTGAATTAAAGTATAAACACCACACATACCATTTCAGGAAGTCTTAGCAGGTGCAATCTCAGGGAGCAGCATTGTCTTAAATCCTCAGTTCATAGTTAGAGACAGAAGTGTTTGTAGTGACATACAGCACAACTATTGGCTGAGGCGCTGGAACATGATTTGCCCTTTCCTATAGTTCACTATTTTCCTGCAACTGAAGTACACTAGGAAAAGCTGTGGACCCAATCCTGCAAGCTACTCCATGCAGGCGCAGGGGTCTGCCCGTGGAGAGCAGCTTGCAAGGCTAGGGCCTATCACAACTGAATGAACGTGCAAGTTACTGGGTCAAGCTTCCGTGACCTCATGGCAGCAGCATTCTTTGAATAGTGATTAAGTCCAAGCATAAAAAAAAAGAGGGACTGAAAGAGTTAAAAACACAGAGTCTGTAAACTCTGCCAGCCAATCCACAACTGACAGATTGTGTCCAGTATCATGTTAAATGTTGAAGAGCAAGAACAATGCACAGGAGCAGCATAAACACCTAAAGAGAAAGAGTAGGATGGCAATATGTGGTGGCAACCTGATTCTGAAGTAAAATCATCTCCAGTTCTTCAGACCTGCTGGGAGAGGCCAGCCAGCTGCAGGAGAGAATTGGTCACACTGTTGAGTTACTACATTGTCCTCTGCCTTCTAATAACCTTGTATTAATTCTTGACTGGGTCTTATGTTTGGTGGTCTCATTCAAGTTCCTAATGGGTGTCTTTATGCACCATAGAGCCATCAGATCAGTAAGCACAATTGACAGGACCATAGACAGCTGGGACATGAGTGTTCCAGCTCATCATTGAGGGACATTCTCCAATCTGCATGGAGTACCTCACACAGTGCTTCCTACCAATGTACCTAGTTTGATCACCTTTATATACCCCAAAAGTTGCAAAAATGAGTTGTGTTTCTGGGGTCCTCACCTGAGGCATTTTAAAGGAGCCAGACTTTCAGAAAGTGCTGAGCACCCACCTACTAAAAACCAGACCCTTTTAGGGGGTCTCAAGTGGTCCATTCAAATATTAAGGCACCCAAAATCACTAGTCACTTTTAAAAATCTTGCCTCAAACTCCCACACAAATGTTAAAAGAAAAATTGCTATTGCTCAATTATTCATTTAAAAAATGTACTGTCGATTACCACAATGTTATACATACTGTTTTTCTTGTACAGGAGAATTTCAAAGCAGTTTGACTCATAGTTGTCAAAAGTCTGTCTGACTTTTTCAATGGTCTTCTTATCCGTCAGTTCCCCATACATAAAACTGGAAAAGAAAAATCCATTTCTGCTTTTTTCCCCACAGTCAAGTAACAACTTATAAACATTAGCTATGCTTTAATAGTTATCCACTGAAATTTAACTATGATTTACATCTCATTTCAACATTTATGGTATTCCAAGATTGCCATGAAACCTACAAAACAAACAATTGTGGCTGCTTATTTATTGTAAGAAAGATTTATGTGCTGTCATTTTACATAAGTGACTTTCTAGGTATACATTCAAGGCTAGAGTGTTAAAAAAAAAAAAAGAGCTGACAATATACACCACTGGGGCAACACATAAACATGCTACAGTGACAAAATGATAAAGTGGAGAAGAAAACTCAACAAAAACCATGCAAATTCTCAAATCCTCTTAGAACCCCTTATACTTCTGAGGCAGAATGGAATCCACTACAGATAAATCCTAGGGTGACCAGATAGAAAGTGTAAAAAATTGGGACGGGGGTGGAGGGTAACAGGTGCCTATATAAGAAAAAGCCCCCCAAATCATGACTGTCCCTATAAAATCAGGCCATCTGGTCACCCTAGATAAGTCCTGATGATCCAAGCATTAGTTATGAGAATGCTGAGTTACCCAAAATTTGCTTCCATGCCCCAAATCCAAAATTCAGACAGGGACCAAAGTTCCGTTCTCTAAAATTATGCAGAGGTACCCCAAGACATTCAGGTAATCCGAGTTTACTTATAAAGGTCTGATTATGAATCAAGACAGGATTTCACCAACAAGAAATAAAGGCTGCAATTCTCTTGCAAATAGAGTCCCCAGTCCAGCACAACTTTTAAGAGTATGAATTGCCCCACTGAAGTCAAGTTTGCATTTATCCCATGTGAGTGGGAAGAAAGTCACTGGGACAGCTCACACGTGTAAAGTTAGAGATGTGCCTAAGTCCCTTGCTGGATCAATTCCCCAGCTACCCAGTTCAACATTATACCTTTCAAACAGTGCATTCCCAACATCAATTATATAAGTGCCAGCACCTGTAATTCATATTGGCAGGGTGAATTTCAGTGGAAGGGCATCCCTGGTTCAAATTCTCTGTGCTGCTGTAAATATGCAAAACTCCATTAAACTCCTCTGAGGTTTACTTACATAATATTTACCTCACTTGGCTAATTTGTGGAATAAAACAGAACTGTATGCATTGCCTTTTTATTGCACAAGTTAAGAAATCAAACTGCTAGACTATTACACAACTTTTTGAAGTATGCAAATACATTTATTTATTTCATGTTATTCAATTAATTTTTGTATCACACAGTTTGGAAATAGTACTAAAATGCATCTGTACATTCCTCCTCCTCCCCTCCACTAAGCAGGTATCAATGCAAACTTAAGGAAGGTGTGGGTCTGCTGCTCAATGGAGAAGATGAGCTGGGAAGGGAAGATGATAGGAAGGCAGAGCTGCTCAATATCTACTTTGCTTCAGACTTCTCACAAAAAAATAACGTGCCCAGATGACTAGCGAAGTTATCATAGACAATACAGGGGAAGGGATGTAGACTGGGATAAGTAAAGAACACATCAGACCGTCTGACCAATTTGAATGAATTCAAAACAGCAGGGCCAGATGCTCTGCACACAAGGGTACTGAAAGAATTAGCTGAAGAAATTTTGGAGCCACTGACAATAATATCTACAAACTCCTGGATGACAGGAGAGGTCCCAGAAGTTTGAAGAAAGGCTAACATAGTGCCCATCTTGAAAAAGGGGGGAAAGGAGGAGCCGGGGAACTATAGAGCAGTCAACTTGAGCTTGATATCTGGGAAACTACTAGAGCAATGTATAACCATTCAATTAGCGAATAGCTGGAGGATGAAGGGGTGATCATAGCAGCCAGCATGGATTTACCAAGAACAAATCATGCCAAACCAGCTTGATTTCCTTCTTTGACAGGGTAACTGGTTTGGTGGATAGAGGGAATATGATAGACATAATATACCTGGACTTCAGCCAGGCTTTTGACACAGTCCCACATGACATTCTGATAAGTAAGCTGGACAAATGTGGACAGAACTACCATTAAGTGGATACATAATTGGGGGGTTCCACAGGGATCTGTTCTGGGTCTGGTGTTGTTTAACACCTTTATTAATGACCTGGATGGAGGTATGGAGAGCAGGCTGATCAAGTTTGCAGATGACACAAAGCTAGTAGGGGTTGCCAATACTTTGGAGGATAGAGCTAACATTCAGAGGGATCTTGAGAAATAGACGAACCGGGCTAGAGACCACAAAATGACATTCAGCAAACAAATGCAAGGTGCTACACTTAGGGAAAACAAACTAAATGCCCAAATACAGAATGGGGGATAACGGGCTTGGCAACAGCACTGCTGAGAAGGATCTGGGTGTTGTGGTGGAGCACAACCTCAACATGAGTCAGCAATGCAATGCTGTTGGGGGGGGGGGCGGAGCATGAATGCAATTTTAGGTTGCATTAACAGAAGCATCGCAGGCAAGTCATGGGAAGTGATAGTACCATTCTATTCAGCGCTGGTTAGGCCTCAGCTGGAGGACTGCATCCAATTTTGGTCACTGCTGTATAGAAAGGATGTAGAGAAACTGGAAAGGATCCAGATGCGAGAGACAAAGATGATCAAAGGGATGGAATGCAAGGCATGTGAGCAAAGGCTGAGGGAACTGGGTATATTTAGTTTGGAAAAGACGAGATGGGGCGGGGGGGACATGATAGTGGTCTTCAGATACTTGAAAGGCTGCCATAAAAAAAGATGGGAGAAAAGTTGTCCTCTCATTTGTCCTGCCCTCTGAGACAAGGGTTCAAACTACAGCATAGCAGATTTAGATTAAATCTCAGGAAAAAGTTCCTAACTGTAAGAACAGTAGAACAATGGAACAGATTGCCTATGCGTCTTCACTGGAGGTTTTCAAAAAGAGGCTGGTATGAATGGGCACAGCTCCATTGACTTTACTTCAAAGGGTATGTCCACGCTGCAGCTGGGAGCAGGGCCACCTGGGGGAAAGGAGGGCGCAAGAAACACTGATGCGTGGGATTGCAGCACCATTCAGGTTTGGCCCAGCCACCCCTCCGCAATGGAGGGACCACCAGTCCAAACTGAGTGGTGCTGCAAGCCCGTGAGCCAGGTCACAACACCTGGAGCAGGGAGCCGGGCCCAGCCCCGTAGGACAGGAGCCAGCACTATGGAGTTGCAGGGGAGGCTCCTCTCCATATGTAATACCCATAGCACATAAACATGCACAAAAACACTGCTAGGCAACAAACCTTTTGGCACCTTCACTATCTGAAGTATAATTGAGGGGGTATTTTTAATAGGAGAACTCATAAGTCCTCATTTTTCAAAGGTGTTTAACCAAAATTTTCCTGTATTTCTGTTCTGTATTTTGTCATAAATATAAAGGGAAGGGTAAACCCCTTTAAAATCCCACCTGGCCAGAGGAAAAATCCTCTCACCTGTAAAGGGTTAAGAAGCTAAAGGTAACCTCGCTGGCACCTGACCAAAATGACCAATGAGGAGACAAGATACTTTCAAAAGCTGGGGGGAGGGAGAGAAACAACGGGTCTGTGTCTGTCGGTATGCTGCTTTTGCCGGGGATAGAACAGGAATGGAGTCTTAGAACTTTTAGTAAGTAAGCTAGCTAGGTATGTGTTAGATTATGATTTCTTTAAATGGCTGAGAAAAGAACTGTGCTGAATACAATGACTATTTCTGTCTGTGTGTCTTTTTTGTAACTTAAGGTTTTGCCTAGAGGGAGTCTCTATGTTTTGAATCTAATTACCATGTAAGGTATCTACCATCCTGATTTTACAGAGGGGATTTCTTTACTTCTATTTACTTCTATTTCTATTAAAAGTCTTCTTGTAAGAAAACTGAATGCTTTTTCATTGTTCTCAGATCCAAGGGTTTGGGTCTGTGGTCCCCTATGCAAATTGGTGAGGATTTTTACCAAACCTTTCCCAGGAAGTGGGGTGCAAGGGTTGGGAGAATTTTGGGGGGAAAGACGTGTCCAAACTACATTTCCCAGTAAACCCAGTTAGAGTTTGGTGGTGGCAGTGGATATTCCAAGGACAAAGGATAAAATTAATTTGTACCTTGGGGAAGTTTTAACCTAAGCTGGTAAAAGTAAGCTGAGGAGGTTTTCATGCAGGTCCCCACATCTGTACCCTAGAGTTCAGAGTGGGGGAGGAACCTTGACATACTTGTTATTGTTTTAATTCAGAGCCGTGCTAAAGAGGCTCGGCTGGCAGCAAGTAGCTGCTATTGATGTGTTTTGGTACAAAGAAACTGTAGATGCGATCACGGGAGTGCAACAGGGCAATTCTATCAGTGCATCTGGGATGGCTGTGATGAGGTTGTCTCCATTAGCCCCCATGAGTTTGTAAACTTGGTTGCTATTGCCTGTGTTCAATATTGTACAGTGACATCGCAATCTTGTTCCTATATCATTGTCTGCTATAGGAAGCCTGCATACTTTCAGGAATCTTGGATTCCAAAGGTTCCCCTCCTCCTCCTCCATAGAGAAAAGCAGAGCAGGCTATGTTTCCATAGAATCACAGAATATCAGGGTTGGAAGGGACCTCAGGAGGTCATCTAGTCCCACCCCCCGCTCAAAGCAGGACCGATCCCCAACTAAATCATCCCAGCCAGGGCTTTGGTGGTGGAATCTCCTTCCTTAGAAGTTTTTAAGGTCAGGCTTGACAAAGCCCTGGCTGGGATGATTTAGTTGGGGATCGGTCCTGCTTTGAGCAGGGGGTTGGACTTGATGACCTCCTGAGGTCCCTTCCAACCGTGATATTCTATGATTCTATGATCTCCCTAGGTAACACATTCCAGTGCTTCACCACCCTGCCAGTGAAAAAGTTTTTCCTAATATCCAACCTAAACCTCCCCCACTGCAACTTGAGACCATTACTCCTTGTTCTGTCATCAGCTACCCCTGAGAGCAGTCTAGATCCATCCTCTTTGGAACCCCCTTTCAGGTAGTTGAAAGCAGCTATCAAATCCCCCCTCGTTCTTCTCTTCTGCAGACTAAACAATCCCAGTTCCCTCAGCCTCTCCTCATAAGTCATTATGTTTTCCCATTAGCAATGTGCTTGTTGCCTCTTGGTGAAAATGGAATGGTAGTTAACGTGCTGCATATATAGAGTCAGATTTGCTCCCTGCGTTGCTTCAGTTACCAGCAGTGTAACCAGGTGTGGGCCCCGGGTAGCAGCCGCTCTGCCAGGATTCTTGATGCATATTCTCTATGAACCTTGGAGTTGGTTAACCCAGGCCAAAGAAAGCATCTCCCAGGGATTCAGTGATCTCCCAGAACATCTCCCAGGCACTCAGTTGAGGAGGCTAGGATGGATGCCCAGCCATAAATTAAAATTGTCCTCTCCTGACAGACCACCAGACAAGGGGTGACAGTACATCCACCTGCTCTGAGGGATAGCTGCCCCGATGGTGACAGAGAGTGCAGTTTCCACCTCAGTGTGCTCATGGGGGTAGGCCTCTTGCGAGTCAATTAGAGTGAAACTAGTAAAAAATCTTCCACTTGTGTGGACTGAAACCAAATTTTTAAATATCCTACCATGTCTGCACCTCTCTTTCAAATTCATTACAGTGCCCAATTGTAACCTTGCTAATACTGGTGTAAATCAGGTGCAATCCAAGGCAAAGGAGAACCTAGCCCAGAGTTTCTAAAATTTTCCTTTTCCACTGAAGATTTTTCTTCATTCCTGCACTGCTCAGAATGTTTATACCATCAACAGCCATTACAAGGCAAGTCACAAATCCCACAACTCAGGACCTGGCAGCTAATTAAAAGGAAGAACTAGCTTGTTTTCAGAATATGGATGGCAGAAAATATATTCATTGGTAAATTTTATAAACTAAAAACAAATCTATATTATCATCAGAATCATTTCATTTATGGCTCAATCCTACAACATGCTGAGCAGTCTGGCCCTGATACAGCAAAAGCACCTAAGCGTGTACTAAACTTAAAGCACTGGATTAGTTCCATTGACTTCAGTGGATCTATTGACTTCAGTGGAACTACTCATGCATACAGTTAACCACATGTTTAAGTGCTTTGCTGTATCAGAGACAAGGTGCTCAGCACTGTGTAGGATCCAACCTTTAGAGTTATAAATTCTATTGACTGCATTGGTACCTTAAATAGTTTGTTTGTAAAATTACAAACTTTTAACAGATCATTTTTAAATTAAGGCTTTCAAGATCATTTAAACATTTTAGCAGAGTCCTAATTTTCACTCAACATAAATAATTTGTAAATATACAGAGGTTACATACCTGCAAGTGCTACTCTTCTGCATGACGTCAGCTCGATGATATCCAGAGAGTTTACAAAAACCGTCATTACTATAAACTACAGGCCAGTCCACAATCTGGGCATTTCCCAGTAAAAAACTTGATTCTAAAAAGAAAAAAAAAGAGAGGAAGATTTGTAGTTAACCACCATGTAAGTTTAAATAATCCTTGTGTTATAAACCAATTGCAGACAGTTATTCATATTGATAATATCAATCGGATAGGAGTTTAACAGATAACCAATTAAAGAATCTAAAGAAAGGATATGGCATGATAAAATGAAAAGTTACATTTGATTGGACAGGATTTGTTTCTAAAATGGTTTGAAGCTTCTTTCACCTAAAAGTACTAAAACAAGTACAGCTCTTAGAATTTACTGTATGAATTGTTTAAGAATCACCTATTATCAACATCTGATCAGGATATTGTGCCTTGATATCAACCCTAAACTACATTATAAATTGTTTATTTATGTGTTAAATGGTCAGTGTGCCTAGCACTGATGACAGGCATGTTACATAATAAGACAAATAAAATACTGGACTTTTCACAGTTCCCAAAGTCTTTCACACAACTATTCAGAGGCAGCCACCTCTGGGGTGGAGGATGGCCACCAACACACAGAGAGAAATTTGCACAGCTATGCACTGTGCTATATGTGCTTACATGAGAGGAAAGTGATCAGGAACAGTCAGCATGGGTTCACCAAAGGAAGGTCATGCCTCACTAATCTAATCGCCTTCTATGATGAGATTACTGGTTCTGTGGATGAAGGGAAAGCAGTGGATGTATTGTTTCTTGACTTTAGCAAAGCTTTTGACACGGTCTCCCACAGTATTCTTGTCAGCAAGTTAAAGAAGTATGGGCTGGATGAATGCACTATAAGGTGGGGAGAAAGTTGGCTAGATTGTCGGGCTCAACGGGTAGTGATCAATGGCTCCATGTCTAGTTGGCAGCTGGTGTCAAGTGGAGTGCCCCAGGGGTCGGTCCTGGGGCCAGTTTTGTTCAATATCTTCATAAATGATCTGGAGGATGGTGTGGATTGCACCCTCAGCAAGTCTGCGGATGATACTAAACTGGGAGGAGTGGTAGATACGCTGGAGGGCAGGGATAGGATACAGAGGGACCTAGACAAATTGGAGGATTGGGCCAAAAGAAATCTGATGAGGTTCAATAAGGATAAGTGCAGGACCCTGCACTTAGGACGGAAGAACCCAATGCACAGCTACAGACTAGGGACTGAATGACTAGGCAGCAGTTCTGCGGAAAAGGACCTAGGGGTGACAGTGGACGAGAAGCTGGATATGAGTCAGCAGTGTGCCCTTGTTGCCAAGAAGGCCAATGGCATTTTGGGATGTATAAGTAGGGGCATAGTGAGCAGATTGAGGGACGTGATCGTCCCCCTCTATTCGACATTGGTGAGGCCTCATCTGGAGTACTGTGTCCAGTTTTGGGCCCCACACTACAAGAAGGATGTGGATAAATTGGAGAGAGTCCAGAGAAGGGCAACAAAAATGATGAGGGGTCTGGAACACATGACTTATGAGGAGAGGCTGAGGGAACTGGGATTGTTTAGTCTGCAGAAGAGAAGAATGAGGGGGGATTTGATAGCTGCTTTCAACTACCTGAGAGGTGGTTCCAGAGAGGATGGTTCTAGACTATTCTCAGTGGTAGAAGAGGACAGGACAAGGAGTAATGGTCTCAAGTTGCAGTGGGGGAGGTTTAGGTTGGATATTAGGAAAAACTTTTTCACTAGGAGGGTGGTGAAACACTGGAATGCGTTACCTAGGGAAGTGGTAGAATCTCCTTCCTTAGAAGTTTTTAAGGTCAGGCTTGACAAAGCCCTGGCTGGGATGATTTAATTGGGGATTGGTCCTGCTTTGAGCAGGGGGTTGGACTAGATGACCTCCTGAGATCCCTTCCAACCCTGATATTCTATGATTCTATGATATCACGCCTATAATTAATGGCAGATAATAGAGAAGATGAATGGAACTCTAATATAGTGATGGGAAGCAAGAAAAGTAAAAAATTCAAGGCTGAGATGAGAAAAGAAAACAGCATTGTAGATATAGACTGGAAATGTCTATTTTATGACATAACAGGAGGTGCTGGCTCTCGTTAATTCTATCAGCCTATATCAGTTCCTGTAAATATGCTAATATTTGCCGGGAGTACTTTCAGGAGGCTGACCGCATGTTTAAATATCGCTTCAATCACCTGTTCTTTTAGTCAGCACCTACAGCTCATACAGATGGATTGGCACAAACATATTAGGAGCTAGTCCTAAAATAACCAGTTTGGAACGTTGTTCCTCCAAAGCTCCTTCTAGCAAGGTGTTTCTGAAGCAGGAAGTATCCATTTTCTTCAGCTGTACTGAGTGTTATATGCTCATCAGCAATGCAAACATTTCTAATATTGTTCCTGTAACAATGTTCTCCCTATAGCCTAAAACAGAGGTTCTCCATTTATGATCCAGGGTCATCTTTGAGCATTGTGTAAATGTGTTTTTACTGTAGCTATGGAGCTATCCAGTAACTTTCACCACTGGAGTGGTGCAAAAAAGCTAATGAAATGTAGCCATTAAAAGTCTCTAATGTACAAACTCAGTGATGATACAGGTATCTTCCTCTCAGCACAAATATTGTCCAAAAAAGGTCTAGAGGAGAATTTTTAGCAGCTATCATTATAATAGTGGAAGGATAATTATGCCTACTGCTTTTGTTTATTTGATCTATTTACCTTACTTTCATATCAGAGCGATAATTTGTATTTTTATAGGTTCTACACTGAACTCTTTCCTATGGTTTAGAGGCTTGAATGTAGAGTATATAATTCAAATACTATTCTATTGAACATGGAAGTATATTGCAAAATTTTTGAGTTTCTACATACATCTCTCTCACATACTTTACAAACTTGAATTTAGGGGGGAAAAAAATCTGAAGATAAATATTTTTCCTTGTGAAAATCTAATAAAGACAGAATGATGTAAGGGTAGAGGTTTGGATTTCGTGAACTTCAACCTTTTTAGAGTCGTATAATTAGTCTGAGTTCACCCACAGATCTTTTTTATCCCAAGAGGGAGTCAATATTTTTTAAGCTTGTTTTTCTACCTAAAGGGAAGCAAGTGACCCAGGTCCATGATTGGAGCTTCTACGTATACCACAATACAAATAAATAAATACATAATATCAGATGACAATGGAAGCTTTGCCATTGACTTCAAGAGAGCTAAGATTTCACCCACTGTACTGATACTCTAGGTATTTTTTTCCTCTTCCCTCTACTTTCTACACAGTGTATCCCTGTTTGTTACCCTCTCTGCACCATTTCCCCACTACTTTCTAATTGGACTTTCTTCTCTGAGAGAGAGAGTGTGTCTAAGCAGAACACTAGTCCAGTACTGTCTGGATGCGAGTTCAACTTTTGAACCCAGGACATTTAGGTGGGTGTAACAAGTGTGTGCATCAGTAATTGCTGAGGCTGTAAAAAGGGATTAAAGAACTGCATGGGAAGCACAAAAAAACAACATCCCAGGACCGTGATGAGTGACTGTAAAAGAGATGTTCATACTTTGGAGACGTGACCAGAGTTCTTTTCCGCACCACTGTTTTATTTTGGCAGCCCTACTGCAGCACTAATGGAACCTTATCCATTAGTAACACCCCCCGTTGTTTCCAATTCTGAACACGACTGTTCCCATACGACAGTTTTTAATTTTATCCAGTGCATCTGCATATCAGCCAACCCCCTCTCCCCGATTAGAACTACTGAATAGTCTTTACAACATTCACCCCAATTAACTCCTCTCAAGTGGGCTGGAAGATGTGCACAGTTCAGAGTTGGTGCAGGACTTTAACGTTCCCATGAGAGGAAAATCCTACTTGGGAGAGACTGTGTGAATCTACAAGTATTACATGAGTGTTGAATCAAAAACAGGATTGATTTTGCACACACTCAGTATACTCATTTTCTATAACTATCTTCCCTCAGATGTTCTAGACACTTAGAAGTAAGAAACACCTTATATGAAAACAGGAGAGTCCTCCATTCACCAGAAGTGAACTGACTGGCTGACATTTCTATTGTATACATCTTTCAGTAGAATCAGATATCCAAACACAAAATCATTCAGGGATATCATGTGGATATGTGACACACCCCGGAGGACCTGAGATTCATAAACCAATAAAAAGATTACATAGATATGTAGTCTTATCATTTGTGACAGAGATAATCTTGATCCTATATTCCTGTTATGTAACTGTTTCAGAACACAATGTACACAGTGTAAGAGGCACGTCACAGCCAAGAGCAGACATATGGCATGCCTGATATTATATTTTTGCACTTTTATAGCGGCTTACATATCAGGATTGCATAGTGCTCGAAAGCATTAATTAACAAAGCCTGACCAAACTCATGGGAGATAGGAAAGCAGCACTGACTTTGGGTTATTGTTTTGTTTTTGCTTTATTGATTTTTCATGAAAAACACAAAAATTAAACAAAAAATGCAAATATTTAGCAAGAGGCTAAATTTAGTACAATGATCATTGTAACAAGCATCACGCCAAAGACAAACAAATATACAAGTCTCTTGCTTTGTGTATTTAGCTTCTTCTCTTTAAAACTTTGACAAAGGAAAGAGCCCATAGATATACCAGGGGATCAGTGTATAAAAGTTTATAAATGCAATCTGAAAAATGCTGATTTAGTAATGACATCCTGAGTCTTCTTATATCATAACCACATTAATGCATGTGTATAACACCAACCTGTCTTTTTCCCCCCATTTGATTGCTGATAGAGTTGTTTTCTCCATCAAAGCTGTGTTTGACAATTTTTACATTACCACTGCGATTTTGCCAGAATAAAACTCTAAACAGTTTTTTGCTAAACACCAGAGCTTCTACACATAAAGCAGGGTTAGCTGCCCCTAGTCAGTGCTGGAAACAACGCCAATCATCGACTAACCTGTCCCATATAATTTTTTTCTTCACACACATTCTAAAAATACCATAGGGGCCTGTGCAAAGGTCTTTCAACAGTTCTGAATACAAAGATAGGACCCGCTCCAAGCATCTGTAAATTAAATGAATCTTCCTGCAAACAGCAGGAAAAGGGCACTGACATGTCTTCTAGTATCAAGAGATGAAGTACTTAGGACATAGAAATATAATACACCTCCACTTTATGCAGAGAGGAGTATTAATGAATTATGCACTGGTTTGAGTGACCTGCACAAGGTCGCACCCCAAAACTCTGGCAGAGATTGCACCCAGGAGTCCTTGCTCTTAACCCTCTGTTTTAACTGCTAGTATACTATGCAATGTTTTGAATTTTTGCACCCCCTTTTATTTTTTTGAAATCTAACCTCTTGGTAACAATAGACATAACTTAACAGAGGGTACAGTATAGCAGTTTATGGGGGTTTTGCCTGGTTTGAGATGTGACAGCTTTGGATCACATTGTCTGAGATATCTAATTGTGGGCGAACATTTAGGTTTCTGCAATGACTATGAGCAAGGTTTGGTCCTAACGGCGAGTCTGGGACGAAAGTTACCTATTTGCTGAGGCAGATTAAGGTTTCCTGGGACCCTGGACCAGAGCAAGTGGGGAGCCCCTCCCCATCCCTTCCACCTGCAGCCGACCCTGTTCCACTCTTTCCGCCTGCAGCCCCACCCCTTTCTGCCCCTTCCCTGCAGGCAGGGCCCATCCCTGTTCCACCCAGGATCCTCCGCGTTCCACCCCCCCACTGCAGCCCCGCAACCCCTTTTGCTCCTTTCTCCACCATCCCCACTGCAGCCCCAAGACAGGAGAAGCTCTGTCCCTGCACCACGGGGTCCACCGCAGGGGTCTGAGTGCTGGGTCTTCACCCACCAATGCCCGCATTTCTGCAGGAGATCAGGGCCAGGGTACTGGGGCTTGTCCCGCCTTTCCCGCCTGGCGCTTCTGCTGGAGAGTGGGGTCAGGCGTGGGAGCTTCCCCTGCTACCCTGTGGCTTCTGCCAGGGATAGGGTGACCAGACAGCAAGTGTGAAAATTGGGACAGGGGGTAGGGGGTAATAGGAGCCTATTTAAGAAAAAGAGCCCAAAATTGGGACTGTCCCTTTAAAATTGGGACATCTGGTCACCCTAGCCAGGGACAGGTGGGGAGGGAAGGCGCTGGGGCTTCCCCATCCCGTGGCTTCTTCTGTGGTCGGGGGCCATTGGAGGGGGGCTTCCCCTGACCTATCTGCCCAGTGCTGCTGCTGGGGAAGGGGGTCAGGGCACGAGGGCTTCCCCCGCCTGGCGCTGCTGCAGTGGAGCAGGGTCGGGATGTGGGGGCTTCCCCAGTCCCACCCACCTGGCAGCCAGGGCTCTGGGCTTACAGCATCTGGCGGCAGATTTATTCCAGGGCCCCCCAGTTGGCTGGGGCCGCAGGGCCCGGGCCTCGTCAGCCCAGTGGCTAATCAGCCACTGCCTATTTGGCCTAGTTACAAAATTATACAACCTACCTACCTAAGGAATGGTCAGCACTTGCAGGACAGCTTTGGTCAAAACTAGTACTGTGTTGTGCTTCACGTTCAAATCTGAGTCAACTTTGGGTTCATTCTAATCTCCTCTGACAGGTTGTTCCATATAGCCAAGGGCCATTGAGCACTGTGGCTAGAACATTGTCCAAGAAGCATTTCCCAGGACGCTGGCAATGAAAGAAGGCATTTTTTGCCTCTGCTAACATTTGGGTAGTGATAAAACTTCAGACTACTTCGATAAGCAGAGTGAGGCAGTATTCTGGTTACCTCCTTAGGCAGTTTTCCTCTTTCTGCCAGTGCGCCCGTGTCAACTCCAATGGACTGAGAGTCCAGCGATTAAAAGATTATGACTGTACACACACACACACCTATGTACCAGAAGTTTAGTGGGGCATTCAATCCCCACTTGGTACAAACTGTGTTCTTAGATGAATTTATATTTATTTTAGTTTTGTAGAGTTTGGGAAATTTTAATTTTAGTGTTTCTTAGTGTTGGTTTTAATTAGATGAATCAATAAAATTAGCACATGCGGTAAACTAATATATACATATATAATTAGAACGACAAGAGCCCTACAATAAAGGGAAAAAAAAAATACAGAAACACTTACATCTACCTCTGTATTTGGTACTAATATTTTACACAGGTTATATTTACCTAAAAAAATTTAAAACCAAAATTTAACCCTATAACTTTCCTGTACAAACTAATAAAACAATTCCTTGCACAGCATGAGGTTACTCAGATGAGCTAAGACAGTAGGATCAGGACCACAGCATGTAGTCAGCCTATGGAATTAATTGCCACAGGAGAGGCAAGCTGTCCAGTACACACTAGCTTTTAAAAGAACTGAATTATTTTATGAGCTATAAAAGAGTTCAGAAGTTCTGGATGGTAGGAGGGTACAAGTAAATAAATCCTGGATTAAATATGGGTAATTTACACTCATGTAAACTAAGTGCTGCATGGTATAGCTCAGAAAAGAATATATTTTCCTTCCACGTACAGCAATGCACAACTTCCCAGGCACATTACGGAGGAGGTAGAGAAGTGGGGAGCACTTACATCGGGACCATTCAATATTGGCCATTGCTGACCACCAGATACTAGATGTGATAGACTCTAATCCAACATAGGAATGTAGGAGCCGAGAATTTCCCAACTAGCTAACTGGCAATAAATCATTATTTGAAAAGATTCACATGCAGCTAACTTTAAAACTTCCACAATTATTAAGTTAAAATATCTATTAGTGTATTCCCTCTTGCTTGAATTTAATTGATGTGCCTAAAATGCACTTTCATTTTACATCTCCTTTGAGAAAAGTCAATTTTTATGATTTCTAAGCTTGTCTGATGGCACTGGGTCCACCAGGCATTTTTCCCACCTCCATCTTGTTGGTGTGCTGCAGAATGCCTGAAGCAAAGTTCTGTAGGATATATATATTCCTTTAATAGATACTTCTAAAACACTGATGTCTATAGGAGAACAGGAGTGCAGGTCTCAGGCATTGGATATGCCTGCCTCAGAAAGAGTTCCTAGCATCTCAGAAGGGTCAGCAGCCCTTTTAATGAGCTAACATTACTCTCATATTTACAAACTTTAATACAGATGGCAAGCATCTGTACTACTGAATGAACACAGTTAGCAAATATTCTACCTTTTGCTAGCACTGTTTCTTGTACAAATCAAATATATTTTAAGTTTCTCGTGCTTCTATTTTGCACATAAGCTCCTTCATATAAAAAGGTAGGGGACTATGTAGTACAGCACCAAACCTTTAATATTATCTACACAATCTCACAATGGCTAATGTTCAGCTTTGTTCTGAACCTGGGAACCTTGTTTTTAAAAAATGAGCACAATGTTCAAGTAATTTTTTTTTTAACAACAAAATGCCCAAAGCAGTGTAAAAATACATGTTACATAATGATGGAAAAGCAAGAACAGCTAAATCACTCTAGGAGATGTGTTTAGCCAAGTGAAGACCATCATCTCTGCTTAGTCTTGTCTTAGAAATACTCAAGTACAATTTGTAAAAACCATCATTTCATATTTACATCTCCTCCCAGGAGAATATGCAACTAATCTTTTAAGGAACCAAACAACTATGTTGGAAGGAGGAGATATACAAAATCAAAGACACAGTAACACAACCAGAAATAAAAAATAGGAAAAAATAAGAAAAGAAAAAACACATCTTCCCATCTGAATAGATTTATTATCCAAATCAATTTTACAAGCACGGCACTTCCAATCCAGACTGAGCGCAGCCAGGAACTGACAGGCTGTGTGAAAATGCCTGGAATTTGGTTTCAACTTTGGCTTGCTTCTTAACTCTCTTATGAGAATCCCAAACCACTTACGTGACTGTCAATCAACTGTCCCAATAACTAAACCGATATCAGCATATCCATGCAATCTTCACTACCTCCTCTCGGAAAACTCATGAGACTGTACAAAATAAAAAAACTTTTCAGATTCCCCCCTTTATATTTGATTTCCTTTTAGCCAATCTAATCAAGCCCTGACACAGACAAATAATGATATTCTACTGAATTTAGTCAATGGATCCAGCTACACACTCACAGCACGGCACACAACCATACAGAATGCAATAGAAAATCCTGATCCTGCAAGCTGACCTGCATGGGAAGAGCCCCACTAAAGCCAAGGGGACTCTGTGCATGTGTAGCAGTCTTCCCATGTGGAACAGTTTGCAGAACCAGGGGGCCAAGCTTGGGCCTGGTGGTGTAAATGAGCCATTACATTGATACCACAAACCTCCTTATGACATTCTTAATCTGTACTGTAAAGGGCGTTCTACATTTTCTAATAAAGTGGTTTTTTTTTCTCGTGCCTTTTAAATATGTAGAATCATGTCAGTCTTTTCAAATTCATCCAAACCTAGCCCTTGAGATCTGCTTGACAGATTCATCACAGAACATCTTCCTGCTTCAGATATTTATTTGTACTATTACTGTTGTTAATATTTATATTACAATAGCAAACTGAGGAGCAACTCACGATTGGTTCACCATTGCGCTACAAGCCAAAAAGCTGCTCATCAAAAATGATAAAATTGGGTACACAAATATATGTTTCACTGTTTTATCACCATGTACCTGTAGTTTGTAGGACAACTATGAGCATGGCAGTTGTCAGCAATTTCCAAGGCAAACACTAAAAGAAAAACGTTATAATCTGCATTTAACTTATTGTCCAAAAATTCAAAAGTTAAACTGGTTGCTATACAACAGGCCTAGTCTCATGGATGTTCTGATCCTTCACTCTTTACTGAGGCAAAACTCCCACCTACCTCAATGGGGGTTTACATCAATAAAGACAACAGGTTGTCCCCATTGCTTGTCTGCAATGCTATTTTATTGCATGATGGCCACAAGTTTTACACTGCATGCCTTCTAAGGACATGTCTATACGTACAGCACTGCAGAGGCACGTGTGGTGAAGATGCTCTATGCTGTCAGCATAAAAAAACCCACCTCTGCACGCGGGATAAATTATGTCAGCAGGAGAGTACTTTGTGCACACGAACACTTACATCAGTGTAACTTATGTCGCTCAGGAGAGTGGAATATTCACACCCTGAGCGACATAAGTTTTGCCGACATAGGCTGTAGTGTAGACACAGCCGAAATGAATTACCACAGAGTTAAATTAGTTCAAACCTGTCACAGATACCAACAAACTACCCATAAAATGACCAGTGAGTCAGTTCTCTATTAAAATTATGCGCACTGCAATTGGACCAAATCCAGCCTGCCTTGTTTACCTGGGTAGTCCCATTACATCCAAAGGGAATCTCATAAGAGGAAGGCAAGCAGGATCTGGTCCACTTTGTGTGAAAATGTCTATTTCAAAAATAAATACTAATTTGCTGCTAATCGCCACTTATCTGAAAGTATTATGGAATCTGCAGAAGCTGAAAGTGAAGGTGTTTGGAAGTTATATAAGAAATGGAAAGCTTTTATACCATCTTATACCACTAAGGTAAGTGTTTACACGGTAATTAACGAGAGAGTAAAACCTGGAGGAAAACAAAAAAAAAAAACACTCCTCTGCCATTTATAGTGCTACAAAATATTGTATCCCAGGGCCAAGATTTTCAAAAATAGGAGCCTAAATTTAGGATCTTAGATCCATAGTTAAGGCGGATTCAGCAAAAACATGTTTAATTTTATGCATATAAGCATCCTACTAACGTAAATGAGACTATTAATGGGTATAAAGTTAAGAACAGATTTGCAGGACCAGGGCCTTCTTGGTACCTACCTACTTTTCATCAGTGCTGAGCATCCAGCCTCTCCCATTAAAAGCAAAGGGAGCTGTTGGGTGTGTAGCACTCTTGAAAATCAGGCAAGATCCTAAATATGGATTTAGGATCCCAACTTTAGACTCCTTGTTTGGAAAATCTTGGCCCATAATTTTAGTTGTACATAGGACCTAATCCTGAAAACACTTACACGTGTAACTACCCATGTGAGTAATCCCACTAGCCTCAATGTATTTATAGTTCAAGAAATTTGTTTTGACAGAGAACAATGTCTGATTTTCACACTCTAATTTGTGAGAAAGATTGACAATGTTTTGAAAGCTAAATGCTATGCACACTAGGCATTAGGGCCCAATCCTGCAGTCCTGACTCCATCAAAACTCTTAATAAAGTCACTGGGACTGCTCACAAGTTAATCGGATCAGTCTTGTAATTTCAAACGTGTACTGTTCTCAGCTCCACACCAACTCTGAGCCTGATCATACCATCCTGACTCAGGAAAAACTCCCCTTTACTCCAGTGAGATTCCCTCCCACTGGGAGCCAGGACTGCAGGATTGGTTCCTAATAGCTGTTGAAAGCAGTTAGCTTTCAAAATATTGTCGGTCAGTCACAAAAGCTCCCAAGTACGTGAAAACCACACATAACTCTTCTTTGTCAAAACAAGTTTCTTGAAATGCAATTTAACTTGAAAGAATTATTAGCCCACAACATTACCTCTTATAAACTCCCATCAAACAGAAAATACTGTTTTATTCATTTTTAAAAAATCCTTTGTTTCAGTCATTAAATGCTGGCTAGCCACCAAGTAATACAGTGATAAAGTAGGCAAACTACATGTATTTCCCATTCAATTAACTTTCTTACATTTCTTGCTGGTTATATAGCTCTTCCAGTAACAACAACAAACTAAATGTTTACTCTAAAAGCCAATAATATCATTTTACTGTTTTCTTTCAGATTTAAACACCCTTCTGTAGATGCAACAACACTTAGAGCGCCCTCTTGTGCCATATACTGAATGCTGTTCTCCCTGAATAGAAGTAACAATCCCTTTTCCAGAGCAGCATCCAGCTGTCATTAACTTGAAAGAAAAAGTATTTACAAACGTAAAAGATATCTTCATTGTAATCCAGCCAATCAAATATCAGTAAAAAAACCTCTCTCTTCCCTTAACCAACAAAATGGTACGTACACATTTCTAAACTATTGGTATCAATTTTTCATGATCAAATTTTAAGTTTATTTTTAAAAAAAACACTATAAATAAAACTCCCCCTGGTTTCAACAGGAGTCACAGGCACTTAGGGCTTCAGGATCGGGCCCAGCAAAGGGAAGTCTCTTGGGCAAGAAGGGGGTGTCTGGGAGAGAAAGCACTGCTCAACAATGTACTGCAATCATTATATAAATTCACAAAAAGAAAAGGAGTACTTGTGGCACCTTAGAGACTAACCAATTTATTTGAGCATGAGCTTTCGTGAGCTACAGCTCACTTCATCGGATGCATACCGTGGAAACTGCAGAAGACATTATATACACACAGAGACCATGAAACAATACCTCCCTGTTTCATGGTCTCTGTGTGTATATAATGTCTTCTGCAGTTTCCACGGTATGCATCCGATGAATTGAGCTGTAGCTCACGAAAGCTCATGCTCAAATAAATTGGTTAGTCTCTAAGGTGCCACAAGTACTCCTTTTCTTTTTGCGAATACAGACTAACACGGCTGTTACTCTGAAACCTATATAAATTCAGTTTCAAAATCCATCCTCAGGCAGACTTATAAATGAAACCCAAGAATTTAATCAAATTCCAGTTGTAATCATCTGGATATTTCAAAAGCTAAATGATCCACTAATTATAATAAACTTATTAGACCAAGTTTATCACTGACCTGACTGCAATGTAGCCAAACGAGTTAGACCAAGAATTAATTTGGCCACTGGTTTATAGCCCTTGTGCTTAAGAATTTAGGTACTTGTGAAAGGTGCTCAGCCCTAGTATTTCTACTAACTTGTTGTAAAGAATTTTCACAATGGAGAGAATCTTCAGTTGTATCAGGGTCAAACAAAAATCCATTTAATTATTGTGAGTTTTTTTCCTTGCCAGACTTATAAGGCATCAGACAACTCCTGATGGCTAGTTTGAGGGACAGAAGAGGGGAGCTGACACTTATTTACATATATACATTTTCAATATTTAAAATGTATATAAAAGGTTACATATATGATCGTACACCTTTCCCCTCCCCCTTTGTGTGTCACTTGTCTTCTTAGCCCCGGACCTTCCAACTGGTTCTACAAGGGGCAGTTCCTTTCACATATGTGGAACCCCACTGACATCACAGAGCCTCATCAGGGAACAAGATCCCTATGGATCTGATTGCAGGATTGTGGCATTAAATTGTAAGTTCTTCAGGGCAGAAACCAAACTGGCCTCACTGAAGTCAATGGCAAAACTCCCACTTCCTGCAGCGGAGCCAAGTTTTCTCCCCAAGTATTCATATGTATTTGTATGATGCCTAGCACAACAGAACCGTGCTCCTGATTGGGCCTCTAAATGTTAATGCAAGAGAAGTAATAAATAATCATGGTAATTATAACTCTTGGTCTTTAAAGTAAGGCTTGCTCCCCTGTAAACTACTTTTGCTTTCTATTGCATCCTGCTGAGAAGTTCCAGTTACAAACCTGTACATGTCTAGCTAACCAGACTGTGTCCTAAACACAGGTTTCGGACTTTACTGATGAATTATGCAAGAGGAAAAGATGGACAGCGAAGACAAATTTCTCCTCTCTTTATTGACACAGCTCAACTTAGTGCTCAGCTTTAACATTTGGCTTTCCCTGCGTATCTTACAGAGATGGACCCGAGCTGCAAACTTCAGCTCTGGAATCAAAGCTGGGGGATGTCTGGATCCAGGTCCCATCTCACATGTGTGTATGAGAGCACTGTGTTAGAACACATCACTGATGTTTCGTTTTACCTTTATTAGAATTTGAGGTTTCGAAAAGGACTTTTCTTTTTTAGGGCAAAATCTTCCTCATAGCTCATCACAGTAGTGCATACCTCTGCCCGTCTAGGGGAATCAAAAAAAAATCAAAGGTATGCACTACTGTGATGAGCTATGAGGAAGATTTTGCCCTAAAAAAGAAAAGTCCTTTTCGAAACCTCAAATTCTAATAAAGGTAAAACGAAACATCAGTGATGTGTTCTAACACAGTGCTCTCATACACACAGAATTCTCTCAGTTTACATGAGACCTCATTTACTGGGGTAAGCAAGCATACTTGCAACGGGAAAGGGTAACGAACTAGGGACTCTATTCATTTGCTCATTTACTTCAAGTTTCTTATAACCATAAGCAAGGGGGAAGGCAACAACACATGGGAGGAAAAAGAAAAAGGTCTGGCCCAAAGCACAAGCAGGTCAGTTAAACAACTCCCATTGACTTCAGTGGGCTTTAGATCAGGCCCTTCAAGGGCTTTTTGTTTTGTTTTGTTCCTGGAAAATGTACTGACAGAGTACATTGATAGTATAGCAGAGTGACTAGCTTAGGCAATATCAGCTGTGGCTGGATGAACAAAGACCCAGAGTTACCATCCTCTGGGAAATCCTTTTCAAACTACCTGATGGAGCAATTTGGTGCTGCCCAAAAGGCAAAATATTTGGCTCTTCAAAAGTACTCTACAAGCTCCAGGATGAAAAGTCACTCCTGGCAAAGCTGATTTAGAAGAACTCAGAGCAGGTGGGGTATAATGCCACCAGAATTAAAGGAGGTCACCCCAAATCTTCCCATACTTTTCAACTGGGGGGTATAATTTTAACCAAGGGTTTCTGGAAGTCCACTCCAACATAGGATCACAGAAACACAGTGGCCAATACATTTCTTTGTACTGTATATGCATTTTCACTCTTTTCATGAGATGTCTCTTGAGTTTAATCTATTTTGTAACCAAAACTGGGGGAAGGGAAAGGTTCTTGAGCTTCCTAAACAGAAAGTTTCCAGTTCATGTTAAAATCAACCATATGACTGTTTTTAACACCAAGGTTTATCTACCACACTCAATCTGTGCACAAAACTCCCACTGTCAAAAGGCAGAGTCAGTGTGAATTTCAACTTTATAAAATTACTGTAATTCTATATATAAATGTTCAGGTGTTCAATCAAAACATATATCCATAAAGAAGTCTGATGGGATTTAAAATGTGATGAGAAATCACAAACAAAAATAGCATTATTTAACCTAGAAAGAAATTAGAGGGGACTAGGCTGAGCTATTCAAAATGTTAAAGATTATAATAAAAAATAAGCCCTTTTTGTTTACCCTGTTCCATGACAGTGAAGAGTGACTTGAAATCTGTGAGTACAAATATAATAAACACAAAGCAATATTACTTCACAGGATGTATAATCCTGCTTGCTTTACACTGACTACAGACAAGACTATGGGAGCAGGATTTGACCCACTCAAGAGCCATTCATTTTGGCCCAGTCAATATAGAACTCACTGCTAATGAAAGATGTCATGGAATCCAATAGTCCTGCTGATTTCCAAAAAACATGAATAATATTATGACCATGACAACATTAGTCATTAAGTGAAATAAAGATAATCTAATCTCATGCTTCAGGGTATAAAACTGATTACCTGCATGAGCTAGGAAGACATTCCCAACCCATCCATCAATGTACAACTGGCTTGGTGCATTATGGGGAGTTGTTGCATTCCTCCAGCATCAGATATCAGCCGCTAGAGGAGGCAGATTAGAGGAATCAGTGGTTTGATCCCATATGACAAATCCCATGTTCCCATTTTTGGTCAAATTTAAATTGCATGGAAAATAAAGTAAAATACAATTAGAAAAACCTACTAAACTTTTATACTTTTTGGTACCTTAAAGCCTTATTACACTTTCATTAGGATAGCCATGTGACCTAATTAGAACAAGAAATCAAGGGTTCTGTTGCCAGCCCTGCCACTCATTTCCCATGTAACCTTGGGCACAATAATTGAACTGCCCATGCCTTAGTTTACTCATCTTTAAAATGGGATGCTAATGTTTATTTACACCTCCTTAATCTTGTTGTGAAGTGTAATTATAAATTCATCCAATGCTATCTACAACTGCATTATTTAATCTTTCATTTAAAATTCTGGTGAGTACACTATTGCAAAAGACCCCAGCTTTCCGTGATCCTACCGCTATAGAACTTGACACAGAATCAGCAGCCAAGCAGAGCATTTGATATTGGCAATACGAGAGGAAGAAAAAGATCAAAATGTTTGCTGGTTTATTATGAAGCTGACATTTTAAAACCAAGAAGAACATTCTTTGACCAACAATTTCTAGGTCCCAGTTCTGCTCCCATTGATGGCAATGGCAAAATTCCCACTGACTTCAATGGGAGTAGAATCAGCCTCCAGAGTCTTCATCTGACATCAGTGCCAAATCCAACACACCGTACCACTTCAGGCAGAAACATGAAATGAACTTAGCAAAGCTCAACTGAAGGCATGGAAGGGACTGGATTTCAGATAAATATATTAATGCTAACGATACATTCTGCAACTTTTTAAATCGCTTTCCTCCCCTCTGCCCATCTTTCTGATTCATGTTACTAGACTAATGCAGAGATTGGCAGCACATAAATGGTCAGTGTTAGACATCATGTTGCTGATCTAAACTTTTGTAGTCTAAAGAGAAACCTCCATTTGGTATCAATAGGGCAAATTCTGAGGTCCTTTTTCCATTTTTATTCATATAAGCTCCCACTCACTTCAATAGAAATTTGCCTCAGTGAAGACTAAGCAGGTGGTCAGGGTTTAACCCAAAGTGTCATCTGTGTTTTGTTGGTGGGATGATCTGCACCCATTTCATTATTTTTATGTGGTTATGTGTGATATTCTTGATTGTGTCTCCTAATGCACTGCAAGGGTAAAATAGATTCCAGAGGCAATGAATAATTTTACGGCCATGGAATTTTAAAAACCAACAGTCCTGTAATTATATGTATAATCGAGGAGTCTGCGGGTGTGGAACTGCAGACAATACTTGGCATGTTTGCACAGCCACAGAATTACCACCAGTCAAGTCACTGTAAATCCTAATAGCATGGTTGCAATAAAAATTAGTTTTAAAGCGCTACAAAACTCTACAAGCTTTAGACCACAGAACAACAATGGAAAGATAAAAAGTGAGCCTATTAGAACCATTTTTAAAGACACAGAATGAATTAAGTATATAGTGAAGATAGTTTCAAAATATGTTTTTGATTATTTATTCTCAGAACTAGTTCATAAAAACTCAAAGTATTTAAATGCAAATAATAATAATAAAAATAATAAAGTTGGCATGGACTAAAGAAGCTAGATATGGGGGGAAAGGTACCAGAGGAAGAACAGCAAATGCTGGATAGATCAGATTTCTACAGCTACAGGTAAATTATGTTCTCTATGGAAATCATTTTTATGGAAAATTAACAGCATGTTTTGCTATTTTAGTGGAAATACACACACAGGCTTTTTCAGTTTAATTAAATACAAAACAGAAAGTGGTGGCTAGGATGAGAAAGCTGAACAATTTCACAATGAAAGCATCTTCTCTAATTTGTCAACTGTGTCTATTTCTATTATCGCTGTCAGCGTGGGACACTCTTTTAGCTAGATAGCTAAAGTTACCAATGACGGATGACGAAAGCTCCCGAAGAACTTCAGGCATCCCGTGGAATTAACCAAATTCCTTAAATTAACAGGAAAGACAGCTGCTAAACAAATCGGGGCTTTATTTCTGTCTGACCTTCACCTGCTGAAGATACAAATAATCAGGGGGAGCTTCTTCAGTATTGCACTGATGGGGGTCAGAGGTTTTGTGGGATTTGTTTTGGTTTTTGTTTTGTTTTGTTTTGTTTTGAAAAGCAAAGGTATTAAGTTTTATTTCCCCAGCCACATATTAAAAGCAGATCAGCAGCATCGCTGGGGGGAGATTAAGAGCATGCCCGTGGCTAGCGGGCGGCATCCAGGCTAACGACACCCAGCACACCATAAAGTTGCGAGGATAACCTAGCCCAGCGGCAGCTAACTTTCCCCCGCTCCGGTCCCGATCCGCCAGGCAGCGGCCCCCTCCCGCGAGTGCCGGGCGGGGCGTCCCTAGGCGGCCCCGGGCCGGGCAGGGGGTGACCTGCAGGGAGAGCTCTTACCGCTGGAGCGCCGGACGATGTTCTCCAGGAAGGTGTTCTGCGGCGCCACCAGCCCTCGCTTGCCGCCCGGCATCCTGCGCCTGCAGAGCCGGGCTCTGGAGCGGCAGGGGCGCGGCGGTGGCGGCTGGGGGCAGCCGGGGAGGTGTCTCGCGCCCAGTGCCGGTGAGTCGCTCCGGCGAGGCTGGAGCAGCTCATGGTAGTAGCGCTCGGGCGGCGGGGGGAGCCCAGGCTGTGGCGGTGCCGCACGCCGGGCTCGGGAACCGCAGGCTCCGGGCAGATTGCGCCTGCGCGCCTGCCGGGCCGCCGCTGCCGGGCAGCATGGTCCCGCGAGCTCGCCCCCTGCGAGCCTGAGCCCGCCGGGCGGGAGCAGCGCGCGCGCTCCGCTCCCCGCGGCGCTGGAGCAAGCCGGGAGCCGGGTGGGGCGCGGGCCCCGAAGGGCGGCTGCGGCTGCCCCCGGCCCGCCCCCTGGACGGCCGCTCCCGGCTTAGCGAGCGGGACTCGGAGCCCCCCGCAGCCTGCCTAGCTCCGCCGGACCGTGCAGCTGGGGCGGCCCCGTGCGCGCCGCGGAGCGGGGGATGCGCCGCTCCAAGCCCCCGCCGAGCCCCGGCTGCGCAGGTTGCGGGGGGGGGGGGGTGCACGAGGCAGAAAGCCCCGGGGCTGGGGGAGGCAGAGCGCGCTGTCGAGGAGGCTGCGGGATGGTTTCCCGGCAGGCTCCGACCTGCCCGCTGCCGAAAAGTTACGGGGCGCTGCTCCAGCGGGAGCCCCGTCCTGCGAGGGGGCGGGGGGAGCGCAGCTGAATAATTCAGGAGATTTGGGCGTTTGATGCAAGGGGCAGGCAGCCAAGCAGCCAGCGCTGCCCGGAGCCGGTGGGGGGTGAGGACAGGCGGGGAGATGGGGCTTTAACCCCTGGCGCTCCCCGCCCGCAACACCAAGCTGGGTTGGGGCCGGGGGCGAAGCCTCCCGAGCAGAGACGGGGCTGCCGCGCCTGGCGTGGGCTCGCGGAGCGAGATGCGGAGCAGGAGTGAGCCCGAGGCTGGGCGAATCCCGCTCCAGCTGGGGCTGAGAGGGGCGCGGGAGAGACCCTCCCACCCCCAGGGATCTCGCCCCCTCCCGGCGGGAAAAGACCCTCAGCTTCCGCGACTGGGCACCTGCGGGCGGTGTACTACAGCCTGGTTGACCTGCGCCCTGGGATGGGATTGCCCGGGGACAGGGGTGGGGAAGAGCCCTTCTCTCCCCCAGACTCTTCTATCTGAAGGTGCCCACAAACCCCTGGCCTAGGGGGTTATAATCCCCCCGCCCTCCCCGTGCAGGGGGGTTTAAACTCCCCTAGGCTGATCAGAAACCAAGCTCCAAGGAAGAGGGGAAATGCTGCAGGACAGGAGCTGGTTGAGGAAAGGAAAGTAGGGTTCCTAAGCCTCCAGGATTGTCCTGCAGTCTCTAAGAATTAAAGATTAATCTTTAATTAGAGATTACATCATGTGTTGAAACCTCCAGGAATACATCCAAACAAAACTGGCAACTCAAAAGGAAAGCAAAGCTGAGGATGAAGGACATAAATTGGTTAGTCTCTAAGGTGCCACAAGTACTCCTTTTCTTTTTACCCCCTGACCCGGCTTCTCCCAGCTCATCAGCCAGGCCCTTCCTTGCAAGCTTTGGAGGTTGCTGCCCCTGCACCCAGATTTTCCCATCTACATAGTGTTGCCTCTTGTTAGTGAATTGTGGCAAACAGCCCAATTTACATCGGTGAGGCTCTTCCTTAGTATCTGGTTTAGGTAGCACCTGTTCCAGGTTTGGGAGGCCTTTGCCTCCTACTCCTGTGTGCAGCGCTCTTTAAATGGTAGTTGTATAAGCCCCAACATACCTGCTTTTAAAAGGAGACTCTCATCGTTTTTATACCCCAATCCGATCAGCCTAAAGCAGGTTTATAACTGATGGGGGAAGTCCTCCACATGAGGCCACCTAGCCCCCTGGAGCCACCATAATGCATGGAGCAGGAGTAAAGATGCTGCATTCAAGGGTAGAATAAAACATCAGCCTTACATGGGGGTGATTTCCATCCACCCGTCCCATGGCAAGTAAAACTGGCTTTATGGTCAGGTTATGGCAGCAGTATGGCCCAGGTCAGTTGCAGCACTCCAGAGAATTTGGCCTTAAATGGCTTCTGCATTTTTCAATGTACTATTGTATCACTGAGAAACAGCCCCCAGCCTATCACTACTTTTTTGTTTTAATCACTAAAAAACAGTGCTTCATGGTCTCGCTACAGCGCCAATGTAATAAACCTAATAATCACTATAAGACTTGTGCTAACATTAATATATGATGACTTACATGAGAACCCAGCAACTCCCCATCAGGATGTGGGCTTTAGTAGGCTAGGACCTGTGTAAACACTGCTAGACATGGTACCTGCCCCAGGCAGTTTACAGTCTACAAGACCAGCAAGATATAAAGGCTGGGAGAACAGGAAGACTCAGATACATATTTTTATATTTACACATTTTTTAATGTTTATAATTACATAACTAAGTATCAACTTTCTTTCACTATCAGTGTTCTGCCCCAACTGGTCCTCAGTCTAACCACTCAGTCTAACCATTAAAAGTTGGCTGATACCTTGCAGCTGTCATGGCAGAATTGAGTCCAGATTATAAATGCCTTAGGACAGGTATGGTGTTCTACTGTGTTTCTGCAGCACCTAGCACAACAGGTGTGACTGAGGCACTATTCCAATACAAATTATAAAAACTAATGCAATATTGCCAACTACAACCATTCAAAAATTATGAGTCAGGCACACACAATCACTCAATTAGCTTAAAAATTATCATCTTTAAACAAATAACATCTGGGGTTCTTTCTGGCTTTTGAGCCTCGAAATACAAATAAAAGCTGAGATTCTCATATATTCACATGACCCCATGAGCTGGGGCTAGGGGAAAAAATAAAAAATGAACACAGGATAAAAATCACAAAAACTGGCAACCTGGGTAATGATCTGTGACACAGAGCAATGTTTTAGCAGAAAGTGTAAAACTGGCCACACTTGGATGGTTATGCATAAAGAGAGGGAGGCAGCTGGGGCAGTGATGTCTCGGCCATCTACAACCCTTTTATTTTATTTTGGTATCCAGCACTATCGTACCCCTCCTTTCCTACATCAGAGTCCCAAAGGAACAGATGAGTCAGTGTGTGGTAAGGGAGTGCACCTTAATTGCTGTGCATGCTTTTCTATGCTCTTGACCAATTCCTGTTTCCCCCTCCAGCATAAGTTATATAGTAATTCTGACAATAACTTGTCAAGGATTGGAGAATAAAATCCTGTGAATGTGGCAGGGATCCTGGAAGAAAGCTGTGTGCCTATTGTTTCTGCTTATCCTATTTTTTAAGAACCCTTTCAGACTACATAGGATCACAGAAGGAAAGATGGAGAGGAGCTATTAGGTCCTCTGACCCATCCCTGCCAGTACAGTACCCTGCAGAATATTCTCAGGTGTTCAGCTCACTTGCACTGACTCAGGTGCTAGTGCCCCCCCTTAGGAGATTATTCCACAGCAAACATCCTGTTTATAATCAGAATCTTGTCAATTTCTCGCCACTTTGGTTTTCTGGATCAAGGCCTAACTAAAAATCAATTAAACTTTTAATGGGCTTAAAACTAAACATGCTTCAGTGCTCTGCCATATTGGGGGGCCTTTTCTTGCTGAAACCCGTAAGTCTACTATTTAGAGCCCCAAGTTTCCTGTCAATACATGCAGCAGCCCAGTAGACAGTTACCTGGACTGCTGAAAATCCAAGCTCAGGTTACGTTCTCATTTGCACTAATGCAAATCAGGAGTAGCTACAGTGAAATCACACCAACATAAAACTGGCACAGGAACAGAATCAGTCTACTAAAAGTTTGACATTTTGGGCCTATCTCCTCAGAAACAGAGCTGAAATGTTCAGGGGCTCTCCTTCCAGGAATGATTTTTTAAAAGCTGCCCCCAATGAGCACTGCCCCAGATATAGAAAAAGTTGGCTTCTAATAATTGGCACATGGAGTACTCCATGGCTGTTTCTTTAGGGAGACATAAGGTGGCCCTTTGGGTGCACCCTTGCTTAGCCAAACTGACTGACCTAGCTGGATAATATTTCTAGTTACTCTGCTTCCAGCCCAATCTGGATTCTTATTTATTTTTATCTATTTCACGCCTCACTTCTGAAAACAAAGCCAGCTCTTTGAATTTTGGATCCACACCCTTGCTTGCTTTCTCTTTCTGCTTATGTTTACTTCACTTTTCCTCAAAATTTTTTAAAATGGCAATTGAGTCCAACACTCAGCCCCTCTGCTACACTCCAGGCATCCAACGCTGAATACCACATTTTTTAAAAATTAGTTCTACCACTCTAGTTTCAGTGGCACTAATTGGACTGTAGGTTTTTGAGGGGCGCAAGCTCCAGGGATAACTCCTTAAATGTCACCGCTGTCTGGAAGGACAGGAAGAGTACAGTGTACATGGTGGGACCAGAGCCTTCCTTCAAAACATTTAACTAAGGTGCCAGAAGGTGCTCTGGAGGGCATCTCATTTCTGTCCTGAATTGCTCAGTAAGTCTAAAGATAACCTCGAAAAGAAAAGGTCTGATGTGAGAGACAGCAGACAGCAAACGGCAAAGGAGACTTTTGTCGTCTTGTGGGGATCTTCAAATTATACTTGGTTGTTAGTTGGAAACAGAGTGTCAAACTAGCAAGCAATGAGCTGTCAGATAGATTTGAGATTGGTGTAATCTGGAAAAAGCCTGCTAACCCTTTTCCTTCCTAGTCAAAAATGCCTCTCTCAACTGTCTGTTTTTAAGTGGAACAGAAAATTCATTTGAGTTCCCAATATACTTTCCTGCCATAAAAGTGCTAATCCAAATCATGCCCTCCAGTCTGTTCATGCACCACCACTTGAAATCCTGTGGTTTAGGGAACCACATATTTTAAAAAATTAAATACAATAATTCTGGTTTAAGAAAAAATGTCAATTTCAAAATTCTTTAAAACAAAAAATTATATATATTTCCAAAAGGAAGGAACCAAGGAATTAGAACATTTGAGTACTTGAGTGGAACAGTAAATATTATTATTACTGTATTACCATAGCACCTAGAAGCCTAGTCATAGACCAGGACCCCACTGTGCTAGGCACAGTACAAACACAGAACAACAATGGTTCCTTCCCCAGGAGCTCACAATTTAAGACCACCACAAGAGATAAGGACACATAAATGAAGGGGTATGTGACGGGGCTCCATTCACCACACTGGCACCTCCTGCTGGCTTTCCTGGGGATTAGTTTCACAGGTTGGTATGTCCTCTTCCGATGGGGCCTCACCCACAATCGCATCTGCTCCCAGACCCACGTCACTCCAAGGACCACGGTGTTTTCTTCATGACTCCTCCAGCTGAGTCATAATCTCTGCTCCCCCCTTCTGAGGGCCCTGCAGTCAACTGTCCAGCTACTTGGCGAGTGTAGGGAACCCTGTAAATGGCAGCACCTTGCTGCCTCCCCTCCAACTCAGTATATTTCCCTGGGCCACTTCCCCACAGCCCCAGCACCTTCTTTGCCCTTGCCTCAGGACCTCAGCATACCAGTCTTAACAACCAGCCAGTTCCTACCCAGCGCTGCTCTTTCTAGGATGCTAGCTTCCTTCCACCTGCATGGCACCCAGACCTCCCTCCTTGAGCCCCAGAGAGTAACTGGCCATACTGTGCTTTGTGGCTCTATTTATATGGGTCTGGTGGGCCCAGATTGGCTACTCCTATTTGCTGCTTCCTGCGCAGCCTCCCTAGGGCTCTATTAACCCCTTGCAAGCCAGTGTGGGGCAGACACCCCATCGCAGGGTACCATTTCTTCCTCTTGCCCTCTCTTCCTTCATCGCTTCATTTCCTCTAACTTGAGATTTCTTTATATCATCAGTATTAGGACATGAGGTCAGATCTCAGCACTCCCCTCCGATGACATTTCCATAAATACCCTTGTCCATATCAGTCAAGTAATATGGAGAGATCCTCAACTGGTATAGACTTATGTAGCTCCACTGAAGTCAATGTATACCAGCTGAGAATCTGGCCCTTAATATCTACACCATATGTGAATGGGATATTTTACTGTGGGGAGTATTTACTGTTTTGGCACTGCATCCAATCCAGTTAGAGACCCAATGGACCAAAAGACTGGTCATGGTCTTCCACTTACCATAAACATCAATTAACAGAAAGATGCACATTTTTAACCAGCTGCAGGCCAGACTCAATTTTTTAGGTCATCTTTGGTAGGAAACCCCATTCATTCAAGCAATCTGCTGAATTACTTTCTATAAACTTATCATATGAATTGAAAAATGATCTCATTTTGGCACAAATTCATTCTGAGAGGAAGAGGAAATCAAGGGATGCACATGGCCAGCATTATATATCTCATAAGATGCTTCTTGATTTTTTCCCTCAAATGAGTTCTCAGTCATCAATGAAAGAAGAGCTTTTTAATTTATTCATAATTTTGCCTTTGCTTTCAAGGTTTATGTGTAACAAAGTGAATTAGGTTCCTCTGGAGCTGTCTGGGCACCAGGCAGAAGCCACCCACATAAATATTTTTACACATGCGATACTGAGAGGTGGGACGCACTTAGCATTGCTCAGAGCTGTTCTACATTGCAGCTGCATGGAGAGTGCACAGAGGATGGCACATAGATCTGGTCTGAGCCTAAGAACCTCTCTTCCTGAGGACAGGGAGGGTGTAGTGCAATACATATTGTTTGAGGAGCTCAGAGTTGTTTTTAAAAAAGTATATTTCATGAACATTTTTGAAATAATGTATTTTATTTGAAATTTCATGATTTTTTTGGTTTTCTACAAAAAAAACAAAGCATTTTTTATTTAAATTTCAGAAAAAAATCATTTCTGTGGAAAAAAATACCAATTTCTCTGTCTTGAATTTTAAAAAAAAAAGTTTTCCCCATTAGAAAGAGGAAAGGGGGATAAAAATGGAACAAAAAATGGTGTTTTGTTTTTGTTTTCCAAAACAAAACTATTTATAATAATTCAAAAATGTTCATTGTGGTAAAAAAAAGCAACATTTTTGTCAGAAAAGAAACTTAGATGAAAAAATGTCAGCCAGCTCTCAATGCCAGTGAGTTAGTGGCATATCAATAACTCTCCTTATTGGTGCTTTTATGATGTTAAATTGTGGCATGCTACAAGTTTGTGATGGTAAGACTGTGACTTGTTACGCAGGAGGACAGACTAGATGATGACAGATTCATAGATAATGGCAGAAGGAACCACTATGACATCACAATTATGAGAGTCTAGGACTGTAGGCTAGGCATTGCTGTGATGAATCGCTGACCTCACTGTGTTACGAAATTAAAACCAGATGAAGACAAACGGTGGGGGCGACAGGTCCTCCCCATTAGCCTCTTTAGTTATGAACAACAAAAAGAAGCAGAAATTACATACAGAAAACTGCATTTGAAAATGTTCAGGTGGCAAAGTTGAGAGCTCAGGAGTTAGAAAATGCTTGAATTAAGGTTGCCCGTCCACAGTTCATCTAGTGCTGGATTATGCTCGGTGACTGGGTAACTAGTCAATAGTTCTTTTTATACTTAATCAATGTGTGGCCTCATGCCATATTCACTGCACACCATCCAAACCCTGCACCAAGTACAGAATTATTAATTTCCTCCTGACTTTTCTACAGTGCTCATCACCATAATATCAGAGGGCTTCATAGACATCAATGAACTTGTCTTCTAACAGCCCCTGTGAGGGAGGGAAATATTATCCCCATTTTATCCTCTGCAAACTGAGGCATGGAGAGATCAAGGTAAAAAGAGTATGTACCATTTTTGTATGTCCAGTGCCCATTGACTTCAGCTGCAGTTGTGAGAGCTCGGCACATCTGCAAATAGTGTGACCAGATGTTCCAATTTTACAGGGACAGTCCCAATATTTGAGCTTTTTCTTATATAGGTGCCAATTACCCCCCACCCCATCCCGATTTTTCACAATTACTATCAGGTCACTGTATCTGGAAATGACACCCCAAGCATCTCAGGCTGGGCACTGATGAAACAAGGAACAAAAAATTAGTGGCCACTTATGAAAAGTTTGGTTTAAGTGACTTGCCCAGCATAACATAAGAACGCTGTGGCAGAGGCAGGGATGGAATCCAGTTCTCCAGGGTTTCATTCAACTACCTAAACCAAAAGACTATCCTTTCTCTTCCTGCAGTCCCCTGCTTCATTCACTACACACTTTTCAACTTCCGCAACGAATGAGGTAGGGGTCCTACAGACAACAGTGACCTTCGCTACAGAACCCTGATAAATTCCTTGAGCACCGTCCATCTGGTGCGCTGAATAAGGCAAGAGATCCTGAGTTTGTGCTGGGAAATTATACAATTTAAAGCCTCTCTCTGTTTTTTTACTTTAAAAAGCAGAGACCATTTACACGAATCTAACTGACAAGTTTAGAGGTAAAGCATTTCCTAGATTAGATGTAACATGTTGCACTGATGGTGATGCAGCTCAGAATGAGAGGACGCTTCAATTCTAAACCTATTTACATTCGCTTTTAAAACTTCCTCAAAAATTGCTTTTGGGTACAAAAACTACCTATGAGATCAGCTCCAAAGTGAATTTTTTGAACATTTTAATTAAAAGCCATTCAACAGGGTGTTAAATGTTGAGTTTAAATAGACTCATTAATAGTACTCGTATTACAGTAAAGTCTAGAAGCCACCCCATTTTAGGCACTGTCCACACACATATTAAGAACTCCCACCTGAAAGTTTATAGGAGACTCGCAGTGTGGGAGAAAGAAATTATTTTGCAGATAGGAAACTGTGGCACAAAGTGGTTAAGACCTAAAGGCACACAGGAAGCCTCTGGCAAAGCCAATAATTGAACAAAGCTCTGAGTCCCAGTCCAACGCATTTTCCTCCAAGCCACCCTTCCTCTCTCTGCTCTCATCTGAATAACACCAGCTGCAGGTCAAGGGCAAACTTTGTTATTGGGTTGTTTTTCAACAGATGCAGATTTAAGATGAATGCTGCCATCCTCTAATTTTAAAGTAGTGCACCCCCATTCTGTGCAAAACCACCTAAGGACACTAACACATAATATATGGCTGTGGAGATAGCATTTTACAGGGTAGCTGAACATCATTCCTGCTCCAGGCCCACTCTTCCATTTAACTCCAGCAACAATTTACTGAATAGCCCCGCCCGTTTCCCCAACTCCCAAGGCAAAACCAGTAAGACAACAGAGTAGAGACTCTGCAGCAAATGTCTAATTGCAAAGCATTTTTGCATCATTGAAGAGGTCTCATCTGAGCCCAATGGCGCCATGAACCATGCAGAAATAAGTGCTCCAGGTTTAGAGCTGGAGACAGACTGGTTCCCATCCTGCTCACAATGAAGTCTGTGAGAGTTTTGACATTCACTTCAACGGAAACAGGAGCAGGCCCTTAAATCAGCATGTTTAAAATATTAAAATCGCCAGAAAAATTAAGAGCCTTAACTCTGAATTGCCTCTCAAGTGCAATTAAAATCTCAACCTCACCACCACACTGACAAGTTTGTTGTGTTAAATATTATTAGGTTTTGTTGCCAGCAATGCAGAAAATTTGTACCGGAGATACAGAACCTCCTGATACTTGATCCTTATGTAATGAGTAATGCTACTGCTGCTATTCCAGAGCTTCTTTAGAATGCAGTAGTGTCCTGACTTCTGCATGACTAATTGATTAACATGGAAAGTCTCCCTAATTTGCTGTTCTATTGGACAGTTAAATAACCTAACTCTCTTTCATGTAAAAGCTGATAGAATCATAGAATATTGGGGTTGGAAGGGACCTCAGGAGATCATCTAGTCCAACCCCCTGCTCAAAGCAGGACCAATCCCCAATTTTTGCCCCAGATCCCTAAATGGCCCCCTCAAGGATTGAACTCACAACCCTGGGTTTAGCAGGCCAATGCTCAAACCACTGAGCTCTCTCTCCCCCCATCCAGTAGAAGTATTGCTTTTTGACATACAGTTTGGACTGAGCTAATATTGAATAAGAGTGCATTAATGTTTACTTCATGTAAAGTGAAGCTATTATTTTCCTCGTATGCCAGAACGTTGATCAGTAGACTCATCAGGAAAGTTCCAAAACATTTTTCATAATGATCAAACTGTTGCACTGGGACTGGATATATGCCAGATAAATGATTCAGTAAAATACATTTAGATTTTACAGTCAAGAGTCTTTATATGCATTAATATCCTGCATATGATGAACTATGGTTGCAGTCAGTGATTTATTTGCAAATTTCAAGGCACAAAAAGCCTTGCAGCTGCCAGTTGAGGTGAGTAGCTTTCCATAAGAGATTAGCAAATGATACTGCAAACCACGGACAGTACACATAGATGAGAGAAGAAACTTCATTCCCTACCTGAGAACTTACTGAACATACAGAGTTAGGACACAGATTAGTTTAGAAGGGCACTTGTGCTGGTTTCCTCCTTACAGAGAGCTGTTGCTTGTAGGTTACTGCTTCAGATGGGTCTGGTTTAGATTTTTCAATAAGCAGGTTTTTTTTAAAAGTTAACTAAACCAAGTTTTCAAATTACAATGCACTCTTCCATTGCCCAAATGATTGGAAAGCTCTAATACTGTCTGGAATTTATTTGTAAACAGAGGGGTAGTCTGATATACAAGAAGATACCCAAAAAAAGATTAAGTAAGAGACTATGGAACGATTACATTTTAGACCAAGAAGTAACTGTGCCTTTGAAACCTTAAGTATTTCATTTACTTGGAAATGGAATCTGCAGCAAGGTACAATCAGATAAAAATAACCCTGCTTTTTAAAGCACATATAGGTCTGGGCCAGACCCCCATCATATTCAGATACTGCATTTGAGAGTACTTACAAATAGTTGTCATATGTGCAATGTGCAAATGTGTTTTCCATGACCTGTTCATTCAAAATTGTGAGGCTCTAGGCCTGAATCCAATGCACAGCCTGAGATAGCTGGCTGTGTGCTGCAGAGGCCTTGGGGTGAATGAATGGTCAGGGTGTGGCAACAGAGTCAGTCCACAACCATTCAAGTTCTCCTAACAACTTCCTCCCACCAGCTGTGGGTGCGAATGGCAGGAGAATAGTCCCTGGCCCACTCTGACGCCAAATGCTTGGGCACAAGGAGACCTAATGGAACTAGGCTCTGCAGCATCGTGCTAGAATTGTAGAATCCCTGCAAGGGCTGCCTAAATCTTGTTCTCCCACCTATACAGTGGAAATGCATGAATCCCAGAATCATGCTGGCTTCTGACATGCTGGGAATGGAGAGAAGATTTGCCCCTATAGAAGCTGTACATCATGTGGCATGTTCTTCCAAGTTCTGGACCAGGATCCTTAGACCCAGTCCACCACCACAGCAACAAATATCCTCAAGAAAGGCCATTATTAGAAATATATTTCTGGAGATAGGGTAACTTCAGGAAGGGTGATAGAGGAAGGAGGTAGGGGAGAAGTTGTTTGTCATTTGTAATTATTTATTGTCCCTCTATTAGGGCAAATCCTCAGAGTGTTCTGGTCCACCCCCCTGTCCCCAGTCTAAGGGAGCATCCAAAGAGATCAGCTGACAGCCATTCTTCCCCCCACTTTCAGGTTGCAAAGATTTTCTAGGGATGGTCATCATGGCATGCTTTCTGTCCTCTACCAGCAGGATTCTGCCTTCTGGTGGACTGCAAATCTTTGAACCTTTTGCAGTTGGATACATCAGCAGCCAGGGGACCTTAAGCCTCCACAGCCGGTTGATCCACTTACCTTTATTTTTAATTGGTACCTGGCATTAGCAAATATTAAAGTTACTCTGTTGTTTTAAATAAATGACGCAGTTAGGGGCATATTATGTGCCTTAGTGAGATTTTACCTCTCCACTTAGAACTCTGGAGAGGGAAATAACTTTTTTCCTTTCCACTAGGGTAAAGAAATCAAAAGCTAGTTCTCCCTTGGAACATTTACCTGGAACAATTACCCTGTGTTTGCAGCCATAATAAAGATTATGAGTACTAGTGGCACCTTAGAGACTAACCAATTTATTTTAGCATTAGCTTTCGTGAGCTACAGCTCACTTCATCGGATGCTTATGCTCAAATAAATTGAAGTGAGCTGTAGCTCACGAAAGCTAATGCTAAAATAAATTGGTTAGTCTCTAAGGTGCCACTAGTACTCCTTTTCTTTTTGCGAATACAGACTAACATGGCTGTTACTCTGAAACCAATAAAGATTATGTTCATTTTCAGAGTTTGCAATGTGCCTTACGTTAATGATAGACAATATTATGTATGCATAACCCCTCACTAAGGATTACTAGCTTGTAGTTAAATAACTGAGACCAAGATAAGTTTGTACAGAGTAGTTCTACAATACAGAACACTGAGACTCAATACACGGTCCACAAATGCTGCTAGTTTTCATTAAATGCATTGTTTTTGCCCTGCTATAACTTTTTCTTCGAAACTTGGTTTGGCTTGAAAGTTTCCAGTTTTACTCTGAAAGCAAGTGTGAAGGGAATTTGTCAAACTGTTTCTGAATTACAAATCATTCGAAAGTCACTCTGATTTGAACTTGACTTCTGTCTTGCATTTCCTTGTCACTGTATTGCTAAAGAACATGCACTAGTTTCACTTAAAGAAAAGAGGGCATAATTACAGTGTTAATTATTTTTGTTATGAATAAATTGGGACCCAGTCCTGCCCTTACTGATTGAAGTTTGGAGCCCAGTCTTGCTCTTATTGAGCTCAATGGAAGCTTTTCGGCATTTGTCTCCAGTGGGAGGGTATAGAAACAGGCAGTAAATAAATGTGAGCCTGTTGCCCTCTATTGGCAAAAAATATAAGGGTCCTTCTATATCTTACAGCTAACAAAGATCACTCATTCCAGTGACTGTTCAGGGGTTTAATTAGAATTAAAAGCATCTGAAATTGCACCCAGCTGCAGACATTAGAATCCAGAATCACCTGGATACACACATAGTGACCTGCTCTTCATGTGAGTAGCTGCATTCTGCAGCATCTGAAGCTTACTTTGGGCTATCCTTGAAGACCAAAGAAGTGTGCATTTCACTAGCCTGGTCTGCCGGAAACAAAGTTGTAGATGACTGTCATGAAGATCTGAGAGAGAAAGAACTGCTCACAGCTTCATAGCTAATTTTCAGAGCTGGTCAAAAAAGGCATATTATTTTACATGCGGCGGGGGGGAGGGGGTCATAAAACTTTTGCTTTTTTCCTAAGTTTCCCATAACAATTTTAGATCTTTTCAGAGAAAAAAAGAAAAACCCTGAAAATCCAAACAGTGTTTATTGTCCAGAAAACTGATTTTGTTAAAAATAATAGTCATCATCATAAATGGTTTGCATTTACAATTTTAGCATAACATTGAGGTTTTTTTCTAATCGAAAAACACAACTGAAGTAAAAATGTTCTAGAGAACAAAAGTAATTTTGGTCAAAAAACTATTTTGCATTGAAGAAATGTTTTGATTAAAAAAAAAAAATCATCCAGCTCTACTATTCATAGGTGGTAGAAATTGCAATGAGCCTCTGCTGTTATCTGAAACTGCAGGAGCAGTCATGGATCCAGTGAGATGCCAAACTATGAACCATTTCAACAAAATATAGGCACTAGTTTGTGTAGCTCATTCCTCTGCATGTTTTCTCCTACCAATGGGCATCACTACCAATGTTTAAAGCTGAACCCACCCAGTTTGCTTTAGCCAGTTGTTATACTCATAGCATATAGAGTGCTGTATCCTTATTGCATTTCTAGTTAGACTTCTACTCATGCAAAAAGACACTGCTCGCTACGGAAGTATTACAGAGAACTCAAACATCTGCAAAGAATTCACTGTTTGCCAGAGGTGGGCAGACCCCACCTAGGAGCAGAGTTCAAAATTAAAGAGTCAGAAGGATGGAAATATAGATTTCTGGCGTTTTACCTCAAACACTCAATTGTGTTTCGATTTGTAAGGCCACATTTCCGCTGAAAGGATATTACTGAGTACAAAGATTGTTGTGAGAGCAGGAAGCTATAGAATCCGGGTTGAGCAGAAAAGTGATGTGGAGCTGGTATTTGGCTTACAACACTTTGCCACCCAAATCACCTCACAGTCTTCCAAGTCTCATAAAAATAGATATTATCCCCATTATACAGATGGGTAAGTTGCGGGACAGAGTTTCAGTGACTTGTCCAGTGTTACACAGTGAATCAGTGGAAAAGCCAGGAAAAGAATACAAGAATCCTGACTCAGTCCCTTCTCTAGCCACAGACACCCACTATTATTGGGTATGTTGTTGCAATCTGTAATTGGGCAGGTTTCAGAGTAGCAGCCGTGCTAGTCTGTGTCCACAAAAAGAAAAGGAGGACTTGTGGCACCTTAGAGACTAACCAATTTATTTGAGCATAAGCTTTGTTAGTCTCTAAGGTGCCACAAGTACTCTTTTTCTTCTTTTTTTTTTTTTTTTTTTTTTTGTAATTTGGCAAAACACATTCCCACTGACTTCAGCACTAGGACCAGGATATGAAATTTCAGTGCCCGTCTCCCTCCGCAACCAACAGGATGAAAATAAGCCACATTAAATCATAGTATGTTGTGCCGAGCAGAAAATAGGTGAAAAGGCAAACCTATGGCTTTATAACTGCACATATCTTTTGTTGTAAAATTGTGCTTGCACCTCAGTTTCTCACTTGCTGATAGGACAGCCGTCCTGGGGAACCAGAATGTCTCCTCTTCCAGGAAAATGTAAAAAAATAAGAAGTGGAACAAAAAGTCTGAGGAAGGCCTAGTCTTCCTCTCAGCCCCAGCTCTTTCCCAAGGCTCCATATATTTTTTTGCCCATCAATCTTAGTATGTAAAAAGGAGCTTTCTCCCAATTGAGGGACTACAAGTCCCAGAATTCCTCTCTTCTGAGCAGAAACCAGGTTCAAGATAAAGATGGAACCTACCTTAATTGGCCAGTGCAGCCTATGGTACTATGTGCAATCTGACCATCACAGCTTTGGCTAGTTCTGTTTAAGGAAGTAAGAACATAAAATCATTTATGAAATCCAACCAATAATAAACAATTAAGCAATCGTTCAGATCCAGACTGCTCATGCCAACACACAGGAAAAAAATAAAATCCTGCCACCAGTTCACCCTGTATGTCACATCTTAAATATTATTACAGCGAGCTAAATTATCAATTACAGAAGAGTTTTAGCAGTCACATATCCACAAAAAGCGTAAATGAACAGAGCATTAATGGTGTTAATGGATTTATTCTCCATTCCCAGAAGTCTCAGCCTGCAGGGAACGTATACCGGCAAGTGGACATTTACCTTAAAAAATTACTGTTGTGCACACAAATGCTTTCCTCCCTTCCTTTACAGAAATAAGCACACACAAATACAGGTCCATTGAAAACACAGCACACTCTCCTAGATTTATGCAACTAATTGCACTGATAAATCACTACATGCAAATATCTGGCAGATTTTTAATTTAGCCCAGTGTACGCTTTAACTCTTTACACTGCTGTCATAAATATAAAGGGAAGGGTAAACCCCTTTGAAATCCCTCCTGGCCAGGGGAAAGCTCCTCTCACCTGTAAAGGGTTAAGAAACTAAAGGTAACCTCGCTGGCACCTGACCAAAATGACCAATGAGGAGACAAGATACTTTCAAAAGCTGGGAGGAGGGAGAGAAACAAAGGGTCTGTGTGTCTGTCTATATTCTGTCTTGGCCGGGGATAGACCAGGAATGGAGTCTTAGAACTTTTAGTAAGTAATCTAGCTAGGTACGTGTTAGATTATGATTTCTTTAAATGGCTGACAAAAGAATTGTGCTGAATAGAATAACTATTTCTGTCTGTGTATCTTTTTTGTAACTTAAGGTTTTGCCTAGAGGGGTTCTCTATGTTTTTGAATCTAATTACCCTGTAAGGTATCTACCATCCTGATTTTACAGGGGGGATTTCTTTATTTCTATTTACTTCTATTTTTATTAAAAAAGTCTTCTTGTAAGAAAACTGAATGCTTTTTCATTGTTCTCAGATCCAAGGGTTTGGGTCTGTGGTCACCTATGCAAATTGGTGAGGCTTTTTATCCAACATTTCCCAGGAAAGGGGGGTGCAAGGTTTTGGGAAGTATTTTGGGGGGAAAGACGCGTCTAAACAGCTCTGCCCCAGTAACCAGTATTAGTTTGGTGGTGGTAGCGGCCAATCCAAGGACAAAGGGTGGAATATTTTGTACCTTGGGGAAGTTTTGACCTAAGCTGGTAAAGATAAGCTTAGGAGGTTTTTCATGCAGGTCCCCACATCTGTACCCTAGAGTTCAGAGTTGGGGAGGAACCTTGACAACTGCAGAAGCTGTTATTACTTTCATCACAAACAAACCTTACCAATCTTTGGTGTAGTGAGGCCTCCATTAAAGAATCAGCATTTGCTCAGAGACATTGCATGCTAACTACAGTTGTCTCCCAGGCCAAGTATTAGGAAAATCGGTGGTATCTCAGATAGCACTGGGCCCTATGCTTTCTCCAGCCATGGCAGTGCAAAGGAAATTCTCTGTGTGGATTTCACCCAGAGCACGTGTAACAGAGGAGGCAGCTCCTCATTCACAAATGTCATCCCTTGGGGGTCCCAAGCTGAAAAGATGATGAGGCAGGAGCTGCACATTGTCTCACCAAAGCCTCACAGGAAATCCAGACTAATGTTAATACAGTCTCATTAATTTTTCCATGAACCCCTTTATGCCTGAGCACCTCTCTTGAAACAATTCACTCTCTGGCTCCGGAGTCTGTCTCTGACAGAAGGGTTCTGATGGAGAAGCACTCCTGCTGCTTGTCCCTCCCAGTTCATAGCCCTGCCCTCTGGGGGATATATAAATCTTAAAACCAAAACCTCAATTCACTACATCCCCAGAGTGATTTAGGGCAAGCTCCATGAAGATCCTTATTTGGCATTCACCTTTACCCTCAGCCCTGCCAGTAGCATTGCTACAGAAGGGAACAATCCAGGCCACTGTCTGGAAATTGCTGGCAAACATTGACTTTTCATTGACAACCACTGACCCTCAGTCATCAAGTCCCTTATCTTTCACATGAGATATCAGCATCAAAAAACCAAGACCTTTGCACACAAGTAGAGCGGTCTCTCCCAGCATGCTTGCCTAATACCTCCAAGCTAAATTCCCCATACCTGCACTTGACAAAGTATTTCCCCTCACTTCTGACCCCTAACTACTACTGCATTGGTACTGTTACAATGGCAGCCAAGTTCCACTGACGAGAAGACCACCACGTTTTTGTGCCAGGTGGATGAAGCAATCCCTACACAGACATAATTTGTAATTCTTCACTGCACCTTGAGGCTTATAAAAGCTATGAAGTCCATGTATAAATTAGAGCAGATGATAATGAACAAACCAAGCACTTTTTACCTTACTGCAATGGTTGTCTGAAGCCTATGAACTGTGTGTGAAATGCCGCGTGACTTTGGGATCATATGTAACACACGTACAATGATAATGATCCTTCAAAAAATACTGCAGAAATTATTTTAGTGTGTAATAAAAGAGCACAAAAATGTTCTGCTGAGTGGAAACCCATTTTACAGATGGATAAACTGAAGCACAGAGATTGAGTGATTTGAGCAAAGTCAGAGCCAGGAACAGAACCCAAAGACTCCTAATAGCCAGCTTTACCTACTAGACAACATCCGCTCTTTAGCGAGCATGCATTCTCCTAACCACTAATCTTTCAGGCAGCTTACAGATGTCAGTGTTTAAGGGGTTAAACTTTTGTTTAACTAAAAAAAAAAAAGTCTCCAAATTTCAGAAAGAAACTGAGTTTGTAAGAAACTCCTCCTCCTCCAAGGATGCAGATATGATAGGACCCAGGGTTCTGTGTGTTCAGTAGTTGTGAATCCCTTTCTTCTGAACCATTAACAATAACACATTAGGTGTTTCTAACTGGAATTGAAGGGCATTGGGCAAGTTAGTAACTAAGAACATGAATGGAGTGATCATATGAAAATATACTCAACAGATAAAGCTTCCCAAATATTTAATTGAATACAATCTGGCAAAATGTGTTACATAATAAACGTCCTGCTTGAAACAGCTTTGCAGTGGCATCGTGGTTATTTCTTAACAAGACAGTGGAGTTCTCTCCCCCCGTAGTAGGAAGCACCATTCTTTAGATAGGTTTCCAAGTAGCAGACGTGTTAGTCCGTATTCGCAAAAAGAAAAGGAGGACTTGTGGCACCTTAGAGACTAACAAATTTATTTGAGCATAAGCTTTCATGAGCTACAGCTCGCTGATGAAGCGAGCTGTAGCTCACGAAAGCTTATGCTCAAATAAATTTGTTAGTCTCTAAGGTGCCACAAGTCCTCCTTTTCTTTAGATAGTTCTCTGAACTTTCACTAGTGGAATGTAGCCTAAAGTTAATTACCTAACTACATTCCGTTGTTCTCAGTGGACACAAATCTCTGCACTGAGCTGTTCATAAACCAACTGAATCAAAATTATTTTGCTAACATTAAAAAAACATTATTTTGAGATTTCTTAACAGTGTTACATTTCTCTCTTAAATGTTATGTGGAGAAATGCAAGCAAGCTCAGCTAGTGGTGACAAAGAAAAATGGAGAGGAATATCTGGATTTATTTGTTAAAATGTTTTGTGTAATGTAGTCTGACTTTAAGGCAAGCTGATTTTAATCCTCATATTAAAGAGACCCTTTGAGACCCTTCTGACCATGAAGATAAGAACAGCAAAGCTTTTACTATAATACAATGTCATATTTATAAAGGCTTCCTGCAAATCTGCCTGTGAGATTGTTAGCAAGGGGGAATAAATCCAATTTAACAAAAGCTTTAAAAACCACACGCGTGATACACCACAAATCCATGTAACTGCTCAGCAGAATTGAAAGAAAAGATTGGGAGGGATGCATCTGCAGAGCTGCATCACAGGTGATACATGATGCAAGTGAACGATGAGGAAATCTTCTGCGCCTGTGCAGTCGTCAGGTGAGCTACAGGGAGTTAGAAGCTGTTCTGCTTTGCTTTCTGCTAGATTTGAATTTCAAGATATGATGTACAAAAAGCTTTGTCTTAGTGCAACCTTTTAAAGTTTTGCAGGACCGAATGAAAGGCTGGTTTAGCTCTGGAGCTTCTCTAAGCCTCTGTCATATGTATTTTCCATTGCAGGACTTGTGGACCAGATTTCCAATGTGTTCTTTTTTTAAAGTTGTTTTTTCTTCATGCTTCAGGGATATGGAGGTTTAATGGAGAGATCTTTAAAAAAATAATATTTTGAGGACAAATGACAATACAGTTAAAAGCAGTTTGTTGCTTCATGCCGGCAGCTTTTTTGCCAGCGTTAACAAAGCACATCATAGAATCATAATTATCTATGCCATGAAGCAAAGCAGTCAGCCTCTTCTACATCTGCAGCCATGACCAGGCTTCTATTCCCTACTGTTATGTAAATTCACTCTTTACAGTGATACATTTTCCATACCATTTATCTTATTTGCCTTCCAGTGGACACACAAATCAGTACTCCTTGAAATCACTGTAAGACAATGCACACAGAGTGGTTTATGCCAGATTCTCTGGCTCCCTCCCTTTCAAATTCCACATCCTGACCCTTCTTCTGACCAGATCCCTGTTCCCAAAGAGGCCTTCATTCCCTTTTACAGAGGCTCACCCATTGGCTCTGCACCCTTCCAACTCCTGCCAAGTCCATTTGCCTCTGCAGCCCCCTTCCATCCTTTCTTCTCGGGCACTGATCCTCCTGCCTCACACAGATCTGTCTTTGGGTAGCTCAACTCTCTGTTTTCTCATTGAGCTTGCTTCTCCCTTTGATGCATTCCTCATTGGGGCTGTCCCTTCCGGACACAAACTCCTGATCTGCTCCCACTCTCGGTCTCCCTCCTGGAGTTAGACCCTCCATTTACTGCACGGTCTGTTACTCTGGAATCATCCTTGACCCTTAATGCTTGTCTTCACTCCCCAGGAGATCAACACTGACACCCACTGCATGGATTGCAGCAATCTAGCAGGTCTAGTGAAGACCCACTAAATCGATGGCAGAGCACTCTCCAGTTGACTCTGGTACTCCAGCTCCCCAAGATGAGTAAGGGTATGTCTTCACTATCTGCCAGATCGGTGGGCAGTGATCGATCCATTACATCTAGTCTAGACGTGATAAATCGACCCCTGGGTGCTCTCCCGTTGACTCCTGTACTCCAGCGCCGCGAGAGGCACAGGCCTAGTCGACGGTGGAGCAGCATCAGCAGTTGACTCACCACGGTGAAGACACGACGATATTACTATCAAGCCAGCCAGCTCAAAGCACTCAAATGACTGAGGGCATTCTAACCCAGCCAACACTGGGAGTTTATTGAACAAGAAAATTGTGGCAGTGTGAACATCTCTATGCTAATAATAAAAACAAAGTCATATCCTCTGGAAATTGATTCCCATCCTTTAGCAAAGGGATTGGAAAAGAACTATAGGTTAGATGAATTCATTTCCCTTGCCAAAGATGCCCATTGCAAATAATCCAGATCTTCATCAACATCATGAACCAGAGAGTTTTAAATATTGGGAGAGCCGTGGAATACAGTTACCCAGATTCTCAGTAAAGAATTTTTTCTAATTTACTTAGACATCAAAAACTAACTATAACTGGCCCACTCTCCCATGGTACCAGTACTTGTAAATTAGGCATTATGTGTCTACGAAAGTTGTTTTATACAGAAAGCTAAGATTTATAGAAGTGATGGTGTGTGGTAAGATTAGGAAAACAAAAAAACAACAAATTATATCAATTTTATGGACAAGTTTCCTAACAAAATTGGCCACATATGACATGCAGGGAAAACGATCTGGACAGGCAAATTACCCCTAGAAGAATAGGGTTTGATCCCGGGGGGGCGGGGGGAGCAGCAATCTCAGTCTGTAGCTCAATAAATGAAAATTTCTTTAAGATACTGTTTCAATGGTACTGTAGAGATATGTTTGAAGATGATAATTTAGAGATGCTCCCTCATAAGGGACAGTATTATGAACATAGGGATTTGGAGATAATCTAGAGGCGGGGGTTGGGAACACCACATGGCTGTGTGCAGCAGCTCACCAGAGATGCTCTCCAGTTTGTTTCATTAAAGTTTTATTCCTTTCTCATTCACTGGTTTGTTATTTAATGAACCCCAAGATCGTTACATGGTATCAGAAGTGCTGAATGAGAAGGAAACTGCCATCATTTTGAAGTTAACTCCTGGGTTTGCAATTGAAAGCAGAGACAAAGGGAGACACCAGAGAAGAATGTGGAGCACAAGGCACAGAGGTTTTTGCAAGTATTTGATAAGCACAATAGTAGCTTGACTAGCTTAACAAGGGAGGTGGGGGGAAGCCAAAAATGGATATGTTGCAAACTCCATTCAGTCTGCAATTGTCAGGCCATGTTGCAGAGAACTGGAAAAAATTCAGACAGATTTGAACTATATTTAGCAGCCATAGGGACAGAGTGGAAAGATGATAAAGTGAAATCAATCTTTTTGCATGTTGTTGGGTAGGAAGAATTGCATATTTAAAACAACTTTAAGTTTGAAGAATGTGAAAGAATGAGGTTAAGTAAAATACTGACTATATTTGAGGAATATTGGATGCTAAAAAGGAATGAAACCTTTGAGAGACAAAAAAATTTTATATGCATGCAAAAAACTGATGACACCATCGAGCAATATGTCACAGAATTAAGGAAACTCAGTAAAACCTGTGACTTTGGTGAGCTGACAGAGTCTCTAGTCAGAGATAACACATTGTCTTTAATGCCACAAATGATTCTAAGGGAGAGAGACTGCTCCATGAAGGAAACTTGACTTAAGAAAAAGCTCTCCAAATATGCAGGGCAACAGAAACTGTGAAAGCACAAGCCAAAGAGCTGAATTCACCAGAAGGGATTATCCTTGTACTAAATACAAAATAATATAGCCAGAATAGGTCAAATCAAAGAGCTGAACCACTTACTATGAAAAATACTGCTAGGGGGAAGACTGGGTAGAGACGGTCATGTGGAACGTGTGGATCAGAGCATGGCTCCAAACAGTGTAATACCTTTGGGAAACTGTAATAAATGTGGGGGAAAATAATCTTTTGCAAAATGACACAGATCCCAAATGCAGAAAAGTCAAGTATATTCAGTTAAAGATAAGCTGGTTGAGAAGTTTTTCATAGATGTACTGGGATCTAGCAAGCCTGATGTGAGGGACTGGATACTGCCTATGACAGTGAATGGAACGATTATTCTACTGAAACTGGACACAGGAACTCAGGTTAATATTCTGTCTGAACAACATTATGAGAGACTAGAAATAAGACCAAACCTGGGACCAACAAAAATAAAAGTAACTGGTTATTCTGGAAAACAAATATACCAGTGGAGGGGAGGTGCTTTGCTAGCATCAACCATAAAAACACTATATATAGACTCCCTTTCATTGTAGGGCCAAAAGAGGACACACTGATTTTAGGCCTGGCTGCATGTGAGAAACTTTCTCTGGTAAAATGGGTGCTCTCATTACAAGATCATACTGAACCTGGCTATGAGGTACTCTTTTGGGAATATCAGGAACAGTTTCAAGGTTTGGGTTGCTTACAGGGTGAACATACAATCCGGATAAACAAGCAGGTTCCTCCAATTATCCATCCATGTAGAAAGGTGCCATTTGCACTCCATGATAAACTCAAGGCTGAGCTTGCCAGGATGGAAGCAATGCAAGTAATACAATAAAATTGAGGAGCCAACAGAATGGGTGAGCTTGCTAGTCATTGTGGAGAAAAGTAATGGCCAGCTATGCATATGCTTAGATCCCAGAGATCTCAACAAGGCTGTAAAAAGAGAACATTTCAAACTATCAACCAGAGAAGAGACTATGGCTCAATTTGCAAATGCTCAATATTTTAGTAAATTGGATGCAGTCTTCAGGTTTTTGGCAGCTAGAATTAAACTGAAGAAAGCTCAAAACTATGCACATTTAATACCTCATTTGGCAGATACAGATTCTTATGTTTACCCTTTGGCATAACTTCAGCACCAGAAGTGTACCACAAAACCATGGATATGATCTATAAACATATTCATGGTGTTGACACCTCAATGAATGACATCATCTGGGGCTCAATGAAAGAGGAGCATGATCATAGACTTTGGGAAGTCCTGGATGCAACTAAAGCGGCAAACCTCAAACTAAATAAGGAGAAATGTGTTTTGGGGTTATAGAACTGATTTTTGTTGAGGACATTTCCAACAAAGGTGTAAAACCTAACAAGAGGAAGATTTCAGCAGTTGAAATGATGCCACATCCCCAGTCAAAGAAAGATGTCCAACAGTTCCTGGGAATGGTTAGTTATCTTGGAAAATTCATACCTAATCTAACAAAGAAGCAGCTTTGAGAAAACTCCTAGAGAATAAAAGTGAATGGTATTGGGGTGCAGAACAGGAGGAATCATGGGAAGGTTTAAAACAACAAGTGATAAGAAACAGTGTTGAAGTTCTATGCTCCAGGAAGGTCTATTAAAATTTCAGCAGATGCTCCATAGTCTGGGTTAGGTGCAATGATTTTACCGAACCATGAAGATTGTTGGCAGCCATTGGCATATGCATCCAAATCACTGACTGAGGCAGAAACCAGATATACACAGAGCAAGAAGGAGCTTTTAGGAATATTGTTTGCCTGTGAGAGATGCAATCAGTATAGTTATGGACAGACAGTGGAAGTTGAAATGGACCACAAGATCGTGATAGCGTATTTAGCAAACAGCTAAATGACTGTACCTTACGGATTCAAAGAATGATGATAAAGCTGCAAAACTATGATTTGGTTGTGACCTACATGCCTGGTAAATTCATGTTCACTGCAGATGCACTTTCCAAAGTCATGTCACCCATGAAACCAAAGAAAACTTTAGAGACAGAGATGTAAGCCTACATAGATTAGCTTGTAAAGTCAATTGTCCTAGCTAACAGGAAACTGCAACAAATAAGAGAGAAAATTGAGAAAGATGAAACATTGGTAATCCTTAAAAAAGTGATAATTAAAGGGTGGCCTGAAGAAATAAGCTGTTGCTATCCAAGTATAAGAGACTATTGGAACTGCAGACAAGAACTTACTGTGATAGATGGGGGTGATTTTCAAGGTCAGTAAGATTGGAATTCCAATGAGCCTCCAAAAAGAAATGCTACAGAAGATCCAAGGGTCATTTAGGAATTGAGAAGTGCAAACAACAAGCACAAGAGGTGCTCTATTGGTCGCGGATCAATCATGACATTACTAATGTGGTAGGAAACTGCTTTTCATGCTTGAAATACAATCCATGCCAACAGGCAGAGCCACCAAGACTTCATCCAGTTCCACAAAGACTTATGAGAAAGTCGGCACTGACTTATTTATTTATCTGGCAATCAAAGGCTTATTTAATAGTCACAGATTATTATTCTCTGTATCCAGAAATCTGCACGCTGCACAGTACTAACAGTAAGTCAGTGATAGCTGGCATGAAGGGAATCTTCTCCAGATGAAGTCTTTAGTGATAATGGGCCACAATTTTCCAGAGCAGATTTTAGGCAATTTGCCATAGCTTGGGATTTTCATCACAAGACATCAAGTCCAAATTACCCCCAGTCAAATGGGCTTGTGGAAAGGTCTGTATGTTCGGTAAAGAACCTTATGAAAAAGACTTGACTGTGGGGGTGATTGATATAAAGCATTACTGCTTTACAGAAGTACGCCCCTGGAGAATGGCTTTTCTCCAACTCAGCTGTTAATGGGAAGAAGAATCAGATCTAATTTACCAATTACTGAGAACCTGCTGAAATCTCATAATAGTGAAGCCATACAGAAGATGAAAGAAAATCAGAAATGGAAGCAGAAATATTATTTTGACCAAAGGTCACATGATCTCCCATCTCTTAACTCAGGTGACAAGAGTGTGCCTGAGGAATCACACCCCTCATACAGAATGCAGGTAAAACAGAACAGGAGACATACAATTCTCCCCCAAGGAGTTCAGTCACAAATTTAATTAACACATTCTTTTTAAAACGAGCATCATCAGCATGGAAGCATGTCCTCTGGAATGGTGGCCGAAGTATGAAGGGTCATGTGAATGTTTAGCACATCTGGCACGTAAATACCTTGCAACGTCGGCTACAAAAGTGCCGTGCGAACACCTGTTCTCACTTTCTGGTGACATCGTAAATAAGAAGCAGTTCACAGAATCTCCCGTAAATGTAAACAAACTTGTTTGTTTTAACAATTGGCTGAACAAGAAGTAGGACTGAGTGGACTTGTAGGCTCTAAAGTTTTACATTGTTTGCTTTTTGAGTGCAGTTATGGAACAAAAAAAAAATCTACATTTGTAAGTTACACTTTCACGATATGAGGTGAATTGAAAAATACTATTTCTTTTATCATTTTTTCAGTGCAAATATTTGTAATCAAAAATAATATAAAGTGAGCACTGTACAATTTGTATTGTGTTGTAATAGAAATAAATATATTTGAAAATGTAGAAAAACATCCAAAATATTTAATAAATTTCAATTGTTATTCTGTTGTTTAACAGTGCAATTAATCACAATTAATTTTTTAAATCGCAGTAAAAAATTTTAGTTAATCACGTGAGTTAACTGTGATTGACAGCCCTAATAAATATACATATAAGAGTTAATTTGTTTTTCTTTAAGAGGGAAGATGTAGAGATATGTTTGTAGAAAATTATAATTTAGAGAGGCTTCCTGATAAGGGACAGTGCTATGAACAGAGGAATTTGTAGATGTGCCCTGGAAGTGGGGGTTGGAAACACCCTGTGGCGGTGTGCAGGAGTTCACCAGAGATGCTCCCCAGTTTATTTTATTACAGTTTTATTCCTCTCTCATTCACTAGCTGGTTATTTAATGCACCCTAAGAACGTTACGGGTACCTCACACTTCATGGGTTAAATGATAGCTAGATAGAATGGAGATAAAAAAATGTAAAGATGCTCACTCTGTAACACACTTTTAAATAGAGAGATCTGGTGATTATATTACTGAATAATGTTTCTCTAAACAAAAGCTCAATATTGCAATGATTATTGTATTGTTTCTGATCTGTACATGGCACGGATATGTAAAGGTGTTAAAACTTCCTAAATAAATAAATGTTTTTAAATGTTATTTTCTTAGCCTATTAAGGATTACAAAGGGATGTGTAAACAAAAAAAAACCAAAAAAAAAAAAAGCACCAAATCACAAACACTCCCTTTCAGTCACACATGCAGTCCAAAAATAAATTTTTTGCCCTTCTCATTCCCCCTCTTTCTTTCCACACCATATCTTGGGTTATCTTTTCATCTTGTCTGTTGCTTTGTGATTTCTACCCCTTCTCACTAACTTTCATCTCTTCCTTCTATCAAACATCTAGTGACCGGAGGGAAAATATGAAAATTAAGAACCCTGGAAATATGTGGTTTTAAATTTCCGCATTTTTATTTAGAAGAAAAATGGAACATTCTTAAAATGAGATATTTGGAAAATGTTCCCCCCTCCCCCGACAGCAACCCCTTCCCTTTCCCCTGCACCCCCTATCTGTCCCCAGTCTTACTTGAGTCCTTCTGGACTGATTCAGTATTAAAGTAACACAGATATCCTATGCCTCACAGTGATGTGTCCTGGAAAGTCTCTACTGAACCACGAAAGGACTTTGTGGTATGGAAGGAGGTTTTTTGGGGGAGGGGGTGAAGGTGATTAAATTAAGCCCCACAGCCTAGTGAAGGGGGCATTCACCTCCTGCTTCCAAGATTCTCTCATTTTTAGGTCTCCTTTCAATAGCTCATTTGTTTCCAGCTTAGGTTTTTATGTAGTGCTTGGTGTCAGTTCTTTCCCATCCATATCTGTGTTGTCTCCCGCCCTTCCCCTTTGCTTTCCTATTCACCCCAGTTCCCTCCCTGCATCTTCTTTCAGTCTTTGCTCTTGCCCTCCCTCTTCTCCTCCTGTCTCTCCCCTTTCACCATCTCTAGTTTCCTTGCTCCCCTTGTCCCCCCACATCCCTCTCTCTTCCGCCTTCCATATCTCTGGAATCTAGATCTCTGCCCCGTCCCACAGCAACCACCCCCTAGCCACCTCTCCCCTTTCCTCCCCATTACCCCTTAAAATCCCCTTCTCTATCCTCCCTCAGTATCTTCACCCTCCTTGACCCATCCCTCACCTCCATCTCTGCTTCCTTTGTGGATTCCCAGGAACAATCTACTCCCTTCCTTATTCATCCCTGTCTTACTCCAACTCCGCCCTCACCCTCCAAGTTTCTCTCATCCTCCCAGCTCTGCAATGATGTTTATTTACAGCTGAGCTCTTGGGCCACTAGATGTCTCTGTGCTGCCCAGAGAGTTCCAGGAAAAGGTGTGGTCTCCACTCATAGGGAGATGCTGGAAGACAGCTGAGCAGGTCAAAAGTTTGTGTCAACATTTGCAGTGTCAGATTCCTGTTTTTCCACCAGGGCTACATGAAAGAAGCTCATTTAGTTGGCAGTTTGGTGCCTTTTCTTCCTCCTTAATAATCACCTGTTCTTTAAGGAGGCCTATGGCTCCAGAATTTATTACATACCCCTCCCTAGACCCCAAATCTCTCAGCCCCCCCTCCCCCGCCCATCGACTCCAATAACCCATCTCTCCATATTTCTCACTCCTTGCTCCCCTTGGCTTCAGAATCCTCCTTTCCATCCCGTCTATTTCTTCTTCCTCCATGCCAAGAACTTCAACCCCCATACTCAATTCTCTCCCACCATCTCCTCCTCAGCCCCAGGGATCTCCCTCTCATCAAATCTCTCTCCTCCCCTTTGCTCTCGCCCCAACCACAAAAAGCTCCCCTCCCTGCGGGGGTGAATGGGTGTCCACCGGCATAACAGAGAAGAACATCGCCTCTAGTCTAATTTCTCCTCTGATGGAATCCCCTCCTCAGCCCTATTTCCATGTAGCAACTCATGTTCATTGCCCTTCCCCTGAACTTCTCTCTGGCTGATCTTTCTTTTGAGAGGAGGTGACCCAAAACAATTGCAGCTTTTAAGGTGATGATTTTCCATAGCATTCTCTATTCCTTGTTAGCACAGCTCATTTCATGATGTTTTATTATTTTTTTTTTGATAGCTGTGTTGTTCATTGAGAGCTTCACAAAGATACCAACATACATCTCCTTCAACCAAGAGACCACAAGCAATTACCTGTGTGCCCTGCCAGTAATTACCTGGGGTCTGGGCAGGCTTGTACAGCGCTCACTGAAAAATATACACTAACACAGCTTCACTGTTCCAGTATGCAAGCTAGCTAAATTAAAGCTAGCTCAGGTAAGTACTCAATCTGCAGTAATACCCCAAGATTGCAGTGTAGAAATACCCTAAGATTGTGCATTATGGTGCAGTGGTCCAAGAAGAATTTCAGTGTCAACTAGCTCTCTTAGATCCTTCTGGAGTTCCTCAAAGTCCTCTGTAGCTTTGACTAACTTGAAAAATTTGCTGTCTTAACAGAATGTTTTAACCTCGGTATTCTCTTTCTTCCAGGTAATTTTGTTAAACAGTTTTTCAATTAGCCAGCTCAGGAGTTTGGCTTCAATATTAAAAGATGTTCTTACATTTTTAAACAGTATCTCTTCAGCTAGAATATATTCCAGATAGAGTAATTGGGACAGATCCTCACCTGATGTAAACCTGCCTCGTGCCACCTAAAATCAATAGTTACATTAGTTTGCACCAGCTAAGGATCAGAGCCTTTAAATTATATGTAGTTAAACCACAGGAGAGGGGGCGTTGTTTTTGTTTTTTCTCCCATCACACAATGGAGTCTTTCATCGACACAGGATGCAAGAGGTTGGAGGTCGATCCCAGTATTAGGTCTCCTCCCATGTCTGTGTATCTTATTGTTGCCACAGAACGTACAGTGCTTCCACAATAGGAAACACTGATGTAAGACTTCTCTAACACTTAAAAAGCCAACATGATTGTTCTTAGATGCACTTTAAAATGGAGGGCAGCATTCTTTCCATTTAATTATGTTTTCAGTTCCATGCAACCCACTGCTTCTCATTATTTGCAGTAATTTACAGATGCAACTCTATAGCATGCAACAAAACTTTTATTCTCACTCTACAGACCCAATTCTCTAGTTTTATGCTGGTGAACCACTGGAGTTATACTGGTATAACACAGTGGGGAACCAGGCCCTTGGTGCATTATCAAAGTAAAGTCTCAGCTCAATACAGTGAGATTTCTTCTTCTCCTCTCCTATGGCTTCCTGTTGAATGTGATAGTGGGACCCTTCCCTAGGAGGTGTTGAGACCCTCCCGAAGAGGGTTGAAGGTGCTCAGCATGTTGCGGGACTGGGCCCTTTGTTTGATCATTACAGATTTACCAAGATATGATTGACTGCTCATGGATTTTCTCTTTATTATACCTCGAGCATTACTATCCTTAGTGACTTTATTTAGAAGTAGGTGTTTGTCAGAACTGTCACCACATGTCCACTAAGTAAAGGAGAAGGATATTTCTTTATCCCATACCAAAATTCCTACTGAAGTGCTAGCTAAGGAAGTAATTTTTAAAAGTGTCAATCATGTCAAAGCACTAGAATAGCAGTGACATGTCCCCTTAGCCACAGAATCATAACCTTAGGACAGATATCATTTAGATATTTCTGATGGACAGATTTCTAGGACCCATTTACTATGTATTCAGATTATTTGTGTAGGCATTCAAAAAATTGTTTGAACGATGCAATTAAGCCTTCTGCTGGAAGCTCTTCTATGACGACAGTGCTGTTGCTATATATTTCTCTACACTTAATCTCTCCTCTTGTAGTGAGTGCCAGAAATATACCTGGAGAACAGAAGGACGACACTGGAGTTCCTGGTAGTTGGGGTTTTTAAGCTTAATTATGTGTATTTCAGAGAGCATTTGGACAATCCAATCAGACTGGAGAGGTCACAGATAAACAGGCACTCTCTCCCTTTAAGAAAGCTCATAGCAAACAATTGCATCAAGAGAGACAGTCAAACCACAAATGAGTTAATGTGACCACAAGCAAACCATACCTTGTTCGCTGAGCTGTAGCTGATTATTGTTTAATGAGGATTCATATCGGAATAGAGCTAGTAAAAAAATAAGGTATTTTTCATGAAACCATTGTCCCCTTTTTTACACTGAAAATTTTCAGCCTGTGATTAAGCAATGAAATCAAGGAGTTACTTCAGATTTACACAAGGGTCTTGAGAGCAGAACATGTCCCTCTGCCATATCTCCTGTAATTTTATATATACAAAAAGGATTTGTGATGTGTGTCAGAGTACAACCTCCACATTCAGATTATCCCATTAACAGGTTAGGCAGGGGGCTATAGATATGCAGTATAACCCAAAAACTGAATGGTGCTGATAAGAGACCTAAAGTTGCCATGTTTTGGCACCATGTGGGCCCAGATGCATAAAGGTACTTAGGGTCCTAAACCGCAGCTTTAGGCACTTAAGTCCCAGTGTTAGGCACCACTGTGATCCACAAACCCCCCCACTTGGATGCCATCTAAACTTGCTCAGTGCCTAAATTTTTGCTGTAAAAGTTCCCTCGGTCCTAGGTTTCTGCTTGTGGGCATATGCACTGTTGACTCACTCTACACGTCTGTATACCTATCTCCCGCCCACAGTCTCAATGCAATCCATGAACTGGGGAAAGATAGATGGAGGTGCGCCGATCTCACCCTTGAAGCCTAGATCCAGTACTGTCATAAATATAAAGGGAAGGGTAAACCCCTTTGAAATCCCTCCTGGCCGGGGAAAGCTCCTCTCACCTGTAAAGGGTTAAGAAGCTAAAGGTAACCTCGCTGGCACCTGACCAAGATGACCAATGAGGAGACAAGATACTTTCAAAAGCTGGGAGGAGGGAGAGAAACAAAGGGTCTGTGTGTCTGTCTATATTCTGTCTTGGCCGGGGATAGACCAGGAATGGAGTCTTAGAACTTTTAGTAAGTAATCTAGCTAGGTACGTGTTAGATTATGATTTCTTTAAATGGCTGACAAAAGAATTGTGCTGAATAGAATGACTATTTCTGTCTGTGTGTCTTTTTTGTAACTTAAGGTTTTGCCTAGAGGGGTTCTCTATGTTTTGAATCTAATTACCCTGTAAGGTATCTACCATCCTGATTTTACAGGGGGGATTTCTTTATTTCTATTTACTTCTATTTCTATTAAAAGTCTTCTTGTAAGAAAACTGAATGCATTTTCATTGTTCTCAGATCCAAGGGTTTGGGTCTGTGGTCACCTATGCAAATTGGTGAGACTCTTTATCCAACATTTCCCAGGAAAGGGGGGTGCAAGTGTTGGGAGGATTGTTCATTGTTCTTAAGATCCAAGGGTCTGGGTCTGTAGTCACCTAGGCAAATTGGTGAGGCTTTTTACCAAACCTTGTCCAGGAAGTGGGGTGCAAGGTTTTGGGAAGTATTTTGGGGGGAAAGACGCGTCCAAACAGCTCTTCCCCAGTAACCAGTATTAGTTTGGTGGTGGTAGCGGCCAATCCAAGGACAAAGGGTGGAATATTTTGTACCTTGGGGAAGTTTTGACCTAAGCTGGTCAAGATAAGCTTAGGAGGTTTTTCATACAGGTCCCCACATCTGTACCCTAGAGTTCAGAGTGGGGGAGGAACCTTGACAAGTACGCATGCTCAGACTGAGTTAGTCCTGTTCAAAATCTGGCTGGAGGAGGGGTATTGGTGGTCTTATAATTTTTAGCCCAGTGGTTAGAGCACTCACCTGGGATGTGAAGACCCAGGATAAATTCCCCCCTCAGGCAGAGGAGGAGAAAGGATTTGAACGAGGGGGGCGGTGTCTCTTATACCTCTCAGGAATGTGGTCTAACCACTAAGCTATGGCATATTCTGATGTGACTGAGGGAACGCTACATCTGTTGAAGCTGTTCCACTGTGTATTAATAATTAGAGTCACTGGACCGGAGAGGGAGCAAGAATGACTCTGTCTGGTGGTTAGGGGACTCATTTGGGTAGTAGGAGACCCACAGTTCAGTCTCCCTGACCCAGTGACTCTCTAACTGCACAGAACATAAGTCCTTTTAGGGATCCGGGTTGTAATGTTTTGTTTGTTTGCAATGTTATTGGTTGATTAAAAAAAAAGGTAGGTTTGATTTCATATTATTCAAATGATTTATAAAATTGTTCTGTTTCACACTTTGATCACACAGAAAGCATAAATGGGAGGCAAGGTCTGTCATTTCATCCAGAGGCAATGCAGCTAGGAACTAAAATTCTCACTAGACCAACAGATTCTGTTGAGTCCAAATTACAAAAATATTACATTCTTGTTGCACTATTCCTCTGTAATATGCATAGATCTGTCAGTGGCTGGCAACCATTAGCTATGTGTTTTGGTTCAAAAGTAAAGAAGAATTTTAATTTTACAGGCTGCTGTGCATTAGGGCAGTGTTTCTCAAATGCAGCCACAACAGCCTCCAAAGTATGGGCAGAGATTGCGGGGGCAAAGCAGCAGCCCCTCTGCCAAGTTGTTGCTCCTGGATGCACCACCTTGGTGTTTTTGCTGGTGCCACCAACAGGAATCAGTGCCCTTCACCATGCAGTCTCTTTGGGGGCTCTGGGCAGCCCCTCTAGAGACACATGGGGCCAATGTGCGTGGCAGCAGAGATGGCTCTGAGCTGTGGCATTCAGTCGCTAGGGCACTCCCTTGCTCCTGCCTGGCCTGGGCATGGGGAACCTGGGACTCCACAGGCAGCTGGTGAGTTCCTGACCCACTTTTCCCAGTGCAACACAGCTCAGGCTTGGGCTTCAGCCTCAGGGTGCCAGTGCTTGGGCTGGTGGGGGTCCCTTTTTAGTGTCAGAGTAGCCATCAGAAAGAGTTGGCGGCCACACTGAGGCCACCAAAAAATTTGTTGTGAGAACCCCTGCATTAGGGGCTAAATACCACTCTCCTTTCTCTCACACTCATTACGGTTTCTGCTGCATGAATAAGGCAAGCAGGATTTGCCCTGGGGCTGTTGTGTCACTGGTTTTGATTTTCTTCTGTCTTAGGAAAATCAAAAGTAGGCCTCTGTCTTAGGCCTGGTCTACACCCAAAACATAGGTCGGTCTAATAATGTTGCTCAAGTGTGTGAGCAATTCACATGCCTGAGACACGTAGTTGGGCCGACATAAGCCCTAGTACCGACACCATTGACCTAACTACTGCCTCTCAATGGGGGGGGGGGGTGGATTTACTACAGCAACAGAGACAGAAGGGATTTTCCTTCGCAAGTATGTACACTACACTGCCGTAGTTGCAGCACTGAAGCAGTGATGCTTGTAGAGTAGACACAGCATTACTGCTGCCTTTTAGTTCCTTAAAGACCTGTGAAAAGTATAATGCAGTCACATGGACACCACACCCCAAGTGACCCCCTGGCTGCTTTATGGCTGCCTCTGAATCAGAACTGAAGCGTGGAGGTTTTCCAGTAGTTTTACATTCATTTTTATGAATGGGCACTATCCAATACCTAAATTGGCTCCTGACCAGTCCTTTAGTGAGATGCTGGTAAATTGATGGCTCTCATCCTCCTTTAATAACGCTCTCATTGACAAACATTTGTTTCTCTACTTGCCTGGCAGCTGCTGCTACTAAACCACCAATAAGAATTGGAGATGGAAGCGACTGGTACTGCTGGATTGTTCACCCTCCCCAAGTGCCATATGTGGACTCAGTTTGTACAGCAAGGGAGTTAAGTCCTTTTTTGTAACTGTTCAATTGACCAAGGGGCTGTCAGCTCAGCTTCCATTAGGAGGTTGACAAACTCAGTCTCCGTGTCACCTGCTCCCCCACAAAGTCGCCCTTGAAATTGTTCCACCAAGGGTTAGGATTTGCGCCACACAGAGAAGGTCAGGAGGTCACCTCCTATACCAGTGGTCCTTGAGAAACCATCTGCTCATTGGCCCACAGTGCCTCCGCATTGATGTCCGACACCTCTCCCCCATATCTTTCTGCAGCCCTTGAAGAGCACAGCTCCTGTGACAGCTGTCCTGGCAGGGGCTTCCCAGACAACCACTGTTCTCAGCACCTTCCTTGGTGGGGAGGTTCCACAGATTAAAGAAGTATCCTGCAGGCACAGTGGGTGGCATCTTGCTTTGTCTTTCCCCAAGGCCTTGAGCTGGGGAAGACTCTAGCAGCGTGTGGCCATAGAATATCAGGGTTGGAAAGGACCTCAGGAGATCATCTAGTCCAACCCCCTGCTCAAAGCAGGGCCAATCCCCAATTTTTGCCCCAGATCCCTAAATGGCCCCCTCAAGGATTGAGCTCACAACCCTGAGTTTAGCAGGCCAATGCTCAAACCACTGAGCTATCCCTCCCCTCCAGAGGGCCATCTATCAAGCCCTCTCACCTTCTCCGCACACAGGTCTGGGTCCTGCAGAGCTGCCAGTGCAGGCTGCCACTGGGTCTGAGAGGGAGGCATGCTGCAGAGAACAGAAGGATGATGGACAAGATAGGTCTAAATAGTTGAATTTTCAGCTAATAGCAAACTGGCCTGCAAAGCCGCTCCCATGGGTTTTGGACACACGAGTGTTTTTGCCTGTAAACCTCTCATCTGAGCACCCATGTCAAGGAGTTCAGCTACTTTGTCTACTTGATTTCCCTGTGCAAACAAACCAGTGGACATGCAATTCTGGAGACTAGTTTTGAAAATTTGGCCTAAACAGCCCTGGCCCGTCTCTAATGTCAAGTGATTCAAAAGACCGCCAGGAGACAGATGAGAAAATGTCTCTCCTAAACTGAGAATAGGAAGAGTAACCAATTCAACAATACCCTCCTCTGGGGAGGCATTACTATTATATAGCACCTCATCACCTCACTGGGGTTTTGATTTTTTTTAATCGCCATAATGTAGCTGTCTATGCACCTTGACAAAGCAGCAATTTTTTAAAAAGTGGCCAAATCCTCAGCAGGTGCAAATCAGCATAGCTCCTCAGCTCCTGTAGCCTGAAGTCGGTGGATTTGGCCCACAGCATTAAAATGTTTACAGCAGAAAGGCATTAGGTGCATTATACTGTTCTATTTACTAATCAACCCTTTTACTGTTTGCAGTGTATGAATCCCAAAACTGGATTTCAACAATAGATGAACACTGGTAACAGAGGGGCACAAAATCATTTAATATTTCCCTGGAGAAATGACCAAGAGAAAATGCTTTAACAATAGCTGAAATTAAGCAAGAAAGAAAGAAAGGAAAAAAAGCTATGCAGTGGTCATCATTCAATAATTAATCCTAAGACTAGAAGAGAAGAAGAACTACGGCATTAGCTCACCCAGTCCATCTCCCTGTTCATGCTGGGTTGAGCCCTATCACATATTTATTAGCATTCTGCCCAATCTAGTTTTAAGTGTCCCAACTAATGGGGCTGCCATCACTTCTCCCCAGATTGTACCACAGCATAATACAACTCACTGCCAGGAAGCTTTTCCTAATATTCAGACTGAGGTTTTCCTTTGTTATTAAGCTCTTGCATTGTTGCTTATAGTTGTACGGCACTATAGAAGTCTACTGATCTCTTCCCCTCTCTCCATTATTTGCTCCATTGTTTTACTATGTCTAACTTCTATCCCAGTAACAAGGAGGTAACTCTTATACTATTCAGTACAACTTCCTGTTAGTTACAATGGACCAGACTGAACCTTCCTGCAAAACTAACAGCAGGGAGGCAACAAGTGAGACAGAGTTTACAATTCAGTTTCCATCAAATCTCTCTTTGAAGAGGTTCTTTGGGGGTCTATGAATGAGTGTGTGCAGGGAAATCTCTTGAATGTGCCTTTCCTTTGTTCTCCTGTCCGCCTAATCCCCTGAACCACTCATGCACACCTGCATTATATATGTGTACACTCAGACATATGAATGAACTGGTAAAATGATATGGACTCAAAATACCTGCAATATGCAGGTGAGACAACTCTAACTCCTTCACATAGGACCGTACCATTACCACCAAGATGGCCCAGTGTTTGGAGAAGAGCAGCTCATGGATGAAGAGCGGCTGGCTGAAGCTGAAGCCAAGAAGACCGAGGTTATGCTGTAAGGCAGACGAAAGCACTTTGAGTTTGTAGACACTGTGCAATGTCCTTTGGTTGAAGGTAAATGCCCACTATTGCTCAGTTCAGTCTGCAGCTAGGAGTGCTCCTGGATGGATTGCTGAAGCTAAGCTCTCACGTAGAAGCATACACAAGTCTCACTTTCTACCATCTCCAGTTGGCTAGGAGGCTCTGTCCCATCCTGGTGGACAATGATATATGCCTTTGTTACCTTCTGTCCAGACTACAGCCAGGCATTATACCTGGGCATGAAGCCTTCAGTCCTTAAGAAGCACTGGCTACCATGAACTTGTCAGACCTGTCCTCTAATTCCTACACTGGCTTCCCATAGAATATCCAGGCCAGTTCAAGGTCTTGGTCCTTATCACTAAGGCTCTCAATGGCTTGGGCCCAGTATATCTAAAACATTGCCTAAAGCTCCAGGATGAAGACTATGGCAGACCACTTAGTTTCATTTTGCTAGAGAAATTTTCTACCATAAGGGTCAAGCTCATCTTGTAGGACACAGAGCTTTCTCGAGGTGGTCCAAAACAAGATTAAGAACCATCACAAACCTCCTCACCTTCCACACCTGCCTGTTCTAATGTAAGCACAGAGCAACGTGTTCATATCTAAAAAACCCCTAAACAAAAGCCTGCTAAAACACTCACCTGCAGTCACAATTCCCCACTTGGGGAGTGAGCAGATGAGAGAGAGAATGAACCACCTGTGACAGCTGTTAGTCACATTGCTTAATGCCCAACTGGAAGGTGCTCAGATACACCAATGATGAGGGCAGGATGAGGATAGAATAGTATTCTGTGCAAGCCCTGCTTATGTGAGTGGGGATCCAGACACCGAGTCATGATTAACTGCTTCAAGCATTTAGGCATGGTGTATCCTCCAGGATATCTGCGGCCATATGATTGGAGAATGCGGCCCCAAAGCCACCACCCCATGAATAACTTTCACTGGTCCTAAGGCAGGAGGAGGGGAGAAATTGCAGAGGATACTGCAAGGATAGCATACTGTTATCTTCTCTATTGTCATCATCCCCACCCTCCCAGGAGAGATCCAGCCAAGACCTCGGAATCTATGAAAGGAAGATCTGCCTGAAGATTCGCCATTACCATGAGCTACTTCCAAATACATATTGTAGAGGGAGTGAATAGGGAAGGAGAAGAAAAAAATCCCAGTGTACAGTAATCAGTGAATAGGCAATATCAAGGGTTGAGTTTCTATGTATGAACTCCAAGGAAAATGGCCAAGCATCACTGAAAACAGTGCTTTGGCTCTTAGGGCAACTGTTTCCTTCAGTGCAATGTAAGTAACTAAATCTGGGACCTGTCCTTGCACTGAACTGGAGACCTTCTCCTCTCAAGGGAATGCAATCTGTCACTTTGCCACCGCTGATGCACCATATAAAATTGTAATCCTCTCTGAGGAGATTAATCTACATGTCCCAGTCCACATGACTTGACAAGCATTCAGGTTTCAAACCAAAGTATTTTGGAGTTGCTGTGTCTGGCATATTTCTGCATCATAGTGGAATTTACATTAAAACCAGATCACAAGTACACAAAACAAAACCCACACCTCTGTATTTATTAAAACAAGCTGAGATTTCCCAGTTAAATGTATATAATTTTGAATAGACAGCCCTCTGTGTTATATGCAAAACAATTTACTTACATTAGCTTTTGACCTTGATTTGCCATTTAGAGCATTTGGACCAAATTCATCTCATGTGTAACTCCACTGAAGTCAATGGAGCACCACCAGGATTCAATCTGTATTTATTTATTTTCCTAAATTCACTCCCATTTTCCCTTTACTAATGCAATTCCTTTCTCACACAGAATTTGATCAGGGTCCTATATATGCTGGATTTTTCCCTATTAAAGCCGAGACTGTGAAGAGACCCTCCTCCTCTTGCAGAGACTGCTGCCTCCTAGTGTCCACTAGGACACTAGCTACCCCAAAGGGGGCAGAGGGGGAGCAGAACCATGCCCTTCTTAGCCACACTTGGCAGCAAAGCTGGTCGAGCATGCTGGGGGACTGCATGTGGCATCCCCTTAAAAGATGCACCAGTTAGCATGCTCCCCTGGCATATTAGGGCACTCCAGCATTCAGTGTCCCCCTAGTGCTCATTGCAGGGCAGTGTAGTTCCACACAGCCTATTTGGTGCAATTGAGCCCTTAAAGGGCAAGATTCCTGATTTGCAGTAAGGGACTTTTTTTGTCACCTCCAAATAGAGAATAAGAAAATTAAAAATTACACATATATATTGTGACAAAATGGCCAATGTTGGTATGGGGGGTCCCACGCTTTTCTTGGCAGGGGGCTAAGATGCTACCCCTTGCCCCTGCTCTTGGCCCAAGTAGGTGGTAGAGGAGGGAAGCAGGGGAGGGGTCTGGGTTTGCTCCTCACTCTGAGCCCCAGGCCCTCTCCACCCCTGCAGGTTTCTTACCCTCTTCAGTAGGGCTACCCTGGGTCCTTGATGCTGGGGGAGGGAGTCTCCCTTCCTTCTGTTCTCTGACCTTTTGAGTCTCAGCAACACACCTCCAAACTTCAGTCCTCTCTCCTTCCTCACACACCCTGACTGTGTGAGTGTGTGTGTGTGTGTGGGGAGGGGGGGGGTATTAGGTTCCTGACAGGGCTTCAATTGACTACAGGTGCTCCAATTAACCTGTAGCAACCCTCCCTAGTCTATAGGGAACCAAGCCTTAATTAGCCTAGGGCTTATATATTTCCCTTCTACCACTGCTCCCTAGCCCTGCTGTATCACAATATCCATAACAGTGGTTCATTGAGATCTGAAATGGACCTTGCAGTTGACAGTCAAAGGGATCTATTTCATCCCACTATCATCAATGACTACCAAAACAGATAGGTGATGGTGCCAAATCTTGCTTCTGCTCCTGCTTCCATTGAAATCAAGAGGGTGAAACTCTTAACTGGGTCTCTCCCTTGCGGAGTGGGGTACATATTTTAAGGGGTGTTCTCCAGCCTTCTCATATATATATATTACAAATCCAATTGTGTTCATGGATTTTGCAGAAGGGTCTTCCATGCTAGTCACTGGTAAAGGCTTTGCAGATGGACTTTCCAGTTTAATTTTTTAAAGTGAAAATTGTGGTACCTCTGTTTTTACAAGAACATGACTGATCTGCAGAAATTCCTCTGAATATTTCACTTAAATTGTTTAAGGTACTCTAAGAACTCAATTACATATTGAGACCATTCATTTCCCGGTTAAAACTGCAAAATTAGCACTGGACTGAATGCTCCCTGTAGTTCTCATATTTGAAAACTAGGCTCTGCTTCACTCAAAGTTGTCTGCTGACTAAATAACCAGAGATCACAAGCTTAGAAGGAGTCAGTAGAATCTCTGGTTTCAATTATAGTCCAGGTGCTTGATCTGGGAGCCTTAAACAGTTGTTTTAATATTGAGGAAGCACAATTATTTCTAATCTTTTTACCTATGAAGCAGAAAGATATTTAAGAAATATGTTCACGGCATAGGGCAGAATGACTTGTGATTGAATTACAGTAGAGAGAGAAAGATGAATGCATGTGACATCTGCAAGTGTTACTGAAGATTCAAGGAAAGGAGATTATGGCAAATGAAGGGCTTTATTAGAAAATAGCCATTTTGCATACATGACAGTCTTACATCACAGCATTTACTGTCATGTAATTCATCACTTCATTTCAACCTTACACTTTGTAGGCTCCTGCAATTGCTGTGCAGAACCCCTTTGAAAATCTACAAAGGCAACCTGACAGGAACTGCTTTTAAAACACTCGAAGAGCCTGCCTGGAAGTTTGTGTGTGTGGAGGGTTGTTTTGGTTTTAAGTATTTATGAAACTATAAATAGGAAGCCCAATTCTTCACTGCCTTGCCCCTTGGATAGTCAATTATGCCTGCAGAGTGAAGGAAAGGAAAGAGAACCTCAGAGGTTCTGGGTAAAAGTATGCAAATGTAAGATTTTTCTTTATTGACATTTTATTTAGTAATAAAAAATCTGGAAATCTCAATGTATTTTCCCCTTTTCTCCACTGTGTATTCAGCGCCCCCAACATACTGTTATGTGTAGTCTAGCCAGAAATACTAAAGAGTTACATTGTAACGTAAAGGGACACTGTCAAAGTAAGGACCCAATCCTGAAAACACATAAGCACATGCTCAACTTTAAGCACATAGTAGCCGCTTTGACTGGTCAATGAACCAGGACTGGACAGGACTACCAGGGTCACAAATCCAGTCCCCTGCTATTGCAGGCAACCCTGTCATATCACCCGCATTAATAAACCTATCAAGTTCATCTTCAAACTAGTTGTTTTCCTCCATTACTCCTATTGGAAGGCTGTTCCAAAACCTAACAGAACTGCTTGTGTGCTTAAAGTACATGCGTAAAGGTTTCCATGACCAGGGGCTAAAAATTTGGGACATAATTCTTTAAAAACAAAAGTTTTTATACAGCTGAAGCCCAGCAGAAATATTTCCTCAAATTCCAATTAAAACCAGTGAAAGTTAAACAAATATGTATTTCCTGTAGTGTCTGAAATCCAAAGATTTTAGAAACTAAAACTCATTATAAATAGAATGAAAGTGGCTGCCCTGGACTTTCATTTTCCAAACTGAGAGACATAAAGGATAAACACAGTGCAAACATAGTGACAAATACACTGGGTTTTAAAACTTCTCTCTCTGAAATGCAAAGATGAGAAAAGGGGGGATTATAAAGCTGCTAACACCACAAATACCTTCTGAATACTCTGTTTTTTTGCCCTGTGTTGTCATGTCCTGAATAACAAAAAAAGGATCAATTTATGAATGGTAAATAATGAATAATTATCCTCCAGGATATTTGTGTCTACCATGGTTTACCAAGAAAGTTTATATAATCTTTGCATCTCAATAACTGATCCTCCAAAACAAACCAACATATTAATGTCAAATATTTTTAAGCTCTATGGGGACATTAATTCATTTTTTATTAAACTAAAAAACAAAACATAAAACAAAAAAACCTTCCCCTCTGTGAGCTGCATGGATTAGTATGTATGCGATCAAAGAATTAATCAGATATGGGCCTAGGGTCTTTTATGTTTGTTCATACTTGCTGGAAATTGAAGGACCAGCTTGTGATTTCAGTGACCCCAGTGTAAATCCAGAGTAACCCTGTTAACTCTGATGGAGTTATTCCATATTTACATCAGTATCACCGGGATCAGAAACAGGTCTGGGAAGAAATGTTCTCTTAATAACATATTTTCCCATAAACTTCTTATTGAATTTCATGCTGTTGAAGAGCACTAGAATGGCAGCTCTGGAGGTTAACATATTAATCCACAAGTTAGGCACATCATTCGATTGTGCCATTCGGTTTTTCTTCCTTCTCCTTGCTGTTTTATTATTGCTCTGGGTGTTCCTGGTTTGCTGCTAGCACCACTTCTGATTTATACCAGCAATGAGTCATAATTCTTGTGTTTTAAATGCAATTTTGTTTTGTTTCTTTTATGTATGGAATCACCTCCCCCACATAACTCTGACAGCAATGGGCCATATCCTCAGACGGTTTATATCAGTGTATTTATGCCATTTTATACCAGCTGATCATCAAGCCCAGTATTTTTATATAATGCCCCTCTAATAATGAAATAATTATGAGGACAAAGATGGCCAGATCCTCAGGTCCACTAGAGCTAGGCTTGGTACACATGGATCATAGAAATCTAGGACCGGAACGGACCTTGAGAAGTCTTCAAGTCCAGCTCCCTGCACTGAGACAGGAACAAGTAAACCTAGATAATCCCTGACAGGTGTTTATCTAACCCGTTCTTTAAAACCTCCACTGATGGGGATTCTACAACCTCTCTTGGAAGCCTCTTCCAGAGCTTAACTACTATCATTAGAAAGTTTTTCCTAATATCTAACCTAAATCTCCCTTGCTGCAGATTAAGTACATTACTTCTCATCCTACCTTCAGTGGGCATGGAGAATAATTGATCACCATCCTCTTTATAACAGCCCTCAATGTATTTGAAGACTGTTATCAGGTCCCACACCTCCAAGTCTTCTTTTCTCAAGAAAAGACATGTCCAGTTTTATTTTTGAACTATTCCTCAGGAGGTCAATGGGGACATTAATATTTTTCTGCCCCTTTTCTGCCTCCCATCCACCAATCCTGGGGACAATTCGGACCTGCCCCACCCATAAACAGCCCACCAAGTGGTCATTCTGCTGGTTCGTGATCACAGGAGCAAAGCATGTTCCAGCCATGCCTCTGCTACCTCCTAAGGCTTTTTCATTTTGGAAGTGGGAGGGGGGAAAGAGAGAGGTCTCCAGCATTGTTCCATGTCACCCTTAATTCCCCAGCCATGTACACATTTCACAAGGCTTTACGTCACGGTGAGCAGTCAAATGTGGCTGAACGCATTGCCTGCTGGCGTCCCTCATTATCCATCTGAATGTAGGCCATGGGCCATCACTCTAGAGAAGGTCCAGGGAAATGACCGACTGCTGGCCTGGGGAGTCAGACCCATATGTAGATGGGCACCATGCAGGGGTCAAAGTAAAATTTCTCTCTTACCGGTATGGGGGTGGGGGCGGCAGCTTTGCCCCCAAGAAGGCCCTGATTTAGCAAGGTGCTGAAAACCAGGCATGTGCTTAAGTACCTTAGCACAGCAGAGGCCACTGATGCGCCAAGAAACATACACTTCAATATATGCTCCCCTTCTATGGGCCAAAAATCACAGGCTGTATGTGCCTTCAGGCGCTGCTCCTGCAGCTCCCATTGGCTGCAGTTCCTGGCCAATGGGAGCTGCAGAGCAGGCGATTGTGGCGGGAGCAGTGCCCCCCCGGATGCCCCTCCCCCAGGAGGTGCAGTGACGTGCCAGTTGGAGCCGGGTAAGGAGCTGCCAGCCCTGCCGACTCTCCCTCCCCCCCAGCAGGGGTCCTGGGATGCACAACAACGCCCGCCCGCCTGCCCCCCACCCCAGCACAGGTCCCAGGCCACATGGCGCTGCTGCCCCCCTCCCAGTGCCAGCCAGGGTCCCAGGCCAAGCACCACTGCCCTCCTCTCCCCCAGCCCCTGCAGGGTCCCAGTCCATCCCCCTAGCACCGCTGGCACCTCTGGACTCCCCCCTCCCCCCGCCCCGAGCACCCATAGCCTTCCAACTCAAGTTTTAGTTAGGGGTATATAGTAAAAGCCGTGGACAGGTCACAGGCCATGAATTTTTGTTTACTGCCCATGACTTTTACTAAAAATACCCATGACTAAAATGTAGCTTTAATTATACTGCCTTCTTTGGCATGTTAAATAGAAGTGAACTAAAATGTAAAAGGGTTACACTGACTAAGACCTGACCTAGATGGATGGATCTCTAGGAGTATAGTATTGTAATATCATACGTTTCTGAAGTGTCAGACATATGCTTAACTATTTTTACAAGGCCATCTGTTTAAAAACAAGTGCAGCTGGCTGATAAAGTGAGCTCCTGTTCTACAATTATTTCTTGTAATATAAACGTATTGATAAGAAGTCTAGAGGAGAGGCATACATTTATCTCTACATGGTTCATTACACCCCTGAAAGGAAGTGCGTCAGCACACAAAAGGTCACAATAAAGTCTAACAGAGAAAGTAATAACTATACTTGTGAGATTGTGGATGAGTAAATTTCACTCAAGCTTCCTAGGTTCCAAACATGCCCAGCCAAATCTCTCAAAAGGTCCTGTGATCTGTGAAGATCTGTACACAAACCTGCAGCAGGGTCCTCTATCCAATTTGGCTTAGCTGTGCTGGTTGGACTCCTTCCCACCAGCGCCTGTTACCTGTATGTTTATCCCTTTCACAAGATTCACATTTTATTAAAATTATACTCTATCAGATGGGTGACTCAGCCACTGGGAACACATTTCTGTAGTACACCGGACAGGCGGTATGTCCCTCCCACCTTCTAGAAGGAGGGCCCACAGAGAGGATAATATGCCCCTGTCAAGGCTGAATCCCTACTCTGTCACTCTGAATGGGGAAGTGGGGGCCTGCAAGGATTTAAAAAATTAAGAGCTGCCACTCCAGGCTTATATTAAACTCCCAAGGTTACAGCTTCTCTGACCTTGGGTTGGTAAACACTGCCACCACCCAAATGCAAAAAAAACCCATTTGAACCCGGGAAGGAGCACTTGGGAATTCCTCCCTGTGGGATACCCTCAAGCCCTTTCACCCCCTCCAGGGAAGAGCTGAGAAAGAAAACAGGGGAAATTAGCTGTGGCTCTCAGCTAATCAAACAACATGAACAAACCTTTTAGAACACCAAAAATCCAATCCTGTTCTTTAAAAAAGGTAAATTTTATTAAAAAAAACAAAAAGGGAAAAAAATACATCTGGAACTCAGGCTTTTTGCTACATCTTAAAAGAAACAATTACAAAAATTAAGCACCCAAAACAGCTTTCTTTGGGGTTTAGCTTAAAGGTTACAAGCAAACAAAAGCATCAGGGGTTAGCACAGAGGAGATCCACATGCCTTAAAAATAAACAGAAATAAACCTGATTGCGTATAGCTAAACATTCTGGTCTACTTACACATCTGGAGTTCAGATACGTAGTTCTAGGTATGATCTGATGATTTATGATCATACCTGGCTTATGGCTTGTCATAAATATAAAGGGAAGGGTAAACCCCTTTAAAATTTCTCCTGGCCAGAGGAAAAATCCTCTCACCTGTAAAGGGTTAAGAAGCTAAAGGTAACCTCGCTGGCACCTGACCAAAATGACCAATGAGGAGACAAGATACTTTCAAAAGCTGGGAGGAGGGAGAGAAACAAAGGGTCTGTATGTCTGTTGGTATGCTGCTTTTACCGGGGATAGACCAGGAATGGAGTCTTAGAACTTTTAGTAAGTAATCTAGCTAGGTATGTGTTAGATTATGATTTCTTTAAATGGCTGAGAAAAGAATTGTGCTGAATAGAATGACTATTTCTGTCTGTGTATCTTTTTTGTAACTTAAGGTTTTGCCTAGAGGGAGTCTCTATGTTTTGAATCTAATTACCCTGTAAGGTACCTACCATCCTGATTTTACAGGGGTGATTCCTTTACTCCTATTTACTTCTATTTCTATTAAAAGTCTTCTTGTAAGAAAACTGAATGTTTTTTCATTGTTCTCAGATCCAAGGGTTTGGGCCTGTGGTCACCTATGCAAATTGGTGAGGATTTTTACCAAACCTTTCCCAGAAAGTGGGGTGCAAGGATTGGGAGGATTTTGGGGGGAAAGACGTGTCCAAACTACATTTCCCAGTAAACCAGTTAGAGTTTGGTGGTGGCAGCGGTTATTCCAAGGACAAAGGATAAAATTAATTTGTACCTTGGGGAAGTTTTAACCTAAGCTGCTAAAAGTAAGCTTAGGAGGTTTTCATGCAGGTCCCCACATCTGTACCCTAGAGTTCAGAGTGGGGGAGGAACCTTGACACGGCTGCTCTGTCCCACCAGCCTAGAGAACAACAGACAAAGGGAAAGTTTCTTTCCCCATTTTAAAAAGTTCTAGCCTTCCCATTGGCTCTTTTGCCCAGGTGCCCACCTTTTTTTAAAAAAAATCCTGGGGGACTTTTTAACCCTTTACAGGTGAAGCAAGTAAAGAACAGTAAAAAACCAAAAAAAAACCAAAAGGGATTTTACAGCTAAATGGCTTGCTGGCTGCCCATCAAAGGGAGCAATCCCCTGACTTTATTTATCACAGCCCCCATACAGGCAAGTTTGTCCTGAGATTCTGAGTCTCCCACTCCCATGGGCATTACTGGAGAAGGAGGACAGCCGTGAAAGAAGTATAGCACCAGTGGCTTCTCTAGTGCCATGTCTTACCATTCACTTGGCTTTGTCTCTGTCACTTTGTTTTGATTTGCACATAATGGAGACAAGTGAATCCTTAGCTCTCATCTCAGTGAGAAGAGGAACATCAGAAAACTACTTAGAGAGAGGTATTATTATCATTACTACCTAGGCAACAATACATCCCATCAATTCCACCACCAGCTTAGAGCCATACTGACCCATTTGCCCAGACTGCTGCTGTTCTTGATTTTAAGTGTCTTACTTACTGGCCACTAGGTGGCAAAAGAAACTTGGTGACCTTAAAGAGGAAGGCAGAAGATGTCAAATCCAGGATTGCACAATCTCGGCTCCAGCCCCACTTTTTTGGAAGGGGACTTTTATTTCCCTAACTGGAAAATGAATGCTCAAGATATGAGTGGGGTATCACCAGTGTATGTCTTCGCCTATTTTATTACTGTTACCCCTGCCCTAACATGTTATGTGTGTGTGATATTGTCCCATTTTGTATGGTCTGGTTTTGGAGCTTTGACAAGTTATAAGCATAATTCTATTGAAGACCGCATGAAGGCCACAGTATCTGGAAACATATACAAGCTGTAAGTCATCTATCTTTTTGTACTTTTCATTGTCTAGGATTTTTTTTTAAAGAAATCCCTGTATAAGATCCGCAAATTTTATTTGGGGTCTGTGGATTTTTCTAGCAGGGTGAGGTATCAGACCTTTAACCTTGTCACTGGTGGAGGAATAGACTTAATATTGCATGTGCTGAACACTGGTGTCAATGTAATATGGAGGGTAGATTCCTACTGGGAGGGGAATTTATCTGACAGTTTTTTTGTTCCTCTTGGTTTTTGTTTTTATTAAAACAACTCTTTGAAGGTGAAGTACTGAAGTAGAGTCATGCCTGAACCTTAGAGTAGGTATTCTACACAGCTCTCTACATGCCCAACCAGTGCCTGCCCCCATCCACATGGCTATTTTTAACAGTGTGGTGTCCCATTGTCTCCCCACTGCTGGAGTCTTTCCCCACCTGAGGGAAAGACTCTGGCAGCAGGGGAAGGCACCAGCGGGGGATGAGGGGAAAGGCTCCAGCAGCTCCCCACTAGCAAAGCCTTTACCCTCTGTCTCCCACCTGCCAGAGGCTTTCAATGGTGCATGTAGCTACACACCACATTGTGGACGCAGCCAGCTTTTCACTGTGTAACTATACATACCGTACACGCTGCCGCCTGTGGTGTGCAGTGTAGACATAGCCAAAGAGACAGTCCCTGCCCCCACAACAGGTTACAATCAAAACAAATAGAAAGGGAAATATTAACCCAGTTTTGAAGATGGGGACCTGAAGCAGAGAGAGATTAAGTGACTTGCCCAAGGTCACACAGGCTGTCCATGGCAGAGCCAAGAAGGGAATCCTGCACTCCTTTGAGCCAGTGGCCACCTTTACTCTCTCAATATGGCATCTATGAACATTAAGTTTTATTAATTTGTGTGACAGAGAAATGGATACAATGTTTTTGAAAGGATCCCTCCTTATGAGCCTCTGCTAAACACAAACCTGCTATGTGAAGGTGTTACTGTGCATATCACAGTATGGGTAACTTGTTCATCAGTTGTGATTATTAAGGAAGTATTAATCACAGGACACGAATAGTAAGAGAATCATCCATTTACAGACCCTGCCAAGACCAAATGCTGGAAGAGAGAGGCCCTCTTGTACTTGCATACATGTTATAATACAGTTGGGCACCTACACTGCTGTTTGCACATGCATTGCCTGGTCTGCCCAAGCAACCACAGCACTTGTGTTCACAAGCATGGAGATGTAAGGACTGTGGGATCTGGCCTCTAGTGAGACAGGGTGACTGAGAACCCTTCCCATGCCACTGTCTCATTTTGATGGCTGCAGCTGGAGGTCAGATCCATAAGCCCTGGAGGAGACCTCTGATCCAACCCGAAACCTGGGAGGACAAGAGTAGAAAGAAGCAAGACCAGCAGCTCTCCTCCTGACTTGCAGTCCCATCTGAGAATTACAACTGGGGTTACTATAAAAACAGTCCCAGCTTCCCAGGAGCCTTGCAGCAACAGATACTTTGAAAGCACTGGCTTCACTGATGGCAAAGTTCTCACTTTGGTCATGTAGTAAACAACACCTTTCCAACAAGATGTTACTGTTGCCATGGAGACCAGAATCGCTTTCATTTTGGAATCCTAGAATATCAGGGTTGGAAGGGACCTCAGGAGGTCATCTAGTCCAACCCCTGCTCAAAGCAGGACTGATCCCCAATTAAATCATCCCAGTCAGGGCTTTATCAAGCCTGACCTTAAAAACTTCTAAGGAAGGAGATTCCACCACCTCCCTAGGTAACGCATTGCAGTGTTTCACCACCCTCCTACTGAAAAAGTTTTTCCTAATATCCAACCTAAACCTCCCCCACAGCAACTTGAGACCATTACTCCTTGTTCCGTCATCTGCTACCACTGAGAACAGTCTAGAGCCATCCTCTTTGGAACCCCCTTTCAGGTAGTTGAAAGCAGCTATCAAATCCCCCCTCATTCTTCTCTTCCATAGCCTAAACATCCCCAGTTCCCTCAGCATCTCCTCATAACTCATGTGTTCCAGTCCCCTAATCATTTTTGTTGCCCTCCACTGGACTCTTTCCAATTTTTCCACATCCTTTGTGTAGTGTGGGGCCCAAAACTGCACACAGTACTCCAGATGAGGCCTCACCAATGTCGAATAGAGGGGAACGATCACGTCCCTCGATCTGCTGGCAATGCCCCTACTTAACTGGAAGTTAATGGCTGAACTGTAACATTTTAATGAGGCTCTTCTCTGTGCGATCTCTTTCCTTTTCCCTCTATCTTCTCTACCAGCAGAATCATCACCTCCGACTGCATTGGAGAGCTGCAGAATTAATCTGCCAAGTTCAGTATAACATTCTTCCACTGGTAACATCTGGCTCCCTAACTTTGTTCCTTGGTGAGTCGACTATTGTCTACGCGGCTGGCTACCCTTCTTCGGTGGCAGCTGTGAAACTGCATCGGTGTCTGCTTCTGACACGGGTTGCTGCTTCGCAATGGCTGGTCTCTCTTGCCTTTTCCTCCTCAACCCACAGCTTCACCTGTTATATTGAATATTTTCCCTTGCGAAGGAATGTGGAGTAGGATCCCTCACCATTGAAATGTAAATGCGAGAGCCAAGCAAGCATGGCATAACAATGGCAACACATGCGGGTTTAACCCAGGACCTTCAGACTCAACAGCATGAGCTGCTTCAACTTCACCTAGAGAGCCAGGACTCCATAACTGGGGGTGTAATACACTCCTCTCCTCAGTGCATCGCTCACAGCAGGGGACCTGCGACACATACCTACCAATGGATTGCATCATCATTGCGCAGCCTTCCTTGCTAGGCAACTCTTCATTGAAGGGGAGGAGGAAGCCTCCCCCCACTACTCTATGCATTCTGTGGAGGCTACTTGCCGTTCTGAGATGGCACCTGCAGAGCTCCTACTGAAAGCAATGGGAGCCCCCCTTTAGCAACTGTGAGGCAAATTTGTCCAGGAGATTTGATTAAAATAATAAAGAACACTCATTAAAATCCGAGTCCAGCAAACACACATGAATTAAAATGAACACCACCGAGCTGTGTGATTAGATTTTAGCACTCAATAATCACAGCACTTGAGGAGCTTAAGCAGCATATTATTGATGGGTTTTTAATCAGTTATAGCCACTGCAAGTGCATTTGGGGAGTTTTAAATACCCAGATTATGGATCTGTTTTTGAGTTGTTGCTGTTCAATCCACATAGGGAGGTTACCTTGACACCATAGTTTGTAATGTTAAAGTCCCCCTAAGCATGACGCTTATAATCTAAATAGACAAGACAGATGAAGGATGGGAGTGGCTACAGAAAGATGAAGTGAGTTGCCCAAGGCCAAGCATTAGGTAAAGCCAGGTCTCTTGACTTTCAGTGCAATGCCCTATCCACAGGGCCATATTGTCTCTCAGTATGCTTTTTTCTACCATTTTCTCTAAGGTCTTTATCTAGCCTTGCCTCTCTTGACCATGTCCAGTGATGGTCCCTTGAACACCTCCCTTGGGAGTTGATTTCAGTGCCCAGAAACTTTTCCTGTTGTTTAATTGAAACATTTAGTTCCTTTAGACTCATGCAGTTGCTCCACGTCCTGCATCATCTGAAAGTTGAATAAAGGCTTGATCCAACTCCCATTAAAGTGAGCTCTACAGTCTGAAACCTCTGAGAAGATTCTGATGTACTAGAAAGACAGATAGATGATCTATTCTGCCAGGAATATTCATGCTTAGGACGGGTACCTTGACACCATAGCTCTTAATGTGAAAGCCCCATTGTATGCATTTAACAGCAAGCTCCAGCTAGCTCTTCCTCACCCTTGCCAGCCATTTCCTATTGCTGTCTTGACTCCACCCACTCCTATTTTCCAACCTCCTCCTCCCCACCACCATCATGTTCTCCTCCAGTATAAGAGCTACAAAATGCAACTGGAAAATGAACACCAAACTTCCAAGGAAAACACTCTCCCAATGGGTTTCCAATTACTTTTTGATAAAGGTTCGTATGAGCTGCAAAGATCTTTACATGTAAGAATGTCTTTACGTCACCAGCTACCTTGCTAACTCCTGGAAAAATCCTAACTCAAGCAGTGCTTTCTGTAACTCGGAGAATAATTATAGTTATCCTTGAATGTTATTTTTTTAAAACAATCAATTTTCTTACATTCAAAGCCTTTCAAAATGAATTGTAAATCATTCCACTTTCTTTGCGTAATTTTGATCAACTACATAGACAAATTATTCAATAGTTACAATATATTTAGGTTTTTTAAAAAAAAATCTCATAATTATAATTATAAAACATGTATGAAGCTACAGAAACTCTTCCCATTCCTCTGGGAGAGCTACCAGGCCCCAGTCCCTGGCCCCAGCCAGCCTTCTCTCCAGAGGTGAAAGCAAGCCGGTACGGCGTACTGGCAAGAGCCAGTGCGCCGTCCCGGGGTGGATCAGCTTCCCCAGGTGCAATTTAAAGGGTCTGAAGCTCCCAGCAGCGGCTGGAGCCCCTGGCCCTTTAAATTGCTGCCAGAGCCCTGCTGCCAGAGCCCTGGGATAGCGGCAGCGATTTAAAGGGCCCGAGGCGGTAGCAGCTGCTGAGCCCTGGGCCCTTTAAATCGTCCGCAGAGCCCCGCCGCCACTTCCCCAGGGTTCCAGCAGGTTCCGGGGACGATTTAAAGGGCCCGGGGTGATAGTGGCGGCCGGAGCCCTGGGGACGATTTAAAGGGCCCAGGGCTCCGGCTGCCACTACCACCCAGGGCTCTTTAAACCCCTGCCAGAGGCCCCGGCTGCTGCTGTTACCCTGGGGAGGGGGAAGGAGGCACTTGCCGATACAGGGTGGGCCTGGGCTGGCTCTGACCTCCCCCAGCCCCGCCCTTTCCACCCGAGGCCCTGCCCCTTCCAGGAGCCAGAGCCGGCCCCAGCCCAGCCCCATACCGATAAGCACGGGTGAAAGTAAGTCAAGGGACTTATCTCCCACTGTGAGAGCCCCACATCCACTCTCTCTGCCTGCTTCTCCCCACACGGTGTAGGACTCCTCTTTTAAGTCCCTTCCTGGAAGCCTGCCTCCTGCTCCAGGTGTCTCCATTTGGACTAATTGGGCCTCCTGTAGCCCATAAGCCCCTGTGCAAGGCAGGAAGGGGTTAGTGTGCCCCATTACACTGGCAATGCTGGGCACTAGACTAAGAGCCAGGAAATCAGGGCTCTGCTCCCTGACCTACTGTGTAACCTTGGCCTAGTCACTTCTCTCTGTGCCTGTTTTCCCTCCACCCCTTTTGTCTGTTTCGATGGTAAGCTCTTTACTCCGTATTTGTACAGTGTCTGCTGCACCAGGGGCTCTGACCTAGGTTGGGGACTGTGAGGGACCTGGGAACGCTCATTGGTGAATATGGATCTGTACCCAAACACGTAGTGTATGGAGAGGATTCCTGAGGCGATGTGGTGAAATGTCCTGAGGAGGCGGGGGGGGGGTGGCTCAGCACCCTCCTCAACAGCCACACAGCCTGTGACTGAGAGCCATGGCCTAACTGCCAAACCATGGAGCAGCCACCACAGGGGCATGCTCTTAGATGGCTTGGCAGGCCCACCAGCAAAAACCAGTCTGAGGGGAAAAAGAAGACTTCACCCCTAGGTCCTCTAACAAAAGCCATTGAGACACATGGCAGTTGGGCTCAGGCTCACACAGGGAGGGTGGGGCTCTGGGAAAAGGGAGTTTCCCCCAGGGCAGGAAAACAAACTGGGACTGAGTGACGCTCTCTGGAAGGCAAAGTGAGACCAGCTTGGGTCCCAAGAGCCCCTGAGCTTGGTAGACGAATATAGGCTGAGTCTACTCTTGTAACTCAGGGGGGAAATCCATCCAACTGAGATTATAGGGAAGCATAAGATCAGGTGAGTACAAATGTGTGTATTGGCTGTTGGTTATTCTGAAATCATTTTCTCTAATGCCTTGTTCCTTTTACTAACAACAAGTCCTCTTGTTCAAAAGTGATTTGTCGCTGTGTATCACTGGGCACAGACTCCCACGGGGGTGAGATGCAGGTGTCCAACGGGACCTGTACAGTAATAAGCAGGTGCAATAGATAGATCTTGGTCTGAGAGTGAGAACACTGTGAACTTCCACCACACAGCAGGCAAGGTCACGAGGTCTGACACCATAGGGGTGCAGTCAGAGAGACCAGAAAGGAAATGGACATGCAAGGACTCTAGACCCCACTGTTACAAATAATAACTTACGTTTGACTGTTGTCAATTCTGTTGCAGCAACTTCTTAGAAAAACTCTTGAGTCCAACTAGATGAATAGTATGACATTTCTAAAATGCCAAATACACCTCTACCCCGATATAACGCTGTCCTCAGGAGCCAAAAAATCTTACCGCGTTATAGGTGAAACAGCGCTATATCGAACTTGTTTTGATCCACCGGGGCATGCAGCTCCACCCCACCGGAGCGCTGCTTTACTGCATTATATCTGAATTCGTGTTATATCTGGTCATGTTATATCAGGGTAGAGGTGTAGTTGGGACACTCTTGCAAGCTAGTCTCTGCCTTTCTTACTGCAGCTGTAGCATACGTCATATTTATTATGAAACAAAGAATGATATGCCTGAGATCCCTTGTAGGGCTGTAGAAATGAGGGAATCTTTAGCATGATTAGAGGGTTTTATATGGACAACTTCTTGAAATACATTGCAAGGACAGTCCTGGCATTTGGTAACCGGTGGGGGAGAAGGTATAACCATGGAGAAATACATATGGAACTTGCATCACATATTTCAAGGATGGGGTGGGAAGAGACCAAATTGCAATGTGGGTCTTGGAGTATTGCAGAGCAACTTTGAATCCACTACTATTTAAAATGGGGAACTCTCCTGGATTCCTCCTCTGAGTCTAATCACATGGCATTATTATTATTGTAAACATTCGCTGCCATAAAGCTACCATTGTCTCAAATGCTTCTGGACTGAGAACAAGTGGGTGATTCTGATCTTTCATGGCAGGGGTCGGAAACAGTTTAAAGCAGCTCTGTTAAGGTGGCAAATTAAAACTGCGACCATATAGTTTAGTTTACTGTGTAGCAAAGAGCAGGTATTGTCAGTCAAGGCTACAGTCATAAAAAGCAACAGCTGGCTATCACTGTTTCCAGAATAACACTTTACACCTTACATTTCACTACTGGCACTGCTAATTAATAACTACTAGTAATAATCCTTTGCACTTCTATAGCATTTCTTATTAAGGGATCTCAAAGCACTTTAAAAACATGAATGAACTAGGTGTCAGCACTATTATTATTTCCACGGCAGAGAGAGGTGAACAGACTTGCCCTGACTAACAAAAGCAAGTCTTTGGCAGAGCCAGGAATAGAATCCAGGCCTCTTGACTCCCTGTCTTGTGGTATGGCCCGTTTCCTCTTTTTAATTGCTATTCCAGTTAGAGAATATTGCTGGGGTGAAAAGCTAAGATAGTACTTGAAAGATTCACACAGTGCTTATCCTTAGGCACCAAGCAACATTTTTCACAGATGGGGAGCATCTTTTGGTAGCCCCGTTACTATGCTATGAATGGCATTCCCTCGTTGTTGTACTGCAGCATTCGGGTCCCTGCGCAGGGTATGGCTACCGCTGTGTCACTGTAGAGTCTGTAACGTAGACAGCACTGCAGCTGGGCCACTGGAGTGCCATAGCGGAGACACTTCCTGCATTGACGGAAGGGGATTTTTCCATTGAGGTAGCCAACCCATCTCTCTGAGAGGTGGTAGCTAGGTCAATGAAAGAATCCTTCCATTGATCCAACTGCATGTACACCGGGGCTAGATCAACCTAACTGTGGCACACAGGGAATGAAATGTTTCAGAGCCCTGAGAGACAGAGCTAGGTCAATCTAATTTTTAAGGGTAGACCAGGCCATGGTAAGAGACAGTCCCCACTCTGAAGAGTTTACGATCTAAATAGACAAGACAAAGGAAGCCTCATCATCCCCATTTGACAGATGGGGAACTGGGAGACAGAGGGATTAAATGACTTGCCCAAGGTGGCCCAGGGAGGCTGTGGCATAGTTGGGAACTAACCCAACCTTCCCAAGTCCCAATCCAGTGTCCTAACTCAAAACCATCCTTCCTTCCAATGTAGGCTTTCCAGAGAAAGACAGAGAATAGAAACAACCCAGGGTAACCTGCAACTTACTAATCCTTGCTAGCTTCTTCCTACATTATTTTAAGTAACTGGTGCTTGCATTTTATTTGCTCATCCTCTTTGTTTGTGCCTCAGCCCTCTCTTTCAGCTGCCTATTCGTGGAATGTGGAAGACAGTGAGAGCCTTCTATTTATTTGCATGTAGAGGCAGAAAGATCACATAAAGCACAAAAGCACATTCTCTTCTTGGAAAGAATCCACTCTTCCCCCCCCCCCTCCCCCAAGAGCGTAAAAACTCTTAACAAATGTTTTTTGAATCAGCTGTGTGTACATTTCACCAATAAACCCAGCTTGGCAATTTGGACCAAAAATGAGGAGCTGGAAATCTAGAGTCCAATGGGCACATTTTAAAAATATAAGCCTGTTTCCCTTAGAGGCTTTAAATTCAGTCACACCTAACTTTGAGCTGTTTCTCTGGATTTAAATTAAGGCAAACTACACCCCTAAACATTGGCCAGAGGTGAACAACATGGGATGCACCTTGAAACGTAGAAGTGGGAAAGAAGCATTTCCCTTCTCAATGTCACCAGATCCACACACATACCAATACAGGCCACCCCTGTGGTGCATACTTTTATTATGATCCTTTTCTGATTGCAGCACTTTTATATTCCTAGCAGTCCCCTGTCTGCTGAGGCAGATGCCAAATTGCGAGGCAGAGCTAATGTCATCTGTTACAGATGAGACCAGCCCACTGTGTTGTTCCCCCTTATGTAGGCTTTTGTTGTTTGTTTTATTGCACCTCTCAATCTCAAATATAAGAAATATAGATTAAAAGTCTATATGGAAAATATAACAGGAAGAAATTGCCTGAAGGGGATATTTTCCCTACAATTCCAATAGTGCTCACAGACCTCGTCAATTTCTCTCTGCAGTCTACTCAGTAGTGGGAGGGTGACTGTACAAGAAGATTACAACTTTAGTCACTCATCGGCTGATGTTCTGAAGAAGATGAAAAGTTGAGCTAGAGAGAGAAAAAAAAAGAAAAGATGCATAAAGAGGGACAAAGACTAAAAGAACAAAGAAAACAAAAGTCAGTCAAGAAGGAGATAGAGCAGAAAGGAGAGAGGGGACGGGTGACAGTCAAGGTTTGAAAGGAAACCAGAGTGCACTGATGGAAATAGAAGAACATGGCGATCCCTGGCTGAATAAATTCAGAGGCCAATGTGCACTGTTTCATCTCCCATGAAAAACTAACCCCCCAAAAATCAAATGCATGAAGCTATAAACAGCTGGAAAAAAGGACACCGTCCAAGTGCCACCAGCTGTATTTATGGGTAAGTAACTTAACACTATCTGCAGTTGCTATTACACAGAAATAATTGTGAATTAACAGGTCAACCCCTCCCTGCCCAACCAAAACCAACCCCCTAGCAATATGTGATTCTCATTATATAGCAAAAAGAAAAGGAGTACTTGTGGCACCTTAGAGACTAACCAATTTATTTGAGCATGAGCTTTCGTGAGCTACAGCTCACTTCATCAGATGTTTACCGTGGAAACTGCAGCAGACTTTATATACACACAGAAATTTCTGTGTGTATATAAAGTCTGCTGCAGTTTCCACGGTAAACATCTGATGAAGTGAGCTGTAGCTCACGAAAGCTCATGCTCAAATAAATTGGTTAGTCTCTAAGGTGCCACAAGTACTCCTTTTCTTTTTGCGAATACAGACTAACACGGCTGTTCCTCTGAAACCTGTCATTATATAGCAGTTGCCTTGGGGAAGGCAACATAGTTTAAAGATGATGGTAATCTGGTGGGCTGGACATGAATCATTCGCTGTTGGATCTTGTCTCCTGAGTCATCTTTATAAACCAAACTTTTCAAGGCAACGTCCTCTGCATCACCAAAACTACTATAGCTTCTGCAGCAGCACTAGCCGTGGAACGTCTCCTGTTTGGATAGGCTTCCAAAAAGACTAGATTGTTGTATAATTTGCAGGTGTCACTAATAACTGCACAGGACAGCTGTATAGGAATCCATCCTCACTCAACAAGCCCCAGAGCCAAACCTCAGCACTTGTCCCCTAACAAACTGTACAGCCAAAAATGCTTCAGACTTATCACACGGAGGATGGAGATGCTAGTGATGAACTGCTATGATTTTTTCTAACATATTACTTTCACCTTCCTATATGTAAAATTAATTTGGGGCCTGAAGATCAAAGCACATGGGTGAGAGGTAGCTAGTGCCAGAGGCAAGGCAAATCACATGGATGGGGTCAGGTAGAGGAGTGTGCCCAAAGTGCATTTCATTCCAGCTATCCTCCGTCCCTACTGGGGGGTACCTAGGCACCCTAAGCATAAGTGGAATCAACCCTGAGGCTGCTCCAATTTAGATCGGGGCCCAGCAGGCTACCCAGTGAATACGGGGAGTACAGAGATGGCATATAGCAACTTTGGGTCTCCCCACTCAGTTCCGCCATCAAGTGCTGTTGCAGAGCCACTGAGAAGCAGGTCTACATATTTACAAGCGGTTAAGCCCACTGATCTAGCTTTCAGGTAATTTCATGGTCTATGCCCCTTTTGATATTATAATGCAGAGAATGCCCTGAGCTACCTGGCCAGGAGAACTTCGTTTTGAACCTCACTTTGTTTAGCAGACTTCACAATCTCATTTCATTGATCAAGGCTTTCGCTGGAGCATAAAGAGATCTTCAACACTATGGAAAATGGTCTTCTAAATCACAAGTGGGCGAAGAAGCCAAGTAAAAGTGTTTCAATTCCAAGGGCACAGAGATTCTGGAATACTATGGAGCCCTGTTTCCAGTGAATGGAGCAAGTTTTTCCTCTTTGCCTAAAGATCAAGGAAGCGATAAAGTATCATAAAGGAGACTACAGTGTACCATTTGCTTCAGACTTGGGACACAATGAACCAAACTCGGCATTAATTCACTGAGCTATCACAAGAACAAATCCACTAATTCTAATGGAGCCCCTAGTGACCCAAGCCAAAGACAATGGCATATCCAAGCCCAGACTTTGGCCAGGGGCGGCCCGTGTTGTAGGCCAGGGGAGGCTTTTCTTCCCCAAACAGCCCCATGTGGACCCGCCCATGCTCCACTGTGAGGCCGCCTCCTGCTTGCCCTTCCCCCTTGGCCCCTTGGAGGCACGCGGGCAGCCCGGGGTTGAGGGGGGCTGGTGGCCAGGGGGAGGGTGGGGCTCTGGGCTCTGGCAGGGGAAGGGGGGCAGCAGGGGGGGGGCCAGACTGGGGGCTAGCCTCCCTGAGCCGAAGGTTCACCCTCCACTCATGACTCTGACCCAGGATACCCCAAATCATCTCTGGCATCCAAAGCAGTGATGCTTTGTGAATGAACTGACCAGTCTCTTCGTTGCTGCCTTACAAATATTTTCAGCAGTGATCCCCAAACTGTGGTTCTTAGGCTATGTTTACAGTTGCAGTAGTGTGTAGTGTACAGGTGCTGCATGCCCAGCTGGCATGTGTATAAATAGCCGTGTGGACAGTTAGGCCTGGGTAAGGCAAGTAGTGTACCCTACATGCCTGAACACTGTGGGTATGTACCCTACATGGCTCTTCCATGTCTACGCTGCTGTTTTTAGCACTGTAGCTATACACACGGCAGTGACAAGTGTGAACTCAGCCCACCTGTCACTGTGCCACGTAGCTACACATGGCGGGCCTGTACTCTGCATGCTGCCATAAGTATAAACAGAGCCTCGGATGCCTCTTTCTTTTTTCCATTTGTATTTGTTATTTATTTGTATTACAGTAGCACCTCTAGGCCCCAGGTGAGAGCAAGGGCCCATTGTGCTAGGTGTTGTACGGACACATAAGAAGACACAGTTCCTGCCCTAAAGAGTTTAAACACTCTAAGTAGATTAGGCAACAGGTGGGAAAGAGGTGAAGTGACCCACCCAAGGTCACAAACAGGGCTGGGACTAGACCTGAAGTCCTGGTGGCTACCAAGCCACTGCCTTATCCCTCGGACCACGCTGACTCTCTGCAAAACGCTGTATCAGACTCTTCTGCCGCTCACATCTTTGATAAGCATTTCTCTCATTCTAGGGAGGGAGACGGAATCCATCCCTGCTGCCATCCCCACTGAGCATCCAGGAAGGCTGGCACTAAGGATCTAACCCACTCTGGACTAAATGTTAAAACACTCTAGCTACACTGGTGGCCAAATTATTTTCAGCTCTGGTTGAGCTGGGGCCAAGGGGACCAATGCTTGACAGCCATTCCAAAAAGCCTCAGAGCATGAGGTTTGGACACGGCAGCTGGCCTGAGCCCAGAGGAGCCTGCCAGACCTACTGAAACCACATGAAAGGAAAGGTATTGAAGGCTGGAAGGAGGAAGGAAGCTGAGGGTCTGAGGGTGCGGAGAGAAACTGAGAGGAAAATTAAGGAGTGGGTGCCAAGAAAGGGAGTCAGGGTCTGGACCACAGACATCATCCAGAGCTAATGGTACTGTGAGAGGCAGAGGAGACCAGATTCTGTATCAGCTGAGTGGCAGGGAGAGAGGAAGCATAAGATTGTTGGAAAGAAGCTGGTTGGTTAGGTGAGGGGGGAAGGAATAGGGCAACAAGGCCTAAAGAAAGGGCAGATAAGCATCTGACTGTCAGATTGATGCCACTTGAGTCATATGATGATATTAAAAGCAGTGATGGGACAATCTCAGATGACTCTGCAAGTTCTCTGCAACTTGTTTATGTTTCTGCAGGAGAAGACATCTCATCTAGTGAAAGCAGTGGAGAGATAGCATGGCCATGAGCCAACGTGAGATTGGGTGAGATCACAGGGGGTGGGAGGATACAGCACCACTCTTTTTTTCACCTTGATTTGCTCTGCCCTAACCACAGGACATACGGGATTCATAGGATAGGTTTAATTAGCAAATGTATTGTTCAAATAGCTGTAGCAGAACTAATTAGCAAATTACCAGCAGCCAAGTTAAAAAATCCTTCATCTCACCACTGAACACCGTGGCTGCCACCAGAAATCTCTGTGGGGACTCAGGCCCAGGCAGAGTCATGGGCAAGGCATCTCCCAGGATTTCTTGGTCAGAATTACACTGCTGAAGATGGAAGTGACCCATGCAGGTGAATGAGTGGGAGCTGGAGGAACCCAGCAGCTCACAGGATTAGGCTGACTGCCGGTAACCCCTCTGTTAATCAGTGAGCCAATGCAGGCACGCCACCCAGAACACAGCTACTTTGCCTACAAACTGCTGGATACCTGCCTCAAATGACAGCTTCACTCCACAGTTCCCTCCACCCCCGCTAACTTCCCCCATTAGCTTGGGTCAGCTTCCCCACTTGAGGCTGTGACCTTTGCTAGCCCCTTGCAACAAGCAATGATGGGCAAACTGGTTTGGACAAGGAAGGGACTGATCGCAGTCTCTACTCAAAATCCTAAACAAGCCTTTTTGGCGATCCGGATGAATTGAGTTAACTGTTTCTTTGTGTCTTTTGAATTTTCACACTCCTCATCTCTTTAGGACTTTGGCTGGAAGTGGAGGTACAGAAATTCTGTTCAAGTATTTGTGAACTGCTGGCAAATTAGGAAGCACTGGGAATTTCATGAAAAAGAACCTGAAAAAATTGAACCTGATATCCCGATTAGAGAGGTTTAGAGAATTGCAGAAAACCTATGGATCTAAACTAAATTTCCAGCTCTTTCAAGCTTTGCCTATCACTATCAACAACCCCATATCCTCCAATCCGGAACGCCCACACCGCTCTGCTGTGCAGAGATAGCCTCGGCAGATTTGAAATGCAGCAGAAGGACCAGGTGTGCCTACATCACTGACACTTCCCATCTGCCGATTAAGAAATCAAAAGTTCTGAAGAAACATCCATTACCCAGCACTGAAGGCAAGAAAAACATCTGGTGACATGTGACAGCAACCACTCAACCACTCGCCACCCCCCGCAGCAGAACTCTAAGAGACATAACTTAGGGGTAGCAATCTGTTACAGAAAACAACTAGCAGTGCCTCAAACTTTGCTCAAGTTCAGCAGCCCTGAGCCGTTAATCCATACAGCAAAGTTAGCGCCATCACCACAGGTGTAAAAGATACGGCCCAAGAGCAGCAGAAGGGTTAATTGTGGTGCTGTCTATACAGCCCAAAGTTATATACGACAGTTATATACAACTATACAACAGTTATTAAACTTGGTTGCAACTAAACCATGTTTTGATCTGGCTGTTGTGAATGGGGCCAACCCCCGTTAAAGAAAAGATATACTTTTAGTCCAGGTACAGATCTTTATACTTTTTTTGGTAAATCAGCTAGTCTATTCACATTGTTTCTGTTTGTAAAGAAAAATGATGGTGCTGAATTAAAGAGATATATGGGCAAGACGTCAGCTTTGCTCACTTTAAAGCTAATCTCATAAATCATCATGTTGGCCCCTTCAACGAGAGCCATTAGCTGGTCTTTAAGATCATGGCCAAAAGTGAACACTGCTCTGTAATAGCTGCTGCCAAAATATGAGAGAGAGGAGTTTAGATCCTTTTATTGGCAGGTCTTAATTAAAACTGATTCCTCCCGAATGTTTCCCAAACCACCAGCCAAAAGGCCAATTTTGAGGGTCCATTTAAAGGAAGGAGAGGGGCAGCAGAAGGGGATGGGAATAGAGCAACTTAAACCCTTCATTGAAATCACTAGGTAACTTTGCCCATGCAGGACAAGGAAGCCGAGACTGTGGGTCCTGCCCAGGTCCTCACTCACACGTTGTCAGGACACTGAGCAAGGAGAGGCAGGCTGTGGAGAGTTTGCTGAGGAACCTCTCAGTAACCCTTGTTGTATGGAGCGCTGCTCTGTGGCAGATGGCTTAAGACTTTGTATTTAGATCAGCTCACAAAAGGCAGCAAGGAGGGCGGGGTGGGCATCACGGATCAAAGATTCTTCACAAACAAGACCTGAGAGGAGGGTTTAAAGGCACACTCGGCTCTCTGGCTAGTACAGACTCTGTGACACCCAGTGTTCTACACACATCTGCCGCTCCATGGGAAAGGAGTGAGGGCCTGCTCCAGTGCCCATTTAAATCACTGGAATGACTCCCATTGACTTTAATGGGCTTTGGATTGGGCCCTGAAAGGGTGGTGTCTCGGGGGTGGGGGGTCTCTGCTGCACTTGCTACATTACAACAGTGGTGTGTGACCGCTCAGGACTGTAGTTATGTGGCCAAGATGGCCCTATTAGTCTTTACTGCTTTGGGGTCGGGGATCTCTCTCTTAAAGCCCGACCCCTAGGTGCTTCCCCACCAACACCATGGGATTGCAGACTGTTGTTTCTGGGAAGCCACGAGCTAGGCAGGGCATGTGTCACACCTCAATAAAGCCTTGCCTGTTGTTACCTCACCGTGGATTATCTCCATTTCCATTTCCCCGCTCTGAGGCCTTACAATCTAAGTAAGGCAGACACAGAGTAGGCAGCATGCACTGGGATGCCCAAGGAAGAGAACGGCTGACATGAGGAAGGGATTGTTTTTAAATTAGTGACTCACTTCTGCTGGAGATTGCACAGTTTTCCAGGAGTAGAGAGAGCAAGATTTGGCCCTAAGTGTTTACCCACATCTTTGGGACAGTTATATAATAAAATTAAAAGGAGGATCAGAATGATATGTAACACTATAGCAAAACTGTGCTGGACCACACACTGCTCTAGTTTTTTAGAGTGTAAAAGCTATGCCATTTAACTCTGGTTTTACACAGGCTGTTCTGTAGCTTTGTCCTGTAGCCTTCCCTTTTAACAGAGGTAATTCCTAAGTCTTCAGCTGCTCTCTTTCACCCCACCTCCCTCCACACACACCTGTACCAGAAAATATCTCATTTGTTTGTTTTTGGGGGCACAGGGGAGGATATTTTCTTAGTTTCTGGCTTGAAGAACTGATTTATTGCTTTACCCAAATTGTTAAAGAGGTATTTACATAGGAGAGCATTTGTGTTCAATTCTACTCCTATGTACCAATACCCCCAAAAGAAAAAGCATACCCCAAGGTGCTCCGATACAGCAACGGATGGCAGCAGAAAACCCTAAGATAGACTCTATTGCATATTTTACAGGCTGGTTCCCTTATAGACCTCCTGCCATTCCCTTCTTATTCGTTTAAGCCTGAATCCCCATTTTGCAAAGCATTCCCCAGTGAAAATCATCTACGTATCTAACAGTCAGCACCAGCCTCATCTCAGCTAGCCCGGCATTGAGTGCGTTAGATGAAACAGGAAGCTTAACAACTTTAGCCTGCAGTGAGACCTCTAGTGTTTTTCTTACTCTATGTCCTGGCATAGTTCCTCTAAAGTACAAACACACACAGAGCTCCTATTGTTTGCAGCCCTTCACAAGCCCACTGATCCTAATATGGAATTCAGCAGGAAACCCATGATTTCCTGACACTCAGCAAGCTGAAGAAAGAAAGGAAAAACTCCATTAAAAACCTCCAGCTTTCCTCCATGTTAGAAATGAAATGGAAAATGGAGTGGATTTAGCAGGAATCCCTGATTCCTCTGGCCAAGCTGGAGAAGGGGAGAAGCGAATCAACACCTCAGACTGCTGATATTTTTAAAGTTGCAATAAATATCGAGGTCTCTGTGACAGGATGAGTATTTCCTGACTCAAGCTCACAAGAAAGGGCAATCCTTTTTTTAAAATCGATGTATAATTTATTTACCTCAATGCTCCTCTTTACTGATATGGTCATTGTTAGAGGCGGTTGGAACAGCCTGGAAACATTAGCATGATTTCCTGAGGTTGAGAGCCTCCCAAACTCAGGAAGAGTCAATACAATTGCACTTCATTTTCCCTTCATGTGCACTTGGAAGTCCTGGGACCAGCAGCAGCACCAGCAAGAATGAACTGTAAGGAGGAAGATGACAACAGCACCCACTGCAGCAGCAATAACGTGAAGAAGATGTTGAAGTGCGTGGTGGTTGGGGATGGTGCAGTTGGGAAAACCTGTCTGCTGATGAGTTATGCCAATGACGCCTTCCCGGAGGAGTACGTGCCCACCGTATTTGACCACTATGCAGGTAAGGAAGTACTTTGTAAAAAGTCTAAATAGGTTCAGAAAACTCCAGGAGTGAGGTGAAAGGAGATCAAGGGCAAAGGAGGATGGGTCAAAGGGGATGTCGGGGTTACTGTGAGCCAGGGATGTGATTCAGGTTTGGAAGGCAGCCAGACAGCTTAGAGGGCAGCACATACAAGTGGGGCAATGAAGTTAGGAGCAAACTTATTTGTTTCCCATTTTGTTTTTGGCAAATACGCAGAATTAGAAACACAACTTGAATTAACCTCCACTGGGCTTTAAAGGCAGTGGATATAAATCAGCGTTTGCATAACTAGTTGCCAGGCTTGTCTGGGGGTTTTGAAGTTCTAAGTTGATCTTAGAAATGTGTGTGTGAGTCCTCCAGACTCTCACACACACATTTTGTCAGTCATCTTTTTCCTCGTGGCAAATGATTCAGAAACTGCAATACTGAAATCGTTTTTATGAACTAATCTTTGAGAAAAGCAGTGAAATCTCACCCAGTGCTGCCAGAATGAAGCTCACTCTGTTTTGCTGGCATTTATTATTAATAGTATTTAATATCAGAGTATGATGATGAGCAAAGCAGCAGCGTTCATTAGTTTTCATTCTTAATGATGAACGTGCTTGTCTTAGGTAAAAAGAGAACCACCACTCACAGAACATAGCAAAGATCATAGCTGATATTCATTTTATCACAGTGCAAGCTGATACACACATCTTAAGACCACCACAGTTTAGGTACAGTATTCACAGACCACTTTTACTGTAGCAACAGCTTACAACTTTTTCAAGTGCTTCAAAAGTGAGCACGTGTACTGTGCAATAGGCTGAAAATGCCTTTACTGTTGCTTAAGTTCTCCTAATCCAAGCGCTGGTTGTCCCCATCATGTTACATTACTGATCCTATGATTTTTTTATTTACAAGATCCCTGAAAAAAAACAGATTTTATAAGTAATGCAAAACTCATCACTGATCTTGCAGCAGTTTTGTTTTTTATTTTCTGTTTCTCCTAAACTGGATTTTCATGGCATGGCTTATCATAGATTTGGTATTCTGTAATGGGAAAATCTCTGCTTTCACCTTGGCTTCATGTCAGGTTTAGCAGAGGGACGTGGCCAAAAAAGAAACCGTGTAAATGCTGAGTTTGATATGTGGTAATGTGAAACCCTTATTTCTCCATAAATGTGTGTAGCTTCATCTCTAGATGCAAATAACAATGTCTTTTCTCCACCACCTCTCCCCATTTATTTTAAAATCCCATTTTTAAAAAGCTGTTTCCACAAAACAGAAATAGGAGTAAAAATTTAATAAATATTATGTATGAAACAATATCTATTCCCATTCAAATGCAGATTTTACAAATGTATTTGCAGAGGCTGAAGAATTAGGTTTCTGAGATTATCTCCAGTATTTATTGGAATTCTGAAGCATTCAAAGCAACTAGTACAAGGAAAAGTGTTTTTAGGAGAAAGCCCAGAAAGCTAAGCAAACAGATTGTTCGGAGTCTTTAGATATTAATATACTATTGTGGGACAAACCATCTCTGATTAGAGTGATTAAAAACTAGAGCTAGTCAGAAAATAGAATTTCCATTCCATGGGAAATTCCAACATTTTGAAATCTGTGTTTGTTCCAAATCAGCGTGAAAAGTAAAAATGCTGAAATTTTCCATGGAATGGATAGTCTGAAAAAATGTGTTTTGATAATGTCACAATGCTGCATTTTGATAATGTCAAAATATACTATCAGAGTATTAACTAGCACAGAAGTGGGAATAGCTTAATTACACAGTTGTCACTGATGATAGGATGGTAACCATTGATAGCAGCAGATCACAATTATGCTAACTTGCCCTACCTGCTCTCTATCCTTTGTATGGGCCAAAGATGTGAGGCAGGTTTTCACATTATTGATGCAAAAGGAGGCAGGCAACAAGGGTGTAGCAAAGGAATTGTGTCAAATTTCAGGGGGCTAAGCTCCAATTAGCATTATAATTATCCTATATTTATACAGTGCCTTTTACACTAATGGGACCTCAAAGCACTTTGCAAACTGTGGTCCCAATCCTGCTCCAATGAAGTCAAAGCCAAAACTCAGTTGATTTCAGTGAGTGCAAGAAAAGGCCCTCTAGAGATGGCAGTTATTTCACCTAGCATTGAAATGCAGCCACTTCTGGAGCAAAGCAGTGCACCAGTTTCATAGTGCAAACAGCTGCATGACAACTTTTTAAGCCAGTTAATAAATATGTGAATTGTTCCCCTGCATCGATCAGCTGCTATTTTTCCCCCCACAGTCTCTTAGAGTGTGAATTTGTAAAATTTCAGGGTAACATGGCAAGGCCAGCCTTTCCATCAGTACCCATGACGGGTGTTGGGTAGGTCTGGGTAGCAGTGGTGTGGGACTCTGGGGACTATGTGGGGAGGCTGATTAATTTGTTATATATATATATAAAAAAACATGTTGTAATTGGGTACTTTGATTTGACTTGGACTAATTGGTGGATCTGCTTATTTATCAGTGTACTTTTAAAACACTGTCCAAAATACTCAGAGCATTGGTTGGGTGCTCTTTTATTGTAGAATAGTAAAAATCCAAGTCATGTGCTGAAAACTTCACATGCTAGATAAACTGCTGGTTTCTAGTGGCAAGCAAACAAAAAAAAATCTATCCCAGTGGCAAACAGGACAGCACAGGCAATAACAATAGATGTTGGTTTCCATAGTTTATAGCAATTTCTGCCGAATCAGTTTTATGCCATCTTTAAAATTCCGATGCTGATCTTCTCTGAGCAATGCTTTCCGAGTCAAACTGAGTTAAACTGTATCAATCTATGTGATGTTATACATGTTTACTTATGACTGAGACTGCACCAAGACAAAATTCAGTTCAATCACCAGCAGAGCTGGTTGAATATTAACATAAACATGGTTACTCTGATTGGTGGAGGAATGTTAGCTGTATTCGTGCCAATGTTCACTATGTTCACCCTGAAAGCTTCAGAGATTTTAGTATGAATATTTATTCATCCCTAAATTCACATTCAAAAGTGTGTTATTTCCTATTTTTCCAGTCACTCAATCAGGGACCAGAAACAATGCCATGTGCCATAATTAGCCAACTTCACAAAAAGGTCACAGTGAACAGTTCATGAAAAACCATTTGTCCAAACTAACTGGTGAAGAAAATCAAGAGTTGTAAATGATTTGCTAATGAATATTGTATGCAGTGGTTCAGTTATGACTGCAGCCAGGCAAACTAACAGCAATGTAGAATGACCACAGCCATTACTTTCTTCTGTTCACAAATTAGGAGACTAATTGTTTAGAAATGTTTATTTTCAACTGATTGATAATGTTTTATATGGATGTGTCTCAGTTGTTGAGTAGCTCCCAAACTATTTGCTTCAACTCTTTATTGTTCATGGTGTGTTAATGGTTAGCTAAGTCAGATGATACTGTTTTTGTCCCCTGACTGAAACTTCTTTACTCCTGGGGGAATTCTGCGCTATTGCCTGTGCACATAATTAATGAGCCGCACATATTTTTAATTTTTTGTGCAGAAAAAAGCTTCTGCTGAAATGTTGTTGCAGCTCTGCCTTTTGCCCACCAGAGGGCGTTGTGGTGCAAGAATAGCAGCAGCTCCCAGCAGAAAATAACTTCTGCAGTTCTGCCTTTTGCCCACCAGAGGGTGTTGTGGTGATAGAACAAAGCAGCAGCTCCCCGCCAGCGAGAGAAGAGAAAGAGCTGCCTTCTTCGCAGCAGGCCAGGTCAGGAGATAAGGGCTTATGGGAGACAGACAGTGTGGGTGCTGTGGGGATCAGACAGGGGCTCATAAGAGCTAGTGGGGAGGATAGACTGGGGTCAGGGGCTGAATGGGAGTGGAGGCACAGGGCCACAGGGGAGGGAAGTGCAGGGCCACAGAGCTACATAGGACAGAGGGTGGCTGGGTGGTGGCATAGAGACACATAGGGACAGGGGGAGGGGGTTCAGGGCCACATAGGGACAAGGGGAGGGGGTTCAGGGCCACATGGGGATGGGGGTGTCTGAGTGGGGGTGGAGGGACATATGTGGACAGGGGGGTGGAAGGACACATGGGGACTGGGGGAGATGTGTCCAACTGAATGGGAGAGGCTAGGGGTCAGCCAGGATCTGCATGGGGGAAGCTCCCTAACAATCCCTCCCTGCCCCCCCCCAAAAAACCTGTTCCATACTTTTCCCACCCATACCCAACAACCCTCCAAGTTCACACCCAGACTCCTTCCCAGCAATTTACTTCCCTCTCCCTCAGCTCCTCCATTATCCTGACTCCTCAAAGCCTTTGCAGTGCTCTTGAGGGGTGCAGGAAATACGGTTCTGTATTGTAGTTTAAATGAATTATTACTCCAAGTTCTGTATTAATATGCCTAGTAAGGAATCTATTTGTCAAAACATTTCCTGGATCTTTTTTATTGTCTGTATTGTTACAGACATACTTGCTGACAGGTATTTTGAAATAAATAACCAACAATAATTGAAACTGGTGTGATTATATTGTGTTATTTTGATAAATAAAATATGCAGAATTTTAAAATATTGCACGCAGAATTTTTAATTTTTTGGAGCAGAATTAACACAGGAGTATTCTATAAACAGAAGGAGGAGACGACAGCTGCATGAACATTTCTTGTTTGTTTCCCATGAATATTCTTGCAAACAAGAGAGAGAGAGAGAGGTCATTCATACAAACATTTGTGATAACTCAGTAGAAAAGCACATGAATACAACTGAAGAAATTTGTAATATTTACTTAAGGGGCTGTTTCTCTCCTCCCCTCCCCCAACAATGTTCACCCAGATCTAGTCTACCAGATTTGAGCCCCAGCCTTGAGACAAGAAAGCATTGATTCCTTGTACAACCTGGCCCTTTCAGGTTAATAGTGACAAGCTTAATATGCTCATTAACCACTGGAACAACATACTAAGGTTTTTGGTGGATTCTCCATCACTGGCAATTTTTAAATCAAGACTGGGTGTTTTTCTGAAAGATCTGTTCTAGGAATTATTTTGGGGTTTATGGCCTGCGTTTTACAGGAGGTCAGGCTAGATGATCATGATTCTTTCTGCCTTGGAATCTATGAATTATTCTGTTTCTTCCTCTGGACCACTAAGAGATGGCACAGAGCACACCTTCTCTGTATAGCCCTAGCCACTGGCTTACATGTATTGACTGTCTACTTGGTCAGAACCCAGGATCTATAGTTTGAGTTAAAGAACTAACTCTCCTAGCTTGTAGCAGACTTATATCCCTCTGGATCCAACTACAGAGAGCAACAATATATTGAGCAGTGAGTTAAACTTACAGTCTAAATGATGGACATGACAGATAAGTATACATAACTCATTCTTGTACCAGAATGACTGATTTACAAATAGGTGGCTGCACTATTTCCAGAATAGATGCCTAGCTGAAAGAAAGGGAAAAAAAACTTGCCCAGAGCTTCTAAACAACAGAAACCCCTAGCTTTATACAAATCTTTCCATTTCTGCAGGATGTGGTGTGGCCGTATTATACTGAGTCATCAGCATAATGGCTTCTTTGCTGATTAAGTCAATAAAAAATTCTCCCTTGAACTTTCTTCTCATGTGCTGTCCACTTAAGAGGACTTGCTGCAGATGCCTAGCTGATTGGTGCATATAAAAGTGCCACCGTTTATCATTCTGTTTCCCTCAGTGTATATACCACTACTTTCCTATGTCCTAATATTTCAGTGGCTATAGCCAGGACTAACTAACTACATCATGGAACTGGCACAGGACGGGGAAGAGAAAATACATTTCCTTAACTTGTCCCATCAAAACAAAGTCATTCAAAATGAAGGACATCTTTTGTCAAATTATTACTTACCTTTAAAATGAGAAAATGCTCGTTATAATATTTGACATCTACCTTCAAAATGGATGCTCATTTAACCAAATCCTGGGAGACTGCTCATGAATAGGCTTCTCACTGAATCAAAGGATTGCAGCTCATTACCAAACTATCCCTGTCCCAGCATGCACTGGGATCAGAATAAAACTTGGGACTGATTTTTCAAGGATATTCACTTCATTTCCCCCAAAGTCCTGCTTAGGAATCTGGAAGGGACCTTAGATGGCATCTAAATCTTAAGTCCTTTATTAGTTTTGTGCCATCCACATTCATGAATTTAAAACTAAGAGCAAAATCCTGCCATTAACAGATGTTGCTGTCTCCGTGCATGGGGAAAGTATCATACGTCACAGGGCAAGATGGCTTGAGACAGACTTGGAGGACATGGGGCCAAGTGCATCTTGTTTCTCTTTTGCTAAAGAGCAGCATGCACTTTCAGCTAGGTCATACTGCCAACCCCATATGTGCTGGGGTGCATGGGGCAGGCTAGCAGAATCTTGAGGTCATGCTGTTTCAGCTAGCACAAGAGCCAGTCTCTAGACTTAGCACCTCCCCAAGCCATCAGTAGAGATTCTGTCCTTTGCTGGGTAGGGGAAGAAGAGTCTTCCCTGCAGAGCACACTGGCACAGCCGTGACTCCTGAAGTACATGACTCCAGCACCAGTCTCTGGGGGAGAAGGTAGCTGCTGGAGAAACCATCCACAACTGGAGTGGGAGGGGAGCCAAGTAAAGTCCCTTCCTAAAGGGGATGGGGACACAGCTGTAAAAATTGCCCATCTACCATGGGAGAGGGATGAGGGTGTTGCTCGGGTGGGAAAAAGCAGCAAAGGGCGGCGGGGGGGGGGACCTTCCTTCTCTTCGCCACACAGTGCCAGGAGCCTGTCCCTTGCACCTCAGTCCAGCACCAAACCAAAGTTGAATCAGATTATTAGAGAAATAAAAGCCCAAACCATCAGCATGGATAGAGTCAAAACTCAGCTTTCAGACAGGAAGTTAACATGAATTTATGAAGGGGAATTGGACTGATCAGTCCTGCCATGGTGCAGGGAGATGAGTTAGATGACTCATGAGACCTCCTTTCCAACCCCAGCCATTCTAAGGGGAAAGAAGCATTGTCTTTTAATAAAGACTTTCTGGCCAAGACATTCAGCAGTGACTGCGAAGTAATGATATTAACACTATCAGCTAAGGCTGAGTTTTCGGCAGTCCTTATGGGAAGCAGCCCCTGTAGCACAAAGTGGGAAAACATGCACATTCAAGCATGTTGTTAATTTTTATCCTTTGGGAAATGGGACAAAAATACCACTCCTTCCGCCTGCCAAAGAGAGCCTATTTATAATATTTCTTTGCTGAGAACACGCAGTCAAAAAAACCCTCCTAAGGTTGGAAAATGTGTTTTAAGTTCATAAACTGTCTCATGCTCTAGTTTCAAAACAGGCAGTGATCCAGGCATGATGAGCAACTTTGTCCTGGAAGAACAGACCCTCCATAACTTGTGATATCTTCTAGTTCTGTGCAGTCATGCTCACTCTAGTTCAAAATCTGCTAATCTCCCTCAATAAGTTTTCCTGCAATAGTGCCTCTTAGCACCAAGATGTGGTTTTAGCCTTGGGGACCAGATTAGCTGAGACTTCCTTTCTCTGTGAGCGATACCACTGCAGTGGTGACTAGCAGAGGTGCATCAGGAAACAAAAAGGGCACCATGGAACAGATATTCAGAAAAGCTGAGGGCCAGCCTTTCAAGTACTCTGCATCCAAAATTGGGGCCAGATTTTGAGCTGAGCTCCCACTTACAGAAGGTCTATAGTGCAATCACAGGGTGTGATTACAGCTTGAGCAGGCACACCCATGCTAGCTTTAATCCACCTAGCTCAGGCACTGGAGCAGGAAAGCTATGGCAGGATACAAGCCAGCTCCACGAGTAATTACCCAGGGCTCTGGGCAGGCTTGTACAGCCTGTGCCGAAGCATGCACTGCTGCTACTTCACTACTGTGGTACCTGAACTAATAGGGATAAAAAACCCACGACTCGGGTTCCAGGGCTGAAAAATCACTGTGTAGATGCTCAGGCTTAGGCTCCAGCCCAAACCTCAATGTCTATTCAGCGATTTTTAGCCCTGCAGCACAAGCCCCACGGGCCCAAGTCAGTTGACCCAGGCCACCTGCAGCCTTGCCATGGGTCTTTTATCCTTGTGTAAAGGTACCCAAATATCTACTCAAGCTGCAGTCACAGCCTGTGATTGCACTACAAAGATCCCCCTAGACACTTAAATAAGAGCTAGATTTTCAAAAGAGCTCAGAACATGATGTACTGACTGTTTTTGAAGATTTGGGCCTGGTTACAACACTGAAAACTTCTGAACACCAGGTCCCATATGACCAGGAAGCACTCCATAAACCAACCAGTTAGGTGTTAGACATACCATCAGTTGGACAACCTCATCCCTAAAGGATGCTGGTATGTGTTTTGGTTAGACAATGCAGGTGTGCTTCAGAAGATATAGCTTTTCTGATACTGAAGTTTGACTTCAGACATGATATAAACTATCAGTTAAGGGTTCTTTTCTCCAGCGGCTGTTCACTAAAGTTAATGGAAGTTAGAGCACATATTAAAAATGTTGCTTATGTATGTAGTCTAATTTTCACAATGGCTATGTGGTGCATTGAATAAATAAAGACAAAGGGTCTGACTTTTGATTTCACACGAGTGTAAATCAGGAGTAACTTCACTGTACTCAGAGGAATTATACTGGTCTGAAGTCAGTGTGAGATCAGAATACCCACATTCCAGTTTTTAGGATTCAATTCCAGGGTTTTTGTGGTCATAATATTTATTTTTATCACCCAAATTTAGTGATATGAAAACTGTCATCCAGGGTTGCCAGGGAACTGAGCCTGGAATCTATCGTGTTAAAAATGCAAGTTAATACTGCTTGACGTGGAGGAGTAACTCCGTCAGCTAGCAGCAGCAGTTATGTCCTGTCATCGTATGTGAAACAGCCATTAGAGCAGGGGTGGGCAAACTTTTTGCCCTGAGGGCCACATCTGGGTGGGGAAATTGTACGCAGTGCCATGAATGTATGGCTGGGGAAGGGGGTTGAGGTGTGGGAGGAGGTGCAGTGTGCAGGAGGGGGCTCAGGGCAGGTGGTTAAGGGGCTCCAGGCAGGGGGTTGGGGTGAGGGTTCCAGCCCAGTGCTGCTTACCTCGAGCAGCTCCAGGGTGGCAGCAGCATGCAGCTGGGCTGAGGCAGGCTCCCTGCCCCTGCGCTGCTCCCAGAAGTGCCCAGCATGTCCGGCAGTGGCTCTTGGGCGTGGCAGGCGGCTCAGCTGTGCACTGCCCTTGCCTGTGGGTAACACCTCTGAAGCTCCCATTGGCCGTGGTTCCCTGTTCCCAACCAATAGGAGCTGGGGGGGGGCAGTGCCTGCAGGTGAGGGCAGTGCACAGAGCCCTCTGGCCCCCCCACCCACCTCCAAGGGGCAGCAGGGACGTGGTGCCAGCCGCTTCTGGGAGTGGCATGGGGCCAGGGCAGGCAGGGAGCCTGCCTTAGCCCCACTGCGCCACAGGGGTAGCAAGCCCGCGGGCTGGATTGAAAGACCTGATGGGCCAGATCTGGCCCACGGGCCATAGTTTTCCCTCCCCTGCACTAGAGGACTCCAAGCCTCTTTTCCTAGCATGGGTTACGCACTTCCCCAACCTGGATAAGCGCATCCTGAGTGTTTGAGGTCCAAAGCAGTTCAAATCCCTTTATGGCCAACCATTTGTAACGACCTCACACAACCAAACAATGATTGTGAGTAGGGAATAAACCCAGAACCTTCAGTGCTAAGAGGATAAGAACAGACTATAGATGGCAGCTAATGAGTTAATTCTTTAGCAAAAGTGGTAAAGGATCATGGACATGGTTTTAACCCTGAAAATTCTGAGTTCAATCCCCAATGAGGACCAGTGGCTGATCATATATATTCATCTATTCATTTATTGTATGCTGATCACCACAGTATTTAGCTTTGAGCCTTGCAAACCACAGTACAGATCAGGGGAAAATATATTTTGTTGTTGACAAGGAAGCAAGTAAATTTTAGAAGCTCCTATTCTTGATGAACTGTTCCTGCCAATGAATACAGAAAGAGGTGGATAAACTACAGCTGTGCTCATCCTGGAATATACCATTAGTCATGCCAGGTTTGTAACAGACATGACCATTGAGGGATAAGGGTTTGAACCAGGTAGCTGTCATAGTAAGATATAATATGGTGGGCTAAATAAGTTCCAAGCAAAAGGAAGTCCTTGAAGTGAAGGAATTTGTTGCATGTAATAAAATGCCAGCTAGAAGATCTATACAGAAGCAAAGGAAGCAGATAATTTCCTTAATGTATTTCTGTGAAAAGTGCTAAGCTCCTAAGAAATCGGAACAAAGTCATTTATGAAGCACAACAGTTAATTTATCAGGAAGGATGTATAAATTATTTGCAGGAGATACAATGAAAAATGTCACATAATTGAGTCATTTATTTTTGTCAAGGCAAGAATTAGGTTACAAAGAAGCCTTGTTTTTGTTTGCTTCCCTTCCCCCATTCACTATATTGACTTACGTAAGTGTTTAGAGAAATGTACTTTGGGGAATATTCACCCAAGTCCTTTGCACAGATGTATGTTTCTACAGGAAGATAAGGATCCAAATCCTGTTTTCAGTCACGCAGGTGCAACCCCATTATTAAACCCCAGGAGCTTTGCGTCCATCCATCTGTTAGTACATGTAACCCTTCTGCCTGTCAGAGTTGGCAGCAACAAGGGCCAGGTTCAGTATCTAGGGGTTCCATTCCAATAACACAATGCAAAACGGGCTCGAGCCCCCACCCAGTGACCTGGGACAAATATATACCACCCCTGCTGGGTGCCTCAAAAGGCAATACTTCCCCTCTCGCAAGCACAGAGTCTGAGTGTAGCAAAAGCCTTTTAATAACAGAGAGAAACAATGTGGCATTATGTTGGAGAAACACCACCAACAGGATTCATAACACAACCCCTGAGCAAAAATCCCACGCCAAGCAAATTGGGGCATGTCCTTTCCCTTTTGTTCTTGAGTCCAGCAATCCAAAGTCACCCAAAGTCCCAAAAGTCTCTGTCCCTGGTCAGGGCAGCCCCAGAGTTCAAAAGTTTATCTGCAGAGTTTTACATCCCAACCTGGGTGGAGATTGAGGGGAGGGGAAGGAGGAAAATAAAGGGGCACCTTATGCGGTCCAAAGCTGATGGCCCCACCTCTTCATGGGGCTCCGCTTTGCCAGCCACCCCATGGGCTGCTCTAGGCATCCCGCAAACTGCTCCGCTCCACCAGCCACTCTGCTTGCTGTCCCACAAACTGCTCCACCATATATCCTCAGGCTCCCCCACTACTTAACACAACACTCAGTGATTTCAGCTCTTAGTCAGTTTAGCTCTTTTGTGATTTCAGCTTGTAGTAGGGGAGCCTCAATGCTGGTGCACCATTAACCCAAAGTGAATTCAGCTCAGCAGCCTGTAACTAGACTCCTAAATGGAATCAAAATTAGCTCTGATATTCCACAGTGGAGAGAGGAGGAAGTGCAATTAGCGTGTAAGACCCTCACCAGGGGGCCCATGTCACCAAGTATTAATACCTGTCCCCAGCCTCTCTCAATTCACAGAGTTTTGGAACCCATGTCCCTTGCCTAGCGAGTGCTACTTAGTTGATGGCGAGTCCCTCCATCATAACAAAAGGCCAAGTGCAGTTCCACTGTCCTTGATTCCCATAATCAGGGTAATAATTTATTCTTCCTGCCCCAATAACAGAGACACTGGGGATCCTACAGCAGCCAAAGTGACCATTTGGGCAACTATGGCCTCATTCTAGGCAGAGGTGGGTGTGCCTATGCAAATAAGATCAGCCCCTGAAGTTTTTTCACAACTTGCCACACCTCACCACCAGATGTCAGGGTGGAGCTCATCCTGACTCTGCTTACATACGTATGGACTGAACTGAAAATGGTACATCAGCAGAGAAAATCATACCACATCTTCCCACTATGGGGCAGATTGCGTATGCAAGTGTGCACAGAAGAGTCTTGAGGAGCCCCAAGCACAGAGGTGGATGTCTTCTAGTGCCCCATGGGATACAAGACACCCCAGAAGGGTGAGCATGGTAAAGAGGGGCTGAACTGGCCACAGAAGGCTGAGCTCTCCTGAAGTGGTATATGTAGCAGGGGCAACTTTCCCCTGCATGCTTGAGGGTATGTCTACACACTGCAAAGAGAGGTTTGTTCTTAACTCAGGCTACCTATCTTGGGTTAAAATGGAAATGAAGACAATAGCAGTGCGAGTTCTAGCCTATAGGGCAGCTTCTGGAGTTGAACTTGAGCTGCTAGCCTGAGTTAAAAGCCAAGTTGCCAAGCCTTCACTGCTATTTTGAACTTGGGTTAGCTACCCGAGTTAAAAACATACCTGTTTGCCTCCCAGTTATCCCTCAGAGCAGGACAATTCTACAGTAAATGCAACTCGGCCCAGTGGCTAAAGGCAACTATAGGAGAACAATAATGCTATAACTGGATGGTCTGGGCAGTCAAAGTAGTTCAGACAAAAACAAGAACCAATTTCAATCACTGTATAAAACCCAAACTGAAACTGAATCTTGAATTTTATACAGCTGAGCCACTCCTTGGATAGTAAAAAAAAATCTGGCTAGTAATGTTTTACCCTCTCTTGTCTATATACCTCTGTTTCAGTTGGGACCAGAAATGGAAGACCTGGAAATCTCACTAGACTTCCTGCCCTTGCAAAATCAGCTTGGATTTTCAATAGTGCCTAAGGCACCCAGCTGCCAATAAAATTCCATGGGAATAAAGCACATACGTATGTTGAGCTTCTTTGACAATTCCCTCCCATACTTCCCATTCCAAAGAGACATGCTTCTGAACTGCTAAACATCCTGAGGTTCTTCCACCAGTAATGAGCCAAGCCAAAGAGATTAGGATTGGATTCTCAAAAGTGAAGAGCAACCAGCATTCTGAATGTTGATTTGCATGGGTTTAAAAAAAAAATAGTCTGTATGGATGCTAGTTAACCTAGGGTTACCATACGTCCGTATTTTCCCCGGACATGTCGGGCTTTTTGGTTCTTAAATTGCCATCTGGGAGGAATTTTTAAATATCTAAAAAGTCCAGGATTTTGTCATTATTATTTTTCCCTAAAGAAGAGTTGATCATTCAAGAAAGAGTGAATGTTGATCACTCAAATCCACCAAGCTTAATAGATATACATGGTAGTTAGGCGATATGCACTGACATCAGAGATTCCAGAGTAACAGCCATGTTAGTCTGTATTCGCAAAAAGAAAAGGAGTACTTGTGGCACCTTAGAGACTAACCAATTTATTAGAGCATAAGCTTTCGTGAGCTACAGCTCACTTCATCTTTTTGACATCAGAGAGAATCTAATCAATATACTCCATATTGTTCTGGTGGGATTTATATCAACCAACTGCCAGATGAGAAACATCGATTCTGAGAACAGTTCTCTGGGCTGCATTTATACATGGAGGAGCCACAACCAGAATTTCTCTCTATAAATGCCCCCCCCCTTTTTTTTCTTGGCACTGTAGAGTAGCAAAGGCACATTTGCTAGACATTCAGCTTTCCCCCATCTGATGTCATGCCCCAGTGTAGAGCAACAATGAGTGACCTTGTGTGACAATGAGATTGCAGGATCACTCCTGATAGGTGTGATCCCACCCACCCCCTTGCCCCGTCAACAACTTTAAAATATTTCTTCCATTTATTAGAAAATGAAAATGACAAATTCTAATAGTAAAATTATACGTAGTGATCAAATTAACCTGCTGCCAACATTATACCCCTGAAAAAATGCAATGTGCAGGTCTATTTGTTCACTGTGTTAACCACAGTCCAAGTACAATGATATAAATTCAGTTCATTTGGGTCTCTAGCAAAAGCATGGAAGAAAATCAATCATTCCTTCAATAGGGTTATTTGTTTGTTTGTTTTGTTGTGATGTGAAAGTGGCTAGGATTATCCAACACCAACACCTAGAGCTATTATTTTAAATCACTGTTTTCTTAATTATTACACAACATCATAGTCCTTAAAAACATCTTTAATACAACATTTCTAGACCACATTTAACAGCCATTTAAAATACTTTCCCATTAAATAGTAATGTATCACAACACCACCTAGCACTTTTCATCAATAGATCTCAAAAAGTGTTTTACAAGGGTGGTCAGTGTCATGATGTCCCGTTTTAACCAAAGGGGAAACGGAGGCATGGGGAAGGAAGTGACTTGCCCAGGGCTACCTAGCAGGCTATTGGCAAAGTCAGGAATTGAAACCTGGTCTCCCAAGCCCCTGTCCAGTGTTCCATCCACTGGACAACAGTACCTTTCCCATGAATACACGCTGGCCCTTTTTTTCCCCCCCCAGGTTAGGGAGGGATGAGGGTTTAAGCTCAGCTTCACATGCCAAAAGCTGTCCCAAATAACCACAGACATTGTGATTGTTCCGCTCTTGAATTCAGACGGTTATTTACACACTGCAGGTGAAATCCTGGCTCATTGAAGTCAAGGGAAAAACTCCCTTTGTCTTCATTGGAGCCAAGATTTCACCCTCTGCCTCAAAGCTTAATGATTAGTGTCCTTCAGAAACACCATGCTTTGCTTTTATACCTCTTATTACCACTCAAGGCCAGATCCCTGCACACACTCACATGAGTAATTTTCTGCATGTAATTGTAAGTACATCCATTGCATTCAATGGAACTGTGTGTGTGAGTATGTGTTGCAGGCTTGCTTTGTTGTCAAGCTTCATGTGCACTTTTCCCTTCGTGTCAGAAATTATTAAATGTCCCCGCTTTGGAAACAACAGATGTACAGGATAAAGGGACAGTGACAGAGTCCAAGCATGAGCACTTTCTTCTACTATGGAACATGGAATGAATGTTCCATGGCTGCATGCATTGTGGACCTGCCTTGGCATTACTGAGTAGGACTTATAAAGTGTCCAAGATTAAGCCCTAAGTGAGCTCTGTTTAGATCACTGAATTCCTTTACAGACCTCTTTCAAGTGAATGCACCTTTTCCTGCTGTACTATTTCAATGTCAGCACGTTAGACATCAGAAGGAAATTCCATTACCCAGTTACTAACCTTTGTATTTCTAGACTGAAATACAAGAATTAAAAAGTCTCAGGGTCATCTTATAGGCGCCAGATCAGCAAAGCACTTAAGCATGTGTTTACCTTAAGCATGTTAGTAGTCCGATGAACTTAAATGTTAATTAAAGTTAAGCATGTTTTTAAGTGCTTTTGTAACCCCCACACCTCCTGGGTGTGGTGTTCTGTCCCATCTAATGGCACCAAGACCACTTAGAGAGAGATTAATGAGTCTGCTCTACAACCTTAGCTAAGAGGCATATGGCTTTTCACTCATGCATTTCGCTTCAGAGGTCCCAGGTTCGACCCTACCCGCCGACGACTGGGGTCTGTCAGTGTTACACTTTACTGAATCAGGGCCATAATTACGAGAGTTCATACTACACAGTTACTTTTGCTACAGTATGAAAAGAATTGGATCCATTTATGAAGCATGCCTTGACAGTACATAAGAGATTCTGGAGCTTTCTTCTTAGCCAGATACTTCTAACCACTTCATACAAAAGGTGTGCTCAAATTATACCAGGTGCAAAATGGCAATGTCATGCCACATTTCAGGAAGTGAGGTGCAGTTGCCCATTTTCCTGTTCCAGAGATAAATAAATTGTAGGCACAAGGTTTAAAAGGCAGCTTGTTTAAAATACACACCAGTATATTTCAGAGCACAGTTGGATTATGTTGCACCATACCGTCTCTCTTCAGCTAGACCCCTGGCTGTGCTTATTTAAAAATTTATAGCTGTGCTGGGGAATATAGCGTGTCCAAATTAACTTGCAGTGGTGAGTTGGAGAGTTAAATGAATTCGCTGTTTCCTTCCAGTACAATTCTCACAGCAGTAACTGCTGCCCCATGCTCTTGCCACCAGTTCAGTGTTGTCTCTGTGCTGAAGTGTTTAACCACAGATGAAATGTTGTACTTGTGTTTCTTCAAGCATTTTTGTTTCTCAGCTATACAGAGGGTAGAACACATCATCATTCCTTCAGGGATTCACGTGAATTATTTAGTACTGATGCAGGAAAATTTAGATCCAAATTTCTTCCAACTGAAAAAAAGTGGTGTTTGCTTTTGTTTTAAGCAGAAGATATGCTCCGGTATTTAACTAATGACTTGCACTGAGTCAGGAAACTTCTTTGACTAACTGGTATCAGCAGGTGTCACCTTAAATACTCCAGCATTTTATTCAGGTATACATTGCATTTGTAGGTTCAGATAACACAAGCCAGAGTATCACTGGACAAAATGTGGTGAACTGAAAATTTCAGGAGGTAGGGTCAGAGGTCTTGGAGCTGGACAGAAAATTCACAAGAGGCCTGTGATGAGCTTAACAAAACCTTTCCCGGGATTTCCATTTTACTTACAGGGTTTGTGTTCAACAAGTGAAGCCCTGGGCCACACTCTCTTCATGCAGCTGAACAATCTGTTAACACCAGAGAAAGCACAGATGGGGTAACCCTTAGGTCTCCTTCTCCTGGTTTCTGCCCAGAAACCTCTCTTTCGCCTTTTGTCAGGGTAATCTAGCTCCTTGTAAGGCTCTGAGCTAGCAAGAATCAGCAGTACCTAACTTCAGCACGGACTGTGAAAGCCGCTCCTGGATATAATCTCAGCAGTGTCTTGTCCTCAGGACAGCACTGGTGCGAGTGCAGCAGTGCTGAGGAGCTTCTTCCCATGGGGTGCAGAAGGGCTTGCACACGCTTTCGGTCATGTGCCAGCCATAGAGGGTTTGTCAGCCATCTATTTAGACACAGGGTGTCGAGCTGCTAGAGCAGCACCGAACCAGGCTGGGGTGGAGGCAGGAAGAATTGAAGCTGAAAGGGGGTGGGGGATTTGCCCCCTGAGGTAACCAGCTTGGGCAGCATTGTTCCCTCCTTCAAAAGCTCAGGCACAGGACAGGAGACATGGCCTGCTACCTGCAGAGGGATTCAAAAGGGAGGCTGGGGGTAGTATTCCCTATGAGAAGGTCCCTTTCACTGAGGTGGTGCATGGGGCACCAGGCCAGCAGTGAAGCAGAGTCAGGGTTAGGTGAGGGGTGGGACAGGCCAGGCTCTAGAACCTGCAGGTGGTGGGAAAGCTAGGCAGCTCCTCGCAGCTCAAACAGGAATTTGCTTGCAACACCCACTTTCAGTAACAGCAGCACAGCGGCCTCGTCCCATCCCCCTGCCCAGGCTTCTGTGTGAAAGGACAGATCATTAGAATGCATCAAGTTCCAAATGGGCAGAGACAGAATGGACGGACTCAGCTCTGCCCTGAAGGACAGAAGGACACATGTGCGGTAGGTGTAAGTGAAGAGACTGGACGCAGGGAGAAAGATTGTATGTGTGATGGGTTCATTTCTGGAGGGCTCCAGCACTAGAAAATGTACCATTACACATCACTGATTATTTATGAGTTTATAGGAGAGACAAAGAACTACGTCTGGCTGCAATACACTTACCAGGCTAAAAATAGCAACCCGTGTATGGCTCTGCAATCTGTACACATGTGAGAAAGCACCATTCTTAAGTGGACATGAACAGGTGCTTTACAGAGGAACAATTGAATATGAGCATGCAGTGTGACACTCATGCTAGAAATGCTAACACTACACTGAGATATGCTATAGAAAAAGGTATCATATAGGACCAGGTAGCAATTATTCCACTCTATATAGCATCTGGAGCATAGCAAGCAGCTCTGGATTCCAAAAATGATCAAATTAAAGTGGACACTATCCAAAAACAAAAATAATCCCAGGTTCCAAAAAACTTGTCGGAAGAAGTTAATAGAAATTAATTTCTCCAGCCTAGAAAAAAAACAAAAACACACCTACAATAAGGTAAGAGTCTAAAAGTACCTACAAGGAACAAACAAGTAGGAAGTTTGGAGGCAAAGGAGTTATCAGGAGACCAGGAAAGCAAAAGAAAATAGAATGACCTAAAATTAAGCATTTTTTTTAGAAGTATGGTATAGACCAACTGAAAAGCTGAGTAAACTGCCACAGGAGGTTCTTATGACATTTATCATTGCAAGTACTGTACTGAGGGTAAGATTAGGAAGAAAACCAATGGGGCTGCTGTAGAAATCTATGAATGCTACCCTGTGTTGATTCAAGGGGGAGGGGGCGGCATATAGGTGACCAAGAAGTCTCATATTTCTACCCCATTACACTATATATTTTTGTCCCTGATGCACCTGTCTTGATGAATAAGAGCTTCCAACAGTATCAAAAAGAAAAGAGCAACATCCAAGACACAGTAGAATGTTGAATTATCTTATTCTCTGGAAGACTTAGAAAATATCCATTTTGTCACCCTGCACTGGAACTACGTGAAAGGATCAAGTAGGAAAATGTACCTTGGATAGCCCATTTGTGGTTATAGCCTCTGGTTTTGAGCTTTAAGGCATCTAATATTTATAATAGTGAGCTCCCTGTTTTCTAGTTGATATGTTTGATGCCTGTAGTCTATTGAGCTGTAATAGTCAAAACACACAAAACTGCTCCATGGGGAAAAAATGCTCCCTGGAGGGGCAAGATTTAATGAGCTATGGTTTACCCAGCTTTCCCATAAAAGAAACAAAAGCACATCTTACATTACAAAGCAAGATATCTATAACTGGCATTTTAATGGGAATTTCACTGTTCTCTGGGCACGCGCTTATATGCACAAGATACAAAATTTGAAATGTTGGACTCTATTTCCCAATGTGTGCACAAGGATCAGTGAAGATGCTACTACCAAGCGGAAATGCAGAATGCCTTGCAAAGAGCCAGATCCTGACAATGTTACTCATTCTGAGTAGCACCTTGCTCCCCTGGGAGGAAAGTGCTATTCACAATGAATAATGCTATTAAAACTTGGCCCAGAGACATTTTAGACTTTGGCTGGATCACTCAGCAGTGGTCTGCTCACTCACCCTCTTGCTGAGGTGATCTGTAGTGACCTAGCCCGAAAAGGTTGTTTCTAAACACTGCTGTGGATAATACTGTATTTTATGATGCATAAAAGAGCCATAATACCAAAAAAAAAAAGGGGGCAGCCATTTGATTCTTGAACAGGTATAGAAATTACAGGTGATGTGATCTGATAAAATGTTGCTAATGGTGACACTGAACATGCAGAATTAATGCCTACCATGAGCTAGTGTCTTGAAATCTGCCAAGTCCCTCTAAAAATGTATGCACCACAAGCATTCATTCAGTGGATGAATTATTGGCCCAAATCTACTCTCACAGAAGCCAGTGTCAGATCTCTCCCAATGGGAGAAGAAGCAGGTCAATGCTTGTACAGCCAGCGCTGGTAAAAATGGGAATTCATATTTTCACAAGATCTCTTTATAACATTAGGAAGCTGAATTACCGAGCAACACATTTGCGTGCTGGGAATTGCCCTTCCCCTGCTTTCTGTCATTTTGCTGTTTCCTAATGCCTTACCTTAAGCTGGGAGGTCAGGCTGAATGGCATCTACAGGAAGGTAATTTCCTTCCATCCGTCAGTTGAGTGCATCAGCAAAATAGCAAAAAGAGCCAGTGCTGCAATTATCCAGAGAATTAGTAGTTGCAAAATTCATTCAGCCCGAGTTGGTCTGGCCTTCCACGTTTAATGTGGAAGTGATTTCTACTTGGCACGGATTTTGCAGCCACACCTCAGGTGTTTCCCGAGTGATATTTAAACCCAGACTCCCATTTAAGAGCATAATTGATCTAATCATGTGCATGTCATTGTTTAATATTCATCCTTTTTTTCAGGTGGGGCTAGATTGTGACTTGAGCTACTCAGCTATACAGGGATCACAGAGAGTAAGAACCACCCCCTTTATAACTTGTGTGGGCTGCCCAGACCGGGTCTAGGCATATAGGACTAAGGAGGTGCTGCGCACACGCGCTCTCTCTCTCTCTAGTAGGGTGGGCGGAAATGGGCAGAACCTTGGCTCCACTTTTCTACTTGTTACCCAGCACAGTTGAGATGGCTCTGGGAAGCAGAGGGTGTCATAATTTGTCATTTGTAATTACTACTCCCAGGTAGCACAGAGGAAGCAGGAGAGGAGCTGTATCCTGGGCTATTCGTGGTGTGTAATTTACACACCACTCCTTACTCAAGCCTGTGCCTAAAGCTACAACCTAGCCCTTAGTGTTTTCTAGTTCTAGCTAGAATGTCATTCCAGTGTCTGGGGGCTTTCACTGTAGCAAAACAGGCATGTAAACTATTTTACACGTTATAGTCAATAGAACAAAGACAACAATAGCTAAGAGCTAAATCTGAGAGGGAAGAAAGGGAGAAAGACCGATTTCTATGCTTCGTCCCTCTTCACAGAGCATTCTCAGAACACCTTCTGCCTCTATTTGAAAAGTACATGTGATTTCCCTCTTCTAGGAGATCCTGAAGAGCAGTGCATATTGGCACCAGTTGGGCATGCCAACTACTTATGTCTTGAAACACCAGGAAAGGAAATCTTATTTACAATATAGCTTTGCAAAGCCATCCAATGGCTGGTTTCCAGTTTTGATAAGTATGTATTTTAAATTAGATTGTGCTTTGACTGAGAAAAAAAACAAAAAACAAACACTGGCTGAAAGCACAGAAGAGATTCCACTTCATAAAGACAAGTAGCCAATCAAGTGCCAGCCCCTTCACCAAAATGATGGGAAATTTTCAAAGAATACAGAGAGAGCACAGAGATACTTGTCACAAGGCTGTTGCTACTATAATTCACATGGATTCCTGGTGGATTATGGGTTGAGGGCTGTTCTTGGCAACGCTGGCAATGGAATTTCAATAAAGGTCTTAACATTTCATTAAGTCAGATCCATTAGGAAAATTACTATGGGATGCAAGACAATCATAGTAACTTTTTATCAAAACTGCATTTTTCAACTTCCATACAGGCTCCGTCCAGAAAATATAATACAGGCCTTTCTGGTATCACATATGGAAAGTTGGGCACAATAGAGCCATTTTCCTATGAGTATTCTATTTCGCTTAGTAGAGACACTGGCTTGTTTTAATGCAGGGAACATTCTGTGAAGTTCAGCCTCTCTGTCAGCAAATGGCATTTCCACCATACTCCAAACGGAGTATATGCACATATTGGATATGGCCCAAACTCGCCTCTTGCCTGGGGTTTGCCTCTATTGTTTACTTAAACAAAAAGTCCACTAAACAAAACCTCAGTCTAAGATTTCTCCTGAGCTCAGTTGTTCCTGGGGTTTTCCCCTGCAGGATCTATCTGTCCCTGCCCCTATTTTCTTCTGCCCCTTAACAGACAATCCAACCCCTCTTATATCCTGGATCTGCACTAGAAGAGCCCCCTTGCCAGCATGAGTCAACATCTTTATGCATAGGCCTTGCGTTAATACAGGTGAATTTCCTATGCCCTTATATTGAGTGTTATAAAAATATAACAATTGGGTGTTATTTATCACATCTCCTGGGCTCAGATCTGGATGTATATGTACTGCCAAGAGAAACAATTTGCATATATCCACAGAAGTAGTATTAACTAATCTGAGGTATACAATTAAAGCTGCTGTAATTTATTAGCAGGCTAGAGCTTCGTGGAATCATTTCAGATTTGATTAGCTTCAACAACATTGATTTAAACTTTCTGACAAGGTTTATTGGTTTGCTCTTGTGTGGAAAATGGCAGTTCTTAATCCTTCGGTGTTAAATTAGTTGGTTGCACAACACTTTCTGCTCTCTACCATTTCCTAAATCCCAGACTGTGATATCCTTACTCCTACTGAAAAGGGCTTTAATCTGCAAGTTATTCTGTTGAAAGCAATGGGGCTAATCAAGGAGCAAGGTACTACAGACATGAGCAAAAGGTGCAGAGCCTAGCCTTAAAGCATGAACCACCAGGCACATCTCTGCAGTTAAGGAAGGAGAGGTAAGACATTTCCTTACTGTACACACAGGCAACCAGTATCACTGGGCCTCTGCATACAGAGTCTCTGCTGTGCGGCCTGTACTCCCTGTCCTGAACAGCTGGAGGAGAGTGGGCGGAGCCTTGGCTACACTATCCAACATTGCAGCTCAGCTGGCATGGAGAGGGAAGTTAGCTGCATCACGGATAGGGCTGGCACAGCTCACTTGCTCCCTGGAGCAAGGAGATAGTGGCTGAATTGAGTCTACACTGCAGTGTAAGCCTAGAGTTTGAACTCAGGCTCAAGCCTAACTCCCCTTTTCATCTACACACAAATTGGGCTAATCCAGGGCTCAGATCCCAGTATCCCACAGGGGTGGAGGGTCTGAGCCAAGCCAGGACATAGGGTTCAAGCCTTATTGCTTTGCAATGTAGACACAGCCCCAGTGGACTTGTGCTCTGCGAGTCCACCAAAAGTATCCCACAGTCCCACAGGCTGGCTTTCATCGTCCTCTGGACAATCAAGTTCGGTGAACAGTCAAGTTTTCCCACGTTGCTCCACGAACAAAGGGCTAGAGCAGTCACATTTCATGAGTATGCTAGGAAGTTTGGGATATGGTTTGTTGGACTTGGGTCTGCCTACTGTAGTGTGGATGCTGGAGACTCAAGTTCAGGCCCAGGTTAGAAAATTCTTAAAATCAGTATAAATGCTCAGGCAGGCTCTGATGACTTGAGTTCCACTAACCCTAGGCTTACACCTATGAGGGTATAGAATATCAGTGTTGGAAGGGACCTCAGGAGGTCATCTAGTCCAACCCCCTGCTCATAGCAGGACCAATCCCCAACTAAATCATCCCAGCCAGGGCTTTGTCAAGCCTGACCTTAAAAATCTCAAAGGAAGGAGATTCCACCACCTCCCTAGGTAACGCATTCCAGTGCTTCACCACCCACCTAGTGAACAAGTTTTTCCTAATATCCAACCTAAACCTCCCCCACTGCAACTTGAGACCATTACTCCTCGTTCTGTCATCTGCTACCACTGAGAGCAGTCTAGATCCACAGTATATCTACACTGCAATTGGACACCCGTGACTGGCCCATGCCAGCAAGCTCAGACTGCAGAGTTGATTAATTACAGCATAGACATTGGGCTGCAGCCTGACATTTGGGACCTTCCCCCCTTGCAAGGTCCTAGAGCTGGGGCTCCAGCCTGAGCGTCTACACTGCAATTGACCAGCCCATTAACCCGAGCCCAAGTTAGCTGGCAGAGGCCCACCACAGGCTTTTAATTGAAGTGTAGACATACCTTGAGAGACAATTCAGTCCACTGCCTGCTTCTGGGGCAATTACAGTTTGTGGTAGCTCCCTAGTCTTATCCTAAATAATTGGTGCCTGAGTAAGGTCGTCAGGATTAGTCCTTATAAGAGGTGAAAAATGTAACAAATGAACTGCTATACAGGAGCACAACAGGATGGGGAGGAAAGATTTTAATATAATACTTTAATAGCTCAGGGTTCTTTAGTGTCAAGTTCAAATGGAAGAGAGAGATTCAAAGTCCATTCAAGACTTGACACTGAAACATGGCCCAGTGGGGGTACGTGTCTCATGCTCCAATGGAAGCAAAGTTTTAGAGGAAAGATTTGTGTTCATATCACTTGAGAGGCAAAGCCATGGGGCTGAACAGGTTAATACCCAATAATCAGAGGAGTTTATTCATTCTCCCAGTTACTTCAATGGGAGTCAGTAGCATCTTGCAGCAGGACAACTGAGCTCCCATAAAGATGCCTAAAAAGATTAATAGTCCAAAACTGAGACATGTCATTGCTTCTTAAGGGGTGGGTGGAGCAGGGGCAACAGGGATTTTAATCAGGGGGCCTCATTGTCTTGCTCCTGGGTCATAGTAACTCACATTGATTCTCAATGGGGATTACTCGTGTCTGTTCTTGCGGTCATAGGAGATTCAGGAGATTATTAGGCCAGTTTTAAGAGGCCCAATAGTCCATCTTCCCTTGAAGTCAGTGGGGCTGTTTCCATTGGTTTGAATGGGATTCAGACTGGGTGGAACTAAAGAGAAGCCACAATATTATAGGACAGAAAACACAGCTTGAGATGCTACGGGCATCAATATGAGATGAATCGATATATACAGGAGTGTAAGCTGGTGAAAACTAGACAGGGTGAATCTTGTCTGACAACACTGGTGGGATTTTTATTGATTTATTAGGGCCATAACACAGTGAGCAGAAAGGGGTGAAGTAGTGAAAATAGATTCCAAAAGCATTCATTGCCACACAGCACGCTAATGACGGATTCTCACACACAGCGTAGAAGGCCTTGACCTTCAACAACCCTGAAGAAGTTTTGGAAAAGTACTCTTTGCTCTACCTACCTGTTGTGCATATATCATTTGTAGATGCTCACAGGGCTTCTTTGCCAGTGTGATGTTCCGTGGCATGTTTCTAGCCTTTGGCCTAGAAGAGAAAGAGGTGGTAATTTTTCACTGACTTTCTAGGAGCTACTGGTGCTGCCTTTATTGGAAAGTTTTCATCTAGTTCCCATGACTGCAGGCAGAAATACTGAGATGTCAATAGAACTCTAACAACTTTTAACAAGGACTTCAGTTATACTGGAGTAAAATTCATGATTCAGGTTAACAGAATGTCAAGTTAAAAGTTTTGACATGGTGTGCAATTTTGCACTCCCAGAATTTCAGTTAATGCACGTAACAGGGTGGTCTGCCCCTTTATGAGCCAGGGTACGGGATGGGAGGGGCAGAGAGCAGCCCCAGGCATTTCTGCATGTTTCCATGCAAAGCCCATCTTCGCTCAGTTTGAGGTCTACTGAGTTGAAGTCATTGAAGCTGTATGAATAATTGAGAGCAGAATTAGAAGCCTGGTGATTAGAAGCAGTGCAAATGATGTTTACTATGGTGTAAGAGTATTAATGCTTTGGTGATTTAAACAGCATTTAAATTCCAATTAATCTAACCATGTAATATTAAGGATCCCTCTAACACCGTGAGCTGAAATTGGCATTTTAGGAACACATTAAATGTCAATTTATAAGAGGTTGATTAATAATATACAATTAATAGATGCAGCTGCAATCTGTAATGTCCCCTTATGAAGGATGAGGGTAAAGTCCTTTATAAATACATTCTTATAAGATAATATCAAAGCAAACTCTGAAAGTATGTTATAGCAAGGTTGCGACTGTATTGTTTTAAACTCTAGGCAGCATGCTGCAAAAAAAAGGGGAGGCAAATTTTTCAAAAGTGGTAAGTGTTTTGGGGCACCTTGGAGTCAAGTTAAAGAGGCCCGATTTTGAGAAAGTGCTTAGCATCCACCCACTAAAACACAAGCCCCTTTAAGGTTTCTCAAAGCACACTCCCAAAACATGGAACCACCCCAATTCACCAGTTGCTTTTGAAAAAACTTGGCCAAAGAACATTAAGTAATAACCAGAGGGTGGGTTTTCAAAAGTGACTAAGGAGCACAAATCCCATTCACAGTCAGTGTATTTGTGCTCTTAAATCATTTAGATGCTTTTGAAAATCCTCCCCTGAAGCCCCAATACAGCAAAGCATATAAACACACACCTAACTTTAAGTACTGTAGTCAAAGGGGATCTATATGAATGCAAGGATCTGCCCACAGATTCAGCTGCAAGGCTAGGCCTAAGTGTTTATCATTAAACTAACATGAAATTTTTACTTAGCGGATCCATCCTTATTGATGTCAGCATTGACATGTGAGTCTTCCCACAGTCTTATGGCAAGTGGCATTTAAAGGGAAAAAATTCCTTTTAGAGCACCTGCAGCACCAACCTGGGATCCATAAAATAGCAAAGGTTTCAACACCTCATGCATTTTATATTTTGATAAATGTTACCTGTGTGCTGACTTGTGCTAGGAAGGAAGGAAGGAATCTTCTCACATACACGTAGTTGCCTTGTCTTTTTCTTTTAATTCTGTTATCAGCATGAATGTCAGCTATTGGCAGGTTAGTGTATATAAAAACACCCATTTCATTATGCTTATGCCTATAGGAATAATTTGCAGCTGGACTGGACTTGGATTGCATCTGTAATCTAGGTCACCGCAGTATAGAATACATCTCCCACGTAGGACCAAAGGGAGCTGCTCATTCCTCATGAGACCTGGGTCAAAGAATTTGCATAAAGTACCACTGCGAGTTGAGTTGGTTGAAAATGGCCTTTTTTCTAAATGAAATCTTGTCACAAGGAATTTTCATTTGAGTCACAATTTTTAACGCAACCCCAAAAATGAATTTTTTCCCCCAGTTTTCATCGACAACTGAAAAATTGGGTCTTTCAGCAAAAGTCATCTGCTTGGCCTTTTTCATCAAAAAGAGAAAAATTACCTTTTTGGCTCCAAAAAATTTCCCCACGAGAGATGGACTCCCCCCCTCTCCCCCCTCCCTTCTTTTAAACCAGCTCTATCTCTGGGCAGTTAGGCCATACTCCTCGCCCCTGCTCTCCTGCCAATTCCTAAAGAAGTCAATCAGCGCTGCATAAGCACAGCAGTCTGCCTAGGGAGAGTCAGTACCACAAGCAGGGAGTTACTCTGCATTCATTAACATGCCTGTAGAGGCAGGAGGGCATAAAACATCTTCTGTGAAATACAATCCTTCACTGGGGGCTGTTGAGAGTTTGAGCCAAGACTTTCAGAAGTGACTAGTGATTTCAGGTGCCTCTATTTTTGGAAACCTAATTTGAGACTGCTTTAAGGAACCTAATTTTTAGAGGGCAGGTGTTCCCCGCTCTGTCTGAAAATCAGGCCTTTAAGGTGTTACAAGCTAGACTCCCAAAAATGAAGACACTCTAAAGTACTAGTTGCTTTTGAAAATCTGAGCCAGGATCAGAAGTCTCTCTTCCCCCTTTTCTGCTTTAAATTATTGTCACTGTTTGTTATTTATTTCTGGTAGTGCCCACAAAGCATGAAGTTCTGCCAAACCAAGAAGGCTCCAACTCTGCCTGGAGGAGCTCACATTCTTGAGGGCCAGTCCTACAAACACTTGTGGCACATGCATTACAAATAAGTACACGAGACTATTCAGTAGCTTGATCTTACACCTATTGAAGTCAATGTCAAAGTCCCATTGACTTCAATGAGACTCCAAGTAAGTAAGGGTATGTATGTGCTTAAGTGTTTGCAGGATCAGCACTTAGGTTTCCATTTTTAAAAAATGAAATATATATATACACACACACACACACACTTTAATTGTATGCTTCATTTGCACCTTATAGCATTCAATAATACTGTACATCACAACATTTCTTTTCTATAAGAAATATTATGTGAACTCTGTAAAGTGAACCCATGTAAAAGTTAAATATTTGTGGAAAGATTTTTCCAGCATTCACCTAGTTCTGCAGAAGACAAACTGCTCAGAGACTGGGGGGGGGGGGGAAATGGAGGGATGGATGGATTTCAAAAGGTATTGCACAAAGTAGGCCATCTTAGATAAGCAATAAGCATATTAACAGCCTGCGTGAGCTCTCTCTTGCTATAGTACACAAACACAAAGCCAGGCAACTACTCAGAGCAGTTCAATTGTGAGCTATGTGTCAAATAGTTAATCTGACTTAGTTAATGTGCCTGTACGGTTTTAAATAGCACTGTGTTAAAGCACACTTTAGTGCACACCAGCAGGGTCTACACACACCAATTAATGTGCAACATTGTAGTGTGCTTTAGAAATCACACCCACTTACAGTGCATTACCCCACTGTGTAGACAAGCCCTAATGTGTTATACCATAGACATTGCCCAACCATTGTAATATGAGTTTTATCAATCCCTGTTGACCCCCAAATACAAGTCAACAGTCTTTACAAATGAAACTAACTAGGGGCTGGATTGTGGCGATGTAAATGGGCACTTTGCAGATGATTGCTGAATTATAAACTTCTCCATGACTTCTACAGGTACTTGGTCTTGCTTCATTGCAAGAGGATGGGCTGAATGACCTCTTGAGGTCCCTTTCAGTCCTACATCTGTGATTCTATGGTTCTATGATGGTTAGAAAATGAGCCTGGTGTTGACCAAAGAAAGTGATACTTTGCCTCTTATTTGTCACATCAAGAGATGCAATTTTTAAGTGGAACCAAATTTTATTTCCATCAGCTCATTCCATGGGCATGTGCAAGTGGGGGCAAGCAGGGGCAGGGGCATGGGGCCCCCCCAAATCAGTGGGGGCAGAGAAAACCTCCAGCCAGTCCAGGGTGGGAGACAGCTCCTCTGGCCCTGGGGCCGTGAGGGCGAGATCCAGCTCCTCTGACTGCCAGGAGAGAGCAAGCTCCACTGCCAAGGGGTGGGGTGGGGAAGAGCCAGCTTATCTTGTCTGAGTAGGGGGAGGAGAACCAGCTTCTCCAACCATTGGGGGCACAGAAAATGCCCCTCCAAAAGCGGCCAAATTTTTATTCCTATGCTGGCTCATTCCCACTCCTACCGTAAAAGACTGAATTCTCTCACCAAGAGGGAATGGTGCAGGACAGAGAGATGTGAAGCTGACTAACAACATTAATGCTAATGACAACAGCACAGTAATTTAATGGAGGGGGGAATTGATCCTCCAGCATTCTGGGAGAAACCTCTTCAGCAGGGATTTATCATGTCGTTCCTGGTAGTAATTTATGGATGCTTTTGACTGGTAATAAACCAAGTGGAGCCAGCTCTTGCCACTTGCCTTATTCCTCAGAATGAGCATAAACTTGGTACCTCTGAGCAAATGCTCCAGGGGTGTGTCTGGGTTTTGGATTGGCTTCTATCACTGGCTAACAGAAAGTTGAACTCTCCTTAAAGTCACAGTGTGGTAAAACTCCCTGAAGCACACATCCGTGAAGAAAGGGAGTGTGAACTCTGCTTACAGAAATCACTGGCCTCGAGCCCTTTATCACAGTTTGCACAGGGACACTTCACTGAGCTGATTAATCCCTAAGTAGCTATCCTCCTTTAGATTCCCTGCAGGCGGACACTTCACATCCAGTTGTGTGCACTTGGTCAAGTAAAAGACATTTATTCTGACTCCCTGACCTGGGGAGCTGGGTAATGTTCTAATGCACTGTACTAGAGCCAGGCTGTAATTTTACATGATTCAGGGGAAAGGGTGTGAAGGCATTAAAAAAAAAAGAAACAAAAAAAAAAACAAGGTATTTCATAAAATAATAATGAGGACTTAGTAACAATGTTGCTTGTGCCTGCCACCACACTTACTTAACGTCTATGTATAACATTAAGGTAGGTCATGAGGTAACCAGGGCTGTGATACCAGCCATATGCAATTCTATATATCCTTTTCATTGGGTGCAGCCAGCACTGGCTCCCAGATATCTCAGTGCCTGAAGGAGATTGGAGTCTGGATGAAAAACAGCTGGCTCAAATTAAATTTAGAAAAGACTGACGGGTTGCTACTTGGAAGAGAGAAGTGCTTGGATACCATCCCTCCATGCTCAGCTGAGGACATCTGAGCACCACCAGTTAAGTTTGACAACTAGGTCCTGTTAGACTTATCACTGAACCCCTAGCCAGTTAAACAGCCATTGCCAAAAGCACCCTCCTTCCACCTCTGGCTAGCAAGAAAACCCCTCTATCCATTCCCCTAGGATGACGACCTGGCCTCAGCAGTTCATGCATTTCTCACAAGCAGGTTAGACTATTGTAACTCATTCTACCTAGGCCTATATTCCAGAAGCAGCTCTCTGGCAGCCCAGCACCTAAGTAGAAAGAGCCCAAGAGACTACACCATGCAGGTGCTTGGTAACGACTGTGGTGCCCAGTCCTGTGCTGGCTCCCCTTCAAGGTTCTGGTTCTGATTCACAAAGGCCTTGGTGGAATATGCCTATGCTACCTTGGATACCACCTCTCCTTCTGTAGCCCATCACAACAGATGCAACAGTCCAGCGAGCCCATACTCAAGGAACCTGGAGATGCCGCCTTCTCAGCCAGCCAGCCCAAAGGTCTTGAACTCCTTTGTCAAAGAGATCAAGAATTGTCCAAACGTCACCTCAGTCATGTCGCATTGCTGTACTCACTTCTTTGCCATAGCATTCCCTCAACGAGCCAGTGCAGAAGGAAATCTGACATCCCACTCCAAGTAACAGTACCTGGTTAAAGCTAAAGAAACTGCTGCTTCTGTGGTTAGTTCACCGTTTGTTATAATCCATACATAGCAGCTGCAGACTATGGTTTACTGGTCTGTCTATAGGATACGTACTACAGTGAGAAGGACTGGAACAAGGCTGGGAACAAGCAAAAGCTATTGCAGCTGTGGATGAATGCTTTGAGCAGCCACTGAACTGCTGCTGGGCTGAAGAGCTGGTCTGCTGACTCTTCCAATGAATTGGGCAATGTAGCCAGTCACATCTGGCAGCCTGTTACAGGCCAGCTGCACTCTAAGTTGCCTGGAGACTTGCTGTGCTGCCGGCCCTGCTTCCTGACAAGACAAGACAGAGACAGGGCTCAGGAAGGGGGATAACAAACAAGCAGAGTGAACAGTCTGATGGTGGCAAAGGTCATGTTAGTTCCACCACTGCAATTATGAATATGCAAGGGTCAACAGTAATCACAGTAGGACTGAAGGATGATTAAAGTTGTAGTAGAGTTTATTGGTTACTGTAATGTAGTATGGTCGTTGTAATATGTTTGTGTATATGTTAGATACCAAATTTTCAAAAAGTAGAACAAGTGTGTACGCAAAAAACTGCGTTTATGAAGGAAGCCACATTTGTATGTGCAAACTAGACAATTACCTGTGCAGAGGAGTACCCATTTGTACATGCAAGTGCAGGTGCACGCAGATGTCAGCCAGCACTTATGGAGAATTTGTCCGAGTACACAGTCTATACAAACACAATAGCGTACCATTAATACATGCCCTATTGGTGAGCTAACACTGTATGGCATCTGATAGGTCTAAATAGTAGGTATCAAAATGTAATTGTAATGGGGAATCATCATTGAGTGGGTGTGTTTCTAGTGGGGTCTGTTCTTGGTCCTATGTTATTTAACCTTTTTAATCAATGACCTGGAACAAAAATCATCACTGGCAAAGTTTGCAGAGGACACAAAAATTGGGGGAGTGGTAAATAACGAAGAAAACAAGTCACTAATACGAAGCAATCTGGGTTGCTTTGTAAACTGGGTGCAAGCAAACAATATGGGTTCAATATAGCTAAATGTAAATGTATACATCTGGCTACAAAGAATGTAAGCCATACTTTCAGGATGGGAGACTATCCTGAGAGGCAGTTACTCTGAAAAAGATTTACGAGTGATGGTGTATAATGAGCTGAACGTGAGCTCCCAGTATGACACTGTGGCCAAAAGGGATAATGCAATCCTTGGAGGCATAAACAAGGGAATCTCAAATAGGAGGAGAGAAGCTATTTTATCTCTATATTTGCCCTGTTGCAACTGCTACTGGAATACTGTTTTCAGTTCTGGTGTCCACAATTCAAGAAGGATGGTGATACATTGGAGAGGGTTTAGAGAAGAAGAGACATGAGAATGATTAAAGGGTTAGAAAACTTGCCTTATGGTGAGCAACTCAAGGAGCTCCATCTCTTTAGCTTAACAAAGAGAAGGTTAAGGGGTGACTTGATTAGTCTAAGTACCTACATGGGGAACAAATATTTAATAATGGGCTCTGCAATCTAGCAGAGAAAGGTATAACACCATCCAATGGCTGGAAGTTGAAACTAGCCATATTGAGACTGGAAATAAGGCATACATTTTTAACAGTGAAGATAATTAGCCATTTGAACAATTTACCAGGGTTTGTGGTGGAGTCTCCATCACGGACATTTTTTAAATTAAGATGTAATGTTTTTTCTGGGAATCATTTTGGGGACGTTCTCTGGCCTTTGTTATACAGGAGATCAGACTAGATAAATCACAGTGGTCCCTTACGGCCTTGGAATCTATGAATTGATTGTAATATATCGCACGTCGCATGATGATGAGCCCTGTTGAAATGCATATGTAAACTGTTTACTATACTGTAGCCTACAAGGTTCATTATACTGTCACTTTTGTAGGGATAAGATCTTGGTTTTGCTGAGTTCACATAAGGAACAGGATAGCAAGTTAGCCCAGTGAAAAGCCTCTAGAAGGCAGCTATGCTGATCCCCGTGCTTACTGAAAATTGTAGAGGAACTGACTAATGTTGCTCTGTCAGTTGCTGTATATGAGGTTGCATTACTTGGAAATCTGGAAATACATAACCCATGAGAGAAGTGTTCAGGCCTGTCAGAGATGGAATATCTGCTACAGCGCTTGGAAGGCAAGGGGAGGCCTAGTCAGAGGGTGTTAGGGAAATCTTTGCAGCCTAGATGTGGCTTAGAGTTTGCATGTACCATGAAATCATAGAAGTTGGCTTGGTCATCAATTTTATGGAAAATTGAGGAAGAAAATCTGCTTTTCCTGTGATCACGGAATTCACAGAACTGTTCAGTGGAAACAACCACTGAAAGAGGAAGTGATGAGGGAGGTGAAGACTGACATTTTGCCAGCCTAGGCCTCAGTCCTGCAATCTGATCGGCACAGGCATAACCCAATTAAATAAGCAGTACCCGTGCATGAGGGCAGGTGTCTGCCCACCTGGCTCAGATTGCAGAATCAGAGGCTTATGCGATATCCACACAGAAATGCATGAAATCTACTGCTTTCAATTACAGCTGTAATTCTGGCACCCAATTTCAGGCACTGTTTTGCTCTAGAAACTGGACATTTGCAGTGCTTTGATTGCAGCAATTCAGGCTGACCCCAAGGTCACCCAGGAAAAGATCTACAGGAAAGCAGCTGAGTTTGTTCTACCTTAAATGTTTTGTAAAATGAAAATGTGTTTGGCTGCTGTGTTAGTACGACCTGGACAGAGCAAAGCAGAAAAAGAAGGAACAAAGGGAAGGGGAACACAAGCACTGATCAGCAGTTGGGGAAAAGACTAAAGATTTCTCTTTTAAAAGTGCGTCTAGGTTCTAAGCCAAAGGTTTGTGATTCATGGCAGCTTCCTTTTCAGTTCCACTCTATATTGCTACAAGCCCTTATGAACACATGATGCAATCACTAATTGCAGCGCAAACAGTCATAAAAGAGCTTTTGCAGACAAGAAAGCAGAAAGGTTTGAATGCCCCAGAGCAATCTAGATGTATAGGGTGCTCCCTATACTCCTTAGGTACCCCAAAAAGGCTCAAAGTGAAATTCAGTGGTACGTATTCCAAACCAGTGTAAAACTTCCATTTGCACTGTTCTGATCCTGGTGCTATTCTGGGAAACCCTTCCACCATACACTGTGTAACGTGTACTAGAACAGCGTAAGAGCTGCTCTAAAATTATGCCACAAAGTCACAGGCTTGGTATAGCATAGGGGCTTCCTGACCCTGCCTTCTTGTTAGTAATCACACTCCCTTTCCCTACAATGCAGGGCAGCAAGGAAGGGCTGTGGCCCACGAGCTATCAAATCAGCTCTACACCACAGCAGGATCATCCTTACACTGAGAACATTTTCCTGGACCTGTTGCTCAAGATTTTATAGCCAAACGCCCATGAGAAATGCAGCATAAGGCAGCCACACTGCACCTGAAGATCTGACCTATGATTTTCAGGGAATATTTAGGATTAGCTCATTCGCTGGTGTAAATCAGCACTGATTCCTTGGCCTCACAGAGTGACTTTCACCTGCTAAGAATCTGGTCCTTAAACTGTACAGCCTTCCTTAAAACACATTGTGTATTTACTGTACTTTATTTAAAAATCTGGGGACATTTTCATTCAGTAGACCCTTTTATGTGGGGAGCTGAGGGGGAGTGATTTTTTTTTAAACAGTGTGTTCTACATTTGTCCCTAAGAGGGCACAAACAGCATAGTGTTTTGATCAGGTCTACAGAAATTCACCCTCTCCCCACCATGGCTTTCCTTACTGTAGAGCAATGTTTTCAGCTGAGCTTAAAGGTCTAAACTGAGGTCCCTTTGATTTAATTGACATGTTGATTCTTTGTGGATGTACATTCAGAATGAGCTCCTGGGAATCTGTAGTATGCATTACCCAGACTGGCCAGGAAGGGTGAGAGTGTCTTATCTAATGAGCCCAGTGAATTCTAGCTGTATGGGCATTCTCACGCAAGACTGTTAGACAAGCTCCTGCACCATTTCATTCAAAAAATAAAGGAAAATTAGAGAATGCCTGAAAATTCAGCATCATTTCAACCATGAAAAGGGAAATGTTACTTACTTGCAAAGCAATTGCAGACAAGTAACAAACTCTTGTGCTTGCATCACTACATTGTTAAAAACCAAAATGTTTTGAGTGCTGGTGTTGGTTAGCAGTCCCAAGGAAATCCGTGAAAGTAGAAGACTGCAGTCTATTTCTGTGGAAATGTTTAAAGGCAAAGGTCTATTAGTCTGTACTGTTGAATGCATCTGCAACAACAACTGACCTGGGTTTGCTTGTTAGGGAAGAGATGCCAATCTGAACACACTGGAATTATTTGGATCATCAGTTCAAGAACTTTGGGTATTTGTGAACATGGCAAACACCCAGGACTTCTTAGTTAGTCCAGTCAAGAGAAGAAGAAGGTTAGTCTTGTGATAAAGACACTGGACTAGGACCCAGGAGATGTGGGGTTTATCCCTGGCTCTGCCACAGGCTACCCCATGAAGTTGACTAAGTCATTTCATCACTCTGTGCCTCCAAAATCTATAAAACAGGAATCATCATCCTTCCTTTCTCCTACCTTTTGTCTGCTTCACTATAGGATTGTAAGATCTTTACAGCATGGCTTGTCTCCGGCTATGTTTGTACAGCGCCTAATACAATGCAATTAGGATTTCGGCTGGGGCCACTAGGCATTGCCATAATAAAAATAGTACCAAATAACATTCTCCTTAAAACAGCTAGATTTTTTTGTATGCGATACATATAGATGACTGTTTATTATAAAATATATAGTATATCCACCAACACCATTGCATAACGCCCACAGTGGATGTTATTAAGTCACTGTGACAATTTAAAGAATACCAAGATCAGGTTTTTATAATAACCAGTAAATAAAATTAAAGGCATAGACTCTAATAGTTCATAGCATCTACCTGTAAAAATTATACATAAAGTATTGTAGATTTTTTTCTACCTTGATACGTTTATCTTTTATTTTCAGCATTCTAAGATTTTATTTTCAGTCATAACTGTCTAAAGTAGACCCGGGCCCTATTAATATCACCTGAAATGTAACTGAAGTAGTATGCCAACATTTTCTAATCTGTAGTGTAGATTAAAGCTAGCAAAAATAACGTGAAATGTACTGCTGAGCTCTCAGGAGCACAATGTGAGATGCAAGATTTACCAAGAATTATGTTTAAAACTGACTTTTCAGATTGTCCGTTTTAGGAGCTGTATTGTTCAGTAAATTATTAAGCAAACACAGCCTTAAAGAATGTTAGATGGAAAATCAGTGTTGTTCCTTCCCAGATGGAAGAGTAATCTGTGTAGACGCCAAGGTTTCATACTGGGTAATATCTCACTTTTTAAATGAGGTATGAGCTGATGTCCAATATTTAGCTTACTGCAGTCAGTTCTGTTTCAAGCAAAAGGGGGCAAATATGTGTTACGAGAACAACAGTTTATGCATCCATTTCTCGCTGTAAACTTTTTAGAACGAAAGGGACCTATGAGACTTTAAAATAAAAATATCAGCAATCAACATACAAATATGAACATTGCTTATTTCAAAATCAATCGATTTTTTGTGTGCATGCAAAGAGTTTGTCTGATTCTGCTCTCACACAAATGTACCTCCACTGACTTCAGTGAAGTTACTTCTGATTCACTGATGGGAGTGAAGGAAGAATCAGGCTCAATAAATCTTTTAAAGTGCAGCTATAATCTAGATGAGTTACTGTTTAAAGGGAACATACACTGCTCCTGGAAATTCAGACTACTTTGAAACACATGGTATGACTTAAATAATATAGAAAAATGAAGTTATGGAGTAAGTAAGCCTTGGAGACAAGGTTTCAGCCAGAGCTTAACAAAACTCAGATTTTTCCATCCTGGAAGAAATTCCAACATTTCAGCATTTGATTTCATCCCAAATAGGGATGAAAAACTGAAATCTTGACATTTTCAGCAAAATAAAAATTCCAGAAAATTTCAATTTGGAAAATGTGGAAACATTTCATTTGAAGATTTTAGATCAAAATAAAATATTTGGATATTCCTGAAATCAAAATGTTTCTCTTTGATCTGTTGTAATGACCTGAAAACACTTTCTTTCACGTTACTTAAACATTAAATGGTATTTTCCCATCATAACTTATTGCTTTATGGGAGCAGTAGTTCAGGAGCCTGATGCCTTCTTTCCTGCCTGGCTGGACTACATCTCCATTAAAACACCCAGAGTCATTTGGCTCCCATGATGCATCATTAGTCCTAGGGGAGTCCCTGCATTGCATTATGGCTCCCTCCAAGGAGCCCAGCCAATAGAAGGGAATACTGTCCACAACAATCAGTGTACAATAAGAAAATGCAGTTTAATGTTGAAATTACTCAAAATAGGTTATTTCAACAAACTGAAATATTCCTGTTCAGATCAAACCAACCTGAAATTAAATATTTCATTTTACTCTTCCGGACAGAAAATTGGTAGTCGAAAAATCAAAATTTTCCTACAGACATTTTTTATTTTGCAGAAACTTCATTTTTAGTTGAAATGATTTTCCTACAGAAAATTCCCAGCCGGATCTAGTTTCAATATTTGGAGTTCAGTCCTGCAAAGTGCCAAACATTCTGGCCTTGATTCAACAAAGCACTTTAGCACATGCTTTATGCATTTGCTGAAGTCCTTTACTCTGGCCCTGAGCCAACAGACGGCCCCTTTCAGTATCAAGCCCCTGTTGAAATGGTCAGTCAAATAATCAATCTGAAATGTCTTGATCGGATGAGTCAGAATTAGGTCTTCTAGCTCATTGTGGCAATCTCACACTCGAACTCATAGATACAGGACAAACATACCATACTCACAGGTTCTCTTTCACCCACCATATCTTTCTCTCTCACACACAGGGCTAACTTCTGCCCAAAATTCACATGCAGAACTCACAGTAGCATCTCATCCATCCAGATCATTTGCTTTTCCTTGCATTACAACTACTTCATTGTTCGTGGGGGCTGCAAAACCGGAGAGGTAAGTGGAAGACAAGGACTCAGACTCCACAGGCAGGAGAAAGGGTGATGACCCAGCACCTCCCCGCCTTCAGTAACCAGACTTTGGGTGTCCAGTCAGAAGATCTGACTGGACACTGTCAGGTCTCTTTTTCGACCAGATTTTCCAGTCAAAAACCGGGCATCTGGCTACCCTACTCCGTGGATTTTCCCTGGTCATAACACTGCAAAATTCAAGACTGAAGGCCTTGTTGTAGTTCTTAGAGCCATGATGAGGTAGCCTGGAAGGTACAAGCCTGCATGTGGAAGTAGGCACTTAGCAAGCCTACTAAGTGGAGCAGGCACTTAGCAGTGGCCCTTACTCTTTTGTCTCAAAGGGCAACATGCCCTCCTTTCAGCTCAGGCTTCCCACCCCAAGTCATTACACACAGGAGCAGGGCCTGGACACAGCCTCACCTCCTCCAGCCATGACCTTTGGGGGTGGAACCCCATGAGCTCAGGGAGTCCAAACACTGTCACTCTGGCTGCCTAGGGTGGATTGACACAGGAGGCAGGTAGAAGAGGCTCCCTGCACCATATTCCCACTCCCACCTCCTCTTAGATCGACACTGGACCACCTAAGGTCTTTCCCTTTGTTCTTCCCGCATACCCCTCTGGCCTTTGAAGAATGTCTTTACAGCACCAGGCGAATGACTGCCAGACAATGTTTGGCAAATCATTGTAAGCAGTATGATAAATAGCAGCTAAAAGCTGGCACCTAAGACTAAATCATAAGAGGTCTGCTCCCACTCCCAGGGAACACAACATGGGAGTACTGCCCCTGCCCTCCATGGCAGCAGGATCAGGCTTCATCTCTTATTTATGCAGTAAAGTCAGTGTTGAAGTTAAGCTTAAGAGACCTGAACATGTAAGGTACAGAATGGAATTTGTTCAGAATGGAATTTGTTGATTCGTCATCCTGTCCCTCTGTCTCTGGTCTCCCTGTGTCCCTCATGCCACGAATAAAAGGCTCAGATGTACATTGATTCAATTCAGCGTGCCCAATGTGTTTCTGCTTTGGCAGGATAGAGAACAGCAGGTCAGATTCTGCTTTCAGCTGCACTGTTGTAAGCTTGGAGTAACTCCATTGTAGTCTGCTATAGTAGATGCTGGAGTTACTCCAGATCTACACACCGGTGCAGTAAAGAACAGAGTTTGGCTTACAGATTGCTGGAGCAGATGCACCTGATGATGTCTGATTAGCATGCCAAGATGTTGCTGTGTGTACTTTTATTAATGCACTTGGCCCAAATGTGAATGTGGTAAACCTTATCATAAGGTAAATACGAATAAGATAAATGGAATATTTGTACAGTTAAAACAAAGTCTTTGTAATTAGTGTTTTGGGAATACATGGTGCTGTTTTACATTCTTTGAACCTTAATCATATTTCTCCTGATAGAACTCTGTTATGGAAAGCATGAATTTCTGTCCCCTCCCATGCACTTCAGTGCTAGATTTATCTTTCTCAACCTTTCCTATCTATCGCTGGTGCCTGTTTCCTTTATACCTTGGCAAAAAAAGAGAATCCAACTTTTCTTTGTTTAAGTGTATTCAGTAATCATAGGAGGGGCGGATTGACAGCACTGTGGACTGACGTCCTCGATCTACCCCCAGCATAGCTCCAAGAAGATGGGTCCTACGCACTGAGTGAGATTCCAGAAGGAAAGCTGAATTCAACTCCATGCCCCCTCCTTGGCTTCTCTCCTGAAAGTGTGCCGATTAATGCCAGTATGCTAATGGTCGCTGGGAGGTAGACCCTAAGATCTCGGCTGAGATCGCCAAGTAACTCCACGCTGAGCACTCTGACAGTAAGGACTTTTATTCGCTCCCAGCTAAGGGGCAATTCACACCAGACCTAGAGATGAAAGGCCCCAAGATCATTGCCAATCTGCTGAGCCATTGACTTTCCCGAAGCATTCAGTCAGCTAAACCTGCACAGGTATACGCTTATAGCAGCTGCTTGGAATTAAAAGGTTTTCTGGATTTTCCTCACTGTACTCTAAGCCTTCTGTGTTTGTAGACAGCTATTAACGATTATTGAGAACTCTCAGTGGCACCTATCAGGTTAAAGCATTTGCTTGCTGCAGAATACTTGTACCTCTCCAGCAATGCCTATACAGCCCAGTCACAGATCTGGGTAAGCTCCCTGTGTTGGGCACTCACTAGATTGCTGTAAAGGCTTCAAACTGAATCCCACCTGCCTTCCGCTTGCTGGGGCTGGGCAGACTTTAGGCACTGGTCCTGGCTTTGGGCCTCTAGGGGCATACTCCTGGTGTAGACCTCATGTCTGACACCCTTCTTGGGAATGAGGAACCCCACTGATCCTGTTGCCTCCTAGCCTCTGAAACTAGTGCTATCTTCCCAAGCCTCCCCAGCAGCTCTTCCACATCCCTCAGAATCCCAGAGGTGCAAGCCTTCTGGTTCACAGTTTGCTTCTTCAGGGATATGCGATAATTAACGCCAGACAGACCGACGGACTTTGCCCAGAATTCTAAATCACCACTGCTCTTTCCTTAGCAGCAGGAGAAAGACACAGATCTCTTCAAAATAATGCACACATCTATATCCATTTCCCTGCCTCACCACTCTGGAGAGTTCTCTGGGCGTGGGGAGAGCCCTCTGGGGTGTCCACCAGCCTTTCCCTGCAACTCATGACTTCTCTTCGGAGTCTTTCCAGCTCAGCTAGCTTTCTCTGACCTGGATTGGTTACACCAGAGGTGGCCAACCTGCGGCTCTTCAGAGGTTACTATGCGGCTCCTTGTCTAGGCACCGACTCCGGGGCTGGAGCTACAGGTGCCAACTTTCCAGTGTGCCGGGGGTGCTCACGGCTCAACCCCTGGCTCTGCCACAGGCCCTGCCCCCACTCCACCCCTTCCCGCCCCCCTCCCAAGCCTGCCATGCCCTTGCTCCTTCCCGCCCCCGCAAGCCTCCTGCACGCCACGAAACAGCTGATCGGGAGGTGCAGGGAGGGAGGAGGCAGCGCTGATTGGCGGGGCTGCTGGTGGGCAGGAGGTGCTGGGAGTGGGGGGAGCTGGTGGGGGGCTGCTGACCTATTACTCTGGCTCTTTGGCAATGTACATTGGTAAATTCTAGCTCCTTCTCAGGCTGGCCACCCCTGGGTTACACAGTTAAACTGGACACCTCCTGCTACAAAAGCCCTGCCCAGCTCTTCCCCTCTCTTGCCCCAAGCTTCCTGTGCTTAGAGGAGAAAAGCAGGAGAGGGAACAATGCTCTACAGCAGTGGTGTCTAAACTTTTCCCAACGCATCCCTCTTACCAGTAATGCAATCTCTCCGTGCCCTGCTCCGCTGCTGGGGAGCCAAGGCTTCCTCGGCGGAGGAGCCTGGGCTAAAGGCAGAGCAGAACTGGGGATGGGGAGGAGCTGGGGCTAGTGACAGAGCTGGGCCGGGGTCGGAGCTGGGCCGGGTGGCGCTCCCTCCTTGCCCCTATGGGGCTGGGGCTGGGCCCGGGCCCAGCCACATGCCCCCCCCCCAAATTCCTCCATGCCCCCCAAAGGGGTGCACTCCAGTCTGGGGTCCACTGTTCTTCAGACTCTCCAGATCTCCCCCAGCCCCAAGCAATTGAACCCACACTCTTTGCTCTGCTTATTGAGCTTGCATGCCATTGTTAGGAGGAAGCCAAATTCTCCCTTAGGAGAATTATGTTACAGCAAACAGTTGATTTAAATAGCCTTGGCTGATCTTGTCTCTGTTAAATAAAGTTGAAAAAGACATACCATCTGCTCTTTTGCAGGGCGGGGCAGGTCAGCTCTATGATCAGCTGAAAATATTAAGATTATTCAGAGCATCAGCTATTGTTTCTTTAATTATCTGATTATTCTCCTTCTTTTGATGATGATCTGTGCCTAAATCCCAGCTCCAGAAAAATTGTTACTGTGCTATGGTGATGGAAGCATTATAAATACTTAGGCGAGCGAGAGATATCAATTATTAACCTACACACTCAGTTTCATTTTTTCCACAGGCTCACACTACAATCTCAGCCAAAACTCCACCCCCAGCCCATTTATGCAACATAAACACTTTGATCTCTCACAAGATCACTTCCACTCCATCCAGGTGAAGGTGCTACAGTTATCATTGTTTAGCATCTCTACTGCCCAGGTTTTGCAGATGTTCAGACTATTTACTGCTGCACTTGTTCCTTTGTCCACCATCTGCTCTGAATTTACCTTCCATTACAGGTTGTCCTGAGCAGGACTCTCAGTTATAAACACCATTGAGATGAGGACGCCAGTGCCAAAATGACAAACATCTCTAATTCACGAGCCTAGATTGCCACAGCTATTACAAGACTCTCTGACAAAACACTCATGATCTATGCAAAGCACACTATGGCCGCTCAGTGTGTGGCAGGCTAGAGTGTCTTAGATGGACACCCCAGCTTGCTGTGCGCTAAGTCTCTGTGTAGACATGCCCTTAGATATAAATTGTTCCTTGATTCCCCAAACCTTGTAATCACATTAGCATTTCACTCTTTACAATACCTCTGTATAATATTTAAATCCCTGAACCACCCTAGGGCAGGGTTGTGAAGGGAGTTAGGTATAGTTCTACTGTGAAAACCGAACCAAGCTAGCAAACACTCCATCAGGCAAAGTTACTTTGCTCAGGGATGGTTTAGTGCAGCAATACTGTAAGTCACTGGGGTGCAGGGGAAATCCTCCGGTGCTGAATTTACAAATAATGAGGTCAATGGTTCCGATAAATCATCTCATTTCATGCTGTCTATAAATAACCAGCATCCCAGACTAGGAAGGAACAAGCTCATATTTTTAGTGTTGCATTTGTGTGCTGAAGGCTTTGGGAATTTCCATTCCCTTTCATCTATTTCTGGGCTAGATTTATGCTGTTTGCTCTTTCTAATCCATCTCCACTGCCGGTGTGTTCTTTGTCATGTAAGTTTGCCAACACCAAATTCCAGTGTTCTCCAGGCACTTTAAAAGATTTACAGCATTTGATATAAGCTGCTTGGATAAAAATGGTTAGCGGACTGGCCTCTCTCTTTTATTAAAAAAGAAAAGGAGTACTTGTGGCACCTTAGAGACTAACCAATTTATTAGAGCATAAGCTTTCGTGAGCTACAGCTCACTTCATCAGATGCATATCGTGGAAACTGCAGCAGACTTTATATATACACAGAGAATATGAACCAATACCTCCTCCCACCCCACTGTCCTGCTGGTAATAGCTTATCTAAAGTGATCATCAGGTGGGCCATTTCCAGCACAAATCCAGGTTTTCTCACCCTCCACCCCCCCACACAAATTCACTCTCCTGCTGGTGATAGCCCATCCAAAGTGACAACTCTTTACACAATGTGCATGACAATCAAGTTGGGCTATTTCCTGCACAAATCCAGGTTTTCTCACATCCCACATACACATGGGGGTGGGGGGGATGTGAGAAAACCTGGATTTGTGCAGGAAATAGCCCAACTTGATTGTCATGCACATTGTGTAAAGAGTTGTCACTTTGGATGGGCTATCACCAGCAGGAGAGTGAATTTGTGTGGGGGGGTGGAGGGTGAGAAAACCTGGATTTGTGCTGGAAATGGCCCACCTGATGATCACTTTAGATAAGCTATTACCAGCAGGACAGTGGGGTGGGAGGAGGTATTGGTTCATATTCTCTGTGTATATATAAAGTCTGCTGCAGTTTCCACGATATGCATCTGATGAAGTGAGCTGTAGCTCACGAAAGCTTATGCTCTAATAAATTGGTTAGTCTCTAAGGTGCCACAAGTACTCCTTTTCTTTTTGTGAATACAGACTAACACGGCTGTTACTCTGAAACCTCTCTTTTATTAGCCTTCTCTGCATAGCATGTACCTAGCTGTGGAGAATTGGGAACAATTTATAGACCTAAGTCCTTGTAAAACATGATGCTATAAGACAACATACTCGGTGCAAGGCACATATTCTCTTAGGGGGTTGCACTGTCTAGATGAATCCATTTTTATTTGGAAACTGGATGACAGAGCTGTCATTTGATGTAAGCCTGCTTTTCTAACCTGGCTGTAATGCAAGTTGAGGGGGCTGTATTTTCTCATTAACTCAGTCTGAATTCTCCAACTACTAAAACCAATACAGACACACAGCACACCACAGGGCAGGCATTCCTCATTACACTTATGGTCATGCCTCTGTTGGTGCTTTTCAATTAAATCGGAGGGCAGCGGGAGGAGGGAGTTGGAACACGCAGCCAATCAGCAGAAGGGAAAGAATGTCCAGACACCAAAAAAAAGTGTTGGGCAGTGATGATCCCATGAGCATCCAAAGGTCCCCCGCAGCCACTGCTTCTTTCAGCATTGCCAGTCCCAAGCACTCAAAAATCATGGCTCAGAAACTCATGAGATTTGGGGGCTCTTTTTATTTGCCTTCCAGTTTTTGAGTCTTTAGGGTGCACATTTTCAAGCTTTTCTCAGCAGCAATGAAGGCTAAAAACAAAGTTGTGGGGGGCGGGGAATGAAAGCTCAGATGCCCACAGAATCACCTGACTCCAGGAGGTGGGGCTTAGGGGAAAAAAAACAACATACTGTGTGATTCATGATAAGATTGTCAGAGTTTGCAAAGAGAGCCAATGCACTGTTTGGAGTTATATGCAGGGAATACCAAGCAGGAGGAGGGAAGTAATGTTAACCCTAGATATGGTATTAGTGAGACCATGACTGGAATACTGTGCCCAGTTCTGTTTTCCACACTTTAAAAAGGATGTTGAAAAACTGGAAAGCGTTCAGAACAAAGCTACAAACATGATTCGAGATCTGGAAAACCTGCCTTATCCTGAGACACTAAAAAAGCAAATTCTATTTAGTTAGGTCAGGGTAGCTGATGTAACAATCCCCTCTGGCCTTAAAACTTCTGCGAATCTGAAGGCAAAAGCAATGACCCCAATAAGCCAAAAGCTACATCTAGGGATTCAGATATAGCTTCATCCACTCAAGACCTTATTATGCCCTCCCCTCAGGAAACACACTGACCATTCTTCAAACCTTTTAAATGTCAGGCAAAACAAGAAATGCACTCTGCACGACACGAAACTCGGCTTTTGCTGCTGTGACTGAAAATGGTGTGGCTAATGCCAGTCTGCTTCAAGCTATTCCGAGGCCTTCTTATGAAAAATGTTAGCCACCAAAGATGTCAACAGTTAATTTTGACATGAGATGGTTACAGGGACAATTAAAAAAGATTGTTAGTTCAGTTTATACCCAAAAATCCTGGTTTTAGGCCAATTAAGGTGCAAGGTAACAGATTCATAGATATTAAGGTCAGAAGGGACCATTATGATCATCTAGTCTGACCTCCTGCACAACGCAGGCCACAGAGTCTCACCCACCCACTCCTGCGAAAAACCTCTCACCTGAGCTATTGAATAGCTATGTCTGAGCTACTGAAATCCTCAAATCGTGGTTTAAAGACTTCAAGGAGCAGAGAATCCTCCAGCAGGTGACCCGTGCCCCATACTACAAAGAAAGGCGAAAAACCTCCAGGGCCTCTTCCAATCTGCCCTGGAGGAAAATTCCTTCCCAACCCCATATATGGGCAAGATCCACCAGCCAGATACTCAGGAAACAATTCTCTGTAGTAACTCAGATCCCACCCCATCTAACATCTCATCAGGCCATTGGGCCTACTTGCCATGAATATTTAAAGTTCAAGTAATTACCAAAGTCATGTTATCCCATCATACCATCTCCTCCATAAACTTATCGAATTTAATCTTAAAGCCAGATAGGTCTTTTGCCCCCACTGCTTCCCTTGGAAGGCTATTCCAAAACTTCACTCATGCTTGTGGTTTTCCATTCAAAAAAAAGATTACTCTGAAGTTGCAGGCTATAAGACTGTGACAGGAACCAATCTGTCCGTAATAAAATCTTGTTTATTTTAAGGGGGCAAAGTGGGAACACAGCTCTAGCAATCCATGAGTTAATTTCCTGGTGATGATTCAAACATACAGAAATAACAAACGTGTTATTGTTGACTATTGCAAACCAATGGATCTTGGAGGCTCTCTGACTGTGAGCACAGAAACCCAATAACTCCTATCCCTGTCTGGGGTTCATTTGCAATTAGATGTTTTAATATTGCATTCAATGAAAGCAAAGGAAATATTTATAAAGGAGGAAGGATACAGAAACAGGAAAGGAAAGACAAAGTACACACATGGGAGTCAGCAGGCATTAGCGCTAAATTGACCTGCTTGTTACTCTTTTCTTGAGCAACACCGGGCCAGTCAGTCAGTCCAGGTTTTTTTGAAATGGCCTCTAATTCCAGGTGCAGAACTGCAGTCCAGTAAGGGTGTGATTTTCAGAATTGCTGCTGTTCACTCTTGAAGGGTACATGACCATGATGCTTAATTGACATAGAGGTCTTCTAGATCTCTGGCTATCTGCCAAGTTCACCATCCAAAAGCTACAAAACCATTCAATCATTATGGTTTGGCCAGAGCAGCTAGTAGATGAAAATTTACCTTTGTTTACACATTGTTATCCCAAAACTTATGAAGCTCCAGTTCACACTTCTGCAAATGAGTCTGTATCACATCTAATGACTTGATAACACTTATATGCTGGTTTTGCTTTACTGAAATAATTCAGGATGGTCCAAGAACAGCTGGTGCAAGAGTAACAGGCAACAGTAGATTACGAGCAGGATATAAACCAGCAGCAGGGTTTATGAACCTGGAAAAGCAGCTGCAGCCTAAGCTCCCTCTAAGCTGCGCACCAGGCTATCAAGGCTTTGCAGCCAGAGAGGCCTGGACTGGAGAGAGGTAGACGGCATGCAGGGCTGCAGCCGGGGGAAAGGCGCTCTCTCCCCCAGCCCCAGAGCCACCGCAGTGGGGAGAGGCAGTCTCTCCAAGCCCTGGGCTGCTGCAAGTCCTCTCTCCCTGCCACAGCCCTGGGGCAACCTGCACCCCAAACCCCTCATCCCTGGCCCCACCCCAGAGCCCGCACCCCCAGCCAGAGCCCTCACCCCCCCAATGCTCTGCCTCAGCCCTTGAGCCCCCTCCCACACTCCAAACCCCTCAGCCCCACCCCCGCCGCACATCACCTCCATATTGGTGCACATAAAATTCATTCTGCACATGGATGCAAAAAATTGGAGGGAACATTATAGCAAGTAGCATATCTATGAGCTGCAGCCAGTCACTGCTATGACCACTGTCTACAGAGTGGACATGCTGAGTCATCTCTCACACTGCAGAGGCATGCTGATCATCTGTTAGCAGGAGCTGTGAGATCTTCATTGGAAGAATCAACTAATTCACCTCTGATGTCTGTTTCAGAAGCACCATGTCCGTGACATGATGGAAGTTCTAGTACCAGAACATCAGAATGTAGACATTATGTTACACAAGCGTAAGCCTTCTGCCCAGTGGAGTTGGCAGTGACAAGGGATGGGTTCAATATCCAGGGGGTTTCTTTTTAACAATAGAACACACAACCAGCTCGAGCCCCCTCCCACTGACCTGGGAAAATTACACTCCACCCCTGGGAGCTTCCAATAGTTCCCCTCTTGTCAGCACTCAGCGGGTGTGTAGAAAAAAAAAGTTTTAATAAAAAGGAAAAAGTAACCCAGCATTAATTTGGGAAAGTGCCACAAGCATGATTCAGAAGCACATGACCAGCACCCCCACCCCTCAGAGTATGTTGCCTCAGGTTCTCACCTTGCACTGAAAAAGTCCAACAAACAAAAGTTCCTCTAATGTGCCCCTCCCTCCACTGCACCCCACTCACAGCTGTTGTCCTTGGTCAGTGAAGGCCCAGAGTTCAGAAGTGCATTCACGTGAATTTACCTCCTACCCTGGTGGGGGGCACGGGGGAGAAAGGCACCTCAACTACTCTGCCATCACTCACCCCACCACTGCCACTTCTGGATGTCTTGAGGCCCTAGCACTTAAGGCAGCTCTCAGTGTTTTCATCTGTTAGTGGGGGAGCCTCGCTGCTAGTGCAGGCTGGATAGTCTCCTTCAGCAGAGAGGCTATTCCATAGCAGGAATTATGCTTAGACCTGGTTATCTGCGATTTCACCTCTAGTGATCCACAACAAAAGACTCTCAATTGAGTCTTAACCAGCTCTGTCATTACACAATGGGGAGAGTGACAATCAAATGGTGCCTAGGACCCTTAAGCAAAGCCCAGGCCACCAGGTAGAAACACCTATCCCTACCTTCTCTCATCACCACTGAGCTTTGGCACCCCTGCCCCCTGCTTACTGAGCACAGTTCAGGTGAGGGTGAACCCCTCGATCAGGCCATGCCAAACACAGTTCTGCTTCCCTTTATTCATATAACACTTTATTACCCCTTCCCCTGCAATAACAAAGTGATTTGCAATCCAGCACCAGCCAAAAGTGATCATTTGGGCAAAGCAACTCCAGCTTATGCTGCACATCTAGACAGAGTGGGTGTGTCTATGCAAACAAGGTCAGTTCCTGACATCTTCTCTCCCAGCTCATAACTAGATGTCAGGGGAGAGCCCATTCAGACCCTGCTTCAAATAATTGGGAAGTCTTCTGACCCTTGTTTAAGTGTTAATGATTTGGTAATCCCCATGTTTGGGAGCCGAACAATCCACAGGCAAAGCAGGCTATCAGCGTCCCAATTTAAATTCAGGTCAATAAACCAATTCTACTAGTGGGAGAGGAATGTGTTACATAGTGGTAATGTATTCAAGAAAGATATTTCCTCAGATGATGAGTGTAGCGACGTCAAGACTCACCATTGTGGCACCTCCTGTTGGTTGTCCTGGGAATTAGCTCAACTCCAGCTCCGGAGCACCCTCTCCTGGCTGGTGTCTTGCCTGCCTCCGGCCCCATGTCCCTCCTGGACCCCCGTGCCCTTTACCTCAGGGTTCTGCACCCGCAGTACCCCCACTCTCTGGGTCTCCCCTCCCCAGGGACCCCCCAATCCTCAAAACCCACCTTGCTTCAGTGGCTACTGCCAGTCATCATCTAGCCCCTGCTCACTGGGGAAGACTGCCATCTGTAATGGCCACTCATCATTGGCAAGGGGTGTTGGACCAGCTTCCTCTGCCTAACCCCGGGCTGCACCTCTACAACCCCAGTACCTGCTTTGGCCTTTAACAAGGCCTACATCCTGGGGGTTTACGAGGCTGGAGCTCCCCAGCTCCTCTTGCCTTTCCCCCAACACTGCTCCACTCCTGGACAGCCAGGTCCTTTTCTCTCTCTCCCCCCAGCCCCAATGAGAGAGAGAGAGAGAGAGAGAGAGAGAGACACAGACACTGACTGTAGCTCCTGGCCTCCAGCCCTCTTATTAGGGCCAGCTGGGCCCTGATTGAGTGGGCCACATATATGGTCAGCTACTCAGTCATCTTCCCCCAGCTGTTCTCACTCTTCTTATTTCAGGAACAGGGTAACCACCCCACTACAATGAGAAAAAGATTTTTCAACAAAAAGTGAGGAGGAAAAACTGCACCAAGACTTGGGAGAAAAAAAGAGAGAGAGATGGCATCATGCTACATAGCAACCTGCCACAGAATCAGGACAGTGAATCCAGACAGACACAGAGTTTACACTGGGTTCCAGCCTGAGACCAATATCTGCACTGTCCTGAACCTTGCCACCATTTTCCTGAGACTCTCGCTTCACCAGCTCTCTAGATACACCCTTCCCTCAGGGCCAGGATCCCAGGGCTTTCCTGCTCAGCTGGGCACCATCCTCCATTAGTGATTGTTTATCAAGCCTAATTCTCCCTCAGGTGTTTCCTATCAGGTTAACTGGCATCTTCTGAACCTCATTAATGCTTCCCAGTCTAGTATGGGGTCAACAGCCCATCACAGTTCCCCACAGCAGCGATAATTAATTTCTGAAATGCAGTGGGTACTTTTCATCTGCAAAAGACCCATCATGTAAAACCATCAGCTAGGGCCTATGTGATGATTTCAAGTCCCATATTTTCTCAACGTTAACTATTCATCTCTCCCTGCCCTCATTAATTTTAGAAGATGACTAGGGGAAAAGTACCAAAAATAGCCTTCCCCAGCCACACCTCCAGCACGCATCAGAGTCCCTTCGCCTGCATGTTTTAAGGTATCCTGTACACCCAGTGAATAATTTTGAACAGCATTGTTCTGAGATGTGACTCTCCTGATACCTGCTTAAAATCTTTTCCTACTGACTTGAATTGAATTCCACATCTCTCCCCAGACTGAACGTTAATGATTTAAGCACATTAGCTGGATAACTAAACTCTATTAAAGCAGAGGACATTTTTAGATGAAATTATGTTGATTAGAGAGATCAAATTATAAAGGATGTTGTCCAAAAGGTCCACTGAAATCAATGGTAAGACTCCAGTGGACTTTAATGAGCTTTGGATCAGGCCCAGAGAGCGCGTGTTGAATTTGATTCTAAGAGCATTTGTGCTTCAGTACAGAATCTGATCAATAGATCAAGTCATCAGCCCTATTATAAAATCTGGTGAATATCCTGGAAAATGCTTGACACCCCCCCCCCCCAAGATTACACTCCTGTTTTCAAAGTGTGTTTGAAGCACAATGATTTGTAATAACAACACTGTATTAACTGGTATGGAACATCACCGCATTCAAAAAGGAGAGATTGAGCAAAAAAGTAATGCATTTGCACTGATCCAGACTGAGGGCTACCCGGTTCCAAATACATCATTGTTTCATAGCACTAGAATTAAGGAAGAAAAAAAGCCTGAACAGAGAAAACACCAACACCAGACATAACCCAAACAGACTTGGTGGGGAGGAAGGTTCCCTGTGCTTTGGACTCCTAATGACTTGCTGTAATCAGCTGGTGGTCTCATAGACATTAGCAAATGTCCTTAGATCTCTGAATGCCCAAACAGCAGCAGTGCTTGCAATTCGTCTATCCCAGCAGTTCTCAAACTGCAGGTCGGGATCCTAAAGTGGGTCGCGACCCTGTTGTAATGGGGTCGCCATGGCTGGCATGAGACTGGCCTCAGCCCTGGGTAGCAGGGCTCAGGTTACAGGCTCCCCTCCTGGGGCTGAAGCCCTTGGCATTTGACTTTGGCCCCCCGCCTGGGGTGGTGAGGCTTGGGTTTTGGCTCAGGCTTTCCCTCCCGCGCAACCAGGATCATGTAGTAATTTTTGTTGTCAGAAGGGCGGGGGGGTCACAGTGCAATGAAGTTTGAGGAACCCTGCTCTATCTGTTAAGAAATGAGAGCTCAACCAAAACCATCTGCTTTTCTTGTGACTTTAGGTTGCCTTCATTTTGGGATGATTGTCAGCTTAGTTCAGGGTGCACATTGTAAAGCGCATGTTAATCTGCCTAGCACACAGGGCCGGCTCTAGGTTTTTTGCCTCCCCAAGCAAAAAATTTGTGGCCCCAAGCCCCGAGAGCGCAGCTGCCCCAGCAAAAAAAAAGAAAAAGAAAAAGGGGGGGGGTGGCCAGAATGCCGCCCCTGGAATTGTGCCACCCAAGCACGTGCCTGCTTTGCTGGTGCCTAGAGCCGGTCCTGCTAGCACAACTACTGGTTGGGGGTTGCGTCTCACAACTTCTCTGTTTCTCTCTTCCAGTGACTGTGACTGTCGGAGGCAAGCAGCACTTGCTGGGGCTATACGATACTGCAGGGCAGGTAAATTATTTTACCTTCTTTCCCTTTCTGATTTTTATTACACACCTTTTTTCCATATAAAAAATAGCATCAGTGGTATTTTGTGATGGCTGAACTGATTACCCGTTTCTTACACAGAGATTTCAACACAAAAAACATGCCAAAGACTGAATTTTTCTAACTAAACATAAAACCAGGCTAAACTATTAGGTCTTTTACACCTCTGACTTCTGCCACAGGCACAGAGCTCTCTTTAATAAGTCAACATTTACTAACAGTTTTCATGTAGTGGTAGCTGAGATACAGCCAATATTTCCTATACTGAGTAGAGAAAATAGCAAATATCCAATACAACTCTGTGCAGTAGCTCTCAACAGCTATTAACTTTTAAATGGCAGCCACTGTAGGTAATCTTCAACATATACCTACCAGTGAAAGACTGTCACTTACAATATAGCCTCCCATGTCTATGCCCAGTCTAAACTTACATAATGAAAATTATGAGACTATTCCCTGGTCTGACAGACGTTCTTTTGAGAAGAGTACATGCACCTAACTGCTGTGGCTGTCCCAGCAATCCAAATTAATTAACCCAGAAAAAATGTAGAGAATTTATTATTAAGCATCTCATTGACTTGCTGGTCAATCTCTCTTTGTTTACATTGTTAGGTCTGCAAGATCCTTAGAGAAGCAGCATCTAGTACTACAATGAGACCTTTTCTTAGTAACTGTGGAATTAAGACAATGGCAACTCCAGTTTATAAACTTTGCCCTTTCATTCTTCTCTCCCCTATTTCAGTCATAGAGGAACACTGTTATTCCACAGAACATCATGGAATACTTTTTAGTCTCAATCATTGGGCCCACACAGAACTTGCACTGGTTTAACTAAATCGGTTTAAAAATCCCTCCTTGAGTTAAACCACTGCAATGTTCTCATGTAGACAAGCCCTGTGTCATTATCGTCTCACCAGCCATTTGGAAGCATTCGTTCCCAAAGTTAACTTGCCTGAAAGGAGAGCGCTGGGACCTTAGTCAGTGCCACTGAAGTCAGTAGAAAAGCTTCAGTTGATTTCAATGGACATTGGATAAGGTCCTGGGATTAGATCAAATCAGAAAACAAGCAAGAAACCTACAACTATTGCATTCTCACTCGCCCTTGAACACAATAGGCATGAAAAGCACCATAATGTCATTGTGGTGCGCTGTTGTCTGCAGAGCAGAGGGCTCACATGAAGTTCTAGGTGCCATGTGGGTCTCACATCAACCCTGCCTGCATTTGTATGCGCATCTTACCAATGTGTGTGAGACTTCTCATTTTTCATTGGATAAGACTCGCATGAACTGGTAGCCGATTTTCTTCAGTACCGAGCCTCACCTCCCCTTGGTGGTCTAGCAAAAGCCAACTCTAGCAAACTTCAGGGCAAAGCACAGATATATTAGGACCTGATCCTTCAAATGCTTCCCAGCATAGTAAATGTAGTAGCAGACACCACAGTACTGAGAATACTGTTACACAGATTAATATTATGCAGAGACCCCAAGCAGTACAGAGAAACAGACTGTCACTACAATAATCACTACACCTATAGTAGGGGCTTGCAAGATTGGGTCCCTTCTGGTTTTGCTTTTGCCTGATTCGTGTTTTGTCTATTTTAACTCCTGCCACACTGACTGCTCATATTTCTGTAGGCAGCATCAGTTACTGAATACTATCTATAGTGGCTGATTTTATATCCGTTATGGTTTGTTTGTCCTTTTTTTATTAGATGATCTAAAAATAATGAATTGAAATAGACTACCTAAAAATCAATACTAAAAATAACTAATATAGACTATGATCCACACTCATGGCCCAAGCAAATGTCTAAACACAGTAACACAAGCCCACACAGCCAGTTGCATGGCCACACCCCTAAGTCACATTTACTGAGAGGCAGGGTGATCCAATGCACAGGGCATTGGACTAGAATCAGGGGACCTGGATTCTAGTTCCAGCTCCACCACTGACTTTCTGCACAAGATTGTCCAAGACACATCACCTTAATATGCCTCTTTTCCCACCCCCTACATCTAGTCTTGTCTAAAATGTAAGAGCAGGGTCTGTCTGTGAGTATGTGTGTGTGTGTGTTGCCTAGCACAAATGGGTCCATATATTTTTGTCAGGGTATCTAGGCACTACCATGCTACAAGTAATAAATAATAACCACTGATCACATAATTGCACATGCAATCAGGAAATGTACACATCCAATTACCCAATTTGCATGTGCAAAGGATAGTTCGTTCACACAGATGCAGGATTCCGGGTGTGCTCACGTTTTGTACCCTTCTGCAGTAATGCAGGGCTGTGAAAATCTGGCCAGAATTTTATTCATGCCTGAGTTTACCACTTCGGTAAGGCTAATCCAGAACCTTAACATTATTGTAACATGTTTTGTGTATACTCCACCCGTCACCCACTCTGTCAACGACACTTCCTTTTATTCATTTTCCTGAGCCAAAAGAAAACACTAAGCTGTGAATCTAGCTGACAGAAATGTGTTTTTCCCTCCTTCTTGACAATCATTTTGCCATCTCCTGTGACGGAATTCAAGTTAGGCCAGGCATGCCTGTCTCCAAGTGACACTCATTTCCTACAACTGACTTGTCGGAACCATTTTCATTTTAGATTTCAGTCCAAAGGAGATAGTCATTGAGTCAAGACATTACAGAGCATGAATCACTTTGTGATTAATAGATCATATCTTAACAGAGTCCAGAAGCTTGCTCTTTCCCACATGCTGTAGTGGGAATGACAGCTCATATGGGTTCACTGCCCCCAACACACACACACCTCCTGGAGTTGTGTGGCTTTCCAAAGAAAATCGACATGAAGTCAGTGCTAACAATAATGCTTGACATTGGCATGCTCTAAAACACATGCTGATGAACTAACAATTGAAAAATGTACCCTCATGCAGCATTACCCTCTGGCTGTGGGAGTAGGGCTCTGGCAGGGAATTTCGGTCTCAGCTGCTTGATTTTCTGCATCTTTGGCATGAACAGTCCCAGACAGGACATTTTCAGCGCCATGCTCAGGTGCAAAGTGCTTTGAGGGCCCGACACTGAAGGCAGGGAACATGGACAGCGAGACGATGGAGGAAGCAGCAGCAACGGGTACAGAGAGTACTCCACATACCTGAACAAAGCCAGGCCCACCATAGCAAACAAGCGTAGGAGACAGCGACACTGTGTTGCACAAACCTCCCAGCCTCTGCTAGTTGCCAGAGCCATGCCCAGCAATACCTGACCGGGCTCTGCCCTTTCCATTGTGGGCCAGTCAAAAGACAGCCCAATCATTCAGCAGGGAATTATATTCCACACACACACCACCTGTAAGCAGCCTCAATTGCTACTGAAGCAGAGGCTGTGAGGGTGCATCTCTCCATGATAGTCGGACCCCCTGCCTGAACAACTTTACTGGAAGAGAGACTGCAGGGTAAGAAGGTGCCTGTGACAATGACACTAGAATAAGGATGTATCTGGGTCCCAGGCCTGAACTCCACAGAAGCAAGTTCTAGGCACTCCCATTAGCACAGAGCACTAACAAACTAGTGACATTTTCCAGCCTGCCAACACTATCACCCTGGTTTAACCAGGAAATTTTCAGGGATCTGAAACTCAAAAAAAAAAAAAAAAACACACTACAAAAAGTGGAGACTAGGTCAGATTACAAAGGATGATTACAAACAAACACCACAAGCATGTAGGGACAAAAAAGGCTGAGGCACAAAATGAGATTAAACCAGCTAGAAACATAATGGGTGGGAAGAAAACATTCTACAAATTGAGATTAAACCAGCTAGAAACATAATGGGTGGGAAGAAAACATTCTACAAATCCATTAGAAGCAAGAGGAAGACCAAGAACAGGGTAGGCCCGTTATTCGGGGGGGCGGGGCAAAAACAAAAAAATGTGGAAATGGCAAAAGTGCTAAAGAACTTTGTGTTTTAGTTTTCACCAGAAAGTTTAGTAGCAATTGGACATTTAACATAGTGAACACCAGTGAAAATGAGATAGGATCTAAGGCTAAAAGAGGGAAAGGAAACAAATCAAAAATTACTTAGACAAGTTGAATGTCTTCAAGTCGCCCAGGCCTGACGAAATACATCTTAGAATACTCAAGGAGCTGACTGAGGAGATGTCTGATCCATTAGAGATGAAATTAGAAAACGGGAGAGATTCCAGGGGACGGGAAAAGAGCAAATATAGTGGAAATCAGGACAACCCAAGGAATTACAGACCAGTCAACTTAACTTCCATACCCGGAAAGATAATGGAGCAAATAACTAATCAATCAATCTGCAAGTACCTAGAAGATAATAAGGTGATAAGTAACAGCATGGATTTGTTCAGAACAAATTGTGTCAAACCAACCTAATAGCTCTCTTTGACAGGGTAACAAGCCTTGTGGATTGGGGGAAGCGGTAGATGTGGTAAATCTTGACTTTAGTAAGGCTTTTGATACTCTCACATGACTTTCTCATAAACAAACTAGGGAAATACAACCTGGATGGAGCCACTATAACATGAGTGCATATCTGGCTGGAAAACCGTTCCCAGAGAGTAGTTATCAATGGTTCACCGTCAAGCGGGAAGAGCATGTTTGAGTGGGGACCCTCAGGGATCAGTTCTGGATCCAGTTCTGTTCAATATCTTCATCAGTGATTTAGATAATAGCATAGAGAGCACGCTTATAAAGTGTGTGGATGATATCAAGCTAGGAGGAGTTGCAAGTGTTTTCAAGGATAGGATTAAAATCCAAAATGATCTGGACAAACTGGAGAAAGGGGCTAAAGTAAACAGGATGAAATTCAATAAGGAGAAATCCAAAGTACTCCATTTAGGAAGGAACAATTAATTGCACACATACAAAATGGGAAATGACTGTCTGGGAAGGAGTACTGCAGAAAGGGATCTGGGGATCATAGTGGATCACAAGCTAAATATGAGTCAACAGTGTTGCAAAAAAAAAAAAAGCAAACACCATTCTGGGATGTATTCGCAGGAGTGTTGTAACCAAGACATAAGAAGTGATTCTTCTGCTCTATTTTATGCTGATAAGGCCACAATTGGAGTACTGTGTCTAGTTCTGGGTGCCAGGGGTGGCAGGTTTGTAGAAATTTTGGTGGTGCCCAGCACCCGCCCCCCAAACTCTGCCCCCCCCCACCTGCCTACGGCTCTCGGAGGGAGTTTGGGTGGTGGGAGGAGGTCTGGGGTGCAGACCCTGGGCTGGGGCAGGGTATTGGGGTGCAGGAGGGGTGCAGGCTCGGGAGTTTGGGTGTAGAAGGGGTGAGAGGTTGGGCTCTGGGAGGGAGTTTGGGTTCAGGAGGGGGCTCTGGGCTGGGGAAAGGGGTGGGGGTGCAGGAGGGGGTGAGGGGGCAGGCTCTGGGAGGGAGTTTGGGGGCAAGAAAGGGTGTGTGGGAAGGGGTGGGGGTGCAGGCTCTGGGACAGAGTTTGGGGGTGGGAGGGGTTGCGGAGGGAGGGGTGCAGGAGTGAGGGCTGTGGGGCTGGGGATGAGGGGTTTGGAGTGTGGGGTGAGGGCTGTGGGGTGGGGATGATGGGTTCATGATGCAGGATGGGGCTCAAGGCTGGGGCAGAGGGTTAGGGTGCAGGGGGATGAGGGCTCTGTCTGGGGCTGGGGATAAGGGGTTTGAAGAGGCTCAGGGCTAGGGCAGAGGGTTGGGGTGCAGGGGGGTGAGGGCTCTGGCTGGGGGTGCAGGCTCCGGGGTGGGGCAGGGCTGGGGATGAGTTTGGGGTGCAGGCAGGCTTCCCCAGGGCTGGGGCCAGAAAGGAGGACTCCCCTCAGCCCTCTCCCCACCAGCAGCAGAGAGCTCTGGGGGAGGGGCCCTCCATCTCCCCCTGCCCCCCCCCCCCACAGCACACTCACCCCACACCACTATCACTGCACGTGCTCCTAGGGCCCCTCTCAGGTTCAGGAAGCCCCCTCACTTCCCCTGTGGTGGGTGCTGGGGGGGGAGACTGCCATCATGTGTGCGCCTCCCCCCTCCCCCACTGCTGCCCCTCACTGTAGCCTCACTGGGGGTGAGGGATGGGGCTGCCCCTTGGAGGGCACAGTGTGGGGAAAAGATCTGGACAACTGTACTAGTTATGTGTACGGCTAATGAGTGCATCCACTGTTACTTTAGCTGGGATAAAATCATTTTGATATGCCCCATGCTTTAGGGCACAAAGTCAATGGCCAGCTGGGAGCACAGGAACATAGGACTTGCCAGACTGGATCAGACCCAAGATCTGTCTAGTCCAGGATCCTGCCTCTGACAGTGGCCAGCCCCAGATGCTTGTGAGGTATTCTAGACCCCATAAAAGTCTAATCCTGATCTCAAATAGTTAGAGATCAGCGAAAGCCCCAACACACAAGCTTTAATATCCCTTCCCAAATCTGTTATTAAAAACAACAACTCTGGATATTTCCCATATCCAGCTAAATGCCCAATCCCTTTTTTGAATCTTGTAAAATTCTTGGCCTCAGTGACTTCCTGCAGCAATCTAAAGCTAGCCAATGGGCAGGTGATCCCAATGGTTCATAACAGATTTTCTTCCACCTGCCCCATGAGCAGCTGATAGTGGGCCCTGTCAGATTCAGAATACAAATCTGATCTAGTATGGCAATTCCTATGGTCCCAGGGAGTTGGATAACATGGAAGCCCTAGATCTACTGTTCCCTTGATATGAAAGCATAACTCCCATGTGTCAGTGTCATCCTGAGCTACTAGTATGTATTGATAGGAGACTAGATCCTTGTGTGTAAGCTGTAGATATCCTTTCTCTTCTGACCTATTGCTTATATAATGTCCCATGCTGCAACCACAAAATGAGAACAAACAGTCCTCATAAGCTCCAAAGTGACAAGCAAAATCAAATTAAATGAACCTGCTGAAAGGACCTGTCACCGTTATGCAGAATGTTCATAGCTTTTAGTCTGTGATTTTTAACAGCACACTAAGTTTCAACCCCTCTAAATAGGCAAGTCTTGAATTTTTAAAACAGATATATTTAGCCAACTGATTTCCAAGGTCCCAAATAAAAAAAAGATACATAGAGTATCTGGTGCCATCTTGTGGTTATCCCAAAGATCTGTTTTGGAACAAATAAACCAAAAGTGTTTAAAAAGTCAATTGCCAAGCAGCTCCCAGTACCAGCCCATGGTGACTGTGGATAAGTGTGTTTACCCTGGGAGAAGTCATCAGCTTTAATGTTCTGGATGTATATGATTTCACTGGTTAAAATGCCAGGTAATAGGGTTGGCATGAGGCCAAGCGTCTGACACTCACATTATCCCACACAAAACCCAGCTGCCAAGATTACCTAATTGTTCCATTAATCAGATAACGGCCCTCCACTGTATCAAGTGGAAGCTTCTTGTCATCCTCAAGCATATGTCCGTCCATCCCTGCTGTGTCTCTGGTCAGTCACATCATGCTCTCTGCTCCACCAGCGGTGGTGTGACCTCCTTTAGCTGATTCTCCCACAAGTGTCTTTGCATTTTCTTCCATGCTAATCCCTGGACACGGAACGTCCTCCCTGAGCTGATAAGACAGGCCATTTCCTTCTCATCAATCAATCCCTTCTCGAGACCCACATCTGCTTTGACCCCTACAAAATATTGGTCAGTTAATAATACCAGGTAGGGAAGCAGCTGGGGATTGGTTATACTTTTTTTAAAAAGCCAGTGGTGAAGGGGTACTAGCAGCACTTGGGCCAGCCAGCGTCCTGCCAAGCCTGCTAGAACATGGCAGCCCATTACCCCACTCTTTATCTTTCAGGATAGAAACTTTGTTTTCCTTTGCCTTGGTGCAGTGCATACGTGATGGCCACCATCTTGGCTGATACCAGGGATTGAACTGGAAGCCTCCAGCATGGAAAGCTTAAGCCTGCGCATTTTAAGATGAAGGGTTGGCAGTGTAGCTAACCCCTGGAACAGCCTCACAATCTAGGTGCAGAGGGACACACGGCACCACACCGAGCAATGGATGACCCTGCACAGTTTGGGCACTCCTGTGATATAAATAATGAAAATATTTCAGCTAATTAAAGATGGCCCAGGCTTCAGTCCTGGTGCAGCAGAACATTTCCACTGAGGTTTCTGTGCTACAGCTGGCTCTACTCCCTGTGAGCCAGGGAAGACCACATCAGATGAGGGTTGCCAGGTATGAGCTAGGCCAGGAGCTGCTGGAGCCACCACCTATGCCAATCCAATGACTCAAAAATCCTGAGCAGTGATCCAGAGGGCCAGCCACCACTAACTACACCCACCGACTAACACCATCCACACTAGGGCTGCATTGCAACCCCACAGCCAGTGCCCAGAATGGAGGGAGCGGATTTCCTCCATGCCTTTGGGGTTGGCTGACAAAGTCCCATTACTCTGGCTTTGAAAGGGAAACAAGTTAACACCCTCCTGTACACACACACCCAATAATACACACACACAGGAGGAGAAGTCATGGATAAATAACATGAGTGAATAGTCAGAGTCAGGCCTCGCAAGGATTCACGAGTGACAACGCCCTCTGACGCGAGCTGGTCTGAAAATTATTGTCAAAATGAAGTTTTGATGGAAAAAGTGCAGGGCGGAGGAAACATGAGATTTCCAGTCAACATAGACAGGGACCATCCTTTATGATGTTACGTCAGATAGTCAGGGGTAAAAGCTACTGATGCCAGGGTTTAGCCATGACCAGCTGACAGGATGGTGAACACACCTTGTCTTTGTCTACGCTGACTGTAGTGTCATGGTTGATGCCTCGGTGGTTAATTCAATTCCTAGCACGGCCTGACAAGCTCTCCTAGTAATGAATCCTTGTGTTTGCTGACGCAATCAACATGGGCTGAGGAGGAGCGCAGGGCTGGATTAAGGCAAGATGATGTCCTGGGGAGCCCCCTCCCCACCCCCTGCAGCCCTGCCCCCACTGGAGTGGCAGTGACAGATTCCACCCCACCCCACCCCAGAGACGGGGCAGCAGCATGGGACCCTTTTGCCTCCACCACCCAAAGAATGGCAGCTGGGACCCCCTCTCCTTGGGAGCAACAGGGATACCCTCTCCAACCCAGAGAGACAGGAGTGGCAGTATTTGCAAGGGGCGGGGAGGGTCCCAGTACTTACTGCAGCAGCTGAGATATCTTGGTCAACCAGACCCCTCTGCATTCTCCTTCTCCAGTCCTGCCCCATGCAGAGCCCTCAGTCTGGGTGGTACAAGGTGCATGGGGCAGTTCACACCTCTCAGAGCTATTCCTTCAGGCTGTCTGCAGACTAAGGCTTAGTCTACAATAGCAACTAAGCAGTTATAACCAACCTAACCCCTCCCTAGACAATGCTGTGTCGACAGGAGGGCTTCTCCCATGGACACAGCTACCGCCTCTCAGGGAGGTGGATTAACTACACGGACGGGAGAAACTCTCCTGTCGGTGCAGGTAGTGTCTTCACTAAGCACTGAAGCTGTGCAGCTGCAGCGTTGTACGTACAGCCAAGCCCCCAGGCAGATATCTCGGCCTCAGTTACATTCAATTCATATTTTCAAGCTTTTCTTCACAACCATGAGAACTTACATGACTCAAATTCTGATATAATCACATGACTCCAGGTGCTGGGGCCCTAGGCACAGGCTGATATTGCCTGTGCCTTAATCCAGCCCTGCCATAGGGTGAGATCATTTGTTCCCATGCCGTGTTTTTATACATTTGGTGAGGGAAACAGGTAACTTTACAAGTAATTTTTGAACCACTTGCAGGAAAATTAGGAAATGCTAGCTTCCACCCAGCATCTCCGATATGAATTTCACTTGTCCAAGAATGGGCCTGTGAGGTTCCATATGCTGTTACTCCAGATCCATTGATCTACTTCGCATGGATTGCAAAATCCAACTCTCGAGACTGGGAAGGGACCCAAATTTGTCCTTCTAACAAGCTTCCCTGTTATCAAATCAGCTAACTACATGGAATGTTTGTGCTTTGAGGTAACTGAACACTGCTCTCTGCACAACCTGGGGGGCAAGGTGACATCTCTTCTCACAAGACAGGGGCCCGTGGAAATCTCAGACCACCTTGAGTCACAAACTGGATCCAAGCTGCCGCTACATTTCCAGGACATTCTGATTGATGTGGCACTGGAGATAGCGTGATGTAACTGAACAGCCCAAAGGTCCATTTTTGTTGTGTATGGTGATGTCTGTAGCATTTATGAGGTTTTATACACCCTGCACATAACACCTACTGTAAAACGCATGGCGTGAATGTCCTCTAGACTAGAGATGTTATCTGGCGCCAAGGACAATGGCAGTCAAATAATAATTCGTGGGATTATGGTATATTGAAGGCTGAGGCCAATATGCACAACCTAAAGATCTGTTTTTACCCCAAGGTATTTTTTCTTTTAGTGTTCAATGGCATTACAGGCAGCCCCTGTTCATCTTATCTCCCTTGTACACTGGAGTCACTATGAAAACAGAATACCCACCCTGCTACCTGTCTGCGCAAAGCCCAGGTAAAAGGGGGTTCAGAGACTGACCCAGCTGTGGGATACCTCTGCCGCCCCTTTGCAGTGGTCATTCTACCCCCTGGAATTTATCAGCACTTACTGACATTCAGTGACAATGTTGGGCAACTCATAAAGTGCTTGCAGATGTGTGGTTTCGTAGCCTGTGTGACCCATTGCTAACACCTGCCTTTGCTCTCTGACAGGAGGACTACAATCAGCTGAGACCCCTCTCCTATCCCAACACGGATGTGTTCTTGATCTGTTTTTCTGTGGTGAACCCTGCCTCTTACCACAATGTCCAGGAAGAGTGGGTGCCTGAACTGAAAGTCAGCATGCCGCATGTGCCTTATGTGCTCATAGGAACACAGGTAGCTACTAACTGGGAAGCCTATTGGCCAGCACAAGGGGTCTGGAACTCTACAGCCAGGCGGGCCTTGTGAAACCTCAAAGCCAGCTGGAACTTACCCGGATTGAGGTTTGACTGCATTCCCAGGGTCCCCTGAAAACTCTGCTGTTCTGCACACACCTGCTTCCATTCTGGCAGACCGGATACCAAACTTACAACTCAGAGCAAAACTCAGGGGCTGAAACTCACATGAGCTGAAACAAGCAGGCTTCCCCAAGCCCCATGCAAGCATAATGCATCTAGTTGCCCAACCCTCTGAATGGTCACTCTGTGGGTATGTCTACACTGGAGCAGGAGGTATAATTCCCAGGTCAAGAAGACATACCCAGACAAGCTCCGATCGAGCCAACACATTAAAAATAGCAGCGCAAGCAGCAGTATGGGCTAGCAACTCAAATACAATCCCATCTGAACCCCTAGATACATACTTAGGCTGGCAAGTTCGCCTCACTACTCACACTGCCTCGGCTGCACTTCTATTTCCCATGTACTAGCTTGATCAGAGCCACCACTCCTATGTCTACCCATGCAGGAAATTACACTCCAGTGTACCCATATTCTGTGTTAGGGGCTTCTCAATATCACTGTGATTTTAACGGAGCTTTAAATTCATTATATTTTTCTGGAGTGGGGGAGCCATTCCCATATTACATCCCCCAAAGTTCACCCCCTGAATAGCCTTCCTTGAGCCAACGAGGATTAACAAACTCTTTAGAGCCAACACAGCTCCCTCAAGACCAGCCAACCCTGCTGAGAGCACTTTCTTCCCCCAGTGTTTACCTAGGGATTGTCAGAGTTCATAAGACCCATGATCCATCCAGTCCAGTATCATGTCTCTGACAGTGGCCAGCACCAGTTGTTTCAGAGGAAGGTGTAAGAACTACAGAGTAAGCAGACTGGCAAAGCCAGGTCATGGGCAGCCAGACCTAGTGATCAGAGCCAGAGTCCTCAGTCAGGAGCCAAGAGTCAGCTGGGTCAGGATACCAGGGTGTCAGAGGCAGGAGACAAACCAGAGATCAGAACCACAAGTCAGAGGTCAGGAGCTAAGCCAGGTCAGGATGCCAGGAAGCCAACCCACAGGAGCAGGAAGCACACAGTCCAGAGCAGGCTGGATCCCAGTTGTTCAGACAGCTTCCTGTTCCTGTTGCTGGCTTAAGTAGGGTCAGCAGGCCAATCGGCTGCTCTGTGGCTCCACCAATAGGACCTCAGAGGAGGATCCTCAAACTGGGGCTGGGCCTCATGGGTCCTGGGTAAGCAACTGTCAGCAGGCTACCAAGAGGAGGGTTGAAGCATGGCTGCTCCTGTGAATCCTGTGGCTCTGGGTTTGAGCCCTGTGGGCCATGACACAGATGTGGGATAATCTACCCACCACATTCAGTCCCTAATAGTTGGAGATAGACACCTGTGGAGATAGACACCACACCTGATCCCTACTAGTTGGAGATAGACTTAGGCCCTGAAGCATGAGGTTTAACATCTCTCCCAAAGGAAGGATCTCCTCTTCTTGGGAGAAAGAGACTGAACCAACCCAGAACAATTATTATTGTTATTCACTCTCAAGCTGCGGAGCAGAGTAGTAGGCACATTACCACCAGTTCAGACCTGTATTTTTGGTTGTCGTAACCTTCCTCCATCGGACATCCCCAACTCAGAGGGTCCCTCCTGCTAAATGGCGTAAGCATAAGCTCTGACCTACTGTCAAATGGTCACATTAAGGTGGATACATTCTGCAGAGCTGTGTTTTTAAAATCAATCACTCTGTAGCCAAAACATTTATGAGATTCAGCTAGGCCAGTTCTGCAGCAACAGCTAGCTCTCACACACACACACTCTTTGTGGAGGGTCTAATCCTGCAAGGTACCAAGCATCTCCTGAGAAGCACTGAACACCCTTTGGTGGGAACTGAAGGTGTATAAAAATATAAAAATTTTGTATAGCCTATAAAAATATTTGGAGAAAAATCATAGAATCATAGAATCATAGAATATCAGGGTTGGAAGGGACCCCAGAAGGTCATCTAGTCCAACCCCCTGCTCGAAGCAGGACCAATTCCCAGTTAAATCATCAAGGTTTGCCAAATGAGGAAAACATTTTTCAAACTTCTAAAAGGGTGTTGCAAATAATGGTGAGTTAGAAATACGTTCAATCCTTTATACCAAGATCTTTTGGAGGCAGTTTTGCAGAATAGCATTTCACTGGACAATCAGTATGCTACTTAGTCCATCTGTACTATGGCGTAAAAACTCATATTCTCTTTAAAAAAAAACAACAACTGCAGTTGAGGCAGTCAGAGATTAATATAAAAGTGACCCACAATTAAATGTTTTGTTTCAGTTCAACAAACCAAAATGTTTCACTTGGGGCAAACTGACCCAGAACTAAATACTTAATTTTAACGGAGAATCAAAACAAAATCTGCAAAATCAACATTTTCCTCAGGAAAATTTCAGTTTTGCAGAAATTGCATTTTCCATCCAAAAACATTGATGGAAAATTCCCAAACAGCTCTAATGGATAGAATTAATCCCATAAGACTCTTACACAATATCTTGTTTTCTCTCTTTTCTGCTTTGACCAGAAACTAGAATGGAGACATTGAGGCCACATGCATGTACACACACACAGTGAGAGAGAGAGAAATATATTATGAACCACTTTTTTTTAAAAAAAAAGGTCTCTCTAATAGGGGATAAATGGGAGTGTCCTTGAAATATTCATTCTAGCATGGGGCTGTGGAGACAACGCATCCACAGGAATGTTGTATTTATCACTGTGTGTGTTTTACTGCTAGATTGATCTTCGTGATGATCCCAAAACTTTGGCTCGACTACTTTATATGAAGGAGAAACCCCTCACTTACGAACATGGAGTGAAGCTGGCTAAAGAGGTATCGTTGTTTTGCATGACTCTATTGTTAGGACCCAGGCTGCAGGATAGTTTGGCCATAACTTTAGTTTCTGTATATTTCACTCAAATCCAATGCTTTCATTTTTTCCTCCATTTTCACTAACTTGGGCCCAAACTAAAACTTCCACTCCAAACACACTGGATTTTGCACCTTTAAGCCTGTCTCTAGTCTTACCTTGATTGTTCTGCAATCCCACTAATAAATCTCTGGTATATAACAAGCATACTCCATACATGAGACATCTGAATGTAATGAAACATCTAATGTTTTTAGGTTTGATTTAGGATCAGCCACTGCAACATTTCACCATATTTGGTCGTAACAAAATGGATACATAACAGGTTGTTTTACACATCCTGTTCAAACAAACTGTACATTGTGGATGTTATTCATTTATATTAACCTATAAAGACATTCTATGATTCTCCTGGGAGAAAATGTTACATCTGTGTTTGGCAGAGTAACATTAGTCACTGGGAAAAAAAAATGAATCGTAACCTACAGAAGCTGCATTTAGGCTGCAGAGATGGGAATGAGCTGGAAAGTTCTCATCTGGACTGGAGCTCTCCCAAAGTTTCAGTGTGTTTGGATCCAGCTTTTTAGCTAAGACTCATATATAGGAGATGGATACAAAAGCTCGTCTAAAATAACAAGCTCAGATGTATTCTCTCTGGTGCTACATGGGCTAATCATGATGGGACAAATTCTACTCTTAGTCACTCCCATACAAACACATCCGGCCTGATTCTCATTTAGACACTTGAGGCCACTTTACACAGCTACGTACAGGGGCCTTACTGTAAATGAGACTCAGGCCCATAGCCCTCTATTTTATGGGATCTTCTTTTCAGTTCATAATGTATAATTGCTCTGGGTAAGGAGAAGGGATGGAGAAATGAACATGAAATACGTACGTACGTCAATGCCAGCAACATCTGCATTCAGACACGAGCACGTTCCAACTAGTCACTGCACATATTGGTTATGCTGATATTTAGTCAGAGGGTTCTAAAAGGCCAAGCAGAGCTTAAAAGCAGGAGGAATTGCATTTATCCAAATTCATTTCCATGGGCAGGCTCAAGGTCCACTCTGCATGTGTGCAAGTGCCCACAGAACGGGAGGATATTTTTGACTCAGTGGCATGCCCCTGTCAATCACCCTGAGCCTGTAGACGCGCCTCTGCAATGGCTTCATCTCTGTGGAGTTTGATAGGGTAGGCCAAGAGCATGGAAGGGGAGCTAAGGATAGTTATGTTAAGTGACTCAACCACACTGCCAGGGAGCACCCGAGCCAATGCCTCCTGGAAACTCTGAGATCCATGCAATGCCTCCTGGAAACCCAGGAGATCCAGCTTCTTCTGTTCAGAGGAACCCCTATGCAGTGAAAGAGTTCCTACAAAATCTCAGCCGGCATACATGGCGCTTCCTCTTCCTGGCCAGCCCCACCGGCAAACTGTTGCTCCCTCCACTTCTCCTTCTGTACTGAGACAGTGCCCTGGCATCTATTCTCAATTCCTGTCCCACAAGGCCTTGTGGTAGTCCCATGATCAGAGAGAGAGCCAGGCCCAAGGTAGAGCTAGGACTTTAATCCATTTTAAAGGCATGGCTCACTCCATATCAGGGAGTTATGTGCACGTGAGGACAACAGGATCTGTAGGTCACAAACATGTCCTATTGTCTTCTTCTCCAAACTGTGTATTTATGATACCCCTCTCTCTCTTTCTCTCCTGTTTCAGATTGGAGCGCAGTGTTATTTGGAATGTTCAGCCCTGACACAGAAAGGCCTTAAAACAGTCTTCGATGAAGCAATCCTCACCATTTTTCACCCTAAGAAAAAGAAGAAACGCTGCGTGACATGCCACAGCTGCTGTACAGTTGTATGAAGTCACTTGAAAAGCAAAGCAGGACAGTGCTATTGTTCAACTAAACCCCCCCAGGTTAGAATGGCAATGAGCATCACACACAGACTGAAATGGGGAACATGACCAGAAAGGGGTCCAATTAAACCATATCGGATTCCTCAATTTTGTGAAACCTCAGGCTGTAACATGTTAGCCAGCTAATGTCTATTTGCTTTCCTAATCCTATAGAGCTGTAGGCAGCCTGTTCCCACACTATGCTCGTATGCACTGAGCCAGTATAAAACAGGATGTCTGCTAATGGCTGACTCTGAATCAGGTTAGGGTTAGGGTTAGGGTGCTGTGTTGAAAACTTTAAAGACACTGTAAAACCACCAAGAAAAACTTCATTTGTGGCCTTAAGCAGGAATTGATCAAAAGTATAAATTTATAATACTTAAGAATTGAATATGAATGGATTGAAAGCACAGAGAAATCATTAGGAGTTTAATATGTAATCATAGACGTTATCTATAGGATATACTTTCAAATTACTTTTCTTTATAAGATACTCACTAATTTCAGGATCTACTTTAGTTTGTTTAAAATGACATGAAAGCAAAGCAATAATGACTCCAATTCCCAGCCATTTAACTCATGTTACAGCATCAAGCCATCAAAATGGATCAGTATTTACCTCCAGATTGAAGAAATGTTCTTTTTACTACAAGAAATGACAAATATCTCTATTTTATACAGAATATGTCCAGGCTGGGCCAGGAGGTTTTCAGAAGCTGGATGAGGGAGAACAGTGGAAGTGAAAAACTGTAGCGTTAATTTGCAGAAACAAAGTGATCAGATCACCAAAAAATCTTGTGACTGACATGAAAAAAGCAGGGAGGTGTTGCATTGCCATGAGTATTATAAATTTAACCTACAGATTGGGTGCATTTCCACATCTCACCCAGCGGATGAAAACAAAAACAAACTAGCCAAAGTCACACGGATTTGAAGTGCTTTATAATGATCCAGTTGCATTATTTGAAATAGTTTTTTAGAAATGATCTTGTGTAAAGCTATTCATTTGAGCGGACTTTTAAACATGTCTATTTACTGTAGTCCTCTATTTGCTATTCATTGCTTTGTCTGTGTCTTCCATATTCATTATTGCAAATAGCAGTTAAGGTATAGTGTGGGTAGACTACTCAGGAACTTTCTTTCAGACAATATGCAGGATGATGTGCTGCAGCATGTAATATGGAGACAGGAAGCCTGAACCTCAAGGGAATGAAAGCTGACAATAAGCACTCTTTGCTGTGTGCCTTTTTGCTAAGGCTTCTCCAGGGAGCCTGTTGTTTTGCGCATCACAGCAAGATGCTGTTATACCACAGACACTCGGTGGTGAACTGTGAGGGTGTCTTATTACTTACATCTGCCTACAGGTGCCTTGGAGATGCCCATGTAGCTGTCTTGTTATGGATTTCATTTCTGATTGTACCTCTCCGGGGCATACAATTACAATGCCAGCAAATCCATGTTTCTAGACCTATAAAGGAACTCCCTGAAAAAAGCAACTGCAAGAGTCAGTGTTTCCAGACCTAGTATGGAATTGCACCCTCTCCCACCAGCAAAGTACCAGCCCAAGTATTAATTTACCCACCGTTTTTTTGGAACAGCTAGCATTCTCCTCTTTGGATGCACTGTACAGTGCTTGTGTCTATAGAGGGGCAGCTAGAAAGCCTCTGCCATTAACGGGAGATTAGGGAACCAATCCTACAGTCCTTACTCAGGCAAAACTCCCATTGACTTCAGTGGGATTTTGAGTAAGGACTGTAGTATTCGGCCCAAAGTAAGCAACACCATAGATATAAGGTTCAATCCCACATTCATTGCAAATCAAAGACAAAACTCCCACTGACTTCAGTGATGATGACAGTATCCTTTACTACACAGATATTTATAGAAGGTTTTCCGATATGAGATCGTTGTCATTGCATTGTAAAAGCCTTGTTCTGAATTCCAGCTGCACGGCACCCATTAAAATCAGTGGAAAGTGCATGGCTAGAACGTACTGGCTGTAACTTAAGGGTAAATGAAGCAATTTCTGTTTTAGTAAATGCAACTCACTTAGAATTCAAGGGCCCACAATCCTACGGACACTAATTTAAGCTTTGCCATTGACTCTAATAGGAGCAGGATCAGAAGCCAAACATTTATATCAGTACAGGTCACCCATTATCTCCAAGACAAGGGATGGTTAGCCATGGTAATTGGTAAATAAGTGTCTTTTGCTATATTATTGCTAAGGATATGATTCTGTCACGGAGGTCACTGATACCATGACTTTCCAGGACCTCCGGGACTTCTTCCAGGGCAGGGCTGGAGCAGCAGTCAGCCCCAGGGCCACCAAAGCAGCAGCCCCAGGGCTGAAGCAATGGCCAGGGTTGAGTCAGCCCCACTGGGGCTGAAGCTCCAGCTGTCAGCCCCTGCCGCAGGAGCAGCAGCAGGGCCAGAGCAGAGACCTGAGGTCAGCCCCCAGCAGAACTGATTGTTGTCTCCCATCCCGCCCCTGCAGGGTATTTTTTGTAAAAGTCAGGGACAGGTCACAGGCTTCCATGAATTTTTGTTTATTGCCCATGGCCTGTCCCTGACTTTTAGTAAAAATACCGATGACAGAATCTTAACCTTAATTATTGCACAATTGAATTGTGATAAACATTGTGTCACTGTCCGTGGACATTACTGAAAATGAAGTTGCAGTAAGTCAGAGATGCTAAAGAAAATCTGGTGTGTGCCTTACACCTGGGGTACATATCATAGATTCATAGAATACCAGGGTGGGAAGGGACCTAAGGTCGTCATCTAGTCCAACCCCCTGCTCAAAGCAGGACCAATCCCCAACTAAATCATCCCAGCCAGGGCTTTGTCAAGCCTGACCTTAAAAACCTTTAAGGAAGGAGATTCCACCACCTCCCTAGGTAACGCATTCCAGTGCTTCACCACCCTCCTAGTGAAAAGTTTTTCCTAATATCCAACCTAAATCTCTCCCACTGCAACTTGAGACCATTGCGCCTTGTTATGTCATCTGCTACCACTGAGAACAGTCTAGAGGCATCCTCTTTGGAACCCCCTTTCAGGTAGTTGAAAGCAGCTATCAAATCCCCCCTCATTCTTCACTTCTGCAGACTAAACAATCCCAGTTCCCTCAGCCTCTCCTCATAAGTCATGTGTTCCAGTCCCCTAATAATTTTTGTTGCCCTCCACTGGACGCTTTCCAATTTTTCCACATCCTTCTTGTAGTGTGGGGCCCAAAATTGGACACAGTACTCCAGATGAAGCCTCACCAATGTCGAATAGAGGGGAACGATCACGTCCCTCCTTCTGCTGGCAATACCCCTACTTATATAGCCCAAAATGTCATTGGCCTTCTTGGCAACAAGGGCACACTGTTGACTCATATCCAGCTTCTCGTCCACTGTAACCGCTAGGTCCTTTTCTGCAGAACTGCTGCCTAGCCACTCGGTTCCTAGTCTGTAGCAGTGCATGGGATTCTTTCATCATAAGTGCAGGACTCTGCACTTGTCCTTGTTGAACCTCATCAGCTTTCTTTTGCCCCGATCCTCTAATTTGTCTAGTATCCCTAGTGAACATGCTGGCTCCTGTTTCATCCTGTCAAAGGGGTTGTCCTAGAATATGTTGACAGAAAGTTTGGGAAACATAGCTCAGACCAGGAAGCAAGCCCGGAGACGATGCCATTTTCTTCCGTACGAAAAGAGTTGCGGTTTGCGTCTCGGTTAGGTGAATGTGTTAATTTCCTAGTGCAGCTGGGCTGCGGGTGGCATGTCTGGCAGTGGGTTCACTGGACTCCCACGTATCAGAGGTGCAGCAGGAAAGCTAGGAGCAGACTGGATATAGAAATGTTTGGGGAATATTTTATTGACTTAGGGCCTGACCCAAATGCCCATGAAATGAACAAAAGCCCCCTCCCCCATCAATTTATTTCAAAGGACTTCGTATCAAGGGTTTAGAGCTCAATCTGACCCCACTGAGGTTTGCCACTGATTTCAATGGAAGATGGCATGCTTATTCCGTTCCCCAGGAATTGAGTTGATATACAGTATACACATACTTATGAGTCTATGGGTAAGGGAAAAATGGGGGCCAAGTCTCTTTCACCTGTACTGCAATACATGCCCTAAGGTTGGATCTGCCAGATAATGTTACAGCTCCTCTAAATTGAACTAAAACTCTAGATTGACAACTGAGCTTATCATAAAATAATGAGTACATTGGAAGAGTGCAATATATCATTCCCATCATGCCTCCGAGGAAACCACAAATAATTGCATGGTGGGGTTTGCTGCTGTTTAATATCAATGATGCCTGTTAATAATGATGGTATGACATATGATAGGCATGTTAAATCAGAAATTAAATTACCAATTATATCATCAATATAACTGCAGTAATTTTGGGAAACTAAATACTGTGATAATAGATGCTAAAATGCTAATATCCTCATATATTAAAAACTACAGACCTCTGTACAAATCATTGCATAGTAGAGGAAGTAGATGGAGGAATATTATTCTTCATGAAAAAAATATTTTAATTAATGCAAGGCAAGACTTTTTTTGCACTTATAAAGTGAAGAAAATCAATTTTGCCAGGTGATAAAACTGTGAATTAAAGAGATGCTTTCAAGCTGCTTATGACCAAAATTTTACCTACCCTCAAAGGGTAACAATCCACTTAGAAATGGCCTCTGGATTCTACGAATTTTTTAATTCCCTGCCCTCAAAAAGAAATTTTTAAATATAGCCAGAGTTTATGTAGGCCCTACAAGGCCAAATTTTCAAAAGGCCTCTTTAATTGCCCCCTCTCCCCACCGACTGTATTTGTGAGTGCACGTTTCTATGCCGGGTAACTTCCCAGCTGTAAAACTCACTATGTATTTTTGAGGGAAGGAGCTCCACTTGCATGGGTGAACGTGAGTTGCAGAGGCACAAGCCGTTGCCCTTTCTAAATATTGTGGGCAGAGTTAAGAATGACCTTTGAAAACTGGCCTACAGTACCTTGTGCTTTTCTGCTACAGTGCCAGCAGATGGACTATGAACGGATGAGCAAAGACTATTCCCTGAGTTGTTGTGACACCACTGATGGTTCTAAAGTAGAAACACGGAAATGAATAGAAACATCAGCTTATTTTTCAAGCACCATTAGAAACAACAGAAACAATAAACATTTGCCCTACCGAAAAGCTGTAGACCAGCAACCTGATGTTATGGTGCCAAGCACCTGCAGCGCCCCCTGGAAATCAGGCCCTGAATTCATAATGTTATTCTAAAGCTTATTAGAGTAAGTAAAAAGTAAAAACTACTCCAAGAAATCATTTGACAATGATCATAGTTTATCTCAATTGATGTCAAAGCCGTTTCTGGCTGACCTACTTTTGTTAATAGCCTATTATCTTTTCAAATGCTTTCAGATCTTAAAAGGAATGTGCTAAATCCTAGCCTGGGCTTTTTTTTTAAACCTACATATTCTATCAAGAGTTGGTTTAATTAATAACTAAAATGTAAATAGGGTCCCAACAAAAATTTTCGTGGTGAGCTCTTTGACGGTGCCTGCCAATAAATGGATGCTCTGTTGTCACACTGGGTCTGATCAAACAATCCTAATGCTTACAGGACTTCCATAGACGTCAACCTCAGTTATGTATATATATGTAATGTAGGATAGGGCACTTAGTACTTAAACAAAATATATTCCGGCGGATAGGAGGGCTAGTCTGTCTTGCATGAGAAATTTCTTCAGGGGTGAGAAAATTCTTCAGCCTAATAAAATTCAAGAGCTTTTCTAGTTAATTTGGAAGAAGGCTTTTGTCTTAATTATGATTTTTACTGGAGCAATTCTGAACCAAGCTGCCACCAGCGACAAACTTTGTTAAGCTTGGCACTCTTAACATCTAACCATTCTTAAGTCCATAAAACTGAATGCAAAGCCTGGGGCACGCAGCCTGGACTGGAAAACAAGCTGAGATTTTCAGAACTGTCTGAATTGGGCATTCAGCTCCCTTAGTCAACTTTGGATCTCTCAGCCTAAAGGTGCCAAGGGGGTATCTAATGAGGAGCTACAAGAAAAATGTTTACACATGTATATTTAAAGGCCTAATCCAAAAGCCACTGATGCTGATAGGCTCCTTTCAGTTGACTTCAAGGGGCTTCCAATCAGGCCCTAAATTCAACAACATATACAATATGTTTAGTGATATTTCTGTGATCTATTTTAACAAGATTGCCCATGTTGCCTGTTCTCCTGTCATGTCATGTAGGAGAGGATGCTACTGAATTAGTGTGGGTCAGATTGTGGCTGGCCCTGCACGCTGGTGCAATGGAGTAAGGGGGTGTAAGAAGCACCCTTAATCTTTTGTGCCATACCACCCCTTGTAGTGCATGGGCAGTAACAGGTTCCACAGAGCCACTATGTCTCTCTCCCTTTTGCCCTGTAGGTCCTAGCCCTAGTGAGTGTGCACACCTCTCATTGCTCTGCCTTTTAAATATCTACCGCCACAGCTACCATGCAACTTGTAAAGAACAAGCTGTTATATCAGATCAAGAAACAAAATATTTTTCTCAAGAAGGGCCCAATCCGGTGCTAAGTGACGTCGATGGGAGTCTTTCCATTGACTTCAGTGGGTTTTGGATTTGACCCTGAAAGCCTGCATTGTTAATAATCTGGGAATTAGATGCTAAAGATTAACATAGCTAAGAAAGGAAGCCCTAGGGCCCATGCCTCCTCCCACTGGTGTTAGTGGCCAAACTCCCACTGAGTTCAACAAGAGCAGGATCAGGTGCCTGAAAGACATGCCTCAACACCAAAGAAGTTTGCTTGATCAGTGTCTCTCATCGAAATGTCTCTGTCTTTCTTTTTTAAGTGTCATTTAATTTCATTAAGTAACAAAACTATCAGTACGACATGTGACTCTGGGTCTTGCTACTTTATATTGCATTCTAATCAACACTAAGCTCTAGGCAAGGCTCAGATTTATTCCTACATTCCATTCCTAAAGGGCCAGATTTTACACCTTTACTCACACTGAGTAGAGCCTCACTTTTCAAGGAGACCCATGCCCTGCTTGTGTAGTAAGGTATTGCTCCATGTCAGTGAGGGTGGCAGGATCTGGCCCTTAGTTGACGGTCCTCGTGTAGCATAGACCTTTTAATTAAACCCCTTCTAGCTAATCAGTGAATCACCTTGGGCCATATACTCTGGCGGCTTGTGTGACAAAAAAATATCAACTGCCAATAAGCCCTTCCCGCAAATCCTATCCAGAAGCCCACTTGGCACTGTACTCAATCAACCTACAGCACCCAAAATGGTCCCACAAAACATCCGCAAACTCCAGGAAAGAGGGGTGGGCTAAAGAAATGTGGAGGAGAGGCAGGGCAAAGCCAAACCCTTTGCATGCTACCCAGAAAAAACAAAGCAAATTACTCCAGAAACGTACATCTTCACGTTGCTCTGAGCAGCTTTCATTTGCAGTGAGCAAAATTCCACATCATTGCATTGAACCAGACCTATACAGTGGATGTTTCAGTATTCAGGGACTTATCTGCTCGTCTGTGGGGTGCGTCTGTACTTCATCTCACATGGCTAGCAGTGTCGATTTCATTTTGGCCGAGATTTTCAAAGTGACTCCTAAGTGCGGATGCTTCAAACTCTGGGTACCTTAAAGGGCCCAATGCTCAGAAAGTGCTGAACACCCCACCCTGAAAATCAGGCTCCTCCCAGATCTCTCAAGTTGGACCCCCAGAAATTGAAGCACCCATAGTCACTAGCCAATGTTGAAATTCTCAGCCCTTGTCTACACTGGAGATTTCAACCACTGGTGGCAGCCAGCAGTGTAGTTGTTTCAATGCACACCCCTAACATAGGCTATAACCACCATGTGCACTGGAGCAGCTTAAGACCTGCTTGAAACCAGGTTCAATGACACTGGTGCAAATTGGGGTGTCTAGTAGTTCACTTTTAGAGGACCGGCTGTTGCTCGTGTAGCTACACTGTGTGAACACCAATGGCAGTAGCTGGGGCAAATCCTCAGTGTGGTCAAGTTCTTAGAAAACGGTGCTGCCATTTCCATAATCCACATGCCCTCGTTGCAGGAAAAGCTCTTCATTGGCTCTCTATAGTCTTGCTGGCTGCTGCTGCCTGCAAACTCTCTCCTAGTTGGGTGGGATGATACCCATTAATTAGCATAGCTCAGCTTTGTGTAATACTGGTGTAGCTCTTAGCCTTTTTACTACAAAGAGGGAACAGATGGCTCCTTGTTCATAGTATTAGAACTTACCAGCTGAAAACTAAACTGAATTGTTGCTGATTCTTTTCAGGGTAAACCAGGTTGGTCTGAAAGCACATTTGCACTGCAGCATGAAAGCAATGCAGCGTGCACTCTCAGCAACACAGCGGCTACATGTTACATAAAACAGTAGAAAGAAAAGGAGGACTTGTGGCACCTCCTCCTTTTCTTTTTGCGAATACAGACTAACACGGCTGTTACTCTGAAACCTGTCATAAAACAGTAGATTACATGTGCCTAGCTGCACGTGCTTTAGCCTTTGTAAAATTTTGCCCTGTCCCAGGGGATTTCTGTCATGTTTCATCTGCTTCCTACAGCTGTAAACGACTGAACTCTTTCTAGCTTCATAGCATGAGCTGGAGTGGAGCAGCATCTCTTCTACCAGGAAGCGAGCTCAAAACAATTGAGATCAAAGACCGTTTCTAGATGTATTTGTACTGTGTAAAAATGAAGAAAAGAATCTGTAACAAAAGCAAATTGTTTTTCTAGAGGGAATGAGGATCCACTGACTTCAGTGGAAGACTTCCATTGATTTCCGTGTTGCTGGTTTACAACCTCCATTCTTATCACAGAAAATAATGAAATGAAATATGCATGGAAATTTTTATGCATAGTCAAAATGAATAGAAAAGTCAGTTAGGTAACGAATGCAGTGAAAGTGTGATATCTATTTTAGGCAAAGATATCATTATAATTTTCTGGAGCAGAATTGTAAAGTCACATTGCAAAGACAACAACCAGTAAATTTGGGCCCCCAAAATTAAGTTTTTAAAAGGTTAGGGAGAATCCAATAGCTGCTATTGATAGAAATGCTTTCAATATTTGTTTTTAATGTCAGTGAAAACTTTCTGAATCATGGGTGCAAAGGTAAACTTTCCAGGCTACTACTGCAATCCCAAACACAGTAGTGATAGGAACCACAGCATGAAACTTACTAGAAACAGAAAAAGAACTAACAAATCTAATCAAAATCTAGTTTTTATATTCCAAGCCATGCAAACATTATATGACTGGGCATAAATCAGGACAAGGCCACTTGAGTTTTGAAGTTCTGTTTTAATATTATAAAATGTTGCTAGTAATTACTGCCCCTTGAAAGAATCACTTTGCACAACAGTCTGTGTATGGTAGGAGGGGTCTGTATAGCAATCTCCATCTGAATCCTCTAACTAAAGAGTCTAGCATGGGATTTTCAAAAGTGCTTCTTATTGGTAAGGCTACGTTTTAGTCACGGGTATTTTTAGTAGAAGTCATGGACAGGTCAGTAACCATGACCTGTCCATGACTTTTACTATATACCTCTAACTAAAACTTGGGACGCAGGTGCTTGGGGAGGGGGGGCGGTCTGGGGGTGTCACAGGTGCTGGGGGGGTGACTTGGGACCCCTGCTGGTGCTGGAGGGTGGCCCAGGACCCCCACTGGTGCTGGAGGGTGGGTTTGGCAGGGCTCGCAGGCTCCCTACCTGGCTTAGAGTGTGCCTGCAACTCCTAGGGCAAGGGAAAGCCTGGGGGGCTCCGTGCGCTGCTCCTACCAAAAGCACCAGCTCCTCAGCTCCCATTGGCTTGGAACCACAGAAGTCACGGAGGTCACAGAAAGTCACGGAATCAATGATTTCTGTGACCTCCGTGACAGACACGCAGCCTTACTTATTGGCCTAACTCTGCTCCTAGTGACCTCAAGGGAAAACTTCAATAGAAGCTGAATTAGGCCAATGCTGAGTGCATTTGAAAACATCTCTTCAAATTTCCCCTATTTTCTGTCTTCTTTATTAAGGCTGTCAAATCTTTGAGCAGATAGACAGGTTGAGCCAATTCCATCCTCAGTTCTAATCACACTAGGGCTGAATTTGAGCCAAGGATACTCCAGTGACCTTGTAATGAGGTATTTTTATACAGCTCACCATATAACATTTAGAGACACTCTGCAGAAGATTATTTACTGTATAGATGTACCCTGATTTCCCCCATCATAGCTGCAACTATTTTAAGTTAGTCAGTTTTGCTTATGTACCCAGCAAGCTGTTCCTGACCTACGTGCATGTCCAGAATTTAAAAGCAGTTTCTTAAGTAGATGTGCATCTTTACTAGAGTTGCTTTTAACATGACAATTATTTTTCATTTTTAAATAAAAATCTTGCAAACAATTTTCAGCTTTCTAAAACCATTTTGGTTTAAAAAAATCAGTTTTTGGTAAAATATTTTGGTTTTCATAAACCAAAAACTGATTTTTTTAAAAATCCAAAAATAGAAATTATTTTAAGGAAAACCTTTTGGTTTCTGGTTTTTCATCAGAACCCAGAAAATTTTGACCAAAAGGAAAATTGTACAAAAAGATCCAGTCAAAAAGCCAAATAATTGTTTTTCAACAAAAAAAAAATTCAATGATCATTTTTTGACTAGTTGTAATCTTGACCCCTGTCCTCTGGGCAGCGAGGACATCTCTTTTGTTTTGTTTTTAAAGCAAGGCTTACTTTCTTACTTACTGCATGTAGTTTCCTCTGTTATTCTCAGTGCTGCATGAACAGAAGAGTGGAAGGAAACTGAGCACCAGCCTTTGCCTTAGCAGTCAGCTAAGACCCAAGGCAACCGTTCTTGCCCAGTGAAAGATCTCACTGAAATTTGATGGGCTGTTGGTTTGATTGTTTTATCTGGGTTATGTCTGCAGGACTGGACCCATAGAGTCTTCACTGATGAAATTGTCAGGCATGTGAAGCATGATTATCCATAACTTAATGTAACCCACTGTTCAGTGTGTGTTACATGTCGCCCCCTGCACCTGGTCTCCAAAGGATTACCTAAGACTATGTCTACACTGCAATTAGACACCTGTAGCTGGCCCATGCCAGCTGACTCGTGATTGGGCTAAGGGACTGTTTAATTGCAGTGTAGACTTCCTGCCTCGAGCTGGTGCCTGGGCTCTAGGACCCTGTGAGGTGGGAGGGTCCCAGACCTCAGGCTGCAGCCCAAGCCCAGAAGTCTACACTTCAGTTAAACAGACCCTCAGCCTGAGCCCTGTGAGCCCGAGTCAGCAGGCATGAGCAAGCTGTGGGTGTCTAATTGCAGTGTAGACATGCCCCACGGGACTTAGACCCAGATCCCTAAAGGTATTTAGGCAGCTACTTCTGGTGATTTCAATGGGAGTTAGACTCCTTCTTTTCAGGATCTGGGCCTTAGTTCTTTAGTTCAAGCAGTTGAGGCAATGCTTTGAGCTTTGGGATCTAAGCCCTGTTGAGGACCATGGCAAAAGTCATCATCGTAACAATATTTTTCAAGTGGCATATTTTTCAGAAGCTGAAACTGGACTGGCTGGCATCACATTTGTTTCACATCAGCCTATGGTGTATTATTATGCAGGCTTCCACCTTTACTTTTGTACTTGGTTGGCCAGGTCGCAGCTTTGGCTACTTGTAACCTCCTCATTGATTCACTTTCACTTTGATTCAAGGTTGTTTGCATTGTGATTCACAGCTATTGTCACTGACCTGCAATCTTCATGTCTCAAAATGTAACAGACAATCTAATGAGAAACAGGTAGAAATACTGACCGGTAAGACTGTAGAAATGGTTTGTTTTTAGTGTCACTGACTATATTCACAGTAGGACTATGATGCCGGCTCTCAGCACTAGCTCCATAGTCCCACCAGGTTTGTCTGAAACTGGTAGAGAAGAAAACATGATAAGCATGATAAGCATGATAGCATTCCCTCTATCTTATTATAAGCCAATTTCTGAGAAGACAGCAGGTTAAGAACTGAGGCATTTGCTTTTCTTCATACAAGCAACTGAATTTCTGTGTCTGCTAACAGTTCTTCCTAAAAGCATTCCATGCACAATACAAATGGGTTCAGGCTCTGGTTAAAACAGAGGCTTAGTGGTGAACAGTTATATTTGACATGAAGGTGTCATATCCTTTCTGGATGTGGACTCAGTTTCAAAATTCAAATTAAAGAAATAACTTGAAACCAAGCAAATATATTTTTTCAGCAGTTATGTTTTGATTATTCAAAAGTTTGTTAACAGTGTTCATTTTCTATTTAAAACCCAGAATCCTGTATGCTTTGGCTTACTCTCTTTTAAACATGTAATTATTGTATATTATAACAACTCATTAATATCTTGTATTGTACATAGTAATACATTTATTCCATTAAAATAAACTTATGTCTTTTGATGGTATTATTTGGAGAGGGACTCTGTAACTGTCCAATGCCTCTATATTTATTTACCCAAACTGAAACAGACTTTAATCACCTCTAGTTGGCAGGACATTTCCAGTAAACAGATGTGGCAGCAAAAAGAACTACAAAAACCCCTAGTGCTACATCCAGAAGGCACTGCAACCCACACTCTCAGCCTCACACATTTTGAACAAGAGGGGACAATACACAGATTTATTTGACTCCACAGGTGGGAATGCTCAGGGAAGAATAACTGTTTCCGAACTCAACCAGGAGCTGGACTCGATGACATGGGATGGATCACTTGATAATTACCCGGTTCTGTTCTTTCCCTCTGAAGCATCTGGCACTGGCCACTGTCAGAAGACAGAATACTGGGCTAGCCGGACCATTGCTCTGGTCCAGTGTGGGCCATTCATATGTTCTTAACCCTGACTGGGGAGAATGGGGATAAACTCACTATGATGGTTTCAGACAGTCCTTTGGAAGAGATTCCACAGGGTGCTGGACAGCAGTTCTGAAGGCTATAGACAGATCTAATAGGATCAGCATGGGGTATCTGGTAACCCTGAGATCCTACCTCACTGGAGCGGGGTGGCTACCCTGCTCCTAAAATAGAAGGGGTTAAAAGCTGCCCTGGAGAGGGCTGTGGCTGGGGATGGAGATTGGGGAAGCAGCTGCAGCTGGGCCATACCCCAATCAGGCCCCAGCTGGCCTGTATGAAAAGGCTGTGAGGCAGAGGCTTAAGGAGTTTTTCTCCAGGCTGGGAGAGAGCAGGGCCTGCTGACAGGGTACTGAGGGTGGTGCTATGATGGGGAAGGAGGAGGCTGGGCAGGGGGTGCCCCAGGCTGGTAACGCCCCAGGCTGCAGGGCCTGGTCCAAGGCCCTTAGAGGTACTGGGAGGCAGAGGAAGGCAGCAGGTCCAAACCCCCTTGCCTATGATGAGTGGCCTTTACACTGTGGTCTGCCCCAGGGAGCGGGGGCTTGGGGATGACTGGCAGTAGCCCAGACTGAGGCAAGGTGGGGATAGTGGGTTGGGGGTTCCCCAGGAAGGGGAGACCCAGAGGCAGAGTGTGGGGGTACTGCCAGGGGGCAGAACCCCAGAGAAAGGGGCACCAGTGTCTGTGAGGGACATGGGGGGCCAGAGCTGTGTGGATCACTGGCCTGCAGAGGGTGCTCCAGGCTGGAAAAGAGCTAATTCCCAACAACCAGCAGGAGGTGCCGCAGGGGTGAGTCTGCTCCTTTACACTCACTCACCCAGCACTATCTCCATACCAGGCCCACTTCTGCAGTGTAGGTAACTAGCTAAAGACTGGATGTGATCAGCTGATGCTGGAATTGGCCTGCTATCTTCTTCTCAACTTTCACCAGGAATGGAAGGTTGGAGACCGAGTGGTATTTGGCAAGATTGTTAATGCTGAGAGCTGGTTTCTTGAGCGCATGTTGAAGGTATGTTGGTAGCTTGTCATCTCTAAGATGTTTAATTAGACATGATCTCCATGAACCAGACACCCCCACCCCTCTTGGATCTTCTCCCTCCCCCAGTTGGCTTTCATCAGCTATGCGTAGCCTGATGTTTTAAGCGGTGTCTTTGATGTCATGTATTCAAACAGCATTGGGATTGTTACAATTAAGTAGCACACCCCAGAAAATCGCATGTTAGCGGCTCCATCTCTCTAGCTGACGGTAGCACTTTTTTTAAAGCAGGAGTTTAGTGAAGGCCAGATTGTCACTTGGCTGTATTGGCTCAGGTCTCCACCTGAACATTATAATATCATACAGGCTTTTGTGTGTGTGGCTGTGAATATTAATGGCATTTTGGAAAGAAGCCAGCTTGAAGCAGTCTAACAGACAGCTTGAGCGCTCCTGGTACAGCAGCTATTAATAACTCTGACACAAGTGTCAGTTTTCTGCAACTCACTGACAACTCTAACTAGTGGGTAATAAAAACCCTCCAACAAAAGCTTATTGATGACAAGAAAGATTATTAGTTATATAACCTTCCTTCTAAACAAGGGGAGGGAAGGAAGTGGAATGTTTCAGGGGCCAAAGAAAGTATAGCAGATAAGGCAGCCCGTATGTGCTGGATGGAAACAGGAATGTGATTACCCTCTTTCTGGAGCTTCAAAGTAGAGTTATGAGAACTTCTTAAAGACGCTGCCTTTACTGTCAAACCTTTCCCTTTCATAGCTTCCAAGGCTAGGAGGGATCATTGTGATCATCTAGTCTGACCTCCTGCACATCATAGGCCAGAGAACCTCACCCAGTAAGTCCTGCATCCAGCCACTAAAGTCAGGTAGAGCCTATTTGTTTGAGAGACATTTTTGAAACCTGCCAGGCTTCCCCACCTTGAGAACCTGGGTGACCTTAAACAGCAGCCTAGGCAAACTTAACACTGGAGAGAAAAGGAAGGGCAACAAGATGTGCTCCTCAAATGTTGTGCCAATTACTCATCTGGTATAAATTGGGATAGCCTCAATGGAGCTAGGCTGATTCACAGTAGCTGAGAATATGGCCCTGGATTTGTTTAATGTAACCATCCTTCGTGAAGTCTCATGAGCCTGATGTCAGACATCACAGGTACAAGGGGTAGGCTGTATCCAGGATAAGGAAGTCCAAAGAGAATATGAGAACATGGTAGCAGATGCACCCATTCTCCAGTCAGAAAGCCGGCAGTTGCTTGTACTGGGCCTCTCGCAGCCTCCTCTAGGCACCACTAGCAAAGGAGGTTTGAAAAGTGAGTAGAACATAATAGTAGAGCTTCTCTTGTGTGGTCAGATGTGCTGGAGGAAATCACGACAGCAATACAAGTGAGAGAGAGCACTTCAGAAACCAATGAGCATTTATAGTGAATGTCTACAAAGAAAAAAGCTGATTTGTTGTTACTATCGGTATTTATTATTTACACTCCAGTAACACCTAGAGACCCAGCCAATATCAGCAGCCCATTGTGCTAGGTGCTGTACAAACATACAGTGAGACAATCCCACCCCCAAAAGACATCACAGTCTAAAGAGGCAAGACAAAGGGTGGGAGGGAAGATGATTTGTTATTTCCATTTTACAGAAGAGGACCTGGAAGACAGATTAAATGCAATGCCCTGGCTCACACAGGAAGTCTGGGGCAGAGCCAGGACTTGAGGACAGGCCTTCTGAGTCCCAGCCCAGTGCCTTAATCATGAAACAATCCTTCCTTTTATGACCATTCAGAATATAAATACATCCCTCATTAGAAAAATCACTGAACTGACATGGATGCTTAGACCCATGGTGTCTCTCAGCAGGAGAGTAACAATCTGTTGTCCAAACTTTGCAAAGCAGAAGCACCTGTAACGTCCATTCTTGGGAACAATTCTGCTCTTGGATATGTAATTTTCATAAAAGCCAACTGTCACCTTATGTATTCAAAGGCAGAGTTATATCTTGATTTTTTCCACAGCAGAAAGTGGAGCTGAGCAAAGAGTCAGATTAAATTTTCATGAAATTTTACCCTTTTTGTTCAAAATTTCTAATTTTAAAAATCTCTGTCCAGCTCTAGTGGATAGTATCGGATGGAAGGTGGTAACCAGCGTGCCCCACAAAATACTCCTGGGGGAATTCTACACCACTGTGTGGGCATAATTAATGAGCCGCACATATTAATTTTTTTTTTTTTTGCACAGAAAAAAGCTTCTGGAAAGTTGCTGCAGTTCTGTCTTTTGTCCACCAGAGGGTGTTGTGGTGATAAAACACAGCAGCAGCTCCCAGCTAGCTAGGGAAGAAAGAGCTTAGAGAGCCTTCTTCACAGCAGGCCAGGCCAGGAGATAGGAGCTATGGGGAGACAGACAGTGTGGGGTGCTAGGTGAGGTCAGACAGGGGCTCTAAGGGCTAGTGGAGGATGACAGACTGGGGCAGGGGCTGAATGGAAGTGTAGGCACAGGGCCACAAAGAGGAGGGAGGTGCAGGGCCACATGGTGATGGTGGGGAGTGAGTGTCTGAGTGGGGATGGAGGGACATGTGTGCCTGACTGAATGGGAGAGGCTAGGGTTCAGCCAGGGTCTGCATGGGGGAAGCTCCCCAACAGTCCCTCCCTGACCCCCAAAAAACCTGTTCCATACTTTTCCCACCCATACCCAACAATGCTCAAAGTTCACACCCAGGCTCCTTCTCAGCAATTATTTCCCTCTCCCTCAGCTCCTCCATTACCCCTGACTCTGCCCTCCCCCCAGCCTTTGCACTGCTTCTGGGAGGTGCAGGAAATATGGTTCTGTATTGTAGTGTAAGTGAATTATTATTCAGAGTTCTGTATTAATGTGCCTAGTAAGGAATCTATTTGTCAAAATACATTTTCCAAATCTTTTTTGTCTGTTTTGTTACAGACATACTTGCTGACAGGTATTTTGAAATACATCACCAAAAACAATTAAAATGGTGTGGTTATATTGTGTTTTGACAAAATATGCAGAATTTGAAAATATTGTGCACAGAATTTTTAATTTTTGGTACAGAATTTGCCCAGGAATAACAAGTATGGGGGAGGGTGGGACGCTAGGGAAAAGAGACTTTCTTTCAAGGAACCACTACTCTTACAAAGAGAAGCTTAATGCCCGCAAAGGGGAAGTCAGTTTATCAACCTTGGATGGATGAAGATTTGAGTGGACCCTGTTTTGAAAATTGAACCTCTGGCTTTAGGGTACATGGCTGACATGTAAGCCCTAGTCAGTGTGCCTCAATGAAAATAAAGACCAAGTTGGTAAGTCAATTCCACACACTGAACTGAAAGTCACTGAACTTTGTGGGTATTTTGGCTGCCATGTGTGTTCTGTCAAAGAAGCATTTTTCAGCTAAGCTTTGGAAAGTTATTGCCAGTGACTACTGCCAGATAGTCACTGCTCATTGGAGATCATTTGGAAGACTATCACAAAGTCAAGTGTTTGCCCCTTATCCACATGCTTGTTATCCTTGTTTTCTCTCAAAGGTGATTTGGATACAGTACTGTTGCAGATTCAGTATTACACAGGTCACAATGTCTGTCCTCCTTTAAACCATTGCAAGATGGCAACACTAGCCACGACCCACTTGTGAACTGTCAATATGGCACTAAAGATTGTTGCAGAATTTAGACAACTGCAACTGTACTCTTAATTAGCATCCTCTCTGTAACCCACCAAAACAATTCCTTAAAAGAGAGAGAGTGAGCCTAAGACCAAATTCAGCCCTGGCATACGAAGATATTTCCTTGGCTGAACTTAAGGGGCCAGATCTCAAGGACTAGATCAGTGGGAACTTGTATGAGTAAAGACAGGTTTCAGAGTAACAGCCGTGTTAGTCTGTATTCGCAAAAAGAAAAGGAGTACTTGTGGCACCTTAGAGACTAACCAATTTATTTGAGCATGAGCTTTCGTGAGCTACAGCTCACTTCATCGGATGCATGCCGTGGAAACTGCAGCAGACTTTATTTATACACACAGAGAATATGAAAAAATACCTCCACCCACCCCATTGTCCAGCTGGTAATAGCTTATCTAAAGTGATCATCAGGTGGGCCATTTCCAGCACTGCAGTCTGCTGCAGTTTCCACGGCATGCATCTGATGAAGTGAGCTGTAGCTCACGAAAGCTCATGCTCAAATAAATTGGTTAGTCTCTAAGGTGCCACAAGTACTCCTTTTCTTTTTGTATGAGTAAAGACTTCCTAATTGAACCCCACATTTATGCCTGCTCACACCAATGCTGAGTTTAGCCCCTTAAATGACTATGGTCCTACCCACTCTGTGATCTCCAGCATTAATTGCATAGGAAATAAGCAATAGCCTCTTCCGCCTCTAGGGCACCATGAACCCACCCCGGATTAGCAGTACCCACAATTAACTGAAGGGAGTTCAGTGTAGTTTGTGTGAAATAAATTGGTGGCCTCAGTCTCTCACCTTATACCTGCCTCCCACAACCTTTGCTGTCTGTCATTCAGCTTCTTTGCATCTATAAGTGTGTGTTTGGTTCTAATCATTCAGCTCTTCCCACTCTCCCTCTTCCATCTCCTGATCTGTCCAGCCCCATCATGGGTCAGAACACTCAGTCTCCGTGTGCAATAGCTTCTCCTACACACGGCCGTATGTTACCCACTCCCACATTCGGGAAAAGTCTGAAGACCCTGTTAGCTCTGAAGAGCACTTCACCACTCTCAAGCCTCAGTCCTAATCCCCTGACTACCAACTACAGTGCGATCAGGCTCCTGGTAAGACATCAGTCTGTGAGGCAAATGACCAGAATTTGAGCTTCACAGAAGCTTTTAGCAGGTGTCCAGAAGAGTTTGCTTTGCTGCAGCTTAGCTAACCAAGAAGTCAGAAACAGAAGCATGTCTCAAATTGCTTTCATAGTATGAGTTCAGATTTATTAAGGACACAGAGAAATTTGTAAGTTGCTCAGGACATGAGAAATGCCATTTACACCACCACCAGGACTGCAGAGATGGGAGCTGCAACTAGAAAAAAGTTACAGAATTGTTAAAGGCAGTTAACATCCTGGTCAGCAGAAAGCTGCTACTACACTATTGCTCAGGGCAGCAGTCTGCCTATTCAAAGCTATACAAATCCACCATTATTCCTACACAAGTGGCATGAAGCTTTTGCAATTCAATGGACACAAAATTACAGCATTTAATAAATTACAGCTTAAATTAAAAGATATATTTCAAAGGGCAGAAGAAACTTAAAGTAAGCTTTCTTGGTAGTTTTGAGCATGCATTCTTGGGACAGGAAGGAAATCTAACTAAGAGACAAGGCTGTTTGATTTGCCTGATTTTCAAGCCCTAATCAGAGTTTAGGTGGGTAAATCATGTGTTTAGCATTAATCTGTTCAGAAATACTATGTTGGAAAGTTGTTTTATCTTGTGTGCTCCTGCTAACAGCTCACACTGGGCAAAATTCCTGTTCTCACAACAATCCAAACCAACTATGGATGTAGAGTGAAACAATTCAGGGATAGAAGATGCCAAATCCTCTTCTCCAACCTGGAGCCAGGGCACAGGACATCTATGCACCTGGTCAGGGACCATTGTTGGGGTATACTTGTAGCTGCAGTTCCCCTCTCCCCATGTGGTGGGCAGTGGATCTCTAAGCACTTGTGGATAGTGCTTGGAAACCTTGTTATGGTCTTTGTAACTAAATGAAACTCCTGCACTAAGCACAGGGAATATCACACATACTGTGGCAATGCGAGCTGGGCATAAGAGGCACAATTTTAAAGCTTTCATGGTGAGCATCCTAGTTGCATTACGCCAGCCCATAGCACGTGGTCTCCATGGAGCTAAGCTGCACAGGGGACTGTAGCGTGATCCTACATAGCCCCTCTCGGATCATCATGACGAAGTGGGAGAGATCATCAAGAGAGACTCACAGGCCATAGAGAGCCTCTTTGATTTACATTAAATCAGTTCTTGTCCTCTTTCCAAGCAGAACCAGCAGGGGAAGAAATGTTTAATTTTTCTTTCAGATTTGACAGGCTTTTTCTTTTTTTAAGGAATTTTCTCCTGGGTTGGCTTTTGCATAAGATTTCATGCGCAGTGGACCCAGTTCAGCAAAACACATAAACGTGCCAATTTGAAGCACATTCCAAAGTCCATTCCTATTAAACAAAAGAATTAAGCAGGTGCTGCATCAGGGTCATTATGATGCAATTATCTTCGCATTCATGTTACAGATGTTTCGGAATCCAATTCTGGTCTTACTGATACTGGTCTCAAAGCCCTATAATTCCATTTTCCTTGATGTAGTTATTCCTGGTTTACACCCAGGTAAATTAGAAGAGAAACTAGCCTAATGGGAGTTGAGCACTAATGAGCTGAGTGCATTCAGGGCTCAGGGTTGGGAGAAATAAACCTGAAATGTACAAATTCATTGTTACTAAGCCCTTAATGCTCTTCTTGTCAATTTCAATGTGTCTATGACTTCTAATTAAATGTGCCCTTTATGCATAAGGCAAGTTCACACTGTGAACTGCCTGGGGCTAGAGCAAGTTGTATCAGTACTTTTCATCTGATATGTTGCTGTGAGGCTCCTTATTACTTTACTGCAACAAATAGATCTTTAAACAACTGGCAGCTAGGAGAAGCTTATGACTCTACTGTACAGAAGGGTCAGTGATTAGAAGTATTACAGCCATAGGGTTAAATTCCGTGCTGACTTACACCACCCACAATCCTGCAGCTACACTGGGCAAACATCAGGACAGAGTTTGGCCCAAGATGCCGAGAGCAGCTGTCCAGCAGGGGATGGGGGCCTCAGATAGTCTCACATTCAGTAGTTCCCGTGGAACAGACCCCGCAGTCACACCGTATGGCCATAGGGTACGTGTAGGAAGGATCCACAGCAGCAGCACAATTCGGCAGCTTCACCGTAACCAGCTTAGTCTCGTTGTAGGTGCAGACTCGATGGTGCGCGTCGATGTATGGGGGATCCAGCACAGGCTTCTGTTAGGTGGGGGGAAATGCTGACATCAAAGGCAAGAGGAACTCAGGACAGCTTTGAGCAGGCACGAATAGCACTGGGGCTAGATCCTGCAACCCCCACAGTCCCAGTTACCTCCCTGGGATTAATCACAAAAGTAGGGACAATTGGTTTGCAGGCCCAGGCCCATAAAGACTGGCTAGAAATAATTCTTAGGCTGAGTGCTGTTTTGGTCCCACTACACTATTTCCCTTTTGGTTTTATGACCATTTCCCTGAGAATTCTTTTGAAATGGAAGGTGCTGGCTAGGGCTGGTCAAAACCTTTTCTCTCAAAATGGATTTATTTATTTATGTATTTTTACAGAAAATTGGGGTTTCAACTAAACGAAACATTGCACAAAAAGTGACAGTGCTTTCTGTGGAAAATTTTGACTTTTCATCAAAAAACCCAAACACCTAAAAACAAAAAATATTCATAAATACCACCACAACGCTGCGTGGGAGGAGTTGTAGTTTGGATGCTGCAGTCTCCTCTAGGGACCAGGCTCCCCAGCCAGCCGATCTAATCCCTGAAGCACTGTGGCAATGGGACTCCCATGATGCATTACTGAGGCTCAGCAAGAGGGGGAACCACAGTGCATCATGGGAGGTGTACTCTGTCCCAGCCCACAAGGGAGAACAAAGCACGAGACACCTGTAGTATAACACCCATGAGATTTATTTTTCAGTTTTTGGCCAAAATAATTGTGGTTTTGACTTTCACTGAAAAGTCTAAACTGTCAAAAAAAAAAAAAGTTCCCCATTTTCTGATCAGTTCTAGTGCTGGGATGGGCTGCCATGGTCTGACTAGAGCTCCCTGCCCTCAGCTCAGCTGCAGCTTGCAAGGGGAGGGCAGCCTGTGCCCGCAGATGGGGACGGGAAGTTATGCCTCTGCAGCATGATCCCTCTTTTCTCCTCATGAGAAGGTTGAAAGAGTGGGTGGGACAGGATGGAGAGCAGAGGGATACGAAGGAGCCAACTGGACTCCTCTGGATTCTCCTGCCCGCTCCAACCTGCAGGGGGAAGCAGCACAACCGAGTACAGCATAGGGATAGTTTAGTTTGTGTTTGGTTTCCCCTCTGTGATGTGGAAAGGGTTTGCCATGCTTCTTATGGGAGAGAGTCCCAGACTGATAACAGACACCATGTGCTTCAGAAGTCCCTCACATTATTAAGTCCTCCATATAATACATCCTGGAACTCTTTAGGAACAGAAGGGCCAAAAACTTAATGAATTTAGCTTAACTCTGCTCCAGTCGAATAAAGGCCTCTTCAACATCTGTGTTCTCCAAAGAGCAGTGGGAGCTGGTGGAGCAAGATGCATGTGTCTCTCAAAGGCTCCTTAGGTTATGGAGGTGGAAACCCCTCCACCTCCCCAGTTTATTCCACAGGGGAAGGATAGCAAACAGAGGCCCAGCCTCCTTGCCCCCAGATAATAAAAGGAGGAGTCGGAAAGTCTGAACCAAAACTCAAAAACAACTCCCCGTCGGTTATCAGCAGAATGAGTCCCTCGGCTTTACTCAGCAAAACTCCACGGACATTAATGAGATTTCCCCTGAATAAAGACATACAGATCCAGCCCATTAAATGTTTACATTACAGCAAGCTAAAATGAGTCATGAGTTTGATCTCTAATGTGTGTAGACTTGCTCTCTCACCCACTCACCCCCACACCTCCATCCAGAACAAAACTACCTCATTTTCATCCTGGGCTTCAATTTAAATGGGACCAAATTAGAAAGACATTCTCTTTGGGATTTGCTGTTTGGAACAAAATATATTACCCATGAATCAAGGGCCCCATTTTAATCTCAAAGGAATTTTCTTTCGGTATAGTCATACAGGGCTCTTTTCCCTAAGTGTTTAAGCCGTAAGAGGCTTTCAAATTGCATAATGAGAGTATTACGTAAGCACTTTATAAATATTACCACTTGATGCAGGTGTTTCTCTTGAACAATGGTTCAAATGAATAACTCAAGGCAAATTTGTCAGTCACTGGCACATGTATTTTGACTGTCATTCACCAGACCAGAGGCCTTGCCTTCATGCTGGCTTGTCGACTTCCAAGCACAGTCTTGTCATTGTGGTTATTTGTTTGCATTATAATAGTGCATCAGAGCCCCAGTTGAGACCAGGGTCCCATCATGGTAGGTGCTGTACAAACACATAGTAAAGATTGTCTGTTCTTTGGGGCAGGGACTATTTAAGTGTGATTTATCTGCGGAGAAAAAGGAAATATCCTCGTTTTATAGTCAGGGAACCAAGGCAGAGCTAGATTAAGCAGCTAGCCCGCGGCCACACAGGAAGTCCGTGGCAGAGCCGGAGTCGAATGTGGATCTCCTCAGTCCTAGTGCAGGGGCTTCACCACAAGACCATCCTCCCTGGTGCTAGGGGAATAATTATAAGCTGCTTTCTGCACCACTTGCTGATCTCCATTTGAAAAAAAGAAAGTGACCCCAAAGCTGGTGCTGTTTAGAGCAGTGGTTCTCAACCCGCTTGTGGCCCATGTGACATCCCCAGGGCCACACAGGTAGTATATATATTGTGTGGATGCAACCCACATAACACACAGAGAGCTGCACATGCGGCCCACAATGGTAAATAGGTTGGGAACCACTGGTTTAAAGCTAGCTCCTTAGGCCACCTCCACCCCCCAAGGTATTGCTCACCTCCCAAGTCTCGCAGCGCCCCCAGCAGGCATCCGTGGTGAGGCGCATCCCCTTGCAGCCAGGTTTCCTAGCCAGGAAGGTGAACTCGCGCACAGCGCAGCCAATGAATGTGCGCAGGTTGATGCTGGAGGCTTTGAGTGCGCTGACATAGCCAGCCAGTATCAGGAGAGGTAGGGAGCCCAGGACCACGTGACGGAGCTTCATGCTGCACCCCAAGGCGGAAAGGAGACACACAGCAGGCTGTGAGACATGCTCAGCCCCAAGGATCTAGCACACTTAGTCCGGGGCGTGTGTACTCTATCTGCAGTGCTGAGAGCAGGGCGTGAAGGGCACCATCCCCTCTTAGTCACCCTTTGCCTTTATGCATCCAGGCGTGAGGAGGAGTGAGAAGAGGGCACCTCCCCTTATTCCTCCCTCTGTACAACTCAGGCAGTGCTGCTAGGTAATGCAGGACAGTAGCTGGGTTTGCTATAAGTTCTGTGATTAAACTCATAAGCTTTAGCTGTAGGGTTTGTCAAGCCAGGTGAGCCACTGGTTTCCCCACTCCTGAGCATAGCGAATTTTGCAGAGCAGCAGACGAGGCAGTGCTCCAGCTTCACTGGGAATAGGGTGGAGTGAGGGAACCCAGTGTCACAGGCTCACTGAACAGCCCTGCCAGGAACAAGGAAGCAGACTGAGCCAAACAGCCAGGATCCCCTCCTTGAGCCTCACCTCTGCTGCAATGCTTGTTAAAAAATAAACAGCCAATTCATAATGGCATCAGGGACAGATGGGACTTACTCTAAATATTTATAATTAGCCAGGGGGCAATTGTACACACACCTTTGTCTATAACAGTTGTCTTCTCTCCCCACCCCACATTCCTATGTTTCATTTGTCTTTGGATTGTAAACCCTGCTCCTGGTGTGAAGGAGGGCACTACCACTGCGAAGAATACCCTGAATATTTGGCACACATATTTGTTCTCCAGAATGTAATTAATTCACTCCCTGGGGGCTGCAGCAGCACGTGCCACCTGCCATCCACACAGTTTGCCAGGAGACAGAGCCGGTCAGGGCAGCTAACCTGCCAAAGCAACCCAGAAAGTGATGGTTGCTAGACAAGAAAGGGCAAGGCCAAGGTATCTGAGAAATGCCTTGATTCAGCACATCTTGTAGGCAACTTCCACTAACCAAATTTCTATGAAACCTGCTTCCCCCCAGCAAAACCCATTGGGAAAGGATCCCCCCACCCCCTTCCCAATGCGGCTTGCCCTCCCAGAGAAGGGAGATGGAAACTGCACCAAATGAGTGAATCAAGCCCTACACCAATATACTCCTTCTGTACCTCTCAAGCTTTTATTTCATATAAAGTTTTCCATGTAAAAACTCCAGGTACTGAAATTTCACCTTGGGGGCAGAGCAAACTGTACAGAAAACAGCATTGCATCCACTGAGACAAATCCTCAGCTGGTACAACTCAGTGTCAATTGAAGTCAATGGAGCTACATCAGTTTACACCAGTGGAGGATCTGGCAGATTAAGTAGAAGCTTGACTATCTAAAGTCCCATTGACCTAACTGCTCAGTTTGGTATGTCCTTCCAAAGTTTAACCTCAGTGCATTAAGTTTTCCACACTGACAACTTCATATTTGTATGTGTGTATACACACACTGACTATACATAAAAAGAAAAGGAGTACTTGTGGCACCTTAGAGACTAACCACTTAGTCTAACTAACTTAGTCTCTAAGGTGCCACAAGTCCTCCTTTTCTTTTTGCGAATACAGACTAACACGGCTGTTACTCTGAAACCTGACTATACATAGTATACACACATACGAATATGAAGTTTTCCACACTGAAAACTTCATATTCATGTGTGTGTATACTATATACAGTCAGTGTGTGTATATACACATACAAATATGAAGCTTTTAGTGTGGAAAACTTAATGCACTGAGGTTAAACTTTGAAAAGACATATAAAACACATACATACACGCATTATATGCACATACTGAATTAAATACATGTACGTATGAGCTAATCTTGCATTACTCATGTAGAGAAATCCTAAAATTCCTTGTTTAAATAGTAATATTTGATGATAGAATTCAGTACAAATTGAACATTTATTCTCTGTCGCTTTAGCAAGACCAGGTTTAATCCTGAGCTGGAGCACTGACATACAGCAAACACAGAAGTACACTTACCTAACTTGTCCGATACAAATTTGCCTATGCAGTTTTAAATTGCAGATCGTGTTTCAGAATGTCAAAGTGAATGGCAGGAGACCTGCACAGCAGTCTGTGTCAGGTTGCTCCTAGCAGATCTCCTTAGCAGCTGCTACTGGGCTGCTTAATTGCTCAAATTTATAGAAAAGGGCTTGTCAATCAAAGCAAAATAGAGGCAGATCCTTACATGAACTGCCGAAGACATCAAAGACAGTGACTGTAAAGCAAGCCTCGGCTTTCCAATACTGATTAACTTAAAGGGTATTGTTAAAGGGTATTGCTTCATAACATCACCCACTGAAACAAAAGGGGTATCTTAGTGAGTGACATAATTTCTAGTGGAATAATGAGCATGCACTGGGGCAAGATGGATCTTCTTTGCCCCAGTGAAATCTCAACCCCTTGCAATTAGGATTGTAGTCAGAGACTCAGGTAATCATTATCCCACAGTCAGCAAGAGATGGGCAAACACCACAAAGGAAGTATTCACAAACAGTCATGCACACAAAACCCAGAATTCACACTGTGCACAAGACCCATTCTAGTCACTTTCTGTGACCATCAGGGAGTGATATTTTTTTTGTTTTCAAAAATGTTCACGGAAAGCAAAAGTATCCTGACCACTTATGCAAATTCATCCTTGTGCCCAGGCTCACACTAGGAAATTCTTTCATTTCCCTTGTCCTGCATATAAAAGTTTCATCAGGTCCTCGGGCGGAAACAACAGGCAACATGGAACTAGGAAAAGGGGTCCAGATGCAAATCATTGTAATGCTGTCAGGACTTGAAGGTTCCATTCCCAGCTCAGTCACAAGCTCACGTGTGACCCTGGGGAAGTCATCTCACTTCCCTGCAATCTCAGTTTCTCCATCTCTAACATTCACCTTTGCTAAGTGCTCGGAGATCTGTGCATCTCAGAGAAGCACTATACAAGTGCTGGTTATTAGAACAAGCCCGCCAAATTGCTCACTGTTAATCTGAAAGTGTCAGTTGGTACCAGGAGCGGGACCCCACTCTTGAGACAAAAAAAGCTTTGGACAAGAAGGCTGAGTTGAGTTACCCCCAGCCACCACTGGTTTGACAAAGCCAAATTCTGCTGGCCTCCAGGACATTTCAAAGCCCATCTCTTTTCCCAAGCACTATGGTGGTGATCTGTCTGTTTGCCTTGCGTGCTCTCTTGATAAGGGGTATACATGCCTCCAGAGACAGAGTCTAGAAATCAGCCAATAAATGCATTATTCATTAATCATTTAGCATTCAGCACCAAAGAAGGCAACTGAGAGCTCCATCAATGTGCAGCTATGTTACACAGGTTAACAATACTCTTAATGTATTATCCAAATTTCAGGATTCTAGCTGCACTTTTCCTACAGCAATCATACCGTCTCCAATACTGCAATTGCATCCACAAGAGCAGAATCATGTGCCCATATGGAGCACATTGACTGTGCTAGGCACAGGAGTCCATGACACGGATCAGTAGCGGACCAGGACCTGTGTCTATATATATTCTAATGCTGCTGCGAATACTCAGGCAGCAAGGTCTCCCTACTTTACCTTTTTACATCCTTCTGTTGGTTGCTTTTCCTGCCACAGTGCTGTCCTGCCATCCTCTCTGCCTGCAAATTACACCAGTTTATATTCACTGCCACTGACTTGAGGTACACCTCTCATGCACTGACTTTGGCTGCCATTATTTAAATTAGATGGGGGGCACCCAATCTTATTGGCCATTCTGAGGCAAGACTCCCATTAGAGTCAATGAGAGTTTTGTCCAATCTAAAACTGCAAGATTTGGCCCTGAAAGATGCAATGCAGGAGTACAGGTCTAAGCTGATGATCACTGCATGGTGGTGTTTGCTACAGCAAGACTGAATTATGCAGAATAGATTCTTAGCTTCCAAGGCCAGAAGGGACCACTGTGTTCATCCACTGTGATCTCCTGTATAACACAGGCCAGAGAACTTGCCCATAATAATTCCTTTTGTACTAGACCATATCTTTTTAAAAAAACATCCAATCTTGATTTAAAAATCCCCAGTGAAGGAGAATCCACCATGACCCCTGTAAATTGCTCCTGTGGTTAATTACCCTCACTTAAATGTATGTTAAAAATGTATGTCCTATTTCCAGTCTGAATTTGGCTAGCTTCAGCTTCCAGACATTGCATTGAGTTATACTTTTGTCTGCTAGAGCCCATTATCCAATTTTTATCCCCCATTTAGGTACTTATAGATTGTACTCAAGTCAGCCCTTAATCTTCTTTGTGAAGCTAAACAGATTGAACAAAATCTGCACCAAGCACCGCTGCGATATAAACCAAGAGGTCCCGTTTCCTAGGCAGATGCTTCAGCCAACTGAGCCAGGACACCCTCTTAATTTAATTGAATCACACCCACTCCTTTCTCCCCAGAGTTTATCCCTTTAACCTGCAGCTATATTGGATATTTAAATAGTTAATAAGGTAGTACCCAGAGATCCCCATCAGGATCCATGTCTCATCATGACAGGAAGGAGCACAGGTTGCAGGACAGAAGAATGTGGTGGAGGCCCCAGGAAGCTATGCCGCATGGACACGGCTGGGATGCTAGCTGCAGTTGCAGCATCTCTGCAAATAGTTCACTCAATGAAGAGCCAGTTTTGTTGTAGAAACAGAGAGTCCGTCCATGTTATTATCCAGCACATGGTACATGAAACAGCAGAGAAGTGTTGGCCCTCAGCTTGTGCTAGAAGAGAGTGCTGGTGCTCAGGTCTTGCAAGCTCTGACTCGCTTTGATCACTGCCAATTCCTGATTCACATTGGCCACAGCCTGGAAACTGTAATAGTCAGTCATTGCTTGACTTCACCCCTGCCTTTGTGTATCGGTAAAAACTTATGCCCAAATAAATTTGTTAGGCTCTAAGGTGCCACAAGGACTCCTCGTTGTTTTTGTTGGAAGACAGGATACTGGACCTTTGGTCGACCCAGTATGGCTATTCTTATGAGCTATGGTAGAGCATAAAGGCTTCACTCCAGACTGAGACTCCATCATGCTAGGTGCTCTATGTGTAGGAAGTGAACAGTCCCTGCCCCATCAACTTACAGTCCAACTAGCTAAGACAGACAACGAGTATGAGACAGGCCCATAGGGAACAGAGGCACAAAGAGATGAAGGGGACTTGCCCAAAGTCAAAGAGAGGCAGGTAGAGCCAGTAATTTGCTGAAGCCCAGTCCAGGGCTTTAACCACAAGACCATCTTTCCTCTAAGGAGCTATTGACAAGCCTGTCATAAAGAGAAGCTAGAAGAAACTGGAGGATTTTTAATTAAAATATCAGTGTATGGTTATGTCCAGCCCTTAGCTTCATCACCCATTTATTGGTACCTACCAAGCCGTAACCCAAAGTCAGAAGTTTTCAAAATGCTCAGTTCAGCTTGTTCTGGTTTAATGTCTTTGAGGGGGAAATGCTGCTGTAGAGGAACCCTTTTAATGTAATTGTTTCTGCTCATGAGTGCTTGGCTGTGCTGCCTTTTATTTTATTAGAAATAATATGTAAACATTTGGTTAGTGGAAGCTCTATATGTACTTGATAATCAGAAGTGCTGAGCAACCACATCTCCAAATGAAATCAATAGGAGCTGATAAGTTTGGTATACCCAAAATCTGACCTATTCCCTCCTTCTGCTGAGGGTCTTCCCTGAGGGCCCAATCCTGAGCCTTGCTGAAGACTTTTAGGTCCCAGTGACGTCAATGGGAGCACTAGGCACCTCCTAAGCAAAGGCTCAGCTTAGAGTTGATCCAAAAATGGCAATTATTTTTCAGAGAAAATTTAAAAAGCAAGCCCCACACATACTTTTTAAAATTTTCTGCTTCCCCTCCCCTCCATCCACCCTTTTTTCAACTAAAAACCAAAAACAGAAACAGTCTGTTTTTTGGAACAACATTTTTCGCAAAAATGTTCCATTTTTCATTGAAAATTTTTGACCAAAACAAAAAGGTTCCACAAAACTATTCATTATGTTCAGAAAGTTATCTTTCATTACAAGAAAAAAAGTTTACATGAAAAAAAATTTTTTAAACCATCGTTAGCCCAGGTTCAGAAAAAAAAAAACAAAAAAAAACCAAGCGGGTCAGATTTTAGACCCAACACCTTTGATAGGTTCCCCTTGCTCCAGGGTTGAGAAAAAGAAGGGCTGGATCTTTCAGCTGTCAAGAATGGGGTCCCTGGTCATCATTTGCATCAATTAAAACAATAACATAAAATGAGCAGTCACAAGCTGGAAACAAATTCCATTTTATTGCAAACCTATTCCCTCCACCCCTGCCTGCATCTCAAAAGCCCCAGCTATTCCTGGGACACATGCTGGTGTTTAAGGAGCTGCGTCATGTCTGATGGGTAACATCACTGTCCTGCAATGTAGTAGTTGCCATGGTAACTTTATTATTATTATTAAACTGAATAGAAAAAATTAACCACCTGTTTGACTTTTTGGTAAGTGGGTGGGTCTAAGAAAGAGAGAAAAGCTTTCCCCAGACAGTCGAAAATTAGGGGGCTTACCCTTTTGCCAACTTTCTCAGATTTATTTCAAATGAAAGAGGATGTATACTTTAGCTGCTAAATAAGAATATATTTGACTTTTACCTGACTGTCCCCTTTTTGAACCACATACTCCTGGAGGGCATGGCAGACAGATGCCTGCCCGCTCAGAAATGACAAGGTGCTTAATGAGCCACAAAACACATTTTCTTCTTTCAAACAAACAGGGGGAAAAAAGCATACACTCAGCTTTTCCTGCAGAAAGTATCTAAAACAGCTGGGAAGAGAGAACCCCATCATTCTGAATGCATCAGAGAGGCTCACAGACTTAAGAGATATCCCTTTCTCTCCCTGGCCATCATCAGCCAGATTGAATGAGGCTGAGAGCCACCCATTTTTGCTCTGGGTGGAAGTGGAGACAGGGTGTCCTTGGTAGAGAATGTCCTTGATGCTAGAACTTGCTCCCCTTGTCAGTCCATGAGAGCACAGTTTGACCTTGTAGGGGATCATGCAAAGCGTATTTTCATGTATTTGCGTGAGGTAAGTTATATGAAAGACTTCTCTGAAGACAGAACAGGGAATGAGGTTAGAGTGACACACTCAGGTGGGCTAATATATAAAATATCACTGCCACCTAGCTCTTATAGAATCATAGAACTGGACGGGACCTTGAGAGGTCCCCTGCACTCAAGGCAAGACTAAGTATCATCTAGGCCATTCCTGACAGGTGATTGTCTAACCTGCTCTTAAAAATCTCCAATGATGGAGATTCCACAACCTCCCTAGTCAATTTATTCCAGTGCTTAACCAATCTAACAGTTAGGAAGTATTTCTTAATGTCCAGCCTAAACCTCCCTTACAGCAATTTAAACCCATTGCTTTTTGTCCTGTCCTCAGTGGTTAACAAGAACAATTTTTCTCCCTCCTCCTTGTAACAGCCTTTTACATACTTGAAAACTATTATGTCCCATCTTGGTCTTCTCTTCTCCAGACTGAACAAACCCAATTTTTTCAATCTTCCCTCATAGATATTTTTTTTTTTTTTGCTCTTCCCTGGACTTCCTCCAATTTGTCGACATCTTTCCTGAAACTTGGCACCCAGAACTGGACACAATATTCCAGCTGAGGTCGAATCAATGTGGAATAGAGAGGAAGAATTACGTCTTGTGTCTTGCTTACAACACTCCTGCTAATACATCCCAGAATAATGATTGTTGCCACACACACACACACACACACACACAAAAAAGCAGCAGTGTTACACTGTTGACTCATATTTAGCTTGTGACCCACTATGACCCCAGATCCCTTTCTGTAGCACTCCTACCTAAGCAGTCATTTCCCATTTTCTATGTGTGTAACTGATTTTGTTCCTTCCTAAACGGAGTACTTTGCATTTGTCCTCATTGAATTTCATCCTATTTACTTCAGACAGTTTGTCCAGATCATTTTGAATTTTAATCTTATCCTCCAAAGCACTTGTAACCCCTCCTAGTATCATCCACAAACTTTATACAGATGCTATCTATGCCATTATCTAAATCATTGATGAAGATATTGAACAGAACCAGAACCAGACCCAGAACTGATCCCTGTGGGACCCCACACATTATGCCCTTCCAGCTCAGCTATGAACCACTGATGATTACTTTCTGGGACCAGTTTTCCAACCATGTATGTAGCACCTTACATTAGTAGATCTCAAAGCACTTTACCAAAAAGGTCAGTGTCATTATCCCCATTTTACAGACAGGGAAATTGAGAGACAGAGAGCTGAAGTGACTTCCCAGTTTTCACCCATTACTTTTCTTGGGTTTTGAGCCTGCCAAATATTGTTTTCAAATAAAAATTTACACGATTCTAAAGCCTTTGCAGTTCACGTGATCCATTTTGCCCATGTGAAGTGTTGAACTTTGGCAGCCATCTTTGGTGATTTTGGCCTGTGGAGAGAGGATCTGTAGACACAGAGTGACACATTAGATAATCACACACTTGTTTAGAGAGAGCTATATACACAGATGTGCAGACACAAAGCCACATGCAGTGGATTTGGAACCATTTTTATAGTGGGGGTGCTGAAAGCCATTGACCAAAACTGTAAATCCTGTCTATGATGGAAGTCACTTTAAGCCAGAGGGTGCTGTGTCATCCCCAGCACCCCTGGTCACATGCCAGCCAAGTCAGGTGCAGATGTGAGCTTCACTACAAGAAGTGCCACTAGGCTCTTTACCAGCATTCTACCCCCCATCCATCCAAGGAAAGTGGGGCTTTTCCTCGCAATTTTGCACAGCCGGACCAAAGGAATCAAGTATCAGGCTGAAGGCATCTTGGTTATTGTCATTGGTTATTTCTGGTATGGCAGATGAGCCAACTGTAACCGGGCACAGACTCACCGGTGGCGCCTCCTGCTGGTCATCTCAGGAAATTAGCGTTCAAGCCTCTGGGGCACCCTCTTCAGGCTAGTGTCTCACCTTGCTGCTGGCTCCCGTGTCCCTCCCAGGACCCCGGTGCCCTTTAACTGGGTACTCCTAGGGGAACCCCCACCCACTATCCCTACCTCGCCTCAGTCATAGGCTCCTGCCAGTCACCAGCTAGCCCCTGCGCCCTGGGGAGACTGCAGTATGAGCCACTCATCACAGGCAAGGTTAGGTTTGGACCTGCTGCCTCTGGCTACCCATGGGTTGCCCCCTGCAACCCCAGTATCTAATAGGCCTTACCAGGCCTACAGTCTGGGGCTTTGCTAGGCCAGAGCTCCCCGGCTCCCTTGGCCTATCCTCAGCCCTGCTCCCCTCCAGAGACTTGGTTAAGCCCCTGCAGCCAGGCCCTTCTCTCTCTCAAGGCAGAGAGAGACTCTCTCTGGGCTTCTGGCTCACAGCCTTTATAGAGCCAGCTGGGCCCTGATTGGGGCATGGCCCCCAGCTGCGGCTGCTTCCCCAATCTGCCCCGCTGCCTTTCTCCCGCAACAGCCCTCTCTCAGGGCTGTTTTAAACCCCTCTGGGCCCAAGCAGGTGTCCACCCCGCTACACCAACCTATTTATCAAAAAACCATGAGCAACTCACAGTCTGTCCATTGTGACTGCAAGAGGAATGGCTAAAAAGAAATGCAAATCCCAGCATTAGCAAAGCTGCCCTTCACATGAAACCAGAGATGAAACAGGCCCAGAGTTGCCCAACTCCATGTAAACATAGTGGTGAGGGAACCTGAGTATGTTCAGAATTTGGAGACTAATCCAAAACAGTAGAGGACATCTCCTAGCCTCCCGGTCCTTTCTTCCCTACCCAATCTCCTTCAGCACTTTACATTATACTGTTGTAGGGAAGGACCATTCTATTGCTGTACCCTCCAGCAGTGAATGATGTAGCTGCTGGTAAAGCATGTACACCTTCCTACTAAGGGCTTGGTCAAACAAGGCGCCATGCACTTCCTGGGAGGGCCTGAGCACTCCATGACGCCAGTAGCAGTTGACGACACTCAGCCCCTTGCGGGACTGAGCCCAAAATGGCCCCGTCAGTGCATCCCTGTCAGGATGTTTTTGCTCTCTGACCAGCAAACCGGAGTTCACTCATTGACAAAGCTCGTAACCCATCACATCTCTGCAGGACAGGAACGATCAATGAGGAAGATCTTAGCAGCTGTGTTTAGTTTGGGCTGGAGGGAACAACTTGGGTGTCAGGGAGGCTAAGGATGCGGTGACAGTAATCAAGACATGACGAGGGATGGATAGGAGGGATTTTGTTTTTGGATGGGAGGGAGAGCTCATGAAAGAAGAGGAAGGAAGATCTGGACACAACCTGAGCATGTGGGATAAGGAGGTTTTAAAGATGGCCACTCACAAAGATGATGGTGTTTTCAAAAGCTACAGAAAGAGGAGGTGGATGAGGTGATAAGAAGTTGATGGCAAGCCACCGGAAGTAGTTATCAGAGAGACAGGCTCAGAAAGAGGTTTGAAGGAAAGGACACAGGTCAGGGGTAGAATGACAGATCTGTGAGCAATCAGTGTAGGGGTGGTAGGTGAAGCTGTCTGAGCAAACGAAGTCACCCAAAGAAATGGTGCAAAGTTCATTTTTTCCCCCACACCAATTTTGTCCACGTGCTTCAGTGGGTTGGTTATTTTTTTGTTTGTTTGTTTATAGCGCTATAAGGAAGATAACCTTTGTTTTGTAAGAATATCCTTGCCAGCAAATATCTTAAGTTTCTTCCTTGTCCTCACAACTGCTGCACGTTTGTCCTGGGGTGTGTCTTTTCACCATTTGCTAAATGTATAAAGAGAATGGAGAACAGGCTTGGAAAGGAACTGACAAACAGGTTTAATTTTGAAAGGACATGGCTGAATCATAAATTAAAATAAAAGACAATGTGTAAAGTTCTGCTAACTGTTACAGTGGAAACATTGCCAAATATAAACAGATTAGTCACAATGCAACAATCAGGAAATGTATTCTCAGATGGTAGCTAGATAAATACTGTCTTGCCCTGATAACAGTGGGAAGTTAGCCCTAAATGAAGATTTCAGGCATCCGTAACTCAACTCCCTCTTGCTTTATAAGATTTGCCCATCACGCTTCTTGAACTTGGAGGACCATAAATTGGTCGAAATATAACGTGTGTCCAGGAGAAAAAAATGAGGTCAGAAAAGTAGATATTTCGAGCCTGGTGTTGAAATAAATCATGTAGTACTTAGTAGATTGGAGAATGGCCCTTCTTACAAAAATATTAACACAGTATTACTGTAACTAAGGTGCTTTCCTTGATCCCTGTGTTGTCTTAGGAGAGGCAATGTGGTCCAGTGAATAGTGCATTGAAATGGGACCAAAAGACCTAGATCCTCTTCCTGGGCTCCACCACTGACCTATTGTGTGAACTTAGGCATGTGACCTCTCTGGGCCTCTGTTCCTTTGTCTGTGTTGTCTATTTAAATTATAATTCGTCAGGGCAGGGCCTGTCTTTACATGTTCGTACAGTACCTAGCACAATGGGGCCTGATCTTGACTAGGGCCTTGAGGTGCTATTGTAATACAAATAATAAATAATAATATGTGTAAACATGACCTCTTATGCAGTTGTTCCCAAATGGTATTGCATTAACCATTGCTCTGATATTGCCACTCCACTTCGGGTGCCTGTTTTCTGCACCTGCAGTAGATGAAGGTTCCACAGTACCTTAATGCTAACTCCTATGGGCCAAATCCTGAAAACTAGAGTAAAGTCCAAATGAAGAGACACTGCTGAGAGGATATTGCGCTGAACATCAGAGTCCCCATGTGTGTCTCAGGAGTCCTTTAAGAAGAGTTTATTAGATAGCCAAAAAGCCACAATTCCACAATCAAGTTTTGGCTAAAAGTCCATTCTGGTTCAGTGGCAAAGTGAAAGCATCAGTTAAAAATAAAAAAGCAACATATAACAAATGGAAAATAAATAGCAATCAACATAAGTTGGAAGTTATGAAGTGCAGAAAATTGATAAGGGAAGTAGGGACACTGGAAAAAAATCCATGTCTGACAGGACTCAGGACAATAAGGAATTTTTTAAAGTAAATTAGGAACAATAGAAACCCTAGAAATTGTATAAGCTCATTACTAAATTGTATAAACAGCAAAACTGTTAATAATGATGCAGAAAAGGCAGAAAGTATTCGACAAATATTTCCGTTCTTCGTCTGGAAAGCAGCAGGATGATGTACTCATATTACATGAGGATGATGAGGTATTTTCAGCCTATTAGTAACTAAGGAGGATCTCAGACAACATCTACTCTATTTTTCAATCAGCAGGCCAGATAGCCAACTTTTAGGATACTTTGGTGAGAGTTAAGGAGATCTCTGACCCATTGATGTTAATTTGTAATAAATCTTGTAATGCAGGGGATTTTCCAGAAAGCTGGCAGAGAGTTAATGTTGTGCCAGTATTCAAAAAGAGTAAGGCTAGTTATCCTGACATCAATCCTGGGCAAAATAATCAAAAAGCTGATATGGGGTTCAATTAATAAAACATTAAAAAGGGTTGGAATATAATTAATGCCAGTCAGTGTGGTTTTATGGCAAATAGGTCTTGTCAAACAAACCTTCACGTGGAGAAAGTACTAGGTACTAAAGGGCTCTGTAACCCAGCAGAGACAGTCATAATAAGAATCAGTGGCTGGAAGCTGAAGCCGGACAAATTCAAATTACTAATTAGGCACAAATATTTAACAGTGAGGATGATTCACCAATGGAACAAACAGCCAAGGGGAGCTGTGGATTCTACATCTCTTGATGTCTTCATATCAAGACTGGATACCTTTCTAGAAGATATGCTTTAGTCAGACAAGTTACTGGGCTCAATAAAAGGATAATTAAGTGAAAGTTAATGGCCTGTGACAAAGGAGGTTAGTCTCAATGATCTAAAGGTCCACTGTAGCTTAAACTATTAATCTATGAATGCAAGCATTCAGGGCTTGGCCTGTTTTGTCTAGTAGTAGCAAGAAGAATGGGTACATTACCTTACCTTTGTGTTGTCTTCAAACCAAGACTGAATACTTCTCTGGAAGATATGTTTTAGTCAAACAAGTTATTGGGCTCAGTACAGGGGTATTTCACCTGAGCACTTTTGTAAATTTTACCTCAGCCTGCCTAATGAGTAGCATTCAGCAAACAACCCATATTTCTCTTTCAGCTCTTCATTGTATCATTTGCACATTTTAATGACACCTTGGGAAAACATTCAGGGAAAAAATACTGTAAATAAAAATTGGCTGATTTTCCTGAACTCAGCACCCCAAAGCAAACCTACAATTCACTAGAGCTTTTAAATCAGTGCGGGTGAGTAGTGTGCCTTGAAACCACAGAAAATGGACCTAATTAGACACAAATTCGAAACTCAGCCCAGATTCATCAAAGGTTTGCAAACCTTCGAGAACTCAGACTGATTGTTCTTTGCATCAAATCCCTGCAAAAATTCCTGGTTCCCTTTTAGTTTTGGGCTCTTTTGAACTCCACAATTCAAAGCAAAACTTAAGGGACTCTGAAACCAAATTACCCTGTAAACCAAAGCTTCCAAGATCAATACTGCTCTTGATTTACTGCTTGATCCTAAATGAGGCAAACTCAACAGGAAATAAGAAAAGGAGTACTTGTGGCACCTTAGAGACTAACAAATTTATTTGAGCATAAGCTTTTGTGAGGTCACTTCATCGGATGCATTCAGTGGAAAATACAGTGGGGAGATTTATATACATAGAGAACATGAAACAATGGGTGTTACCATACACACGGTAGGTGAGCTATTACCAGCAGGAAAGCAGGGAGGGGAACCTTTTGTAGTGATAATCAAGGTGGGCCATTTCCAGCAGTTGACAAGAACTTCTGAGGAACAGTGGGGGGTGGGGGAGGGTGGGAAATAAACATGGGGAAATAGTTTTACTTTGTGTAATGACCCATCCACTCCCAATCTTTACTCAAGCTTAAGTTAATTGTATCCAGTTTGCAAATTAATTCCAATTCAGCAGTCTGTTTTTGAAGTTTTTTTGTTGAAGAATTGCAACTTTTAGGTCTGTAATCAAGTGACCAAAGAGATTGAAGTGTTCTGTGACTGGTTTTTGAATGTTATAATTCTTGATGTCTGATTTGTGTCTATTTATTCTTTTACATAGAGACTGTCCAGTTTGACCAATGTACATGGCAGAGGGGCATTGCTGGCACATGATGGCATATATCACATTGGTAGATGTGCAGGTGAACGAGCCTCTGATAGTGTGACTGACGTGATTAGGCCCTATGATGGTGTCCCCTGAATAGATATGTGGACACAGTTGGCAACGGGCTTTGTTGCAAGGATAGGTTCCTGGATTCTGGTTCTGGTTAGTGGTTCTGTTGTGTGGTGTGTGGTAGCTGGGGAGTATTTGCTTCAGGTTGGGGGGCTGTATCCAAGCAAGGACTGGCCTGTCTCCCAAGATCTGTGAGAGTGATGGGTCGTCCTTCAGGATAGGTTGTAGATCCTTGATGATGCGTTGGAGAGGTTTTAGTTGTGGCTGAAGGTGATGGCTAATGGCGTTCTGTTATTTTCTTTGTTGGGCCTGTCATGTAGTAGGTGACTTCTGGGAACTCTTCTGGCTCTATCAATCTGTTTTTTCACTTCAGCAGGTGGGTATTGTAGTTGTGAGAATGCTTGATAGAGATCTTGTAGGTGTTTGTCTCTGTCTGAGGGGTTGGAGCAAATGCGGTTGTATTGTAGAGCTTGGCTGTAGTCAACAGATCGTCTGGTGTGGTCTGGGTGAAAGCTGGAAGCATGGAGGTAGGAATAGCGGTCAGTAGGTTTCCGGTATAGGGTGGTGTTTATGTGACCATCTCTTATTAGCACCGTAGTGTCCAGGAAGTGGATCCCTTGTGTGGACTGGTCCAGGCTGAGGTTGATGGTGGGATGGAAATTGTTGAAATCATGGTGGAATTCCTCAAGGGCTTCTTGTAGCGCAAGTAGAGTAGGGGCATCAGGGGACAAGAGCTGAGGAAACGTTGTTCTAAGTCAGCCATAAAAATGTTGGTTTACTGTGGGGCCATGCGGGTACCCATAGCAGTGCCTGGACCAGTCCACACAAGGGATCCACTTCCTGGACACTACGGTAATTTAAATAAATTTGTTAGTCTCTAAGGTGCCACAAGTACTCCTTTTCTTTTTGCAAATACGGTCTAACACGGCTGCTACTCTGAAACCTGTCATCAACAGGAAATATTGCCTGAGCAATGCTTGCAGGGTTAGATCCACAAGTTGCTGTTCAAAGGGGCAAAAAGATCATTGTTCCATGAACTTTGCACATCGTTATGATGATTTTTCCTGCATGAACTGTATGTAAGCCATTTTTCACATGCTGCATATTGCCAGAAAAAAAACAAACACACCAAACACCTAGAAGAGTGGAAAAATATGCTCAAATTGTAATATTTCATTTCACTTAGCTTTATATTTTTAAGTAACTGGACTCTAAACCTTAAGTATTGCAGCAACCCTAATGGTCTATGATTCTATTATTCTATGATAGTTATCAAATCTGTACTAATGTAACAGATTCAAGTATTGGGCACTACGTGAAATAAGACACCTGCATCCCCAATCTCCAACTTTTGAGATGGATGTATGCACTTAAACCTGCTGGAGCTGGAGCCAAAATCTCTTGCTTATTTTATTTGACTTTCATTGGCCCCAATTCTGGTCACATCTAGTCCAGTGTAATTCAAGAGTTCAGTTCCACCTGAGTTCACCTGTGCAAGGCCAATGCAGGTAAAATCAGAATTGGGTGCAGTGTTTCTAACCCGTGTAATTACCTGGAAATCTACTTTCATTTCATTGGAACTTGAAACATATTGCCAAATAAATATAGGTACTATGTAAATTATACCTGACTGACAATAAGCAATTGAACTCAAATCATTTCTGCGTTCCATAGCTTTCCTCTAATGGTCTTTTGAAAGGAGGGTGTTAGGCTTTTCTGACAACCTGCTGGGCAATGACATAACTCCAGTAATCCCCTCCTCTAGGCTCAAAAGTTGAAGATGAAGCTCCATAATCAAACTACAGCAGTTCAAAGATATATTATCTTAATTCATTAATTTCCCTATTATTCGTGTCCAGTGCACCAGAAAACAGACACATTGTTCTGACATGCATCCCCACTGGTTCTCATGCTCTGTTTTCCAGATTGCCTTGGTGATCAGTGAAGTTTACAGGCAGAGCTGGAAGTGAGGCCTCTTGAAACAAAGCATCTAACTGTCTCCTCCATTGACTCCAATTCCAATGATCTCACAAAGCTACCGTACTAGTCAAAATCCACCATCAGGAGAAAAAAGAAGCAATCCATGAACAGCCCCAGATTCTGGAGAGGTTCAGAGCCAGGATCCCAGTAGGCATAGCCCTAAACAACAATAGGCAAGAATCTCTGGAACAGACAGAACCAATTCCCGTAACTTGACCACCCCCCAATCTCTGGGAAAATTTGGATCTGGATTTAAACTTGGCAGCTCAGGCCATTTCCAGTTTAAATCCCTGATCCTGCAAGTTACATGGTATTGCTGGGGACTGAGGCACCCACACGGAGCCACACTGATCTCAATATGGCTCCACGTGGACACGGGCAGGGGTGCTCCTGCACTCCTTGGCTTGAAGTGGTTTCCATCATATACAGTGTTTACAGTTTTGTTCAATGGCTTTCAGTACCCCTGCTATACAGATTGTTCCAACTTCACTGCACGGCGGGGAGGGGAGGGGCAGCCCACACAAAGCAGCTTGTAGGACTAGGGCCTTATGTGCTTAAAAGCAGAATTTGCCCTCTTGAAAAGTTATAGGACTTGGGTTTTTTAAATGGGTTCTCAGCATCTAATGAAAATGCAAGCATAGTAAAAATTACTTGGGAATAGTGATATCTGGTTGCATAGTATTCAATTTAGTCATGTGATATGCTTAAGAGAATCACAGGAATTACTATGACATCATTGCCTTGGAAGGGGAAGAGAATATGACAAGAGATAGATATCATGAGAGGAAGGATGGTCCAGTGGCTTGGGTGTTGAACCAGGGTCTCCTGGGTCCCAGGCCAATTCCCTACTTCCTGTGTGACCTTGGACAAGTCACTTGGGCTCTCTGTGCCTCAGTTCATGAACTGGAAAATGGATCTAACAACTCTATCCTACCTCACAGAGATGTCACAAGGAAAAATTCATTAAAAGATTGTAAAGCACTCAGATACTTTGGTACTGGGGAAAGGGTGTCAAATGAGCACCTTAGATAGACAAATGTCTCCATCAAGAGAACTGTGTAGACTTCTATTAGCTGAGGAACTGGCCCATATAATTTAACAGAGTAGGTGGTTTCTTGAATCTATAGGTTTTCTTGAACCACCCTACAGAAACCTTTAAAATGGATTCAGTCATCTGTGAAACTGTATGGGACAACTCAAAAGACCTCCAGAGAGATGCTCTACTCTGTTTCACACGAGCTTTCCATAAGGATTATTATTTATTTGTCTAGAACTAATCTTGTGCTTGGCCTGTATAGGACACAGAGACAGTTCCTGCCATGAAGAGTTTATTATTGTTTGCACATGGGGAGTGTTAAATAGGGAAATATAGTATTTCTAGTTTAGATGTATTTCTAAAGTGCCCATCACCACGAAGTCTAATTGCTATTGATTTGTAAAGCTACTTCCAGTATGGTTCACTCTAGCAAGGGTTTCAGAAGCTAAGGGCTTATCTACTGGTTCAGAAGGTAGGAATAAATACCCTAAACAGAGCAATAAACATGAGAAAAGAGAACTTGATCCTAAGTTAGTAGGAAAGGTGATAGACTAGAAAATGAGTGTAAGGAGCATCCCACTTTGTTTCACAGACCATAACAACATTGAGAAAAAGTAGGAGCGTAGATTAGGATAAAGCATAAACATGCTATAGATGTTGGCCTGGGAGCCCTCTTCCTGTACTTAGAATATCTTAGGCTTGATTCACCACTTTATGCTGATGTAACTCCACTAAAGCCAGCTCATTATGCCCTTTTAGAAACTAGCACACAGAGACCACACTGAAAGCATCTTTCACAACTGTCTTATGTCCCCCCCAGACCCCCTGCAGCATTTACCCCTTTATTGTTACAATCCATCTTGAGAAGCCACTTGCAAACCAAACCTATAGCAGGTGCAGTGTTGCTTAGCAAAACATTTTTCACTCTAGTTGTTCACGCTGCTTTTTCAAGAGCGATCGTACATCTGACAACTCCATCGTGGAGGGTTAAAACAGTTACTGCATCTGTGCAGTAGTTCCATAAATAGAACTCTTCCCTCCAGGTGGTTTTTATGCCACTGATAAACACGTCATTGATTACAATTTAGCTACGATTTCACAAATATAAGAGATCTGCTTTTTCTAAGCATGAGCATTGAAGGTTCAGGTAGAAGTCAATTTTCATCTCTTGCTCAGTACAGATTAACGGAAAGAGAACTGCAAATTCAATTTCATGGTACTGTTGCTAAATACCTTTGCTTTCCCTTAAGTGCGTCTTTTATTCAGTGGGCTTTATGGGTTACGTCTGAATTAATCATATTAGACAGATAAAACCTGATAAGAACAAAGTGCTTTTGTCATTTAGAGAGACTTCCAAACCAGAGATTAATTTGTAAACATTTGACAGTCTAACAAGGCGTTTCATGCTTCAGATCATTTTATATTTTATTTGTTCCCAAAATAAGTTTTGCTTTATTCTATTGTGTTTGAAGGGCAAACGTAAATTATGGGTCGATGCAGCAATTAGTGTGCCGTAGCCAAAGGCTAATGTGTGGCACACACACGCACTCAGAATCTGTTGCTCAGATCCTAATATAGACATTCAAATTGAAACCTAGAAATGAAAAGCTACATTTTCAAAGCAATGCACTAAGTTATGGCCACATGACTCCCTCTGAAGTTGAGGGGAGCTGAGAAAATAAAATTCTATGTGCCACTTTGAAATATAGGGGAAAGTATGCAGATGTCGCTTTGCCAGGAAAGGACATTATGCGTGGCTACCACACAAAGAAAGTTTGAAAGATTACAAGACCATAAGAATGGCCATACTGGGTCAGATCAATGGTCCATCTAGCCCAGTATCCTGTTTCCCACAGCGGCCAGTGCCAAAGCTTCAGGGGGAGTGTATACAACAGGGCAATTTTTGAGAGATCCGTCCTTGTCTTCCCCACTCAGCTTCTGGCAGTCCGAGGTTTAGGATCAACCTGAGAATGGGGTGGCATCCTTGACCATCTTGGCTAATTGATAGACCTATCCTCCATGAACTTATCTAGTTCTTTAGTGAACCTAGTTATACTTTTGGCCATCATGACAATGAGTTGCACAGGTTAATTGTGTGGTGTGTGAAAAAGTATGTTCTCTTGTTTGTATTAAACCTGCTGCATATCAATAGCCTCATGAGACCTGTGGTTTCTGTACAGTAGAAAAGATACTGAGATTATCCTTGAGACTGTACATAAGACAGGAAATTCAAATTTATGATTCATCTCATCAAGGAGTGTCAGCTAGGAGTATATTTAAAAGGGTGTCTCTCTTTAGGGTTCTATGATGGTCTTTTGCAATGAAACTTGTGGATCCTCCCATATCCTACGAATTTTTCATGACTCAGCAGCTGCATATTTTATGGGTGAGATTTTCAGAGGAGCTCAACATTGGCCTGATTCCCACTGAAATCAACGGGGGCAGAGTTAGGCCAGCATGATTGCCTTGGGAAATTGTACTTTACAGGTTGGGGCCCTTTGGATGTTGGAAATGTGCAGCTATGTGGACCAACTCAGTGGTCACCCATGAAAAGTTTCTCCTCGTTTGAGAGAAGTCCTCTCCATATAACACGGGGAAAAGTAGAACCAGCAAAATCAAAACGGAAGACGCTTTTTAAATGCAAGAGCTGAATGGAATAAAAGATATTCGTCGTGTGGCAAAAGTTTTGGAATTTCAAACAGAGATCTCTCTTTGGGACTCTTCTGCACCATTGAGATCAATGGGAGTTTTACCATTGATGTCAAAGGGTCCAGAATTAGGTCCTTTACGAATGTATAAAAAATGGACAGTAAAGTTCCGTCAGTAGAATCTTTGGTCCATATTCTCTCCTGTGCCAAGTACTGTAGAGACCTTTCTTATCAAGTTTCTGTTTCGAGGCCTTCCCTCTCACAGACTCTCTGGGAAGATCTCACTGCATTGTACCTTACACCAAAAGCTAAACAGATGATTTTCGGTCTAGATGATTTATTTCAGAGAAGACAAGGAAAAGTTTGAGAGAGAGAGAGAGAGCGCAATGACTTACTCAGTAACATTCTGATCTCATCACAAAATTACAGGGTTCCGTGCAACCCAAAGGAATGCTCCCCTATATTTAAAGGGGACAGCCACAGAAAGAAGAATTACATTTTCTTTTGGTTGACACAGCTGCAGAAACACAACCGTTTGTTGCAATGATTTCCTGTTCACAAACTTGTCCTTTTTATGGACAGGCATCATTTCATTTGTTCAATAGGCTGTCTGTATACAGCTCAATAAACTGACAGATTCCCTTACGTTGATGCATTACACTGCAATCTAACTACTTCTCAAATACTACAGTGAAGAAGTCGGTTTTTTACCCACGAAAGCTTATGCCCACATAAATCTGTTAGTCTTTAAGGTGCCACCGGACTCCTTGATATTAACACACAATTTTTCTACAGCCTTGTCAGGTGCACGTTATAAGATATGCAGTGAGTGAGATAGGTTTCCCAATTCAGTCTGAATTTTGTATATGTATAAAAAACATTCATAGACCCATTATCTGGAATACACAGAGTAACTGATGATGTTACTTGAGTATCCTGTTTTCACTGGTTTAACATTACGGGGCCTTTGGGCACAGGTTAGGGTTAGAGGTTTGATTTTCTCCCCACTCTTTTGAGCTTTGTTTTCATAAGGAGTACAGCTTAGTCAGTTTTTGTATCAAGGTGTTCCCATATGAATATGAGATCGCATTGTCACCATAATGTCATAGGCCTTTATCCTGCTACTATTTATTTCAGTGAGAGCAGGATTGGTCCCACAGTTCCTGAGAAGTCTGGACCAGACCTTTCTCATCAAGGTTCTGTCCTCTGGCCTTCCCTCTCACAAACTGTCCGAGAAGAGCTAACTTAGTGGTTGCAGCGCAAACATTTTAATGAAAAAAAAAAATTTCTTCTTAGTTTAGCCAACAGGGAAGTTGCATTTTTCTATTCTTGTGATTAATACAGCTTATTCTCAGACCCAGAACAGTGCTCTGCTGGATGGCTGGAGTACATTTTCAGGCAAAGGGGCTACTGAGATAGCACATTACCTTGAAAACTTACTGCCAAGGACATCGGGATGAAGAAATGGAGGGACATGGTAGAATGTGCATGCCATTGAAAACCATTCCATTTTAAAAAAGTCTAGTGGAGGAAAATAGGTTTGGACCCTGAGAAACCTGTGATTTTGGACTTCAAGCCTTCTCAACTGGGCATTGCAGAGGGGTAAAAGCCAATACTGAAGAAAAGTATATTATTTCATCTGATTTCCATGTTTCTGCAGAAAGTTTCCATTTCAGCCTCTACCTCACCTCACTCCACGATGATTTGGACATCTCAGGTACTGGAAAAGTCTGTTCAGGAGGAAGTGCCTACATTTAACCCAATATTTTGATCTGTTTATTAAACATTCTCAGTCTATTTTTTTCCAACCTTGCCCTGGGACTCCCCTTTTACAACCTGTTAAGGTTGGTTGACCTGTTATCCCTGGGAATCATGTTTACATGGGAAAAAAATCATCATTTCACGCTAACACTCCCAGCCGGCAGTGATGCAACTAATGCAGGATTTCTTACATTAGTGACTAATTGAAACCTGATCAAAAGAAAATACCATTATGACTTTAAATAACTTATTTATAGTTCTGTTTTCCCTGGTAATTAAGCCAAACTTCTGAATTTAATTATTGGATTTCAAATCCTGATAATGAGTTGTATGTTGTTCCATTAAGTTATAGACTGCACATATTTCGTTGCCAAGGATTTGAGATTGGCTTGGTATTTTAATAGGGGAAAACAGAAAGCAGCTTTAATGGCTGTGGATTTATCGGGGTTACTGTTTATGAGCTGTTAAAAGAAAAAAGTGGGGATGGGTCTTTTGAGCTAACAAATTAGCTAATCTCTTTTCCTAGGAATGAGATTTGGAGACTCTGTGAGGTGCTGAGCATCTCTTGCAAGACGTCGAGTGCTTGCAGCTCTTATTGAATTGTGGAGCAGTTGTGAATGCTTGGCCCCTCACAGGATCAGGCCCTATGGAAGAGTTGCTTGATTGAATCAAGGGGATTGAAAATGAATCTGAGGTCCTTGATATAAACCAACAGGCTGCTGTTGAAATAGTATTTTTCCTTTGGATCCAGGTTTCCCAATTCCCCTTTGCAGGTACCATATAAAAAAAAAAAAAGTGACTACACTTTGCAATGAGAGTGCACTTGAATTTCTCACATGAGAAACTATAAAATGTGTTTTGTGTGGAGTTTTAATAGGTCAAGAGAAAGACTAACAGAATTATACCTATGATGCGCACACAGGTGGGATTAAAATAGCAGCAGACCGGGCTGGTCACCCCTCTGATGCTCTCATACGTTGAAAATTAAGACCCAGCTCAGCAACACTTATTAGATTTTTCCTATGTGCTAGCCCCGACTCTCAAAATTGTATTTGCAAATAATTTCAGTAGTCAGCAGCTGATTTTCATCACAAATACTTTAGCACTCAGAGTAGAGCTTGCATGGATCCTTTGTGTTACATCCTGATTTACCATTATTTACCCCTGACAAGGAGAAAGCCATGATGTCCCTGGAAGGGCTTAAGGGAAGTTAGAGGTTTGTTCAGGGCATGGTGTTCCTGGGAGCACTGAGTCAGCCTAGCCTTAGGCTTCCTGCTTAAACAGTGGGATATGAGGCACAGCTAACAGCATTGTTGTAGGCAGAACATACCTGAGCTTATTCCAGGAGAGAAGATATAAATGCTAGGTCTGGAGAGCAGCTTTGTCAACTTCTGGTTTGGCTTCTGTATAGAGGTCACTTGTAATAACAGTCAGAGTAACAGCAATGTTTGCTCTGCAGAAAGAGGAAAATCATGTAGGCGAGAAACCTTTTCCAACCACAGTGGAAATGAAAGAAAGCTGAGCTTCCCATAGTGTGTCATGTGCAATTGTTTTTCAAAACACTTCAATTTCCAAACCTTAACCATGGAGCCCAAGGAATCCAAGTTGGAGGGATTTATCTAGAGAGGAACTGGTGAAGGCCACTCTCCTTCTCTAGTCTTCAGAGTAGCAGCCGTGTTAGTCTGTATCCGCAAAAAGAACAGGAGTACTTGTGGCACCTTCGAGACTAACAAATTTATTAGGGCATAAGCTTTTGTGGGCTACAGCCCGCTTCATCGGATGCATCCTGATGAGAATCTTTATATTCAAGACCTTTCACAACATCAGCTATGAGACCAGCAAAACTACATAATAGGGGAACCTATCAGGTTTGGAGATAACCAAAATACTTGACCTCTTCCCTGATTTTCAACCTCTCCCTCCTGCTAACGTGTGGTCACAGGTACCTGCACTTTGTTCAGTTTGTTTGGTTCGGCACTGTTTTTTAAAATCTGTCTCTGCTGAGCCTTGTTGAACATACATCATTTAATGGCATATCATTAAAATGCGATCATGTGCATTACTGAGTTACAGAAGGAAACATTGTTTCCTTCATACTCCTAAGAACTATCTGAGTTCAATTATAATTGACACTTGGAATCTACTCTATAATACAAACTATGTGAATCAAGTATTGTCTGAGGAGTGTCACGGAGAGCAAATGCTGATAATATCCCTTTGTGCCTGTGAAATAGCCTGTGAACTAATAACTAATTAACTCTGTCTGAATTCCGCATTTCCGCACTCAAGCAAGCAAAGAGTGTATTTCTGCCAATTTTCAGTTTACACTGAGATACAATAAACAGCAGCCCTTAGTGTAGCAGCTCCATTAACAGGGCCCTGCCAAATTCGCGGCTGTGAAAACTGCGTTATGGACCATAAAATCCGGTCTTTTGGGTGCTTTTAGCCTATACTATACAGAGTTCACAGGGAGACCAGCGTTTCTCAAACTGGGGGTCCTGACCCAAAAAGGAGTTGCAGGGGGGGGGGCGGGGGGGCACAAGGTTATTTGGAGGTGGGGAGTTTACAGTATTGCCACCCTTACTTCTGTGCTGCCTTCAGAGCTGGGTGGCCGGAGGGTGGCAGCTGCTGACGAAGGGCCCAGCTCTGCAGGCAGCAGTGCAGGAGTAAGGGTGGCAATACCACACCAGGCCACCCTGACTTCTGCGCTGCTGCTGGCAGCGGCACTGCCTTCAGAGCCGGGCTCCCGGCCAGCAGCCGCCGCTCTCCAGCGGCCCCGCTCTGAGGCAGCGCCACCAGAAGTAAGGATGGCAGTATGGTGACCCCTCACAACTCCTTTTTGGGTCAGGAGCTCTACAATGACAACACCATGAAATTTCAGATTGAAATCTTTAAATAGATTTTAAGTTTTAAAAATCCTATGACCGTGAAATTGACCAAAGTGGACCATGAATTTGGTAGGGCCCTATCCATTAACAAGTCTGAACTTCCAAATATCATATAATGGAGATACCTGTCCTAGTTTCAAGAACTATCAGTGTTGGTATATCTTTTCATTTAAATCTGCAACCCTCCCATCCCAAGCATTTCATCCGTACAGCCAAGGGGACCTCTGCAGAGCGTGCTGGGGAGTCATTGTGTCAACAGATGAGCATAATGTCCCACTAGCCTAGCAAAAGGTTATCGTATCCACCAGTTGTACTACTGGTAAGAAAATATCTGAAATGAAATTGTGTCCATCTCCGAACAGATCGGATGTGCCTGATGCACCAGAAAAAGCTGAAGGTGAACCTGTAACATCAAACTAAATGGGGTGATGGTCAACCCATGTCAAAGCTGCAGTCCTCAAATCCTTATCCCAATAGCCAGTCCACAAACACAAGAGTCAAATCCCGACCTAGGCCCCCAATCAATCATACCAGCTCCTAAATCCAGCCCAGCCACTACGTGAAGATGGAAGGATTCTGGACCGTCCTTTGGCAAGGTCCTCCCTGGCATTATGGACATGATGGTGACGCAGGGCCCTAAAGGAGGATAAAGAGGGGGAGGAGAGAACAGCAGAAAAGTCTCCCAAAGAATCCCATCCCCAATCAAGACAACACCCTTTCCCGGCCCAACTATTCAATTTTCACTGGTATGCACCACTTTTGTGCTACTCCCACTCTTCCAACCATGGCAGCTGATCCTCCCCAACACTGACATGGTTAAGCCTGACAGGAGATGTTGCAAGCCACCCTGAGAGCTCCATCTGTCACAGCTACCAACAATTGATAACCACCAGGGGAAAATGTTTAGCCCGTCAACAGCTAGAGCATGCAGTTACAGGTTCACCTAAGACCTTAGTCTACATGAGCAGTGGCATGTAGGCTACGTACAGCTACATGCTGCAATGAAGAGTAGGCTGTGTCCACACTGGGGCATATTGCTTCACATGGCAGTGACAGGCTCTTGCAGGGAGGAGGTACTGGGGGAAAAGGATCTTGCAGCGAGACACCACACTACTAAAAATAGCAGAGTAGATGTGCGAAGCACTGTTTGGGGATATAGGGTAGATAGCCTAAAGGTTCTGGCATGTCTTTACTCTCCTTAAGCAATGCCTCATCATCTCCGCTGCTATTTATACCCAGGCTAAGGAGATGTGCAGCGTACCCTACATGCTGCAGTGAGTTGAGACACAGCCTAAGTCTGATCACAAATGAATGATCATTTGGGCATCATGGTTGGCTGGGATCAGGTAAACAGCTATGATGGCTCTAGTGCCTGGCACTGCAGCCATGGCCAGCAGACAGAGGCCTTCCCGCCCCACAGACTGATATGACACGAGCCAATACAGGAAATGAATGGTAAGGACAGTCCACCACCCATATCATCACATAAGGGTTGAAAATGAGCAATTTAATATAGTTGTGGCTTCTGTTACTTTTACTAGAGCACCATAGTGGTGCATCCCCACAGCAACAGGGGCTACATCTGCTTCTTTCAAACAACAGATTATTCTATCAGACTTTTAAAAAACAGCTGCACGTAATTTGATCAGTGCAGCCGTCAAACTTTACAGAGTGCAGTATTTCTTTGCCTGCATAAAACAGGCAATGAAAAAAAACCCAACAACCCTGGCATTTGGGAAACAGGCGTTTCCAGCTTATTGGAAAACACATTAGTCTGACGTAAAATAAAAGGACTGAAATAATGAAAACGCTGAGAAACAACTGAAAATATAAAATGTCAATGTAATGTGATTTTCACGTGCCTGGGCTGCAATCAGCTTTTAAAAAGTGTCGGGTCACAGCAAACAGTTGTGAGCAAGGCTTCTTTCAAAATGCTTATCAGCAAATTTACAGTGTACTCTCTTTGGCTTAAACATTTAATCTTTTAAGAGACAGATAATTTTCAGCTGCTAACTCAAGCCCTTTAAGCAGAATTCTGAATGCCACAAGTGATGCTGCAATGTACATTAAACTGTTTAAATACAGACATATGGTCTCTGGGAGTGAAAGCCCATCATGCACTGGGGTACCCCCAGACTTATGACTAGGGCCCTACCAAATTCACAGTCCATTTTGGTCAATTTCATAGTCCTTGGATTTTAAAAATCGTAAATGTCATGATTTCAGCAATTTAAATCTGAAGGTTCAGGGTGGTGTAATTGTAGAGGTCCTGACCCAAGAAGGAGTTGTGTGTGTGTGGGAGGGAGGGCGGGGGGTGTTGCAAGGTTATTGGGGGGGGGGGGCTTACTTCTGCGCTGCTGCTGGCGGCAGTGGTGACTTCAGAGCTGGGCAGCTGGAGAGCAGCAGTGCAGAAGTAAGGGTGGCATGGTATGGTATTGCTACCTTTACTTCTGCATTGTTGCTGGCGGCAGCTCTGCCTTCAGATCTGGTCTCCTGGCCAACAGCTGCCAGTCTCCAGCCACCCAGCTCTGAAGGCAGCACAGAAGTAAGGGTGGTAGTACTGCGACCCCCCCTAAAATAACCTTGTGACCTTCCTGCAACTCCCCTTAGGGTCAGGACTCCTAATTTGAGAAACGGTGGTCTCCCCCATGAAATCTGTATAGTATAGGGTAAAAGCACACAAAAAGCCAGATTTCATGGGGGCGGGGGACCAGATTTCACGGTGCAACACGTTTATGGCCGTGAATTTGGTAGGGCCCTACTTATGGCTGAGGGCAGCCCGTAATTTGTGGGGCAATCCTGAATTTAACATGGAATGAAGGTCTGCTGCTGACTGAGAAACTGAGGAATTTGTGGGAAGGAAATTTGAGGTTGAGAGAATTAGCAAAGTAACTATGGCTATGTCTACATTGGGTTGCACTGCAGACTAGGAGTGTGCGGACTGCAGTGTGCACCAAAGCACTGCGCTGTAACTGTCCCATGTGGATGCTGCTGGAGCAAACTAAAAGATACCTTTCAGAGGAGCAGCCGTGTTAGTCTGTCTTCGCAAAAAGAAAAGGAGTACTTGTGGCACCTTAGAGACTAACCAATTTATTTGAGCATAAGCTTTCCTGAGCTACAGCTCACTTCATCGGATGCATAAAAGTGGAAAATACCTGTGTTTGGCTTACCTGTTTGAAAGAGGCCCATGTTAATGTTAACTAGGTACCTTTGGGTTCATGCCCGCAGTGTCCACATGGGGCAGTTATAACACAGCACACTGCAACTCCCAGCCCTGCAGGGCGATGTACACAAGCCCTATGGCATTAGTACTGCAACTACGAAGAAGCTATTTTTAAATACCTCTGACTCTTTAATGATTATTTCCTATTTTAACAATAATCAACAGAGAAATCTCCACTGAGCAGTAACTCACTGAAGATTTTAATTTCTTACAACCAGACTGGAAAACCTTCCAAGGACTGGAAAACACACTTTATGAGAGACTAAAGAAGCTCAATCTATGTAGTTTATCTAAGAGAAGGTTAAGAGATGACTTGATCACAGTCCCTACACAGGGACAAGATTTCTGATAGGAGAGGGCTTTTCATTCTAGCAGGAAAAGGTGTAGCAAGAGCCAATGGTTGGAAGCTGAAGCTAGATAAACGGAGAGAGGAAATAAGGCATTCATTTTTAACAGGAGGTTAATTAACCAAAGGAATAATTTACTTAAGGATTTGAAACCTATAAATCAAGATTATTGGGCAAATGATCATTCCTTATGACACAGGCTACCCCTGCCCTGACCCCCCTGTTCCATAAATCCCAGAGGATTAGCTGAGTCCAGTGCCTGGAAGGGATCCCTGTGCCTCCCTGTGCTTGCTGTATTTTGACTTCCATGGTCGCACAGCTCCTGCAGTAGTCACACACTAACAGGATCCACCCATTGGCCTCTGCCTGGATTCATCCTCATCTTCCTGGTCAGTGTGTGTGAAGAACTGCAGATTCTGGCTGGGACAACTGAATAGGACAGAGCAGACTAGATCAGAGACTGAAAGGGCAGAATGGTATCATGAAGACCAACCAGTCTTGCCCTTTCCACACCTGCAGACCTCAAGGTTGACAGGGGTTAGTGGAAGCATGCCACAGAGCCAATGCTTATGCTCCCATATCCAATGCTTTTAAGGTCTCCTTCAGACTCAGACGTGATTGCAATTTAAGAGGACCAATCACCATACTCCAAAAGAAAACTGGGAGCTTAAAATGGAAATTCTCACAGAGCCTTAACATTCCTGTCTCCCTAACTCAACATCTTTCCACCAGTGAGATACTTTAATGTTTGACATGTACGAGAAATGATATCCGATGGCTGGAAGACCATTGCTGAAAAGGGATGTGAAGTACAGAGAGGGTGAAAAAAACCATGCGCCTGGAAAACACTTCATTGCTTTTTTATTAGATGCACCCACAGTACAGAGCCTCTTGCACATGTGCAAAAGAGAAAGGATACACATTTATATCTGGGAGCACCATTGAGTTTGAGTTTGTTTCTTTAATACCACTTTTAAGTAAACTATGTCCAAAGAATGACATTTTGAATCCAAGTCTTTAAGACCTGCTTCACTTTACCCAGAGGTGGAAGATTTTTCTTTTTAATATTACCTTGCTGTAGCATAGAAGACATTTTCACAGTCTGGTTAGACCAGTCTATATATTTCCATAAGCAACTTTTCATATATAAAAAATGTTTTATTTCCCCACCAACCCAATAGTTTAACTGCATCTAGATTTAAAAACAGTAACGGACCCATGGCAATCTTGGGGGGGGGGGGGAGAGGGGAGTGGGAAATGAACTTTTGCTGCCCTCTCCTGCTTAAACAATGAAATACTAAAATATCAAGAAATCTATGACTCTAATGCTAATTTTTAAACAAAAAGCATGAGCAGGTCATTCTTTAAACTACAATCAAAAATAGGACAAGGACAATAAATGTACTGGAATTATTTATATTTGAAAACCCCTCATCAATACATGAGGTTATGATTATAACATATTTACAGTAAGTAATCAAAAAAAAAATAAAAAAACCCTGTATTCAGAGAGGTCATGATAGAATGTCTGTTTCTCTTAAACAGATGCTGCTGCTTCTGCGGATAGTAAGCAGCACTTGGATAAAACCTTCTTCTAAATCAAAATTAGCTGAATTTTGCTTCAAGGATACACAATCCTTGTATACAGACTCTGAAAGGAAAATACTGGGGAATATAAAAAAACTCACTGCCAATACCTACTAGAAAAACTAGTTTGTGCTCATTACACAGCTATTTTGGAAAGCTGATGAGCCAAGATACAAAAATAAAAATATTAATGTGCAAATAAAAACATTCTTTTATCATGCCTGTTTATCACCCTCATTTTGTCACAGGGCAACTCTCAGTATTGAAAAAAGGGCAGCTCTGCCTTCTAAGACAGTTCTGTGCTCTCAACTGAAAGGAAAATGAGGTGCACCGGGGGAGGAAATAGCTATCCAGTTCTCCAACTCTCCCAGAAAACAATAAAAAAAGCTTTTAAAGCTTATAATATATTTTCTTTTTCCATAGCGTAAGAGAGCCTGAGGCTATACTTACACATGTACAATATAAGTACAGCTGCTTCAATTCTAGCTCAAACAGTTCTTGGCTCTGCATCCTGGATTGTTCCATATATAGAAGGAGGTAAAAATAAATTAAATCCTTTTATTTATGCTAACAAAACCAAGATTAATTTACTGTAACCCTGCTTGCAAATACTCCAATGTCATTAGAGTACTTTTATTTAAAGCATTCAAAGGTTTGGAAGAGAGACAAAAACCACTCAGTAGCAATGAAAAGAAAACAATAAGGGAAGCTTGCAAGGTGAAGAAAGCAATGCATGCTCACACAAGAGGAACTTTTACAACTGCTACCTCACCATAACCTGATGCAATGCTCTAGTTTTGAAAATGTCGTTCATTACTTTTACCTGACAACATTCAATCCTTTCCCCTGTAACCAATATGGTACAAGACATGAGTGAGCTCCCATCAACTGTGATGTTAGCAGTCTACAACAAACATTAACAAAAAAAGTAGTTTCTCAAAACCACGAAGCAAACAAAATCACAAATGAATAGATGCACTGATCACAACTGACGTAAGTCCATATGCTGCCTTTATCTTTGCATAAACCTCCCATTGACTCTAGTGGGACAGGAGCAGTATATTGCCTTTGGGTTGCAGCCAACAGTGGATTGTGTGGATTCTGTGGTACTACTATGGTAAGCGCTTCTTTAAGTACATCACAAAGGACAACCTCAGAGTGACCTCACCTTTTTAGAGTCACATGACTCACATCACATTACCTCATTCAATTTAAAGAAACAGTCCATCATAGAAGTGAAAATCACTTTCACTTTCAAAATCACAGTGAAAATCCCCAGTATCCCCCATTAGAGGTAAAAAAAATATTGCAACCAGCTAGGTTCTCATCAGTTTTGTATCACCAATTCCACTAGGTCATGCTGAAACCAAGAACATCCAAGAATGGTCAACACTCACCTAAATTCTAAGTACAGGACAAGGTGTCTTTTTCTAATGCCACATTGTTTCTTTTCATTCCACCAGGCAGAAAAAAAAAATGGAAACACCAAGATTTCTTCCCACCACAATAGTTCAATTGTTGACCATTTAACACAGTCTAGTCAGGCATGAGTTTAAATGCACCCTCTCATACAGCATGTAAATTGCAGACACAGTCACACTACTAAATATAACCCCAACTTGTAGTAGAAACAAAAAGGCTGTCAAAAACCAAAGGGTTAAGGGATGATTTGTTATAAATTTATTTAAACTTCAGTTTTTGAGCTTGCACCTTTGTTTCAGCACTTTTAAAATAAAAATGTTTCACTTATGACAGTATCTGCCAAATTTACATTGTGTCCCAGTCAGTGTTCTTATAAGAGGCTTATATTAATCCCATTAAACCATGTTGTGATGTTTTGTGTTGCATATGACTAGTTTACTTCTGTTATTTTTCCAGAATTAACAGTGTCAAGTTTTTACAAAGTTGTTGCATTTACAACATCCAATGTGCAGACCCATGTGTACAAACGGTGACCTGATAATCCTGAAACAGTCAGTAACCTGGGATTGGATTCCTGCTCCCCTCCCACCTTTTTGTTTTGTTTTGTACCTGGAAACAAGAAAACCTCAAATTCTACTGTATATTTGAATGGTAGGAAAAAAAATATACAAGCTTGTATTTATACTGTATTTCTATCAATGGCAACAGGTCATAAGTTCATGTTTGCAACTAACACAAAGACTCATGAACACCAAGTCAGTTTTATACCATAAAGACTGCTGGATTGATGGTTTAGGATTATCAACTCACTGTTGTCATATGTCTATAACAATTCAAAAGCATCCTGGAGAAAAATCCTGAAACACATCCCTTTCGGTATAAAATAATGCAACTGCATTAGCTAAATATATACTGTACATAAGTCTTATCAGCATTTTACCGATCAAAGATGTAAGATTCCACTTTTAAATACAAAGCAGATAGCCAATAATGCATACTTATAATACAGCCCTCTTGTTTTTCTTTTAAACAATTTGGTCACAATGCACCTTTGATATAAAAGCATTTTAAACTTTATTATTAATACTCAGGACATTAGGATTTCCAGAATTTTTTTTCAGTAGCGTTTGTAGAACCACTTTTGGTAACAAATACAGTAGTTAGGAATGAGCATCCACTTCAGAAAGCAGAAGTATATTATCCAGAATCCTTTCCAGCTAAAACCATAGGGCTGGCGCTGTGATGAGTAATAGCACTACAGTCACAAAAACACTATAGTATGTTTTTAGAGGCTACATCCTCTTCTGCTGGAATACTTTATAAATACATATTAAAAAGTAAGGCAACAACTCCAAACAGTCCAAACTGTTTGCTCAGCTCTGTTCCCAATTAGACCCAGGACCACTGGAGATCAATTTCATGCTTGTACTGTTTAGTGTTTGTCGTTATAATTTCAAAATGGTCCAATAAAATGTATATATATTCTAATCATTTAGCCATTAGTATTACCAAAACAGCTCTGGTATGTGCGTCCAATGACATGTAACTAATACTGGTTAGGTACCGAAGTTCACGATGTTACTATTGCCCATTTTCAAAGGATTCAAGACTGTGGATTCACAATAAATTGACGCATTAATCTGAAATTTCCTTCCCTACTATGTTTATCACCTCTTTATTTTTACTCCTAATGCTTACATTGAAGGAGTACCAATGCTAGCCTGGTACCAGAAAGATACTCACACCAGTAAACAAAACCTTAGGGACCTATATTTTTCATGGCCCTGATCTGCATGGACATTCAACTTATGAAGATGTGCAAAAGGGAAAAAAATGTCAAATTACAGTAAAGTTATCCAGAGAAGGAGGATGTTACACAAACTCAAAAGGAAATGACAATCTTTTTTCTCTTTTACTATAAATACATTTAACAGTTTAGCAGAAAGGCAAGCTAAATTTAAGATTGTTCACATTTGAAAGTTGTATCATACTCTCTGCTAATGATAAATAAGGAACAGGTCCTGACAATGGAATTTTGACATAGCAATTTTCATCAACAGATCTTTGAAGACTGGTTTTAAAGAAGGGTCAAAACAATGATTATGTTGCAAAGTTCTGAGAAGTCCATCTGCTGTCCAAACTTTGGATAAAAGTCCTTATTTTTTCCTTTACTTCGAGACAGTTATATACAGTGCTGTTGTAATAATGAAACAAATGTGAAATCTACTGTAAAGTTGCACAATACAGAAAACTGTTGCTCCATCTTCTACTACATAAATGTGTGACTCCACAGGTTAATAATGCAGCTTTGTTTCTTTTGTTAAGTTGGAATTATTCCATCACGTCTAAGACCTCTCTTTAACTCCAAATCCTCCAGTTTTTTCCACAGTTCTTCACGTTCCTTCTCTTTCTTCTTCTCACTAGCAGACAGAATAAAATAAAGTGTTAACAGCAAGGAAGCTTTAAAAGTACCTATCCAACAGTACTTATTTGATATAAGCTATGAGCAGTAATTTTTCTAATGCACTTGCATTTTTCCCTAATGTATATTTATTTTCAGTACACATTTTTTACTCCAACTTTTAGTTTATCTACATCAAAAATGCTGAACAAAACTGAGAGAAACAAAAGATGGGATATAATAAAAAAAAGTTTAAAAATCTTTACTGAAATTAATTTTACTATAGAGCAAAAACAGCTAGTCCATGTTAGAATTATATTAAAATATTTTATGGATCAAATACATTACATTTCAGATTAATACATACTTTTTGGGCCAAGTTCTATTTCACAATTTCAAGTTTATTTATTTGTTTAAAGAAGAGTATTAGGGTCTCTCTTGTTTTCATTAATATAAAACCTAGCCTATTCTCTCAAACAAGGCCAGATTCAATTCAAAAGTGCTCCATCCCAGTGCAGCTAGTGTGAATCCAGTTGCAAGATCTAACCCTCATTCAATGCATTTGTTTTTATTCCTACAGAATCCCTACAAAATAATCTGGACAATGTTTGCTTTACCAATAGATTGCGCAGCCAAATTAGATAAAGGAATCAGAGTGACAAGACTGTAGTCCAACTGAGTTCTTAGGGAACTGAGTGGAAGAGGTGTCAGGGGAAACCCAATAAAAATTAAAAAACTAAACTAGAACTTTCTTAATTTGATTATTCTCTGAGTTCTCTCTCTCTCTGTCACTCGTTATTTGGAGTTAATATGGTCCTTATGCTATAATGTGGGGACATAATGTTATAATTGCTTTGAAATACGTATAAAATTAAGTCATTGTGTTCTGATAACAACTACAACACCTGGAGTATGTATGGTCTTGATGCTACAAGTTGGGGAGAGCTTTCAATTTCTGCTTAAGTCACCTTGCAGGATCAGGTCCAATGGGAACATGAACGTCATGGACATCTAGGGTACAGATATGTAGATTCCCAATTTGTCACACTGCAGAGTTTCTCAAAATATTCCACTGATTTAGAAGCTTTATTCTGGTACAACTTGCTACCTGGGAAATTCACATCACCTAGGCTGCATACGTTTAGTCAAAATGCGGTCATTTGGCCATAATATCTATTAACACCATTCTGGTTAGAAACAAACATCTGTTTTCATTCATAATTTCTACTTTCATTACACACAGCTGCTGAAAAATATTCAAAATTAAATAAAAGAAATGGTGAATACACTTACCAGAAATTTATCATTACATTATCTAATTGCTGTGTCATGTATCCTTTCTTTCTAAAATATTTCAGTAGGTTACCTCATTAGTTCACCTATGTTTGAACTATTATTCATTGACACTGAAAACTTTAGCCCTAACAAATTCTAAATACTTGGCTATACATCACTCTTATTTTGTAAACTTTATTCTATTGGGGAACCCAGCATAAATCTATTATAACTTATTTCTATTCCTAGGCCCTGATCCTGTGAGTAATCCCACTGAAGTCAACTGGACTGGATTACAATTCACCTGTCCCCTTTGAAATGCGTGTTCTTACACCAGAATTTCATTCTGAGGGTTCCCATTATCAAGTCCTTACAACTATTTACCATCTCTAACTACAACACTCCTTACAAATACTAATGAATTTTGCACCAGCACTTAGTAAATGAAAATCCAATCTCTTATGGAAAGATGTTCGAAAACTTGCCCATGTTTGCCCACAGAACCCTAAGAAGTCTTTATCTCAGCAAATTGTGATTAATTGTTAATATTACACATGGTTTAATATTTGAAGTTAAGTTATCCCATTTTTTACATTCCAATATATATTTTAAAATAATAATAAATGTATTTAAAAGACCAACACCAGCCCTAGCTACAGTAGAGGTCATGTAACCAAGCTCTTCCATACAGTCATTACCTGTAACATACATGCTATCGCAGGGTCTGATCCTGTGAAACTCTGAATGCCTCATGAGATACAAAGTCCCTCCGGCATCCACCAATTTCAGTAGTAGCTGAGGCGTCTCAGAACCTTCCTGGATCAGACCCTAGTCCTAGGATTCTGTGTTGCCCACACTACAAACTGTACAGCGATTATGTCAGCTAATCTGACAGACTGAACTTGTCTACCAAGGCCTGAACAAAAACCATCAAGTCACCTACTACTTGGCTCAGGTTTAAACCCAGGACTCCAGAAATAAGATGTTAGTGTAGTCATTAATCCAGTACATCATCTAACCCATCAATTACAGATTTTTAAATGTATAAGACATTGTATTTTATTATATATAAAAGTAAATCAAATCAAATCAAATCAAATCAAAAGGAAGGTGAACTATGAACCTGGTCACATAATTCAACAGTATCATGGCCTCCAAAAGACTTCAGAGGCTATACTAACCTAACAAGGTTTGATGACATACAGTACCCTTCGCTTTGCTTGTGGGAACCCCGAGTCACACAAAAGGCACGACTTAAACGAAGTCGCAAACTGCCCGGAGTTCCCGAAGTTTCCTCATTTTTTTCACCTGCTGCTTTGGATAAGCTGAAATTTTAGACAAAAGATGATGCACTATAATTGGAGAATGAAGATTAAGGAAAATAGACAAAAAACATTTTACTAGGGTGCAACTAATGATTGTATGAATGGTGCATCTACTGGATCCTGCACTCTAAAGGACTCGGCTATATCAAGATCTATGAAAAAGGAAAAACTGAAAGGGCTGAAAGGTGCCACTTAGGCTTAAGACCACATGCAGGAGAAGTGGGATGGGTCTTATCGTGAGTCATGTGTTGAGGAAATTCCTCATGTCCCACCTCCACCCTTTTTGAAGCCTTTAAGCCAAGTGATATCTTTAAACCCTTGTTCTTCTTTTATTACTGAAAATCTTGATACATTTAAGTCTTTTGGAATGTGGTGCCAAAGGGAGTTCTGTGAGGAATGCAGATCCACAAGCTATGCAACGGGTACTGTATTTCATAGGGGAGAAAACAACCACCTATACATGATATTATCTGGCATCTTGCAAGGAGAAGGCTAATGAGCATGCAGAAAAAAATGAGGCATTGCAATCAATTATGTGTGAAATTATGCAATCACAGCAAAATGTGAGGAAAAAATTAAACGCAGGCTTTATGCACAGCTGACAAAAAAGCTTTAAAAAGTTACCGCTGACGATCTGACTTGTAAGTGGCTGTCAGCTCGTCAAACATGGTGCTGTTCATTTCCATAAACGCCTTCAATACATTGTAGACTAAAGCCACAATAGCCCTGTGAAATATAAAAAAGATAAGGAATCTGTTAGTTTCAGTTGAAATTGAATAAGAACAAAAAATAATTTACACACTTTCCTGAACTTTTCTTATTGGAATTGCTGAACCTGATTCTAATCTCCCACTAGTTAGAGTGATGTAACTTCTTTGACTTCAGTGAAGTTACTTCTAATTAACATACTTATGTGAAGTGAGAATCAGGCTCTCATCACTTTTTATCATTTAAATGGAGAAAACAAATCCCCACCTATTACAGGTAACAACAGACAGCTAGCACATACAACTGCAAATACTTCACCAAGCAATGCAGCAATTCTGAATGTAATCCAATGGTCAAAACTGTAATTCTAGCAGAAGTAATTAAAATCTAAACATCAGATGTGAATGATGCACAGAAAAAAGGGTCAACAGATGCCTTTGAATAGAGTATGAATATCTCAAAGTAAAGAACCCAAGTATGAGAAACATGAAAGATTCCCTTGGATTTGTACGTTTCATGATCATTTCACTTTAGTACATGTAAAAAGAAAACAAGTCCATTGGAAAAAGAAAAAAAATCTTTGAGGAAGACTTGATAATTCTAAGAAATAAACCTTCATTTTATCACAATTTTTTAAAGTACAAGCCTGAATAAAGAGAGCAGCGTGCATGCGAAAAATGATCTCAGCATTAAATTTTGTGATGTGATTACTAAATGCTATCCACCAACCCCCAGACAAGTTCTGTGACCCAGGTAGTAAATGGAAGACATCTAATTATAACTGTACATATAATTAAATGTTTCTCTAGACCAGTGGTTTTCAAACTTTTTTTCTGGTGACTCAGTTGAAGAAAATTGTTGATGCCCGGGACCCAACAGAGCTGGGGATGAGGGATTTGGGGTATGGGAGGGGACTCTGGGCTGGGGCAGGGGGTTCGGGTGAGGAAGGGGGTCAGGGCTCTGGGCTGGGGGTGTGGGCTCTGGGGTGGGGCTGGGGATGAGGAGGCTCCGGGTTTGGAGGGGGCTCAGGGCTGGGGCATGGGCTTACATCCAGCAGCTCCTGGTCAGCAGTGCAGCTGGGATGCAGAGACAGGCTTCCCGCCTGTCCTGGCACCACAGACCGCACTGCTCCCCGGAAGTGGCAAGCAGCAGGTCTGACTCCTGGGTGGAGGTGCGCAAGCAGCGCCATGCAGCTCTCACCCACAAGCACTGCCCCCGCCCCCACTCCCATTGGCTGGACCTGCTGCTGGGTGCTTGCAGGGCACAGCCCAGCGTCAGAACAGGTAGGGACTACTAGTTCTTACTGGCCGGCCACCAGGGTCCCTGGGTGCTGAGCAAGGCGACCCAGTGCCTTGCATTCCACAACCCAGCACTGGTTCGCAACCCGAACTTTAAAAACCACTGCCCTAGACTACTTTAAAAAAACAAAAAACCACCCAGATAAATAGGACATGTACATCATTTTGATTGTGTCAAGACGAAAATGTCTTTTTTTAATAGTGTACAGCAGCAGTGGAGTTTGAGAATGTACGTTTTCTCTGTACTAGCAAATAACTTGGATCTCGCTGTGAGCTAACTGTTGATTAATACTGACTTAATAGCTGCCATTGTCTTTGAATACGTTTATAAAAATAATCTAACCTGAGAACATGCTGCAATGTGTGTGCACCTGCGAATGTTTAGAAAAATGCTGCTGCCACTGATTATATGACACCAATCAAAATAATATTATGTATCTGCAGAGCTGTATTAAGATCAAGGAGTATGTTCCAGGCCAATTTACAGTCAGACTTATCCTGTAAACCAGTTTACAGAAATTATTGACAGAGCATTAGAAACGTTTGGTGCCTGACCGTTCCTCTTGGTAATTATGCAATATTTTATTTCTATTGTTTTTATATTTATGATCATTTATGATGAAAAATTTATGATGAAAAATAAATACAAAGGTTAAAAAATTATTACATTAGCTGCCCAATCATATTTTGGAAATGAAACAATCTGCACTGCTTTTATTTTACAGAGTTCAGATTTTGTGCATGTCTCAGATAATTTGACAATATTCTGAGCCAAATTCAGCTCTGGTTTAAATCCCATTGGCTTTATAGAGCGGCATCTGTTTACATCAAGGCTGAATTTGGTGCGATTTCATGTTTTCTTTGTCTGGAATTTCCAGGGTTGAATATATAGGTTTCAGCAACTGGACAGACGAAAGATAATGCCAAAACTCACGGATTCCAGTGTTCTTTGGAAATCCTATAAAGACTGGAAAACATGATGGGAAGTATAACGTTGGAGTTCTCTTCTATCAAACTCATGATGTATTCATTATTCCAGTAATACAGCGCCCTTTCTGCCACCTTTGATGGGGAGGGAGGAATAAAACCCATTAGCAGAAATTCAGTTATCTGCAAATTTCTTATATTTTACAGAAAACATGCCCCAAAACAAACAACAATCAATGGGTTATCATTACTTTCTAAATGAAATCTCTATTTTATCCAGGGCATAACTTGCATTAATATAAGGTGGTCTTTAAAGTAAATATAAAATAAATTTAAAATATGATTAATGTTAAAATTAATGTATAAGTATTCAGTGTTTGATTTCATTGTAATTTCTTACATGGTGAAAGGTTACGTATGAACTAAAATCTATTTGGATCACTTTTATGGTCATATGACCTGAACCCAGGGTAAATGCGGAGTACCTGCTGCGGCTTGCTTCAAATCCTTGTCTCCCAGAGAAATCAAAGAGAGCCAAGAGTATGGAGTATCTCACAAGAGGAGCTCAACACTTGGCAGGATCGAAGCCCAGGGCAAGAGGGGGGTTGGGCTAAGGTGGCTTTAAGCCACGACAGCACCCTCTTGATTCTAGGCTGGAGCAGCTGCTGGGATAATTCAGGCTTCCCCGAGGGGCAGTCTGAGTTGCAGCAGCCTCCATGCCTACCCCAACAGGTAAGGAGCACTGCTTAGAATCACTGAAGCACTGCATTCTGTTACCCTGCCTCTAACATGCCCTTTCCCCCAACCCACCTTAGCCCTCCTTTACCATGAGATGCAAGTTTTGTGAATGGACTCTAAGATCTCACCCTTGGAGTCTCATCTTTTTTCTATTTCAACCTTCCCTGAGTGTGGGGACTGCTACTGAAACAAACCCGTCCACGGATATACAAATAGTAAATATGTTCTAATCAGTACAATGCAAACTCAGCATTTAGGTATCTGTTTTGTATATTCACAAGATCTTAGAAACTATATTACTGTTTTTAAAAAATATACTTGTATTACTGACCTGAAAGTGAGGACTAGAGACGCACTTGGCAATTTGTTTAAATAAAGGTTCCTGAATTTTGACAAATTGTGAAGGTTCAATCACATCCAAGATCTCCTCCAGCTCCCCAAGGAACATGACCTAGACACAAGTAATTGTTAAATTCAGAACTCCTCAACTCTTGTATTTGCAATTTATCAGCTAAGTTTTCAGATAGGTCTCAACCCATCCTCTAATTCTATAGGCACAAACAGCTGAATGTAGTCATCCACTTTATTTACTGAAAAAAGAAAAGGAGTACTTGTGGCACCTTAGAGACTAACCAATTTATTTGAGCATGAGCTTTCGTGAGCTACAGCTCACTTCATCGGATGCATGCCGTGGAAACTGCAGCAGACTTTATTTATACACAGAGAATATGAAAAAATACCTCCTCCCACCCCACTGTCCTGCTGGTAATAGCTTACTTTAGATCACTTTAGATAAGCTATTACCAGCAGGACAGTGGGGTGGGAGGAGGTATTTTTTCATATTCTCTGTGTATAAATAAAGTCTGCTGCAGTTTCCACGGCATGCATCCGATGAAGTGAGCTGTAGCTCACGAAAGCTCATGCTCAAATAAATTGGTTAGTCTCTAAGGTGCCACAAGTACTCCTTTTCTTTTTGCAAATACAGACTAACACGGCTGTTACCTGAAACCTGTCCTTATTTACTAAGTCAGATAGTTAAGATATCTAAATTTCAGGATTTGACCCCACAATTAACAGCAGGTGCAAAATTAGAGAACAAGTTTTCAAAATTTTGCACTCTAAGCCCTGGTTTACACTGGGGTGTATGTGTTAGTATTTTATTTACAGATTATAATGCGTGGTCTTTGCCCTAAGGAATTTACAGATGACACTGTGTACCTGGGGTGAATTCCTGGTCCCAGTGAACACAATGGCAAAACTCTCATTAACTTCAATGGGCCAGGATTTAACCCTTATAATTAAAGGATCCATCTTTAATTGCTTGTGTTTTGGGACCAATTTTCAAACAAAGATGCTCTTGTTGTGCCCATAAATATCAGTGTGTAAACTCAGATTTGCAAAATCAGGTAATCATGCAACTAATTGCCAATCTATGTTAGAAGCTAAAATATCTCTAGCCCAACTCTGAAAATGTAGGCTTGACACAAACTGCTGCAATTTGTAATAGAATTTTTCCACATAATTCCACAACATTCATTTTTGCTCTCTTTACATGAAGAGTCACTCCCTTGTGAAAGAACACTTATATTGGCATACTACATTATAATGCTTAACTTGCCAACAGAGATGATGACTGTCATCAGCTTGACACCTCTCTTTACTGTCAAAATTATGTCCAACACAGGTCAGTCTGAACACAGATAATCACCCAGATAAGCTAAACAGATGCCAAAATCCACAACAGCATTTAAGATTTGTCTGTATTATTTACCTGAAACTCTCTGGATGTTCCTGGGAGAAAAGTATCTTTAATGTTTATCTGTAGAACTATCAAACTCCTTTACTTAAATCTTAACAGCAACATAGAACTTACCTCTTTCTGACTGCAGGTTTTCGGCCAGAATTTCATTAAACCTCTAATGACCTGAATTACAAATGAGAAAGTAAATTTTATATTACATTTTACAACTTCACAGCTGGGAAAACTGGATGTTTAAGATATAAAAAAATACCAAAGAAATATTTACTGGCTCTGTGAGTGAAGGATCTTTCTCCAGAAACTGTACTATACAATATGCCAGCTGTGAAGGGGAAAAAATATATTCACATGAAATTATGACATTTTTACTGAGAACTCAAAAGACATGTTCAGTATTAAAAAGAACAGAGAATCAAAACAGTTCAGTATGCATCTTATTCTAAATTGTAAATCCTACTTTAAACTGTGAGTCTGGGGAATTTGCAACTGCATCCAAGCTGCAGTTAACAGCAAAGAACAAACAAACAAACGAAAAGTGAAGAAAAAATATGTCCAAGTACATTTTGAAACTGTTTGAACTTTATGGATTCCAAATGTACTCATGTAAGTAACATTTTGAAAGGCTCAGTGTTCTGCGAATGTGTTTCTTTCACACTTTTGGCAGCATCAGCATCATGACGACTTACATGAGATGAGCCAACACAGCCAAAAATTGGCATAAAAGACTAAGAAAGCAAGGCCAGAGTACAGAAATTAGGATCAATTTAGAGCCAAAGTGCAGAGAGGGTGAGTGTGTAAAGAATTACCAAGATAGAATGACCAGACAGATGACAGTGCAAGAGACAAAAACAACTGAGACCTCTGACTACAGGATCAGGTTCTGGATGAGTGGGGAAGATAGCCTCATTAGAAGGACAAAAAGATTGGGTGTCTGGAGGAAAGCCTACAGAGTTTCAGTGCTTGACAATATCTTACAGGTATACAAAAATTATATCTATATATAAATTCCACCAGATTTATTCTACAAAATGCATTAAGTCTACTAAATACTTATCTGTTTCATTTTTATTCCACATGACAAAAGTTTTCTGGTTTTTTTTGTTTGTTTTCATTCAGAAGATTTTTTTAGCTAAGCAAAAGATTTCCAAAGCAATCAAGTATACTGTTCTGTTTTAACAAAGCAGAAAATGTTTTTTATAATTTCTACCTGTGCATGGAAGAGTGATAAACTCCTGACAGTATGTAAAGGAATCAGCACCTTCACCAGAAACTGTTTATGCTCTGCTTTGAGAGGTAAAGCAAAACCATTGATAATACTAGAAATAAGAAAAGAAACATTGATTAGCAACATCACAGAACATTTACTTGTGGTCTGAACTTTACTTTATCAAAGTAATTACACAAGAAGACAGACAGTAGGTATTATCCTAATATGTGCTGAACCTTTGCACTAGCCAGTGTTCAAGGTACAGTTCATTCTAGTTATTGCTATATAGTAGTTACACTCTGACATGAGAATAACTATGTGATCAGTCATATAGTCTTGTTGCCTAATACATATGACCTTGCCTATTTGGTTGGTAAATTAATGAGTTTAAGGTGCTCTTTGGTAACTGACTGTGGAACTAACTACAATTAGACTGCTTAGCAACACACTGAAACCAACACTCTAATAACTGTTTAAAGCAAAATTTGCAATGTACAAGTCACAATGAAGTGCACAAGGAACAATGTAAGAAAAAATTGTACTTTGTAATGTGCACACAATTAAATCTTCTTTGCAAAGAGGTATGCCAAGGCTTAATCTGTGCTTAAAGTTAAGCATGTGCACAAGTCTGTTTTCAGGATCAGAGCTTAGGCTTATATTTTTCATTGACCCCTGAAATTTTCAGCATAGCTGTCAGAGATGGCTTATTATATAAAGGTTCATTTACCTTCCTAATATTTCCAGCAGTTCAGCTACACCATTGAAGTGTTCAGTTTCATAAACAAACCTATCAAATAAAGTTTAAAAAAATTAATAAATAGTTTCATAAAACATTTATAACCCAACAACCATTTCCCCCCAAAACTTACCGTAGAAAAATATTGTTAATCTGTTTTCGGATAAATGCTCTAAGACCAAGAAACTTGCCATAAATTCTGTGTAAGACTGTTTTTAGGTAGTCTCGTTCTCGGGGGTCTTCACTGTCAAATAGCTCCAAAAGCTGTTGTAAAAGAAGACATAATTTAAGAATCAGATGACTAATAAGAAATGGTGAATTGCCTTTATTTTAAAAAATGTATGCAGTTTACATATGATGAGCTAGATTGCATATGTGTGAGCGCACACAACTGCCACAAAAATTTGTTGCCTTCATTCAAACTTGAAAGGAGTCAACATAGACATGAGGTATTCAGTCAACTGTGTGAATACCAGTCAATGCACTCTGTAGAAAATGTATTGTGGAGCTTCTATAACTCAAGTTGCCACAGTTAAGCCATTAAATATATGAAAGCATTTATCAATTATTCCGATTCTTTCTTGTTAAGCAGAGGACTTGGACTGGTGACATTCCAGAGATGGTAAAAAAAAAAAGAGTTTAGTTGCAAAATATGAATACCAATTCATTAACACAGTCATGTCAATTTAATGCCCAAAATCTTTAAGGGCCTGAACTGACACAGACATACACTGTACATATATGTAATGCATGACTTTTGAGCCCACTTGTGGTTTATGAACAGTACCAACTCTCTCAAGTTGTTTTTTCTATTTTTAATTCCATTTTAAAACTTTTAAACAAACAGTTTTACTGATGTCTGGTCAGGGGCTTTAAATATTAAATATTATCCTCTAAGGAAGAGTTTCCTTTTCCCTATTGCTGCCATCATCTCTCCTACATGCATTATTCCCACCACCCACAGATGTTTACGGTTGTGTATGTACATTTTATCTTATGTTGATTTCAGTGGTCGCACTTAAAAAGTTTCTTTGATTTTACATTATATCGTTTTGAGAGATAATCCCAGTGCTTAACATGGGGAATACCAATAAAACTAGCGATCTCTCACAAATCAGATTTTTTTTTTTTCAAGTGCACCTATGGTATGCTCCTTTTTGCTGGAACCTTGTTTTTCTTAATTGTGTCTAAAATGTCACATCACCACCTTTGGTCTGAATAACAATAACTACAATAATAATAAATATGTGCAGATATAGAAGTGTTACAGACAATGTATAGTTAGTAGAGGGAAAAATCTAATAAAATGTAATATTTACACTATAGAAAACTGTAACCTAAAAATAGTTTAAGAAACTGTATAATTGGGCTCCTGACTTTAGTCAGTCACAAGAAATTGCAGACACTTTCAAAAGTTGTCTTAAAAAAAAAAAAGGCAAATCACAGTTTAAATAGATCCTTTTCAGCTGTTCAGTGAATATTAATTAACATATGATTTTAGGGCAGGGGCGGGCAAACTTTTTGGCCTGAGAGCCACATCGGGTTTCGGAAATTGTTTGGAGGGCCGGTTAAGGGAGGCTGTGCCAGGCTGTGCCCCCGCCCCCTATCCGCCCCTCCTTGCTTCTTGTCCCCTGGCAGCCCCCTCCCCCCCCAGACACCTACCCCTTCCAACCCCACCTTGTTCCCTGACGCCCCCCTCAGGACTTTCATAGTCACATCGAGCTGGAAACGTGGACTGATATAAGTAGTAAAATAATAATTTTTTCAATAACCTTAGTGATGTGTGTTCAAATCTTGCTGATTCCCCATGACCCCATACTCTTGTACTCGCACGGATTTCATTCTATTCTATGCTATGTAGGTTCTTGTACTGCCATCATCACTGTAATATCTGAGTGCCTTCCACTAGCGCATTATAAAAAGTAACTAACAACTGTCACATGAGGTTCATTCTCTGTCTCATCCTTTCCTCAAGGGGAAAACTGTACGTGCAGAGTAGTACTATGTTTTGGCAGAGTTTTTTGCTCTGTGTTTACAAAAGAGAAGAAGTGCATCTTGCAGTTAGAATGAAAGATGGTGAGGTCTGTGATGGTCTTTAGTTTTTGGAAGTTTGTTCCTCAGTCTTAGAGTGGCACATGCAAAAATTCTGTCTCCTGATGCTTGTCGCATCATTGCCACTATAGTACTGAACACCTTTATAGACTTAGGCTGTTTTATTGTAACTTCTCTTATCTCTGTGGCACTTGTTTCACTATTTATTCTGCATCCACAAACTGCACATTTTCTTTTCAACAAAAATCACAGCACTCTCCTTGTGCAATTCAGCGTATAAAAGAGAGTGAAGATAGGTACATGTTCAAGACTTGTGGTTTAGAACATTCAAGTATGTGACAGATGCATGTGAGCTTCCTAACTGTTTTACTGCTTTGGATAGTTCCGTAGCTTGTGATGATTAATACAGTACCCCTGCAGTGAGGGATATGCAATCACAATTTCATGAGGGAAACTATGAGTTTTGTCAGCTGCCCTAGAGAGGTAGTAAACAAAATCACTATGTTGAATTAGTTCTGCCCTAAAACAAAAAGCAAAGCAAAACAAAACAAACCACCCCACCAAATTACACATACATAAATAACTGTCTTACCCTTCCAAAAAATTCAGAATTTCACCTAAGGTAGAAAATAGCTGGAAATGTTGCAGATACAATCGGATTTTAACTCTGACTGTGAATTGGTTGTACAGGCAAAATGTTTAGATTTTCAGTTTCATTGCACAGATCCTCTTGAGAAACATAGTTTAGGCTTGTCAGTATCAATTTCAATTACGGGGCTCAAAACATAGTAAAAAAGACATGTTCTGATATATGATATCCAATTTGTCTTCAGGTTTTAACAAAATAACAAAGGGTTATTTTTAAGGACAGGTTGAACGATTTCCATAATTTGTATGATTATTGAGATACCTTTATACTAATTATAACTAGAAATGTGAAGTACAAATTACTAAATAGACACCTAGAGCAGAAAATATGGGTACGGAGATACTTAATTGTTATGTCTCTTAGCAACTTCTGCCTTACATTTCAGAATAGATGTAAGCCACCTTTCGAAATGAAACATTAAACTCTAAACATCCAGTGACATAGCTCTAGGTTCATAAATATATAACAAAAGTGACTGGTATTTTTCTCATTTTGAAATTAAAGCCATTCCTCACTAGGAATAACTTCATTAAAGTTTCTCAAATTTTAAAAACAAATTCAACAATGAAAACATAAGTAAAAGAATGTCACAGTTTAAAGTTACCATGGAACAATATTCATTGAACAGGTTGAATTTTATAAAAGTTTCAGTTGCTATCTCATATAAATGTCTTACAGTAACCTGACAAATCCTTATAAAGTTATAATTCTAAAACCAAACTGACCTTAAATATACGATTGCAAGTGCAATATGGCTTTAATAGGCCAGTCACTTAATTTTAAATGTAAAATTTACTTTTTACAAATTGAGGCCTAACTTGTGATTTAGACAAAACATTCATTTGAATTAATACTCATTCTATCTAAAAAAGTTACACCGTTATTTTTAAGAAGTCTATCACCTAACCACACGGCAAAAATAATCTGATTCTCAACAGGCATTGTGATATACTGTCTCATACATACTTAAATATGTACCATTCCTCGTTTTAAAACTCCCTCTCCTAATAGTTACCACTCTTTCATTTGGTATGCCATTATGGATGACCAGATGTCGAAACCCTTCTTTAGATCACATTCACACCCTAGTGCAACATTACGAAAGGATGACAAGGGTGAGTGTCCTGAGGAAGAAGCATGAGGGATAAGCATACCTAGGATGCTGGGTAAGGGTAGAAACATATAACAAGAGTACAGAAGCACTGTTTCTCTAGAATGGAGAGTAGGGCACCAGGATTCTCTCCACAATCATTCGGCTAGGTCTGAAGGGAAAAGAAGTGTAGAAGGAAAGCCTGTGAACAATAGTCTCATACCAAATATCCCCTAAAGAAAGCCTTGAAGCAAGTAATTTTCTCTTCTTGGATCTCCACAAGGCACTGAATGGCCACTCTAGGAAGATAAGCCATAGGTTGCAGTAGTGACCAGAGTCGCCTCCAACTCAAATAATTGTTTATTGTCTCTTCCACCTTGCTGTTCAATCAACCATGAAGAGAGATACTGGCCTCCTTAGGCAGGTCTATTAGCTTAAGTTAGGAAGCCACTGCTGAATCTACCTTTGGATGAGAGATCAGAAGATATGGAAGTCTGCGTGAAGAATATAGATTCTAAGGTGGTTCTTTGGCAGGATGTGCATAAAAATCAAGAGAGATTCACCACATTCCCTTCATCATTATCCAGAAAGGCAGAATCAACTCTGAGGCACTACTTTGGAGGGAAGAAAGCAGAGCCTCACCTCTGCTTTTGAGAATTTCTAAAGAGATATGGGATTTAAAATACACACACCCCACCCCCGAGTCTTTCAGAGTGACCTTCTTGCTAAGGAACGGGGATGGGACTTCATCACAGCAGCAATTATTCCCCATTTTCTCCAGGAGACTCTCCTACCTGAGAGGAAGGAGGGAAAAGGAAGAATGATGTGGTTTTTGGCCCTGGGGTGAAAGAGACTATGGAGGGGGTTAGGGGAAAGAATGGCTCTCCTGGGAAGCTTTTTCGGAGAATCTTCGTAGGCTGTTGATCATGGATGAAAAGACTCATTCATGAAGATGTGTCGGAAAGGCAAAGTATCTCCTATCACTTCTAGCATGACCCCTATTTAAGTCTCGGTCCTCCTAGAGGTTCTCTTTCTAGTCATATTCAGAGGTTCCACACAAGTCCATGGTGGGGGACAGAAGCACGAAAGACAAAATGGACCCACTGCAGAAAGTTATAGGGAAGAGGCAAAGGAGGGTACTTTCAGGTCTTCTTCCTTTCCTTTTTCTGGGACAGAGTTTTCTTTGCCTTGCCATTTATACAGAGCTTTGCTGAGGTGTGGAAGAAAGCTAGTTCCTCAGTAGAGAGGCACCAGCTATAGCTGCTGCCAGCTATGCAGCAGTACACACAGGGAAACCAGCCTGCACACCAGGAAGACAGGGAACTGGGTGCAGAACTCCAGACTGGCTACCATCGGCAGGACTGATGGCCTCCCCAGTTGAGTCACGCTGGTGGCAACCACATCATAAAGATAAAACTTCCATTCTTTGACAATTTAGTTCTTTTTCCCCATTACTGATACTTCCCTTCCTGTGTTTCTAACAGACCTTGAACATAACATGGCCTTTAGATTTATTTCCACCATGATCACCACAACTTCAGTGTTTTCAGTACAGCTCTAGGAAAGAGTTTTCTTAATGAACTTTTGCTCTTTCTGCCAGCTCTCAAACAGCTCTTGAGCCAGAGTGAGAAAATATTTCCCTTTTTTAAAAGTGGTATTTTGACAATTTTAAAGTCAGTCAAATTTCAGACATAAACAATCTCTATTTAATAGGGTTTTTTTACACTCTATAAACACTATTTAGGTTTTTGCACTGTATGGCCAAACCTTTACTTTTAAACTGCCACAACTTCAATTGAGTTATACAACTTGTAAGTAAAATTTCTTAAGTAAGTTAACAAAAAAAAGTGGAGACAAAATTAAATGATGGCTAGACGGTCTCACTCCAACACCAGAAGGCACCACTGTGGATCACCTAGTCTGAACTTCTGTGATGGATCGATATTCCTCCCCCTGAGAGTCTGAATCTCTTTTATTGTTACCCACTTACCCGTTATTGTGGAAGGGTGAAAGAGTTACACATTCTATTTTCTAATAAACTGGTTTTAGGAATAAAAAAATCATTAATATTAAGTATCAAAAGCATGCTGACAGTTTTAAAGAAAATGAGCCTGCTTACCTGTAATACAAATTTCTGATCTATGTACTTTTTGGCAATGCTAGGTTGGAATTCTTGGCTTTCCAAAAATCGTATGAAAAACTCATACACAAGCTGCAAGAAACAAAAATCACAGTTTATTCTATGATTTTATTTTATTTTTATTTGTAAAGTTTCCCAGCTTTTTTTCCTAATGCACTAAAACAGAAAATGCCTGTTTTGAAAGACCTTATGGAATTTTTTTTAAAAATTTATTAAGGGGTTACTAGAGCTAGAATTCATTACATGATCATACGTGTTAATCTTGCTCATTTGACCCTAATCAGGGGAATTTCAACTCAACTCCCACTAAGAACAGGCATTATCATCCTGTAATGCTTGTTCATTGGGTTGTACAGCTTTCTGGAGTAATTGGCAAGCACATTCTCACTGTCCTCTGGACTCCTGAAATCATACAAAATAAAGTCATTATGATTTTGAGAGGGTTGGTGAAACAGTATGGAAACATTTAATTGTAATTAGAAACTGTTCACTGTAACATTCTGCTACAGATTGAAACACTACAGACTAATGTAGAATGAGATTTAATCAGGAGTCTCCAACTCGCTGAGAATTAGCCCCTGGGCTGGAGATACTTGCTCTCACAGAAGTCCATCTCTGCCTATACAATTCAGAAGGGACTGCAACTGACCAGACCCATTCAGATAGTATGTAACAAGGCAAAAGGAAGCAAAGTGCAACAGATATTATCTAGCTCTCTTAGGAAAGCAGCTATGATCTGCCAGTAGACAGATGAGTTGTAGACTGCTGTCAAGTCTCCCTATCAAACCTTTCCTAGGAGACCAACCATTTTAAAATGTGCTCCCTTCCAGTTTTTGAAAGGATAAATATTGGTGTTGAGGGAAAAAGGCAAGCTAAAAATTAATTTTAAAGGAATCTACAGCTTTTCCATGCAAACTCCCCTATAACATCATAGTGGCTGCTTTGCCTTATTGAGAAGATTGATTTCTTCTAAATGCTTCTAAAAGGAAACAGGGAGGTCGGAGGTAAGGAAAAGTGCAAGAACTCCATATAATTCAACAGTAGGTCAACAGGAAAGCACTTCTATCAACTCCCTGACAAGTAACAAGGTTAGTTTTACTCTGTAAACCATCTATTTTCTAAGAAAATCCATAGCCACTCCCCTCCCTATCATGCTGACCAATATTGTCTCATTGTTTCCTTGTACTCTGCCATCTGTCTGTATCCATCTGTTGTCTTGACTTATACTTAGATTGTAAACTCTTTGTGGCCAGAACTGTCTTTTTGTTCTGTGTCCGTACAGCACTCACCACCCCAAGGGATTTAATACACGATAGTATTTTTGTGAGATTTTAAGTACAAAAAGAGAAAGGAGACAGTTTCTAAATTCTGGGAGGAGAATATTGTGTGACTTATCAAATCTCTCAATGGCAGAGTTGGGGCCCTGCATAAAAGTTTCAAACCAGTTCCTTACTCTAGGTAGAGATCAATCATACCCTTGTACTTATAGCAACTCCCAGATTCCTCTCTCTCTCTCTGGTGTTCGAGCTCTGACTTGTTCTAAACTGAAGAGAGGAGAAGCCAATTTACCTGTGGCATAAATGGACATAGTCCCTGTTGACAGCAATAGAAAATAGACCTACTTCTGCCAGGGTTGAATCTGGTCCAGTAGCTTCTGACCCTCTCTGTGAAATGAGTTTGTTTTCCTGTATGCTAAAGATATTTGGCATTGATATTTGAAGGCATTCTTATACATCCCAAAAGGAGGATGTATAGCAGAGAGAGTATGCTCTGCTCTGAATTCCTGAAGGCAAGGCTATATATTGTTAGGAAGGAAAAGTGAAGGAGACTAACATTTCTATTCTCCCCCATCCTCCCGACTAGCAACAAGTGCTCATGTATGATTCTTCTGCATAGTAGCAATTTTCTAATGGCCCAGCAGAACAAAACTGACTAGGATGACATTAGTTTAATTCCACTGCTCCTGCTGAAGCTGCTAAGAAGTACTGTGTACAAGTGCAGCACAGGTGCAATTCTTCACAATAATTTTTTTTAATGCAGTGAAGGAGAACAGGAAAATGTGGGCCACTCTCAGTCCTGAGCTGAATTTAAGTCCCTGACTTGATCAGAAAGGCCCTGAAAACATTACAAAGGCTCTTCTATCTTCATAGGTACTCCAGCTGTAGTAAAGAGCAGTGTTAAGAAGGTAGAACAATGATTTCTACATCTTATGAACCAACTCAAATCTGAATCACAGATTAACAGACGGTGTAGGGAAACATAACACATATCAAGCAGTGACACAGATTTGTTCTCAGATTATATTTAATACCTGTAAATGTGGCCATGATGCCTCAAGGGTGGGTTCATCTTCTTCTGGATCAAATTCATTACTGTCACTAGGTGGGAGAGTTCTAAATATATTGCAAGATACCTAAAAAGCAAAAGAAAAGAAAAATTAAGAGCTGCTTCTGAAATAGTATAGTCATTTCCAGACACCAGAACTCTGTATAAACTCTGTTTATGTATAGTCTCTATATATCCACTATGGATGTCAGTTTGGCAGCATTTACTTTGCTTAATTCACATTAGAAATTGTGCAGTACTAAGTAACCTAATAAACTTGTTGCCTGCCATGGTCTCCTCTTCCTTAAAAACTTTTTCCCTTCTTCACAATGGTGTTCCAAGAGCACCTCACAGGCTGCCCTTTCACTGACTGTATCTATTTCTCCCTTGAAGAGCCCTTCATCTCCTTACTCCCAGCCCAGCTGAGCAAAATTCAAACAAAGGGCACTAATCTGAAAGGTCTAGGGCATGGGTATTTAGAATCAATAGGAATGCGCTATGAGCAGGCGTAAAAATATGAGGGTTTGCATATAACCTTGTTATTTTCCTTCACACAGAGAGAATATTAGTGGGATGTGCCAGGGAGTCTCACCTGTCAGCACCTGGCAGTTTCTAATGTCTCTGCACACTTAGTACTAAGTTGTATATCTGGCACAAACTGGGAGCAATAAATACTATTTGCTTGTCACTTATCACATATTTTAGTTCATGGAGGTTTTGGTCTACTTAAAACTAATTAGAAGTGCTTTGCTGAGACTGCCTGGCTTACTGAGGCAGCTTTTCTGGTGTATAACTTTGTACAACAGCTAAGATAAATTGCAAACTTTGGTGTTCATCCCAGACCTAACTGGGTTATCAAATAGGTGAAAACAGCAGCATGCTATGTCCTGATCCAGTCTATACATGACTCTCACTAGTCCCCTTTATCCTCTTTGGATAAACTAAGCAGAGGTTTTGTTGAAGGTTTTGAGATGCACAATGAATCTTTCTTCAACATTCTTGTCTCTGTACCTAGCTTTTTACTCTTGTAATTCAGCGACCTGTGATAAATCAGAAGAAAGTTTCAAAAGTAGATCTGCAAGTTATATTTTCAGCATACTGGTAATTTAACATGCAGAGTTACTTTAATGTCAAAAGCCTAAAAACAATCAACATGTTGTTAAAAGCAGCATGAACTATACTTCAGTTCACAAATTATAGGAGGTACTAGTAAAAGATGTAACTACGAAAAAAGAAAAGAAAGTGGAACAAGGGGAAAAAGCAGGAAGGCTAAAACGGTGCAAGACAGCGAGAGAGACTCATTGTAAACAGGACAAAGAAGAAAAAGGGAGTGTCAATAACAACTGAGGGAGAAGGATTAATAAAGCGAGTGAAAGTGTGGAACAGAGGAAACTGGTGGGCTTATGATTGGACTTTCTTCTTCTCACCACAAGAGGGTGTGTTTTGCTACAGTAATAGTGAAGCACAGTGACTTTTACTGAAGCTTTTATGGTATACACAAATCTCTGCTTCCAGACACATGGCATTCAACATTGACAGATGTGGCGATTAGTAGCGTGCACCCTGTTATGTGACGATAGATACTGAATTCAGTGTATACTTGCTAACTGGTTACTAGCATTTATCATGAGCTGTTCTCCACGTGAGTTTTGGGGGTTTGTTTTTGGGGGGACAGAGGGGTTATTGTTTTTTAAGTTCAATTTGGTACTGTTCACTTACAAGGTCCTCCATGACATAGTTTCCAGTCTCATCTGGATCATAAATCAAATAGATACTCCAGGTAAGCAGAAAGACATGTATTGTAGTCCTGCCCTCTCAGGAAGATTTTTGAAATCTCTCTCTCTCTCTCTCTCTCTCACATCAGACACAGTCACACAGCTAGAAAGGGAGCAGATCAGCAGTTAATGGAAGATATAACCAGCGCTGAGAGTTGTTTCTCTGTAACTGTGTACAAGGCAAAGGAAGAAGATAAACCCCTGCGGATCAGTTCAGGATGTAAAAAAGGAGAAATTTCTTTACTGGTGCCTGGGTGCTGGCCATTTGGGATACTGCAATACTATATGCTGGAGCATTTTTAATTAATACTTAAAGTTGAAAAATCCTAGCCTTCCCACAACCTGGACCAGAATGGGATGGTAGCACAACAAAAGAAAGTCAGCAGTGATAGATAATTCTTCTGTAAGTTCATTTGTAAGAAATAAGCAAAATTCTTTGCAAATTTAATCTATATTTTAGTTGATCAGATTTATCATCAGACCCAAGAAAGCAAGAGTTAAATAAGTACGATTATTTTAAAAACCTTACAACAACATTTACAAATTAGGCCAAGACAAAGGCCTACTGGAGGTTTTACTAAATGCCTCAAGTCAGCAAGAGTTAGAGCACCAATAAGGAACAGAAATCATCAGAAGTTGGTCTGTGTTGCTTCTTATAACTGCCGCTTTGAAGCCAGAATTCCTGTGTTACCCTTTCCATTGATACCCTGATAGGACTCAACACTTTTACTTCTCTCTGGGCTGATAGCTCACTAGTCCTATTTGAATGAACACCCCTCAAATGCATTTTGCCATTTCTCAGTCAGTTCCTTTTAGAGAATGTTAATTCTCTGTATTCAGACAAAGATTTGCAAACAGAAATAAACTGAAATAGGTTTTAGATCTGGACCCATGGAAAAGAAGCCCTTGAGGAATTCCACCATGATTTCAACAATTTCCATCCCACCACCAACCTCAGCCTGGTCCAGTCCACACAAGAGATCCACTTCCTGGACACTACAGTGCTAATAAACAATGGCCACATAAACACCACCCTATACCGTAAACCTACTGACCGCTATTCCTACCTGCATGCCTCCAGCTTTCACCCTGACCACACCACACGATCCATCGTCTACAGCCAAGCTCTGCGATACAACCGCATTTGCTCCAACCCCTCAGACAGAGACAAACACCTACAAGATCTCTGTCAAGCTTTCTTACAACTACAATACCCACCTGCAGAAGTAAAGAAACAGATTGATAGAGCCAGAAGAGTTCCCAGAAGTTACCTACTACAGGACAGGCCTAACAAAGAAAATAACAGAACGCCACTAGCCGTCACCTTCAGCCCCCAACTAAAACCCCTCCAACGCATTATTAAGGATCTACAACCTATCCTAAAGGATGACCCAACACTCTCACAAGTCTTGGGAGACAGGCCAGTCCTTGCCTACAGACAGCCCCGCAACCTGAAGCAAATACTCACCAACAACCACATACCACACAACAGAACCACTAACCCAGGAACTTATCCTTGCAACAAAGCCCGTTGCCAATTGTGCCCACATATCTATTCAGGGGACACCATCACAGGGCCTAATAACATCAGCCACACTATCAGAGGCTCGTTCACCTGCACATCCACCAATGTGATCTATGCCATCATGTGCCAGCAATGCCCCTCTGCCATGTACATTGGTCAAACTGGACAGTCTCTACGTAAAAGAATAAATGGACACAAATCAGATGTCAAGAATTATAACATTCATAAACCAGTCGGAGAACACTTCAATCTCTCTGGTCACGCAATCACAGACATGAAGGTCGCTATCTTAAAACAAAAAAACTTCAAATCCAGACTCCAGCGAGAAACTGCTGAATTGGAATTCATTTGCAAATTGGATACTATTAATTTAGGCTTAAATAGAGACTGGGAGTGGCTAAGTCATTATGCAAGGTAGCCTGTTTCCTCTTGTTTTTTCCTACCCCCCCCCCCCAGATGTTCTGGTTTAACTTGGATTTAAACCTGGAGAATGGTCAGTTTAGATGAGCTATTACCAGCAGGAGAGTGAGTTTGTGTGTGTATGGGGGTGGGGGGGATATGAGAAAACCTTGATCTATGCAGGAAATAGCCCGACTTGATTATGTAAAGAGTTGTCACTTTGGATGGGCTAGCACCAGCAGGAGAGTGAATTTGTGTGGGGGGGTGGAGGGTGAGAAAACCTGGATTTGTGCTGGAAATGGCCCACCTGTTGATCACTTTAGATAAGCTATTACCAGCAGGACAGTGGGGTGGGAGGAGGTATTGTTTCATGATTTCTGTGTGTATATAAAGTCTGCTGCAGTTTCCACGGTAAACATCTGATGAAGTGAGCTGTAGCTCACGAAAGCTCATGCTCAAATAAATTGGTTAGTCTCTAAGGTGCCACAAGTACTCCTTTTCTTTTTGCGAATACAGACTAACACGGCTGTTCCTCTGAAACCTGTCATACACAATCAGAGTAGCTGATCTATTTTCAACCTCTGCTTTGATTAAATGATAAATTACAAATTAAAAAAATCAATCAGGTCCTTAATTCACGTCATATTTTTAACCAACTAATAATAAATTTGTGATCTAAATACACTGGTCCAACTAATGTAACTCCACTGATTTCAATGAATGGGATGTAATCATCCCATCATTTTAGTCAACGTATTACATTCAAGTTCTATTTTAAACTAAGATTCAAAACTAACAGTTCAAAAAAGAGTTAGTTAAGTTCATGGATGATAGGTTCATTAATGGCTATTAGCCAATTTCAGGGACACCAACCCCATGCTCTCGGTGTCCCTAAACCTCTAACTCAGTGGTGGCAACTTGTGGCCCATCAGGGTAAGCTGATTGCGGGTCGTGAGATATTTTGCAGACGAGCGGCCCGCTGCTTCCTGCAGCTCCCATTGGCCGGGAACGGCGAACTGCCACCACTGGGAACTGCAGGGGGGCCATGTCTGCAGACAGTCTACGTCCACAAAACATCTTGCGGCCCGCAATCAGCTTACCCTGATGGGTCGCAAGTTGTCCATCTCTGCTCTAACTACTAGAAGCTGGGACTGAACGACAGGGGATGGGTCACTCGATAAATTGCCATCTTCTGTTCATCCCCTCTGAAGCATTTAACATCAGCCACCGCTGGAAGACAAGATACTGGGCAAGATGGATGATTTGTCTGACCCAGTATGGCCAGTCTTATGTTAAGCTAAAAAATTATACAACTTATTTAGACATATCATAGAATCATAGAATATTAGGGTTGGAAGAGGCCTCAGGAGGTCATCTAGTCCAATCCACTCCTCAAAGCAAGACCAACACTAACTAAATCATCAAGCCACGGCTTTGTCAAGCTGGGCCTTAAAAACCTCTAAGGATGGACAACTGCCCTTTCTTTGGATAACTGTCTTTTTTTAAAAAGGATTACTGTACAGACATTGAATCAATAAACTTTCTCAGTTCTGACACAACAGCATTTCCTTATTAACATACTATTGTTAAAGGCAAAGCAATTTAAATTTCATGGATCATGGGATATTTAATGTCCAACTAATTTTACTTAAATTAAGATCTCATTTTAGTTATACCGAATGATGCTAGGTTTCCAAAGAGTGATCAAGACCTCATCGAGATAGCTGCATTCTTCTTTATTATTCAAAACATGCTCACACATGTCAAACTTTATATATCGAGAAAAAGCAATTCATTCATTTATCAAAGTTGCATGTCAAGATGGAATCATTTAATTATTATTCATAAATTTATTATTGCAGTGTTATCTAGTATAACTATTTATGCCAGTATTTCCATTACAAACCCACATTTGTGGGCAACATACCACACCACTGGGGAAGTACTTACTGAACCACTGTTGACAAAGCATCTGCACAATTCTAAATATTGTATGCAACACTTGTACTGAAAAATTACAATCTATTCCGAGTACATGGAAGCCATAAACAGGGTTACAAAAAAATGGGTGCTCACTGTCTTATTATTCTTTAGTACTTGATGTGATGAGGACAAGCAATGGGTAGAGTTTGAGAGCATAAAATAACTATTTGGGTGCTGAATTCACATTTTTGAAAGAGAATACAAGTAACCTATCTCAGAACTCTAAAATTAACTGGCGACTGGAAAAGAGACTAGGCAAGACTGAGTGCACATTTCTTCCCATTACCAGTGAACAGCAAATGTTAACTTTTTAAAAATAATGGTAAGTTAAAAGAGAAAGTACTATATTTCAGAATCAAAAGCTAGATACAAAGGTCTGATCTGTAGGAAATGAAGTAAGTCTAAGTCCTATGCATACAGGGCCTGGACCTTTTAAAAGGGAAAACAAATATTGATGCATTTATCTGTGCTGACTGCTGGAGCAAGAAGTGGGAGAAAAAGGTTTTAGCCACAACTAGTTAAAGGCCAACAAACTGGCACCCGAATACTGTAAGCTTATTACAAAAGCAAAATTATTTTTGAATAAGCATATACTGTAAAGTCCAAGTAAAGGCTGAGTGCCACATGCATAAAATGCATCCAAATCCACTTGTGCATGCAAGAAAGAGAGTAGGTAAGAGTAAGTTAAAGTAAAGGTACAACCACAACTGAAAAAGATGTGAAGTTCCCTTTAATTTTTCTTGTCCGCATTAGGAATGAAGAAGTTGATGTTATAAACAGAGGCAAAATGTAGATGTCTTGGTCAAGAGAACAGACAGACAAGTTATCCTGATGGTGAAGAGTTCCAATTGTCATTAAACTGATGTCCAAAAACAATCATAAGTTTAAAAAGATAATGTGAATGGTTACAGTAGGCACCTCCTTTTTAAAATCAATGCCGCAGGGGCACTGAAGTGCGTCAATCCTTGGAACATACTGTACTTCTTCAAGGTATCACACAAAGGATTGAAATGCAGGCAACTGAAAGAATGAAGAATACTACTGCATGAATCACAAAACAGTGTAACGGTTCATTTACATGTAGCATCAATTCACAGCCTGCTTATTAGTCTGGAACTGTTGAGATATAGATCTTTGACAATACAGTAGAATGGCTTCAAAGTAGAGCTGCATGGGGAAGAAAAGGGAAAATCTGTTTCAAAACTTTTTCCAATATCCCTCACCACAACCATTTTTTCCTTTCTTTTTTAAATTCCAACCAACACTTATTTGGGGGGAAAAGGAGGGGAGTAAATTTAAAATAAAAAATGTTCCTGATTTGTTTTTCTAATTTAGAAATTGACAAAATATTGACCAGCTCTACTCCAAAATCAATCAATGCTGATCAACCACTGCAACGTAACTATGAATATATATTAATAGGCAATACATTGCAAGATTTTACCAAGATATTTGTATTTGAAATTACTTTTTAAATACCAAACAGAACCTGTCTGAAGTTAGGGCTGAATGCCTGCAAAAAAACCAAAACAAAAAAACCCCAAACCTTTTCAAAGAAGTCTCCTCCCCCCCCCCACCAAACTAGAGCATGGCATACAGTGTCCAAAGTTCTCCCCAAACTTATTGCTTGTACCTGTAACTAAAACTGTCAGACTGAGCTCAATTTCCATTTATTTCAATACCTTGTACTTCTTTTTTTCTGAATTGGGTGCATGCCAAATTTTATCCTGAAGTGAAAAGGGAGTTCGGACTAAGTAAACCAAACAGACCCCTAAATATACTGTCATTGAGGGAGAAACATATAGGGGTCTAAATTCTCCCATTAGTGATTGGGTAATTTACATCTTCTCTCGTTATCATCCCCTGTTGTAAATGGGAGACAGACCCCCCAAAATATATAAATATAGCATGTACACAGTAACTTGTACATATATATTACAAATATCTGAAGCCATTCTGATTGGATAAGCCCATAACTTGTTGGGAAAGAGCCACAGTACTTAACAGATTGTGAACCTTTTCATAATGTTTGCATCAGTCCACACAAATAACTACACTTTTCGAACTTTACTATTTATTTTTTCACTATTATGACTAAGTGATGGAACACCTTGCTATCTGCTGTGCAACTAGCATATGGTAAAGTGACTAAGTTTGGAGTTGCATGATCTTGAGAAATTAGGTCATATTACAAGACATATGTTCTCTCTGATTTCAAACTGCAAATAGCTGTAGGGAAAAAAAATACTTCCATTTAAGCCAGTACACTTGATAAAATGAAATTAAAAAAACTGAAAAAAGAAAGATTCTCGTTACACTTACATACCGATACACTTATAGTTTGGATTTAAACATTTAAAGAGCTACCTTGTACTTCAAAATCATACTTCATTTTTTTAGCTATGATTGTAACTATGGCGGTCAATTAATTGTGATTAATTGCACTTATAACAATAGAATACCAATTGAAATTTATTAAATATTTTTGGATGTTTTTCTACATTTTCAATATTGATTTCAATTACAACACAGAAAACAAAGTGCATAGTGCTCACTTTATATTATTATTTTTGATTATAAATATATGCACTGTGAAAATGATAAACAAAAGAAATAGTATTTTTCAATTCATCTCATACAAGTACTGAAGTGCAATCTCTTTATCATGAAAGTGTAACTTACAAATGCAGATTTTTTTTCGTTACATAACTGCACTCAAAACCAAAACAGTGTAAAACTTCAGAGCCTACAAGTTCACTCAGTCCTACTTCTTATTCTGCCAATTGCTAAGACAAACAAGTTTGTTTACATTGACGCGAGATACTGCTGACTGCTTCTTATTTACAATGTCATCTGAAAGTGAGAACAGGCATTCGCATGGCACTTTTGTAGAAGGCATTGCAAGGTATTTACATGCCAGATATGCTAAACATTCATATGCCCCTTCATGCTTTGGCCACCATTCCAAAGGACATGCTTCCATGCTGATGATGCTCGTTAAAAAAACACAACATCAATTAAATTTATGACTGTACTCCTTGGGGGGAGAATTGTATGTCTTCTGCCCTGTTTTACCTGCATTATGCATATATTTCATGTTATAGCAGTCTTGGATGATGACCCAGCACATGTTCGTTTTAAGAATGCTTTCACAGCAGATTTGACAAAACACAAAGAAAGTACCGACTTGAGAGTTCTAAAAATAGCTACAGCACTCGACCCAAAGTTTAAGGATCTGAAGTGCCGACCAAAATCTGAGAGGGACGAGGTGTGGAGCATGCTTTTAGAAGTCTTAAAAGAGCAACACACTGATGTGGGAACTACAGAACCCAAATCACCAAAAAAGAAAATCAACCTACTACTGGTGGCCTCTGACTCAGATGATGAAAATTAACATGCACCAGTCCACACTGCTTTGGATCGTTATCAAGCAGAACCCATCATCACCATGGAAGCATGCCCTCTGGAATGGTGGTTGAAGAATGAAGGAACATATGAATCTTTAGCGCATCTGGCATGTAAATATCTTGGAACATCAGTTACAACAGTGCCATGCAAACGCCTGTTCTCACTTTCAGATGATACTGTAAACAAGAAGCAGACAACATTATCTCATGCAAATTGTAACCAACCTTGTTTGTCTGAGTGATTGAATGACCAAGAATTAGGACTGAGTGGACTTGTAGGCTCTAAAGTTTTACATTGTTTTATTTTTGCATGCAGTTTTTTTGTACATAATTCTACATTTGTAAGTTCAACTTTCATGATAAAGAGACTGCACTACAGAATTTTTATGAGATGAACTGAAAAATAATTTGTTTTTTTACAGTGCAAATATTTGTAATCATAAATATAAAGTGAGCACTGTACACTTTGTATTCTGTGTTGTAACTGAAATTAATATATTTGAAAATGTAGTAAACACCCAAAAATATTTAAAATAAATGGCATTCTATTGTTGTTTGAGAGTGCATTCATTTTTTTAATTGCACTATTAATCGTGATTAATTTTTTTAATCTCTTGACAGCCCTAATTGTAACAATTAAAGTTACAGTAACTGTAAGAGCTAGTTACTTACCTGTAACAGGAGTTTCTTCAAGATATATGGTCCTATCTGTATTCCACTGTGGGTTAAGCATCTACACCATGTGCCTTGAGCCAGTGAATTTGAAAGTAATGCCTGCTATGTGACTGAGTAGAGAAAGATGCGTTTTGACCGGTACTCGAGGGCTACTTGTGACATGAACTATGATATAGTTCATGGTCTGGAACCTGTCTATGTGCAGGTACACTTTTGCAGTGATAGAATTTAGGGTTGTCACGATGAAGTCCAGAGATTATGTGGTGGCGAGAACAGATTTTTCTATATTTATGCAGACTCCCAATGAAGAGAAAAGATGTAGCATCATGGAGTTGCACTTTGCAGCGGGAAAAGCACTCCTTGCTGAATCAAGCAGATGAACTGGGGGGTTCCCCAGCCTGGGTCAGATTGGGGCCTCCTGGCCTTCTCTATGAAGAATTTACGGAGACAAAGTTCCCACCCTTCTCGAGTACACCTGGGGAACAATCAGCATCTACTGCACCTTGCCGCGATGTGAGCTTCCCCAAGGCAGTACATGCAGCACTTTACAACAAGAAGCCATGTTGCTGAGGTACAGGAAGACAATGAAGCCATGACATCTGACATGGGCCACTACAACTGAGAATACCTTGGTAAAGACTTTGGGGGTGGTTACTATTCCAAAGGGGAGTACTCTACTGAAAATAGTCAGATAAATCTGAGAAAGCATCTGTGGGCGGGTTGAATACCTATGTGAAAGTAGGTGTCCTTCCTATTGACAGTTATGAACCATATGCCCTTTTTTAAAGATGGAATTATTGCTGCCAATATGACCATGCGAAATCTGAGTTTGCGAATGAAGCAGTTCAGATAGTGGAGATCAAGAACTGGTCTCCAACAACCCTTCTTTTTGGGTATTAGGATGTAGGTTAAGTAAAACCTTTCCCCTTGGTATTGTGGAGGAACAAGTTCTATTGCTCCTTGCTGCAGTAGGAAGTTCAACTCATGTAAGAATACTGTCGTAAGAGTGGTCCCTGAAGAGGGATGGGGTGGAGGGGTTTCACGAGAGGTAGGAACGCAAACTCTATCATACAGCCAGAGTGGATGACATTCAGCACCCACTTGTCTGTACTGCACTCCAGCTGTTGAAAGAGCATGCTAGGAGTCCCCAGAACAGTGTTCTGGGATTGGAAGGTGTTGGGCTTAGTATTTCGCAGCTATCAAGCTCCCATAAAAAAAAATATCGTCCAACCAGAGGCTGAGATTGAGATGCTGAGCCTGCTGTGGAGGTGGCAGGGTCAGGCGTGTGCCAAACTGTCTTACCTGGCTCCAGCATAGCTTCATTAACAGGGAGAACTATTCTGTTAGTTCCGGAGGTGTGCAGGATGGCTAAGAGTTTGTGCTAGGAGTCCTGGACCACCTTAAGGAGAATCTGAAGCTCTTCAGCAACTCTGTGGACAAGGTCCTGGAACCGCCTGAAGTCATGGAGGTGAGGGGGTGCAGAAATTTCCGTTTCATCTGGGAATGATTATGGCAATCTTGCTGGTTCCAGTAGAACCGGAGTGTAATATTCTTCCTCCTCTGTCAGATCTGGAAGTAGACCTGAGTATCCCCTTAGAGAGGAGGCAATGGGTGGTTCCCTAGCAGATCGGATCAACTAGATACCAAGGCTCCCAGCATGGCCCATAAGAGTGGTCGACAGGCATGGGGTAGATGAGGCTGGGGTTGGTCCTGAAACTGTGCAGGTCTTTTGGGTGGTGGAGGATAAGTATGGTAAGGGAAGAGCGATTCAGCCAATGGCTCTGAATCTCCTGAGCAGAAGGCTGCTTCCAGCTCTGTGGGAGGGGAGGTGTATTCTGCATATGGGAGCTTAATAGGCTCCACTGTGCAGTTGGTTCTCTCTGACGAGATATTATATCCATGGAAACACAGGGTCCCAATGGAGGAGAGGATTCTGGATCTGGGAGGGTGAAGACATCTTGTGGGGTGGCAACACATTCAGACCTCCCCAGTGTGAGGGGGACTCTGCTTGTCCAGGGTAACAGAGCTGGTGAGAAGGGTGGTATCCGGAGTTGGCAGTGATTGGGCTTCATCAGTGCAGATGGATCCCGGAGTTTGGCGTCGGGGATGAGAGTACTGACAGGACAGAGTCTGGAACTAATGTAGTCCAGTGCTTGTGGGCTTTCTTGCTGTGCCTCTGGGACTTAGGGATGTTTTAAGTCCTCATGGACTGAGCTGGTAGGCTTGCTTACAGTCAAGTCCAACTTCTTTGAAGTGAACTTTAAGGAACACTTAGTCTCATGCTTATGAGAGTGCTTCCTAGCTTTCCAACAAGACCCTGCCATGGGGCCTGTGGGGATGGATTCTCCCGATTCAGAGAGTCACACTTTGCAGCAGGACACACACTCCTTGTTGAATCAAGCAAATGTATGGGGGTGGGGTTTCACCAGCCTGCGTCCGATTGGGGCCCCATCGCCTTCTCCATGAGGTATTTGCGGAGACAAAGTTCCCGCCCTTCTCAAATACAGCTGAAGAACAAGATCTGCATATACTTGCCGCAATGTGAGCTTCCCCAAGGCAGTACAGGCATCATTGGTGGTCATCACTGACTGAGAAGGATCATGGTCAGGAAGCTCAGAGTTTGAAGCCCAGGGTACAGGGCATAGTCTGGTACCCAAACTGGGTATGGGGGGTGGGGACAGTGGTGTTCTCCTGTCCCACCCCACCCCCAACCTCCAGAGACTAATCTAATACTAAAACTTTTAGAACTGTTAAAACTGCTAAACTATTAAAACTGTTAACTATTTACAACTAGGTTGATTGTTTGTAGGATGAAGTCAAAGCTGCAGACACTCTAGATTCCAACCTGGACGAGGTGGTGGAGAGAAGGAAATGAAGAGACGATCAGTCTGTACCACCCTTTATCCCCTTGGTCAAAGACACAAGGTGCATGCGTGGACCATGGACACTACTTTCAAATTCTCTGGCTCAGGCGCACAGTACGCATGCTTACCTCACAGGAGAATACAATAGGGACAATTACTCAAAGAAGCACCAAGTGTTTTTCTAATTTGTTTTTCCAGTTTGTTTATTTTGCTCATTTAACAGCTGTACATAGTTTCATCGTATCTCCTGTATAATCAGGTAGTCAGTTTCCCGGGCTGAGCAAATGACCCACACAAACAGGAGTCAGAAAGAAAAAACATTCTAAATGTTATTCTAAAACCACAAAAATTGGTAGGAAAACTCAGGAGCAGGTGTAGTAGCTGAAACTACTTATAACCCACTGTCTGAAAACAACCTGATTTCAAGCTGAGGATGCTTCTTTAACAAGTACTGAGTGACTGGCATCCAACTAATCAATTTGCTGTCAATTATATTTAAAACAAATAAAATGAGTGAAAGGGTTAGGTTCTGTGTGAACAAGTTGTTTTCTTTTCTTTCTTCTACTGCCAATATCACCTGACAATCCTTAAGCAGAAATTTAAAATTACTTCTTCAAATTCGTATTTTATAGCTACATCTTCTGTACATTTCAATATCTCATAAATGCCTTGGGTAACTTTGCAGTTAGTTAAAGCTATCTCGGGACTTCCATTACAAATCCATATTTAGGTTCAGAGGATCCTAGCTTTGTAGTAACATTTTATTCCTGAAAAAAACACTTTTAAAAAATGAAGTTCAGGAGTACAGGAGTTCTTAGGTGATTTCAAAACAGTCTTTGTGTACTCTTGTAATTTTAGCACTGTAATCTTTCAGGCAATGACTCTGGCACATTGATATTTCTTAACTTGTTGTCACAAACTTTCTAAAATGATGTTAAGATGAATATTGTAGCCAAAATTTGTCACTATCCATTTTTGGAAAATTGTATTATTTTATTTATTTTATTTAAACTTGATATTGTGTAAATCCAATCTGATTTTTTCTCTCCAAAAAAACTACAGAGAAAATACACAAAACAAGTTATTTTAAAAAATGTTAATACTAAAGAGTACAGATTTGCAATACATCTGCTGATTCAACCAGCCTTTAAACTTGGGAACATTTGAAATTGGATCTGTATTTTGAGGCCAGGGTCCACTACTAATCATAAGCAAAGCTAATGAAAATGAAGAAATTCACAATTACGGTAAGTCTGACTGCTAGCACCTACACCTAAAAAGGATTCCTCAACAACTGCCTGTGTTTGCTTTGTTTGCCTTGTATATCAAGGGTTTGGAGATTAGCTTTAACCAGGATTAGCTTTATCTACTAGCTCTCTCACTTTTGTTACATTCGTTGAACCCGATTCTGATCTCTTTCCGTGTGTGTAAACCCAGATTTAAGTCAATGGAATCATTTCAGATTTATACCACGGGAACAGAGTTCAGCATCTGGCTCTCTGGATATATTGTTTGGTAAGTGATTATTTCTCTGATGTTTGACTTAGTTATTTACAACAGATTTCTGCCTGTCCCTGTGCTGTTCAGCAGCCTTTTGGCCAGGACTGCCAGAATAAAGTCCTGATTTGGGTTTAATTTTGCCTATGCAGGTTAATTTTTTCATTGCACATAATTTGTAATGATAGAAAAGTTCAGGAAGACACCTAGTGCACTATGGACAAATTTTGCATTTAAGAGTCAGGTAGTAAAGGAACATTTTGCTCTAAAAGTCATGTATCACAATAGAGTTTCATTATCCAGTCAATAAAAGGTAGTCTGTTAGTTATCCTGGTTAAAGCATGAACACTACAGCAAATGTTTTGTGGGGGGTTTATAATTTGCAAAGGGAAGAACAGGCACCTACCACAGAAATTCATTCAAGGTTTTAAATTTAACGGAAAGTCATTTTTCCCATCCATCTGCCTTTTTAAATAGAAATAGTCAGTGTCTCAATCTACATGTTAACCTTCTGAAAACATAAAAAGCCCTAGTACAAGCACACTGTAGGATAATGCACAGATAATACAAACATTCATTTTATTCAACTAACAGTGCTTAATCTACCAAGCAAAATCACCATCATTACTTTATTCTAAGCTTGCAAATTTTGCTCAGATAGTGGTAAATTATTTCAGATTAAGTGCCATATTATTTTGTCCATAAAACTGTATCACTGACACCTTCTTTTGCATACACTGTGTTGTAAGTGGTGGGGCCTTTTTCTTCAGATCAGCTGAATTCTAAAAGATGTAAAATGCTCACCAAATGACACTCCAAAAACTGCAGGGGAAACGGGCTTTGTACAACATACTCCTTCTGAATAAATCCTCCTATTTCCATTAGCACAAGTGCCAGTTATTCTTCTATTGCAAGTGATATTGATAATCCCTATAAGGCTAGTGATAGCCTCACATGTCAAGTGACCACTAAAACTTCCCCCCTCCCCCAATACAAATTCCAAAAGTTTAGCACAGCTTCAAAATTTAAATCAAGCAAAACAGTTAGTTAAAAAACAGACTGATAAACGTAATTTGGGGAGGGGAGAGGAGTGTACACAAACACAAGAGAGAGAACATATATAATACCAGAATACTGGGCCACAGCATTAGGTTTTAAATACCATTAACTGCATGAGTTGCAAGCCACAGATCCATGAGTAAGCTATGCTGATCATCCCAAATGAGTGCCTATAAAACCTTTATACCATACCACTAACAACATGTATTCTACCAAAAAAAAAATTGGAAACATTTTCGAGAGTTTGAAAGGAATATTAGTAGTAATGGATTTTATATCGCTTTATCTATAAAGCCAGGCTGCCTTAGTATCATAAATCAACTTTTCAGGTTTTATAGGCAGAGAAAAATTACAACTAAAGCATTTTAGAAAACTGTATAAATGACCTAAAAAGCTTTTCCATATATAATATAATTTTAAAGTCAGATTCCTCCAGATAATCAAGATTAGAAGCAAGTGACCAGCACTTTAGCCACTATTCCTCTGTATGACTACTAGCATGTCAAACCTTCAGCTCAAAGAGGTGCCTTTTTATCCCCTCCCTGCTCCCCCTTTTTTAAAACATATCAGTCTTAAAATTGTTTCCCTTTTTGCCCCCTCCAGATATGGAATTCCACCCGTCCCCCACAAGATTACACTGGCCCAAACGCCAGGATGGCCAATATTCTTTCCTGGATGGGTATGTCGCAACCCAAAAGTGCTAGAAATGAGTGCTAGACATCACAGTAAAGAGAATACTCCACCAAGTTTTCCAAATAGCATTTATGTTTAGCTTTGGAAGGTCTTAAGATATCATACCTTAACATCAAAATATTATTGTGATGAATGTGCTGCGCAGTCAACACAGAGCAGTGTGATGAATTTACTAAGGGTGAATCTGCTGCTGTTCTCCTGGCTCCTGACTGGATCATGACAGGTCAGCCAGAAAGGGAAGATCAATGGCAGCTGGGAAGATAGCTGGAGACCTGGAGGAACATGCACAAAAGTAGCTGTTCCCTGTGGCTATTCACGGTCACTGAATGGGCGTACAAAGTTGCCTTCACACAGTTAGGTCTATCTCAGTTTAAGGGTAACAGGACTCATGTACATATTAATGTAAATAAACAAGGTATACTATACCTGACTTCACAACATCAATTTCTCTCCAGCAACTGAAAGTGACCTGTTGCAAGGTTCCAAAATTGACTACTGCTTAGCCAAGGGGAAACACTGTGTACTGAACATCTATTTTAGATAACGTTAAGGGATTCTCTCTTCCTCTAAGGCTCGTACAGCTGGACTCATGGTACTAAGGGAGTTTAATTTTTGCTGGCAAAGTGATGAAAAAAACAGTACATATCTAAGACAGTTTTCCTGTAAAATATGTAGCATATACAAAATACATGCTGGTGTGGTATAGCAAAAAACATTTATTAGCACTCAGTTGGGATGACCTGCATAATTCACTCATGGATTTGACACTCATGAGCAACATGAGCACCAGCATGTTTTAAAAACCTTTATACTCTATGCCACATCATCATGCATAACGCTTATACAGAAAACATCTGCAAAGTGTGTGTGCACGGGTGTACATTATAGCTGGTGAAGGTAGCAATACCTGACACTTTCCATTGTAAGATCTTGTTTTCTTTTGCTTATAACTGTGCCAAACTTTAACCATTTGCGCTGAAATTTTCCAAGCCAAGCATCTTCCTTAGGCTGAGGTTTCTTAGAAAATTTCAACAAAAACAATTCTGACACTTCTCAGGAGTATGGGAAAAAAATGTTGATTTTCTCATGTTAAAACATTTTTTACAACCATTTTATTGAGAAGCTATAGCACCTCCATGCTTTGGAGAAGGGACTTGAAATTTGGCAAAGGGGTTGTCCTATTGCCAAGGGTGTGGATTTTTGCTGTCCCTGTGAAAATCTGCTCAAATTTGGCCAAGTTATGAGCCAGTTTGGCAGCCAGACACCTCAAAGATTGTTTGCACTGAACATGCAGGGGCTAAGCAGGACTTTCACCACATTTCCTCCTCCCGGCAGCCAAGGACTGCTGTAATACCAGGCACAGGAACAAAGACGGTTTCTCCTGTGGTCTCAATGTTCCCCTGTTGGCATCCAAGCAGTAAGCAGGAGGAGGAACTAGCTTGATTAGAATGCAGAGAAGTGAGCAGTTAGGCTGGGACATGGAGCTGAGGGTAAGGAAGAAGACTGTGACTCAGACAAGGACATGCCAGTCGACAGCAGAAAATGAAAACCTAGTACTGCTATCAGTTAGTCCCTGATGTCAAGAGGCAGAAGCCTGTGCTGTGGATATAAAGTTCCCAACACTCTGATGAACAATGTGGAAGTCAAAATGGTTCAACATGATGAAATTTGTTTTTTCAGATTTTTCCTTTTAAAATATCACATACAAAAAGCTACATTTAAAAGAATGTTAAAATCAAGTACTCAAAAGTTAGGAAGTGATAGAATTGTGGTTGCCTGTAAACCCGTAATTTGCTCCCCTTGTGTGTATGCATTATGATAGTCTTTAATTACATGATGACAATTGTTTTTTCCTACGGGACCCTCACCCCCCTTCAGTGCACAGGATGAACCAAGCTCAGGGAATGAATCTGCACAGAGAAGGAAGCTGTGGTCTACAGCAGAGGTTCCCAACCGGGGGAACACATACCCCTGGGGGGTATGCAGAGGTCTTCCAGGCGGTACATCAACTAATCTAGATAATTGGCCTAGTTTTACACCAGGCTACATAAAAAGCACTAGTGAAGTCAGTACAAATAAAAATTTCATACAGTGACTTTTATACTGCTCTATATACTATTCACTGAAATGTAAGTACAGTATTTATATTCCAGTGGATTTATTTTATAATTGTATAGTAAAAATGAGAAAGTACGCACTTTTCCAGTAATAATGTACCGTGACACTTTTGTATTTTTATGTCTGATTTTTGTAAGGAAGTACTTTTTAAATGAGGTGAAACTTGGGTTATATGACGCAAAACAGACTCCTGAAGGGGTACAGTGGTCTGGAAAGGTTGAGAAACACTGGTCCGTAGGACCCCATTCTTCATTTGTTGTAGAAATTGGAAGATGTGCAATAGGTGAGGAAGGGAACTGCAAGAAGAGAAAGGATTATTTCATAGTTAAGGCATTTGAATGCTGCCCTGAAGAACTGGATTCTATTCCTGCCTTTGCCACAAAATTCCTGTGTGATGCTGGGCACGTCACTTAAACCAAACTTTTCACAAGTGATCACTGACTATCTGAATGCCCAACCTGCACTTGCCTGATTTGCAGAAGTGCTGAGCACTCTGAGCTGCAACTGAAGTCAATGAAAACTCTGCTCTGAGCAAATAAAAATGATATAAAATGCTGAGTTCTCTGAAAAAAACCAAGCCTTGAGCATCCAAAATTACTGGATACTTTTGACCTTAATCTCTGTCTCAGTTTGTCATTTCTGAAATGGAATACCACCCTTTGGCCTCACAGTAGTTTTGTGAAGACAAATTAATTAATGTTTGTGAAGCACTCTGATACTACAGGGATGAGCACCACAGAAACCCCCCCAGGAGAAAATTTATAATTCTATATTCAGAGCAGGGTTTGAATGGTGTACAGTAAATAAGGCATGGGGCTACATATGGAACAATGAGAATAAAACATGATACTGAATAGCTCTTCACTGAGTAAGTACCATCCTTCCTGTGTACTGAATAAGGGAGGGGTCCTGTGAAAAAAAAAGTGTGTGATCATATAATTCTACACTGTAACATTATGCACATGCATAAGAAGGCCAAATTAACATTGCCCATGCAATATACATTTATAATTACACAAAAAGGTGCGTTAACAAGGGGAAGGTTGCAAAAACAAGCACTCAGATGTTAGGAAATGCCAGGATTAAGTTTCCATATGAAACCTTAACATTCTTTTAATGTAGATTTTGTATCTTTCACATATATAAAATATATATAAAACACACAAATTACACACACACAAATACATATTCCAATGGTATAAAACATACACTTCTACAGAATTCAGACAATCACTACAGTAGTATGTATTTGTGTATAATTTGTGTGTAACAAAAAAATTAAGTGCATGTATACGGCAATGTAAAATTTATTCATAGTTCTCCAAAACTGTGTGGCTATTACCAGATTCAATAATCACATAATACCAGTATAGAACCAACACCACAAAGTCTATTTCTGAATATCTGTCTTTTGCTTCGGGTGCCAACTTAGTAATATTTTATAATATTGATCTTAAAGCTTGCAATGAATATTCTTCACTTCATGCTATCTGGTGGTAGTTCGGTACTGATGTTGAAGGCACTTGTGTTAGTTGATAATTTATTAATAAGATTACCACTACCATTGAGAACTCCTGGTGACCTCTTAATTGCAGTTGCTATGAATCTACAAAGCAAGCACTGCAATTTTAATGTTGCTCCTATACATCACTTTTAGCTATCACAATGCTCAGTTACATGGCAAAAGTGACAAAGTTCCTTAGTGATGAAATTTTATTAGATTTAAAGATGGCTTTTATCTTACAAAAAATAAAGACAAACATTCTAAAATTATTCCATTCTGTTTCACTAGGAAAAAAAAGCACAATGAGTTTGTGTCTACTTCATATTCTGAATGCTGAAATTTGAATTGCTCTGGGTATACTTTTCTACATATTTGACACTCATGTTTTGATGACCTAATTTGACTTCACTTAACTGCAAGTGAAAATTTGTGTTTTATTGGTCTTAGAAGCAGTATCCTCTGGTGATGTCGACTAGAAAATACAAACCCAAGGCCACATTTAGTCCGCTTATTCCAGGGTTCATTTTGGCTCCCAATATGTAAGTGGCAGTTGTATGTGGATCTAAAGTGCCCACAGTAAAGAAGAAACTCACCATTCTAACTACTTCAGGGTAAGTCTGCTCTGTCAAACAGCCTCTGCTTATTGTAATGTAGTCCACCAGTTCATTAAGAGTGGAGCGCTTGTATTCTTTCATTTTAAGGTCTGATAGTGTGTCCATGAAGTCAAAAATTACACAGCACTGCTGAAGTTTCTTTAGGAACAGTTCAGGCTGCTCTGAAGATGGAACGTCTATGAAACAAGAAAGGAAATCTTTGTGAGTCTGGCATCTTTTTATATGAAACAGGAATTCTTTTTGAAGAGCAATTTCAAAAGAAAGCAGTGTTCCATACAGTTTTCATAAAACAGTGCTCAACCTAACAATTAAACCCTTTGTAGAAATTTCATGAGTAGTTAGTAGTTGAGATCTTGGATACCGCATGTACCACTATATTTAATTTTTTGCTTTTAAAAAGTAACATTTACCAGATCTCCAAGACTTAGAGGAGAGTATAAACATACCTACATATAAGATCTAATCCTGCAAGCTGCTCAGAAATCAAGTATCACCGATTTCACTGGAAACTGAGGATGCTCAGCACCTCACAGGATCAGAGCCACAGTTAGCTTACACTATAAAGAAGGAAGAAAGTTCTAAAACTTGATATTTCTATCTGCTCGATCTGAATTAATCTTTATATTTCAAAAAGTGCTGTACCATACAGCAATGAATAAATCTATGACTTTCCGAACAAATTTCCACAGTCCCATTAATTTTTATTCCCATGTTGACATTTTCTGTAATAAAATCAATTGTAATTTTGCAGTAGCCAATGAAGCTTTTCTGTTATCGAATCCTGCCAAAGCAGCAGAATATGCTATCCTTTACATATAGTTTATATTTGAACACCCTTCTCCCAAAGTAGAAAAGTATTCTTGGCTGATAAAGTAAGTGTGTATATATATTTGCTGCTTTTCTCTGTTTTGCCAGTCTTACTGGATTAGTCGCTAAGCAAAACTACATGAAATAACAATGGACTCAACAGCACTACCATAAATGTGCTCAAATACTTGACAGTTTCTATTTTATTCACAGTGGCAGGTTAGTTACCTTATTAAACATTATTTAAAAAGAATATGTAGTAAAATTAGTTTATCTGATTTTAATGTACACAAGGGGCTAATGATGATAATAGACAAATTATAGCCTTGATATTAAACAGAAAAGATGCCAAGCAACCGAGGAAGCTACCTCCTCACCTTCCACCCCATTTTTTTTTTTTTTTTAAAGAAACTGCAGCTTAGCTCAAGAGGTTTACACAGCAGGATGGACTTAGTGATCTTCAAAGAAATGCTACAAATAAAACATGCAAGCTTATTCTATTCAGCTTTCAGCTAGAAACAGTATAACACTCCATAAATTTGAAACGCATACTGTCTTAATAATCTGCTTTAAAAGATCAACTATATCACACTTTCTTCTCTTAATACAAGTCATATCTTTTACATGGTCCACATTTCTTAAACAGGGATGCACAAATATAAAGGAGGACCAGCATTTGGCCCACTGGTGTGGTTTTTTTTGTTTTGTTTTTTAATCTTCAGGGTATTGTGTTGATCAGATTAAAAAATACTTGGAAAACATGGGAAATTGAGAAGTATAGTATATTTTGGAATAAAGCACATTAATTGAAGATTTAAATTAAAATTATATACATCTATGCCTAATTTCATGTTTAAAAAACTTGTAAATTTTACAAAAGTAAATCCTTGCAAAACAAAACAGATTAATCTTGACTCTTCCTCAAATTATTAAAGGCTCAAATTCATATTAATATACTGAAGGACTGCACAATTGTATTTTATTTTGAAGTGTTGAATAAGAGATGCTTCCTAATCCACTACACATTCATTATTTTGCATTGGTATAATCTTAAAACAAACAAACAAACAAACAAAAACAGTGAAGATATTGGATTGCTGTAGAAACAAAAAATACGTAAATATGGCTGACATTCTGCATTAAAATATATAAATCTGACATGGCAAAGCTCAATACCCTCTGCAATTTCTTCCTGTACGTGTAGCGCTTATGGAGCAATTATAGATTCCATCAGACCCTCAACCTCCTTGCTACACAGAATAACCCCTGTCGTGGACAAGCTGAATTGCAGATAGTTGGTTTTATTCCAGATCTCAGATTTTGCCAGGCATTTAGTGAGCTCTGCAATAGCTGTGTCTGAGTCAAAGGAGAAGATGTCAGATAGGTGTCAGCAATGTACTAATGATACTGCAATTTATATCGTGTTCTAATTCCACACAACACATTCCCAGAGGCTCTGTATAGATGTTGAACAGAAGATGAAACAGATTGGAGTCTTGCAAATCTCCACAAATAAGAACCTTTGAGATGGAGCAGCCAATCACCACCACTTTCTGAAAATTATCGGAAAGCAATGAGCAGAACACCATTTAAAGCTATTCCAGCCATTTTGACAAAGTTACACAGCCGTATCAGCAAGCGCTAAAATCTGATAACAAGTCAAGGGATATCAATAAAGGTATTTGGCCTTTGCCCATTGCACAAGAAGATCAACAACTTCCATTAGTACCACTTCCAGTCTAAAATGTCACCAAATAAGGTCAGGGGCTTCAGGAAGCTAGATACCTGTCATGTTTTCATGTTGCCATTTTCTTGATGATCTTTCAAAAAGGGACCTTCAAGAATAAGACTGGGAGGTGGCTGATTGGAGTTCAGAATTTGCTTCTTCAGTAATGGCCTAACTATAGTGTGTTTGAGGGATTCTGGAACCCAGTCTTCGCTGAGATAGGCACTAACAATCTCTTCCAAAACATAAGCTATGGTTCAAATGGGGTAGTTGGTATCTATCTATTGTATTTAGGTGTATTTCAGTATTATTTTCACAACATATATAATGCTTAGTTCTAGCATGTCATCTTTTTCAAAACCTTTTATAATTCACTATGTTTCTTTCCAACTTGCATATTGCATCAGTAAAACCTATGATGTTATATACATACATGTGTGTATCTATTTTTATATAAAATTGTGTATCTGTTTTTTTGTGGATGGGAAGGTAGGGGTATGGGTCTATATTAGGATAGGCGCTGACTCCATAAATGTCTAGCCCTGGAGCACCCATGGAAAAAAATTAGCAGGTCCTTAGCACCCACCAGCAGTAGGGATGTAAATAGGGTTTAAAAATAGTAACCATGTAACCTATTAAACTTCTATCGCTTAAACGGTTAACCATTAAGGAGTTGACATAGGTGAGGAACTAGGACCCCAAGTTTTATATGGGGTCCCAGATGCCAGGGGTTAAAAAGGCACCACAATAATTGTTAATCTCAAAGTTCTCTCAATTAAAATCTTGGGGAGAAAATAAATTATATTTTCCAAAGCAGAAACTACAGAGAATTCTAGATGATTCTATGCAAGACACACTGCATCATAAAACACACTAAAACTCAGTCATTATAGACTTTTTGTAATCAGCACACAAATTATGAAAACTCTTCTCGATCTAGTTCTTCTTTAAGAAGCAAATCATCATTTAAGCAACCAATTAGAACAGTGATCAATTCCTGGGGAAAACCTAAATGCAACACAGTTTTGAAATTGCTCTTGGCAGTTCTGTTGGGAAGGGAACAATGAACTCTCCAAGGATAAAGGTAACAAAGGAATTTGGGAAGCAGGATGCGCTCAACACAAGAGGAAATGGGTCAGCAGAAATCAACAAATTTATCTTCCACGTTAAAGTTATTTTGTGTTGCCAGTTCCCATTACTTCAGTTCAGTTTTCCATCACGAGAGGTCAGTTTGTTAAAAGACTGCCGTCTGTGAACAGAGGTCCAAAGATGCTGCTGTATAATCTTTTAATCTTTCTAAGGAATGGACTGGAGAGGAGATGATGAAAGACTTTCAGTGCAAAATAGTATGGGGCAAGGGAACTGTCAGCTTCCCTCTGCTGATAATCTTACAGGCAGCCTCTCTCTACCAATGGACCTCCAAATCCAGTTTACTATTACTGTCACAGTCTACCACACTGAAATGGTGATCGCATATTAATTATTTGTGCTGAAAATAAGGTAAAACTACATACAGATTTCTAGTTATGAATAAGAAATTGATGTTTACTTGGGGTATGTTGGCATGCATAACTACATACCTTATAAAAATCACTACTGCACATCAAAGCAGTAGCAGATTTCTCAAGATACACAGCAATAATCATGTCATAATAAGATCAAAGGGATAGACTAGACCCAATTGATTTTAACTTGTGTTAATAATACCTGCATTTTACCAAGGAAATAAGGAAGATCTGAAAAAGAGCAGGTAAAAGTGAGGAAGAATAAAACATGCCAACTAAGAACAGAAATCACTTCCTCTATAGTCAAATTGCAATTTCCAGCAGAAATAAAACTTGTAATATTCAGTGTAACTAAATTTAGAGCTCAAAATTTAGTTACACTGAATATTACAAGTTTTATTTATTTGCAGTTATAAAGATTAGGGTACTCACAAAGGTCAGATGTTTGCTATAACAGACTACTGTAAAACAACCTCCCTGCAAAACACACTATAAATACAAATCAAGTGGGCGATGCATGCCATTACTCGTATGTTTAAGACACACCAGAAGGTATGGTTTTCTTTTCAGTAAAAAAGAAAAGAAAAAGAAAGAATCATTTCTTTTGGGTGGTTGTGGGAATCTTCACCTTGAAACCTTTAAAGAAAATGACCCTTGAGGGGTGAAGAGCTTGAAGGTTTCCCCTTTAGCTATTTAAAACACGTAACAGAGAATATTCATAAACTTCAGTGAACTTAATTCATCTGGAAATCCGATATGAAAATAATCAGTAACCTGTAACAAAAATCAGTATGAATCACACAGTTATAACCAAATCAAAATAAGAGATTATAATAGAAACGCTTGGGCAACCTTATCTGTAGTTCTCATTAGAACTCCCGGAATAGTAACTCTAAAACATTTGAAATATTTCAGTCATGTTAGCTTTTAATTGCTTTTCCTCAAACTAAATAATCCCAATACCAACCTGCATACCCCTTTCCCTTTGTTATTTTTGTTACCCTACACTATATTCTTGTAAATTTAACCATGTCTTTTTTAAAAGAAGGGGATCAAAATTTGACGTTATACTATTATTGTGGACACAACAATGCTTTATAAAATATACTGTAGTACAACACCTTTGTATTTACATAATATGACACTCTTGATACTGAACATATATTTTATGAACAAATTAAAAGTATATTCTTGAGAATTAGGTAGAAGAATGAGTTTGTGCACTAGCTGTTCGCTTTCAGAGAGCTGGCTTCAAATCCTTCTTAAGGTCACAAATGGAAGTGAGTTACGGTGACACTAGTCATCATTTTACAAATTACAAAACCATCACACAATTTGGGACAGATTGGCAGTCTCTACTCAATAGGGGCCTGCGAACAGAACAAAACAAAAGGGTTGCAGATTGCAAATGAAATGTTTGGAACGTGTGCAGTAAAAACTGCAAAATGCCCACCAATACTATGATTGCCCCAAATCAATGCTACCAGACTACTTGTTTTCATTAGTACTAACTTCATCCTCTAAGTGTTTTGAAGGCAGCTATTACTTTCACAACATTCATTATGTGGATTAACTATCTTGTGCATAAACAATAAATATCAGCCCCCTCGCATGGACGGAGTTGAGGTCAGGTCCCATGAATTTTAACCTCTGTAAAGGAGTTAATGTCAATTTTTGTGCATTAATTTGAAAGCCCAGATTCTGAAATAGATGGCTGATTCGTAGGGCTTCACCGAAGGGAACGTGCCCTGAGGAGACAATCGTCCAGGTAAGGATAATCATGATGCCCTGGGAGCGTAAGTAGGCCGCCACTATGGAGAAGACCTTGGAGAATACTCTGGGAGCCAAAGAGAGGCCAAAAGGGAGTATTCTGTACTGGCAGTGGTCTTGGCCTAGTGTGAACCTGAGGTCTCATCTATGACTTGGTATGATAGAAATGTGGAAAGATCAAGGACTGAGAACCAGTCTCCTGGAATAACTGTTGCTAATTGACCATCTTGAATTTCTGAGCCTTGACAAATTTGTTGAGCACTCTGAGGTCTAGTATGGGTCTCCATACTCCCTTTTTCTTCAGTATCACGAATTAGTGAGAATAGAAGCCTTTGCCTCTTAGATGTGTGGACACTGATTCTATGGCTCCTATGTTGAAGAAATGGCTTCTCTCCTGTTGCAGCAAGCTCTCATGAGAAGGGTCCCTGAAGAAGGTCAGGGGTGTTTTTTGGGAGGAAAGGAGGTGAAATGCACGGAGTACCTATTTCAAATAATCTCCAGCACCTATTTGTTGGAGGTTATCCATTCCCCGATGCTGCAGAATGGGGTGAGATGGCATCCAATGGGGTGAGATGGGTGAGGTTTTCCAGCATCAGTCAGTGTTGAGGAGAGTGGTGTATGAGCACCTCAACCAACCTGTCAAAACTGTTGCTTTGAGGAGGAAGGTTGAGAGGAAGTAGATGGAGATCCCGACTGTTTCTGTCTGGGGAACCTGGAGATACGCTGGAGGGCAGGGATAAGATACAGAGGGACCTAGACAAATTGGAGGATTGGGCCAAAAGAAATCTGATGAGGTTCAATAAGGATAAGTGCAGGGTCCTGCACTTAGGACGGAAGAACCCAATGCACAGCTACAGACTAGGGACCGAATGGCTAGGCAGCAGTTCTGCGGAAAAAGACCTAGGGGTGACAGTGGACGAGAAGCTGGATATGAGTCAGCAGTGTGCCCTTGTTGCCAAGAAGGCCAATGGCATTTTGGGATGTATAAGTAGGGGCATAGCGAGCAGATCGAGGGACGTGATCGTTCCCCTCTATTCGACATTGGTGAGGCCTCATCTGGAGTACTGTGTCCAGTTTTGGGCCCCACACTACAAGAAGGATGTGGATAAATTGTGGAGAGAGTCCAGCGAAGGGCAACAAAAATGATTAGGGGTCTGGAACACATGACTTATGAGGAGAGGCTGAGGGAGCTGGGATTGTTTAGTCTGCAGAAGAGAAGAATGAGGGGGGATTTGATAGCTGCTTTCAACTACCTGAGAGGTAGTTCCAGAGAGGATGGTTCTAGACTATTCTCAGTGGTGGAAGAGGACAGGACAAGGAGTAATGATCTCAAGTTGCAGTGGGGGAGGTTCAGGTTGGATATTAGGAAAAACTTTTTCACTAGGAGGGTGGTGAAACACTGGAATGTGTTGCCTAGGGAGGTGGTGGAATCTCCTTCCTTAGAAGTTTTTAAGGTCAGGCTTGACAAAGCCCTGGCTGGGATGATTTAATTGGGTATGGGTCCTGCTTTTGAGCAGGGGGTTGGACTAGATGACCTCCTGAGGTCCCTTCCAACCCTGATATTCTATGATTCTATGACTTCTTCCTCTGAGGTTCATATCACCTTTGAGATGATATTGCAACAAATGGGGTTTAAATGACAGCTGATGGCTATACTTTCTCTTATACTCTTATGTATTTTAAGGTGTGGAGGGATGAGTCAGTCCTTCCAGCAAATAGTTTTGTCCCTTCAAAAGGCAGATCCCCCCACAGTTGTTTGAACCTCTTTTGGGAAGCTTAATAGGTGCAGCCAAGAGGCTCATCTCATCATGATGGCAGCAGAGATGGAATATGCTGCTCTGTCAGCTGCATCGAGTGCAGACTGGAGAGATGTATTTGCCATCAGTAGGACTTTGTTGACCATGGCCTTGAATTGTTCCTTGTGCAAATCTGGGAGACGCTCAATAAAGGAATTGAGTTTTGAATAGCTCTGGTAATCATATTTCGCCATTAAGGCTTGATAATTCGCAATGCAGAACTGAAGAGAGGCTGAGGAGTAAGTTTTCCTGCCAAAAAGTTTCAGGCGCTTCCAGTCTCGGTCGTAGGGGGTGGATTTGAAATGGTGCTGGCAGCCTTTTGTAACTATGTACACAGTGATTAAATTGGGAGGTGGGTGGGAGAAGAGAAACTCCATGTCTTTCACCGGCATATAATACTTTCTGTCAGCCTGCTTACATGTTGGTGGGACTGACACAGGGGTCTGCCATATGAGTTTGGCAGGGTCCAAGAGTGCCTCACTAACAGGGAGGGCTACTCTGGACGGGGTAGAAGAATGTAAAATATCCACTAGTTTGTGGTGCGACTCGGTCACCTCCAGTCGTGGTATCTGCAGTGCCTCTGCCACCCACTGGGTCAACTCCTGTTGAGAAGGAACTGTGGAGGGTTTCCCCCACCAGCAGCGCTGGTTTGCCTCGTGCCTTGTGCGGGCTGAACAGACACTGCTACCAAAGTTCTCTGATCAGCAGCACAGGGACGCAGACACACCTACAGTGGAGCACCCATAGAGACACTACTCGAAGAAGAAAGTGAGCTTAAGCCAAGACCAGATTTTAATTTTTAGGCTCAGGCCTGTTGATTCAGCCAGATATTTTAAATACAGATGAACAGTTTGTCTGGAAGGCAATAATCAAATTCTATTTCTCCAGATCAGGCTTTGGGTCTTCCTGAGCTATAGAACAATTCGATTTTCCTAGACTAGTGATCATAAAGGAAAATTACTCACATGCAATTTTACTTCTCCGAAGATCTCATAAGTTTCTCCCATCCAGTATATTGCACCTTGAATTCAAGACAGGCCATGAATAATCTCTGCCTATGGGTTTTTTGGCCCTCTGAAGCACCAGTAACTGAGCACAAATCACTCCTTGCCCTACACCTCAGAGCCCATTCCAACTGTCAGTGCCTCAGTCCCTAATATAACTTTCTAAATGGACCCCTTCTGACTGAAATCAGCATAAGAGTTCCTTGCAGAAGCTGCATACTAGAATTTAGAAGTTCCTGCTCCAGCTATTCTGCAATGAAACTCATCATTTTCTTATCTCTGCTGTATGCTTTTATCATTCTTCTAAACTTTTGCTAAAAGCTTCTTCGAGCCAGTAAAATGTGGTTACTTGGTGACAAGATGCTTCTTTAGGGCCTCCACGATAATTTTGGTTTATGTTCTGTTTTGATTAATCTTTGACTCTACAAAATCAAGTCTCTGCACCTGAAGTTTCAATATTGAAATTTTCTATAAAGCTATAATGCTTGACTTTGAAACTTGACACAGTGTCAACCTGGGTATTGGTCTTGAGTTACTGTTACTCGTGGGGGAATTCTGCACCAAAAAATTAAAAATTCTGTGCACAATATTTTAAAATTCTGCCAAATTCTGCAAACTTTATTTGTTAAAATAACACAATATAGTCACACCAGTTTCAATTATTTTGGTAATTCAAAATATCTGTCAGCAAGTATGTCTGTAACAACACAGACCAAAACCAAAAAGATTCTGGTAATTTTTTTTGACAGATTCCTTACTAGGTACATGAATACAGAACTTTGAGTAATTCATTTAAATTACAATTCAGAACCGTATTTCCTGCACCTGTCAGAAGCAGTGCAAAGGCTTAGGGAAGTCAGGGTAACGGAGGAGCTGAGGGAGAGGCAACGAGCCTGGAGTGAACCTGGAGGATTGTTGGGTGTGAGTGGCATATCCACAGTGGCACAGAACTCCCCCAGGAGAATACTGTTTCAACTCTTGTTAGATACATACTCATACCACTTTTGGGGGGGGGAGGCTAATCCTGCAATAGATGATGGATCAGACTCCAACTTTGCCCGAGAACAAAACATGCACAAAGGGCAAATAGTCCTTGTGTTGTAATTTGATAGTAAATATCTCAATTAAGATGTTTCAGAGGGACTGGCAGCTGGAATGGAACAGGTATAATGGGGACAAAGGGTGTTCATGTTCAAACCAGTACCCCAGATGGCCAAAAATACAGAGCTGGAGGAGACGAATGTCAAGCAAGTTTGACACCTAGAAACCAACACAGCAAAAAGTACAACTGCCTGTTGACCTAAGATATGACAGTGATGTCAAAGCCTAAATGCCTATCAAGACAAGGCTCAAGTAGGTCTCAAATTGGTAGCAGTTTCACTAGGTCTGTCACTTCACATTGTATATATGTCTGTCACTTCACATTGTATATGTCTTTATACATTAAATGAATTGACTGAGTGCACATGTTGTTTGACAGTCATTTCAGATCACCACAACACATCACAGTAATTTTGTAGTTGCATTCCACTCAGACTGGAGCCAAAAGACAAACTGTAAGTCACACTCTAATTTACACAGTCGATACATTAGTTAGTCCTTGAAGCCATGATCAAGTTATATAAATATACATACCTCTTTTAAGAGTGCAAAAATTGTATTGTGCTTTGACCTTTGCCAGGATTTTTTTTTAAATTGCATTAAAAATGCAGCATTTATTTTATCTATACTACAAACCTATGAAATTGCTGTATCAAGTTTATACAAATAGAAACCAACCAACCGTCTGTATGCTTGTGAAAACTGAACTGACAGGACTGAAAATCCAGATCGTCTCTCCCAAAATGGTTTCAGTACTGGGAGCTGCAGTGCCTTTTCCCTTGATACAAGATTACTACTGTCTACATGTTGGGGGCGTAAAGCAGTAATTTAGTGCTCAGTGGAATAGGGTAATTTAATGGTAGCTGTAAAGCTTTCTATAATGGGAACATCTATTTCCACTAAGAATTGTAGAAAGATCACCAACTCATTTGCTACAGGGCACTTACCTAGCTGTTTGAGCTGGTTCATCACAACTTGCCATCAAAAGACTGCATTCCATTAACAAATGCCCTCCCTTTTTTTATTCTAGAAGAGGATTTTTTTCCCTCCAACTCTCTTCCTCAAAATAAAAACTCAGTAAGAGTTAAAAATATGATAGTCCCCTATGCTCTGTAAAGAATTAATCACTCTTTCCCATTCTACATTTTTAGTTTTAAACTTCATTTATAGTTTGATAACAAGTGAAAGATTATATTTTATAAAAAAACAAATCCAGGACAAAAAAAAAAAAAAAAAAAAAGGAGGCAGAATAGTAAAACACCATTCAATACTATAAACATTTGAAGACAAATCTTAATTCCTATGTTTATTCTGATAATTTTAGAGAGACTATTACCACCTCTACTTTATATCTTGGTAACCCAACCTGTGTAAGATTACCTAAGCATCAATGATGATTTTTTTAGGTTCCACTAAAAATTCTGAATCACTGTCACCCACCTGCACAGACCAAAATGGGAGTAATTCCTAATATATTCAAAACTACTGACTCCTTCAAACCAACATGATCCCCTCTTTTGTCACAAATGTTCTATGGTATCCACTCCTGTTCTTGCCCTTCAGCTTCCTAGATCATTTACCTTCCGTTGAGAATTCAGCATGTCACTCTATTGCAAAACACAAGAAAATAACATGAAATGGATAACAAAGGTCTTCTGCTTCTGAAACAATTCTCTCAGCAATGTATCTGGACTATATAACCTCAATCAATTCAATTTTTTTTTTAATTTCAAGATCAGTTGATGACAAGTGCTACTATCTATGTAAACTTCTTATTTCAGTAAATTTGAGAAAGACAACATTTATCCTCTGACCAATAGTAGTGTAGGCAAACATTTAAAGTAGTTTATACATTTAGAATGTAAGGCTTTCCAATTTTTTTTTCAGGAGTGGGGGGTAGGAACATAACTGATGTTCCTTTATTACTTGGAACAAAGTTTCACCACCAAAATTTGATTCTATTCTATTCACTCCTAAGTGATGGACTGAATTGTTCAGTTGTGGGTGAAGACATTTAACAAAAGGAAACTGCACCATGGCTGCAAACTCTTCAAAATGCTTTTCTCTGCCCACCAGCATAATCTCCATCTTGCTCAAGTTTAGCTTCAATCAGCTGTTCTTTGTCCATGATCATCTTAAAGGCCCATACTACACTATTTAAGATCTCACTGCAAGAAAAAGCCTCTTGGGTAAAGCCACCTGTTAGTAAAGAGAATATCCTTTTCCATGCTGGCAAACCTAATATCCACATTAGTATGGGTGACAAAAAAAAATATTGTAGTATTTCCTCCTTGCAATCATTAATGGTTTCTCCCAGATTCACTGGCATTGAGAGATATAGTATTTCTTAGGCAGCTTTTTAACTACTTTTGTACACTGAACACAATGAAACCTATATCCCTTATCCTTATTTTGTTTACTCCCCAATACAAAAGACACAGTATCAGACATTAAAGTATGTATTAATCATTATATTCACACAGTACTTTCCAATAACTTGTCAAGTCCATGTGTGCTGTACTCCCTAGTTACCTGGTGTTTGTGTGTGTGCGCACACATGCCTGCCTACCTTTGTATGTACGTAAAAGCTACACATATTACTGCGAAAATAAGCATATGCCATAATCATTGCATCTTGGCAGGGGTAGTGAAGTTCATTATAGCATGTTTCTGTTCCAAGTCAGTCACTGTATTACTGGGTCATGCTGCAATTTGACTTCAGTATTCTATAATATTTTAATACACAAATTCTAATGTTTTAATTATTTAAAAATTCTACTAAATTTAATTAATGCAAAAGCTATTTTATTACAGACAACTAGAAACTACACAAATGTAGATGCAGCAAATGCCAACCTACTATTATTATATAGCTACAGACATCACTCAGAGCCACACAGTAGGGGTTTTGCTTTGCAAACCTAATACAACCTAGATTAGTATTACACCTCTACCCCGAAATAAAGCGGTCCTCAGGAACCAAAAAAATCTTACCGTCTTATAGGGGAGACCACGTTATATCGGGGTAGGGAGAGGAACCGCTCCCCGCCCCAGCTCACCTCTACTCCGCCTTCTCCCCTGAATGCGGCATCGCGGCTCCGCTTCTCCCTCCCTTCCAGGCTTGCCGCGCCAATCAGCTGTTTGGCACTGGAAGCCTGGAGGGGAGAAGAAGCGGAGCAGCGGTGGCGCGCTCAAGGGAGGAGGCGGAGGGGAGGTGAGCTGGGGCAGGGAGCGGTTCCTCTGCATCCCACCCCAGCTCACCTCCGCTCCGCCTCCTCCCACGAGCACGCTGCAGCTCCGCTTCTCCACCCTCCCAGGCTTGCCGCGCCAATCAGCTGATTGGCGCGGCAAGCCTGGGAGGGAGGAGAAGCAGAGCTGCGGCACGCTCGTGGGGGGAGCGGAGGTGAGCTCAGGCAGGGGGCCACAGCAAGAGGGGGGGGCGCAGAGGAACCGCTTGCAGTAACACAAAGTCTGATATAACGAGGTAAAGCAGCCCTGCTCCTCGGAGCGCTGCTTTACCGCATTATATCTGAATCCACGTTATATAGGACCGCATTATATCAGGGTAGAGGTGTATTAATGTCAACTGTGTGCTAGGCAACAGAACCAGAACCATTAGCTGGCACTGTTAAACAGTAAATGGGGATAAGTTTACATATTACTTATTACATATTACATATTACTTTATTACATATTACTTATTACTTATTACATATTACTTACTGAATGAGGGAGGCAACCTAGTGACAGAGGATGTGGAAAAAGCTAATGTACTCAATGCTTTTTTTGCCTCTGTTTTCACTAACAAGGTCAGCTCCCAGACTGCTGCGCTGGGCATCACAAAATGCGGAACAGATGGCCAGCCCTCTGTGGAGATAGAGGCGGTTAGGGACTATTTAGAAAAGCTGGACGTGCACAAGTCCATGGGGCCGGACGAGTTGCATCCGAGAGTGCTGAAGGAATTGGCGGCTGTGATTGCAGAGCCACTGGCCATTATCTTTGAAAACTCGTGGCGAACCGGGGAAGTCCCGGATGACTGGAAAAAGGCTAATGTAGTGCCAATCTTTAAAAAAGGGAAGAAGGAAGATCCTGGGAACTACAGGCCAGTCAGCCTCACCTCAGTCCCTGGAAAAATCATGGAGCAGGTCCTCAAAGAATCAATCCTAAAGCACTTGCATGAGAGGAAAGTGATCAGGAACAGCCAGCATAGATTCACCAAGGGAAGGTCATGCCTGACTAATCTAATCGCCTTTTATGATGAGATTACTGGTTCTGTGGATGAAGGGAAAGCAGTGGATGTATTGTTTCTTGACTTTAGCAAAGCTTTTGACACGGTCTCCCATAGTATTCTTGTCAGCAAGTTAAGGAAGTATGGGCTGGATGAATGCACTATAAGGTGGGTAGAAAGCTGGCTAGATTGTCGGGCTCAACGGGTAGTGATCAATGGCTCCATGTCTAGTTGGCAGCCGGTATCAAGTGGAGTGCCCCAAGGGTCGGTCCTGGGGCCGGTTTTATTTAAACTCTTGGGAAATGAATCAAAAATAATAAATAAAATAAAAGTTGATAAACTTCTTGGCTAAAATGATAACAGCAGGAACAGCTTTTCTGGGGTGTGTAAACTGAAGGATACTTGTTTAAGTAAAAGAAAGCTGCTCTGGTTTTAAGATGACTTAACCATTACTGATTGCTTTGATATATATTGTATTATAGTACAGCACAATTTTACTATACATACACACAAACACTGGATTCATCTGATATCTCAGGAACTCTGGGAGAGTGGCCCATTTAAAACAAGCCAGCGAGAAAAGCTGGTTGACATTCTTAAGGGTAGAGACTCAGGTTCAGGTCCTAAGTTGGTGTAAATCTGCATGGGTCCATTGGGGTCCAATGGAACTATGCTAATTTATACCAGCTGAGGCTCTGGCTCCGAGAGTACACTCTTTAAACACATAGCCATTAAATAGCTGATCAAGACCAGCCAACATTCTCTTCACTATTTGCCAGGGTTGGAATCTTCCAGTCTTCTCACAACTGACTGACTTTCCCTTTCATCTGAAACCTTGCCTAAAGTGCATGAAGTTAGATGCATGATAAGTGTTTGCACAATCGGGGCCTAAATTAAAATCCTACATATCACTGCATTCTGTTTTGCAGGAGCAAGAATTGAATTTGTAATTTCTCTGCTCCCCTAAATGTGCATGAAAGGAGAGCACTTTATTTGTTCAATCTAGTGAAAATGTGCTGCCTTTATAACAGAAAACAAAAGAAGGGGTAAAGTGGTTAAAAATTAAATCAAGAAAGTGAGAGATGGAATTCAGAAAATCAGTGGAATCCCTGATCTTCCCTCTTCACTTTCAGGTCTCTCCTGAAGATTCATCTCTGTTGTGATGCCTATTAGAAACATGGTACCTGACACGTGCCACACTTGAAGAGCATCTGAGGTATGCTTTTCTTGTCTATTTACTGGCCCTTTGCAAAGTCATCCACTCATTTGATGTCTATAGTAAAGTGGTCATGATAGGGTTATTCAGAGTATGCTCCACCTCTCTCTTGTTTTCTGTTTTCGTTAAAGGGAGTTTCCACCCTACTCTGTTGTGATGTAGTTAAATAAAGCAGCAACTTCCCAGTCTGTAGTTCTGTAAAGTAGGTGTATTTTTCTTGTACTGAGTGTTTTTTTTTACAAAAATGGTATTTCTCTCTCAGTTTGTATATAACATCATAATTTTTGAATGTTGCATCTGATTAATTCCAAAATTTCAGGGAATGTTCTAGGTAACAGTGGCCAGAATCCTATTGATTGAGGGAAAATTGAAAACCCAAAAGAGGGAAAATGAGGGAGAGAGAGCCCCTTGCATCTGTTTAGCACAGGCACAGCTTCACGTATCTCTGCAATTGCCTATAGATCAAATTACTGGTTGATGACACTGGTTAACATCTTGCAACATGACAATACACTCTATCAGGATGATGATCAGGTATAATATTGGCAGTCTGAATGGCTTATCTCCTAGACAAAATATAGTGGTTGCGGAAGAATGGGAAGAAGGAGGATCCTGGGAACTACAGGCCAGTCAGCCTCACCTCAGTCCCTGGAAAAATCATGGAGCAGGTCCTCAAAAAATCAATCCTGAAGCACTTGCATGAGAGGAAAGTGATCAGGAACAGCCAGCATGGATTCACCAAGGGAAGGTCATGCCTGACTAATCTAATCGCCTTTTATGATGAGATTACTGGTTCTGTGGATGAAGGGAAAGCAGTGGATGTATTGTTTCTTGACTTTAGCAAAGCTTTTGACACGGTCTCCCACAGTATTCTTGTCAGCAAGTTAAGGAAGTATGGGCTGGATGAATGCACTATAAGGTGGGTAGAAAGCTGGCTAGATTGTCGGGCTCAACGGGTAGTGATCAATGGCTCCATGTCTAGTTGGCAGCCGGTATCAAGTGGAGTGCCCCAAGGGTCGGTCTTGGGGCCGGTTTTGTTCAATATCTTCATAAATGATCTGGAGGATGGTGTGGATTGCACTCTCAGCAAATTTGCGGATGATACTAAACTGGGAGGAGTGGTAGATACGCTGGAGGGGAGGGATAGGATACAGAAGGACCTAGACAAATTGGAGGATTGGGCCAAAAGGAATCTGATGAGGTTCAATAAGGATAAGTGCAGGGTCCTGCACTTAGGACGGAAGAACCCAATGCACAGCTACAGACTAGGGACCGAATGGCTAGGCAGCAGTTCTGCGGAAAAGGACCTAGGGGTGACAGTGGACGAGAAGCTGGATATGAGTCAGCAGTGTGCCCTTGTTGCCAAGAAGGCCAATGGCATTTTGGGATGTATAAGTAGGGGCATAGCGAGCAGATCGAGGGACGTGATCGTTCCCCTCTATTCGACATTGGTGAGGCCTCATCTGGAGTACTGTGTCCAGTTTTGGGCCCCACACTACAAGAAGGATGTGGATAAATTGGAGAGAGTCCAGCGAAGGGCAACAAAAATGATTAGGGGACTGGAACACATGACTTATGAGGAGAGGCTGAGGGAGCTGGGATTGTTTAGCCTGCGGAAGAGAAGAATGAGGGGGGATTTGATAGCTGCTTTCAACTACCTGAAAGGAGGTTCCAAAGAGGATGGCTCTAGACTGTTCTCAATGGTAGCAGATGACAGAACGAGGAGTAATGGTCTCAAGTTGCAGTGGGGGAGGTTTAGATTGGATATTAGGAAAAACTTTTTCACTAAGAGGGTGGTGAAACACTGGAATGCGTTACCTAGGGAGGTGGTAGAATCTCCTTCCTTAGAGGTTTTTAAGGTCAGGCTTGACAAAGCCCTGGCTGGGATGATTTAACTGGGAATTGGTCCTGCTTCGAGCTGGGGGTTGGACTAGATGACCTTCTGGGGTCCCCTCCAACCCTGATATTCTATGATTCTATGATTATCAAATTAGTATTATAGTGCCATTACACTACTTTAATAAGGGCCAATTGATTATAGAAAGAGATGCAACTTCTACTTCTGGGGAAATTCTGCACCAAAAAATTAAAAATTCTGCAAAATTTCTGCATATTTTATTTGTCAAAAACAACACTATATAATCACACCAGTTTCAATTATTTTGGTAATTTATTTCAAAATACCTGTCAGCAACTATGTCTGTAACACTACAGGTACAAAAAATATTCCCCCAGGAGTAAAGAGTTAAAGAAACCCCTACAACAACCCAGTTTCTGCTTCTCTGCCCTCTACCCCACAGAGCCAAGCCGGGGGGACCAGACACCAACACCCACTGCCCCCAGCTATAGGGCACCCCTCCCCCCAGACAACAGCACCCCCTCCCTGCCAGAGCCCAGCTGTGGCCCCGCAGCCCAGACACTCACACCACACCGCCTCTCCCTTCCCCCAGAATCCAGCAGTAGGGCACCCGCCAACCCAGACACCCATAGCTCCTACACTTCCAGAGCACAAAGATACAGACGGAGAAACAGCCTGACGCTGGGTCCCCAGCTTGTGTGGAGTTTCCTCCTCCCTTCAGGGCGTGCTGGGAACTGCAGCTGCCCAGAACCCTCCAGCTCCCTCCCTCCCTCTCCCTGGTGGTGTCTTCTATTTGTGAGCTGAGCTCTGCTGCGTCCAGCAGCCCCCAAATGCAGCCAGCAGCTCTGAAGCCCATTTCTCTGGGGGGAAAAGGAAATTCTGTGCAGAACACTAATTTCTGCACAGATTCTGTATTGCTCAGTGGCACAGAATTCCCTCGGAAGTAAACTTCAAAAACCTAAGCCAACAGCAGTCCAGTTAAGAGTCCTTGTCATAATTACTGATAAAATTCCCAGACGTTGGGAACCTGAGCCCAGAAGACTGTCTAAATAAATACCAACCAGACTAAACTGCTGTTTTCAAAAATTACATATACACAAAGGCCAAAAAAAAAAAAAATTTTTATCCAGCTATCAAATGTTACACTAAAACTGCCACCCTCTCCAGTTCATCTCAAATTAACCATTAGCAGAGTCGCTTTCATACGAAGATGGTCAACCTGATGTAAGGCAGACATCACTGACAACGCTCAGAGAATTCACCATTATTCATACTTTTGTTGCAGCAAAAGTCTTAGGGTATGTCTATTCTGCAAAAAAAAGAGGTAAGTTTTTAACTCAGGTTAGCTAACCTGCGTTAAAATAACAGCAAACACAAGGCAACTCAGGTTTTAACTTGGGTTAGCAGCTCGAGTTCAACTCCAGGCTTCCCTATAGGCTTCAACTCCAGCATCTAAACTGTTTTGCCTTATCTTCACTATTTTAACCAGAGTTCGCTAACTCAAGTTCAGAATGAACACACACACACACACACACACACACACATATATTGCAATGTAGACACACCCCTTTGGGTTGAAATTCTGTCCCGACTGGAGTGAACAGGAGTACTGCCATTGCAATCAATGGAAACAGGACTTTACCATTAGAGTCTAACTGGCAGTAAGCCAGCTGTTCACTAATCATGGAAAGGAACCATATGACCAGTGGTGCACTCTCCCAGAGAAACAAGTGGAGAAGAAACCCATCTAGCAGGAAAATCTGCATTTCATTATATGTTTATACATGTTAAAGGGGTAAGTCTCAATGTGCTGCTCAATAAATGAGGTTATCCAAATATACTGTTGGTGAACTAATATGAATAATGTTACAAGAGCCATTTTAACAAAAGTGTCTTTGCACCTACAGTGCACAGGTCAAAGAAGCATTTATACCACAGCACATTCTTGTTATCTACAAAAAGAAAAGGAGTACTTATGGCACCTTAGAGACTAACCAATTTATTTGAGCATAAGTTTTCGTGAGCTACAGCTCACTTCATCGGATGCATACTGTGGAAAATACAGAAGATGTTTTTATACACACAAACCATGAAAAAATGGGTGTCTATCACTACAAAAGGTTTTCTCTCCCCCCACCCCACTCTCCTGCTGGTAATAGCTCATCTAAAGTGATCACTCTCTTTACAATGTGTATGATAATCAAGGTGGGCCATTTCCAGCACAAATCCAGGGTTTAACAAGAACGTCTGAGGAACAGTTGCGGGGGGGGCCATAAACAAGGGGAAATAGGTTACATTTTATAATGAATCAACCACTCCCAGTCTCTGTTCAAGCCTACGTTAATTGTATCCAATTTGCAAAATTAATTCCAATTCAGCAGTCTCTCATTGGAGTCTGTTTTCGAAGTTTTTTTGTTGAAGGATAGTCACTTTGAGATCAGAAACCGAGTGACCAGAGAGATTGAAATGTTCTCCGACTGGTTTATGAATGTTATAATTCTTGACATCTGATTTGTGTCCATTTATTCTTTTACGTAGAGACTGTCCAGTTTGACCAATGTACATGGCAGAGAGGCATTGCTGGCACATGATGGCATATATCACATTGGTAGATGTGCAGGTGAATGAGCCTCTGATAGTGTGGCTGATGTGATTAGGCCCTGTGATGGTGTCCCCTGAATAGATATGTGGGCACAGCTGGCAACGGGCTTTGTTGCAAGGATAGGTTCCTGGGTTAGTGGGTCTGTTGTGTGGTATGTGGTTGCTGGTGAGTATTCGCTTCAGGTTGGGGGGCTGTCTGCAGGCAAGGACTGGCCTGTCTCCCAAGATTTGTGAGAGTGATGGGTCGTCCTTCAGGATAGGTTGTAGATCCTTGATAATGTGTTGGAGGGGTTTTAGTTGGGGGCTGAAGGTGACGGCTAGTGGCGTTCTGTTATTTTCTTTGTTGGGCCTGTCCTGTAGTAGGTGACTTCTGGGAACTCTTCTGGCTCTATCAATCTGTTTCTTCACTTCCGCAGGTGGGTGTTGTAGTTGTAAGAATGCCTGATAGAGATCTTGTAGGTGTTTCTCTCTGTCTGAGGGGTTGGAGCAAATGCGGTTGTATTGCAGAGCTTGGCTGTAGACAATGGATCGTGTGGTGTGGTCTGGATGAAAGCTGGAGGCATGTAGGTAGGAATAGCGGTCAGTAGGTTTCCGGTATAGGGTGGTGTTTATGTGACCACCATTTATTAGCACTGTAGTGTCCAGGAAGTGGATCTCTTGTGTGGACTGGACCAGGCTGAGGTTGATGGTGGGATGGAAATTGTTGAAATCATGGTGGAATTCCTCAAGGGCTTCTTTTCCATGGGTCCAGATGATGAAGATGTCATCAATATAGTGCAAGTAGAGTAGGGGCGTTAGGGGACAAGAGCTGAGGAAGCGTTGTTCTAAGTCAGCCATAAAAATGCTGGCATACTGTGGGGCCATGTGGGTACCCATAGCAGTGCCGCTGATTTGAAGGTATACATTGTCCCCAAATGTAAAATAGTTATGGGTAAGGACAAAGTCACAAAGTTCAGCCACCAGGTTAGCCGTGACATTATCGGGGATAGTGTTCTTGACGGCTTGGAGTCCATCTTTGTGTGGAATGTTGGTGTAGAGGGCTTCTACATCCATAGTGGCCAGGATGGTGTTATCAGGAAGATCACTGATGGATTGTAGTTTCCTCAGGAAGTGAGTGGTATCTCAAAGGTAGCTGGGAGTGCTGGTAGCGTAGGGCCTGAGGAGGGAGACTACATAGCCAGACAATCCTGCTGTCAGGGTGGCAATGCCCGAGATGATGTGGCGTCCAGGATTTCCAGGTTTATGGATCTTGGATAGTAGATAGAATATCCCAGGTCGGGGTTCCAGGGGTGTGTCTGTGCGGATTTGATCTTGTGCTTTTTCAGGGAGTTTCTTGAGCAAATGCTTTTCTTTTGGCAACTCTCAGTGGGATCAGAGGGTAATGGCTTGTAGAAAGTGGTGTTGGAGAACTGCCGAGCAGCCTCTTGTTCATATTCCGACCTCCACCCCCACGAACATGATACAGTTCTGTGGTGACCTAGAATCCTATTTTCGATGTCTCCGACTCAAGGAATATTTCCAACACACCTCTGAACAACATACTAATCCACAGAGACCTCCCTACCAACACTACAAACAGAAGGATTCTAGATGGACTCCTCCTGAAGGTCGAGACAGCAGACTGGACTTCTACATAGAGTGCTTCCGCCAATGTGCACGGGCTGAAACTGTAGAAAAGCAGCATCACTTGCCCCACAACCTCAGCCGTGCAGAACACAATGCCATCCACAGCCTCAGAAACAACTCTGACATCATAATCAAAAAGGCTGACAAAGGAGGTGCTGTTGTCATCATGAATAGGTCGGAATATGAACAAGAGGAATTGGCCCACCTTGATTATCATACACATTGTAAGGAGAGTGATCACTTTAGATGAGCTATTACCAGCAGGAGAGTGGGGTGGGGGGAGAGAAAACCTTTTGTAGTGATAAACACCCATTTTTTCATGGTTTGTGTGTATAAAAACATCTTCTGTATTTTCCACAGTATGCATCTGATGAAGTGAGCTGTAGCTCACGAAAGCTTATGCTCAAATAAATTGGTTAGTCTCTAAGGTGCCACAAGTACTCCTTTTCTTTTTGCGAATACAGACTAACATGGCTGTTACTCTGAAACTTGTTATCTACAGTAAATCCAGAACTAAATTCAATGTGGGAATACGGGTAACATGCATTCTTCAGCCCACCATGAAGCTCAAAAAACACCAGGTCCAGATAATCCAGTACCAACAACACTTATCTACACACATTATTTGCTCATTTTAAAAAAATGGCACTCCCAACTTTGGCAGCAGACACTCAAAAAAGAATGTTCTGGAGGTCTCATTTGTAGGCTTCATTGTTTTTATAAAATATATAACATTTACTAATACAGTATGAGCAGAGTACTTTTTAAATGATAAATTTTGTTACTTTCATTGGATTGAAGTTCATCCTGGCACAGAAATCGCACATAAGGCACTCTGCCTCACCAAAATCCTACAATCAGGCTACAGCAGTGGACCCATGTGCTGGTGGCCTCGACACCACTCACCCATTGGCACAGGTAGTGGTCTCATCAGCCAATGGTGAGGACAGGGTGGGTCAGCAAAGAAGCAATGGGCTCTAAACTTACACTAATCCACTGCCTTACTATCAAGGATTGTGGACACTATTCCACTAAAAACTATAGAGAACAGGTTGCTGCAGTGCTGTCCCATGCCATGGAGCCTGGTTTAGGGATGAGTGGATTTCATCTCCCCAGTTCCTATGCACTTCCCCTGATTATTTGGGCTTTCTGTAAGTGAGGTAACTTTCACCTTTACTGGCTCATTTGCAAAATTCAGTAAATCCCAATTGGTTTCCTCAACATTAATGCAAATTAGCTGAGTTCTACTGTATAATATTCTACAACAACTTTTCTTATCAATATTTTTATTTTTCTTCAAGTAATGAATGACATTCCAAGACAAACGTTTCATACATTTAAGGTTGTAAAGGAATATATCAGTTAAATTAAAATATTAGATCACTGTAGCTACAAAATCAACCACAATTTTTCACCCATCCACCAACAATTCCCTTAACATGGAACTATCTGGACAGAAATGTCCAGGACTACCTATACAAAAAAGTGAACTTACAAGGAGCCATTCTAGAAGAGGTATAAACAAACCTGTAAAAACTAAGATTTCTGAAAACTGAAGAGCGCACTCCTGGAAACACAAACAGGCAATGAAACAATTCTGTAAGAGGTGCCTTGGTACAAAAATATATTTCTTACATACTTGATATGAGCAAGCTGTCTTCATAATATCAGCAAAGTCCACAAAATTTACAAAGCAACGTTTTTGACAGCTCAGGAAGCCTCCGTGGTTCTCAACCACTTGTTACTGGAGACACAAGCTGAAGTGTCAGAGTATTTTCTCCAAACTATTAAAGAGGTAACTCTGCTTCCCTCTTGAGTATCAGGAAACACAGGTTCCCACCACAAGGGAGAGTAGGCATCAACTGAAAAACAGATCACAACCAGGAAAGACTAGTTGGGTGAGTATTACTGGAGGAGAATAGCCACTGAGAAAGGTGAACACCACAAATCAGAATTGTATAACTGAACAATCCAAATAAGCAATTTGAAAATCACTGTAATGCTTTCTTGTACTATGAGGAGGACAAATTCTAATATTAATTTGGATAATTTAAAAACAAACAGTACTTATTAAATATAATGATATAAATACAAAAATCAGAAAAATTTGCATCTTAGAAGAATATGATTAAGTTTTACTAACCAAAGAGCAAGATCACTTAATACACATATAGGCTCCGTCTAGAAATTTTGAATATGCTAGAGATCAATAGCTCATTAAAAAATAAATGAACTTTAACTTAAATAATAAAAGATTTTATAGCATTATTTTCTATACATTTACCAACACAGGTGCTATTCCCAAGCATTTTTTTTTATCTGACTATAGCTAAAAGAGATTCTAAATATTTCTTAAAATTACAGGCAGAGCCCTTTGACAGAGTATTTACCCTGAATCCAGTTACATAGTGAAGGGATTAAAATTCTTCACTGGAGAGAAAGAAGAGATCGTGTTCCACCCCATAAAGAGACTGCATGAGCTGCCAAACCTGGAGGGAAGGGGCTTCAGCTGTGGATCATTAAGATGCAGCCATAATAAGAATGGGATTTATGTTGGAGAACATACCATCTGGTAAGAAGGAGCTGCACTTTCTCATCTGGACTAGAAAGAACTTGGAACTAATTACTCTGAAGCTAAGGAGCCAGGCATTTTTGTGTTGGTTTGTTTTGCTACACTGCTGAAAAGGGAATCCCTTTGTTTTTCTCTTTGTCCAAAAGGAGAAATGCTGCTTTAATGTGAGTGCTAAATACGAGGCACTTTTATTTTCCCCACCCAAGACTGGGTGGCACAACTCCATCCCATTCAGTCCCCTACCCCTAATCCATACCATTCCCAGCCCTTCATGAACTCTCACACACACAGACACACTTCAGGTTAGCAAGACATTTATTTTCTTAATATTAATAAATATAAATAACTTTAGACATAGCTCTTTATATAGTTCTGTACAGCTGCGGTCACAAGAAACTGGAATGAAAGACACCAACTAAAATACCGCATCCTGCTACTTCACAGAATACAACTGTGGACAAAATTTTTGTTTTTCTTTTTCTTTTGTTGTTGTTGTTTTGGAGACAATGAGTGTTTGTTGTTTTACCTTGCCCCAATGTACTGGGACTCAAGAGGGGTGCTTTTTCCAACCTGGTGCAAAAATTATGTAACACCAAGCAATGAATAGTTTAAAACTTGTTTTAAACAGGGGAATAAAAACTAACTGTCCTTACCTTACTAAGTCTCTTGAGTAGCAGAGCTTTCCAGTTTCCCTGTTCTGCCTCACATTCTGAGCCCATGACTGGGCAAGTATTTTCTCTTAATTTTTCTCATTAGTGGCTCTCCCACGTCTTCTTTATCATTACTCTAATGAGCTCCTAGTTAACCCCTTCCCCCCTTAATGTAGTGTGGGGGAGGGGCACACCCAATCATAAGCTGTTTTGTTTTTTGAAGGGGTACCAAAATATAAAACAAAACAATCCCAGCCACCTCTAAACATTTGGGGATCTGTGAGAGAAGCCATTTTGGAGTTATAACAAGCCATACAATTAATGACAGGAACATTTCTTTTTTTAAAGGCATCACAGCAAACTTCTTTTCTAATGATTTCCAAACCTCCCAAAAATATTCTATGCTGGGCTAAGATGTGGCATATGAAATTTCAATTGAATTGTTTTCTTTTTAAGACAAGCATCAGTCTTTTTTTATTATTATTGTTAATACATGAATGTAATACATGCTATTCGCTGGGATGGACAGGTATGGTGTCCCTAGCCTCTGTTTGCCAGAAGCTGGGAATGGGCGACGGGATGGATCACTGGGTGATGACCTGTTCTGTTCATTCCCTCTGGGGCACCTGGCATTAGCCACTGTCGGAAGACAGGATACTGGGCTAGATGGACCTTTGGTCTGACCCAGTATGGCCATTCTTTGTTCTTTAACTGCAGAACTTCCATTTATTTATTTATGTACTTCCAAACATAAATACTAATCCAGGCTGTAGGAAGTACTGGCTTATTTTCAATAACCTACCGTACTTTATGTATTAGCACAGCAGATTTAGTGGACCACCAAATTTGAAGAAAAAAGGGCTTTACAGCTCAGAAACAATATTTGTTTGGATGGAGGTAGCTCTTCAGTGCCTGTGTGTTTGTGCAGAAGCAAAAGTCCACATAAGCAAAATATTTCAGGATCAGGGCCATGCACTGAAAAATTCAAATTACACTGACAGCAATACAAACCAATAAAAATTCTCACACACAAGTTGTTACACAAATCACAGCTCACACAGACAGAAGGCTTCTACTCTCAAGCACACACCTTACCACTACCACAATTACCAAATAACACAGACATGCATCCCAACCTTAACTCTTCTCTCCCTTTGTCATTCCACTATAGCCATTTACCAGACTATTTTTCACCCCAATGCTAGGAGTTGTAGATATCTGATGTAGAAGTTGGTTGTGCTGCAAGAGAGAAATTTGGTAAAAGGGTTGAATATAAAAGGGAGGTTAAAGCGAGCAATAGAAGGCTGGCTTCCTTTGGGTGAGATGTCATTGCGTGTCAGCAGCTGCACATGAACCTCCTCTGCTGAAAGATCAAATCGGACGGAAAGGTGTGACTCCTGAGAGAAGGTTTTATGGACACACAGGCACAATCTTGCATCTGCCCATTCTCCATCAATCATGTATGTGTGCATCTAGCTCCCTCCACATTCCACATGCCCTACTCTACCCCCCAAATCAGGCTGCATGAGCCTAGCTCCTTATCTCAGGCTTCTGTGTACAGCACAAAAACTTTCAGTTATAATGTAAACAATTAAAAAAATACTCAAACTCCAACAATTATTTTTAAAAACAAAGCCACCCTACCCATTGCACCAAATCTTCTCAGGATCTACTTCTTTACCACATTTTTTAGGCAACATCAGTCAACAATGAAAACATAGAATCATAGACCCATAGGGTTAGAAGGAACTGGCAAAAAAAACAGTTATCCACCTTTTTGTAACTGTTGTTCTTCAAGATGTGTTACTAATGTCGATTCTGTTCTGGGTGCACGTGTGCCCACATGCGTGGTCGCAGATTTTTGCCTTAGCGGTATCCGTAGGGTCGGCTGTTGTGCCCCATTGAGTGCCGCGCTCATGCATCAGTATATCAAGCGCCGCCGGCCCTACGCCCTCTCAGTTCCTTCTTGCCGGCAACTCCAACAGAGGGGCAGGAGGGCAGGTGATGGAATAGACATGAGCAACCCATCTCGAAGAACAGTTACGAAAAGGTGGGTAACTGTTTTTTCTTCTTCGAGTGCTTGCTCATGTCGATTCCATTCTAGGTGGCTCACAAGCAGTGTCCTTGGAGGTGGGCTTGGAGCTCACAGTTGTGCAGCTTGCAGCACTGCTCTGCCAAAACCAGCATCGTCTCAAGCTTGCTGAGTAAGTGCATAATGAGACGCAAATGTGTGGACAGACGACCAGGTAGCAACTCTACAGATCTCTTGGATTGGAACGTGTGCCAGGAAGACCACTGATGACAGCTGTGCCCTGGTCGAGTGCACTGTCAGGATTGCCGGCGGAGGCACATTTGCCAGCTCGTAGCAGTAGCAGATGCAGGCAGTGATCCAGGAAAAAATTCTTTGAGCAGACACTAGGTGACCCTTCATTCTGTCTGCCACTGCAATGAACAACTGCATCGACTTACAGAACAGCTTTGTCCCGTCTATGTAAAAGGCCAGCACCCTCCTGATGTCCAGAACATGCAGCCTGCATTCTTCATCTGATGTATGAGACTTTGAAAAGAAGACACGTAAGTATATGTCCTGGCCAGTATGAAACTGGGAAATGACCATGGGCAGAAATGCCGGGTGCATTCGCAGCTGGACCTTATCCTCGAAGAATATCATATAGAGTTGTTCTGAAGTAAGCGCCCTGATCTCGAACACCCTGCGGGTTGACGTTATCACAACCAGGAACGAAACCTTCCAGGAAAGAAGCAGAAGAGAGCAGGGAAGCCAGGGGCTCAAAGTGGGGGGCCCATGAGTCTTGACAGCACGAGATTCAGGTCCCAGGGAGGGACAGGATCCTGGATGTGCAGGTAGAGATGCTCCAGACCTTTCAACCAGGTCATCATATCATGAGTGAAGACCGACCTGCCTTGGAACAGAGGGTGGAAAGCCGAAACAGTGGCCAGGTGGACCCTGATCGATGACAGGGACAAATCTTGAAGTTTGAAGTGCAGAAGATAATCCAGGATCTCCTGAAGCAAGGCCTGGATATGCCGTTCCAGCGCCCAGCACATGAACCTTTTCCATTTGGCCAGGTAAGCCGCTGTGGTGCAGGGTTTCCTGCTACCCAACAAGACCAGCTGAACCTGGGCCAAGCATTCCTGTTTGTCCGTGTTTAGCCATGCAGTAGCCATGCTGTCAAGTGTACTGCCGCCAGGTTCAGATGCAGAAGGCTGCTGTGGTTCTGGAACAGCAGATCCGGAGAGAGGGGTAGCTGCAGCAGGGCAGCTACTGAAAGGTTCAGCAGCGTGCCAAACCAGTGCTGGTGAGGCCAAACGGAGTGTATTAAGGATAATCTTCGCCCTGTCCTGCTTGATCTTCACAAGGAACCTGTGAATCAACAGCACTGGCGGGAAGGCATATATCACAGCCCCCGATGATGGGATCAGAAACCCATCTGACAGGGAGCCCCTGGTCATCCCCGAATCAAACCGAACACATGGCATTTCCTGTTCTGCTTGGACGGGAACAGGTCCAACTGGGATGTCCCCCACCTCTGAAAGATTATTCTGATCGCCTCTGGATGGAGTGACCACTCGTGGTGAGACGAAAAGGTCCTGCTGAGGTGATCTGCTAATACGTTCCTAGTCCCGGGTAGGTGCGCGGCTACCAGATGAATGGCAAGCCGCACACAGAGGTCCCAAAGGTGGAGAGATTCTTGGCAAAGGGCCAACAACCTGGCTCTGCCCTTCCTGTTGATATAATATATCGCTGTGGTATTGTCTGTCAGGACCTGCACCACCTTGCTCTTCAGGTGGGGCAAGAACGCCTGGCAAGCCAGGTGAACCACTCTGAGCTCCCTGAAGTTGATATGGAGGGCCAGATCATCCCCGAGCTCGCCCAAGTGGGCTCCCCAGCCCAGGTCCAAAGCATCGGAGACCAGGGTCAGCAATGGGGCCAGGGCCGCAAAGGGAACTCCCTCCAACACCGACCCAGGATCCAACCACCACTCCAGGGACGACCGGATGTGATCTGCCACCCTGACTACCCGGTTTAGGCCTGTTGGGAATGTAGACCGACGCAAGCCATGCTTGCAGAGGCCAGAGATGGAGCCAGGCATGACTGACCACATATGTACATGAAGCCATGTGGCCAACAACTGTAGGCAGGTGTGAGCCATGGTAAGCAGGTGGTTCTTCACATGGGAGATCAGGTCTGACATGGCCTGAAAATGTGCTTATGGAAGGAAGGCTCTGGCTCGTATGAAGTTGAGAACTGCTCCCATGAACTCTATTCACTGGACTGGCCTTAAAGGTGGATTTTTTCTCGTTTATTAACAGACGGAACTCACCAGATTGAGGCTCCTCTGCACTTGTTACCAAGACCTGCCCTTGATGATCCAGTAGTCAAGATACGGGAATACCTGGACTCCTCGATGTCTCAGGTAAGCAGCCACTGGCACCATACATTTTGTGAACACCCTTGGGGCCGGAGACCAAAGGGCAAAGCCGTGAATTGAAAATGGTGTCTGCCCACTATGAAACGGAGGAAATGTCTGTGACCTTGGAATATGAAAATATGGAAATAAGCGTCCTTCAAGTCGAGAGCAGCATACCAGTCTCCCAGATCCAGAGAGGGGATGACAGAGGCCAGAGAGACCACAGAAAACTTCAACTTTCTGAGAGACTTGTTGAGGCGACACAGGTCCAGAATGGGTCTGAGGTCCCAGTTTGCGTTCAGGATTAGGAAGTAGGGGGAATAGAACCCCTTTCCTTTCATGTCCCAAGGGACCTCCTCCACTGCCCCCAGGTGCAGGAGGATCTTGACCTCTTGAATGAGGAGCTGCTCGTGAGACGGGACCCTGAAGAAGGATGGGGAAGAGGGGGGTGGGAGGGAGGGGCAGCCAAGAATTGCAGGCGATAGCCCCGAGATACTATCTCTAGCACCCAGCGGTCCAAGGTGGCCCACGACCAGGTCAAACAGTAGGGATGAAGATGGTCAAAGAACGAACAAGGTGGATCTGGGGAGTTGACTGGCATCGCTCTCAAGCGCACCTTCAAAATGAGCACTTCTGGCCCCCAGGATGATTTGCTGGGCCAGGCTGCCCGGGTGAGCGGGAGATGGAAGGGCAGCGATGACTAAACTTCGTGCGTCTATCCCTTTTCTGTGCAGACCCCTGTCGAGGCTGCCACGGCTTTGGCAGCAGGGGCGGCCGAACTGCTTCCGTGCAGGCTGTGGTGTATGCATACCCAGCGACCTAAGGGTAGCACAAGTGTCCTTCAACCCATGCAGCCTCGCATCCATCTGCTCTGCAAAGAACCCATTCCCATCAAATGGGAGGTTCTGGACTGAGGTCTGCATTTCTTGGGACAGACCAGCAGTCTGAAGCCAGCAGATGAGCCTCATGGGGACCACCCTAACCACCGAGTCAGCCAAATCCCACCCCATTTGGAGAGAGCACCTCGCTACTGCGGTATCCTGCTGCATCAGGGTGTCAAATTTCTGGGCCAAATCTTGGGGGAGGGACTCCTTGAATGTACGGAGGGAGTCCCATAAGTTAAAATTGTACCCGCCTGAGAGAGTCTGGCGATTCGCCACCCGGAATTGCAGGCTGGCTGTCGAGTAAATTTTCCTCCTGAAAAGGTCCAGTCTTTTGGCCTCTATTTCTGGGAGTTGAGCTGGTGTGCCCACTTGTCCTTCTCGTTGGTCACAGAGACAAGAGCGAGTCCGGAGGTGGGTGTGTATATAGGTACTAGAACCTTTAGCTGGGATGAAATACTTCTTTTCAGCCCTTCTGGTGGAAGGTGGAAAGGATGGATGACAGGGTTTGCCAGAGGGCCTTGGCCATTTTCATGACCCCATCGTGCACTGGTAGTGCAACACAGGCAGTGGTGTAGGCTGAGAGGACACTGAACAAAGCATCCACCTGCTCTGCCATCTCCTCCACTTCCAGGCCCAAGTTTTCAGCCACCCATCGAAGCAGGGCCTGGTGTTCTTTAAAATCACCCAGTGGACTGGCCCTCCAGGGTCCCGCAACCACCTTGTCTGGGGACGAGGATGACAATTTTACCACCGGGGAGGCCCCAGGTCATCATCCCTGCGGAGGAAGGCAGTTCTGGGGTGGGCACTGTCTCCTCTACCCCAGCCTCTGAGCAGGTTTCATACACCGAGCCTGGTGCCACCGGTGCCATCAACTTGCATCAAGTGGCGGCAGATGAGTGGTGCAAAGGGGGCATCAGCAACACTGGCATGCCCCACGCACTCCAATAGGGTCACTGTGCTGCCAAGGCAGCGCTGTAGAAGTCGACACAGCCTCTGGTGCCTAATCGCGCCGGTGGAGTCTCGGCGAGGGGCTAAACTGCCCTTCCGTACTGGAGGAATTCCCTTCCAGTGACCACAGTGGGGCTGACGACGCCCATGTTTGTCTGCTGACCGTTGCCGTCGGAGACCAGTGTTTGAAGTGGGAGGACTGGTCCTGATGTCAGGGGACCGGTGCCAGGGGGAACAGTATCGCGACGGAGAGCGCTCCCGTGACAGAGATCTGCGCCAAGAGGATGACTGGTGGTAGGAGGAATGGTGCCAGTAATACGGTGACCAGCGCCTCTCCCTATGCAATCCGCATCGGGATGATGGCGACCACGAATGCTGTGCCAGTGATCGAGGGTAAGCCCCAGAGGATCTGGGCTGTGACGCTGGAGATTTGCGGTGCAGAGATGGAGAGCGCTGCCTTGGCTCAGGAAATCGGTGGTGCTCAACTGCCCTCTGGGGGGGTCTTGGCGGCTGGCTTGCCCTCGTAGGGAGCCTTTGCCACTTCCTGTGGCACACGTGGTACCAGCAGTGCAGGTGGAGGCCTCTGCTCTCTCAGTACCACAGGAGCTTATGAAAGCATAGATGTCACCACAGGTTTGGGTCCCCTACCATTCCTGGGAGTCAGTGGTGGATCCTTTAAGGGGCTATGGGCCCTGACTGGGGATGCACGCCCGCGTGGCTCTGGAGTGGCTTGTTGGCCCGAACTGGGTCCTTTGCCGGATGCCCCATAGCCTTTCTTACCCACTGCCAGGAAGCTGTGCTTCTTAGTTTTCTTTCTGGGCACCGGCAACAGGGAGCGGTGCTGGGCGGAGCCCGGTGCTGGGGGTGTGCTGTGCACAGAGGCCACAGTACTAGGGGTCGAGTTCAGCCAGGATGGCCAAGACAGCCTCCTTGAGGAGAGCCCTCAAAATTAATATCATGCTCTTTCTGGGTCGAAAATTTTTACAGATACAACCCTTGTCCTTCACATGTGATTTTCCCAATCACTTGAGGCAGCTGCTGAGGGGGTCATTTACAGGCAACAGCCTGTTACAGTTCATGCAGGGCTTAAACCCCAGGGACGGGGGCATGCCCCGCCTGGGGAGAAGTCCCCAAAAGGGACTCTAACTTCTAACTACACTTAACAACTACAACTACTATAAACAACTATTTACAAAGCCCTAACTAACCACCATTGGCGATACGAAGGAAATGAGAGGGCATAGGGCTGGCGGCACCTGATATACCAATGCGTGAGCACGGCAGTCAAGGGGGCACAACAGCCGACCCTACGGATTCCACTAAGGCAAAAATCTCCAATGACCGCACACATGGGTGTGTGCACACCTAGAATGGAATCACCGCACACATGGGTGTGTGCACACCTAGAATGGAATCAACATGAGCAAGCACTCAAAGAAGAAGAAGAATCTCAGACAGAGCCAATATACAAGGTATTCCTATTAAAAATGTAAGAGACACCAAACGGAAACTATACAGAAAATTCAAGTGGAATAAAAACTAATGTGGTGTGAATTTCACACCAAATGACTACCTACTTTTTGAAAAATTAAAAAAAATCTGAAGCAATACTTCAGTATTTTTAAAGTTTAAGGAAGCTACAGTTAAATATGTAAGAAGTGTTCATATATTGTTTCCTGCCTCCCCTCTTTAAGGAAATTCACATTCCTTGTATCAGCAGCATAGATACTGTCCCAGTCTCAGTTTACTAAGGTACTGTAGTAAATGATATACCAATGTTTGATTTACATTGTGTGAATGTGTGCATCAGGTGGAGGTGTATGTAATACTAAGACACACATATTGATTTACATTCACAATTCAATGGTGACTAAAGCAAAAACAATTCCCCGCTCACACAAACAGGATGGTAAAGAATTCCTTTCAATTAAGCAATCATTAAAGTCCAAATTGTTCATGCTTTTAGTCATATTCAGCATCAACTTCCTCCCCACGCATCTTATTTACATTTGTTATGCATATAGTGACAGGAATATGGTATCAACTTTAGAAAAAAATGAAGACAGAGTTCATGCCTCAAAGGGTCCATGCGCTAGAGAGATGACACATCGTATGTACACAAGGAAAAGGAAAGACTTCTTCAGTAAATCCAGTCTAGTTCCTTTTTTCATTCTTCCAGATATTTCTTTTTTCCGCTCTCCATTTTATTGACACTCACGCTTTCTCCAATATTTTACCACACAGTTGCCCAAAGGAAAAAAAGCCAAAATTATCACACTGGAAAGAAGAAAACTGTAGTGCCTAAGTCACAAATAATTTATACAAGTAGTGCCCTAGCATTTGAGAAAACATTCTCAAACTTCACAGATTTATAACAAATTCTCATTCATAATTTTTTATACTAAAGGCAAAGACTTAGGGGGAAGATCCAAAAACGATGCTATTTTCTTTCCTTTTTAGTTCATATTGTATCTTATTTGCCTTTCCAAGTTGTTTGATTTTTCAGAAATCCAAGTAACTAGAAATAATATATTTTACAATAAAACATTTGCATTTTCTTTCAAATACCATATTTAAACAATAATGACAATATTATTATAAGAAAATAATTCTAATAAATATATTTAGATATAGACAAGTTTTGTACTTTGGAAGTTAAAAAATGGCATTGCTGATCTTTATTCAGATGCTCATGAATAGACTCAGACAGATTTATATTTCTGCCTACCTCCTCTAGTTCCTTACACTTCAAGAAAAAGAATAAACACAACCATGGTCCTAAGCAGAAGGCTGCTTTCAGGCATGTTTGAACTACCACCTCCAACTTCACTCAAGTGTTTACGATGTAAACATGCAATAAACATAGAGTCCTTTCATTGTGTGTGAAATCCCAACCCACTTGATTACTGCACAGTAACACTTGTGAACAATGTAAAATTTCATTCCTGAATGACATTTACTTTGATTTATGCACAGGCAGTGCTCAACAAGCTGGTTAAGCAACAAAACATGATAGGACATGAATTGCGATGTTACTAATTAATGCCTTTGTATTGTTAGCCACAAGGCTGACAGCATCATGCAACCAATAGCAACTAAGCATGAGTAAGAATCTTTATCCTCTGACAACCTTTTAAAATAGAGTATTGTTCACATAAAAGGCATTTACTTGTTGAGCAATTCAGTTTTTCTTTTGCTTTGACTATTTTACGTATTACTTTTTAAAAACTTTTAAAAAACAGAATTTCTCCAACGTTTTCTTTTAGAAAGACAGAACTGAGTTACAATTCTGTATTTGCAGAAAATGGGAGATCCATCAGTCACAAGATATGCCAACAGGCTTCCTCTCAACAATTCATTACTCATATTAAAGCATATTTGAAGTCCCTAAGAGGTCAGGATTTGCTAGCACATTGTTGATCACATCTCTTAGTTAGTACAACTGTATGTCAAAATTAGAAAGCAACACTTAAGGTATTTGTAACTAGCAGAATTATATGACACTGACTTTTCAACATCTCATCAGTGTCTCTAAGATTGTGTTTTCACTTCTGCGAGGGTGGCTTGTTTACTTACCTTTCGGTGATCATTTGCTTGGTCTGCTACAGTTTTAAGACACTTTGTCAGAAAAAAATAAAATCACAGAAACCGATTGGGTAGCAATTAATGAAAAGATGTGTCATTACCACAGTCAGTAACTACATACTGTAACACAGGGTCAGTGAGAAAACCATGCTGTACCATAGCACAGATAGTTTAGTACACATCTCTACATGTCCTGGCTGTGTGAAGTGGCACTTAATAGATTTGGGAAGCTGAATTCCACCACGGTCTGCCACATTTGTAACTGGATGTATACTTTTTGAGCCACTTCAGTCTGCAATAAAAACTGTATCTCCAAGAGGTTTGGTGCCTTATAGCATGGAAAGCCATGTTTACATTATGTACTACCCTGGTATAATCTGCTTTCCTGGGCAGTACTAATTTAGTGTATTTTTCATAACTTGCTTTTTGTGACTATAATCCAATTTAAGGCTTTCATATTATTCATTTCCACTTTTCTACAGACTGCACTACCTTTCCTACTGTGGTAATGGTGTTTCATCAATGTTCTGTTGTACTACAATAGAAGGTTTTGGGCTAACTCTTGGCTTTTTAGGCTAAACATACAGTTAATTGCAATAATTTTCTTTGCTCTGCAGCATACAAACATTGGAACACATGGCCCTATATACAGAAGGCCAGAAGTCTGAGTTTCACTAAGTGCTCTCAACATATTAACCAAAGGCTTTAAAAAAAATCTAGTTATTGTTCCTTGAGACTGTTTTGTGATTTTGAGAAAATGCAAATTCCATTATTTCAGTGTTACTCTATTCAACATGTGGTCCCATGTCATATTCATTTCCCTCCATTCAAACATTACTATGAAGACAGAATTATTAATTTTCTGAGCTTTTATGTGGCACTCATCACTATAGTACAAGAGTGCTTCACAATCATTAATTAATAATCTTTATAAAAATCGCTGTGAGGTGAGGCAGTAGTATTATCCCCATTTTACAGGTAGGGAACGGAGACACAGAGATTAAGGTCAAAAGTATCCACTAACTTTGGCTGTCCAATTTGAGATGCCTAGGACTAATTTTTCAGAGAACTCAGCATTATATAGCAATGTATATGTTCAAACACAGGTCCCACTGACTTCACTTGCAGTTTAGAGTGCTCAGCTCTTCTACAAATCAGGCCCCAGCATCTCAAGCTGGGCACCAAATAAATGAACACACAATTAGTGACCACCTCTGAAGAGTATGGTTTAAGTCACTTGATTAGCATCACAGGAATTCTGTGGCCGAGGCAGGGAGAGAATCCAGTTCTCCAGGGCAACATTCAACTGTCTTAACCATAAAAACAAAAGGAGGACTTGTGGCACCTTAGAGACTAACAAATTTATTTGAGCATAAGCTTTCATGAGCTACAGCTCACTTCATCAGATGCATTCAGTGGAAAATACAGTGGGGAGATTTATATACATAGAGAACATGAAACAATGGGTGTTACCATACACAGAGTGATCAGGTAAGATGAGCTATTACCAGCACGACAGTTGGGGGGGGGGGGAGGGGTGGAACCTTTTGTAGTGATAATCAAGGTGGGCCATTTCCAGCAGTTGACAAGAACATCTGAGGAACAGCGGGGGAGAGGTGGGGGGAATAGTTTTACTTTGTGTAATGACCCATCCATTCCCAGTCTCTATTCAAGCCTCAGTTAATTGTATCCAGCTTGCAAATTAATTCCAATTCAGCAGTCTCTCGTTGGAGTCTGTTTTTGAAGTTTTTTTGTTGAAGAATTGCCACTTTTAGGTCTGTAATCAAGTGACCAAAGAGACTGAATCTGACTGGTTTTTGAAGGTATAATTCTTGAAGTCTGATTTGTGTCCATTTATTCTTTTACGTAGAATCTGTCCAGTTTGACCAATGTACATGGCAGAGGGGCATTGCTGGCAACTGATGGCATATATCACATTGGTAGATGTGCAGGTGAACGAGCCTCTGATCGTGTGGCTGATGTGATTAGGCCCTATGATGGTGTCCCCTGAATAGATATGTGGGCACAGTTGGCAACGGGCTTTGTTGCAAGGATAGGTTCCTGGGTTAGTGGGTCTGTTGTGTGGTATGTGGTTGCTGGTGAGTATTTGCTTCAGATTTGGTGGCTGTCTGTAAGCAAGGACTGGCCTGTCTCCCAAGATCTGTGAGAGTGATGGGTCGTCCTTCAGGATAGGTTGTAGATCCTTGATGATGCGTTGGAGAGGTTTTAGTTGGGGGCTGAAGGTGATGGCTAGTTGCGTTCTGTTATTTTCTTTGTTGGACCTGTCCTGTAGTAGGTAACTTCTGGGTACTCTTCTGGCTCTGTCAATCTGTTTCTTCACTTCCACAGGTGCGTATTGTAGTTATAAGAATGCTTGATAGAGATCTTGTAGGTGTTTGTCTCTGTTCGAGGGGTTGGAGGAAATGCGGTTGTATCGTAGAGCTTGGCTGCAGACAATGGATCGTGTGGTGTGGTCTGGATGAAAGCTGGAGGCATGTAGGTAGGCATAGCAGTCAGTAGGTTTCCGGTATAGGGTGGTGTTTATGTGACCATCGCTTATTAGCACTGTAGTGTCCAGGAAGTGGATCCCTTGTGTGGACAGGTCCAGGCTGAGGTTGATGGTGGGATGGAAATTGTTGAAATCGTGGTGGAATTCCTCAAGGGCTTCTTTTCCATGGGTCCACTTCAATCTCTTTGGTCACTCGATTACAGACCTAAAAATGGCAATTCTTCAGCAAAAAAACTTCGAAAACAGACTCCAATGAGAGACTGCTGAATTGGAATTAATTTGCAAGCTGGATACAATTAACTTGAATAAAGACTGGGAGTGGATGGGTCATTACACAAAATAAAACTATTTTCCCCACGTTTATTCCCCACCCCCACCAGCTGTTCCTCAGACCACCTTGTCAACTGCTGAATATGGCCCACCTTGATTATCACTTGATTATCACTACAAAAGGTCGTCCCCCCGCCCCGCTCTCCTGCTGGTAATAGCTCACCTTACCTGATTACTCTCGTTACAGTGTTTATGGTAACACCCATTGTTTCATGTTCTCTGTGTATATAAATCTCCTCACTGTATTTTCCACTGAATGCATCCAATGAAGTGAGCTGTAGCTCATGAAAGCTTATGCTCAAATAAATTTGTTAGTCTCTAAGGTGCCACAAGTCCTCCTTTTCTTTTTGTGGATACAGACTGACACAGCTGCTACTCTGAAACCTGTCTTAACCATGAGACCCTTCCTTCTCTTCCTGCAGTCACCTGCCTCATTCACTACATACCTTCCAACTTCTGCAACAAATGAGGCCTGGTCCTACAGATCATACAGTTTAAGGCCAGAAGGGACTAACATCACCTAATCTGACTGAGTTAAATGTAATGATCTGTGATATACAGGCAGTTACCCTTGAATTGATCTTAACAACTTGTGTTTGACTAAAGCATGTCTTCCAGAAAGGTATCCATTCTTGATATGAAGACATCAAGATAGAGAGAATCCACCACTCCCCTTGGCAACTTGTTCCAATGGTTAATCATCCTCACTATTAAAAAATTGTGCTAATTTCTAATCTGAATTTGTCTAGCTTCAGATTCTAGGCACTGGTTCTTGTTACGCCTTTATTCATTAGCTTAGAGAGCCTGTTAGTATCCGATTTTTTTTTCTTTATGAAGGTACATATACACTGTAATCAGGTCACCTCTCAATCTTCTTTTTGGTAAACTGAACAGATTGATCTTTTTAAATCTCTCACTGTTAGGCATTTTCTCCAGCTCTCAAATCATTTTCTGAGGCTTTTCTCTGCATCAGCTCCAACTTTTAAACATCCTTTTTAAAATCTGGATACCAGAACTGTGCACAGTACTGATCTCACTAATGTTGTACACAGCAGTAAAATCACCTCCCTTTGTAGGAGCCGTGAGGGGATGGAATATGCTCAGTTGCTCTATAGCAGGGGTGGCCAACCAGTGGCTCCAGAGCCACATATGGCTCTTCAGAAGTTAACATGTGGTTCCTTGCATAGGCACCGACTCCAGGGCTGGAGCTACAGGCCCCAACTTTCCAGTGTGCCGCGGATACTCACTGCTCAAACCCTAGCTCTGCCACAGGTCCTGCCCCACTCCACCCCTTCCCGCCCCCTCCCCCGAGCCTTCCATGTCCTCGCTCCTCCTCCTTCCCCTCCCCGCAGAACCTCCTGCACACTATGAAACAGCTGATCAGGAGGTGCAGGGAGGGAGAGGGAGGCTCTGATCAGCGGGGCTGCCGGTGAGTGGGAGGCGCTGGGAGTGGGCGGTGGGGGGGGCCTGATCCGGGGCTGCTGACGTATTACTATGGCTCTTCAACAATGTACATTGGTAAATTATGGCTCCTTCTCAAGTTCAGGTTGGCCACCCCTGCCCCACAGGGATGCCCCACATGTAGTCCTGTCACTTTTAGATGTGTGGGGATGGAGCATGCTCAGTCACTCTGTGGGGATGATGCATGCACTCTAGTCAGCACTAGGAGCTCTGAGAGACTCAAGTATGATCAGAGATGACAGAAGCATCTGAGATTTTAGCTGTTAAACTCTAACAAGTATCTGATAAATTGCATTTTGCAGGTTTTCAAATGCTTATAACTCAAGTGAATTTGGGCGGAATTTCACAAGGACAGCAAAAGGTACATTCTGACAAAAGGCCACCCATCCCAAATTTAAAGTCCTTACTCCAAAGCCTGGAAGCATTTCAAGAAAAGGTCAAAAGAATTTTTTTTTTAACATGGACAAAATAATGTATTTTTCCCTAGCCTTGGAAACTGCTAAACCATTTTGGCTGAAATTTTCCAAAAAAAATATCAGCCTGAAGTAGACAAACTGCTACATGGAGAATTTCAGTTGAAACAGTTGAGGTTTGGCAAAGTTATAAGCAACTTAAAACAGAGTCGTATAATGGGAAGTGTCAAGAAATCTTAATAATAGGTAATGCTGCCACCCCTGCCGATAGTCACATCTGGACTCTAGGATATAGCATAATTTGCTTCATACACTCATTTGCTATTTCTATGCTTGCATTAGAAAAAATTTTGCTTCATTATGCTAAAATCTATATGGGATTAAAGTTTTTAGCTTCACTGGCAGCCAAGCATAATGAAATGATCATGCAATTGACCTTTGTGAGTAGGTGGGACAGGGGCAAGAATAGTTTTAATGTGGATTCCATTAATGGACTCTTGCCTGTCAGTATTATAGCTCTGGCTATGAGTGAAGAATAGATGGCACATAAAGAAAGTTTTATTTTTCACTTTATGTTGTACCTAGCAGACTTCAGATGCACAAAATAAAAAAATAGACAAGAGACAGACCCCAAGAAAAACTCCAACCAACCTGAAAACGAGCTAGTTCAAATGTCCAGGGCCCTCCAGTGAAAATGCTCAGCCCCACAGATATACAAATCTAGGGACTGTGAGCTCAAGCATCACGTTAGATCTCAATGATCAGGATAATGCCCTGACACAAAGATAGTCTCTAAGATACCTATAAAACTGCCATAAAGGGAACTGCGCCCAGAAATAAATGCAGGCCCATGGTCTCTGCTTGAACTACTATTATGGACTGCTATAGAGCCTCCTGCACTTAGCCTCTGTGAGGAAAGGGGCTTCCTAATTCCTTTCCTCGATTTCTAGCTATGCCAGAGCAAACGGACTGTAAAATGGCCCTAACGCACCCTGAAAGAAAAAGAAACAACTGAGGTGTGGCTCATTCTATGCATCCTTCCTGCAGCCCACAATGCAGGAGGAATTCTGGGAACTGGAACGATGGGGCTAGAGAATGTCTACAAACAAGATGGCTTTACAAAAAGGGAATAAATTAGAGCATCTCCCAGTGCCACTCTAATCTTCACCAGCGACTGAACTAATCTCAGGATAGTGAAGGTGGGATGCATGTCTCCTCTCTCAGTCTTTGCATCAATGCAAGCATAAATTTGGGGTCCAGTCCTTAGTGAACAATTCCAATGCTCAACTCCACTACTTGTGGTGCTCTCACATATAGTATTGTGAAATGGATCAAATTCTTGTCAGTCTGACTGCTACACACAGCGCTCCCAATAGCAGAACTGAAAATTGACAAGACTGCAGATCAATTTTCATTCTTTTGTATCTTGGGAAAGATATGAGTAGCCCAGATGCACTGGAGCTATCTTCCTGCAGACATCAGAAGACAGAATTGCATTGGTTTAAATTTTGTTTGTGTTTGGAAGGTTATTTTCACAACCCTAAGGAATAGAAACTTTTTAAATGAAAGCTTAAATTCTACAGAAGCTGATGGTGCTTATCCAATACAATGCAATACAGGTGAGTGATTTTTCTTCAGCTCAAGGGGGAAAATTTTTTATATTTTACACATACATTTCAAACACAACGTGAAAATCAAATCCCAGCCAGCAAAATTTTTGTAAGTACATATTTAAAAATCAAAATAACTCCTGTTTTGTTACTTTTTTTCTCCATTTCTTCCCGTTACTAAATCGTCTTAGGAACACAGCTGCTTAATATTTCCAATCCATTTTGGACTAGATAGCATCTACCAACCTCTAAGCTACATTTAGTATCCACCTACAAATGCAGACTAGCAGAATTTTCCACAGATACTCTATAATGACAGTTGAGTATCATTACCTCCATGCAATTACTGCTTCACATCATATGGTTTAGGAATACAGAAAGCACAATGCGAATTTAAGCTGTGAAGCTAATACCTTGGAAGACTACTTTTGGATGTCCTTTAAGGAATGGTACAAACTCTCAAATTCAAAGCCTTAGTTATTTCCTCATCTAGAAATTATGTTAAAAAAGTTTTATAAGGAAATGTATCCTGCAGAATGTGTAGAAATTTGTTTTATTAAATTACATAACTGTGTAAATAAGCTTTATTTCAATTTATATCTCTTTGCAGAATTTTGAAAAGTATACTGTTACACACATGTGTACATACTATTACACAAATGTGTGATATCTATTGAAATCTGTGCAGAAAACACCTGTGGCTAGCACATGAACTATGCCCCCCCCCAAAATAAGTTTTTAGAAGCCATGTCTCCTTAACAATTATGCTGTGTTACGAGTGGTCTTCAATCAGAAATCTGTATGCTATACATCAGTTTGTAGTTTTAATTAAGCCTATGAAAATCCTAAGAAATGTAATACCTGTCAAGTTTGCTACTTAGCAATGTGTGTTAACAGATCACTAATCAAATTCCAATACCAAACAGTATTGGCTATCTTGTGATATCAGATGAACAATTAAACTTGCCTAAAGTTTAGCAACATATTTTATAAATTTACTTTATTTCACAAGAGTCTGGGGTTTCTGTCACTTACCAAAAAATGTGAAAACAAGTGCTACATTTTTTTAAAGAATCTATGAAGTATTAATACTTTGACTTTTCAGGAAGTAATTTATCAGCTAGTAATAAAGGTATGAAGTACTATACCTGAAACTGTCCTATAGAAATCTTAGTTTAAAATAAAACAAATAAATTAAAAAAAAAAAAAATCTTATTCTGAAATGTTTAGTGTTGATTCTCTATGACTAGTGCTCTCAATTTTCTCCCATCAACAAAGTTAATAATGTACTAAATTCATAGGAATGCATCATCCTGGCAGCACTATCAATTTTGGCTGACTTTTATGGACAAGTGACCCTATATAGTAGTGGTGGGCAACCTGCGGCCCATCAGGATAATCTTATTGCGGGCCGTGAGACATTTCGTTGACACTGACCGTCCATGGGCACGGCCCCTTGCAGCTCCCAGTGGCCGTGGTTCACCGTTCACGGCCAATGGGAGCTGCGGAAAGCTGGGACAGCAAACCGAGGCCACTGGGAGTTGGGGGGAGCTGTGTCTGCGGATGGTCAATATCAGCAAAGTGTCTCGCAGCTGCAATCAGATTACCCTGACGGGCCGCAGGTTGCCCGCAACCGCTACATAGACTACAGACAATTTTTATTTAAATAAAAATACAGATTTTCCTCTCCATTCTTCCAATACGTCAATAAAGCAAACAGGCAAAACCAGACAATCTCTAGTATGGATAGACTCCACATTAGAGAGGCCAGAAATTCAAATTTGCCGAAGTTGCTCCTCTAAACATTAGTTCCAAGCTAGTACACAAATTTAATTTAATCGTAAGTGCGCACTGTTAAGAAATTCTTATGGTGATACCTACCACAGGTCATATTGTTGAATAAGAGTTCTCTGACAGAGAATAGTATATTTTTGCCCTTTTTAGGTAAAACATCACAGCTCTACTTCCACTTTATACACTCTAACTAAAAGCAGATCAGCCACCTTTCCTTAATTCTATTCTCCCACAGAATATGATAAGTGTAACTTACTAATTTAAATAACAATAGTTAAATGTTTAAAATTAGCAAGTTGAGTAAAAGGTTAATTCAATTTATCAGATGTGAAATGCTGAAAAAAAACCTGATTTGTATTTAAATCTCTTCCACAGTAACTAAAACATCACCAGTGTTTAAGTGCTTTACCTAACCCGAGGCTTTATTTCTTCTGTTTGAAATTAATGAAGTTCTAGTGATGCTGACTAATTCCATTTCTAATCTGCAGAACCTTTACTCCTTTAAATTATACCTATCATAATATATTCTCCCCTATCCCCAAGCTGTAGTTCAGTAAAAATGAAGTAGATTAAAACATATTGAGGATTACAGATTATAGAGTTAAAACACAGGCGTGTGATTCAAATAGCTGAACCTACAAAAAGACATCACATTTTGTTCTCATGATGACATATAAAGATAAAACTGCAGTCTACTAGTACATATTTTACTTTGGACAACTGTATTGTTTAAATATAAAACTAAGACTCAAAGTGCAAAAGCAGTACATCAAAACCAAAATAAATTTTACAGCCAATGAATATGACACTGTTTCAATTTATATTCTCATTGCATCAAGACAATTTCTTCCATACGAGCATTAGAAATAAAATCCCAGTGAATCTTCCATCAAAATCCTACTCTTAAAATTAATTTGAATGGTTTTGGTCAGGTAGAGGCCCTGAAACTGAATACTGGCTGAAAGACTACAACAAAGTGTAAAAACAAATGGCAATGTATCAGACTGGAAAGAGGTGATTAGTGAGGTACTTCAGGGACCAACATTAGACCCATTAATGATTAATTATTAATGATTAATCCTCATTAATGATTTAAAAATAGTAAAGCAGCATATTAATGACGTCTCTAGATGATGTTTAATTAGGAGGAATTTTGAGCAGCAGAGAGGCCAGAAATAACACAAGAATCTAAGCAAATGCCTTACATGGGCAGAAAATAAAGTGAGAATCAGTTTGGAAAACCATCAACTAATACATCTGAGAAAAATAATTCCAAGCACAGGTATTTAATAGGAGAAAAAAACCTGAAAAGCAATAATGCGGAAATAATTTGTGAATACCAAAAGAGACATAAGCTGGCAATGCAATATGGCAGCAAAAAAGCCCAATGCAATTTGGGACTACATACAAAGAAGCATCACAAGAAGAGAGGTGAATAGTTCTTTTCTGTAAGGATGTAGTATGACCACACCTTAAACAGTATTCATTCAAGGGAGTTTTGTCAGAAAGATACAGACAAACTGAAGCAAGTTAGGAAAACAATAAAAATTAAAAGGGAAATATACAGATACAGGTACATTGCATACACTTGACAAGGAGACAATTGGGTTGTGAGGGGGAGAACTGCCTTGCCAGAACACTACAAATATTTCAGGAGAATAAACACCAAGGAAAGAGAAAAATTACTCTAGTACAATGGGCTATAACTAACAGCAATGATATAAAATTAAAAAAGACTATTTAGACTGAACATCAGAAAGGCGTTCTCATATCAAGCTTTCATAGATTCCAGGGCTAGAAAGGACTATTATGTTAATCTAATCTGACCTGTATAATCCAGGCCACAGAATTTACCCCAAATAATTCATTTTGAACTAGAGCGTCTCTTTAAAAAAAAAAAAAATCCAATCTCGAGTTAAAAATTACCAGTGATAGAAAATCCAGCATAACCTTCTGTAATTTGTTAATTACCCTCACAGTTAAAAATGTATGATTATTTCTGGTCTGAATTGGCTAGCTTCAGCCTCCAAACATTGGATCATGTTATACCTTTCTCTGCAATAAGGAAGAGCCCATTATCAAATATTTATTCCCCATGCAAAAACTTATAGACTGTGATCAAGTCACCCCTTATTATCTCTTTGTTAAGCTAAATAGTTTGAGCTCCTTTTGTCTACCACTATAAGGCATGTTTTCCAATCCTTTAATTATTCTCAGGGCTCTTCTCTGAACCCGCTCCAATTTACCAACATTCTTCTTGAATTGTGGATACCACAACTGAACATAGAATTCCAGTAAGAAATCACACAAGTGACAAATAGATGTAAAACTCTCTACTCCTAATTGAGATTCCCCTTTGTATGCATCCAAGCATCACATTTGCTCTTTTGGCCACAGATTTACACTGAGATCACATGTTCTGCTGATTATCCACCAAGACCTGCAAGTCTTTTTCAAAGTCATTGCTTCCTCAGATAGAATCACAGAATCATGGAAATGTAGGGCTGGAAGGGACCTCAAGAGGTCATGCACTCCAGTCCCTTGCTCTGAGGCAGGCCCAATATACCTAGAACTCCTAAAAGGTGTTTGTCTAACCTCTTCTTAAAAACCTCCAATGACACGGATTTCACAACCTCACGTGAGAGCCTATTCCAGCACTTAACGATCCTTATAGTTAAAATGTTTTTCCTAATACCTAAGTCTAACTTGCTGCAGATTAAGCCAATTACTTCTTGTCCTGTTAAAGACCTGCTTTCATAGCTGATCCTACAAATTTACCCTAATTGTGAGCTCAACTGTGGGAATGTGGACAAAAGCTTAGGAAATGTTCCAATCACATATAACATGTGAATATAGATGGGAAAAGGAGCAAAGGAGACAGAAAGACTGAGTCAGTCCAAACAAAAAGGACCACTGTTATAACTCAAGGACAGCACTAAGATCATGTTTCATAAACAAGAGTAGTGTAGGAAAATTAATTAACCAAATTTGGGTGTTAGAAATTAGGCCTAATTGGTAGACAAAATTGAGAGACGATGGGCTATTCCACCCAGCACTCCCATTTGAAGTCCTTAAAAGACTATACTTTTGATGTAAAAATCACTGGCTAACAGAGACAAAAGACTGTGTGCAGGGGGCCAAACCTGATGACTTCTCAAGGTCACTTCCAGCCCTACATTTCTAGGATTCCATGAGAACAGGAAAGAGCAAGCTTCACCATCATGGCTGCTACTCCCACAGTCTCCTAGGAGCCCAGGATCCAACAAGACACCATTGTGCCTTCTTCATCCTAATCCTGGGAGATCGGGCAGTCTGGGCTAAAGAGAAGGACCAAGATGACACCACCACTTCCACTGGCTCCAGCTTAATCCTGAATACCAACCTGGGATGTGAGACTTTGTTTCCCCTCATCCCAACATGTCCTTTTCCATCCCCAATTTATTTCTTGTCTTTCCTATGCCTCTCCATTTTCCTTCTCTCAATAAGAGTCTGGCTTAGCCTGACAAGACTCTATATTTGGCAACACTGCTGTAAGCCTGTTAACAGAAAGGCAGCTAAAAGCAATGCCTAACACAGCCTGATGCTAGTACAAGTTGTCAGGTCTTGGAGTGGTGTCATTAAAAAAAGTTATGATTTGCTGAATATGATTATCTTATTTGTTTCAGAGTAACAGCCGTGTTAGTCTGTATTCGCAAAAAGAAAAGGAGTACTTGTGGCACCTTAGAGACTAACCAATTTATTTGAGCATGAGCTTTCGTGAGCTACAGCTCACTTCATCTGGACCCTGGAAGAACTTAACCTTCCTGTGAACGTTCCAGACAGCCTGTAAGTAATGACTGCTATGACTCAGTACAGTATGCAACCAGGCCACATGACTCTGGACTCCATCTTGAGATGTCAGTGTTTTTCCACAAACTGAGTTTGGGACAAAAGGGTTCCCACCATATGCTAAAGCTGTATAAGGCAGGGAGTGACATTATCTATTGTTCTTCACTCCCCACACAAGAGGACTCCTGAAAGCACCTGAGGAACAAAGACTGAACTGGGGAAAGTGCTGGACCCAGGCTAAAGACATTTCTAGCCTGTGTATGAAAACCTGGGGATTCCAAGCTGCAAAGCAAGTGTAGATAGTGCCTTAAGAATCTTCAGCCTGCTTGTATCATCAGTCAGGGTGAGAGACTGTTAATTCAAATCCTATCTTTCTAGTATGTTAAGTTTAGTTTGCATTTTTGTTTATTTACTAGGTAATCTGGTTTGATCTGTTTGCTATCACTTAAAAATCTATCTTTTGTAGTTAATAAACTTATTTTATGTTTTAATCTAAATCAGTAAGTTTAGAGTGAAGTGCTTGGGAATCTTAGTGCAGGGAGCTGTTGCATTTCCTCTCCACATTGAGGGAGGGGCGAATTCTATGAGCTTATGCTGTACAGTTCCCAGTGCAGTGCAAGATGCTGTAATTTGGGGTTTGTACTCCAGTGGGAGGGTCCTAAACTGGTGGTTATTTTGGCTATAGCCTCTCTATTGCTGGTTCATACAATGGCTGGTCAGAGAACCTGCATGTAACTGCACCTGGGTGTGTCCCTACCTGTGTGAATGTTGGAGGAAGTGTAGGACCAGGAGCGGGTCTGCAGCTTGTCACAATCATCCTCTAACGTAATATTTATTTGAAAACGGTTTCACCTCTGTTTGTTACTACCAAGAAGGTTCAGTACACTTCACCATTACTGAAATAACTCTAAACAATGTGAAGGATGATAAAGCACAGAGGAGTTAGATTTACAGAAGAGTTTGTGCACTTGTGTACATCCTGAGAGCTCTGTGTAAATCGAGAACGTGACATAGCTTCACCTTTGGACAACACAATGGTTTGGATTGGAAATATAGTAACAATCTCCTGTTTCTGGGAAAGGTGGTGTCGACCTCATGAAAAATAGAATCAGCTTTGAGAGCTAACTTGTACACATGGAAGTGTGACTGGCAGTACAGATGCCATGAGCCTCAGACAGAGATCTTCATCGCCTTTCCCTTTGAACCAAGGTTTCTCTACCAAAATGAGGAGACATCTGTCTGGAAGGAGGAAGCTTATATACAGAAGAATTCTCTCATGAGCTTGAGGGATGAGAGCAGGGCAGCTGCAGCTAATTTACTGAAATTTATATAAAACAGGCCAGTTGGATTGAAGGACTGAGGGTTAGCAGAGGAAAAACTGTTCTCCATTCCTTCAAGAGGAAACTTCAAACCATATGTACTTTTTGTTGGTTTCATTTATGTTATACATTTTGTTTCTTAAGCAGCTCAAGGAAATGAGGGCTTTATAGAGGAGGCTTTAATCCTGCAGTGGCTCTTAAAATAAATTAAGAAGCTTCTACTCAAAATGAGGTTTTTTTCCCCTTTTTGTATCAAACTAGAGATTTCTGCAACTTGACTGAGAGTCTCAGAACTGCCACAGGAAGGGACGGCATTGAATCTCTACAGATTCAGCTCCAACACACTTATTATTAATAATGTGTACTACAGGAGCACTTTGGGACCTCAATCATGGATAAGAGTCCCACCATGCTAGACACTGTACAAACAAGCAGCAAACTTCTCCTGCCCCAAAGAGCTTTCCATCCAAGTATAATGTCTTCTCTACACTACAGTTTATGTTAGTATAAACTATGTCACTCAGGGGTGTGAATAGCCACATCCCAAGTGATGTAAGTTACACTGACCCAAGCGCCAGGGCGGACAGCACTATGTTGGCAGGAGAGCTACCACCTCTCGGGGATATGGTTTTATTATGCCAACAGGAGAGTTCTCTCCCGTCAACATAGAGCATCTTCACTAGACGCACTACAGTGCTGCAGCTGTGCTACTGTAGCACTTCTAGAGTAGATAGCCCTAAAACAAGAGACTGCAGGCAGACACAAACAAACAGGGGAGCATAAGGAAATAATGAAACAATCCTAGTTAGCATGGTAAGAAACAGTCACAGCACACAAACTGCTTAAGTAGTGTCAAGTTTTTTGCAGGCACCACAGCAAAGGAGAGTTTTAAGGAGGGGACTGAAAAGACAACGAGGTGACTTTACATAGGTTTACAGAAATCTCATCCCACGCAGAGGAGGTGGCATGACAGAAAGCAAAAGAAAAGGAGGACTTGTGGCACCTTAGAGACTAACAAATTTATTTAGCATAAGCTTTCGTGAGCTACAGCTGTCTTCATTGGATGCTGTAGCTCACGAAAGCTTATGCTCAAATAAATGTGTTAGTCTCTAAGGTGCCACAAGTACTCCTTTTCTTTTTGCGAATACAGACTAACACGGTTACTACTCTGAAACCTAAGAAAGCAAAAGGTGTTTGTTTGAAATTTTAACATATGAGTGATGAAGGCTAGCATCATTGGCATAGTAGAAGTGGGAGTCAAAACCTTGACAGAATATAAAAGATAGGCGACAGGGTGAGAATATGTCATGAAAGGCCTTAAATGCAAAGATGAATAGTTTGTGTTGGATGTTAGTGAGGTGACACTTCTAATAAATGTGACTGCCACTAAGGCTGCCCCAATGGACATGAAGTGTAAGAAAGCACCTCTCTCAGAGGTTTAAATGGATGTTACAAGTGGAGGAGTTGCGTGCTTGGGGAAAGTGGGTCAGAAATGCTCTTAACTTGCCCCACTAGAGTGGGAACCCTGATAGACATGTTAATCATTAATGTACTAAGATCTCTCTGTCATTGATTTCCCATAAGAGCCCTCTTGCCTCTTCCCTAAAATGTAGGATGCCTAACTCTACTCTGAAGTAAAAAATCAACTGGCATAAGTCATCTGGCATGAAGAGCTATCCGCCAGGATCTAAGCTGCATGCTGGTTGCCTGTAATGCTTTGTCTCTGAACTGGGTTCAGTTTAGCAATTCATCCAGGGAAGGTATACATTGGGCTTATACCTGTCTGAAGACCACAAGCACAGACCACAAGCACCTTTATGAACACCCTGGGAACTGTGACCACTCCAAAGGGCAAGATTTTTATTGGAAATAATGCCATACAAAGACAAAATAGAGGAACTTGCTAAGGGTTTGGAGAATAGGATGTACAGGTAAACAAGCCTCTTCAAATCCATCAACATAGAAAAGTTAGCTCTGCACATGGCTGCCTTCAAAGCCTGTCTTGAATTTCAGTGTTTTTCAAATTTGTTTGGAGAATCAGGTCAGTTGCCTGTTTCGTCACAAACTTTGTGCGTGTGACCTTCGGCAAGTCACCTAGTCTCTCGGTGCCTTAGTTCTTCATCTGAAAAAATATATATATTATATATACACACACATATATGGGATGACAGCACTACCCTACTTCACAGGCATGTTGTGAGGATAAATATAGGGTATATGTTATGAGACACTCAAATACTACAGTGATGGGGGCCATGTAAGTGCCAGTTCATACTAGGATCGACTAAGCAAAAGAACAGTGATGCTCTGAGGTCAACTGAGGTCACCTTGTAATTTCTTCTGAGGGGTCACAGCAACCCTCCTATCTGTAGAATACTTGATTAGGAAAGCTTCTGCAAAGGAAATGTCTTTTTCCTTTCTGAGAGAGGAAAGAGCAGCGTAGATAGGTAGACTGATAGATATTACAAAACCTCTTTGTTAATCTGCTTAGCCTTTTTTCTCCTACGTATTCCCAGCATTCATGATGGTTGTATTTAAAGGGATATACAGTTTGAAACATGAAGGGAAATACTTTCATATTGTTTCACTACACTCTCTCTTGAACTTCCTCTCTCTTTTCAGGGACTCATCTAGAGAGAAAGGAGGGTGCAAACAGCCTTTTTTTAAAAAAAGTTTTAAAGTACCGTATATACTTGTTCATTAGCCTGTTCGTTGATAAGCCGGCCCCCCAAGATGGATAGGTAAAAACAGCAAAAACTTTATGACCCTTTCATAAATCGACCCTATATTTCAGGGGGTTGGCAAACTTTGGCTCCTGACCCGTTAGGGTAAGCCACTAGCGGGCCTGGACGTTTTGTTTACCTGGAGTCTTCGCAGGAACGGAGTCCCTCAGCTCCCAGTGGCCGCGATTTGCCGTTCCCAGCCAATGGGAGCTGCAGGAAGTGGCACCATTGGCTGGGAACAGCAAACCACAGCCACAGGTAGCTGAGGGGCTCCATGTCTGTGGATGCTTCACGTAAACAAAACGACAATGTATTAGATATTCAATTCAATAATTCCATAGAGTTTTAAATCATCAAATTTTGGTGTAGATCCGTTTATAAGCCAACCCCCACTCTTTGATGCTTCACTTTTTTATCAAAAATGTTCAGCTTATGAACAAGTGTATATGATACTCCCTGGTACAGTGGAAGGAAGTGAGGGTATAAGGAAGCAGACAGGTCTATTTATAAGACCCCTTACTACAATCTCTCTAGTTCACGCTGTCTTCCATCCACAGTCTGAGGCAATTGTTCAGCTGTTCCATGTTCCACAGTTATGGCTCTGCCACAAACCTGCAAACTTTCCCAAAGCATTAGGGACGCTCTTCTGGCACTGCTCCCCTCAGGGGGAACTAGTGACCACTTCCTCAGCTGGATCTTCTCCTCTGCAGCCACTTGGGCCTTTCCTTGCCCTGGGGAAGTAACTGGAGTGATCACTGCCCAGAAGGAATTGCCTGTGAAGGGACTGGTTTCTTCCAATCGTGGACACAGGCACTCTATTAGGGAAGTAGTGGAGAGGCACATGTTTTTGCATTTCCCTCTTCCATGCTTTGTTCACCATTCTGCACTTCATGTGGATAAGCAGGGGCTTCAGCCACCTGTGTCTCAGCACTAGGGAAAGAATGCATCTATTCCCTCTGCCAATAAACAAACAATCTCAAGAAATGCGTGGTAAATTATTCTATTAAAAAGGAAAGGGGGAATAAGCTCTGCCATGGAGAAGTCTGGAACTGCCTAACTGAAGCTATGAAAGCAGAATGGAACTAGTGTGCTCCTCAGAGGGATAGACAAACCCCTTCCTGAAAGCATCTGATACATCTGGTCCAGCCTCCAAAGCAGCTGAAAGCAGACTGAAAGAATCACTGTAACCGATCTGTGGACCTCAGTGAGATGACTAACAAACTATTTTGTCTTACTCAAGTAGCTAATTTTATTGACTGTGATTGGAAGGATCACTCTAACCCAAAGTGTGTTGCGAGTTTCTTTTAAAGGGGTCACCAGGGCTGTTGTTTGACACCCTGCCACCAGGGGCAGAAGCTGAAGCCCAGGCCCCACCATCCGGGACTGAAGCCAACACATGAGCAACTTAGCTTCACTTGGTCCCCTCTGGAATGGGGCCATAGGCAATTGCCCTGCTTATCGTCCCCTAACGCCGGCCCTCATTCTAGACTCTAAAGAACCTAGTGTAATACAGGACACTGGAATTGTGTAGTAATTTTTGTTGTCGGAAATAGGTTGCAATGCAATGAAGTTTTGAGAACCCCTGACAACCCATCCCAAGCATTCACAGTCTGGAATGCTATTGTCAATATGCAAGAGAACATAGCACCCTCTAGTGGCTTCAAAAACACTGCAGCCCACAGAAGACAGAAAAAGAGGGGGGAAAGAAAAGTGGAGGAAGGTGAGGAGAAAAGTGATAAAAAGAAAGGGAGGGGGAGGAGGGCCTGACAAGGAAAATTGAAGAGGGGAAAGATAACTGTATTAATCCTCCAATTGAGGAATGTTTTCCACATAGACCAGCTAGTCTAATTGAAAACGTAAGTCTGCTCCTCAAAGACTAGCCTAACCCTAAAATACCGTTTGAAAATATCTCTGATAATAAGCCTCCCATCTATAGCATGTAGCCCTCAAAACATCCAGCAATTAAATTAAGTTTGCTGCATTGGCTAAATTTCGTCTGGTTGTAACAACAGGTTTTTCAAACTTTGCAACTGGAAACAAATGGAACTGAACAAATGGAAAATATAAGTTACCATATTAACCACAAGAGTTAACTGTTCAAAATTAAAACTGTGCAATACTTCTTGGAGAGATCAGTCTCTTTACAAAAAGATCATTCACAACATATCTAAGCCATATTGCAGAAATTTTAAAAACATCCTGAGTGAAGAGAATCTAAACTATTTCTAGAGAAAACTAAATAGAAGTGTATGTATTCTCATTCGATGCTTAGAGCATCTGCGTAAAAGGAAAGTAGAAATATTACTTCTCCCTGACCCTGAATCATTTCTGACCCAATTTCCAAGCTATTCCAAATACCAGTTGATTTTACAGTGCTGTATATCCAACCCACAGTACCCTTTCTAATACAATATAACCTGCAAAACAATACTTACATAACCCTGAAAGCAACACACATACAGAACCAGATTGCAACCAGTATTTTAAAACCTAAAAATACAACAGTTCTGGTATCCGCATATACAGTAAGAAACAAGAAATCAAACCAGGGTTAAACTTGACCTATGACAGTGCAAATGAGGCAGAGGTCCCTAGTGACAGAAAAAGGGCCAGGATGAAGTGACACAAAGCAGTTAGATCACTCTTTTGGATGGCGGTGGATAGTGTATTGTCAGAACTCACAATACATACCTCCAAGACATCCACAAGATTCTTCAGCAAAACCAAGATAGACAAAATTTCAAACACATACTCCCACAAAAAAAATGTTTTAAAGAAAACCATCATTATATCTTTCAAGTGTTTTTCATGCATCATAAAGAAGTGAAGGACACAAACACGTTCCTAAAATCCTCTGCAGGTCACCTTAGACCATAAGAAAGGCCATACTGGGTCAGACCAATGGTCCATCTAGCCCACCATCTTCCGACAGTGGCCAATGTCAGGTGCCTCAGAGGGAATAAACACAACAGGCAATCATCAAGTAATCCATCCCCTCTCGTCCAGTCCCACCTTCTGGCAATCAGGTTTAGGGACATGCAGAGCATGGAATTGTGTCCCTAACCATCTTGGCTAATAACCATAGATGGACTTATTCTCCATGAACTTACTGATTCCTTTTTGAACCCAGTTATACTTTAGGCCTTTACAACATCCCATGGGTGATGAGCTCCACAGGTTGACTATGCATTGTGTAAAGAAATACTTCCTTATGTTTGTGTTAAACCTACTGGCTATTAATTTCATTGGGTGACCCCCTCACCCCCATTATTGTGTTTGTGAAGGGGTAAATAACACTTCCCTATTCGCTTTCTCCATAAATTTCATGATTTTATAGATCTCTATCGAATCCCCCCTTCGTTGTCTCTTTTCCAAGCTGAGAAGTCCCAGTCTTTCTGTTCCACACTCCTAATCACTTTTGTTGCTCTTCTCTGTACCTTTTCCAATTCTAGTATATCTTTTTTAATACTGCATGCAATATTCAAGGTGTGTGCATACCATGGATTTACATAGGGGTATTATTAAATTTTCTGTTTTATTATCTATACCTTTCCTAATGGTTCCTAACAGTCTGTTAGCTTGTTTGACTGCCACCGCACACTGAGCACATGTTTTGCGAGAACTATCCAGTGACTACAAGATCTCATTCTTGAGTGGTAACAGTTAATTTAGAACCCATCATTTTGTATGTATAGCTGGGATTATTTTTTCCAATATGCGTTGCAGCTTAACAAACTATAACATTTTATATCTAACTACAGTTTACAACAAACAACATAAAATAGATAAGGGATTAAGAATGCAAATGTTATGTACATTTCACTGTTTTAATCAAAATCTGAAAACAAACCAGTGCTCTAGCTAATATACAACTTTGAACTATTTTTTGGTCATACACTGTCAGCAGCAGACATTTTTCTGAAAACAATTTTGTATTAGGGAATATAATTAAACATTCTAATTGGGAGATCAGTCCTGAAAGTGAATATTTTAACACTGGAAATATATTGACCTTACACTTTCCCATCATCCCTCAATCCCCACTTCTTACAAAATACCAGTGAACTAGTGATGACAGCTAGGTCAGGAGCCAAAATAATTTTTTTAAAACTACAACAACTCAATACTTTTGAGCTGGGAGCTGTGGGGTTTCCCCTCTGCCCGTGGCAGCTGGAAGCTTATGCGCCCCCCCCCCTCCACCCACGGCGACTGGGAGCTGCAGAGACACCATATTTCCCAAAGAGAAAACAGGACACCGAGAGCTGCTAGCCCAAGGTGTTCTCTCTCCCAAGCCCCCGCAAAAGGCTGTTGCCCATTGCTGGAACCCTCAGGAGTCTGTCACCTGTCACTGGAACCTTACAGGGAGCCACCTGTCACTGGAACCCTGCCAGGGTCCTGCTGCCTGCCAGCTCCGGAGTCCAGCAGCCCCTTGGGCTGAAGCAGAGAATGGTATGGAGGTCTCTGGAAGTCACGGAACCCGTGACTTCCATTACCTCTGTGACATAAACGTAGCCTTACTTATGTTAAATTACACTGCAAACTCCTCAAGGCAGGGACCATCTCTTCCTATGTATTTACAGAATAACTAGCACAAAGAAGCCAGCAATACAAACAATAACGCTGTACAGCCACATCTGTTACTTCTACTTTTTGTTTTAAAATTGCTGGAAAACATTTGGAAAGCATCTCTCCTCTCCAGTTCTCCAGGAAGATCCCAACACAAGTAGACTGTGCTCCTTATATGCACAAAACTGATATTAGTAAGAGTGCTCCATGTGTACACACTTGATATTCTAAAAAGAAAATCACAATTAAGACTCACCACATGGATTGGAGAGGAGAGTTTTGCCCAATATTTTCAAGAAATCGATAGTGACTTAAAAATAGTAAGACATACCAATATAATTAAGAACGTAGCACAAAAAAGTAAAAAGGCTTTTTAAAAACAGGACTATTAAATCATAATTACTTTGCAAGCAATGCAAACATAACAGAAAGCTAATCAATTACATAGTACAAAGAATACCACAGAATGACGGAGATTCATACAGTCTATGTAAGGCTGAAACACCTGTTGCTTCATTAAACAGCCAAATATGACAACATACAAATTTGAAAATATGTATGCACACTAGAAAAGGCCAGTGGTCCAAAACCTATCAGGAGCTGATATTTATAAAAGTACTGGGGAGGGGAGGGAAACACTACACACCTTTACTACTCCACCTACTTAATACTTAGTTATAGGCAATTTACTAAGGGGCAAATGCTGCCCCTTCTTCTATATCTGGAATCACCAATCATTCCCCTATAGACTAGAGACAGCCAGCAAGGGTAGAGGTTATTTCCTCTGACCAATCTTTGAGTTCCCTTGTATCTTTGCTCTGAGATAAGGACAGGGCTTCCCCCAAAATAAAGATGAAGTGTGGACATTTGCTTATATTAAGGTTATCAATATTAACCTGTCACTCACTAAGACCCTAATCCTTTAAACACTCCTATTAACATCCCAGTGGAGTCAACTGAACTACTCACATGTGAAGTTATTTGAAGGAATGGGTCTTTGAAGGAATGGGTCCAAGAAAGAACAAAGATTTGAGGGAAGAGACTGGGTGAATATGAGCTACCTTTCATCTAACAAAAAAAAAAAAAGACTCTTTAAAAAAGAAAAAAAAAACCTAAGGAAAGGTGCAATCGATCTTAGCATCTTCTCAAAAAGAATACAGTTTCTAATAAAGAAAACAGAATGGGTGGTCTCCTCAATACACAGCAACATAAACCAGTCAATGTATGGAGTATCCCATTATACTACCTATTTACCTGTGAACACATAATGGAAAATGAAATAAACAAAGGAAAAAAATTACACACACATTTAACGTTATCAGAGATATGGAAGAAAATTACATCATTTCTGTGGATGTTCATTTCTTCATATCACTCACAATTAACTTCCATTTTTAACCTTTCATCTAATGTTTTTGCAAGATATCATGACAGCAAAAAGAAAATAAATTAAAATAGAAGAAGCCTCAAAGCTTTATTTTTTAGGGCGATATGAACTATGGTGCCTTTGAGAGCAAGAAGCACACCCAGTCAACAGACAAATATTAAATGTTTCAAAAAAAGGGAATTTAGTTCACTTATGGAATGTTCCAAAAGCACACAAATTTTGGAGATAGCTAAAGACATTTTTAAAAAAAGGCATTCCATAATCATCAGATATACAAATGCAAAAATTCAATTTAAACAATGCATATGCAGTAACAAGAGTGCAGGAAAATGGAAGAAAATGGATGGAGTTTCACCACAGATTTGGAGAAAACCATGAAGTAATGTTTACAAGTATTTAAAATAAAACTATAAAAGTTTAAGATATGGGATAATACCTGCCTCCCTCACAGGGGTAAAACAAGGATTATGGCCCCAATCCTGAACTCTATGCATGTAGATGGACCCTTCTGCCCACAAGGAGGCCACTAAAGTCAATGAGCCTCTGAAAGAGTCCCACGGTTCCACCTGTGTAGATCCAACTGCAGGACAGATATCTTAGTTAGCATTTGAAGATGAAAAGCACAACTAAATCCCAAGTTTTTATGATTATGTAAGAAGGTTGTCTAATGGAGAGATCACAGCACTGTAAGTCAGGAGTTCTGGGCTCTATTCCCAATTGTGCCAATACTGCACTGTGTGATCTCGGACTTATTAATGGTATTGGCATTTGTAAAGCATTCCAAGTAACTAAAGTGAAAAGTACCATATAAAAGCAAAGTTTCAGAGTAGCAGCCGCGTTAGTCTGTATTCGAAAAAGAAAAGGAGTACTCGTGGCACCTTAGAGACTAACAAATTTATTTGAGCATAAGCTTTCGTGAGCTATAGCTCACTGCATCCGATGAAGTGAGCTCTAGCTCACAAAAGCTTATACTCAAATAAATTTGTTAGTCTCTAAGGTGCCACATGTACTCCTTTTCTTTTTATATAAATGAAAAGTAATTCATTCCCAATGAAATCAACAGAACTACTAATGTAAGAGCTAAATGTTTCACTTTTCACTATGTAAGAATAATAAATATAAACGTGATTACGGGTTGCAGGATTGGAGCCTATAATTATGACATAATAATGAGGGAAGATAAATAATATTCTTATGATAAGACAAAGACGAGATCAAATGTAATTGTACTTGGAAAAACCAAAGACCACATCCCACAGTCCTTACTCAGGCAAAACTCCCATTGAAGTTGATGGGATTTTTGCCTCAGTAAGACCTTCAGCACTTAGCCTAAAGATAGGCTTTTATACGAAGATCATAATAAAACTTGACCGATAAAGAAAACAATACAATAAATCATATATATAACAAAATGTGCAACAAAATGTTCCCTTTTCAGACAGTGCTTCCTTTTTGCTGTTACAGAAATAGTTTCCATGGTATTAAACGATTTAATAAATGTATTAGTACCTCAATACATTTCATAATATTGCAGTAGCAAAGCGATTGGTGAAGGAGGACTTTCCCTCTCTGTTTTGGGAAAAGTAAAAAAACTTTTCCAAAATTAAAATTAACCTTCAAGCTGAAATTTCTTGTCAGCCTAAATGTGAAATAGTTTTAGGCTAGGTCTACATTATAAACTTATATTGGCATAACTACGACCCTCAGGGGTGCGAAAAATCCACACCCCTGGGTGATGCAGTTATACTGACCTAATCCATGGGGCAGACAGCGCTATGTCAATAGAAGGGCTTCTTCCATTGACACAGCAACCCCTTCTCACAGAGATGGATTAACTACGCCAATAAGAGAAGCTCTCCTGTCAGTGTAGTAGCTACACAGAGCAGCTGCAGCATTTTAAGTGTAGACTTGCTCTTGGAAAAACAAAGAACAGGCAAACAGAATTATACTAAGGTATCAAAGAATATGGAACAGGGTGGACGGGGGATGTTTATTCCTGATGTACTTACTTTACATTTGTCCTGATAGTACAAAACAGTTTGAATTTAAAATTTCACAGTTGTCACTTATCTCATCTTCCCTAAGAAATCAATTACTTTACTCGATGAAACTAGACATGTTTTTTATGACAGAAAAAACAGTGTGCAGTACATTCTTTTCCTATTCAATTTCAGTGCACACCACTCAGCACATCCTTAAGCGCACATACAAGTATAAGGCAGCACTGGAAAGAGTCTGGAAAGTCTAGCAGCACTTTGGTTAGGTTTTGGTGCTTGATATTGAAATATATATACAGTATATTTTTTTACCTCCTTCCCACCAACTTCTCCTTTGTAGCTTGCACCCGTATTGATCTACTTCTAGATATGTCTACAACACAACCAACACAATGTCTGAGGCAAACCAATGTTAATTAAAACAAAATAACCTCCAAACAAAAACCACACAAACAACAAAAAATCACACACCAGACAAGCAAAACCAATTATTTCATGATTAAACAGACAAGACTTGAAGGTCAACAAAGCAAAGCTTTGTTGTTGGACTACCGGATTGAGATTGGAATATAAATTCCAGAGATGAGGCCTCTCCATTGAGACTGCTCTCCCACAAACTCCCAAATCTAGGGGAACTGTCAGCTCTGACAATCTCACCAGCCCCTTTTAAAAGGCAAAAAGGCAGCCTTTAAGGTAGTCAGAACCCACACTATACTATCGGGTGGTCAAAGTGTGGCTCATGAGCCATGTGCAGCTCTTTTACAGTTGAAGTGCAGCTTGCGGAGCCCCCAACGCCCCCCAATTCTCCATTTATCAGACTGGGGCAGGGGGGACCCCAGGCTTCTGCCCTACGGCTGGTGGGGTTAGGGGCTTCTGCCACAGATGACTGGTGCCTGCTGAGAATGGGGGGGCACAATTTAAAGGCCATCCCATCCTCCCCCCCCCCCAAGAGCTTGAATCACGCCCCCTCAGGAGGTGCTGGGAGGGAGGGGAGCTGCTGACTTGTGGGGCTGCCGCAGGCACTGGGGTGGGAGGGGGAGAGGAGCTTATCTACATGGCTGCTGGTGGGTGCTGAGCACCCATCATTTTTTTCCCCATGGGTGCTCCAGCCCTGGAGCACCCACAGAGTCAGAGCCTATGCCCTCAGTGGCCCTTCCCTGCAGCTCCCAGGTAGTAGCTCTGCATGGACAGGCAGCAGAAAAAGTAACATCTCCCCCGGCAGTTTGCCACTGCTTCTCCCCACTGCTGCAGCTTCTAGCTTGCCGGCTCCACCAGCTGCCTTGCAAGGAGGGAGCCTGATGGCACCATGTGACCAAGCAGATCAAAAAACCCTGGCAAAAATCAGGGGGGTGGCACTTTACCCCCCCCATCACCTCTGGCAGCAGGGGTGGGGGGGGGAGGAGTCTCCCACCTGTCAGGGCTCATGGCTGAAGCCCCAGCAGGCGTGCCCCGACTCTCGAACTTCTGAAGATTGTCATATGTGGCTGGGAGGGTCAGTAAGTTTGGCCACCCCTGCCAATTAGGAATCCATAAAATTTACCAATATCTTCAATCACATGCTCTTATTAATGTTCTTATTCCTATCTGAGAGAACCATACAAACAATAGGGGGAATAATTAAGTCAATGGGAAATTTACTGAAGTCCATGGAATTATCCTTATGTTTCAAGTCAAAGACAAGCCAAAGAGTTTGCAGGATTGGGACCTAACAGCCTATCCAAGGGAAACAGTGAAACTGACTATACACAAAGGGTTGGCAATGCATATGTTAAGTAAAAGTTAAATATATATTCATATTTTTCACTCCTTTCAGCTTTAGTAATATTGGGTATTACTGGTAACAATAATAGGTAAAGTGTATTATAGCAAAAGTGTGAATTTTAGTTGATGGTGTCCCTTCAATAGATATAACCTATCTGAAGCAGCAGTATTAGGCCCAAATCCCACAAATGAATCACCACAGGTGGACCCTTGTGTCAGCATGAAGGGCCTCCCATGAAATCAATGAGAAATAACTTACAAGATCAAATCTTCAGTTTGTAAGCCGGGGCACTGTAACCACTGCTTATTATACTAATCTTAATTCTTTCACCGATATTTAGTGCTCCATGTTTGTCGTATTCACACACTGTCTCTTGCAGTAACAGTTAAGTCCCAACCCTGCAAACACACACATTCTTAACTTGACCAGCATGAGTAACCTCATTGATTTCAATGCGTATACTCATGGTAGTCAAGTTAAGAATGTGTGTAAGTGTTTGCAGGGTTGGGGCCTTAGATAGTAGGGACCAAATTTTCGTTATATGTGCATAAAGTGCCTCGTGTATTCCTTGAATGAATCACTAGGAGCCACTGCAATACAAATAATTAATAACAGTTGTAGCAACAGTTTGCTCATTTTTATATAAAATGTAAATCTATTTAATTTCCAAAATTTAGTCAAATTAACGAAAGGGCAAATTGTCCTTCTTTATGAACCAGAGCCGTAGGTATTTCAAAAAAGAAAGTGTCACGGATGACAGGCCTAAAATTTAACTTACAATTAAAATACTATTTTTAAAAAGTTATTTGGCTCCTGATGTTAAAAACTCTAGTAGCTCCACAAAAAAAGTTCTCAGACATGTTATAAAAATGACAACTCCACTGAGAAATCCACTAACAAAAATTCAGGCAACCTGGTTTTCTCTCAATTGATAGATGCATATAGAAGTGTGTATTTTTCATGTGTTTATCCTTTCTTGCGAGCAAGCAGGGTGGCAGGATTCTGGTCAGAGCAGGTCCTTTACATATTTAAATACTTTGACTAAACACAAAAGTATCAGACAAGTAGAGAGAAGGGATGTGGGAAATGTACATATCTGCAAAACAAAACAAAGGTGATAGGCCTAAACCTACTAGCTCTTGACAATGTCCAGAATTATGAACTTCAATATCAGCTACCACAATGATCAACTCTAATATTAACTTTAGTTAACTGTACTTATTTTCTTCCCTTGTAAACAAAAAGTAGAATGAGAAAACCTAGAAATCTGCATTTGACCACTTAAGTCTCTTCAATAACAGTTTTGGAAGGCTGAATGGATGACAAAATGAAAAATACACACATCCTTTTCCCTGCAAGGACATGATTCTAAGAGCTGCTCTGCCCCCCAGACTTGTACTAAAAATCAGTGGGAGTTGAGAGCACTTAGCTCGCTGCAGAAAGTGCTTGGCAGATCACAGAATTCAATGCTAAATTAATATCATTCACATCTGCTAATGAATCATCTTCTCATTTAAAAACTATTGCCACATTGGATTAAACGTTAAGGGTTGATAACCTAAAATATGTGCAAAAAGCTTGTGTGCCTTCAGACTGCCAGCAATGGTTCTGTTAGTATTAGAAATCAGAACTTCCACAAGTATTGCAAACAGTAAACACATATCCATTCATAGATGCAAGTTTTCATTTTTAATATATTAATTGATGCCAATTTTTTTTTAGCTTAATAAATATTAATATGGCATGAACTGTTTCTCACTCACAGGTCAAATCCCCCCTCAAATTTCTGTTATAATACTTTTTAGCACAATCTAGATGTCTACTGTAAAATAAAAATATTTTAATCATACAACTGATCTTGAGCCTTACCTTTTAGAAAAGGCAGAGGAGTTAATTCAATAGGCTTGCTCTGAGACCTAAACTGGGAGGAGCTTTGTGACCTCTTCTGTCTGGCTTTTCTGACGGACTTCCGAGAAAATCCGTCTACTTTATCCACTGACGGAGGAGTGGTTGGTGCTGAGGACATATCCCTACTGAAGGGAAACACACATTATAAATACATTCCCAGTGGATGAAAACAGGTAAAGATTAAATGAGTTTGTCAAGAGCCTCCTCCTTCTCCTCATTCACATCCCTCCTAAGAACCCACTTGTGACATCAAAGAGAGATGGTCCATCAATTTACATATTGGCCTTATGAACTAGCTTCATGGTACTATTGTAATTCTTGTCCGTTCTCTCCCCTATTTTGTCTATGGCCCTCACTTGTTACACCATGTCTGAATTTAGGCACTGATTCTGCAATCAGATCCACACATGTGGACACATGTGTATCCATCAAGATCAGTTGATGTCTATGGAACTCCACAGAGGTCCGGGAGTATGCCTGTGTAGACCTGTCTGCAGGATCAAAGCCTTCGATCATAAGCTTTTTGGGTCACAAAGTATCTTTTACTTGTTTTCACAAAGCACCATGCACACTTCTAGGAGCTCAAAAATAATAATGAATTTTAATATTAAAGTCACAACTACTTTATAGGACAATTAAAAACAAATAAAATTCAGTTTACTATCCATAAAGAAAGGTGGGTGTTTTGTGGAAACATTAAGTTCTCTAAAATAGACTGCTATGCTTTAAAACCAAAGAAAGTTCACTAGGTTTGGTCTACACTAGCAAGTTATGTTGGTGTAACTACATCACTTGGGATGTGGAAAATCCACGTCCATGAGCAATGCAGTTATACTGACCTAACTCCCGTGTAGACAGCACTATGTCAAAGGGGGGGGGCTCACCTGTTAATATAGCTACCGCCTCTCAACAACCAAATTCTTGATTTTTACCAGGCTTGCCTTCTCTGACAACAAAAGTTAAACCACATTTTCTCAGTGAAGTGGAAAGAACAGATTTAAGAAAAAAGATTTAGCCCCAGATCCAGCAAACACTTACATGTGTTCAACTTTAATCAGCAGAGCTACTCACAGTAGTCACAGATTCATAGATATTAAGGTCAGAAGGGACCATTATGATCATCTAGTCCGACCTCCTGCACAACGCAGGCCACAGAATCTCACCCACCCATTCCTGTGAAAAACCTCTCACCTATGTCTGAGCTATTGAAGTCCTCAAATCGTGGTGTAAAGACTTCAAGGAGCAGAGAATCCTCCAGCAAGTGACCCGTGCCCCATGCTACAGAGGAGGGCGAAAAACCTCCAGGGCCTCTTCCAATCTGCCCTGGAGGAAAATTCCTTCCCGACCCCAAATATGGCGATCAGCTAAACCCTGAGCATATGGACAAGATTCACCAGCCAGATGCCCAGGAAAGAATTTCCTGTAGTAACTCAGATCCCACCCCATCTAACATCCCATCACAGGCCATTAAGTCTATTTACCATGAATATTTAAAGTTCAATTAATTACCAAAATCATGTTATCCCATCATACCATCTCCTCCATAAACTTATCGAGTTTAATCTTAAAGCCAGATAGGTTTTTTGCCCCCACTGCTTCCTTTGGAAGGCTATTCCAAAACTTCACTCCTCTGATGGTTAGAAACCTTCGCCAAATTTCAAGTCTAAACTTCCCAATGACCAGTTTATATCAATTTGTTCTTGTGTCCACATCGGTATTGAGCTTAAATAATTCCTCTCCCTCTCTGGCATTTATCCCTCTGATATATTTATAGATAGCAATCATATCTCCCCTCAGCCTTCTTTTAGTTAGGCTAAACAAGCCAAGCTCCTTGAGTCTCTTTTCATAAGACAAGTTTTCCATTCCTCGGATCATCCTAGTAGCCCTTCTCTGTACCTGTTCCAGTTAAATGTGTGTAAATGTTTCCAGGATCAGGGTCTTACAGCATGTTTTTGGAAGGTCCTGAGAGCACTCAATGTCCATTGATTCCAATTATCTAAAGGACTACTATTGCTAATGGGAGTTGATTTTGCAACCTGCAGTACACCTTGAAGTCCTCATTTTGTTAAAATATTTGGGGACTGATCTGATTCATAAATAATTTAAATCAACATTATTTGGATTTTTCTTATTATGCAAAATACTTTATAAGTATGATTTTTTAAAAATTATGTAAAGATGAGGGTTGTTAAATGAAACCCTCTCAACTTTAATACGTGAAAAATTATTGTGTGTGCGCGCACACACACACACAGTCTACTGAAAATATAAAATACATAACTTCTTCAAGGAACCAAGAGGAATCCCTTGATATTGGACAGTGAAGCCGGCATCATCCAAAAACAATTCTTATTTCATCAACTTAATTTTTCCTCAGGTGTGGCTTCATTATCATCCCAAATAATACATCCTATATTTAATAGGCTATGAGCAACACACTTCTATACTTGAAACAGATGTTATTTACCAACTGAAACAGATGCCAACATCACCATGACATCAAGGGGCCATGGAAGTTTCATGGGAAAATCAGACAAATTATATGGAGAAATGTTATATACTTTCACTTCAACAAACCAATTTGTGATTCCTAAGTAAGTGGAGAGTAGAGTCTCTCAAAATATACAAACACAAAAAGTTACGTTTTGTCAGCAGGACTCTGGAAATAACAAAAAATGACACACATTCTAGATCTGTTATTCCTATTTCGCCTAATTAAAAAAATTTTTCATCTCCTCGTCAGATGTAACTGTTAAAAAAATCTAACCATTTCCCCAGAAATATTTGTACACAGTCTCAAAATGGAATTGCTAAGAACATTAACGGACAAAGACTGGAGCAGTTCACTCAAACTGCAGGATCATTCTGTCAGCAAGAGGCTTTACCCACACTTCTCTGCTGTAAATTTAGTAACAGTTTCTCCCACCTGATTTATACATTATTAAATTCTAATTCTAATTCAACAAGACTACATCCAGCCTTAACAACATTACAGTAAACACTGGTCACTTTTTCACATTCTTAATTGATCATTTAAATGCACTGAAAAACACTATTTCCATGGGGAGGGGGAGAAGGAATGAGGTTTTTATTGAGTGCAGCACAAGTGGCGGATAACTGCATTTACAGCTATAGCTTTCTCAATAGAAAGTGTTTATTTATAACACGGGAAATTTTTTAGTATTTTGGTAAATACACAGCGACACACACTAGAGACTGTCACCGCTGGGGACAACAATACGAGGAAAGGCGAGTGAATGTAAAAATACCGATGGATGTCACTGCAAGCGGCTAGGCAGGAGCAAGCGCCCCCACTAAGCACTCCGTGAAAGCAGGGGTGTAATTAGCTGCATTCTGACGGGTGTTACTGGATGTCATTTCCCTCCGCCAGGGGATAAGTAACACAGCTGGACTCTATCCTTTACCACCCCCACCCCGTGACCCCCATCTTCTCCAGCGCTCCCCGATCCTCCCGCCCTTCCCGCGGCCCTTCCCCCACGCCGCGGCCGGCTCGCTGCCCTCTCGGGGCTGGGGGTGAAGTTACCTTGACCCTCCTGGCAGAGAATTCGGAGCCGAGGAGGAGAAGGCGGAGTGAGCCGGGCTCGGCGGAGCGCGGCCGATCCCTGGCGGCGGCCGGAGCGTCGTGCGCGCCGGGCTCTGTCCCTGCAGCTGCAGGAGCCTGTAGGCCTCGGCGGCAGCGGCCTCCTCAGCGCAGGGCGGCGTTGGCGGCGGGCTCAGGAACGGGCAGCTGCTCGGGCTCCGCTCGGTCCCGTGCGCTCGGCGCGGCCCCCTGCCTGCGATGGCTGCTGTCTCACTCACATTCCCGGCGGAGCCCTGCGGAGGGGCCTGCGGAGGGGCGGCCGAGCGCGGGCCGAGCGGAGAGGAGCCGCGGTACGGCGGGCGGGCGCGGCGAGCGGCGCTGCGGCTGGCGCTGGGGGCCTCCTCTGCCGCTGGCTGGCTGGGGGAGCGAGGGGTCCCGGCTGTCTCGGGGTCGCGCTCGGGCTCGCTCACTCCTATTGTCAGCCACTCTCACTGGGCTCCGGCCATGGCACACACACAACCGAACGTGCTGCCACCGCCCACAGCCCGCCCCCCGCACACGCCCACTCAGCCTGCCGCCGCCGGGACGCGCCGCCTCATTGGCGCCCGCCGCCGGGAAGTGGGAGCGCCGCCGGCCGAGCCAGCAGAGGTACGGGGCTGGACAGGACGCGGGCGGCAAGCGCAGACCGGAGGCCGGGCACCCACCGGGCGCTACTGCTGAGCCTGGCGGCGCCTCGGCGGGAGGAGCTGGGCTTTCCCTCGGGGCTGGCGGTGCTCCACCGGGCTCCTCGTCTGCTGCCCTCGCACAGGGAGCAGGCCGCCAGCAAGGCCTCGGACCGGGTAGCGCTGCCCGCCTGGCCCTGTAGCTCGGGGAGACCTATGCCCTACCGCGGGGCTGGCGCCCGGGTCTCTGTGCTGAAAGGCGCGCCCCGAAAAGAGACCCTCCCCGTCGGACAGGGCAAGGCCCGCTGCCCCCCGCACCCAGCCGAGCGAGGAGGGGATGCCTGCCAAGGTAAAGCCGAGCCCTCCCCGACGGAGCCCCGTAGGCCCCCGGGGTGCTCCAGAGGCCTTCTGCGGGGAGGCGCGGCTGGCCGAGCCCCGCTCTGCAGTGGGGGGGCATGAACCATGTTGTCCGGCCGGGATAAATACGTTCTGCCTCCTTCCCTCCACTCCCCCTGTAGCGTCGCTGCCTCACACGTGTGTGGCGGTGGGGTGAGCTGAGCTGCTCGGCTGTTGTTTTCCCTGTGGTCTGTAGTGCCACACCAGACCCGTGTACGTGACAAGGATGGGGAGGGGGCAGGTGCTGAATACATGTGAAGTTACATCCTGTCACTGAAGAAATAAAGCTGCTTTTAAAAGTATTAACAACCTTTTTTCCCCCTGCAATGTGAAAATAAAAATGGGGAAGACACTTGCTGAATTCTCCCAATGATAAGATTTATGCCAGCCCTGCATATCTTATAGTAGAGGGCACTTGGGCTTCCCAGTGCCATCAGCTTGGTGTTTTCTAATGATTTTTTTTAAAAATGGATACAGGTATATGTGTGCAACAAAGTGAGTATTTTTAATAATAGCTAATAACTTTCACATTATGGTTAAATATATATATGGCTTCTGTGTTATAAATATAATGCAGTATTTCCCCCATGATTCTGACAAAGTAAGGCCAAACCTTACTGATTTCACAAGGAAGTAGCTGGGAGCATAATGCTATAAAAACTTACTATAGGTATTCTTCCTCCCTCTCCCACCTTCACTTGCTCCTCTAACAGGTATTTTTTTTAAAAGATGCTCTTTGAACTATTTAAGAGGAGCGAATTTTTTTATGTGAGCTACTAAAAAGTACACATTGGTAGTTCGTAATCATGGGTAACGTACTGAAAATCATGGTAGCTACTAGTATTAAGACCACATAGATGGTCTTTGCCTCATTTTCCTTTTATGTCTTCCCTCATCCCATTTGTTCTTTATAATTGTTTCCCCCATAGTCAAGGAGTATACAGTAGTGCCACACTAAACACAGGACGAGTTGAACTGATTGCCAGCTTCCTTGCTAGGAAACTGAGTTAGTGTGAGAGCCATGAAAGATTTAAAGCTTCACTCTTCTCATTGCTATACAGATGGACAATGAAGCACTCAGAAAAAGTGTTTAAAACAATTCCATATGACTGAGTCTAAACTGCAAAAAAATTGTCATTTCCTGTAAAGGGACAAAAAAGTAGTACACTACCTAGCTTGTCATGTCCCCAGAAAACTTTTATTAAAAAAAAAAAACTGCAAGAGACTTAGCTCTTAACTACATTAGAAAACTTGTATTGATGGAACTAAAAAACATTTAGTTTCAGAGGAGCAAACCCCTAATACAGATACACTTACATCACTTTAAATCCACTTCAACGAGTTTAGCTTACTGTAGTAATTTATGGTATTAAGCTAAATTGGTTTAAGTGAATCTATTATAGGGGTTTACACCAATGTAACTAGATCAGTTTTTGTTATACTAGTGCAATTGTCCAATAGAGACAAGAAGTTCACCGTTTCAGTTAACAGAGTTTCACATAGTTATGTCCCTCTATGTCTATTAATTAAAATTCTCTAGATTAGCCAAATTCAGTGTCCTCCATGCCATTTGGATTATGTATAGAGAGCACTGGAGTGAGGTTTAGGAGACCTTGGCTGCTAGCCTACTGGGGACCGCAGGTAAGTTATTGAATTTGTCTATGCTTTAATTTTCTCATCTGTAAAATGGGGATAATATTTGTCTCCTTTGTGTAAAGCACTTTGATATCTACAGATGAAAGGCAGTATATAAGAAGTTATTATTCTTAAAATAAGTTCCTAGGGATAGAAGAGCTAGTAGTCAGACTACTGCGATCCACATCTCCGCAGATAGTCTCATGACCTCTCTTGCTGTTTTATATAAGTTATTATTATTAGGTTACATAAACTTATATTAGAAAATGAATAAATCATATTTAAATGATGTATTCCATATAACTAAAAAATTGCTGTACAGGACTTGCTATTTCCATTTTGACTGTTACAGGCATGTTTATATTGTTTACTGTAATATTTATCAGTCTGATGTGGTGATGAGCATGTCAAAACCATGAGACTTACTTTTTCTTTATCTTCTGACCAGCAAATTTTCCACAACTCTTCTTTCCTTTTCTTGCAGATTGGTTTTTCTTTTCTTTCCTGGTCATGTCCCAGGAGTTCTCGTATTCCTTTAAGAGAAATACGAATCTTGACCTCAGATGTGCAGGGAGATTTGTCTGCACCCTGATGAAAAAACTGTTGTCATGTTAAAGAGACACAGCAACTTTTTTTTTTTCATTTAATGCTTCATTTACATTTTGTGAAATCTGTATTTCCAAGAAATAACATTTTCTGGCATCTAGGCAGCAATATAGAATATCCTAAAAATTCACAAATCTATCGTTAAAGAATAAAAGCTACCAAACAAGCAGCACCAAAAGTAAAGCTCAGAACCCCCAACATCTTCAAGGAAAAGCCTGTATTTATATATAAGCCTTTCAACATGCCCTAAAGGTTGAGGGGCAAAAAAGGCACTCTATTGGACCGTAGCACTCCTCCACTGATATATCCCTATCCTGAATGAATGAGTTGCAGGACTGTCATCTCAAACATCCCAGGTCATCCTGTGAGAGAGAGGTGTTCTCTACAACTGCACTGCTCAATTCTTGCTGCACAATGTGAGCCCAGTTAAATTTTTGTTTTCCTTCAGGAAAGTGCAACTATGAGCCTTTAAAACAGATTTTAAAAGAAATTTTCAAAGGTAGCTTGTTTTACTTTTAAGAATAGGCATTAAAAGGATCTGTGGAGAATGGTCTGTCCAGCTCAACATCTATAGTGCCAAAACAGTACTGGTGGGCAGAGTCTACTCTGCACCAATTACTCCCAGGTTTGGTCTGCCCAGAAGTTTCAAAGTGTGACTAAATATCCACTATCTAGGAAAAAGAAAAGGAGTACTTGTGGCACCATAGAGACTAACAAATTTATTTGAGCATAAGCTTTCGTGAGCTACAGCTCACTTCATTCGATGCATTTCCTCAGCTGTAGCTCACGAAAGCTTATGTTCAAATAAATTTGTTATTCTCTATGGTGCCACAAGTACTCCTTTTCTTTTTGCGGATACAGACTAACACGGCTGCTACTCTGAAACCTGCCACTATCTAGGGTTCATGGACCTGCCTGTGATACAGAATATGAATTAAATACGAGAAAGGGAGGCCACATGGCCCAGTGCTGCCTTCCTTGATTGGCACAAGGGAAGAACCCTCTGTAAACTTTACCTAAAAACTTTTACCAAAGACAAGGTCACTGAATGGATAAGGTTGTGGAAGTCTTGCTCTGTTGGGTAGTAAACAGTTTTATTTGGCTACTTCATCTGGTCTGTGTGTCCATAATGAGAGTTATATAATGCTCTGTAAAGCCGTGGTTCTCAACCAGGGGTACGTTTATCCCTGGGCTTACACAGAGGTCTTCAAGGGAGTACATCAACTCATCTAGATATTTGCCTGGTTTTACAACAGGCTACATAAAAAGCACAAGCTAAGTCAGTACAAAATTAAAATTTCATACAGACAAAATGAGAAAGTAAGCAATTTTTCAGTAATAGTGTGCTGTGACGAGTGTTCCCTCTAATTTTTTTACATCCATGTACAGAATGAATTTTGTTATGTGCACCAATATTGAGGTGATGTGTGACACACCACCTTCATATTGGTGCACATAACAAAATTCATGTGGTGGGGTTGGGGCTGAGGGGTTTGGAGTGTGGGAGGGGCAGAGGGTTGGGGTATGGAGGAATGAGGGCCCTGGCTGGGGGGGTGGGCTCTGGGGTGGGTCTTGGGAGGAGGGGTTCAGGGTGCGGAGGGGCTCTGAGTTGGGGTGGAGTCAGGAATGAGTGGTTCAGGGTGCTGGGTGGGGACTCTGGGCTGGCGATGAGGGGGTTGGGGTGCAGGCTGCCCCGGGGCTGCAGTGGGGAGAGAGAACTCCTCCTAGCCCTCTCTTGCCACAGCAGCTCGGGACCTGGGGAGAGGCACCTCCCCCTGGCCATGGCAACTCTGGAGGGGCTAGGCCAGGCCAAGGGAGGGGCTCCTTGCCCCGGCTGGCTGTGGCAAGTTGGGGGCAGGTTGGTGTCGCGGCAGGTCGGCGCTGGGGCTTAATAGGCAGCTGCGCGGCCACATAGCTTAGAGGGAACTTAGGCTGTGACACTTTTGTATTTTTGTCTGATTTTGTAAGCAAGTAAATTTTACATGAGATGCAACTTGGGGTGCACAACATAAATCTGACACCTTAAAGGGGTACAGTAATCTGGAAAGATTGAGAACCACTGCTATAAAGCATCTACATACTGAGGGGAAGATTCTCGTTGGTACGATGGGAATTGTTCAGACATTTTCTTGCTTCCTAATATTGGAACTAGAAAAACCTTATGTCCCCAGACAACTAATTATTCAGCCCAACAGGAAAAAGACCAGAAAATGTTTTGCAGGAACAAGAAATGCTATCTGAACAGATGAATCAGCATGAAAACCAGGCTCTTCTACAAGGCCACAGAAATTGTCAAAAGTGAACAATCAGTGAAATAGTGCTTCAGAACAACTAAACTACTCTAAAATAAATGAAGTGCACCAGTGTCTAGGAGTGTTATTTTAGTGTAAGTCCTCTTGAACCAAATTCAGCTCAGGCACAAGATCATTGTATTTAATCTGCTTACAGCCAGGATGACTTTTGCTTCTGACTTCGTTGTTAGTTTTGTTTTGGTGAATGGCACATCCAACTTTTGTTTTAATATTTATAATTGCAGCATCTAGTTTGCATGTTGACACACTTTAAAGGTGAGTCTTATGCTTGTTTGGGTTCTGTATAGAGCACCCCTGCCTGAGCCAACAATGAGAGAAGGGAGAACCAGGTGGTAACTTCAGCAATGCTCTCAAAACATGTGATTCCAGTTATGAAGATGGTATGGGGGAATTTGAAAGTCAGAGCCATGGCTAACAGAATGGGAGCCAATCCCTAATTTCTCTGTCTATAGATCCCTCTGTCTATGGATCCTTAGAAATCTATTCCTACAGTCAATGCAGTGCGATAGACAGACACTCACTTTTTTGGGTGGATGTCTCTTTCACGAACACTTTCTCTGCTCTCACTTTCCCTCTAGTTCAGTTAGTTTCTTCTTTTGCCCAATCCCTTTTTTATTTCTAATTTGCTTTTCTGCCCCTGCCACGCTTCTTCTCTCACAAGTTACCACTTCCTGGTACGTCCCCTGCCTGCCTGTTTTCTCTGTCCTCTTAGGGGTATGCAGCTCTTTCGCCCGGCCCTCTCCTCTCCAACTGTCATTCCCCAACTGTCCCTGAATCTCCAGTTCAAACATTCCATCTCTTCTCCTGTGAAATGGACACCACCCAAATGGTTCTGCTTAGTGGGTGAAAAGCAGTATGGGAAAAGATTGCTCCCCCATGTGTCACATGTAACATTCTCCCTTACTTTATCACTGTGGTTGTATCTCTATTGCAAATGAAACAAGATGAGATCTCATCTCGTTGATTTCTTCCCTCTTTCATATAAAGTCTCTCTTTCAGCTCTGAAATTAATGCCTCGTTTACCAAGGGAGTGCAGTCTTTGGTTGTTACCCTCCTCAGACCAAACCATTCTCCTGAGACTAGTGGCCTCATTTCCGGACTGAAGCTTCTCAAATGGCCTAGCTGCCTTTAACCTCATCTTCAAAAAAACAACAACAAAAGCAACCAGCAGCCACTACACCAACAAGTATATTTTCATATTTTTACTATGTCTGAAAGAGCTTTGTTCCCTTAGACTACTAATGAATTACTCACCATTTTATCTGGATCTCCCAAGCTTGCAACATCCTGCTTTCTTTCTTCCCAACTTTTCTTGCAAATTCAGAGCATGCTTCCCACATGTTCCTGTTCCTCCTTACAGGTGAAGAAGCCAGCCCTCAAGACTATCCTTAGGATGGTATCCTGATGTAATACACTGTGTCTGTGACAGGGTAGTCTTAGTCCCTGGCAGATCCAAGAACGCTCACAAAGCATCCCTGTACATGTTGCAGACAACTGTTACACACACGATTTTTCATGGTGATATATATTACATATGTAACGCACAGCTGGGCCATTAGCCACTTAAGTGCTGCTAACCTGTCTTTTAGGCACATAGGGAAATAAAAATGTAGTAATGTCCGCTTTAAAAAGCCACACAAGGGGAAATCCAACTACCACATTCAGAGTAAAATCCTGATTACTGTAATAACCAAAGAAGAGAGTTTATCCCAGGTTTTATATTATATCTGGTTCATGTTGGAACAAAATTTTGGGGATTGTAGTCAATACTAGGGGATGCTCTTAGAACATAACTGTAAGCTTTATCAAGTCCCCATGCTTTGATTAAAAGAGTTACCTGTATCTGACACACAACAAAGGTGGTTATAAGGAAATCCAACTGCCTTGACGAACGCTTGCATTGACAGCTGTATTAATAACTGATAATAAACTAAGACAGAGAGGATCAAAAGGAAACAGTTACAAAAGGAACATATTGAGAGAGAAATAATGCAAGAATTAATTAAAAGTAGGATTTGCAGATAAGAATTAGTTAAATTAAGGGGAGGAGCAAAAGATCTCTAGGAAATTTGCTGTAAACCAAAAACTCCAAGACAATATTGTGAATGACATTTTATTAGAAGTGAGATAAAGTAGAGGCCACTCAGGGCTCTTGAGACTTGGCAGCAACTCACCAAGTCTTCTAGCAAGAGAGAAACAATGTTATTGTCCAACCTCAAACCCATTTTGTTTTTCTCTGGCCAGAGTGGTTGTTTGCTTTGCCCATTCATCCTCTAAAATTGGGGCTCCATCAAAACAGATAGGTCTATCTGCCTGCAGAAACAATGCTCAGTGCATTCCAGGAAGTTGTGTCCTTCTGTCCGTTAAATACTGAATGAACCAGATCATTGAGTGTTCCCTGGTCCTGATTAAATAACTGTTTATTGTACTCATGTTTCTGAGTTTTGTCTGATCCTGGTCTCTCTTGTTCCCAAGCCATTCTTACCTGTGAGTGGTTGGTGGTATTATCATATTCCTCTTTATCCTGTCAGTACATTATCCTTATTCTACTATGTGTATTTTTACATTTCATGTGTCTGAGCTAGATTTTTAAAATTTAGACATACACATATCTGAGATACGTGCACCAAATGAGCATACATATGCAAGGTCAGCTAAGTATCTAAATGGTTGTGTATGTATGCATGCAAATACCTGTTTATGAGCATAAATTAGATGTATGCAATTATACCTATGTGTGCCTGTCTGAAAATCTGGCTTATTATTTGTTGTAACGTCTTCCCTCCATTCCTCACACAAAGGGTCATAGATGCCTGCAAACACTGATATAGCAAAGACTTCAGTACCCTATGGGAACATCATATTGGAATAAAACTCAGCTTTTCTGTACTCAGATTTTTCCCTTTTCAGTCTTGGAATTATTTACTATGCTGCTATGTCAAAATGTTAGCAGACCAGCGTCCAATATTCTGATGGTTGTGAATGGCACCCCCAAATCCTCACACCAACTGACATAAATAACCCAGTACTAGTAATATCACATCCCTGATCTTCCACCCCTAACCAGAACTAATTACTTCCCTCCGGTTAGTAATGTATTTAGTGGAGGAAGATATGTTCAAATAAAAATACCACACTATGAAACAAACCATTCAATACCTACAATGTACAGAGAAAGAACCACAAGCTCACTTATCTTAGCAGCTGAATTTTGCAGTCTCTGTCTTCTTTCACTGTTTCCTTGATTCTGTGGGTTGTTTGTTTTGTTAGTTCCCTTTTCCTTTCTTTCTCTAGCTCATTTTCACTCCCTTAATGCTCTTCTTCTTGCACACTTTACCCCACTTTCTATTAACTTTTAGCCCTGAATAACCCTTCTGCTCTTGTTATGCTTCTTTCAATTTCCTCCTCTTCATCCTCTCTGTCTGCTATTCACACTGCCACAAACCCTTCTGATGTCCAAATCCAGGCTCTGCTCCTGTTTGAAGTGATATCAGCCAAATTGTTCTGTCATCACTTGAAATAACAGTGGAGAGAAAAAGACCACCTCCCGTCTCCCTGCTGTGACAAGATTTTTGTTAGATCTGCTTGCTTTTTCAGGAGACCAGTATCTAGTCAGTTTAAGAACCAAGATGAGTTTATGTCCCATTCATCAGATTTCTGAGAGGAGGAAAGAAGACCTAGCTTGAAGAGCTCTACCTTTCTTTGTTTGTTCTTTATCTCAGGATTTAAGGAAGTTTATTCCCAGATGTGGGTGTGTGCAAGGCAGTTGCAGTTATGTTTGCCTGCTCTGTAAACTGAAAGGAAAGGGGGGTGACTGAGTCAAAAGAGGCAGGGTTAGCAAAAGTCTGTACCATCAAGGTACCTGGGTAAAGTTGGTGAAAATGGCTTGCTCCATTCCGAAATGCAAAGCTAGTGTAGAGGGACCTCGCACAGCCAGTGTCACATGCAGGTTAGTACATGAGCATTGCAGTAGGACAGACTTTGAGGAATTTTCCTGTGGCTGTGTCATAGGAGTGACACCTTTTTCAGAGGAGCATTTTTCCTGGACACATTTATTTCAGCATTTGCCTATGCACCTTTTGCACCTCTTTTCATAGGCAACTCCTTGTGGTATTCTCCAGATTTCCCCAACAGCAGTTCAGGGATTACAATTCTTGAGTTACAGCTGACAAGAAATGTTAGAAACAACAAAAAGAGGTTCTACAACTATGTCAGACAAAAAAGATAGATCAGGGATGCTCCATTGAGAAATGGATCCACACAAGGTGAGCTGGTAACAGAAGATGATAGGAAGGCAGATCTCCTCAGTGCCTACTTTGCTTCAGTCTTCTCACAAAAAATAATGTGGCTGGACGACTAGTGAAGTCACCAGAGACCGTAAAGGGGAAGATAAGCAATCAAGATAAGTAAATTGTCAGAGATCTTCTGACAAATTCGAATGAATTCAAGTCAGGAGGGCCTGATGCTGTTCACCCGAGGGTGCTAAGGAATTAACTGAAGAAATCTCAGAGCCCCTAGCAATTATATTTTCAAACTCCTGGATGACAGGAGAGGTTCCAGAAGAGTGGAGAAGGGCTAACATGTATTGCCCATTTTTAAAAAGGGAATAGAAGGAGGAGCCGGGGAACTATAGAGCAGTCAGCCGAACCTCGATACCTAGTAAACTACTAGAGCAATGTATAAAACATTCGATTTGCAAATACTTGGAGGATGAAGGGATGATCTCTAGCAGCCAGCATGGATTTACTAAGAACAAATCATGCCAGACCAGCTGATTTCCTTCTTTGATAAGGTAACTGGTTTGGTGGATAGGGGGAATGCAGTAGACATAATATACCTGGACTTTAGCAAGGCTTTTGACTCAGTCCCACATGACATTCTGATAAGTAAGCTAAAGAAATGCTAGCTTGGCAGAACTACCATTAAGTGGATATATAATTGGTTAAACAATCGCAAACGAAGAGTAGCTATTAATGCAATGATGTCAGATTGGAAGGAGGTCTCAAATGGAGTTCCACAGGGATCTGTTTTGGGTCCAGGGTTATTTAACATCTTTATTAATGACCTGGATGTAGGAATAGAGAGCATACTAATCAGATTTGCAGATGACACAAAGGAGAAGGAGGGTTGCAAACACTTTTGGAGGATAAACATACCCAGTTCCTTCAGACTTTGCTCACATGGCTTGCATTCCATCCCTTTGATCATCTTTGTCACTCACCTCTGGATCCTTTCCAGTTTCTCTACATCCATGACCAAAACTGGACACAGTACCACTCTACTCGGTGCTGGTTAGGCCTCAGCTGGAGTACTGTGTCCAGTTTTGATCATCAATGTATAGAAAGGATGTAGAGAAACTGGAAAGGATCCAGAGGTGAGTGACAAAGATGATCAAAGGGATGGAATGCAAGCCTTAGTGTTTGAAAGGCTCTTTGAGAGTCTCAGATGCACAGTTTTAGAGAGTTGCAAAGTAGAAGTAAGAAATTGAGTTTATAAATGACTATTACTCACTTAGGCGTGGTTTACAGTGGTGTATATATAGTTGAAATGTTCTTTCCCCTTCATAAGTTCTGTTCTCCTAATTTGTTACATTTTAATGTATTCATTTTTAAATGCGGAGGGGAGGGGAGTTGCACTGATTTTGTTACAGAATAAAATTCCATTATTTGAAACATAATTAATCCTTGTCATTTCACACCATATGCTGGCTGGTGCTCAACTGTTCTGAAAGTGACCATTTACCTGTTACTGCGTAGTGTCACACAACACAAGATCATTCACAAACAAAATTAATAGGTGCAATGAGAATGTTGTATGTTGTAGCATGTACAGCAATCACCACATGGTTCATACCAGGCCACAAAAGAGCCAGGCCAGGTAGATCACACAACAACACCACAAGCTACTCTGACTCTATTAAAATGATCTTTCAAAGCCTCCCTGAGCCATATAGCGCCACACTGAGATCTTCTAATAGCCCTTGTATCTGGCTATTCAAATTGAGCAGACAGCCACTCCACCCCAGCGGAAACTTTTCCCCCTTTGCTTCACAGATATGCAGGACACAGCAGGCAGCTATAATCATTAGAATTTTTTTGTCATTGAGGTCCAATCTTGTGAGTAAACAATGCTAGTGTCCCTTCAAATGACCAAAGGCACATTCAACTGTCATTCTGCACCTGCTGAGCCGGTAGTTGAAGCACTCCTTGGTGCTGTTGAGGTGGCCAGTGTACAGCTTCATGAGCAAGGGGTAGACCTGGTCCCCTGGGATCAGTACTGGCATTTCAACGTTGCCAGTGGTAATATGCCAGTCGGGAAAGAAAGTTCCTGATCGCAGTTTTCTGAACAGTGCTGTGTTCTTAAAGATGTGAGTGTTATGCGCCTTCCCTGACCTGCCTACACTGATGTCGATGAAGCATCCCTGGTGATCCACCAGCACTTGCATAACCACAGAAAAGTAGCCTTTTCTGTTGATGTGGTCTCTGATGCCAAAATATGGACACGCATGCCATCTATCACTCTCCCCGCAGTTCAGAAACCCCCATGGCTGCAAATCCATCCACTATGTCCTGCCCATTTCCAGGAGTCACAATCCTGCATAACAGGAGGCGATTAATGGTCCAGCACACTTGCATGATAATGGCCCCTGCAATGGATTTCCCGACTCCAAATGGATTCTTTGGCATTCCAGATTTCCATAGTGCTATTGCCACTCATTTGTCAGTGCACCTTTCATTTTGGTGTCCCTGAGCTGGAGGTCTGCGGTGATGCTGGCACACAGATCCAGGAATGTGACCTTGTGCATCCAAAAGTTCTACAGCCACCGCACTTCATCTCAAACCTGCCTGACGATTCAATCCCACCAGTCAGGGCTTGATTCTCGGGCCCAGAAATGGCGCTCCGCCATCTGCAGCTGCTTAGTGAATTCCACCAACAACTTTGAATTGGTTTTCACTATATCCCTCAGCAAGCTGTCCTCTAAGGAATCATCATGGTCCCCACTCCTCTGCACATACTCCAGGATCATGCGCCTTGTGCTTGCAACACTCATGCCAATAGTGCAGAGCTATGCAGGATTTCTGCTTCTGTCAGAGATGATGGACAGTAAGGAAGGCCATGTAGGTTTTGGATTTTGAAAAAAAGGTATGAAAATTATGGGATATAGATGACATTATGGGAAGGAGACAGTTGCAAACTGGGAAGTTGACTCCATGCTCCCAGTCAACTCTCTACAACACATTTCAGCCGCATCACACATTGCCAAAACTTCCCAAAAGACAGAGCGCTGGATGATGATGAGTTACATACCTAGCCATTGTGCACTGCACTCTGCATCAGTACAAGCACTCCTAGTGAGTATGTGCCCTACTGACACAAGGAGCCAAATATGCATGCACACAAGCGATAATCTGCAGCGGCTATATGCAATGTAGACATGGCCTTACGGTAGAAGTTACTATTTTTCATTGCTCTGGGAAGATTTGAAACTTTCTGGAATGCTAATGGGCTTGAAGTGCTCTCCTAGAAGTGGCAGGTAAAACAAATCTATGGAGCCGGACTGGCAACAGGCAAACGAAGAAAACTAACATTCACTTAAGAAACTGTTCTCCCTTCTTTCTCACTCTTTTAAAGAAAAATCCCTTCTTTGTGTTAGTATTTTCATATGATGATGGACTGCTGCCACTTTGGATTAGATGCATCATGTGGTTCCACACTAGGCAATGTTGCCAAACTGAGTAATCATGTTAAACTTTTAAAAGTTGCATGTATTTTATATAATATTTTAACTTAGGAATAGCAACATGGCTGGAGAAATGAGGAGAGGGTTTAGAGTTAAGAAGTCTTTGGGTAAAACCGGGCCCCAGTAGCAAAAGTGCTATTGACTTCAGCGGGGCCAGGATTTCCCTCTTAATTTCTAATCCTCATTCACCACTGACCTATTGTGTGACCTTGAGAAAATCTCTTCATCTCTCTGCTTAGTTTCCCCTCTAACACAGGGATAACCGTACAAGTTTACCTCATAGGACTGCTGTTAGAATTCAGTAGCTGATGTTTGTAGTGCTTTGAACATGCCAGTTGCTGAGTATTATTGGTTTTGCCAACCCATGGGAGAAGCAGTAAATGGACACTGTCCAAATCACTCCATTTGTGCAGCAAACACTCCACATTTCTTGATGTTTTCAGTTAGCTGTATTTGGAGTGGAATTTCTAAAGCTTATAGTGAATAGGAAAGGTTGATCAAACACTTTGAAGTTTAGTGACTCATAGAAGTATTCTGGACTTTGAATTTTGTATGATTGTTTTATAACTGAAGAACAGTGTTCTGCTTTCTGAAATGGTGGCATTCACTGCTGTGGTACTTGGAATATCAGCAACTGGCTGTGCACGCAGCCCTGTCACAATCTGAAGGAAGGCTCAAACTGTTGATTTTCTATTCAGCAATTACACATTTAGGACTCAACCTTCAAATGTGCCTGACCTAAATTCAGCCCTTCTGAAAGGTAGGGGGCAACGGTGGTGTTATGGCCCCTCTCCATCTCCTTTAATTTTGGGGCTGCCCAGGGGCCAATGTGAGCTCTGGCCTAAATTAGAGCAGACTCAGCCTGTTGAAATAAGTGTAAATAGAAATAAAAATCCAAATAAAACAGTTTTACAGGTATTTCATTCCATAGTAGATGGGCACATGTAAAATGCTTCTATGTTCTAATATGTAATGAACCCTATTTTTCGCAACATTTGTGACCTGTGTAAGGAAAAAAGGACAATTATTGGACCTTGCTCATAGGAGTAGTTCTACTGTTACTGAACACAGTAGGACTGTTTGTCTGAGTAAGGGTGGCAGGATCCGGTGCCTAAATCCTTGAACTGTTACCATTTTACCAAGAATATTGGCATCTAGTGGTGTTCCACAGAAATCCCTGTTAAATATGAGATTACTGAAATCCATGTCTATACATCCAATACAGTGAAATGTAGGAATTCAGAATGATATAAACTTAATCTTTATATGGGACATAGTATTAAAGCACATTAAAATATGTGGCAAAATGACACTGAGTTAGCTGTACGGTTGGGTTTGTTGTGCACAGTTCTAGGTTACTAATACAGACTATGTTGCTATGTGCAGAGCTCACAGTAAATAGGAATTTACAGGTTGCAGCAGTTTAGTGTTATCAGCTGTTATTGTTTGTTTCCTTCCCTAGAAAATGACAAACTCAAACACTTAAAGAAAGGAATGAAATAACAATTGTAAAATAAAGATGAAAGGAAGAAGTGAAAGGAAGAATTCTTAGGGTGTGTATTCCTAACTATTTGGCAGTGTTAATATACTCATAGATTCCATCTTCTGGTGCTGTGTCCTAGTCTACAGCACAAACCCAGAGAAAGCTAATGTAAATGAAAAAAATAAATTGTATAATTGTCAATTATGGATAAACCCCAAATCTAGTCATAGTTTGGTTTTGGGGAGGTTTTTTTCTTTTCACAGTCACCAGTTTAAAGGGAAGGCCCACTGATTAGATAGGTCACTTAGGTTCAATAAAAGTATTCACTAAATGAGAATATTATAATGTTGCAAATTTGCTGTAGAAGAACTTGTCATTGTTTCAGTATCTCAGGTGAATAAAGGGTGCTTGTGTCTTATTGTGGGGTCTTCAGTCTTTATGACACTCTTCTTCCAACCTCTTTTACTTCTAGGAAGCCCCCTTTGCTACTATAGGATAAGACTGAAAGAATCTACTTCACCAGGCATTGAACATAAGCAAGATTCAAAGTTGGTGTGTGGTAGTGGGACAAAGGAATTCTACAGCATGCTGAGGAAAACCACCACCCGCCCCATAGATGAATCCCCCCTGTGCACAGCTGTCCCCATGGGTGGGTGGGAGGGATGTAATGGTGGTGTGCTGGTGGGTCACGCTCACAGATTTGACCCATGACAACCTTTCAAAGGCTGGTGTGCCCACCACAGAAATATCACCAGAAATAATTTTATTTCAGAACAAAATTCAGGGACAGTTTTACACGCAGCAAGCTTACAGGAAATTGTAAGAGCAATAGTCCTCCAACCTATGTCAGAGTCGTACACATTAAGGTCTCTGATTATCTACAGATATTCTCCCACAACTGTGTCTCAAAATAAGTATTTTCTCTGCTGATATCGCCCTTGTAACTTAGCAGGACTGAGGCATTTGTTTATCAAAGTTTTTGGAAGTAGCAGAAGTACTCAATGTTTTGCTTGTGTTTCAGGAGTTAAGTTTTTAAAAAAATAGATAACCCACATATGTTTTTATATGTAGGGACTTTAGGTTTTCCTCACTGCCATTAATATCTACTGCAGAATCTCTCTCCAGACTGCCTTTAATGGGTGCCATAGGCCATCACAGCCTTTCAGGACCAGACCATTTTTTCTAAGAGGAATATTTTTCAAGGGTTGTCATTGGCTTTAATGCATGAAATAAAACATAGTTAAACTCCTATTGACCCAAACTGACCTGGGGCAGAGGGTTTCCATGGTTTTGTCAAGCTTCAATAAAATGAAACATAAACCTGTCTTCTTACCTCTGCTTCTTTGTACATAGCTTACAATAGCAACAAGCAGAGCCTTATTTCTTCTGTGTACCTTCATCTGCATTTTCTCACTCACTCCAAGTGTGACTGGTATTAACATATTTAGAAATTCAAAAATATTTCATGAATCTATACAGAGAGTTATTAGGTTTGTAGCAGCCAAGCTACAGTGAATGTGTCTGCCATAAGGGCCAGGAGGAACTTCTTTCCTCTATAATCAAACACTCAGTGAAGGGATATGTCCATTTACTGTGGAGACATTTTTATTACTGAAGAAAATGCTTAACATCACACTAAAGTGATTGGTAGACCACTAAATAAGTACAAGTGCATACACAATGAATTTTCAAAACTTTCTAAAAACGCCAGTCTTCATTTTAATTTCTGCACAGAATCATTGAACTGTAGGAGTTGCAAGGGACCTCAAGAGGTTATCTAACACACAAGCGTGCACCCACCCTGAAGCAGGATTAACTAACTGTGAATGGTCTTAGTCTCTCTCAAGGAACACTAATTTTACTGCTACTTCCCAATGGGAAGCCTCATTTGCTGAGATAGGACCTAATCCTGCAAGATGCTGAACACACTAGAAGTTGCAGGTTCAAAAAAAAAAGGGGGGGGGGCACGCTTTTTCCATATCTTCCTTTCCCAAACACATGGTTCCATGCTCTCCATAGGTCATCTGCCCAAACCTGTTTCCTGTGTTATGCTGCTGAGTCTGGACAGGCCAAAAATTTATGTGCCATATTGTATATATGGGTTGGATAAACAACTTCAAAAGCTACCTATTGCAGTACTGAAGAGAGATTTGGAAGAGGCGTGTATAAGAGTGTGTGTGTCCATCCAGAAAGGTGTGAGATGGGAGAATAATCTTCCATAGTAATTTTAGTGTCTGAGCTGTGAACACAGTTGTAAGGATTTGAGCATTCTTATACTTTGCTAGCAATAAGGGTGAAAAGTTTTTACTTCTGTTAACTCTCCATACTTTTAGTCTGTCATAGATTGTGCCTAATGCTAAAATTTATAAGACACATGGATCATCTCAGTAGAATCACAGAAGTAAGTTTTGCATATTCCTCAATCCTAGGAAGTTTATTTTATTTTATTATGATTATGAACCACATGCTGCAAGTATGTGGAACTTTCCTTTACAAAATATTCTGAAGTTTCTGGGGTTTTTTTAACTTTAAAAAATTAAATGTCTATAATTCTGGTCTACAAATTCTGTCTAAAAAACTAGTCTATAATTCCACAGATCCTCTTTGTTCCCCGGGTTTTTTTCCCTGCATTTTATGTCTCTTGCTGGGTGTAGCTCCTTTTGTGCCTTAGCCTTTCTGATTTTGTAACTACATTGTCGTGCTGTTCTTTTGTACTCTTCCTTAGCAATTTGTCCATGTTTTCACTTTTTGTAGGATTCCTTTTGATTTTCAGGTCATTAAAGAGCTCCTGATGGAGCCATATTTCTTTAATATTGTCTCCTTGAGAAACCGCCAGCTCTCCTGAACAGAGATTTTTTTCCCCATGGGACCCTACTTACCAGTTCTCGGAGTTGGATAAAGTCTGCTTTTTGGAAGTCCATTGTCCTTATTCTGTTGCTCTCATTTCCCCCTTTCCTTGGTATCATGAAATCTGTCATTTCATGATCACTTTCATCTAAATTGCCTTCCACCTTTAGATTTGCTACCAATTGCTCTCTGTTGGTCAGAATCAACTCTAAAATGGCTGTCCCCATGGTTGCTTCCTCCACTTTCTGGAACAAAAATACATACCAAGAACTTATTGGAAATGTTGTGGTTTGCTGTGTTACTTTTCCGACAGAAGTCTGGGTGGTAAAAGTCTCCCATTACTGCCGGGTCTTGTGTTTTGGATATTTCTGTTATTTGTTCTAGAAATGCCTCATCTACCTCCTCTTCCTGATTTGGTGGTTTATATGGTAGATCCCTATCAGAAAATCACCCCTATTTTTTAGCCCTTTTATCTTTATCCAGAGACTTTCAACTAATCTGCCTCCCACCTCCTGCTGGACCTCAGAACAAATGCATATATTCTTGATATATAATGCAACACCTCCTCCTGGTTTACCCTGCCTGTCTTTTCTGAGCAAGCCATTTCCCTTTACACAAATATTCCATTTATGAGCCTTATCCCACCAAGTATCTGTGATGCCTTAAGTTATAATTTTGTGTATGGACTAATACTTACAGTTCTTACAGTTTATTCCCTATAGTCATTTCATTTATGTACAGACATCTAAGATGCTGAGCAAATTCCCCCACTTATTTCCCTTTCGTTGCTCCTTTGACCCTATTGTAAATGTCTGTGTCTACCCCTACAACATCTAGCCCTCTGTTAAGGTTACCTTTTTTTATGCTTATCTGTGGGCTTTTGTCCCCTGCCCCCTTTGAACCTAGTTTAAAGACCTTCTCATTATGAGAGTGCACAAAGGTGCTCTTCCGCTTCTTGGTTGGGTGGACCCCATCTCTTCCCAATGCTTAGCTTAGCAAAAACAAGGTTAAGGGGTGACTTCATTACAGTCTGTAAATATCTACATGGGGAATAAATATGTAATAATGGGCTCTTCAATTTAGCTGAGAAAGGTGTAACACAATCCAATGGCTGGAAGTTGAGACTAGACAAATTCAGACTGGAAATGAGGAGGAAATTTTTCAAAGTGAGGGTAACTAACCATTAGGACATTTTACCGAGGGTCATAATGCATTATCCATCACTGACAATTTTGAAATCAAGATTGGACGTTTTTCTAAAATACCTGCTCAGGGAATTGCTTTGGGGAAGTTTTATGGCCTGTGCTATACAGGAGGTCAGACTAGATTATCACAATTGTCCCTTCTGGCCTTGGAATCTTTGACTCTATGAATTTGTTGGCAGACAGCTTCAGCAGGCATTTTGCCATCAATCATGAGTGGGACTTTGTCATGGGGCAAGTACACCCCATCACCCTGGGGTGGGGCAAGGGCGTGTTAGCCCCACGGTTAAAATCAATATGGCTGCCCTCAGCCCCAGGGCTGCGTGGCCCAAGGGCCAGCATCAATAGGACTCTCCTTAGCTGCAGGGAAGCGCTGCCCAATGGCCAGAGTCAATAGGAGAGGGATTGATGGGCTGCCTCCCAACAGGAGCAGCTGAGGTAGGGAGCCTATGCCCTCCCTGCTTCACTGGGTCCCAGCCCAGGGCCCTGGTAGTGGCAAATGGGTTCGCCACTAAGTCGGCAGGGAATCCATCTGCGGCATGCCGACTGCTGCAGGGACACTGGCTAGTCCTTCCCTAGGCTACTTCCTACCGTGACTCCTGCAGTTGAAGAAGTTGGGGTGTCTTTGGAGTCTCTGGGCTCCTTGGGCAATGACTGCAATCTCCCTGGGGCATCCACAGACACCTGGATGTGTCCAGTTCTTGGCACCACATTTCAGGAAAGATGGGGACAAACTGGAAAAAGTCCAGAGGAGAGCAACAAAAATGATTAAAGGTCTAGAAAACATGACCTGTGAGGGAAGATTGGAAAAATTGGGTTTGTTTCATCTGGAGAAGAGAAGACTGAGAGGGACATGATAACAGTTTTCAACTATATAAAAGGTAACTGTTTACAAGGAGAGAGAAAAATTATTCTCCTTTGTGACAGTGCACTCCATATGATGTAATGAAAATATGCTAATGGGTGAATATAAGGTAACTGGAATATGCTTCATGCAAAAGGTCTCTTGTAAGGTATCATTACAAAGCTTCCAATGAAGTGAGCTGTAGCTCATGAAAGCTTATGCTCAAATAAATGTGTTAGTCTCTAAGGTGCCACAAGTCCTCCTTTTTTTTTTTTTGCGGATACAGACTAACACGGCTGCTACTTTGAGACCTGTCATTACAAAGCTTATAATCTACTGAGTGTGTTCATCTTATTTGTATAAATGTATCATTCTTGTATCTAAAACTAGAAATATGAAATATCATTCTGAGGTCCTGTTGTAATTATGCAAAGTGTGGGCCATTAATGGTGGCTTGGAATCTTGATGGCTCCCATTAACCAGGACAGTTGGTTGTAAATGGCTCTGTTTACTTGTAAGTCTTCCTGTATACCTGTGTGCTGGCAAGTGGGTAATGAAGTCTTACAGTGACGTGATCATGTCACCTGAACTGGAATCCGTCTTTAACCTGGTGCTTTTCCATTTAGAAGAAGGGGTGGGAACCCAGAGAGGGACAAAGGATTCCCACCTTGTGCAAAAGATATATAAGGGGGTGGAATCGAAAAAAGGGGGCTGCAGTCATGAGAAATCCCCTAGCTATCCCTGAGCTGGAACAAGGACTGTACAAGGAGAAAGGATTGGGCCCAGACTAGGAAGGCATCCAGTCTGTGAAAGAAGCTTATTGAACCATCTCTGAGGGTGAGATTTTATCTGTATTCAGTTTTCTACTGTATTAGGCTTAGACTTGCGTGTTTTGTTTTATTTTGCTTGGTAATTCACTTTGTTCTGTCTGTTATTACGTGGAACCACTTAAATCCTACTTTTTGTATTTAATAAAATCACTTTTTACTTATTAATTGACCCAGAGTATGTATTAATACCTGCGGGGGAGGAGGGGCAAACAGCTGTGCACGTCTCTCTATCAGTGTTATAGAGGGCGAACAATTTATGAGTTTACCCTGTATAAGCTTTATACAGAGTAAAACGGATTTATTTGCGATTTGGACCCCATTGGGAGCTGGGTATCTGAATGCTAGAGACAGAAGCACATCTTAAGCTGTTTTCAATTAAGCCTGCAGCTTGTGGGGGACATGGTTCAGACTTGGATCTGTGTTTGCAGCAGGCAATCGTGTCTGGCTCATACAAGGCAAGATACTGAAGTCCCAAGCTGGCAGGGAAAACAGGCTTAGAGGTAGTCTAGACACATCATGTGGCAGTCCCAAAGTGGTTTCTGTGATCCAACCCATCACAGTAAACCCATCAAGTTTGTTTCATCTGGGGAAGAGAAGACTGAGGAGGGACATGATAACAGTTTTCAACTGCATAAAAGGTGGTTACAAGGACGAGGGAAAAAACTTATTCTCCTTAACCTCTGAGGATATGACAAGAAGCAATGGGCTTAAATTGCAGCAAGGGTGGTTTAGGTTGGACATTAGGAAAAACTTCCTAACTGTTAGGGTGGTTAAGCACTGGAATAAATTGCCTAGGGAGGTTGTGGAATCTCCATCATTGGAGATTTTTAAGAGCAGGTTAGACAAACACCTATCAGGGATGGTCTAGATAATACTTAGTCCTGCCATGAATGCAAGGAACTGGACTTCTATAACTCCACCAGAAAATGTTAACAAGCTAAGTGGAAACATTTATCTACCTGGGCCCAGCAAAACCGTATATTTCCAGAGACAGCAAGATATTCCTACTATTTTGGACTATTTTCTTACTCTCAAAATGATGGGCCTTTCCTTTAGTTCACTATGGGTTCATCTGGTGGCAGTCACAGCCTGTCACCCAGCACCGGATGGTTACTCGATCTTTACTCACCCAGTAACATCCAGATTCTTGAAGATTCTGATCAGAACCTTTCCGCCAGTAAAGAAATCAACCGCTGACTGGGATCTTAACATAGTGCTTTTGGCACGCACTAAACCACCCTTTGAACCACTAGCTACATGTTCCATGTCTCACCTCTCAATGAAGGTTGCCTTCCTAACTGCCTTCACATCATCCAGAAGGGTAGGTGAACCTGGGACTCTAATGGCTGATCCACCTTATTCCATAAGGACAAGATCTCACTACAACTGCACCTGAAATTCAGTGCTAAGATAGTTTCAGAATTTCACATAAACCAATCAATTCACTAACCTGTGTTTTTCCCTAGGCCCAATTCCTCCAGCCAAGACAGGAGACTTCATCCCCTTGATAGGCGATAAGCATTGACTTTTTATCTGCAGAGGATTAATCTGATCAGAAAGTCACATCAACCGTTTGTTGTCACAGAAGAATGAGTATGAAGTCAAGTTTTATCTTTTCAGAGGATCTCTGGCAGTATCATACACTGTTGTCAGTAAGCACAGCTTCCTCCCTCACACTGGGCAAAGGCTCACTCTACAAGGCCACAAGTAGCCTCAGTAGCATCACTTCGATTCCAAAGGGAGCAGCCATATTGCTCATTCCCAACTACACAATTTTTGCTTCAGTTTTAAATGCAAACAAACTCTAAATAAGATTATTGGGAGGACAATCAGTCAATGTATCTATTTAAACCCTCTAGCAATATTTGTGAAATAACCAGAAAGGACTTGTATGCCATCATTCATGATTTCTCCAGTGTCCTGTTTTATTACAAATACTGGGTACATCCATATAGCACTAGAAAGATACACTGGCTGCATAAAAATATGACACACTCAATTTTTACTATTTTATCTTTTAATGGGGTTCACTCACAGCTGAAGCCCCTCCTTGTGGCTGCATCTGGGGAATCAGCTCTCATCTGGTCTGGTGTCCCCTTCCATTGTTTGCTCGCCCCACAGCCTCTCTCTCTGTGACTTGGAGTGCTCACTCTCTCTTTGCAACTCAGCACTCTGGCTAGGTTACTGTGTAGTTCCCACCCTTTGGAAGCACCAGAGTCCCTCCAGACCAGCTGTCTTGTTGATGTCTTTCACAATTCTGTGCCACTTCCCAGTGGCTGGTAGGTGAACCAGGACCCACCCGCTACTCCTGGTTTCAGCCCAGAGACGCTACACTCAGCAGCCAAGGTCTGGCACAATCTCTAACCTTGCTGCTCTTTACCTGGGCTGCTTCCTGCTCTGCCTCCCACAGGCCTTTTCCACTCTTCTGGGTAAACCATTCTCTCAGGGGCAGGATCCCAAGCCTGCTTTCTCTCCTCCTGGGTTGTCAATTCTAAGATTAAAAACATCCATAATGCAAATCAAAGTTAAAAGAGTATGGTATGGGCATTGCTTTGTTTACATCCTGATACATAGGGAGATGACCCAGAGAGAAAGAATTGTTGACTATTTGGAGCAGATGTTGGCAGGGAATTCAAGCAGAAAGTTCATTTGGTGAGGGAAAGTTGTCACAATGCCTGGTTTAATGGGGAGTGGAGAATGGTAAAATGTCTCTGCTTCCAAGTTTTTACTAGTTCAACACAGTGTAGCTTGTGGCTTTGCTATAAAACTGTGAGTGCAATTGAAAAATTATCAGTATAAAGACAGGACAACAAAATACAAAGAAAAATAATGTAAATGGCTTTGACCAGCCAAAGAAGAGCAGTCCGAGTATATATCATCTTCAGGAGCTAATCCAGACCATCTGCCATTGGGGCAGACCTGTAAATATTGAGCCCTTAGTTCTCCACCTCACTGGCCTAACACATACCATGAAAAGAGAGACAGACTTCATTAAAAAGTAAACAAAAGAAAGAACTCCTTCATTTGGAATTCTTTTCTGCCAAAAAAGACAGCTCTGGGTGCAGGGAAGCAGCCAGAAGCAGATGTACTTTCTTTGGTTTAAGTGTAAGTAGGAACTGAAGAGAAAGAGTCAAATGAAAAAGAGTCTCATCAATTACATCACATGAAGGCAGACTACTAAATACTGACAAATTTTATAAGTGCTTGTATACAAATGCTGGATGTCTAAATACTAAGATGGATCAATGTGTGTGCCTGGTATTAAGTGAGGATATTGATATAATAGGCATCACAGAAACTTGGTGGAACAATAATAATCAAAGGGACATGGTAATACTAGGGTACAAAATATTTAGGAATGACAGAGTAGGTCATGCTGGTGAGGGAGTGGCACTGTACGTGAAAGAAAGGATAGAGTCAAATATAGTAAAAATCTTAAATGAATCCAACTGTACCACAGAATCTATATGGATTCCAGGCTTGAATAATAAGAATATAGCAATAGGAATATACTACTGACCACATGACCAGGATGGTGACAGTGATTGTGAAATTCTTGGGGAGATTAGAGAGGCTACAAAAAAACAGAAATAATAATGGTGTATTTCAGCTATCCCGTATTGACTGGGTACGTGTCACCTCAGGATGCGACACAGAGATAGAATTTCTAGACACTGTCAATGACAGCTTCGCGGAGAAGCAATTCTTGATTTCATCCTAAGTGGTACACAGGATCTGGTCCAAGAGGCAAATACAGCTGAACTGCTCAGAAATAGCAACCATACTGTAATTAAATGTAACATCCTTGTAGGGGGGAAAATGCCAAAGAAACACACCACAGTCGCATTTAACTTCAAAAAGGAGAACTTCACAAAAATTAGAAAATTAAAAGGAACAGTCACAAGATTGAAATGCCTGCAAACTGCAGAGAAACTATTTAAAAATACCATAATAGAGGCTCAAACTAAATCTATACCCTAAATCAAAATAAACAGTAAGAGGACCAGAAAATTCCTCCATGACTAAACAGAGTAAAAGAGGTGATTAAAAGCAGTGAAGCTAAGCACCTCTGTATTCACACCCCACACACTACTGTAATAATCTTTGTACAAAATATGCCTTGTGAGGTAGCATTTGAAAACTAATAACTCACTGATCTTTAATAGTCTTGAATGATGTATGTACACAATGTGTATTAAGGATTATGAACATATACTGGAATTATGATTTAAGTGTGTGTAAACCAGGTATGTTACGTGGAGTTATTAAACAGGTCTGTCTTAGACAAAGGAATGTGTATTTGGTTCTCTGATCAGCTCAATAGTCAGGAAAAGACAGTGAAGGTCGATTAATAACAAGAATTTTAGTTATAAGCTCGGGACGCATCAATTAGAAGTAACGGAGGAGGAAAAGGACCTTGGAGTATTGGTTGATCATAGGATGACTATGAGCTGCCAATGTGATATGGCCGTGAAAAAAGCTAATGTGGTCTTGGGATGCATCAGGAGAGGTATTTCCAGTAGGGATAAGGAGGTTTTAGTACCGTTATACAAGGCACTGATGAGACCTCACCAGGAATACTGTGTGCAGTTCTGGTCTCCCATGTTTAAGAAGGATGAATTCAAACTGGAACAGGTACAGAGAAGGGCTACTAGGATGATCCGAGGAATGGAAAACTTGTCTTATGGAAGGAGACTCAAGGAGCTTGGCTTGTTTAGCCTAACTAAAAGAAGGCTGAGGGGAGATATGATTGCTCTCTATAAATATATCAGAGGGATAAATACCGGAGAGGGAGAGGAATTATTTAAGCTCAGTACCAATGTGGACACAAGAACAAATGGATATAAACTGGCCACCAGGAAATTTAGACTAGAAATTCGACGAAGGTTTCTAACCATCAGAGGAGTGAAGTTTTGGAATAGCCTTCCAAGGGAAGCAGTGGGAGCAAAAGATCTATCTGGCTTTAAGATTAAACTCGATAAGTTTATGGAGGAGATGGTATGATGGGATAACATGGTTTTGATAATTAAATATTCATGGTAAATAGGCCCAATGGCCTGTGATGGGATATTAGATGGGGTGGGATCCGAGTTACTTAGGAAAGAATTTTCTGTAGTATCTGGCTGCTGAATCTTGCCCATATGCTCAGGGTTTAGCTGATAACCATATTTGGGGTCGGGAAGGAATTTTCCTCCAGGGCAGATTGGAAGAGGCCCTGGAGGTTTTTCGCCTTCCTCTGTAGCATGGGGCCAGAGGATTGCTGGAGGATTCTCTGCTCCTTGAAGTCTTTAAACTACGATTTGAGGACTTCAATAGCACAGATATAAGTGTGAGGTTTTTTGCAGGAGTGGTGGGTGAAATTCTGTGGCCTGCATTGTGCAGGAGGTCAGACTAGATGATCATAATGGTCCCTTCTGACCTAAATATGAATCTATGATATTGACATATAAAGCAGAAACAGGACCATCAAGACACAGCAGGGGGAGCAGATGGCAGGAAACAGAATTATTTGCATATCAGCAAAAACAAGTGGGGGATTAAAGACCAGGGAGCTTCCTTCACCACCAGACTCCATGTTGCCTTCCTCACAGCTTGAATAAACTTTACTTTGAAGGGTAACCCTCAAAAGAATCCATTTCAAAACTAGGGGGTCTAAACCTCAACTGATAAGCAATTGAATCGATTGTATACAACATTACTGTATCAGAAGAGCGTAGCGACTCAGCTCTTTTCTGAAAGCTAACGACAAACTGGTGGTTAATATCATTGTAAAATGTATGTACTAATACTGAGTAAGGAATTATGGATACTCATTGATATTAGGCTGTACAGTTTGCCCAGACTATCTACCTGTCTTCTATGTGACTTAAGCATGGTGGAATCAGAAACCGTGGAAGCTCCATTTACATAGAAATCATACAGCGGGATGGGAAGCCCACAGGAATAGAAGAACATCAGGAAATCACCTGGACTCTTCAGGGAACATGGTTTTGAGGAAATTCAGGACTGGAATCGTGTTGGGGTCATCTGGCTGCTTGTAACCAAGGCCAGAGTGGGGCTGTAGACAGGCTCCTAGGTAGGGTTGCCAACTGTCTAATCACGCAAATCCAAAGACCATTGCCCCGCCTCCCAGCCTGCTCCTTCCCTGAGGCCATGCCCCATCCCACCCCTTCTTCAAGGCCCCGTCCCCGCTCACTCTCCCCCTCCCTCACTCAGTTTCACCAGGCTAGGGCAGGGGGTTGGGGTGTGGGAGGGGGTGTGGGCTCTGGGCAGGAGTTGGGATGTGGGCTCTAGGCTGGGGCAGGGGATTGGAGTGCTGGATTGGGTGCCAGGTGCAGGCTCTGGGAGGTAGTTTGAGTGCAGCAGGGAGTATGGAATCAGGCTTGGAGGGAGTTTGGGTGCAGGCTCTGGGCTGGGGGTTGGGGTCCAGGAGGGGGTCAGCGCTTACCTTGGGCAGCTCCTAAAAGTGACCAGCACATCTCTGTGGCAGCGGCTCCTAGGCGGTAGGCCAAGGGGTCTCTGCACACCACTGCCCACAGGCACCACCCCCACATCTCCCATTTGGGTGCAGTTCCTGGCCAATGGGAGCTGTGCAGTCAGTGCTCGAGGCAGCACACAGAGACCCCCTGCCCCTCCCCCAGGTGCCACAGGGATGGTGCCGGCTACTTCTGGGAGCAGGGCTACAGCAGGCAGGAAGCCTGCCTTAGCCCCACTGCTGCCCCAGACTGTGAGCACCCAAAATCTCCCCGTTTGTCTGAAGTAGCCAGGAGATAAAGCATGATTCCAGGAGACTCCCGGCGAAACCAGGAGAGTTGGCAACCCTACTCCTGGGGTCAGAGCTGCTAAACAAGGGCTGTCAAGAATACAGACACTCAGGGTGTGACTTGCATGCTTCTTGCTGACTGTGAGCATCCCAGGCTGGGAGCTACAGAAACAAGGCATTGTAAGGCACCCAGGGTTGCAGGGCAAGGGGTGACAACCCCTCACTGGTCTGCATTGTCCCCTGAACCAGAACAACCACAACAGGGGCAAACTGACATCCTTTAAAAATTGGAAGTCAAATCCTACTGAGGAAAATAGGAGAATAAACTCTGACAAGTCAAATTTAAAAGTATAATTAGGCAGGTCAAAAAAGAATATGAAGAGCAACTAGCAAAAGACACAAAAACAGCAAAAAAATGTAAAAATACATCAGAAGCAGGAAGGCTGCCAAACCATCAGTGGGGCCACTGGATGATTGAGTTGCTAAAGGAGCATTCAAGAAAGACGGCCATTGTGGAGAAGCTAAATTAAATTCTTTGCCTCAGTCTTCACAACTGAGGACGTGAGGTAGATTCCCACACCTGAGCCATTCTTTTCAGGTGGCAAATCTGAGGAACTGTCCCAGATTGAGGTGTCAGTAGAGGAGGTCAATGAAGAATAACCATACTATCATCACACAAACCAGAGTGCAAGGATTTGCATAGCTGATGAATGACCACAAAGTTATGGCTCGGTAACAGCATGCAGGTACTCTGGCTAAATAAATGCTAAAAAAAAAAATACATAATGGCCTGAGCTTTGAAAAAGATTTTAATTACACGAAGACCACCATCATTCCTTTATTGCCACAATACTCTTGGTACTCCTTTCAGCAATTAGGCCAAATTCATTATAGAAACGTTAATTGAAAGAATTAATTCAAATTATATATAATAGTGTGATCAGTTTAATTCAATATACATGCAGGCAGACTGACAATCTTAAGAGATTCAGTACTCCCTCGTTATTGGTGTATTATCAAAAAGTATTCCCTAATAACAACCATTCTATGCTCATTTAACAAAAGAAAGTTGAATTCAAGCAAATATTTTCCACTGGCATTTCTGATCAATAAACAGTCTGGTAGTTGGTCAATTAGGCCCAAACAGATTTTAGTTACTAAGGGCTTGTCTCCACTTACCGATGGATCGATACTGCAGTGATCAATCCACTGGAGGTCAATTTAGTGGGTCTAGTGAAGACCCACTAAATCAACCGCCGATCACTCTCCTGTCGACTCTGGTATTCCACTGGAACGAGAAGCATAAGGTAAGTTGATGGCAGAGTTTCTCCCATCGACCCAATGCAGCATAGACATTGCAATAAGTCAACCTAAGGTACATCAACTCCAGCTACATTTTTTACGTACCCCGTAGCGTAGACCTGCCCTAAGGCTCATGAACAATTCAAGAGGTTTAGAATGGAAATCTCTTCCCATCTTTAGCTAGAGCATTCAATACTACAGATATCAAGGGCCTGATCATCAGCTTTTACATGAGCAATCCTTACATTCACAGGTAGTCCCAATTAAGTCAATGTACCTTTAACTTCAATAGGACTGTTTTAATGAGCAATGAATATTCCCATATGGTTTGTGAGGTCTGGCCTTATAACTGCTAATAGCCTGTTTATATCACTGAATAATCTTATTTTAAAATGACTTTCTGGACCTTTCACTGCCATAGGACAGGGCTTTATTGTTCTTTCAGCTAATTAATAAAAGCAGCAATTTAACATGATGTCAGATTTGGCTTAGGCCCTATTTTGAAGTAGAGATCTCTGTTTAACTTGAACAAATCAAATCTCAGACTGTCTGACTGTACAGTAATTTTATTTTCAGTGTCCTGTTGGGCAGAATGTTTCCTAGAGATTCTAAAACATAAATTTGTAACAAACACACAGTATGTGTCCATAGCAACTGGCCATTTGCAAGCAACTTAGTGACTATCTAAGGTATCGTGGTTTCTGATGTGGAAAAATTCCTTGTACCAATAAAGGTTACATAGTCTGATCCCCTCAGGTCACTGCATTCTCAAGAGTACCATGTATCAATCCTCAATTCTCTGGAATTTAGAGCAGGAGAGCACTTCAATCTGTCATCATCCAAGAATCAAAGAACTCAAGACAAGGCTCTCTCCCCATTCCTACTTTTAAAAACATCCGGTGAGTATTTTAAGCCACTATGATTTTCACAAGAGCCATCCACATGTAACTGCTTCAGACCTCATTTGCTCACATAATTGATCAGATTTGCACATGGTAGTACGATATTTGCATGCACAACAGATGCGAGTGTGTTTGTATAAGTGCACCTTGGCTCTGCTTGGCAAAAACACATCTCCAGAAGTGAAAGTATTGGAGAAAATAGTGTACTTTATAGCAAGGGACTATCTCACTCCTCATTCTCTGGAGAATTCATGAGACCGTCATCCCTCAGTCCGACCTTGTTGAGTCCTTCCAGAAGAGTCATCTTTCCAATGAATTCTAGAAGCTTTCCTCTCCAGGGCTCATATCCAGCTCCCCTCCATCCCAATTCCAGTCAGGGAACTCTGTTAATGAGGCCTGTCCCCACTCAAGAGGAGTGGGACCCTGAAGGGGAGAACTCAGAAGGAGAAGTTGCTAGAGGGTTCCAAGCTCTGCACAAGGCAAACCACAAAAGACTGTACTCTGGCCACATCCAGGCAGTACCAACCGCAAAGCATGCCGAAAAGTCAAAAAGCCCCAAAAGAAGAAAAAGTGCAAAATAATCCCGAAGGTACTTGTCCTCTGACTCAGACTCCACCTCCTCTACTGAGAAAGGAGAACTTTCAAGCTCCAAATCTGAGCAGGACTTAGAAAAAATGCAACAATATTTTATTCCCCCTGAGAAGTTTGAGGTCATCTGCAAAAAGATTGTGGTCACCAACCAGATCAAACTGGAGCAGGCTCTTGAGGATAAGCCCCCAAACAAACACCTTTCCTCAAAATCCTCCCCAAAGGCAGCGATTCCTCAGCACTCCTTCTTTGAGGATGTGATCAGGGAGGAACTGGAAAAACCTGATAAGAGGTAAACATATTAACAAGCACGACCATAGACACAAGAAACAAATAATACTCTTACTGAAGTCCCAAAGGTTGACTCCACAGTAGCCTCCCTGGTTAAGGGTATGGTTATTCCTTCAGAAGGGGAATTATTTCCTCTCTGTTAGGTCCTTAGGGAAGTGGAAGCCATCCTCAGAAGGGATTTCAAAGCTTCCTCAGCCACCCTCAGTGTGTCCCTCCCAGCCAACATGCTTTGCAAGAACTGTGCTGTCCTGGATGGAGGACTTTAGGGCCCTGAAGGACAGAGACCACACAGACATCAGCTGCATACTTAAGAAAATTTCCCTGGCAACAGCATTCATGGCTGACACCGTAGTTGATGCAATAAGATTCTCACTTGGGACTATGGCATCCAGCTCAGCAGCCAGGAGGCGTATATGATATATGACTCTGCCCCCAGAAGATAGACGCTCATTCCAAGCAAGGCTGTGCTCCTCTAATTCACAGGATCTCTCTCTTTAGAGAAAAGCTAGATAAGATAGTGGCAGAAAACGCTGCAAAATTAAAGCAGGCCCTCCTGTCTCCTCAGAGTGTTCCAAGAAGAGAGTATAAGCTCACTTTCTGGCAGATACTCTCCTTTCACCCATCGTCTTCACAGAAGTACGAGAGAAAAGATGCTAGATACACCAAGGGCAAGTCTTCAAACTGAGGCTTGAGCAGAAAGCCCAGAGGTGGTCCCACAGCCCCCAAGAGCCCAGCAAACTATCCCACTGCGTAAGAAAGATGGGAAGTATGGTAAGAGGCCACTAGCTTAACCAGGAGATCTTCAATGCTCTGAAATGCAAAGAAGAGTCCTACAAAAAGTAGAAACTGTCAAATTACAAATGATGAATAGTATCAAACAACACAAGCGTGTAAAGACAAAATTAAACTAACTAGAGATGTTAAGGGTAACAAGAAAATATTATACAAATACATGAAAAGCAAGAGGAAGACCAAGGACAGGATAGGGAAGGGAGAAAGACAATAACAGAAATTGTGGAAATGGCAGAAATGTTAAAACAACTTTTTTGTTTCAGTTTTCACCAAAAAGTTTAGTAGTGATTGGAAGTCTAATATAGTGAATGCCAGTGAAAAGGAGGTAGGATCTGAGGCTAAAATTAGGAAAGAACAAGTTACAAATTATTTAAACAAGTTAGATGTCTTCAAGTCACCAGGGCCTGATCAAAAACATCCTAGAATACTCAAGGAGCTGACTGAGGAGATATCTGAGCCATTAGCAATTATCTTCAAAACTCATGGAAGAGGGGAAAGATGCCAGAAGACTGCAAAAGGGCAAATATATAGAGCTAATCTATAAAAAGAGAAATAAAGACAACCCAGGGAATTACAGACTAGTCAGCTTAACTTCAGTATGTGGAAAGATAATGAGCAAATAATCAAGCAATCAATTTGCAAACACCTAGAAGATAATAAGGTGATAAGTACGGCTGCGATTTAGTCACGGAGGTCATAGAAGTCACAGAATCCTGATTATCACTACAAAAGTTTTTTTTTTCTCCTGCTGATAATAGCCTACCTTAATTGATTAGTCTTGTTAGAGTTGGTATGGCAACACCCATTTTTCATGTTCTCTGTGTGTATATCTTCCTACTGTATTTTCCACTGCATGCATCTGATGAAGTGGGCTTTAGCCCACGAAAGCTTATGCCCAAATAAATTTGTTAGTCTCTAAGGTGCCACAAGTACTCATTGTTTTTGCTGATACAGACTAACACGGCTACCACTCTGAAACCTGTTCCCAGAGAGTAGTTATCAGTGGTTTACAGTTAAACTGGAAGGGCATTTTGAGCAGAGTGCTGCAGGAATCGGTCCTGGGTCCGGTTCTGTTCAATATTTTCATCAATGATTTAGATAATGGCATAGAGCAGCAGTTCTCAAACTTTAGCAACCGAAGGACCCCCATTTTGATTTAAAATTTTTCATGGACCCCCAAGCCTCCCCCACTCAGCCCCAGATTCTACCCCCACTCCACCCTTTCCCCCAAAACCCCACCTCTGCTGCTCCTCTTCCTCCCCTCTTTCCATGCTCCCCTCCCCGAGTGTGCCACATCCCTTCTCCACCTCCTCCCTCCCAGTGCCTCCTATACCTCAGGGAACAACTGGAGGGACTGGGAAGGAGCAGGAGTTGATCAGCAGGACCAGCGGCCCTGGACACAATCCCTCCTTTGAGCACATCCTGTCCCAGCTCCTCCCCCTCCCTCCCAGCACCTTCTGCACGTCTTTGAATAGCTGTTCCCCAGCATGCAGGAGGCACTGGGAGGGAAGGGGAGGAGCTGAGGGAGGGAGAGAGGGGGAGGAGTTGATCAGTGGGGCCCATGGACCCCAGTTTGAGAAACGCTGGCATAGAGAGTACACTTATAAAGTTTGCAGATGATACCAAGCTGGGAGGGATTGCAAGTGCTTTGGAGGATAGGATTAAAATTCAAAATGATCTGGAGAAATGGTCTGAAGTAAATGGGATGAAATTCATTAAGGGCAAATGCAGTGTACACCACTTAGGAAGGAACAATCAACTGCACACATACAAAATTGGGAAATGACTACCTACGAAGGAGTACTGCAGAAGTAGGATCTGGAGGTTATAGTGGATCACAAGCTACATATGAGTCAACAGGGTAACACTGTTGCGCAAAAAAAAAAAAAGAAAAAGCAATCATCATTCTGGTGTGCATTAGCAGGAGTGTTGAAAGAAAGACATGAGAAGTATTTCTTCCACTCTACTCCATGCTGATAAGGCCACAAATGGAGTATTGTGTCCAGTTCTGGGTGCCACATTTCAGAAAGATGTGGACAATTGGCAAAAGTCCAGAGGAGAGCAACAAAAATAATTAAAGGTCTAGAAAACATGACCTATTAGGAAAGATTGAAAAATTTGGGTTTGTTTAGTCTGAAGAAGAGAAGACTGAGGGGGAGGGAGCATCCTAACAATCTTCAGATACTTAAAAGGTTGTTACAAAAAGGAGAGTGAACAATTGTTCTTGTTAATCTCTAAGGATAAGACAAGATGTAATGGACTGAAATTCCAGCAAGGGGGGTTTAGGTTGGACATTAGGAAAAACATCCTAATTGTCATAGTTAAGCACAGGAATAAATTATCTAGGGAGGTTGTGGAATCTCCGTCATTGGAGGTTTTTAAGAGCAGGTTAGATAAACACCTGTCAGGAATGGTCTAGTTGTTACATGATCTTGCCTTGAGTGCAGGAACTGGACTAGATGACTGCTCGAGATCCCTTCCAGTCCTACACTTCTATGATTCTGTGACAACAAGCGAATGTACCTCTGCCCAGACCTGACTGTAGATGACAGAATTTCCCACTTTTCAGAGGAATGTTCCATGTGGACCACAGACAAGTGGGTAAGTGTTAACTTTAATTTTAGAGGGCTGGCTTATTATAGGCATGCCAATGATCTGACCAGAAGATAATTAGGTTCTTATCCCAAAATTAGGCTACAGAATTACAAAATTTAGAGAGTTCAGTACTTTATATGGACCCTCCAGCTGTGCAGCAAGGACATTCACACTGAGGACAAAGCCAGGCTTTAGAGATATTTATTAAAATAAAGGAAAAAGTTATCAAAGCTTCAAACCACAATCAAAAAGAAGTAATACGGTTCTATAGGGACTTCTGGTATCATCCCTTACAAAAGCTACTTAGACTAGCATACTCACACCCTTCCTTGGGGACTTGGTAGTGGGAGACAAAGGACCATCCTTGTCTCTGACATGCCAACTGAGTCCGATGGTCCAGGTTCCTCAATTCCAAGATGGTGGAGATCAGGGTCAAGTGTTGAGTAGCTAAGCTATATTGCAAAAGCTGAGTTGATAGCTAAACAAAAGAGAACTTTAAGCTAAAAGAAGGTAGCTCCATATGTTGGTTTGCCCTCTTATAGGGTATTGGCACTATCCTGAATATTCATGTCAGTGTCCAACCTTCCATGTCCAAATCTTATTTCCTCACCCACATAAATCTGAGGGTACACTTATTCTATAGGCTTGCATATTCTTACATATTAATAACATCCATACATATTAATGCCGATTATCTCATTCTTGAAACTATTACCTTGGCCTGATCCATTACTTCCATGTTCTTGTGATGTACCTTGTGGTTACTGGTATCCCAGAATTTTAGTAAACACAGTTCCCCAAAGTCAAAAAGGGTAACTGGTAGGCCATTTATCTATGACAAAGGTTACATCCACTTATGCTAACTTGTTTTAGCTAATCATACTGGATACAAGCCTATAGGTTCCTTGCATTACAGCCACATATAATGAAGTAATGTCTGCTGAAATTACTCAACACAAAAATATAAGCCAAAATAATATAATTGATCAAGCCAATAGAGAAAAACAAATGATATATCAGGCTAGCCCCATGGGTTACAAGTCAGAGTGTGAATTAGGGGTAACTCCTGCAAGTCACAGGCTTCACCCCATCCTTTCTTCATCCAGACTCCTGTATCCAGTGATTCTGCACAGCACAAACTGATCTGGACTGAGATCTACCAGCTGATGGACAAAGGAGCAATGGAAGGAGTTCCCTTAGAAAAAAGGTTCTCAGGATTCTACTCCACCTATTTGTTGTTCAAAAGTGCACCAGGGGGAGTCAGAGCCATCCTCAACCTGAAATAACTCAACAAGTGGATGAAGAAGACAAAATTCCAGATGGAGATCCTAGCTTTGATGGTATCATCCCCATCCCAATGGGGACCTCCTAACTTTAGTGAATCTGGCAGAGGCATATTTTCATATTCACATTTGCCCATGCCACTACAAGCTTCGCTTCTGAGGTTTGCTGAACAGCACAGACCACTACCAGTACTGAACTCTCTCATTTGGTCTCCGTGAGCCCCCACGGTCTTTACAGAGATGTTAGTGGTAATGATAGCCAGAGTCAGGTTGCAGGGTTCCCTTTCCAGATGATATCCTGCTTAGAGCTCTGACCCAGTCTGCAGTGCACACCACCACAATTAGGATTCTGGATCTCTTGCAAGTACCCAGTTTTGTAATAAACATCAAGAAAATTTCCTTGAGTCCCTTGACAAGGATATCTCACATACAAGTGGACATAGAAACCTTGTTGGCAAAAATCTATCCATCACTTGAAAGATTCCAGGAGATCCAGGATCTCACTTTCACACTACGAGAGTGCATGCAGCCAACCATGGCTCAGTGTTTTCAGCTTCTGGGCCTCCTAATGTGTACATAAGGATCACTCCATGGGCAATATCACACATCAGATGTCTCCACGTTTTCCTGCTCCCCTGAGCCCATGAAAGATCAGGTGCTGGTTCCTAATTAGGTGCGTGACTCCCTAAAATGGTGGAAGGTCCCAGGAAACATCCACAACAACCCCCCCCCCATATGCCTTCCAGACCCTCCAGTTCTCACAAACTGATACCAGGACCCCAAACTACGTAAGACATTAAGAGTCGTGGGGAGAGGAACCACAGCATCAGTCTCCTAGAGTTGAGAGCACCCTCTGGAGGTTCCAGAGCCACCAAGAGGAAAATCACATTCTGTTCAGTCAGACAACACAAAATCATACAATAGACAGACTATTTCTTTTTTTAAAAGCAGGACTGTAGCATGTAGTGCAGAGCTAAAGTGAAATATATTCACTTCCACTGCTGCCTTTAATTGCATAATTTTGTCACCACCACAGATCTTTCTCAAGTGTTTATGATTACAGTTGAGTAAACCATTGCCTTTACTGTCTTTTTTTTTTTTTTTTTTTGGAACCAGAAAAATAATCAAAATAAGAAGCTAAACTAATGATAGGGCTTCAGCATAAGCTAAAACAAACAACGTCAAGTAATCCAGCCTTAACATTTGACTTGCTTTAAAATAGTTCCAATTCTGATGAGGAACATTTTCTAGACTCTGAAAATATTCTGAGGTTAACTATTGTTCTTAAGCAATGTGGGGTGGGGAAATGACTCTGAACTACTTTACTCTGCTCTTACAGATTGGACTAGCCAATAAACAGAGCACAGGTTAGTTGCATTAACATTAACCCCATTCCAAGAACAATTCTGAAAGTATTTGTATCCCTTTTTAAAGTATAATATTTTGATTTCTTCTGAAATTTGAATTATTGTTATCTTGTAAGAATTACCATTAAAATTCATATTAAGGAATATGGCAGAAGATATTTAAATAAAGCACAAAATATATTTCTAAAAACCAGTGGATATATTAAGTAAACTAATACTAATGATAATTAGTTTCAAAAAGTGTATGTTAGTAGGGTGCCACTGGAATGGGAAAATGACTTAAATGGGAAAACAGATGTTCTGGTCACATTTCTTTAGAAACCTACATTTAGGCACACAGATAGGAAATGATCAGGTAAGAAATTTTCCATTTTGGTAGCAGCAACGATCACAATTCTGTTATGTCTGGACTGCTCCCCTCCATTCTGCTGTGTCCAGAGGCGGTTCAAAGCTGTGACACGGCCTGTGCTGGCCATGCCTCCTCCTCCCACTTGCCACCAGATGAGTCATTCCGAAGCTGTGTAAAACTTGTAGAAAGATATTAACAACAAATGCCAACTCATGAACTATGTACTGTAAGCAACTGTCTGCATAGTAACTGTCCAAACAAAATGCTCACCCCGTTGGCTAACGAGCCATCCAGGGTGGGTAGAATTGTAGGGGAGACTGCTAGCAGAAAGGAAAGTATCAGGTTAGAAATATTCCATTCTGCTGTCCAGAGTCTCCCATAATTCTATTACATCTGGGAAGTAGCAAGCAGGAAACAGAAGTAGGGAGGGATAAGGAGAAAGTAAAATAGAATGAGTTAGAAAACGAATCTCCTCCCATGAAGGTTGCTTAAAAGGCAGTACTATTACTGGGCCACTGCTTGTAGCACCTTCCTGCTGAAGGAGATCTCTATGGAAGACAGCATCTGAAAGCGGTGTTAGTTGATGCTCATGTGGCAGTTGGTCTGCAGCCAAAGGCCTGCTTTGAAAGGGAGAGTTGTGTGATTCCACCCCGAGACAGGAGAAAGCGAGAGGCTTTATAACAGGGTGTGTTGAGCCCTGTAACTGTGACACCAACCATTAAAAAAATGGTTTCCAGTGCACAAAGTAAACAAGATACAGAACAATAATTTTGATTATATTAATAGGTGTAACTTTTAATAACAGATAAAAACTATTCAGAGAAGCAGGATATTGATGTTGAAAGTGTGCTTTAAAGGAACCTTTAGTGTTAATAAATGCGATGTAATCACACCTTCATCATGACCAAAGGACAGGTATGAAGTGAGCATAAAGCTAAATATCCCCTAGCTATATAAAAAACCAAAACATTGTTTAGTATAAATATCAGAAGGAAACTTGATGCATGTGTATTTGGGGAGGACTCATTTCCACAGGAGATTAATCCAGGTATGTTTATAACATGTAGTATTAACCATACTTGTGGGATAGCTGAAAATAAATTACCCTTGATGCACAGTGAATTAAACACCATTTTTACTTCACACTACAGGGTATTTTCAAGTTTAGATGCAGTCTATAAATATCTTCAAAGTACTTATATGTGTATTAAACTTACAATCCTTTTGATTTCCATGCTCTGTCTAGTCTGTAAAATATCAATTCTTCCATTTGTTTAAGCTTCACTGAAGCATAGTACTTATCTGTTAAATGTAGGGTAATTACTGATACATTTGATGTGAATGTTACTACAACCTTAGGGAGGGCAGAATATGATAAAGGCAACTTTCAGAGTACTGAGTGAGAGGCACAGAGGTTAAAATGTGCCAGAGGAGCAGAATGAGACAACCAACAACTTTGACGGTACAAGGTAATTTTTACACCACCCAATGGCTGTTTGGTGAGATTAGTGAAATCTCATTGCTCTTAGAGAGGTGTCCACAGACAGTAGTATTTGTGCTGTAAAGAGCCTAGTTACTTACTGTGCATATATTGCAGGGCAGAAGCTAAAGAGTTAAAAAGAAACTCTCTATAGGCAGGTTATTCCATAACTACATTCTGAAAGTTTTTCCTGTATCTTCTTATGAGGCATGTGGGATGGCATGTCAAAAACAGGAAGTGGACTAGATGGAGCATTGGGGAGATCATATGCATCAATTCCTATGACACACTGAGACTGACCTACCTCCTCAGTCTTTATAAGTGGTGCTTCCAGGTCAGTATTGAGATACATTGCCAGGATAGTGTGGGGTAGCTTGCAATTTTCATAGAGTGGGTGTGTTGATTGGAAAATAATCTCTCCAAATACTGTCAATTATAACACTTTTCATGAGCATAAAAAGAGGCTACAGGTACTTTGGATATAGTAAGTATTACTGTTTTCTAGAACAAACACACTTCTGCTATAAAGTGTGTTTGTGAACCACTGTTTATATACTTGTCATTAAATAGTGAGAGAATAGTGCAAAACAATACCCTTTCTCTATTTCATCAATAAGTACTTCCTCTAAGAATTAGTAAGGAACACTAAGTCTTTGATATATTTAGCAATTTCATTCAGTAAATTATCGGTAAGGCAAGTTAAGAAAAAGATGGCTACAAATCTGAAATTTTTTAAAACATGTCCAAAACATTTCACTGTGGGCAGTAATATAAAGTGTACAAGTTGCAGGCTTTTATTCTAATCCAAGATCTCTGTGCCAATATATTTTATTTGATATAATAAATTTGTTATAAAAATATACACTATTGTAAGACATACTTTGTTCAATGAATACAAAGTAAATGTTTACCCTTTTAATAAGTAACAGTTGCTTTTTTTTAAACAGTTATTCACGTGATAAAGTGAGGGTCATTTCTAGGTAAAATTTACATACTAAATTATATTTGCCACATAGTGCAAATAAATCACCATCCCAAATACATTGCTCAGAACAGTGAACTCTACAAATTTAATAGTCCCATTTTCATAATTTTACTTTTTCTTGCGTTTGAGAGAGGTGTGTGAACTCTCACTTGCTGCTGAACAGAGGAAGCAATTTTCATAGATGCTTTCTTTACAAGGGACCTTTCCACAGCTCCAGGTTTCCATAACAACAGCTGTGCATCCTCTCCACCAGTCAACAAAGAATCATCTGTCATGTTCCAGTAGAATGAGCGAACTGTAGCAGAGTGCCCTCCAGGAAGGCTGCCCACAAGGCTCAGTCCATCAATGCCACAGTTTATTAGGTGAATGTTCCCCATAGCTGTTCCACCAACAACAAACAATTTGTCTGCCTTTTCATGGTACAAGCCACCTATCAGATAGTTTAAGTTGCTATTTTCAATGAAGACTACTTCTCTGACATCCAGAATCTGCAACAATGTCATTGGTTCCTCAGTATCTATTTGAGTAAGATCCCACCAACAAAATCCTTCAGTGTGTGTCATGCAATATACCTGTTTATAATCTTTCCCAGACCAACCAATAAAACTTACCGATGAATTCGAATTACAAGTTGCAATCAAAGCATCATCTTCATTTTCCTTGTTAATATCAAACACATTAACCAATCCATCAGTTGATCCAGAGACTACCAAATTGGGTTTGATAGGATGGAAACGTATTTTAGTGATATCATCATTGTGAGTCTCTGAATAGGTTCCTAAGGGCTCTTTAGCTGCGCATGCATAGTTTGTATTACTTCTTGCATCCCAAAACACCATGAATGTGTCCTCTTCAACTTTTTCTGTCCCAGCACAAACTATAAGATCACTGCAATTAATATCAAAACTGATGAAAATATTCGAAGGATAACCACGGAATGACTGTACAGTTTCCTGAGTAGCTAAGCGAATATCCCAACATTTTATTGTGCCATCACTGCATGCTGAAAACAACATATTCTCACTTGTATGAGCAAATCTGACTCCATTAAGTAACCCAGGATGGCCACTATACTCCCTTAGCAAGTGTAACGTTTCTCTATTATATACTTTAATTGATTTATTGGAACATGAAACAGCAACTAAGTGGTTGCTTTCTGCTTCGACAGATTTTGAAACATCTATATCCAGTAAGTAAGTGGGGTCTCCATTTAGTGCACAACGTTTTGCTATTCGCAGATTACCAAACTGTTCTTCAATCTTCTCCATAGTGGTTGTCAGAAAGACTGTACCCAAAGCTGGTAGGAATCTGCAATACATCAAATCCCAAATATATTATTTGAATTAAACAAGTTTCAATTATGCAGAAATTCCAGCTCTTAAAAATCTCTGAAACAGCAACTTTCACAACAGATCTCATGCATAAAAGTAGGTTTAAATTGTTCTTACACCACAGCTAGTGTCATTTGATATATACAGAAGATAAAGCAGAAGTAAGTATGAATACAGCAGCTTGCTCCATCAGGAAACCATTCTGGTAAAACGTATTTTAAGGTAAGTATTTTAACTAAGCCTATAAAATCTTAATTGTTCTCTTTGTGAATCATTTGCAAGTTGTTCTAGCCAAATTTGCTTAATAATACTCATAAGTAGGAAAGCAACGTTCCTGACAAGTGGAAAGACACTCAAGTCAACACCCTAACCTGCTGAGCTATATGTAATATTACCTGAAATGCTACTTGGCAGTATGATGGTCAGTTAGGGTCGGATTTGCCTAAGGATGGCAAGATAGGTGCCTTGTGGGGTTAACAGAAAAGCTTAAACAGGGTAGATGCCTAACTCTCATTGGGACTTAGGCAATTAACCTGCTTGGGTGCTTTTCTAAACCCCATGAGGCACCTATCTGCATTTTTACACATCTAAATATATTTGTACATCTGGCCCTTAATGCAAAGGGTAAAATAAAAAATTAAAATACAAGTACTACAGTACATTTTTGTTTAAGGCAATCCAAGGTAGGATAACTTAGGAGTCATGGGATGAAATTGAGCAACAGAGAACAGCTTTTAGATTGTGGAACTGTCACTGAAGATCAATGGTGAATGTCCTATAGCAAATGAATTTTAAAAATAGACTGTATAAAGCACTTAATACACTATAGATAAAAACCTTACATTCAGATGCAATTTCTTCTGTGACATTACTGAACTGTCCTGTAAATGTAAGCTATTTCAGTAAAGTGCACAGGTCCTAAAATGTGCAGATTACTCATAAAAAAAATAATTTCCTAACATGAAAAGAATCCTATTCCAAAATATATGAAGTGCCCTACAGGAGATCTCTTTTTACCAAGCATATCCTGTTTTCTGTATTATAAAGCAGTAAGAAATTGTGAAACTACAATACAGGGTTGATGCCAATTCTGAATCAGAAAACTTAACACAGCCTTTAAATTGAGATAATTTGCCATGATGGCCAATTTCTAAGTTTCTGTCCGTTTACAGACTTTAGCCACTATAAAGGAACAAAAGTTTCTGAAATTTCATTTGGTTATGAAAACTTAACAGAAGTCAGACCACATGGCTGGCAAAGTTTACAGGATGGGCTGAGCTTTTTCTTTTTAAATAGAAATCAGCAACATAATTTCAATAAAAGTTATCTAATTGAAAAACCATATACCAAGTTCTGTGGGCCCAATTCTCCCTCCAGTGCCCTTCATCTTGTATAGATATTTATGCCATTGTAAATTGAGTATAAAACATTATTAAAATAACTCCCACAGATTTCACTGACAGCTTATGCAGACCCAGAAAACAGCAACTACTTGTGTCAACTGACCATTTTGCATGGGCTGGGGATTTGTGCAGAGGGAAGGGAATGACTGTCAGGAGGTAAGTGTGTGGATGGATTACAGAATCATAGAATCATACAATATTAGGGTTGGAAGGGACCACAGGAGGTCAACTAGTCCAACCCCCTGCTCAAAGCAGGACCAATCCCCAACTAAATCATCCCAGCCAGGGCTTTGTCAAGCCTGACCTTAAAAACTTCAAAGGAAGGAGATTCCACCACCTCCCTAGGTAACGCATTCCAGTGCTTCACCACCCTCCTAGTGAAAAAGTTTTTCCTAATATCCAACCTAAACCTCCCACACTGCAACTTGAGACCATTACTCGTCGTTCTGTCATCTGCTACCACTGAGAACAGTCTAGATCCATCCTCTTTGGAACCCCCCCTCAGGTAGTTGAAAGCAGCTATCAAATCCCCCCTTTCTTCTCTTCCGCAGACTAAACAATCCCAGTTCCCTCAGCCTCTCCTCATAAGTCATGTGTTCCAGTCCCCTAATCATTTTTGTTGCCCTCCACTGGACGTTTTCCAATTTTTTCACATCCTTCTTCTAGTGTGGGGCCCAAAACTGGACACAGTAGTCCAGATGAGGCCTCACCAATGTCGAATAGAGGGGAACAATCACATCCCTCGATCTGCTGGCAATGCCCCTACTTATACAGCCCAAAATGCCATTGGTCTTCTTGGCAACAAGGGCACACTGTTGACTCATATCTACCTTCTTGTCCACTGTAACCCCTAGGTCCTTTTCTGCAGAACGGCTGCCGAGCCATTGGGTCCCTAGTCTGTAGCGGTGCATGGGATTCTTCTGTCCTAAGTGCAGGACTCTGCACTTGTCCTTGTTGAACCTCATCAGATTTCTTTTGGCCCAATCCTCTAATTTGTCTAGGTCCCTCTGTATCCGATCCCTACCCTCCAGTGTATCTACCTCTCCTCCCAGTTCAGTGTCATCTGCAAACTTGCTGAGGGTGCAATCCATACCATCCTCCAGATCATTTATGAAGATATTGAACAAAACTGGCCCCAGGACCGACCCTTGGGGCACTCCACTTGATACCGGCTGCCAACTAGACATGAAGCCATTGATCACTACCCGTTGAGCCCGACAATCTAGCCAGCCTTCTATCCACCTTACAGTCCATTCATCCAGCCCATACTTCTTTAACTTGCTGGCAAGAATACTGTGGGAGACCGTGTCAAAAGCTTTGCTAACGTCAAGGAACAACACGTCCACTGCTTTCCCCTCATCCACAGAGCCAGTTATCTTGTCATAGAAGGCAAGTAGAATAGTCAGGCATGACTTGCCCTTGGTGAATCCATGCTGACTGTTCCCGATCACTTTCCTCTCCTCTAAGTGCTTCAGAATTGATTCCTTGAGGATCTGCTCCATGATTATTCCAGGAACTGAGGTGAGACTGACTGGCCTTTAATTCCCCAGATCCTCCTCCTTCCCTTTTTTAAAGATGGGCACTACATTAGCCTTTTTCCAGTCATTCGAGACCTCCCCCAATCGCCATGAGTTTTCAAAGATAATGGCCAATGGCTCTGCAATCACATCCACCAACTTCTTTAGCACTCTCGGGTGCAGCGCATCCGGTCCCATGGACTTGTGCTCCTCTAGCTTTTCTAAATAGTCCCGAACCACTTCTTTCTCCACAGAGGGCTGGTCACCTCCTCCCCACACTGTGCTGCCCAGTACAGCAGTCTGGGAGCTGACCTTGTTCGTGAAGACAGAGGCAAAAAAAGCATTGAGTACATTAGCTTTTTCCACATCCTCTGTCACTAGGTTGCCTCCCTCATTCAGTAATGGGCCCACACTTTCCTTGACTTTCTTCTTGTTGCTAACATACCTGAAGAAACCCTTCTTGTTACTCTTAACATCTCTTGCTAGCTGCAACTCCAAGTCTGATTTGGCCTTCCTGATTTCACTCCTGCATACCCAAGCAATATTTGTATACTCTTCCCTGGTCATTTGTCCCATCTTCCACTTCTTGTGAGCTTCTTTTTTGTGTTTAAGATCAGCAAGGATTTCACTGTTAAGCCAAGCTGGTTGCCTGCCATATTTACTATTCTTGCTACACTTGGGGATGGTTTGTCTCTGTAACCTCAATACGGATTCTTTAAAATACAGCCAGCTCCCCAGGACTCCTTTCCCCCTCATGTTATTCTCCCAAGGGGATCCTGCGCATCAGTTCCCTGAGGGAGTCAGAGTCTGCTTTTCTGAAGTCCAGGGTCCATATTCTGCTGCTCTCCTTTCTTCCTTGTGTCAGGATACTAAACTCAACCATCTCATGGTCACTGCCTCCCATGTACCCATCCACTTTTGCTTCCCCTACTAATTCTTCCCGGTTTGTGAGCAGCAGGTCGAGAAGAGCTCTGCCCCTAGTTGGTTCCTCCAGCACTCGCACCAGGAAATTGTCCCCCACACTTTTCAAAAACTTCCTGTATTGTCTGTGCACCGCTGTATTGCTCTCCCAGCAGATATCAGGGTGACTGAAGTCTCCCATGAGAACCAGGGCCTGCGATCTAGTAACTTCTGTTAGTTGCCGGCAGAAAGCCTCGTCCACCTCATCGCCCTGGTCCGGTGGTCTATAGCAAACTCCCACCACGACATCACCCTTGTTGCTCACACTTCTAAACTTAATCCAGAGACTCTCAGGTTTTTCTGCAGTTTCATACCAGAGCTCTGAGCAGTCATACTGCTTTCTAACATACAATGCAACTCCCCACCTTTTGTGTCGGGCCTGTCCTTCCTGAACAGTTGATACCCATCCATGACAGTACTCCAGTCATGTCATACAATCACAGAATCATAGAATATCAGGGTTGGAAGGGACCTTAGGAGGTCAAAAGTTATCCTACCAAGTCTCTGTTGTTCCAGTCATCATAATTCCCTTGACTGTGCCAGGACTTCCAGTTCTCCCTGCTTGTTTCCCAGGCTTCTTGCATTTGTGTATAGGCACTTGAGATAGCTTGCTGATCCTCCCGCTTTCTCAGTATGAGGCAGAAGCCCTCCCCTCTCATGCTCTCCTGCTCGTGCTTCCTCCTGGTATCCCACATCCCTACTTACCTCAGGGCTTTGGTCTCCTTCCCCCGCTGAACCTAGTTTAAAGCCCTCCTCACTAGGTTAGCCAACCTGCTTGCGAAGATGCTCTTCCCTCTACATGGGACAGTAAGGGAGGGCTATATTACTTGTTTTAGTTAAACCTTTTAAAATTTCCATGAAAAAAATTATCAGCTACCATGGGTTACCATAGAATGTTCTACAATATATCTGAATTTTATATTGTTATGGATTTGTCTGTAGTGTCTGGAAATAGATAATGGGGGGGGGGCGCTGTTCATAATGTGTAAAATATTCATCTTACGATGAAACAATCAGGGCCAAATTCACACCAAACATCAGTTTAAGTACACACTTACACTCACAAAAGCTTAATTCCCAAGTCACAAATAATCTCACAAAACTATTTGCTTCAGTAATATCCTGTGACAATAAGGTCCCCAGGTTAATATTCCACATCAAAGCAACCCTACAGAATACATCTGTAAGTGCATTTTTTTACCACAAAACGCAGACATCCTGTGGAAAGTCTCTTTCTCCCCAGAGAGAACGTACAATATTCTGTCTGGCACAAACGTGTGCACAAGCTTAATCATCACAATTTACTTCTTCCAAACCTGTCTGGATAGCTCTTCCAGATTAGGCAAGCATTCAGCAATGTAATTACATAAACATCGGCCAGTTCATAAGCACTGTTCAGTGGATTGTAAGCTCTTCAGAGCAGGGACTGCAACTTACTCTGGGTTCATTAAGCTATACCTACCTATATAGAGTGCTTTTTCAAAAATAATTATGTCCTTACTTTTCCTTGATATACTAATGGGGTGAAAAATACTCACCAGATAGTTTTATGACAGTACTTCAAAGATGAGGCAATGGATAAAAAAGACAAAAGACACAAACTATAGTTCTGAGAGAAAAAAAGTGGTTTAATTATTTAACAATGCTCAGATAAACCTGTGATCTGCTTTTTTAAAAAAAATTAAGGGAAAAACATAGATAATTTGATTAGTAACAGAAAGTAGAAATGGAACATGGCATATTTAGTCAAGATCACTGAAGAATTACAACAGAAACTTATGTTTTAAAAGAGTATTTCCAAATTTGTGCCTGCCTGTGGACGCAGAAGGGAAGTGGTCTGCAGAACCTGGGGTAATCTGAACTGTGATGATTGCAGAACATGTATATAGTGGGTCCCAGTCAGATTCTGTTTGTAAGAAAAAGGTAATTTTCCATATTGACTTAAATTTCTACCTCAAAATAATCAAACCTTTTTAGACTAGAAAGGTCAAGTAAACTCAGACAGACATTCTCCTGACAAATGTCAGCCATTTGGAAAGTAACCTGTTTTAACCTGTAATATTGTTTAATATTACTGACTTTGATAAAAGATATTATTCCATGTGCAATTTCTGCAACACTCATCTTGTGTGTCAAAAATTTTACTAACGCAGGGAAACGTCAAATTATACCCTACAATGTGCACTGTCTGCAAAGTCCTACTTCAAGTTAACATATTGGGGTTCTCTAGAAAACAGAATGGCTTGGGGCATCTTCTAATTGTTTACTCCAAATTTTACAGTTTTAGTTGCTCTGAAATACTGGGGGAAAATGTTTTCATGTTTTCCAGAGAGATGTAATTTATATGTACTGGAAGGTGAGGGTGTATGGTCTTTCAATTCTATTTACAGCTGAAAGGGGTTTATGCTGCACTTGACAGCTAGCATGTCTCACTAAAACCTGTTATACTAATATGCAACAATCTCTGCTCTGGTGAAAAATACTTTAGTCTATTATGAATTCCTGATTGAAGGTTATATAAACAATTCATGCTGACTTCAGGGTGTAGCTGCCAGCCCTTCCTTTTCAGAAGGGGAAGTCACTGTTGTATTTTGGTGGGAGAGTTTAAATTGGAGGAATAGGATGTGTGTTAAATTTATGAGATAAATAGGAAATAATGATCTTCCAAGCACAACAGAAGATAACTAAGTGTTGGAATGCTGCCATTTACAAAAATATATAAGGCAAATGATGCTACGCACTCAAGAATGTAGTCTGTGATGCAGTGTTACCACACCCTCCATCCGCCAAGCCTGCAACAACTTTGCTACTGTTTCAACAGGTCTCCTAATGTTTTGATCTTAGACACAGTAAAGCACCTATGAGATTAGAAACCAGGTGCTATCCTTGGAAAAGAGGGTGCACAGTTTGTAAATTAGGTTTAAAATTAACCTGAAAGGAAATTTCCTGCTGTTGTAATTTGTTTGTTTGTTTTTTTATAAAGTGTTTTTTATTTAAATCGTAGAAATGTGGGGCTGGAAAGGACCTCAAGAGGTCATCTAGTCCATCCCCCTGCACTAAGGCAGGACCAAGTAAACCTAGACCATCCCTGACAGGTGTTTGTCCAACCTGTTCTTAAAAACCTCCAATGACAGGGATTCCACAACCTACCTTGTTAACCTGTTCCAGTGCTTAACTATCCTTATGGTTAGAACATTTTTCCTAATATCTAACCTAGTCTCCCTTGCTACAAACTAAGAGGATTAATTCTTGCTGCACCCTTAGTGGACTTGGAGAACAAATGTTCACCGTCCTCTTTACAACAGGCTTTTACATATTTCAAGGCTATAATGTCCCCCCTCAACCTTCTCTTCTCTAGACTAAACATGCCCAATTATTTCAATCTTTCCTCACAGGTCATGTTTTCTAACCCTTTTATCATTTTTGTTCTTCTCCTCTGGACTCTCTCCAGTTTGTTCACATCTTTACTGGCACCATTAGAGTTTTCAAAATATGCAGCTGGTTGACCAAACCCACAAGCGCACACAGCAACATACTGGGTGGATCAGTCTTATTGTTTAATTTGGTTGCTCACTCCCCAAACCTACAAGGATCCTGAACAGAGCTCACAACCATTAAAAAGAAATATGGGACAGGTGGTTTCATTTTTATTCCTAATGCTTAAAGCCTCTCCAATTAAGTAAAGGGGAAAGATTAATTTATTAAGTCCTTCATCATCTAGCTCTAGAATAAAGATATATATGTAAGCTGAGAGCACCAAGTAGAAAAAAATATTCCCTATACATTGTCAAGATTTGGACCAAATTTTTCATTTCTGTGAAAACAGGACAATATCTTTGGGACAACAAATGCTATATCATCACTACTAGAATTTTACCCAGTAGAGCTCTCCGAGGTACTAGCGAAACCTCATGACGCAACCTATGCATCAGATCCATGTCCTTCTTGACAGTGGAGGTTAGCAGGGAAGCACAGGGCCCAGTACGAACAGTGATTTTAAGTGCTGTTGTAATAACTGGGCCAACAAATTTACCCTAATTGTAAGCTCAGTTGTAAAAACTGCTTTCAATAAAGAATGTTATAAACAGGTGCGTGAGAACCAGACAAAGAGACTAAATTAGTCCAAACATAATAGGCCACACTGATATAATACAAGGACTGTGTTGAAATCATGCTTGGTTTAAAAAAAAAAAAAAAAAGGATGTGGAATCAGAAATTAATTGACCAAAATTGGTGTGTCAGATATTATGCCTAACTGATGGACAAAATAATGGGGGGGGAGAGGCCTATTCCTCCCATCACTCCCTTTTTGGATACTTGAAGACTTTGGGACCTTCATGTGACCCCAGATCTTCTTCATTCTAATATTAAGTGATGTCCTGATCAGACTGGGCTAGAGACAGGGACCCAGATAACATCACCACTTCTACCGGCTCCACAGAATCCAAACCACCACCTGGGATGAAACAGGATCAGACTTTACCAACAGCAGCAGCAACAGCAGCTCCAGGCCATCTCCGATAATTTCTTCTCTTTTCCCCCGATAGGACAGTTATTACCATCTTTGACACCATCCAAGAGACTGTCAAACAAGGGGGGAGGAGAGGTTCCTTCAAAAAACTCTCTCCAGCTAATGGGCACAGGTGATGTTCTTAAAATGAAAGCCTTACTTAATATTTTACATTTCAAATGCTTTAACTGTTTTTACTTCTTTTCTCAAAAAGAAAAGGCGTATTTGTGGCACCTTAGAGACTAATAAATTTATTTATTAGAGCATAAGGTTTCGTGAGCTACAGCTCATTTCATAGCTCACGAAAGCTTATGCTCTAATAAATTTGTTAGTCTCTAAGGTGCCACAAGCACTCCTTTTCTTTTTGCGAATACAGACTAACACGGCTGCTACTCTGAAACCTATACTTCTTTTCTGTCTCTCTTAATACAAGGTTAAAGGATTTTAAATGGTGTTTGCCATAGTGCAAAGCAGCCTGAGGTCTCTGTGTACTGAACCATGAGCCTTTAATATTCGACAGTGACTGGGTTATGTTAACATCTCTGGCCCATTTATTCCATCTAAATCAATACAACAGTGCCTCCCATAAAAAGGGCAGCCGCCAGCTTCTCTTTAGAAAACACAAGTATGGGCTTTGTTCAGGAAGACATGTTTTAACTTTGACAATATGGCTAATCACTGCTCTGTATCTAATCTTCCCTCTGTGGTTAAGATTATTGAAAGGTTCTGTTATCACAGCCCTCACAGTCTCTAGTTGCCTCAGAGTTCCTTGACCTCTGTGAATATGGGTATACATAACGACTACTTGTGGTGATCAATGAGAAACAAGTGTCCATGCCCATATTACAAAGTGAACTGGATTGAATACAAGGCCATTCGAAGGAGAACAAGGAAGTACTGGTTGTGTGGGGTTCAGGATGAAACCCAGCTTTATGTTTTCTCTTTTCCAACTCAGGTGGCGCAGATGAATGCCTTTTTCAGTGACTGTTGAGATGGAACACCAACAGTTAGTAAAGACACAGGTGATGTTGGTTAACTGAGGAAAGCAAATGGAAGATCTGACTGAAGGGATCTGGCCACCATTTGTAGCTTGCATTGGCTACCTCAGAATCTGATTGGATTCCCAGTTATTGTTGGATGATCGCGTTTCAGCAGCAGCTGCACAGCCCTCTTTTATTTGTGGCTAACCAAGAAGTTGTGACCTTGTATTTTGGACGTGGGCTTGGCCACTTATCTATGGCTTTGTCAACTCCCTCTCAGACTTTTACAATGTGTTCCCTACTTGAAGTTAACTCTTAAATCCATTCAGAAACTGAAGCGAGTACAGAATTCAGTAGCCTACTTTTTAAGCAGAGTATCTCACCTCAAGTACATTTCACTAGTGCTTCATTATCTTCACAGGCTGCCTTTGGGGTTCTGGGAGCACTTTAAGGTATTGATTTTGACCTATAAAGCCATGTTAAATGGCCTGGGGCCTGCTTACCTGAGAGACCCACTCCCCTATGCCGTACTGCAACAATTGAGATCAGCAGAGGCATTCAAGCTGCAGCTTCCTTGGTTGAGAGAGAAGCAGCTTCTTGCAGGGCACTTTCTGCGAAAACACCCCAACTTTCAAGCTTTTACACCTACCAATCTGAAACAGCCTAAATCTGTGGACCTTCAGGGTATGCTGCAAAGCTCACCTTTTTACTGGCTTTTGGGGGCAGGAGAGAGTAGAGAGAGGATGGAATGGTCCCCTGAAGGGTAATACTGGAAGGAGGGGGGAGGGGAGGGTGATATCTTTTTGATGTATAGGATAGCTGTTTATTTCTGATTTATGGTGGAGTTTGCTTCTGGTTTTCCCTTAAGTGTCAAGGGTGCCAAGTGTCTGGGGTAGGTACATTAGAATTCTAAAGTAGTAAAATAAATATCTGTCAATTTTGTAGGGCTAATATGTAGTGTTATCAGAACATATATTGTAATGTTCTGTGCTTGGCATGACAGTTATAAACAGCATTTCCCCAGCTAAAGAAGATCAATGAGTCATTTTAATCCAACAAGGTTTTCAAAAAATAACTCAGTGATTCATAAAGTAGATTCCCTCTCTTTTTAGGATGGTTCATGGGAATTGTGAGATTCTGCAGCTCTTCCCTTGTTCCCAAAAAGGAATGTCAGTGCAACAATGTATACAAATTAAATCACATCTCTCTGAAATACACCGTGGAAAATGGGAGAAATGAGCTGTTTATCTTAGAAAGGTTTAATCAGTATGTAAGAGTAACTTATCAATAGGTGAATAGAAACATTTATTAAAAATGAAAACAACCTACAGATTTGGCAGCCTGCTCACTGCAGGTCAAAAATCAAACACAGCAAGCGGTTTGAATAACTGTATGTGGAATCATGCTAAGTTCTTTCCCACTCTCACCAATGAAAACAAATCCTCACTCTTTCCCTTTCACAATTATTAGAAGTTAAAGAAAAAAAACAAAAATGAAGACTAAACAAGCAATCACTGGCCAATGTAAAGCAGTCCACACAGCTGCAACAAATGTGTGGTTTGCATTTTACAATGAAAACACCAAGCACAGCATTGGTTTAGGAGAACACATTAGCATTTGCACAATATGCTCCACTTTTACTCACAGCATAATGCCTTCTGGAGCCTCCCCATCATCAGCACCAGTGGGGAAAACAAGGTGAATCAGCCAAGTCTACTAATCAGTAAAAGGAAGCACAAGTAGACAATTACTCAGTATATTACAATTCCTTATACAAAAAGGGGTGCCAACATGCTTTACGAACAACTGGAGAAAGGGTTCCAGCTCCAAACTTACGAGTTAAACAGACAACAAAACATTTAGGATGGGGGTAAGATGCAAAAAAAAAAAACAACAACAACAACAACAACAACAAGGAACGGGGTAAATATATGTGTGTGCTTTGAGAATCTCAATGATTTTGTGCTATTTGTAAATACTGCAGTTGATTTTGTTAATCTTACTGAAGTGAGAACTACAGAGATGTAGGCTCACTGGAAATAATATGTTTTAAGGAGAGACTTGGAGGTGAAGAGGGTAGAGGCATGGCATATCAGGCAGGGAGGGAATTTCAGGCATAAGGGGCTTTGTGGAAAGTGCAAAGATGAGACTGAGAACATGTAAGAAGCAGTTAATTGTATGGCTTGTGCAACAACAGGGAATCACAATGGTGAATCCAGTACAGACATTTGTTTTATCCTTCCAAACAAATCAGCTAGGTGTAAGTTCCAAGTGGCATGTCAAAGGCAGTAAAAATTAATCTAGGGAGATTTTGTACCTGTACAAGAGAGAAAATTATTAGTCCTAAAGGGCAGAAGGGAGGGACAGACAAATAGGAGAAAATATAAACCTCCGTCATTCAGTAAGGCCAATTCCATCTCTACTTCCTCACAACATGTGTCTTTAGGAGTATGATCCGGCTCAAGAACAGCAGTAAAGGCTAAGGGACAGAAAAAAGGAGCAGGGAAATAAGCTTAGGTACCAGAGGCAGTAAAAGGAAAAATGTAAATCAGACAACCAGAAGAGCATCAAGGAGAAAGTCACAGAGGCTTGATACAGGCAATGGTTCTCAACTTTTTTGGGTTCAGGACCCATTTGTAAATGTTTATGGCCTGTCAAGACCCAGAAAATAGTCTGGGGTTTTGGTTGGATCCTGCCCCCCGGGGGGTTTGGGTCCTGCCTGGCACTCACCCCACAGTGGCAGCTTCTGTGCTGAGGGGCTGGCTAAACTTTGCTCTCTGCTCCAGGTATTGCAGTACCCCAGCCCCATGACTGGACCAAATTTGTTTGAATGGCGTTATGACCTGGCTCATAGGGTTGCAGTGTCACTCACTCAAATTTGATCTACCTGGACTCCTGTCATGATGGCTGGGGCAAACCTGACTGGCGGCACTGGGACCCCAGAGGTTGCAGTGCCTGGAGTATGAGATAGGAGACACAGGAGCTGCCACACAACCCTTTGAAACATGCTGGCGACCCAATTTTGGGTCCCAACCCACTGGGTAAAAAACCCTGAACTAGAGCCTCAATGAGAACTAGGAGGAAAGAAAACTACCTCTGCAGCAGCGGGCACTTGCAGGTTTAAACTATTGTAAATGGTGGAGTCTCTGTTCACTTGAAGTCTTTAAATCATAATTTGAGGACTTCAGTAACTCAGCCAGAGGTTATAGCTCTATTACAGGAGAGGGTGGATGAGGTTCTGTGACCTGCAAGGTGCAAGAGGTCACACAAGATGATCATGATGGTCCCTTCTGGCCTTAAAGTCCATGAGTCTACACAAGAAGGGAATGAGGACAGTTTTGTACCCTAATCTTTTTGCTTAGAAACATTCCCATCAATACAGAATATGAAGTTTCTTCTTCATCACTTTGCAGGGTTCACAGAGATGGACCAAGAAAATGGTGTTTGCATCTGGATTAAGTTTAGATTAAGTTTTGGGTTAGTCAGCACCAACTTGTTCTTGTGCAACTTTGCTCCAAAGAAAGATGGAAGTTTTAGAAAGTCAGTTGTTCATTTGAATTTTGGCTGCATCCAGACTACGATACATATCCCCTTCTAGTGTCGGATTTGATGTGAAACAAAAATTGTACGGATAGGCATGGATAAAGAAAATTCAAATATATAGCCTGGCCCAAATTCATCATTCTAATTCTGGCCATCTCTATTTACATTATAACTGAGCAGGAAAATTAGCAGAGTAGATGTACCAAGAAAGGGTAAATTGGATAGGAGGTGAAGCACAAGTTGGAGACCTATTGATATTAAAAACATGAACTAGAAAAGGACAGTTAATAGCAGCAAATGGTATCAGAAAGCAGCACAGGAAAGGATTGCTCTCCGTAATAAGACTACATGAGACACACACATAGAACAAAATTCAGACAGACCATTAGGCCAGATCTACACTGCAAAAAATATTAATTGATTGCAATAATGCTTAAATAACCAAAGGAAGTTTCAATTCAGAAAATGTAAATATTTAAGAATGACATTGCCATTACATAGAGTACCAGTTGTGCATTTGGCTCCAGAGGGCTATGCAACAGAGAATTCTAATAAAAAGAATTACAGAAAATGCAACAATGGCCAAAATGTTAAATGCCTTTTTGCTTTAGTTTTCACCCAAAAAATTAGCGGTGATTGGACAACTAAACAGTGAACATCAGCATAAATGGGACAGGATCTGAGGCTAAAATAGGAAAAGAACAAGTTAAGAATTACTTAGACAAGTTAGAGGTCTTCATATCAGCTGGGCCAGATGAAATAATCCTAGAATACTTAAGGATCCGGCAGAAGAGATCTATGAGCCATTAGCGATTATCTTTGAGAACATGTGGAAAACAGAAGAGATCCAAGAGGACTGGAAAAGGGAACTATAGTACCTAGCACAAAAAAAATGAATAAGGACAACCGATGGAATCACAGACAAGTCAGCTTAACTTTGGTACCCGGAAAGATAAAAGGAGCAAATAATCAAACAATCCATCTGTAAGTACCTAGACAAAAATAAGGTAATAAATAACAGTTAACAGTCAAGAACATATGTCAACCCAACCTAATATCCTTTTTTGACAGGGTAACAAGCCTTGTGGATAGAGGGGAAGCAGTAGATGTAATATATCTTGACTTTAGTAAGGCTTTTGACACTATTTTACATGGCCTCTTAAGCAAACTACGGAAATATGGCTTAGATGAACCGCCTATAAGGTGGCTGCACAACTGGTTGGAAAAGCGTACTCAAGAAGTAGTTACCAATGGTTCACAATCAAGCTGGAAGGGCATATCAAGTGGAGTCCCACAAGGATCTGTCCTGGGTCTGGTTCTAGTCAATATCTTCATAAATGATTTGGATAATAGCAAAGAGACTACACTTAAAAAGTTTTCAGAGGATACCAAGCTGGGAGGAATTACAAGTGCTTCGGAGGATAGGATTAAAATTTAAAATGATCTGGACAAACTGGAGAAATGGTCTGAATAAAATAGGATGAAATTTAATAAGGACAAATGCAAAGTACTAGACTTAGGAAGGAACAATCAACTGCAAAAATACAAAATGGGAAATGACTGCCTAGGAAGGAGTACTGAAGAAGAAGGATCTGGAGGGTTACAGTGGATCACAACTAAATGAGTCAACACTGTAATACTGTTCACTTGTTTTGCAACATCATTCTGGGATGTATTAGCAGGAGGGTTACAAGCAAAACACGACAAGTAATTCTTCCAGTCTACTCAGTACTGATAAGGCCTCAACTTGAGTACGACACTTAGCCCTGGTCTACACTAGGACTTTAGGTCGAATTTAGCAGCGTTAAATCGATGTAAACCTGCACCCGTCCACACGATGAAGCCCTTTATTTTGACTTAAAGGGCTCTTAAAATCGATTTCCTTACTCCACCCCTGACAAGTGGATTAGCGCATAAATCGGCTTTGCCGGGTCGAATTTGGAGTACTGTGGACACAATTCGACGGTACTGGCCTCCGGGAGCTATCCCAGAGTGCTCCATTGTGACCGCTCTGGACAGCGCTCTCAACTCAGATGCACTGGCCAGGTAGACAGGAAAAGGCCCGCAAACTTTAGAATTTCAATTTCCTGTTTGGCCAGCGTGGCAAGCTGCAGGTGACCGTGCAGAGCTCATCAGCACAGGTGACCATGATGGAGTCCCAGAATCGCAAAAGAGCTCCAGCATGGACCGAACTGGAGGTACGGGATCTGATCGCTGAATGGGGAGAGGAATCCGTGCTATCAGAACTCCGTTCCAGTTTTCGAAATGCCAAAACCTTTGTCAAAATCTCCCAGGGCATGAAGGACAGAGGCCATAACAGGGACCCGAAGCAGTGCCGCGTGAAACTTAAGGAGCTGAGGGAAGCCTATCAGAAAACCAGAGAGGCGAACGGCCGCTCCGGGTCAGAGCCCCAAACATGCCACTTCTATGATGAGCTGCATGCCATTTTAGGGGGTTCAGCAACCACTACCCCAGCCGTGTTGTTTGACTCCTTCAATGGAGATGGAGGCAACACGGAAGCAGGTTTTGGGGACGAAGAAGATGATGATGATGAGGTTGTAGATAGCTCACAGAAAGCAAGCAGAGAAACCGCTTTTCCTGACAGCCAGGAACTGTTTCTCACCCTGGACCTGGAGCCAGTACCCCCCGAACCTACCCAAGGCTGCCTCCTGGACCCGGCAGGCGGAGAAGGGACCTCCGGTGAGTGTACCTTTTAAAATACTATACATGGTTTAAAAGCAAGCATGTGAAAGGATTACTTTGCCCTGGCATTTGCGGCTCTCCTGGATGTACTCCCAAAGCCTTTGCAAAAGGTTTCTGGGGAGGGCAGCCTTATTGCATCCTTCATGGTAGGACACTTTACCACTCCAGGCCAGTAACACATACTTGGGAATCATTGTACAACAAAGCATTGCAGTGTATGTTTGCTGGCATTCAAACAACATCCGTTCTTTATCTCTCTGTGTTATCCTCAGGAGAGTGAGATATCATTCATGGTCACCTACTTGAAATAGGGTGCTTTTCTTCAGGGGACACTCAGAGGAGCCCGTTCCTCCTGGGCTGTTTGCCTGTGGCTGAACAGAAATGTTCCCCGCTGTTAGCCACGGGGAGGGGGGAGAGTTGAGGGGGTAGCCACACGGTGGAGGGCAACAAAAATGATTAGGGGTCTAGAACACATGACTTATGAGGAGAGGCTGAGGGAGCTGGGATTGTTTAGCCTGCAGAAGAGAAGAATGAGGGGGGATTTGATAGCTGCTTTCAACTACCTGAAAGGGGGTTCCAAAGAGGATGGCTCTAGACTGTTCTCAATGGTAGCAGATGACAGAACAAGGAGTAATGGTCTCAAGTTGCAGTGGGGGAGGTTTAGATTGGATATTAGGAAAAACTTTTTCACTAAGAGGGTGGTGAAACACTGGAATGCGTTACCTAGGGAGGTGGTAGAATCTCCTTCCTTAGAGGTTTTTAAGGTCAGGCTTGACAAAGCCCTGGCTGGGATGATTTAACTGGGAATTGGTCCTGCTTCGAGATTACGGATTGCTAGCAGTCCTATTGCATCATCTTCTGCCGGGCAGCCATGAGATGTGGATGGCATGCAGTCCTTCTGCACCGTCTGCTGCCAGCCAAAGATGTAAAATATAGATGGAGTGGATCAAAACAAGAAATAGACCAGATTTGTTTTTTACTCATTTGCTTCCCCTCCTCCCCCGTTTAGGGGACTCATTCCTCTAGGTCACACTGCAGTCACTCACAGAGAAGGTGCAGCGAGGTAAATCTAGCCATGTATCAGTCAGAGGCCAGACTAACCTCCTTGTTCCAATAAGAACAGTAACTTAGGTGCACCATTTCTTATTGGAACCCTCCGTGAAGTCCTGCCTGAAATACTCCTTGATGTAAAGCCACCCCCTTTGTTGATTTTAGCTCCCTGAAGCCAACCCTGTAAGCCGTGTCGTCAGTCGCCCCTCCCTCCGTCAGAGCAACGGCAGACAATCGTTCCGCGCCTTTTTTCTGTGCGGACGCCATACCAAGGCAAGCATGGAGGCCGCTCAGCTCACTTTGGCAATTAGGAGCACATTAAACACCACACGCATTATCCAGCAGTATATGTAGCACCAGAACCTGGCAAAGCGATACCGGGCGAGGAGGCGACGTCAGCGCGGTCACGTGAGTGATCAGGACATGGACACAGATTTCTCTGAAAGCATGGGCCCTTGCAATGCATGCATCATGGTGCTAATGGGGCAGGTTCATGCTGTGGAACGCCGATTCTGGGCTCGGGAAACAAGCACAGACTGGTGGGACCGCATAGTGTTGCAGGTCTGGGACGATTCCCAGTGGCTGCAAAACTTTCGCATGCGTAAGGGCACTTTCATGGAACTTTGTGACTTGCTTTCCCCTGCCCTGAAGTGCATGAATACCAAGATGAGAGCAGCCCTCACAGTTGAGAAGTGAGTGGCGATAGCCCTGTGGAAGCTTGCAATGCCAGACAGCTACCAGTCAGTTGGGAATCAATTTGGAGTGGGTAAATCTACTGTGGGGGCTGCTGTGATGCAAGTAGCCCACACAATCAAAGATCTGCTGATATCAAGGGTAGTGACCCTGGGAAATGTGCAGGTCATAGTGGATGGCTTTGCTGCAATGGGATTCCCTAACTGTGGTGGGGCCATAGACAGAACCCATATCCCTATCTTGGCACTGGAGCACCAAGCCGCCGAGTACATAAACTGCAAGGGGTACTTTTCAATAGTGCTGCAAGCTCTGGTGGATCACAAGGGATGTTTCACCAACATCAATGTGGGATGGCCGGGAAAGGTCCATGACGCTCGCATCTTCAGGAACTCTGGTCTGTTTCAAAAGCTGCAGGAAGGGACTTTATTCTCAGACCAGAAAATAACTGTTGGGGATGTTGAAATGCCTATATGTATCCTAGGGGACCCAGCCTACCCCTTAATGCTATGGCTCATGAAGCCGTACGCAGGCAGCCTGGACAGTAGTCAGGAGCTGTTCAGCTACAGGCTGAGCAAGTGCAGAATGGTGGTAGAATGTGCATTTGGACGTTTAAAGGCACGCTGGTGCAGTTTACTGACTCGCTTAGACCTCAGCGAAACCAATATTCTCACTGTTATTACTGCTTGCTGTGTGCTCCACAATATCTGTGAGAGTAAGGGGGAGACGTTTATGGTGGGGTGGGAGGTTGAGGCAAACCTAGAGCAATTGGAAGATTGGGCCAAAAGGAATCTGATGAGGAACATTCAATGCTCAAATCATAGGCCTTGTCTATACTACCGCAGTAAGTCAACCTAAGTTACGCTACTTTAGTTATGTGAATAACGTAACTGAAGTTGATGTAGCTTAGGTCAACTTACCGCAATGTCTACAACACGCTGTGTCGATGGGATGCAAACTTACCTTACTCTTCTTGGGAAGCTGCAGTACCAGAGTCAACGGGAGAGTGCTCTGCCATCGGCTTAGCGGGTCTTCACCAGACCCAAAAAAATCGACACCACTGCATCGATCACAGCAGTGCTGATCTACCGGTAATTGTAGATATGGCCATAGACTGCTTAGGATTCAAGCCCGAAGGAAAGGACAGGGACATCCCCACCCCCTGGAAGACTCAGGGCAGATGGCCCACTATTGAGTTACATTTGCTCTCTACTTTAGAACATTTTGGGGCTGAGCCCCTCAAAACCACATCTAGAAAGTGGGTAAGACTTAAAGGACAATTAGCTGGTGAGCCGGACCCCATCTCAGTGGACACCAAAGATTGAGACTTCTTCCCTGCCAGGAAGACCCGAATCTGGGCACTTGGAAAGTCAACAAGGGGGCACTGCTATAGCCACACCACTGTCCTCACAATAACACTACGATATTGTGGACTCCCTAAAGCATTTGCAAATTTTGGGAAATTTTAAGAGTCTAAGCAAGTTTGGGATTATGCTGAAGTTCTTCAAGAGTGAGATTTTTCAAAGATGCTTTATGTTGAGCAAAACACCCACTTGCACATGCATGCCCCATTGATCTATGACATAGATCAAGAAATAAATAAAAAATGTACTGCAGATGCATGAAAAATGTAACATTCACAACTTCAGAGCTATTAAATCAATTTCTTTCAAATTTGACTTTGCCATGGAGTTGCAAACACAAAATTTCTGATAAAAAATATGGGTTGATTAATAAAAAGCCATTTCTCAGAAATGTCTGAATATATTTTGCTGAATTTTTCCCAAAACTTTGGCTCTGAGTCAGGGCAAGCATGGGACATTTCAGCCTAAAATTCTGAGCAACTAGAAAAAAAGGATATAAAGACATTTAAATACAGTGGGAACAATAACTCCTGTTATAACACATTGTTTCCAAAATATCTATAATGAAGTATTTTATTGACCAGTATTTTAAAAAAGTACTTTCACACCAATAATTTGGCATACATATGCTTTGTGGTACTAAAGTTCATTCTTTTAAATCCATGATTAAAGCATTTTCTGGATGCTTTGCTTTTCATGCAACCATAAGCTTAAAATTTGTTCCTACTGTTCACAGCCTCCATTGAGAAAACTGGTGAGAAATTAATCTGAATTTTCCTCCTCCTCCTGTGCAGATGTGGTATTACTACTCCCACTTCATATTCTGAAAAATATATTTTTATTCAAGCTATCATTTTTGTAACACTACACCAATCTCAGTGCCTTAGTCACAATATCATTTTTTAAGAGTAAACACTTACTGATCCCTATTAATGAGGAAACAAAAATTTCCTCAGTTGTTTCCCCAGGACTCTGATAGGGCACCTCTGATCAACCCACACAGCTGGTCACGCCTTGAACCTGGTGTTTGGATTACTTATCGATACAGAGGAGACCACAATGCAGCCACTGCCTTGGATACACTTTTATCTAACTAAGGCAATGGTGAGAATTCTCTAGTAACCAGACAACTCATGATCCTAGTCTGTCCACAAATTTCCAGGGATCCCATCAAATTCCAAAACATGGTAAAAGTCAGCAGCACTCTGCCCACAGGTCAAATATTTAAGGCTCTGGTAAGCTATTCTCCTCTACCCATAGCCACTGAGGTTCTGATTCCCAAATGATGGCTTCCTCCTAATAGATCTCCTTCGTTTTGTGACAGCCTGATCCAGATGACAAGAAGAAAATGGCACAAAACAAGAAGATTAAATATCAGTGGCATCTAGCCCTTCTGTGTGAAGCTAAAGTGCTGCAATAGATCTCATCAAATGAGGTACTACATTAAGTATGGTTGAATAGCTACTTGAAGGGTGGGGATTAAGTAGAAGGTCTGAGAGCTCAAAAGTCAAAAAGTCCCCAGAACTACCTAAAACCTGTGGGGTCTTGTGGAAGGATATATTTAACATTCTCTATAGAGGTAAATGCTCAGTTCACAAAATCATATTACATGACACAGAATCGCATGAAGCTTGAACCTTCAAACCCTTCAGACATTAATTAAGTGGGAGTTCTGCATATGGAGAGCTTGCAAATTTGGGCTTTGTCACTGGTATCCCTCAGTCTCACTGGTGATCTAGAAATGTAGTGGTAATTACTAATCCCGGCTGGGTGTGATGGAGTTTAGTTAGAATGACTGACCCCAGCTGTGGAGAATCAGAGAGAAGATTATTTAAACAGCTGAACTCAGTCAGGGAGAAGACCCAGGAGACAGGAACAAGAAGAGTTCCCTCTTTGAGAAAGGCATGGGAAAACTAGGCTGGAAAAGAACCAAAGGGAGCAAGACAGGCCTGCAAAGAACAGAGAAATCCCTGAGGTAAACTGCCAAAGTCCCTGCGGGAAAATGTGCTGGGGAAATTCTGCAGGATCTAGGAGTACAGACAAAAGCAGAAGATACTTCAGAGAGGCCCGAGAGTGGCAGAACAATTATTAGTTGGAAGACACTGGACTCATAGTTGGACTCTTATTACCCCTGGAAGGGGAGTGAACTTTTATGTCACTTTGCTGGAAGGCTAGGCCATTGTGGGACCAAGGAAGTGGCTACATGGGGGAGAAAGGGGTGGGACAGAGGTACAAGAGGCAAAGTCCCCTGCAATATAGTGTCCTGATGCCAGGGGAGTGCTACAGCAGAAAGAGCTACCTATTACAGCCCTTAATCTACTAAAATAACTCAATTTCAGTTGGCCAATTTAGAATGAATAGATGACATTAAATAGATGAATAGATCCCCATTCCTTTAACTGGAACATATGACATATTGTATGCAGGGCCAGCTCCAGGATTTTTGCTGCCCCAAGCAAAAAAATTTTGGCCACCCCTGCTTTTTTTTCATGCCCCCCCTCCCCCAGCTCCGCCCCTTCCTAACTCCTTCACCAAATCCCTGGCCCCACCTCTTCCCCCGGGCATGCCACATTTCCCCCCCACACCATTCTTTCCTGCGGCTCCCCCTCCCCCCAACCCCAGCCCTAGCTCCGCCTGCTCCCCTGAACACACCGCCGCTCCACTTCTCCCCACTCCCTCTCAGGTGAGGGAGAGGCAGCGCGTTCAGAGGAGCAGGCGGAGTGGAGGTGAGCAATGGTGTGGGGGGAGCGCAGGAAGTAACGGGGAGGGGGGTAGAGGAACCACTCCCCGCCCCAGTTCGCCTCCACTCCACCACCGCCACCTCCCCCGAGTGTGCCGCCGCTCGGCTTCTCCTCTCTCCTTCCCTCCCTCCCCAGCTTGCCATGCAAAACAGCTGTTTCACACGCGGCAAGCCTGAGAGGGAGGGCGGAGAAGCGCAGTGGCGGCGGTGCACTCAAGGGAGCAGGCGGAAGCAAGGCAGGGGCACATTTCTAGGGGCGGCATGGCCGGCACCAGAATGCCGCCCCTAGAAATGTGGCGCCCCAAGCACCTGCTTGTTTTGCTGATGCCTAGAGCCGGCCCTGATTATATGCATTATACACACACAACAAATCTCACTCAGACATGCAAGTTCAATTATCTGATATCTGAAAAACCTGCCTTACAGTGAGAGATGTAAGGAGTTTAATCTACTTGGTTTATCTAACAGAAGATTAAGAGATGATGTCATCAAAGTCTGTAAATACCTAAGTGGACAAAATTTTTAACAGTAGAAGATTCTTTAATGGACAAAGGCATAACAAAATCTAATCTCTGGAAGCTGAAGCTAGACAAATTCAGACTAGAAATAAGGTTCAAATTTTTAACATAAGGATAATTAATCACTGGAACAGCTTTTCTAGGGATGTCATGGATTATCCATCATTCGAAGTCTTTAAATCAAGATTGGATATCCTTCATAACATATTCTGCAACTCCACCAGAAGTTATGGGCTTGATCCAGGAATTACTGTTGAAATTCTATGGTCTGTGTTATAAAGGAGGTCAGATTAGAAGACCACATAGTCCCCTTCTGGCTTTAAAATGTATGAATCATAATTATGACCTCACATTTTTTTAAGGTCTTAACACATTACACACTTTCAAACTGACAGTATGTCTTTCAATAAAATAATAATCTCCCCAAGGTCAGAATCTGAGTACATTTTAACCAACTGAATGCAAGTGAATTTGTATCACAAGTGAAAGGAAGTTTGTCACATTGTTGAAGAGTCTGGGTTTATTTTACTGATTGCGTTGACTGGAAATTCATTAGTTATTACTATTATTTGAGTGACTAAGTTATTAAGAGTTGTGTGTTGTGAATTCCCTTTTAGCTTTAAGTAAGTGTGGGGGAGGGGGTAGCAGACAACACAGCATAGGTAGTAATCTTGGTGGAGATAGAGAAAGTAGAGGCTTGGGAATGGGGAGGGCAGCAGAGAGGTTGTGTGGTGATGTCCCAGGGTAGCAGGGATTGCAAGTTGTAAGTATATAAGCAGGAGTGGGATATAAAGATGATATCGGAGTTTGAGGAGCTCAGGTAATGAGGTGAGTGGGGCTTCGTACAGGAGGAGAAGCAAAAAGGCGGATAAGGATTAAAGCTTTTCCTGCCTTCTCTGCCCGCAGACTACAATGATTAGCAACACAGAGGCCCTTCTTCCTGGCAAGCCGTAACAAGTGCTACACACCTCCATGCTCCCCCACATTCCAGCTCTTTCCCCATCCCCTGCAAAAGATGCATTAACTTCCTGCTAGTTCCCAAAACTGCTGAGCTGCATGGTATTCGGCAACGAGTCCATTGTGATTCTTCTCCTACAGAGGAGTGCAGCATATTTCTGGCAATGGAAAACCACAAAAGGCTTGTCAAATCCAGACCGTGCCCTCTTTTTTTTAAATGAAGGTGCAACCTTGTTTTGTCAGCACAGTTTAGCTAAACCCCTTCCTTTTCACCAGCCCCCTCCCACTACTTCAGTCTCTAATAATGAGAGTGTCCCGGAGAAGAGGTGGTTACAGCAATTTGGGCCAACAAATCTAGCTAACACTCCACAATGAAGGAGGCTGTCAAGTTGGGAAACAGCTGACAGATCTGAACAATTCCATTGTCTCTTTTTGGCAGAGATCAAATTGTTTATGATGAATGGGGAGAATAACTGACTAAATTACGATTTCAAAAGCAGTATGTGTCTAAGGTAGGGGTACACACACACACACACACCAGTTATTTACCTATAGGAAGCCATTGCATCCAGGGATGCCACTTCAGATTGAGGGTGGGGGGGCGCAGATTTAACCATGATTTCAGGGGCTACTTAGGCACCTGAAAACTCTAGCTTTTTTGCAGATAACAATTTAGAAATTATCTGACAGGAGCACTGTATCTAATTCCTATATAAAGAAAGAAAAAATATATACACAAACACTAATTGAAACTATATTTTAAGTTTATATGTCAATCTAGCAAATGTTCCCAATCCCAAACCCTGAGGTAACAGTTTTGGAGCCTTACAACAGATATCAGAAACACAAGTTTGATACTTTGTATGCTATCTTTAGTAGAGATAAATAAAAATAAATAAAATCTGCTTGCCCCTACAACTGTTTTTTTTTAATGTCTTATGTTCAAATTATGAAGAGGAGAATGAGAGAGAGAGTTTATTCCAGGAAAGTTTAGAGGTAAATAAATTATTAAAAACAATTAAAACCACTCCAGATATGAGCTAATACAATGGATAATGCCATGGTCTCATCTTGGCAAAATTGTTAATGGCCTTGTTGATATCCAGGTGTTTTGAAGCTTCACATTCCAGACTAAAATTACCAACTCACTTAAGCATTCATCTCCCATTGTGGATCTTAAATAGTCCTTTACTCTTGAGCACAGAGAAGTACCTTTCACGTGATGCTGTAGAGACTGGAAGTCTCAACATAATATCTACATTAGACAGCAAAGACTGGTAACCCGTTGGTGTGTCATTGAGAACATTCCAGAATTCAGAAATTGAAGTAAATTTTTTTGGTGCAATGTGCTTCTTAGCAATTTCTACTTCTGCATCCAGATCACAAAAATTGGTGCCTGTTGATCCATACTGATCTGCCATTATTTTCAATTTCTCACAATCAAGAAAATTTTCACTTTTCCGGTCACAAGCAGTCAGTGCAGAAAGCAAACTGGAGTTGAAGGTGAATCCTCTATCAAGCTCAGCAAGAATTCTGTTCAGAACAGGATTGTAGAAATCAGATTTTATAGATTTTGAGTGCTCTTGGAAACATCATGTGTCAATGACTCACTCAGTGTACTAGAAACAAATAACAAGGCCAGCTTGTAGGATACTTTGTTAGGTCTTCTTGCTATTTTTTGTATTTCTGTGCTGATCAAAAGTTCCAGTTGCCTGATCCGGACTAACAGTTTCAAGTTCCTTGGCAATGATCTCCGCTTCATCACATAGTTTTTCAGATGTTCTTATTTCTTGAATAGCAACATTGCTTGCTACTAAATCCATGGCACTTGATAAATTCAGTTTTTTATTCTGCAGTTCTTCTAAAGCACTATTCAAAATTTTGAATATTCTTTCCAAAACCAAGAGCTTCAACAGAAAGGAATAGCTCTTTAGCCTTACCATCAAGTCCTTTGCAGAGCTAACTGATGGTCCATCAGCTCTCTGAACTGAAATGGCTTCCAGTGTTTCCACTACAGTGCCATAACTTACATGCAGTTTTCAGAGGGAGTCATGCTGGTATGACCAGCGAGTTTCACATACTGTACCTAGCTCGAGTACCTTCTGGCCTAGCTCCTGCTATGCCTTAAACAGTTCATGGTGCTTGTAACTACTGCTAAAGATGTACAGTTCCTTGGCAAATGCAAAGACTTCCTGATACTGGGTGATGCTGGAATATGTATCTGCAATGACAAGATTAAGCCTGCAAGCACGGCAGTGCACATAAATGGCAGGCATAATCCTTTCCTGAATTTGAGCTTGTACTGCCCACCCAGATAGAAGCTCCATCATAGCACTGAGCAACAATGTAATTAATATCAAGCTTCAAATACTGTAGTTCTTCAATAATCATTTTTAAAAAGGATTCAGCATTTAGATTTTCCATGTGGAAGCAGCCCAGAATTCTTTCCTGAATTATTCCTTTTCGATAGAAGTGTAAAAGGAGACACAGCTCCTCTTTTTTTTTTTTGATGCATCTTTAGTTTCATCAACAAGGACAGAAAAATACTTGACATGTCCAACCTCTTCAACAATGCTTTCTCTCAGGGCTTCTGCTGCAGAATATATTAAATCATTCTGGTACTGGTGAGAGGTACAGTGTCTGTGACACTGTATGGAATTTGGGGGACACTTTAGGATATTATGAACACCAATATTGTAAAATTGTAATGAGTTGTGCAAGATATGCCATGCAAGATATCTGAAAAAATGTTATAATTTGCCAAGTATAATAAATCTTGTTTATATGTTTGTATCACCTTTGTATTATGAGTTATAGATATGTATGTATGTCTGTATTTCAAACTTGTGCTATGCTTCTGGGTGACATCCCCTGACAGTCTGGCATCAGCACTGCTTAGCCTGTTTGACAGCTCATCAAGGAGTATCAATGGTACAATTAACCCACTGAAAGGGTCAAGGGCTACACCTTATGACTCAGCAAGGCATGCAGGGGCATGCATATGGATAGAACTCTAAGGCTTCCAGGCCATGTGCTGGGGAGCTTGCCTTTGGAACAAAGGAAGCACAAGTTGCATGGCAACAGACTATAAAAGGCAGCTGCATCTTCTCCATTTTGTCTTCATTCCTGCTTCTTACCTCTGGAGTAATCTTTCTACAAATGAAGCTCTGAACAAAGGACTGAATGACCCATCCAAGCGGTGGATGAGTTCCAGAGGGACATTCAAGCCAGTAAACTCACCAATACTGCTAGGAGCCTGATACGTGGACTTTGAATCTTTGTACGTATGTGACTGCTTTACCATTTAACATCTCTCTTCTTGTTCTTTCTTCTTTATAATAAACCTTTAGTTTTAGATAGCAACGGATTGGCTGGCAGTGTGGTATTTTGAGTAAGATCCAAACTTATACTGACCTGGTAACGTGGCTGACCCTTTGGGGTCAGAAGAATATTTTGTATATGTGAACAGAGTTTAAATAATTTCTTACTGTACTGGACGTATGTGCTGACTTGGAGCCAGAGAACTGGAATGCAATAAAGGGGGCTGTGTGATTTCCTTTTTCAGCTTCTCAGTAACCAGTGTAGGGGATCAGGAGCACAATTTGTGACTGGTTGGGGAGTTTAACTTCAGAGTTACCCACCAGTCTTGGGAGTATCTGCTCTCCCTTTTGCAGCCTGCCCTGACCATGGCATTTCCAGTAAGGATTGCCCCAGACACACTGGATCACAGTGTCCATACTTGCTTCTTAGTCTATTCAAAAGGCTGGGCTGAGTTGAAGCAACCAGCTCAAGAATTTCCATGAAATTGCCTTGATTGCTAGAGTTAGGTATTTCATCATGCTGTGGAAAAGCAATACCATGCAGAGCATGGATACCTTTAAGAGTGTTTCAACATACTGGCAATTTTCAGCTATGGAAGCCTGACGACTGGAAACAAGTTGATCTGCAACACTTTTTGAACTGCTGCTCCTAAGTTTCAAGTAGTTTTGCCATGAGATGAAAACTGCCGTATGCCTGGAACTGAATGGATGTTGTTTTAACAAACTATGAAAATCTTCCCATTTCTTAAAGCTACACTCAATGAATGTTCTGTTGTTGCATTGTTCTCCTGGTCCAATTGTGCTTTGAGTAGTAAAGTGATGCCATGGAAAGCAAAAACAGAATCCTCTACAACTGAGTATTCAATAAAGGGGTACAAAGAAAACCAACTACAGTTGAAATGTCAACCTTAGGCTGTATCGGTTGTTCCTCTTTGTGCAATGAAATAAGCTATGGAGATGTTGTTGTTTTTCCTGTCATGAACAGGTAAACTCTGTTTAACAAAACCTTCTACCCCGCAGGTGATGTCAGAGCACACAGGACATCCTGAGATATGTAGTTGGTAGCCACTGATATATTGGCACAAGGATCATTATCCTGTTTGTTTTTCTGTGCTGAGTGCAGAACAATGCTACTTGAAAATGATCTGCGCAAATGCTTCCTAAAGGATGGTTCTTCACTGTCACAGTTTTCATAGCCAGGGGCCTTTCTTTTAAAAAATGATAAAATATTCCTCTGCTGTGGTGGTAGAAGTGCCACTGTACATGGGATTTTTTTTTTTTACATCAGCTTTTAAACATACAAAAATAGTAATAAAATAAAATCTACACTATTCTTTTATTTTTATTAAATTAAATATTATTTAAAGGCAACACAACAATGCCTTTCAATGAGGCAGTGAATACTTGTGCAATAAATGAAACAAAGACGTATGAAACACTATGAAGCAAAAAATAAAACAGTATTTTTTTCCCTTTTTCTTTCCCCCCAATTACATGAAAGGCTTGGAAATGATTGCTGCTTCCTACTCTGATTTGGTTTATGGCAGTACAAGTGAATCAGATGTTAGTGAGTGTATTAGTGGTGAAAACAAATCATTCTGCAAAATAAAACTGAAGAAACCAAAGGAAAAAATGGTCAGTCAAATCAAACACTATATAAAGCATGACAGGTGTCTGCTTAGCACTGTTAGATAACCCTGCTTTTTAAAAAAAAAAAAAAAGTCATCCACGCATATACACAGAATTCAACAAGGAACTCTTCATGGAGGTATGCTTCAGGGAACAGGATATCACACACTGAAGCAATAACTCTGGCTCTCTGACACACACACACACACACACTGTGTTATTGCCATTATCTACTCCAGCAGTTCTCAAACTTCATTGCACAGCGACCCCCTTCTGAGAACAAAAATTACTATATAACTCCAAGAGGAGGGACCAAAGCCTGAGCCCACCTGAGCTCCACCACCCCAGACAGGGGGGCAAAAGCTCGAGCCCCACCATCCTGTGTAGCGGATGAGTGAGAAGGGGGCCAAAGCCGAAGCCCAAGGGCTTCAGCTCCAGGCAGGGGGCCTGTAACCTGAGCCCCGCTGTCCAGGGCTGAAGCTGAAGCCTGAGCCCCACTGCCCAGGGCTGAAGCCCCTCAGGCTTTGGCTTCGACCAGAACAGTGGGGCTCAGGCTTCGGCCCTGGGCCTCTGCAAGTCTAACACCATCCCTGACAACCCTATTAAAATGGGGTTGTGACCCACTCTGGGGTCCCGACCCACAGTTTGAGAACCTCCGATTAGTCAATTGTTTTTCACTCCACTAAAAATGTATTTTAACATATGCGATTTAGTTGTTTTTTTTTTTTCTCTTTCATTAAGAACAGGGATTTATTTTTCTAATTATTTTGGCATTTACATTTACCCGTCACAATCATGTACATGACTCACTAACATTTGACTCCATCATTACTATTAGTATCAGACTTGGGACCATACTTATTTCTTTCAAATTTTAAGTTATTTTACAGATACAATTAAAAATGCAATTTGAAAATAAGCAACCTTCATCTGCACAGCGTCTAAACTTAGGTATTTCACTAATGTTAATGACACTCATCAATATTAGATAGTTGCTTTATTTTTTTTCTTGAAACTGGCACTGCTAAGGTGAGTACAAGCTAAGTTTACATTCTAGAAGGCTACTACTATTTGATTGTATCACTTTAAATAATGAATGACAAAGCAGAAGATGGTAATAAGCGTAATAATGATAATTACTCCAGCCAGGGCAGGTTAGACATTTTAGAATTCACTACTCAAAGAATTAAATTTAAGCATAAGCATAAGCATCCGATGAAGTGAGCTGTAGCTCACGAAAGCTTATGCTCAAATAAATTGGTTAGTCTCTAAGGTGCCACAAGTACTCCTTTTCTTTTTGCAAATACAGACTAACACGGCTGTTACTCTGAAACCAAGCATAAGAGAGAAAATTATGAAATACACAGACCTGTAGAAAAACTAACAGAACAGTACTGTAATCCTTAAACTCTGAAAGAATAAAATTACAGAGAATATATATGCATTGCACATTTTGACAGGAAGTACCAAGAACAACAAAACAATTCCCTAAACTAGTTAAAACTATAATAATAATTTTTAAAAATCGCTGGCCTATTATTATGTGTGTGTGTTTTCAGGCTGTCAGAGCAACAAGTGTTTACATTGTAAGAACATGAGTTAGAACATAGGCACACTATGCGTTGAGAGTTTTCTTACTCTTACTCTTCATGTAATTCAAATAAACAAGGTATTATGTTATAAAATGAAGCAGACTCTGCCTGAAGCCTGTCTGTGAACTTCAGTGAATATTGAAGTGATGGACTAAAGAATCAACTGAATATGATGTGCACAACTTAAATGGATTATTTTTTTAATCAAAGAGACCAAATAATGACACGTCGTTGAAAAAAAACATACTTACCAGAAAGGATGGAACGCCATGTCTAAAAAGCAGAATTCTTCCAACCTCCACCAACGTGTATGTAGACACAGGACTGTTTCAACACAAGAAGTGATGCCATGCGTTAATACACTTCCCACTGAAGTGAAGAGCACCATGAGGTGGTGGCTGTGGATTATGGGATTTGTAGGAACAGGCTGGGAAAATCAGCAAAAAGAATGCGACTGCACAAACATCATATTTTAGATATGTGTATTGTTCGTAAAATTATAATATGGTATGAAACGTGGGGGAAAAGGGGTGGTGTCCTCCTGCCCTCCCTAAATACTGACTCTGCCTGCCTCCCCCACCCCCAAAAACCTGCAAGATTGTCAGGGCAAAATTTGAAAAAGAGAGAATTATTAAATGTCTCTTCTGCAAAGAAAATTATTTCTACATAGAAAATTCAACTGTCCTCTGCCAAATTTGAAAACTATTTTTACTCACTGAAGTGTGAAGCATAAGGATTTTAGTCCTGAACTAAGTGTACATCTCAATTCAACCTTAACTGGCGTTCCCACTGATGCCTTCATTACATGCACAAAGAAGATGTCTCAGCACGTCTCATCAATGGAACATGTTATTCCCTAATAAATCCACTTGGTGTCACTAACTGACCATCAGTCAATGAATATTTGAAACACCATCCTGACGAAACTAGAGAATCAAAGCTTTTAAAGAAGCTTAATACAGTAATTTGATCGAAGTAATACCGAATTATCTAATCATTACAAGAACATGTGAAGAACTACCTTTGGACAGTCATGCAATTCTAATCTCCTCACTATTTTACCAGCACACATTACTGTATTTAGGTAAATGAAAAATTATCTTCTGTTTTTGGCATTACAATGAAGACTTAAATGAAGTTTTAAACATTTCTGACAACAGCATTGCCAACTCTCACAATTTCATCACGGATCTCACCAAATTTATTGTTTTTCTTAGAGGCTCAATTCTTGGAATCAAGGGATTACATAGAATCTCAGCTTTCATTAAAAAAGTAAGTTTCTGGCCCTCATTGTTGTGACACAAAGCTTGAAAACATGACCCCAGTATACCCTAAAAGTTCAGAAATTGGAATGCAAATAAACAGCACACCATTTTTTTTAAAATCTCATGATTTTTATGCTACTCTCTTGCTTTTCTGGAGGGCCTGAATCAAGAGTTGTAAACATTTAGGGTTGGCATTAACAAGACAACAATTCCAAATCTGAGGACGGGCGTCACTATCTCCAAACACAGAAGTCAAGTCACTTGTCACACAACACATACCTGTGTTTGCTCTTCAAACATCCAGCAAGTGTCAAAGTCTGCACCACACTCCACAACAGATGTCATGCTGAGACACTACCTCTTCTCAAATTAATATAGCACTAGAATTTTGGGCCCCAACGGAGTTCCCAAAGCATGATGCAATTACATAACACGCATCCTATCTGTTCAGCTGCTCAACTGATTTTGTCTTAAATCCATTATTCTCCCTCTGGGGTTGGTGCATACCATACACTAATTGTGGAAACTACATAAACTAAAACAAATCCACTTACCTAATACAAGTTTTGAAGAATTTTTATCAGGTTTGCTAGTAATAGACGTGTGTTTTTTGAACAAGTGTTAGTACTTTCATAACCCATCTGCTTGTCCTTTCAGATCCTGTAAGAAAATCATAATGCTAATTTCTACTGTCTCCATCACTTCCATAACAACAGACATAACCTCATGCTTATTAGATTAGGCTCCCTGATTATCCAAAATCACTAGTAGCTGAACCTGCCTATCTGAGGAACAGCCAACACATCTCCCTGTCTAGAAAACAATTTTCCAATTTTAGTTTATTCGGAGGAGTTATAAATAATGAAGGGGACAAGTGACTGATACAGAGTGATCTGGATTGCTTGGTTAACCGGGCACAAGCAAACAATGTGTTTTAACAGAGTAAATGTATACATCTAGGAACAAAGAGTGCAGGCCATACTTACAGGATGGGGGATTCTATTCTGGGAAGCAATGACTCTGAAAAAGATTTGGGGGTTGTGATGGATAATCAGCTGATCATCAGCTCCAAGTGTGACACTATGGCCAAAAGAGCTGATGCATAAACAGGGGAATTCTGACTAGGAGTAGAGAGGTTATTTTAACTCCATAGTTGGCACTGGTGAGACCCTGCTGTAAAACCGTGTGCAGTCTAGGACACACAATTCAAAAAGGATGTTTATAAATTGGAGAGGGTTCAGAAAAGAGCCACAAGAATGATTAATGGATTAGAAAACATACCTTATAGAGATATGCTAAATAGATTGAGCTCCTTGAGTCTAACGAAGAAAAGGTTGAGGGGTGACTTGATTAAAATCTACATATATTTACATGATGAAAAATATTTAATAATGGGCTCTTCAATCTAGCAGAGAAAGTTATAATACAATCCAATGGCTGGAAGTTGAAGCTAGACAAATTCAGATTGGAAATAAAATGTAAATGTTTAAGGGTGAGAGTAATTAACCATCAGAACAGTTTCCAAAGGATTCTGGTGGATTCTCCGTCACTGCCAATTTTTAAATCAAGAGAGGATATTTTTCTAAAAAATATACACTAAGAATTATTCTTGGGAAGCTCTATGGCCTGTGTTATATAGAAGGTCAGACTGGATGATCGTAATGTTCCTTTCGGGCCTTAGAATCTATGACTTTATGAGGTCACTTTACCAATTTGTTAATTGCTTACCAGTTATAAGGCACTTATTCATTTGTATTTATTAATTCTTGTTGAAAAGCTGTGCAAGAGATTTTGGCAATAACGGACAGATCTGGAAACAAGAAGAGTGTGATAGTTCTGGCTGTATGGGGGAAGGAGATGGGTGTTCACAATTACAGACACTACAGAAGTATAAAAGAAAACTTTAAGACTTTACATGTCAAAGGAAAGTGCTGCTAAGGCCAAATAAAAAATAAACCATGAAGGGTTTCAGCAAATGATGGAGAAGAGGAACCTTTATTGAACATTTTGTTACAGTATTTTTCTTTAAATTGACTTCTAATTATATGAATAATTCTAGTGTTCGGATAGTTGAGATCCTACAGTACTTCACTACAGAACCAAGTAGAAGCAACAGCAGATTACAGTAAAATACAATCTAAGTAAAACAAAAAGAAAATATAGATCTCCCCCAAACATTTACAAATAAGAGTTTATTCCAAGTAGTAACTGAACCAAACTCTAAACTATGACTACAGTCATTCAAACAATGATGGCATAGTAATAACCAGACATTGCATAGGATTGTCTAGTTTAGTGCATTTTAATGTCACTGATAGAGATTGTGACGGCATTGGCTAGAACTAAACAAAGCACATGCAGTTCCTAGACAAAACTTAACATGAGCCGAGATCCTCAAATACCTTTGAGGATCTGGGCCACATTGTTTCGACAGCACCGTAGTGCATCCAAGCTATTCCAGTATTCTGTCATTCATGTTTTGAGAAGACTTCAAGTTATGTTTAGTGATGTGGAAAACTGTCCCTGAAGAACTGGTTTTCCTGGTGATCAAACTAATGTCTAAAAAAGTGAAAGGCTAGTACATTAAAATGCCTTGTCACTTAACTAGCTTCCATGATATTTCTGTTGCAATATAATGTATATATTCCATTATAGGACCCAGTTCATGAAAGCACTTGTGTTTGAATCATAGAATCATAGAATATCAGGGTTGGAAGGGACCCCTGAAGGTCATCTAGTCCAACCCCCTGCTCGAAGCAGGGCCAATTCCCAGTTAAATCATCCCAGCCAGGGCTTTGTCAAGCCTGACCTTTGAGCTCTACTGAGTTCAAATTAAGCAGGTGCTTAAGTGATTTTGTGGATAGCGATGTTTCTTGAATATGGGCCACAAAAATGAACTGCAAGTGCTATATGTTAAAAGTCAAATGACAAAATGAAAATCTAAGATTAAAACTAAATTCTCAAAGATAAATTGCTGACAAGCATTATCTTGTCATTTTATAACCTAACACCCTCTTACTCTGACGATTCGTTAGTGTTACTTTCTCTACATCTGACACGTGGAAACAGTAAATGATTAGCTTAATTCAACCTCACCTCGGTTTTTGACACTGGGAGCACAGGATATAAAAAAAGATCAATAACCACCAGAAAACACTCTCCTCCTGAACTTTGAACTGAACTCAGAATTCCTGAGAATCATCATTCCTCCTTATGTGTAGAAAATAGCTGTGAAACAGACTAAGAAAGTATGTCTTTCATCAATCTCTACTGGCTAGGTCACAGAGGACAACAGCCTACTACCGCTACAGTTAGTTAGCTCATGTGGCAAGAGGACTGTGCTGGGGGTCTAAAGATTGCAATTCTATTCATGACCCATATAGTGGTCAATATGGTTTCTGGTTTTTTTCAGTTTGCTTTCTTTAAAACTTAGGAAATTTGTATTATACATTTTATATATATATATAAAAAGAATGTTATGGCTGCAAAATTGAACACGCAAAAGTGAGGAAATGCCAGAATTAAGGTTGCCTGCGCAAAGTTAATTTGGCCCCCTTTTGCTTAGGCATTATGACAGTCTTTAATTACATGATCATACTGTTACAGGGTCCTTTGGAAAGTATGTACTGAGTCAGGAGCTGACTTAGCCTGAGACTCAAATCCCCACCAGCATCATTTATTGAGGCCAATTAACTGAGCTATGGCTGAGGGGATCATTTCAGAGGGAAGGAACCCTAGCAGCTGGGAATATATAAATTGAGAGGAAGAAAGCTCTGGGGAGAGCAGAAAGCCCGAGGAAGGTAGAGATAGTCAAAACTGGCTGTTGCTAGTCCTGTTCCCATCCCCAGAAGCAAGTGGGCAGATGGCTGGGGGATGATAAATATATGTAAATAGTATTACAGGGGGTGGCCTGCTTGACCATCACAATAAAACACAATGCTGGTGAAGGATAACTGAAGTGGTGTGACAGACCCCATTTCATTCAATGCACAGGATGGACAGTACTCAGGGAATGAACAGGATTGTATAATGAAAGAGACTTATCTGTAGGACCCCTACCTCATCTATTGCAGAGGTAGGAAGTTATGCAGCAAATGAGGCAGGGGATTATGCAGGAAATGAGGCTGCTTTAACCACCACTCTGAAGAATTGGATTCTATCTCTGCCTCTATCACAGAGTTCCTGTTAGCTGTGAGATTCTGGGCAAGTCACATAAACCAAAATTTTCACAGATGGCCATTAACTGTGTTCCTCATTTTCTGCGTACCCAATAGAGATACCTGGGGATTCATTTTCAGAAGTGCTTAGCATTCTCAGCTGCAACTCAATAGGACCTGTGGTCTGAACATATAAAGGCCTATAAAACTTTTATCACCCTTGACAATTTTGGACTTCACTCCCCATGTGTAAAATGGGGATAATAAATACATACCACCTTACTTCCCATGGATATTGTGAAGAAATTAATTCATGTTCGTGAAGCATTATCAGCTACTACAGTGATGGGCACCAGAGAAAAGACCATGAGGAAATTAATACTTCTATATCCAAGGAAGAGTTTGAATGTTGCAGTAAATAAGGCATGGGATTATACACTTATTGATTAGGATAAAAAGAAATATTGAATAGCTGCTCTCTTAGGGCATGTCTACACTTACCTCCAGAGCGATCAATCCAGCAGGGATTGATTTATCGCGTCTAGTGAAGACGCAATATATCAACTGCCGAGCACTCTCAAGTACTCCACCGACGGGGGAGTGTCAGCAGTCAGCAACGTAGTGTCAGCAGCGAGTGTCAGCAGTCAGCAATGTAGTGAAGACACTACAGTAAGTAGATCTAAGTATGTTGACTTCAGCTACGTTAGTCACATAGCTGAAGTTGCATAACTTAGATCGACTCCCCCCCCCCCAGCATAGGCCAGGCCTCAGTGACTACCATCCTTTCTGTGCATTGAATGAGGCAGGGATTCTATGGAAAAATATTATATACTGGTCAGAGATGAGAGGCTGATATGGATTTTTTTTTTAAAGTCACATATCAAGTCTAGTGGTAGAGTTATAGATCACTTGGTTTCATATTTTAGAGAAGTATGTGCTGCAGTATGTAGCATGATATGCTACTGCATGTGATTTTATCTAACAGCCAAACAGCATGCACTATGATGTAGGTGTCTTCAGAGATATACCATCTTCTAACATTTCTCCCATAATTGTTGCCCATTTGTAACAGAAAATGGCTCAAGTGTTCTCATCAAATGGTTTGATGCAGAATGAGAGTTCACTTTGCTGTAAGTCATAACTACTTTTGGGGAATTTTAACTAATCAATACTGCTGAAGGAAAAGCCACTAGCCATTCAACCCTATTCTTTCTAGCAAGGCACTATTGACATGGTTGGAATATTCTATAGCTGGACTGTACAATCTTTGCCCTCCCCTGCCTCCTGAAATTTCTACCAAATTTTTTAAATGTTTAAAATACGATGTACAGATAACAGAGTTGTAGCAGCAAATACCAACAGGACTTCAGGATCTTTACTGGTCTAGATGTAGCCTATTAGGTATTAAGTATAGCATGAACTGATGGAGGGTTGGACTGAGTAGCATGCATCGGAATTCAACTGCAAGTCTCACATCTCAAATATAGCTCTAGTAGAACATGTCCTTTTCATGGCGTTCTAAGTTTAATATTATTTCCATAGTGCCTTACGCATCTAGTACACTTTCACAAACAAAAAGACAGTTCTTTCTCTGAAGAGTTTACCATCTGGAAACTGATGATGCCCCAGAATCTTTTGGACCATCTCATCTGATGCACTGCTACACTCAGAACAAATGTATCTGAGAAATATTTGTGAAATATTATTTGCACTGCTAAAGAAACTCACTGCACATAACAGAAGTAATGGGCCAAGGGGAATAAAATACACCAAAACCTACATTCATATATAGAACAGCATATTTAAGGCCAGTTCTGCCTTTGCTTCATATTGACTTTGTCAGAGCAGTATGATACATATGTATTTACAGCTATAGTGTGTCAAACCATAATCACAATTTTAAAAATAAAAAATTATCAAAACCCCGTTAACAGCAGTAGGGGCTATTCCTTGTACATTCATTTGGAAACTAAAAGTTCACCGATGCTCAAGTTATTTCTATTTTGTGCCACTTCTGAAATCTGGAACAGAACACCATACAAGAAAGTTTTGATACTGGTGGCACTGTAGAGTTAAATCATGCTTTTCTCCCACTTCAATATCTAGGGATCTTGATGATATGAGAGAATAAAAGGAAGCACATTTTTACTGGTGTGATATCAGCAACATGGATGTTATCACAACCAAAGAAATGAGAACCGTTTCAACTTAGTTTGGCAGAAAGATCATAGAATCATAGAATATCAGGGTTTGAAGGGACCCCAGAAGGTCATCTAGTCCAACCCCCTGCTCGAAGCAGGACCAATTCCCAGTTAAATCATCCCAGCCAGGGCTGGGATGTTGGTGATCAGCATTATCTTTCATTTTCAGGAAGCAGCCTCAGCAAGACAGCTCTGAGATTAAATGCATTTCTCAATACCTGCCAGGAATGAAATCTCAAAAAACTGCTATCATACTCTTGTACCAAACAGGATATGGAAGGTACCAAGAGGCTGGCCAGTGTCTATACATATGCGAGAAAATCTTGAGCTTCAATTTGTACATGTTGCAATCAAGATATTTTTCTCATGGGGCGTTCTAGGCAACAACAAAAAGAGTATGCTCTATGCAGAGATGTGTAATATCCGTAATTTACATCTGATGAGAGAATGGAAGCACCAAGGACTATTCAACATAAGTCAAGGTGTCAGCACAAGCTGGGCACGGTCCAGTGCGCACGCACTCAGCAGTCTTTTACTGCTAGGGTCCTGAAATGTACTGTACAACCCCCCACACACACTTCTCCCCCCTTTACACACCCTACCCCAGAACCCCCCCCACACACAGACCCTGCCCCCCCACAGCCCCTACCCCAGAACCCTCCCCTACACAGCCCCTGCCCCAGAACCCCTCCCCCAGACCCTGCCCCCCCACCCAGCCCCTACCCCAGAATCCCTCTCCCCAGACCCTACCCCCCAACACAGCCCCTGCCCCAAAACCCCTCCCCCCAGACCCTGCCCCCCCACAGCCCCTACCCCAGAACCCCTCCCCCCAGACCCTGCCCCCCCCCACAGCCCCTACCCCAGAACCCCTCTCCCCAGACCCTGCCCCCCCACAGCCCCTACCCCAGAATCCCTCTCCCCAGACCCTGCCCCCCCACAGCCCCTGCCCCAGAACCCCTCCCCCCAGACCCTGCCCCCCCCCCACAGCCCCTACCCCAGAATCCCTCCCCCCAGACAGACCCTGACCCAGAACCCACAGAGCCTCCCCCGGCCCTGCGCCCTTTGACTCCCCGCAATGGCCCTCCCCCCGAACTAGTCCCCCGCTCCTCTCACACACCAGTTCCACTCCCTGCGGCAGCCTCCTCCGCCTCTCCCCCCGACCCACACGCGCGCGCGCGACGGGCCCGGCACGAGGGAATGACGTCACCATGAGCCGCCTGCCTCTCTCCCAGGCCCCGCACAGACATGCGCACGCTGCACGCCTCACCCCAACCCCGTCCGCATCCGCCGCTCACCCGAGCCGGCTGCTGCCCTCAGTCCCGCCCCGCCCCGCCGTCCATTGGCTGTTTTAGCGCTGAGTTTCGGCTTTCACGATTGGGTATCAGCTCGGGAACGCGGGCAGTGGGATTGGTCCGGAAGGAGGCTGGCGGGGGGGGTGGGTGGAGCCTCACTGGGCTGTGGGCGGAGCGGGGCGGCCTGACCCCTCCCCCATAGGCGGGGCGGCCAGGCCCGCAGCGTCACCCGTCGCCCGTAGCGGGGTACCCGGAACGTAGGGGCGACCCCTGGGGGCGCGGGGCTTGGCCGTGATGAACCTGCTGCCGGGCTGAGGGGGCGTGCGGCAGCAGCGGAGCGGGGGGCGGTGCTCTGAACAGACCCCGACCCGGGCCCCCACGCAGTCACGGGACCCCCCGACAGGCCCATGTACAGACCGGGGTGCAGTGCTAGGCTGTGACAGCGACAGGCCCTGGCAGCTGCGGCCGGCACTGCCAGCCGGGCCGTTAAAAGTCCCGTGGGCGGTGCTGCAGGGCGAAGGCCGGCTAGTTCCTACCTGCCCTGGCACGGCACTGCGCCCCTGAAGTGACCCACAGATCCAGCTCCTCGGCGGGGCAGCCATGGGGCGCCACGTACCGCTCCCGCCCCAAGCGCCGGCTCCGCACTCCAATTGGCTGGGAAACGCAGCCAATGGGAGCTGGGGTAGGGCGGTGCCTGCAGGCGAGAGCGGCGCAAGGAGCCGGACGGGGGACATGTCAGCTGCTTCCGGGGGGGCGCCTGGCCCAGAGGCTGCCAGCCCTGCTGCACGCCGCTGGCTGGAGCCGCCACGATCCCTTTTCAACCGGCTGTTCCAGTTGAAAACCAGACACCTGGTCACCCTACTTGCAGGCTAGGCGTACATTGCTTTGACCAGCGATGCCCTGGGCTGCACTACTATGAACAGAGACTGGCCAACCTGTACAGCCCTGACATCCTGTGCTGAGCCAGTGACAGTCCCAAGTTCATCATGGACAGCCCAGGCCTGCGATCTTATGAACACAGACAGGCCACAGGCCACTAGGTGCGTACAATGCTATGAGTAGTGGCAAGGCACAGGCCACAACGGAAAGCCCAGGCATGCGGTACTATGAACAATGACACATCACCAGGTACAGCTGTGGCATGCAGTGCTGCAAAGTACAGTCACTAATTTTGGTTGAACGTATTCCTGGAGGTTTCATCACAAGACGTAATCTTTAATTAAAGATTAATTTTTAATTCCTGGAGATTCCAGGACAATCCTGGAGAGTTGGCACCCACACTGCGAACTGTTACAAGTCATCTTGTATAGCCCAGCTGTGCAACAATCTATTAACAATGATGGGCCCAAGACCATCCCGTACAGCCTGTGCATGGGGTGCTCAGAACCGTGATGGGTCATCCTGAACAGCTCAGGCATGCTATGCTGTGAACAGTGACAGGCCATGCTATACAGAACAGGCATTCAGTGCTATGAACAGTGACGGGCCACCCTGTACAGGCCAGGCTATGTGTAGTGACAGGCCACCTGGTACCAGCTAGGCAAGTGGTATTATGAACAGTGAAGGGCCATGAGCCACTGTGCATGGGCCAGGTGTGTAGGGCTATGTGCCTGGGCCCTTAACATCCCTCTTTTCCACTGTAGCTACCCCCATGCAGGTTGGTCTCCTTGCCAGCCCCATATACACACTCAACCTTTTTCATGCTCATATGTAACTACATCTGCAGCCATGGAGACCCCTATGGCTGTTGCTGTGCTGTACATTACCGGGGGTGGGGGAGGCGGGCGAGGTAATATATTTTACTGGACCAACTTCTATTGGTAAGAGAGACAAGCTTTCAAGCTTACCCTGAGCTCTTCTTCAGGTCCTATACTGGTCCAATAAGATATTACCTCATCCACCTTGTCTCTCTAATACCCTGGGACCAACACTGCTACAACTACACTGCAGTCCCTCAGTCCCACACAACTACAACAGGGACACAAGTCATTCCTGCAGCTCCAAAAGCCCAGGCTCCTGCCACTTGAGCTAAAAGAAGATTCTGCAATATTGCAGTGAAAAGCTTAAAAACAAACTCTCAACGCTCTAATACCAGAAGACAAATCAAAATAATCCAAAATACATATTTTTAAAAACACATGATTTCTAAGGCAACCCCATTATTTTTGGGAGGGTGGAGGTAGGGAGAGCTGCTGATTTTTCAGTGTTTGTAGTTGATAATACAGCAACACTTACAGAGTAGGGCACAGAATCTCTATGAATTAAATTAAGAATTTTAAAAATAGGGGTGCATTTGAATTTCCACTGCTTCATTTGTATCTGATCTAGATTTTAAGTGGGGACTAAGTTTTCCTTTATAGATGTATGGGATTGAGGCAACAGCCAGTGTCAACAAAAATCATAATATGCCAGTAGTGAGCATGGAAACTTAAAATCAGTGGGATTATAGACTTCAGGATTCAGAGATGTAGAAGATCTCATAGGATCAGGATCTACAACTTGTGTGATACATAGAACAGTGCAGGCTTGAGAAATCACGGGGATATTACTTAGGAAATCCAAGTAGGAAGAAGAAAAGGAGTACTTGTGGCTCCTTAGAGACTAACCAATTTATTTGAGCATAAGCTTTCGTGAGCTACAGACTAACACGGCTGCTACTCTGAAACCAAGTAGGAAGGTAGGAGCAGAAGGAAAAGGAGAGTACATGGCAGAATGAGAGGAGGTAGTCAGTCTAAGCTTAAGGATAGCTTGAGACAAATATTAACCAAAAAAAAAAAAATCAAACAGCTGTCAGTCAGTATTTCCTACAACTTTTTGTTATTACATTTTTCCAAATGAGGGGTGGGGTTAAATATAAACATTCCAGTAATAAAAAAGTAAAAAAGATAAACCAATTTAAAACTCAGAAAAGCCAGAAGAACAAAAACAGCCTTATGTGTACAAATTATATTGGTATAATTAAGTAATTCTCCTTATTTATTTTACAAATACCTAAGCTTACAGAAGTTGAATAATTTTTAAAATCAAATTTACCTTTTAGCATTAAAGTTTTTAATTTACATTTTGTTATTTCCCCCAACACAGATTAGTGGAAATGACTAACTTTTGATTTTATAACTTATTTCTAGTCAGTTTCATGTTCTTTTGCAAAAACTGAATGGTGTTAAATATGGGTTACAAATATTGCAAGTGAAAATTTATTTTTAAAATAAAAGTTTGCAGGAGGATTTTTTAAACAGTATAGAAACATTTCCATTAGTTTAGTTGTCACTGCCATTTTTTTTAAACACACGCACACACCCAAAACTTTTGAATCACATTTGAGCTGACTGTGTAAGTTTTAATGTTTTTCTGAAGTAAAACAAGGTCTTTAGCTAAAGCCAATAATGTGGTCAAGTCACATGGGTAATAACTGTAGAACCACACATAGTAAACACATGACTTGTTCTTCAGTGTCATGATAAGATTTTTTTTTTTTAACAACCCAGGTCACATAGGGTAAGCAGAAGTTGATATCAGAAGGCCAGAGTACTGACATTTCAATTATCTGCAAAGCTTAATTTTTGATAACCCTGAGAAGCTGCAGGTGGAGATACTTAATGTTAATAAACGTAAACTTTTATTCATGCTGCAGTATGACCATTAATCTACCCATTTCACATTACAGTGCAGTTACTTTGTTGTCTGGTTATTCTGGCAGCATTATAATTTGTTTTTGTGACTACTAGAGTACATTCTTATCTAGGAACATCCTGTAATATTGTGAGAAACAGTCAACTTTCTCTGTAATTCACAACGATGTTGATATTTGTGAACCAAGATTTCAACAGAGATAAATTTATTTCTAAATGGTTTCTTATTAGTGTAGTGTATTTGGTATAGCTTTCCGCATTCATGACAAGTTACAGACAAACGTCTTACTTGAGTACAGAAGCCTGCTATCCATGCAGACATCATTATTCGTAGTGACACAGAAGACAGAGTAATTTTTGTTTTTGTATTTTTTGTTCTGTAACAATTGTTTCATGGGTCAGATTTTTTTCTGAGTTGTGCATTTAAAATCTCATTGTATATAATGTATAAACACAGTACGGCCATGATAAAGACCTAAATGACATGCTTAGTTCTGCAGGGGGTTGGACTAGATGACTTCCTGAGGTCCCTTCCAACCCTGATATTCTAAGATTCTATGATATAACAGCCTTTCAAAATTGCTATGAAAATGTACAAGCTCAAACACAAAATGTACTCTGCTGCCTTTGACTATGATTGATCATGAAATGGTAACGATGTTTCACTAATTTCAGGTGAGCGGGCAAGAGGAATTTGTTCCTAATATAAAAATGCTATGGAAACAGACATACGCTGTCGAAGGGCCTGCAAATCAAATCTAGGTGGGTGGACTCCTATTAAAGTCAGTAGGACGCTGCACGGGTGCAAGAGTGCCCACCTTACTCTGATTGCAGGATCAGGGCCTAAGTAATTAATTATGCAACAACTAGAAGACTGAGTGAAATCCTGGCTGCATTGAAATTAGTGGCAAAACTGGCAAAATACTCTAAAGTGTATGTATAGATTGGTGGATGACATCATTTTGAAGACTTTAAAACATGCTACATATATTTTGTGTAACAGCAATGAATTTGATGCAGTTTCTATTGTTGCACTATAAATTGTCAGTTTCGAACTGAGAAATATTTTTAGATTAACAACCATCAACAAACTTGCTGGAATGTTTCGCAATGCTTTTGGCCATATGCTTAACCAATTCCTCTTCTCATTGTTCCCATTGAAAAAACTGCTTCAAAATCAATTATATCCTCCTACAGTTGCAAAGGTGATATTTAGTACTCCAATCTCATTCTGAAAAGTATTGTATTAGAAAAAAACATTTTCTGAATGTCAGACCTCTGCTGCGGAGTCAATCTAGAACAATGGTCAATTTCATTTTTATTGCTAGTTAGAGTTACTTTTTTTAAAATATATTGTTCAAGCTAGGAATATATGAATTGACGTACTAAATCAAACCAGTGGACCATCTGGTCCAGTATCTCATCTGACAGTAGTCCAGTACCGGATGCTGGAGAGAAAGATGCAAAACCAAACCCCATAGCGTACACTTATGGAATAACCTGGCTACAGGTGTTATTCTGTGTTATCCACCAAAGTTAGTGGTTGGCATGTCCTCTGAAGCAGGAGAAGTTTTCACCACTATTAATGTTTGTCATTGTTATTATTCTATCTAATGTAGCCAGGGATGTTCTCACTGTTCCTGTATGTAGTCCTTTTGTGGAATCTTCGAGCTGATTGCCTTTTCCAGGTAAACTCTGTGGTATTAGAAGGGAGAAGATAGTCATTCTCTACCATCTCACTTCCCCCAGCATCCCCTCCTGTTTCCAGTCCTTTTTCCCCTGTATGGATCCTGAACTGTAGAGAGGCCACCAAAGTGCTCATGAAGAAGGTGAAGGACAGTACTGTGGAGATACTGAGATCTTCATATGGTGGATGGTGCTTGGGTTGTTGGGCACGGTCTGCCCAGTTTTGTTTTATTCAATAGGGTTATTTAATCTTAAATTGGCTTCCTGAGCAGCTCATGAGTAACTATTCAAGTATTCAAGTGAGAATTCCTGTGGAAGCATTTTTATTGCAGGATGGAGAAAGTTAGCACAAATTATCTAATACAGGAGGCTGGGAGCTTTGAGTTGACCTGCTGAGAAAATTGTTGGTATCTCCATTCTACATGTGGGGAAACGTTCCCCCCCAAAATCTACAAAGCCATATACTCCATCAGATCAGTCCTTAGAGTTCACCTTTGCCATGAGGCCTACAGAACGCTACCACCTAACAATGGCAAGCCCATCTTGTACACAAACATCCTTCCTCTCTCCCGGACTATTTCACTCACCTGTTGTAACCTGTAAGAAAAAGGCCTTTAAGGCAATGTGTGTCTTTTACTATATATCTACACAGTACCTATCACAATGGGAACCTCTCCTGGTGGGGCATCTACAGTAATAAAAATAAATACTGCTAACAGACTGTATTTGTAAATTGTGCACATTGTCATAGTGATAGGGCTACTGCACCTCTGCCCCCATTTTGGTCTCTCTGAGTGCAGCCCCTCAGAGGTTAGGTCTCGTGCATTTACCTCCTATGGGGTGGAATTCCACAGTTCTCCCGTTCTTAGACTGGGATCTGGCGGGCTACAGTACCTTATATAGCAACCATGCCTATCCAGCAGGTCCAACTGAGTTTGGCATCTACAGTTCCTCCCTTCTACAATATGTGACCAGTGTTACATACAGTGGCCAGCCAACTTTCTTAAAACTAAAGTATTGTTTATTCCCACCTTAGGAACAAAGCCTAAGAGAAAAAGGATTTTAAAAACAAACAGTCTACACACATCTTTCTTATTGAAGGCTTCCCATCTGATAATAAAACAGGCTGGGTGTCTGTGTGGTTTCCCAGGACAGCTACCCCAGCAACTACTGTCCTCTTTCTCAAGAGTCCCTTTTTAAACTGCACTAGTCCTTCTGATCATCTTTTTTTGCTGGGTCTTCTCCTATCCAGTGTTGTTTCTTAACAACCCATTCGTGTTGACTGAGTGACTTGTCTTGAGCTGTTGTTTTCCTTCCTGCTTGTTTGTCCTGACAAACCCCCACTATTACAAAGCCAACATAGTCATACAATAAATATTCCCAATAACTAGGTCATACATTATTCATAAATTATTACAGAGCAGCTAGATCACCATTCACATCACACTCCCTGTCAGTACCTGGCCCAGGCCAGGGAAGCTAATGATCCAACCAGTGGTCCTAATTCGATGATGAATCCTGGTCAAATGCCACTTGAGGTGCGTTACACGTATGCTATGAAGAAGACAGAGGAGCTCTAATTCCATCACACACACACACACTTGACATTTTATCTGCTGAGAAATTATTCTGCCTCTCTTATGGAATTATCAGTTATTAAGTAGACTGAGTTTTGGATTGCACTTTTGTTGAGGAGGTTATAATTTTTATTTATTGACCTGGGGCCTGATCCCCTTGAAATCAACAGACTGAGAATACTTAGCATCTGTCATGATTGGGCTTCACAATTTCAAATTAATATGAGAAAAGCATTGTGTATTTGGACCAGTTAGTTACAGTCTCAGAATTGCTATATTACCATTATTATAAATAATGCATCCACTAAAAGTAAATGTAACCCTTCTGCCCGCCAGAGTTGGCAGCAACAAGGGCCGGGTTCAGTATCTAGGGGTTCCATTCCAATAACACAATGCAAAATTGGCTCGGGCCCCCACCCAGTGACCTGGGACAAATATATACCACCCCCGCTGGGCGCCTCCAAGAGGCAATACTTCCCCTCTCGCAAGCACAGAGTCTGAGTGTAGCAAAACCCTTTTAATAACAGAGAGAAACAATGTGGCATTATGTTGGGGAAACACCACCAACAGGATTCATAACACAACCCATGAGCAAAAACCCCACCCCAAGCAAATTGGGACGTGTCCTTTCCCTTTGGTTCTTGAGTCCAGCAACCCAAAATCACCCAAAGTCCCAAAAGTCCCACAACCCAAAAGTCTCTGTCCCTGGTCAGGGCAGCCCCCGAATTCAGAAGTTTATCTGCAGAGTTTTACCTCCCAACCTGGGTGGAGATGGCGGGGGGGTTAAGGGGCACCTTACATGGTCCAAAGCTGATTGCCCCACCTCTCCATGGGGCCCCGCTCTGCTTCACCAGCCGTCCCACGAATCGCTCCACTCTGCCAGCCGCCCCCATGAGCTGCTCCAGGCATCCGACAAACTGCTCTGCTCCACCAGCCACTCTGCTCTGCTAGCCGTCCTGCAAACAGCTCTGCTCCAAGAGTCACTCTGCTCTGCCAGCCATCCCGCAAACTGCTCCGCAATATATCTTCAGGCTCCCCCACTACTTAACACAACACTCAGTGATTTCAGCTCTTAGTAAGTTTAGCTCTTTTGTGATTTCAGCTTGTAGTAGGGGAGCCTCAGTGCTGGTGCACCATTGGCTCACAGTGAATTCAGCTCAGCAGCCTGTAACTAGACTGCTAATGGAATCAAAATTAGCTCTGATATTCCACAGCACAGGAGAGAGCAGGAAGTGCAATTAGCATGTAAGGCTCTCACCAGGGGGCCCATGCCACCAAGTATTAATACCTGTCCCCAGCCTCTCTCAATTCACTGAGTTTTGGAACCCATGTCCCTTGCCTAGCGAGTGCTACTTAGTTGATGGTGAATCCCTTCATCATAACAAAAGGCCAAGTACAGTTCCACTGTCCTTGATTCACATAATCAGGATAGGTTTCAGAGTAGCAGCCGTGTTAGTCTGTATTCGCAAAAAGAAAAGGAGTACTTGTGGCACCTTAGAGACTAACCAATTTATTTGAGCATAAGCTTTCGTGAGCTGCAGCTCACTTCATTGGATGCATTCAGTGGAAAATACAGTGAGGAGATTTATATACATACAGAACATGAATAAATGGGTATCATACACACTGTAAGGAGAGTGATCACTTAAGATGAGCTATTACCAGCAGGAGAGCCAGGGGAAGGTGGGGGGGAGAAAACCTTTTGTAGTGATAATCAAGGTGGGCCATTTCCAGCAGTTGACAAGAATGTCTGAGGAACGGGGGGGGGGGGAAGGGAGGGCGCAGAATAAACATGGGGAAATAGTTTTACTTTGTGTAATGACCCATCCACTCCCAGTCTCTATTCAAGCCTAAGTTAATTGTATCCAGTTTGCAAATGAATTCCAATTCAGCAGTCTCTCGTTGGAGTCTGTTTTTGAAGTCTTTTTGTTGTAATATTGCGACTTTTAGGTCTGTAATCGAGTGACCAGAGAGATTGAAGTGTTCTCCGACTGGTTTTTGAATGTTATAATTCTTGACGTCTGATTTGTGTCCATTTATTCTTTTACGTAGAGACTGTCCGGTTTGACCAATGTACATGGCAGAGGAGCATTGCTGGCACATGATGGCATATATCACATTGGTAGATGTGCAGGTGAACGAGCCTCTGATCGTGTGGCTGATGTGATTAGGCCCTATGATGGTGTCTCCTGAATAGATATGTGGACACAGTTGGCAATGGGCTTTGTTGCAAGGATAGGTTCCTGGGTTAGTGGGTCTGTTGTGTGGTTGCTGGTGAGTATTTGCTTCAGGTTGGGGGGCTGTCTGTAGGCAAGGACTGGCCTGTCTCCCAAGATCTGTGAGAGTGATGGGTGGTCCTTCAGGATAGGTTGTAGATCCTTGATGATGCGTTGGAGAGGTTTTACTTGGGGGCTGAAGGTGATGGCTAGTGGCGTTCTGTTATTTTCTTTGTTGCGCCTGTCCTGTAGTAGGTGACTTCTGGGTACTCGTCTGGCTCTGTCAATCTGTTTCTTCACTTCAGCAGGTGGGTATTAACAGGATAACAACAGTTTATTCCTGCCCCAATAACAGAGAAACTGGGGCTTCTACAGCAGCCAAAGTGACCATCTAGGCAGGGTGGGTGTGCCTAGGCAACTGAGATCAGCCCCTGAAGTTCTTTTCCATAACCCACCATGACTCGCCACCAGATGTCAGGGTAGAGCTCATCCTGATTCTGCTTACATGTATTATCAAACGCTGATTGTGAAATAAGTATTTGCATTGACTAGCAAGGGGTGGTAGCAGTGTCCAGACATGCCCTTCAATGGAAAGAATTGAAGCAAAGAGCCAAACCTAACTATAATAATTTTATATTTTTCCTTCAACTCCATATTAATGAGGTTAGTCAGCTTGAAGTCTAGACATGATACTGATACAGTAATGAGGCCAACTCAGCAACAGCTGTTGCTATAACATAACTGTGATGCCACCTGCCAGTCTGCATACTAAATTGGTACTGTTTGTGCTCTTACCAGTATACCAAAGATATTGGCAGCAGTTGCATTTTCAACTCTTAAACCATTTAACAGACTGAATTTTGGCATATCACAGTCTCAGCCCTAAATAAATATTTTTAGTTCTTAAAATAAAGTCATTGACAATTTGAGTTATACAAACTAAAAAAACCCAGTTGTAGTTTTTACAGTCATAACTAAGCCAGTTTAGTTTAAATCAACAACAAAAATACTTAGTAATCATTGGTCCATAATTAATCAGTTGGTGGTGGTTTATTTTCTAAAACATGAGGTTACTAGATATAGATATAGATATATATAGATGTAAGCAGAGTCTGAATGAGCTTTCCCCTGACATCTAGTGGTGAGCTGTGGAAAAAGACTTCAGGAGCTGATCTCGTTTGCGTGGGCACACCCACTGTGCCTAGGTGCTCAGGATGGGATTTCTTGCCCAAATGATCACTTATGGCTGGTATTGGATCCCCAGTCTCCTTGTTATTGGGGCAGGAGTAATAAAGGTTTGTTATCCTTGTGTGAACCAAGGGCTGCAGAACTGTACCTGGCATATCCTGATGGAGGGACTTACCCTCAACTGAACAGTACTTGCTAAGCAGGGGACATGGGTTCCAAAGCCCAATGCGGGGAAGTAGGTACTTGTACCTGGTGGTGTGGGTCCTGTTTAAGGGTCTTAAACACCATTTGACTGTTCCTCTCGCTATGATATAATAAAAGAGCTAATTTAGATTCAATTGAGAGTCTTGTTACACACTACAGACCTGAAAGCACTGATACCTAGGTCTAAGTATTAGACCTACTTCGGGACAGTGTCTCTATTGCAAGAGACTGCCCAGTGTGCACCAGCCGTGAGGCTCCCCCCCTAATAGCTTAAATCACTGAGAGCTGTGTTAAGTGTGGGGGCCCTGAAGACATCTTGGCAAGTGGCCAGCCAGGTGGCTTGTGGAGAGGCACAGCAAGCAGCTAGCAGGGTGGCTGATGGAGAGGTGTGGCAAGAACCTCCTAAGGGGAAAAGGACACTGCCCAACTTACGTGACGGTGGGTCTTTTGCTCGTGGTTTATGTTTATGAATCCTAGTTGCCGTGTTTTTCCAAATTACTGCCGAGTTACTTCCCTCCTTTTATTAAAAGTTTTTGTTACACTCAGACTCTGTGCTTGCGAGAAGGGAAGTAGTGCCTCTTAGAGGCGCCCAGGGGGTGGTGTGTAATTCTCCCAGGTAGGGGGTGGGGGCTCGAGCTGGTTTTGTATTGTACCATTGAAAAGGAACCCCTAGATACTGAACCCGGCCCTTGTTGCTGCTGGCTCCACCTGGCAGAAAGGTTACACACACACACACACACACAATATTTATTTATTTATGGGCTGTTGATTAATCATAGTTAACTCACATGATTAACTCAAAAAATTAATTGTGATAAAAAATTATTACGATTAATTGCAGTTTTAATCACACTGTTAAACAATAGAATACCAATTAAATTTATTAAATATTTTAGATGTTTTTCTACATTTTCAAGTATTTGATTTCAATTTACAACACAGAATACAAAGCATATAATGCTCACTTTATCTTATTTTTATTACAAATATTTGCCCTGTAAAAATGATAAAAAATAGTATTTTTCAATTCACCTCATACAAGTACTTCAGTGCAATCTATTTATTGTGAAAGTGCAACTTACAAATGTAGAAAGAAAAGGAGTACTTGTGGCACCTTAGAGACTTACGAATGTATTAGAGCATAAGCTTTCGTGAGCTACAGCTCACTTCATCGGATGCATGCAGTAGATTTTTTGTTTGTTACATAACTGTACTCAGAAACAAAACAATGTAAAACGTTAAAGCCTACAAGTCCACTCAGTCCTACTTCTTGTTCAGCAAATCACTAAGACAAACAAGTTTGTTTACATTTATGGGAGATAATGCTGCCCACTTCTTATTTACAATGTCACCTGAAAGTGAGAACAGGCATTCGCATGACACTGTTGTAGCTGGTGTCACAAGATATTTACATGCCAGGTATGCTAAACATTCATATGTCCCTTCATGCTTTGCCCACCATTCCAGAGGACATGCTTTCATGCTGATGACTGGTTCTCCTCGATAATGATCCAAAGCAGTGCGGACTGATACATGTGCATTTTCATCATGAGAGTCAGATGCCACCAACAAAAGTTTGATTTTCTTTTTTGGTGGTTCGGGTTGCGTAGTTTCCACATAGGACTGTTGTATTTTTAAGACTTCTGAAAACATGCTCCACACCTTGTCCCTCTCAGATTTTGGAAGGCACTTCAGATTCTTACACCTTGGGTTGAGTGCTGTAGCTACTTTTAGAAATCTTACATTGGTACCTTCTTTGTGTTTTGTCAAATCTGCAGTGAAACTGTTCTTAAAATGAACAATATGTGCTGGCTTGTCATCCAAGATTGCCATAACATGAAATATATGGCAGAATGCAGGTAAAACAGAGCAGGAGACATACAATTCTCTCCCAAGGAGTTCAGCCACAAATTTAATTAATGCATTATTTTTTTAATGAGCATCATCAGCATGGAAACATGTACTCTGGAATGTTGGCCGAAGCATGAAGGGGCATACGAATGTTTAGCATATCTGGCATGTAAATATCTAGCAATGCCGGCTACAACAGTACTATGCAAATACCTATTCTCATTTTCAGGTGACATTATAAATAAGAAGTGGGCAGCATTATCTCCCATAAATGTAAACAAATTTGTTTGTCTTAGTGATTGGCTGAACAAGAAGTAGGACTGAGTGGACTTGTAGGCTCTAAAGTTTTACATTGGTTTATTTTTGACTGCAGTGATTTTTTTGTACATAATTCTACATTTGTAAGTTCAACCTTCATGATAAAGAGACTGCACTACAGTACTTGTATTAGGCGAATTGAAAAATACTATTTCTTTTTTCCGCTGCAAATATTTGTAATAAAAAATAAATATAAAGAGAGCACTGTACACTTTGTATTCTGTGTTCTAACAGAAATCAATATATTTGAAAATGTAGAAAACATCAAAAAATATTTAAATAAATTGTATTCTATTATTAAGAGAGCAATTAATCACATAATTATTTAATAACTTGACAGCGCATACACACACAGAGAGAGAACATAAAATCAGCAGACTTAAATATATTTTTATTTAACTAACTCCTGGGGGAATTCTGCACCAAAAAACCTAAAAATTCTGTGCACAATATTTTAAAATTCTGCAAAATTCTGCACATTTTGTCAAAATAACACAATATAAACACTCTAGTTTCAATTATTTTGGTAATTTATTTCAAAATTCCTGTCAACAATACAGACAACAGAAAAGAAGACTCCCGCTGGAGTAGAGAGTTAAAGAAACCCCTGTGGCAACCCAGTTCCAGTTGAAGGATGCTGGAGGGGACTGTGTGGGGCCCCCAGAACCCAGACACCTTCACTCCCATCCCCCGCAGAGCCCAGCTGCAGGGCACCTCCTGCCCAGACACCAGAACCCCCCTTCCCGCAGAGCCCAGCTGTAGGGCATCCCCAGCCCAGATATCAGAACCCCCAGAGCCTTTACTCCCTCCAGCTTCTTTACTGTCCTGCTGGAGGACATGATGTGGTGGGGCCCTGGCCTTACTCACACTCTGCCAGAGCTGGGCCTCTCGGGCCCTTTCCTGTCCCTGGGAGAATGAGGATCAAGCAGAGCCTGCAGCCTTCAGCCAAGGTGAGCTGCGCTCTGTAAAGTCCAGCAGCCCCTACTGGTGGCCAGCAGCTCTGCAGCTCCAATTCTGCATTGTGCAGTGGCACAGAATTCCCCCAGAAGGAATATATATGAAGTTTACCCATTGATTACACAGGAGGCCCCAGTAGCAGACTTTCAAGCTCCAGGTTATTGATTCAAATCCATCCCCAGTTAGTAGTGACCAAAGTCATTGTGCTCTGAAAGTTGTTCAGTGATCTGCAGTAAGCAGGTGATTTTAGTCCATTGTTCAGTGCAGTGAAGTAGTAATCTTTTACAATTGGCACCTTTTTTTGGCAGTTGTAGCAGACAGGCCAAGGGCTGAATGAACATCAAGAATGAATTATCTATACCAGAGATCATCAAACTATGGCCTTTGGATCATCAAAAGCAATGGCTAACAATCTGAGCCTGCACCACTGAAGATAGTGGAAGTTTTGCTATTGAATTCAATGATAGCAGGATCAAACCCTAAATGCACATACAGGGGTTAAACTAACTCTGCTGATCACGTAAACATACGGTTAAAAGTAGATAAACTTTTACAAATGGCCACTGAACTACAGCATTGCTTACATGGAAAAGTATTTTTAGCTTCATCAGTGTGATACAGGATTGTGGGTTTGGTTTTGCAAGAGCTCTCATGCTGCCTACGCTTTTGCACTTCATTTCATTTCCCATTCCATCTGCTGTTTCTTTTAGCAGGGAGAATCACCACCAACATGACTAGCCAGCTCTCAGCAAACCACCTAAGCATTCTGCTGCTACCAGTGGTCCACAAACCCCAATGACACGATAAATGGAGTGCTACATAACAATTTCTCAATAGTGTATAATGACCTGGTTATTGGGCTATCAGCTCTAACTAGTCTGGCTTGATACCCTACACTAGCCTTTGAAACTGGTTTGATCAGGAGGGACCAAAACCCATCAATATTGGAAAAAACAAAGAACTTCGCAGGGTTTAAAAAGACACTCTTGCTGGGTCCCACAGGAAATAGGTTGAAAGATACTCGGCACAGGAAAGCATAGGTGTATCTGAAAAAGTAAGGCATGCCTGCCTATGTCACTAGTATGGGGTGGTAGTACTGTTGGTATAACAGACGTAAATGTAGGTTGTTTCTTATTTTAAAATCCTTTTTTCTATAATGCTTTGTTCCAATGGCTAAATAAATTGTGCTCTAAGAAGGTTGTTGGCCAATCTCATGTATCACAGGTTCCCAAAGGAAGAAATGCAGGTACCAAAAACCCAGTCAGACCTGCAGGGTTGTAAGCTAGATATGCATACAATAGCCTGATCAACGTATTGGTCTAATAGAGACAAAACTACAAGACTCCATCCTGAGAGAGGTACTGTCACCCAGCTTGCACCCATACTGAAAATCTGAAATTTTAATAGCGCCTGTTGCATGCACATGTGCTCTACAACACTGAAGACAACTCTAATAGAAGTCTGAGATTTTTCATTTCAATTTAGTTTAGAGCAGGGCTTTAAACATTTTTTGGTAAAGTTGGATTTTTGTAGATGTCTGTGTAAAGCAGTCATGGTACAAGGAGAAGTCTACGACAGACTGTGCTCTGAAAAGTGATAATGGTTTCTTGTTACTGGCAGGTTTGATTTTCTGTATTTCAGATGGCCAGTGTTTTCAAGATGTTTATAATGTAACAGTTGATATGTTGCTACTGACATTAAAAAGTATTCTAAATCACTAAAGAAAATTAAAATGCAGAAGTTCTATCCTCAAGTTTGTATTTTCTGCATTTGTTGGTATGTGCCAATTTTAAGCTTAATTAAATGCAGATTTACAGCTAGAACAGTGTGTATATTGATATCAATGTAGATTGCTGTATCTATATTTGTATTTGTTTTATGGGTGGAAAGGTACCCAGAATAAATTACAGCTGGGAGTTAGCCACACTACTGTGGGTCTGGAATCTATAATCTTAACACAGGGGCCAGGCAGTAGTGTGCTGGACAAAGCACATGAACTTCACAAAGTCTGCAAGAAGAAAGTCTACAGGGACCCTTCATGAGATTTGCAACAGCCTACATCATCTCCCTAGGAACCAAAGCTAGCCAAAGAGAGAAAAAAGAGAAACAGGCCTAACCAGCAAGATATCTAATCCAATGCCAAGATGATGGCAAGAGGGAGCCTCTCTAAATGTTTTAATTGTTAAATTGTTAAAACTGACAGCAAAAGGATGGTCAGTTAAACCCATGGGGGAAAACCCAGAAATGAAGAAAATTAGCCAAAAGCCAAGTATATTCGGCTGCCAGAGGGAGCTTCTCATTCATGAATGGTAAAAAAGGAACTGGCATTTGGAGGTACCAGTGGGCTGCTCCATTTTCACTGCAGAAGCAGAACATACTGCCAGCTGATGTGTGTGGGACAGCAACCCTGAAAACAAATATCTTCAGTTTCTGAAGCTTGCTGCCTGTTTTGCTCTGGGGGCTTGAAACCCAAGGAGAATCCTGTAATGATGGTACTTTAAAAAACAAACAAACCGTTTCTCAGCCACTGGATGAATAAATAGCCAGACTTTATGCTCTTGATACAACTCTGGAAGAGAGACTAGTAATTACAGCATGAGTCCTAACTAAAGGCACCACCTGCAATGATTCTCTGACCAGGAGACTGTAGCTTCAGAGTAGGATTTTCAAAAGCACTCAACATTGGCCTAACTGCTCCTTTTGAAAACAGTGGTCAAACTCTCATTGACTTTAATGGGAGCAGAGTTTGGTCAATGCGGAGCACTCATGAAAATCCCACTCTAAGTGGGAAAGAGCATTTCCCTGAGGATTGCACCTTGATATGGTGGGAAGGCTTGTGTGCTATAATGATCCTCAGAACTATGCCAGAGGTAGTCTTAACTCCTGGTAGGGTCACCTAAACAAGACAGGTGGATGTATTGTTTCTTGACTTTAGCAAAGCTTTTGACACGGTCTCCCACAGTATTCTTGTCAGCAAGTTAAGGAAGTATGGGCTGGATGAATGCACTATAAGGTGGGTAGAAAGCTGGCTAGATTGTCGGGCTCAACGGGTAGTGATCAATGGCTCCATGTCTAGTTGGCAGCCGGTATCAAGTGGAGTGCCCCAAGGGTCGGTCCTGGGGCCGGTTTTGTTCAATATCTTCATAAATGATCTGGAGGATGGTGTGGATTGCACTCTCAGCAAATTTGCGGATGATACTAAACTGGGAGGAGTGGTAGTTACGCTGGAGGGGAGGGATAGGATACAGAAGGACCTAGACAAATTGGAGGATTGGGCCAAAAGAAATCTGATGAGGTTCAATAAGGATAAGTGCAGGGTCCTGCACTTAGGACGGAAGAACCCAATGCACAGCTACAGACTAGGGACCGAATGGCTAGGCAGCAGTTCTGCGGAAAAGGACCTAGGGGTGACAGTGGACGAGAAGCTGGATATGAGTCAGCAGTGTGCCCTTGTTGCCAAGAAGGCCAATGGCATTTTGGGATGTATAAGTAGGGGCATAGCGAGCAGATCGAGGGACGTGATCGTTCCCCTCTATTCGACATTGGTGAGGCCTCATCTGGAGTACTGTGTCCAGTTTCGGGCCCCACACTTCAAGAAGGATGTGGATAAATTGGAGAGAGTCCAGCGAAGGGCAACAAAAATGATTAGGGGAATGGAACACATGAGTTATGAGGAGAGGCTGAGGGAGCTGGGATTGTTTAGCCTGCAGAAGAGAAGAATGAGGGGGGATTTGATAGCTGCTTTCAACTACCTGAAAGGGGGTTCCAAAGAGGATGGCTCTAGACTGTTCTCAATGGTAGCAGATGACAGAACGAGGAGTAATGGTCTCAAGTTGCAGTGGGGGAGGTTAAGATTGGATATTAGGAAAAACTTTTTCACTAAGAGGGTGGTGAAACACTGGAATGCGTTACCTAGGGAGGTGGTAGAATCTCCTTCCTTAGAGGTTTTTAAGGTCATGCTTGACAAAGCCCTGGCTGGGATGATTTAACTGGGAATTGGTCCTGCTTCGAGCAGGGGGTTGGACTAGATGACCTTCTGGGGTCCCTTCCAACCCTGATATTCTATGCTTCTATGATTCTATAGGTCAAAGGGTAGGGACCAGATAAAAAGCAGCTCACTGGTCCTCCAGATGTGGGTGGGGGTTGAGTGATAGGCCAAGTTACAGAAATAACAAGTCTTGGTGAAAGCCACCAGGAAGCCAAGTGTTTGAAAAGTTCTTTACTAAAGGTAAAAATAAAACTATGAAAATCAGTTTCTGAAAAATTAGAATGATGGCTGCAACACCAAAAGCTGTGCAGGTGATGAAAGAAATGGATGAATATAATTTCAAATCCTTGGAGTAAGCAAATGTTGATGGCCAGGAGCTGATAAAAAGCAATTCAGAAATGAAAATAAAGTCATAAGATACACAGGAAGCAGCAATAATTGTGACTTCCAAAGCAGAAAAATCACTTAGATTGAGAACCAATACCCAATTGCTCTGAGCCAGGTTTTAAACACAGTACATGAAAATGACAATTATACAATGTTATGCACAGAGACAACTACGATGATGAACTCAAAGAGCAGATAGAGAGCTGTCTACAAACTGACAATACTCCAAGCATGACATTAATTTACTTAGAAATGGAGGACTTCAATGCCAAGGTTTATGATGACAACAACAGAGTGGAGAAAGCAATGGGCAATCACGTGTTTGGTTCCCAAAATCAGAACTGTGGAAAACTAGAAGAACTGTACCTGGTATCCGGGCTCATCATTGGTGGAACACTATTCCCACAAAAAGATATACATAAAGTAACTTGGAATTCCTCAGATGGAGTCACCAGGAATCAGACTGACAATCTACATATTGGAAAGAAATTTAGATCAACTCTCCAGGATGTTAGAGTATACAGAGGAACTGATGTTGGAAGTGACCACTATTTGTGTGCAACAAGACTGAAGATAAACTCAAGAAAAACAAAAAGTCTCCCGAAGTACCAAGAAAATTTACAGCAAAAGGCTAACGGATACAGCAGCAGTTTCGAACGGAACTTAAGAATCAATTTCAGGTGCTACAAGACTTAAATCCACCACAAGAAGTCATCATGGACATGTTGTGGGGCTTTCTATAAGCAAACGTGAAGTCTGGATAACTGAGGATATGTGGAACTATGTGGGGGGGAAAGGAAACAAGTCAAAGCAAACAGTAACCACTTAAAAATATCTACCAGAAAACTAGCAGCAAAAAAATCTATTTAAAAACAAAGGATGAAACAATAAAAGCATTGTAAGAAAAGGAAAAATATGGATAAAATGGCCAAAGAAGTTGAGGCTGCTGAAAGAAGGGATAGTAAAACACTGCATCAACTCAACAAAGATCTAGCTGGCAATTTTATACTAGCCAGAGGGCCTGTTATGGATAAACAAGGAAAAATACCTTAACAGAAAAAGAACAAAGAGAGCAGAGCATTTTCAAGAGGTGCTAAACCACAAAAAATATTGACTTTGACAATTAAATTAAACACTCAGAACTAGACATCATAATGTCTCATCACAAAAAATGAATAGAGCAAAGAAAAATTAAGCCTAGGAAAGCTGCAGGTGAAGACCAAGTCCTCAGAGAAATGTTGAAAGCTTGTGATGAGACCAATTTTAAACAAAAATTATCAAACTTTTCAATGACACATGGAACCAGAAAAAGCCTCTAGAACAATGGGGAAAAGGCCACAAATCAAAATACTAAAGAAAGGTGACCTAAGTAATTGCAGTAACTGAAGTGGTGTTACATTCCTTTCAGTGGCAGGAAAAGTATTCTGCAGTATCATCTTAAGCAGAATAAAGGAGTTGGTTGCGAGAAAGATACAGGAGAAGCAGGATGGATTTTGACCCAGGTCATGTGTCAACCAGATTTTCACCCTAAGAATACTCATAAAAGAGAGCATTGAATAGCAAAAACCACTCAAACTTCATAGATTTTAAGAAAGCATTTACCAGCCTCAATCATTATTCAATCTGGAACATCTTGAAATGTTATGATATGCTAAAATAAATCATTAAGGCTTTATATCAACATGCAGCATACACAATTTAAGTAAATACAGATTTGGGTGAATGATTTAAACCACTGGTTTCAAACAAGAATTCATTCTCTCACCTCCACTGTTTACCTAGTGATGTGGTAGACTTTTCTTCATTTGAAGTATTTAAAAATCAAGATTAGAGGTCTTTCTAAAAGATATGATATAGCTCAAACAGAAGTTATGGGCTTGATGTAGAAATTATTGAGTGAGGTTCTTTGGCCTCTTATGCACGACGTTAGACTAGATTATCATAATGGTTCCTTCCAGGCTTAAAGATCTATGAAATGAGTGTAACACTCTGACGAGCAACAGACCTTGTCCCAATGGTGAGTAAATCCTTGTATGTAGCCTCCAAGTTCTTTACATTCACTATCAGCTCACCTAAGTGAAGATGGGATGGCCTTGGTAGGAGAAACAACAAAAGCAGTAGCTTTGCAAGTTGTAGCAGGAAGGTCTTATTTTGAGGACCCTACCAAGTTAATGGCCATGAAAAACACATCACAGACCATGAAACTTGATCTCCCCCTATGAAATCTGGCTAGTGTAGGGAGGGATGGGACTTCCTCTCCCCTGCACAGGCTGCTCCCAGGACTGGATCAGATCTCAGGAATCTCCCCTAGGTGAAGGAAACTCCATGACTGCTGGCTGTGAGCCCAGCTCTGAAGGCAGCGCCGCCACCAGCAGCAGCCTAGCCAGAACTAGCAACTGGAGTCTGGTGCATGGTAGGAGCCCCAAACAGGGGCACCCCCAGCCTTGCCCCTCCTTGGCTCCGGTCCCAGCACTCGGGAGGTAAAGGGGCCTTTGACTGTCTGTGGGGAAGGGGGGAGGAAGAGGGGGACCATGGCATTCCCTGACCACAGGGCCCTGGGTGGTCACCCACATTGCCCACACATAAGGCTGACCCTGCCCCCAAAATGGGACAATCCCCCACATACCATGCAACCCTCATTTTTGTGCTGTTGCTGGCAGTGGTGCTGCCTTTAGAGCTGGGTGCCCAGCCAGCAGCTGCCCTCCGGCCACCCGGCTCTGAAGGCAGCAGTGCAGAAGCAACATGGTAATACTGTGCCCCCACCCCACATAGCCTTGCAGCCCCCCATCCAACCTGCTTTGTGGTTGAGACCCCCATGGTTACAACACCATGAAATTTCAGATTTGAGTATCTGAAACTGTGAAATTTATTATTTTTAAAATCTTATGACCATCAAACTGACCAAAATGGACTGTGAATTTGGTAGTACCCGACTTATTTTACACTGGGACAGAAGGAAGAGTCTATGTGCCAGCTACCATGTAAACCTTTGCAATTAGCAAAGCATAGAGGACTAATATCAAATCCCCTATAATCAGATTAGAAATGGTAAGGGAGGAGGAAGCTGTTTCCTGCCTCTTTCAGAGGTTTCTGAACTCTGATGCACTTCTTAAGGTAGAACATACCATAATGCACTGATTGTTTAAACTTCCTCACTTGACATTTTGGAGTTCTATGAGTACTAACACCTATCATGCTGACCAACACTGGCAAAATGTTTTTGTATACTCTCCTGTCTGTCTGTATCCATTTGTTGTTTTGTCTTCTACTTGGACTGTAAGCTCTCTGGGACAGGGATCATCTCTGTATTTGTATTAGCATCTTGCACAGTGGGGTTCTGGTCTATGAATAAGGCTCCTAGGTGCTACAGTAGTATAAATAATTAACATATACTTCTCAAACCAGTGGGTTGTATCAGACATTTTGCTTCTTTGTGTGCCTGCTTTGATTCATTTTCTAGAAAGCAAATTTCTATCAGATACTGTGGAGCAGGAGCATGCTTCTGTGAACAAGAAAGGGTAAGGAATGGGGAAGGTGGTAAAGAAGATAGGACCTATAGTTCTCAGCAATAAAATATTTTATCTAATTTGATCAATGATTTGGCTTCCCATTTAGGGTATGAGACACTGACAAAATGCCACATAACTGTATCAGACAGTAAAAATCTTGTCAACGTGTTGTTTTCAGAAGGATTCAAAAGTTAAATGTGAAAATGTCACACATTAATGTCATCCTAATGACTTTTACTATATGAAGAGCTAAATATATGTAGGTTTTCTCAAGCCAACAATTTACCCTAACATTAGGCATCCAACCACATATCCCTTCTAACGTGGGAAGCAGAAATGACCAAACATTTGATTCCAACAGTAATTTATTATCCAATCATTGCAGATGGAGTTACAAATATTGTTTCCGTTATCAGTTAAAGATTAAATTTTAATTCTGACAACTGTGGAGAGTATACAATGAGTGCAAAAGCATTAACCATAATGTAAGAAATACCGGAACAGTTCTTTTTATCTTTAAATGTCAGGTTGTACACTATCATACAGTAACCATTATGTGATCTTGCAAATAATTCAGGACTTGTGCTAGCAAGTTTGGGTTTCTTTGCTTTTTTTAGTTCTCTCCAAGATGTTGAGAGGCTGGCAACAGTTTAAAAATATATTATGGTTTACTGAAAGAGTTTGCTGGCAGCCTCACAAAATGAAGAAAGTCTATAAAATATTTTATATTGAATATTTGCTTTCATTAATGAACACCACAACATTAATGGGAGAAAACAACAGATAAATGATTACACTCCTATATGTATCTTATTCTGTGAAATTCCTATTTCAGCTGCAGTATACTACAGATCCCATAAACTCAAGTATAGGCCAAATTCTGACATCACATTCACGTACACCAAAATTTGGTCCAAAATATGCCTATGAGTTTTTATTCTTTAGAGGTTTTTTGTTTGGTTGTGTTTTTGTTTATAAGGTGGTGGGTTTTATTGTTTTGTTTTGGGCTTGGGCTTCTTTGTTTCTCAAAGTTACCTAATTTCAGTTAAGCTATTTTGGGGCAATTTGAATGAAGTAATGAAACCTGGCATCTATTTCAGTAATACTAACCTTGACATTCATGAGACTTTCAAAACCAAAAGAAAAGTAACTATAAAATTAAATAACAGAAAAATCAAGTACTACTAAAACCCTCTAACTTAATAAAGCCCTTATTTGCAATGAAAAATAAATAGCTTTAAAGTAAATTTTCCCATTTAAATTTTAAATATGTTCTGTTCTTCATGGATCTTGCAAGAAGTAACTATTAATTAGGCTGCCTATATACTGTAAACACAAATTTGCTATCAATTTGTTTTGGTGAGTTCTCCCACCCACATCTAGTTTATTTCCGGATCAAAACTGAATGTACCAAAGAAAAGTTTTCAAATCCCAATGTGTGTGTTTTAAATTCTTCCGTGTTACTGGTGGCCGACCAGTACACCTATGAAATTTTACAATGGCTACTGAAAGAGCCAAATTTATATTTTGTAACCATTATCACTGAATGATTGTTTTATAAAACTAGTCTTCATTGGTCAGTAGCTGCAAATTTCCAAAATAGTTTCCAGCTTGGAATTGGCTCTAGCATGTCATATTTGCAATTTAAAGACAATAATTCACCAGTACTAAGTGCTACTTTGCCTAATCTGATTTTATTTTCCAAGTTAAGGTGTTTTTATTCCTTTTCATTCAGAAGGAAGCACTGTATAAAGTTAACAAATGCAAATTATCTGAAATTATATAATGATAAATACATCCAGAGTAAATTCTGAACAAGATCAGCTGTTTATGCCAAAAATGCAGTGACCAATTAAGCTTTTGTCAGCTGTTTCTGAATAAAGAAGTGATGCAAATCATTCAAGGAGCCTTCCTGACAGGAATGCAAGGCCGTAAGAAAGATCAATTTTCTTTCAATTGCCTCAAAGTCACTCTAAAATATTTCAGTGAAGCTCACAAGGCAAAACACTCTACCATTAAAAGAACTGAATAGAGTGCATAGACCTTGACATGTTGAAGTTTCCCAGTATATTAATTCTCCTGCTTTATGTATTACTCTGGGATCTTGTCCCTCGTCATCATAATTATAATACAAAGGGGAATGCTTTAATGCACTTTTGCCAATGTAGTACTAGTACCACGTAAAGAAAACAATTAAAATGAAAAAAAGAGACAGCTGTGAAATTGGACTGAGTCCTATATGTTATTCTATAAAGAGTAATCACCCAGTTCTCAAAAATGAGTATGTTATTTTTGTATCTTATAAGTTTAGCTACTCCACATGCACAATGATGCATGTCTGCATACTACAGCAGCGTCAAGCCTTTAAAGGTAAATTTTCCGCTCAGGACGCAAGGGCTTGGATTTAAAACTCCCAACAAAGTTAATGGGAGCTGGGCATCTATGTCCTCCCATGTTCTGATTACTAATACTTTAAAATATTTGCATTAAAAATCTTGCCTGTCTTTCGTATTTAGAAAGCAAATACTGAGATAAAACCACTTTTAGCACAACAGATGAATTTACTTACAGCATGCATGACTTGTTCTCATGACTTGAGCCACAAACAGCCCTTAAATATTTACAAGTTCAAAATGACAAAATCTTTACATAGGTAATAGAATGTTTGCATTTGCTTACAAATAGTATAGGACCCTCTCTGGGACACAAAACCAGGAAATAAGTAACAAAAACACAGAAGCAAATTTAAAATGTAACAGCAAAAAAGAAAAAAATGACAACTTTTAAAATCTGGACAATTAACACTGTTGTGGTTTAAAAAAAAAGTATATTTAGAGATGTGATGTTTAAAATACATCTTTATAGCTTTCAGAAAAAGCTGTACCTAAAAGGAAAAGTCCAAGTAAACTTAAAACAAAGCAAAAGTTATTTTTGGTTTGCCAATTTACCTTTAAAATACTTTTTAAAAAAATGTTATTAGCAAGTTAAGTAATAAGACAAATGTGATCAAACACTTAGCCTTGTGCATGACTGCATAAAATAAACCAGCTCAACATCAACGTAAGTTTAGCAAGCAAAAGTGGCAGTTATACTGTAAACATGAAAAAGTAATAGACTGGGTTCCTTTTTTAAAGACAGTGTAATACATATATTAGTCTTATTTAAGTGCCAGGTCAGAAAAAAAATTCATCTTGCTTCCATACTTAAGGCAGACATATAAGTCAATATTTTAGAGCCTCTTTGGCCTTGTGCAAAATTCTTTGCTAAATTAGGCCCTATATTAACATTATTTTCAGTTGTATTTAAATTGCATATAGTAAGCAAAAAAACCCAACTCAAATGTAGTATTCTAATATCTTTTAGTAAAGGATGTAGACCTACTTCTTTAAAGAAACAGCATATTCCTAAAAGTTGAAATAGTATCTAGAATTGAGAAAGTTCTCTAGCACAGTTATATTTAAATAATTAAATTCTCACACTACCTCATAAAAGTTCCTCAAATTCTTTCATGTGTATTCCCACTCTGAAAAGACTGCTACCCACCATCATTTTAAAGCATATATAATTTTTTTAATTTTGGTACAAGCTGATGTTCCAACTATAAGTCTTTGTTTTTCATGCTCAACTCCAATGATAAAGGGATAGAATATCTGTTTAGGCCAATGAAAATATTCAAGTTATATCACTTGTCAAGTGTTAATTACAGATTTGGAAGAATCAATTTAGAAAATATAACCACAAAACAAAATTAGACTTTCAATCAAATGTTCGTATGAACTTTCTTTAAAGTTCAACTCTGTTAAACGTTTGCATTCTACCTCTTTTCCCTGCCCCATACTGCTTTCTGTATTGCATGGCATCTTCTGTTACACTACCCACATGATCCAACCCCCTTATGAAACATGAAAGAAAGGTTTTAATATTCCATTTTCATGGAAACTCGAGTAAGCAGCAATGATCTAAGGACAGGATTGTAAAAGTGCTATATAAATTGACATTTGGATGTACCTTTTTCCTGTAGAATAAACTACTCTGCGCATGAGAAATGACATTTTAAAACTACCAAATGCAATGTACAAAATATCAAAATATATAGAGTAACAGTAGAATAAGCTACAATGCAATTTTTCCTAGTCTTCTGGAAACCATGACTGCATGTGATTTTGTATCTACTACACAATGAGCTCTCTCAGCAACAGAGATTTCTTTTGCATTTATGGTATAACAGTGCAGTACAACTATAAACTCAGCCTTAAGAACAATCCCATGCTTTCAATTTCAAGTTCCTATAAACCACGAGTGCAATTTTTTACTTGGAACAATCAGTTCTTGTGTAACTGCCCCTTTCTACTACTATTTAAACATTCTTCACTAGAAGAGTAAAGCCAGGCTATTTAAAGAAAAGGAAACCATTCTACAAATATTATTTCTACCTCTGGCAGGGCCAATTTAATATTACATTAGCTACAAATTATCTGTGCAGGGCTTTAAAGGAGAATGCCTTTTTATATATTCTCCCGAGTTACTTGCTCAGAACATCTAAGTATAAATCCAGAACCATACCAGTACCAAATCCCCTCTCTCAACACCTTGGAAATGGGATTTAACTTCTACTGCACATTAACCCCACAACACTGTAATAAAGGAATAGACAGAAAATCATAAATAGACAAATAAGTACGGAAACAAGCTAACCAAGTTTTTTTTGCAAGCTAAACACCTCTTCAACTGTTAAAAAAAGTTGGTGGTTTCACACACTGAAATCAGTGGAATACATTCATAACCAACAGTGCCTTCTAAATGCACACCTGAAAAGTTCAATTTTCACAACTTCAGATGTCAGCGTACCATAAAATGATCTACTGACTGGTCTAATAAGAAAGAGATAGGAAGTCAGTCAGTGCCTTTACTAAGTGTTGTTAACATACATATTATTAATAGAGTGTGGAGTTCATATCTCCAAATCAAAAAGTTCCAATTCCAAGTTATCCTCTACAAAACTATATGTTAAAGTGAATAGCTAAGCTAGAACAGAAAGCTTTTAATCAAGTTAAGGTTCTTCCTGAACATATAATATGGATACACAACACAAGTTGTCTTGTCAGAATACTGCAACATTGCAATAACAACTCCTGACATATCGCTTAGGCAACATGTGAACCTAAACAATCATATGGACAAAATGAAATTCCAATCACAGGTTCATGTAAAATTAGATATTCCAAGGATTGCATCTTACTTATCAGCAGAAAAGAGGGCGCTATAAAGCTGAAAAGTGCATTACTGTTAAAAGCCATTCAAAACAACCCTGTTATGCACAAATAGTTTATGCATTCACAATGCTGTTGTCTTTGCTTCAAACACTTAGTTTAATTTATTATAGAATGATCACAATGAAATTTGCTTTGACCTTTATATATTTTGTCTAGGTATGGGTAAAAGTGATAAGACATCTTGAACTACAATATATGCAATTTGTGCATTTAAATTTATATACTTTTTCTAAAGCCAAGATAAGAGGATTTTTTAAGTACACCTCTAAAAATAGTGGCCCTTTTAAAATCAGTTTGGAATAACAAAACAAACGAGGCCATGGATATCTAGGGTGTGCATTGTTATTGTTTATAATTTATTTCTTACTATTGGACACACTTGTCCAGTATATAAACTGTTAAGACAATTTGCAGAAAAATATATCCTCTACCGGTAACCGACAATGCACATAAAAAATACCTACAAAAGGGAATTATTGTCCACTCACAACCTGTTGAGCTTAGTGATTCACTGTTCAGCTCATTCCATCTATATAATTTTAAATATAGGCTAAATTGTGATCAGTATAGTTAAAATTAACCATTCTAATATGTGGACAGCTACATTTAAAAATATCTGCCTAATTATGTATGACTTAAAATAAAATTAGCTGTCATATTTTTACATCACAGTATATGGCATTTTTTAATTTAGCAACAGAAAGGCACAATTATTAAGCCATAAAATACAGTACCTGAATCTAACAGTTTTATTTATTCCTAAAACCAATGTCAGCCTAGACATTTTATTTTGTGGAAGGGATTGAAGGAAATAACTTCAGTTTTTAAGACTGATTTCATTGCAAGTTTGGTCCATTAGAAACGCCATCTATATAAACAACTGAGATTGGGGAAGAATGGAGAAAAACATGTAAGCTATTCCATTATAGCTGTTTGTTGTTCAATAACTCGTAAGTTATTATGAAATGACTTAAACTGAACACAAATGGAACTTTCTGATCAGTTGTCAGACACCTTTGTCAATATGCTGAAGTATACAGGTACAGTGTGATGTATGTTTCACTACATACGTGTATACACACATATATATGTACTGAATGTATACACACACATCATTACAGCATTAAGAATAGACATGGCATTTATAGAGTATAGCACTTCTCAGGAGAGCAATTCTTGGCTTTTGGCCTGACACTATACCTAAGATGTGCAATTTCCTTTAAATGCAGTGCCTGTCATGTATTGCTGTTAAAGTCCTTGCTAAAGCACAGCTCACAAGTCTGCCAATAGCAAACCAGTGCACCTTTTCTTACATTAGGCAAATACCTCCCTTCTTCCCTTGTCAAGTTAATAAGTCTACCTCAAGAAAGACCAATAAAAAGAAACAGGCAAGGAACCAAAAACATGAGAGAAAACCCAACCATTCCATATGTAATATAGCGATAGGGAAGTTCAACCTCCATGAGCTGCCTTGCTTGTCGTATATCATCACACGGTATAGAGAACATTTTACAGGCCAGTGGGATGGTGATTTTCTTCATCACTATTCTTGTTAACAACAGTAGTACGACTCCAATCAATAACCGCAATATGGCTTTTCCAAATAAAGTCACAGTGATGGAGGGAGGAATTAAAGGCAATGTATCTGGGGAAGGATCTTGCATTAGACCCAACATGTAATTAAAATGAGATCCACAAGCAACTCCAGCACCGCAACCCAGAATCTGAGCTGTATCTCCTCGTGATGTGCTCCAGGTGTCAAGAGTGAAAGAGAAAACCCCCAAGGCTAAATGAAGACTGATGATAATTAGCGGTGCATGCTTGAAAGTTAAATTGAAGTTATCAATCGGGTCCACAGCTGGATGGAAGACAACCAAGATGAGAATAGCATACAGAAATCCAGCAATAACATCCTGTTGAGAGGAGATAAAAGATACAATCATTTAGTATGATAGAAATCCTAGTAAAAATAAAGAATTTCATATCCAACTTTGAAATAATTATTTCAATAATTCATTTCAGATTGTAATTTACATTAGCATGGAGAATAGTTTAGTTGCTTTGTAGGTAGAGAGGTTTCCACATGTTTGAAATCTCCTTTTTCTTATGTTTTACCTTTCACAATGTATCTAGTTTTGTTCTAATAGTAGGGGAAGGAATTGTACTTGCTCCTTTTCTAATGCAATGTACAAAGAGCCTAAGATTCAACAGAGATGGTTTCTGGGTGGTAAGTGGTCCTAAGCCTCATCTGAAGCTGCCAAGTTCTGGTATCTGCACTCCTAAGAATGAGACAAAGGTAAAACCCACTGTGAAAGATTGCCAGGTAAGAATGGGATAAACAGCAACAAAGTTTGCTAACTTTAAAAAAACTAGCAGATAGTGTCACAGTTAGATATTACTAATGGCCACTAGGCCTACAACAGAATTCCTTAGCAAGTACCCTCTGGGATTGCAACAACAAAGTACTGGTATCTCTACTCTTTACAGTATGTAGAGGTACACAGCTGTAATATATGTTAGGAAAAATCCATTCATTTGAATACTAGTTTGTTATTCAAATGATTCCGCAGTGTCCCAAACATATTGTTATACTTGTACTGAATATGCTTTATTTTTTTAAAACTTCCATAAAGTATTTTGTAATTTTTTTTAAAAAGGAGACTGCCCTACTTGGGTAATTTTTAATATATCATGACTAAGAAACAAATTGACCTGCCAGATGCGTTTCATAATGTGTTTATCACGTTTGTGAATTACCGAAGTTGTGTGTTTGAAAAAGGGTTACTTCATCAATGTGTGTCGTTTTTGGTCCTATAAAGCTATCATCATGCTGCATTACTGTTAACACAAAGGCAGAAGCAGCATAGTATTAGTCTAATCCATACAAAGGCATGTCACAAAAATAGGATTATGACTTCACTGTAGCAAGAAGAAAAGCAGCAGTGGAGCTGGGAGAGAGAAGCCCTTTGACCATGCAGATATCTTCCAGAATATCAAGGAAATACAAAACTACTGACCAAGTACACTCTCTTCCCAGTGTTGCTGTAGCGTGAAAGTCTTCTTCCCTTAAATAAGATTTAACTTGTCACCTTGGCACTTTGCAAAAGCATCAAGTGAAAGCTGAATGAGCATGAAAAGCTTTCCTCATGCCCTAACAAAGTACTTCAACCCTTCTCTGAATGAACTATCAGAGAGGAAGAGGGCAATTTTGTCCCTTTGCCTATTAGTCCTTGACTTCTGCACTGAAACTGCAAACAGGAATGGCAATTAATTTTAATTGTGTAACTGATTTATATAAGTTAATAAGCTTGATACAGAATTTTTAACCATAATATTGGTCCTTCAGACAGTCTTACTATGTGAAAAATGCTTTATACAATTTATTTTGTTTTTAAGTATGTGTGGTGAAAATGTTTTTAGTTACAAATCTAATCAGCAATAAACTATTACCTCTTAATAAGGGCACATATTTTGCTAGTTTTAGTTAATTATTTTTAAAAATTATGTCAAAAGCATCTAGGGTTCTGGACAGCTGCCTTTTCTGTACACTTATAAAGTTACTAGGTAAAATTTTTGTAGACCGTATAGTTTTTCTATTTTCTAATCAATTATATAATGATAAACAATTTATTTCATTTCAATTTAACAATAGAGTACTGGATCCACATACAGTAACATATACTGAAAAAAAGCCCCTCAGATTACCACAATGCACAAGATACCTTACTGTAGTTTAAATATCTGAATATTACAGAGGCATATAAAAGCAGTTATATGGTGTCATCATTATGTAAAGTAACAGATTTTATGTGTGGTGTTTCTCTTACCAAAATTGAGTGCATTCCCATGTAAATTCGACTAAAACAAACCAGAGAACACCAACAGATCACAAGAATCAGACCATACATAAGGGGATACTGGAAAAAAAAAAGAGTGTATTAGAATAATAAGCCATAAGTATATACTCCATGAAAATGATTTAGCAATGAATAGCTACACCACACTCAGATCTCATATTTCAAATACCATTTTAAACTGTACACAAAACAGTTCTAATAAAGTTAGCTAAAGCCTACAGCCCAGACGGAGGGGAGTGGAACATTGCTCTCTGATTTACAGAAACATTACTTGCTTCCAGGATGTATTAAATCTCCATAAAAAGGAGTTCCAGCATGTTGGTGCTACAAAATCATTGCATACAATTTTCCCTACCATAAAGAAAGCCTCACTTGTTTGTTTCCTTACCAATACAATCTCTCCCTCATTCCCTTTCTCTCCAAGCGTCTTGAGTGAGTCTGTTCTTCCTCTCCTTCAACTCAAAATCCTGTCAATTGACTTTCACTCTGGTGATAATTCCCCACTCCCCAAATCCCAAGAAACTTGCTTCCACTGATTTCAATGGCCTTTGAATCAGGTCTCAAATGCCCTCAACTTTTCTTTTAAAGCCAACTTCAAAAACTTTTACTTTCCACTAACAAGTTCGGTCCTGATCCAGCAAAGCACTTAAGTGTGTGTGCAACTTTAATAAAGTCAACAGAACTAAATCACATGCTTAACTTTAAGCATCTATGTAGTTCTAAAGTCGCACACACTCTTAAGTGCTTTGCTGCATCAGGGCTTTAGACGCTGGTGCTGTTTACTATTTAGGCTCAGTTTTTACTTAAGTGTCAGAGCTTACATCACTTCCTTACTCTATGGATCCATTTATTTTAACCCTGGTCTCTCTTTCCTACCCTCTTCCTCGGTCTGCTTTTCTATTCTATTCACTGTAGAGGCCCTGTTGGGCAGGACCATATATTTTTGATCAATTAAGCATCATACAAAATTATAACATTATGAAGATATGTAATAAAATTATAATAATGTAACAGTAAGGACGAGGGCCATCCCTAGGGGGAGGTGCAAGGCCCGGAGTGGAAGTGACCAATTAGTCTCTTCCGGGACCGACCATGCTGGCCAATCGCACTGGCCTGCTGGGCCCTCCAAAGCGCAGGGCTCAGAGTGGTCGCCCTGATTCACCCTACCCAAGGGACGGCTCTGAGTAAGGATGTGGGTTCTTGACAGTAGAGACAGAGTTTAAAACATTTTGGGTACTATTTACATAGTATTACCATCAGACCCAACCAACTTTGTTTTGGAAGTTTGCATCAGATTTTAATATTCAAGTCTAATTACTTTTTGCTTTTGGTCTCTCTCATAATCAAGCTAGGCAGTTGGTTATTTTTTTCCTTTGTCTGTCCACTTAGCCTTTGTCTATACTACAAAGTTTTGCCGGCAAAAGTTATGCCTTTTTAATTAAAACCGCTGTTGCATGTCCACCCTAGCTCATTGTGTTGGTAAAGTGCATCCACACTAGCAGCTCTTCCATCAAAACAGAGAGCAGTGCGCTAGAGTAGCTATGCCACTGTGCAACTGGTCGTAGGGTGCTTTGGGAAGGGTTTGCAATGCCTCATGGGGCAGATACAGCATCACATGATGCAGGCTTCTCAATGCCATCGTTCTAGGGGCATCCTAGTAGATTGTCAGCCGCTTTTCAACTGAAGGGGGGGCGTGGGGGAGGGAGAGGACAGTGGTGTGTCTGGGACAGGGGAGACAGCAGGCCCCAGGCTCTGCTCGGCACAGCAGTCTCTCCTGAAGCAACCTACTCTGCCTGCCTGCCTGCGATTCTGTGATTCCCTCCACGTGCTCCAACAGCCTCCTCAGCTGCCCAGAGCGGTATCCTGAGCAGTTCTGTGAGCTCTCCATGCTGAGGAATGTCTTCCCTCCCCTGCCAGCAGCAGTCTGCCTGCCACTCTTCGTAATGCAGGGCAGAACAGGAGCATGATGTGGTTAATGAGTTGCTCTTTGTTCCCCAAACTGAGCAGCACACTCAGCTGTCAGATACTTCCATGAGCTTTGACAGGGGAGGGGTGCATACATGCAGGGCAGCAGAGATCAAAACAGTGAGCAGGGATGTCACTGCAGGCATTGAGAGATACTGGTGGAAGCCTGTCATGTCGACAAAACAAACAGCAGTGTCTATACTGACACTTTGTCGCTTTGACTTTGTCGCAAAAAGCTTTATGCCTCTCGTCGAGGTGGTTTTGTCGGCAAAACAGCAGAGTTTTTCCACCAAAAGTAGCTTTGTAGTGTGTACACCTCCTGTTTTGTCAGCAAAAGGCAACTTTTGCCGACAAAACTTTGTAGTGTAGACAAGGCCTTATTCTCTTATTTGTTAGACTGCAAGCTTTTTGTCATTTTCTGCGTGTTCATATTGTGCCTAGCACAATGGGACCGTGACCTGGTTTGCCACCATAATATAAATGTTTAAATTGTTATTACTGTCATTATATCATAACATTACTCTCCAGGAACAGCTACTCCTCTCCTATAGTAATACTGCCTAGATTTTTACAAGTAATTCTTGCTAGAATCTTTCACCTGATCATACAATACTTTTTGTTTGTGGAAAGTAACAATAGAAAGAAGAAAAGCCTTATTTTCTAAAGAACCATAACATAACCTATACTGGTCATGCACAGACAAAGTTTAGACTGTATTTTTAATTACTGGCTCTCTTCTAGGAGGTACAGAAAAAATCACTCATCTTCCAAAATCTATCCGCAAAATGACAAAGTTATATCAGCTACAGTACCAACACCCATTGCTTATTTTGTTACAACAGACCAACATTTGTACCTGAAATTGAATCAAACTTTTTTTCTCCCCAACAGCAACTAACTATGCAAGGCAGAAGCATAAAATAATTGACTATGGATATAGCATGCTTCTTCTCTGAAAAGTGACTTTTTTTTTTTAAAGTGTGGTTCCATATTTATTTGACAGTTCCAGATCAACTCTGCTCAGTTTACTAGTAAAAACGTTTTTTTGTTTGTTTCTTTTTTTAATTTTAACTTCTCAGCTTATCTGGGGAAGTGAAACTCTGGCTAGGTTCTTTCCAAGTTCACACATTAACAATTTAAAATGTTGCAATCGAAACTAAGTTAGCAATTCTGCTGATGCATGAGCCAGAACAGAATCTCCCCCCCCAAAACTGGATCCAAAGCCCATCAAAGTTAATGGGAAGGACTAACAAAAATGGTGAACATTTATTTTAATCAGCAAAGTCAGCAGATAAGGCTGACCGTACAACAGATCCTTGAGTTTAAGCCAGTGCTTCATGGGGGTGTGTGTGTGTCTGTGTGTGTGTGTCTGTGTGTGTGTTAAAAATAGAGGTACTTTAGAGAAGGCATCACTGCTTTAAAAAAGCTACAGCGGAACCTCAGTATGAACCACACACCTCATTTGAAACCGGAAGTATGCAATCAGGCAGCAGAAGAGACCAACAAAAAAAAAAAAAAACCCAAACACAGTACAGTACTGTGTTAAATGAAAACTACTAAAAAATAAAGGGAAAGCAGCATTTTTCTTCTGCCTAGTTCTGCAAAGCTGTATTAAGTCAATGTTCAGTTGCAAACTTTTGAAAGAACCACCATAACATTTGGTTCAGAGTTACGAACAACCTCCTTTCCCAAGGTGTTCATAACTTGGAAGTTCTACTGTATACTGTAAATAAGCAAACTCAATTTAAACTGAATATATGAAATGGAATATGGTTTTAGAACATTTCAAAATTTCAGTTTGGACACTGCAAAAATTATGCCCATAACTGGACCTCTCCTCATTCAGTTCGTACTTTTGGAAAAATTATACCTTCATGAGAAGTGTTCCACAATACAATACAAGTAAACATTCATTTGACGTTAAGAGTTGCTAAAATCAAAAATAGTATTTAATATTCAATTGTTATCAAGGAACTGGTAAACAGGATGCATCCAAGATGACAAATCCTTAGTGGCATTGGAGATCTCCTACGATCTAGGAAACTTATTTATAATACAATATCCTGTGACAAGGTACAACACTGATAAATTGCTGTTGTGATAAAGCACTCCAAAGAGGTACTTCACATCAGTTTTGCTGATTTCAAAGTAGCGATGACAGGAGAGAGACTAGTGCTAACCTATTCTATGAGAAAAACTTGCTAACAGTATGATATTTTACTTGATTAACACCTGACATTTTAAGAAAAAGCTTGGGTTGACCGAGGACACCCAGCAGGTGCAACATCCTTTGAGTCATAAACATAACAGATTCTCCATTTCCATTCAAAATGCATGCTGCAATCTACAACACATTATGCTGCTGCCAAGTATTTAAACAGTAATTTCACTAACCCTTCAAAAAAGACACCACTTTAATTAATATGGCTGTATGGGTTTCGCATACACACTTTATGGAGTTTGAGTTTGTAGATCCAAAGAGTTGTCACAGATTGTGATCAGAAAGTGTTTTACACAATATTGAGTTTACTCATCTGTGAAATGGGAAAAATCAGTTATCTATTGTCCAGGGTCTCACAAAACACAATATTTGTACAGAACCTTGCAATGTTTTGTTGAAAAGAGGACATAGTTTCCTGTCTGAAGATTTTACAAACTTTGTTAAACAATTAATTGTCTGCATATTACTCAAAAAATGGGTGGTAGTGCAGGAAAATAGAAGTTATATTTATTCAAAGGAGTGCTAAGAATTAGAGATGTCCCAGAACACTTTAAAATGTTCTATATCTATTCCATGAGTCAACCATCTACTGCAGCAAGACTACATTAAAGGCAATCTAGAAACACTAATTAAATCTTTGCTAGCATCCCTTTAATGATACATAAATAACTCAGATGCACTTATGCACATTTTACAGGTTTGATCCTTTAAATATTTTAACAGCCAAATAAGTCTATTGAGGAGACCCACTATTTCAGAAATACTTGCAGAACCAAGTCTTTCACCTCCCACTTATGGGTGACTATCTCCTGCTGAGATAATCTGCCAAACTGTTTTGAGCACCCAGCAAATGAAGGGATATCAGGCTGACACAATGAAAAAAAATACATCATGCCAACAAAAGAACCACTTCCCACCATAGTGGGACAGATGCTTCCTCCTCTCCTTGCTGTTTATATAGTGCATCACAGTTGGATTGTCTGTTAGGACCTGAACAGTGATGCATCGAAGCAGGGGTAGGAAAGTCTTGCAAACTAGACAAACAGTTCTGATTTCTAATTTATTTATATCACTGAGACTACGTCAAAACCCCAGACCTCCTGTATTTGGAGGTTGTCCAACTGTGCACCTCAGTCCTGCTTCGACACATCTGTCACAATGAATCTAAGGGGGCAGGGTGGAATAGAACAACTTGACAGATCTGAAGATCTGTCCACCAACATGGAGATGGCAGCACTTTTGGTACTTCTACCAGTAGTCCATACTGCGCCTGATTGGTTGATAAATTAATATTAGCCCTCTGAATAGGATGGAGGTGGAGTCTTGAATATGGAGTCCTAAGGAAACGCTGCCATGTGATCTAGTAAGGTGAGACAGATTCTCAAGCATTTTTTTGGCTGACTGTAGAGGTTTGAAATAAAATGTTTATTGTATAAAACCTCTCTTGAGGAAAATACACTTTAGATAACACTGAGTCCAACCTTGCTCCTCTGAGTAGGGGTGGGAATAAACTTCTTGCAGTTGATTGTGAGACCTATATGGGAAAACAGCTGAAGAACTATGTGAATCTCTCTGTTAGGAAGTGTGCTCACTGAATCAACCAATTATCAAGAAAGGGGCACACTTGAAGGCCGTGTCCCCTCAGATATGCTATCACCTCAGAGAGGCATTTGCTAAACATGCTTGAAGCTGTTGAGAGACCGAAAGGTAGCCTTCTGAATTGGCAACAAAGTCCATTGACCATGAAATAGATACTTCCTACGAGCCAAATGAACTGCCACATGGAAATAAGCTTCTGTAAGTCAAGTGTCACAAATCAATTCACGGGCTTATTGGAAAGGATTATTGAAGAAAGGGTACCTACCTGAAATTTGAAGCAACAGATGAATTTGTTGAGATGTCAGACATAATATTAGATGTCATCCTTCTTTCTTTTTTGGAATGAAGTAGTAGGCAGAAATAGAACCCCTTGAAGCAGAACTCTGAAGCCACCCCACTGAAAAAGAGTTTATCCCCATACACAGCAGGCTGTTGTGATAGGGGGTCCCTGAACAGGGATGAGGTGGCAGAGACTGAAATTGAATTAAATATCCTTTCCAGATAATATCTAAAACGAGATATGACAACTCTAAACTTCATAGATCCCAGGCTGCTCTAACTACAGAGGATCAGAGAACATAACAGATTGTGGGTTCTCAGTTTCTGTTCTCTCCCCGGCACCTTTTTATGATCTGCATGGCTCTCTGGGGAAGGGGAGCCATCCTTCACTAGGTACTCTCCTAGCTTCAGACAGAGCCATTCAAGGTCCTGTCCTGCTCTCCCAAGGAGTTCCATAGTCTGGCAGGAAATATGTGGGAGAGCAGCTGGAGTTAACTCTCTTCCCTTCCCTGTGACACAGTGTGTGGCCAGTGGGGAAGGGACAGCACCCACTCCATAACTGCCAGCTCACACCACAGCTGCCCATGGGGCTACAGGTGTAGTGCTACAAGGCAGCTAGGAAAGCGGTAACCCTGAACTCTTCCCTTTAGTGGCAGAGCTGATTCAAACACTTGACTTCTTTTAAACTTAAGAGTATAGCTCATGAAATGCATTAATTCCAATTTTAGCAACTCCTGCAATTGTGTCATGATATAAGCCTCAGCTCCTGGAGTAACGAAATTGCATAAGCAGCTCAGCTTCCAACTGGGGTGTGTGCAGGGGAGGAGGGAAGAATATTTCTAGTTCTCAGGGTTGCAGGAAAAAAAAAAAAAAAAGCTTGAAAACACAAACCCTAAAGGCTCAAAGCCCAGAAGACAAAAAAATAATCATTTTTAAAATCTCATGATTTAAAATAAGCTCATGATTTTGGAGGAACTTCATAGAATCATAGAATATCAGGGTTGGAAGGGACCCCAGAAGGTCATCTAGCCCAACCCCCTGCTCAAAGCAGGACCAATTCCCAGTTAAATCATCCCAGCCAGGGCTTTCTCAAGCATGACCTTAAAAACCTCTAAGGAAGGAGATTCTACCACCTCCCTAGGTAACTCATTCCAGTGTTTCACCACCCTCTTAGTGAAAAAGTTTTTCCTAATATCCAATCTAAACCTCCCCCACTGCAACTTGAGACCATTACTCCTCGTTCTGTCATCTGCTACCATTGAGAACAGTCTAGAGCCATCCTCTTTGGAACCCCCTTTCAGGTAGTTGAAAGCAGCTATCAAATCCCCCCTCATTCTTCTCTTCTGCAGGCTAAACAATCCCAGCTCCCTCAGCCTCTCCTCATAACTCATGTGTTCCAGTCCCCTAATCATTTTTGTTGCCCTTCGCTGGACTCTCTCCAATTTATCCACATCCTTCTTGAAATGTGGGGCCCAAAACTGGACACAGTACTCCAGATGAGGCCTCACCAATGTCGAATAGAGGGGAACGATCACGTCCCTCGATCTGCTCGCTATGCCCCTACTTATACATCCCAAAATGCCATTGGCCTTCTTGGCAACAAGGGCACACTGCTGACTCATATCCAGCTTCTCGTCCACTGTCACCCCAAGGTCCTTTTCCGCAGAACTGCTGCCTAGCCATTCGGTCCCTAGTCTGTAGCTGTGCATTGGGTTCTTCCGTCCTAAGTGCAGGACCCTGCACTTATCCTTATTGAACCTCATCAGATTTCTTTTGGCCCAATCCTCCAATTTGTCTAGGTCCTTCTGTATCCTATCCCTGCCCTCCAGCGTATCTACCACTCCTCCCAGTTTAGTATCATCCGCAAATTTGCTGAGAGTGCAATCCACACCATCCTCCAGATCATTTATGAAGATATTGAATAAAACCGGCCCCAGGACCGACCCTTGGGGCACTCCACTTGATAACGGCTGCCAACTAGACATGGAGCCATTGATCACTACCCATTGAGCCCGACAATCTAGCCAGCTTTCTACCCACCTTATAGTGCATTCATCCAGCCCATACTTCCTTAACTTGCTGACAAGAATACTATGGGAGACCATGTCAAAAGCTTTGCTAAAGTCAAGAAACAATACATCCACTGCTTTCCCTTCATCCACAGAACCAGTAATCTCATCATAAAAGGCGATTAGATTAGTCAGGCATGACCTTCCCTTGGTGAATCCATGCTGGCTGTTCCTGATCACTTTCCTCTCATGCAAGTGCTTCAGGATTGATTCTTTGAGGACCTGCTCCATGATTTTTCCAGGGACTGAGCTGAGGCTGACTGGCCTGTAGTTCCCAGGATCTTCCTTCTTCCCTTTTTTAAAGATTGGCACTACATTAGCCTTTTTCCAGTCATCCGGGACTTCCCCGGTTCGCCACGAGTTTTCAAAGATAATGGCCAGTGGCTCTGCAATCACAGCCGCCAATTCCTTCAGCACTCTCGGATGCAACTCGTCCGGCCCCATGGACTTGTGCACGTCCAGCTTTTCTAAATAGTCCCTAACCGCCTCTATCTCCACAGAGGGCTGGCCATCTGTTCCGCATTTTGTGATGCCCAGCGCAGCAGTCTGGGAGCTGACCTTGTTAGTGAAGACAGAGGCAAAAAAAGCATTGAGTACATTAGCTTTTTCCACATCCTCTGTCACTAGGTTGCCTCCCTCATTCAGAAAGGGGCCCACACATTCCTTGGTTAATTATGAACTTACATGATTTTTTCATCACTTGTGGTTAGCAATACTGAGTTTACAATCAAATACAAATTGTTTAAGATAGCTGCCTGGAAGGAAACTGAATACTATTGATTTATAGAAAGAACTCTGCTGAGTTTCTATTTCTCCCAGTTTGCTTGCTTACTAAAAGGTATCTGCATTAATCTAGGATCCTTAACAATTCATCTGCTCTTGTTGCTAACCCTTAGGATCACAGAAGATGATATTATGCTTATAAGAAGGACACGGGGTCTTTTTCAGGGAAAAAGGCAATACACCACATTTATTGAGAATACAGCAGTTAGCATTTGGCTTTTTAGTTACACACACACTCCTGCCAGTTGATGTTTATAGTTACCAGTCCAGAGTCTGGATTAATTTAGTGGCCAGCCAGATTGGTTGCAGAGGGGAGCCGGGCTCTGTTGGTCACGATCCAATACTCCTAAAGTTATGGCAAAACAAACCCAAAGTCCCATGGCCAAGCACCTGGTTCTTATAGTTTTTGTTGGGTTTTTTTTCGTTAAAGTTTATGGATTTTGCTGTGTTAGTTCGTGACCGGTTACTTTTTAATTGGTGTTATTTTTTTAATGTTAACATTCCAAAACACTTCCAAAAGGGTCATTCTGTTTTAGTTTTGATTTAATTAATTGTTTTGTTTTTAGGAGTGCCAGCCTTTATCTCAGGGTTGTTAATATGCCCTTTGTTAATTATGAACGCACGTTGATGGTTCTTTAGCGTTAATAAGTTTTGTTAAATTTTTTTACCCCTTTTTTTTTTTTGGACCATTTGGTTTTAACAATGGCCTTTACACCTTATTTTTTTTAAATGCATACATTTTTCATTTACACAAACAGTCCTTTACAAAGACCTTTAAAAGTATACAAACAGCAGTGTTTTATGTTAAGCGAAAAAGGCATTGTAAATTAAACCTTACTAAATTTTGTAATTAAAACAGTTCACAATATAGCCTGGGCCTTCAACATTCCTTTAATTTCATTAACAGAGACACAATACAAAATTCTGTCTCCTACTTACTAAACCTTAAAACAAAACAAAAAAAGTATACTTAACTAAAGGGCCTAATTTATAATACATATAAAAAAAACACAGTAGACATTATAACTTATTTTAAAACAAAAGGGTGACCATAATCAGTCATAAGGACTGTTCTGGTTTGTCCCTGCCTTAACTTCAGTACAGACACTAGCAGTCTGTCAAATGCATTTTTACCAATGCCCCAGAGGGTCATTCCTTTCTGCTATTTAAAAAAAAAATAGCTAGCAAAATAATCAAATCATACTTTAATACATTTAATACATACTCCATTATTATAACTGCCCATTATAACCTCTAATACAAATATAAAATCCTACTCCTACAATGAGACAACACCAAGTCACTACAAAAACATTATCCATTGATCCAAGGAGCACTGGAAACTCCACTCAAAATAAAAATAAATGTGATATGCTGGCATTCATCAAAGTTAGGGAGAAACCTAAAATAGTCTGAACTTATTCTATTCTCCTTGACCTTTACATCAGGAAGCCTGGAAAATTATGATATTCTCTTTATGTGGTTTAATTTAATTCTTTAAGGTTTAATTCTTTATTTCTTTAAGGTTTTTGTTAAAGCATGAACGTCAATGCTTTTCTTGAACACATGGCATGGAAAAAATCTTTCAAGATTCTGTACACTACCTTATTGGGAAGGAAGAACATGCTTCATTTTAACTGGTATTTACTGTATCTGAGAGTCCAGAACTAAACAAAATTTTAAACTCTTTAAAAAAGTTTTGAAGTCCTCAGATTAAGATGGTATACTGTTTCACAACTCAAAGGACAACACATTTTTCTTAAACTACATATTTGCAAAACACTGTATTGTGCAAAATAGGGTGCAGCTTCCTTTTATAGTTTGAGAAGAATCTTTACAGTTTTACAAAGCCATAATAAAAGGGAGGCAGTCACAAGACACATAGCATACTTCCAAGATTAGTTTCATTTCCTATATAGTGAAAAGAATATCAGTCTAATAAGTTTAGTATAAATTTAAGAACTGTGTCCAATATAGACCACAGTAGCTGTTTGTACAGGAGTATTGCAGGTGCTAGGAGTCATACAAAATCTAAGACTTGTAAAATGTGTATCAGAGCTCTTATGTACTCCAGTGGTCTTTGGGGAACATGCTTAGGATTTTAGCTCATCAGGAATCCCAGAGACCTCAGCTTTCCAATAATGGCACAGATTGATACTTGGATCTTTTCCATAGTATTAGCAATTTCTACTTAAGTAGAAAGAAAAATGCCAAAGTAAAGACACAAAATTACAGTAATTTCAATATGTGATTCCTTAAATAAGAAAGTGCCAGAGCAGCATATGAGAAATTCCCCTATGGAAACGTGCACTGGCATCCAGGAGATGATGAGTTCAAATCTTATTACATCCACAAACCAGCGGTGTGCTTCACTGCTCTTCTTATTAAGCAGGACCTCAGGAGGTACACAAGTGTCATTCAAAATGTTTTCACAGAGGAAATGTGTGAAGAGCTGAAAGGTTCCCAAGATCACTTCTGGCACAGCTGGCAACAGAAACCAATTTAATCTATTTGGCCATGCTGTCTTGCAGAAAGATTAGACGAGGTCTTCATACTTGGCTATACTTTCTTTAAAATGGGCTACTCTGCATCTCCACCTCTATAAGGCACTGCGAGACACACAGTGAATGATAATCTTTAATTACATGATCCTATGCTTTCCCCCTTGCCCCTTTAGAGTGGTGTTGTCAAGACATGGGTCTAGGACAGTGCTTCTCCATTGTGGGCCACATCCAGTACTACCTGTATCGCCCTGAGGATGTCACATGGGCTGCAGCTCTGTGCCGATTGCGTCGCAAGCAGCCTGTGGGGAGGAGCTTGAGAACTACAGATCTAGGAACTTAGAGAACTGTGTTCCATCTCCAGCTCTACCACAGATTTCTTACATGATGCTGAGCAAGTCGTTTAAACCAATATTTTCAGAGGTGGCCCCTCTATTTTTTAAAAACTAATCTTATGCTAAAATTAAAATGTCACCACAAATGTCACCTCAAAACTTTAACTCCAACCACATACTTCTCCATGATAAAACACCACATCATACACTTCAACAATGCACTGATGTTCAATAGACATTTACATGTTGCAGATGTCAGAATTAAGGTTTCACAGTACAGTGAGATTCTGAGGAACGAGGTGTTTGTACTGTTATTGAACACGTTGGAGATGGTATTCAAAGAGAGGAGGAGTCTGTTAGTGAAAGTGGTGAGTGTGATGAATAGGGGTTATGGTAGGCTAAAAACAAATATCATAATTGACATTTCTTTGGTTTTAAGGGTTTGTGCGAGTGGTCATTTCCTTTAAGGAACCTTAGCTAACATTTTTTACGTGTAGGAATTATATTAATGAATGACAGATTAGATGACATGCTATTTAGAAGAAAAGGTTAACAGATAAGAAATTTTCTGCCATGGAAAGGCCACTGGTATAGTAATTCTCCTATTCACTCATCTTTGAATTCCATTTGTTCAAACTCATTGGTAGCTATTTACAGTTTCTAGTGTTATCCATGAAAATAAATCAAAGAAAAATCTATTTAAGACCACAGATGGACTAGACTAGTGTTTATTTACTGTCTTCTTCTTATATCCAGAATCTTTTATTTGGATTTCTGAACAAACTGAATTAAGGTTTCAGAGTAGCAGCTGTGTTTGTCTGTATCTGCAAAAAGAACAGGAGTATTTGTGGCACCTTAGAGACTAACAAATTTATTACAGCATAAGCTTTCGTGGGCTACAGCCCACTTCATTGGATGTATAGAAATAACTTTTTTTTAATTAATTAAATAAGTCTTGAAATCTTTCTTAAAGTCTGGATGGTGGTAATGACCAATTTTCTACTAAGCAAGCCACCACTGACAAGAACTCTCCCCAAAAAGCCTCCCCACCTTTCCTCATAAGAATTTTTTCAAAGCTAGCAACTGTTTCACCTGGATATCAGTCTTCCATGAGCTCAAGCAAAGATGAAGTCTGATTTCTGCACATAGGCATTGTAGTTCCAGTTAAAAACCTCAGGGTATCCACAAATATATCCAATATAAAAGAGAGGCTGAGGAATTCTCTTGACAACTTTAAATTTTCTAGGTATGCTGTCTTTTAGGTATAATGATAATGTCATAACAGAGCTGACAAAAAAGTTTAAACTAATGTCTGGCCACTGCTGGCAATTTCTCCAGAGACTTATCTATTTGACCTCAGAAACAAATGCTCCAAAGTATCGTTGTTTCCTTAGGTAAAGAAGGCATGGCAATATTTACTTTACAGATCTGATTTTTCCTTTTCAAATCCCTAGATGTTCATATATCATATATTAAGCCTCCTGTTTTTATTGGGAAATTTCCATTCTGCTTTAATTGCATCCCCTAAAGCAGGTTAGCAAGCTTCTGATTGGATTCACACAGAAAATATTTCCCTGGAAGTGCCGGACTTGAACTTCATCCCCTTCTGACTGAATGCCAAGGTTTTTAATCACTTAATCATTGTTTGAAAACATTCATAAGTAGACAATCGGTCTTGGAAGATTATGACCCAGGGTCAGAAAACTCCCCTCCCTTCGTGGAGGGGAGTTCCAAAGAGGACTCTAGATACCCATTTCTTTTAGCTTAGACTCCAGTTTTCTGTATAGGTGAAAAGGAAATTCTGCTTTAAAAAAAAAAAAAAGAAGAAGGTATTTTCCCTTCCTTCTCAGTTAAAAAAGCTAGGCCTTTTTCAACCTTCTTTCTAATGCCGGGATTCTAGCATGAGAACAGGGTTCCAAGTGTAGTTTTGTTGTGTGTATACAGTAATTCTGTGTTTGAGAATTAAAAAAAAATTGATTTTAATCCATTTAATCACATTAAAATTCACATTTTGCCCCTTTTTTCTATCCCCCAGAAGTAGGCCATAGCATCCAAAATAGTTGAGGGAAACAGTATTCTCCTCCCTCAGAAATGGCAAGATCAGAAGTTTCTTCTAGCTAAACCCTCAGACAGCTTTTACAGAGCTTATGATTGCAGAGATAATTAAATTTTCAGATGTGAAGGGAAAGTTATTTTCTTAAGTCTAGACAGAAAGCCCCAATGCCTTGGCTGCTGTACTAAGCTTTGCTACCACAGAGTAAAAGTTGACCAGACTCATGTCAGTTTTCACTAATAGGAAACTATAAGAACTTGTCAGCTGCTGAAAATGGCCCACCTTGATTATCACTACAAAAGGTTCCGTCCCTGTCCCCACTCTCCTGCTGGTAATAGCTCACCTTAAGTGATCACTTTGGTTACAGTGTGTATGGTAACACCCATTGTTTCATGCTCTCTAATGTATATAAATCTCCTCACTGTATTTTCCACTGAATGCATCCGATGAAGTGAGCAGCAGCTCACGAAAGCTTATGCTTAAATAAATTTGTTAGTCTCTAAGGTGCCACAAGTACTCCTTTTCTTTATAAGAACTAAGAATCAGGTCATTTACATTTTCCTGCTGCTCACAGAAATTATGAGAAGCAGACAAACTGGAGTATTTATTTGGGAGAAGGACCCCAACAGAAAGTAGGGTAAGGGCAGAAAGCTAAGAAAAGAGTAGGGTACGAATGACAGCTCCATAGCAGCAGCCACAAGACTGCAGGCAGAACAGTACCAGAAACCCTATCACCCCTCCTCCCAACCACCTGATGAGGGGCCTGGAGGAGAGAAAGTAAGCATGCTCCTCTCCCTACTAGCAGCCCGGGATTGGACTTTGAAATTTCAGACATCTACCACCCTTAGGCTGATGCAGAAGACTCCAGGCAGGCAGGTCCGTAATATTTCAGGAGATATGACTTTGAGAACTGACCTTTATAGGGGTATGTGGCAGAATATAAAATCTACATCATCATGGGAAGAAGGATAAAGGAGTTTGAGACACAAGTGGTCTTCTCGTCCATCCTGCCCGTGGAAGGAAAAGGCCTGGGTAGAGACCGTCGAATCGTGGAAGTCAACAAATGGCTACGCAGGTGGTGTCGGAGAGAAGGCTTTGGATTCTTTGACCATGGGATGGTGTTCCAAGAAGGAGGAGATCTAGGTAGAGACGGGCTCCACCTAAGAGAGGGAAGAGCATCTTCGCAAGCAGGCTGGCTAACCTAGTGAGGAGGGCTTTAAACTAGGTTCACCAGGGGAAGGAGACCAAAGCCCTGAGGTAAGTGGGGAAGTGGGATACAGGGAGGAAGCACGAGCAGGAGCGCGCGAGAGGGCAGGGGTCCTGCCTCATACTGAGAAAGAGGGATGATCAGCGAGTTATCTCAAGTGCCTATACACAAATGCAAGAAGCCTTGGAAACAAGCAGGGAGAACTGGAAGTCCTGGCACAGTCAAGGAATTATGATGGAATAACAGAGACTTGGTGGGATAACTCACATGACTGGAGTACTGTCATGGATGGATATCAACTGTTCAGGAAGGACAGGCAGGGCAGAAAAGGTGGGGGAGTTGCACTGTATGTAAGGGAGCAGTAGGACTGCTTAGAGCTCAAGTATGAAACTGCAGAAAAACCTGAGAGTCTCTGGATTAAGTTTAGAAGCGTGAGCAACAAGGGTGATGTCGTGGTGGGAGTATGCTATAGACCACCGGACCAGGGGGATGAGGTGGACAAGGCTTTCTTCCGGTAACTCACGGAAGTTACTAGATCGCAGGCCCTGGTTCTCATGGGAGACTTCAATCACCCTGATATCCGCTGGGAGAGCAATACAGCGGTGCACAGACAATACAGGAAGTTTTTGGAAAGTGTAGGGGACAATTTCCTGGTGCAAGTGCTGGAGGAACCAACTAGGGGCAGAGCTCTTCTTGACCTGCTGCTCACAAACCGGGAAGAATTAGTAGGGGAAGCAAAAGTGGATGGGAACCTGGGAGGCAGTGACCATGAGATGGTCGAGTTCAGGATCCTGACACAGGGAAGAAAGGAGAGCAGCAGAATACGGACCCTGGACTTCAGAAAAGCAGACTTTGATTCCCTCAGGGAACTGATGGACAGGATCCCCTGGGAGAATAAAATGAGGGGGAAAGGAGTCCAGGAGAGCTGGCTGTATTTTAAAGAATCCATATTGAGGTTACAGGGACAAACCATCCCCAAGTGTAGCAAGAATAGTAAATATGGCAGGCGACCAGCTTGGCTTAACAGTGAAATCCTTGCTGATCTTGAACACAAAAAAAGAAGCTTACAAGAAGTAGAAGATTGGACAAATGACCAGGGAAGAGTATAAAAATATTGCTCGGGGATGCAGGAGTGAAATCAGGAAGGCCAAATCACACCTGGAATTGCACCTAGCAAGAGATGTTAAGAGTAACAAGAAGGGTTTCTTCAGGTATGTTAGCAACAAGAAGAAAGTCAAGGAAAGTGTGGGCCCATTACTGAATGAGGGAGGCAACCTAGTGACAGAGGATGTGGAAAAAGCTAATGTACTCAATGCTTTTTTTGCCTCTGTCTTCACGAACAAGGTCAGCTCCCAGACTGCTGTACTGGGCAGCACAGCGTGGGGAGGAGGTGACCAGCCCTCTGTGGAGAAAGAAGTGGTTCGGGACTATTTAGAAAAGCTAGACGAGCACAAGTCCATGGGGCCGGATGCGCTGCATCCGAGAGTGCTAAAGGAGTTGGCGGATGTGATTGCAGAGCCACTGGCCATTATCTTTGAAAACTCATGGTGATTGGGGGAAGTCCCGGATGACTGGAAAAAGGCTAATGTAGTGCCCATCTTTAAAAAAGGGAAGGAGGAGGATCCTGGGAACTACAGGCCAGTCAGCCTCACCTCCGTTCCTGGGAAAATCATGGAGCAGGTCCTCAAGGAATCAATTCTGAAGCACTTAGAGGAGAGGAAAGTGATCAGGAACAATCAGCATGAATTCACCAAGGGCAAGTCATGCCTGACTAATCTAATTGCCTTCTACGATGAGATAACTGGCTCTGTGGATGAAGGGAAAGCGGTGGGCATGTTGTTCCTTGACTTTAGCAAAGCTTTTGACACGGTCTCCCACAGTATTCTTGCCAGCAAGTTAAAGAAGTATGGGCTGGATGAATGGACTATAAAGGTGGATAGAAAGTTGGCTAGATTGTTGGGCTCAACGGGTAGTGATCAATGGCTCCATGTCTAGTTGGCAGCCGGTATCAAGTGAAGTGCCCCAAGGGTCGGTCCTCGGGCCGGTTTTGTTCAATATCTTCATAAATGATCTGGAGAATGGTATGGATTGCACCCTCAGCAAGTTTGCAGATGACACTAAACTGGGAGGAGAGGTAGATACGCTGGAGGGTAGGGATAGGATACAGTGGGCCCTAGACAATTAGAGGATTGGGCCAAAAGAAATCTGATGAGGTTCAACAAGGACAAGTGCAGAGTCCTGCACTTAGGACAGAAGAATCCCATGCACCGCTACAGACTAGGGACCCAATGGCTCGGCAGCAGTTCTGCAGAAAAGGACCTAGGACCTAGTGGACGAGAAGCTGGATATGAGTCAACAGTGTGCCCTTGTTGCCAAGACGGCCAATGGCATTTTGGGATGTATAGGTGGGGCACTGCCAGCAGATCGAGGGACGTGATCGTTCCCCTCTATTCGACATTGGTGAGGCCTCATCTGGAGTACTGTGTCCAGTTTTGGGCCCCACACTACAAGAAGGATGTGGAAAAATTGGAAAGAGTCCAGCAGAGTGCAACAAAAATGATTAGGGGACTGGAACATATGACTTATGAGGAGAGGCTGAGGGAACTGGGACTGTTTAGTCTGCGGAAGAGAAGAATGAGGGGGGATTTGATAGCTGCTTTCAACTACCTGAAAGGGGGTTCCAAAGAGGATGGCTCTAGACTGTTCTCAATGGTAGCAGATGACAGAACGAGGAGTAATGGTCTCAAGTTGCAGTGGGTGAGGTTTAGGTTGGATATTAGGAAAAACTTTTTCACTAGGAGGGTGGTGAAACACTGGAATGTGTTACCTATGGAGGTGGTGGAATCTCCTTCCTCAGGTACTTTTAAGGTCAGGCTTGACAAAGTCCTGGCTGGGATGATTTAGTTGGGGATTGGTCCTGCTCTGAGCAGGGGGTTGGACTAGATGACCTCCTGAGGTCCCTTCCAACCCTGATATTCTATGATTCTATGTTAGAAATTAAGTGACTACAATGTAAAATTGCAACGTGTCCTGAAACGAAAGACGTCTTCCTCTATATTTTATCTAACAGACTACCGTTATACTGCAATTTTGTCCCATTTTCTCAACATGTTTTGCTGAAGCAGCTGTTCTGATCTATAAAATGAAACCACCACCAGTACTGCTGCGTAGGAGTGAGGAGTAAGGTGATTTGATCTCTCTGTGGAGCGTTGGTGATACAGATACTGGAACAATGCATACAGCTCTTCATTTAAAAGGATGTGGAAAAATTGGAGAAGGTGCCAGAAAAAACAACAAAAATTATTAGACGGGGTGGACAAAATGTCTTCCAGTGAGAGACTTAAACAGCTTAATCTGTTTAGTTTATCAGAATGATTGAGAGGTACTTGATTACAGTGTCTAAGTACCTTCACAGGGAGAAAATACTAGGTACTAACAGGTTCTTTAATTGAGAGGAGGAAAACAACAACAAGAGCCAATGGCTGGAAGTTAAAGTTGGACAAATTCAAATTAAAAATAAGGCACTTTTTTTCTTTTTTTAACAAGAAGAGTTACAAAGGGATGTTGTGGATTCTCCATTACTTAATGTCTTAAAATCAGGCAGATATGTTTTAGCCAAACAAGTCATTGGGGTCAATGCAGGGTGTGACAGCGAAATTTTATGGCCTGTGTTGTACACACAGAAGTGTTCTTTTTCTAATGGAATTTAACAAATTTTCTTGAAATATCTATCGTGTGTCCTTTCAAAAATCTTATTTGCTACTTTCAATAAATAGTTTGTTACTGTTGTAACTTAAAGCTCTTCTGAAGATGTAGCAACACAACAGCATTCAAGACCCACCTTTCAATGCCTCACTTTCCAAACAAGCACCCCTCAATTCAAAGATAGTCTGCTATTTGTTCTTTACAAAAGCACGGTTGTTAGGCTGATACTGTAAGAATGGACTCTAACCAGAATCAGTTCACCATCTGCTTTTCAAGAAGCAGAAGAGCATGAATTTTAATTCCCTCTATTTCTACTCTATGAAATATTAATTGACAGGTTAAAGTGAGTTTGTTTCAGTGTACCAGAATATATTTATTCTTGGGGAGGACAGAACTGTGTACCAATGGATATTAAATAGGCAAGCCTTTGGGGTGTATCAAACCAAGTATTTTTCCACCCCATCTGGAAGATTTAGTTTGTGAGTGAGTTTTTTCCAAGCTCTGAACCAGTTTAGGTGGTTGAAAACAAGACACAGAAAGGATGCATTTCAATTTCAGATCTGTTAGGTATTACAGTCAAGATACAAGAGTATTTTAATAGGACTCAGTGGAAAGCCAACTAAAGAAAAGTTGCCCATAGCAATAATACAATTTAAGTTTTGTACCAACACCCACCTCCATAGCATCTGAGGCTCAGTTTTTAAAGGTATTTAGGTGTTGTTGCACTCAGTGTTGCAACACCTAAATGATTCAGCAGCCTAAATCTCATTTTTCACAAGGGATTTAAGTACTTAGGAGCCTAAACCCCATTAACTGTCAATGGGATTTTAGTTTCTAGTGCCTAAATCCCTTTTGAAAATGACACTTAGGCTATAAATCAGGTAGGTTTTGCAACACCGAATGCAGCAAGGCCTAAATGCCTTCAAAAATCTGGGCCTGAGTGTCTTTCAGATAAAAATCAACAACAGTAGTAAAGTCCTTAGTGGACTTATGGAGTCTGTGGCACTTCTCCCTTTATGGGGTCAGAACTCAGTTTGTGGTAGGGATATTTTTTGGGTGGGGAGTTGGGAATAAAATAAGTCTTTGATTTGCAAGTGTCATTTATGGCAGAAAGAAAAGGAGTACTTGTATTCGCAAAAAGAAATACAGACTAACACGGCTGTTACTCTGAAACCTGTCATTTATGGCAGAAAGGCTCTCTCAAAGAGAAAAGCTTTGCAACATTTCCTAAAGATGGTCAGACTCACCTGATCTCCTCTGAAGATTGTTCCACAGATGGAACCACTTGACAGAGAACGTGTGTTGTTTTCAGCTCTCACATGCTTGGTCTTGGTCTTAGTGATCTGCATTGTCCCAGAAAAGCACAGCTGTTGTGATGGTTCACAGATCAAAATTTGGTCTTTCATGTAGGTGGGGCTTAATCTATTAATTGCTTTGAAATTTACGACCAAAGCCTTAAACTAGCATCGGAAGTTCACTGGGAGCCAGTAAAGGGTCCGAGCACAAACCTGATGAGCAATAGAGATGGCAGGCAGCTCCATTCTGTACCAGCTGGAACCTATGCATCATCTTCACATTCAGTTTCAGATACTTCTGAAATGAAGACAAGGTTGGTTCTAAGTACCACTATCTTCACAGAAGTTTCAGCATTGCAGGAAAGAAGCTCCCAACTCAAACACCTGGGAACTAACATGACTGCTGTCAAAAAAGACCACTTAGGCAAGCTTCTATGGAAGAACTCTGTGTACTTGGGAGGATGTATTTGAGATGCTGCTCTACAAATACCTGCCAGTCATGTAGCTAAGATGAAATCCACTACTCATCTACTGCATTAATAATAGTAGATGAAGCAACAACTTGATCTTTGAGTGTCTGAACTGCCAGGCCTAGCCCAAGTCCATCTTGAAGAAATTAATGAAAAATGCAGATGTAGACCCTTGTCCTGGTACCAACAGGAAAACCTCAACCAGGCCTTTCTAGAAGCTAAAAGTATGGCTATTACCTCCTCTAAATAACCTATTTGGCTTAAGGGGCTCTGTTCAAGAACTTAGCAATTAGGTTCAGACTGTCTGGCTTCTGATGCCTAACTGGCCCCTGTAATATTAGATCCTTTCTGGACAGAAAACATAGAGGAGCTTTTTGTACCATGTCAAAAAAGGCTTCCTTGGCCACATTGGGGAAGCCAGAATTACCAGTGCTGCTTCTCTGCTGATCCTCTGTAATGTTTTGGCAAGGAGAGAAAAGGGAGGGAAAGACATAAATAAAAGAATCCCTTTGGGCCATCTTTCTGACAAAGCATCTGTTGCCTTGGCTTTGTGATTCCACCAGCCTGAGAAGAACACTGAAAAACTTTGCAATTCAAGTGGGAGGCAAACAAATTATTGCTGGGAGACCAGATTCCTCTCCAAGTAAATGGAACACATCTGGCCATAGTTCCCAATCAGGATAAATCAAATTTTGGCCTGCTGAGCCAGCCAGCCATAACATTTATTTTCCCTTGGATGTGAAGAGAGTGAATTGACTGGCCAAGTCATCAGAAGGTGAGCTTCTCCTTGAGGGACTGTAGACCTTGTTCCCCTTTGCCTGCTGACATATGACATGGCTGAGGTGTTGTCATGATCAACATTAGGTAAGTCCACATGTGGGAGCAGAAACTAGAGACTGTATCAGATTGTCCTGAGCTCTCACCAATTTATGCTGCGCTTGCTCTCGTTTCCATCAGAACCCTTGGAAAGTTCTTGACACCTTGTGAACACCCCATCCCTCTATGCTTGCATCTTGGTGATAAAATGTCCCAACTGGTTTGCCTATTAGAATTCCTAACTTAAATCTGCCGAGACACATTCACCATCTGAATGACCTGAGAATCCTGCTGGGGAAATAGACCTTCGCTGAAGGTCAGATAAGAAGCAGCTCTGTAGCGATCTCCTGTGAGCATGAGCCACTAAGAATATCTACAATGAAGACCACTGATCCCAGGGGAAACAGAAGCATATGAAGGTCTCCCTTGAGAGACTGACTTCTGTTACAATTTCTCAGCTTCTCTTCTCTTTCCTGAAAATAGAAACTTTATAAAGGACCATGTCTATGTCGACTCCACGATGAGGAATCCATTGAGTCAATGTTAACTGATTTCACAAAACTGTGGCTCTGCAGCATCCTTATCGCGTGGAGCCATCTTTGACAGTGGCTCTGGATGAGGTCACACAGGAAAGGGTAAGTAGTTTCAGACCCTCTCCAGTCCAAGAGCTATTATTAACACTATCAGCACTTTTGTAAATACTTGCCATATTGTTACTAAGCCAAAGGGCAAGGACCTGTATTGATAGTGTTGTGCTCTGAGAGCAAAGCTTAGGAAGCATCAGTTAGACTGTTAGATTGAGCAGTAACTATTATACAGCAATAGTGTGTGTATATCCTGTGACCAACTTGGTCCATAGGGGTGCCATTTCATGACATTTCAATGAGTGGTTTTAATTTGGCAGTGCCCATCTCACCTCTGGGACCCATATTTTACAGATGGGGAACTGAGGCATAGAGAGGCTAAGGGACTAGCCCCAGGTCACACAGAAAGTCCATGGCAGAGCAGGGATTGGAACCTAGGTCTGCCATACCCCAGGCGAGTGCCCAAACCGGGTGGCCATCCTTCCTCGTATGGAGATAGGCATCCTTCAAATCCATTGATATCATGCAGTTCCTTTTGTTGTTGGCAGCCACTGTGGATTTTAAGGTCTCTATACTGAATTTTGATTTCTTCATGGAACTGTTGAGATACCTGAGGTCAAGAACTTCTCTTTATGGCCTTCTGATTTGCGGGGGAAGGGGCAAGAGGGGAGAAGAGACCAGGAACAATATGGAGTAAAGGCCTTGTTTCCTCTCTGGAGAGGGGACAGGTTCTATTGCTCCCATTCATAAGAAATCTAGTATGACTATCTGCATGAACTGATTCTTCCTCCTTAGGGAGAAGCCCTTAGACTATACCATTCTCTTTTTAAATAGGTTGAGAGAGACCATACTTACAATATTGTGCACCCATATTATCACTGCTTGTGAAAGCATGAATGGGCAGTTACAGTATCAGATTAACAGATATCACGTATGTTTGTTTACTCTTGGGGCCTGCTGCTCCCAATAGCTTTCATGCCAGAAGGAAGGGGCTAAGAGTACTGTGATGGGGTTGGATAGTGAGGAAGACAGTCTTGCAGGTATTAAAAAAAAAAAGTCTCAGTTAGAAAAGATGAGTTCCTGACCACGAGAGAAACAGGCACATTTATTTTTATAAGAGATACCAGGATAATTTTGACTATTACACACTGAGGAAACTTCTGAGCTTACAGAATGGAAGCCAGGGGCAGGGTAAAAAAATACAGTGGACCAACATGCCCTTTTTGCCTGCTGGTTCTTCTACATCTGAGCTGCTGTCCCCATCATGACTGCACAGCCATCTGCTTGGATTAGAAGGTGGAGGCAAGGCACAGCAACCTGCAACAAAGGCTGATAGCAACACCCAGGATATTAGGGCAACAACTCACAGTGGCAGTCGCGGATGATTGTCCGATACTTTCCTCATCTTTTAGGTGTGACAGGAAATCCCTATCCCACTATTATACCCTCCCAGGGTGCATAAAGAGGGATATATAGCTATAGCTTGTCTACGGCATCTGCAGACCTTATAATAGTGATTTAGAATACTCAGTATACTCTTCTCTGAGAGTCCAGCTTGTGGGGGGGGCGCTATTTTATTTAACTTTGATTCTCCAATTCTGATTTGGTGTTGTGACCTTCCTTCCATAAGTGGGGAGAATTTCCTTTTGTAGGGTTTCAACTATGCACACCTAGAGGAAACAGTTCATGGCTATGGTCTGCTGCTTTCTGCACTGATTGTTATGCTGCACTTCAGAAAGGTGAGCACGGGAGGCATCTGCCTTGCTGCATTCCACAGATTTATGTAGCTTGAGGGAAACATTTCACTTTGTATCTCTTGAGGACTTATCTACAAGTCTTATCTACTCTTTCCTATGTGGATGATGCTACAGTGCACTAAGCAACTCTTAATGTGCTGTAGCACCATCCACATGGAATGTTAATGCACGGTAAGCTACTGTAGTGTAGAGTCACACACTGGTTTGTCATAAAGCAAAGCCCCTTGTAGACAAGCCCTTAGAGTGCTTCCTAGAGAAATTACCTGAATCAGATTCTTCATAAAACAGAGAGATTGGGAAGCCCTTTTTCTTCCCTTAGAGCTTCACAGTGGGATGACTAGAGGGGTCTGAACATCTGAGACCCCTTTTTTTCTAATAAAAAGAAAAGGAGTACTTGTGGCACCTTAGAGACTAACCAATTTATTTGAGCATGAGCTTTCGTGAGCTACAGCTCACTTCATCGGATGCATACCGTAGAAACTGCAGAAGACCTTCTCTAAGGTGCCACAAGTACTCCTTTTCTTTTTGCGAATACAGACTAACACGGCTGTTACTCTGAAACCTTTTTTTCTAATGTCTCCATTGATGCTCTTCCTCAGACAGCAAGAGAAATTTCAGATTGAGGGTCTCCTGGAAGGCCGTGGAACCTTGTGGCTACTCTCTTGCGCAGATTTCTTGCCCTAGAAAGAGGGAGTTCAAACTGAAAGGTTGTGCTGCACCGGGAGCAGAAGGTGGCTTTCCAGGATCCCACATCCTGTTTTGGAGAGAGATTCCTAGACACAGTCTGAGTGTAGCGAGGCAGTGTCGTGCCCCACCACCCCGCAGAGAAAAGAACCTCCCCAGACACCAAAGTGGATGGAACCAGTGGATCCTGCGCCCGCCCCCCAGAGGTCAAGGCGCAGGACAGGAAGTAGAAAAGCCCAACCCCAGAGCTCACTTGGGCTGCAGCCGCTGGAGAGGCCAGATGCCTGTGGCCTGGCTCCGGCTTGGGAGACCCCGGCAATCCACAGCCGACCTGGGGACTGGCCGGACCAGCCAATGCCTAATGCCGACCGGTGCATGGAGGAGCTGCTAAGCCTACCTGTCACCAACTACCCAGAGGAGCTGCCAAGCCTACCAGGTGCCAGTTACCCGGAGGAATCCGTGATGCTGGAACCCTCCGAGGACACTACCCTGACCCAGATACCCTACAAGGGGGAGTACGGAAGTTGCCCGGGGGCAGCTGACCATAGTCTGGCTGCAGCACAGCCAGAATCAATGTCAGTGTGTTGCGGCCAGGATCCCTACTGTGGGATCTTCTGCCGCTGCTAGGGCCCGGGGCTGGGATGCAATGGAGTGGGTGGGCCTGCGTCCCCCCTGCCACCCACCTTGTGGGTGGCAGTCTCCCCCTGGTCGCTCAAAGCCAGGAGCCTGGGGTTTGCTGTTGAACTATTTGCTCAGTCCCTGCCTGAGAGCCTGAGCTTCTGACTGTTTGTTTGCTGCCCTGCCCTGACCCAGGGCCTGGGCTTATCTACAACTATTTTGCACAGTCCCTGCCTGAAGGTCCCAACCCAGCAGAGAGTATGTAGCAAGGCGGTGTGATGCCCCACCACCCCATAGAGGGCTGAGTCCCCTTACACTGAGTCAACTCCATGGGCAGCAGGTTGCAACCCCAGTGACTCAAACATAATCCTTAACCAACATACTGCACCTGGTAGATAGAACTGGTAGGACACTGCTGGCAGGTAGTAACCCAAAGCCACTGCAGGGCTGGACAGAGGAGTATGCTGCAGAACACTAGGAGCAGATGGGCCAGAAGGTCCCTTATGAGACTCTCCTTTTTCTGTCTGCTCTCTGGGTCTCTATCAGTAAATCCCTGCTGTCGCAGCAGCTGTCAGAAAGAGGCGGGGCAGGGCTCCAGGCCAACATTCACGACTGTAAGCGTGGGCTTCAGCAACTGGGCGGAAGGCTCCCCAGGCCTTCTGCTATTGTGTCAACTTACACACCCCTCATGTGGTAAGGAGCTGCCACTCATGACAGTCCTGGGGCCTCTGTGTGGGTAATTTTATGGTGAGGTGCTGCCAATGTTTCCTGGAAGCTGTCCTGCTCAGGGAGGAAGGCTGCAGGAAATGCTGTCTCAGCCTGAGCTCGAGAAGGACCTGGGTCACCACAGACATCCGTGCAGCCACTCAATCAACAGAGGGATCCGCCAATGTGATATGGCCATGCAAAAAGCTAATGCGGTCTTGGGATGCATCAGGAGAGGTATTTCCAGTAGAGATAAGGAGGTGTTAGTACCATTATACAAGGCACTGGTGAGACCTCATCTAGAATACTATGTGCAGTTCTGGTCTCCCATGTTTAAGAAGAATGAATTCAAACTGGAACAGGTACAGAGAAGGGCTACTAGGATGATCCGAGGAATGGAAAACCTGTCTTATGAAAGGTTTCAGAGTAACAGCCGTGTTAGTCTGTATTCGCAAAAAGAAAAGGAGTACTTGTGGCACCTTAGAGACTAACCAATTTATTTGAGCATAAGCTTTCGTGAGCTACAGCTCACTTCATCAGATGCATACTGTGGAAAGTTTAGAAGATCTTATTATATACACACAAAGCATGAAAAAAATACCTCCTCCCACCCCACTCTCCTGCTGGTAATAGCTTATCTAAAGTGATCATTCTCCTTACAATGTGTATGATAATCAAGGTGGGCCATTTCCAGCACAAATCCAGGGTTTAACAAGAACGTCTGGGGGGGTGGGGGTAGGAAAAAACAAGGGGAAATAGGCTTGGCCCAACTTGATTATCATACACATTGTAAGGAGAGTGATCACTTTAGATAAGCTATTACCAGCAGGAGAGTGGGGTGGGAGGAGGTATTTTTTTCATGCTTTGTGTGTATATAATAAGATCTTCTAAACTTTCCACAGTATGCATCCGACGAAGTGAGCTGTAGCTCACGAAAGCTTATGCTCAAATAAATTGGTTAGTCTCTAAGGTGCCACAAGTACTCTTTTTGTCTTATGAAAGGAGACTCAAGGAGCTTGGCTTGTTTAGCCTAACTAAAAGAAGGCTGAGGGGAGATATGATTGCTCTATAAATATATCAGAGGGATAAATACCAGGGAGGGAGAGGAATTATTTAAGCTCAGTACCAGTGTGGACACAAGAACAAATGGATATAAAATGGCCATCAGGAAGTTTAGACTTGAAATTAGACCGAGGTTTCTAACCATCAGAGAAGTGAAGTTCTGGAACAGCCTTCCAAGGGAAGCACTGGAGGCAAAAGACCCATCTAGCTTAAAGATTAAACTTGATAAGTTTATGGAGGAGATAGTATGATGGGACAACATGATTCTGGCAATTAATTGATCTTTAACTATTCATGGTAAATAGGCCCAATGGCCTGTGATGGAATGTTAGATGGGGTGGGATCTGAGTTACTACAGAGAATTCTTTCCTGGGTATCTGACTGGTGAATCTTGCCCACATGCTCAGGGTTCAGCTGATCGCCATATTTGGGGTTGGGAAGGAATTTTCCCCCAGGGCAGATTGGAAGAGGCCCTGGGGGCTTTTTGCCTTCCTCTGCAGCGTGGGGCACAGGTCACTTGCTGGAGGATTCTCTGCACCTTGAAGTCTTTAAACCATGATTTGAGGACTTCAATAGCTCAGACATAGGTGAGAGGTTTATTGCAGGAGTGGGTGGGTGAGATTCAGTGGACTGCATTGTGCAAGAGATCAGACTAGATGATCATAATGGTCCCTTCTGACCTTAATATCTATGGAAAAAAAAGACAACGTCCAGCTTTCTCTCGCTTCTTACCCATGATGCATTCCACACAGATGAGCAAGGAGGGGAGGGACAGAAAGGGGGATAGCCTCTGCTGACAATAGCAGAGCCTCAAGAATTTCAGCTGTCTCCTCCCTCACCTCCACTTCTTTATATATGTTCTGTAGCAGGTCTGCCTGCCTGCACACCTCCACTTCTTTATATATGTTCTGTAGCAGGTCTGCCTGCCTGCAGTTTAAGGGTATGTCTACACTGCAATTAAAACCCTGGGGCTGGCCTGTGCCAGCTGACTCTGTCTTGGGGCTGTTTAATTGTGGTGCAGATGTTCAGGCTCAGAACCCAAGCTCTGGCACCCTCTGCCCCTTGCAGGGTCTAGAGCCTAGACTGTAAACCTGAGCCCAAACATCTACACCTCTGTTAAATAGCCCCTTAGTCCAAGCCCCATGACTCCAAGTCAGCTGGCACAGGCCAACTACAAGTTTTTAACTGCAGTGTAGACATAACCTAAAGAGGATGATGAAATCTGGTGGTTTCTCTGTGGTGGACAGACATCTCCCTTACTGCCAGGTTTGTTCCGCCTCCAAGGCTGCACATAACTGAGTCATGGATCTGTGAACCACATAACTAATAACTCATTTATAAAAAAAAATTTACTCTATGCTTTCCAGAGTGAGACATTATCTGAATCAAGGTATTTACAAGATATGGGTAAATATGGGAACTTGCTGGGTGCCAAGTGCCTTTGGATGCTCAGCATCTCTGGGCATCAGTCTCAAGATAAGACTCCAGAAAATAATTCAGGCAAGGAAAGCTTATGAGAAGATTATTAGTGATGACAGGGAAGGAAGAACTGTTACATTATCTTTACAAGATTACGAGGTGCAAACCTTATGAAGGGCATCTATAATTGTTAATACAAAACATTTCTCAAGACCTTAAAGAAATCATACGTTTTGTCAAAATCTCTTAATCAAGTAATATGGCAAAATACTGCACCCTTCACTACAGTTTTTAGTAGACAAGCCCTGAAAATATTAACTACATATTTGTGCCAACCCTACAAAGTCATGAGAATATGACAAGATGTGTGCGCAAATTTTTTTATTTAATTTATTTAGTTTTTTAAAAAACTAAGGACTGATCAAATGTGATCTGACTGACAATTTGAAATTAAAACAATGTTTGCTTTGTTATACATAATGAGGCTATGGATAATTTACCAAGTAAAGAAGTTGCAATTGGTGTCAATTTATAGATACAAACCTCTATGATTTGTAGTTTTACTGGCTGTTCTACCATTAGTCTACTAATACACACATTTGAATATACATTATTGAATGTATTTCATAAAATGTTCAAGAAATAGAATGTAAGGAGCTTATTTGCATGTACAGTATATGGTCAATCTTCAATGAGATTTGAGTATTTTTATCTGTGAATTTATAAATTAAACATGATCCTGAGAACCTGACAACTGCATCAGTTATTTCATCTGACATTACAGGATAAATATGATCCTGCTGGGTAGAAATGTTCCTATTACTGAGAACTCCCTCAAATTGTGTGCCAAAGCACTAATAGCAAAGTGAAGAGAATGTAGTATATAACTTATGTAGTGGTGATAGGATTTTAGTCAATTAAAAATACACAGTTATTCAATGTATTTACCTTTAACTCTTAACTAAGTTGTTCTCCTGCACTGAAATTTCAAGAGGAACAAATCTAGGGTGCTTTTAAGGATTTAGTAAAAGAATAAGCAAACAAATGTGAAGTAAATATATCACTCATTTTATTTGTAGTTCCCTTAAGCTAATCAAATATAACACAATACAATGTTCAAAACAAGGTTACAATTGAAAACTCAATCAACATTTTAATGGTTCAATTTATCTGGCTCACCAACTACTATGATTAGTAATTAAATCATTTATCAAAATTCACAAGAATTACACTTCAATAATTTACAGGAAAGTTAAGGAAGAATGATTAGATTAAAAGGAAGGCAATCAGACTAAGGAATCTGCTAAAGACAGAAGCCGACTCTTGCCTTTGTTTTAAGGCAATTTTAAGGCAACTCTCTAAAGTTCTTGAAAATTTTATCAGATGTCAGTTAACTGTTTACATCATACAGTGCTTTTACATTACCTCTTACCCCCATGGCACTTTATAATATTTAAAATATTGAAGATTGGTTAAAGAGTAGAGAGTGCCTATATTTTTTTTACTGTGGTAAAAATCATATATTTAGAAAAAGGTGTGTGAATGTACATCTTGATAGGAACAAGGGAATACACCTTTAAAAAAAATCCATGACACCCTTATTTCCAGTTAATTAGTTTTCTTTACAATTTTCATCATCTATTGTATTAATATCCACAATAGTGGATCTAAATTTCCATGGATAGATTGCATCTGCTTTGTGTCTCAAAGGCACCAAGTAAAATTATAAAGTTTGTGGGTTTTTCCACCTTAGTAAACAATTTAATAAAATGAAGGAATTTTGTCAACATAATCCGGTATAGCTGAAATAGAGAGCTCATTAGTCAAGTTTCTATATAGTCTCAAAATAAGTATCAATTAAAGTCATATTACAAGGAGGACAGAACAGTTAACTATAATGAAGTATTATCAAAACAGTTTTTTTTTCTTGCTGCTAAAAGATCAATACTGTTCTTTTGGAAACAAGAATACTTCAAGGTCTCTCCGGTTGTGCAAAAGAATTCAAGAAATATGGTAAAATGTGGGGTATTTGCAGACCATAGATTAGGGCTCCATATGTCACACTCTAGGTAGAGATCTTTGAGTCCTGTCAATAATAAACCAAAATAGAATACTACACTTTTCAGCTTTAACACACAAAAGATGGGGACTACTACTACTGCGGTCCCCTGTTGCTCAAAGCTCTCCCAAGTGGTAATTTAAATTAATCCACTATTTCCAGAGTAGTGACGGGAACCAGTGTTTTATTTATGTCCCACCCGTACTTTATGGGTAACTATTGGTATGTCTACACTACAAAATTAGGTTGGTTTTATAGAAGTCTATTAGACAGTCGATTGCATATGTCCACATTAAGCACATTAATTCGGTGGACTGCATCCTCACTAACATGGCTAGCATCGACTTATGGAGCGGTGCACTGTGGGTAGCTATCCCACAGTTCCTACCACCCATTGGAATTCTGGGTTAAGCTCCCAATGCCTGATAGGGCAAAAATATTGTTGCGGGTGCTTTGGGGTACACGTCGTCAGTCGCCCCTCCCTCCGTGAAAGCAACGGCAGACAATTGTTTCACGCCTTTTTTCCTGGGTTACCTGTGCAGACACCATACCATGGCAAGCATGGAGCCCGCTCAGCTCACTGTCACTGCTGCTGTTGTGAGCAAGACTACTGTAGGGGGCTGCTGTGACTCAAGTAGCCAATGCAATCATTGAGGTTCTGTTATCAAGGGTAGTGACTCTGAAATGCGTGGGCCTTTTTAGATTTTAGGTGCATCATATTCCTGTCCTTTGTCGCTGGTGAAGAAGTCTTGCAGCCATACATTCCAGTCCGGTTGGCACTGTAACACCCCAGAGCACTTCTGTGGTTGACACATGTAACAGCTCCAGGGCTCTTGCTCTTTTGCCTTGGCCGAGGTACCTTGCCCTACCAGGGCCTCCAAGCATTTGACACAGAAGCACCTGCAGCAGCTGGCATTGCTACACAGCAGCAGCTCCTGGGTGCCTTCGCAGCAGATGGTGCAGTAGGACGGCTAGCCGTCCTCATCCATGATGTACAGCTCCACCGCTTCCACTGCAACTCTGCTCTCCTGCAACTCTGCAGCAGACGGTGCAGTAGGACTGGTAGCTGTCCTCATCAGACATGTAGCTTGGCCAGGGGTTCGGGGAACGTCTTCCCTGCCCGTCTCCTAGCAACCTCCAGGGCATGGTGTACGGCTCCACCACTTCCGCTGCAACTCTGCTCTCCTGCAAGCTGGAGGCTTCTACCGCAGGCTGCTCTCCCAGCCGGCAGCACCGTGCAGTTGCACCTACCCCAGCCTACCCTTTGCTCCCATGGCTCATGAAGCCTGGACAGTAGTAAGGAGCTGTTCAACTACAGACTGAGCAAGTGCAGAATGGTGGTAGAATGTGCCTTTGGACGTTTAAAAGCTCGCTGGCGCTGTTGGTCAGACCTCAGCGCAACCAACATTCCCTTTGTTGCTTGCTATGTGCTCCATAATATCTGTGAGAGTAAGCGGGAGACATTTATGGCGGGGTGGGAGGTTGAGGAAAATTGCCTGGTGTCTGATTTTCAGCAGCCAGACACCAGGGCAATTAGAAGAGCACAGCAAGGTGCGCTGCACATCAGAGAGGCTATGAAAACCAGTTTCATGCATTCTTGAGCGTCTGGGTGAGGAGGCTATGGAACATGGGGAGGCGGTTATACAGTGGATGCAGCGGGGGTCTGTGCTCTTGTTGGCTTTCCTGCTCCCCCAACAGACTCTTTATCATGTCCCTTTGCTCCCCCATTAGCCTCAGCATCATGTCCTGCCTCCACTCTTCACGCTCACTTAATTCTTTCCTGGCCTCTACTACTGAATACCTCCATGCATTAAACTGTGCCCTATCAGTGTGGGAGGACTGCATGTAAAACTGAAAACATGTTATTGCAAGTGCATTTTTTTTGTCTTCTAATCTGCGATAACATCAGGGACGGAGATGATAGGGTGAGCGTAGAAACATTCTACACTCTACGAGTCGGCGGGGACTGCATGGTCACCTGTGCTGCTGAGTTCACCACACTGACCAAACAGGAAATGAAATTCAAAAGTTCTCAGGGCTTTTCCTGTGTATCTGGCTAGTACATCAGAGTTCAAAGTGCTGTCCAGAGCGGTCACAATGGAGCACTCTGGGATAGCTCCCAGAGGCCAATACCGTTCATTTGCGTCCGCACTACCCCAAATTTGACCCAGCAAGGTCCATTTTAGTGCTACTCCCCTCATCGGGGAGGAGTACAGAAGTAAATTTTAAGAGCCCTTTAGGTTGACGGAACGGAGTTTGTTGTGTGGACGCAGTCTTTAAATTGACCCAATGCGGCTAAATCCGACCTAACACCGTAGTGTAGAACAGGGCTATGTGAAACAGCAGAAGTATTAGAGTTGCCTTCCTGAATCCAAGGACAGACAATAGTGTATCAGTTTATATTTGATTCACATTTAGAATGTTTCTTATGGCTCTTATGATAACAGGAATTTTCTTTTCAAATTAAAGCTTCAACTCTGTATGAATAAAAGGGCCTAAGCCATTAACTTCTAAAGGATTTACCAAGCTCTACTTATTTGTTAAAGAGAAAAGTAATTAACAAAATTCCATTAAGAACAGCATTCTATGAATGCAAAAGAACTGCACCTGGTGGAAGGTAGCAGCAAGAAGAGTAGTTTTTATGTAATTGGCATAAAAAATACCTATACAAAAAAGTAGTACTTCAAAAATATTTTTAAAACTATTAACTTTCTTCTACTGAAGAATAAAAGGCATCTCTGCAGAGTTGTTCCCTACAATATACACTAATTTTGCCCAATCCAGCACAACTGAAGTCAAAAGGAGTTTTGCCATTGTCCTTGATGGAAGCAGGATGTGACCCCTTAGTGAGAATACTCTGCAAGGTTTTTTAAAACAGTAGGGTTTTTCAAAGACAAGATGGGTGAGGTAATATCTTTTATTGGACCAACTTATATTACCTCACTCACCATGTGCCTTTGAAGTCCTGGGACCAACCAGCTACATCATCACTGAAAACAATGAGAGTTTTCAGGAGAGATTTAGTTTAATGGTTTCATGTCACTAATCTAATTTTAAATATTCCTTTGGAAATATTAGTTTGGGAAGTCAGTGCTAAAAATCCATTTTATTTAAAAAGTTTAGTCATAATACGTAATGCAACAAAATCCATCAACAGAGCACTTCACTACTATACAAGAGACATGAGTTCAAACTTTTAGCAGAGTCTGGAATTATTATGAATGCAGTACTCCCAATTGTACAGCAGAGAGAGTACCTCTAAACTGCTTCATAGCAAATCCTTATAGCCAGCACTCATGAGCAGCACAAAAAGGCTTCAAAAGAAAAAAACATTGCCATCCTCCTTGGTTAGATGTCAAGCTACAATAAAAGGCCTAGTATAAGACAATAAGCACAACGAGTCAAAGCTGAGATTCTCAATATCTAGGCCCAATCACAGAGATCCACTCCACATAAATCAAACTCCTCTCCCCAACAAGAATAAAAATATATTTAAAAGCGTCAATGAAACTACTTAAATGTTACTGCCCTAACTTTTATGGGAAGTCCAGCACATTTATTCACAGCATCAATTTTCTATAAAGTTTCTGAAGCATCCTTGTCTGATTGGTCATACTTCTTCAGATGACAGATACTATCCTGAACAAATTTTAGTTTCAGTGTGCTCTACTATTCAAGCAAATAATTTCATATGAAATTAAGTTTTTCATGGAATCAAGAGATTGCAGAGCAATCCATTTAAAAGATGCTGATTTATTGAAAAGGTCAAGCTTGGTTCTACACTGAATAGTGACAACAAATCAAACCAAAGCATGGGTCCCATGTTTGTCATCACTTGAGTTTCCATAACAAGTGTAGTTAGTTTACCAGTAAAAATACTATTTCTCAGATTGCCAAGGCTGTAAAGTCACTCTGACAATCAAGCTTGACTCTGCTTCCCACACATTACTACCAGCATTGCCTTCATAGGGTTTTCATGGATATAACTGACTAGCATTAGTAACATATGCAGTGTCATTGTAGTCTTGTCTGTCCCACCTTGCATTTAGCTGTGATGCTCAGAGTACCTTTCCCTGACCTGAAAAAGAATTGTGTGGCTCAAAAGCTTGTCTCTCTCACCAACAGAAGTTGGTCCAATAAAATATTACCTCACCCACATTGTGTCTCTGGCATTAGTAAGTTATTCTGTTAAGGATATATAGAAAGTACTACAACTCACATTCTCAGACTGTCAGCTCTCCACTGCTAATGGGGTTAAAGGCAATAAAACATTTTTCTGTCACTAAAGGTAAGCAACTGTGACTGAATACACATGTTGCTGAATAAGGTCCATTTTTAAGAGTACCTCTTTATAGTGAAACTATAAACAATCAGTGACTAATAACTGAATAATTATATATATATATATTTAATTAAGTAAACCTTAACACCTTGATCTATCAGATGCCTGTGCACATCAAGTGGGTGGGGACTTGGTGTATAGTAGAAGGCACTTGGCCTTTGGCTAAAAAAAGTGTAGGTATCCAAAATAACTATACTTTTGGGAGTGGATCGATTTTTACCAAGGTTTAGTTACTGCACTTTGAATCTCAACCTTTGTTTAAACTCCATACTTGCCCAGTTATGAACCTTCAACCAGCAATCTCCTTTCAGAAAACCCATTTCACAGACTGAGATAAAAAAAACACAAGCATCATGCTATGACAGTAAATAGCCAGTGATCATTAACAGCACTGACTGAAAAGATAAGGGTTCTTTAGTCACTAAGCAGAAAGTATCTCATAGCAATTTGCTGCACTTCTTAAAAGTTATACAGCTATATGAAAAGCAGTACAGACAGCAGTTTGAAAATGCTAAACATGTTGCAAGTAGAAATCAACCCCTTTAACAGAAACTGGACATAGGAGATCTGTATCCTCCAAATACGTAGCTGTTACTTAATATGCAGTGCATTGAAACTTATGTCTATAACACTTGCTATCAAAGAATGATCAAAAAAGCCACCAAAAACTCTTGTGCTCACCTGCCCCTGCAAGTGGTGCGAGAGAACTCGAGGATCATGTATTTGTAGAGAATTTTCTAGCAATATGTTAAACAGCAAAAATTTCAGCAATACTACTGCAACTGAAAACATGACATGATCTAATTATCCCTAGAGTACAACAATTTATCATTTAAACTTGACCTTGCTGATTTAAGATGCAATATACCTGAGATTAAGATTTAGATGAGAGAAGGGCAAACCTGAAAAGATTCAGAAGTCAGTTCCTGATAAAAATTAGTACTTCTATAGTTGCGCAGCACTTTGGAGGATTATTTACATCTTCAACACCCAGATAAGAGATTATTAAACTAAAGGAGATGCCAAGGACAAGTGGTAAATCAGAAGCAAAAGTAAGATTATCACTGAACTCTAAAGTTCCTGTTGCTCGGTCAATGAAACCAATCAGCCTGCCAAAAGATCAGCTTCTAGTACAAAGTTTGCCCAAACCACTTGAGGCTACAAAAAGTCTCTGAAGAAGGGGGGCAGACAGAGATTTAGAGCACACTGTGCACATTGTTACTATTCAAATAAAAACTGGAAATACTAGAAGTCTCCCTCCTGATACCTAAACACTTACCTGAATGACACCCCCCCCCCAAAGGTTCAGTTCACATTCATTTTCAAGAACAGATTACTTTGGGGGAGGGGGGGAGGAAGGAACAGGTTTCGTATTTTATCCAAACCAGTTCACCCCTCCCATTAAGGCAGTGGAGTGCATCTTGCAATGAAAAAGAGGGGCGCGGGTTACCTGCCACCTGCCGTAGCTGAGCAGGACCAGCGCCAGAGGGATGGCAGTGCCCGACATGGCGTGGGTGGAGGGCATGCTGTACTCGGAGTTGTAGAAGACCTCCAGCTTCACCACGGGAGGGGAGGCAGGCCGCGGCCAGCGGATCACATCCTTGGTGCACTGGCCCAGGTACATAACCCAGACCCAGACGATGATGAGCCTCCTGCCCACCCAGGCGTCCAGGTTCCAGATGCAGAAGGGGAAGAAGAGGATGTAGAAGAGCTCGTTGCCCAGCTCCGTGCCCAGGTTGAACAGATAATAGAGGAAGGGGTTGCGGATGGCAATCTCCTGGCAGGCGGCTTCCCCGGTCAGGGAGTTGCGGCGCGGCTGCCTCCTCCCCCAGATCTGCTGGGGCTCCTTCCCGTCCTCCTGCTGCGGGGCTCCCTCCCCGCCGGCTCCCCCGGGGATCGCCCCGTTCCCCAGCCCCTTCGGGCGCCGCTTCTCCCCGCCAGCGGCGGCTCTGAGCCGGGGCCACCCATCGCCTCCTCCGCCGCCGTTCACGGCGGGGCAGCTGCCGTTGGCTAACGGCCCCGGCTCCCCGCGCGCCTCAGCGAGGGGAAGGGAGGCGGCCCAGCCCGGAGGCCCCTCCACCCCGCAGAGCCGCTGGAAGTCGGCCACTTTCTGCGGGTCCTGCAAGTAGGCAGCGAGCCGGGCCAGGCGCTGGAGCAGAGCCATGCTGGGAGCCGGGCGCTGCGGGGAGTCTCTCGCGGGAGAGGCGAGGCGAGGCGGGGTCTCTCTGAGGGGACCGGGGGGGGGTGACTCCCCAAAGCGGCGGAGGGGACTATGCCGGCGGGGGCGGCCTGAGTGGGGAGCGGGTTTAGCCTCTACCCGACCCTAGGAACCCGCCCGGCCGTTGCTCCTTCTCGCTACGCAGCAGCCGCTCCGGCCCGTCGGCTACGCTCCCCGCTGCCGCCTGCGACCGTCCTGACTCAGCCGAGCCCGGCTTGCCCCGGTCGCGCGCTCCCTCTCCCGCGCGCTCCCGCCACGGGGCCTGCGCAAACTTCGGCTTGACAGGCAAGAGCACCCACGGCGCAAGCCGGCTCTGTCGTCCGCGTGGAAGGCCCTCCTGATTGGCTGCGTCCCGTCCGGCTCCGCCTTCTAGGAGAAAGTGCGACCAATCACAACTTCCTTCTGAGCGCCGGAGCGGCCAATGAACTCTGCCTGCTTCATCCTTGCGCGAGTGTCACGTGGAGATGCCCACAGAAGCTCACGGGTGGAGGGTGCGTACTGGGCAGAGGAACTTGAGCCCCTCGGTAGGCAGGAGATGGCCCCCGCCCCCCCCCCGATCTCCATCACCCAGCAGGGGTAGGGAGAAAAGCGCTGCCCCTCCACACCGCCTCCATCACCCAGTATGGAGGGATGAGGAAGAGCTGCCCTCCCCCCTCGCGCACACACACACAGACACACAACCCCCCACCTCCATCACCCAGTAAGCAGTAGGGGGAAGGATGTCTGGTTCAAAGAATACCTAATGAAATAAAGGTTTCAGAGGAGCAGCCGTGTTAGTCTGTATTCACAAAAAGAACAGGAGGACTTGTGGCACCTTAGAGACTAACCAATTTATTTGAGCATAAATTTTCGTGAGCTACAGCTCACTTCATCGGCAAGCTTCTAAAAAAGACCAGTAGGAATGATTGCAGGTGGTTTTAGATCAAACAAAGAGAATCTTAAAATGAGCTGACACCGCTGAGTCCTGGGCCTATGGTAATAGAGATAATAATAACAATGCTAATGTTGTGCCAATGTTCAAAAAGGGCAAGTGTGATGAAGTGTAAACCTGAGGCTGTCTCCCACGTGTCCCCTGGTGACCTCAGGACAGCCCTGCAAATGCCCCCTTCCTTGCATCAGTTTCCCTCTTGGTTCGTCAGATAAACTCAGTACAGCATTTGAAGTACATAAATAGCCCTTTTGTGGGGTTAATTTCTTATCAAAAGTCCCACTACTATAATTTTCCCAGCGCAGTGCAAACAGTATATTAGTCTCAACAGTCCAACACCAAATATGGCCCTGGGGTGTCTCACGATGCATATCCCAGCTCTCAAGTGTGGCGCTGGGGTCTTTCACTCTACCTCATCCCAGCCCTTCTACCTGGGGTGTTTCTCTGCCCTATTTCCTTCCCAGATGTGGTTCCAGTTCTTGTGGAGACACCACTAGGCTCACCCCTTCATTATTCCCCAGCCTTCAGTCCTCTCTGGCCCTCCAGCTTTGACTCCAGCTCAAAAAGCCAGCAGGTATCTACCTCTGCTATTCCCAGCTTTCAGCCCTCCCTCTGGCCTGGAGAAATTTGTAGGTGACCTGACTGCTTTCCTGCCGTCAGCTTTCGCCTGCCTTCTCTTGCTCCATTGCTCTCTAGGGAATTCTAACTGCTCCCCACTTCTAGGGTGACAGGACAGCAAGTGTGAAAAATTGGGACGGGGGTGGAGGGTAATAGGAGCCTATGTAAGAAAAAGACGCAAGAATCGGGACTGTCCCTATAAAATCGGGACATTTTATATTTTACATCGCCCTACCTACTTCAGAGGTATTACCTCCCTGCAGCTCTCAGCCTAGCTCTGCTTCAGAGCTCCAGTTCTGGACTCCTCCTTCTCAGCTGTCTGAATTCTCATTTAGAACACCCAGGGGCAGCTCTGTCCTTCTCAGTACACCACATTAGGACAAACCTGGACAGGAACAGGAGAACTGGGCTCAGTCTCATTTAAGGGGCCAGCTACCCTATTTCTATATCTATTGGACAATTACCCTGACATCAATCCTGGACAAAATAAGAGAAGAGCTGATATAGGATTCAGTTAAATTATTGCTACTTTATTTAAATAGGTTAAAAAGGTTGCAACCTTTTCTTTCAGAAGTAGATCTTGCCACTGTTGTTCATCTTTTGTAGTGTTAAGATTAGACTATTGCAACGTGCTCTACATGGGTCTATGCCTAAAACCATTTGGAGACTGAAACTTGTGCAGAATACAGCATCTGATTTATTTCGCAGGGTATCTTGCAAGGACCATATAACTCCAGGTGCTCTGGGATCTGCCCTGTCTGTACATTGCTCTCCAGTACTGAACCTTGTACATCACTTTCTTAGTAAGCAATCTGAAGTATTAAAATTAACAATATCTCTCTACAAGAAAGTCATCACTCATGAATTCCAGTGATTACTTCTGCAATAGGAACTTACAGGAATCCAGCTGTCTTCAGCAAAATACATAATGAACCAATGTAGCACTTTATTTAGATAAGGTCCAACGATTATTTTACTGTACAGGAAGCAAAGAGAATAGGCAGTTTTGAAAGAATGAGAAGAGAATGCGAATGAGAAAAAAGAATAGGCTGTTTTAGAATAATAGAATATCAGGGTTGGAAGGGACCTCAGGAGGTCATCTAGTCCAACCCCCTGCTCAAAGCAGGACCAATCCCCAACTAAATTGTCCCAGCCAGGGCTTTGTCAAGCCTGACCTTAAAAACCTCAAAGGAAGGAGATTCCACCACCTCCCCAGGTAACCCATTCTAGTGCTTCACCATTTTGTCCATTTGTCTCCTGATCACTATGCTGTGAACTTTACACACTGCAATAAAGAGGGATGACGCTAACTGCTACAATCCCCAGACACTTAATATGGTCTGAATAATGCAATTATTCTTGAAACAAGTTTCTATGGAAACTTTTTTTGTGAAAAATGCAGATTAATATCTTGTTAATTTGTGCTGAACTTGCCAAATTGTTTCAGATGGAAAAAAAAAAAGCAAAACAAAAAGGAAATTCTGACAAAATAGAAATGTTTTGTTTTGACATTTTCAAAATGACTTTTTATTTCAAAATTTCCTTCCATTTTATTTGTAAAAAAAATTTAAAGTTCAAAGTAGAAACAAAATGTTTTATTTTGGGTCAAATGAAACATTTATTTCAGCCCCAAACAAATTTTTCTTCTACTTTTCAGTTCACCAAAAAATTTTCATTTCAGGTCGACCTGAAACAATTTTTTTCAATTTTTTACTGCTGCCAACAAACCAAAAAATCAGTTATTTGCACAACTCTATTTACAGTTTCACATTTTTCTTGTGTACATTGTTTGCTTTTATTAAATTTTTCCTAAATGACTGGTTTGCTATAGAATTGTGAAACTTTTCAATCAGGGCATCACTGGTTGCACACTATTAAAATGCTGTAGTATGATAAGTATGATCAGGAAAGTTCACTGGCTATGTCAAAAATCTGACTTTGCTGGCTAAACCAGATAGGCCAAAAACTGATGTTCCAAATAACATGAATTTGATGAGCTCCAAGAAGCAGCAAAACCAAAAGCACAAAACTTGTTAAAACAGTGAATACTTTACTTCAGAATCGGAAGATCATTGTCAAGGCCTCTTCTTATTTTTCAGAAGTTTTCACTTGCACCTGGTCTTGGGAATGCAAAGAACTTTAATGACCAGCCTGTTATACACAGATGTGAGGCACAAATTATTATTTTCAGTATAACAAACACAAAAAGAAAAAAAGAAAGAAATGAAGACAAATAATGAATGGGCCTATATTGGAGGAGTCCTCTCTGTCAAATCACTACAGTAATCTTGCTTCCTCATCCCCGTCCAGGTGACTATATTTCCTCCATAGGGCATGCATTAAATGACTTAAATCCTGATGCCAAGGAGCTACTTGACCTCTAGCTCACACCTAACGCTTAGTGAGCTTCTCAAACTAGATATTCCCCGACCTATCTTGTCTGCAGGGCCTGATCAGGTAGGTGTGCTCTGAGCATGCTTACTGGATTAGGCCCCACAGATAAGATAGATAGGGCGGGGTTGTCCCCATGTATCCTACAGCCCAGTGGTTAGAGCATTCACTCAACCCATTGGATTGGGATAGTGGGGACCAGCAATTAAATCTCTAAACCCTAACTTTACTGTGAATTGCTTAAACTCATGCCTACTACACTGTGGCACATTGACAGACATTACTCTGTCAGGTATACCATGTCTAGCAAAGCTAGATTTGACATAAAGCTATCTAATAAAGCTATCTCAGGGAAGTGAGAATAGTAGCCTAGGACAAGTACATAGTTTTTTCCAGTCAGTGCAAACAATCTATGCCTACGTTGCTCCGGGAAGCCAATTTTTTGTGTGCCACCAACATGGGCTCTTTTGCTTGACTTGGCTTGTATTTTTGGCCTATGCAGCAAGCAATGACAGCTTCTTCAATGTGACACTTTTGTCTTCAAATTAACAGTGTCGTGCCCATCTCTTAGATTTTTCAGTCCCTAAATGACCTTCATGTATCCTTTTAAATATATTTTTCTGTTAACAACTTAGGCATCACCATCCCGGTATCTTTAAACAAAACCCTATCTAGGACTCAGAGCTCCACTCTAAATTTGTATTAGGGTCTGGGAACATGCTGTCCTGGCCTCCTTGTGCTAATAGCCTTAATCACTTACTGCAAGTTCTCACCCTGAGCTGTTGCTCTGGCAATCACAGCTTACATTTTGTCTGAGACTGCACAGGATTTTTTAGATCAAATTGGCATGTGCAATGTATAGCTCTGGATTTTGCTCCACTTCATATTTGTCAAATGCTCTAGAAAGTGTGTCTGTGTGGATTATGTGAGAAATTTCCTTATTATTTGTATAAAAAATATACATAACTCAGTTTCCCCACTCACTTTGGTATTGTTACCTGCTGGGATTGAAGAGGTTAATTTATTTCCTGAGAGAGAGGACTGGGTAGGAGTCATATAGGCAGCAAGCATATCACTTGGCATGAATAGACTATCAAGAACTGTCAACATATGTGTGTAGATACTTGGAGATACAATGGAAGATAAATGACTGGATATTAAGTTTTAAAGATGTATGCAATGTTGTTGTAGTCATGTGGGTCCAAGGATATTAGAGAGACAAAATAGGTGAGGTAATACCTTGGACCAAGTTCTGTTGATGAGAGAGACAAGTTTTCGAGCTTATACTGACCTGTTCTTCAGGTCTGGGAAACTTACTCAGAGTGTCACAGCTAATGGTCCCTTGAAATATGTGTTAACTATTATATGTGTTTAACATATTATATATATATATGTTAAATATGTGTTAACTATATGTGTTACTTATGCTAGGGGTTCTCACAACAAATTTTTGGGTGGCCTCAGAGTGAGGCCACCAACTCTTGCTGGTGGCCACTCTGACAATTCTCCCTAAAATACTTATTTAACTTTAAGGGAAAAAATATGCACATATACATGTCCAAATCATTGTAATCTATTTATGTAGGTTGCTTTTTTTTGCAAACTCAATAATTAAAAATAATGTACAGTTGTCTCTATTCTTTACTGGTCCTGAACAGAATAGAAACACCAATAAGGTGCTTTACATATTTTGCTTTTTTGATTGCTTAGCTAGTAAATCTGCTACTGTGAAAAGTGACATTTGTATATTTGTTCATATCATTTTTCACAGGAGACTTGCTAGCTAGCTGGGAGGCTGTGAATTATATTAACAATATCACTTTTCACAGCAGACTTACTCAGCCCTGGCAAGTGGATGGGGGCCCGGGGAGATGGGAGGCAGCGGGGTCAGAGATGATGAGGGGATGAGCCCAGGGCAGGAGCCTGGAGTCCTGCTGCATGGCTGGGGACTGGAAGAGGCAGCGGGGGTCAGGGGTGACATGCGGGGGGGGGGGGGGAGGGGTGAGCCCAGAGCTGGACCTGAAGCCCTGCAGCTGGGGGATGGGGCCTGCCACCAAGTGGCCAGAGCCTGCCACTCACCACCCCAGAGGTGAAGCCTGAAGCCCCAGCCCCGTCACCCACAGGAAGGTGGGGAACTCCTGCTGGCCACCGGCTCCTACAGTGTTTGTGGCTCCTGAAGGGGACATGGCCAGCCCCTGCTGGTGGCCCCAGGGGAGGGGCTGCTCCTTTGCCCTGCCCCCCCATCACTGCCCAGGAGGCTGTGGCCACAAGAAAAGCCCCCAGTTGCCGCATTTGAGAAATGCTGTTCCATCTTGCATTTAGCTGTGATACTCTGAGTAAGTTTCCCAGACCTGAAGAAGAGGTCAATGTAAGCTCGAAAGCTTGTCTGTCTCATCAACAGAAGTTGGTCCAATAAAAGATATTACCTCACCCACCTTGTCTCATTAACTTTAAAGACTGCCAGCGAAGGGAGATAAAATATGTGAAAATGGCAACGTGAAACAAAGAGCAGCTGGGGCTCAGTGGGCTGCGGCCCAGTGCAGGGATAGATGGAAGCCTGGACTCTTAGGATGACAGAGACAGATAATGCTGCCAGCATGGACCTGTATATAAACTTTGCTTTTCCATTCTAACCTAGGGATCCTTATGTACTGTATTCCAGTTGACTAATAAATGCTGGGTTGTTTTGAAAAGGCTGTCCTGGGTCACTGCAAACATCTGCTGGTCATGTGGCTCCCAAGAAGGTAAGTCTCCGACACAGGTCTGAACTCATTTGGACCACTGGAGGCACCACTGTGAGAACAGAGATGCTGATGCCAAAGACCCAGTCTCAGAGTTATGAAGCTGTGGGATTCTCCCTGGCAAAAAGTAGAGGCATAGGGCCTGTGTTCCCTGTAAGCTGCGCGTTTGGGTGGCTGCCCAGGAGAGATTCAAGTGCCACGCAGTTGATTAGCAGAGCCACACACATCCAGCCAGCAGCCTGTGTTCAGGTGCCCCTCCCCAACCCCGCTGCTTTGCAGCCACATTGCTTCTGTAGCTGCTCCCAGGACCCTCCTGCTGGCTGTGCAGAGCAGGGGGTGGGGGGAAGGAGGGTGCTGATGTCGTGGTGTCCCCCTCCCTGTCCCCCATCCCAGCTTCTGTACCCCATCTCCACAGAGCAGGGTAAAGGGGACAGGGCTCAGGACTCGCAGCAGTGCTGAGGTCTGAACAAGCCTTCAGGTGAGTGAATGCCTTAAAGAGACCACACATGGTCTCTCAGAGACTTCCCCAGCAGTTAGCACGCACAATCTCTGTCTCTGTCTGTCTGTCTCTCTCTCTCTCTCTCTCTCTCACACACACACACTCTGTCTCTCCCCCTCCCCTTTGCCCATGTACCCCATCTCCGCAGAGCAGGGGAGGGGGAACATGGAGGAGAGCTTACAGTGAGTGCCTTAAAGAGACAGTGGATGGGCGTCTCTCAGAAACTTCCCCAGAGAGCCAGCGCACACACAGTCTCTGTGTGTGACACACACACTGTGTCACACACACTACAGTCTCTGTGTCACACACACACACAGTGTCTGTGTCACATACCTCCCAACACTGTTGTTGTTGTTACTTCTTGGTACTTCCTGCAATGCACATATATTCTCTGTAATTTTATTCTTTCAAAGTGTGTTATTTTAGTTTTTTGACTGGTCTATGTATTTCATAATTTTTATTTCTCTCTTACACTTACATTTAATTCTTTGAGTAGTGAGTTCTAAAATGCCTAACCTGTCCTGGCTGGAGTAATTATCCCTACTGGTAACTTTTTAAAAAAAAAAAATTATATCTAAGGTTTTTGTTTCTACCCGTGGCGCACATCCGCACATACCTTGGTGCACATAACAAAATTTATTCCACACATGGGTGGAAAAAATTAGAGGGAACATTGCATAGGGCCTGTCTCTAAAGGGGTATTGCTCTCAGAGGGACTGCATAATGGTCAGGGGCATAGCACACTCTGTGGATGCATGACAGTTTGCAACCACCAAATCTCACCCAGGTTGTATTTGATTTGCGAATCATATGTTAATTACTAAAAAACTAATCTCTGTAATTTTGAGCAAGGGTTGCCAGCCACTCATGAACCAACAATAGAGAGGCTCCAGCCAATTTCCTCCAGCTCCCGAGCCTTGCACCCCTGGAATTATACCATCTTGCCCTGGTCAGAAGCCTGACCAGCGTAAGCCTGATCCAGTCCGTCTCTCCCTCAATGTGGAAAGGACACACACTAGCCTTTGTAACCTGAACTGAGATTTCCCAAGCACTTCAACCAAAACACACTGTTTTAGGTAAAATATAAGACAGATTTATTAACTACAGAATGATAGATTTTAAGTGATTATAAGTAGTGAGTGTAGAGATCAAAGTTAGTTACCTAAGAAATAAATGTAAATTCGCAGCCTGAGTTCTATAAATTAAACAGGATTTGAATGAAGCAGTGTCACACCCAGATAGATGGTACAAACAGCTCACAGATCTTCAGTACGCAGGCTGGAACTCTTCTCCAGCCCAGGGCCACCCTCCTCAGTTCAAAGTCTTTGTCCTCTAGATGTGCTTCCAGGTGTTGGGTTGTGGGGGGGAGTGAGGCCAAGTGATGATGTCACTTCCCCTCTTTTATAGTTTCTTCCAGCTTGCTGGAAAGCTCTTTGCTAGTGACATGGGGTCTACCCCTATTGGTCAAGCAGCCTCCATGTATACATGCTCTCCCTGAGAAGTCTCCATTGTATACAGTTCCTGGGATAGTGGATTCTCTTTAATGGGCCGTCAGCACATCTAGCTTCTCCATTGTTGTACCTGAAAGGCTGGTTGTGAGAGCTCCCAACCTCACAACATATTTCAGTAACACACACATAGCAAAACTTTATAACTTCACATACAATGATAGCACATACAATCCAACAGGATATTAATGTTCAACAGACCAAGACTTTCAAAGTGATACCTCACAAGGCATACTTTGTACAAAACATATCATAATTATATGACAGTGGTGAATATGGGGATTCCAGGGTGCTGCTTTGAGGTACAGAGTGCCACAGGGGCATAGGTGCTGACTTTTATTTTTCCCAGTGGGTGCTCCACTCCCACTCCACCCCCGCCCTTGAGGCCCCACCCTCACTCCACCTCTTCCTGTCCCTGCTTCGCCCCCTTCCTCGAGGCCCCGTGCCAGCTGCTGAACAGCTGAATGGCGTCCTGGCTGAACAGCTGTGGCTTGTGACTTGTTGACCACCCCCACTATTTTTTCTATGGGTGTTTGAGCCCTGGAGCACTCACAGAGCTGGTGCTTATGCTTGATTTTCTCCTCACTTGTAGCAGTATAAATCAGGAGCAAACCCAATGAAATCAGTGGAGTTACACTGGTATAAAATTAATGAATCATGGGTGGTTCACCAGCCTGGGAAGCAGTCTAATGAGTGGCTCTGTGGTTCACCAGCAGATATAAACCCAATCTGACAAGCCGAGAAGGCACTTCATACTGGCAGTGTCAGCAGGAATCAGAAGCACACTTCTTGAATTGAAGAGGGTACTAAGAAGGGGTGAGTCTAGCTGGCATAGCTGTGTTGGCAAGCGTGCTGTAGCGTAAACAAGACCTGCATTAACCATGTTTTGGGGCAGTGAATTTCCCTTGTTTCTTGAGGAAGAGGTGTTAGTGAGGGGGCATGATTGGAGGGAAATGATCCCTGTGGGAGGGAAATGATCTGCCACTTTAGCTACCAGCTCTGTCCTTCACCTGGCCCCACCATGCCCCCGGTAGGGCTGGAAGGGCCATGGGAAGAACGCAGGATGGAAACTGATGGGCTGTGAGGAGCACGTTGACCAGCTGGAAGTAGCAAGAGGAATAGCAGGAAGTCCCAGACTTTGTTTCTACTTCAGGGATACCAATCTCCTAGACAATCACATTATGCATGTGGATTTTAGAGTACTTTGAAAATTAAAAAAAAGGAGTACTTGTGGCACCTTAGAAACTAACCAATTTATTTGAGCATGAGCTTTCGTGAGCTACAGCTCACTTCATCGGATGCATACTGTGGAAACTGCAGAAGACATTATATATACACAGAGACCATGAAACAATACCTCCTTCCACCCCACTATATAATGTCTTCTGCAGTTTCCACAGTATGCATCCGATGAAGTGAGCTGTAGCTCACGAAAGCTCATGCTCAAATAAATTGGTTAGTCTCTAAGGTGCCACAAGTACTCCTTTTCTTTTTGCAAATACAGACTAACACGGCTGTTACTCTGAAACTTGAAAATTAAAAGAAGCTCATAATGCAGGGGGAGGACATATATTGGGAACCTCTTGATCAAATGACCTAAATTTGCACCATAAATTCTACCCATCCCTGAATAGCTTTTTTATTATTTCTTCCTCAAAAGGGAAGTGGGTGGTGGAAATTATCAATGATTGATCCTGAGAGAGCAATATTAGGAGCAGAGCCATAGTTTGAGCCCCAAGTATATGTAAAAAAAAAAAGTTATAAAAAGTGTAAAATTTGGATGTTACATGATTATTTTAGTGAGACTGTATTTCACTAAAACGACCTCAAAAATCTTGACTACTAAACCAGCCCTGTGGCTGTTTTCAAGACAAGATTTTTTTGATGGCCTCTTTTCTCTATCAGCTTTCTCTTACCCTAACCTATTCTGTTGTGCCTGATGCTGAGCTACCATGTCCTGATACTTTTCAAATGTTTGCATCTAGATTAGCATTTACAGCCACTTAACAAGCAATCAGCAAGCAATTACAACAAGAGGACAAATGCTAGTCCAGACAAAGCCTATGATAACAGGAGAACTTGTGAAATGACATCACAAGAGTATTGCCGTGGGGTGCTAAGCACCCACTAATTATTTTCCCTGAGTGCTTTAGCCCTGGAGCAGCCACGGAGTCAGCGCTTATGCACAGGGGTGCATACCTGTGTGCCTTCAGGGCTGCAGAGTTCAAACTGCTGACTAGAACGGTCATGGTGGGCATTGTGGGACACCTCCTGGACATAACCAAGTGAGTTGTCTACACTGACTCTACGTTGCTCTAACTGCGTCACTAAAAGCTCTATGGCACCCATCGAGGTGGTTTTATTATGTCGGCATAGCAGGGTAGTTACATCGGCGGGAGGAGCACTGCAGTGTGTACATCTCCACTGTTTTGTCAACTAAAGCTGACTTTTGTTGACAAAACTGTTTAGTGTAAACAAGGCCTTAGTGTAGAAATTTTTTTGGCATCAGCCATATCCCCCCAAATTTCCCCCCATGTAGGTAGTGGAAAATGTTCCCTTTTTTACATATTTATTTAATTCTTTTGACTCTATATGCAAGTGAAGGGTTCGATTTTTTTTCTTTCTATAACGACCGAGTGTCCCGACTCTATAGGTTCTTCTGCTCTCCCTATGGTTCACAGAGCAACAAGCCTTCCAGCTCCACTTTTAGTCTCTTCCTTTGGGCAAGCAGAACTTTCATAGAGGCATGAATTATGTGATGATTGGCCTCTTTCATCTCTATTCTTTTAGTGGGATAAGCTCGCCACTGGCAGCCCTGGGTTTTACCTGTTTACCATTCACTACCTGGTGGCTTTTCTTTTAGTTTCTGACAACACACTGTCTTTTGCACTAGAGTCCAAATTAAAATTAATAAATGTCCCGTTTGTTTTCGGGTTGACAGTCCATTCATCTTCTGCTTCTAACAGCATCCATTGCTCCTATGAAAAATTCATATGAGCTAGTGGTGTTGTCCTACTTTTTGTCCACACTGTGCATATTCTGCTGGTGCTTGCAATCTCTTGTAAAGTCAGGTAATCCATTACATTTCTTCCCATAAGCCAGGCACTATCCTGATTTGTGCTGATTGTCACAGCATATGCAGCTCCGTGAGCTGTTCTTAATTAAATATGGTTTTTAGCTCCTTGATTAAATCTGGCTTTCAGCTCCCTGTTCCTTTCTGCTTCAGGTCTTTTTTCTTGTTGTATTTCGGATTCTCTATCATGTTTACAGCACCAGAGCACTGTACACCCTCCATGAGCTTCATTCTGGACTGGGTGAGTTCTCTTTTTTGGCAAATTCTAATTGCTTTGTCAAGGGTTAATTCTGGGTCCTCTGTAGTCTCTGGCTGAGTTTTTTTGTTCTAGATTCCAGCACACAGGGGCTCAGTTAGTTCTCCCAAAGTGGTAAGATTGGCTCTTCAATATTAAATCAGTCACAAATTCTTTTATTGTTTTACTTTCCTTTTGTACTCCTGTCAGAGACCCTATGAGCACCCCTCCTGGCCTTCCGCTAGAACTGCTGTTAGGGGAATACAAGCCTCTGTGCTCTGGCTCCACAGGGTGTTTCAAGCTCCTGGAGCCTGAACAAAGTCCAGCCACTGTTCCAGTCTCAGAGTTCCTAGCATACTTTCAGGGCGCAGACCTATCTGACGTCACCCTGTGAGTGCTGGAACCCGCTGTCCAGCTGCCTAGCACCTCTGGGCACAGCGGGGACCTGTCACGAGCCTAAAACACACCCATCCCCCAGAACTCCACTCCAAAGGTGTGAAGCTTCTGGTTTACAGTTTAACTCCTTCAGGGACACACGGTAGTTATAAAGCAGACAACATACACACACACACACTTTCTAATATCTTTATGCTCTTTTATCCTTAATCATTTAAAGCACAGAAGAGTAGTGATCATACAAAACAATAAACATCTGAAACTGCATTATCCCCCACTTTCTGTCTCCCCCTTCCCTTGTGAGTCCTTGGGGAACCATCTGGGTCCAGGAAGGCAGGCAAGCAAGCTGTTCTCTCCTCAGGCAGGCTGTTTCTTGCATGCTAGTTGGGCTCGCTCTGACACGAAGCCTCTTCCCTGTTCTGTGACCTTGCTTCCTCCTGCCCCATGCTTCTTCTTTCTGACTCCCTGTTCCTGTGTGTTCCTTTATTCTAAACACTTCCTGGTCACCTGGTCTCTTTTGTTCTCCTCCTGGTAACTTTCCATTACTCCCAACTCTCCACTCCCTTCAGACAAGCGGAGGAAGCATTTTCTCTCACCTAGAGCAAACCTGTTGTCCCAAGGTGTTTTACTTTGACTAGATCTTCATTGAGAGCTGATCACTCACCATTGTCTCTGGCCTGGCAGCAACATGAGACCATCCTACTAACTCATGGTGTGATCCACATACATACAGACTCTCCATAATAATAATTTCATGATATAATTTCATTAAATAATCCACAATTCAGAAGTGGCAGAGAAAGAACCCCCAAATCATCACAACCCTAAAGTTAAAAACATCTCTCATATTTTTATGTACAGTGCTGTACTCCTCAAATTTCTCCAGTACAGTTTCATAGGTAGCCTCCTCTTCCTGAGTTAACTGAAAGCTGTTAAATGCATCAAGTGCATCAGAACCTGCTGTTGTCAAAAGTAAGGCTACTTCCTGATTGTCCTTCTTTTCTATGGCATCCAGTGTTTGCAGATAGAAAGTAAAGTGCAGTTTAAATATCTTTCCAGAGAGTTTCAGCTCTGGTGGAGCTTTTCACTTCTCCATTCTTCCACTCAGATTATTTTCTTTAACTTTTATTTACTCCTGGTACCATGTAGTGCAGTGATGCAGTACCCCTCCCCCAGGCTTTCTGTCTGACAAGCTAAACAACTTAGAGATACACTACCCAACACCACAGGAAATTTAACTGTATGACTATCTGGGATGGGGGAATTTGCCTTGATGTGTATGGATGTAATAGATGAATATATAATCAGACCGGGAAAAGCATGTTCCTCGGGTGGAAAGAGTCTAATGTCAAACTGCTAAAATGGAGACTGGCATGCCGAGATTATGACAGGGAGGTGACTCATGTAAAAGGGAGTGTCAGTGTGGTAGCTGGTGTTCTCTCATAAGATGTGAGAACTTCCCTGGGCTGCTTGTTGCCCACCCTGGCTCAGCTCATCTTCAATGGGGGAGAGATGTGACAGTTCGGGTTTATGTCTGCGTGCAGGTACGAATTCCATTTGGGTTTATGAACACGACTTAGGATTGTAACCATCACTGTGGATTAATTCATCTGTTCTGTGGCAGGAACCTGACTCGTAGTGAAGAAGCTGGGTCTGGAGAGCTGTGACGCAGCCACCAAGGGCTACCTGCACTGAATAGCTTTCCCCTGGTGAAACAGCGGGGTTACCACCAGCAGGGCCATTGACTTTGAATGGACTCTGTACTCAGAAACCTGTCTGGGGAGAAGAGAGGTGGTGGGAATTCCCCTCCATCCCCAGGCTAAGCACATGGCTGAGCAAGCTGCAGTTTCTCCCCAGCCCAAAGAGGGACAGAGTCTGTTTTAAAAGGTAGTGCTTTCTAAGGCCATGTCTACACTACACAGTTTTATCAACAAAAGGCATCTTTTGTTGACAAAATAGAAACAGAGGAGGTGTACAACACACTGCCATGTTCCTCCAGCTGATTTAACCCTTCTGCTATGCTGACATAATAAAAACGCCTTGACCAGAGGCATAGAGCTTTTGGGGACAAAGTTAGAGTGATGCACTGTCAGTGTAGACACAGCATTACTTATGGTCCACTAAGTGGCCTCCAGGAGATGTCCCACAATACCCATCATAACCACTCTGGTCACTGGTTTGAACTCATTTGCTCTGCAGCCAAGTACACAGGCATGCGCCCCTCCCTCTTCAAAGCCCCAGGAATTTTTGAAATTCCTCTTCCTGTTTGCTCAGCCTGGACATCTCACATTGCGTCTTCCCAGCTGACCATGCCAGCTTCCTGCAGCAAACGCATTCCCACCTGGAGTGCACCAGAGTCGTTGGATCTGCCGGGTCTGTGGGGAGAGCAGGCTGTGCAGGCACAGCTCTGCTCTAGCCACAGGAACTTTAATACCCAAGGGCAGATTGCTCGTGGCATGGAGGAGAAGGGGCACGAAAGGGACATGCAGCGGGGCCGAGCTAAGAGCAGGGAGCTGAGGCAGGCACACCAGACGGCAAGGGAGGCCAACTGTCGCCCTGGTGCGACACCGAAGACATGCCACTCCTACAAGGAACCGCATGCCATCTTCGGCGGTGACCCCACCTCCACTGCCAAGAGCCCCATGGATACGTCAGCAGAATGAACGCCGAGGAGAAAGTGGTGGACAAGGAAATGGAGTTGGAGGAGGATGAGGGACAGGCGAGAGGGTCATCTGGTGGTGTGGCGAGCCAGGACTTCTTTTCAACTCCAGAAGGGACTAAACAGTCCAAGCACTCCAGCTCCGATGCTCCTGATGCAGGAGAGGGAGAGTACTCCTTGTGCTTTGATATTGCAGGAGGACACAATACTGCTTTTTCTTTAACAAAAAAAACCACAAAAAACTCAGGGTAGAAGAGGGATCAAAATAACCAACACTAGCACTGTTTGCATCTGCTTCTCATTCCCCTGCGCAGCTAGGCAGAGGGGACCCAGTGTAAAAGTTTGTTAATGCACACTGAGATCATAGAATCATAGGATATCAGGGTTGGAAGGGACCTCAGGATGTCCTGGGAATCCTCCATAGGGATCTCTAGGAATTTTCCTGAAGGTATTCTGCAATCCTCTGCCACAGGTTCCTTGAGAGTGCATGCTGAGCCTCTCTAACAGACCTGGTATCTGGCTGCTCAAAAGCAGCTGCCAGTTGATCCACCTCAATGCTCCACCCTTGCAGAAACTTTTCTCCCTTAGCTTCACAAATATTATGCAGAGCACAGCAGGCTGCTATGGCCATGGGAATATTTTCCTCACTGAGATCTAACCTGCCAAAAAGGCAGTGCCAGTGACCCTTTAATCTGCCAAAGGGACATTCAGTGGTTGTTCTGCACCTGCTGAGCCCATTGTTGAAGCACTCCTTGCTGCAGTCAAGGTTTCCAGTGTAAGACTTTGTGAGCCATGGGATCAAGGGGTAGGCTGGGTCTCCCAGGATCACAGCTGGCATTTCCACATCCCCAGTTGGAATCTTCTGGTCTGGAAAGAAAGTCCTAGCTTGCAACTTTCTATACAAGCCAGTTTTCCTGCAGATTCATGCATCTTCCCTGACTACCCCACATTAATGTCAGTGAAACGACCCCCGTGATCCAGCAGCACGTGCAATACCATAGAGAAGGAGCCCTTTCTGTTGATGCACTCCATCGCAAGATGGTCAGGGGCCAAAATGGGGATATGTATGCCATCTATTGTTCTGCCACAGTTTGGGAATCTCATTGTCACAAAGCCATCCACCATTTCCCCTTACATTGCCCAGACTCACAGTCCTTCATAGCAGGACACGATTAATGCCCCTGCACACTTGCATCACTGCAATCTCCATGGTGGACTTCCCAACTCCAAACAGATTCACGACAGATAAGTAGCAGTCTGGAGCTGCCAGCTTCCACACGGTGGTCACCACTTGCTTCGCCACCATGAGGGCAGCTCTCATTTTGGTGTATTTGCACTGCAGGGCAGGGGCCAGCTCTGCACACAGTTCCAGGAAGTTGGCTTTGCACATCCAAAAGTTCTGCAGCTGATGCTCATCATCCCATACTTGCATCACGATGTAATTCCACCACTCAGTGCTTGTTTCCTGAGCCCAGTACCAACGGCCCACTATGTGCAACTGCTCTGTGAATGCCAACAACAATCCTGAATTGTTTCATACCATGGCACACAGCAGAGCAGCCACTATAGATTCATTTTCAGATTTGTAGCTCATGAAATACTGCAGGATCAGTTGTCTTGTGTTCATAACAGTCATCACAAGACTGGAGAGCACTGCAGGATCCATGCTTTCAGACCAAGATGGCGGGTGCCCAGTTTACTGGGGCTGTTGAAAAGCAGCCTGAAACATAGATGGAAGCCCCTGGAATGATGGGATGAAGAAAACTGCATCATGGGACCCTGAGCCCACCCCCATGAGGCCCTGCAATCCATTCCCAGAACACCCAGTGGCAGATAGTTGCGAGTTGCACAGTGGAATAGCTATCCACGGTACACTCTCTCTGTCAATGCAAGAGCACCAACTGTGGATGCACACCGCGCTCACAAGGAGCATTGTGTGGACGTGCAAAAGCAGTTTAATTACAGAGGTGGATGATCGTCGACATAACTCAAGTTGACTTGACTTTGTAGTGTAGACATGGCCTTCGCCATAGACAGAGGTCATTCCATCACCAGCAGAGGACCCAGGAGGGGTAGTGGAGGCAGGAGGGACTTTGCCTCCTCTGAAGACACAGACCAACCCCAGGGCTCATAAAAGGGAGTGAGATCAGAGTGAGGGGGACGCCTTCAGGAATTTGTTGTTTTCCCTACGTCTGTCATTCCCTTGTGCTTTTTAAGAGCAAAGTGTGTGTTTAAGAAATTCCTTTGCTAAGCCTGTGTTTCTTTGCCATATTGCCATGTTATGCCTGAGGGGGGTTAACTAAAATCCAGAGCAAACACAGTCAGGTGGAATCTGGGGGCAGGGGGTGGAAATGTGTCTTACCAACTGGGGGCTCTAGGTCTGAGTCACTGGTTTCAAGGTCGAGATGGCTAGACTATGGGTTCCCAGTGCTCAAGAAGGATATGGACGTGAGGCCTGAACCTGGGGAGTGTGCTGGGAAGACCCAGACCTAGGAACTGTGATTAGTTACTACCTAGACCCAGGGAGCTTCTTAGCAGCACATGGGATTCAGTGGTCGGATCCCGTCACAACAGACTGGTGTCCACTGACAGAGAGCTGGACTGGACCAGGTTGTGACACCTTGCACAGCCAGGCAAGGGATTAAGATCCACACCCAGGATCTCTGCTCTAGGTATGTTGTGAAAAGGGAGCTCCATAAAACTGCTGCTACCCACAGCCACGAATAAGTTGGCAGAGATGGGGTAGAGAGTGGGGAGGGGGAATGGGGAAAGCCTTCACTCCTACTCTGCAGTGGGTCAGCAAACAGAGCTGAGCCAGTGAAAAGGGAAATAACCTGTACCTGGCAAAGAGCTATAGCAAATTATTCCCGTCTGAGAATGGGGGGAGGGACAGGGAAAGAACTGTGCCTGAAGGCCTGCTCCAGCACCCACTGAAGACAAAGGGAGTCCTTCCATTGACTGCAATGTGTTCTGGATCAGCCTCTCTCACAATACCTTCAGGGGCATATTCATTCATAAATACTGTTTGCCTAACTGCTACATGGGAACTCTGGTGCTTTTTATCAAAAGGTGTGGACACCATGCCAATCTCAATTAAAACTGGGACATTCTGAGTTAATTATTTTGGGTGTATGCATTCGTTTAATATACACTTATGCTAGAGTAGAAAGGTATTATTGACAGGAGTTTAACTTACAAGCAGCAAAGTCACAAGTATGTTCTGCAGCTCTGCCCAAACAGGTCCTGTGTGATGGGGTTTGCAAAACCCAGACTGACCTGGAAAGGGTTAAGAGAGTGATATGAGCTTATTGGAGTGTTGGTGTTTTTTCCTGTTTCTGATTTCTTTCCACAGAGCTCTATGCAATTCAAAAGCCCAGCCCCCTTACCATGCCACTCAAAGCAGCAGGCGCTGCAGAGCCGCTCAGGAGCGGTCCAGAGCGGCTCTGACACCGGTGGCTCGGCATGCTCAGGCTCTGCGAGACGAGGGAAGGCTGGGAAGGGGCTGGGGGAGCCTCACCGGCCAGGAGCTCAGGGAGCTGTAACAATGTTTAACAACCGGTTCTAAAACTGCTTCAAAATTTAACAACCAGTTCGCGCAAACCGGCTCCAGCTCACCACTGACTGGGACCCACTGATGGGCTTAAACCAAGCCATAGGAGAAGGTATCCTACTTGAAGAGACAGAAGCACTAAGCACTAAACCCAGAAGGAAGATGGATGAATAGTCCCACAGAGGTTGTAAATTAAGTCTAGCTGGGGCAAAGACTCCTTTATCTGGTGTTTGTTATAGACTGTGACTTTGGTCTCTGTTACCCTGGAAGGGGATTTAACTTGTATAGTGATCTGGCTGGAGGGTTGAGCCATGTAGCCCCTGAAAAGGTTAGAAATATGATTGGGGAAACTGAGGCAGAGTACCTGCAGCTCTGTTTCCCTCCATGAGGGGGTAGTGACCTGCTCACATTCTGATAAAACCTTGATTGTACCCCACACACATTCTCCCCCCCCCCAGTTCTCTAGTGTTTTAGATAGTTGAACGTGTGTGTGTGGGGGGGGGGTTAATCCCTCCTCCTGTAAACCTAAGCTATTTTTGTTCAATGGCTCCAAGCTTTGGAGAGAGGGGAAAAGAATCAACTAAATTTGGGAATTTTATAAAAATGTTTTTAAATAGCTGGTGGCCTTCTCCCTTGAGTCTTCTGGAGTTGCCCTGCTCTTCTTTGTTCAGGGTGGTAGTCAGGCTATTGCTGATGGGTCTTCAAATATCCTTAACTTTGATCCTTGAAAGGCGTCTCTACACTCGAAACTCTACAGTACACAGCTGCAGCAGCGTTTCAAGTATAGACACTACCTACAGTGATAGGAGGGTTTCTCCCACCGGCATAGGTAATCCACCTCCCCAAGAGGCGGTAGCTAGGTCGAGGGAAGAAGTCTCCTGTTGACCTAGCGCTGTCTACATTGGGGTTTATGGCAGCTTAACTATGTTGCTCAGGGGATGGATTTTTCACACTCCTGAGCAAAGTATCTGGACTGATTTAACTTTTTAATGCAGACAAGGCCTAAGGTTATGTCTACTATGATGCCTACACTTGAAGCTAGGGATGTGATTCCCAGCTCCCAGAATAATAAGTACCTCGTGTAAGATTATTTTGCATCCTATTCCTCTGCTGATAGTTTTATTATTCTATTATTGCAGCGCTGCACAAAAGTAGAGTGAGTTTTAATGATCTGTGCACAGTCACAATTGACGTTTCTGTTCAGCATGCTGGATATCTTTGGTTTAGCATATGAGGTACTCAGAAAAACAAAAAGCAAGATCTAGGAAAAGATACAAGAAGGAAGAAAATATATGTACAACTTCTTCAAAATACGCATTCTTAATTGAGAATGGGAGACTTATGGGGAGTCTTCAGTTAAAAATACATTCCATATTGAGACATGTTTGAGAAACACTTCTCTAAAGCTTGTGTTAACATATTAAGACCGTGGGCAGAAAATGTGCCAACAAAATGTATGATGTCAGTGTTACAATGATAAAACTTATTGCAAAAGTGTAACCAGAACATGACATTCTCCATTAAAAACGCTACTTTCAATTTGATAAAATTCAAATCTTAATCTCTTTACAAACATGAAGTAAGCCTGAAAGCACCACTGTAAATGATACATACAAATGGTAAATGATTATTAAGATATATTAGAGGACCTTGTTTAAAAAGTGTCTATTGAAGGAACAGTTATGTTAATTTTTTGCAAGTCTATTAGGTGTATAGCAAGAATTGTCATGTTCTAGAGAAAGTTGGTTATAAGGTAATGTCCTGATTGTGCTCCTCAGTACACAAATGCATTACCAAAATCTTGATTGTCTTATTATTCTACATGCTTGCATAAACTAGCATTGGAATTTTCATGTGAGGCCCATTCATATCTTAGGGTAGATTTGAGCCCCAATATACATAAGAACCTATGGGTATTAAAGAGTTCAACCGGTTAGTACTTGATTTCATTTTAGCAGTTAACTACCACAGTTGAAGGGACTTTTTAAACCAACTAATTCTGACAACAAAAAAAGACAATACCCATCTTATAGAGGGTTGGAGCTGTGGGAAGAAATCCATATTAAGTTACATTTTCCTGGCTACCTTCATTCTTTTTACACTTGTTTCCATGTAGGCTGAAGGAGCTTGTTCTGTTTAATGTAGTTTTGTCTAACTGCTGACCTGTTTCAGAGTAGCAGCTATGTTAGTCTGTATTCGCAAAAAGAAAAGGAGTACTTGTGGCACCTTAGAGACTATATGAAGTGAGCTGTAGCTCATGAAATAAATTGGCTCAAATAAATTGGTTAGTCTCTAAGGTGCCACAAGTACTCCTTTTCTTTTTGCTGACCTGTTGTAACTCTTTGTAATATATTTCTTCTTTCTATTTATTTTGTTCGCTTTGTCTCCTCTCCCCCTGGTCTATGGAAAATGAAGCCAAGCACACAGATATGAAGAAACAATCTAATACTCTTTTAGACTTTGTAGCTAGCACATTTCTGCTGTCAGGGTGGATGGCCTCAAGGGCAGAGCTTCAACAACCTGCCACATGCTCTGCTTATGTGCTACTGCTTAATCCTACCAGCAATGATAGGTTTCTTAAAGGTTGCAGCCATATGGTCATACGAAGGGACATAGCATTATATTTCACTGTATTTTTCTCAATATTTAAATACTAGCTTATAAAAAGTACGAGTGGAACCCTTCTGCCAGATGCCAATGGCAACAACAAGACTGAGTTCAGTCTATCTAGTGGTCCCTGCTCTAACCTAAATAAATTGAGGCTGGAGCCCCCACCCAGAGTGGTACTCCTATTTCTGTCCCTGGGGTATTAAAATATAACTTCACTCATCACTTTTGTAGGTGGTTCTTCCCTGCATGCCAGCAGTCAGCAGTCCTGTGAGAACGTGGATCCACAAGTATCTTTTTACTTGGGAAAAGGGAAACAGTTAAAGAAACATGAAAACCAGTATATGTAATTGACAAACAGGAAAATGAGTTTCCCCTCACCCCCAATGCCCAATAATAATCTTCTGGTTTGTTGAGATCCAGAACTCATAGTCACACTACAACTTCCATCCACTCAAAAACTCTCTTGCAGATCCACTTAGGCCTGGTCCACACTACACAGGTAGGTTGATGTAAACTGTCTTGTGTCAACCCAGCTGTGGAAGTGTCTTCACTTAAATGTGGCTCCTACTGATGTAAGGGCCTCTCTACACCCATTTAGTAGCATCACCTCCCCAAGCGGCGTAGAGTCTTGGGTAATCTGATTAGGTCGATGCAGCTTCAAAGTAGACGCTGCGTTGCTTGCATTGACTGTTACCGGCTTTCAGGAGCTGTTCCACAATGCCCCACACTGACAATACAATTGATACAGGTGATCCTGGTGAGGACACACACTGCCAACACAAGGAGCCAAATGTGCACCCACACAAGTGATTTAATAACTGTGGTGGATGTATGCCAACATAAGTTAGGTTGACATAATGTTGTAGTGTAGACATGGCCTTAGATTCAGTAGTATTCATGTGGTGTCACTCCTCTGCCATTCTGCTCTAGTCCAGAGAGAACTGTCCCACCAGGTCCCACTCTGCATGCTGCTACTTGGTCCAGTTTTGCAATATCAGCTCTGCTTCTGGTGGCCAGGGATGCAAAGTCAGCTCTGCAATATCCTGCCTAGTAGGGCATTCTGAAGTCAATGCAGTGCTGTCACCATCTGTTGGGTTGCTACAGAGTCAACTTTGTGCCACTCTGCCTAGTAACAGTGCTGTAAAGTCAGTTCTGCACTACTGCTGTTCCACTCAGATCCTGGTCCCACAAATTCATTCCTCATGCATAGAATTTCCAGGTGAGAAATCCAAAACGCTGCCCTTTAATATACTCCTTGCTCTTTAGAATAGAGCTATGTTTCCCTTTTCTGTAATTAGCTTGGATTTTTTACCAAATCCAAGTCTACTACCCACAAAATCAGGATGACCCAATTGCTTTAGGGCATGCTCTTCACAATTCTTTTGCCCTTTCATGAGTATAGTAACATATTTTAAATTTGTGCAATCAAAATAACTCAACAAATTCCAACTTAAGCAACAAAACTCCATAGATAAAACTATGGGTAAGCACTATTATAATGTTATGTAAATGAAGCTAGCCAGCTCTAGCTTTTCACCTTCTCCCCTAAACGGGGAGTCCTCGGCCAGTAGGCATTAGGGTTTGCAATACCTTCTGATATATCTATATCAAGTCAAACAAAATGGCAGAGGGAGCAGGGCAAACATTGTAGCTGTAGCTAACAGTGTTGCTTCAGAGATGGATTTTAACAAGAACACTTGGGAGAAATCCTGACCTCATTGAAGTCAATGGCAAAAATTTCATTAACTTCAGTGTTTCAGAGTAACAGCCATGTTAGTCTGTATTCGCAAAAAGAAAAGGAGTACTTGTGGCACCTTAGAGACTAACCAATTTATCTGAGCATAAGCTTTCGTAAGCTACAGCTCACTTCATCGGATTTCATGGTTTGTGTGTATAAAAACATCTTCTGTATTTTCCACAGTATGCATCCAATGAAGTGAGCTGTAGCTCATGAAAGCTTATGCTCAAATAAATTGGTTAGTCTCTAAGGTGCCATAAGTACTCCTTTTCTTTTTATTAACTTCAGTGGGGCTAGGATTTAACTCCTACTCCCTGACATCCAGGGCATTTTAGTCTTCTTTTCTATTCTATGTAGGTTTTTATACCATGCACATCACCATAGTATCTGAATGCTTTCCAGCAGTATATTAAGCAACTTCACTACACCTCTGTCATGTGTTTGTTCTCTCATCCTGTCCCCAGATGGAGCAGGACATGCAATGAGGCAGGTTGTTTTGTTAGGTGTTTATATTAGAGCGGACAAGGTCAAAGGAATGCAACAGAGAGCGGTGCAGTTTTTAATGGTCTTCAGTTCCTGAAGAAGTTCATTCCAGAGTCTCAGACCACCAGTCTGTCTCTCACACAGATGAGCTTTACTTTTATTGTTGAGAGTCCCATTGTGCCAAAGGAGCAGAGCTGTCAATCACCTTTTGTGTCCTGGAGTTTTAGATGATCTTTTAGATATCGTTGGCTCAGGCCATAGATATATTTGAAGATAAGGATTGAGACCATGAACTTGAAGCCTATGTAAGAGATTTTTCATCATTCCAAATTTAGCTACTAAAAAGCACATTCACTAGATTCCTGGCACACAAGCTTAAGTTCTTGCTTCTGGAGTTTGGGTTTTTTATGATAAACAATTAAAACTGATTATGCCAGTTTGAATGGCAGAGTAGTGAAAAATATTTTTGGTGGTTTGGTGGATACTGGTTTGTACCTGAACAAAACTAGTTTGATTTCTGAAATGAGTTCTCATTAAATATGACTTCATTCTACTACAGATCAGAACAATGTTTTCACGGTTTTTCAGAGCAGTGCAAAATGTTTCATTAAAAAAAACCCCAAACCCTGAAACCAGATGAGATTAACAAACATCAAAACTCAAGATCAGGTTCTGTGAAAGATTGGTTACATTTAATGAACTAGTCCAGTGAACATGGGCGCAGTTTTGAGCAAAGCAGGTTTCTGTTTTGAGTAAATCTGGCCTTATTTATAAATCTTGGATTAAAACTTGTAAAATGTGAGATTTCACAAAGTTTTGACTTCAAAGCAGGTTTAACGATGGTTTCAACTGCACATTACAGAGATAAAGATAAATGAACTTTTAATATGCACACATAGGTGTGAACACATTTTTAAACAATCTTTGAAAATATGGCCCAAAATATGTAACTGATATTTTTGAAAGTACAGGCTACGCTGCCAGTTTATAGATGTTTTCAGTATAAAACAATCCCATGTTTTAAAGCAGCTGCACAGTACCCCCACATTCAGCAAAACCTATAAAGTTTAAAGAATTCTCTGTTTGCAATGCCTACCTCAGCATAACACACAGCACTTGGTTTCTAGGAAAATACTAAGGCTCTGATCCTGTAAAGATTTATATGCTCAACTTCATGTATTTTGCATAGTCCACCTGAAGTCAATGGGACTATGCACAGAGTGTAAAGTTAAGCATGTGCATAAATCTTTGCAGGATCGGGGCATGATATGTTTGTATTGTGTTGTTGGGAGACTAAGGAGAGTCTGGTGGTAGAGTTAAGGCATACCCATTCTTTCTGGATTTTTAACTTCTCCTCATAGCCTACTGAATAAGACACAAAGACAATATAAAATTATGCTGAGATATAAAGAAATGAGTTGGGCTTGATTTTGAGAGGTGCTTAGCACCCTGTCACAGTTCTGGTACTTCTCTGGAGATCTTTACCTGTCCCGAGATCTGCAGTATTTGTCCCTCCCCACCCAGTAACTCCCCCATGGAGCTAACATGCAATTTCTAGTTCAGAAAATATATATGACACTTTTAAATACAAAAGCTTATGACTAATCCTCATGCTGTCATCATTTGGTACATTTTAATATAATAGTCTTTTTGAAGTTTCCAGGCTTCCAAGTTTCCACATCTATCACACACCCACAGCTCCAAATGAAGCCAACAGGAGCTGTGATCATTCAGCATTTCTGAAACCCATTGTGTTTTAGTATTAGCAGGGGTAAATCCTAATAAACTCCCCATCTGAATAATTATTATGTAGTAGTTCAAGCATGAAAACCTTTGCTCACTGCAAAAACAATATTACATTTAAATTGCTGAGATGTTGAAACTTACCTGTTGCAGGTCTCTTCATGTCTAATTGTTCAAATTTAGTAACAGCAGCTTTGAATCTCCTCCACTGCCAAAAACTAATAAAGTTCAAAAGAAATGCTCGTTGAACAACATGACTATGGTAACATTTGCTGTCTGTGCTGAGAAATTCTACATCAAACTCACATGCTTGCCTCGTTAGCCATGTTAGTACAATAAAAATAATGAATACCAGAGTATTTATATATTCTGTGTTTATCGTGTGATTATTTCACAAAGGCATAAAAACAAAGCAGAGGATCATCACAGGAGATTCATGTAATACTTGTGGCACCTTAGAGACTAACCAATTTATTTGAGCATAAGCTTTCATGAGCTACAGCTCACTTCATCGGATGCATACTATGGAAAGTGTAGAAGATCTTTTTATATACACACAAAGCATGAAAAAATACCTCCTCCCACCCCACTCTCCTGCTGGTGATAGCTTATCTAAAGTGATCACTCTCCTTACAGTGTGTATGATAATCAAGGTGAGCCATTTCCAGCACAAATCCAGGGTTTAACAAGAACGTCTGTGGATTTGAAGTTTTTTTGTTGTAATATAGCAACAGACATGAAAGTTGCTATATTACAACAAAAAAACTTCAAATCCAGACTCCAGCGAGAAACTGTTGAATTGGAATTCATTTGCAAATTGGATACAATTAACTTAGGCTTGAATAGAGACTGGGAGTGGCTAAGTCATTATGCAAGGTAAACTATTTCCCCTTGTTTTTTCCTACACCCCCCCCCCCCCAGACGTTCTTGTTAAACCCTGGATTTGTGCTGGAAATGGCCCACCTTGATTATCATACACATTGTAAGGAGAGTGGTCACTTTAGATAAGCTATTACCAACAGGAGAGTGGGTTTGTGTGTGGGCGGGGGTGGGGGTGAGAAAACCTCTCTGAAAAAGAAAATGTTCCACATAACATGCAGAGTCAAAAGAAAAGTACAAAGGTTGTTTTAAAAAGAAATCAATATGCAAAAGATTTACAGACCCTGAGAGTGGAATGAGAAGGCAGATTAGAAAATGTTTAGCTAAAAGATACCAATGAAATGGCATGAAGCAAGTTTTTAATTACTCTGAGGTAAGGATTATGCAGAGATTAAGGGAAGTGCATGTTTGTGAAGATAGTGTAGTTTGAGTGACAGATTGCTCTGGACTGTCCTGATTGTCCATTGCCTTTAACGTTGTGCAGTCACCTATTGAAATGCAAAGTGGGTGTCAAACACCACCAGCATGGAGAGGTAGCATGTTAACACTTGTTTGGCAGATGTAAATAACTATGTCAGGAGCATGTTAGTGGAAGTTTAGGCTTAAACTCTTGGGAAATGAATCAAAAATAATAAATAAAATAAAAGTTGATAAACTTCTTGGCTAAAATGATAACAGCAGGAACAGCTTTTCTGGGGTGTGTAAACTGAAGGATACTTGTTTAAGTAAAAGAAAGCTGCTCTGGTTTTAAGATGACTTAACCATTACTGATTGCTTTGATATATATTGTATTATAGTACAGCACAATTTTACTATACATACACACAAACACTGGATTCATCTGATATCTCAGGAACTCTGGGAGAGTGGCCCATTTAAAACAAGCCAGCGAGAAAAGCTGGTTGACATTCTTAAGGGTAGAGACTCAGGTTCAGGTCCTAAGTTGGTGTAAATCTGCATGGGTCCATTGGGGTCCAATGGAACTATGCTAATTTATACCAGCTGAGGCTCTGGCTCCGAGAGTACACTCTTTAAACACATAGCCATTAAATAGCTGATCAAGACCAGCCAACATTCTCTTCACTATTTGCCAGGGTTGGAATCTTCCAGTCTTCTCACAACTGACTGACTTTCCCTTTCATCTGAAACCTTGCCTAAAGTGCATGAAGTTAGATGCATGATAAGTGTTTGCACAATCGGGGCCTAAATTAAAATCCTACATATCACTGCATTCTGTTTTGCAGGAGCAAGAATTGAATTTGTAATTTCTCTGCTCCCCTAAATGTGCATGAAAGGAGAGCACTTTATTTGTTCAATCTAGTGAAAATGTGCTGCCTTTATAACAGAAAACAAAAGAAGGGGTAAAGTGGTTAAAAATTAAATCAAGAAAGTGAGAGATGGAATTCAGAAAATCAGTGGAATCCCTGATCTTCCCTCTTCACTTTCAGGTCTCTCCTGAAGATTCATCTCTGTTGTGATGCCTATTAGAAACATGGTACCTGACACGTGCCACGCTTGAAGAGCATCTGAGGTATGCTTTTCTTGTCTATTTACTGGCCCTTTGCAAAGTCATCCACTCATTTGATGTCTATAGTAAAGTGGTCATGATAGGGTTATTCAGAGTATGCTCCACCTCTCTCTTGTTTTCTGTTTTAGTTAAAGGGAGTTTCCACCCTACTCTGTTGTGATGTAGTTAAATAAAGCAGCAACTTCCCAGTCTGTAGTTCTGTAAAGTAGGTGTATTTTTCTTGTACTGAGTGTTTTTTTTTTTTACAAAAATGGTATTTCTCTCTCAGTTTGTATATAACATCATAATTTTTGAATGTTGCATCTGATTAATTCCAAAATTTCAGGGAATGTTCTAGGTAACAGTGGCCAGAATCCTATTGATTGAGGGAAAATTGAAAACCCAAAAGAGGGAAAATGAGGGAGAGAGAGCCCCTTGCATCTGTTTAGCACAGGCACAGCTTCACGTATCTCTGCAATTGCCTATAGATCAAATTACTGGTTGATGACACTGGTTAACATCTTGCAACATGACAATACACTCTATCAGGACGATGATCAGGTATAATATTGGCAGTCTGAATGGCTTATCTCCTAGACAAAATATAGTGGTTGCGGAAGAATGGGAAGAAGGAGGATCCTGGGAACTACAGGCCAGTCAGCCTCACCTCAGTCCCTGGAAAAATCATGGAGCAGGTCCTCAAAGAATCAATCCTGAAGCACTTGCATGAGAGGAAAGTGATCAGGAACAGCCAGCATGGATTCACCAAGGGAAGGTCATGCCTGACTAATCTAATCGCCTTTTATGATGAGATTACTGGTTCTGTGGATGAAGGGAAAGCAGTGGATGTATTGTTTCTTGACTTTAGCAAAGCTTTTGACACGGTCTCCCACAGTATTCTTGTCAGCAAGTTAAGGAAGTATGGGCTGGATGAATGCACTATAAGGTGGGTAGAAAGCTGGCTAGATTGTCGGGCTCAACGGGTAGTGATCAATGGCTCCATGTCTAGTTGGCAGCCGGTATCAAGTGGAGTGCCCCAAGGGTCGGTCTTGGGGCCGGTTTTGTTCAATATCTTCATAAATGATCTGGAGGATGGTGTGGATTGCACTCTCAGCAAATTTGCGGATGATACTAAACTGGAAGGAGTGGTAGATACGCTGGAGGGCAGGGATAGGATACAGAAGGACCTAGACAAATTGGAGGATTGGGCCAAAAGAAATCTGATGAGGTTCAATAAGGATAAGTGCAGGGTCCTGCACTTAGGACGGAAGAACCCAATGCACAGCTACAGACTAGGGACCGAATGGCTAGGCAGCAGTTCTGTGGAAAAGGACCTAGGGGTGACAGTGGACGAGAAGCTGGATATGAGTCAGCAGTGTGCCCTTGTTGCCAAGAAGGCCAATGGCATTTTGGGATGTATAAGTAGGGGCATAGCGAGCAGATCGAGGGACGTGATCGTTCCCCTCTATTCGACATTGGTGAGGCCTCATCTGGAGTACTGTGTCCAGTTTTGGGCCCCACACTACAAGAAGGATGTGGATAAATTGGAGAGAGTCCAGCGAAGGGCAACAAAAATGATTAGGGGACTGGAACACATGAGTTATGAGGAGAGGCTGAGGGAGCTGGGATTGTTTAGCCTGCAGAAGAGAAGAATGAGGGGGGATTTGATAGCTGCTTTCAACTACCTGAAAGGAGGTTCCAAAGAGGATGGCTCTAGACTGTTCTCAATGGTAGCAGATGACAGAACGAGGAGTAATGGTCTCAAGTTGCAGTGGGGGAGGTTTAGATTGGATATTAGGAAAAACTTTTTCACTAAGAGGGTGGTGAAACACTGGAATGCGTTACCTAGGGAGGTGGTAGAATCTCCTTCCTTAGAGGTTTTTAAGGTCAGGCTTGACAAAGCCCTGGCTGGGATGATTTAACTGGGAATTGGTCAGGCTTGACAAAGCCCTGGCTGGGATGATTTACTTGGGGATTGGTCCTGCTTTGAGCAGGGGGTTGGACTAGATGACCTTCTGGGGTCCCTTCCAACCCTGAGATTCTATGAAATGTGGGGGAAAGGAGGAAATAGAGGTAAATCATAGAATATCAGGGTTGGAAGGGACCTCAGGAGGTCATCTAGTCCAACCCCCTGCTCAAAGCAGGACCGATCCCCAACATAGCTCCTGGCATGGAGGGGGGAAATGGGATATCCTGGAATGGGGAAAGGGTTTACACAGAGCCCCTAGCATAGGGGTGAGGGTGAAAATGGGGAAAAGAGGGGCAGACAGAGACCATGGCATGAAGGGAAGGGGCTGCACACAGAACCCCTGTCTTGGGGAAAAGAATGGCAAGAGGGTAATGGGGGGCATACAAAACCCACAGTGGGGAGGAGATTGGGGGGCCCTGGTATGGGGGGGGAGTGGATCAGTTCATTTTCAAAGGGGGAGAGATGTGACAGTTTGGGGTTATATCTGTGTCCAGGTACAAATTCCATTTGGGTTTGTGTACACTGTTTGTAATTGTAACCATCACTGTGGATTAAGTCATCTGTTTTGTAGCAGGAAACAGACACAGGAAGCTGGATCTGGAGAGCTATGACACAGCCACCAAAGCCTATCAGCACTGAATAGCTTGCACTTGGTGAAACAATGGGGTTACCACCAGCAGGACCATTGACTTGGAAATAGATTCTGTACTCAGAAACCTGTCTGGGGAGAAGGGAGGTGGCTGGAATTCCCCACCTTCCCCAGGCTAAGCACATGTCTGGGCCAGCTGCAGTTTCTCCCCTAGCCAAAGAGGGACAGAGTCTATTTTAAAAGGTAGTTTTCAGAGTAGCAGCCATGTTACTCTGTATTCACAAAAAGAAAAGGAGTGTTTGTGGCACCTTAGAGACTAACAAATTTATTTGAGCATAAGCTTTTGTGAGCTACAGCTCACTTCATCAGATGCATTCAGTGGAAAAAACTGAAATGCATCCGACGAAGTGAGCTGTAGCTCACGAAAGCTTATGCTCAAATAAATTGGTTAGTCTCTAAGGTGCCACAAACACTCCTTTTCTTTTTAAAAGGTAGTGCTTGCTAACCCCTGGATGGAGACCATTCCATCACTGGCACAGGACCCAGGAGTAGTGGAGGCAGGAGGGACTTTGCCTTATCTAAAGACACAGACCAACCCCAAGACTCACATCAGGGAGTGAGATCAGAGTGCGGGGGATTTGTTCAGGACTTGGTTATTTTCCCTAGATCTGTAATTCCCTTGTGCTTTTTAAGGGGGGTGGGGAAGAGAGAGAGAGAGTGAGTGACAGAGAGAGAGAGAAAAGGAGTACTATTTCCCCTTGTTTTTTCCTACCCCCCCACCCCCCTCAGACATTCTTGTTAAAGCCTGGATTTATGCTGGAAATGGCCCAACTTGATTATCATACACATTGTAAGGCGAGTGATCACTTTAGATAAGCTATTACCAGCAGGAGAGTGGGATGGGAGGAGGTATTTTTTCATGCTTTGTGTGTATATAAAAAGATCTTCTACACTTTCCACAGTATGCATCCGATGAAGTGAGCTGTAGCTCATGAAAGCTTATGCTCAAATAAATTGGTTAGTCTCTAAGGTGCCACAAGTACTCCTTTTCTTTTTGCGAATACAGACGAACACGGCTGTTACTCTGAAACCTGTCAGAGAGAGAGAGAGAGAGAAATCCCTTTGCTAAGCCTGTGTTTCTTTGCTTTACCACCACATTGTCCCTGAAGGGGTTAAATAGAAACCAGAGCTCCCATAGCAGGGTGGTCTTTGGGGAGAATGTGTCTAAGAACCTGGGGGGCTCTGGAAGATGAAGGCACCCAGACTGCCGGGTCCTAGTCCTCAAGAAGAGTGCAGAAATGGGGACTGCACCAGAGAAACCCAAAACTAGGTACAACTATCAGCCACTACCCAGACCCAAGAGCTTGGCAGGAAGTTGGATTCAGTGCTTGGATCCAGTCACAACAGATTGGGGTCCATTGTGAGAATGGGTCTGGACCAGGATGTGACAATGCACGTATACCAAAAGATATCAAAAGGCTTTCAAAATTCTATGTGCTTAAGGTGAGTAATTTTTTTGACTGGAGAGTAAAATATTTGTTTCTGCATCATCATCATTTATCACGTTACACAGCTGGTGAGCACACTTTATGCCTGAGCTGGTAAATCTTTACGACAATCTTATGAATCTAAGGCAGAGCTAAATTGCAACATAAATCAAGTTATGGGAACCTTGGGCCAGATTTCTGCCTTCATTTACACCCATGTAACTACTCCACTATAGAACTTTGCCAGAGAAGATAAAAGTAAACCTGCCCTATTCAGATTTGAATACAAGATCCACTTCTTTGAGAAGTAGTGGCATCACCCCAGGGCCAATACAGAAGTGGGGAGTTTGGGGGGTCAGGGTGAGGGAATAGAAAGCAAGAAGAAAAGAACAAACAGACAAATAACCTCCCCCTCCCCAACCCCACAAACCCCAAAAAACCACCCTGCACACACAAACTGTGACGAAAGGGAAGCTGTAAGACTGTTGCCTTTTGGGCTTATTGCTATCTTTCATTATTATGCAGCACTTAGCTACCATGGTAATAGGTGCTTTACAAACACCTAAGAGGACAGATACACAATGACCACTGCCTACTGGGAGAAACTCAGAATGTGCTGGGAGAAGTCAGGCAGCGATGTCATAGGGACTTGGGAAGAAGATTCCAGAACTGTGCAGCAATTGAAGGTTGTGCGGAGCTCTTTCCCCAGTCTATGCGCTCTGAGGCAAGACATTTCTTTGTTTAACCATCTTTAGTCTTAATGAAAATGCCTACAGAAAAGGAGTGAAAAAGAGAGGCCAATCTTTATTGGAAACAGTGAGTTCCTGAATTTCTTCAATTGTCTATTACAGTGGTTTTCAACCTGTGCTCCGCAGACCCCTGAGGGTCTGCAGACTATGTTCAAGGGGTCTGCAAAAGGTGATTATGAAAATAGTTTCAGATCCCAGAAAAGGCATTCCATTTCTCTGATCAATCAAAAGTATGTGAATACCCCCACCTAGTGGTCAAAACCTGGAAGTGCTGTCATTACCATAGAAGCCCACAGGTGAGCACCATTTCTCACAATGCATGAAACACCATGCCGAGCATGTGCAATATTTATCGTTGAGTTCAGTTCAGACAATTTTCAGTCTAAGACTTCTATGGTAGGGTGTCCACGGACCACAGGCTGAATTTCCAAAGGTACAGCAAAGGCGCCTCCATTCGAAATATTTTAGGGGCCTGAAAATGAAAATAAGTTGTAAACCACTGGTCTGTTAGTTTGGTTCCTCTTAAGCTAATGTTCCGAATGGTGACTGCGCAGTTTATAAATGGTGACAGTTCATCACACCCTGCAGCTTACTCCATCCGTGTGTGTAAGTCATGACAGGGATGTGCCAGGATATTTAGATGTTTTGTTAGAATGGGCATTTCAGAATTGTAGCTTATGAGGTTCGTGGAGGAATGGTACAGTGATAGAGTTGTAGCATGTAGGAGTGACAGTTTCAGAAGTGCTTAAGAGACTTAAGAGCCTAAGGGTTTGTTTGCACTTAAAATGCTGCAGCAGAGCAGCACATAAAAGGGGTGATGCCTGGGGAGAGAGTCACAGTCATTGGGTGGGGCTGGGGAGGCAGGTCACTGTGGCCCAGTTTCTCCTTTGGGCAGCTAGGAACTGGAGCCTGCTCCATGCTGAGTTGCATCCTGAGTGTTCTGCTTCTCCCAGGTGAGTTTACTGCTCCCCTTCCCAGTGTCCTGGGATCCCGGAGGCACTGGGCAAGCCAGTCAGCTTGGACTGGCACCTCTTCTGCTCTGATCCATAAACAGGGCTGTAAGCACCTTTATAACTCCAGCAATGCCCACCCCCACCCAATCGCCATGACTCTCTCTTGCCATTACCCCATTTATGTGCTGGCCTCAATGTGCCATAGAGGGGGAACAAGGGACCCGCCGCTTTCTCTGCGTCCTCCTGTTGGGCACAGACTGAGTGCTATCTTGCATAGGCCCCTGCAGATGAGTGATCTGCCTTTTACCTGATGCACCTGAAGGAGAGCTCTGTGAAGCTTGAAAGCATGTATCTTTCACCAACTGAAGTCGGTCCAATAAAAGATATTATCTCGGCCACTTAGTCTGTGCTATATCCTGGGACCCACCCAGCTACAACACTGCTTATATCGCTTTTAAAAATAGGACTTAGGCTCCTAAGTCAGTTATCAGAGTAACAGCCATTACAATAAATTGGTTAGTCTCTAAGGTGCCACAAGTACTCCTTTTCTTTTTAAGTCAGTTATGTGCTTTTGAACATTTTATCCTGAGCCTTAGGGCTTAATTATGCCTCTTGGGAAGCTGAGGCATGCTAGGGGGAGGAGGAGGTGTACTACATCAGTGGTTCTCAACCAGGGGTCCGGGGCCCCCTGGAGGGCAATGAGCAGGTTTCAGGGGGTCCACTAAGCAGGACCAGTGTTAGACTTGCTGGGGCCCAGGGCAGAAAGCTGAAGTCCCACTGCACAGGGTTGAAGCCTGGGGCCCTGAGCCCCACCATCTGGGGCTGAAGCAGAAGACTGAACAACTTAGTTTCACAGTGCCCCCTGTGGCCTGGGGCAACCAGCAATTGCTCTGGTTGCTACCCCTTAATGCTGGCCCTGGCTTTTATATGCAGAAATCCAGTTATTATGGTACAGGTGGGCCATGCAGTTTTTATAGCATGTTTGTGGGGCTTCAGAAAGAAAAAGGGTGAGAACCTTGTACTACATCACTGTAGGTGGTAGGGACCATCATATAACAATATATAAGCATGGCCATGGCCCTCTAATGCTGTCAGCAACAGCTTTAGCGTTCCTTCTTCCCCTGTGGAACCCACTGTTGAATGCAGATTATACACCTCTCCCCACTCTCTGGGTGGGAAGAGGCATTCACAGGCGTCCCCTAGTGCACCCACATGTAGCAGGCATTATTTGGCACTCCATGTTTATCAGAGCTTTTGAGAGGCACATTTGTGAGGGTGTACGTGTAACCCTTCTGCCAGGTGAAGCCAGCAGCAACTAGGGCCGGGTTCAATATCTAGCCCTGTTTACATCTGTCAAAGCTCTTTGCTGTACAGAAGGAATGGGTAAAACAGTTTAGAAAATAACAGTCCCTGACCCTTCAGCCATTTCCAGATGTGAATACAAAATCTTTGCAATGCTCAGATGACTTTACATTGCTTTGCATTCCTTCTTTTCCCCTGTGACTAGAAACAGACATGCTGGAAATCTCACAAAAAATGTATTCTTATCAAATGTCCAACCTTGGTCAGCACAAGTTTAAGGAAGCCCTCTATGCCTTTCCCTCTCCCATGGTGCATTAAGCATCCTCCTCTTTCAGATCCCTCCTTATAACACACTTTCTCCACAAATATTCCCTATAATTCACCTAGCTAAGAGTTGCCATACTCCTATTTATTTAAGGCAGAAAACCCTATGCTAATCTGTTAAATCCATCCTTTGGTCACCCCATTCATTTGGGCTGCTTTTCATTGTTTATACTGGGCAAGATTCGGATATACTTACTCATGCTGAGTAGTACCTTGTTCCAGAAATACTCATATTGAAGTAATAGATTACTAGATGTTAAGGCCACATGGGACCATTATGGTAATCTAAGTTGATTTCCTGTGTAGGGTTGCCAAGCCTCCAGGATTGTCCTGGAGTCTCCAGGAATTAAAGATTAAACTTTTTAATTAAGGATTATGTCACATGATGAAACCTCCAGGAATATGTCCAACCAAAATTGGCAACTCTAAACACAGGCCATATAATTTCACCCAGTATTCGCTGCATGAGGCCCATAATTTCTGGTTGGGCTACCGTATATGTTTTTAAGAAGTCAAAAGCAAGTTGTCTAAAATCAATGTGTCTACTTATGGAGTAACATGCTACTCAGCCAACATAAGGTTATTAGAGTCTGACTCATAGTAAATTAGTACAAGCCATGAGTAAAAGTGACATGCATAATCTGGCCTATGTGTTGGAAGCTCCTCCAGGCAAGCACCAGGTCTCCCTCCCAGTTCTGTACAGTGCTGTTCTGTATAGCAGTGAGCACACTACTGGCACTCAAATTAGCAGTTTAGATTTTGCTGGATATGATATCTAATTCATTGTGATCTGTGCTTGAAAGCCATACTCAGCAGGCATGGATAATATAGTGTTGGTAAGTAACTGTAATATGACCCCAGAATAGGGAATGGGAGATTTTTTTTTTTAATCTCAGTAATGCATTCTGTTATCTGTGTATGCAGGTCACAGTATGTGGGAAGCAAGGGTAGTGCCTGAGTTTGTCAATTGAGCCATGCCATTAATGGAAAAGGAGAGAGAGATTAGATTAGAGAAAGACGTTTTAACTCAGTATTTCTCTGGGTTGTCTGCCTGTGGGCTGCCCTGAGCATGAAGATATGGTCTGCACCCACAAAAATGATGAGGCAGCAGCTTACAGCTTCTTGTTCACATAAAGAAGAGTACAATAGCATTATAAATAGATTTGTTGCTGTGTGTTAACAGTAAGACAAGTCCCAGCATGCCTATTGACGCTTATTTGAAAACAGGGAATGAATGGATGAGCAGACATAGTGTGTCTGGAATGTCAGAGATCTTCTAGTGTTCTGTGTCACAGCTGGGATCACCTTCACTGCCTATATCCAGTTGGCAAACTCTTCGGAGTTCCCATTATTCATTTCACTAGCTGATTTGTAATTCAAAGCATCCCTTCCTAAGGGAGGCAGTTCGGTGAATGTCATTTCAGTGAGATACAGCTGTGTTAAAAAGTGGGAATTTTTTGTTTTATGTGTCTGATGTGTGCCTCAGTTTCCCCAATATGCTGCATTGTTAGCAGGATGGCTGCAAGCCCAGAGGTCCACATGGCTTACCCTGGAGGAAGAGCAAGACCCCTTGGGGTCTGGCACACTGTAAGCGTTCCTCCTAAAGACCATTCCAAAGCTGGGGCCATAGCACCAATCCTGAGGATCCATGGCAATCTGATATGTAGGAGCTAAAGGAGAACATAACAAAGCATGAAAATGCCACCCTTCAGGCACACCCCACCTGAGTGGTATGCATTACTTGTAGCACCATTCAGGTTTTCCCCGTTATTAGCTCTGCCTCTGTACTGCACAACAAGGAAATAGCACTAGTCCTGTGAAATGTCTTTCCTTGCCCTTTTCTACCACCCGACTCTTGCTTTTCTGCAAGTGTGTTTCAAGTTATTTGTCTAGATATAACTACATCAGTCTAAATGGGAAGCTGAAAATAAGAAAAATATAATTAGCAAAAATCACTATGTCACTCCTGTACCCCGTGCAAGAACCTGTGACAGTTGGGGAACTGCTGATGAATGTAATCAAATAATTTGCTCCTGAAAGAAGACATCCTGGTAGAAATCTTTGAGAACTACCCACTCGCTGTGTTGCTCTATGCATTTCTGTGATCCTCTTCACTTCTCCCCTTTCCCTCTATATGTTGATCACATTCATTCCCAGCAATACAGTCCCTACCTTTTCAACTGAGTGTTGGCTAGGAATCTATTCAGAGTCCATACTTTTGCTTCATCAAAATTATATCTTGCATAGTTGTTAGTCCTGAACAATCACTTGGTATTGAATTAGTATCAGGAATTAGTCAGTAAATTCAAACAGATACTTTCAAGTCCAAGCTTATGAATATAACAGATTCTGTTATCCAAACAATCAATATAATACAACAATCTGTCTTCATCTCTGTAAAAAGAAAAGTGACAAATGGGGGTAAATTATTGCTTTGTTAAAAGCTGAACGGATTCCAGTAGGTTAGGTTTTGTAAACTCTTCTAAAATATATCAGAGTCAATTCCTTTTAAAAGGAGTTTTTGATTAGGCAGAATAGAAATTAAGCAAATTAAATCATCTGATGCTAGTTACTCCTAGGTAAATGTTTCCATTTTAAACAAATTATTGCAAAACTATTAAATTTCAAGACTAAAAAATACATCTTCTTCAGATACAATTACTGAGGATGTGTTTCATATAGTAGGTCACATTAGGAAATGTGATATACTATAACATGCAATAAAAGAACCATCATAGTACATAGCTATCAACGCACAGAGTGAAGCCAAATGACAATCTTTTGTAGGTTTAGCATTTCAATTTGAATATTACATCCCTGAAGTTGGACTCCTGTGTCTAAAAATACAACCACCACCAATGGAACTATTCCAGTAATCTGACTGGTCAATATACCAGATATAAATACTTTAGAAGTGCCTGGCTTATTATGCAAAGAAATTCATGCTAATCTGTGTTGCACACAAATTCACAAACAGACAAAATGTTTTCAGAGCGTTCTTTACTATGTTCCCTTTACAATACCAGTTATAATGTTGTCACGTGGCATTTCCTACTAAGCATAACTCCTCCCAGGAGCTCCTTAATTGCCAGGAAATGCCCTGAGGTGATGTAGGAAACTTGTAAGTTTTATAAATGCCCTGGAGAGCTTGAATAGTACATTTTCCCACTAGATGTCAATATTGCTTACAGCATTTGCAGAGCTTGAGAAAAATGAAGCTACAATCCAATTATTAGATAGACCTTGAAGTAGTAAGAGTGTGAGAACCTCCTCCCACCAGTACCCTCTGGAAAATACTTTTAACATTACATTTGTTCCAAATGTTTTCCCACTTTCAATCCTCAACTTCACAAGGATTTGTAATGCTTTTGTGCATCTGCCCAGCCCCTAACATTCCCTATGATATCCAAATACTGCATCATCCTTTAGGGAGCCTAAAAGAACCAAAAAAAGTCTGTCTAAAGCCAAACAAACAGTCTAAGCTAAATAAAAATTCCTTTTCTGTCTACATAGGGGGAGGAATAAACAAAATACCCATTCTCAGTCAATGGCAAAGTACAGTGTGCTTCTGTAGATCTGGGTTCAGTGTTTGCTTAAGTCACAGCTGTAAGTGATCTTCTTAATTCTCATGAAAATGAAGAACTAATAGCACTGGTAGAAGCTAGATGTAATATGTATAGGCTTCCCGCAGCTTTCTTACACATCTTAACTCTGACCTTCTACACCATTCCGATTTCATTTCTGGACTGCTCTTGAGTAAATATGGAAGCACAGTGCCAAATTATGTGGTGAACTTTATTTGTAGTGAACTAGTATGTGGTAATACTGTGACTTTGATATATTTGCATTTTATTTCAGTCCATGCCAGTAATGAAACTTTCTACAGATAAAGCTCAGCTGTGCAGGACAAAGTTTTCTTGGGGCCCAGTCCCCAAGACTGTGGCATGAACTCCCCCAGGAACTAAGGACCATCACAAACTTCACCACCTTGTGTTGTAAGTGCAAGCTGCATTCCTATGACCTTGCCTTCTCTAATACAAGCATAGCAATCTGTGTGTGCATGTATATAATACTAGTTAAAAAAAATCCAAACCAAAAACACTCCATTGCACACGCTTCTCCTGCTGAGGAGAGGATGAGAAAACAAACATGTGACACATTAGTCACATCACTTAATGAACTAGTAGAAGATGCAAATATAATAAGTGCCATATAAGAATCTATATAGAGTAGAATATTCCCTGAAGTACAGCACTATAGTCTTAGGGGCCAGATTCTGTTAGCCTCACTCATTTTTAATAGTACTTTACTCTGCAGACAGTTCCACTGAAATTAACTGAGTCGTTCAGAGTGAGATACTACTCCATGAGGCAGATCCTCAGCTGGTATAAATTACCATATACCATTGAAATTAACACCAGCAGAGAATCTGCCCCAACATGACTATGGGTGGCAGAATCGGGCTCTAAATAGCTGTTAAAATAAGATGCCCTGTAATATGATGAGAATTTGAATGAGTAAATATGAGGCCATATGATGCAGAACATCAGATGTTTCTTAAAATATCAGAGCTGTTCCTATGCAAAATATAACAGATGACTGTTTTCTAAATATAGACTGTTGTTTGTATTGGCATCATGGATAAATACCAGAACAAGAGGTCCCAGCAGGCTGTCTTCTGAGTGCCAATCTTACTTTTCTTGCCTACAAGAAATTTTGAATGTAAAGGCCTGAAGAATGAAGCAAAGTAGTAGAGCATGTTTGAATGTCCACCATAGTCATGCCTTTTCATATTACTGATATTCTATAAATTAATACATCTCAGTTTGAAAATAAGATATCACATCATTTTCCCAAACAAAAATCACATCACATTCCCGACTTCACTTCATTTATGAAAATTATTGTGATTACTATATAGGAGGACAGACTAATCCTGAAAAATTGTTACATTAAAGTCAGCAGCAATTTTGCATAAGCAAGGACTGAATGAAAATTCAGGGAGGGGGCCCCCAGTATGATTAATTGGAAAATTGTAATTCTAGAAAATGTTCATTAAACCAGACTGCCCAGAAGAACATTTTAAATCTTTTCAAATTTTTATGCAAGTCCTCATAATCCTACATTTCTATTTGAAACATATGCTTAGTTCGGCTATTTTCCCACTGGTTCTTTTCTGTGGCTGTGTTAATAATAAATATTATTATATTATTATTAATAATTATAATAAAGTAGTAGCAGCAATATTTATTTATATTGTGCTAGCACTTAGGGACTCCAATCATATACCAGGAACCCATTGTACTAGGAACTCTACAAAACACAGAATAAAAAGACAGTCCCTGCCCCAAAAAGATTACAATCCAAGTATAAGAAGTGCTGTGTGTGTGTAATATGGAACTTTGGGGTGAGTTTTTCCAAAGAAGCCTAAAGAAGTCAGTTGTCCAAATCCCACTGAAATTTCATAGAACTTGGGTACATAATTTCCTTAGTCAGCTTTGAAAACGCCAAAAAAAACCAAACAAACAAAATAAACAGCAGGAAAATAATTACTGTACTGTAAACATTGAATGTTTATTCATGCAAATTTTTATTCCTAGTGTGACTGGTTTGGTCACAGAGACCCTATGGAACTGTCACCTAATGTGAGATTACCTCGGAGCACATTTTCCCTGCCAGCTTGGGACTCCAGAACCCTGCCTTGTTGAGCCAAACATGCTTGCCTGCTGCAACACAGACCCAGGGTCTGGGCCATGCCCCCAAAGCTGCAGGCTTTAAGTGAATACAACTCTGCAGGTTACTTGACTCCAGCACCCAGACACCCAGTGGGATCCAAACCACAAATAAATCCTTTATACTCTGTACAAAGCTTATACAGGGTAAACTCATAAATTGCCCACCCTCTATAACACTGATAGAGAGATATGCACATCTGTTTGTTCCCCCAGGTATTAATCACTTACTCTGGGTTTATTAATAAACAGAAGTGATTTTAAGTAGGATTTAAGTGGTTTCAAGTAATAACAAACAGAACAAAGTAAGTCACCAAGCAAAATAAAGCAAAAACATGCAAGTCTAAGCCTAATACATTAAGAAACTGATTACAGGTAATCTCTCACCCTCAGAGATGTTCCAATAAGCTTCTTTCACAGACTAGACTCCTTCCTAGTCTGGGCCCAATCCTTTCCCCGGTACAGTCCTTGTTAGTTCCAGCAGCCATTTCTGGGGTTTTCTCATGACTAGCTTCTCTTTGTCCTGCTCCACCTCCTTTTATAGCTTTGGCACAAAATGGAAATCTTTTGTCTCTCTGGGTCCCCACCCTTCCTTCTAAATGGAAAAGTACCAGATTTAAGGTAGACTTCATTATCAGGTGACATTGTCACATGTCCTGTGAGACCCCAGCCTCTATTTTTCCTGGGCTGGCCCACACATACACGGGAATGTTTGCAAGTAAACAGAGCCATTTACAGTTCATTGATTCTGAAGCACCCTTAATGGCTTCCACTTTATATGTTTACATAAGTAATACAAGTTTATATCTTATTCTCCTAACTCCAGACATATAAATACATGCAAACAAATAGGATGAACATACTCAGTAGATTATAAACTTTGTAATGATACCTTACAAGAGACCTTTTGCATAAAGCATGTTCCAGTTACATCATATTTACATTTATAAGCATATTTTCATAAAGCATATGGAGTGCAATGTCACACCTAGGTCAACTTACATCTCAGTTTACAGTTCACTGATGCCAAACTTTCCTTTGTACATAAGGAGCAACATGCCCAGATTCTGTACTACTATGTATATCCCTTTTGCATAAGTTTGAATCCCTTTGTGGATAAAGTTCCAAAACTGAAGCTATGACAAGTTGCTGGTACTCATCTTACTTTGCAGAAGAAAATGAATATACTTCAACTCACATCTAACAAAGCGGACGACTTGAGTCTCAATTAAAAAATGAATAGTATATATGCATTGTATGCATATATCTTAGTACTTTCTGGTAAAGTTTTTAAAGCTGTACAAATGACAAACCCAGAAAGTTGAGGAAGTGGAGGCAATATCAGCTTGATTTCTTTGTCTCTGCTATTTACCGTTGTATAGAACCAACATTGTGCTAGGCACTTTACAGACAACATAAAGATAAGGGGCCAGATTCTGTTCTCACACCAGATTTACATTTGTGTGACTCCATTAATTTTAATGGAGATGATGTAAATGAGGGTAGAGTCAGGCACAAGGACCCATATTTTTAGAGGTATTTAGGTGTGTTCTGCTCAGCATTGCCAGGCCTAAGTGACTCAGGGCAGGTTTACACTTAAAATGCTTCATTGGCACAGCTTCACCAATGCAACTGTGCCGCTGTAGTGTTTTGATGAAGACGCTCTATGCCAATGAGAGAGAGCTCTCCTCTCAGTGTAGTTAATCCACCTCCAAGAGAGGCTGTAGCTAGGTCAGTGGGAGTAGCTCTCCCACCGACATAGTGCTGTTTACACCAGCACTTAGGTCAGTATACCCATTGCTCAGAGGTGTGAAAAATCCACACCCCCGAGACACAAAGTTATGCTTAAGTCATTCTGAAATGTAGACCTGCCCTAAGATGGCTAAGTCCAATTTTCAATGGTGACTTAGGTCTGGTCTACTCTACAGACCTATATTGGTATAATTATGTTGCTCAGACGTGTGGTAAGCCACACTTCTGAGCAATGTAGTTATACTGACCTAACTCCCTATGTAGACAGCGTAAAGTCAGCAGGCAGTTAGGAGCTAAATACCTTTGTGGATCTAGGTCTTTTTCCCTAGCCTTGAACTATAATATGTTAGCATTAAGGAGATTAACCACAAATCAGACCCTGCAGAATACAATAGACTTCAATTTGGCGGGGAGAGGGGGAATTGAAGATAAAGGTAAAAGCTTTAGGGAGTTTGGAGCTACTATTTATGAACCTGTTCAATCGGAGCTTTGGAATATCTGTCAGAGATGAAGGCATTGACTTATTTTGCCTCTGGAGCAGTGCATGAGAATTCTGCAGTTTCACCCTGATACAGCAAAGCACAGCATGTGTGTAAGCATGGGAGTAGTTCCATTGACTTCAGTGGGACTACTCGGGTGTTTAAAGGTACACATGCACTATATGTTTTGCTGGATCAATTCTGAAGACCCTGTTAAAAATCATACAAATGCTTTGACTAAATGTGGTGGGACAAGGGATTGTTGTTAAGATGATTACCTTCAAGCTCTCTCATATGCATGAGAGAAGAATCTGCAGATTATGTACACACCTGTATGGATTAAAATTCTCTTTCCTCTTCATTTGGGCTCTCTAACTTTGGTAAACAATCTGTCCATTATTGCTGCATAAAGGCCTATGGCAAAGCCCACTAAAGTCAGTGCAAAGACTCCCACTGACCTCAGTGAGCATTGGATTGAGACCTAAAAAAAAGAGTGTTTTGGCATAAATCCCCAAACCTGCTGTTTTAGCCTGTAATATTGTGGGCTGTTGTGGCAAGATTTATGAAAAATCTTCTGGCTAAGGGAGATTGCACTAAGTTGGGGACTGGCCTCAGAAATGATAAAAAGGGGAATGGACTTTATTTACATTGATCTAATGTTCTTTTAATAAAGATCTCCTAACAACAGCAATTTGTCATGTATGACTCAGGAGAGTTAGATGTCAGAACATTTCCATTTTCCTTTAAGGTTATAGCATTCCAGAATTTCAGAACCATGCTTTCCCCTGCCTCCAGAGCTGAGAACAACAAGAACGGGTACCTCTGGATATATGGAGAGCCATTGACTGTTGTAGTGATTTAGGTCCCAATCCTGCAAACTGATCCACACAGACATTTATACTCTCCCGTATACTGAAGTCAGTGGGGAATGGACATGTGCATTGGCTTTTGAGGCAAAGACCTATTTTATAGGATTCTATTTCACAACTAATTGCAAATCATTTTGAAAGGAGCTGTTATCTGCAGAGGAATTAATAAAAATCCTTTCATCACACATTAATGAATGTTGCAGTTTCCTTTCCAGTTGAGGCTCCCAAAATTTAAGAAGCTACCACGTAGTCTGCTGTTTTAACACAGCCTTTCTTTGAGAAGAAGGGGGCAACAGCACTTTTGTACAATATCTGACCCCTCTTTGTTTGTTTAAAACCAATATTCATTGAGTCTAAATGATTGGAGGTGACTTGCTGAGTGGAGAAGAAGATTGTCCAGGGTGTCACAGCTGGACTACAGGAGGTATAGGGGAAAGGTGAACCATCAATGCCTCCATTATTCAAGGTTTGGTTAACTCCAGGAGCCAACTACTGTTTAAACACAAGAGGAAGAGAAGAATTCAGGGGCAGAGCTATCTTCTTCCCTTCCCAACACTTCCTGATTTTCTGCCCTCTTGGTTTCTTTCCCAAACACTTTCCCAAGTTCCCACCCTTACCTCAGTGCCCAGAGCATAGTCTAGACTCAGGGATCTCAGTGTGCATATCTATTTTTGCCTCTTCCTTGCACCTCTTTGGCTCTGTGCTGAGTTGGGAGGTAGTGAAAGGGGTGAGGATGTCATGTGGATCAGTTGCTGCTCATTCAAAAGGCCAGAAGACAGCATTTCAGAGGAGGGCATAGCTGGTTGGAAAAGCCCACCCTTTTTGACCCCCCTCCCCCCCGCACACTTCTTGGACACGCTTGGGCTGTGTACTGAGTAGAATTTGCTACGTACAGCTATAGTTTGCCTTTTGGTAGGCTGCAGGAGATTGCCTATGAGAATGGCTTGTTGTTTGCCTATTTGGCAGTAGCTATGCAGCTGTCAAAGTGGCACTTCCCATGACTACAGGGATCTTAAATACTCCTAGCTAGTATAGTATAGTACTCATAGCTCAAGGGCTGCATAAGGAAAGAAAGATACCTGCTTATTAAGAGAAGGCCCATGACATATTAAATACCTAGAATTCAGCTGGTGGCCACAGCTGTGGATGCGAAGCAGATTATCTATGGTTATCTGTATCACCATCATGTCTCGTCTTTAATTGTTTGCATTGTGTCTGTTTAATAATACTTAGCATTTATAGCACTTTGTATCTTCAAAGTACAGTACAAACTAATTAGGTGCATTAACTAATTTAGATTGTAAACATCCTGGCCAGAGACCTGTCTTTGTGCTTTATAAAGTGGCATGTATACTTATGGCACTGTATAATTTATAATAATTACAGGACCTGATCCTCCTCCCATAGAAGTTAATGGGAAAAGTTTAGTGTAGACAAGGAACTGGTGGCTCTAAGGGCTGGACAACAAAATGGTAGAAATGCTTGAGCTCTGTGTACACTACAGTTCCCACTACTGCTACCAAGGGTGAAGCTACACTGATGAGTTATGGATAGAATATTTACAAGTATAGACAAGGCCATAAAACATGTTTTGGTACTGCTGGTTTAGAGCAGTCCAAATCATGTTATAGCCAATTTAAGGTTTAGATGATGTTCCTTAGCGTGGCTATAATGCAGTTTGGTACTCTCCGCCCAAGAAGAATCAAGCTTGGTATAAGATGTTTGGGATAGTACTGTGTTTATTGCAAAGACAATGACCTAAATACTTTAAGAAAAAAAGCTACTAATCAGCTAAATCATTTTGATATATTTGGGGATGTCATTTTGATTTCTAGAATATATGATTAAAGCAGCTAGTTGAAGAATTCATACGTGTGTGTGTGTGAGAGAGAGAGAGAGACACACAGACACACTACCACCCCAAGATTGGTCTACAGCAGGGGTAAATCAATTATTTTTTGTCAAGGTCCAGACCTCAGAGAAAATAATTAAAGTAAAAAAAAAGATTTCAGGGTCCATTCTAAAGCATCTGGTGGTCTGGATTTGGGCCATGGTCCACCTATTGACTAAGGTGTTGCCCCTTTCCAACTCAAGTGAGTAGTCAAAGTCCAGGCCTATAGATGTTCCAGTTTGAAGTTGAAATGAAGTTCTCTTTGATGCAATCTTGTGTATTTGCAAGGAACGTGTACAGTCCTGTATCTCTTTGCATGCAGAAGGAGCCAAGAACATAAGGCGTTGCAGAACATAAGGCGTTGCAGTTTCTTAACTGACAGCCCCAAGGCCCTTTAGCCAGTACCAGACCCAAGAGCTCTCTCTGGCTTTTTCCAGGGTTGTACCGGCCCAGAACCCCAAAGGTATTGGCTTCTAATTTCCATTGTATGCAGGCTCCTGCTTGGCTTTCTTGCCTCTCCCTTCTCAGTTTCTGTGGGATTTCCTTACACACACACACACACCACTCAGCCAAAATCTCCTGGGCAGATGCATGCACACTTTTTGTCTTAGGTGGGGGTTTAGGCTTACAGTTATGATGACTGAAGGGTGAGTTCATACCTATCAATCTCAAAAGGGTTTTAATTCAACCCATAACAAGATTTCACCCAGCTTTTAAACAAAGGATTGGTTTGGCAAACACTATATTAATCTTTCTATTCAAAAGACCTGGATGTAGTGAGTGATCCCTTTAGACTGAAAGCTCTTTGGGGCAGGGACCTGGTCTTCATCCCGGTCTGTAAGATGTCAGGCACAGCAGTGCTGCTATACAAATAATAAAGAAATAATCCATAGATAGAGCTAATGTTACAGGAGCAGAGTGAATTATATTAGGTGTTTACCAAGGCAGGGCTGCCAAGTCACAACTGGCTGTACGTGGCACTCCCACAAGCTGTAACATTCTTTAGCTAAAGTGGCACTCAAAGGTGTGGAATTCACTTCGGTCTTAAAAATACAAGGAAAAAAAAAATCAAGAGGCCAAGTTTAGCAGCACTGATTTGGACAAAAACTATTGAAACCCATGAAGGTTACCTGAGTAAGAAGTAAAAGCTGCTAGATTTGGCCTTGAGAAATGGCTTCAAATATGGGGCCTTATCCTACTTCCATTTATTTAAATCAAGAATTGTTTTGTTTTACCAGTTACTCTAAAGGAACCAGGATTGAGCCTTTGATCCTTAACACCAAATACCAACCTAGCAGAATAAGTGAAGGAGAAACCTACTGTATCAGTATGGATAGGAACTGGCTATATTAAAATTTTTTCCAAAAGCCAAGTGATCACTACCAGTACTGACTTTAAAACCAAATCCCATTCTGATTATATTCTTTTACTGCACTGCTTTGTAATATGTATATCTAAAACTATTGTTTAGATACATTATTTGTTGTTCATGCTATGCTCTGCCCAAAATAAATTAAACTGAATTAACAACTACTCTTCAGTTTGGTATATGCTATATTGAGTAACTTGATGGTCATAATGCTGGTGACTGCAACCCAGCTGAATTAGAAGAGTTTTTCACAGGGCTAGAGTGGGAAATTGGTACATTTTGAACAGATACTGTGATGTTTAAAAATATTTAGTACTTCCATAGCTCGGTTCACTTAAGAATGAGAAGTTTAACTCAGTTTAATTCAGTGTTACAGGACTCCTGTACGTAGGCACTACTCATTTTTAAGGATGGGTAAAATGAATTGCAAAGGTTGTCCCTTCCCCACCGTCACATAGCCAGGGAATGGCAGAGGGGAGGAGAACTCCTATTTCCTGGCCCCCAGCTCCCTGCTCTCACTACTCCATAGGCACCAGGGCAGTGAAGTGATGTAGCAGGCTGAATAGGTTGTAAGTGACAAAACTCCTGCAACCAGAGCGATTTGGCCAAGGTCACAGAGCTTGTCAGTAGCAGGGTGCTAATAGGACCCAGGAGTCCGGGCTACCATTGCCTGCTCCAGCTACCCAGGACAGACCCAGGTGTCGCAGGGCCCGCGTTTCCCCAGGGCCCCTCTTTTCCTCCTCCCGTGGCTAGGAGCCGCCTGGCCTGGGCCGGCTTGTGGCCGTCAGGCAGGTGCCGGGCGGGGGCAGGCTGGAGCCGGACTCCGGGCCCAGCCCAGCCACGTGCCGTTTGTTTGGAAGGCGGGCGCCAGGCGCGCTGGGCTCCTCGCTCGGGGGCGTGCGGGCCCAGGGCGCTCCGCCTTCCTGCACTGGGCGGCGGCGGGAGGGTCCGGGCTTGCACCGGCTCGGGGCGTGGTTTGCAGCCGAGGAGCGGAGCAAGGGGCCGCGCCCAGTCCCCTCCAGAGGCAACGCCAGGGACCCCGCTCCCCCAGCGCAGGCGGCGGGAGCCCCCTGCGGCCCCCGGACAGTGAGTATCGCCCAGCGCCCGCCCCCTGGAGCCGCGGGTGTCCGCGTCCGGCCGGGCAGCGGGGGCAGCGCGGCGGGGCGGTGCTGGGGGCTCAGCGCGCCGCCCGCGGAGCGTCTGCTGGGGGAGCGCGCAGGAAAGTTGGCGGCCCTGGGGCGTTGGCCGGCGTGTGGCCCCCACAGCCAAGCGGGGCAAGGGCTGCCGCCGCCCGGGGGCACCCGCCGGCTGGGGGAGGTAGGCTCCGCGCTGGCGTGGAGGTCAGCGAGCGAGCGAGCCGCACGCCCGGGCGGGAAGGGAGCCGAGCGCTGCCGAGAGAAGCCCTTTGTGTGGGTGACAAGACGCCTGGAAAGTACCCGGCGCCTGCCCCTGCCGACTGCACCGCACCGACCCCCCTAGCCCCAGGGGCCGCCTTTGCCAGCCCCTGACCCTGCGCCCCTGGCTGGGTGGGACGCTGGAGAGCAGAACCGTTCCTGCTCAGCCCCCCTCCGCGTTCATTGTCTAGGCTTTGGTTGCCGTACCTGGCCGCCTTTGTTAGCTGAAGCCGCCTTTGTTCCTTAGGTATCCGCTTTACCTTCCCTGGCCCTCTCTGACTTGTAACCAAACGCTTTTGAGGAAAAATCCGGCGCCTTATTTAATCAAGCCGTGCAGTTCCACACAGGTGTTGGTATTTTTAACGTATTTCAAATGGCTTCAATTTATCCTTTATTTCATTTTCCTGACAGAAAAAAAACTACCAGGTGTGCACAGGCATAACCATTTACACAATCTTTGCAAGATAAATCAAATTGCAGGAACTGGGAGAAGTCGGGAAAAAACTAGTGAGACTTAAGGCACAAACCCTCTACTAAGATAGTTCAAGAAGCATGGACCACTTTTTGTGTGTGTGTGTGTGTGTGTGAAATCGCCTTCTGTCATTGAGCCAAACAAACACCCTTTTGAAATCCCTGTTTTTCAGTGTTGAAATATTAGTTTCTTGAGTATTAGCCTGAGTGATGTGTTTTTGGAGACACCATGATTTTGGGGGACATGTAAACTTATAGGTAGAAGAGGGAGTCCACAAACCGATGCTTATGTAACGTGGTATCTTTTAAGATTACTGTTACATAGTTGGTTCTGTACTTGGATTCTGAGCCTGAATCCTTATTCAGGCAAAATTCCACTGGACCACCTGGGAGTCTTGGCTGAGTAAGGACGACAGGAGTTAGTCCTATTATTACCTTTATTACCAGCTGTGTGCTCATACAGTCCTGTTGCGGTGGACAAAAAGCTACATAGCAGAGGGTTACACACTCTGTAGCTTCTGTAGGCTGAGCTCATTGCACCCATCAGGGGCTCCTTGCATCCCTCCATTCCACCTCACAAGCTCCCAGTGGGCCACTCTCCCATCCCCCTCTATTTCAGGGACTCCCTGTGACTCCCCCAACCTCTACTTGTGCCAGGGCTCTGTGCCCCCCCTATTCCTCCCACCAGAATACTAGGGTCCTCTATTCCTCCCCACATGCCAAGGCTTTATGTACCCCGCATTCCCCTCTTTCCCCCCCCATGCCAATGACTCTGTCCCCCATTCTCCCTCCACTACATGCTAGGGGCTCTGTGTGCCCCTTCAGATACCCTTTCCCCCTATGCCAGGGGCTCTGTGTCTCTTCCTTCCCCCATATAATTTTCCTCCATTCTCCCCACCCTCATGGCAGGGGCTTTGTGTACTCCCCATTTCCCACCACAGCAGGGGTTCTGTGTGCTCCCCCTTCCTCCCTCTGCCCATATGGCAGAGGCTCCGTATGCCCCCCATGTCCTCCCCCATTCCAATGCCCTCATTCTCCTCCCACCCCCATGCCAGGGGTTCTCTGTGCCCCCTCCCTTTCCTCCAACACTAGGGCTCCTTATAAGCCAAACAGAGACTGCCACTGAGTTGAGAGTAAGACCTTGCTTCGCTCACTTAGGTATTATGATTATTGGTTAAACTTGTGAGGCCTTACACTCAACTCAGTGGCATTTCTCTGTAATGTGAAAACTTTTGAAAGGCCCCAGCTGATCAATTGTAAAAATTCAGGGAATGTTCTACACATCCATGAGCAAAATCCTACTGATTTTGGTTAAAATTAGAGAACCAGGAACAGGAATGGGGGATGCACAGAGCTCCTTGCATCTGGTTAGCAAACTCATCAGTTTCAACCACTTCCATAATCGTCTCTAGATAAGACCTTTTTTGGTGTTTATCTGTTGTCTCTAAAAAAAAAAATGGCCAGGTTTCGAAAAAGCCAATATTGGGTTTTACCAATTTTCACCCAGTTTTTGGCTTTTCCTGGACTTTGCTCCCCCTTTGCACAGTTCGAGCCAGAATTCAGTGCAGCCTGTCCACTTCCTCTGTGCAGTGGCAGAGCAAGATGGGCAGGGAGCTGAGACCTGGCAGCCAAGACCACCCAACCACTGGAGCAACAGGCTCTCAGGAAGTAGAAGGGTGTACCCTGTGAGTACTAGCCCCCTGCTGGACAGAGCCCACTCCTGACCTGACCCGACCCGACCCTGCAATACAGCCTCAGGGCAGGGGAAGCAGGTGACAGAGTGATTCAGTCCAGTCGTTAGGACACCTGCCTAGTAGGTGGGAGACCCTGGGTCCAGTCCTCCTCTTTCACATAACTCTTTCATTGTTTATGCACAGTGGATTAGCTTCAACAGGAGAGAGAGTGAGGGTTCCTCACATCAGTATAGCCCAGTCTTTAGAGCACTCCTGAAAGGTGGGAAAGTGCTGTTCAAATCCTGTCTCCCCCTTTGGCAGAGAAGAAGGAATTGAACTTGAGTCTCACACATCCTAGCTGAGTTCTCTAACCACTGGACTGAAAAGTTTAAGGTGGGCATCACCTCCACCCCTGTTTTGTGTGGAGCAAAGCAGGCACCTAACTCATTCCTTGAACAAGACTTGGGTCCCTACCCCAGTGAGAGAGGCAGAGCTTAGCACACATTGGCTTGCTTAGGCCGGGAGCCACCTAGCATGCTGGCTTTTGTGGATTGCAGCTGTAGGTGCCTATCTCTCCTCATCGTAGAGCAGCTGAGGCACCTAACTCAGGCTTTGTGGATTGGTGTGTCATGCCTGTGATTTTCTAGGTGCCTAAAAGTTAGACACTATGATGCTCAGCATTGTAACACCTAAGTCCCTTTGTGGATCTCACTCTTTGGAGCCTAAATACTTTAAAAAATGGACTACATTAAAATACAGCACAACTGGCTCTTGTGGGTTTTAAAGTCCTTTTATGAAGTCTTCCTAATTGAAATGTAGTAATTATTTGAGAGTCCTGGCTTGTTTTTTTGAAACAAATAGATTATAGTATTTGTGAGCATTTTGAAGGGCATTTTAGAGGTTGAGGTTTTTTGAGCATGTTACATTAAACATTCACCCTATTCTGCTGGAAGCGTAGAGAAGCCAAGTTGCCATAATGATTATGATTATGCGGCAAGACTTAGTGATGATTTAATTTTGTATAGTGTAGTAAAACTAGAGGCAAAGACAGTACAGTTTGTCCATTGTAAGTAAGTTCATCCGTGGAATATAGATATTTAGTTACCTATAAAAGGGAATGCAAGAGAATAAAAGAACAGAGAAGTCAAAGCTAAGTTTGTTGGAGAAGGGGTCTATGTCTAGGTGTAATGGCACATCCTCCCTTCAAGTAGTGCCCCTTTGTATCAAGGTGCAGTGTTGGCAAGGGACCTGATCTCTGGCACTCCCGATGGTCACTTCCTCGGCCCTGCAACAGCTCCCCCCTTCCCCCGGGTCTTCAGCATCATGGCCCTCTGGCCAAGTCACATAAAAGTTCACTCCCCTTCTGGGGTAACAAAAAGTCCAAAACAAATTCCCAAGCTTACTGTTCTTCTGGGGCTCCTCTGAAGATCTCTGCTTCTTGGTCCCTTCTCCTGGCCCCTGCAGAGCTTCTCTGGTTTGTTTGACAGGATTCCTCCACTGCCACCTCTCTCTGGGGACACTGGCAGCTCCATTTACGGGTCTCCCTGCTCCAGGTAGGCCCTACGTAAGAGCTCTCCCACAGGAGCGTACTGCTCTCTGTGGGACTCTTCTATTCCCAGTTCCCATTCCAGACCACCAGCCCCAAGACTGTCTCCAGGGACAGCTGGCCCCTTGCTCTAGGAGCTTATCACAAGAGTTAGCTCTACTCTTGTGGCTCAGCTCTTTAGTCACAGCCAGACCCAGACTGCTAGGCTTCCCCCTACAGGTAAGTCCCACCTCCTCTGCGTCTCTCTCCCTACACTGACTTCCCTGCTCAGTTTCAGTAGTCCTTTCTGATTCCTTGCAGCTGGGGGTCACTAACCATTAACTGGGGGCTAGCTGGTAGACCTCAGGCAAGGCTGAGCCTGGCTGCCTTAAAGGGCCAGCAGCTAGCCTGTGACATTGATCAAAGATGGCTCCAGGTTGAGCCCAGTCTTTCCAGACATCTCAATGTGCCAATGCCTTACTGTCAGACTGTGACACAGGGTGTGACAAGATTGTGGTTGTGGGCATACAGATGTTGTCTGTGCAGGAACCTTAAAATGCTGTGGAAGTAATTCATTTATCATAAATGACTTTCCATAACTTCAGCTTCATGCGTCTTTATTTCTGATGTAAATAGTTTAACAATAAAATTGAGGGGAGACCAAATATGTGTGGAACGGGAATAACTTTGAGACTAACATGAGTGACATCCCTTGAAAGGAGGACATGTGAGAGGTCTGGTTTGCACTGACACTTGATATTGGAGGAGATTAGACTTACTGTGGATTTCAGTGCAAAATTTTCCACATCCCTACTGTCACTGGTTCTTGCTATATGTGTGATATATCGCCAGCACAGCGCATGCTGGAGTAAGGCCTAGTAGTGAACCTTGCAAAGAACTGGAGCTGGCCTCTGGGGAACAGGGACATCTGTTTTTGTTATTTGTACATGAGCTCTGTTTTTTTAAACTAACATATAGGTGATAAAATTAGATTTTTAAAGCCCTAGGAAAAACAGTGCATTATGTTAAAATAAGATCATTTACCCAAACCCTCTAGGTTGGCTCTACCTGTAGCAGTCTGACAACATCTGATAAATGCATGCTGGGGTTTCAGTCATATGGAGTGGAAGCTAGTGAGATATGATATCAAGATCTAATTAGCTGTGAGAAAAGATAATTTATAAAGACTCAATCCTGCAAACAGTTACTACCCAGCATAGTGCTTACTACTATGAGTAGTCCCACTGAATAGAGCTTTTCATGGTAATAAATACTTTGCTAAATAGTAAGGGCTCAATCCTTCAAGATGCTGAGCACCTTCTACTGGGTGCTGAGTGACCTCATTTTCCACTGAAATCAACAGGAGTTGAGATTGCATAACACACTGGCAGAGAGGCTGATGACCTTGTAAGGTTAGGCCCTATGACCTTCACTGGGGCTCTGCATGGGTGCAGAGGTTTGCCTGTTTGGAACAATTTGCAGCATCAGTCTCTGCATTAGCAGAGTTGTGGATGACTCTCTTACCATAGTTATTTGGGGAAGTGGTTCTCAGCCTAAGGTACACATACCCCTGGGGGTACGCAGAGGTCTTCCAGGGGATACATCAACTCATCTAGATAGTTGCTTAGTTTCACAACAGGCTACATAAAAAGCACTAGCGAAGTCAGTACAAACTAAAATTTCATACAGACAGTGACTTGTTTATATTGCTGTATATACTATACACTGAAATGTAAGTACAGTCTTTATATTCTGTTGATTTATATTATATGATAAAAATGAGAAAGTAAGCAATTTTTCAGTAATAGTGTGCTGTGACACTTTTGTATTTTTATGTCTGATTTTGTAAATGAGTAGTTTTTAAGTGAGGTGAAACTTGGGGGTGTGCAAGACAAATCAGACTCCTGAAAGGGGTACAGTAGTCTGGAAAGGTTGAGAGCTACTGATTTAGGGCACTCAGAACATCTTACTTAAATTCTGGATATATCTATATATATATAAGCATTTATAAATCACCTTGAGGAACAAGTTGTTAAAAGTGCTATGTCCTTCATACCTGGTTAAGAACTGAACATGGAAAAACAAACAAAAGAAGGATTCTCTCCCCCCCCCCCCCATATGATCCAAAGTCCATTGAAGTTAATAGGAGTCTTTCAGTTGGCTTTGGTGGGAACTAGATCAGGGCCATAGGGAGTTAGATATTTTTTTATTTGTGAAGCAGAGTTTTTAAGCATAGACACAATGAACCAATTCAAGAAGCAGCAAGCATTGTTGGATAATGATCTAATGGGATTAAAATGCTTTCTCTCCCTGACAGTTGTTTTCAGTTTTGTGTTTTAAATCATAGTAACAAAAGAAAAATACTAATATTTTACACGCTACAGTTTAACTTTACAGACTTTATATGATTTCTTGGTCAAGTTCTCTCTTGTGTTGAGAAGCCCTTGTTTCAAAGAAAAATGGGCCCTTGTTTAGTCTTTGCATTGAGTTCACTGTAAGAATGATAAAACCTCTTTACTGATAATGAATTCCATAAATAGAGTTTAGCTCAGCAGTTAGCTCATTTTCAAAGTATATGAAGCTAAACAGGAACAAGGGACCTTTATTCCAGAAAAAGGGTGTCTACATGTGGACTTTTTCTGGAAAAACTGTTCCTGAATAACTCCATGTATAGACAAGTTCTAAGTACTGTTTCCAACTTAGCCCCCAATGTAAATAAAGAAACAGTCAAGAAACATGGTTTGAAAGATCAGGCATACCGAATAGTCGTCATTTTCTCATGATTTATTCCTAAAGTGGGGAGATATGGCTGTACTCCATGAGTCGTCTTATTGCATCGGTTTCTGATGGTGTTTTTTTAGCAACTGTCGCTCTGTTGTAGATCTGAATTCTCAATGATTATATCTTTCTAAACAAAAACAAAGATAACAGCTCTTCCTACTGCTGAAGATAGTGAGTGTGCCTTGTAAGCAGGCTAAATCAATTTTTTTTCCTCTCTGAAGTACAACTGGTATTGTTTTTAAAAAGTATAGATGCAGAAGTGCCTGCTTGGGCATGTGGAGTGCCTGTCTGTGTATTGATTACAATAACTGAACACATTCCCAATAATTTTGGATAACATGTATCAAACTGTAACTGCGTGTGTAAATTTTTTGTTTAAAGAATGTGTGAAAGTGAGTGTTGCCAATATGCTTTCCTTGCTTGCCTTCTTTACAGGCTCTCTTAAGGGCAGGGGTGTCATTTCACAAAAATTCTAGGTGGAGCAAAGTTGTTTCAGCATATGAACATTATAAGCAATTCTATCCTGCAAAGTTGGGGGGCAGGGCTGGAGAGTGGAAGACATAATGGAGCATACAGACCTATGAAAAAATTGGATGAAGGGGATAAACCAAGGTCTGGGGGTGGGAGGTGACTTCCCAACTTGCCCCATAGCAAATGATGCTGCCCCTACTTATGGGGCTTTTTGATGTGGGGAGAAAGTGTCATCTTTAACTATGAATTTTAGAAACATTAGAAATTTAGGTGGTAATTATAGGGCCCAGTCCTGCAAACTTGCTTGCTCAGATAATCAGTCCCATTACTCAGTGGGATTACTTATGAGATTGCTACTGTGCTAATAGCTGCTAAAGTTATCTGAATGTAATATGATGTTATGCAAATGAAACTGAAGTTTCGTACATCTCTTATTTAATGTTCCCTTGGCTGTATTTCAGTCTTGATGTATGGGCCTTGGGCAAAGGAACTGAAGACTTGTATATGTTAAGGACCAAACTATGGCAGTTAAATTCCATCCTGCACTGGAGTTACTGTAGAGCCACGCTGTTCTAGTAGGAGCATCAGGGAACTGTTTGTGAGGGAAGCACAATATCTGGCATGCAGGAGAAGCACAGCTGCTGTTACTAAGTTACAGCATGTGCTCCCCTAATGGTGTGCCACTTCTGTTGGCCATAGTTGATGGGGTATCGGGCCACAGTTCTGCCTTCTATGAATCTTCTCTCCCCTTTTGTGCCCCAGGGAGTGCTAGCAAGGAGTAGTCCCTCTGCTCAGAAGAGCATAAGGACCTCAGTTGTGGCCAGCCGGAGCGTAAGGGGGTGGAGGATTCTCAGTGTCTTGGGAGTTTTGTCCGAGGATAGATTGTGGGATTGAACTTGTAAGGTGAAAAGATGCCTCTGAAGATTGTCCACTGATTCAGAAGCCACTGCCTGTGTCACATAATCACTAGGGGCCAGTAAGATCCACTTGAACTGGCTTCTGGCCCAAGTTATTGACAAAGTTCTATCTGAGTCACAGTGCAGGTTTTGTGCTCAGTGGAGCAATGTTGACATGATTTTATAGGAAAAATGTCACGAACAGCATCAAACTTTGTACCTCATGTTTCTCGATCTGACTGTATACTTTTACTATGGTCAACTGCCCTGCCCTCTGGAAATTGCTCACTAAATTGGATGTCCAGACAAATTTATCAACATCATACGGCTAGTCTGTGGAGGCATGGCTGGAAGAGTTAATGTCTTGATGGTGATCTTACAGACCCGTTTCCAATCATGAATGTGGTGAAGCAAGGATGTGTTTACTCAGAGCTTTTTCGATCTGTTCTTTGCTGTGATGGTAGAGGAAGCCTTCCGTGGCATCTTTATACACTTTTGCACTGGCAAGCTTTTTAATCTCTCTTGTCTATGTGTAAATACCAAGGTGATTGAAGTGTTGATCAAGGAACTGCTTTATGCCAATGACTGTTCTTTGGTGGTACACTCCTGAAGCAGCACTATAAGATCTTACAAACCACTTTGCTGTGGCAGTTCGTAACTTGGGCCTTACCATAAGTCAAATGAAAACAGGTTGTATACCAGCCAGCTCCTCAACAGCTTTACCAAGATTCATCAGTAACCTTGGAAGGTACCACATTCCAAGCAGTCAGATTCTTTATCAAGTAATGAAGTGATAAGGATCATGAAGTGAATGAGTGAATTAAGAAAGCCAGCACCACGTATGGTAATCTGTATCACTGAATCTGGAAGCAACGTGGATGGACTCTGTCCGTGGACAAAAATCAAAGTGTACAACACTATTGTCCTCATGACATTGCTCTACAGATGTCAAACATGGACCTGTTATCAACAGCACATTAAAAAGCTTGACAGTTTCCATTTGCAACACCTACAGTGACTGCCGGGCATAAAATGGCAAGACTGGGTGTCCAAAATGGAAGCCTCGGCAAAGGCTGGTTCAGTTGATATTGAGGCTGGTTTGATTTGCACCCAGTGAGATGGATTGGTCATGTAATTTGTATGCCTGAGACCTGTCTATCAGAACAAATTCTATGTTCCAAATTGAGCTCTGGTAACCATAAGGGTGGAGGGCAGAGGAAACATTTCAAAGATACTCTGAAACAACATCTGCACAAGACAAATATCTGTGACTCGATCTTTGACAACTGGCAACTGACCACATTGCGTGGCACCACACCAAAAGCATGGGTGGCCAGGACTCTGAGAAGAAAGGTGTTGTGCTGCTGGAAGCACAGTGCCAGGTATGGAAACAATCAACACAATCAGGCAAATGGCTCTGTGGTCAGTGTGGTAAATGTTGTTCTTCCTGAATGGGTCTGTGGAGCCATGTGAAGACCCATTAGTACAAACTGTGATTGTTGATGTTGTCCTGGAAAATGGTGTGATTATTACTATGTTATGGGCTAAACTGTGACCCTGGATATGCATCCGTGGTGGCGTGTAAGGAGGACAACCTCTAAATCCTCTGTGTGGATCATCTGTACTGTGGATCTCACAGCATGAAGGGAGAGCAGCCTCTGTGGGTGAAGCTTTGTCTTCCCTTCTCCCCACAGGGTGTAGACAAACTCAGCTGAGTATGTATGGAGGGGCAAGTAAGCGGTGATAAAAAAAGGCACGTATAGATCACATCTCACCCCTACAGCAAAAGGGAACCAAGGACAGAGTTTTGATTCTCTGTGTCACACTTTGGTCCCTGGTCTGCTCTGGGGCAGCATAATACACACTGCCCCTGACATGGAGGTTGCAGTACCTCCACAGTCTAGCTGTAGTGGTTCGGGGCAGTTTCATCTGATTTGTGGAGTGGGGTAGGGTAAGAGCAAAATCAGCTCTCAGAAGTTCTAAAACCATGCTGAAAAGTCTATTTAAGCAAAGACTATTTAAGGCGGGGGGCCCTTGCAATTATTGTTATGGAAGTGTGGGAGGGACACATAAAAGAAGCTTTATGTGAGAAAAGGCCTTTTTCCTAAAGCACACTGGCTGTCAGAACAGGGACAGGAGGGTGACCAATAACAAAGTGGAAAGACAAAAAAGAGTAATGTACTTTCAGATGTGTCTAATCTTGTTGGCCTGAGCGTAACGTTACAGCAGACAGCCCAGCACGGAGCTGACTATGAAGTATGCTTTGTGAGAAAGGACACTGTGCACCTCCCAACTTCGTGGCTCACAAGAGCATGATGGAGGTCTGAGAAGAAATTACTTCCACCCACCCAGGGCACAGAGCAGCTAGCGTATATGGTACACCTTAAATGACAAGACTCAGTTTTTGAAGAACTTTATTTGTTCTTTGAATTCTGACCTGCCTTCAGAACTGCCTCGAGGCTAAGTCCAGAAAAGCGCGAGCTCAGAGCTAGGTATTATTGTCATTATAACTTCCCACCACAGCAGCATGCGCTGCTCATGGCTCCTTCAAGGGCCCACTCCAAGTGTCCCCATCTGGTTTCTAGAGGGGCAGCTCCCATGTTTCTCATTACATAATTTATATAGCTATTAACAAAAACAACAAATACAAACCATTCAAATACAACAATAAAATATTCAAACAACATTAGTCCTAGGTATAAACAATCTGAACCAATTTCTAAAATGATCTGTTCTGGGGTCCTCACATACACATTACTGTTTCTGCTATAGGTCAGCAATCCAACCGGTGTAACACAATCAAGCTATGACCATCTCCCTAATCATATATTGTTTATTATAAGTTGTATGGTAGTGCCTAAAAGGTGCAAACTGAGAACAGGGCCCCACTGTGCTAGGCACTGTGCAAACACGTAGTGCCTGATTCAAATCCCATTGAATTCATTGTGAATCTTTCCACTGACTTTAACAGGCTTTGGATGAGATCCTAGTGTGAGACAATCCCTGTCCTGAAGATCTGACATTCTAAATGACAGAGGCAAAGGATAGGGAAGGTAAACAAAGGCAAAGTGACTTTTTCAAGGTCACGCAGCAGATTAGTGGTAGCGCCAGAAATAGCACTCACGTCTCCCAACTCCCAGGCCGGTGCCTCCAGCACTAGACAACACTGCTATCTACTATTGCCCTCGTGAATCAGGCGATGTCTATCAAAGTAATGCTTGCTGGAGGACAACCCTAATGTCCGAGCTTGTTTCCACTTCAGAAAAACCTCTGCTTTTAAATTATCTACACCAGTGATTCACTGTGTTTTCCCCTTCACTCTCCTCTAGCACAAAACACATTGCTAATACCTCAGGATGTATTATTGAGATAAGACTGCGCATTAAATAGATCCTGTTCAGTTCTAATTCCAGACAAATACAAGTGCATTCTCCCACCTCATTCTGGGGAAAGACAGAGAACTTGACAGAAGTAAATAGAAAGTAAAAAGGAGAAGGAAAATGCTGTCTGAGTCAAGATTTGATTCTAAAGTTTCTTTGTGCCCGAGGGTTCTGTGCTTATTCACCAAGAGGCAAAATGAATGATGAGTTGAAGTCAAGTCCTTAAATGAATGGATTAAATAAAAATGAACGAACTATTAAAGAAAGAACTGGAAGAAAGCCACTCTACAAAGCTAAGCACAAAAACTAGAAAGGATCAATCCTAGTTATTTCCAGACATTGCTTTTCACTTTAATCAACCCCTTGAGACAGAATTCACAGTGCCAAAGAAGTCAGCAGACTGGTAGGTTTTGGGGTGGCTGTTTTTTATTTTTTTAAAGAAATGTGTGCTAGGTCACTTGTACCATTTGTTACACAAATTCGAGTGAGGGTGTTAGTGGTGAAATACACCAGTCACAGGGGAAATTCTGTTTCCTGTAGGAAAAGACAATGAAAACTAATAACCTCTGTGGTCCAGATGTAGTGGCAAACAGTGGGAAAAAGCAGCACAGCTGGCTCTATTTTGAAGTTGTGGGAAATCTGAATTTTCTTTCCAGAATACACACTGAAGAGCCCTTCTGAGTTGGAGAAACCAGTCACTTTTGCAGCACAGATGTCTGTGGTAAGTGCTGATCCATGCTGTTCCTTGAGGAGTGTGACGGGTCCGGCACCGCAGCACCCCTTTGTGGCAGGGGTGGATGGGGTGTCGGGGCCTCGCCACTCTTACTTTTCCATGCCTGTCCTATAAGGGCGTTCCAGTGTGGCCCAATGGCTGGTTTCCCTGTGCTCGCCCCTTACTCAGGATAGCGGGATTTAAGGGCTTGAGTCCATGTGTCACCCTGAGTATCGGGCAGTGTGGCCCGATGGCCAGGGTCCATATAAATCGCTCCCCATGTTGGAGCGGTGCGGCCTAGCGGCCAGAGTCTACACAATCCCCCTCGCAAGCGGGACGGTGCGGCCTAGCGGCTGGAGTCTAGATAACTCGCCCCACATGTCGGGGCAGAGTGGCCCAACAGCCAGAGTCCATATAACTCCCTCTCAGGCGGGGAAGTGTATCCCAATGGCGGGGGTGGGTGGGTAGGGGAACCCGGGACCGGCCTCTCCACCGGGTCCCAACCCAGGGCTGTCCTAGTGGCGGGGTTTCTCCTTGTGCTTAGCTTGGCCGGGATCAGCCCGCAACACACCGAGCATCAGTGCAGCTGTAGTGCTGCCCGTCTCTAAAATGCCCCTGGGTCACTTCCTACCCTCAGCGTCGTCTTCTCCATCCGGGCGGGGGCTGTCCTCCGGTCCATCCCCTCCTGCCGGGACCTCCGTCTGGGAAGTCGGGTGCTTCCCGGCTTGGTTGGCCCCTGGATCCGGGAGCTTTGGCTGTCCCTCCTCAGGAGTTGGCGGTGTGCCTCCTTCTCCTCTGGTGGCCAACCCAGACTGAGCACCTTTGCAGGCTTTTATAACTATTCTCCAGTTGGAGCATGCCCAGCAGGGCTTCCGGGGTGGGGCTTCCTCCGCCAGGAAGGAAGGGTTAACCCCTGCGATACCAGTGCGGGGCCACTCTGCCACATCACAAGGAACAATTACATCTCTTTTCAGTGGTCTGTGTTGACTTTGAATATCTTCACAGAACTCACCTGTGGTCTGATGCTACCATTTCATATAGTTGTCAAAATTCATATCCCAAATATATGGGATTAGCTGACTCCCAATTCCCCAACTCTCGTCACTATGTTCCTCCTTTCAGATATTTCTCAGTAAAGCTAGTCTGCATGTATATTCAGTGGGAAAAAAATGCATGATTTCGAAGAAGTTTGGAGGCATATCCTATTAGTAAGGATTTGTGAGACAGTGTTCACATTTATCACATGATAAATTTCTGCCAGAGCTTTGTTCTGCCCAGCTTTCCCAAAACGAATGAATTGGAAAACATGCAGAAATGTACATTATCATTTTGAAAATTCCCACACTGGAGTCTGTCTACGGTACCACTGTCAGTCATGGCCTTCTGAGACTTAGAATCATTCATTCAAACAATATCAGTGAAGAATGGAACAGTAGCTCCGTTTCTACAACACGCTTTTTGTACTGCTTGACTGAGCTTGTTGACAAATAACTTCATGCTTTATAACACTGGCACTTGAAAGTCTGCTTTGGTGAGGGAGACGCACAAGATCTGTAGACATTTGTCCTGTTTTGGCAACATCAGAAGAAATCCGACCTGGCTCTAAGAATAAAGCAACTTGCAGAGAGAAAGGATGGTCTTGTGATTAAGGCACTGACCTGAGACTTAGAAGATGTGGATTCAGTTTCAGGCTCAGCTGCAGACTTCCTGTGTATGATCTTGAGCAAGTCATTTAATCACTCCATGCTTCAGTGTTCCATCTGCAAAACGGGAACAATAATTGTCTTGTTGATATAGATTTTACTCCCTTCAGGATAGGACTGCCCCTAAGTCTTTGTGTGTATGTTGCTTAGTTCAGTGGGGCTCTGATCCCATTAGGGTGTCCAGGCCTTGCTGTAATACTAATTGTAGGTAGGGCTAGTAGCATTACCTGTACTTACGATTGTCCTGTTTTCAATTGCTTACAACTTTGCCTAATTGAAATTGTTGGGCAGAAATTTTCCATACCAGGTGACTGTCTCAAGTTGATTTTTTTTTTCCTGGAACATTTCAGCAAGAATGGTTCAGAGATCTTGCAGAATGAGATGGGGGGAGGGGGGAAGAGGGGGAGAGAATATCTTGTTTTGCCCATGTTAAAAAAGTTCTGGTAACTATTTCATTGAGAAGTTCTTGCACCTCTGTGCTTTGGAGAAGGGATTTGAAATTTAGCTGGTGTCAGCCACATGCCTTTTCCATGAAAAGTCCAAATTTGGCCAAGTTATCAGCCTTTGAAAAATCTCCATTCGCACTTGTTCCATAGAGACTTTTGAGAGTTTGACAGCTAAATTTTCCAAGAAATCTGTCGGCACTGGGCATGCTTGAGCCCAAGGCTGCAATGGGCTGAGCAGGATATTTTCCCTGCTATTGCTGCTCCCAGCGGCAGCAGGAACAGGTACAGGAAATGGGAGGAGGGAGTTTCTCCTGTACTCTCAATGCAACCCCTGCTGGTGAATAGTGGGGACAAGAGTTGGACAGGGGAGAGCAGAGGAAGAGGGAGTAGATTGGGATAAGGAGCAAGGAGGGAAGATTGGGAGCTGGGGATGGGGGAGACAAGGACTGGATAGGCAAGAAGCCTAGGGGGAGACTGGGATGTGGAGCCTAGGGGAGGGAGACTGGGACTAGGATGAGTAGCCTGGTACGGGCTGGGCAAAGAGACTGAAAATAGAATGAGGAGCCCCAGGGGGTTGAGGCTGGGACTGCCTAAGCAAAGAGACTGGGATAAGTAAAGACTGGGAACAGGAGCAGACGGGGTCTGTGCCCACAAAAGAACACTCCCCTCCAGAACCTGGAAGTGAATCCAGAATTCCTGAGTCTCGGCAGTTCTCTGCTGGTTGCAAATACGTATGAAACCCACTGTCAATCAATGTGTCTCATTCCTCTCTAATGGCTGATCTGTATAGAGGATGACAATCTAATACTGCTATCAGTTACTCCATTAGCTCAAGTGGCAGAGATCTGTGTTGTGGATCTAAAGGTTCCAAACTTTCTGAAGACCAGTGTGATGGTCAGTATGGTTGCACGTGGTAGAATTTTGGTTTTTTTCAGTTTGCTTTTTTAAAAACCTAGGAAATGATGTGCAAACACCTACATTAAAAGAACATTAAGGTTACAAAGTCAAACGCTCAAAAGTTAGGAAATATCAGAGTTAAGGCTTATAGCATGTGGTTATGTAATTAAAGACTGTATCAGAATACATATGCAGAAGGGGGGAAAATTAAGATTGCAGAGGCAACCTTAAATATGGCATTTCCTATCTTTCGAGTGCTTGTCTTTGTAACCTTATTGTTCTTTTAAGATAGTGTTTTGTGTATTATAATAACTTATCATAACAGTTCTAGTACAGTATAAAGTTCCTTTTCTGTAGGCAGTTGGGCTGACTAGTCATCTCTTAGTTATCTTAATATTGTTACCAAAAGTGGCTGGCTTGGCTTTTGTTGTACCAAAAAAGTTATTGTGTTGGCTTGAAACCATTCTGTGAATTAAAGTTTTAAAAAATTAAAAAGCAACAAATTCCTTGAAAGCAGAGACGGAGACATTGTTTTACTTTGTCTTAATCAGTTATCTAAACAAAAGTGCTTTGTTTCACAGTGCTGAAGGACTTAGTGGAGAAAATCTACCTAGATAAGTTGTAGAAACACAGATTTTTCTCACATCATAAGCACTAAGGTCATCCTTGTCAAATGGACTCTCATTTTGCATGCAGATGTTTGGTCATGCAGATTATATGCCTGAAAGCGATGGTCTGTTTGCAAACAGTATGCCCACAGAACAGAAGCCTTTTGAAAATAAGGCCCTAACTTTCACTCTTGGTGTAATTCTCACCAGAAAGAATTGTATTCTAGTGAGGACTAAGTGATTTCTTACTCCTACGGGGTAATCCTTCCAGATCGGAGTTCATATATGTTGGTGGGATGGTGGGTGGAAGTTTACACTGCTGTAGCCTGAACTGGACACTGTCCATAAGGGATGAATCCAGGGCTGTCAATTTCGCACCTGTTACTACAGTTAAAGTTTAATTTTCCCATCAAGTTTCAGGAAGTTTGGTTTGAGTTTTACTTTCCCAATCTCTCTCTCCTGTGATTGATCTCCTGCTCTCTGGCTAATACTGAACAGCAAATATTACCAAAGAGAGTTTTTTCCTAAGAACTGCTTGCAGTGTGATGCCTCTTTTCTGTTCTAAATAGCAATCTAAACAATCCTTGATCTCTGTCAAGGCAGATAGGCCTAACATGAGCCCTCTCAGCTCTGTTTTGGGCTGTGAGTGAGCATGACATTGTGCATCCCTTTCCTTCCCTGTCATCCTTGATTGCTTTGTCTGCTCTGTTCTTAGGAGACAACAGTGTGCTGCAATTTACAGGAATCTTGCTCTCTACAAGAACAGACCCAGGGTCCCAGAGACAATCCCAGGATCTGGTTTATGAATCCACACCAGTCTCTCCAGCATCACCTCACACTGCTTGTTTCTTTTGATTTTGCTAACAGGTTACTGACATTCAGAAAGATCTTTCTTTCCAAAAACAGATCTGTGATCTCAGAGAAACCCACTGCCCTGGTTAGTATTGGTTCACACCAGGAGAATAATCTGCATTTTAACCTTTAGACTGCTTCCTTTATCGTAAAAAAAACAGGAAGGAAAAATCTGTACCATTTTCAAGGCAACCTTGATTGTGTGCCTGATTCTCATTGACATTTATGCCCTTTTACAGCACTCTGACAATGTACAGTGGAAGTAATTATCATTTTCTTCCACTTTAAATGCCCTTTACACCATCAGTGGTATCAAATGGCCTGTGTAAATGAGACTCAGGCCCTGGGTCTCTGTTAAGACAATAAACAAGCAATTTGAATGGTAATCCCAAAGGCAGAATAGAAATGTTTCTAAATAAAAGAGCAATTTATTGAAATAAGCTCGATCAAAATAGGCTACATTTTCCTGTTTATCTTGGTTTGTCAAGCTGCCAAGTGAGAGTTAATGTCACCATAACGGTCCTAGAATCCTCCTCCCTCTTCCCTTCTGAATGTTGACAAATGAGGCAGGTTTTCGACACTGCGGAGAAGGGTATAAAGAGTTGCTCATGTGGCTGTACATCAAGGACACTTCTGTTGTTTTGGTGGGAACATGATATAAGGAGTCAGCTGAAATCAGATTTCCTAGAGTGTCCCACTTTTCTCAGCTGACCAATACTGATTTTATGTCCATCCATGTTTTTTACTTTTTTTTAATGATGTAACTATTCCCCTCAGCCCTTTACGAATGTTTTATTTAATGGGATGGCCTGCATTGTGGCTGCATTATGCCATGCAGTGGGAAGGCATCACAGGCAGAGCAGCTATACAAGGGAGCCTTTGGACTTGCTGTGCACTGGAGAAAGTATCTCCATTTTGGCCTTGAATGTGCTGCTCTGGAGGGCAGCAGTGGGTCAGGCAAGGACATTTTTCATGTATCCAGAGGCTTCAGCACAATGCATAAGTGCAGTGTAGGCCCTGTAGCTGTGAATGGTAGTTTCCAGAGGTGAAATCCCAGCCAAAACTCCAACTGACTTCAGTGGGGCCAGGATTTTGCTTCAGTTCCCTAGACTTCCTGCACTCTACTGCTCCCTCAAGGAGAGGGCCCTTAACCCACTGAGCCACCTCTCGGCATCAGTCTCTTTTTTGAGTTACTGCATAGACCGTTACAGTCACTCTGACCATTTTGTGTTCTTTACTAATAAGAAGAGATAACTGAATGAGGGTAACTGCAGGTTAATTGAAAATTCAGGTTTATCAGACTACTATATAGGCTCCATTTCTGGATTTCTAGTTATGAGGAAATACATCTGAGGTAAACTCTAGCTCTAAAAATAGAACACAGCCAAATAGAACACACATTTCTCTGGGGGCCAAATTCTGGCCTTGGATGCATTCAGACTGATGTATTTAGGAGCTGTGTTCATGCATTTTTAGGGCAAAATTTGGTCTAGTGTATTGACCTCAAATAATTAAATTTCACAGTCTCTCTAAAAAATCATGACTGAAAGTCTCAACAGCTAGTGATAACCTGAACAATTACAATCATTTAAACAAGAGACACTATGTGCAGTCTTAAAGAAAATGGACCTATATTATGTGAAAGTTCAGCGTTTTTAATGAAAACGGCAACATGCTTTAAAAATGCAGCATTAGTGCAATTTAAAGTATGTAATTCTCCTGCTGAAATTGGTGATAATATGTTTAACAAAAAGGACTATCAGGAAAGATACTTTTTTTTTTTTTTAAAGTACACATTGTTGTCTGATAAATTTAATGAGAAGATCAGTTGTACTTTTTTAACAGGAAGCACTATTTGTATATAAACCAAAACAAAGAAGTAACATTTGTTGGCCTTAAAAACATAGCCTTTGTATAGCCTTATGTTTTGCTTGGACTCTTGCCAGGATTATAAACGGATTGGTGGGAACCTCTGGGAAAGAAAAAACGTACCATCGCTGGTTCTCGTAAATAAAGTAATCATAGAAGGGACAGTCTTATAACTTGTACTCCTGTTAGTAATCTTACCCATGCAGCTCACCTTCAATGGGACTGTTCTCATAAATAATTACTCATGTGAGTATGGGATACAGGATTAGATCTAGAGTTAGAGCCCAACTGATTCTCCACTGTGCCTGAGCAGAACTAGTTAGGATGGCTGAACTTTTCCATGTTCACTTCTCTGAGGGAAGAGGCAAAGTTGTCTCCGATGGTTCAGAGCTTCCCAACTCACATGTGGAGCACAGTTTAATGGAGAGCTTGATACACTGTCCTCTGCAGCAGGGACTTGTGTGGAGTAGGGACACAGTCATGACCATCCTCACTACCAATTTCAGGGTGGCTAGAGTCCTGATGGGAAGCAGTTACTTCTCTTGGGAAAACATGGGGACTGTGCTACTCAGAACTAACGTGCTTTTAATGGATTTAAATCTTACCTTTAACTTTCCTGGAAGAAGTTGAATTCTTGCTTATTGAATGATGAAAGTATGTGACATGTTTTATTTTTCATGGAAAATGAAGCCAGTCAAGGAGATAATGGGTCAGAGCATCAGCTGGAGTAAATCAGCGTAGCTCTGTTGACCTTAGTGGAACTAGCTGATTTGTACCAGCTGAGGAACTGGCTCAATATCATTTGGGGAAAGGGAGTTGTGTATTTACGATGAAGAAGTGTTCCAGCTGGGTGCTGTAGAACTGGAAAGGTTGTCAAGACAATATCTCCTCAGAAGCCCCTGGGTACATTCCAAGCATTTTTCCCTGGAAATGAACTACTTTTGCATTCAGTCTAGAGCAGGAGTCCACCCTGCTGAGGGTGTTTTGTTGCAAGGGTCTCAGAGAAGTGCATGTAAAAATACCTAACCCCCTGATGATTTTTCATGTAAGTAAACCTATTGAAAAATGGTAAATATAATGTTGAGGCAGAAACCTGTAGGTCACATCTCAGCATGCTATAAATTACTTTAAAACAAAAGATGTATCAACCCATCAGAACTTGGATGAAAATGTAAATACCTATAGAACCTTAATTGTTGTGATGTCTGTGGGAATTCTCTCAGTCATATATAATGACATGGTCTTGAAAATTTCCCATTGAGAAATGAGCTCAAAACTCATTATAGGTATAGATACTACTGATTCTATTCTAATGTATTTCAAAAATAAAATATAAAAGATCTCTGTTAATTATTAGGCAGCAAATAGAACTCTACAATGAAAAAAAACACTAAAGACAAAAATCAGCTGTTTCTATCCATGACATCTGCTCCAACTGGACTCATGTTTAATAATAATCTGTTGCTAGGATCAGGCTTGAGTTTATATGTAGAGGCCTCTGCAGAGGGAAATACTTTCAGAATTCCTGGGTGTGTCATAAATAATCAGTGGCACTGAAGAGAAGAGGGAAAAAAAGAACAAGCAATATGAGGATCCACAGTAGGAATGACTAAAAAGAAAAGGAGTAATTGTAATTCCCATTGCAACATCAACATAATGTGTGCAGCCAAACTAGTTTATCAGCTGCCACGTATTAGTTGTATAGCAATGAGCACCCTAGAAATAGTTGCTTATAAATAAACAAGCAGAGAGTAAGAATATTACCCACAACTTTGCAATATAATCGTCTGTGTATGAGTTCTAATCTAATTAGAACTTGTCTAGATGGGGAAATTTACTGGCAATGTAATTATACTGGTATAGTTATGCTAGTAAATTTCCCTGTGTAGATAAGACCTAAGTTTTTAGGAGCTGGGTCATTTACTTCCATTATCCCAATGATTTTAAATCCACATCAGTCCCAGATTTGGAAATCTGCATGTAGCATATGACAAGTGAAACATACCTACTGGGTATAGAAATATCAGGCTCAAACAATGCATCCAAATTATAACAGCAACAACAGAACGTTCTCAGGCTCACTTGAGGCAGGATTGTTTTCTAGTTATTTAATAACCATGGTGCTAATCCTGAGATCACAAACGTGCACATTTGGACCAAACGCAGTAGAAACCCTGTGTGCTGGATGGTACCATGGTCACTTCCACATGGGAAGAACTCTGCTGTGGATCTTGACCCTGCAAGGTGCGGGGAAAGGGGCATATTGGGGGCATGGATCCACAAAGGAGAGAACCAATACAGCTGTGGCTCAGAGGGCTTTGTCATCCACTCTACACCCATACCCAGCAGGTTGTAGCTTGGCTGCATGGGTTTGTGGCCCTTATTTCACTTTTGGCTATCTCTGAGCTCCACTGTGTGAGCTCAGGATTTTTAGGATTGGGTCCCATAGGAAGACTCAGTCGAAGTGCACAATGTTACACAGGTAACCTGTGTAATTACTGCAAACACACATTATTAAACTGATAAATTAATTTGTAATTATAACGCATAATTACACAGATTTTGCTGAGAATAGCATCATCTCCACTATAAATCATATGGATTCTACATTTGGTAACTTCTTTTTTTTTCATAAAATTAAATATCATGACTGTCTCTGGAGTAAATAAAAATATACTCACAAAATGCAGTGATACAAATTATACACTTAAAGCTCTGAAATCTCCACTGGTGAAGCCTCTAAATCTATCTCAGACTCTCCTTTCTTCAGAGTCTAGAATGTAGTCATAAAGGCTATTTAAGAAAGCACCGTTATCTGGTCATCTCTCTTGAAGTAAAGCATGTATGTAAGTCTCACTGGGGACATGGGAGTTAAAACAGTGTTGCTATCTCTCATGATTTTGAAGATAGTCCCATGATTTTTCTGAGTTTGACTCACGATTTTTTGAGCTCATGGGATTGGCAATACTTACAGAAGCTTAAATGCTTTCCTGAACTTTCAAGCGAGATGGAAAGGCAAAGGTAATTTCTTCAACTGAGGTTTCTATCCATACTGAAATGGCACACTGCCATTCAAAAGCTTTTAATTTTTTTTAAAACATAGTTTTTACATAATTACCCTTTAATACATTCTGTTATAAGGAACTGCTACACATAATTGTGTCAGATAGTTATCCAATAAAAGGATCAGTGTAAATGTAGAATAAAAAAGGAAATATTTAATAGGAACAGGAAAGCAATAGCAATCAATCTTATTAACCTAGTGTGTGCAGTAGATTTATTAAGGCTAGATATAATACAGTTACTCACACTGAATAGTATCTTACTTTGAGTGAAGTCCCACTGAAGTCAAAGGTACTATTTTTGGTGTCAGATGCTACTCCATGTGAGTAAGAAGGTTGCAATCTAGCCCTAAATTTATGAGGCAGATATTGCACTGGGTTTTCATTTTGGATATGTAATAAATCCAAGTACAGTATAGGTTGGTTAAAATTATTATGATTAATTTATGTGTACTATAGTAATACCTAGAGACACCACCTGAGATTAGAGAGCACATAGTAAGAGAGTTTTTTGCCCTCAAGAGTTTACAGTCTAAATAGACAAGAGAGATAAAGGGTGGAAGGGGAAACTGAGGCACAGAGTGTGACATGATGTGTGTCACAGCAGGTTAGTGGCACAGCTGGGAATAGAACCCAGGTCTACTTGCTCCCAGTCTAGGGCACTATCCGCTGCATTACACTTTCTCTTTAACATTTAAAATGTCTTGATTTTTATTGAGACTTCCATAAACACCTTTTGTCTTTTAAATACATTGGAAAAATAATCACCGTAGAACTTTAGGGCCAAATCCTACTCTGCATGTTCACAAGCGCATTGACTTCAATGTCATATGAGTCAGATGAACAGGTTTTGGCTTTTAGTGTAGTGTCACCTCATGAAATAGGCCCATGGAAGACAGGAAACATTGGTATTCAGTATATACGTATCCTCTCATTGTTTGGGGATTTCAACTGTTTCGTTTTTAGAAGTTTGGCGTTCACTCTTAAAGGAACACTGAAAACTGGGAGCAAGCTTTCTTCTTGATTGAACATTCTTTTAAGATTCTGTAGGCTGGGGTGCTGAAACAATTTGTGTAGTGGGGGTGCTGAGAGCCACTGAACCAAACTGTAAACCCTGTATATAACGGAAACCACTTCAAGCCAGGGGGTGCTGCAGCACCCCCTGCACCCATAGTTCCAGCACCTATATATGTAGGAAAGAAAGGCAGAATGTTTTTTCAGTGTTTCGCAGTCTTAAATGTTAGCCTTTTGTTCGAACCAAATAAACACAGAAAGGAGAGGTTAATTTTCAGCATCGTGATTAGGAGTTTAGATACACAAAACTAAATATTAATAAATAATAAGAATTGGGAATGCCACTCGTTATACTTGATGCTGAAAATGTACTGTTGTTTGTGAACAGAGTTTAAGAACAGACCTGTTTGACTTTATTTAATTTTTTAACTTTTTGATAAAAATATCAGTCTGTATTTGAGAGGCCAGTTTTTCTCCCACTGTCAGGTTAAACAATGTAGTTACTAGAGTCACATACATAACACTATGTTTTTTAAAAAGGATACTGTATATTGTTCTCTAAGATGGCATTAGAGATGGGGGAGGCATCCACAGAAGGGAAAAAACGAGCGCTAGAAAATAAAACTCCTTTGTGAGAAATAGACTTTGTGGGAGAAGGGGGTAGCTAAGATACAGATAGGAACAGCAAGAATGATTGTTCTGTTATGTCAACCATCACCTTTTTTGTTACACTTTAATTGTGTAGTCTTTGCAAGCTCAGCTGCTATTGTTTTCAGTCTGTTCTAACAATTATCAAGCAGGAAAGGAAGTCTGTAAAATATAAAGATTTAAAGAAAACCTTTTGGGTTAGTCTGTAACAAATGTACATGAGCCTTTGTCAACCTGATTTCCTACAAAAAGCCTACAGTGTTTTGAATCTTTCTAATTGCAGTGCTTTCCTTTTTATGACAAGACACATTTGAATCCATGATTTGAATTCTGGAGTTCAGCCAGCCATTAGAAATAACCTGAATAAAGCCAAAGGACAATAACTTTATGATTCAAAAAGTAGGCGTAGTCACTTTGTTCTACATAAGCTAAGGAAACACCTTAGCAGGAAAAAGAATAAAGCATATCTCCTATCAGACTATAGCATTTAAGAGCACCAGTTCTTAATGAAAACACAGAGGTGCTGATCTCCTAACTTTTCTTTTTCTTTCTCATTTCAGTTTGTCAGATGAAATAATGTGGGAATGATACAATCTTCAAGGAGTTTAATATGGCATGCAAGAAATCATCTCCATCAGCTGAGGAGCAATCTTCCACGGAAATAGATGATCTTCAGATTTCACTGCACGGTAAGTTACGCAAGTTTCATGTAACTTTTCATGACAGTTTTTGACAAATGTCTGTGGCTGTGAGTAAGTTGAGTGAAAATCTGAAATCCAATGAAACATAAAAATAGTATCAGATATAGTTAATTTATTTCTGTACTGTACACAGACTTCTGTAAATATCTCGCCAGAGGCTTTTCAAATGGAAAGTGAAACATAGTACTGAGCTTTTCTTCATGGTATTTACAGAGTCATTGCCTTTTTTGGAACAGATTTTCTCACAGTTTCTTATGTTTTCTGTAGCTGAACACATGTTACTGTAAACAATTGTCAAGGAAAATATTAAAGGGTTACACAATTCCTATAATTTATTATGTATCTCTGCAAATTAAAAAATACCTTTGCTTGCCTAATTTTTATGTGCTATTAGTGGAAAGCACTAAAGAGTCTTTGCTTTAGATAATACTTTAGTCTTGCTGCATTTTCTTCTTATTTCTTGTCTCCGTCCCCTGTGGATATATATTTCAGGGCCTCAATGAGCATAAAATCTCTCTGGCATCCCCACAAACTCATTAAAGACCAGATTCTGCCCCCCTCACTCACACTGAGTCACACACTACAAAGCAAGCAGTCCCCTTTATTTCATTGGGACTACTTGAGTCATAAGGTGCTGGTCAATCTGAGTAAGGGAGGCAGAATTGGGCTCTAAAAATGATAAAGCTAAAGGTTCCTTAACCATTTGTTGGAGTGTGCAGGACTGAGAAGAATTTCTTTCCCCCTAAACTTGTCTCCCTGGATAAATTTTGGAATGTGTTTTTGAAATAGCAGTACTTGTCTTGCACATTAATAGGGAGTTTTGTTTAAATGTTTATGGTATGCTATGTTTCCTTGCTTGGTTTCTTTGATAGCCAATCCTACAGTCTTTCTGCATGCAAAAACTGATCTTGATTTCAGGATCAAGTCCATTACAAAGCTGATTTTTCAGTTTTTTGTCTGCTGTAGGGGGAAACGGGCTGCATCACCGCCTGTAAAAGGATTTCACAATGGCTCAGTTATGGTGAAGTTACTCTTTGATTTATTTGAGGGAAAACATTGAAGACAGATGAACCTGGTGCAAAAAACGAATCTGCAAAGTGTCTTCTGTCATCCTGATCTGCACAAATGTTTCTTGAGCTATGAATTGTAATTAATTACTATTTACAATGATCTAAAGCTAAACTTCTTTCTAACTGATATCTTTTCCTTTTGCACTTGACTTCATTACAGTCAGAATACATCAACGGACTAAGAAGTGAGACCCTGGTAGAACCTTTGGGGCAGAATTACAGAACTGGAAATATATGCTTAGAAGCACTAAAGACATATTTCTTAAGATAGTAGACAGAAACCACTAGCCTTGAAATCAGTAGATCCTCAGTAACAGATGGCAAGTGGGAATAACAGGGAAATTCAAGAGCAAACACTAAAGCTAAGAGTTTTTCAGAAATAGAAGCCTAAAGTTAAGCTTCTAGAAGTAAGATTTTCAAAGTGTCTGGAGATTTTGTGTTTGTCAGTTTTTGGGTACTCAGCTTGAGACACCTTAGAGAGGGCTCATTTTCAGAGCGTGAGGGCTCAGTACTTTCTGAAAATCAGATCACTTATTTAGATGCTTAAATATGGACTTAGAAGTCTGTCATTAGGATGTTGTTTTTGAAAATCTTAATTCTTAACTGTGTGATTTATGTTCACTTTTGTATAATGCACAGGTTAAAAGAAACTAGTGTGTATCTTTTAGTTTTGGAAAAAGAAAAAAAAACTGAGCAGGCATGTAGTCTGGGTGACTAGCCTTGATAATACATTCAGAAGTCAGTACATTACTTTACCTGGAAGGCATCCAAGGACATCAAAACATTGATCTAATCTGGTTGCTATAGGGACAAAGTCAATAATTTTTTCAGTCAGTCTTGGTCTCAGCCAAGTAATAGTTCTAATAGTGTCAAAGGAATATTTAACCATTCTACTAATATATGTAAGGACCAAATTCTCAGTTTAGATTAGATGAGCAATTCATTTTAGATTGTAAACTTAATGGGGCAGCGACCATCTTTTTGTTCTGTGTTTTTACAGTGCTTCGTGTAATAGGGTTCTGGTCTGCGACTTGGACTTCTAGGTATTACCACAATACAAATACATAATAATCAGCTGGTATAAAATCAGTGTAGCTCCACTGAGTGATGGTTTTTATGTGTTTTATGAGAACTCTGTGATATACAACATGCAGAGCTACAAAAAGATTTTGAAATATTAAAATTACAGGTTGTCACACCCCATGGCCATCAAGATTATAATACGAACTTTTGTTTAAATTAATGTTAATATTAATTTGTTAAATTAATATCAGCATTCTGCATTCACTGCATTAGCTACTGAACTTTTAGAAAGGAAAACTGTTCAAGGTGTGGCAACTTCCCCTAAAATTGTCATACTTGACCACAGAAGAAAAGACATGGTAAAAGAAAACTATATGTAAAAGGAAGAAAGGTAACTTGGTTCATAGTGAGTCAGTCTTTGTAGTTAGATAGTTTAAGAAGATATAAATTAAGTTTAATAAAGCTTGAAAATGTTGGATCAGATTCTAGGTACAACACAGGAGGTGAGGAGAGTGGGAAGGATGGTGCAAAGGTGACCTTACACCCAGTATGGCCAGTCCCAAGCATTCACAAATCCTGCTCCAAAATCATGAGATTTTAAAAATCTCATAAATCATATTTTTGCTCTCTGTTTTTTGGTCTTTAGAGTGTCATGTTTTCAAGCTTTACTCCACAACCATGGGAGGGCTAAAAAGTTTTACTTATTTATTTATTTTTTAAATGAAAGCTGAGATTTGTATGTAATCACAAGACTCCAGCAGCTGGGGTTTTAAGACACCAACTCTTGAGAGACTCTTAGTAAAATCACAAGATTTGTCAATGCTGTACACCTCCAATATGCTCTACTGCTGCAGGGTCCGATGTGGCATGCAGCATACCTTAGAGCAGCCTCCGAGACTGCTCTAATGTGTGGTGGCTCTGCATAGCCACTTAAAGGGGATGCAGCCAAGTCTGGAACTGGACCCATTGTACTGACTGGGTATATGTTTACAATATTTATCATTCATGTAGGAAGTGTTTAATAAATGAGGGGCTGCTCCTGCCTGGGCAGAGTGTATTGGAGATCATGCCCAATACATGATGCATTAGTTAAAAGGATATTGCCTCTATTGTATTTATACACGGTGCCTAAATCAGACAGTCGCAAACTGTGGGGCCTGGCCTCCTGTGCAGTGTTTCGGTGGGACCTAAAACTCTTGCTTCACTTGTTTATTTACACTCTTATAACTAAAGATGGCTGCCTGGGATTTTGTGTTAGATTTCTGTGTTTCCTTCTTCCAGCTTCAGCTAAGGGTTCTCCCATGCACTCAGCACAGCTGCAAGGGCTGAGCAGATGTTCCTCTGCAGTGACTGCTCCTGGCCGCCAGGTGCCATTCCACTGACAGCAGGGGCTGTCTTTCCTCTGCTCTCCTCGCATCCTCCTTGCAGATGCCCAACCAGTGTGATACCAGTGAGGGAGGAGGCAGCAGCCAGTTGCCCCCGTGCTTTGTTGGCAGGGTGGTGCAAGGGGCAGTCTGCTGCCTAGCCCCCTCCCAGTAGATGTTCTGCTGGAGGCCTGGTCCCATGGAGGAACTTACAGGCTGCTCTCAGGTTTCAGTTTGGGTCACTTTTGTCCTCTCTAGACAAGCTGTGGGCATAGAAACCAGCTCCTCTCTCTTGCTGAGCTGTGCTGCGGCCTTTAGTTGCTCAATGCCCTTTAGTACCCAGGTATGCCACAAAAGGCCGATATACAATTATATGCAAATGTCTCTAGTACATGGGGAGGGGCGGCCTGGGCTCATTTCCTTTGATACAAGCAGGGCCCGATGGTAAAAGGTTTGGGAGCTACTGGGCGAAGCAGCTCTCATGTAATCCAGAAGTTACCTTGAAATGAGGAGAGGGTGTGAGGGCAGAGGTGTATGTGTGGTGGAGGTGAGCAGTAAGATATGGCAGCTGGGCTAGTATCTGGAGCTGATTAGAAGCTTTTCTCTATTTGCAGCAGGACATTTTATTCATTTCTTTGATGCAGGTTAGGATGGGTTGGTAAGTGTCCCAAAGGACACACCTGGTCCTTTCCCCAGCTCACCTTTTCCAATACTAATTCCTGTTAGGAAAGCCTGGATGCACAGGGGTGGTAGGTGTGAGCTCCCTGCTGAACAAGCCTAGGCAGGATACAGAATTTACTTTCCGTGCTTGCTGAGCCAATTTGAACACCAGCACTGGAGCGTAATTCCCCTTCTTAATGCATTTGAGGGCCACTTAACCCTGTGATTCTGTGTTGATAATAGAAATAAAGACAGGATATGTCTGAATATGAAATATGCTGTTGAGTTCTCCAGTTATACGCTGCTCTATCCTTTTCATGGAATATAGAAAAGGATTAAAATGATGGTGTATGGCCAGCGGAGTGTACAAGTTACAATTTTTTTTTTATTTGTAGAGTTGATTGGTGGTGGCAAATTTGCATAAACGGGAGTAATGTGTTCTTTTTAGTAGGTTGCATCATGTTGGGTGTCATAGCATCAGTGTGACCCCAAAATTCCACTATACAAATAGTTTAGGGAGGATGAGAGGGTTGGAAAAAAAAAAAGCAGGTTTTCAGCCTGTTACATTTTGGAGCTAAATACCAAATGCATGGATGTAGCCTTTCAACAATTCATTAGCAGAGTAGGTGCTCAGTTGTTTTCTTTATTTATTGACATGTATATATTAATATTTGATGGTACCCAAAAGGATGATGATATAAGAGGATGAGAGCAGAAACTATTTTAGGTGTGTTTAATAATTTAACATATTGCAATGATTTAATTTAATTCAAATGTGTTGAATAGTCCCTGAATGATTAGGAAGAAAGAATAACAGTGTGTTTTCTGTTTACTTGAAACCTCACAAATAGTGATAAGTGGATAATTTTTTCTGCATTTTATATTAGAGTACATGCATCTTTCCAAAATTGCCTTCTGCTTATCTGCATCTCCTTTATTTTACTTGCATGAGTATGTACCTGTCAGGTGGACTTGGTATTCCAGAGATTGCTCAAACTGGGAATTCCTAGATGGTAATCCTCTGGGGTCTAACCTAATCCCTGGTCTGTCCAGATTGCTGTTTTATTACAACTAGGGATTCTGGATTTTAACTAGAATAGGAAAGAGTCCATTAAACAACACTGGCTCTGTTTTGCACGAGTCACTTTTAAAAATGGAAAAGTTCCTATCAGGGGACTTACAGTGAAATTTACATCCTGTTTATGGTGTCTGCTGTAAATCCCAGTATCCTGCCTGCAGTTCACTTCTTGATTGCACATAGCAACTGCATGGCATGCGGCCTTTTGGTATGTGGGCTTAGGATGCAAACAGTATATGAGATGTGCTAAAAAAGTTTGTATGAGTATTTTTCTTTCACTTTTCAAGTAAACCTATAAAAAACAATTGGTCTAAGAAGTTACCTGGTATTATAAGAGCCAAAACTCAACACTGAAAATGAGTAAAATAAACTCTCCTACCCCCCAGTAAAGAGGAAGGATGGTCCAGTGGTTAGGGTGCTAATCTGGAATGCAGGAGGTTTCCTGCTCCAGAAGAGATGTCCTGTGTGACCGTGGGCAAGTTACTTAGTCTCTCTGTGCCTTAGTTCAGTGGCAATAATAGCACAGGCCTACCTCATAGGGATGCTGTGAGGATAAATAAAGACAGAGGGGTTCAGATACTGTACGATGATAATGGGGCACATAGAATCATAGAATCATAGAATATCAGGGTTGGAAGGGACCCCGAAGGTCATCTAGTCCAACCCCCTGCTTGAAGCAGGACCAATTCCCAGTTAAATCATCCCAGCCAGGGCTTTGTCAAGCCTGACCTTAAAAACCTCTAAGGAAGGAGATTCTACCACCTCCCTAGGTAACGCATTCCAGTGTTTCACCACCCTCTTAGTGAAAAAGTTTTTCCTAATATCCAATCTAAACCTCCCCCACTGCAACTTGAGACCATTACTCCTCGTTCTGTCATCTGCTACCATTGAGAACAGTCTAGAGCCATCCTCTTTGGAACCCCCTTTCAGGTAGTTGAAAGCAGCTATCAAATCCCCCCTCATTCTTCTCTTCCGCAGGCTAAACAATCCCAGCTCCCTCAGCCTCTCCTCATAAGTCATGTCTTCTAGACCCCTAATCATTTTTGTTGCCCTTCGCTGGACTCTCTCCAATTTATCCACATCCTTCTTGTAGTGTGGGGCCCAAAACTGGACACAATACTCCAGATGAGGCCTCACCAATGTCGAATAGAGGGGAACGATCACGTCCCTCGATCTGCTCGCTATGTCCCTACTTATACATCCCCAAAAGCCATTGGCCTTCTTGGCAACAAGGGCACACTGCTGACTCATATCCAGCTTCTCGTCCACTGTCACCCCTAGGTCCTTTTCCGCAGAACTGCTGCCTAGCCATTCGGTCCCTAGTCTGTAGCTGTGCATTGGATTCTTCCATCCTAAGTGCAGGACCCTGCACTTATCCTTATTGAACCTCATCAGATTTCTTTTGGCCCAATCCTCCAATTTGTCTAGGTCCTTCTGTATCCTATCCCTCCCCTCCAACGTATCTACCACTCCTCCCAGTTTAGTATAATCCGCAAATTTGCTGGGAGTGCAATCCACACCATCCTCCAGATCATTTATGAAGATATTGAACAAAACCAGCCCCAGGACCGACCCGTGGGGCACTCCACTTGATACCGGCTGCCAACTAGACATGGAGCCATTGATCACTACCCGTTGAGCCCGACAATCTAGCCAGCTTTCTACCCACCTTATAGTGCATTCATCCAGCCCATACTTCCTTAACTTGCTGACAAGAATACTGTGGGAGACCGTGTCAAAAGCTTTGCTAAAGTCAAGAAACAATACATCCACTGCTTTCCCTTCATCCACAGAACCAGTAATCTCATCATAAAAGGCAATTAGATTAGTCAGGCATGACCTTCCCTTGGTGAATCCATGCTGGCTGTTCCTGATCACTTTCCTTTCATGCAAGTGCTTCAGGATTGATTCTTTGAGGACCTGCTCCATGATTTTTCCAGGGACTGAGCTGAGGCTGACTGGCCTGTAGTTCCCAGGATCCTCCTTCTTCCCTTTTTTAAAGATTGGCACTACATTAGCCTTTTTCCAGTCATCCAGGACTTCCCCCGTTCGCCACGAGTTTTCAAAGATAATGGCCAATGGCTCTGCAATCACAGCCGCCAATTCCTTTAGCACTCTCGGATGCAACTCGTCCGGCCCCATGGACTTGTGCACGTCCAGCTTTTCTAAATAGTCCCTAACCACCTCTATCTCCACAGAGGGCTGGCTATCTCTTCCCCATTTTGTGATGCCCAGCGCAGCAGTCTGGGAGCTGACCTTGTTAGTGAAAACAGAGGCAAAAAAAGCATTGAGTACATTAGCTTTTTCCACATCCTCTGTCACTAGGTTGCCTCCCTCATTCATCAAGGGGCCCACACTTTCCTTGGCTTTCTTCTTGTTGCCAACATACCTGAAGAAACCCTTCTTGTTACTCTTGACATCTCTGGCTAGCTGCAGCTCCAGGTGCGATTTGGCCCTCCTGATATCATTCCTACATGCCCGAGCAATATTTTTATACTCTGCCCTTGTCATATGTCCAACCTTCCACTTCTTGTAAGCTTCTTTTTTATGTTTAAGATCCGCTAGGATTTCACCATTAAGCCAAGCTCGTCGCCTGCCATATTTACTATTCTTTCGACTCATCGGGATGGTTTGTCCCTGTAACTTCAACAGGGATTCCTTGAAATACAGCCAGCTCTCCTGGACTCCTTTCCCCTTCAAGTTAGTCCCCCAGGGGATCCTGGCCATCCGTTCCCTGAGGGAGTCGAAGTCTGCTTTCCTGAAGTCCAGGGTCCGTATCCTGCTGCTTACCTTTCTTCCCTGCGTCAGGATCCTGAACTCAACCAACTCATGGTCACTGCCTCCCAGATTCCCATCCACTTTTGCTTCCCCCACTAATTCTACCCGGTCTGTGAGCAGCAGGTCAAGAAAAGCGCCCCCCTAGTTGGCTCCTCTAGCACTTGCGCCAGGAAATTGTCCCCTACGCTTTCCAAAAACTTCCTGGATTGTCTATGCACCGCTGTATTGCTCTCCCAGCAGATATCAGGAAAATTAAAGTCACCCATGAGAATCAGGGCATGCGATCTAGTAGCTTCCGTGAGCTGCCGGAAGAAAGCCTCATCTACCTCATCCCCCTGGTCCGGTGGTCTATAGCAGACTCCCACCACTACATCACTCTTGTTGCACACACTTCTAAACTTAATCCAGAGACACTCAGGTTTTTCTGCAGTTTCATACCGGAGCTCTGAGCAGTCATACTGCTCCCTTACATACAGTGCTACTCCCCCACCTTTTCTGCCCTGCCTGTCCTTCCTGAACAGTTTATAACCATCCATGACAGTACTCCAGTCATGTGAGTTATCCCACCAAGTCTCTGTTATTCCAATCACGTCATAGTTCTTTGACATCACCAGGACCTCCAGTTCTCCCTGCTTGTTATTAAGGCTTTGTGCATTTGTATATAAGCACTTGAGATAACCTGTTGATCGCCCCTCATTCCCAGTATGAGGCAGGAGCCCTCCCCTCACAGACATTCCTGCCTGTAGAAGTACCTTAGATATCTAGATAGGTAGAAGTACATAGAAGTACCTTAGATATCTAGATAGATAGAAACCTAATGATCACAAAGCTCAGTATAATGAGTCTTCTTGAGTTGGTGAGGGTGTCTGTGGACTGGAGAATTTGCTTTCAATTTCTGGGAATGGGAGGTCATAAGTAGGTGGTTTGGGGTCAGGGGCTCACATTTACCTGCTGCACAGAGGGGTGATGTGATGATTAATATCTGTGCAGCACTTTGAACACATAGGTCCTGATCCAAAGCCCACTGAAGTCAATGGAAAGACTCTTGCTGACTTCATTTGGCTTTGGACAGGCTCATAAAACTTGATGAAAGTATCTTTATTACTGACTGATAACATAACACTGTACGGGTGGACATTAGCATCAGCTCTGGAGACTTCTTTTTCTGCCTTCCTATTAGGAGTGAATGAAACTGCATTGATTGGTGGAGGGGAATGGAATAAATAGAAATCACTGTTTTGAATTTCCACCCATATGGCGAATGTGTAATTATTTTTCTAAAAGTGCAGGAACTTACCCAGCACTTGCAGCTAACTGGAACTGGAACTGTGAAAAGGAGGGGAATGGGCAAGGCTATGCTAGAGGTAATTCTTCCTGTTCAAATGAAAATGGTAATAAGATAGAAATAAATTAAGTTGCAGGATTGGTTCAGTTATTTTAAAATAACGTAATTTAACTGTTTAAAATCCATATCTCTAAAAAATCATGCAGTATCAAATACTTCATTGGCTGTGATATCCCAGAGATCCTGCTAATGAATAACCTGTTCAGTATGTTCACTGTATCAGAATGTTTTGACAAGCACTCAGGGCCAAATTGTGGCCATCTTGTGCTGGTGCACTGTACCACCACTTCCTGCGTGCAGGGAGAAGCAGGCTCTTCAGTGCTGCTACGTCCCACCTTTATGCAGCTGTGCAGGAAAGGCTGGGAGAAAGTGGGAAGAGGGCATAACTTAGATTTCTCCCCTTCCACATGCCTGGTGGTGTAATTACACCAGCATTTGAGGGTATGTCTACACTGCAATGTAAATCCAGGGTTAGTAGAATCAAGTTAGCAGACCCTGGGTTTGTTAACCTAGGGCTTGAGTGTCTACACTCATTGAAACCCCAGATTAGGAATTGTTGAACCGTGGGTCACAATCTGGGGCTCCAGAGTCTACTCTGCATTATGTATGCCTGAGTCCAACCACCCATATCCCAGACTTCCTAGCACCCTCCCAAAATGTAACCATTCCATCCCTTTGTTCATGGTGCAGCATGATAAAACCTGACTGTCCACTAAACTAGACTGTCCGGAGGACAAAGAAAGTCAGTCCTTAGGATTGTGGGATAGCTTTGGTGGACTCTTAGAGTGTGAGCCCAATGGGGCTGTGTCTACACAGCAAAGCAATAGGGCTTGAATCCTGGGTCCCAGCTTGACTCAGGCTTGGAACTTCCACCCTCGTGGGGTCCTGGTATTCTGGGTCTGAGCCCAGGGTGAGTGCAATCTGTATGTTGACGGAAGGGGGGTTAGATTTGAGCCTGAACTCAAACCCTGGGCTTACAATGCAGTGTAGACATACCTGAGTGTGTGTGCTGTGACAGATCTATACCTATCACAGAGTATTCCTTTCCTGGAGCAGCGGGGAGACCAGCTGGGAGATTGCAGCTCCTTGACTCTCACTTTTTCCTTTGGGATGCTCTTGAAACAGTTCACCAATGCACTGCCCTATACTATGTACTAGATCGCATGCCGATGACCTAGACTTTACTGATCAGCCTGTTAAGTAGTGGCTGTGATTGTCCATGTCAGGACATACTAGTAAGTGTCCAACAGTTACTCTTTAGCATCAATTGCTGTATGTAACAGATTAATTATTATTGTTCCCCCCCCCCCAAAAGTTATTCTTTAAAGACTGACTTTAAAAAGCAAGAGAAAATAAATCTGAGATTTTTCAGGTGTTCTCATATTGTCAGATGCATGTTTGTCTCATCAGCTCCATTTTCTGGCATGGTAAGTTTGGGCACTGATTTTGCCAGGGGTGAAGGAAGTGCTGTATTAGTTTTTGGATAGCTTTATTTATTCTGGATCAGTTACATTTTGAAAACTAGGGCAAGATAAATCCAAGGCCGTTTAGAGTCCTATTAAAATGGCCAACAAAGAACTCATTCATACTCCTAGAAATAAAAATCCTTTTTAATGAACCTCATGATAGATACAAGAATTTGAGCGTTCATAAATCATTAAAGCCTTGGAGTCTTAGACTAGCGGAAATACACATTCACCGTAAAAATGAAGAAATAATCATCTGCCACTCTGCTAGGAACATGTCTAGAGTAGAATGTGTGGGGTGCATGGGCAGATGTGTGTATACTGATCTGAATGTTGTACTAAACCTGGCTACTATCCAAAGAGCTCTGTGAGCTGTTGGCTATTCTTGTAATGGAGCTTGTTATTGATTCATGACAGTTCTTTTTGTGGGTCAGGAAAGTAAACCAAGCTGTAGGCTAGATATGTGCTCAATCCTTACGCAGCCCCACAGGGTGCAGAAAGGAGAAAGAACTCCTTACCCCCATCTTTGCATTGCTTTCATGATGTCTGGGCACAGTGGCAGCTGTAGGCTGCAGGGTCTGCACCATAGGTTTTTCCCTTGGGAACAACTGGCAGGAGAGTGAGCAGGAGGGATGGGGAGTAGAAGGAGCCAATGTACCCTGCATAGGGGGGAGAATATCTGACACCATTAAATGGATTATTAAATTACCTGTCCCCAGTTCAACATGTGAGACTAGTTGCCTAAGTAAGGACTATTCCCATGAGAAAATATTTGCAGGATCAGGCCCATATTGTGTAACACTTTTGGACATGAACATCAGAAGCCACTGGCCTGATAGAGGCAAAAGATAAGTGCAAAGGGCTTAATGCGCCTCACTGTCTCTCAGAATCAGGCCCAAAAGCTAGTTCTCTGGCTCAGCAACAGCACAGTGTGTGTGAGCTAGGGGTGGGGCAAGAAGGGAGATGGAACCACTGGCTTCAGTGAAATATTGAGTCTTGGGTATACATTCCTTTTCAAATGGTAGAAATACCAGCCGTGCTTGCTTGCTACAGTCAGTAGCCATCACCCACTCAAATTTCAGTTAAATAATTGGCAAAGGCTCCATGATATTTTTGCAGCTTGAAATATAGCAAGGGGGTGTGGCTTGCTTATGTGCTAACTTGAATCCGATATCTTGGTGTTGTTTACCTAATTCCTAGAGCAGTAGTGATTATGATTTGCCTCAAATGCTGTATTTCTGTGTTTTATGTTTTTAATTTTATCCCTTTTTCAAAACAAAAATTATTTTGATATTCTATTTCTGCATGCACACAGTCTCCTCTCCTTTTTAATTTAGTTTTAATGTTCATTTTTAAAAAAGTGAACAATATTATTATCACGAGAGAAAATAGAGTGCTACATACTTGGCTGTGGTGGAGTCAGGGTAGTACTATTACAAATACTAGTTACAAAGCATGATGGGTTATGGAGAACCATAGAAAGATTGTTTAGATGTATCATGCAAAGTATTATTGATGTGCAGAATATGAATATTTAATTCTGGGCAGATTTAGTATTAAGGCTTTGGTAGATGATCTAGAAATATGAACCAGAATTAACTATCTACTTCTTTAGGTGTAGATCCTGCACTGAGCTCTGCCCCTTTGTCTGTACAGAGTCTCACTTAATGGAGCTCTGTATGGGTGCAGAGTTAGATGCTAGTAAAGCCTGATGCAAGACTGGGGCTTTGGCATGGGAATTTGTGTTAGCTGTATTCCATGAGCATAATAAAAGTACTTGCTACACTTGTGTGAAATGGGTTTCATTTTCTCAAGCAGAGCAGTAAAGCTTTTTTTGTGGGCATATGTTCTGGGATCTTTCTGCAGGGGAATGGCTGGATTTTCATTGTAGAGTAATTCTGCATTTGGCCTGCAGTGCCAAGTGAACAAACCTTCTCTCATATTTATCTTTTGGATTATTTGTGCAGTCATATAGCGGGAAGGCTTTGGGGCACAAGGGCTGTTCGGTTTCACATGATCCCCTCTGCTAACATTTTTGTTTCTACCAGTTGCCTACTGGTTTAGAATCTGGACTCATTGCATGGTTAGAGATAACTCCATCCCCAAGATGGTTGCTAGGTTTTCAGTGCCCACAGAGCCCCTCCTACCAGCAGCCCATTGCTCTCAGGTCCAGTCACCTTCTACTTCATAGTGGGAGTTCTTGTTGAAGTCTGTGTAGGGGCAGGCACAAGTTGGGAGCTGTGCACAGGGCACTGCAGTGACTGCAGAATGGTCTTGGACAATTCTGTCAGGCCATCTTTGCTTTACTTTCCCCTCACACATGAGGGAGGGGAGGGCCCTCAAGACACAGTAGGAGTTCTGGGCCTCGGGATCTATGTAAGTGCAGATCCCCAAACCCGTCCTCTGCTCACTCCTCAAGCAGACACTCCCTTTCTGGTGCACTGGGGCTGCAGAGGGCCCCGTGCATGGTCACTCTGCCTGCACCCTCTCCTAGCGTCCTGCATTGTGTCAGTGATGCGGAGATCGTACTACTGGCCCTCCCAATCTGGATGAAAATCATACTTTGCGGATAGAGTTTGTTCCCTCTGCTGGGCTGGTACAGTGTGATCTCCCCTACCCTTTTCAGTCTGTTTTAACTAATGTTCTAGATACAACATTACACATCTTAGCTAACAAGAGCACTAGTTTCAAAATGTCCCACGAGTGTGCATACAAGTTGGAACCAAGAGAGAGGGATAAGTGCCATACACATGTCAGAATTTGTCCTAATTAAGTGGCCAAGTTAATTGGCCTGGTTTAATCATCTTTTTAGTTGGATTACCATAGGTCTGTTACCGTGCATCTCAGATTTCATGGCTTTAATCAGATGGGTTGCAGGTAGTGGGAAAGCTGTCAGGGGAGAGGAAGGTTGGTAGCAACCTAAGTTGAATGAAATATATGCCTAAAGCCTGGGAGGGACACCAGAAAAATCAAAATAGATTATGCCTTTAGATTTGTTCATGCAGCTCCCACTACCTTTAATGTGAGTCATGTGAGAGCATTTGATAATAATTGTAGTTGTATGCCAATTAACATACTATTCCTATTAGCTATACTGTGTAAAAATGAAGAATTAAATACAATTAGATCTTTGGGGGGTTCTTAAATAAAAGGGAGGGGAGGGAAAAAAAGAGAGTTTTTTGGTTTTCTTGCAGAGTCAATGGGACTTAGACACCTAGGGGTATGTATATACGGGGACAAAAGCCCGGTAGCACGGCCTCGACTTGCAGGGCTCAGGCTGTGGGGCTAAAAAATCGCTGTGTAGACATTTGGGCTTGGGCTGGAGTCTGAGTTCCCTCCTCCCTCACAGGATCTCAGAGCTGGGACTCAGGCCTGAGCCCAAATGTCTACATAATGATTTTTCAGCTTGGGAGCCTGAGACCTGTGAGCCCAAGTCAGCTGACCAGGACCTGCTGCTGGTTTTTTATACCTGTGTAGACAAACCCTCAGTGATTTTTGACACTTTTGACAATTTTACCCTAGACCTGAACTTTTAGAATTGCAACAGTAGATTTATGCTGACAAAAGGCCTAAGGCATTTGAGGCACATTTAGAAATAAGTTGAGGCCCAAGCTGTTTTAGACATATTGTTTTGTAGGCTCATTTGTTCATTTTACTATTTGCATTAGTTGAGCTTTTAAAAAAAATCTTAAAGAACATTAAGATTCTCTGTGTGGATGGACCTTTCCCTCAGATAAAGCCCCATCAACTCCAGTAAGAGTGCGTTTTCTGGTTGTGGAGCTTTTGGAGATGCTTTCATTTCTGAGTGGAGGAAAATACCAGTTAGATTCCAGAAAATAATATTAAAATCCGTATAAAAACCCACTGAGATAACTGAAGACAGAACTTAGATTTGAGTTGGAGTCCATGTTTCTCTTTGAAAAAGTGAAATAAAAATAATTAAATTGTTTTATTAAGTGATTTTTCTTTTTTCACAGTGGAGCAGGAATGTATCCAGAAGAAAACCTTCACTAGTTGGATAAATTCACAGTTGGCAAAGGTAGGAAAATGGTCTGTGGAACATAGTTTTGTCTCATTGTCTTGCAATAATGAGACCGTAGTTAAGGTTGCATCAGAAATGCTTTTCAGGTTTTCTGTATCTCAAAACCCTTTTTTCTGTAAACATGCCATGGGAAATTTGAAGCAAATTTCACTCACTAATTAATATGTGTGAGGTATGATCTCCAATGTGTATTTTTTATTGATTTATTGTTGTTTATTTAGGAAATTTGGGAAAACAGGAACAGTGAAAAAGCCCGATTCCCCCGCTTCCCCCCTTACATTTGATGCCCTCTACTGTCATGTGAGCTGTAACACTGTGACATTGGAGGTAACCACTCATCACTCACCCTCCCCCAGTTCATTTGCACACTTGGGGAAAGTTACTGTTACCCTTGTTAGAGAGACAAGGTGGGTGAGATAATAGCTTTTATTGGACCAACTTCTGTTGGTGAAAGAGTCTCTCACTGAAGTTGGCCCAATAAAAGCTGTTACCTCACCCACCTTGTCTCTCTAATATCTTGGGACCAACACGACTACAACAACACTGCATCCTATCGTCATGGCAATAGCTGCCCTTGATAACTGATTTACCTCAGACTATGGTAGGTCACAGGAGTAATTGTAATGGAAGTATACTGTGTTTGGATAAGTTCCTGTTGTGCTGTTTGGGTTTGTACTGTTTCATTTCAAGGTTAATGGTTTGTTACTTTCCTCAAAAAGGGTTACATGAATACAAAGCTACAAAATGACAGCCCCTTTTCTGTGCTTCTTTTGGTTTTCCAAGGGTTTTATATGACTACAAATTAATTTAATTACTTTGAATATATTTGTCGACATGACACTGTGTGGTGAAATGTGGCACTTCACAAAGATAACAATGGCAATAAAATGTACATTGAAAACAACAAAGGTGGAAGTGCTCTATTACAGTAACTCCCTACTTAACGTTGTAGTTATGTTCCTGAAAAATGTGACTTCAAGTGAAATGATGTTAAGCGAATCCAATTTCCCCATAAGAATTAATGTAAATAGGGGGGTTAGGTTCCAGAGAAACTTTTTTTTTTTGCCAGACAAAAGGCATTATATACATTTTAAACAATTTTAAATAAGCAATTTAATACAGGTATTAAACAGTCTGGCAGCCCCCCATCAGCTCCCCTACACCCCCCCCTCCGCTCCCTCCAGCACCTCCCGCCCACTGGCAGACCCCACAGATCAGCGCCTTCCCCCTGTTCCCCCCGCCTCCTGCCCTGGGCAATCAGGAAATTCAATAACAAAAAAGTTTTTGTTTAACATTCTTTAAGATTGCCTTCCTCAGTCAACAAACCATACAAAATAAGAAGTACAAAGTTAAGGATATAAAAGGATTAAAAAATTGCAAAGTCAAGCATTATCAAATTAGGAAATGCCAGAATGAATGTCGCCCAAGGAACCTTAATTCAGTGCCCCTGTGGTATGATTGTTATATAGTCTTTAATTACATGCAGAAGTGACTTTGTGAACCGTTTGGTGTAATTGACTTGCCAAGCATCACATAGGAACTCTGTTGCAGAGGCAGGGATAGAATCCAAGCCTTCAGGGTGGCATTGAATTGTCCTGAGCACAAGACCTTCCTTTGTTTTCCTCCGGCCTCTGGCTCATTCACTACACACCTACCAACTTCTGCAGCAAATGAGGCAGGGGTCCTACAGACAACAGGCTCCTTCACTACACAGTCCTAATTCATCCCCAGAGCAGATCCATCCTACGCCCTGAACAAACCAGGGTTCTGTGTAAAATAATAATAATAACAATATGGGATCATGTAATTAATGACTGTATCGTAATGCATATGCACAAGTGGGCTGAATTAAGATTGCATGATCAATGTTCGTTCTGGCATTTCCTAACTCAAGAATGCTTCACTTCGCAAACTTTTTATCCTTTACTTTGCATTTCCTAATTTTTTATGATTTGTTTACTGAGGAGAGCAACCTTAACTGATGTTAAACAAAGTTGTTGTTTTTTTGATGTTGCTGCTGTTTGTGAATAAATTTAGAACCGTTCTTTGGAGAGCAAAATGTAAAAGAATGAATAAACCAAACAAATTAAAATAGTCATGGTTCAACAGGGAAAATTAGCCTGGAAAGATATGTTTAATAACATGCACATGGCAGAGACGGGTGTGTGTGGTTATATATTTGTGTGGTGTTTTTGTTTGTTTGGTTGGGGTTTTTTTTGGTGGTGTTATATAGGCATTATCATAGGCTGTTTGTTTTATTGTTGTATATTTGTGCTACACTGAATGCTTTTAAAACATTGTTTTAATTCAGTGAAAGTCAAGGATTAACAGAAATGGCTGCAGAGGAGGCAGGTACTTGTAAGCTTTCATGAATCTGCTCTGTCAATGCATTTGGTCCTGACCTGTGGCGAATGAACTGTTTCAGTGCTGGTCCCTTCTTGAGCACAGTGTGGTTTTACGAAGTCTGCAAATAGCAAGCAACATTGAGGTCATTTTCATTTATCTCCAGAGTCAATATTCAAACCTTAGGCTTCATTGGTGAAAAGCAAGAACATTAATCAGCTGCTTTTTCTGACCTTCATATTTTTCAAAATTAGTTACTGGAAATTTTGCATCAAAACTGAGTTAGCCTCCTCTTCTTAGCCTCCCTAAAGGCATAGCTAGAAACATGATAATTTTGGCCCCAGTACAGGAAAGCGCTTTAGTGGGTGCTTCATTCCACCCTTATTCGGGAAAGCATTTAAGCATGTGCTTAAAGTTAATTGGCTTTAATTACTTTAAGTTAAGCATATACTTAAGTGCTTCGCTGAACAAGGATGCTTTCTTGAACTGGGGCCCTCAGTTTTAAAAGAAAACTATTTTCTATATCATTCTGTTGAAATAAGCAGAAAAATGGTAAGTGGAACAAAAAAAGGGCAAAAAAAAACCTTTTTTTAAAAAAAGAAGCAAAGCAATCAGTGGTATTTTGCTCAACGATGATTTCAGAATTCAGTATATAACTTGCATCTAAATGTATTACTTTTGCAGCATACTCCTCCTTCCGTTATCTCAGATCTATATACAGATGTCAAAGAAGGTCGTGTGCTCTTGGACCTGCTGGAAGTACTTTCAGGTCAACAACTGGTAAGATAAAATAAAGGAATGAAATCCTGGCTTTGGCCTAAATCCTGTAAAGATTTATGGATGTGCTTAACTGTAAGCATGTGAGCAGTCCCACTGGAGTCAGGGGGTGAGTATCTTGTCACACCTTCCACTGCCAGGAACAACTGTCTCATGGCTTGCAGGCTCTGTCATTCAGAATCAGCTGTCCTTGTTGCAAGGGCTAAAGCAACAAGAACTTACTGGCACTGTGCTTGAGCTGACCGCTCACAAGGGTCTTGATGCGGCAACATTTAAGTCAATGGAATGCCATTGGTGTCAATGGATGCAAAATCAGACATCAGTCTTTGCAGGATTTGGACCTTTATTGGTGAACAATCTAAAATAAAACATTGTCACAGCTGATAGAGCAATATTTTTGTTTTACTTTGTAGCCACGGGAGAAAGGATGTAACATGTTCCAGTGCAGAAGCAATATAGAAAATGCCTTGAAATTTTTAAAGAACAAATCAGTGAGTATTAAAGTTAACTTTAAAATTCACTCTTCACACCAGTTTAGTTTGTTGAACATGTTCCTTCTTTAACAGTGATCCTCTTTTTTCAGATCAAGGTCATAAATATTCATGTTGCTGACATTATTGAAGGAAAACCTTCCATTGTGCTTGGCCTAATTTGGACAATTATATTACATTTTCATGTAAGTATTGCAGTGATGTGAGAAAGTATTTTTAATAGAGAAAAACATACAAAAAATTGTGGAATAAAATGGTCACAAAATGAGATGACTTATGCATAAGCACAATGTATGTCTGAAGTGTTGGCTCAGAGAAGAAACATCTAATATGTTCTAATTGTACATTGTAGCTGCTTCTCTGAAATGGGTACTAGGGTCCCTGTTAGCTGAGCAGGATATGATTGACAACAGTGTGATGTGCATGTCAATATTTTTTTATAACTGGTTTAAAATCATGGGCCAGATTCTGCCTGAAGGTATGTGCACAGGAGAGACAGCTATCTGTTCTCTGGTCGGGTGCCTGGGCCTGGCCCAGTCTGTAGCAGCCCAGAGCTGCAACAGGGAAGGTTCTTCTCAACCCTGGGCTGGAGCATGCTCAGTGCAGACAGAATCTTTGGGGAATTAAACTGGGCCACTCTGACAAGCCTCTTCTGAGCAAGTGTGAACAGTGATTTTTACATTGTTAAACTCTCCCCCTGTTTCTGGTAGATTGAAGAACTTGCATGGACCCTTGGTAGTAGTTATAATCAGCCATCTCTTGATTGTTCGAGCGTTGTCGACTCATCTTCAGCTGCAAGCCCACAGGCAAGAAAAAGAGGTAAAATTAAGAAACGGTGGAAGATATCTGCTAAAAAGGCCCTCCTGTTGTGGGTGAAGGAGCAATGTTCAATGTAAGTACCATGAAAGTGTATAAACTGTATCTCATGTTTATTTTTACTGTCACCCTATAAAGGCGCTATATTTTGTCTGTTTAATTTCTTAGTGACTGATTACTAGGTATAACAAAGAAGTAGCACATTAGAATCTGGTTGACATTTCACATCAATTCTAACAAAGCTTTGATTTCAAATTTGGGGCGTAAATATGTTGACGTGCGTCCTTTAAATATAAGAAGTTGGAGCTAACGTTACAAAGAAAACACTGATAAATAAATTGACTTGTTTGGCTTTCTTTTTTATCAGCTGTCTCCATTCTTTGTGTAATGTGCCTACTGCAATTCTTGCATGCTTTGCCAGTTTTAATCCTGTTGGATTAGCATTTACTGGTTCTCTTAGTAACAAAGTTACACTAATCGTCCAAGAATTTGTTGAACAAAAAAAAAAGCAGAATGCCTAGAAAAGAATCAGCATCCCAGTTCATGCATTTTCCCCCCAGAGCATTGCACAAGCCAAAAGAGAGAGTTTCATGAGCTAAGGACTTTTTATAGAGTTAAGAAGGCTCAGGCTCCACTCCAACAGAGATTTATACACCTGCTTCACTTGACACACGGCAGGTCATTCCATTGACTTAAATGAGAGTGCTAATCATGTGCATATGATTTTGCAAGATCAGGGCTTTACATTTGAATTTCCTTGAAAAGCCACTGCCTCGCACAAATACATTTTAAAAAATATTACCGAAACCTCAGCCCTTTCTTTCTAGCTCTCCAGGTTACCTTATCTGGTGTCACCCCACTAATCTTCCATTCATGTTAGTGGGAGGTTAGAGTGTTCGTCAGCAAAGCAGGTGCTTTCTGCTGGATGTATATACGGGACTTGTCAGGAGTTGAATCTTACATTTTCTATATTTTTCATTTGTTTTATTAAGGCTATGGGGTTTGCATGTAAATGAAAGCTCTCTCTTTCCTAATCATCTTTCTTTTGCCTGTCTTTATTCAGAAAAGGTATAATCTATTTGATTGCGATTAGAGTGGGTTTAACATATCAGTTACTGCTATAACATATATGTAAGACCAACATTGGTTTTTAAATCAATGGACCCTCATGTTTTAATCATGAAAGATCACTGACACCCTGCATTAACCCCTGTTCACATACCATCATATCCACTATACACAAACTATTTTTTGAGGAGTTGTTTTCTCAGGACTCATTGTAACTGATGAATCTTCTAGGTACATCAATGTATCATCTAGACACCAGATGCATTGTAGAAATTGTGGGATCCCTCTCTAAATATTTTTTCATTTCTCTAGTCCTAATTCAGTTGAACATTTTGGAAAAACAACAACTTTCCAAAAGTAATGTAATAAAATTAAGGCTGGGATTTTCAAAAAGGCCTCAGGTAGTAAGATGCCTGACTCCTATTGGCTTGTTGTTTTTTTGTGCTGTAAAAGGCATTGATAGATGCCTTAAATGTAATAAATAAAAAAAAGAAAATTTGGTCATCCAAGTGCCATTGCAGCACATAGCAAGAAGTAAAAGCAGCATGATACTAAGCAATGAAAAATATTTCAGTTTTTAAGTTTGTTGGACTGATTATATTGACCATGCATAATGGGGCTGACTCGGCTTCCACAGAATTGGAAAGATTCCCAGTAACTCGAGTGGGATTTGGATTAGGCCCAGTCTGACATGGTTTACATTGTACTGATAACTGAATATTAAATATTTTGAGAAAACAGAACATGAGATTTTATTCTTTATGATTTTGGGGCAGGCATGGATCTATCAAAGTGGCAGATTTCCAATCAAGCTGGAGGAATGGACTGGCTTTTTTAGCTATCATCCATGCTTTAAGACCAGATTTAGTTGACATGGACAGAGCAAAGGGTAGAACCAACAAAGAAAATCTGAAGGAGGCTTTTAAAATTGCAGAACATGAATTAAATATTCCAAGACTTCTTGAACCTGAAGGTAAATGATCTGTTTTGCATTCACTTGGTATAAGGTCTGATGCTGATACTGTCAAACCAGTGTCTGTTCATAACAAAGGATACGTCTACACCGCAAAAAAAAAATCTATGGCAGCGAGTTCTAAAGCCTGGGTCTACAGACTTAGGCTCAGGGCTCACGCTATGGGCTAAAATTACCAGTATAGACATTCCCACTCAGGCTAAAGCCCTGTGAGGGGAGTGGGTCTCAGATCCTGGGCTCCAGCCTAATTGGGCTGCTATTTTTAGCCCTGTAGCATGAGCCCAATTCAGTTGAGCTGGAGTCTGAGACTTGCTGTTGGGGGTTTCGTTTGCAAAGTACATGTACCTAAATAGAATTTTTAATGTTTAATCACTGTGATGATTGGGGGGTAAAATGACATACTGATCTTTATGATAAAAGTAAGAATGTTCTAACCTGAGGTTCTTTGCTGAATAGTTCATAGGAAACCTGAATTAATAGGAGTTTTGACTTGGCAACAATTACAGGAACATCCTTTAGAAGAAAAAATATAAAGCTGCATGATGACAATATTAACAATTGCCCGCTTCTTTTCTAATTTGCTGTTTTGTATTACAGTATTCCTGAGGAAAAAAATCCATTTAATACTGTTTTTTGTCAGTGAAATTTTAACTGAAAAGCTGAAAATAAATTCATTTGTATTTGCTAAATTTTCATGATTGCTCTGTAGAATATAATTGTACAATCAAACTGAGAAATATGCAGGAATGAGCTAATAGTGTGCTACCTCTCACAGATGTCGATGTTATCAGTCCAGATGAAAAATCTATCATGACTTATGTAGCTCAGTTTCTGCAATATTCCAGAAGTTTACCTGTAGCTGAAGAAGACATGCAGGTATGTCATTTCTTTTATCATTGAACCAAGCCAAATGCGTGTACTTTTTTGCTTTTCATAACTCTGAGAATTTCAACACCTCCTTTGCAAAGCCTGTAGCCCCTCAGGGCTTTGGATCTGGCCCGTGGGATTGCTCCCCCCTGGTGCCACAGGCCCTGCACTGCTCTCAGAATCGGCCGGCACCATTTCTCTGAGGCACCTGGGGGGGGCAGAGGGCTCTGTGCATTGCCCTTGCCTCCAGGCACCGCCCCCCGCAGCTCCCATTGGAACAGGGAACTGCGGCCAATGGGAGCTTTGGGGGAGGTACCTGGAGGAGTGGCAGGGGCAGCCCCCAGAGCCCTGTGTGGGCCCCCCCCCACTCCCGGGGCCGCGCAGGGACGTGGTGCTGGCCGCTTCCCGGAGCGGTGCGGGACCAGGGGAGGCATGCAGGCAGCCTGCCCTGGACCCAGTGCGCGCTGCTGCCACCCCAGAGCCGCTTTAGGTAAGTGGCGTCGGGCCGGAGCCCGAACCCCGCCTGCACCCTGCCCCCCAAGTCCCTGGCCTGAGCCCCTGCTGCACCCTGCACCCCCGTGCACCCCAAGTCCCTGCCCTGAGCCCCCTGTCGCACCCCGCACCTGCTGCCCTGAGCTCCCTCCCATAGTCTGCACCCCTCCTCTGCCCCAATCCCTTGCCCTGAGCCCGTTCCTGCACACCGCACCCCTTCCCACACCCCACTCTCCCTCCCGCACCCCAACCCCCTGCCCTGGCCGTGCATACAATTTCCCCACCCAGATGTGTCCCTCGGCCCAAAAAGTTTGCCCACTCCTACTGTAGCATGATTCAGTAACATAGTTATAAAACATGGTGTGATCTTGTCTACAGTGACACAACTGAGCTTATTCTAACCTTGTGTGTCCCTATTTTATTGTAACCAAAATCCCCAACATGATAGATTTTTTTTTAATAGTGTAGACAGAAACTTTGTTGCAAAGTTCACTTTTTTGTTAGTTAAGATGTCCATAAATATTCCAGCCAACATTTTCTGACCTGGTTGCCTAAATGCAAGCTCCCAAAATTATACCTAGGTACCTAGATAGAAGTAGACTGATTTTCAAAAGTGCTGAGCAACCCAGATCCTTCTTGTTGGAAGCTGATATAAAGAGCATCCAGAGAAAGCCATTTGAAGGGCACAGCAAGAATTCTATTGGGTCTACAAAATCCAGGATGTATGCTGTATATTCTTGAATGCCATCTACTGGCACCTTTATCTATTAACCAACAATTTACATAAGATAGAACGTTCCTGTAACACCCTGAAGTCTGGCTACTTGTTTCAAGCTGCCTTACTGTATTCAGGAAACTAACTTCTGGCACCAGGTTTGAAGATTTTAGCTTTCATCTATTTGTACAGCCTGATCCAAAGCTCATTAAATCAGTGGGAGTCTTTTCACTGCTTTCAATGGGCTTTGGAACAGACCTTTAGTGAGTGGGAAGGCTTCACTAGTGTGTTGTTTTATGACACAATGCAAACTAAAAATAAGACTTGCAGAATGCAAAAATGGAATTTTCTGCTCCAATTACCAGGGGAAAGTAAAAGAGGCCTTGAACTGGCTGACTGCACAAGAGAAGAAGTTAACAAAGTTGTTGGTTGATACAGAAAGTGAAACTTGCTATAGAAAATTTCAAGTAAGTAGCATTAAATGACATTTTTTAATATGATAGTATTTGCAAAGAGAAATATTAAAATAAGCCCCCCAAAAGTAGCTTTTCAAGTTATTGTCCAATCTGAAGATTTAAATTTAACACCGTCCCCTCTCCCCAAATCTGTCACTGGATTTGGTAAATAAACCAAAGTAATGGAGGAAGCGTTAAGATAAAATTCCCTCTCCAGAAGGAATGTAGATATATGCTTGTCAGTTACTGTGGTGATAATACTGTAGGTCTTGCATCAGTTTGTTGTCACTGAAGGGGTACTGGAAGTGTTGGCTGCTACTCATGCCTTAGGGGAATGGCTTCCTCCATTTGTACAGCCCAGATAACCGAGTATGTAGAAGGGAGATTTATGGGGCCATTAGAGAGGTAATTATCCCCTTCTCCACACAGTGAGTGCTATTGCAGCTTCAAGCTGCAGCAACCCCTAATGGGTGTTGCTCTCTGCCCTCTTTAGGAGCAGGGGAAGAATGGCAAGTGGATCCACATACCGCACTTGCCGTAGCCTGCCCCCAAACGCGTAATCCATCAGGGAGACCCCATGGAGCTGTACTTCTGGAAGAGTATGGGACTTGCAGTCATAGAATCATAGAATATCAGGGTTGGAAGGGACCCCAGAAGGTCATCTAGTCCAACCCCCTGCTCAAAGCAGGACCAATTCCCAGTTAAATCATCCCAGCCAGGGCTTTGTCAAGCCTGACCTTAAAAACCTCTAAGGAAGGAGATTCTACCACCTCCCTAGGTAACGCATTCCAGTGTTTCACCACCCTCTTAGTGAAAAAGTTTTTCCTAATATCCAATCTAAACCTCCCCCACTGCAACTTGAGACCATTACTCCTCGTTCTGTCATCTGCTACCATTGAGAACAGTCTAGAGCCATCCTCTTTGGAACCCCCTTTCAGGTAGTTGAAAGCAGCTATCAAATCCCCCCTCATTCTTCTCTTCTGCAGGCTAAACAATCCCAGCTCCCTCAGCCTCTCCTCATAACTCATGTGTTCCAGTCCCCTAATCATTTTTGTTGCCCTTCGCTGGACTCTCTCCAATTTATCCACATCCTTCTTGTAGTGTGGGGCCCAAAACTGGACACAGTACTCCAGATGAGGCCTCACCAATGTCGAATAGGACATTGTGCAGTGGTTTCCCTTGCTGGTGGTTTTGCTGAATCCAGGGCCCTCTACACTAATAGTGGGGTGATAGTCACAATTTGCCCCTGAGAGAACATGAACCCATACAAAGTCTGACTGAAAACAAGTGATTGAATATTATAATAGGCAGGGAGGAGTGTTTTCTTCTCTTCCTCTTATTTAAGTTCCATGCAGAGTCAGCCAGGCTAGATTTACTCTATGTTCTGCAGCTGGTCTGACTTCCCTCTTGACAGTCTATGCATTGACAGTCAAAATGCAAAAGTAACAGATTTTAAAATGTTTCCACCCCAGTTGGGCAACATCTGTGTGGCACACTTTGGCCTTGTATCTAACATGTAATATCCTTCTATCCTTCACAGTTCCCCATGTTGACTATGCCTAGTCTCAGACAAGATATTTTTCTCAGTACAGTTGAATAGTTATAGCAGTAGAAAAAGTTAGAGATATTACTGTGCATTTGCTTGGGAATAATGTATTAACATGATATTAAATAAAAATTCAGCTACAGTGTTATATTGTAAGGCCCAGATACTGCCCTTAGATGATGGTGCCTGATTCCCATTGACCTCAGTGGTTTTATCATTCCATCATTCCTTATCTGGACCACCCGCTGAAGTAAATGGGAGTCAGAAATTCACCTCCAACAGTAATATCTGGTTCTAGGAATTATTACATGTGGTAGTTTTCCACTATAGATTGCCTTCCCATTTTAACCCTAGGAAATGCTGTCATTTATGGAATTGTTTAATGAAGAGAAAAGACCCTTTCTGCCAGTGTTGTCTTCAAAAAGAAGTGTGCCTGAGCTAAATGAAGATCAGAAACGGATGAGAGCAACATGGGATAACCTAACCTCCCAGGTTACAGAAGTATTTCTAGCTGCTTTTTATGTTATTAATGTGAACACATTCTATGAAGACGATAAAGCTCACCCCAGAAATTTATACTGTAGTATAATTATCTTTCTCCTTTTTTGGGGAGGGGGAGGAATCACTATACTGAGGTATTGGCCATGATCCTGAGGTCCAGTTGAGCTGGGCCTGATGTGCAGGGCTGCAAAGGTGTGGGGGTGGAGTTAGGGGTTTGTGGCTAGAGGAGGGTGATGACAAATGTGGCTCTCTTTATGCCTATCTGATCCTTTGGGGTGCCAGCGGCATGCAAAGCATGATCTTGATCTGATCGTCCTCTGAGCTTAGCAGCATTCAGATGCAGAGTTTTGGGCTGATCTCTGCTTAAAATGTTCGGTTTGACATCATTAGGGTTAAAATAATGAAGCAGCAGAGAAAAGAGCGAGCAATAGAGTCTGTAGCTGATGAGATATTTTTTTTCCATGGCATGGGTGGCCTTCCTCCATTATCCAACTCTGCCATAGCAGGACTGTTAATTGGATAGTACTCGGTAATGAGCTTGCTCATGTCAACTGTCCCTGAACTAAGGATTGGAATGGCTAGGGAACTGGGATTGTTTAGTGTGCGGAAGAGAAGAATGAGGATTCTTATAGAGGATTTGATAGCTGCTTTCAACTACCTGAAAGGGGGTTCCAAAGAGGATGGATCTAGACTGTTCTCAGTGGTAGCAGATGACAGAACAAGGAGTAATGGTCTCAAGTTGCTGTGGGGGCGGTTTAGGTTGGATATTAGGAAAAACTTTTTCACTAGGAGGGTGGTGAAACACTGGAATGCGTTACCTAGGGAGGTGGTAGAATCTCCTTCCTTAGAGGTTTTTAAGGTCAGGCTTGACAAAGCCCTGGCTGGGATGATTTAGTTGGGGATCGGTCCTGCTTTGAGCAGGGGGTTGGACTAGATGACCTCGTGAGGTCCTTTCCAACCCTGATATTCTATTATTCTATGCCAAGTATCTCCCTGCTTGATCAGTGGCTACTGTGGATCAGATACTTTTGGTCCGCAGTGGTGGAAAGACAGTCAGAGCACATTATTCATGATAGAAGTCTTTTGTCAAGGTGCCACTAACTTTGGGTAAATTTCCCTGTGACAAAACTTTGTTAGTCATCGTATGTTGACAAAAACTGCTCAATTCCCTGTAGCACCAAGAAGATTGCAAGCGGGGGAGAAAATTCTGATCTTGAATGCACCCAAATGACTCCCATTTGACTGCTGTGGGAACTACCTGCTTGCTACTGATCGCAAAATTTGTCTGTGAGGTAGTTAGAATGTTCAATTAACAAGTATTATATATAATAATCTTACTAATCCCCTGAGAATAGGGTAAGAAATAAACAGAGAGATTTTACCATTGACTTGTATTTGCCTTTTAGATTAATGAATGGAAAACAAAGCTGGACTGTGCACTACCCCCACCTCTAGGCAGCATCGAGGTCTGGCTCCAAGAGGTAGAACATCTGCTGGCAGATGGTTTACCTGATTCGCAGGACCACTGTAAAGCAATGGCCCTCTTCAAAGGAAAAATTATATTATTTAAGGTTTGTTAAACAGAAAAAGACTGTTAAATCTGACCCACTAAAGCACCTACTATGGAAGTGATGTTAGTTTTTGGGAGGGAATGTGGTCACTGGATTGATTTCTTTTGGAGAATATATGTACTTCTAAAGATGTCTTTGGTAGCAGCTGTTGATTTTGAACAATGGCAGGGTAACCAGATAAATAAAGAGTTTTGTAGGAAAATTTTTTGACTTTATGGGGGTGAGATGTAAGAGAAAGCCTTGATGGAGTGAGTAAATTAATGTGTTTTCATCATATTAGCACAGGGGTGGGCAAACTACTGCCTGCGGGCCACATCTGTCCCACCAGCCATTTTAATTCAGCTTTCGAGCTCCCGCTAGGGAGCGGGGTCTGGGGCTTGCCCCACTTTGGTGCTCCAGCCGGGAGCAGGGTCAGGGGCCGCTCCATGTGGCTCCCGGAAGCAGTGGCATGGCCCCTCTCCGGCTCCTATGTGTAGGGGCAGCCGGGGGCTCCACTCCACATGCTGCCCCCACCCCAAGCACCACACCCCTGACCCCCTCCCACCCTCTGAGCCCCTTGGTCCAAGCCTGGAGCACCTTTCTGCACCCCAAACCTCTCATCCCCAGCCCAACCCCAGAGCTCGCACCCCCAGCTGGAGACCTCACCCCCTGACACCCCAAACCTCTGCCTCTGCCCTGATTCCCCTCCCACTCTCCGAACCCCTCAATTCCTGCCCGAAGCACCCTACTGCACCCCAAACCCCTCATCCCTAGCCCCACCCCAGAGCATGGTTCCTGCAACTAATTTAGTCCCTGGGTCAGCAAAGCAAATAAGCAATACTAATCCTTACATCTATACTTATGTCCATCCCTGTTCAGAAGAGCACATGGCTAAATTCCACTGACTTGAGTGGAACTTAATGTGCCTAAAGTTAAGCACTTGCTTAAGTATTTGGCAGCTTGGGGCTTTAAAAACAACAGAATGTAGTCTGATATTTGGAAGTCACAACATATTACTCCAGTAATGAAATCTTTACACTGACTGCCCAAGTCTGATATTATTTTTAAGTTTTTCTTTTGAATTTTAAGCCTCTTAAAAGAATACCTGAATGATCATCTTTTGTCTTTTATGACCAGTCATTTGGGTTATATTCCAAGTTGGCTGATTATTTGATGTGCCCTGTCTGTAAGCTTGAGAAGGTAGGAGGGTTTATTACAGATTGGGTTAGTAGTGCTGCCTATTATTAAGGTTATCCAGCACTTCCCAATGCAAGGCCCTGTTTTCAGTTGCTTAACTGAAATAGTTTGAGCTGTTGCCAAACTGTAATAGTTTGAGCTGTAATTTTCTATGCTGGGTTTCTGACACGTGTAATTTTTTTTTTTTTTTTTTAAATTTCAGCCAAAATGGTTTGGCTATTTCTGAGAATGGGATAGGGAAAATATGTTGTTTTGCCCATGTTTCAGTAATTTCCAGTTGAAAATTTCAACAGAATCAACACATTCCTACAAAATGTTTTGATTTTATCAAATCAGCATTTTCCAGAATGGGAAAACTTTCTGCTGGAAAATTTCAGATCAGCTCTATTTCCAACACTGCTATGACCTATGTCGGTGTCAATATGATGTCAATTTGATGTGTTAGGTATTTTTCAGTTTTTTAAAAAAACCTAGGAAATCACACATAAAAATATGTTCAAAGAACAGTATTAAAGTTGCAAGACATATTAAGAAGTGTGAGAATTAAGGTTGCCTGTGCAACCTTAATTTATCCCTATTGTACATTTATATTATGATACAGTCTTTAATTACATGATTAATTCTAACATAGTTGTTTTGTGTGTAATTATAACTGTGCCCTTCATCTGTGACATACACTTTTTATCACCTTCAATTCCTAGGTGGCATAAGTATTGAATAGTAGTTTGCAGGAATGCTGCATTCCATATTGTAATTAATATTCATATGGGAATGTTGTGCAGTATTCTGAGACAATCTTTGTGGGTACTTTGTATGTTCAATTTGTTGCTTTTGGCAACTAGCACCTGTGATATGTTCCCATGAGATTTGCCGCAAAAATTCCAACTTCTGCCATCGAAAGTTAATATATTGTCAATGGGATAAATGTTTTTTTAAATAGTGATTTTACAGTAACAGACAATTAAAAATAAAGGTATTTATTTACAAGGTCTTGCTGTCAGTCTAACGTGTGGCAAAGCAAGAGCTTCATACTTTGAAAAGACGTAATATTGCACTACAGTATGTGGAGAGGGTGACTTTAAAAGTAAACAAACACTGGTAGTATTGACTTAATGCAATATTACCTATATATATAGAAACATGGCGAGGTTTTTACTATGCTTGGTAAATACTCACATTTGGGGGTAATGTAGGAAATGCATTTATACTGTACTGAATAAAAACTGAAGTGAGATCCTGTGGTAAATGTGTTTACCTAATAGCTCCCACTGTAATATGGGAGTGGATTGTATATTCCCAAGTACACTACTTAGCAGTGAAATATATTAATTATAATATTTTTTTCCAGGGCTTGATGGATTATTTTGACTGTCACTTGGTCACCCTTCAATCCTTTGAGAATAAAGATGAGAAGAATATGCCACTGGTTCCAACTGAGAAGCTAGATGACATGAAAAGAAGGTTGCAATTCTCAGATTTACCCTGTTGGGCACTTGCGTTGACTACATTCATATTAAGTTAAATTATTATTTTTAGGAAGTTTTGCACCATTATGGAAAAACACTCCAATTACTTGTTTTCTGTGTTCAGTTGTTGTGCACTTAGGTGGCACAAGCATAAATGGTCTGTTCCCAACTCTGCTACTGACTTGCTGCAGGATCTTGTCATATCACTTCTCTGTGCCTGTTTCCCCATCTGTGTAATAAGGATAATGATACTTACCCATCTTTTAAAATCATGTGCAGATCTACAGATGAAAGCACTATAAGTACAAAGTATTATTAAATAATTAAAAACTTGCATCTGACAAAGTCTGCTCTTAGCTCAAAACTGGACTGCATCATTCTGCCATTTCTGAGTTTATTATTTATTGAGCACTGTCAGTGTGCTCTGTGTTCTACAAACGTATACAAAAACATGGTCCTACCTCAAGGAGTTTATTATTGTCTAGTACAAACACAGGCAAAGCACGTCAGCCACATGCTAGTAGTAAGATGGGCATTGTTATGACTTTAAACTGGAGTAAGGATTTTGCAGAGATCAATTTTGAAAACCTTTGTGAAAAAATTGTGTTTTGATGTAGGTTTTGGAGGAAGGAAGAGGTGGTTTGGTGTATGAGGATTGTGAGACTGTTTCAAGTAAAACAGAAGATGAGTTAGTAGGGGAATATTAGTTTTAATCTTCTCATTAAAAATTAACTGTTATATTGAGCTTGCGTAAATTCTGAAACACTTTAAATTTGTTTTGTTCCATCTCAGTTATGCTGATCAGGGTATCATCATGCAGTTTAAAGCCTACATTTTCGAAAGTGACCAGTGATTTTGTGTGCTGAACTAGAGACACCTTTCAAGGGCCTGATTTTCAGACAGTGAATGCTCTGAACTTTCTGAAAATCAGCCCCTTTTAAGGTTTCTTAAATTGGACATCCAAAAATTAAGGTGCCCAAATCATTACTCATTTAAATAGTTAACCCTACATATTTTAGAAATTTTTTTCCTCTTCAACAGTAGGGACTGTGTTTACATATGATATCTGGAATTCGGGTAATTTTTAGGTTAGAGGTCGGTCTCTGTAAATGAATGCCTCATTATGTCCAGTTTAATTCCAAAACTCTTACTGTTTTCCAGATTTAGCAATATCCAGTCTACAAACTTCAGCATACTTCTAGAATACCACTTCTGCCTGTGCTCTGCTATCTCGGATGAAGTGACATTAAAGTTAAATATCAGGGATATCAAATATGGGACTAAGGAATCTGTGGAGTTATTACTGAGAGATTGGCATGTAAGCTTAAAAATAGTTAATGTTTTTGGCAACTGTTCTCCAATTTAAACCCGCGGTAGTTGCCCTCTTGGATACAGCCTTAGATCTAATTCAATCCAGCATGGACTCTCGTAGCTGGAGGCAATTTGAGATTTATGCAAAGGAGGGTGGGTTTCAGGTTGAACCTGTATCTTTATAAAAGGCCTTGCTATCACCATGTTCATCTTCCCATTTTGCTGTAGATATGTGTATGCCTCATATAGCTAAAATACACTTCAGACTGGAATAAAGGTGAGACAAGGTAGGTGAGGTAATATATTTTGTTGGACCAACCTCTACTGGTGGAAAGGTACAGAGCTCTGTGTAGCTCTAAAGCTTGTACCTTCTTCCACCAATTGAAGTTGGTCCAATAAAAGACATCATCTTGCCTGCTTTGTCTCTCTCATGTCTGGAACCAACATGCTATAACAACACTGCAAACAACTATGGAATGAAAATTTTATTTATGATCATCATAGAATCATAGAATACCAGGGTTGGAAGGGACCTCAGGAGGTCATCTAGTCCAACCCCCTGCTCAAAGCAGGACCAGTCCCCAATTAAATCATTCCAGCCAGGGCTTTGTCAAGCCTGACCTTAAAAACTTCTAAGGAAGGAGATTCTACCACCTCCCTAGGTAACGCATTCCAGTGTTTCACCACCCTCCTAGTGAAAAAGTTTTTCCTAATATCCAACTTAAACCTCACCCACTGCAACTTGAGACCATTACTCCTTGTCCTGTCCTCTTCTACCACTGAGAATAGTCTAGAACCAACCTCTCTGGAACCACCTTTCAGGTAGTTGAAAGCAGCTATCAAATCCCCCCTCATTCTTCTCTTCTGCAGACTAAACAATCCCAGTTCCCTCAGCCTCTCCTCATAAGTCATGTGTTTCAGACCCCTAATCATTTTTGTTGCCCTTCGCTGGACTCTCCAATTTCTCCACATCCTTCTTGTAGTGTGGGGCCCAAAACTGGACACAGTACTCCAGATGAGTCCTCACCAATGTCGAATAGAGGGGGACGATCATGTCCCTCTATCTGCTCGCTATGCCCCTACTTATACATCCCAAAATGCCATTGGCCTTCTTGGCAACAAGGGCACACTGCTGACTCATATCCAGCTTCTCGTCCACTGTCACCCCTAGGTCCTTTTCCGCAGAACTGCTGCCTAGCCATTCGGTCCCTAGTCTGTAGCTGTGCATTGGGTTCTTCCGTCCTAAGTGCAGGACCCTGCACTTATCCTTATTGAACCTCATCAGATTTCTTTTGGCCCAATCCTCCAATTTGTCTAGGTCCCTCTGTATCCTATCCCTCCCCTCCAGCGTATCTACCACTCCTCCCAGTTTAGTATCATCCGCAAATTTGCTGAGAGTGCAATCCACACCATCCTCCAGATCATTTATGAAGATATTGAACAAAACCGGCCCCAGGACCAACCCCTGGGGCACTCCACTTGACACCGGCTGCCAACTAGACATGGAGCCATTGATCACTACCCGTTGAGCCCGACAATCTAGCCAGCTTTCTACCCACCTTATAGTGCATTCATCCAGCCCATACTTCTTTAACTTGCTGACAAGAATACTGTGGGAGACCGTGTCAAAAGCTTTGCTAAAGTCAAGATACAATACATCCACTGCTTTCCCTTCATCCACAGAACCAGTAATCTCATCATAAAAGGCGATTAGATTAGTCAGGCATGACCTTCCCTTGGTGAATCCATGCTGACTGTTCCTGATCACTTTCCTCTCATGTAAGTGCTTCAGGATTGATTCTTTGAGGACCTGCTCCATGATTTTTCCGGGGACTGAGGTGACCTGACTGGCCTGTAGTTCCCAGGATCCTCCTTCTTCCCTTTTTTAAAGATTGGCACTACATTAGCCTTTTTCCAGTCATCCGGGACTTCCCCCGTTCGCCACGAGTTTTCAAAGATAATGGCCAATGGCTCTGCAATCACAGCCGCCAATTCCTTTAGCACTCTCGGATGCAAGTCGTCCGGCCCCATGTACTTGTGCACATCCAGCTTTTCTAAATAGTCCCTAACCACCTCTTTCTCCACAGAGGGCTGGCCATCTATTCCCCATGTTGTGATGCCCAGCGCAGCAGTCTGGGAGCTGACCATGTTTGTGAAGACAGAGTCAAAAAAAGCATTGAGTACATTAGCTTTTTCCACATCCTCTGTCACTAGGTTGCCTCCCTCATTCATCAAGGGGCCCACACTTTCCTTGGCTTTCTTCTTGTTGCCAACATACCTGAAGAAACCCTTCTTGTTACTCTTGACATTTCTCGCTAGCTGCAGCTCCAGGTGCTATTTGGCCCTCCTGATTTCATTCCTACATGCCCGAGCAATATTTTTATACTCTGCCCTGGTCATATGTCCAACCTTCCACTTCTTGTAAGATTCTTTTTTATGTTTAAGATCCGCTAGGATTTCACCATTAAGCCAAGCTCGTCGCCTGCCATATTTACTATTCTTTCTACACATCGGGATGGTTTGTCCCTGTAACCTCAACAGGGATTCCTTGAAATACAGCCAGCTCTCCTGGACTCCTTTCCCCTTCATGTTAGTCCCCCAGGGGATCCTACCCATCCGTTCCCTGAGGGAGTTGAAGTCTGCTTTCCTGAAGTCCAGGGTCCGTATCCTGCTGCTTACCTTTCTTCCCTGCGTCAGGATCCTGAACTCAACCAACTCATGGTCACTGCCTCCCAGATTCCCATCCACTTTTGCTTCCCCCACTAATTCTACCCGGTTTGTGAGCAGCAGGTCAAGAAAAGCTCCCCCCCCCCCAGTTGGCTCCTCTAGCACTTGCACCAGGAAATTGTCCCCTACGCTTTCCAAAAACTTCCTGGATTGTCTGTGCACCGCTGTATTGCTCTCCCAGCAGATATCAGGAAAATTAAAGTCCCCCCTGAGAACCAGGGCGTGCGATCTAGTAGCTTCTGCGAGCTGCCGGAAGAAAGCCTCATCCACCTCATCCCCCTGGTCCGGTGGTCTATAGCAGACTCCCACCACTACATCACTCTTGTTGCTCACACTTCTAAACTTAATCCAGAGACACTCAGGTTTTTCTGCAGTTTCGTATCGGAGCTCTGAGCAGTCATACTGCTCCCTTACATACAGTGCTACTCCCCCACCTTTTCTGCCCTGCCTGTCCTTCCGGAACACTTTATAACCATCCATGACAGTACTCCAGTCATGTGAGCTATCCCACCAAGCCTCTGTTATTCCAATCATGTCATAATTCCTTGACATCACCAGGACCTCCAGTTCTCCCTGCTTGTTATGAAGGCTTTGTGCATTCGTATATAAGCACTTGGGATAACAGTGTCCAGCAGTTTGTCACTGCGCAGCAAGGAGAAGCACACAGAGTGATGAAGGACTAACCCCCTTTCTGAAGCTAGTTAATTTTGCTCATTAAAATAAATTATCAAAGGCTGTTGTACTCATGCCATGCACACTGTGCTAAATGTGACCATGTGATTATGACCATCATCTTACACTAGAATGGACCCTGCCAGTGTGGATAGTGTTTACAATAATACACCTTATGCTGCATTTCTTTCCTCCCTCCATCTCTTTTTCAGTCTCTCTTTTCCAGTTACAGTTTCCCAGAGTTTCATAAAACACTCTGGTTTGGCTCAGGCCTGGATTCAGTGATGCTTTTTTTTGCTGGATCCACTGAGAGTGATTTCACTCTTAAGCTTCAATTTCATTTGAAACCAAGAACTTCAAAGCAAAACTCAGTCCAAACCACCGAGTTTCATCTGATTGTGAGTCCAAATCCTATGCAAATGATGAGTTTTTGCAGGATTTTGAGCAAAAGCCATGAGCCAAGATACCTTCTCCATGACAGGCCCTGAATACTCCCCCTTCTCCCCCATCTATCTCTCTCTTCTGATGATGTGATTATCTGTGGCCACCTCTCTTCTGTCATTGTTTTCTGCCTCTGTTTTCACTAACAAGGTCAGCTCCCAGACTGCTGCGCTGGGCATCACAAAATGCGGAAGAGATGGCCAGCCCTCTGTGGAGATAGAGGCGGTTAGGGACTATTTAGAAAAGCTGGACGTGCACAAGTCCATGGGGCCGGACGAGTTGCATCCGAGAGTGCTGAAGGAATTGGCGGCTGTGATTGCAGAGCCACTGGCCATTATCTTTGAAAACTTGTGGCGAACCGGGGAAGTCCCGGATGACTGGAAAAAGGCTAATGTAGTGCCAATCTTTAAAAAAGGGAAGAAGGAGGATCCTGGGAACTACAGGCCAGTCAGCCTCACCTCAGTCCCTGGAAAAATCATGGAGCAGGTCCTCAAAGAATCAATCCTGAAGCACTTGCATGAGAGGAAAGTGATCAGGAACAGCCAGCATGGATTCACCAAGGGAAGGTCATGCCTGACTAATCTAATCGCCTTTTATGATGAGATTACTGGTTCTGTGGATGAAGGGAAAGCAGTGGATGTATTGTTTCTTGACTTTAGCAAAGCTTTTGACACGGTCTCCCATAGTATTCTTGTCAGCAAGTTAAGGAAGTATGGGCTGGATGAATGCACTATAAGGTGGGTAGAAAGCTGGCTAAATTGTCGGGCTCAACGGGTAGTGATCAATGGCTCCATGTCTAGTTGGCACCCGGTATCAAGTGGAGTGCCCCAAGGGTCGGTCCTGGGGCCGGTTTTATTCAATATCTTCATAAATGATCTGGAGGATGGTGTGGATTGCACTCTCAGCAAATTTGCGGATGATACTAAACTGGGAGGAGTGGTAGATACGCTGGAGGGGAGGGATAGGATACAGAAGGACCTAGACCAATTGGAAGATTGGACCAAAAGGAATCTGATGAGGTTCAATAAGGATAAGTGCAGGGTCCTGCACTTAGGACGGAATAACCCAATGCACAGCTACAGACTAGGGACCGAATGGCTAGGCAGCAGTTCTGCAGAAAAGGACCTAGAGGTGACAGTGGACGAGAAGCTGGATATGAGTCAGCAGTGTGCCCTTGTTGCCAAGAAGGCCAATGGCATTTTGGGATGTATAAGTAGGGGCATAGCGAGCAGATCGAGGGACGTGATCGTTCCCCTCTATTCGACATTGGTGAGGCCTCATCTGGAGTACTGTGTCCAGTTTTGGGCCCCACACTTCAAGAAGGATGTGGATAAATTGGAGAGAGTCCAGAGAAGGGCAACAAAAATGATTAGGGGACTGGAACACATGAGTTATGAGGAGAGGCTGAGGGAGCTGGGATTGTTTAGCCTGCAGAAGAGAAGAATGAGGGGGGATTTGATAGCTGCTTTCAACTACCTGAAAGGGGGTTCCAAAGAGGATGGCTCTAGACTGTTCTCAATGGTAGCAGATGACAGAACGAGGAGTAATGGTCTCAAGTTGCAGTGGGGGAGGTTTAGATTGGATATTAGGAAAAACTTTTTCACTAAGAGGGTGGTGAAACACTGGAATGCGTTACCTAGGGAGGTGGTAGAATCTCCTTCCTTAGAGGTTTTTAAGGTCAGGCTTGACAAAGCCCTGGCTGGGATGATTTAACTGGGAATTGGTCCTGCTTTGAGCAGGGGGTTGGACTAGATGACCTTCTGGGGTCCCTTCCAACCCTGATATTCTATGATTCTATGATTCTATGATTGTCTTTGGGGGCATTGACTAGCCTCCTTTCCTCCTGTAGTATGCGAGGGTCAGCAATATGAGCCCACTCCCTGCCTCAAATTCACAACCCTCTTGCACAGGACAGCAGGTGGTCACAATTCTGCAGCAGCAGGACTCCAAATGTAGAAGCCGTCTGCCACCACCTGCTACTCCCAGAGAGTGATACTCAGCAGCTCTTCCTTCCCAATATGCACATATCCTTATGGTCCTTGTTGTGGATGAGTTGACTCTGATTGCATTTTGTGCTAACCTCCCATTTTGTGGCTGGTTATTACAGCACATATGAGGCTCAACGTTACAGTCCTTAGACAGGCAATGCTCCAATTACAATCAGGGAGAATTTTACCTGCATTAGAAGTGCAGGATGGGGCAACATGTTGGGTAAAATCACACTATTCTTGAAGACATCAGCAATAATAACCCATAACATGGTGGGTTGAAAATTGAAATGAAGCCTTTACTCTGAATTTCTTGGATTTTGTCAGTTTCATCTGGCTCCAGTTTTTGGGGGGAGGGATAGCTCAGTGGTTTGAGCATTGGCCTGCTAAACCCAGGGTTGTGAGTTCAATCCTTGAGGGGGCCATTTAGGGATTTGGGGCAAAAATTGGGGATTGGTCCTGCTTTGAGCAGGGGGTTGGACTAGATGACCTCCTGAGGTCCCTTCCAATCCTGATATTCTATGATTCATCTGGTATATTGTTAACACAGATTTATTATTATACTATATTATTGGGCTTTTGATTTTTGGTTTTAACTGATAAGCAGCAGTAAAACATACCTGATATTAAAAAAAATCCATGTTTATTCAATAAACATCAGAAAAACACCAAAAATTGTTACTTGTATTTAAGAGATTGTCTATACAGAGCAGTAATGCAGACTGTGGGGGTGTGATTTCTAAAGTACACTAAGGGTTGCTCATTAACTAGACCATGTTGATCCTGCTGGTGCACACCAAAGGTTCCCTAGTGTGCATAGATGTAGTGCTGTTTGAAACAGTACTGTGTTAAAGTGCACTAGGAAACATATAGTATATAGTAACAAAGTCGTGAAACCCCTTGATTTTTGGACATCTACATACAATTCAAAAATTGCAAAAAGTGAATCCTAAAAAATGAACTTAATAAACCCCCCAAACCAGAAGTCCTGTGTATTAATTCTGTAGTGCCATAGGTGCTCATGGCACTTTCCAGGCTTATCGGAAACAAACACCTTCCCCAAGGAGTTTATGATCTGAGAACTTAATTCTGAAATGACTTATCCTGACTCAGGCAAGTACTGTGGCCTCTTTGAGTCAATGGCCTGAGGGTTTGTCTACATGAACAATTTGTTCACAGTAAACTGGGGTGTGAACCTACCCCACACTAGCTTTCTGGGGACGAACTGTATGGGCTCTGGTGACATGCATTAACTGTTTATTAATGCCCTTTGATCTAATCCCCTTTGAAATGGGACTCGATCAACGCTTATCAGTGAACTATTACTGTGCTTCAGCAGGGTCTACACAGACAGTTATTCCATGGCAAGTTGGTGTGGGGTAGAGTCATACCCCAGCTTGCTGCAAACTGAGGGCTGGTCTATGCCTAAAGTAGACAGCTTTTAGGTCACGCTAGCTATATCACTCAGGGGTGTGAAAAATTCACACTTTGCGATATTTTTGGTTAAGCCAACCTAAGTGCCAGAGTAGACAGTGCCAGGTCAACGTAGTAATTGTCTACACTACAGCAGTGCTTCTAGTGTCGACATACCCTAAGTGTTTGTGTAGACAAACTCTCAATGCATGAGTTAGGATTACTTACAGAAGTAACCGTTTGCAAGATCAGGCCCTATAATAGGCATAATTCATACAAAGGGTGGGGGATGGGATGCAGTGAAAGTAACTTGATTTTGCTTTGTTTATGTTTGGCCTGTATCTTCTGGGTTCATGTTGTAAAAATTAATTGATCACAAACTGAATTTTCTACATATTTTTATGTCAGTCAGTATTACCTATCTCAATTCCCTTTAACTTTGGGCAGGATTTTATTGAAGAAAGAGGAGTCATAGCTCAACTAGAAACTGCTTTTCAAATATGTGAAGACATGAAAAACAAAAACATAAGCACGAATGTCTTAGGTAAGTGAATGCAAATAATATAGTACTTTAATAAGAGTTGTGCTTTAAACGGATCATTATTAATGAGTTAAATTCCTGATTGTTTTTTAAAAAAAATAAAAGTATGAGGAGTCCATTGGCACCTTAAAGACTAACAGATTTATTTAGACCTAAGCTTTCATGGGTAAAAAACCCACTTCTCCAGATGCATGGAAGAATTCTCCATGCATCTGAAGAAGTGGGTTTTTTACCCACGAATGCTTATGCCCAAATAAATCGATTAGTCTTTAAGGTGCCACTGGACTCCTCGTTGTTTTTGTGGGATACAGACTAACATAGCTACCCCTCTTTTATTTTCTGCAGAACGTTGGTTTTGTTTAGTTGGTGTATGTTTTTCCAAACAGTTAATAATAATCCCCTTCAGCACCCAAAGGAGGAAGGATTCACTTCTCTATTGTGGCAGTTTCCAAGGAATTGAGAAATATGCTTAATATTATTTTGAAATTATTAATATGAATTAATGTCTATTTCTAACATTTGTTTTATCATGTATTTAATATTCTAGCTGGTGATCCTTCAGACACTGGTAAACTATTTAAGATGGTAGACTCTAAGATTTCTACATGCAGAGAATATATTTACAATGTAAACACTGTCCTACAAAAAGTTCTATGTTCTTGGGCTACTTATATGGAGAACATTCATTTACTGAAGACATGGTTGGACGAAACACGAAAAGGACATCCTAAAAAGGTATTTGATTGAATGTCTCCTTGTGATTAAGCATAAAGATACTTGTTCACCTTTTTAAAGCACTTTGAAGTCTTATAAGTGCAAATTATTATTATTATTTTGGGAAATATATTAAAGAACTGCATGGTGGGTCTTATCCTTTCAATGCATCTCTGTAGGTCCCCACTGAGATTCTGGCAGACTGGAACTCGGTGCATGGTACATTAAATGAAGCTGGAAACTTCTTAATTGAAGTCAGCAATGAGCAAGTGGGATCAGATATTTCTAAAGAACTGAAAAAACTGAACACAAGATGGGCTAAATTTATAAAGAGAACACAGTTTGTAAGTAACCGCAGCTCTGTTTACTTTCATGGGATCATTTTGTTATGTAGATTTCAAAAGCACAGCTGTATTTTTAACAGTATAATTATCGGTTGTTATTTACAGATCAATAATCTTTCATACAATTCAGTGTTATCCATTTTGGAGCGGGTGAAGCAAGCAATACGTACAGGTTCCCAGTTGTAAAAGTCCTTTAGAACTCTATTAGCATTGAATGCAGTGGTGTATATGCCTGAGAATATACTAGAGCCCCTTGTTTCAGTTTTCTAGATGAGCCCTTAAAAAGTGCATTTATTAATGATACCGTTGTGCCAATAAATGATCAAAAATAAATGATAGTATCAAATGCTATACAACCTTTTCACAGGAGATGAGATTACTGAGAATGCAAGAAGAGCAAAAGAAGTCAGTTGTTGACAGTAATGGAAATTCGCAGCCTCCTGCAGAGGCAGTGCCAACTGCATGCAGTGCTACAGCAGATATATCAACAGAGGCTAGCAAGAAACATATTCAGAATGCAAAGGTAAAGAGTTCTCCTATATTCTAATCAGTATATCAGCACTTAAATTTGGGTAGTTTTATCTATTGAATATACAGCCCCAATTTTTTGGGCACTACATCTCCACTTCATTCCCAGCTTCCACCCTATGCTCCTCAGGGTGTATGTGATGGTCCCCAGGGGTACCCACGGCTGTGAGGCACCTCATCACTACCTGCTCTTAGCGTGAAGTAGTCTTGTCTCTGCCTGCTGTAGATCAGCTCCCTGAAACCGTATGTGACAGCACAAGCATGGCCTCCCAGGTGTTCACAGGTCTCGCTCTCTCTCTGTACAGGTAGCGATCGGCACACAGTAACCCCTGAGTACTCAGAGTTCTCGCCAGTGTTCAGCTCCTGTTCCCCAGAACACTTACAGAATTACAGGCTTGCTATTCCCACAGGGACAGAACTCACCGGCCTGTAAGAGTCAACTGAGGACCAGCACTTTGCTTATCACCATAGCACTTAGATATAATTATAGTGAAAACAAGAATAGTTTATCACAGAATAGAAATTCAAGTAATAGTGAGTAAGAATATTGGAAAGAAATGGGTACATATTAAGCAAAATCATAACATGCTTTCTAGAGCCTATACTTAACTGACAAGTTACTCTCTTATCTAAAAAAAGAGTATCTGAACCAAACTTCTCTCCAGAATTCTCAACCAAGGCTGGTTGAGACCTCTCTTTCATGAAGCAAATGTGCTGTCCTACACTCAAGATAAGATTCTCTTCTGCTGCCTTTCTTTTCCTGTTAGATTCTTTCTGAAGTTCTTTCTTACAATCCTTCATTCGCATTCAGTTAAGACTGGTGAGGGGATCCACTGTGAACAAGAAAATACTCAAGTTACATGTGAACAGATAGGCTGTTTTTCACCTTTTCTGGTGACTAGTACCTTGATACAGACTTTAAGAACATATTTTCAGTTTATACACAGCACCTGTACATACATTGCACAATGATATTGATGACGAGAGTGACGCCACCTTTCATTTGAGACCTCACATGCCATTCTTTGGTGAACCAGAATGTGCATACCAGAATCAGGAGATTCCTGTAACCCCATTACGCCCCCTTGTCAGTTGGCATTAAGAAGATCTTGGGTCACAGAGTGAAAGCCAGAAAGTAGCCCATAGGCTGATTAAATGCTTGCAATGTAGGGTGGGGGGAGAAGGAAATTCTGAGCATTTTACAAATACTGACTTTGCTAAGATTCTAAATATTCCATGTTCTCAGCTTAGAGAAAAGAATGCAGGTGTAACTGAACAGGCCACTGAGCTTCTGCCCAGAGTGGAGAAAATTGAAGAGCTGCTCAAAGGAGTAGAAAACTGGGCCACGGGAACAGAATGCCTTCTTGAGACCATCAAACATGAAGGATGCGTGGGAAGCTCAACGGAACAATCTTTACAGGTAGAAATGTAAATATAAAGTTTAAAATATCTATCCAGTCATCAGATTCTCAGACCTGAGTTATGAATTCAATGGCTTGTGTTAAATGAAGCAGGAATAAGGATGTATTTTGTATTAATAAATGGCTAAGTAAGGGAAGAAGGTGCTGTAATGTTGCTAGGACTAGGTTAGTTGTCTAACATTATTTTTCAGGATGGCTCCTGTCAGAGTCCTGAATATCCCATCATGGTAACTGCTTTCCCCCTCAAACATCGTCACTCCCAGATTACAATCACAATTTAAAGAAGGATCTCAGTCCCATTCTTCAACGGGTTACAGTTGTGTGATAAAGACCCTCCGGCCCCCTCAGTAATCCAGCACACTCCCTGTCCAGTACTCCCTGCTGACTAATACCCTGCAAATGAATGAAGTGAGAGTGTGATGAATGCTGGTGATAATATTTACTGCAAAGGCAATGCATTTATCCCCTGGGGAGGAAGCACTTTATCCCATCAGTCCTGCTTGGCTGGAAAGGGGACCTGTAGAGCTCTGGCAGGGGTGTGAATCAGCTGCCTGCTCTGTACTTTATGTATCTGACCCTGTGGGAAATTGATTCAAACATCCACTCTGTAAAGAGTCCTCAGTGTAGTTGCAAAGATCTTTGTTTTTAGTCCCAGGGTTATTTTACTTAGAGATTATGCACTCCTGCTTTGGATAAAGTCTACAGTATTAGGAGGTATGGGCATGTTAAAAGAGTGTACACGAATTTTCAGAATTGTGTGCATGTATATAAACTAAATCCCATTCTCAGTGTGACATTTGCTTGTTAAAAATGTGAAGGTGACAAAAATGCTCTTAAATTTCTATGAGTTGTGTTTCAATAAGATTGTAACAATGTCCCCCATGATTATACAAGATCAAGTTTTTGTTTCACTTAGAGAAATTTTTAATAAAGCATAGATCATCATCAGAGGAATGGTAATGGATAGTTTGAAAATGAGGTGAATATTCATAGATCAGAACAGCTCTCGTAAAGACACACAGTGATAAATATCAAAACCCAGCGGTGTAAGCTGTGCTTTCAAAATATCCAAGCATGTTTTCTGAACAGCTGAGTGCACATTTGGGGCTCTATTCTGCAAGCAAATATACACGTGAGTAACTTTGCTTATATGAGACTACTCACATGAAACAGTTACTGCTGTGTGTACACATTTTCATGATCAGACAATGCACATGCAGATGTGCGCTTTGTATGTTCAGTTACTAGGTTGTATGTATACAAGCATATTTTAAAAAATACTTTAAAATAGAAGGTTAGGCAAAGAAATGTAACATATAAAGTAGTGATAGAAGTACAATCACAAAAGTTAAGTACAAGTCAAATATGCGTATGGATGTCACAGGGTCCACTCACTGCTAGGGGCATCTCCTCCGGGCCACTTTAGGGATTAGCTCCTTCCAGATGCTGTGCCCTCCTCTGGCGCTCTCTCCACTCTGTGGACCCTCTCACTCCAGGAGCTGCAGCTTCCTCTTCATGACTTGGCCCTCCAGGCAGGTCACTATAGTCCTCACCTTCTGGGGTATCAAAGTCTTTCAGCATGAACTATCCCAGGTAGTCCGATCTCCACTTCCCCAGTGGCTGGTAGGGGAACCCAGGCCTGCCCTCTACCCCAGGTTCCAGCTCAGGGGCCCTCTCTTCAGCAACCAAGGTCTGCCTTGCTGCTTTTCCCCTGAGCCTTTGCTGTCTTTCTGGCTCGCCCCACACTCTGGGGTTGCCAGCTGCACAGCTCCCTTCTCCAGGGAATGATTGCAGACTAATTCCCTGAACCTCCAGCTGCTCTCAGCTCCTGGGCTTCATACAGTCACCTCCTGTTCCCATCCAGCTGAGCCTCCTTTAATTAATCCCTGCTCCCTGGCTCTTCCTTCAGGTGCAGCGTGGACAGTTAATTGGCGTACCTAGCCACCTTAACCCCTTCAGGTTTTGTGTGAAGTGGACACCCCATCACAATGGAATTAATTAGATGGCTTGACAACTTGTTTTCTCTGCTTCTTTTTTTGGTTGGCGCCAGACTCTTCTCTTCCCCCCTCCCCAGACATTGATACTTTGGACTGCAAGATAATGACCTGCAATTGCAAAGCGTGGTCCATATGTAACCAAATATTGCCTACTTTTCAGTCAATCCTTGCCTTTCAATTCAGTTCCGAAAGCTAAAGGATATACATAATATTTAATATTGAAGACTTCTGTTGTGTTTCATCTAAACAGATCCTAATTGCCAGAAGAACCTTGTGCCAAGAACAAGTTGCTGCAGCAGAAGAAATCTTGCAAGTTTTGACACGTAATATTTCAAGCCAGGTGTCCCTCCCGGATTTTGAGACAGCTGGGCTACAGACAAGAATTAAAGAAGTCAGAGAGAGACTCCAGGTCTTTGTTCCCTATCACTATCATATTCAGTACACAGATATCCTTATCTGTAGTATTTAATGGTTAGAAAAGCGTCTTTTAGGGTCCATGTAAAATATAAATATTTTAAAAATATTTGAGCAACTCTTCTCTTGTCAGGCGCAGAAGGAGAAGAGATTTCAAAATTAATATCCAAAGCTGAGAAACTTGAGTCATGTTATAAAGGAATATTTTAGTTGTTTTAACAATACTCATGCACACCCTAAAAATTGTCGCTTTCTTCCTAGGCTACCATGAATAACCTAGACCTTGTCTCACCCAAATCTGAAGAGACTCTGTCAAAAAAGGAGGTCATGATCAATTTTGAAAAATCCCAGAAGGAGCTTGAAACATCTATTTTAAAAGCTATGCAACTCATTGGCCGAAAAGTGAGCCCAGATGCGCACATTTCAAAAAATGAGGTGGGTTCAAATATTTACTTCCTACCTGTGTCATATGAAGATTTTGACTTTCAGAGCACATTATTTCATAGTGAGATTTTGTGACTAAAAAAATCTTACACAAGTGGTCCCCAAATTTTTAAGGGTCATCCCCCCCTTACCCCTGTTCATCCCCCGCCCACCCCACCCCCGGCTCCGAGCTGGGGCTGGGAGTGTGGCTGCGGTTCCTGGGATGGGGAAACGCAGAAATGGGTAAGGGGGCTGAGGGTGGGGCCACAGCTGGGGGCAGGTCTGGGTCTGGGAATAGAGCTGCAACCAGGTGTGGTGCCATGGTTGGAGGCTGGGGGTGGGGCTGGGCATGGGACCAGGAGCTGGGGCCAGGTCTGGAAGTGGGGCCGGAGCAGAGCTGGGAGCGGAGCGGGGCTGGGTGGCACTCCCTTCCCGCCCCCCATGGGGCCTGGCCTGGGCCCCATCACGCCCCACCCCCAAACACTCCTCCATGCCCCAATAGGTGGGCGCACCCCACAGTTTGGAGACTTCTGTTTTACACTGTTGTGGAAAAGAGCACATGTTTCTTGGCAGTTCTTACAACTTTTGTTTAAAACTTTTTATTTTATCATTATTAACATACTTAAACTTTCTGTAGAAATATTAAGAAATCTTACTCCTAACCTGGATTTTTATATTATCATTATCTGTGTGTATTTTGTTTAAATCCCCAAAATGGTAACCACACATTATAAAATCTTGATCCTAAAATAAGGCTATCTGTCATTTTTTCTATTGAAAGGATATCCTGAACTTTGTTTCTCCATGTCACTAGTGCTAGGAGGTCTCTCCATTTCCAACAATGCCTTATTAAACATCTGGCTATTAGTTGTAAGTGCCTTATCAAAACTTTGAAAGCTGACTGACTAAGTGGCCATCAGACACACAAGTAACTTTTTGCACCTAGCTTTGACATGATTTGAAGGGAAGTAAAACCTAGTTTAGATTATGTTGTTTATAATCATGACAGTGATATGGGGGTGTTATGATGGAGAGTTATATAAAAAGAAATTGAAAGTTCTCAAAGCTACTGTAATTCAACCTCCTTGTTTATATAAGTTATTCTGTATACTATCTGTCTTCTTATATGGCTCCATCACTCCCATACCCAGGCAACTATAAGGCACTCAAGAATGTACAGCTGTGAACCGCAGTTGTGTTTCTTGGCCAGTTAAAAGTCTTTGGTCTCATCCTGTATCATGTGCCCCAGCTCTGGGACAAACTTTTCAAACGTGGATATAGATGCTGAGTGCCTCAGTTTTTTTGGGGGCCTAACTTGAGACTCCTTAAAGGCACCTGATTCTCAGGAAGTGCTGAGAAACCACCCTTGGAAAATCCAGACCCCTTTAAAGTGTCTTAAGTTGGGCACCCAAAAGCATTAGTCACTTTTGAAAATCTTGGCCTTGGGCTAAATTGCACCATTTAGGAGGGCCTTGGGCTGGAAAGCAGTGCAGAACCAGCACTGGGAATACTCATAGGGATTCTACCTCAAGGAGACTGTCACGGGGTCACTCACCACCCTGTGCCTCCTGCTGGGCATTTTGGGAATTAGTTCAGTCCCAGTGGGTATGCCCTTGGGTGGTGGTGGCTCTCCCATCCTCACCTCTGCCTGCAGACCCATTACAGCACCTTTCTCTCGGTGTCTGCTTCGTGGCACAGCCCTCCAGCTGTGTCACCATCCGGTTCCCCCCCTTCCGGGGGACTCCTCCACCAAGAGTCCAGCCACTCCTTGCATCGGCTTGGCAGTCCACAGCCAGGCCGCTCCTTCAGCGGCTAGTGGGGGGTGGGGCCACCCAAGCCCACCCACTACTCTGGGCCCCTGCTCAGGGCTCCTGTAAACAGCAGCTTCCTGCTGCCTCTTCTTTCCAGCTCACTGTCTCTATTCCCTGGGCCACTTCCATGCAGCCTTAGTTCCTTCTGCTCCTGCCTCTGGCTCCAGCTCCTTTGCTCTCTTCCCAGGGCCTCAAGCCTGCAAGTCCTGGCAGCCCATCAGGAGCTCTCCCAAGCTCCCGCAGTCCCTGCTAGCACCTACCTTTCCCCAGGTGCTGGTCCCTCTGTAGGCCTCTAGGAAGCCAGTCTTCTCCCTAGGGCTCCCTGCAGCAAAATAACTCTCTCTGTTTTGCAGCTTCCTTTTATATGGGCCGACTGGGCCCCGATTGGCTAGTCCAGCCCCCGCCCTAATTGACTGTTTCCCCTGCAGCCCCTCCCTAGGATGGTTTTAGCCAGGGCGGGCCAGGCGCCCCATCACAGAGACACAGTCCCCTGCCATGCTTCCTGTCATATATAGGAGGTGTGCCCCATTGTCTGGGCATAGGGAGGGAGGATAGCCGCTGATCTACTTTGTCCGCTCCCCGTTGGTACAAAATGTTCCCGCGATAGGTGTTGTGGGAGCTGTACCTGCAGTTTCCCAAGCGTAGGGGCTGCAGTTGTCCTTGGCCCTTTTTCAGGCACAGAAAGTGCAGGAGTGCAATTGTGCTCTGGCCTGCCTGTGCATCCACCGCAAGGGCCTGGGACAATCTGGCCTTTTGCCATTGCAGCACAGTAATAAGTACCTTGTCATTCATTATTGTATAGTTTTGATATGATAATGATACTGTTTTATGATATACATAAGTGAAGATCAGTTCTGGTTTTGTTTTGCTTTTTTGCAGGAAGCTTTTAGCATTTTGGACACAGGAATTCTTGAAAAGTTTTTGAAAACAGCTGAACAATTGAAAAATATTTCACCAGCTCATGAAAAGTTGGCAGTGGAGGAAAGATGCAAAGATGTTCGTGAAAGATGGGAGGTGAGAAAATATACATAAGAAAAAGCAACTCATTCTCTTATCAGACCTGGTCTCTTGAAAAACAAATTTTTGTTACAGAATAGAGGTTTTTATTTGCTTTGTAGCCCGTTGTCACCCCATGACCATCACACTGAGAGTGCTTTCTGTACGTTGCAGGTAGTTCATCGTGAAATCATATCATGTATTCAGTTCATAATGGAAATTGAAATAGGGAAATTTAATGCAACTTTTTCAAAACTCAGTAAGCAAATAAATAAAGAGAAGAAACTCCTTAGCATCGGTAAAACCAAGGGACTTATAAAAGAACACGAGGTACTGTATAAAAATGCTGTCCTCAACTTCTCTGCTTGGTGACTGTATTGTATATCCTTCTGCATTTTATCATTTAATTTTCTTTCTAACTTCAGACTGTTCCACTATTGCAGGAAGCAGGCTTTCAAAGAGTCACCTCCTTGCCAGTAGGGTGCTAAATTTTTTCAGTTTATACCTTACTTTATAATCATCTCTTACAGGTGGTATCAGGGTTCCCTCCCCAATCTGAACTCTGGGGTACAGATGTGGGGACCTGCATGAAAGACTCTCTAAGCTTATTTCTACCAGCTTAGGTTAAAAACTTCCCCAAGGCACAAATCTTTCCTTGTCCTTGGATGGGTACTGCTGCCACCACCAAGTGAATTAGACAAAGATTCAGGAAAAGGACCACTTCGAGTTCCTGTTTCCCTAAAATATCCCCCCACCACTTCTTTCCCCATTGGTCCTTCTGGTCAGGTGCCAAGTAGGTTAAGTGAATCTATTAACCCCTTACAGGTAAAAGGATTCTGTACCTCTTGCCAAGAGGGATTTTATATTACTGCATACATAAAGGTTGTTACCCTTCCCTTTATATTTATGACAGGCGGTTTTATTTTTAATCCTTAATTACTCAAAATGTAATGATTAAAAAAACCAAACTTGACGTGCACTGTAGCTCCCATTCAATATAGTAGTCGCATGGCTAAGGTCCTTTGCATAGAGCTGACTCTGCCCACAATGGTTGTACGGAAACCCCAGTTTAACTCCTTGTTTGTGTTTCACACAACCTAGTCTCATGACTTTAAGTGGTGTTTTACTAGTTGATAGGCCTGTGCTAGTCCTCCGCCCAGGGGTAAATTTCACACATTGTGTAAGAAACTTTGGTTTACATTTTACATTTTTACTCATGTCTTTCTCAGTCATCTCTTCTTTAATTTTCTTTTCACCTTTGTTTTCAAAGTGGTTTGAGAGCCTCAGTTGAAAGTGCATTTACGTGACAAAAGAACGCTAAATATAACAATGTATGAAAATAACCACATTGTTATAATTTATCATGTGTTTGTTTCTTCATTTAGGCTTTTTTTTCTCCTGAAGGCAACCTCGGGGAACTAAACAACTGCCTACAAGTTCTTAAAGCAATGTGTGAAAGACTGGCTGCAGAAGAAACTCACCTGGAAACAAAGACACTAATTGCAGAGTGTGAACAAAAGCAAGAAGAACTTCAAAAATGTGCAGCAGATGCTTATGTAACTCTGCTGTCCTATGTTGGAAGTGGTCAGGCATCTAAACAAGGGTGAGTATTTTGTGGCACAATGTATCATAGCTTCATAAAACTAAGACATCTAGATCATCCTCCTGCTGTTGGAGAATTGTAACCAGGAGTATATTTTCTCGTGTAATTGTTCTTTTAAAATATTTTAACGAACTAGTCTATGTCCTGTTAGATTAATCTTTGGAGGAGTTGCAGTGTTTTTTTTTGTCTTGTGATATATACTTCATGATTGCAATGTTTTTTCTTTGTATTCACTAGTTGTTGCTGTTGTTGTTAAGCTGAAATTTCTTTTAAATCTTAGGGGCTCTATACTTGCTCCTGAGAATGGAGAAAAGGAAGCATCTTCCCAATCAGTTGATATACTTTCAACTCAGGAGGTATGGAATTCAGATCATAGACTCATCGGGTTAGAAGGGACCGCAAGGGTCATCTGGTCTGCTCCCCTGCCAAGACACAGGATTTGTTGTGTTTAACCCATCCAAGACAGATGGCTAAAGACATGCCATTATCAAACACTGGTTTATCTAGAGTGGATCATGGGCAAATGGAGAGCAGTTATTATGTCTGTCTATATCACAGTGGAACTCAAGCACTCCAGTCAAAGCTCAGACCCCATTTTGCTCACAATGTACGAATTCTTATTGAAAAGACAGTCTGTGCCCCAGAGAACTTACAGTCTGTTTCCTCTCTCTGAGTGCAAAGGGCAAGCTCAAGGGCCACTTAAGTCCTCAAAATAGGACTCAAGTCCTTGTATTGCCCTTCTTGATAGGGCTGAATTTCAGCCTCTAGCACTGGAGGAAACACACCTAGAATATTACAGTCAGTAGCCAAAAGATGTGAACAAGTAGGAGGGGATATAGAGATGGAAAATGCTGGAGGGGTTCATTTCTAAGGAAATATTAAAATAAAAGAATATGTATAGCTTTATTAAATAATTGCTAAGGTAGAGGGTTACAACTATTTACTGGTAGTGGAATGCCGTAGAGGAAGAGGTCTTGTTTAGAGTGTGGTCCAAGAGGATGATAATTCATGTGACCCAAGATGTACATAGGCGGCACAGTATTCATCAGCAAGACATCCAAAAACATGCTGGTGACCTGCACAAAGAGTTCAGCTTGAGTCTCCATTGTGTTAGCACCAATGGCTGAGGATATAGAGGAAACATCTGTTAAGGTAGCTGAGGTTGCTGTATGCACCACTGTGATGAGGAAGCTCTCTCACGCTGTGCTGCAAATACTGTCCATTGTATAGTGATGGAATCTGCTGCTTTGGTGATGGCTCAAATGTCATGTGCATAGTCCATGGAAAGAGGTGTATTTTATAATTTTACTTAAGATTCACTTAAACGAGATTATTATGTTCATAAATTGAGTTTCTTCTCTCAGAAACTGGGTGTGTTTCGCATGAAGAAGTGATTGTTTCTTTTTGCAGTGTATGTATGTCTTCTGATCTTTGTAGAATGCATAAATATAAGGTAATGTAGTTATCAACGTAATTGATTTTTACATTTGATTAGGCATCAGGACCAGTTTCAGATGTAATTTTGGAATCAGACATGAAACAGCAGAACGGTGAAAGCTGTACAAAGAAGTTTGAGAAAGACATTGATTTGCCCTTAGAGGCTTTATTAGAGAGGTAATTTTTAAATGGCAAAATATGCACATTTAGAGATAATACTATACTAAAAAGTTACAAGTAAATTGGAAATTTCATATATCTGGACTATTTTTGCTATTCTGAATTCTGTTCTCTACTTATTCTTCTAAATTTTGCTTTATCTATTTATCTTACTAAACAGTCACTCACAGTAGTATCAAAATGTAAATTATATCTCTGTAACAAGGAAACTAGTGGATTTAGTGATTTTTCTGCTTTTCTGTCTTCCTTGGTTAGAGGAAGCTTTGCTTTTGGGTGTGTGTATGTGCCTGAATATGATGAAGCCAAACATTCTGGGCCAAATTTCCAGAAATTCGTTATTTTTTACACAAAAACCCCCATATTTGAGCCTGAAATTAGACATTTGCACACACAAATAAGGTACCTAAGTGAGCAATTACTCCATTTTAAACAAATGCTTATTCATGTAAAATTTGGAATTTAGGTAAAAAAACCAATTACATGAGCAAATTGCTGAACTTACTTTAATTGCCATTACTTAAATGGCAATTAAAGTAATTATTCAGCAAGTCACAACCCCAATTATTTTTCCTTTCCTGTCTTCCGTTAAAGTAAAGTTGATACTGTCTAAGAACTATTGCATCTTTTCCTAGCTTTGATACACAGAGGAGTAATGTCGAACTTCATTTACAAAGAATCAGAGATGAAGTAGAGTCTCCTTTTACTGATGAAATAAAAGACACCTTATGCCTTCAAAATAAGCTGCTAGATCTACAGGTAAATATCAATCATTTTGAAGAATATGTTGCTTGTCTACAATTTGTATGATATGTTAGCAAGAGGGGTTAAATTACTCTCTTTTGAGGCCCTTTCTTTCAAGTACTGAGCATACTGTTGAGGGGTAATGCCCGTCCCAACTGCCATTGGCTTCAGTGAGAGTTGAGGACATTCAGCAGTCATAGGAAGGCTCAGCTCTTTGCGAGATTGAGGCCTTACATGGCAGTGGAGTTGTGCCGGTGTAGCTGAGAGGAGAGTTTGGACCATTGTGTGCAAAATTACTCCAGCACTATTGTAGTTTCAGAGGATCTGAAATGTTTGTAAACAATTATTATTTTGTTATGCTCTATATTTACTACACACAAAAAACTATGTTAAAAGAACAGTGAAGTTGCAAAGTCAACTGGGGGAATTCTGCGCCAAAACATTAAAAATTCTGTGCACAATATTTTAAAATTATGCAAAATTCTGCATATTTTATTTTTCAAAATAACATAATATAATCACACCAGCTTCAGTTATTTTTGGTCATTTATTTCAAAATACCTGTCAGCAAGTATGTCTGTAACAATACAGACAACAAAAAAGATTCAGGAAAAGTTTTTTGACAAATAGATTCCTTACTAGGCATATTAATACAGAATTCTGAGTAATAATTTGTTTAAACTACAATACAGAACCGTATTTCCCTGACTTGGGGGAGTCAGGGGTAATGGAGGAGCTGAGGGAGAGGGAAGTAAATTTCTGGGAAGGAGCCTGGTTGTGAACTTGGAGGGTTGTTGGGTATGGGTGGGAAAAGTATGGAACAGGTTTTTGCGGGGGGCAGGGAGGGATTGTTAGGGAGCTTCCCCCATGCAGACCCTGGCTGACCCCTAGCCTCTCCCATTCAGTCAGGCACATCTGTCCCTGTCCCCATGTGTCCTGCACCCCCCTGTCCACATGTGTCCCTCCACCCCCACTCAGACATCCACTCCCCTCCATCATGTGGTCCTGTACCCCGTCCCCCAGTCCCCATGTGTCTCTGTGCCCCCACTCAGCCAGCTCCTCTCCCTATGTGTCCCTGTACCCCCGCCCCCTTTCCCCATGTATATCTGTGCTCTCACTCAGCCACCCCCTGTCCCTATGTAGCTCTGCACTCCCTCCCGCATCACCATGTGGCCTTGCACCTCCCTCCCTCCTTTGGCCCTGTGCCTCCACTCCCATTCAGCCCCTGCCCCAGTCTGTTCTCATCTACTAGTTCTTATGAGCCCCTGTCTGACCCCCCCACAACACTCCATAGCCTGTCTCCCCATAGGCCCTGTCTCCTGACCTGGCCTGACAGGCGCTGCAAAGAAGGCAGGTTCTTTCTTTTCCCTGGCTGGCTGGGAGCTGTTGCTCTGTGCTAGCACCACATCGCCCTCTGGTGGGCAAAAGGCAGAACTGCAGCAGCATTTTGAACAGAAGCTTTTTTCTGCGCAAAAAATTAAAAGAATGCGTGGCTCATTAATTATGTGCGCACGCAGTAGTGCAGAATTCCTCCAGAAGTAATATTACTCTTCCTCTGTGATGCCTGGGCCCTAAAATCGGGCCACTAAGAGCACAGGAGAGTTTCCTTGCTCTCAGTTCCACTTGGCGCCACACTTGCCCCTGGCAACCAGGAGGAACAATTGCAGGAAAAATCCTGTTCAGCCCCTGCACCCTGGGCTGGAGCATTTTCAGTCACTCTCTGAGCATGGCACATGCACAGTCCAGTCACATGTAGGAGCTGTGAGGTGTGAAGCATACTCACTGCAGACACAATCTTCAGAGAATTTAGGTGCTGAACTCTAACAAGTTTCTACTGAGTATGTGCAAACCAAGCTAGTTCAAAGGATTATAAATTGGCCAAATTTGGGTGAATTTTCAAAGGGAAGGTAAAAGGCACATCTGACCCTCCTGTAAAATTTCAAATCCTTGTTACAAAGCATGGAGGCACTGGAGCTTCTGAGTGAAATGGGTGTAAGAATTTTTGTAAACATGGGTAAAACTATGTAATTTTTTCTCTAATCTTGTTCTGAAAAATGGCTGAAACTTAAAAAAAACCAACCAAACAACAAAAAAGCCTGAGGCACCTGACATGGAAAATTCACGATATGTGGTGCTTCCAGCTCTGTCTATAATAATGCATCTAAAGGTAATTTTCAAAATTGACCAGTTTTTTTCCACAATACGATGCCTTTGAATGAATTAAATGTATGTATCTTCTTTTAGGTCATAGAGAGTGAAGCTAATTCTTGTTGGACACAGTTTGAAATTATTGCATCTAAGTTAGAAAATCTTATGGATGACACAGAGAAGCCTGTTATCTCTGAAACACAAAACAGACTTAACAGAGAGTGGAGTGAACTTCAGATTATTCTAAATGCCAGGTATAAAATATCATTGTCCTTTGTGTTACTTGAGAAATAGTATATCATCATACAATTAAAGAATGTATTGTATAGTATATATTTTGCATTGTAAGGCATAGTTAGGATTATATGTTCGAACCCCGGCATTTTCCAATTTAAACGTACAAACTTAACATGATCTTAATATATTGTTATGGAGTATTATATGCTATATATTAGCGGTTCTCAAACTGTTGGTCGGGACCCCAAAGAGGGTCACAGCCTCATTTTAATGGGGTCGCTAGGGCCAGCATTAGACTTGCTGGGACCCAGGGCTGAAGCTGAAGCCTGAGCTCCACCTCCACCTTGGGCAATGGGACTTGGACTGCAGCCCCCTCTCCCTCCACCTGGAGTGACAGGGCTTGATCTGTGGCCCCCTTTCCCCTCACCCAGGGCAGGAGGCCTTGGGCTCTGACCTCCCCTCCCAGGGGTCATGTAGTAACTTTATTGTCAGAAGCGGGGTCGTGGTGCAATGAAGTTTGAGAAACCCTGCTATATATGCTACATATAATATACCATAGACAATTAGAGATACTTACACTAAGAACCATAATAAACAAATCTCTGTCTTATAAGAACATAAGAACTGACATACTTGTCAGACCAAAGCTCCATCTAGCCCAGTATCCTCTCTTTCGACAGTGGCCAATGCCAGGTGCCCCAGAGGGAATGAACAGAGCAGGTAATCATCAAGTGATCCATCCCATCACCCATTCCCAGGTTTTGGCAAACAGAGGCTGTCCATCCTGGCTAATAGCCATTGATGGACATATCCTCCATGAACTTACCAGTGTTTTGAACCCTGTTATAGATTTGACCTTCACTACATCCTCTGGCAAGGAGTTCCACAGGTTGACTATGTGTTGTGTGAAAAAATTCTTCTACTTTATAAGATCACTTTATAGTATCCCCAAGTTTTCTAGTACGTTTTTTTTCAACCTTTGAATTAAAATCTTTGGAATTGGGGCTGTTCCTATTTAAATCTATGGTAAAACTTCTGTTGACATGAGTGAATTGCTCCCAAAGTCTATTAGCTAATTTTTGGTTTACAGTAAAATTGTGCTTTTGCCCTGAAATATGTGCAGGATCTTTTCTTGCCAGCTTCTCCTGTTCATGTTTATTTACCTTTCTTTTAGAATGAAGCCTTTAAAGATTGCTTTGGAAGTTGTTTCACCGATAGAAAATGAATTCATTCTTCTATGTGACTCAGACAAGCAATGCCACAAAAAGGACATTCAGCAATTTACTCTGACAAATATTGATCTCATTTATGGAGAACTGAAGGTAAGGAAAAACATAGAGCCCACATCTCAGTTTTCAAATGTGAGTACAAGGTGAAACTTCGCAAAAAATAGGCATTTGTACATGCAAGAGCTGGATAACTGCATGGGACTTCTCACTCAGGGATTTGGGAATCGCTTCCAGTAGTCTGAGTGTTTTTTGACCCTTCTGACCTTTAACAGCGTGCTGCCCTCTTCTCTCTTAATAACATTACAATACACCAGTCGTACCCAAGTGTACACCAATGGTACCCATACAAAATGGAGTCACAAATAGTCCTTGCTCATAACTCTCTTTTTCTCCTCCAAAATGGCATTGGTCCCAATCTAGCTGTTTAGTGTCAGGTTTTCTGAGTTGAGGAAGCACCTGCTGCTGCAAGCATGATCAGTAGCCTTTTCTGTGGGTCTTACCATCTGAAACCAGCTCCCCAAAGATTCTTAGAGTCAACCTACTAGGTGGTGTAATTCAGATTGCAGAATATTTCAGTAGACTATTATTACAACCCTGAGAACTTCCCCCTGCTGAACACACACCAGGCTGCAGTATCATGGGGGAGGGATAGCTCAGTGGTTTGAGCATTGGCCTGCTAAACCCAGGGTTGTGAGTTCAATCCTTGAGAGGGCCATTTAGGGATTTGTGGCATAAATTGGGGATTGGTCCTGCTTTGAGCAGGGGGTTGGACTAGATGACCTCCTGAGGTCCCTTCCAATCCTGATATTCTATGATTCTATGATCATGGTTCCCACATGGCCTCTGCTTCCTAAGGCTAAGCAGAGTTTAGATACTGTCTCTCTGGCACTGGACTTCTGGGCACACACTCTGGGTGCAGACCCTATGTCTGACCCCCTTCTTGGCAGTGGAGACCATACAGTCCAATTGCCTAGGGTCTGAAACTTACTCCAGTTGTCTCAAGCTCTCGCGGTAGCTGCTGCATGCCCCCAGAGGTCTACCAAAGCTGTGGACCCTCTGTTTTACTGTTTTATTCTTGAGGAAGTGCATGATACTGTAACCAAGTAACAGACTCTGCAGTGGGATTTCTCAGCACACCCACATTTTACTTTTAGAGAAACTATAAGACTCCCCGTATAGGGTTGCCAACTTCGTAATGTATAAAAACCGGACACTCCAGCAGGAGTGCCAGAACTGTCCCTGCCTCGCCCCTTTCCTCTGAAGACCTGCTCCTGCCCCGCCTTGTCTCCCCAGACCCCACCCCTGCCCTGCCTCTTCCCCTGAGGTCCCATCCCCGTTCACTCCTCTTTCCCCTTCCCCCTGTCGATCGCTGCTCTTTCCCTCTCCCCACTCTCCCTGTGTGGGTTGGGAGGGACTCACCCGCAGAGCTTGCAGTGCAACTGGGAGCCAATCACAAGTAAAGCTTTTTTTTTTTTGAGCTGATTGGTTGGGTCCGGGGCCTGGCCACACTGTCCGACTGGAAATTAAAAAAAAAAAGCAGCAGCCCCTCCCGGAGAAGCCCAAAACCAAACAACAAGCTACTTAAAAGACCCAGAAAAACGCAAAACCAAGCAGCAAGTGACTTGAAGAAATCATAAGCCAACTCTGCTTAAAACAAGCTGAAATTGTCTTGTTTTAAGCGGACTGGGACACAGGGTTTTGATCAGTCCTGTCAGGATCCCAAGATCCTCCTGTTCTCCTCCTCCTGACCAGTTTGCCTTCTTGTTCTGGTCCATGAGAGAAAGCTACCAAGAGAAAACATTTGTCCTGTTATATCTTTCCAGTCCCCTCTATCATGTGACCCTGATCATCCTCAAAGCCCCCCTCTAAAGTCCCGTATCAGGTGATCAGTTGCTTGATTTATTGCCCACCTGAAGTCCAAACTGGAAAAACTGGTTATGTGCAGCTTGGCCACCCTATTTAACATACCTGTTGCATTACCAGGGCAAAGTCATTCAGTGTTAATGACTTTTTTGATTGTCCTGTAGCAGCTTCCGGACAGGATATGTGATACATAATGGGGTCTCTGTCAGCAAATGGCTGATTCAATACACACTGAGGCATAGTGAGTTTATAAATCAATTAGAAGTCATGGGTTTTACATAGATTTTCCCGAACTGTCATAAATATAGAGTGTTTGTGACACTTCTCAGGAGTACTGGGTTGTGAGGCACCTCATCACCATCCACCATGAGTGTGAGGAACTCTTGTCTATGCCTGCTGTGGATCAGCTTCTTGAAACTACCAGCCTCTGGCAACACAAGCACTGCCTGCCAGGCATCTGCTGGCCATACTCTCTCTCTCCAGGTTAGCAATAGGCACACACCATCCACTGAGTCCTCCCAGCGTCCCCGTGGAATGCCCAACCCCTCTTCCAAACACAGAGATTCGCTACTCCCAAAGAAACAGTACACACCAGCTTGCACAATTCAACTCAGGATCACCACTCCTCTTAACACACGGCACACACACACATATGTATTAGGGAGAGAAAAAAACGAGGATAAGTTTATTACCAAAGAACAAAGATTCAAATGACAGAGAATGACAATATTGGAACTGGATGCATGAGAAGCAAAATCATAACACGCTTTGTAGAGCAGTGGTTCTCAAACTTTTTTTTTCGCAGACCAGTTGAAAATTGCTGAGGGTCTCGGAGGACCACTTAATGATCTTTCCAAATATTGTTTGCACCGTTAGCTAACTATTGTAAAGCGTTTTGGATAAAAGCGCTATATAAAAAAAACTTAATAACAATGATTGTTTTGGTCTGCAAATAAAAGCACGCAACTCATATTTTAATATCAGTAGTCTTACCTTTCTAATGCGATGGGTGTGCCCTCTCTCCCCTGCCATGGCAGCCCTCGAGCTGGGGCTGGGAAGGAGGGGGGTGTCTCCCTCTCTTCCCCACCATGGCAGCCCCCATCTGGGGCTGGGAAGAAGTGGGGGGTCTCTCCCCCAACACAGAGCTGAGGCTGGAAAGGAGGGCCGTCTCTCCCCGGCAGCTGCAGCCCTGGAGTTGGGGAAAGTGACCTCTTTCTCTGGCTGCCGCAGCCCTGGACATCCCCAATTCCCCCCATCCCCTCTTCTCACCCCACTCTCCCCTCCCATCCACCCCTCTAATCCCCCCAAGGCCACCACCTCACCTTACGTGTGCATCTTCTCCAGGATCCAGGCACCTAATTAGTGGAGCCACACCTGCACGGCTCCACTAATTAGGTGGGTGGCCCTTTATTCTCTTGTGTGCCGCCGCCCAGGCGCGCACCTTAAAGGGAATTATCTGTGGACCACCTGAATGGAGCTCACGGACCACTGGTGGTCCATAGGCCACAGTTTGAGAACCTCTGTTCTAGAGCCTACACTTTACTAACAAGGCATTCCCCAATCTCCTGCAAGATAGCTTACCCCAAGTCCTCTTCCCAGCGTTTTACACTAGGTTGACTGAAATCCCTTCTTGTAAGATCAAGCCCACTGGTGGCTTGTCCTTACAAACTGACGGTTCCAAGGGGAACCAACTGAGGGAACCAAGGGGGAGTTCATCTGCACCCCGGATATAGTTTCAAATGTTCATAATCTTACTCCTAAACAGGATTATCCCTGCTGCTTTTGTTTTTGCTGCAACCTCTGCTGCCTATTGATTAGTATTTTGCTCAGACTGTGAATGGGCATTCATTGGAAACCATACAATACTTAATTTGCACATGACCAGTGAGCGCGAGATAAGCATCTCTTCCCCCCACCTTCCAGGAGTATGTAGATTACCGGTTGGTGACCTGGCTTAATTCACAGACCTAGAGAACATAATTTTTAGTATATGTGCACAACTGCTCACATATTTTCCATACAAACACCTTGGAATGATTATGATGACCAGTGTAAAAAGAAAAGGAGTACATGTGGCACCTTAGATACTAACCAATTTATTTGAGCATGAGCTTTCGTGAGCTACAGCTCACTTCATCGGATGCATACTGTGGATACAGGCTTTCATTAGACACCTTACATGACATTCTATGGTGGAGAAGTATGTAGATATCAGACCCAGGGGATTCCTGTAACCCTGTGCCATCTGCCAGTTGGCATCAAGAGATCCTTGGGTCACAGTGTTATTTCTGAAGAAGCAAGAGGTCTTATGTATATGTTTGTTCTCTGTTAAGATTTAGGGTATATTTAATGAAAAGACCAAACAGCAAAACCCTAAAGAAATTCTTCTTCATGCTGTTAATGTTGTCAGATTTATTTTGGGTCAGTCTCATTTTTTTACAGCCATATGTTTTGCTTAGAATATGAGATACAATTTCTCTTTCACTTTGCTAACCCTGCTGTGGTTCTCTCAATTTCAGAAGGTCCAGAGCTGTATAGTAAATCAGATTGAATTATGCAGACAACTGGAAAACCTAGATTGCTCAACAGGAGATGAATTTAACCTAATAGATTTGCAAGCAGCATGCGAGATTATGCTTAAATATAAAAGGCAGTTTGAAGAAATGAATCATAAAATGCAGGTCAGCGAAACGGTCCTCAAGGAACTGGAAGCTTTTTTGGCCTCATTGAGAAGAGTTAAGCTTTCTATTGAGCATGCAACAGACTCTTCAGTTTCTGACAAACCTGAGGTGCAAGGAAACACATCAAAAGAAGCTGTGCAGGAAGAAGTTTCTCTCATGAAAGAAAAGGCTAAATGTTTGGATGAGCGCTTGCAGATGGTTGATATCTACTTGGAAGATGCTGAATGTGGGGGAAAGACTTGCTGTGAAAAACTAATTGCGGCTTTATCTGAAAAGGCAAACAAGGCTTTTGTCCATCTAAGTAAGCAGGAGCTCATCCAAGAAAATGAGTTACAGGAGATTTTTTCCACAAGAAATAATGAACTCTTAAAAAATATTCACGATCTACATGATAAGATTAATAAAATAGGCTTGAAGGACCCAACAATTCCTGCTGTTCAACAAAGGTGAGTGTGTTTATTGTAGCTTTTTTAGATCCTCACTTAATAATTTCAGTAAGTTCTGTTGGTCTCGTCTCTGTCTCCAATCCAGCAAAGCACATAAACGTGTGTAACTTTAAGCATCAGCATAGTCCCATTGAAGTCAACTGATTGTCATGTTGGATCAGAGACTGCATTGTTTGAAAAGCCTTCTCCGTGATATTGTTTCTTTAACCCCATGCTACTACCCTTTGTATGCTTGAGGGAGTTGGGAGGGTTGAGTCATTAGTTACAGTGACCACCTGTGGTGGCAGTGAGGTTGCCATTTACAAATGCTGCCAAGTAGCGTTATACAAAATATTGCTCAATGGTGATACATACATTGTAGAAACTTTGTGTGTCAAAAGTCAGTGCATATCACACACGGCAAACTGAGAATTTTTTCTAAAATGATCTGCATATCCTCCTGTTAATTTACGGCATTTATATATTTGAGGTGGGTCTCTGCTCCCCTTCAGGAAAATTCATTTACCATTTATCAGACAGGGATTTGATACATTTTGATCAATACTAATTTATATCCATTGCTTTATTCATGAAATCCATACATTGTCACACTTTTCATTGAATAGAGCACATGAACTGAGATTTTAAATTGGCCAGAGTGACACTTAGTAGTTGAAGGCACTGTAATTAGCTACATTAATATAGAACCTATTGGCCTGTGAAATTTTGGATTAGATCCTCAGATGGTGTAAGTTGTTACAGCTCCACTGAAGAACTGTGCCAGATTACACCAGCTAGGGATCTGGCCCTTCTACAATTAAAGTTAAGACCAGATTTCTGTTTAAATGTAACAGCCGTGTTAGTCTGTATTCGCAAAAAGAAAAGGAGTACTTGTGGCACCTTAGAGACTAACCAATTTATTTGAGCATAAGCTTTCGTGAGCTACAGCTGAAGTGAGCTGTAGCTCACGAAAGCTTATGCTCAAATAAATTGGTTAGTCTCTAAGGTGCCACAAGTACTCCTTTTCTTTTTTCTGTTTAAAGCTTGACTTTTCTAAGTATTCTGAAATCTACAGGCTAACTTGGATTGCCTTGAAATTTGGAGTGCCTCAGGGGTCACCGGTGCTACGCATAAGCAGACTGGGTCTATGTCTACACTACAGCCTATGTTGGGAAAACTTAAGTCTCTCAGGGGTGTGAATATTCCACCGCACTGAGTGACATATGTTACACCGACATAAGTTATGCCACTTGCAGAGGTGGGTTTTTTTTTTATGCCGTTGGGAGGGCTCTCTTCCATCGGCATAGAGTGTCTTCACCAGACGTGCTGCAGTGGTGCAGTTGTATCAGTACAACTGTGCCACTGCAGCTCTGAACATGTAGACCTAAGCAATTGCTTAGGACCCCGAATGGGTCAAAGGGCCCCCCTATTAATTATTAGTATGTGTTGGGGGGAGGGCAAAATATTCCTGCTTAGGGTCTCCATTGGATTAGCACCAGTACTTCACGGGGCACTGCTAGTGACCCAAATTTGGGGCCATTTCACCAAGGGGGTCCTGAGATACAGCTCCCAGAAAAAACATCTTTTTTTAAAGTTGAGAGGTTCTTGCAAAGCTATTTTGGGTCACAGATAGAGATCAAACAAGGGCTCTGATCATTGCTCAAGGATTTCCAGTGCTCAAGGGTCACCCCAACAGAGGGCATGCCACCCACCTGCCTTTTGGGGGAAATCAAATAAAAAGGTTATTTCAAAAAAGATTTTGCTTCTCCAGTTTGCCTTGTCATAAGCATCCTGCATCAATTTTTATGTCAAATTGATGATATTGAGCATGCGGGGACAGAGGAATTACCAGGATTGTTAGCCTGCAAAGTTTCACACTAGCTGCAGACCTCAAGGGCATGAGCAGTAGTCCTGACTCACCTAGCTAGCATCAGTTGGAGTCCCACCTTGGTTGGGAGGCTATTGCTGAAATCTGTCACTGCTGGAGGGTGGGGGAATGTAATCAAAGTAACTTTTTTTTTAAAATTTAGATATGCAAATGATTGCTGACCGAGAGGGGCATTTTAGGGGTGGAAGAGTGGGGAAAATAGGGGCAATAGCGGGTTGGAGCTGCATCAAGTGGATAGGGATAAATGAGGATGGGTGGTATGGAAGGTGAGAGGGATTGTGGGGCTCAGGTGAAGGGAAGGGGAGCAATACTGGGAAGAGGACATGGGTTGAGTGGCAGAGGACCTGGGGGACAACAGTGCAGGCATGCCGGTCAGCCCGAGATTCTCCCCTGCTGTGTGTACATCAGAATCTGTGTGTGTGTGTGTGTGTGTGTGGAGTCTGAGCCCCTCTCCTTACTCCCCCAGGTGAGCTGGAATCTGGGGGTCCCTGTCTGAGCCCCACTCTCTGTCCCCCTGTGAGTGGGCCAGTATCTGGGACCCCTGCCTATCTGTGATGCTCTGGCCACCATCCCTGCTTTCCTCGTATTAAAGCTTGCTTTTCCAGAGGTGTCTGAGCTCCTCTCCTGCCCCACCTGTGGGAGCTGGGGTTTCCTGCCCCCAGGGATGTCTGAACCCTCTCCCCCCATGTGTGTGCCAGGATCTGGGGGCCCAGTGGCCCTTGGGGGGATCTAAGCCCCTCTCCCTGCTCCCCACATGTGAGCTGGGGTCTGGGATTCTCTGCCCTCCAGTGATGTCTGAGCCCCACTCTCTTCCCCCATGTGTGTGCTAGAATCTGAGGCCCCCTGCCCATCTATGGAGGTCTGACCCTCACCCCCTCACTCCACCCATGTGATCCAGGTGCTGGGATGGGGATTTGCTTTTCTGGGGGTTCTGAGCCCCTCTCCCTACCCATCCTATGTGATCTGTGAGTCTCGGCCCTCACTGGTGGTGTCTGAACCCCACTTCATGCCCCCCATGTGTGTGCCAGGATCTGGGGGCTCCTGCCCATTTATTGGAGTCTGACGTCCCCTTCTTTGCCTCCCCTCATGTGAGCCAGGTTCTGGAGGGGTCTTGCCTTTCTGGGGTGGGGGTGAGCTCCACTCCCTAACCCCTTCATGTATTCTGGGGGTGTGGAGAAGGAGAGAGACACACCAGTCTTCTCTCACATGCTTAAAGTTACTGTAACAACCATGTAATAAAACTGTTCAAGTTTTGGGACATAGCCCATGGGTGAGATTTCTCTCACGAGCCCTGTTAGTAACTACATATGGCTAACATCTCAAAGCATGACCATTATCTCCATTCCACTATAACAAAATGTACAGGAGTGGGAGGAGCACTGAAGAATCACATATCAATTGTGTGTCCTCATGGAGAGACAGGACTATTCCTAGCTTTGCCACTGGCCCGTTGAGTGACTTGGGTAGGTCACTTCACTCTCTCTGTCTTGGTTTCCTGTCTGTAAAATGAGGGTAATGATGAAAAGTTTGTTGAGATCTCCTGAGGGAAAGCACTATATAAAAGCTAGGTCTTTTGGTTATTTCCTACCCACAGTAGCAAACATCAATTGGACACGTAGGTGAGACTTACAACTATCTAAATGATCACTAGCTTCTACCAACAAACATTTATCTTTCTCTTTAAAAAAGTAGGAAATTAAATGGCAAAAAACTGTTTTAATGCAGAGTTAAGGTTGCCTGGTGATAGCTCATGCCCTTCAGAACGTGGAGTTCAGCATAACTCAAACGTCTGAGAACCAGAAACTGCAGAGTTAAGGTAAACAACCACACAACCTTAACTCTACCCTCTCTGAGCCATGCCCCACAACACACCACACTCACATTCTGCCTTTTCACTGTAATGGACAGAGAGTACTTGTACTTGCCCTAGGTTCAAACACTGAGCCTACACTCACCCTCAACAGACTTGCAAACTTTAACAATCACTTCATACCCTTTTGCAAACCCTCCACACTTGCACACAGAATATACCTAAACCTATACTTTTCCTTATGCATGGTTAAATCCACAGGCTGCTTTGATATTCCACCTCACTACTGACATTACCCACAGCAAGAAGCCCCAGTGCCTTGCTACTGAGACAACCTACATGATTCTGTATTGAAATGATGTAGACTGGCACATCAAGGTACACATGCACCTTTTTCCTTTGATAACAAATATGGGGGGACTCAGACTCAGTTCTCATATCAAATCACAGCTTCTCCAACATACTTCAACTTATTCTTCCACCCTCCAATCCAGCTACAGCTAACACAGGGAATGCAGCTGGAGTGCATGCAGATAATTCCCAGTGGCTATTGCCAGCTCCAGTGGGGCAGAGTTAAGGTTGCATAGGCATTTATCTTAACTCTGTATTTCCTCCTTTTCACAAGTTTGAGTTAATGCAGAACTTGACATTCTGAAAGGGCAGGAGCCATCACCGGGCAACCTTAACTCTGCATTAATAAGATTCTTTCCCATTTAATGTTAGGTTAGTCAATGTATGCTGTTCATAATAAACTTTCAAAGAAACCTCACACTTACATTTTGGAAAAAACATCTATGATCTGTTTTAATATAGGGCTGTATTTTATTTCTTTTCTAATAAAGGATAAAATCATTAACTGAATTGGAACAGGAATTGGGTTGCTATGCTATTGAAATGAAATCCATACGAGAAATTGCTAACAAGTTTCTACAGACTGAAGAGACAAAAGGAGAAGAAGCAGATGAACAGTGCACAGTTACAGAAAGGTTGTGGGAGGATACAAAACTGTCACTTGCTGAATGGTAAGGGGAAAGAATGAAAATTTTAAGCAGGTCATATGAGTAGTAACATCTCTCAAAATGAAATGGAAAAAGGCCTTAAACAGAGGTACTTGAAAGTAAATAATATACTTAGAAAAAAAAGAAAACATTGCTGTCATAGGACTAGAACTAGGCAAATATTCACATTTAAAAAACATGATATTATTGCAATCCTGTAACCCTATCGTATATCAAGCTAAGTGTGGAACATGGTGAGTACTTGGATGAGGGAACTCTTAAGAAACACCTAGCTCCTGATGGAAGTGATGGTGAGTCAAGAGATGACACTTCCCTCTAAGTCTATACTGAACTAATGCTCCAGTATGAGGAAAGGGGCATTGTGCCACAGAAGGTCTGAACATTTAGATGAGATACCAGACTGAGATCCTAAACAGTAAGGATGGTATTTTCAAAGCTGCCTACAGGATTTAGATGCCACATCCAAATCACGTAGGCAGCTTTGAAAATACCACCCTAAAGGTCCCGTGTCCATTACTGTAAATTAATTCCAATGACCTGCTCAAATTTCAGTTTGCGTAAATACATTTTGTGTACTGAGTTCCTCCTGCAATTTCAGTTGGAGGTGATATTTTTAATTTCTTGCCCTAAACTGTGGTGAAATTTTGCTGTATGCGGTTGAATAGCTGTTGGGTTTCATCCCACTGGTGGGTGAAATGATCTTCAGAGTGAAAGGTGCAATATAAATGTAAGTTATAAATATTATGTCACTTTTACCTGTGGAAGAGAGGAGAGGTTGAAGCTGTTCCTTTATACATATATAGTAAATAATTCTGCTTTTTAATAGCCAGGAGCAGTGTGTGAGGGTGTTGGAGCTCCTGAAGCAGTATCAAAGCTGCAAAAATAGTCTGACAAGCATGATCCAGAAACAAGAGAGTGTCCTCTCACAGCAGACTTCTTACATGGGGAAAGATAATCTGCAGAGGTTGATAGCAAAGGTGAGTTCTGTAGAGACTGTAGCTGGAAAGTTAAATCCATACCCGATCCTCCCAAAATTTGAGGGAGTTCAGATCTGGGCGGCTGTTCATCCCATTATAGATGTAGGCTCGAGCTGCAAAGTTGAGACTTGGCTCTGGTTTCAGCTCCAAGCTATTACAGAGTATATGGGTGTTCAGAACCAGGTTTTTGCGTTAGGCCCATCTCTAATGTTATACAGTAAACTAAACTCACTTTAAAAGTGTGAGGCTTTTTTAAAAATAAAAATATGTAATAAAGAGAGAGGGTGAAATACTGACCATATTGAAGACAATAACAAAACTCCCAGTGACGTCAACGGTATTTCAGCCATGGTGTTTTAAAATATCCTCCCTACTTTCCACCATTTTTATATATTAAAGACTTTTATTGCACATTTTCTAAATACACAAGCAACGCAAGTTTAGTTATTTACTAAGAGGACATTTTAAATAGCTGAGATATGTAAAGACACAACCTTTTTAGCACAGTAGACAACCTACAATGAACATAATATTAAATGTGATAATTTTGGGCTTCTTGCTTCAGAGAAGCTTGTGGTGTGACTCTGTACTCTAACAGAAGATCAAAATTATAGTCCTTCCATATCACTCAGCTAATCACTTTCCTTCCTTGCTCAGAGGAATACCTGGAACACCTTGGTTGAGATTTTGGGCTGTCCCTCTAAGGCAGTATTTCCTAAACTTGGGACGCTGCTTGTCCAGGGAAAGACCCTGGCTGGCCAGGCCGGTTTGTTTACCTGCCGCATCCACAGGTTTGGCCGATCGCGGCTCCCACTGGCTGCGGTTCGCTGCTGCAGGCCAATGAGGGCTGCGGGAAGTGGAGTGGGCCGAGGGACATACCGGCCACCGCTTCCCGCAGCCTCCATTGTTCCCTGAACAAGCGGCGTCCCAAGTTTGGGAAACACTGCTCTAAGGATTCTAAGGGCAGCAGGGGTTCAGGCACTCCATCCTCTATACCCCTTCGGGATTAGTCCTTTCTCTCCTCTCAAAGCAAGCTTTTACAGCCCTCTCTGAGGTCTGTAATCTTTCAGCCCTCTGGCTTGCTACTGCATAGCAGCCCCACACTGGGATTTGCCTGGTGCCCAGTCTCTACCAGACCATCCACCAGGCCTAGGTGGCAAGCCTTCTGTCTAGTTTTCTGTAGGTCACATGCTTGTTCATAATCATGTGCCTTGTGACTACAACTTCCAGCTTTAAAGGGCCCAAGCCTGTAACAGGGGCACCAGGACATGGGTATGCACTCAAGTCCAGTGTGCTGCTACAGTTACTCTCCCATCAAATAGTAGGACAGAAGGTCTGTTCTCATTCTGGACTGCAAGACCTTCCCCCCCAGCCTCTTTCTCAGTGGCTGGCTGCGTCTATAATATGTCTACACTGCAATGTAAACCCAGGGTTAGTAGAACTCGAGTTATTGGACCTTGAGTTTGTAACCTAGGGCTTGAGTGTCTATACTCACTGTAACCTCAGGTTAGGAATTGTTGAACCCTGAGGCTCTCATTTGTATACAGCATTATGTGGGCTCAAGTCCAAACACCCATATTGCAGACTTCCTAGCACCCGCCCAGATTTGGCCACTCTAGCTCTTTGTTTGTGGTGCAGTGTGGGAAAACTGGAATGTACCCCAGATTAGACTGTCCAGAGGACAAAGAAAATTAGCCTATGGGATTCTTTTGGCAGACTCCCGGAGCACGAGTCCAGTGGGGCTGCACCTACACAGCAGAGCAATAGGGCTTGAACTCTGGGACCTAGCTTGACTCAGGCTTGGAACCTCCAACCCATTGGGTCCTGGGTCCAAGCCTTGGGTTAGTGCAATTTGTGTGTAAATGGAAGGGGGGTTAGGTTTGAGCTTGAGTTCAACCCATGGGCTTACATTGCAGTGTAGACATACCCCAAGAGAACATTGTCTGGAGAAAAGATAGATCCATTAATGTCAAATTGCCAAACGCTAGAGGTCAGTATTTCATTTCCTTCATTTTTAAATATTGTTTATAAATATGCATTGATATTATATTCGAACACCAAGAAACTGTTTTAGGATTAAATAAAAAGTTAAATGAATGGCAGTATGCTGTTTAAACCAATGGGAATTTCTATTTTTAGGAACAAGCAGTGATAAAATTAAGAATCAGAATCACAAATAATCTCTCTCAGAGCTTGGTGTGAATCAGATTATTGTTACACAGCTATTGTTTCATTCTGCATCAGAAACAGTATATGGATGTAATTCAGCTTTGATATCTGTGGATATTAATTTGTTTGAGGCAAATTGTTTGGGTCTCATAAGCCAGAAACTTATTTGTAAACCAGTATTCATATTCCTCATTTAGCAATGTACAGTCTGTATCATGATGTAGTTAGAGTGACAGGTGGAATGTTCAGATCAGTAGTACAGATACTAGGATATAATGACAAAGGATGGATTCTTATTCTCACTGTATTATATAAAATGGATTATTTGGGTCGTGCTGCTGTGTTTCTAAATTGAAAAAAACAGCATGACAACAAAAAAATGATTTGATGGATAAACAAGGGTATTGACCAAATGCAGGACTCATGCTTTCAAATATACATTCTTTCTTTTTCACAGATTGAAGCGGTTAAAGAAGAATTTGACAATCGCTCTGAAGATGTTGACAAAATAAATCAGATCTGCAAAAACCTCCACTTCCAGCTCAATAAAATGAGAAGCTTCGAGGAGCCCCCCTTTCAGAATGAGGCTGACATTATTGTGGACAGATGGCTGGATGTATGTAAAAAGTAAATTATCAGAGTGGTCTTATCTGATAAGCATTATATTAATTGATTCTGACTTCTGCATAATATATAGACTAAATTAAATGTAGAATGTCAAAGACTCTTAAGAGATAAAGTCGAGTGTTTATCAAAGCAAAGCTTAGACTATGTCTTCAACCTCAGTGTTTGTGATATATAAGCCTATATATGTCATGGGCACACTCCAACAATGGGCAATTCTGGGGCATACAAAAAGGCAATACTTGCTTTCACTGGTTGGATTTTTAAACTTTTATGGCAACTTATGGTGGTTTAGACTTTGGAAACAGTATGGAAAATGACGGTGCCTGTGCAATTGGTAAGAAATTGAAGTGTTCAAAAGTGTCAGTTTAAGTAGTGCATTGATGCTGAGATAAAATGGTATTTACTGAGAGTAGATAAAATGTGATTAGCAAGTCATGCTGCTCAACCTGTTTTTAAACTGGAGACAAGCCATTGTGTTTGATATGGTATTGCTGAAAGCTATATTTAGTAAGAGATTGAAATATCTTCTCTGTGACCAGTGCACAGTGAAGACACATGAGATTTTTTTTCACCTACTGCCCTTGTTTGTGTGGTTCCATCTCATCTAGTCTTTATCATATTGCCTTTCTGCTAAGAATGTTACTTTGTTTTCTAAAATTTGTTTTTTATTATAAATCTTGTGGTAGATCAATGAAAAAACTGAAAACTATTGTGATAATTTGGGAAGAGCTCTGGCTTTGTGGGACAAACTTCTTAATTTATTCAGCAAGACTGACACATGGGCAAATACACAACTTAGGAGCATAGAAGAACATCAGCTGACTGAAGAGGAGGTGACACAATTGAAGGTAAACTGACTGAGATAATATTAGTCAATTAAATACAACAAACTCATTCCAACATGTTAAGGATTTGTAGGATATAAAGGTATATATTGGTTATAAATATCAGTGATACACAGAGAAAATCTTGAAATTTGTAATTTTCTCTGCAATTTTGGAGCAATTTCACTGAATTAATTGTGTACCTCACTAGGATGCAGATCCTGGAAACTGAATGGTTCGTTAATGCACTTTGATTTAGTCCTCTTTGAAATGTGACTAGATCAAATAATGGAAGTCAGCAGGGTTCACGGAGACAGTTAGTTTGCAGCAGGTTAGTGCAGGGTAGATAGACACCCCAGCTTGCCAAGAACTAAAAGTTTGTGTAGACAAGCACTGAGTGCATGAGTATGTATAGTATAATAGCACCCACAATGTGCTCCAAACATAGAACCTGTCAGAGAAACAGGGATAAAAGTGTGAGTGTGTGTGTACATATATATGTGTATATCTGTATATGGCCGTGTTTAAATCTATGTGTGACGGGTTGGACCCCTTGAGATGCAACCTGATGTGCTGAGAAACCACTGAGCCTGCCTGTTATGCCAGTTTGGGCACCCTTTTTTACCTGTCTTGCTGAGTCAGGCTATCAAGCCTGCTCCAACAAACACACAGGCTGCGCTACCCCCAACTGTAGAACGAAACAGACACGGAGATCAGTTCTGGGAAGGCTCAGCTTAAGGGACTTGCTCTAGCACTCAGGTGTCCACCTCCCCTGGAGTGCAGACCCAAAGATATATTATGAAATCTGCCTCCTCCCTCAATGTGGAGGAAGGTATGCACAACTCCCCCCCCCCCACCCAGTTAGAAATTACAGAAACGGTTTAGTAATAAACAAAACAAATTTTATTAACTATAAAAGGTAGATTTTAAGTGGTAAAACGGGTAACAAATGGAACAAAGCAGATTATTGACTAAATGAAATCAAACACGCAAACTAAGCTAGTTTCACTAAAGAAATTGGTTACAAATAATATTTCTCACCCTAGATACTGTTGCAGGCAGGTTGCAAAGTTTCTGTGATTCAGAGTTCCAGGTATATTCCTTTTCAGACTGGACCTCTGTCTTAGTCTGGAGTCCCCACCTGCCTTCCCTTCAGGTGCCTTTTGCAGTCTTTCTTTTTGGGCAGACAGCCATGGAGAGGAGGAGCCCCATTTGCCTTCCTCACCACTGTTAAATAGGATTTACATAAGGCAGGAATCCTTTGTTTCCCAGACTTGATCCCCCACCACCTTCCCTTCCAGTGGAAAGTTACAAGAAGTCCCAGGTAAGGTTTAGTATTTGGTGACAAGACCACCTAATTCTGTCGTATCACACCATGCATGAATCAGTGGCAGTATGGAGCGTCCACAGGAAGGCCAAGCTTTTCACAGTCCATTGTCCTCGCTGATGGGCCATGAGCCATGTCTGGCTTTTTCATTGCTGTACCTGAAGTGTTAGCAGTGGGCGTCCCCCAAAGTAGCATAGTCGAAATACAGATACATAGTCAATATTCCTAACTTCAGATACAGAAAAGATGCAGGCATACAGATCGGATAATCACATTCAGTAAATCATAACCTCTTCAATAATACCTTACGAGATCCATCTTGCATAAAGTATCAGGGGATAGCCGTGTTAGTCTGTATCCACAAAAACAACAAGGAATGCGGTGGCACCTTAAAGACAAACAGATTTATTTGGGCATAAGCTTTCGTGGGTAAAAACCCCACTTTTTCAGATGCAAGTGGGTTTTTTACCCACAAAAGCTTATGCCCAAATAAATCTGTTTGTCTTTAAGGTGCCACCACATTCCTTGTTGATCTTGCATAAAGTATATATCCATTATATTCATATCATAAGCATATTTTCATAAAGAATATGGAGTGAAACGTCACACTATATACTGCTATTTTCATATTTTTATTGTTTATCTTGGAATAGTTTGGAATACCTCAGAGCTGCTCTAAAGTACACCAGCTGGTATCTGTCCCCTAAGAGCCATTTTGTCACACAGAAATTGTTGAAGCACAGTATACCATGGCCACACCCCTGGCATGCCTCCTTTACTAGGGTTGGGGGTGGTTGGTGTAGGAACTATGTGGCGTTCACACCAGATGTGGATTCCCTTATGTGAGGAAAAACCTTCAGCAGGGGAAATAAAATCAGATTCCATCACCCATGCATCGCTTCAGCAGTGCAAAAGAGATCAGGCAAGGAAGGAAAACTGATCCAGCATAGTTACATTAAGTGTAAGATTTCTATAAGTTCCCAGGAAATCTCGGCCATTTATGCATTTTTTCCTTTGCCATGAAATATCTCTATGTGAATGTTTGTGCAATAAAATTGTTGCCACATATTCAGTATGTAATATTAACCATCATCTTTAATTGCTGCTCCATTGTAGCAGTGCAGTTAAGTACAGCTCATTTTAAGTGTATATGTTTCCAAAAAGTTTAACATGACAGGAGCTAGATTATTAAATATTTTACAGCCCATGTAAAAGATGGTTTCCATATAAATTATGTGAAAGAAGTTGCACAACTTTCTTTATGTTGTTGGCATCGAACTGGAAACTCCTCTTTGTGCGAACTGAAGTGAGTGCGTGGATGGAAATGAGTCACTTGCTAAGTAGGTAGAGAAGGAGAATAGAAAGAAATATTTTGCCCTGAGTGAACGAGGCACATGGATTCATGAATGTGACATGTAGAATGTTTCTGATCGCACCTGTTTCACAAGTTTAAGCTCACCCAGGGTATTTTAACTTGGACAATCACATTTTGATAGTCTAATCTAATGCCCAAGACTTCAGTAGGTGTTGGATTGGGCCATTATATACCTGGAAATCTACATAGATGCAGATAGCATTATGAAATATCAACAAATCAACCTAAAGTATTATCCTTAAAATATAATCAGGATTGTAATAATTCTTGATTTAGTCTGTGTCTTCAGAGAGTATTTTAGAGTATGTTTTGACTTGACAATCAAGAATTAAGTACAAAATTAAGACTGTGCTATGGAAAAAATAAAATAATAATTTAGGTTTTTCATTTGCACTAGATTGTTATTTTTAACTCCAAGGCTAGATTTTCTTATTGCTGGTACAAAAAATTCTAAGTTGCTACATTGTATTTCTCATAAATAGGACTGGTCCTGAAATCATTTCACACACAACTCCCATGGAAATCTGAAAGGGAATTGAGCACACAGGCTCAATAAATTAGTAACATCATCATTGTACTCTAGCAGGAAAATGGAAATTAAATTTGACAGAAAATGATGTAGTTACAGATATATTGGTGTCCCCCCCCACCCTTTAGACTTCTTTACAGGTTCAAGAGCAAAACTTAGAGGAATTTGACCGAAAAGTGGCTGAGATAGAGCATCTTCTTCATAACAGTGAGCCTCCATTGGAGTTCCAGGTAAGGGGTGACTTATATGGTTAACATGATAGCATTGATAATTGTAATCTAGCCGCTAGTGCCCTGTTCATCACAATCATTACTTTTGGTTTGCCTAGACCATGGGCAAGGGAGATATTTCTGTTGCGTATTAGGATCAACATTTAATTTGCCCCTTTTTTCAAATAAATTGTCTGAACCAAACCAGTATTTTTAAATATTAACGGCTCAGTCTGTCCTCTGCTGTTCTGGGATCAAACTGTGGCATTTAGGGCAGGGGAGGGCAAACTACAGCTCGTGGGCCAGATCCGGCCCATCAGGGCTTTCAGTCCAGCCCGCGGGATTGCCAGCCCCATGGTGCAGTGGAGCTAAGGCAGGCTCCCTGCCTGTCCTGGCCACGCACCACTCCTGGAAGCATCCAGCATCATGTCCCTGCAGCCCCGAGGGACGGGGGCGGGGACAGAGGGCACTGTGCACTGCCCTTGCTTGCAGGCACCGCCCACTGCAGCTCCCATTGGCTGGGAATGGGGAACTGCGGCCAATGGGAGCTTTGGGGGTGTTACCCACAGGCAAGGGCAGCGCGTGGCGGAGCCACTGCACCACTCCACCCCCAGGAGCCACCGCCGGACATGCTGGCAACTTCTGGGAGTGGTGCGGGGCCAGGGCAGGCAGGGAGCCTGCCTTAGCTCCCCTGCGCGCCGCTGCCATCCTGGAGCCGCTCGAGGTAAGCGGCGCCGGGCCAGAGCCCGCACCCCAAACCCCTCCTGCACCCTGCACTCCAATCCCCTTCCCTGAGCGCCCTGATCCCTTGCCTTCAGTCCCCTGCTGCGCCCCAACTCCCTGCCCTGAGCTGCCTCCCACACTCTGCACCCCAACCCCCTGCCCTGAGCCCCCTCCTGCACCCAGCACCCCTCCTGCACCCCTGCCCTGAGCCCCCGAGCCCCCTTCCACACCCCCTTGCACCCCAACCTCCTTCCCTGAGCTCCCTGCCACACCCCTCCTGCATCCCAGCCTGCTGCCCTGAGCCCCCTCCTGCACCCTGCGCCTCTCCTGCACCCCAACCCCTTGCCCTGAGCCCCCTCCTGCACCCAGCACCCCTCCTGCACCCCTGCCCTGAGCCCCCGAGCCCCCTGCCACACCCCCTTGCACCCCAACCTCCTTTCCTGAGCTCCCTGCCACACCCCTCCTGCATCCCAGCCTGCTGCCCTGAGCCCCCTCCTGCACCCTGCGCTTCTCCTGCACCCCAACCCCTTGCCCTGAGCCCCTTCCTGCACACCGCACCCCTCCCACACCCACACTCCCTCCCGCACCCCAACCCTCTGCCCCAGCCCTACATTCATGGCCCTGCATACAATTTCCCCACCCAGATGTGGCTCTTGGGCCAAAATGTTTTCCTACCCCTGATTTAGGGTCTGATCCAACTTCCTTTATAGCTAATGGATGGATGCCCATTGATTTCCAGGGGGGTAGGACGTAGGCCCTCAGCCACTGCTCCAAGTAGAGGACATTGCAGCGCCACTTTGCACCAAGGGGAACTCCAGACAGGCAACAAGATACTTTACAATGTACTTTTAACATGTCTATGGTATTCACTGTTTTCTTTTTCTTGTAGGTTCTGTAGTAAGTGAACATAAATGCTTTTGCATTGGTGCATTAATTCCCTAGGTTAAGGACAAAGCCTTCTCCCCCATATGGGCACATATTTCCAAAAAAGAGCAGAATCAGTGTGGCGAGTTTATGTAGGGGGTTTACAACCCCTGTGCAATTCAGACTGAGCTTCTTGTGTGCCTTAGCACTCAAGGATGGTGTTTTGGGGTGAGGACATGACCATTGTAAGCAACCCTGTGGGGCTATTTCTGCGGGCCTAGAGCAGCTATGAAGGCCATGGAGTGATCCTGTTGCCTTGTGAGCTGGTGGGGACTCGTTCTGCTCCCTTCTGTCTCCGTCCCCTCCTTGCTGCGTCTTTGAAAGCCTGGAGCGGAGCCATGTGGCGCTCTGGTGGCAATGCTTCTATAGCAGAGGTGGGCAAACTATGGCCCGTGGGCCACATCCGGCCCGCGGGACCCTCCTGCCCAGCCCCTGAGCTCCTGGTCCCCAGCCCCTCCCCCGCTATTCCCTCTCCCCCGCAGCCTCAGCTCGCCATGCTGCTGGTGTAGTGTATTAAACTGCTCCGCGTAGGAATGTGCTACTGGTAGCAGCTGCGGGGAGCAATTTACTACGCTACCGCCAGCCGCCAGTGCTGTGTGCTGCATGGCAAGGGGGCAGGGGGCCGGGGGAGTTGGAGAGAGGGCAGGGAAGTTTGGGGTGGTGGTCCGGAGGCGGGACTGTGGATGGGGTCGGAGCGGTCAGAGGGTGGGGAATGGGGAGGGGTTGAATGGGGGCAGGGGTCCTGTGGAGGCAGTCAGGAAGGAGGTGGGGTTGGATGGGGCAGTGGGGGGCAGTCAGGGGCAGGAGTTCTGGGGTCAGACAGGGAGCAGGGGGTGGGGGTGGATGGGGCAGGGGTCCTGCGGGGGCCATCAGGTAACAGGTGGGGTTGGATGGGGCAGGAGTCCCGAGGGGGGGAGGAGGGGTGTCAGGGGGTGAGAAGCAAGGGGGGGGTAGATTGGGGGCGGGGGCACAGCCTGGCAGAGCCTCCACTAACCGGCCCTCCATACAATTTCCGAAACCGGATGTGGCCCTCAGGCCAAAAAGTTTCCCTGCCTCTGTTCTACAGGGTGCCTGAGACAGGGCAGAATGTCGGTGAATGGATCAGAGAGGTCTGGCTCCTTGTTGTTCCCAGAAGTGGAGCGGAGACTAGTGTCCATGTTCAGCTGAGAGTATTAATGTAGTCAGAAGGATAAACTTTACTCATTTAAAACAGCAGCAACACTCTCAGTGTAGGATTATATATATTTTTTTTTAAATATCAGATTTAAAAAAGGAAAATACAGTAGTTTAGAATGGAGGAAAATGCAATTAATGTAGAAAGGTTAGGTATAAAAAGGAAGAAACTCTCTTGAGCCTCATTTTGTAGGAAACTAGTCCAGTAAAACTTCTTATGCTGCTTGTGCATTTCCAATTTTAAGGTCATCAAGTCATCTGTTGAGAACAAAATGGAGCTAATACGAAAGCACTTACCGAATAAGATGAGACCCAGTGAACTCAATGGCAATTCAGCAGAGCTAAAAGGGGACCTTGACCTAGCCAAGACGCAGATTGGGATGACAGAATCACTTTTAAAAGCTTTATTTCCCTCTGACACTTTAGAGATCTTTACGAAATTAGAGGTACTGTATATCAAATTATGCATCTCCTGTAATTTTGGTAACCTTTTATTTCACGGGCAGCTTTTCATATGTGTTTCTGCCGTGTATTTTAAAAGGGCTGAAGCTGGTGGAACAATGAAGTAAAGATTTTAGCTTGACTCTCAATGTTTCCCAAAGTTCCCCACAAACAATACTTTCTCTGAACATTACTATAGCTAGCTAATCAGTCCTTTTAGCTACTTGAAATAGTAGTTTGTGTTGGGCTTGGTAACCACACACCACCCCAAAAGGTATTAAATTCCCAGTGCATATTTTGGGCTGGGTCACATCAGAATGTAGAGCTATATTGTAGAGCTATATTGTAGAGCTATATTGTAGAGCTATATTGTTTGCCAGGAGCTGGTGTTACAGAGCCAGCTATGCTGACTGTGTGCCACGGGGGCATTCCTCTATGCATGGGAATCCCCACTTGGCTATTTAAGCCAACTTTCTACCCCGTTTGCGCCACTAGAAGGGATAGAGCAGGGCTAAGGATCTGACCTCCTGCATCTAGCCTTGCAGGGTCTAGAGATACCAAATTCCATGTTTTGGAGAGAAGTAAAAATGTATTTGTCAGAAGAACATTTATTTAAAAAACCGACAACCTTGTGACTGCTCAGAGGTTTCAAATGTTGGATTAAGTCCCTGTGAGATGGATTAGTGTGCATAATGCAGGTGATACAAAGGTGCATGATAAATGCTATTTATTTATGGCCCTGCAGTTTGTTACATTGTTTTAACCTCCACCTATCTGTTGTGTGTGATGCAGAAGTGTGTCTGTGTGTGTTTAATAACACCTGCTCATCGCTTAGTATTTATCCCTGTTCACTTGTTGCATAAATAATGTTAATATATTTTGACATATTTTGAAATGACCCCTTCTTAAAACAATTTAATTTGTCGCAAAACAGCTTTGTACAGTGTATGCTGAAACCTTCTCCTTAACCTTAGATGCCTTTTAATATATCAATACGTCTCTTTCTTTTTAATTTGTTTGTTTTTTTAATTTAGGAGCTACATCAGAAAATTCTCCAACAAAAACACCATGTGAAATTACTGCAAAAAAAGACAGGTTGTCTGACTCCAGAAGTGGCTGAATTAAAGAAGCAGCTTCAGTGTATCACTGATTTATTTAATACAAAGAAACACATTTTCCAGGATCATTTTATCAGTCTTTTGAACTGTAAGCAAAAATGGGTTTCACTTTTCAAGACTGACATACATATCTGTGCTGAGCACGTGCTTGAATGTTGTAACTTGCAAGTAAAAACTGAGGGCTAGATCCTCAACTGGCATAAGATGGAATAGTTTCATTTGTTGCAGTGTAACCATGTCTCCTTACACCAGCTCAGGATCTGACCCTCAGTCTCCATATTGTTTCTGAGCTCTGGGTTCTGTCCCATAGTCTTTACTTGCACAAAGAAAAGGAGGACTTGTGGCACCTTAGAGACTAACCAATTTATTTGAGCATAGGCTTTCGTGAGCTACAGCTCACTTCATCGGATGCATTCAGTATTTTCCACTGAATGCATCCGATGAAGTGAGCTGTAGCTCACGAAAGCTTATGCTCAGATAAATTGGTTAGTCTCTAAGGTGTCACAAGTCCTCCTTTTCTTTTTGCGAATATGGACTAACACAGCTGCTACTCTGAAACCTTTACTTGCACAAAATTCCTATTGGATTAAATGGAAGTTCTGTTAGAATAAAGGCTGTAGATTGGGCCCTGTGTGGTGAATCATGGCAGATCTTTGTGTTCCTTAGTGTCTGAGGAACTCCTTCAAGATTCTATCCTTTCAGATCAGCGTTTGAGATCTGGCAATAGGAAAGGTTAGCAGAACTTTGCTGCTGCAATACATGTGTGAACAGTGCTTAGCTTCTTGATGTGGCCTATTCATAAATGTGTATTTTCAGTTCTAGGTGACATATTCTAGTTGCCAAACACAGGACGATGGGTATCTTTAGTCTACTGGTGTAATCCTACTGGAGTTACGCCCGCAGAGAATTTCACCCAAAGAGAATATCAGCTTGCAGTCACTGGGAATAGTAATTGCTGAGTAGGATTTATTTGTGATAGAAGCCAGTGTAGTAATAGTAAATCAGAATGTTTGTTGATAGATTATCCCAGGCAACGTTTTCAGAAAATGCCACAAACAGGCCTCTGAGCTGGGCCCTCCAGCATGTCATGTTCACTGTCCATACAAGGTTGTGTTCCAAAAGAAAGAAGTAAGGACTTCAGCATTTTCTGTCATGTTGCACATAGTGAGAGGCAGCATCTAGGGACAGCATTGATAAATATAATTATTAATTAGGAGATTAACTGGAATCTTCATGTTGAGTAGAGATTTTCTGTTACTGGATAAGAAAAAAAGAAGTCAGACTCTATCTTTCCACAGATCAGTGTAAGGATTTTAATGATTGGTTCGGCAGCGCTCAGCTATCTTTAAAGGATTGTTTTGACCCCTCAGAAACAAAACAGACATTGGAAGAAAAATTGCAGAAGCTCATGGTAAGATATTAGAATATTTTAAAATGTAAGGCTTTGGAAGGAGGGTGCACCCTCCCAAGTTAGCAAGGGACTCTGTACTTTGGAGTAGATTCATCTACTGTAGTTTGTAAATTTAGGCTTTCTTGAGTGTGAAGAATGTTTGTTTTAAAAAACACAAAGCAGTGTGGCAGTTAGTGGAAGGGGTAATAAAATTGTGTTAAGAAGTGTACATTGAGATAAAGTTCTAACCTATAGTTAGGAAAGTTCAGATGCTAGAAGGTACTAACTACATGGACTTCAGTGGAGCCAGTATGTCACCCTTATTATTATTAATTTCTATATTTCTATAGCCACCTAGGAGCTCTAGGCATACACATTCCCATCAGCCTTTCCTCTCTGATTTATTTCTGGCTCCCTCTCTTCCTCTCCTCAGAATCAGCCACACACATCCTCGATAATGTCATCTTCCACATTGATGACCGATCTGACTCCTTAGCTGCATGTTTCCTTACCTTCATGTCTTCCTTCAACCTGCAGCCTTGGTTCAACTCTCCCTCCCACCAAAAGGGCCGTTCACTTGACTAGATCTTCACCACACACTGGTCTCTCTCTGATCTCTCTGTTGCTGCGTTCCCGCTCTCTGACCATCACCTGGTCTCCTTAAGCATTGCCCATCACACACTTATTCTTTGTTACTTAGCCTCTCCATGATTTCCAGTCCATCAGTGTTAATATTCTTATTTGTCCTCAACCTTTTCACTCCTGCCTTCTCTTCCCTTTCTTCTGTCTGACTGATATAATGGAAATTGCAGGCTAGAGCAGACAGTCATAGTTTATCAACAGTTGAAGGCTTGATAGAAGAAGTGAGTCTTAATGAGAGATTTGAATATGAAAGTTGTGAATGCTTGGTTCATGCTTCTGCTTTGTGTACTTTATCACAGAAGAAAATCTTTGTCCTCTCTTCTTCTTCACTTTCCCCTTATATTTCAAGGGAGTTTTTAGTTTTGCACTTAGGTGAGGTGGGTTTTAAATGAATAGCACACTGTAAATATACCTTGCAAAAGATACTAATGATTTTTTAAAAAAAGCCTATAGTGATAACACAAACAGAAGTTTATATAGACTATAAATATGTGCTATATAGCAGCAAACTTGCTAAATGCATCTCTAATTTGTCATGTTTGTGCTTTTATTAAGAGTTTCCTAACTTTTGAAGGCAAAGAGAGTGACATCCAAGAGGTAAAATCTCTCTTGAGTAAGGTAAAGACTTATTTGCCTGAAGTGAGTGTTAACCAGCTTAGTAGCTGGGTGAGAGATCAAGAAGCAGAATTACAAAGCGTAACCTCCAAATGTCAAAAACAAGAAAAGAAACTTCGTGCTTCTCTGCAGCAACTCATTAGGTAAGGAGCTAAAATTAATTCCCAGCTGCTTACTTAGAGATGATATAAAGTGATATCATTCTTAAATAACCATAATGAAGAATAAATAACTCTGATTTTCATTATAAATTGTGTGTTACTGAGGAATCTGCTGATGTTTTCTTCTGTTTTGTTTCACTTCTCCTTCAGTTTTCTTAACAATAAAGAGATTATGAGGACCCCGATTCAGCAACGTATTTGGGCATGTGCTTAAAACTTGTCAGTGGTTCAGATGTAATCAGTGGGACTACTCACATGCTTAGTTATGTGCTGAATCACGGCCAAGATAATTTCATATCTGTTACAGTGAAATGTTACTGTCAATATTTTTTAGTAATTACAGATATAATACTTCTTACTTACCAAGGTATACATTTTTGTCTATGTTTTTCTTTAGACTTCAAGAAGACAGCAGTGGCTTGAAGGAATGGCTCACCATTCAGGAAGAAAAATTGCCAGAGACCAAAAATGAGAAGATAAAATTAGAAAACTTTTACCAAATGCTAATAAAGCAAAGGTAGCCTTGTCTTGGGGAGTGGGGATAGTTTGTATCTTTCTTGACTCCTCTTTGTTGTAGCAGATACACTGTGATTCATTTGTTGTATTTTTTTAGAGAATCCTTTCACTCCCTGTCTCAGCTGGCAAATTCTTTGAGGGAGTCTGGGTTTACAAGAGATGAAACAGTGTCCAAATTCAGTCATCTCATTAGTCGGTATCAGGAACTACAGACACACGTAAGTGAAGCGCTAGGAATTACTCAGGCACGGTCCGTGGAAGGGCAGAATTTTGAAGCGCTTGTGCAGAACATGTCTTCTTGGATAAAAAGACTTAAAGAATCAGTTATTGGCTTGAGTTCACGGGAAGGCAAGTTGCCACTGGAAGAAAGGATACATCAAATAAAGGTACTGCAGCACATTTACTACTGATTTTGCCAGCTGAGGGTAATATACGGGAAATGTATGGTGTGTAATAATCTCATTAGACCCACCATATGCCATTGATGATTACAGTGTACAAATACACATGTTGTTGTGTGTGCAGTTGGGCAGCACAGAACTCTCAGCCCAGGGGGAAGGGAGGGATACAGTGGCTTTGTTTTCTCCCAATCCTGACTGTTCCAGAAGCTGGAAAGATCCCCAGCATAAATTAGACAGTCCAGAGGGCCTGTGTAAAGTATAGCCTCCCTTGTAGGCTGCAGTGCTGCCTGGAATACTGGCAGTGCTGTGTTCTGTTGGCTCACCTCTGACACACCCCATCTATCCAACCCCCACCCCCATGCTGAGGTTTGTGAGAGGGGCCTCACAGGGTAAGCCTTACCCTTGTCTTCTGCAGTGCCCAGGGTGGGAGACTCCTCCCCCAGCTAGAAATGGGTCTTTATGGTGCTTTGGCCTTTATACACAGCTTAAAGGGGCTGCAATGGGTGTTGGGCTCTGACTCATCGTATTTGAAGCAAATTTTTGCTTTATTTTATCAGAATGATGTTGGTGTTTTGTTCTCCTATAGCAGTGGTTCTCAACCTTTCCAGACAACTGTACCCCTTTCAGGAGTATGATTTGTCCTGTGGACCCCCAAGATACACCTCACTTAAAAACTACTTGCTTACAAAATCAGACATAAAAATACAAAAGTGTCATGACACACTATTACTGAAAAATTGCTTACGTTCTCATTTTTACCATACAATTATAAAATAAATCAATTGGAACGTAAATATCATGCTTACATTTCAGTGTACAGTATATAGAACAGCATCAACAAGTCATTGAAGTATGAAATTTTAATCTGTACTGACGTCACTTATGCTTTTTATGTAGCCTGTTGAAAAACTACACAAATATCTAGCTGAGTTGATGTACCCCCTGGATGACTTCTGTGTACCCCAAGGGATATGCATACCCCTGGTTAAAAAACACTGGTCTATAGAAGTATGAGGGAATGTGTGTGTTAAAAAATCTTAGGTACATTTTGGAATGCTAACATTTAAACTGGATTATCCATCCAATTATTAATATCAATTATGAAGGACATAGAAGTGATAATTGTTTTTGTTCAACAGCAGTAGACAAAGAATAAAACATTTTGTAGGTGATACCCTTTGTTAGAATAATTACAAGTAAATGAATAAAGTATGTTACATGTTCTGCTTCTGCTCTTTTGTTTTATGCAGGAAATAGTTTTTCTCAAAGATAAGGGAGATGTTAAAATGCAAAACATCATAGCTCTGGGCGAAACCTTAACAAGTACAGAAGGAGTGAAGGATCCTGCCGTTCAGCAGACCATTTCTGATCTCCAGAATAAATGGGAGTGCACTATTCATTTAGTCACCGAATATCTAAGGTACCATGGAGCTTACAAAGAGACCGGCAGTGTAGCTTTACATACTATGGCTATCAATGCCTCTTCCTGCTTTGTATATAGTATAGTATATAGCTTCTATGCTTTTTGTTTTGGCAGGACAAGAAAATGACAAATAGAAAAATATTTGAATTTCTGCAGTATTCATGATAGGACATATAGTGGCTTTAAGCTACTGGCCATGAGTATGGGCTATGAGGAGGAAGAGCAGAAACCCCTAGTAGAAAGGTTTTGGCCAGCTCAGCCAGAATTCCTCTGGGAGCCCAGGATGGAGTTGGCAATGCAGAGAGGAGTAGTTCATCCAACCCCAGCTTTGGAATAGCTATTGGCAGCACTAGTCTAGTGCCTTCTTTGCTCCCACTGAGATGGTAGCTCGTCCATGTACCCTTTGCAACCCATCCAGGGCCAGTCATGATCTGGCCTTACACACATTTACACTGTGTCAGAATCAATCTTAAGATTTAAAGAAACCTGTATGTCACTAACAGCACAGAGTTTTTAAAAGACCATGTAGCGATGTGACTGCTTAGTGAGGGCCTCTTCATGGCCATGAGTGCCTCTGCAGTGCATGGCTAATAATTTCTCCCTCAAATAGCTCCTTAGACAGACTCCACACATTTTTCTGAGGTCAGAAATACCTCAGCTTGGAGACTGGGTTTATTCACAGAAAATAACTCAATTTGTTATAATTAATATCCCCCAACCAATCATTTCTCTTCCTACTCCCAGGCTTTCTTGCCTGGAGAGCTTTTGCACTCTTTCCTTGCTTGCCCAGGGTCTCCTGCCTTAGTAGGCTACTCGCAGTCCTTTCTGCCTGACATCTTTGGCCTGGTCTACATGGTGGGTGGGGGGATCTAAGTTACGCAGCTTCAGTTCCATGAATAACGGAGCTGAAGTTGACGTACTTACGCTTACTTACCATGGTGTCTTCACTGCGGTGAGTCGACTGGTGCCGCTCCCCTGTCGACTCTGCCTGCATCTCTCGCGGCGGTGGAGTACAGGAGTCAACGGGAGAACGCTTGGGGGTTGATTTATTGTGTGTAGACGATAAATCGACCCCCGCTGGATCTATCACTGCCCGCCGATCCAGTGGGTAGTAAAGACATACCCTTAGTCTCAAATCCCAGGCCTTGCTCAAGCCAGCGAACCCCTAGCAGCCGCTGTACTCTCTGAGCAGCTCCCCTTCACTACAGCCACCTGCTGCCCTTTATAGGGAATTACCTGATTCCACTAAGGTGGGGCTCATCCTGGAATCAGAATTGGTTTAGTCCCAGGCTCTTTGGCCCATGGGGCAAGTCACCCTGTTAGAAACCAGTTTGTTCTAACTCTGTGAGAGATTCTTCTTGTTCATATTAAATGAGTTGAAACATGCAGTATTTGTCCATGCTGGAAGACAGAAGGCCATGGATGTGGTTTAATTAGGCTGCATCCTTATTCACTTATAATATCTGGAGTACCAGGCAACAAGTTGTAGAGTGCAGGGAGGAAGGGATCATGTCCCTGCTGATTCAGACGTAGGAGCCCCAACCCTCCCACCCACCTCCCTTAAAGGAGGTCAGGAAAAGGAAGGGGTGTCACCTCACCCCGATGAGATGGAGGAGCCCCCAACCCCTCCTTACTCAACTCCTATAAGGGACGCTTCCAGCCCAATCCTGGTAAAGGCATCTCCGTGGCTCTATGGGGTGTAAATACCCCTTCCACTCTTCCAGTGAGCAGGAAGGGCAATGCAGTGGTCTTGACCTCACCCCAAGTGCATTGTGCCCTTCCCTGTAAGCTTTCCTCTTTCTCTCCCCCCTGTTGCAAAGGGTCCTTAAAGGGGCAATGCCCTTCCACCTAGCCGGACACAGACCCACTCGCTTAAAGGTTGCAGTGGGCACATTTCAAGAACAATTCTTTTCTGGGTTCTAGCCACTGTTTTACATTAAATTAATACTGTTACTCTGGATTTAACTACATCTGTTTATTTTGATCTGTTCATAATAGGTCATATTTTCAATTATTGGCACATAAGTTCCTTCTCCAAAATGTATTTACTTACCCACTGACTGTATGAACGTATGAGAACATTTGAGTGTGCTGCTGGCCTTTCGTATGAGTAATTACAGTTGCCTGTTTTTCACAGTACTGTATTTAAATCATTTTCATGATCGTGAAAACGTAATGTGTGTGTTTTCTACAGAATATTACATTTTTCAAGAACCCTCCAACAAAAGGTTCATAAAGACAGTAGGTTTAACTTAGTTAAAAATAACACTTGTATTGGAATGAGAAGCAAAGAATATACAGCGTGATCTGCAGGTCTCAGATTCTAACAACTATGTTTTCATAGACTGAGATTTAAAAGGAGCCTAAGGGATTTAGGCACTCAACCACCATTGAAATGCAATGAAATTTGGATGCTATACTCCCTTCTGCCCCTTTGAAAATTCCTGCCTTACTACTTATGGGTAATTTACAACTCAAAGAATAAACCCATGATTATAATTGGATCTAATGATTTAATGACTGCAGTTTAATATTTCTAAAGAAATAATACAAAATTCTTGAATTCTATTAATATATTTTTTCCCCTTCTTCAAGTCACCAAGAACAGATTCAGCTTCAAAACAAACGATACATGCAGAGCAAAGAAGATTTGAGATTAGTGCTAACTGAACTGAAGAAGCAGCAGCAGGAATTAGATTTTGATGTTCAGGCTGGTTTGCAGGAGAAACAAACTCAGTTAACAAATTATATAAAACTCCTGCAGAAAGCAGAAGGTTTAATGTTCCTATTGAATGAATTAAAAAGCCAAGGAGATTACCTACGGGATTGCATTGAGGATTCCTGCTTCATGGAAGAATCACGGACAGAACTAAAATATCTGCATGAAAGTCTGCTCAGCCAGTTGCAGGTTGGAATCATGCCATATTTCCTTATCATATTATTAGTTTTAGTATACCTAATTATTTATAGTTCTCATTATTTGCTTGTTATCTCATTAAGCTATCAGATCAGAATGTTATGGTAAAAGGTGAGGACACACTGAAGTGAACATCTTTACTAGTTTCTGGTAGTTAAATAATTAAAGCCAAATCTTCTCCACTGGGAAAAACCGAAATAGTTGTTAGTGGTGAGTTCCTCTGCAAATTGGTAGGTACAGAATCCTTCCCCAGGCCACAGAGTGGAAGTGGGAGTCACTTAAGGTTTTGATCCTCTACTGCCTTGCGCTTTGCCCAGGAGTAAACGATTATACAAAGTGGGGGCAGGTGAGTGTGAAATACTGACAAACAACAAATCAGAACATATGGTTACAAAGTGCAAAGAAGAGGAGAAGGAGGCTTTTTACTAATCTGTTCCTACAGAGCTACTGTAGCCTTCACCACTGTTGTGTCCTCTTCCCTCAGGCAGGAGGATGAGGGTTAACTGTTGGTTCCACGTAGGTGTTGATCTGCTGGCTTTGCCCCTGCACCTACCCTGGTGTTCTCCCTCCAGACATCCTTCATGTTTGGACAGAAGATGGATCCTCTGAGGAGCACAGCTGTGCAATTTGGTCTCCCTGGCCATGTTGCCGACATCCTGTTTATTGTTTTTTTATGGTGGTGCCCACAATGGGCTAGATACTTTCCAGACATTCAGGAAGGAACAACCCCTGACCAGAGGAGCTTACGTTTGTAAGAGGAGCTTACAAAGATAGACAAGTGATTATGGGAAGGAGAATAACAAATAGGGATTTTTGTACAACTACATTTAAGACTGTGGTTTTTTACAGCGCAGTGATGGGAGGGATACAACTGTCCAAGGGATGGATCTGCCTGTTTGTTTGATCATGGTGAAGTACAGTTGCCATTAGTTTTAGATGCAAATAACTGGCAACCTTTTTAATTTCTAAACACTTTAATTCCCTAGCAGAGCTATTTAAAGCCTTCTGTAAGCATCCATCCATATGTGCTGTGTTTTGTATGTGGTAACACTGCACTAAAAGTAGAAACTGATTGGCTTCTAGAACTCTGCACAGGCACTGGAAGGTCATGGTCAAGAACACCAAGTGTTCCAGGATACATTGGTAGCCTTGAATAGCATGCTGAAGAGACTATCTGTGAAGCTTTGTCATTGTACTGATACCTCAGTGGAAAAGCCAGCAGCTGAGAAACACCAGTTGAAATTGCAGGTATGATGCAGTTTTTAGATACTATTGTTAATGGATCCCTGCCACAGGATCGTAGAGCTTCAAGACAGTACTGCGTTTATAAAGGAGGAGAGTTAATTATATTAATCCAGTTGACTAAACCACACCGCCCCCTCCAAAATGTAAAGTGTGGGTGATGTACCTTTTCTGAAGTAACTGCATTCCTGACCCTGCTCCCAATGGAGTCAAGGGACTTTTGCTGTTGGCTTCACTGGAAGCAGACTCGGGCCTTAGATCATTTAAACTCAACTTCTGGTCAGTGGGGCACAAGGAAGAGAGTGATTCTCAAACATATGGCTTTTGTGTCTAAATTAGCCAGTGTTCTGAATGCAGACTGTCTGGATAGAATAATTTGTTAGTCTCTAAGGTGCCACAAGTACTCCTTTTCTTTTTGTGAATACAGACTAACACGGCTGTACTCTGAAACCTGTCTGGATAGAGTAGCACGGGTTGAGACAGACCAGACAATTGCATGAGCCAGTTTGAGTATTAAATCTTTATTAAAAACCTGGTATTTTTGATTCTGTGAAAATACTCTTCAAAGGAATATCTTTGTTGTCACTGAGTGTAGAAAGATATTGAAGGATGACATACCAGCTCAGACCATTGGTTTGTCAAGTCAGGCACCCTGACTCCAATACTGGGGAATTCCTGTTGCTTCAGAAGAAAGTTAACTCCCTCATTGTCCCTCCAACAGGTTATGAAATGCAGTACATAATAGAGGTGTGGGGAGGAAGGAGACTTCCTTCTTAAACCCTTACCAAGTTCAGCATATGCCCTGAGGCATAAAATGTGATTGTTCCATTAATTTATATTGTTGTAAGTGTCATTCCTGATCACAAAAGCATCCAGCTGCCTTTAAAAATACAGTTGAAGTATTTGACATTCTGCAGCCGTCAAGTAGGCAGGCTTACATGAATATTTCATGAATCTTGCAGCATACGTTGCCCTTCATGACAAAAGTTAATGATTTTAGTAATTCACTGTATACTGCTATTAATTATTATTACAAATGTCATCTTAACATTGTGTAAATTGAATCAAGACACTTTTCAATAAAAAATGTTTTCCTCTCATTTACAGGAACAAGCACCTCTTAGTCAATGTGAAGACACGTTAAAGAAGATTTTGGCTTTAGCAGAATCTGTTGAACAAAACACCTCTTCACCGGGACAGAAGATTACTAAGGATGAAATGGAAACACTTCAGTGTAAACACAGGAATTTGAAGGACAAACTTAAAAATGTCAAGCAAGAGGGTGAGAATATTCTCAGTGATGCCCTTGAGTCAAAACATGCATTTGCTGAGGATATAAAGACGCAGAATAAGGCAGATACAATGATAAAGAGAGAGAAGCAGGTCTTTTCTGATATTCCCACTGCTGTTGAAGAGAACAGCAGAACAGAAGAGCTGGAAGAATGCTGGAAACTAAATAATGTAAGTATGTGTGTTTATGACAACCAGAATGAGAAATTTTGGGCGAAAAGGCATCAGTCTCTCAAAAGCATATAATTAATTGCACCTTTTCAGTTTCCTAATAAAACTTTCCATAAATTGCACAATTATAAACTAAAGAATGTAAAAGAATTCTCCAAACCTGTTCAGCACATTACAATAGTGTGATACTATTAAAACATCAATCGTCAATTCATGCTTCAGTTTCTGTCTTTTATATAATCAGATTGAATATTATGGGTCAGGAGTTTCAAGGAGAGTGAGAAGAGGAGGTTGTAAAAGAGAAAACATGCTGTGACCATTCTCTGAAAGAAAGAAAAGGAGTACTTGTGGAACCTTAGAGACTAACAAATTTATTAGAGCATAAGCTTTCGTGAGCTACAGCTCACTTCATCGGATGCTCACGAAAGCTTATGCTCTAATAAATTTGTTAGTCTCTAAGGTGCCACAAGTACTCCTTTTCTTTTTGCGAATGCAGATTAACACGGCTGCTACTGTGAAACCATTATCTGACAGTAAATCCTAAACAGCTTTTTTTGTAGTAGTTTTATAACAAAATTAGAGATGGCTTTTAAAGCCAACAGGTGTCTACTTTGTTTTTGCCAACCTCATAGTACAAGGATTTTTTTTTACCTCTTTTTTTAGATTATAATTATGTTTCACAGTTTAATATTTTTCATTTTAAATGTTGGTTTTTTACTGGTTCTCTTAGGGTCAAGGTTTAAATGGAAATGTAGCAGAGAAAGAGCAACAAAATAATCTGTATTCTGAAGAAAGCAGATTGTTGGCAGACAGTCCTCTAAAAGATTCACGTCAAAGCAAGAACACACAAGAGCAAACAGCTCAGGTAACAGAGAAATAAGTTCTAATTAAAGGTAAAGTGTGTGTGCATAGCTTTACATGTCATGATGTCAAGAATAAAGAAAGAAACGGTAATGTTTGTGGCTCACAGTGGGACATGCACTATTGTTTGGGTAAATAAAGGTTACCTGTCCGTGACCAGAGTTCTTTGATGTGACTTCTGCTTGTTCACCCTCATGCAATGTGGCAGTGGTGCAGGTTGGCTCAAGGCACAGGTGCCTTGACACTACAGGTGGAATGTGAAGAGACCATTCAAAGAACCACCGTTAAACCTGTCTCCCAGCCCATGGGTAAAACTGAGGCAGAAAAAAGACCACCAAAATGTTGTGGAAACCAGAAATACAGATGCCTGTAGGAGAAGGAAGAAGGGACATGACCAGGGCTGTAGGATTGTTAGGTACCTTTAAGGAAAAGTTATGGTACAGATACTGGAAGTTGCTGGAATAATGGCATCGACTTCTTTGTTAGAAATTAAGGTCCTGATCCGACAAGCAGATCTGCACAGGTGGACACTCATGCCTGTGCTGAGCTTCTATGGGATCTGCTTGCAGAATCAAGGTCTGAGTTACTTTTCTAGAACCAGGCTTCTAGATTGTTTAAAATGCTTTCAGGGCACAACTTAATGTACTGAATTGGTAGCTAGTGCCTCTTTCATTATTACATTGTCCTACATATAGATTTAGGCCTTTTTCGTTGATTTTCCACAAACGCTGGCTGACAGTCCCAGTGGTCAGAGCAGGAGTTAGGCTCAGGAGCCAGCACCCAAGGTCAGAACTCTAGTCAGAGTCTGAATGCCAAAGTCAAGGGTCGGGACAGAGTCAGAGCCAGGAAGCAGAGCTGAAGGTCAGAACCGGATTAACTGGAGTCAAGGAGGGTAGGAGCAGGGCTGGGAGAGGACTGGAACAAGGCTGGGTTCAGGGCAGGGTCTAGGCTACAGCAAGGCAGGAGCAGGGCTTGCAGTGAGGCAAGTACACAGAGGTAGAAAACCAGAGGCATGTGCACTGAACAGCTGCTGATCTTCTGCAGCTGTTGGATTTAAGCGCATGCCACCCAACTGCCTTAGCCAATCCGGTGTCTTTGCTATGGCCCAGGTGTGCTCATTTGCTGCCTGGCGACTGGCAGGTGCTGCTGCAGACCCTCATTCCTGACACTGACTTCACATCGTCCGGGTGTCCTGCTAGCCCGCTAGTTCCCTTTCCCTTTGGGTGGCTGTCCTGCATGTCTTCATAGGCTAAAGCTCAGTTTAATAAATATCATACATCTTGACTCTAAATAATCATTTAAGAGCAGATTTTGATGCTTTGGCTGTGGGTTAAGAGTGAGGACCTTCCTCCACGAGCAGTTCCACTGACTTTAGTGGGACCAGAGTGAAGTAGGACACTACTCTGTGTGAGTATTGGTGTCAGCATGTAGCTCTTTACTAATAGTAAACTTTAAAAAAAAAAAAAAAAAGCCAGGAGAAGCACAATATAGAGATGCAGGTGGTGACTGAACAGGGTAGCATGCAGGGAAGCGGAGCACAGCTGAAAATGTTTCCGACTACTCTGTGTGATGATGACAACAAGATGACAAAAGCAATTAATCAAAAAGAGGAGGTAATTGTACTCAAGGTGGTAAGGGTCAGCTGAATCCTAAAAAATACATGTTTAAAGTTTAATTACAGAGGAAATGATAGCAATAAACATCCCATTCAGTTATACTGATGTATTCTTGCCTCAGAGTGCGGGGATTTATGTCTCTAACTCCATGATAATGAAAATGAGAATTTATCCGATACACTTGAAATACGTGTTAATTGATTTATTTCATCCATGTGTGTGGCCTTGAAGTGATTTGCTGACAACGCTGTGTTGCAAGCCACTTGACACTGGAAATAAAATCTACACCTGTGATGTTCTTTTAGCATTTTACCCCGTTTATATGTATATCTGTGTTTCAGTTTATAAAAACATGTGCTCTCTGTGTAATGTCTGACCAGATGTAATTAGTATCTACTATTGTACCTGTACAGTAACCAGAGATTGGTTACAAAAACCTGTAATGACCAAGGGCCAGAGTGTGGCTTGTGCTTTGTGTTGGAGCAAAAGAATAAGGGTGTGTAAGTCGCCCTGAACTCCCTTGTTCTGGCTATCTGTACCCTGGGTAGCAGCATGGGAGTGGAAGCGGAGCCTACCTATTCTCCCTCCGTGCAGGATTGTGTGGAATCTTGGTTCTGTCCCCACCCCCCACTGCCCTTGGGACAATGTATTTGCTGCAACAGATGTGTTGGCAGATGTATAGACCAGTGGAGTTTTGTTCCTTCCTTGGAGCAGCTGGGGAGCTGGGAGGGAGATTGTGACTTTCCCTCTTGGGCTGCTCCTGGGACAGTGCAAAAATGCGCTGCTCCTTACTACGGGTCGTAATCTCACTATCTAGTCCAAATTTCATTCAAACATAAATAAAACTGAGCAGAGCTCCCTGTTGAATCCACTTCCCGAAAATGCCTCACTATACAGAGGCTGGTTGGACCAAAACAAGGCAAATTCCAGGGCTGGGGACCATTCTCTGAGAATACCTTGTGTTCCACAGGATTCTACTCCAGTGAGGGTACAGAAGGGCATCAGTCAATCTCAAGCATTAGATTGGTACATAGGAAGAGAAGTGTAGTCTTTTACCATATGTATCCAAGAACCAGACCAGGTAGGGCTTTATAGATCAAAGCCAACGCTTTGACAGGAAGCTAGTGCATCCCACAAGTAAAGCACTGTAAAAAGTGTAAATCAGAAGAAGAGAGCTAATCCATCACTAACCGCAATTTTTCAAAACATTTGTTATGACAAAATTACAGTTCTGATTCTTCATGTAAATCATCTTCCTTACCATAACCTTGCCTGGTGTAATCTTTTACGTGTTGTAGTTGTGTTTGCCTCATTTATTTGTAATTGTAAGGTTCACCACCTTGTCATTTGAAATACTGTAATTATTAGTCAGCATGTCTGATTAAGACTTTGGGTTATTTGTTTCTTTCTTTTTCCTAACACCGCAAGAAGAAATCTAGTGATGTAAAGAATCAAGCATACAGAGAAAATGTACAGCAGTTCCAACAATGGCTGTGCAGTGAGGAGCGAATGCTGAATTCCTTTGCAGCTGAAAAAGAGAGACTATCGTCCAAAGAAACAGTTTCCAATCCTGAGGTAATCCAAGATCAACTAATTCAAGTTCCATTGTTAAACATCTTTGAATTTTAACATTTCAGTTACATAGTCTGCTTGAAGACCCATTATAAAAGAAGAGACAGCAGTTCTCATGTTACAGTCAATTAATTTTATATGGAACTATTTTGTGATCGCTATCCCCACACAATGTACGTTAGGGGATCTTTTTAATAAAGGATGAGTCATATTCAGTTCACAATGCCACCAAATTAACCCTGATTTTGTAGTGTTTAGATTTGCTAGGCTGGAGGGTGTTATTTTAGATTCCGTTCCCCACTCCTCTCTTGTATATTATTATGGTTAGTTTAGATAAAGCAGTCTCCACCAGGTAAGAGAAAGCAGATTAAAAGATGAAATTTGTTTATAGTCCAACACTAATACAATGCTCTATTAAAAAAAAAAGTAGAGGGGAAGAAAAATCGAATAAGGGTTGAAAGAATAACAAGATAAAATACTAAAAGAACCTACTCTTCATTATAGACAAGGTTGCTAAAGAAAATATATGTTCAATTATACCTGGTTCTATTTAAAATCCTAAATTAGGGTTTTCTTACTCCAGATTTCTGCCTTGAGAATAATAGGTACTAACCCAGCATAGCTACAGCCGACAGCCAGTTTTGATACTTGCTCCCTAAGAGGTAAATCTTTAGCCAGGTACTCATTCTGAGTAGATCTGCCCAAATTGACTGGTGGATTTTAGGTTTCCTTTTGGGAATACTTGTAAATATGCTTTGTAACAATGTTTGCCTGAAACATCCTCCCTGTTCCTTGTTAGGAAAGGGGTAAATGAGTTCTGCTGTTTGACTGAGAGAGATGGACATGGCTGTGTAGGGAGAGAGGATCTGTGGGCTGAGCACACCTGAGTTAAGAACCCAAAGAGTAGCCACACCTGAAGAGAGTCTTGAGCCAAACTTTCCAGGTCTCCCTGGTTCTATAATTCCAGGATCTGCTCTCTATTTACTTCTCTTTCAGTAGCAGTCACTTAATGCAGATTTTGGCAAGTTCCCTGTCAGCATTTCATACATCAGTCCTGTTCCCAGTGAGATTTTAAAGTCACACTGCTGCTGCTTCTTGAAATTTCAGGGTACACAGATGTCAGAAGGAAACATCTCTTGCCCAGTACACGTGGTACATACTTTATCCTTCTTCTTATACCATACCCTTCTGTGTTTCTTTATGCATAAGTACTGCATAAGGGTTCAGTATGGCCCAAAAATAAGTGTATACAACCTTTTTCAAAGAATTTAGTGTCATGAATGAGTTAATTTTTTTTAAATGCCATGTAAGTTTTTGCTTCTTTTTGGCTCTATATCTGTACTATAGAAAGTCCTTTCTGCAAAGCAATTGACATTTTTGGGACTTCTGTCACTAGAAGGTTATCATTAATACCCTTTTTTATTTGTTAGTTACTAAAAGGTAGCTTGAACGAAGGCCACAGTTTCTTGTGCTCGATAAGCCAAGATAGAGAGTTGGTGCTGAAATCAGGATAATTGCTGACTGGGGATAATTTCTGGAGAAGCTTCAGCAGTGATGGGTTTGCTATCAAACAAAGTTGGAAAAACCAAGTGGGAAGTTGGAAGCGCCCCAAACCACTTTGCTTTTAATGAATGAAAAATTAATGGGGTTATAGCCAGTACTTATTACAAGACACAGATACTATATCATGTAGCTACTTTTTAATAATATAATAATGAATATTTTGTTACATAGTACCACAATTACCATGTATAATATTGCATTGTAGGATACATTGTAATTCTGTTTCTACTGTGGGCCAGTCCTGTATTCATTCCATGTGTGGGACTGAAGAAAATGTAATTTTAGGGTATATCAGTTGCAGAATTGGGTCATTAATAAGTCTGACTGCATGATAATCCCCCAGAACCTTTGCATTGTATTTACCAGTTAAGCCATCCTAGGTACCAGGTAGTTTTTCTTAAGTAGTTACATTATACTGATGCCCTGTAAATAATATCATGACTTGGAAAACACACAGTTCTAGAAAGGTACCAGTGCTAAAAGCTCACTAATCATGCATCCACATTCCTAATATGGAACTGGCAGGAAACAACCGTAAAGCAAAGTTCTAAAGTCACTGGTTTCTTGCACTGTCTCTGCTGTGGCACTGCAATGATCCCCCTGATCATTTCAAACCCCCAATTCCATTTTTTTACCACTGACTGTGAAGGAGCCCCTGAAGGTTGCTCGTTATGTAAACTTTTGGAACAGTTTCTTGAGTGCAGTGAGTGGAGCTTTCTTTATAAACAGTGGGTTGGACTGATGGTCCATGATATATGGTAAGTACCTTAGGGCAGGAGTTAGCCTTTGTTCGTTACCCTGTATGAGAGGTGGCATGTAGCTCTATGGCCTTAGGAATCATAGAATCATAGAATATCAGGGTTGGAAGGGACCCCAGAAGGTCATCTAGTCCAACCCCCTGCTCAAAGCAGGACCAATTCCCAGTTAAATCATCCCAGCCAGGGCTTTGTCAAGCCTGACCTTAAAAACCTCTAAGGAAGGAGATTCTACCACCTCCCTAGGTAACGCATTCCAGTGTTTCACCACCCTCTTAGTGAAAAAGTTTTTCCTAATATCCAATCTAAACCTCCCCCACTGCAACTTGAGACCATTACTCCTCGTTCTGTCATCTGCTACCATTGAGAACAGTCTAGAGCCATCCTCTTTGGAACCCCCTTTCAGGTAGTTGAAAGCAGCTATCAAATCCCCCCTCATTCTTCTCTTCTGCAGGCTAAACAATCCCAGCTCCCTCAGCCTCTCCTCATAACTCATGTGTTCCAGTCCCCTAATCATTTTTGTTGCCCTTCGCTGGACTCTCTCCAATTTATCCACATCCTTCTTGAAGTGTGGGGCCCAAAACTGGACACAGTACTCCAGATGAGGCCTCACCAATGTCGAATAGAGGGGAACGATCACGTCCCTCGATCTGCTCGCTATGCCCCTACTTATACATCCCAAAATGCCATTGGCCTTCTTGGCAACAAGGGCACACTGCTGACTCATATCCAGCTTCTCGTCCACTGTCACCCCTAGGTCCTTTTCTGCAGAACTGCTGCCTAGCCATTCGGTCCCTAGTCTGTAGCTGTGCATTGGGTTCTTCCGTCCTAAGTGCAGGACCCTGCACTTATCCTTATTGAACCTCATCAGATTCCTTTTGGCCCAATCTTCCAATTGGTCTAGGTCCTTCTGTATCCTATCCCTCCCCTCCAGCGTATCTACCACTCCTCCCAGTTTAGTATCATCCGCAAATTTGCTGAGAGTGCAATCCACACCATCCTCCAGATCATTTATGAAGATATTGAATAAAACCGGCCCCAGGACCGACCCTTGGGGCACTCCACTTGATACCGGCTGCCAACTAGACATGGAGCCATTGATCACTACCCGTTGAGCCCGACAATTTAGCCAGCTTTCTACCCACCTTATAGTGCATTCATCCAGCCCATACTTCCTTAACTTGCTGACAAGAATACTATGGGAGACCGTGTCAAAAGCTTTGCTAAAGTCAAGAAACAATACATCCACTGCTTTCCCTTCATCCACAGAACCAGTAATCTCATCATAAAAGGCGATTAGATTAGTCAGGCATGACCTTCCCTTGGTGAATCCATGCTGGCTGTTCCTGATCACTTTCCTCTCATGCAAGTGCTTCAGGATTGATTCTTTGAGGACCTGCTCCATGATTTTTCCAGGGACTGAGGTGTCCTGGGAAGGAATTGTGAGTCAGAGAGGTAGCATTTCTTCCTTGCTCCTGCAGAGAAGTAACTTATCATACAGGAAAAAGGGCTATATGATAAGCGCAGGATACTTCCACCCTTATGCTGGTTTGGCTCTGCTGGCTGGTATGTTTGGCAATGGAGCCAAGACTGCCCGCGACCTACTCTCCTCTGCCTCTTCCCTGCAACTTCTTGGGGGTGAAGGAAGTACTGCATTTGCAGCTCCAGCCCCCGCTGTGCTCAAGCTGCAATGTTGGGAGCAGTAACTCTGCTGTGCAGGGGAGATTTGGGGGAGAGGAATTACTCCCTTGTCTGGCTGTGTTAGGCTGGGCCTCAGCATGTGTAGCTGAAACTCCACATACATATGAAGGGAAATGTACACCATATAACACCATCCTGCATTTTTCCTACTTTCATTTCACTTGTTTCTTCATGTTTGTGACTTATGTTCCATCTGATGATGCTGTCTTCCCATTGACTCTCTGACAGCTAGCTGACTTTTTTCATTTCCTTCAATTTCATGGCCCTTCACGGCCTCTTAAAATGAAACCTGGTTTTTCTGTCTCAGTAGATATAATTGCTGTAGCTGTGTAGTTAGGGTAAATGGAAAAGTTCCCTGGTTATTTGATTCTTCTGACTGGATATATTTGGTTCACAGTGAAAAGGTAACAAGAAGAGTGTTAATTATTGTTGTTATTATCTTATTTATTTCTGATAGTAACTTATGTGCAAGGCACTTTCCAGACTGAACAGATGGCACGGACCCTGCCTTGAGGAGCTCACGGTATAAACAGAGACAGACAGAAGGTTGTGGGTGGTAGTACAACAGATAAACCAGGTGGCCAAGGTGATACTTGGACACCTCTTAGTAATACAGTGTTGTGCTGACACAAGATATTTGTATTATTATTTATATTATGGTGCCACCTGGTGATACCAGGGCCTCATTGTGCTAGGTTCTGTACATACTCATAGTCAGAGATAGTCCCTGCCCTGAAGAGCTTACAATCTAAATAAAGAGTTGGGGAAGGGAAGTAGTATTATCTCCATTTTACAGATGGGGAATTGAGGCACAGAGAGATTTAGGAGATTTGCCCAAGGTCATACAAGGAGTTGGTGGCAGTACCATGAATTGAACCCCTTTCCCTGTCCAGTGCCCTAATCACAAGGCCATCCTCCCTATCAACCTCAATATATAGACTATTCGCAAATACTCCTCAAACTTGCCATTATTTTTCAGCTCATGGAGAAGATAGTGTCCTTGCAAATGGTCAAGAAAGGGCATTCCATGTATGGGGAGCATGGAGATGGTTATGACGAAGGAAACCAATGATGTGCTGAGGCTGGCATCACTGCTAAACAAAGGGGGCTTGGGAGCAAAGTGAAACAAGAGAAGATGAGTAGGGTGGGAGAGAGTTAAGCAGGACTTTGAAGACAGTGATAAATAGCCTGAAGAAGATGCAGTGGAGGAGGGTTGCCTGGGGGTGGTGATGACTTGATCAGACTGATGGGCAACATCTTAGCACTTGTATGAACTGTATTAGTGAATGACCTGGGAGACCATAGAAGAGCAGGCTGAGCTAATCCAGGCAGGAGAGGACAAAGGTCTGTATGAGAATTTTAGCTGGAGGGACAGAAATAAAGGAATGAGTTATAGAGATGCTGTGGAGGAAAGAGTGGCAGGATTTGGGCATAGCCGGAACACATGGGGCTAAGTAGTAAGAATAAACATAGAGATGCTACATTGTTATGTATATTGCAGAATGAAAAATCCCGTTTTACATTCCAGGGTTCAAATGTGGAAATGGTTTTCCAGAAACAGCTTCTTCCTGAAGCCCAAGCAAATGCTGAATATATTGAGGAGGAACAAAAGGTCTCTGAGCTGAAAAATCAAACTGCAGAATTGGATGTTGTGTTAGTAAATGAGCAACTAAAAGAGATAGAGGTATGGAGCCAGCAAACGCATTCCCTCACTAATTACATAGCTGAGTTTATTCAATGTGGTATAATATAGGTAATCACAAAACTATTAAACTGTTGCATGTAGTCCCATTCTACTTTGGACTGACGACACAGTTCCGCATGACATCCTTGTAAGCAAACTAGGGAAATGTGATCTAGATGAAATTACTATGAAGTGGGTGCACAACTGGATGAAAGACTATACTCAAAGAGAAAAGGAGTACTTGTGGCACCTTAGAGACTAATAGTCTCTAAGGTGCCACAAGTACTCCTTTTCTTTTTGCGAATACAGACTAACACGGCTGTTACTCTGAAACCTGTCATTATACTCAAAGAGTAGTTATCAATGGTTTGCTGTCAAACTGGGCATGTGTATCCATTGGGGTTTCACAGGGGTCAATCAAGGGCCCAGAACTATTCAATATTTTCATTCATAACTTAGATAACGGAGTGGAGAGTATACTTATAAAATTTGCAGGTGACACCAAGCTGGGAGGTGTTGCTAGCATTTTGGAGGACAGGATTAGAATTCGAAAGAACCTGGACAAATTGCGAGGATTGGTCTGAAATCAGCAAGATGAAATTCAGTAAAGGCAAGTTCAAAGTACTTCACTTAGGAAGGAAAAATCAAATGCACAACTACAAAATGAGGAATAACTTGCTAGGCAGTAATACCGCTGAAAAGGTCCTGCAGTTTATAGTGTATCACAAATTGAATATAAGCCAACAACCTGATGGAGTTGCGAAAAAGGCTAATATAATTCTGGGGTGTATTAATAAGAGTGTCTTATGTAAGACATAGGAAGTAATTGTCCGGCTCTACTCGGCACTTGCCTGCAGTGCTGTGTCCAGTTCTGGGTGCCACAATTTAGGAAGGATGTGAACAAACTGGAGAGAGTCCAGTGGAGAGCAAGAAAAATGATGAAAGGTTTAGAAAACCTGACCTAAGAGGAAAGGTTGAAAAAACTGGGCACATTTAGTCTTGAGAAAAGCCCTGATAACAATCTTCAAATATATTAAGAGCTGTTTTATAGAGTATAGTGATTAATTGTTCTCCATACCCACAAAAACAATGGGCTTAATGTGCAGCAAGGGCAATTTAAACTAGATATTAGGAAAAAATTTCTAACTGTAAGGGTAGTTAAGTTCTGGAATAGGCTTCCAATGGAAGTTATGGAATCTTCATTGGAGGCTTTTAATAAACCATTGGACAAACATCTGTCAGGGATGGTCTAGGATTACTTGGTCCTGCCTCAGTGCAATGGGCTGGATTTGATGACTTCTCAAGGTCCCTTTTAAGCCCTACATTTCTATGATTCTATGAGCAATTGTGTGAAAACATAGTCTTTGTAAATCCATCTGCGTAAATTACATGTCTGTAAATGTTTGTCTTTGCATGCAAATATACCAACTTTATACTTGCCTGCTGATGTGCAATTGTACATATATGTGTGATTATATGTGTTTGTACATGCATGTGCATCTGTATGTATGCTCAGATGTAACTGAGCATGCATGTGTTCATGTGTACACAAATGTGAAAATTTTAACCATATTTTGTAAAGACAGTAGGAAGTAAAAATGGTGAAAATTCTATTTAATTATCTTTCTTTTTTCACTGTGTGTGGATGTGATTGTAGAATTTATACGCTGAACTGGAAAAACAGAGAGCCACAGCTTTGTCTCTGAGGCAAGAAGTGTCCCCCAATGCAACAGAAATGAGCACATCAAACCTGCACACCACAGAATATGTGGTTTCTTGCTGGGACAGATTGCTTCAAGAATTGGAAGCCATTAAGAAGGTTAAGCAACACCATTATCATCTAGTTAACAATTATCAGGAAAATCTGTCTGCTGTTCAGTCTTCAATGAAGAGTTTATCAACAGAAAAAGAAAACATAAAAACGTAAGTACAAGGAACTTTTTCAGTTTACTCTCTGGGGGCCAGACTCCAATCTCTGTTACATCAGTGTAACTGATGTAAATCAACCTAAGTGAAGTTACTACAGTTGTGTACTGGTATAACTAAAATCTGAATATGGCACTGTATCAATTTAACTGAAGTTATATAAGGAGCAAAAATTGGTTTAGTCCAAACCAGTACATTAGTATGTTGGTAATAACATTACATTGCATCTAGGGCACTTCAGTAGCAATAGCTATGAAAACTTATTATTATTATTTATTACTTTTTGCTATGCTAGCATCTAGAGATCCCAGCTTCATTGAGTTACATGCTTTACAGACACATAACAAACAGATGGTCCCTACCCTGCAAAACTTACAGTCTAAGTGCTGTATTATTAAAATATTTTTTCCAAAGGCATGGCAGATACAAAACAGATTGCCATCTTTCTTTGTTAACAAATGACAGAAATAGGAGGCAAAAGATTCATAGATTCATAGAATATTAGAGTTGGAAGGGACCTCAGGAGGTCATCTAGTCCAACCCCCTGCTCAAAGCAGGACCGATCCCCAATTTTGTCCCAGAACCCCCTAAATGGTATTATTTTAAAAAATCTGACCCATTAAGAGATCAGGTACCTATTTGCTGTTTACTGAAATATTTTCATATTCTGCAAATGAACTTTAACTGATAGGGAAAGTGTTATTTTCTGTAGTCAGAATGAAATCTGCCAGTACTAAGCCAAAGATAACCAGTACACTTTAATATTTAGTATGTTTTTCAAGTTAGCTTTCAAGGTATGGAACTAACCTATAAATCATAGTAATGAGCCGGTTTATTTGAAAACACTTTAAAAATTACTTATGGAATTATTTGTTTATCTTTAAGTGGTTGCACAGAATTGAATTAAAATGTAAGCTATTAAATGGATTTAAGGTGGGATTTTCAAAAGCTGTCTTAGGAGCAAAAGTCTTATTGACTGAATCAAATTGATTGATTCAACCTCAATAAATGGGAATCTTATAATTGATTCCAAACTTTTACATTAATTTTTACATTGGAGGTTACTATACAACAGTGTTAATTTACCCACAAGTGATTTAAAATTGTTATTGAAGTTTACTTTTTGTTTAGCTTTAAAAGTGGGCTACAAGATAACTCTTCTAAAGAACTGCACACATTACGTTAGTGAATATTATTCCTATGCAGTTCATACACTGGAAGTTATTGTTATTGCAGTAATTTGAAAGGATAGTCAACTCTTCCTGGGATTATGTAGGAAATAAATGTATACTGTAAAAAGTATTAAATGACCAGGGTAAGAACATTTTAAATAATGAAAATGTATATTGATTACTTTTGTGAGTGAACAATTTTCTGGTTGGTGGGTATACAACAAAATTATCATTTAAAAACGTGTCTAATGCTTCTAATTCTAATTCTGGAAGATTGTTTTAAATCTTGATAATTTTATTGACAGGGGCTCTATGAGCAACACTGTTCTGGAGAAAATAAAAAAATGTATGGATTCAGTACAGAAGGAGAGAGACATTTTAAACAAGCTGAAAACTGAACGAGATAATTTATCTAGGTATCTGACATGCATAGATAAGGAATTAACAGAAAATCAAGTGAAACAACTTGAGCGATGGTGGGAACACATAGAGCAATCAGTGCAAAAGAAACATTATCAAGTTGTCTCAGAAATTGATGAATTTAACCTTCTCATGAACAAAGCACAGGACATTCAAAAGTTGATAGAGCACCAGCAGCATTTACAAGCTGGGTTGAGTTCCCCAGATGGACAAAAAAACAAATATCCAGTACTTTGGACCTCAGAGCTACAAGCCATTAAACACAGTGTTTCTTTGTTAAAAAGAAGCACTGAGCTGCAGATGAAAAGGATTTGGAGTGAGGAAGAAAAGAAAACTTTGGAAAATTCAATAAATGATTTGCAGAATCAGTTGGAAGTATTGGAGCACCAAACTCCTCAGGAGGATGTTCAGATCCTTAGCTCTGATCCCAAGAAGTATGAAATCATGAGAAGGATGAAAGAGAATATATCATGGGTCAAAGATTCATTGTTTTCTCTTGATCAGAAGGCAGCACTTTCCCCAGATGATATTAAAATACAAATCAGAAATTGCAAGGCTGTGAACAGTGCAGCTGTAGACAAAGAGTCTACTATTGTGTCACTGGCTGATGAGACCCAGTGTATCATTCCTGATTTGAATCCAGAGGAAGTTACTGATCTGAGCGCCCTTTTACAAGAATTACAGAATTCATACCAGGCGCTTGTTTTAAAATCAGCTCAAAGATTACAACAGCTAGAATTCCAACTGGAAAAAAGGCAGAGGCTTATTGCAGACATAGAAAGAGTTCACAGCCAGCTTCACCGTGCTGAGATGCTGACCATTCCCGACATAAATCAGACAATCACGTGCTCTGAGCTAGGCAATCTACATGTCATTTTAAAGGAGCTTTCAAAGGAAATACAGGAGATGGAAGGTCTCATCTCATCACATCTCCAAGAGAGTCAGCACTCACGTGGGGAACTAAACATATTTGAACAATTATTTCTAACTGACCAATTAAGATGCCTTAAGAATAGAGCTAGGAAGATACAGAGGTTAATCCAGAATAAATGCCATGCAGTGGAAAAAAAGATAGCTATCTACACAGATCTCTCTGAAAGAATAACTTTATTGCATCAGGAGCTTAGTGATCTATGGTGTGATGTATTGAAACTGGAGAGAGAGGAAATATTAAGTGTAAAAGAGGAAGATAAGGATAAACTCAATGTGCTTAAAGAGAGAACCTTAGCTGTTCAATCTAGTTTGTTACAAATAGCAAAGTACAAGGAAATATTTGACTGTATAAACCTAAATTGGAACACTTCACACCATGATGAATTGCAAACTCAATTTCTTGAAATTAAAAATAAACTTGAAGAGAAGATTAAATGCTTTGACAACTTTGTTATAAAATATGACAGGCATCAAGCATTGCTAAATGAAATCCAGGCCATGACATCCAGTATAAAGAATGAAGCTGAAATACTAACAAATAGCCCTGGCTCTTCCACAGAAACCAATTTTATATCAGCACAGATTTTATGCCAGAGAGTTCAACAAATCAGGTACTTAATCCAGGAGGCAGTAAATCAATTAAATATAAATGAAGTCTTTGAAGGATCACTCAAAGAGGCTAAGATGCAGCAAATAAAGAGCCTGGAGGAAGATATTGATGGGTTGCATCAATTTTTCCAAAACATGATAGTGGATCTTCAGGCAGAGTATATAAATAAACAAGATTTCCAGAGCAAATTGGAACACACATTACATACCATAAAGCAGATTAAATCTGAGTTTCAGCAGCCACTTCTGGTAGACTTGGAAATGAAAAAAATTCAATATGAAAAGATGCATTGTGAAGCAATGCAAGACAGGGTGCAAGCAGAATTTTGTGCCCTGAAAGATCTAATGGGTAAAGAGAAAGAAAAGCAAGAAGAAAAATCTTATTTTATTGATGGTGTAGAAGCAAAATTAGATGAACTGGAAGATCTTGAAATACAGCTGAAGACAGATATTGCTTCCCGTGTAGTAAGTATCTTTAGTAAGAATAAATAAGATTGTACATCCTTTTGTAAGTCTTGATTAGCTGTCCAGGAGTATCCTCCTTACTACAGTGTTAATATTTTCATGGCTTGTAGATACTCTATTAAGTCAAGTAACTGAATTAGATTGAAGCCTTCATAGCTGTTTCAGGAGTGGTTGGATTATTGGTTACTTTTCAGATCATAATGCCAATGAACAAAGAAATTATTTGTGTTAAACTTATTATAATCAAACCGTGCCAGATTCTCTGGCCTGCTGCACTTCTTTTGCGCCATTCCAGAGGCACGCAGGGAGCAAAAATTTTTCAGCCCTGGCGCCTGAGCCCTGTGACTCCAAGTCAGCTGACCCAGGCCAGCTGTGAGATTTTTATCCCCGTGTAGACATACCCTCAGTGGCCTCTGACAGCATCACCTGCCAGGCTGACTCATGTCATTTCTCTGAAATGGCTGTTTTGCTATCCATTGTGTCCTGCAGGTTTTCTTGATTGATCTTTTTGTCTCTTAAATGCTTTCAGAATGCCATAGACGAAGCTCATGAGAATGTTAAGCTTTATACCAAAGCTGTCCAAAGGGCTGTGGATATCCTCACTGAATATGAAATCAGAATTCTCTCAGCAAAAGTTGACTTTGGTAGTCTAGAAGAGTCCTGCCAAATTCTACATTGGAAACCAGAAGAATTTGAGTCTGCAAAGGCAAACATAGAGGATCTGACCTCCAAACTGGAAAACATAATTAAACCAAGAGCCAAACCACAACTGAAAAATACTTTAAGTGAACTAGTCACTAAGAATTCAATACTAAGGGAGAAGGCGCAAAGGAAGAGAACTGATATGCAGAGGTAGGTTTAAGTGATCTATGTAGGCAATGATACAAGGAAGACGATTGATTCTCTGGCCTGCGTTGTGCAGGAGGTCAGACTAGATGATCATAATGGTCCCTTCTGACCTTAATATCTATGAATCTATGACAGTAAATGTGGAATCTTGTTTCTCCTGTGATGGATCCTTAATAAAAAGGGCTCTATGCAAATACACGCTGTTCCCAGATGCTATTCTAATGTGTGAAAATTACTCTAGACTAGGCATATTTAAATTCATGTATAAAGCATTCTTTTTGAATGTATTCAAATAAGTGTATCATCCAGCACCGAGTCTGGTGCAGGGATCAAACAGAGAGACAGAGCACCTCCATAATCCCAGGCTTTGCCTCTGGTACAGCAGTTAGCCTAATGTGCCCCTTTCAGAGGCCATTTTAGTAACTGGAGATAGTCAAGGCAAAATCAACACCCAGACCACAGTGTCTTCTGCTCCCGGCCCTCAGAGACGTGTTCCGAAAGCTCATTTTATCTTTTTGCTTTTTTTGTTTGTTTAATTCTTTGCGTGTGATCTAATGTCTTTGATTATGTCAATAATAATGTGAAAAGCTACTCTGGGAACAGAACTTGTTCTTCTGGGCTGTTTCCTGGCTGAGCGACAGGAGAACATGAAAGTCTTCAGGTCCTACATACACAATTGGTGTGTGTATATGTTCATATAAATTATTTCTTTGCAACAGAGTAGTGGGTAAAAGAAAAAAAACAGTTGGTATCTGGAGGCCATTGTACACCTCAAAAATTGAGGTATCTCTGATATCAAACCTAAAACATTTGGCAAGTAGTGCTTTAAAAGATGTATTTGTTTGTTACATTTATGATTACACCGTGCATTAAAACTGAGGCAAGGAGGAGCTATGGTAAAGTTTGAGTAGTTTGCTAATTGTGTTTCATAGGTGCTTTGAAAAATACAGAAGCTACACAAAAATCAAAGAGAAGGTATATGCTAATATTAATGATCTAGAAAAGATGCTTGGACAATCTTTGTCCCAAATTCCAACGTCTTATAAGGAAGCTCTGGAGTACTTGGAACAAAGCAAGGTAAGCGTGACTCTGAAGTAGCTACAAAACCCTGTACAAAACAGTGATCCAAACAGACTCATTAGGTCTTGAAACACAAAGAGTAGAAGTGGAGTTGGTAGGCCTATGTTTTCCTGTGGTTAGGTTTAAACAGGCCGTATATGATGTATATATCATAGTGTTTATCAAATAAACTTTATCTGTGTTTCAGATACTTTTGTATCCATGCAAATGTATTATTTTTAGCACAAGTTCCTCCATGCTTCTTGGTTCGGGCCTAGACCCAGAAGATTCTTGACCTTGTTTCCTCCTTGGAATGGGAGGAGAGGGAAAGGGATCGCTTTTTCTTCCCTCCTACCTCCCTGAGGCCCTTCCCCTGCCTCCTGTCCGCATCCCTGTGTTAAAGAACCCCTAGTTTAATCCTTTTCCGTCCTACTGTTGTATTGTACACCCTATCACAGGCTTTTTATATTTTATGTCTGTAATTCCCCAATAATTACAGCCCACAACCCTTCATCCCTGGTAAAAGGCATTTCTCTGCATGACTAACAAAACAAAGATCCAAAAAACAAGAGAGAATGTTCAAAAAGTCAAATATAAGAAAATTTCTTAAATGCTGGGGGTGAAATCCTAGCCCCATGAAGATCAGTGGAAGTTTTGCCATTGTCTTAGATGGAGCCAAGATTTCACCCAATAATGTAAACGTTCTCTTTTTGAGCTTTTCTAAAACTTCCAGAAAAACTTTACTCAAAATGAGATGTGGCATATGAAATCTCAGGTGGATTGATTTCTTTTTGGGGAAGTTAGGTTGAAAATCAGGTTTATAAAGGTCAACCTTAGCTAGATGGGTATCACCATGCCATTATGAGGATAAAGTAAAAGGTGGCTAGACTGGTGCTCTATTGTAGATATTGTATAAGCAAATACTGTTTCCATTGGTATATATTCCAAACTCTTGGCAAGATTCTCTCTGTCTGGTTTACCCCGGTCTGTCTTATGTTATCTGATATAAAATTGGCTCATTATATAGTATCTAGGCATCAGACAACAAAGTATCTGTTATTTAATCTAGAAGACTAATCATGTAAGGAATTGTTTTGTTAGATATCCTGATATGCAATATTGTTCTGCTTATTATTTGTATCAAGGTTTTGGTCTCTAACCTTCTTTCGGCTGAAGAGGATCTAATGACGTTGAGACGGGACTCAAGAGACCTGAGCATGATGTGCAAAGGAAGTGACTGCACGCTTGTCAGGATTGTGTCAGCACTGTGGGGAAAGTGGCTTGGTTTGCTCGAGGCTGCAAAAGAATGGGAGATTAATTGTGAGGAGCTAAAACAGGGATGGAAATTTGTCAATGAAGAAGTGAGTGGCTTAACAGGTTGTAGAATATTTTGGGAACAAACATAATAAAACAGGAAGCTTAAAGAAGATTACGGGGCCAAATCTTTGGCTGGTGAAAATCAGTATAGCTCCCCTGAAGTCAGTGGAGATATGTCAGTTTACACCAGCTGACTGTCCCATTATCTATCACCTTTTCTTAATGTAAACACGGGAGATATTTATAGACTGAACTGCTGAATTAAGTCGTGCTACTCATTGGGTTTGAACTATGCATGTGCTTATGTGTTTTGTTGGATCAGAACTAAAGTGCTCAGTACCCTGCAGGATCAAGCCCTGAGCCCTCAGTCCGCACACTGAGCTTCCATTGCTGTTAGTGCGAGTTTGATATGCATGACAAGGACATAGTGTAATGTGAAATGCTGAAGAAAGTGCACTTTATCTCATACTTGTATTATTTATTTAGGTGGAACGGCAAGCAATAATTCTAGATAATCTTCAGGAAGAACTACCGGAAAGTCCTAAAGAGAAAGAGAAGGCCTCCACGGATGCACTTTTAGAATTGCTAGGATATGTGGACTGTTACGAGGAAAACATGGACAGAGAGCAACGGTTATTGCTTTTACTACTTCATCGTATAAGAAGCATCCTGAATGTGCCTGAAAGCACTGAGAGAAAAGCAGCCGTTCCCATTCGATACGAGATACATGCAATGCAAGATCGATGTAAAAAGTACGTGCAAGACACTACACTGCAAAAACATCTTACACAGAACTACGTAATAGCAGAATGTTTTACTCGGCTCACTTGCATTTTCTTCGTACTAAGACAGGTTTCAGAGTAACAGCCGTGTTAGTCTGTATTCGCAAAAAGAAAAGGAGTACTTGTGGCACCTTAGAGGCTAACCAATTTATTTGAGCATAAGCTTTCGTGAGCTACAGCTCACAGTATGCATCCGATGAAGTGAGCTGTAGCTCACGAAAGCTTATGCTCAAATAAATTGGTTAGTCTTTAAGGTGCCACAAGTACTCCTTTTCTTTTTTCGTACTAAGAGAATGTTTCAAAAAGTTTAATGGACTTCAAATATGGGCTACAATTATGTGAAGGATGTAAAATCTTGAATTTTAGAGTTATTGAGGACCTGCAGCTCCCACTGACTGGAAGGGATGTTGCAGGTGTTCAGCATCTGTGACAATCAGCCTCCGTCTATGTATTTGTGTACACATTTTTATCTTTATCATCATTACTGCCTCATGTACCAGGTTTTCAAAGGGGTCTCAACCCAGTTACCAAATTTGTGAGCAAAATTGTACACTTCTGTGTTTCTTCACACTTGCTCTCTGATGTCTAAATCTTTGTGCACCTACTTTTCAAGGCCTATGTCTCTACACCTCAGTGGTAATTGTGAAAGCTCTATGTCAAGCCTAAATTGGACAATTAGATGGCTGACTACCCAATTTGCTTGACTAAACATACTGTATTTACTTTTATCTGAAGATTCATGTCTAAAGAAACTTAGAGCGTGAAGTCAAAAGTGACTTAAGTACCAAAAAGTAAGCATGCCAAGATACTGACGTGCATTTTAAGGCACAGATTTGGTTCTAAATGTATATTTTTAAATATCAGCATTTAGTTTTGCAGAATACTTTTTGGAATGTTTCACTTTCTAATTAATATTGAGACAAATAATTTTTTCCCAATGCAAATCTTTTTTTTTTTTTAAGGCTATCTCAAAAGGCTCAAAAACACAAAAAATCTGTGCAGTCTGAGATTCAGGAGAGAGACAAGATTAATGAAGAAATAAATGCTGTGAGGAGTTCATTACAAAAGGTCTCATTTTTGTTGTGTGATGAAGAGTCACAAGAGTCTACTGAAAAGGCAACACGGTTGGAGGTGTGTAGAAGACTGTCACATTGCATGGGTCTCGGCTTCTAGATAATAAATTTGACACAGGGGGCTTGAGCCTGCTCCCATTCAAATCAGTGTAAAAAAAATATAAGCACAGTGGGATGCGGACCAAATTCTTGGCTCTATAATGTATGTGGCTTGGAGCCAGATAGCGCTACGCAACTTGATCATGCGCCACAGCTACAGAGGCCTGTTCTGATCCTAAGGAGGGGCTCAGCCAATCCTGTCTCACTTAGAAATGGCTGCTCAGCTTATATGCATCTTCTCATTCCTCCCATTCTGCCACAGGATATCTTCAAAGGGGCTGATCCTTATCTGTTGCAGTGTATATTGGCAGTAGCTCCACTGAAGTCAATGGATTACACTGGTGTAAAATGTTTGTAAATTAGATCATTATCAGGACCACAACCTCCATCAGTTTTAGGGCATGTCTATACAGAGGGAGATTGTGCATGGCAAGCTGGGGTGCAAATCTACAGTGCTGTAGCGTGCCACGCATTACCTGGGCATATGGACCTTGCTGTTGTGCACTAAAAGTTCTGCAGTGCACTTTGACCAACTGTTGTTTCAAACGTAATCCACTTCAAACAGCAGTAGATCAAAATGCATGGCAAAGCTTTTAGTGCACAGCAGCAGGGTCCACTTGGGGACTGTGTGTGCGGCAAGCTATTGCGCTGTAGATTTACATCCCAGCTTGTCTATACAGCGTTAATGCATGACAAGCCCTGAGATTTACACCTGGGTTTTAACACATTTTCTGAAACCTTTATATCATTTAAATGTATTTGTTGTTAACCTTGCGTGAGTGGCTTATTTAAACTGTAGTTTTCTTTAACCAACTCCCTTATGTGGATTAATTATTGTTGTTGATGATTAATATTATAATATACGTTTATTTACAGTAGCCCCTGAAGGCCCCAGTGAAGACTGGGGCTCAGTTGTGCTGGGTGCTGTACAAACAGAGAGTGACAATCCCTGCCCCATAGAACTTACAGTCTGGAAGAGACAAGATGACAAAGGGTTGAGGACAGGGAATAATATATGAACATATGAGAATGGTGATAATGTGCTTGGGGATTTCTTTGGGAGTTAACACAATGTTGAATATGCAAATACATATCTAGGGAGTTCATGAGCTAGCATTACTGTGATGAAACCTTTCCAACGTGTCTGTAAGAATTGTTTTTCACTCTATAAGTACTTGCAGGTTAATGTTGTTATGTCAGTGAGGTTTTTATAGTATCCAAGAGCAAACGGCTACCATTTCAGCCTCTAAATTCATGCTGTACTCCTTACATTGTGCTTGCTGTAGCTGAATGAGAGGTGGAAAACTGACTGGGAGGAGTGCCCCTGGCAAAATGAAGCAGTGTAGACAGTGCTCCCAATACCACTGCCAGGAATTGGAGGGCACAAGAATCATCAATAGCCCTTTAAAAAAAAAAAAAAAAAAAGTCAGTTCCCATAGATGACTAAATAACATAACCTCAGTATTTGCAGTGTTCCTTCTACTGAGAGTACTGAACAATCTTCCAATTTCACTTAAAATAAATATATATAAGAATAATATGTGCAATACTCTCTTTCCTATGTTTAATAGGAGAAACACCTTGGCTGCTGCAATTAGGTTTCTTAATCCTGCTTCAATGCAGGGGGAGAGACTTCAAGACCTACATTTCTATGATTCTGTTCTATGAAATACTGACAAAAATGAACTGCAGTACTTATTTATCTATCTAAGGCAGTTGGCAAGTTTTAAAGTAGCACCCATGTAGGATAAAGCTGCAGATAGTGAGGTAATGTTATGTTGCCCCTTGGGATAGGGACCATCTTTTTGTATTGTTTATACAGCACCTAACCCTATGGAGATCTGGTCCATGACTAGTGCTCTTAGGTGCTAGAGTAATACAAACAATAATAATCATCATGTTTTTATTTAGTTTCGGACAAAATTGGGAAGCTTTCAAATATCACAGTTTTACAGCTTAAAAGTATTAACTGCATGTTCGTATTTATATACTGATATGGAAGTCCATTTTACAAAGTGATATTTTCTGCTTACTGCAGGTCAGAGAGTTGTTTTCTTTCAAATACAGGTCATTTGGGAGCCCATCACTACTGGCACAGCCTTAATTGTGGCACTGTTACAGTAAGCTTCTTTGTGGTGTATTAGGTGTACAGATGTTTTATGTTCTTTACAGTTGGACCCAGTTGTCATAGCAAAATGGGAAAGAAAACTTTATTTCATCCATTGATACAGTCTTTCTCTGCATTGTACTTAGGTGTGGGACAGGATTCCCAAATGGAGGTTAGGATTTAAAGGGGAATGGTTAAACTTTAATAAAAATCATCACCCCATAGTCTAACAGTAAAATAAAAAGTTCTCACTGCATAATAGGAATTTATCACTTTGCCCAATAACTTATTTAAAATTTGACACCACACAAAAATGGCAGAGAGTAGGGGAGAGTAACTGTAAAAACAAGAAATTTTGCAACTTGAAATTTTAGAAAGCCTAACAAACAAGTTTCTTTCTGTGAGAGGACTTAGTTCAGGTTTTGTTTCTAGGCCACAGGCTGTAGACAGTTGTTCAGGTTTCTTTTGTCTCACAAAACCTACATTCCTTACACAGGACTGGAACCTACTGTTTTGAAAGGAACTGTGCTCTGCAGTTCTACATAATTACATGAAAGCAGACACTTCAGCTTCGAGGCTGTTGCTTTTAGCGGTCTTTGTGTTGTTATAATAATGTAGCTGTTAAAATAATGTAAAACTTCTTTGAAAGTAAAAATCTAGTATTTATAATAGGAATGTCACAAAGCTGAACATTAAATCACAGAAGTACTTTAACATTTTAACCATAAATTATTTCTGTCAATAAGTATTACTGGAACAATAGTTTGACATTGGGTGGTATCAAGTTTAATTAATTCTTACAGATTGAAAAGCATCATTTGTCTAAACCAGTGAATATATCTCAGGTTTAATCTGCTTGCATAGGTTGTCAAGTGAGGTTCTGTAATGTGAAAACAACTTATTTAAATCATCATCATGGTAGAAGACTCACTTAGTTCCTACTGAGTCTAAGTTTTTAGTGTTTTATAAGTACTGAAACCTCTGAAATGTTTTTTAGGAGATTCGGAGTATAATTAACAGAGAGAATCAAACAATTACGGATATTATGGAGAAACTACGAATCAAGTATTCAGAAATGTATACAATAGTTCCTGCAGATATTGAAACACAGTTGGAAGACTGCAAGAAAACATTACAAGACCTAGAAGAGAAGGTAATAATGTGTGAAATTCACATTTTTATTTATTTGGAATGTTTTCACACTATATTATTGCTATAAGTACAAGTGTCAACTGAAAATGTTAGTTGGTATAAATGCTAATTTTATTGCATTCCACACTTAGTAAAAATGTATAAACTACAGATAAATTGCATGTGTTACCTCTGTATCCTTTTAAAATATTATAGCAATCAACAAATTAGGGCATAAAATTTATTTTAATTAAGCTACAAGAAGAAATGGCAGATTCAGTAAGGCTAAGATGGGTATACATTCTTTTATACCTTTCAGAACACCACTGTTCTGTTTCCCTTCATTCTTATTCTTAAACTTGACCAATAGTGTTTTTTATCCTCTGTTTCCCAATAAGTGTGAAACCTCATCATGGTATCATACACAGATGGATGATATGTTCAAAACATATTTCTTTGTTTTGTGGGCATTTCAAAGCCATCAAGAAGTTCAACAAATACTTTTATAAACAGAGCTGCACACATGGCAGGGTATTATTAGTGACATAATTCTTTATAGCAACCCCTGGTGCACAGTGGTGCCCTAAAAAACTTGCCAGTTAATTTAGATAACTAACATTGTCTAATTTAGGTAACTAACACTGTCTCAGTATTTTCAGTATTCCCTAAGTATAATACATACAGAATAAATGAAATATCTATTTATCTAGAGCAAAACTGTCAAAGTTTTAAGAGGGACTGCAGGGTGTGAAACAAGAAGAAAAAGAGAATCAGACTGGTCCATTAAGTTTGAGATAAAATTCTAACTTGGAAGCATAGAATTATTGTTGTTTATTCATTTTTACTGATTCTAATAAAAGGGGTGAAAAAGAACAAAATGTATCCTCTCTGGTGCACAGTGCTTTCATGCTCCCCAGTGATTAAGGCATCTCAGTCCTATTTTCAGAAGTGACTAAGGCATTTGGAAGCCCAAGGTCTGATACGTATCAGTATAGGTATTTTGGAATAGGAGCATGTTTTTTTACTGTAATAGCTATACCAATACATCCCTCTAGTGAGGATGCTGTTATACTGGTGTAAGTTATACTCCTGTAGGTTGTGCTGGTTAGTGTAAGCATCTTTATACCAGTATACCTGCATCCACATTAAGGGCGGTGTACTGCTTTAACTACAGCGGTATAATTAATGTAGTACAATTTTTGTGTGCAGACTAGTCCTAAATGCCGAAGTCCCTTTAAAAAATTGGGCTTAGGTTCCTAAATCAGTTAGGCAATTTTGAAAATTTTGCCACAACTTACACCAAAATCATGGTACTCAATATCCCTATTTCTTGTTCTTGTGGAGTTCTGCTGAGAGAGATTCTGCACTTGATTGTTTTGGGGCTTTAAAGTAATTTATTTTTGTAGTCAGTCTGAGCATTAATATAGTGGAAACGTGTAAAACCTTGATTTTTATTTCTCAGGCAAAACAGTGCTATCAGCTGGCAGATTATATTTCAGTTTTGATTTTTCAGAGTGAGGAGCTGGAGTGTGTCTTTTCCCTAGTACAGGTTGTATCTCTTACATACTGGCCAGAACAGAAACCAGCAGAAGTGACCCAATATTGTAGTATATTACATTGATTTGTATTTAATGCAGTGTTCCACCTGTCATTTTAGTGGGATGAAACTATTGAATGACCCATGAACTCAACACCATATTACTGTTGCTTCTCACAGCAAATCTAATTCTGGCTTATAGTCTTATGTGATTTGTCAGGGAAGTAATACAAAGAATTCTGAAACTTTTTGTGAGACATTATGAATAAACAAACAGATTTTTGTTACCTGCATAACTTTTCCCTTTACTATGACAGGTTAGCACCAAAATCTTGCAGAGCTCTCCTCATTATGTGATGAATAAAAAAGTAGAGAATATTAACAATGGCCTGCAAGCTGTTGAAAAGATGTTACAACACAAGAGTGAAAACATTGCAAAAGCCAAGGAAATTCAAAAGGTAATGTCTCAAAATTCCATTTTCTGAGTCTGAAGACCATGGGTCCAGTTACTGAATCTGATTTAGAAGACTGTCGAGGGATCTTCCGTTGTGTTTGCCTGCATACGCAGAAGCATCTACTTGATTACTACTTTCAAAACCTTTCTGCTCACAGCAAAAGATTTTTTTTCTCATTTGCCTTGGGCATGAGTGACCCAGGGTAGATACAGAAAATTCTGTACTAGTCATATCAGTTCATGAACCTTTGCAAATTCAAAACTCACATGCCCCATACAGGAAACATAAATTAGATATGTATCCTGTCAGAATAAGGTTTGACCGTAATGTTTTTTGTTTTTACCATATTCCCACATGTAGACAATCTGGGATGTGCTAGACCTTTGGCATTACAAACTGAATGAACTGGACTCAGAAGTGCAGGATATAGCAGAACAGGATCCATGTCACGCACAGGAATGGATGGACACTTTAATGATTCCTTTGCAGCAGTACCAGCAGGTCGCACAACACGCTGAGCGCAGAACCACACTCTTAAACAAGGTAAAAGCAAAGCTACAAGTGTCTTGGCTTAATAAAGGATCAGACATTAAAAAAGAGACTATATGGTTAAAATGTCAATAGTGCCTACGTGGCATAGGACCCTAAGTGTCATTGAGGTCTCAGTGGGATTTAGGCTTCCTAAGCCCAGATCCTCAAAGGTATTTAAGTGCCTAACTCCCACTGCTGTCAATGTGAGTTAAATGCCTAAATATTTTTGAAGATCTTGGCCTAAGTGCCTAAAACACTTAAGAAAATGGGAATTAAGCTCCTAAATCACTCAAGTGTTTTTGATCATTTTATCCTGCTTCTTTATTTCATAGCAAGGTTAATGTCACCAAACTCCACAAAAATATATAGAGTGTTCTTTAATTTTCCCCCTTAACTGTTTCTGTTCAAAATATAGCTAAAAAGTCATTCAGCTAATAGGGCCAAACTCTGTTGATATAAGTCCTTATGAGTTCAGTGGATGCCAGTGGAGAATTAAGCCTTCCATCTCTCACAGTTAGGGATTTCTCTCTATCTAAGTACCCATATGATCCTCACACTCCTTAAAGGGGTTTAGTCTCACGACACTCTTAAGAAGTGGGAGAGTACCAGTCTCATTTTAAAGATAGACCTGGGGTAAATTAAGTGACTTGCCCAAGGTCACACACAAAGTGTGGCAGAGCTGGGGATTAAATTCAGATTTTCTGTTTCTCAGTCAAATATGTTAACCCTGATTTGAGCAGAATAATACTTCATAATTCAGAACTTACGAATAAATACAGCTAGTCTTTCATTTATAAGGGATGTTAACTTAGGGTGTTACAGAACATATATTTGAGTATTTTTTTATAGGCCACTAATAAGATGGAGGAATATGAGGAACTCTTGAAGAGCATGCAGTTATGGATAGAAACCACCAATCGTTTGTTAACCATGGAGGCTGAAAATGACTCTGCAAAAGCCCTGAGTAAACATGCCAATGCCCTTCAAGTAAGTGTATATACAAAATTTCTGTACCGGGAGCCCAAATTACAAAAACAGTGTAGCCTATTCTAAGTACCTCCAGCTCATGCAGGTATGGATTTTGCACAAACAGATTTTTTAGGCACAAATAAGGAAGTCCACTGAAAATCTGAACTTCAGTGAAAAATGACCATAGTGATAAAAAATGTCAGCAGCCATATAACAATATGACAGGTACGTTTTAATAGGGGATAGATCTTTCTCAGAAAACGGTAAACTTTGTGTCCTGGCCTTTGTCTACTTGTTGAACTGCTTTACAGTTGAACAGATTTTACAGGTCATGCTGCTGTTTTTAGTAAACAGTGTATTGATGTAGAATTAGTAGATCCGTTTTTTGGTTCTTGTGCATTTGTTAAAGCATTTTGAGGTGAATTGTAATTCATAAATCAGTTTCCTTATGCACTTTAAAGTGGATTGTGGTAAGTTATTTCAAGTGTCAGGTTTTTGTAACATTATCAGAGGGAATTTGACGCCATGGGAAGAGTGGTGCAAAGACTGCTTTCTGTATGTGAAATCTGAGTTTTGGCAAGAGAAGGCATGAATTTAGCCCAGAAGAATCGTTTGCTCTCAGGACATGACTTTTATATAAAAAGTAATCACGAATGTCATTGCTGTTCCTAGGATTTTACTAGTGGTATTGTAGCCTTTCATGGTAGGTTGTTATATATTATAATCTGCCACGGGGGGGAATATGAATGCAAAATTGTGTGAAAGTTTCACTGACTCCAGTTAATCCAAGGATTAGATTATTGTATTTAAACAAAGTCTTTACAGTTTGGAACATTAGTGTGTTTTGGGCTGGAAGGCCGAAGTATTTGAGAATGCAACAGAGGTTTGTATCTGAGCCGAGGTGCATCAGTGAATCAGGCAATCTAAGTGCCTTGAACATGCTGATGTGGTGTTGTTTTTTTCCAGATGGCACTGGAAGATTCGGAACAAAAGCAGAATCTTCTACATAACATCTATTCACAACTGGATGAGTTATCAATAATCTTTGAAACAGAAAATATAGTGCAACAGATTAATGAAGTAAATGGTCAAGTAACATCTTTACAGCAAAAGATAGTGGAAATTCTTCCACAGATCCAGCACATGGCTGATGTAAGTCTGGGTAGTCTGAAAAAATAGCTTTTTATTGGTGTTTCATTAGATCGTATACATTATTTGCCAATAGAATGCAAGCATTCTTGTTTTAATAATAGGAATAACATATAGGTAAATGCATCATTTAAAAAAAATCCCAATGTGTTAATTAAGCTGTAAAATTCAAGAGAAATGGCAAAATAATTTGGGGGTGTGCCTTTTGTCTTTGAGGAGGAGAAATACAATGCTTATTACTAGCTTATTCAAAGGGCTTGTCTCCACAGAGAAATTTGACAGCAGAACTATACTGGTATATAATTACGTGGGGAGTTATACCAATATAAGAGTGCCTTTTTCTGGTTTAGCTCATCCAGTTTCAAAGCAACATAAGCTAAATTTGGAAAAAAGTCAATCTTATACTAGAATATCAGTGTCCACACAGGGTGCTGTACTGGTATAATTATATCAGAATAGTTCAGCCAGTAAACTTCCCCATGTATACAAGCCCAAGAGTAGTTCATGTGTGACTTCAACGTTATTTTGATTCCCTACTCAGGGATTAAAGCTATATCCTTTCCAGCTGACCACTAATACCTAATTCCCTATGTGAGTTATGACAAGGAGCCTGTGAAAGACAGTGCGATTGATAGCAACTAGCTTCTGGATCAGCAATACCAGTTGAATGTATTGTAAATGCAGCAGCATTCAATCTCTGATATTGTACATTATTATTACTTTTTTACTAAGGTTCAGTTTAATACCTCTTTCTGATATGTTTCCGGTCAAAAAATATTGTATAATACAGATTGTTTTATTTATTTATTTATGTTTGAAGGGCAGCCTGAAAATATTTGTTATTAATATGAAACATTTAAATGAAAGCCATACATTTTGTAGTTCTAATTTGCATTAGAAGAAAATGTACTTCCTATTAAATTATTGGAGTACAATGTATTTAGAATTTAGATAAAATTTAGACCTGGTAATTCATTAATTTATTTGGTATTTATTAAGATAACAACAATAGTAGGCACAATAACAATTCATGTGGCTGTAAAATGAAATTTCATAGCCCCAAATATTTTGGATATTTCAAAACATCTAGGAGGTGGATGCCATTGAATCTGAAGTGAAAGTGATAGGGAAGGATGTTGCCAAAATTAAGACGATCTTGTCAACAGAAGATATATTAGATTTTTCTCCTAAGGAGCATCTTAGACATGGACAGGTGTGTATGTATCTTATTAAACCATTTTTTCTTACATTAAATAAATAAATCAACACATTTCACAGATATGAAGATGGTTGATTAATGAAAACAAATTATTATGATGCATGATTTGCTTTTGAGAGCAATAACTGTAAAATATTGTCCAGGAGTAGGTATACTATGGGAATTGTGGCTGTAATTCTCACAATCCAAAGGCTGAAGGAACTTTTTCACAATTGTATTAAGTGGCCTTGTGGTTAATGCGTGAGACTACAGGTTGGAACATCTATGTTCTGTTTCTCTCTGCAGCAGATTTCCTATGTGACCTTGGGCAAGTTGTTTATGCTTAAATTTTCAGAAGTGCACATTAATTTTTGATGTCTCTATTTCTGGAAACTTTATGGCCCAATTTTCAGAGGTCATGATGACCCAAACACTAGATAATATCAACATAAACTGCAGGCAACTGGCACTTTGAAAAATCAGGTCCTAGGTTTCAGGTTGGACACTCAAAGTTGAGGCAAAAGTTGATATTAATTTCTCTGTACCTTATTGTCCTCATTTTGTGAAATGAAGGTGATTATATTACCTCAAAAGGGCAAATTCATTTGTTTTTTACAAAACACTTGAAGATAGTTGGATGGAAACATGTATATATGTGCAAAGTCTTATTATCCAAGTCCCTTCCAGTCTTACATTTCTATAATTTCATGATTATTTATCAATTCAAGACTTCACTGCAAGGATATTTTGGCCAGGATGTTCTGCCTTCCATCCCTGGGTACAATAAATCAAAGTATTAAAGATATTTTCTATTTATTTTTTCCCTGTGTCTACAAGCCACATTTTCAGTTCACCTACATGCAAAATTTGTGGATTTAGTTTAAGAGGAAAGCTGAAAGTTTGGTCATGTTTGGTGTTCTGTTACCCAAAGGGCACTTGTTGTAGCTGTTACAGTATATGGAGAAGTGAGTAATATTGTGAAGAAATATTTCACCTTGAAAACAGTATTCTTCCTTTCTGAATTGTAGCCTTTGTCCATATTAGAGAAATATACAAAAAGTTCCCACTGATCTGAACACTTGCGAACCATAATGTAGATAGGGTCTTGCTAGTTAGACCCATTTTCACAACCATTTTAGTGAAACCTGCTGAACGCAAGTCTAGTGCTTGGGTAATTTTAATGTTTCAATGAGCTCCATCAATCTCTGATGAAATCGGTGTGACTGAGATAAGGTAACAAACCGGTCCAGCAACCTTTACACAGAGTCATGCAGATTTCATCAGAAATTGATGGAGTTCATTGAAATGTTAAAATTACCCAACCACTCAGTAAAACTATAGTACATTAGACATGACTTTCTGTCGGCAATTATTTATCAGGTAGAATGTTCTGTGCTAATTGCATATGTGTTTTCAGTAATGTGCAGTATTTCCACCATATGCCTCAGATCCACAAGATGGACAAAAATAGTCCTAATGGCCCCTGTCCTGCACGTGTCATGACACACTCCTCTTGTTTGTACAGTCTCATCATATATTTTTTGAAAACATTCTGAGGTAAAAGTTCTCAGAAGGTAAACTGAGAGAAGGTCTAAAATCAGTCCTGCAGAATTTACGTAAGAGACCTTTTAACTGCGTGACAAAATTGATCATTGTTTCTTCTTCATAGTGTATTCTGGTTATATTTACATTTTTAGGTTATACTTGGCCACATCAGTCCCTTGCAGAAGACCCTTGCTGAGATACAGGGCTACAAAGAAGGTCTTAGGTTACCAGGAATGAGAATGCAACCTCTCTCAGTCTTCAGAAGAACAGCTCAACTTGTGAAAGAACTGAAAATGTTAGAAAAAATGACCAAGGAACAAAATGAGCTACTGGAGGTAAAGTATTTGCATTTACATCAGATTCATTTGTTCTGAAATTTCATACAAAACTTCTTAAATTGGTGGTAATTTTTTTGGTGATGAGACATGATTGTTAAGGCAGGACCATCATACACCTACCAGGTCTCCGTTTTTGCTGGGTAATTTAATACAAGGACAAAGCATGCTATAACTGTTTCGATGTTTATTTTAACTTTGGAATTCAGCTAAAAGAGAGATAGATGCCAGTTTCTTTTCCCAGATAGCTAATGCCTTATGGCACCTTGTGGTAGTTTTGGGTATTACACAATAGCAGTGACTTAATTGTCATATTACTTAAATACCTGTGCCCCCACAACCCAAGTCAATGCAAGCTGTAGGTGCTCAGCACCTCTGAAATTCAGATCCTACATCTTTATACAGAACATACAAATATTTTTGTTATATATACCTACCATTTAATAGTAATTTAATTACATTCACGTTAATTATTAAAATGTGAATAGTGCAAAGTCTGTTGCTGAAGGAGTTATTTCTCAAGGATGTAATCTTTTCTTATCAGTAAAGCACAATGGGCCAATTTCCTCCATTGTAAATTGTACTGCTTATCATTCTGAAGCTGAACATCTCCTGACCTGACCTCAGATTAGGTACTGCAACTGTACTTGCTATCCTGGGAAGCAGTGACTCTAAAAAAGATTTGGGGCTACTGGTGGATAATCAGTTGAACGTGAGCTTCCAGTGCGATCGATGCTGTGGCCAAAAGGGCTAATGCAGTCCTTGGATGCATAAATGGGAATCTTGAGTAGGAGTAGAGAGGTTATTTTAGCTCTGTATTTGGCACTGGTATGATCACTGCTGGAATAGTCTGTCTAGTTCGGGGGCCCACAATTTAAGAAGGATGTTAAAAAATTGGAGCGAGTTCAGAGAAGAGCCATTAGAATGATTAAAGGATTAGACAATATGTCAAGGAGCTCAATCTATTTAGTTTAACAAAGAGAAGGTTACCAGGTACTTGATTACAGTCTATAAGCACCTACTGGGGGAACAAATATTTTATACTAGTTTAGTCTAGCTAAAGTCTGTATTGCTGATGTAAATTGGGGCAGTCAATGAAGCTATGCCAGTTTACACCAGCTGAGGACTTGGCTCTCATTGTTAGTGCATCATGTTTGGGTCCAAATACTTCCCAATATGTTTTCCTGCCAGCCTTCCCCCACACACTTTCCTGTCCATAAAAACTGTTCGTTGACATAGTCAAAAAACCTACGCAAGGCCTGGAACTTGTGTAGGGGTTACAGAATAAGACACAAAGCAAAAATCTTCTTTTGTAAGCTCTGGAGGGCAGGGACCATCTTTTTGTTCTGTTTTTGTGTAACGCCTAGCACAGTGGGTTCCTGGTCCATGATTGGGGCTCCTAGGCACTATGTTAATAGATAAATAGTGAGGATAATAATAATAAATAAAACATAAAATAACAACTCAGTGAAAACCTCTGCTTTTTAGTAGGAGATATGTCCACTTAATTATGTCTGCATTGTACTGGACTTCCAGAAGATTTTTGTGACTGGGGATTTGCAAGACTAGGCCCAAAATAATTTTTTAAAAAAATTTTCAGTGTGGGTCTTGCATTCTTTAGAACTGTCTAGTCACAAGCAAGTCTTAATTTGTATTTACCAGAGTCATTTTCAATTGCTTTGCAAGTTACTTTGCTCTTAAAATAAAATCTATTCTGAGTAGCCACTGGGGCTAATACATACTGGGTGGGACAAGAATTGATGAGATATACAGTAGTTTCATAGATTTCAAGGCCAGAACGGACCTTTATCATCATCTAGTCTGACCTCCTGTATAGGCCATAGAAGTTCCCCAAAATAATTCCTACAGCACATCTTTTAGAAAAACATCTGTCATAAATATAAAGGGAAGGCTAACCACCTGTAAATCCCTCCTGGCCAGAGGAAAACCCCTTTCACCTGTAAAGGGTTAAGAAACTAAAGATAACCTCGCTGGCATTTGATCAAAATGATCAATGAGGAGACAAGATACTTTCAAAGCTGGGGGGGCGGGGACAAAGGGTTCTTTCTCTCTGTCTGTGTGTTGTTTTTGCTGGGACCAGAGCAGGAATGCAGGTCAGAACTACTGTAAAGGGTTAATAGGCAATCTAGTTAGATATGCATTAGATTCTGTTTTGTTTAAATGGCTGATAATATAAGTTGTGCTGCGTGGAATGTATATTCCTGTTTTTGTGTCTTTTTGTAACTTAAGGTTTTGCCTAGAGGGATTCTCTATGTTTTGAATCTGATTACCCTCTAAGGTATTTACCATCCTGATTTTACAGAGGTGATTCTTTTACTTTTTCTTCAATTAAAATTCGTCTTTTAAGAACCTGATTGCTTTTTCATTGTTCTTAAGATCCAAGGGCTTGGGTCTGTGTTCACCTATGCAAATTGGTGAGGATTTTTATCAAGCCTTCCCCAGGAAAGGGGGTGTAGGGCTTGGGGGGATTTTGGGGGGAAAAACGTTTCGAAGTGGGCTCTTTCCTGGTTATATTTGTTAGACGCTTGGTGGTGGCAGCAATAAAGTCCAGGGACAAAAGGTAAAATAGTTTGTACCTTAGGGAAGTTTTAACCTAAGCTGGTAAAAATAAGCTTAGGGGGTTTTTCATGCAGGTCCCCACATCTGTACCCTAGAGTTCAGAGTGGGGAAGGAACCTTGACAACATCCAGTCTTGCTTTCAAAATTGTCAGTGATGGAGAATCTGCCACGACCCTTGGTAAGTTGTTCCTATGGCCAATTACGTTCACTATTAAAAATGTATGCCTTATTTCTAGTCTGAATTTGTCTAGCTTCAACTTCCAGTCATTAGATCATATTATAAATTTGTCTGCTAGACTGAAGAGTTAAATTAAATATTTGTTCCCCAACTAAGTACTTATAGGCTGTAATCAACTCACCTGGTAGCCCTCTCTTTGTTAAGCTAAATAGATTGAGCTCCTTGACATGTTTTCTAATCCTTTAATCATTCTCATGGCTCTTCTCTGAACTCTCTCCAATTTTTTAACATCCTTCTTGAATTGTGGGCACCAGAACGAGACACGATATTCCAGCCGTGGTCACACCAGTGCCAAGTACAGAGGTAAAATAACCTCTCTACTCCCATTTGAGATTCTCTTGTTTTTATGCATCCCAGGATTGCATTAGCTCTTTTGGCCACAGCGTTGCACTGAAATCTCATGTTAAACCTATTATCCACTACCACCCCCAAATCTTGTTCAGAGTCACTCCCCCATCCTGTAAGTATGGCCTACATTTTTGGTTCCTAGCTATATGCATTTACATTTAGCCATATTAAAATGCATATAGTTTGCCTGTGCCCAGCTTACCAAGCAGTCCCGATCGCTCTGTATCAGTGACCTGTCCTCTTTGTTATTTACCATTCCTCCAATTTTTGTGTCATCTGCAAACTTTATCAGTGATGATTTTATGTTTTCTTTGAGGCGATTAAAAACATTAAATAGTGCAGGGCCAAGAACAAGTCCCTGAAGGACCCCACTAGAAACCCACCAGTTTGATGATGGTTCCCTGTTTACAGTTACAATTTGAGACCTATCAGTTAGCCAACTTTTACTCCATTTAATCCATGCTGTGTTCATTTTATATGATTCTAGTATTTTTGTCAAAATGTCATGTCATACCAGGTCAAACACTTTACAGAAGTGGTTTATCAACCAAACTTGTAATCTCATCAAAAATGGATATCAAGTTAGTTTGACAGGATCTATTTTCCATAAACTCATGTTGATTGATACTAATTATATTACCTTCCTTTAATTCTTCATTAATTAAGTCCCATGTCAGCCACTCCATTATCTTGCCTGAGATTGATGTTATACTGACAGGCGTAAAATTACCCAGGTCACCCACTTGTCCTTTTAAAATATTGCCACAACGGCAGCTTTCTTCGAGTCTTCCAGAGCTTCTCCAGTGTTCCAAGACTTCCTGAAAAGCAATAACTGTCCAGCGAGCTCCTCAGCCAGCTCTTTTAAAGTAGGCCCAACCTGTTAGGGAAGAGTGGAGGGTCAGGGAAAGAGAGAGTTTTGGACATCGGTTAGAAGATTAAGAATGGCACAAGGCCTCCACAAAACTGTTGGGGGAGTCAACACAATTCTCTGAGAACTACATAGGCCTGCCAAGCTTGGGACTTGCATAGTGTTTGGGCAAGTGTGGCAGAGAGAGGCTGGACTCAGTATCCAGAGCATTCATGTTCAAATTTTGGTCTAAGAAATCTGAAAAGATGCTTCCCCAGCAGCCATGTTAAGGTGCACCTTATTGTTTTTAAACTGACGTGCTAACAGCCAGTAAATAAGGGCTAGTCTACACTAGAAGCACTACAGCGGCGCAGTTGCACAGATGCAGCTGTGTCGCAGAAGCACATCTGCTGAAGATGCTCTATGCCTATGGGGGAGAGCTGTCCTGTCAGCATAATAAAACCACCTCCGTGAGAGGCGGTAGCTATGTGGGCGGGAGAAGCTCTCCCACTGACATAGCGCTGTCCACTCCGGCACTTAGGTCAGCGTAATGTACGTTGCTTAGGGGGTTGACTTATTCACACCCTTGAGCAGCATAAATTATACCAACATAACATGTTGTGTAGACAAGCCCTAAGTCTTCTAGCGCCTCAGCTTTAAAGCATATTCTAGGTTTCCCCAGTGAAAATGAGCATTTTGGTAGAACTATTATTTTCATTCATTTTTTCCTATACCTTTCTCTTTTCATTTTCTTGTTGTGTCAGACTTAGTCATCAAAGCCACACCCTCCCGTCTTCTATTCTAATTTAAAAACAACCCTTGCCTCCCACCCCCAAAAGCCAAAATTATTTACCCCTTTCCTTTAAAGTCCATACATAAGAGAGAGAAATAGAATAGACCCAAACTAATTTGCAGTAATAAGTGGGTGAACTTTGCAGATGAACAAATGAATGAGCGAAGAGAAAACACAAAAAATGAATTAAAACAAATTCATTGATATAAATAAATAAATGTATATTGCAGAATGTATACTCTGTTCTGACAGTTGTGGTCTGTGCAATAGCAAATATTGTTTGTGGTTTCTACACTAGCGAAATAGTATATTTAGTAAGAGTAATGTTCTGTTAGTAATACTGTATGAGAAATCACTACAGCTCTTTGTTGTCAAATCTTTGCTAAGTACTGAGGTGAGACTGCCATTTGTGTGTAAAAAATGAACTGTGCTGGTTAATGAGATTCTGTTGTCATTATCAACCAGAAAAAATGGTGCATTTTGCCGCGTATTTCTGCTATACTGCAGGTTTTCCTACAAGTCCATGCAAGCTCCTTCTCCCAACATGACTCATAATATTGCTGATTACATCAGTAATATTCAAACTGTCAAATATTGCAGATAGTGTTGTTGTTGTTGTAGCTAAGTTGATCCCAAGATATTAGAGAGACAGGTGGGTGAGTTAATATCTTTTATTGGAACAACTTTTGTTGGTGAGAGAGACAAGCTTTCAAGCTTACATAGCACTCACCCACCTTGGTTCTCACATATTGTAGATAGAATTTACCCTTTGACCTTCACCTCTGACCTTTGTTGCACAGCATGATTTATTTTTGCTAGTTGCAGGCCTACCCTGCAACAATGAACTAAACTGTGCCAATAAAAAGTAGGAAGGTTTTCTCGTAAGGTATCATGAAACCAACAAAAAGGCAAAATCATCCAGTTTCTCTTCAGATTCTTCTTTTTAAACAACTCTACTGGTGAATATGATTAAATATGTCTGACTTCACGTTTTACAGCCAAAGGGAGCTAAATGCATACATTTATTTTGTAATAAATAGTTATAGCCAAAGCTACTTACTCTGCTCCCAGTCACAGCTATGATGCAGTATTTTTATTTTATTTTATTTTTGTGTATGAGCAAATTAATAAAGAACTTGAAGACAACAGAATTCAGGAACAGTGAATAAAATCAGCTCACAAATTCTTAATTTAAACCCACTAGATATACAGATATAGGAATAAGGTTATTTGACTTTCCAGTGGTTTGAATTCATTGCAATACTGACTAGTTTGTTTCTGTATTCTGCTAATCAATTGAAAATGGCTAATGAAAAATATCCTTTTACAGTCAATCGTAAAAGAGACCGATGAATGTGAACAAGAAATTGAAAAGTTGAAGCAGTTCTTAAAGAACCAGCTGGGTGAACTGTCATATGAAAAACCTTCGTTTCCTCAGACTGCTTCCTGTCCAGAGGTGAGTTTCATTGTTTTCATTTTTTCTCTGACCTGTAGCGTATTCCTCTGTGACCTGGACTCGCGTCTAGTTCTGCTACTGTATGCTAATGTGGGGGTAAACAGCAACACTTATTTCTTTTCCTCCCAATCATTTCCCGATGTGTGAAGGCTAAAATAAGTAGGCAGATAGATTTCAACGCAGTATACATGACTGTTCATGCATAAGATGACATGTACCAACTAGCGTTACACTGTTGTACCTTTAGTTTGTCAGTTAGGTATGTATTTTAAGATATATTTATCAGATCTCATGAGCTAGGCATTATCAAACACAGCCAGTATGTGGATGTCAGACCGCCGAAGGACATGCCGAGGGATGGAGGAAGTGGCGTTGGTGAGTCGGTAGGCAGCACTTGTCTTGAGTCCATGGTGCTCCAATACCCCGCCATGGTATTAGGAAGCAGCGTGTGCTGCTGTAGGCAGTTTTGCAGATGAGACATATAAGCAAAGTCCAGATCACTTGTGCATATTGATGATGCAGTGGCACTTTCTGCAAGAATTGGGGTATTAGCCCCAGTGTCATGATATCACAGGATTGGTCTCCCACAGTGCCCCTTTGGGATATGACTGGGCCCTGAACTCACCTAACCTGTGGTCCAGCGTCAGCATGGCACCAGCTGTGGGAGACTCAGCCCTCTAACTCAGTCCTGCGGGAGTCTACTTCTTCCTGGGCTGTCAAAGGTCCAAAGGGAAAAGAAGCACAAATTAACTAACACAAGCCCTGAACTGGCCTCCTTTCCTTCTGGAACCCTCTGGGAGGCTGTAGTCCTGTTCAGCACTGACAGGCAAGTCACTGGTAATAGTCCCAAAGTAACTGTTCTGCGTCAGGCCCACCTTCCCCTGAGGGGGCTCCAATAGGTAGCAGTGATTCAAGCAGTACCTGCTCTCAGCAGAGCTTTCTTCAGGAGCTGAGGACCGAAAATCTGTTCCTTCCAGGTCTTCCACCAGCTGAGCCGGGCTTCTTCCTCTCCTTCAAGCCTGAATCTCCTTGCAATTGTGGCAGGACAGGCCTGACTGGGTGCAAAGCAGTTCAGTAACCAATACCTGGCCTGCGTGGGGTTTGTACACCCCATCACACATGGCTGTATGCCATCTTGGTTAATAATATTTTATTTAAGTAAATTCTCCCTGCTCATGCAGTTAGTTTCTAGTTTCCCCTTCCTATCCTAAACTGTTGTTCTGTGGCTTCATTAGCTGTTAAACACCCCAGAGGTGGTGGCTTTTTGTAATGGATCAAGTGATTATATAGTGGGCAAACATTTTTTTTTAAAAAAGGCATAAAGGCAACATTAAGGTGTCAAATACAAACCTGCAAAAGTCAGGAAATGGCCGAGTCATACAAGTATAATAATTATTTATAAAGTGCCTCTGAAGTGCTTGGCCTGCTGCATATAGTCATGATAACATTAAGACGCCTACATTGTACATGTATAGGGCCCTACCAAATTCACGGTCCATTTTGGTCAATTTCACTGTCATAGGATTTTAAAAATCATAAATTTCATGATTTCAGCTATTTAAATCTGAAATTTCACAGTGTTGTAATTGTAGGGATCCTGACCCAAAAAGGAGTTGTGTGTGGGGGGGGGGGGTTGCAAGGTTATTGTAGGGGCTTGTGGTACTGCTACCCTTACTTCTGCCTTCAGAGCTGAGCAGCTGGAGAGCGGTGGCTGCTGGCTGGAAGCCCACCTCTGAAGGGAGCAGCACAAAAGTCAGGGTGGCAATACCATACCTTGCCATACTTACTTCTGCGCTGCTGCTGGCAGGGTGCTGCCTTCAGAGCTGGGCGCCCAACCAACAGCCACTACTCTCCGGCTGCCCAGCTCTGAAGTCATCACAGAAGTAAGGGTGGCAATTCCATGACCCCCCTAAAATAACCTTGCGACCCCCCTGCAACTCCCTTTTGGGTCAGGCCCTCCAATTTGAGAAACACTGGTCTCCACCGTGAAATCGGTGGGAGAACAGATTTCATGGCTGTGAATTTGGTAGGGCCCTATACATGTATAATACATACGATTGCTAGTTAAACTTTTAAATGTATAGCTAGAGTTTTGTTCAATAGATTAATTCACCATACATTCAGTGTTAATCCTGATTGTGAATCATTTCCTGACTCTTGTGTGGGTTAAATTAGGAACCTAAATGTTGCCTCTTAATATAGATATTTGCATTTAATTTTCTTGTCCTTTTTTAAAAGAAAAAAATCACCTGCTTAGTGATGTTAGTATTTCACTGAGTGAAGTAGCCTTTGACTTTCACACCTCACTGAAGGCTTTGGAGTGGGGAAGTGGTGAGTTTACATCTCACTAGAGTGATTGGAGTAGAGGAGGAGTGAGCACACCACTTTGATGTTACTCTTGCTTGTCTCAAGACTGTTTCCCGGCTATATATATTAGCAGAGCAGTTGCATGCGGGCTTACGCTGCAAAGTCCACCTTCGCAATGGAAAAAGATAGCAAAGTCTTTCTTTTTAACTACAACTTAGTGCAGCACATTGCCAAATACAGGCAGTATTTTGTGCTGATGACTTTCTCCTGTCCCTGATAGGGAGGCAGTTACTGGAGGGGTTTGCTGCATGTGTTTCAATGTGTCAGGAAAGGTGTATTTATCTCAGCAGCACTCTATCCCTCTCAGACAGAGCCAAAGAAAATTCTTCCCACCCCTCATTAATGTCCCCTACGTGAGGGTGGGCTGAAATCATATCAGATGCCTACTGAGGCCTTCTATGCAAAGGCCTTGCCTATGTTCAGAAAATCTGTCAATGTCGTTCAGTATCAATACAGTTCCGCTGGTGCTTTGAACAGCAGAAGCTGTAGTGGAGACAGGGCCTATGTAGTTTTACATGTGTCATCTAACCTGGGTTAGTTATTTGCTTTGCTTTATTGATGCTCTGGGTGAGCAGCCTCTGGAAATGAGGCTGATGCTGTTATTTCAGGCCATCACATCAAGGCCAGCTGTCATGGTTGCACTACTATCTACAGGCATTGAACTGGGTGTGCAGCCGCTTTTCCCCTGCTGAGCTCTGCGAACACGAGCGCCTTGTAGCGTGCAGTGCTGCCGCACACATTGTCAACAGTGAAGAGGAGAGAGCACCAAGGACATCCCTGCTCCTGTCTCTTGCCCTTCATTGGCTGGCTTAGAGACCCTAGGGATAGGGATGGGGCAGCAGATAGAGACAGTATTGAGTGGAAACTGGAGAATTATGGGAATGTCCAGTGTGAAGCAAGAGTCAGTGGGACACTCAGTCCCACTGTTAACACCACATGTGGGAGACACAGGGCAGCTCTACTAAACAGACAGTTGATGACATGGAAGATAAAAATCTCTTCCTAGGTGTCACACTGTCTGTAGTGACTCATGACCAAGAGCGCCAACCTCAACTCAGGCTGTCAAAAGCAGGACGGACACCCCAAACTGGTGGTACATTTTACAGTTAGATTTTACCAACCCAGTAACAAATGTGAACTCCTAGAGCACTGTAGTCGTCTTACCATGGCCCCGTGAGAGTTCAGACAACAAGGAGATGAACAATTTTCTCGTGAATCTGTTTTATCTTTTACATTTAGCCTTCCAGTCCGTGAGACAAGCTCCCTCGCACGTAGCATTTCTAAGTCTGATAGGGCCATTCTCTAATCCTTTTGTATTGTGATGCTCCTTAATGGCTTGTTGAATCTTGATAGTCCTCCTGAATGGGCACAGGGGACAATTCCCATGTGTGGGTTCACAAGTACAGAGAAAACATTTTCAAAGTTATAAAGCAAAACGTACATATTTCCTTATAACATGGACTACAGACATTACAAGTGAGATTAATGAGTGCAGCAATTTACAAGCACTTCATAGAGTCTAAACATTAATACATTCTTATAAGACTAATACCTATTTTGAACAAAACTAACATACAGATGAGCTGGTTTGGTTTCCAGTTGTGAGTTTGTTGGTGCTCAGCTGATGCCTACAGACGTGGCAAGAGCTGGCATCTAGTCTGCCAGCGTCACACTAGGGTCTGTTTTTCCTTGTTTTTCGGTGTCTTTAATAAAGATGATGCAGCCCTGAGCTACCCACTAGTTGATTTCTCCCTCATAAATTCTTCTGTCTCCCTTTCCTCTCATTTCTGATAGAAAAGCCTCTTTTATAGTTACTTTGCAGAGAAGTTTGTGGGAAGCACCATCAACTGACCTGACTAGCTGAGTAATGCAACCCAGTTTCATTCCCTCTGTCCTGGGGAGGAGTATCTCCAGGATTTCCACTCCCATGGCCCCACTAGTGAGAATCCAGATCAGTGTTAATTACCAAGCCTTCACATTCCCTGTAAGGCCACAGCTGGCTCCGTATGCAGCTGGTAGGCTATGTGCTTTGTTCTGAGCCTGCTGCCTCTGAGTTAGTGCTTACCTAAACATCTCCTGCTGTGACAATGGGGGAATTGCCCCAGTGCAAAAAAGAAGGCCAAAGAGCTGGGATCCCCTCTCACAGTAAGATGCCGTTATTATTTATTATATCATCACTTTTTTAACAACGAAAGTGTAAGTTACAAGCCTTGTTGCTCCTCAGGGGGAAATGGAAGACATAAAAGAACAGATCATAAAACTGTGCCAGAAAAAAGAAGACATCCTTAGGGGTATGAAGAGTTCAATGCTGGAACTTCACCAGCACTTACAGCAAGAACAATCTGAATCAGAGGATGAACTTTCTGTGCCTCTGTCACCCGAGGAAACTGGCTTGGTTGGGAAAGATGCCTCTGAACGGCAGGTAGGTAGAACACCATGCTATCCCTTTAAATGGCCCTAACAAAAAATGGTTAGATGCACAATATGGGGGCCCTTTTGGGTTATTTTTCAACATGTGGAAAATCAGTGTGAGATTGCTTGAAATTAAAAAATGCAAAATCATAGAATCATAGAATATCAGGGTTGGAAGGGACCTCAGGATGTCATCTTGTCCAACCCCCTGCTCAAAGGAAAAAACCTCAAAGGAAGGAGATTCCACCACCTCTCTAGGTAACGCATTCCAGTGCTTTACCACCCAACTAGTGAAAAAGTTTTTCCTAATATCCAACCTAAACCTCCCCCACTGCAACTTGAGACCATTACTCCTTGTTCTGTCATCTGCTACCACTGAGAACAGTCTAGATCCATCCTCTTTGGAACCCCCTTTCAGGTAGTTGAAAGCAGCTATCAAATCCCCCCTCATTCTTCTCTTCTGCAGACTAAACAATCCCAGTTCCCTCAGCCTCTCCTCATAAGTCATGTGTTCCAGTCCCCTAATCATTTTTGTTGCCCTCTGCTGGACGCTTTCCAATTTTTCCACATCGTTCTTGTAGTGTGGGGCCCAAAACTGGACACAGTACTCCAGATGAGGCCTCACCAATGTCGAATATAGGGAAACAATCATGTCCCTCGATCTGCTGACAATGCCCCTACTTATACATCCCAAAATGCCATTGGCCTTCTTGGCAACAAGGGCACACTGTTGACTCATATCCAGCTTCTCGTCCACTGTAACCCCGAGGTCCTTTTCTGCAGAACTGCTGCCGAGCCATTCGGTCCCTAGTCTGTAGTGGTGCATGGGATTCTTCTGTCCTAAGTGCAGGACTCTGCACTTGTCCTAGTTGAACCTCATCAGATTTCTTTTGGCCCAATCCTCTAATTTGTCTAGGTCCCTCTGTATCCTATCCCTACCCTCCAGCGTATCTACCTCTCCTCCCAGTTGAGTGTCATCTGCAAACTTGCTGAGGGTGCAATCCACGCCAATGCTGGATCTGTAATTTACACTGTAAGGAATTGTTTAAAGATTTTCAGTAAAATTGTTTGAATGGAACAGAATGATAGTTACCTCAATTTTAGACATGACTTTAAAAGCTGAAAAATAAGTTAAAGGATCTGATTTTTTAGGTTGCTTAGAACCTGCAGCTTTTGATTACTTTAAATGGAGTTGCAGGTGCTCAGCATTTCTCAAAATTAGGTGCAAAATGATAACTGTTTAGCAAAAGGGCAGAAAAAAGAGGCAATTTGTGGAGCTAAGAGTAACTGGACTCTATCTCTGTATGTACATTGTAGCTGAAAAAGAAAGGATCAATGTCTCTCCTGCCATCTTTAGTTGAAGAAACAGAAGACAGTTCGTTCCACAGTGAAGTAAGTATAATGGAGACTTTGGTGGAAATAAGATTTATTATAGAATAAATCATGAAAAATGTATGTGTAAATGTAAACATTTGTAGAATAAATTGCAGCATCCCTAGTAGGGGATATTTTAAAATTAATTTAAAATCTGAGAGACAGAAATAAAATATCAGTACATATATTAGAGTCAGATCCTATCATCCTTACTTTGTGTGGTACTTCATTCTGTGAATGTGACATTGATTGGACCGCTTACAGAATAAGGCTACTCAGTGGGAGTGCGGGTGGTCCTAAAGTAGCAGCATCAGTGCCTGTGGCCTTTTACAAAACACAGCGTAGGGCATCCCCTTCCCTAAGGAGCTTAGAATCTAAGAGAAATAAAATAAACATAGACAAGATACAAGGCATGGGATTAAATAAAGAAGGGTGTGGCAAGATTATTGGTGGTGAAAATAAAGTGGAAAGGCTTCCTGGGAGAAATGGGCAGTGAGGGGGGATTTTTAGGAGAGAGAGGGCACTTAATGGGCATGAAGTGGGAAACTCTCTTTCAAACATAGAGGGCAACACAAAAGTAGGTGTGGAGGAGAAGGTAGTAAAGAGAGGTTTAAAGCTGTATATTGAATGAGAGGGTGAGTAGGAGGAAATGAGAGCAGAGTTGCAGATAGGGATTGGGTTAGGTAGGGCAATGATACTCATACCTCAGTGGTTTAGGAGCCAAATTAGCGATCAACATTACCCAAAAGAGCCATGGTAGTATGTGAATTCATTGTTTCATTTATTATAGTGCTAAGGACTCAGTCAAACAGTATGACAAGAAATATTTATAAAAATATAAAATATAATTCTCACAGAAAAATGACTGACCAAGTATTATTATTTTATCAGCTACAATTGGTTAATAACATCGTAAAAGCATTCTGATTGGTCAGTGTCTTAGATTGATTAATAATTAAATCAGACCATGTTTTAATATCATGGGCTGCAAAAAGCTGCAGGAGATGCATCAAAGATCCGTTCGCAAGTCTCAGTCTGAATATCACTAATGTCGGGCCTTGAAAGTGGGGACAAAGAGCCTGGGTTTGATGTTGTAATGTACAGGATAACAATGAAGTGATTCAGGCAGTGGGATACATGGGACAGAAATAATTGGCGTGGCCTGAGAGAAAGATAATGACTTCAGCAATCACATGTGGATAGACTAGTTACTCTAAGTGTCCTTGCTCAAAGGCCATCATAAGTAGTCAAGCAATAAACCCTGTTTAAATGTATGAACAGCACTATCGGTTACCTTTTGACAATCATAGGGTACAATGGGCCCTTTCCTAGAGACACTATGATGCCCCATGCTTCCCTTGGATAGAATGCTCTGGGAAGAGGCAAGAAAGAGTTCATTGCCGTATTATTATTATGCATTCAGTGCAAGAAAATAAACTCCAGGGATTTGCAATAAGCTAAATACAGCCTCTTACCCCGTCGTTGTTTTATTTTTTATTGGCATCATAGACATATGTGACACTTCAGACAAACAGGGAAACATGGCCCCTGTTGGAAGATCTTAAAGCGTAAGGCCTCGCTCCTGCAAACACTTATGCACACGCTCAACTTTGAGCACATGAATATTCCCATTGACTCTAATCATGTGGGTAGTCTCTATGAAGTCAATGGGACTATTCATTGGAGCTGGCCGGAGATTGGAATTCCTGTTCCGTGGGAAATGCCATAATTAAAAAAAAAAATTAATTCTGAAATGGAACAAAAACAACCAAAATCTACCAGAGAATGGCAATTCCAAAATTGCCCTTAGAAAGACTCCCCCAGATGCCCAGGGCTGTGGTAGCATGCCAGGTGGGGAGCTTGGGAACCAAGCAGCTGGGAGAGCTTGGGAGCTAACTTTCCCAGGATTTCTGGTCTGCCAACGAGTTGGGAGCTCTAGCTCCAGGTCGGTTTCTTTGCTGGGCTGCTGAGGAGCAGGGGAGCCATGGAGCTGGGAAAAAATTTCCATGTAAAATTGAAATTTTCCCACGGAAAACTCGGATTTTGTGGAAAGTGAATTTTCCATCAGAAAATAATTTCAGTGGAAGATTCCCAACCAACTCTGCTATTTATATATAGGTAAAACACATGCAGAAGTGCTTGTGGGATTAGTGCCTAAATACCCTCTAGGACAACAGTTCATATCCTGCCCAGCTCTTAGCAGTGTCAAGGGTTACCACCATCTGATGGTCTTCAGTAGCTAATGGTAAATGAACTGTGATCTCAGTCATTTTTTAGGTGTATCAGCATCTCAAAAATCATACCAGTTTGTACAAAGTGGCATCTTTGTTGGCTGTCACAGCAGAGAGACCAAGAATTGGAAGGACATAAGCTCCGGTAGAAAGGACATAAGCTCCGGTTTGAGATCGGTAGAAAGGGCTGTTGGCATCTATCACCGGGAGACAGGGGAGTGGAAGTGGTATAGAAGGGCGGCTGTTGAGTTAGGATTACTGAGTAAAGAAAGAGAACGTGCATGGCAGAAATGTAGGGTGGCTAATGGTTTTAGTGAATAACATTTTCTGAAGAAGCCTTTGAACTGCATGTCCTCAAGCTAATGGTGGGCTGTTGCTGTTTTCAAAGGAAAATGCAATAGCACCGACAGCTGAAAGTTTTTCACGTCCAGGGAAGGGAAATGAGAAAGACAAAGAAGACAGCAGAGCTTCCTGGTCCTCAGGCACCCTATCAGGTGGCATTGCCCTGGTAACATTCTTCATGTTTATCTCTGCATTGGGGAATTCTTCCCTGTGTAGAGAGCCTGTACAAGGCCTATGCATTGTTTTAGTCCTCAAATCAGCACTTGAGTGGGATTTAAGGGTGCATAGGTCTTGCATGGCTCCTCCCACAGGGTTGAATTTCATATAGTCTGTGAGCATCCTTTAACAGTTGCCCGCTCAGCAGGAAAACAGTTTTTGTAGGTGATGCTATCTGCCGAAAACACAAGAATGTAAATGCAAACTCAGGTTAACAGAGAGTTCATGCCTCTCCCCCCACTCCCTTGGTAAGAGATAAAACAAGACTTTTAATGGGTGTTTCCTCTACCCTCTGTGTGGAGTAACTTGTGGAGGATGTGTAGTTTCTGATGGAAAAGTGGGCAGTACCTAAGCAATCTGATCAACTAGCATCTGTTATGAGAGCTGTAGCTATTTGTCTTTCTGTATCTTTATGTCAGATGTGAGGGAACTTTCCTGCATTGGTTATTGGCGCAGAATGATGTATGGGTTGAGTGACTGCTGCCTTTTGAGGCTTCTAAAGCACAACAAGGCAATGACAATAGAAATATTTCCACAGCTGCCTTTCTTTTTACAGGATGCTGATGTGTTAATAGAATCATGTGATAAACACGGCAAGGAAACATCTTTTCAAGTTCCGCAGAAAGCTGGAAGCGATGAAGATTCTGCTACAGGCCTTAGTAATTGGGCAGTGGTAAGTATGTTGGTCTGAATTTGGTGACCTTTGGGCATGCTGCAAAAGACATCTGTTTGATGGGGTTTTGGAGCAGGCTGAGGGTGTTCTTCCCCCAACTATGAAACGATAAAAAGGAGCTCTTTGGGGCGTGTTTGGTTTGCTGAGTTCCTGTTGTAATGATTATTTTAATTCTGTTGGTGTTTTGTTGTAGTGAGGGCATCTAGATCCTTGCATAGGCATCTTTCATGTTATCATTAACGACTGGTATTGTTATTTATTATTTAAATCAGAGCAAATACATATATTGACTCCTAGAAAATACAATTTACCAGGAAGCCAAAGTGCGTAGTTTCAGGAAGCCCATGTGCTGTCAAATATGTATGTTTCTCCTAGGGGAATTTTGCACCAAAAATTAAAAATTCTGCACACAATATTTTAAAATTCTGCAAAATTGTACATATTTTATTTGTCAAAATTACACAATATAATTATGCCAGTTTCAATTATTTTGGTAATTTATTTCAAAATACCAGGCAGCAAGTATGTCTGTAATAATATAGACAACAAAAAAGATTCAGGAAATGTTTTTTGACAAATAGATTCCTTTCTAAGTATATTAATAGAGAACTTTGAGTGATAATTCATTTAAACTAAAATACATAAATGTATTTCCTGCACCCCTCAGAAGCAGTGCAAAGGATTGGGGGAATCAGGGTAATGGAGGAGCTGAGGGAGAGGGAAGTAACTGCTGAGCAGGAGCCTGGGCGTGAACCTGGAAGATTGTTGGGTGTGGGAAATATGGAACCGTTTTTTTGGGGGGCAGGTGGGGAAGAGATTGTTAGAGAGTTGGGGAGCCTCCCCCATGCAGACCCTGGCTCTCCCATTCAGTCAGGCACATTTACCGCTCTCCCCATGTGTACCTGCAGCCCCACTCAGCCATTCCCCCAATCCCATGTGTCCCTGAACCCTCGGCCACCCCCACTCTCCATCCCCATGTGGCCTTGCACCCACACTCCCATTCAACCCCCACTCCAGTCTGTCCACTCACTGGCCCTTCTGAATCCCAGTCTGTGACCCCCCCAGCAACCCTGTGTGCTGCACTCTGTTTGTCTCCCCCCCACCTCCTTTCCCGTGCCTCCTTTCCTGGCCCCTTGGGCAGGGCACTGTTAGGAACGCAGCCTCTCCCCATCCTTCTCCGGGCTGGCTGGCTGCCCTCTGTTTGGGCACCACAGCAGCCCCTGGTGAGTGAAGGTGTAATTGCAGCACCTCTCCGGCAGAATGTATTTTCTGTGGAGGAAAAAAAATTTTTGCAGGGGACGTGAATTCTGTAGGTGTGCAGTATTCTCCCAGAAGTAGTAGGTCTGGAGAAAAGATTAGTAATCCAGGAGCCTGAGTCACTGTAGGTTGAAGGGGAGATGGATTAGATTGAGTTTCCCGCATGTCACCACTTGTTCTGTACTGGCTAGAAAGCATCAGCTAATGAACATTTACAATGTTAAAAATGAAAAACCAATTGCACAATACTTTTCATGACTGTTTTTTTATTGATACTATGGGAAATGGGATTCGATGGTGATATATTTATGACCATTCCATGTGACACGACCTAGGTGTCCATTTTCTCTGTTTTCTTATTATCTGGAAGAATTTTCTATTTCTGATGCACCATAAATACTTTGAACATAAAAAGAGTTCCTCTTTGTATAGGAAACCCCCAAGTATTGTAGGAAGAGAGATGCAGCCTCAGATTTAGTGTAAGGTCAGTCCTAGAAAGGAAACCATACATAATATTTCCAGGATGATTATTGAGATCTTATGTGCCCATATGTTGTACTGGCATCTCTATGAGCTTTCACCATTTTCCCCTGCCCCTTTCTTCCCCATATCAAAGCCAGTGGAACAAAAACTCAGAAGAACCGTTGCCTGTGACAGCCAGGCAGTTGCTTCCCCTCTAGCTATCAGTAGAGGAAAGCACTATGGGATCTAGAGCCACCACTGCTGCCAAAGTCCCTTACTGCTCCTGTAAATTTTCCATTGGAGAGGTCTTCCTTCCTTGAATTGTCCTGAATAGTTATTTTGCCAACATTGTGATTCGATCCCAGTCCCCCCCCCCCCCCACATTATGTTATACATAGTGATTTAAACTAATTTCTTTCTAAGATCATAAATTTACTGGATGGAGACAGAAGGAAATGTATTTCTGTAAACACTAAATCAGTTTGCTTTCTCTTGAGGAATACTTTTAGTCAGATAGACCAGGATTTTGATAATTTAAATACTGTATGTGTTCTGACAGGTGGCTAATCGAGTTCAGTGTGCAGTTGACCAATGTGCATTTATTTTGGTGCTGCGACAAGCCCACCAGGGAAGACATTTGGAGCTACTGTAGAAAAATATTAAATACCTTGGAATTCAGTCTAAGTTAAAGGAAGTGAAACTGTTCTAATGCATGCTGCTGGCTGGGTCTCTTGGTAACATACAAATACACTACTGCTTAACCTATCTCGAACAATATATTTGCTTTTAAGGAAGACCAGTAGAGCATAATGATTGACAGCAGAGCTTAACATGTATATAGAGATTTAGGAAGTGGGTTTATTTGTGTTCTGTACTTAGGGATTGTCTATACACAACAATTAAGCCACTTTAGCTATACTGGTATAATTCAAGTGTTATATCACCACCACCACTCCACCTTTTAGCTGGAAAGTTTCAGCTAAATTGAAAGGTTTGTGGGAATGTGTTGATTTCAACACCATTTTGATAGGAGAAAATCAGTGCAACTAATTTTGACATTCTCATTTTGTTTAGAATTTATTGTTTCAATTTTGTTTTGACTTTTATATTTAATTTTACTATGATATTTATGTATTATTTTATATATTTAATATTATTGTTTTGACACTATCAAAATGAAACATTTCACTGTCTGAATTGAAATGTTTTTGGAATTTCTATTCCATGGTAAATTTTTAAATTTTGTTCTGATTCAGAGTGTAAACAAATTTGAAAATGTCAATGTTTCCCACTGGATAGAAATCCCATTTCCAACAAGTACAGTTTTAAGACCTGTATTAAAAGATACATTAAAAAAAATCCTAGTCTAAAAACCAAAAAGAAATGAATCTGCTTTCACCCCTCCATGTGTATTTGAGTGAGTGAACTCATAACAACAAATATATCTAGACCGAAAGCTGAAAATCCCAGCTGACGCTTCCTAATACCACTCCCACACGTGTGTAGGCACGTGCACACACGCAAGCACACTTGCACACGTATATATTTAATCAGTTCCTGGATGTGTAGTGTTAAATTAGGATTTCTTTGCTTTTATGTGTTTAATTCATAATGGCCATGTTCCAGACCACTTAAGAGACAAGCAACAAAAGTGATGTTTACTTATTTAATAAAGTAACACAGTGTAATATTTAAAACAATGTACTTTTCCTGTCTTGTCATCCACCAACTCACATCTCAAAAGCCAGTGAATACCATACTATTGCTGTTGGTGTGTCTGACCAAACAGTTATCGTTCCACTACCACAGGGGTTGGCAACCTTTCAGAAGGGGTGGGCCGAGTCTTCATTTATTCACTTTAATTTAAGGTTTTGTGTGCCAGTAATACATTTTAACGTTTTTTAGAAGGTCTCTCTCTATAAGTTTATATATTATATAACTAAACTATTGTCGTAGGCAAAGTAAACAACGTTTTCAAAATGTTTAAGAAGCTTCATTTAAAATTAAATTAAAATGCTGATCTTACACCGCCAGCCCGCTCAGCCCGCTGCCAGCCTGGGGTTCCATTCACCTAGGCCAGCAGCAGGCTGAGCGGGGCCTGCGGCCAGGACCCCGGCTGGCAAGGGGCCTGCAGCCAGAACCCCGGACCGGCAGTGGGCTGACTGGGGTCAGTGGCCGGGACCCCAAACTGGCAGTGGACTGAGCGGCTCAGCCCGCTGCCACTCAGCCCGCTGCCGGTCTGGGGTTCCATCTGCTGGCTCCTGCCAGCCAGGGTCCCGGCTGCCGGCCCCACTCAGCCCGCTGCCGGTTTGGAGTCCCGGCCCTGTCCACATAGAGTGGGTACCTACCTTCTCCCTGGTTCTAGCCGATTCTCTTCTTCTTTCTCTGCACTGAGCTGAGGGTAGGGGTGCACTGAGCACAGGTCTGGGGGTGAAGGAGCAGGCTGGGGGTTGGGGTGCAGGGTCTGGCCAGGAGCTAGAATGAGGGAGGGGACTCAGGGTTGGGGCAGGAGGTTTGGGTGTGGAGTGCTTACATGGGCAGCTCCCGTTCGGTGCGAGGGGTGGGGGTGGGAATGTGGGGGGTGCAAGAGTCAGGGAATGGGGTGTGGGGGTGTCTGGGTATGTGTGGGGGGTGCAGGAGTCAGGGCAGGGAGCTGGGAGTGTGGGGGGGTGCAGGGGTCAGGGCAGAGGGCTGGGGTGTGTGGCGAGGTGTACGGGTCAGGGCAGAGGGCTGGGTGTGTGTGGGGGTGCAGGGGTCAGGGCAGAGGCTGGGTAGGTGCGGGGGGTGCAGAAGTCAGGGCAGGGGGCTGGGAATATGTGAGGAGGGTGCAGGACTCAGGGCATGGGGTGTAGGGGGCTGGGTATGTGGGGGGTGCTGGAGTCAGGGCTGGGGTTGTGGGGGGGCTGGGTGTGAGGGGGGTGCTGGAGTCAGGACAGAAGGCGGGGGGGTGCAGGGGTCAGGGCAGAGGGCTGGGAGTGTGTGGGGGGGGCAGGCGGCTGGGGATGTGGGCTAGGCTCATGGGGGTGCTCCCAGCCACCTGCCTAGAGCAGCTCACGGCAGGGGGCTGGAGGAGATAAGCCCTGATTCCAACTCCCTTCCCCAACGCGGTGTCCCCACCTCGTCTCCGCCTCCTCCCGGAGCAGAGAGCATGCTGCAGCTCCGCTTCTCCCCCTCCCTGTCAAGGGCCATCAGCTGATCGGTGGCAGGGAGGGAGAGGAGGAGGGGCAGGAACCCAGGGCTGGGGGAAGAGGCGGGGGAGGGGGAACTTGCCTGCCCTGCAGCAGCAGCCGACAGGACCAAGCTTCTTCACCCTGCCACCGCAGGGGGTGCGGAGAAGAGCGGGCCGGGGCGGGTAGGATTTTTAATGGTACGCTGCTGCCCGCCAGGGTCCCAGTCCAGCTCAGCCCGCTGCCAGCCTGGGTTCAGCAGCGGGCTGAGCGGGGCCGGCGGCTGGGACCTGGCAGGCAGCAGCATGCCATTAAAAATCGGCTTGCGTGCTGTCTTTGGCACACGTGCCATAGGTTGCCGACCCCTGCACTACCATATTAGGGACCTAATTGTCAGATGTATGTATGTATTTTTGCACACACTTGCCTTACGCACTCGATTCGCAAATGAAAATTAGAGATTTGCACATGCATGTCTATGCCTGTGTGTGCACAACCCCGACCTGCATATGCATTTTTGAAAATTTGCCTGCTTGTCCAAAACTTAAGAAAATTGTGTTTATCACGGAATGTTAAAGGCTGCTCCTAGGGTGAAGATAAATAAAAGAGAAATGTTATTCAAGGGTGGGTTTGAGTTAAGACTCTACAATGTTTTCTGTATAGCCTACATCCTAAATAAAGAATGCTTTTAAAGTTTATTTGGAACTGAACTCCTAAAAGTAGCACATAAGTATTTCCCAGCTGCATGCTCTGTGTGCTTTAGAATACAACACTTTGCATTGAACTCACAGAAAAATACCTATCCTCTGGGATAGCTAGCTAATGAACCATGAGTCATTGTTCTTCCTGTGTGCTCAGATATACCTGTGTAAATGCAAATTGGCTGCTTGGAAACCTTTTGCACCAGATCATATGATCATTCAGCGTAGTTGTTGGGGTTTTTCTTTCTGTTTTAACCTGGGAATAAGGTGACTGCCAGTGCAGGTTCATAGCTCTTGGTATACCAAAGTTAAACATTTTCCGCTGATAGATTTTCTGTGTTTGAATGTCCTTTGCTTCAGGGTGACACGCCTTCTTCTGACACAAACACTTGCCAGTGCTTTCAGAACAAACCAGGAGAATCAAAGGAAACAGTGGATAGCAATAGGCCTGAGCCTGAAAAGATCCTCCATGTCTGCCAGATACAGGTTGCTGAGCTGGAGCTGTGGCTAGACAAAACTAAAGTGTCCCTGGAGTCAGAAACTCAGAGCCCTGAAATGCAGCAGATCGTGGAACAGCAGCTTGCTGATTGCCAGGTAAGATCAAGTGGTCAAAGTTCACTGCTGCCAGCTAAACCAATCACCCTTCCCCCAATAGGTGTGTTTGCATAAAAGCTACAATTACTGCTTCAGCTCCTGTTCCTGCGTACTCTGCCGTACACTGTAGTGAAGAGGAACCACTTGGTTTTGATTTTAGCTGCTTTTTTCCAATTACCTTTTTTTAAACCATATTGTACACATTCGGTTTCCTTGTCTGTATATTTTAGTATCTGAGATCTTAGATAGGATTTACAGCATAACAAATTTGTGTTTTGTAAAGAAAGATTTACTGTAATTTACACAGATCATTTTGGTTTGCATAGTTTTATTAATTAGTATGGAGATATGCCTATCTCATAGAGCTGGAAGGGACCTTGAAAGGTCATCGAGTCCAGTCCCCTGACTTCACAGCAGGACCAAGTACCGTCCCTTATTTTTGCCCCAGATCCCTAAATGATCCCCTCAAGGATTGAGCTCACAACCCTGGGTTTAGGAGGCCAATGTTCAAACCACTGAGCTATCTCCACCCCAATGTGTATAATGTGTATAAAAAGTTCACCGGTTTAAATTCACTAAAAAAAGGCAGGTTGTTTTTTTTTTTTTAATGAGACAGTGACCTCAGTCACGATAAAAGCTTGTTTACTGAACAGGGAATTTGCTAACCATTTGACATTTCCATTTTATTCTAGTGTAGGCTTTTCAGGTAAAAGTGCTCTAAAATTTCTTCCTAAAATGTAAATTTTTGTTTTGCTCCCTGGGGCCCAATCCTGCAGACTTAAGTGTGAGCTTTACTCTTGCAGTAAGAATAGTCCAATTGAAGTCAATGTGAAGACAGTGTACATAAAATTATTCCCTTGCATAAGTCTTTGCAGGATTAGATGGAGCTAGAGTGACCAGATGTTCCGATTTATAAGATCAGTCCCGGTATTTGGGGCTTTGTGTTATATAGGTGCCTATTACCCCCTGCCTCCTGTCCCGTTTTTTCACGATTGCTATCTGGTCTTCCTAGATGGAACCTAGATGTTCAACCCTGCAACTGGACAGGTTTATATTTGTGCGTGCTACCGTAGCTACAGCTCATTCCTTTTCACAGAGATAGTGTGGATCTTTTCACTCTGTCACTATCTGCAGCAATGACAAGCTTTGGGGAACACAATGGCCTAATACAAAGATGCCCATTTTAAATCAATGAGAATGTTCTCAGCTAATTTATGTACTGGGCCTGATTCCACTACTACAAATGACTACTGGCCTATTCACTCAGGGTTCATACCAGGGCCTTATATAAACTAGGAAAACTAGTTTGACTCCACTATAAACCCTATTTAATACCAATATAGTCAGAGTTTAATATTTAGCTCAAATTTGACAGTTGGAACTCAAAAAGCAACATTTTTCCTGGTCTCAGCAAGGCCTCGTAGCACAAGGGGGAGTAGCACATAGCAGCTGCAAGCTCAGATATGCAGTCAAAGCAAATCAATCTTGATGACTGTGTCATTGTAACTATGCTCTTACTGGTTTCAGAGGAACAGCCGTGTTAGTCTGTATTCGCAAAAAGAAAAGGAGTACTTGTGGCACCTTAGAGACTAACCAATTTATTTGAGCATGAGCTTTCGTGAGCTACAGCTCACTTCATCAGATGTTTACCGTGGAAACTGCAGCAGACTTTATATACACACAGAAATCATGAAACAATACCTCCTCCCACCCCACTGTCCTGCTGGTAATAGCTTATCTAAAGTGATCAACAGGTGGGCCATTTCCAGCACAAATCCAGGTTTTCTCACCCTCCACCCCCCCCCACAAATTCACTCTCCTGCTGGTGCTAGCCCATCCAAAGTGACAACTCTTTACATAATCAAGTCGGGCTATTTCCTGCATAGATCAAGGTTTTCTCACATCCCCCCCACCCCCATACACACACAAACTCACTCTCCTGCTGGTAATAGCTCATCTAAACTGACCATTCTCCAGGTTTAAATCCAAGTTAAACCAGAACATCTGGGGGGGGGGGGGGGTAGGAAAAAACAAGAGGACACAGGCTACCTTGCATAATGACTTAGCCACTCCCAGTCTCTATTTAAGCCTAAATTAATAGTATCCAATTTGCAAATGATTGTAGAGAAGCAAAGTGTGCGTTGTAAATGGCTTGTCTAGTTTTAGTAATTGTAGAGAAGCAAAGTGTGCGTTGTAAATGGCTTGTCTAGCAGGAGAGTGAATTTGTGGGGGGGGGTGGAGGGTGAGAAAACCTGGATTTGTGCTGGAAATGGCCCACCTGTTGATCACTTTAGATAAGCTATTACCAGCAGGACAGTGGGGTGGGAGGAGGTATTGTTTCATGATTTCTGTGTGTATATAAAGTCTGCTGCAGTTTCCACGGTAAACATCTGATGAAGTGAGCTGTAGCTCACGAAAGCTCATGCTCAAATAAATTGGTTAGTCTCTAAGGTGCCACAAGTACTCCTTTTCTTTATGCTCTTACTATCACTGTTGGAATGGAGAGCCTGCACCTATAGGTCAAAGGGTAAGAGGATTTGTGGACCATGATCTCCACAAGTATGGTTCTTTACCTAGCCATGACATTTTGGACTTCTTCCGTATAAAACCTGAAGTCAAAATTTGGCCCTAACGGTATCCTGTTCTGCTTCTGTAGATGGTTAAAAACGGCTTCCTTTTTAAAACATGCCTCTTTATATATTAGTTAATAAACAGATTTTGTATTTTTCTAAGTATTAGTCTCATAACATGAATTGAACTCCTGGAATATCTCTGGCTTTGCAAATGGATATAATTAAAAGTTTAAAAAAGAAAAGAAAAAAATGCTGTACTGTATTAATATAGCCAGAACATTTTCCTTTCCTCACTCACTGACTGCCAAGTCACTTACAAGACTTATGGATCATGGTGGATAATCAGCTGAACACGAACTTCCACTGAGATGCTGTGGCCAGAAAGGCTAGTGGCAGTCCTTGGATGCATAAATGGGAATTTCGCATAGGAATAGGGAGGTTATATTACCTCTATTTTTACACTGGTATGGCTGCTATTGGAATACTGTGTCCAGTTCTGATGTCTACAATTAAAAAAGGAGGATGGAAAAATTAGAGAAGGTTTAGGGAAGAGCCACAAAATGATTAAAGGATTAAAAAACATGCCTGATAGAGAAGGACTCAAGGAGCTCAATCTATTTAGTTTGCCAAAGAGACGGTTAAGGGGTGACCTGATTACAGTCTGTCAGTACCTTTGTGGCAAACAAATATTTCATGATGGGCTGGGACCGAAGGGTTCAGAGGGTGGGAGGGGATAAGGGCTGGGGTAGGGGATTGGGGCGTGGGGGTGGGGGGTGAGGTCTCTGGCTGGGAGGGCGGGCTCTGGTGTGGGGCTGGGGATGAGGGGTTTGGAGTGCAGGAGGGTGCTTCGGGCTGGGACCGAGGGGTTCAGAGAGCAGGAGCAGGGCTGGAGCAGGGGGTTGAGGCATGGAAGGGGGTCAGGGGTGCAGCATTTACCTCAAGCAGCTCCTGGAAGCAAACAGCTGAAGTGTGAACAGAGTATTAGGCAGTTGTGCTGGTAAAGATGAATAATTAACTGCTCTATTTCCTAGGTTATGTTATCAGAGATTGAACAAAAGGTTGCTTCTTTATTGGAAGATTGCAGAGATAGGCAGCAAGGAGATAGTGCAGGCCCTCAGAAAGAAGCAGAGGCCCTTTCCTTGAAGCTCAAGGATGTGAAGTGCAATTTGGAAAAAGTCCAGGTGATGCTTCAGGACAAATACAGTGAAGAACAGGTAAAAAGCCTGAATACTAGTTGAAGTCCTGTGAGTGAGACATTGTGCTGTAATAGGTGAGGGCTTCAGAGGACTAGTTATAAGAGACATTGTGAAATTAAGGGATGGATGCAAATGAATGTGCATGTCTGTCACTGTCATTTTAGTTCACAGTGCTGTATAATTATGCGCAGCTTGCTGCTTGTAATGGTTTTAGTGGTTCTCTGAATGATTTCGTTTTGCTTAAAGAGCACAGTGTCTGAGGTCAAGGTTTTATGAGCCAAAATGAGAGAGAATGAAAAAAATATTTTAAGATTTTTAAAAAAATGTTATGTATAATAGAGATCCTGGTGGTGAAAGGTTCCAAGAGGACAATTCCAAGACTGTAGCCCTCTCTTCAGAGAACAGGAATAGCAAGGGCAGTGACAATGCAAGCTTTCCCACACTGCCCCACCTGTGTCTTCCACTAGAGGATCTCCAACATCGATGAAGGAATAGGTTGTTCTCTGTGCCTATTCAGTACTCATCTGAGTATCTCTCTGGATATCTCTGCTTAGATTGACTCATTTATTGGCAGTCAGTTACAGCTGTGGGGCTAGTTCCCCACCCCATCTTTTTATGATGGCTTCAAGAAAGTCTGCTAGGGGTGGGTGCATTGGCAAAGACAGCTGCAGGCTCACCTACCCTGGAACAGAGCTGTCTGAAAGGTGAGTAGTGGTAGCCAGGGAAGGGACTGGTGGTGCTAAACTCTCCTGTTGAATACCAACATTCCTCTACAAGTATCACCAGGCAGAAAATCTACACAACTTCCAGACCATATGAACCATGTGGAAGTTGGAAGCTAGTTTTACATGCATAAATTGCACCTCACCATAGTTCATTCAGGCAAAAGTGTTAAGAGTTGGTGTCAATGAAACTTCCAAAACCGTACTTTCCTATAATTCTGCTACCAACAGTATGGGGAGGTGAACTAATGAAAGAAAGGACTTTACTGGAAGATGAGAATAAATTCAAGCTCTCCCCAGGTGAAACAGCACAAATATCTTTGCAGCAAGGCTAAACTAATAGCCTTGTCCCATCCTTCTGAGAGATCATCCCTGGTTCATCCCCAGTGTATTTTTCAGAGCCTGTCATGATAACATCTCTTCCCTAAATTACACACATATGTTTTGCCACTTTTTGACTTCTGAGAGCTTTCACAAAACACTGTCTCGCTTTATAGCTCAACAACAGTGAAAGGATCCCTTCAGAACTTCTTCAGCCTGGCAGCTCCAAAGTATCCAACCTTGTTACCACTGATGTGCCACCTTTCAGCAGCCGTAATGGTTTGCAGCAGCATCAGGTAATCCTGCTGCTCATCCCATAAATACAAAGAGTAGTTGTCTATTATCTGCTTTGTTCAGATATGCTTGACTCCGAGGGCTAGACTTTGACTTGGATTATACACCTCCACAGGGAGGGAGAGCTCTCCCTGCATTTCTGTGGGGGTTACCCTGCCTTGGGTCTGGGCACATGGGAGTAAGCAGGCACTGCCAGGAGTAGGGGAGTGGGGGCAGGGAATGGGCAGAGCCTTGGCTCCACCCCCAACACCCTGACCAGTGCAGCTGAGCTTGTGAGAGGGAGGTGATGTAGTTTGCTCCTGGTAGATGCTAGCAGCAAACTACTACCCCCCTGGAGCTGGGGGGCGGGAACAGTGAGTGTTACTTAACAGGCCTAAACTGATGTAAAAGAGTCATCACACAAAGCAGCACTGATTTAACTAAACCAATGCAGCTTTTGTGTGTGGACAAAGCCTTGAGGGGTGTGTCTGAGGTGCGTACCTCCGAAGGGCACTCCTGGAGCGGGGCAGCTTACGCTGCACACCTTGATCATGGCTGTGCCTAGAGGCATGGGAAAAACTTGTCAAAAGTGTCTTGGGCACTTAGGAGCCTAACTCTAATCGAAAGTGAGTGGGACTTCGGTTCCTAAGGGCCGTATTTTCAAAATTATTTAGGTGTCTAAAGATGCATATAGGCATGTAGTGGGATTTTCTAAAGCACCTAAACACGTGATGAACCTGTTCAGGAACTTCTGAAAATACCACTAGGCACTTTTCTGCACCTTAAACACTTAAATATCTTTGAAAATCTGGCAATAAATACCTAAGTCACTTTTGAAAATGGGACTTGAGGCTCCAGTGTAATTGAGGTGCTTTTGAAAATTTTACCCACAATCTAGCCTATAGTGGCTTTTAAGGTTACTGTTAGCAGATTAAAAATATGAGCTCAAGTTCTCGGTTCTGTAAGTAACACTGTAGATTCTGCTGTTTGAAAATCAGCTTTTTCCTTTTTGTGCCTTCTCTCTTTGAAGATTACTCAAGTAAACAATCCAGACTGGAGCCTGGAGTTGCTGAATTTCTAATTCAACTCCCTCTTCTAATTAAAAGTCACACGGTTAAATCTAGTGGTTCATACTCAAGCAAAAGTCTCATTGAATTCAATGGGAGTTTTGCCAGAATAAGAATGGAAAGATATGGTCCATTATTTCACAGTATGCTCTGTTCTCCTGCCATGATGTGATAGCCATCAGTGAAGGCAACTAGAGAGGTTGTGGAATCCCATTATTGAAGGTTTTTAAGAATAGGGTTCGACAAACGCGTGTGAGGGATGGCCTACATATACTTAATCCCACTTTAGCATGGGGGGGCTGAACTAGAAGACCTTTTGAAATGTCTTCCAGCCCTACATTTCTGTGGTTTTATTATTAGCTTTTAGATCTCAACATAGGTTAAAAACAATTCCATAATGTTATATCATCTAAGAAAAGTTATGTATTTGATAAAGTTATGTGTAGTTCACATGTATATAATCAGTTGCTTTTTGTTTTGGTAGCTGTAATTATTTTTATTTATTTTTGTTAAATGAGCAGCCAAGACCATCCTTTGAGAAGAACATGGTTTACACACTTTACTTTATCATTCATGTTATTCCTTATTTCCAGAATCTGCCGTTAAAACTGACTGAGCAAAATAATCTTGTCGACTTCATCAAATTTTATGTAGAAAAAATGCAGCCAAACTTTGATGACAGCACTACTCAGAAGTTAGATTCAAGGTACAAAATAGAAAAATTAGTCACTGAGAATGTCTTCCAAACACCATATGGTCTGCAGGATTGCTGAGGCACAGGAGGTTCTCACACAGGGGTGTGTTGCCAAAAAAAAAAAAAAAAAAATTACAGAAGGAAAAAATCTGTCAAAAGCTGTGCAATTTAGTGGAGATCCAATTCACACTGTAGTATCCCCTGAAATTGCTACATAACTCAAGTGTGTTTGTACAGTACCTACCAAGATAGGATCCGGGTCCATGACTAGGCCTCCTATATGCTATGGTAATATAATTAATAATTATTATTATTGTGTGTCATAAGCTATGGTAGGCATGACAACAAAACTTATATACAGAGGTAGATCAGGCACCTCTATTCTCCTTATTTCACAATACAAAAACAAGGGGACATTCAGTGACAGTAAAAAGCAGCAAATTTAAAACTAGTAGAAGGTAAGAAGTTTTCACACATAGTGTACAATTAGCCTGCGGTTATCACCGAGGCCAAGAGTATTCAAAATATTCAAAAAAGGACTGGACATTTATATGGATAATGAGAACATCCAGAGTTAGAATAGTAAGGATTTTAAAAAAGGGAGTTTGGGAAGTGATATAATCCCTCGTACGTCAGGGTATAAGCCAACTTCTAACTGAGTTGAGTTGGAAGAAACTTGCCCTACAGGCATGTTATTGATGCTTTACAATTAATTAATTCCAAATGCGTGCCAAAGTTTTACAATGTATGCACTTATCACCTATAGTTATGTATCCTGTTGCCTTAAGATACATCTACTTTTAGGCAGTGTGTAGAGTACAGACACTGCACACCCCGCTAGCATGGGTATAAATAGAAGCACAGAGAGTGAGGCACGCCTGACCCCCTAGGTATCTACCCTACACAGCTCTCTATCCACCCAAACAGTGCCTTCCTTGTCTACCCTGTTATTTTTAGCAGGGTAGTGTCCTGCTGCCTCCCCTGCCGGGGCCTTTCCCTGCTGCAGTGAAAGTCTCTGGCAGCAGGCAAAAGCTCAGGCAGAGGGGAAAGACTCCTGTCAGAGCCCTCCCCACTGCCGGAGCCTTTCACTGCAGCATGTAGCTACACATGTCGTGCCTGTCCTGTACCTGCTACTTCAGCCTTCTGCTGTGCTGCATTTCATTCTGCCCCAACACTGTATGCTACATCATTCCCATGCTTTTAAATGTCTGTGGTGCTGCTTAGAAGATTATGCTGATGGTAATTAAAAATAATACATCGCCTGACAGCCATGGAGTATAAATATGCACTGAAGGCTTTTCTCTATCATAATAGTATTGTTTAAAAACCCACTATCTTTTATTTCACCTCTTTAACACAACATTTGGTGATAAGCTAGTACTGAATGAAAGGGAAAGCTTGAAGGAAGATTATTCTTATTAGTTATTATTTCTGTTGTGCCAACTGTATGCTAAGTACTATACAGGCATGTGGAGGTACGGACCCTACCCCCAACGAGCTGACAGTTTAAGGCCCCTGTCCTGCAAGGATATGAGTAGAAGCTTAAATTTACATGCTGGAGTTATCTCACTGAATTCAAGAAATCATTGAAGGCAGTGGGAGTGTTCACAATGCATAAAGTTAAGCATGTATGTAAATCTTCACAGGATTATAGCCGAAGTGGATAACAAGCAAAACAAAAGTGGGAGGAAAGGGAGTGGCAAAAAAAAAATGTGATTAAGGGTGAGGCTAAATTCACACATTCTGTTGGTTTTACTGTGGGTATATGTGGGGAAGGAGGGTAGGTTAAGGGAGATAATTCTATACACACAGTTGTAACAGTCTATTGATATGCTAATCTTTCCTTGTTCTTATGATCATGTTCCCCGAACACAGCAGTAACGTACCTATTCCAAGGAGTGACTTTGCTGGTCCATTTTTAAAGGACCAGACTGGTGATAAGTGGCAATATTTACAACAAGAGCTGTTTTCTACGATGAAGTCTCCTCTGTGTCAGCTTGCTGACCCTCAGGTTCGTTTATGTTCCTTCCAATACAAAATAATTATTACCTCTAATATGTGCTCCTTACTCAGATACGGCAAAGGCATAAATGAATACATTTCGCTTTCTGTATCGTCATATTGTCTCTCTTAACATCATTAAATAATTGAAAACTGTGTCATAGCTGTCCAATTGAAATCGTGATTTATAGTAGTCAGGGGTATCGTTACTAGGCATTTTTAGTATTACTGTTTCTCTCGCTCATCCTTGAAAGCCATTATGAGTAGTCATTAGTGCTTTTCTTTAAATTTTTGTTAGATGGTGTCACTGCAGTGGTGAGTGTAATAAGTAGCATAGAGGCCATCTAGATGAATTTGGTTAGGCCTGATGCTGTCTTTTTTTATTTCAGCTGGGATTTTTAAAGAAGCCTAGGGGAGTTAGGTGCGCAACTCCTAGCCTAGATAGAGATTAAAGCCCAGTTCTTGCAGATGCAAACATTGATCTCAGGGACAAATTCTGTCCTGACATTCACCATTGCGGGACTTGATTGTCCTCTATGAGGACGTACATGGTGTATGTCAAAGCCAAAGTTTGGGCTGTAGGGACTGAAGATTATTAGTATGACTTTGCAGGTTTTTACTGTGTGAGAACATGAATAACTTGTACTTTTGTTAGTTTTGTTCGTTGATATTAAAAAAAAATTAGTAACTACAAACAGGCTGATATTTTGTGTTCTCAGAAATGATTCCATTACATGGGACAATATCAGTTACTCAAGGAGGGTCATGAGTGGTGAAGGACTGGGACATGCAGTCCTCACTCAGGGAGAACTCAAACAGAAGTAAACAGGGGGGTTACCTTACTGAGGACTGCAGCCTGTAGTTTTGAAAGACTGAAACTCACAGGACTATGTTTTCAGCCAGAGGCCGAAGTGGCACCTTTGCGTGCACATAAATAGGTTTTTGTGGATGCAACAGGTATGAAAACCTTTTTGCAGGTGAGCTTCCTTCCTGTTAGTGAAAATGTGACCCATAGGATCCAGATGGTGTTATTTTAATTTTTTGTTTTAAAAAGATTATGTAGCAGTATGGTTCCATTTTTAATCTGAATCATTAATCTAACTGTAATTTGCTTTTCCAAACGTTAGATTGCAACAAAACTGAATATTCTGCCGAGAGGTGCTGTATGTAGCATTAGAATCCCAACTGTTGAGGAACTGAAAACCTACACCATGCAGCTTGGAGATCTAAGCCAAGAAGCAAATGTTGTGCAGACACAGGTACAAATCACGTGCTCTGTTATTCCAAAAATGACAAGTGTTAGGGGGCTTATTCCTTCACCCACTTACTTCCCTGGTCCTTCTCGCATGAACAGAGAGCAACAATACCCGAAGTCCAAAGGTGCAAACAATTCGATGTTTATTGGGGTGAACTTCCAGCAAGCATGATTCCAGTTTCCTTCCTTAGTATCCTCCTTCCCAGCTCTGACACCACAGAGCCTTACACCTGTGTCCCTGTTCCCATTCCTGCCCTTAGCCAAACATGATTCCAACTTCCTTACTCCCATTCCCTGTTCCCATTTCCCCCTTTAGCAAAACATGATTCCAATTTTCTTACCCCCATTCCCTGTTCCCATTTCCCTCACCCGCATGCCCACCCCCACCCACCTACTTCCTGATTGACTGCAGACTATATAGTAAAACTTGAGTTCTGCTTTGCTATTCCTTAACCAATCATTTTCCTGAAATTTAACTAACCAATCCTAATGTATTGTAACATGACTATGTAACCAATTATATCCCACCACCTTAATTAGTTTACACCCAGCAAAATTAATTATACAGCAGACAGAAACAATCACAGAACCAGACAGAGATTATAGAGACAAACAACAGCAAAGTGAGAACTATAATGACAAAACAATACAGAAGTGAGGATTCCACATCCCAGCTATTGATAAGTGAGTTCTTGCCAGACGGGATGCTATCAAACTAAGTTTCCTTTTACATTTTCTAATGACAGGTTTCAGAGGAACAGCCGTGTTAGTCTGTATTCGCAAAAAGAAAAGGAGTACTTGTGGCACCTTAGAGACTAACCAATTTATTTGAGCATGAGCTTTCGTGAGCTACAGCTCACTTCATCAGATGTTTACCGTGGAAACTGCAGCAGACTTTATATACACACAGAAATCATGAAACAATACCTCCTCCCACCCCACTGTCCTGCTGGTAATAGCTTATCTAAAGTGATCAACAGGTGGGCCATTTCCAGCACAAATCCAGGTTTTCTCACCCTCCACCCCCCCACACAAATTCACTCTCCTGCTGGTGCTAGCCCATCCAAAGTGACAACTCTTTACATAATCAAGTCGGGCTATTTCCTGCATAGATCAAGGTTTTCTCACATCCCCCCCACCCCCATACACACACAAACTCACTCTCCTGCTGGTAATAGCTCATCTAAACTGACCATTCTCCAGGTTTAAATCCAAGTTAAACCAGAACATCTGGGGGGGGGGGTAGGAAAAAACAAGAGGAAACAGGCTACCTTGCATAATGACTTAGCCACTCCCAGTCTCTATTTAAGCCTAAATTAATAGTATCCAATTTGCAAATGAATTCCAATTCAGCAGTTTCTCGCTGGAGTCTGGATTTGAAGTTTTTTTGTTTTAAGATAGCGACCTTCATGTCTGTGATTGCGTGACCAGAGAGATTGAAGTGTTCTCCGACTGGTTTATGAATGTTATAATTCTTGACATCTGATTTGTGTCCATTTATTCTTTTACGTAGAGACTGTCCAGTTTGACCAATGTACATGGCAGAGGGGCATTGCTGGCACATGATGGCATAGATCACATTGGTGGATGTGCAGGTGAACGAGCCTCTGATAGTGTGGCTGATGTTATTAGGCCCTGTGATGGTGTCCCCTGAATAGATATGTGGGCACAATTGGCAACGGGCTTTGTTGCAAGGATAAGTTCCTGGGTTAGTGGTTCTGTTGTGTGGTATGTGGTTGTTGGTGAGTATTTGCTTCAGGTTGCGGGGCTGTCTGTAGGCAAGGACTGGCCTGTCTCCCAAGACTTGTGAGAGTGTTGGGTCATCCTTTAGGATAGGTTGTAGATCCTTAATAATGCGTTGGAGGGGTTTTAGTTGGGGGCTGAAGGTGACGGCTAGTGGCGTTCTGTTATTTTCTTTGTTAGGCCTGTCCTGTAGTAGGTAACTTCTGGGAACTCTTCTGGAACCTTGATCTATGCAGGAAATAGCCCGACTTGATTATGTAAAGAGTTGTCACTTTGGATGGGCTAGCACCAGCAGGAGAGTGAATTTGTGTGGCGGGGTGGAGGGTGAGAAAACCTGGATTTGTGCTGGAAATGGCCCACCTGTTGATCACTTTAGATAAGCTATTACCAGCAGGACAGTGGGGTGGGAGGAGGTATTGTTTCATGATTTCTGTGTGTATATAAAGTCTGCTGCAGTTTCCACGGTAAACATCTGATGAAGTGAGCTGTAGCTCACGAAAGCTCATGCTCAAATAAATTGGTTAGTCTCTAAGGTGCCACAAGTACTCCTTTTCTTTTTACATTTTCTAGGCACTTCCCTTTCTCTGGAGGTGATAGGCACTATCAGGACAGGATTGTATTCCTAACAGCCGAATAGCACCTTATTTCAATGTGACTAGTTTGGAATGTGAGGATGTGACCGTTCGCTTCCCAGCTTATGTCTGCCTCTGCTGCTTAGCCAAAGGCCTTAGCCTAAGAACAGGGCCTCAGACTGTCACAGTAAGAGAAGGCCCTTACACCGGCAGACAGTGATTTTGATTCTTTCTTTTGTACCTCTATAACTAGCCAAGTGATAAGAATACACCTAAATTCTTAGAGTATAGGCCTTTACAGACAGGCCTGAATATTTATATCCTAACAACAAGGACTTCTAGAAAGCTAGACATAGCTTTAGCACAATGAAGCACAGCTAGTCAGTAACCATGTTCCCCAAAACTGAGTGTATTATAGAGGCGGGCTTTGGTCAGGTTCTTAATGCACTGCGGAATCAGGTCTGGATTTTGAGAAGCAGCTTCTCATTTTTCAACCCCAACATTAGCTATTGCCCTGATGCAAACATTTGCTGGCACAAGTGATGTCATTTGCACATCAAAATTGCAACAGTAGATAACGGGTCATGTTACTGACTTCGGTTGAGTCTGCAATATTGCATGGGTACAAAATAGAAGGTTAGGGTGAGGACTGTTTCCAAATTAGCCATTCAGTATTTTACTACCTCTGTTTATTACTAATAGCATGAGTTGGATAATATTTCACTGTTTTACACACATTTCTTTAATCAGTGTTCTTGCTCAGTATCATCTCTGACTTGGTTGGAAGCTCTGAAAAATGCTATAACTTGTCTTCATCCAGGAAAATGGGGCCGGGGAAGCGTCCTTAAATTTGGACAGAAAGCTCTTTGAGCTGCTTTTGGCGATCAGTCAGTGTTTGAACAACATGGAAGAGATGTTAAACACCTGCGTGCTCTCCAGTGAAGAGGCTGCTGTGCAGCAGGGACTGTGTGAGGTAAGCGCACCAAAGCATAGATGGATGGGCGTCAATGGGTTCCTGTTACAGTGAAATAGGTAGGTCTCCTCTCTCACTTACACTGGTGTAAATCAGGAGTAACTCCACAAAGTCAGTGGATTTACACGGAGAAGGCGAATCAGGCCCATTATATTTGAGTAAAAGTAGCGACCTGAGTCCTGCTGGTGTTTTTAAAAGTTGAATCTTCCTCTAACAAGGACCATTTTCACTAGCCTTCTCTTCTTTTCAATCCTTTAGACTCTCTCTCTAGAGCTGCAAAAACTTCACACAGATATCAGAGATAAAAAGGATGATCTTTTAAAGTCTATTACTTGTGCCGATGGAAGTACTGATGTATTCTTCGAGTGCTTTAACAACTTGCAAGCCCGGCTGGAACTAACTCAAACTGCTGCTGCTTCTAGAAGCAAATCAATGAAAGCTGGGCTGGATCACAGTAGTAATTATCAGGTACTGTACTGCTGAATGCATGTCTTGTTTCACAGTATCTATTAGACGTGTTAGTGTTAATGCATTTTGGATTATAAACGAGCAGTATACAATGGACATTAAAAAAAAAAAACACCAGAAAAAGCTTTTTCTAGCTTATTGCTGATTTCAGATACATCTAGGAGTAAATCCTGTCATGTCCCTACTCCCCACAGTGATAGTTGCATTGGGCTCTGATCACAGTAGACATGTGTATGCAGAACGAGGAGGGAAGCAACCTGGGACCTCATGCAGGGGGTTGTCACTCCTCTGCAGAGACACTTGTTGCACACTAACATGCAGTAGGCTATGCATATAGGAGGGGACTGGAGGCTTGCTTCTGTCAGCTGAGGGTGCAGGAGCAGTGGGAGTTATTGCAGTTCTGAAGGCAGCATTAGCCACTGCGGACTGTCTTATGGGGAGGATTCCTTCTCCCCGGCTCTCCACAGATCAGTCTACACTGGCACCAGGGCACTATGGGCTATGCACTGGAGACAGATTTAGCTCGTAATGCTCACTGTATTTTGTTGGTGTTTTTCTTGCTATACTTGGCATGTGCCACAGTACTGGGTGTCATAATATTACAGTCTTTATTCTTCTGTGAAAGAGGGGAAAGAGTGATGTGAAATGTTCTGAAAGTACCCAAGACAAGTAGACAAAAGCAATTATTCTGGGTAATAGCCAAGATCCTATAGAATGTTAACCCCAACAGGCTGTGTTTCCTTAGGAACAGTATTGTGATTTTTGTTATGAAATATATGGGCCTCATCTGTCCTTACTCAGGCAGACTCCTACTGAAGTGAGCAAAAACAAAGGAGAGGCCTCAGGATTTGGCTTACTATGTTCAAACAAAGCTCCTGAGTCCCCACTGTTTGAGTATAAATGTAGATACTTCAGTGCTAAATTTCCCTTGCTACGGGGAATATTTGATCTTCTATCAAAATACAAGGGGAACCAATCCTGCAGTCCATGCTCAGGCAAGCCTATCATTGATCTCAACAGGGCTGCTGTACAGGGCTCATTTTCTTCAGAGCAGGTGATTTTATACCTCCTTTTATATTTCATAGATTTTTAAGACCAAGAGGAACCATTAGGATCCTCTGATCTGACCTCCTGCATAAGAAGAACAGTAAGAGGCCAAAAGAAAAGGAGTACTTGTGGCACCTTAGAGACTAACCAATTTATTTGAGCATAAGCTTTCGTGAGCTACAGCTCACTTCATCAGGTGCATGAGGCCAATATGGCTTCATCAGGAGCTCTTTAATGACGTGAAAATCAAAAAGGAATCCTACAACAAGTGGAAACATGGACAAATTGCTAAGGAGGAGTAGAAAAGAAGAGTGCAAGCATGTGGGAATGCAATGAGAGAGACTGAGGCACAAAATGAGTTACACATACCAAGGGACATAAAAGGCAATAAGAAGAGGTTCTATAAGTACATTAGGAGCAAGAGAAAGATAAAGGAAAGTGTAGTTGTGCTACTTAGTGGGGAAGGAGAGCTTATAATGGGGATAACACCAACAAAGATGTGGTGTTTAATGTCTATTTTGCTTCAGTCTTCATTAAAAAGATTAATTGTGAACAGGTGCTTCACACAGTTAACATTAACAACAAAGGGGGAAGGAACACAATCTGGATAGGGAAAGAACAGGTTAAAGAATATTTAGATTAGTTAGATGTATTCAAGTTGGCAGGTCCTGACAAAATTCACCCAGGATTACTTAAGAAACTAGCTGAAGCAATCTCGGAACTGTTAGCTATTATCTTCAAGAACTCAATATGACGCTCTCCTTAGGGCAGCTCAGAACCGAAAGCCACTGTGTTACCCCTCTACCTAAGCAAGAGTGAGCTTTGCTGGAGATTAGACTATGTGTCAGCTCCCTACCACACTAGTTTGTCCAGTTCACCAGCAAACTCCTCAATACTGCCAGTCGTAATTTTGCCTTGCAGGTAATGATCAGTGAACCCCAGTTCCCAAGTAGTTCTCTGTAGTGTCTAGTCCCTCTCACTGGACACTCACAGAAATTATTAAGTTCTCTGCCTGCAAAGAGACAGTGTACGCACCAGCCTGTTAGGTTATCTGAGCACTCACTCTATACTTCAATATAACGACACTGAGATGGTTTATAGTAAAACTAAAAAGAAATTTATTAATAAAGAACAAAAAAGAGAAAAACAGACAGATATGGTTACAAACAAAGCAAAACATGCTTTCTAGTGACTAAAACTTAATTTTAGGAAGTTGCAATCTTTGCCTAGTCAGTTTTTTCACTTACATCAGGTTATCAGCATTTCCAGCACTCCAGGCCAGAGGATCCAATCTCCACAGTCAGAGGGTGCTGTTAAGTGTTCAAATATGTTAACGGCTGTTATAAAGAGGATAGTGAACAATTGTTCTCCATGTCCACTAAAGGTAGGACAAGAAGTAACAGGGTTAATCTGCAACAAGGGAGATTTAGGTTAGATATTAGAAAAAAAATGTAGCTATAAGGATAGATAAGTACTGGAATACTTTGGAGGTTTTTAAGAACAGGTTAGACAAACACCTGTCAGGGATGGTCTAGGTTTACTTGATCCTGTCTCAGCACAAGGGGCTGGACTAGATGACTTCTCAATGTCCTTTGCAGCCCTATGTTTCTATGATTAATACAGACTGTAGAATTTCACCCAGTGATTCCTGCATCGAGCCCAGAGCATGTAAAAAACAGTGATCAAAGTGCCATGATGAATCACCATTCAAGTGTCTTTTCACTGTATGAGATTTATCACTGCCATTTGTTATTGAGTACACTTCTGAGTTAGCTCCTGTTATTATCTGTTCACAGAATGAAGTCAGGATGTTGTATGATCAGTTAATTGAGAAAAAATCTACTCTGCAACAAACCTTGAATGCAATACGTGGGCATAATGTTGCTGAACAGCTTCAGGTAATTAACTCAAAATACTAAGTTAAGGCAAAATTATCTAGCAGTGGACAGTATTGCCTGGTTTGTGTCTGTGGTTTTGTTTTTAAAATGTGAGAAACAATTTCATATTTTCTAAGGGCTGGGTCATGCTGTCAGGTCTGCAAATGTGGGGGAGAAGGCCGAATGACCACTCCCCATACGCACATATACACTGTACCCCCATACAACAGTAGGGCTTGATTGCAGTCCTGGCACTAGTTGAAACACAGGGCTCACTCACTCTTTGACTCCCTTGGGGCGCAAGTCACCCCAACCAGGCAATTTAGGGCAGAGAGGAAGCAAGACAAGATACACAAAAGCACAAAATACAGCTCTTTATATGTAACAGCCTTAATTAGAATGTCCCTTGAGCTTCCCCTTATGGGAGAGGGGACACTAGTATTTATTTCAAACCTCCCCAGCAATATAAGTATTCACATAAGGAATACCTAATAAACAGATGTTAACAAATGCAACAATTGCCATAGCATTCGTAGTATGGTACATGAATCAATTAACCTACCTTCTCCTAGTTAAGGGCTTAAAAGACCCTAAGGAAGGACAGACAAGATGACAAGATAGTTAAACTGAGGGAAGATTGCATGCCCTTTCCAGAACATACAACAGCCGCCTACCCCTCAGAGTTGTTCTGTCACCTATCCAGCTAAATCTGAAAATCATACGAATCTAAAACTTCCCTTATTTCAGAGAACTCCCTACACTAGGTCTCTTGTGTTCACTGGAAAACAAAATTCTGCACCCTCAGAGGGTGATGATGTGTTTTTATTTTGACTACTACTGATTTAGTAAAAATAACTGCATGGCCCAGTACAGAGGATACTGAACTGGGAGATCTGGATTATTTTACTGGCTCTGCTACTGGCTGACCGTGTGACCTGGGGCAAGTCACTTTCCTTCTGTTTCCCCTGTCAGTCTTGTCTATTTAGATTGTAAGCTTTTGGGGTAGGGACTCTTTCACTGTGTGTTTGTACAGTGCCTAGCACAATTAAGTCCCGATCTTTAACTGCTATCATAATACTAATAATAATAGTGTAAAACCTAAAGGAGCAAAACTACACTTAATTCCTTATTATATCTTCTATTCAGAAAACTGATTCATATACGTTGGAGCTACACAACTTTGAGACCCAAATAGCAAAACTGAGAGATCATGGGGAGAGATTTCAATTACCTGTTGCTCTGATCCATGAAGTGTATAAATTAGAGGTAAGAATACAGAGCAATCAACATTCTATCCTGCAAGATTTGACTCTTCAAAACAAGACACTTTAGCAGTGAAAGGTGTAGGGCCATCTGGCACAATATGATACTCTAGAAATGGTGCGTGCAGGTCTCTATGTTGGTTTATACCTTGCAAGAAATAAGCTCATTGAATTTTGTTTAATTCCTAGGATGTTCTGAATGACACCTGGGGGGTTCTGAGAGCCAAGTATATGGAACTAAACTCTCCTTTCATCAGCGAGAGCCAATACGAAGGCTTGATTCGTGGGTTGGCAGAATTGGTAGACATTGGACGAGAGAAGCTTGCTCAGGACTCAAAGCAGCTAGCCAAAAGTAGAGCTACATTACAGTCTCACCTGGAAAATCACAAGGTACAGCACATGCAATGCAGCACGGCTCAAATCGTTGCAGAGTATGACGTTCTGTGACTGACTTTTCTCAAATATCGTTGCTGAGTAGTTATTGCTACTTCTCCTAGCATAAGAGAGAGTCTGAGGTACTTGAAGTCAATGCAGTAATTATTCTGAGATAGATAGGGTGGTTTCAAAAACAATAAATAAAGAGGCCATTTTCATGCTGCTGGGCTTTTTTTTTTTTCTACTCTGCTGATTGGTTTGTTGCCAAGGGGGGTGGTGGTGTTGTTGTTTGGTCACCTCAGGGGACTGGGACGTGAGTGGGGAGGGGACGGCACTGAAAACATTTTCCGCCCCAGCTGGCAAAACAAGTATGGTTGCTCCTGGATGGAATCTCACAATTTTGGGGACTTCTTTGGAACAGGGGTCTGGGTTTGCTGATCCATTTATCCCTGGTTCGAGCTACCTCAGAATGTATCAAAGTGTCCGGAAGATGTTTTATTTTATAGCCAGTATTTTTTAAATCTGTGGTAAAGTTAATTTAGGAACAGTGTATAGTCTAGTGGAGTGAGCAGGGATATGGACATAGGGGCTCCTGCGTTCTGCTACTAATTATCAACTTTCTGTGTGACTTTGGGCAAATCTCTCTGGGCTAGACCATAGCTTTTAGCCACTGGGATGAGCAGGTGATGGTATGGAGCTTTCCCAATGAGCAGCCCAGTGTGTCAATGTGACCAGCACGCTCTGGATCTGCTTTGTCCTCTTCCTCTATGCACCTCCCTGTCCAATTTGGGTGCTGAGCTCCTGGGATCATGGAGAAGGAGCATTTGCTGTTTCATTGGGTGCAGGGACTGCACTTGTGACAAACTAGTTGAGCTCCCCAGCCCTGCAATTCCATAAAAGGTCCTGCCCCAATCCATCCCTTAACCACTCCTTACTTCAGTTAACATCACTGTAGCATAGTGAATATTATTTACCTGGTTCACCGGTGTGTTTGAAGTCCTTGGATGAAACAGTATATAATGAATGCAAAGTGTCATTATTATTTATGATTAAAATCACAACGGATGTCCTCATGTAATACAAAGAATCTGATGGAGCACTTGCTATAAAACAGAAAAATAGGCTTGAAACATGTAACAGTGTTGTTTTTTCAGGGCTTTTTTCACAAGCTCATCGCTCATATGCTTGTTGTGCAATCGTATTCCAAGAAGGTGGCTCCTGCTACATTACAAAAAAAAGAGAAATTCTGGACTGAGCTGGTGGAAGACGTCAGATCGCTGGAACAAAAGGCTTCCCAATATGGCATACACTTGGAGAGTTTATTAAAGGTAATGGATTAGAATAAACCTGGTATGGAAAATGGAACCCTTTCTATGCTAGAGATACTCTGCCCAGCAGCTGCCTACTACCCATGTCTGTTTGAGGGCAGTGACTGACTGTTCACATTCAGTTTTAGCAATTCATCTCTTTCCCCTCAAATTTGGAATTTAAACACCGTCCCTCCCTCCAGCATGAATGTGAATTCCTATAACATGCCTGTGGTACTTTCTGAACACCCAGACTGAGAATAAAGACCTGTGTGGCACAGAAATACTGGTAGTACATTAAAATGAAAAAAAGTTTTAAAAACCTAAGTTTCTTTTTAAAAAAATCATAAATAGTTTTTGAGTGAGAAATCACCTGTGTGTTAACTGAAATTCTCAGTTTTCAGATCACATAGAAGCTACTCTTTAATATATGTTCTCTCTATATTCTTGTTTTGATGTTCTGTTTTGTTGGTTGAACTAAGAATAATATGTAAGTGTTAAAGCATCAGCATTTTCAATGTTTAGCACAAGCATAGAACAAGAGGTACACTACATTAACATATGCCTTGTGTTTTAGGAATGGTCAGAATTTGATGAGGACTATGTACCTTTCAACAAAGAATTAGAGGCGCTTGCTTCTGCAGTGCCTTCTGTGAATTTGGTAGACGAGACAGAAGAAAGATTAATGGAGAGGATTACACTTCTCCAGGTATTTTTATTTATTTCTGTTTAATCACTTTTTTTTGGTAGGATCAAGGTACACTGTATATGGCAAAAATACTGTTTTAGAAATATCTGCTTAGCACATGCTTAATGTCGTCCAAACAGGGTCCTTCTCCCTTTTAGCTAAGGTAGCAACTGTAGTCTGTGCCCAAACTTAAATTTCCATATGAAAATAAAACTTTTTATACCTTTTAAAAGTATCGGGGAAAGAGGTAGTTTCAATTAGTTCATTTACGAAGAGAGTCCCTACAGCTGCTCTAAAAGCTGGCATTCAAATACATACTCCAGTGATACACAATGATTATGAGCCTGATTCAATTTTCACCCTTGTGAGGTGAGAATCAGACCAGTGTTTCCAAATATTTGAGCTGCTCTTTGTAGTGAAAAGTCTATCAATTCTATCAATCTCTTCCAAAATTCTGGGAAGTACAGTTAAATCACCTTGAATTCTCTTCTTTTCCAAGGAAAATAAAGTTAGTTTTCTGGAGAAAGGCAGATAGACATTTAATAATTTGTTCCAAATATCAGAGAAGTGCTTAGGACGATACAGTTCTTCAGTTAATATAAATGAGTTTAAAACACATGATGTATCCGTTAATATGTTTGTCTGCTGGTGCTCTTTAGACTGAGTGGTACATGCTTAGGGCTGATCCCCATTCCTGGGGAGTCTTTCTGTTGTCTTCTGAGGGCTGAGGCTGAAAGTGTGGAAGACTAACCTACCTTTACTGAAGAGGCTTGTTTGTTTCTTGGACTCATTTCTGTCAGGAGAAGGAATGATTTTAGGTTGAACACTGCATGTACTAAAAACAGAATAGTTCCAGATTTGCATATTATACCACCTAAAACAGTGGTGGAAGTTAATTGTTTTTTGTGCCAGCACTTGGCTTTTGCACTCTTCAGGGAGCATGTTGTATTAGCGGTATTCGATCTCCCATACGCTTGTGTCCATAGTGAGTCAAGTTTATAAACTTCGACCCTGTTTGCCTGCATTCTGTTTGTTTGTTTTTTTCACTACTGCTTGATTTTGTGCATGGCTATTTAATTGCAAATAAATCCTTTTACCAACCCAAGAGTATTTTTTGTGTAAAAAGGAGTGTTTTCGGACTGCATATTTGTGTAATGCCTTTATAGAAGTCCATAATCCAAAGTAAACAAATGGATATGAGATTATTCGGCACTGAGAAGGAATGACTTTATCAAAATCATGAACTAACTATAATGAACACAGGTGGCATAGATTATCATTTGAATTTGTATTATGAGATGCCTCAAATGGGCCACAATAATTATGTTTCATGTGGTGGAGCCATGACATGCTATTTCATGACATGTCAAGATACATCACAAGGTAATATGAAAAATAACTTGTGTCTCCATTATTCTTACCGCTCTTCATAACGGAAAATAAAATAAATGCCAGTTGGGGGAATAAAATGCAAGTTTTAATAGCCATATTTCTCTTTTAAAATATGTTGTTGTTGTGCAAAATACTTATACTTTGCTAGCAAACCAAAAGAAACATTGATGAAAAACATGCCAGACTTTGCCAGATGGTGAAGGAAGGGAAGAAATTGATGACTGTTGTGAGCTGTCCTGAATTAGTAAACCAAATTGGGAAACTAGAAGAACTGTGGTTGTCCTTAACCAAAAAAGTTGGCCATGAGCTGCACAGACTTCAAACATTACTCAAACTCTTGGTCAGGTAAGTTTTTAGTCAAGGGGGAATTAGGGTTAGCCACTGCTATGTGGGGTTTCTCACATATTTGTCGATACCCATATTTCCTGAATCATGAGATCAATGTAATTAAACTACAGAGTTTGTGCATCTGTTTGTGGAAAACAAAAGTCCGATTATGGTCAAAAAAGTGACTATTTAAAAAAGTGTCATCTTCTTACTGAATAGATCTGTTCCCTGTGTGTAGTCAGTCATATCTACTTACTTTATGATAAAAACGTCTTTATTCCTATTGGCACTGCAAGGCCGACATCTCTAGAGGAGAGTGAGCTGGATTCTATTCTGACTTGCATATCAAAATTGTTAATTAAAGTGCAGATTGCGCTCCCCTGATCTGTACATGGAGGGTACCCACTGGAGTTGTGCTGTCAAAGACCAGGGGCTGGTGTCTGGGCCAGTGTGAAGACATTGCCTCTTCACAGATGATCCAGGCCTCCATATGAGATCCATATGAGTTGTGCGGTCAATACAGGAAGAGAGCCTTTTGAGACTCAGAAGCTCTGAGGCTGTTTCACAGGCCATAAATATGTTGATTATTTCTCCAATCAACATGTGTATGCTTTCAGCAGAACAGAGTTGTCATATATCAGTTCTGTGCTACTGCAGTGATTCTGTCTGAGGTGGAGGGCGGGAATCCTGGCCTGTATAAACCTGTATAAAGTGCTAGCAGCATACATCTTTAGGTGGATGGAAGGACAATTCTGAGAGGAGAAAAGAAATGTGTTATAGACTCTACTAAGGGATTGAGTCATTTCTAGTCCACTAACCTGCTTTGTTTTGTTTCTATAGCTACAACAGAGACTCAGACACGTTAATTGAATGGTTGCAGTCTGCTCAGAAGAGAATGAATTTTTGGAAGGAGCAGTCTCTCAATGTGTCACAAGACCTACATACTGTCAGAAACAATATAGACAGCTTGTTTGTAAGTCAAAAAATTCTGCAGCGTTTAGATGCTAGATAATAATTCCCCACCCCCAATGACATTGCAATGTGGCCAGAATCTGCCAGCAGGGCATAGCCCTGAGTATGAAGTGGGATAGCACTGCACTGCCTCCGGGGTTCCTCTGGGAGGAAGCATGTCACAGTCCTGCTGCTGCTGTTAAATGGGGGTGAGAGAGACTGGGGGGTTTTAGCTCTGCTGAAGATATTTCTGTGAATGGGTGGATATGAACCAACCAGCACCTCAAAGACAGGGGACAAAGATCTGAAGATCCTGATAGGTGAGAGGGGACCAGCAGATTATTCTCCCCCCCAACCCCTCCAAATAATGGTCAGGAAACGAAGGAGCGGGTCTTTCAAGACACTGGAGATCCAACCTGAGAATAAAGCACCAAATATAGGGGTCCTGTTCAGTGAAAGGGGTTGTAGGTGGCAGCATACTGGGGATAAAGGATCCTGCAGAAAGATAGAGAAGAAAGGTCTTGGCTGACGTCTGCGTGGCTCAACATTCTTCTGGGGTTTACTGAGCTCCAGCAGGTTTCAAGTTTCCATCAAATGAGATGAGTTTTACCAGGTTTCAGTTCAACCAGAATTGCAACCCGTCCAGTCAGACCCTCCTGTGATTGAGACCCTGTCTGCGTGTTTAAAAAATATATCTATATTTTTAAATCTCTGTATATTTCAGGCATTTTCTAAGGAAGTAGATGAAAAATCATCCTTGAAGTCATCTGTCATAAGCACTGGCAACCAGCTTCTTCATGTGAAACAAATGGATGCTGCAGTGCTTAGATCATCCTTGGCACAGTTTGAACAAAAATGGGCAGAACTGATCACTCAGTTCCCAACCATCCAAGAAAAACTTCACCAGGTAAGGAGGGAATCTCTTGTCATTTCTTTGTTTGAGCCAAGCTATGTGCAGAATTATTTTAAAATGTTACTGATGGAATTCAGTGAAGCACTACATAAGGCAGGGGAAGCACTTTTTTCTTTAGGGCTCAATTGCCCATCTGACTCACTTTTGGAACATCCTCAGTGTTGTATTGAGGCTTAATTATTACTGTATTTCTACCTAACTTTGCCTGTCCCCATCAATGTCATATTTTATATAAAGCTTAGTTTCAAGAGGCAATAATAATCTTATCCCAGACTTCTGAGATGTCCAAATTTCTTATTTTAAGTTTGAATCATATCCTAAATTTGAGTATCAGGGTTTACTTGCAAGTTCATACTTAGATAATTACATTATGTGAAAAGAAAAGGAGTACTTGTGGCACCTTAGAGACTAACCAATTTATTTGAGCATGAGCTTTCGTGAGCTGTAGCTGTAGCTGTAGCTCACGAAAGCTCATGCTCAAATAAATTGGTTAGTCTCTAAGGTGCCACAAGTACTCCTTTTCTTTTTGCGAATACAGACTAACACGGCTGTTCCTCTGAAACCTACATTATGTGAGGCCTTTTGGGGATAAAGATGTTCTCCTCCTTGATGGTCTGATTTAATACTGCTAGCCAGTTAAGTACAGAAGAATCATTATATATTTGATTTCCAGCTTCAGATGGAAAAGCTTCCATCTCGTGAGGCCATCACAGAAATAATGACATGGCTGACCCATGTGGAACAACAAAGAGAAGATGATGAGGCTACTGTAAATTTGCAAAGTAACGCATCCCAAGTCAAAAACCTTCTTCAGAAATATAAGGTAAATATGCGAGCAGAAGAACGAGTCATTTACAGGGTGCTCAGGTATCACAGTAATGGATGCAGTACAAGAGCCAGAATAGAATTGAATAGAATATCCATTTATTTCTAGGTTCCTTAGGGGGGCTAAGTACTTAGTAGCTCAGCTTGGAACATTAGTGTACTGTTGAAGATTAATCCTGTGCTTCTTAGCACTTTGCATTTTTGTGGTCAGCTTCTTGGTTCTGGTTAACAATTAAAAGTATGTTCCTAGCATTCATATCCTAGGACCCCTGTGCGACAGAATTGACCACTGCCTTGTCTTGTAGATAGCTCTTCAGAATTTTCCAACCAGATAAACTTAAGGATATTTCTAGCTTTCTTCCTGAGGGAGACATGCGTCTCATAGGCTCCAAAATATTAGTATCTGTATTACCATATCATCCAGTGGCCCTAGTCAGGATGGTACTGTTTGGTGAAAGGACTGTGTCTTCATTATAAACAACTACAATTTAAGAGAGAGAGAATCTGCTTTCTTTTGCCCAAATCTTCCTGCTTTCAAAGAAAATAAATGGCATTTCCAAGCTGTAGTTAGTATTTACTATTGGGCAGAATCGTCTTCTCTGAAAAGACCCATCTGTGTGAGTAAAGACAAAGCAGGGACCTATCTTAGCCCATGCTGTGCGTCTGTTAGCAGTGGACTAAGGCCACCTTTGATTTAGACAATGGAGAATGTATCTCTCAGGAAATGCACTGTACTATGGATCAGAATAACAAGTTTTCTCTGAATGCCACAGAATTACATTATAAATCAGCAGTTAATGGAGTTTATGAAATTAATATTGCCATCGTAACTGTTTTTCAGGAATACATGATGGAGATGAACTTTAAACAGTGGATGGTTGATTTTGTTAACCAGTCGCTGTTGCAGATCAGCACTTGCGATGTAGAAAGCAAGCGCTATGAAAGGACAGAATTTGCAGAGCATCTTGGTGAGATGAACCTGCAGTGGCACAAGCTGCAAGGGTCCCTGAACAGAAAGGTTTGCTCCTATTTCGTGGTTTTATATCTTTTTTTTTTCCTTCCAATGTTGATTACATGTATTATAATCCTTTGTGCTTCTATGCTACCTTTCCCCCAGGGATCTCAAAGTACTTTCACATGTGCTCAGTTACATAACACTCCTGGAAGGTAAAGTAGGTGGGTGTTATCACACCTCTGTAAGAAGAGGTATAATTAAGAAATTCAGAACGGGAGAATTTAGATGAATATTGGGGCAGGGGCGTCATAATGGTGATCTGTTGAGCTGAAGGAAAGCCATATGGACCCCATGGCTTGAGACATTTAAGATTGAAAATAGTAGGCAGTATATGGTAAGAAACAGTCCTGCGCTGGCAGGTAGATGGCCAAGACCCACTCAGAAGCCACAGGGACAATGATACTGTTTAAAAAGAGGCCAGTCCTCCTCCACGTTATGGAACATGATTGAAAACAGGGAGGATGCTAAAATATCCTCCCCCTGCCCTGCCTATTTCCATTTAACATATGATGTTGGGATCGCTAAACCGGCCGATTGGCATATCACCAGCCACACTCATTTATTATGAAGAACTGTGGTCTAGTGGATGAGGCCCAGGCCTGGGAATCAGGAGCCCTGGGTTCTGTTCCCAGCTGTGTGATCGGGAGCGGGTCACTTAACTTCTCTGCCCCCTCTGGAAAATGAGAATGATGGAATATGCTCTCCTTATAGAAGCACTTTAAGATCAATGGATGAAAACCACTCTCAGGGTGCATATCACTATTCTTTATTTTATTATGTATTTACTATATGTTATAGAAAATACATATAAATAAATGCATCAGAGTTATTTCACCCTGGTGAAACTAGAAATAATCTGTGGAACAGGCTCAGCGTTGCGAGGCAGTGTGGCCTAGCAAATAGAACACTGGACCTGGGTTGTGTTCCCAGCTCTACCACCAGACCTTCTGGGTGACCTTGGGCACATCACTTCCCCTCTCTGTGACTCAGTTTCCCCCTCAGTAAAATGGGGGTAATGATACTGACCTCCTTTGTACAGCACTTTTAGATCTACTGATGAAAAACTCTACAGAAGAGCTAGATGATAGTGTTCTGTTAGACTGTTAGGGAATACTTTGGCATACCCAAATATGGAGAAATTATGATGTGAGATATAGAACCAAATAGGGAAAGAGCTATTTACTGTGAATAGGCAGTTGGACACATTCCTGTCCTGCCTGAGTCCTACAAAGGACTCCAACCAAAACAGAGAATTTAAATTGGCGAAACATTTTCAATCTGATATAATTTAATTAAAATGAAATATTTTAATCCTGTAATTTTCAGATACAAGAATTGGAACATATTTTGGAAATCGTCACTGAAAATGAAAACAAAGCACAAACTCTGAGCAGCTGGCTGGAAGCACAAGGCGAGAGGCTGAAATCTTTGGAAAAGCCAGCGAGTCTAATCTCAGTACAGAACACTTTGGAAGACTGTAAGGTAAAAAGTGTTCTTTATGTTGCAAACATTACTCTTAAGACTTTGCTGGGTCTATGCTACAAAAGTCACATAATTTTTATTTTAAATTGGAGGAACCTACCATATTCCTAAAAGCATAGCACAGAGTATCACTTTAATGAAAATATGAAATGCAAAGTTTGATAGGGAGATCAGAGGCCAGATCCTCAGCTGTTGTAAATTAACATGCACCGAATTACAGTGCCTGAAGCTCTGGCACAACACAGATGTGAAATTCCACAGTTGCTTTTTGGACTCTTTTATCCTTGGAATTTCCTGCAACATTACAACAATTCTTAATGTTTTCACTACCTTATTTTAGATTTCTTCTAATGGAAAATATTTCATTTTCATTCAGTTCAGTTCAGCACATTGATGGAAAGATTGATTAGTGTGAAATGTTCTTTGGTGATACTTTGGTTAGGAAGAATAGTAACTCTGTGGTAACTTGGTATAATTCTGCATTAGCATAATATTTCTTCTCTGTTTCTCAAATGGTCCATTTTATCTTTCCCACTTAGTCCTGTTTGCCATCTTTGACCTGTTGATACATGAAGACCTCATTCTATTATTGATGCTGTGAGACTAGCCTCACCACATCATGTCCTGGCACAAACGCAGTCATGCTACTCCAGCCCTAAGGATATTTTAGGGATTTTTCAGTGAGATAGCTCCATCAAAATCAGGACAGGTGGCAGTCATCTGCCAGCTGGTCCCCAATTACTCTTGAAATATTCAGCATTCATTCAGTTCAATATTACCCTTCTATTTCCTCCCATGAAATGTTTGTTATTTTATTGCCATGGTTACTTGTATCTCTCTCATATTATGCTGCTATTATTCCCTGCAGTGCTGTATTAATGCAGAGTTACTCATCTATCTGCATTTTCTCTGAAGTGTATTGGGGTGAGACTCTGCCAGCTAGTTAATAAGATACTTTTGGTATCTCTAAAGTACCATATCTGATCATAGCAAGATTCTACGCTTCGGGTGGGTAAAACACTTAACTAAAATTCATTTACTTCATTAAAAATTAAATGATTTTAAATAAATTCAAAAAGCTATTGGACAGTGAATCATTAACAGAAAACATGTGCTGACATAAAGGGCAACATTTTAGTTAAAGGAATTGGCCCATTTGGATGTGTGAAACATTCACATGTACTGCTGTGGGGTAGTGATCACCTTAATCGCGTTGGGGAGCAGTTCTTCTCACAAGTAGTCCCACTGACTTCAGTGGGACTGCTTCCAAACTCCAGGCCAGGTTCATAGATCCTAAGGTCAGAAGGGACCATTATGATCGTCTAGTCCGACTTCCTGCACAACGCAGACTACAGAATCTCACCCACCCACTCCTGTGAAAAACCTCTCACCTATGTCTGAGCTATTGAAGTCCTCAAATCGTGGTGTAAAGACTTCAAGGAGCAGAGAATCCTCCAGCAAGTGACATGTGCCTCATGCTATAGAGGAAGGTGAAAAACCTCCAGGGCCTCTTCCAATCTGCCCTGGAGGAAAATTCCTTCCCAACCCCAAATATGGCGATCAGCTAAACTCTGAGCATATGGGCAAGATTCACCAGCCAGATACCCAAGAAAGAATTTTCCATAGTAACTCAGATCCCACCCCATCTAACATCCCATCACAGGCCATTGGGCCTATTTACCATGAATATTTAAAGTTCAGTTAATTACCAAAATCATGTTATCCCATCATACCATCTCCTCCATAAACTTATCGAGTTTAATCTTAAAACCAGATAGGTCTTTTGCCCCCACTGCTTCCCTTGGAAGGCTATTCCAAAACGTCACTCCTCTATGCTGGAGGCAGGATCTGAAAGGTGAAGGGAAAGGTGGCTTAAAGCTACCTATGCATTACCCAATGCTAGGGTCAGCCAGGGCTCATGTCAGGCTCAGTGTAAGTTAAAAGAGCCTCAGGACTGCTCTAACCCATGTCAGCTGAAAATGACTTCCTAGTAACTGTTATGAAGCCAGAGATCCCCATTGTGCAAGATGCTCCTACCTCGCATTCATATGCTGGAGTGGGTAGGAGGGCTGGAATCTGACACAGGGAATCTTCTGCTGCCCTGCTTGAAAAGCTTTCTAGCCCCTTTGCCTGGAGTGGTACAAGGGAGCCCAAGTGCTGGCGGAGGATCTGGCTCTCAGTTCCAAATCAGCATGTGCATTCCATGTCAAGGCAAAATGCAGTTTCTTGTGTTCTGCATGTAAGAGACTGCTAATTCACAGACATTTACAATTGTTCCAGTTTCCTGAGGCAAACTCATTTCTGCCAGAACTCAATTGCTGTAAGTTTCCCATGGTTAGAAAAACGACATGGGATTGATTTTAAAGAAGAATCATTTGTCTTTACTTTTGTATTGTCACACAGATAAAGATTTTTATCTTTCTTTCCCTTTAGGAGCTAGAAAATCATCTTGCAATTAAGTCCAAAGCTCTGGATCAGCTAAAACAGAATTATATGGCTTTGGAAGATGGTGCAAAACAAACCTCAGAAGATATGGCTGTCAGAATGGATAAGCTACATGAAATGAGGAACAGTGTCATCAGTCAGGTAGAGAACTTTGCATTTACACTTCTCCCCAGGATTTAATCCTAGCAACTGTTCCAAACCCTCTTTGGGAATTTCCAGTATTACTGAGCTGTTCAATGACCAATCCGTAGTTAAGGCTGCAGTAGATGTCCCGTTCTTCTTAGAGTGCTTGCTCATGTCAATTCCATTCTAGGTGTGCACAGTCGTCAGAGATTTTCACCTTAGCGGTATCCGTAGGGTCAGCTGCGGCACTCCCTTGAGTGCCGCGCCCATGTACTGGTATATAGGCGCCTCTGACCTTATGCCCTCTGCGTTCCTTCTCACCGCTTGTGACGGTTGGTCAGAGCGCCTTGTCTTGCAATTGCAAGATCATTAGCGGTTCTTCAACTGTCCATTGTCTGTCTTCATTGTATATAGTTTAGGTACTTAGTTAGCCTTTAAATTAAGTGTTGGATTATTTGGTAGTTAGAGTCCCGGCTGGGACTTCGCTCGGGAGCATGGCATACCCCACTCTCCTGGCTTCAAACCATGCTCGTCATGCAACAGGCCGAAGCTTATTAGTGACCCCCACGACAGTTGTCTGAAGGACGAGTCCAGAATCTGTAAGAACTTTCGCCCTAGAACCCAGAAGGAGCGAGATATCTGCTTGAGGACTCTCCTCCTGGAGGCTGCACTTCGTCCTGTGTCAGAGCCCTCCCACTCGATCCCACGCCCAGCACCTCGACATCGGTGTGGCGCACACTGCTGGCACCAGGTGCCGCCTGCACTGCTCCCCCTCACCAGTGCCAAAGAAGCGACAAAAGAAGAGGAGCCCCTGGCACCGGAATGGAAAGGGGCCTCAGGCAAAGGAACAGTGGCAGGCCATGTGCCCGCCCCGAGGCTTCACGGGGATACTGCTGAGGTCAGACTCCTCAGCCCGGCCAGGGATACACCTCCAACTCCCAGGAGCAGCAGGGGACCCTGGCTTCTCAGGCCCTCATTGCCTGGAGCAGCCCAGGTGGCTAAAGAACAAGCCGGCTGACCAGCACCACAGACGCTGCACCAGGCACCAGCCTTGGCTAAGGCCCCAACACCTAAAGGCAAGCCGGTCATGGGACTGCCCCACAGGTCAGTGGAGCACCCTCTGTCCCTGGACTGCAGGCGTAGATGCCCATCTCCACAGCCTAGGGTCCTGGCACCCCATTCCCCGTCTCCAGTCAGAAGGCCCAGGTTCCTGACACCGCGCTTTCCCCCTACAAGACATGGGACACCAGAGTCAAGACACCAGTCCCCGTACCACCAGTACCGGCCAGTTTCCTGTCAAAGATTGCCATGGCACAAGTCACAGTTACCAAGAGGGTCTCCCAGATGTCAGTCCCCACCAGGCCGGGATTGATCCCGGTCGCGGCACCAGTCTCCATCCCCCCAAGTTCCGCTCATCAAGCAGACAGCGCTCCTTGCCCTCATCTCACCAGTCGCCGACTAAGGTCAGTTGGCAGACTGAGGCCTCGATGACTCTGTCCTGATTGCTGGAAGAACAATGGTCAGATTCGGACTGGGAGTTCAGCCCCTCGCCAAGGAGGGGTGATTCGCCGCTGACCCACGAAGGTGGCACAGCGCCTGCAGCGATGGCATAGCAGCAGGGACAGTGGCCTGCTCAGTGGCCATACTGGAACCCGTGGGGCGTGCCCATAATGCCAAGCCTGTATTCCCACCAGTCCTCCTGGGCTGCATCGGACAAACCGCCCCCAGCACCGCCAGCACCGGAGTCTGAAAACAGTATCAAATCTGATGTGGGGAGCAGCGCATCGGACTCCAGGACCTAAGGAGCCATCCCTGGAGAAGGCCCCGTCGGTGCACTCGTCATCGTCATCTCCGGACGAAGCAGTGGCGGGTCCCTCCCAAACGGGCAGCCTACAGGTACCGCTAAGGCAAAAATCTCAGACGACTGTGCATGTGGGCACACGCGCACCTAGAATGGAATGGACATGAGCAACACATCTCGAAGAACAACAGTTACAAAGGTAGGTAACTGTTTTTTCTACTTCTTTTTGCTCCATATAGCTTTGGCAAGAACTCTCCTTTTGGCCAAAAAACTATCATGCTTATTCTCATGCCAAAGGAGAACCTGTATGTCAAGTTTGGAAAAAAGAAAAAAGATCAACCTGCTTTGGAGTCAAATAAGAAAAAAATTACCCCCTTTTACCAATTTTTTAAAAAAGTATCTACATTTTTCTGGTAGCTTAAAGGCTTTGGTTGAAAACTTCAAACTTCCTAACTGGATCCACTTGGTCCCTTACTATTCCTATGTGTTCCTGCTCTCTGCTAGAGTCCTGATGGAGACTCTCTGTTCCAAGCAAATCCTTTTCCATCTTCACAGCACTGGGTTCTCCCTCCTCCACTCCCACTGCTTTTTTTAATTCTAAGCAGATCCCTTATAGTTCCCAGTTGCTCCACTCACGTTCCTGTGGATTCCCTTTCCCTCCTCAATGGCTCTCCATAACTTATTCTTAGGCCAATTAACCCCAGCAATGTCATATGTGTATGATAAATACAGCTTTATGTTTACAATCCATCATATAATATATAATACTATAAGTAATGCAGATAAAGTTAAGGTTGCTCAATGCTTTCCAGTAGGTAACTTAGCCAAATTTTAACCATTTTGACTGAAATTTTCCACATCAGGTGTCTGCTTCAGGCTGATTTTTTAAAATATTTTTTAAGCTTCAGCAGAAATGGTTCAGCTGTTTCTCAGAATGAGATTAGAGAAAATACATTGTTTTGTTCATGTTAAAAACATTCTTCCAACTGTTCTGTTGAGAAGCTCTGGTACACCAATGTTTTGGAACAGGGATTTGAAATTCAGCAATGGGAAGTCACCATGGTGCCAGAGAAAGGCCCTTTTTTTTTTTTTTCCTTTGCTGGACCAATGAAAGCTCTAATTTGACCCAGTTAGAAGAATTTGAAAAATCTCCATTCAAATGTGCTCAGTAGAGACTTATTAGAGTTTAGCAGTGAAATTCTCTGACACTTCCATCTGTACTGAACATACTCCTGCCAAGAGCTACAGGGGCTGAGCAAGGCTTTCTGTGCAATTGCTACTCCCAGCTGCCATAAGCAACCTTAATTTTGACATTTCCTAACGTTTAATTGCTTAACTTTGCAACTCTAATGTTCTTTAAATGTTGGGTTTTTCTGTATGTAACATACAGTAGAACCTCAGAGTTGTGAACACTTCAGAAATGAAGGTTGTTTATAACTCTGACATGTTCATAACTGAACCAAGGGTTAGGGTGGTTCTTTCAAAAGTTTACAACTGAACATAGACTTAAACCAGCTTTGAAACCTTACTATGCAGAAGAAAAATGCTGCTTTTCCTTTATTTTTTTAGTAGTTTACATCATTTAACACAGTGCTCGACAGTATTTGCTTTTTTTATTGGGTTTTTTTTTTGTTTTTGTTTTTGTTTTTTGGTCTCTGCTGCTGCTTGATTGCATACTTCCCATACCCAATGAGGTGCGTGGTTGACTGGTCAGTTTGTAGCTCTGGTGTTCGTAACCCTGAGGTTCTATTTATATACTGCTTCGTCCCTTCTAGCAGGCTGGCCTAATTAGGGGCTAGATTGCGACTTCACGGTCCTCAGCAAGGGGTGGTGCACTAATTGCACCACTGCTGGGACAGTCTCAGGTAGGACTGTGACTCCAACCCTGCTCAGAGGCACAATTCCTCCCTGCGTCCCCTTTGCTCTCTGGTGCCAATAATTTGCTGCTCACTGGTACCAACAGTAAATTATTCCTACCTCTGCACACTGCCTCAGGTACACTAGCCAACGAGTAATGGGATTGAGCCAAAAGTCCACCTATTCCCAACCTGGACCTATCCTGCCCACTTGGTCCAGATAAGGAATAAGTGGCTGTGCTTACTCCTGCACACCTGGACCTAAGATACAGGTAGCCGATATAGTGGGCAAAAGGGTGGGGAGTTCTGTCTCCTCCATATTTTCTTGTATAGGTGTGTAGTCAGAGTCAGAATCTAGCCCTACGTTTTGCAAGGTGAGAACCTGCCCATGAGGGGGTGGGTACTATAGAAAAATAAGAACAACCTGTAACAACTGGAATAGGTCTATGATTTCATTCTTGTGGCAACGTCACAAAGACTGTGACAAAGGAAAACCTTATCAGTCCTACTATGATAAAAGTAATTGTAATAATGAAAAGGGGTAGGGAAAAAGAGGAAAGTTTGCCACCTCATTCATTGCATGGCTCTTGTATCTAGTGAGTCCTGAAGTTCCTCCAGCAGTTGTTGAATGGGAATACAAGGCTGTGGTTCTGTTTCATCTGCATTGTTATAGCACAATGGCATACAAGAGAATGTCGCTCTCTAGAACACTATGGTATTTTATTAGAAGCTTGAATTACCCCAAACAATTTCTGTTCCATTTTGACTAAACTGGAACTAAATTTCCATCTCAAATTGTCTATTTCCTAAGGAGATTAAGGCCTTCAGGAGCCACAGTACTTTATCTGTTAGCGGGCGTCCTGATATTGGCAGCAAAGAATAACAGCTGTGCGTTGTTTCTGCACATTTTCACCTAGCCTGGGGTTCTGGAGTGGTGGCTGCCAAACCAGCATTGCCTTGGTATCCAGTTAAATTTGTATTTCAAACTTAACCCGTTACTTCATTTGTGAAATTTTTGTGGATTGTCATCCAGCATGCGTTGAGCTGAAGTACTGAAGTCCATTTTTATTTCAAAATTACCCAAGAAATAGCTTCATTAACACATTTTGTAAGTAAATGTTAAGCAGGAGCAATCCTTTTTCTCAGCAGTGATTGTTTGTTTACAGGTAGCACAGTTAAAAACCTCAATGCAGTCAATATTACAGCAATGGATAATTTATGACGAAGCCTATGAAGAAGTTAACCTGATGATAATAAGCTCTTTGTACTGCCTAGAACAATGCAAACCTTCTGTAATATCGCTGGAAGCTTTGAAAGGCCAGGTGAAGACTCTGCAGGTAAATCTACCAAAGACAATGTAGATGTATTAGTGCAAATGTGGGCGAAGATTAATTAAAAAACCAGAAAGTTTCCCCTCAGGAAACTGATTCTTTAGAGCTTCACGATGGACCTAACCCAAAGCCCATGGGAGTCAGTGGCATTCTTTCTGTCTGCAGAGACAATGGGCCCAGGGGCTGTTCTAGTAGCAGAGTTGCACCAGTTTAACTAAAGGTCTGAACGTAAACCAGTTTAGTTAAACCAGTGCCAAAAGCTGTGTAGATGCTCTTATTTCAGTTTAAATCAGGCTTTTTTGGATTTATCTTAAGTTAGGAACTAGTGTAAACTAAATTGAAATAAACCACTTTCAGGTATCCACCAGATTAATTAAACAAATGCAAGATTGTGTGTAGACAAGGCCTAATTCTTCGTTGCCCTATACCTCATGTAGTCGTTCACACTAGTGCAGACCAGGTGCAAAGTATGAACAAATCAGAATCGTACTGTTTTGTGCTTGCTCTGTGCTCTCTTTACAATGAATAAACAAGGTGCAGGGCAACAGGGAATCAAGCCTCATGTATTCAGAGGACTCTAGTTATTGATATTTAACCTTTCTTTATTATTTCCGATCTAAAATAAGAATTTCAAAGTACGTCTGCTCTTTGGTTGGACTAAGAACAAGTAACACCAAAGGAAAAACGAATTCCAATTTAGAATGAATAGTTTGAACTAAATAAGTGAAACTTCTTTAAAAAGTCAATTGATATTTTTCTATTGATATTTAATACAGAATTTCAAACCAGTTATTTTTCCATATTTGCCAGTCAAAGGCCTAATTCTTCAACACTTTCTTGCTTTGAGTAGCACTTATTCACACGGGGAGTCCCACTGGACCATTACCTGTCTGAAGAGATGCTTCTGAAATGATGTATTACTGGATTGGGCCACAATTTAGTCTTCAGTTCTTTAATTTGTAGCAGCAAGTATATTATTGTTACATTATTATTTCTTTCTTTCACAAAACTTGTCTTTGCCATAAATGTTGTTACAGTATCACTACTCTACATCTCCTAGTCTCTAAAGAAAACTACATTTTAGCTCAATGAACTGTGGCTCATTCGTCTCCACATCTAATTGTTGTGACTCATTTTTCACAGTCTCTTCAAGACAAAGCAGAGAAGAGTGAAGAAAGCTGGGCCAAGCTCCAGGCTTCTGCTGCTAACCTCAAGAAATATTGTTGTTCCTCATTTGCAGAGATTATTGAACATAAATGCAAGGAGGCACATGCAAGGTACACCTAAGAAAAACCACAAAATAGATGTTGGTAATAAAGCCCCCTGCTTCTGCAAGGTACTGAGCATGTGCGTAACTTTAGGCATGTGAATGTTTTAATTGATTTCATTGTGAATACTCACATGTTTAAAGTTAGGCATGTGCTTAAATATCTTGGTGAACTAGGGCCAGTCGACTTTAACATATTGTTTTATTGTGGGTCTGGGTGATAGACCAAAAAACAAACAGAAAAAGGAGCAACACAGTAAACATGCAATACAGTATGGACATTACTGATGGCAAGACTCTGATCTCAGATGCCCTGGTGTAAATCCAGAGAAATTCTACTGAGAATCTTCAAAAGAGATCAGAGTCTGGTCTGTGCACGTCCTCAAGTTTAAGGGCAAAACATAAATCAATAACCTGTGTTATGTTCTTGTATATTGCAGATGGACTCTGGCAAATGAAGAAGTCACTGATGAGCTACAGACAGCACAAGCTTTGTTATTGCTTTGGGAGTCGTATGATGGGTTATACACTGAGGCAGCATTGAGGTTAGAACAACATGAAGAGCAGTGTCATCAGCTCTTGGGAGCTCACTTACCTGAAGACAACATGGAGGAAGTCCTGAAGCAGAAGATACAGGATGTGAAGGTACCTAAAAGTGCTCTCACTGCCTTATGCAAGGCCGGACTTATTTAAAAATCCTGACAATGGGAACCAGGGCCTGACTTCTCTTTGGTAATCCATCCTTTTTTATTTTCTTTAACTACATTGGGCCAGGTCCTCAGGTCAGGCCAAGCACAGCATGCAAAGAAGGGAAGGGGATGGTGACCTGACCTCGTCTCTTGCATGCTCCAGTTTCTGTGGGCAGCCCGTGACCAGTTTAGTTAGAGCAGCAACAAGGCTTCTCTAAACTATATTGTCTGCAGTGGTCCCCTAGGGAGCACCGCCAGGGTGCAGTTTGCTCTGGACATGTCTCCCTGTGCCAGAGGTGGGGTGCCAGGAGCAACTGGCGTAGAGCCAGCTACTCTTGCTTAATCCCCTCCAGTCATTCCCAAATGTAAGAGGAATCCCTGACTGGCAGTTTTTGCCAGATTTCCATCCCCTTGCAGTGGCCATACTCTATGAAGGTAACATAGGGAACCTGAGCATCTGGCTATTTTGTAGCAATCACTGAACCGAAAATGACTGACTTTTATTATGTATTTTGAACTTTATAAATAACTGAAGTGCTTACAGTCTGATCCATGCCAAAGACAGGGTCAATAAGCCAGAAGCACATTTGACCTTTCAGGGAAGTCTGTCCTTACTTTTACAGTTAATCAGAAGAAACATTTCTTTACTCATTGCCCACTGAAACGTGTGGAAAAAAAACTCGGGGATTTTCATGTTTAGTATCAAGTGAACGTGGCAGAGAATTACACATTCCAGGCTGATATTCTGTAAATCCCTCTCCAGATAAAAGGAACTACAAGCAGTATACTGGTTGTAGAAGTGCCAGCTACTCCCACAGCTGTTCATAACATTTAGAACTGAAATTTATAGTATTGTTGCTGGAGGGGGAAAAAAGCTCTCAATCAATCAAAATAGTTCCAAAGTGCTGGCAAAGGTGTTCAGCATAGTTGTTAGCAGGATATTATCATCACTGTATAAAGCCATTCTAGAGAGGATGGTTATTCTTTCCAATTTCTCTCGCTAATCTCCCTCATAACATTAGTAACCCAGTGCCTGAAATCTTTTCATGTACCGTGTGTGTGTATATATATACCTGCTACTGTATTTTTCACTCCATGCATCTGATGAAGTGGGTTCTAGCCCACAAAAGCTTATGCCCAAATAAATTTGTTAGTCTCTAAGGCACCACAAGGACTCCTCGCTGTTTTTACTGGGCAATGTTATCCCACTGAACTTTGAATCCAGATACTAAGTCTGGGAATTTTTAAAGGAGCTAAAGAGAGCTCTTTGGGAGTTGGATGCCTAATTCTCTTCAGCACCTTTAAAAAAATCAGCCTAAATCTCTGGGTAACTGGAAGGCCGACCTTCAGTAACATCTATGGTTTCGTCCCACCCAACATTGTTAATAGACTTATCAGATTCAGCCCTGGAGTAAGTGCTTGCCACTCCCATTAAAGTCAATGAAAGCCACTCGCTTAGTCTATGGCTGAATTTGGCTTCCAATGCAGATCAACCAAAGGAGTTTAGTTATAGCAATAAAAGAGACACAGGAACGCAGATCTGATTTATTTTTTTGATCTTTCATTTTAGATACTGCAACAAGGCCTTCAAACCGTAAAAGGAAGCTTTCTCCAGGTTTCTGAGTTGACAGACCAGATAGCACAACAGGTTAATGCAGCCACACATGCAGTTCTTGCAGAGAAGGTGCATCCTCTCCAAAGGATAGCTTATTTGGAAAAGATGTTGCAGATGAAATCAGATGAATTTGAGGTACTTCTTTATATAGTAAATTTGCTCTCAATACAGTTTTATTCTTCAACAAAATCATGTCGTTCCTGGACTGACGTTCAATTCGAATTAGAACTCAGTGAAATGATAGCATCAGCTGAGTTACGAAAGAGAAATAAAGTCTTGGGGAAACAGGTGGGTTCATCGTGTGCTTGCTGTGCTGCATTCACTCAGTTTCAATTGTTTTCCCCTTCCACACACACCCTGTTCTGTCACACACTTGTAAGCAGGCCTGTTAATTTGTAATATGGATAGATCTTAATGTCTCCATCCATCATCCCAGTCCAATGCTTGGAAACTCAGGTGGTTTCCTGGGGATGATGTCTCTGATTCTTGATATCATGTGTAAGCTTTACCTATAGTGTAATATAGTTTTATTTCACTTCTAGTTGTGTAGTCGTTTTCCCTTGTGTAATTTTGTGGTCTTACCACAAGTGATTTCCTTTGTCGTTCTTGTCATTCATTCTTTACACATCTGTAATTTGAGAGCTCTCAGGCAGAGAGGGTGACACCAGACCCCTTCCTGGCACAGTTCCCTCAACCCTGGAAATGGGGAGGGAAGTGAAGAGTCCCCCAGTCACCCTAACCTCCTCCCTCAAAAAAACTGTGGGATCCCAGACCCAGTCCTGTGTTTCTTCCCCTCAGATGGAGCCAGTTGGGAGCTACTAGAGCCCAAGTAACACTCACAGCCTTATCTATAGGAGCAAATGGGACCAAACTCTCTATGTGGCTGATAAGGGAGCAGAACCATTTTCATAGACTTCCTGCCATCTGAGTAGCTGTGCTGTGGCTCCATAATTTCACCCTAAATCATGGAGTCCCTGGTAGCAGGTCTCTGCACAGCATTGTTGCCCTGTTTCTCCTAGATCCATGTGGATCTCCCACAATTCACAGGATTTGGAGGCTCAGCTCCTTGCCACATGTGTGTATGTTGGGTTAAATCCTACTTCTCCTCAGTGGAAAAATTGGGAAGAAATGCCGTAAGTCAAAACTTGCAGAGTTTACCACCTTCTATAAGTCTTAAGCAGAGCTGATAAGCCCAGGCTTCCCAAGTTCCACTACAGTGCTTTAACCATAAGACCATCTCTCCTCCCCAGTGAGTTAGTTCTCACCCTGACAGGGGACAGTGGTGCCCTTAGATGTAATGAAGTGTTTTCTTCATTTCCATTTCACTTTCCTTGTTCTTTCACAATGAAAGAAACTCATTGCGCTGTGGAAAAACGGCCATTAATTTCTAGAACTGTGAAGCCAATAACAAGAAATCAAGTCTAAATATTTACTCTAAAAATGCAAGGACATATTCCAAAGATAAAATCTAGAAAAAGAATATAAATAAGCATGGTTTAAATATAGACATAAATATTAACTACAAATACACCAGTTACTCTAATCTAGCAGCTGTTTGTTTTCATAAGGATGCTGTTTATTACTCTTTTGTCCATATTGAATATATGTATTAAAGCTGATTATAACAAAAATATTCTCTCATCCTAGTTCAACCTTTTACAACTGGAGGATTTCAATAATTGTCTGGGCACAGTGGAAGCTCGAATTAAGACACCTATAGAAGTTTTGGATAAGCTGTATCTCCAGGGAAAAGAAGAAGACTCAGAATTGCTCATGGTACATCCAGCTCTTATCACTATAAGGATATAAATTATGCATATGTAAGAGAGTCTGTAGGATACTTATTCATGCAGCATTATAGGTACTTCCTGTAGCTTAATTATCATAAATGTTACATGCACAAAAAATGTGTTAAGAGAACATTATTAAGGTGGCAAAATCAAGCGCTCAGAAGTTAGGAAATGCCAGGATTGAGGTTGCCTGTGCAACTTTAATTTGGCCCCTACATGCATATCCATTATGATACAGTCTTGGATTTCCTGATCACATACTATTTTTTCCCCACAAGGTCCCTGGCCCATTTAGTGCAGAACTCTGTGGCAGAAGCAGGGGTGGAATCCAGTTGTCCATTCAACTGCCTTAACAATGAGACCCTCTTTTCTCTTCCTGGAGTCCCCTGCCTCATTCACTACACACCTCCAACTTCTGCAACAAAAAAGCAGGGGTCCTACAGACAACAATTTCCTTTACTAAATTAGCCTGATGGATAATATTCAGAGCAGGTCCATCCTGTGCAGGGAATGAGGTAGGGGTCGTCTTGAAAAAAATAGTAATTTAAGACTGTATCACAGTGCATATGCACAAGGGCCCAAATTAAGGTGGCACAGGCAACCTCAATTCTGTGATTTCCTAACTTTTGAGTGCTTGACGTTGCCACTTTAATAATGTTAACATAACATGTTGGTGTGTAATTTCTGAGGTTTTTTTAAAAAGCAAACTGAAAAACCAGAAATTCCATCATAGTGACACCAACATGAGGTCATCAGCAGGACTGGAACCTTTAGATCCACTGCAAAAACCTCTGCCACTTGAGCTGAGTAATTGATAGCTGCACTAAGTTTTCATCCTCCACGTGGGCCAGTGCTAGAGAGGGATAGGACACTTGACTAGGGGGGTTCACTGACAGCAGAGAAATGGTGGCATTCAGGAATCCTGGGTTCTATTCCAGGCTCTGGAGGGAAGTATGCTCTACTGGGCATAGAATTTTCTTCTCCTTCCTTCCGAGTCTGACTTCTTCTTCCCCACCATCTCCAACCCAGTCATGTTCTGTCTCTTCCCCACCCCTGACCCCTTTGTCCCAGTCCCATTCTCCGGGCCTACCCAGTCCTAGTCTCTCTGTCTGGGCTTGCTGTCCAAGTCCCAATCTCCCCATCTCTCCCACTCCTCAAATCCTCCAAGTCGTCCTGCTCAGCCAGTCCCAGTTCCCTTCTCCTGCTCCTCATCTGGTTTGTTTCTTTTCTTCCCCAGCCCCCTTCCAACTTCCAGTCCCAGTTTTCCCTCTGGCTCCCTGTCCTAACTTTGCATCCCACTCCCTCCAGTCCCACTCTCATCAGACACTTTCCCAGTCTACTTCCTTCCTTTCCCCCACGCCAAGTTTTGTCACCCCTGCATCTGAATCAGATGGCTTCCAGGGGAGCACGGGGGGGTGGGGGATGTCACTGAGAGCACAGAAGAGATGGGCTCCCTGCCATCAGTTCTGGTGCCTGGCCTCAACCTGTCCCAGAGCAGCTAAAAGCAGGCATTACAGGGAAAGTCTGGCTTTGTTGCTGGAGCATGTTCAGTTGTTCTGTAGGGATGGCACATGCTCAGTCTGGTCACATGGAGGAGCTCTGAGGGGAGGGAGTGTGCTCTGTTGCCCTGTGGGGATGGTATGAGCACTAGGAGCTGTGAGAGGCTTGAGCATGCTCACTGAAGACAGTCTCTTCAGAGATTTTAACTGCTACCATTGAAGAAGTCTATGAGTACATGCACTGATTTTGCAATAGCATATTATTTGGCTAGATTTTCATGGGGATGGCAAAAGGCACATCCCTGGCACAGAGGCCATCTCCTTGCAAAATTTCTAATCCTTTCTCCAAGGCATAGAGTTACTAGAACTGTTCGAAGAAAAGGTCACCGAATTCTTAACATGGGCAAAATATATATTTCTCTAGCCTCGTTCTCGGAAATGGCTGGACCGTTGTGGCTGAAAGTTTCTCAGAAAAAAATCAGCGTCAGCCAGACAACCTATATGGAGAATTCCAGCCAAAAGGTTTAAAGTCTGGGAAAGTTGTAAGCAACTGAATACAGGGTCTTATGATGGAAAGCATCTGGTAATTCTAGTAATATGCAGTGCTAATATCCCTGCCTATAATGAGGCCAAGTTCTTGACTCTTCCATGAAGTCTGACTAAATGGACAATTAGTGAGCTTTGGATTGGGCCCTTAGAGAACTGAACTGGCCATTAAACTAATTTAATATGTACTGAGACGCCAGGTATTTAAATTTTAGTGACTTCATTGTGATGATTATGCCACTATTGACAATGAATATGTAATTTCAAAAAAAAATCTTGACAAATATACATAAAACTATTCCAAATAAATTATCTATAAACCTGAAGTTTTGTATTACGTAAAATGTTTTAAACTTCATCTTAGCAAATGATGTATGTCCAATGTCATGATGGAAAAGGCCAGCTTTCTTTCTTCACAAGCATAGCAGCAGCTTTGGTCATTTTAATTGCTAGCAGAAGATGGTTCTTTGTCATTAAAAAATTTCTAAGGAAATCAGAAATGCAATGGAATACTTTACCTGAAGAGCCTTGCATCAGAATAATTGAATCGCCAGAGCAACATAAAACATAATGAGTTATTTTTAAAAAGGAATCAGAACATGGATTTCAGGCAGAATTGTAAAAGAGAAGAGAGAAACCTGCTGGATCTGGGGTTGGCACAATTCCTTCTCCTCAAACTTCTCTATGAAATTTAAGCCCTGCTATTTATAGATACTACAAAATACACTGTGCGTAACCCTTTACTACTTCCATGAATGAGGATTCGGAGGGTGTGTCTGACTTTTCCCCCAATAATTGTGCAAAGGAAACTGAAAGCGAAAACTCTTGTTTTCAGTCCTCTCTAGTGGAATAGTACATGAAGGGATGATATAGCCCAATATTAACTAACTATGCTTCTTGAAATTCATCTTTTTCATCCATGACCCTTTTAACCTGAACAAAAGGCATTGTTTACATTGTGTTGTCAAACATCACAAAAAAGACTTATATTTTCTAGACATGGGAAAAAGGTGATGTTTCTGTCAGTTATTTTGTTCCATTATTTGCAGAGCCACATGTTGGAGCTCACTGCAGTGTCCCCTGACATTGAGAATCTGAATGAAGTGAGCTTTAGGCTACCACTCAGTGATTTCACTGTGAAGAAACTACAGAGCATGAATCGACAGTGGGCTCAGAAGACAGCAACAGCCCTGGAGCATTGCAGGTCAAAAAATTCCCCCAACTGTTTCAGTATGCATGAGGAAAATTAAAAGCAGATTAAAATATTTTCCAAAAGCTGGTCCCCAGATTTCCAAGAGGCTTGTCAACAATAATTCCTCCATTTTAAACTAATTTAAAAATATTCCATCAGATTGTTGGTTTTTTAAATATTTTAAATTATTTGGAGCACAAAGGGACATATGTTAGCATGTGTTTTGTGCAGAGACTAGCAAAATGGGACCTTATCTTGATTAGGGCCCGTGGTGCTACCAGTCCGTTAGAGCATAAACAATCATAACTGGAAAATATACAGCAATAGACTAGTTCCTGTATTATTTCTTTAAACAGTGAATTTGAGGGAATTCCATCGGATGAAAAGAAGTTTCTTCAGAAATGTGAAAACTGGGTACAATTTCTAGAAAAAATGAAAGAGGCTTTAAAAGTGAATATTGCTGGCAGATTTGAAAAGCTTCAGGAACAACAGAGAATATATGAGGTAATAATGCTGAAGATTTAAACTGGGTTTTAAAAAAAAATCTTGAAAACCATATCTTTGCAAAGAGATACTGTGGGTGGTATTATAGAACAACAGCATTCTGTGCAATATATAAATGGAATCCACTCGAAGTGTCAATAATACATTACACCTTGAACATTAAATTGGGGCAAGGCTGAGTGGATGCTTCTTGTCCCAGCTGAAATAAATCACAAAAATTGTGTCTGCAAATACTAAATGACATGCATTGCAAGTTAGAGACACAGAGACAGGATGTCACCCAGACTTTTTTATAATTAGTAGTTGTGCATCTAATTCCACAAACATTATACTAAACATTTACTACTTTATGTAAAACTTGTACTCCTTAGGGCATGTGGGCCAGATTCTGCTCCTTATTCACTAAATATGGAGCTGTTCAAGAATAGCTATACCAGAATAATTCTGTGTGTAGTCAAGCCCATTGTAAAGTTTGTTTTTAAATGCCCGTCAGTTACTGAACTAATATTGTTCTTATTTTTGCAATGTTTGCAGATGCTGCAAGCGGAGATTTCCATAAATCAGCAGATTTTTAATTCTATCATATCAAAAGCATTACTTTCGCTGGAAACAGGAGAAGCAGAAAAAAGGTAAAAAAAAACCAGATTTTTCTCCTTAGTTCTTACCAGGGGCATGCACAAAGGGGGGACAAGCAGGGGCATCCCCAACCCCCAATAGTTAGCTGGGGCACAGAACTCCTCCAGCCCCGCTGCAGCCCCGGGGCTGAAGGAGCTCTGTGACCCAGCTGCAGCCAAGTACTTGTGGATACATTTATTCAGATGGCTCCCCGGCACATAGATTTTCATTGAAATGATGAGCGTATGGCCGTTTATTTCTATGCCTATTATTAAGGCTGTGTGTCTGTCATGGATTCCGTGAGCTCTGTGACTTCTGCAGTGTCCGGTGCTGGCTCGGGCTGGCCAAGCCGGGCAGCCCCTGGGCCAACAACAGCAATTTGGGTGTGTGGGACAGGACTCAGGGCTAGAGGCAGGGGGTTGGGGTGCGGGGAGGCGCTTAGCTCAGGGTGGGGGGCTCCCCAGGTCCCACTGGCATGTACCTCCCGCTTCTAGGCGGAGGGGCCAGGGGGCTCTGCCTGCGCTCACAGGTGCTGCCCCCACAGCTCCCATTGGCTGCAGTTTCTGGCCAATGAGAGCTGTGGAGCCAGCGCTTGTGGCGGGAGCAGCGTGCAGAGCCCCCCTGGCCATCCTTCCCCCTAGGAGCTGCAGGGACACGTGGAGCCGGGTAGGGAGCCTGCCAGCCCCGCCAACCCTTTCCTCAGTACCAGTGGGAGTCCTGGGCCATGCACCGCCACCTGGCCCCCCCTCCCAGCACCAGCGGGGGTCACCACTGCCCGTGGACCGCCCCCCCCAGAGCACCCAGGGCCTTCCGCCCAAGTTTTAGTTCGGGGAATATAGTAAAAGTCATGGACAGTTCACAGGCCATGAATTTTTGTTTACTGCCTGTGACCTGTCCATGACTTTTACTAAAAATACCTGTGACTAAAACGTAGCCTTACCTATGATGTTTGTGAATGTGTTGATATGGTTTAATGTGTTACATGCTTCCCTCTGAGTCAGCAGTGAACCACCCTCAGCTGTCCCTTAAAAGAGACTTTTTAAACCCAAGTCAAAACTATGTGTGTTCATTAGAGCCTCTGGTACATCTTGCAAAAGTAGGGGTGTGACCACCGGTGTCCTGGCCAAGTTCCCCTTTGGGTAGTAACTACATTCTGCCTACCTAAAAAACAAATATCCCCTTGTAGTTTCTCCTGGGATAAAATATCCTTCACTTCCTGCCCTAATTGTTATGCACTGTTAAAGAGTTGCTGTGTTTACAGCTGAGGTGGCTATACTCTGGTGGTAGGTAAAATGATTGCCATATGTAAAGGACTCGATCCTCTTTTCCTCCTTGAGTACTCATGCCGCAAGTGAGAGAGCACTTAAGAAAGGCACCTAGCAGCGGAGCATGGTGATTCTTCATGTTCACAAGAGGACATGGTCTTCTGGCTAATTTTTGTAAACCCAACATGATCCTAATTTGGGTAATGGAGAGAGGAGTTGTTTATTGGCCAGAGTACGAACTCATGGAACATCTCTAAGAGTCTGTTTTATGTGAACCCCATCCTCCATAGGTAGCAGTAACGTTGCAAGTGATTTACCTTTCCCCTTCCCTTTTTTTCTCTAAGGCATCATCTGAACTATTCAAAAAGTATGTTAGCTGAACCCATTTTTACTAGCATGGGCTGAAAACACTTCAACTTGTTAATGTGGAGCAGGCAAAAGTCATATTATATCTCATGGTAGAAACCAAAAACTGATTTGAAGGGGTTCAGCCCCACACAGGGTTTTTTTGTGATGCAGATGGGCTCTAAGGCTCCACCTGCATTAGAGTACAATGGTGACAGGAGGCGGTTCTAGCGTTGCCCAAGTACAGCTCTGTTTTGCAGTGCAGTTCCTGCCACTATTGACTTCCATCCACTTCAAGAATTTGGAACAACTTGCTCCTGGGTCTAGCTGTACCATATGCTGCTGCACCATAGCAGGAGAAACTCTCGTGTTTGTTCTTGTATCATTTTATAGTTTTCTGTCACACAGAAGTTTTGATGCACAGAGAAGGCTGGTGCTTATGGTGCTCCATTTTATGCTTTCAAGGTGAAGATGACATTCTGTATTAACACACCGATCTCTGTCCTCTTCAGAACGGAGTTTATTTCCAAACTCACATTGCTGAAGGAGCAGTGGCAGAGTGTTGTTCGGATGGTTCAGCAGAGGAGGAAAGATATTGATGGACTTGTGAAGCAGTGGCAACACTTCAGGGTTTCTCAACAGAATCTCACAAATTTTCTTACTTGCACAAATAACTTCATAGCGGCTGTGAAGAGCCAGGACAGCTACAGCCTCTACCATCTTAGGAATCTAATTCACGATTTCAAGGTCATATTTTTATTTCTTATAAACAGATAGATGATCAGTGATTTTTCAGATTGCAATGACATGTATCCAGAAAAATGAAAGGACGTTAAAAGCATTTGCTTTTTGCACAAAACAAATTGCTGATTTCTTTTTTTAAAGGGACAGTTTCATTAAAATTTGTCTTGATTTATGCATTGTGGAAACCCACAATAAACTCCTAAATAAATTATGATATGGGAGCCAGATGCAGTTTTTAGTGAACGTGTCCTGATGAAAAGATTCAAAGAACCTCAACAGGTTCTCGCTAAAGCACATAGACTATGCCTGCCTATAATATTGCAGAAAGTCAGCCCTATTTCCTTTTGCTTGTCTTCGTTTGAGTGACCTCTGTGAGTAAATTTTCAAAATTCCCAATAGTTCGTATTTACTGTAATTGGGAGGTTTTATGTTAATGGGAATGTTGAACTGAACATTAACAACTTAAGTTACAGGAGCTGTTTGTTTTTTAATTTAAATGTGACCCTATTCAGGCAAAAAGTAACTTTAGGTTTAATTATGAACCAAAACCAGAATCTCTTGCTTGGTTAATAGTGCAACACTGTCCCGGATTTCTGGATAGAGAAGCTCTTAAAGTTAATAGTTTAAAGTGTAATTGGAACCTGAGTTTAAAGTTGCATACTGTCTGATTAGAAGCCAGCTTTATATTTGGTAGAGTACTGAATAATTTTTTGCTTTGGAGAGAAATATTCCATGACAGAGAATATTTCAAACAATGATACGTCTTATTAGATTAGCTGAACTATTTTGAATTCATTAGAACCTGATTCTGCCAACCTTCCTCATGTCCAGTACAGTAGTACCTTACGATGGGAGAAGACCCCATAATAGTAGGGGCGCCTGCTAGTGTAGACCTGGCATTGTTCACTTTAGTGCACAGAATTGTGGTTTACACTTATCCTTTTTAAAAATAAGAGGTAAGAAAACTTCAGTGTAGACAAGGCCACAATAGTTAGTGATGGAATAACTATCAGATAGGGGAAGTTTCTTCCTAACTTTTGTCATTTAGTGTCCGGTTTATGACTTGAAGTATGAAAGCTTATATTCCTTACTAAAAATATATTTCATGTAGTGTAACTGTAGATCTTCTTATTATCAATATAAATGTCTAAAGGTTTCCTGAGTGGCACTAAACTTTTGGCCTCAGTGATACTTTGAGTCAATGAGTTCCACAGATTGATTATGTAATGTGTAAAAAATAATTTCCTTTTATTAGTTTTAAATGTGTTGCCTTTCAGTTGAATTGAATATTCCATTGTATTATAAGAAGGTGAACAGAAGCACCTAACTGGCCTATGTATAAGGCAATCAGAAAATTTGGTTTTGATTCATTATTAGACTACTCTTTCTGCACAGACACAATCCATTAACATTAGGACCTAGGACTACTATAAATGTTAAGACTTTCAGTGCCCCATTCCTTTGTTGCTAGCCTCATTTGTTTCATGTTTATTTTCTCCTGTTGTTAAAGGTGACCTTCAGGGGACTTTAAAAATTATACTAGTGCCTGTTTTTGCTTCTTTATGATGTATAATTAAGGCCAGAAAGTCTGGGTTTTATGGATGCTTTTCTGCTTGGATATAACAGGAATGTTAACTTTCATCTTCCCTATTTTTGGTGAAGATCTTGTTAGGGTTCACGGAGGACATTCTTTCTCCAATATGTTGCTTAGTCATTGAAGTTAAAGAGTTGTTAACAAACACAACGTTTTATTAAACACTTGACTTTTTAACTGTATGACCAAAAATCTCCTCTCAGTTGCACCACTTTCACTCTCTTGCTGTAATCATTTAACTCATTATAAAGTCAGCATAGCATCTTATGCTCAAAAGAAGCAGGAAAAAATGCAGGGTTGAGGGTTTGGTTTTTTTTAACACATAAGAAAAAATTAAATAAAAACAAAGAACAAGCCCATTTTTTTCCCCTTTGTAGGTCATCTTTTAAAAAGTGAAATTCCAAGCAGGTTTGTAAAGCTCTCTAATCACAGGGCTGAGATTTAGAATGTTGTGGTTGGTTTTTTAGAACAAAGAAATACTTCTTCAGAGATGGCAAACTACATATTCCCTCGCTGTCGATATTGGGGAGAAGTTATGTAAAGACTCAGACCCAGAGACCAATGCTGTAATACAAGGGGAACTCAGCCAGTTACAGGAGAATTGGAATGATGCCCAGCTTCAAGTGGAGAAGATCATGAAACGGCTCCTCAGCACTGTGCAGGTACTCGACAGGTGTTCTCTGGGGAGGAGGACACCTTGATATGCCTGCACACTCCTGTTCCGACATGGGGGAGTTTTGTGGAAGCTTGACCAGTCCTAGCAGGCTAGTGGGATGGAGAGGCTCTCTGCAGCAAGTGCCCAAGGAGCCCCAGAAAGAATATCAGCTTCCCAGCTCTTTGTTTGCCCTTCGGTGGATCCTAATCTATCTTTGTCCTGTATGCAGGCCCTGCAAAGAGTACAACGTGACTGGGCTGCAGTAACACACAAATAAGCTTACAGGTTGGGGAAACACACAAATAAGCTTACAGGTTGGGGAAACAGTGGCATTCAAGGACAGAGCCCCTGAAACCAGTGCCTTTGATTGGGGGTGTGGGGTATCATGGTGGCTCTGTTGTCTCCCACTTGCCCTTGCAGGGGTGTGTCTCAGTCAGGGGCCTCTAATCTCAAGTAACAGCTCCATTTTGAAGTTGTCAAAAGGCTCCCATGGCCCTTGCCTCCCCAGCAGAGTTCCTTGCCAGTAAAGCATCAACCCCTACTCTAGACTCTGAGGAGGCCCTGTGACTCCCTTTGAGATCACTCCCCACCAGCTCCATCGCTCTCTATCTGGGGGCTGTGGGAAGGCCAAAGTCGTGGATTATACCTCTGTGGAGAGGAGCTGGGTAGCTGGGTGGATACTGCTATAACGGGTTTCCCCTCTTTGGACTGCAGTCATCGTCTGTGGGCATGGAGCCCGGCTGGGCTGTGGAACTCTGCCCACACTTTTCAGCCATGAAGCACCTGGGTGAGAATTTGGGCCAGTGACATTAGTCACACCTCTTTACTCTCTTTTAGAGCCATTATAGGTGCAGACTATGCCAGAGGCCATATGCACCTCTCCATATATACCCCCTCTGAATGTAAGAGAGAGATCCATGAACGTTTCCTCTCTGTAGTAAATTTGTGTTTCAAAACATAAAAACTTCATATTTAATTATATCACTTTAATTGATCTCCAGCATAATTTAAAACTATGCTCCAAAGAATCTTAGTTTGTATAAAAGGAGATGTGAACCACTTGAGCTAAAATGAACTTCAAGGCAAACATTGAATACGAGAGGGCTCAATTCTCCCATTAATCCATAAATGAAATTCTTATTAGGGACAGTGTGCACGCACTGGGAGAAGATCCTGATGATCAGTCCTTTAAAACTAATTAATTTAGAAATTGTTGTTCTTTCATTCATCCATACAGTACAATACGTTCATATTGTGAAGTATTTACCATTCATAATTTCCTTGTTTCTGTAAAAAACAGACGTGGGACAGCTGCAAAAAGCTAATCAAAGAAATGGAAAACAGGCTGCGAGAGCTTAAGGCAAAAGTAAAAGATCCACTTCCAGAGGATCATGAAGAGCTCTACAAAACCAAGGAACATGTTAAGGTATTGAAAGCACATTTTGTAAAAAAATATTCCTTGTACACTACTTGAGCCTCTGGGAGACTGGATTTCTATCTTGCTTGCCCTTCTGTGAAACTGAGTTCTTCTGTGCTACTGGTAAATTGCCTCTGCCCCTTCCCCCATGTCTGAGGTAACATCCTAATCTCTGCAAGTGCTGGAATTTATGAAATTTGGCAGGATATTTACTGTTATGCCCTCGATGGGACACAGAGGTTTATCACTTCCCCTGCCTCGCCAAATAAATAAATAAATAAAAATTCAAACCCATTAAAATAAGAAGCTAAAATTCCCTTCTCTCCATCCCCACTCCACCTCACTCCCCTCTACGTGGTTGGATGTCTTTATTTATTGTGTTATCAGTCTATTATAGACTGTAAAATTCTCCAGGCAGGGACCTTATTATCTTATATATCTACAAAGCACCTTGTTCACCTGTGGCATGCTAAAAATAATAGAGAAAAGGAAAGGAGAGCCAGAGTGGAGCAGCAGCAGTTTCGCTGTCAGCAATGAAAGCCTTTGCTGCCAACGTCCTGCCATGAAAGTTAAATGTCATGGAAAGTATTTCCAGTGCATGACTCATTTTGGCAATTTTGCATTTGGCTTCATGGCATTGTGCTTTATCACCATGTTTATGAACTGAATTGCTCGGCCTTTGTGGAAACAAGTAAGTTTACAGATGTCAGACATCTTTGGATTGCTATCAGCTCCCTGAGATGTTCTTTGTGATAGCTGGCTTCCTTTCATATGCAGGAACAGTCTGCTTTCGAACACTTGTGTTGACACAGTGTTCATTAAAAATGCCTGCACCCTGACTGTACAGCTATCACCATTGATAATACCAACAGTGGAGCTTTGGCAATGGAGAACAAGTGTCAAATTGTGTCAGTATAGAAGCAGCCCTTAGGTACAAGGACCAAATAGAAGGACCAAGTAAGGACCTTTTCATGCATAGAGCACTGGACTGGGACTCACACAGGAGACCTGGGTTCTATTCCTCGGTCTGCCACTGGCTTGCTGGGTGATCTTGGGCAAATCATTTCCTTCCCTATGCCTCATTTTCCCCACCTGTAAAAAAAAAAATGGGGAAAATGACCTCCATAGTAAAGCACTTTGAGATCTAAAGATGAAAAGTGCTTTATAAGAGCTAGGAGGTGGTATTCTATGGAACAGTGCTCTTCCCATGCCTGGGGCCTGATCTAAAGCCCAATAAAATCCATTGGAATTCTCCTATTGACTTCACTGGGCTTTGACTCAGATCCCATGTTAATGTATATTGAGCTGCATAAATGCACACCCTTATATTTTCAAGGGAGAATTTATTGTGAACTGGGAGAATTATTTTCAGTTAAACTATCAACTCTTTTTATTTTAATAGAATTTTTTTCAGTGTTTCCTTTGCAAACTGAATGGTGAGTAAGTCTCCTTTCAAAATCTGAATGTGCATATATACAGATGGATCAGAAGAACATGGGCGGCCGGTGAACCGGCGCTGGGGGAGGCTAGCCCCCAGGCCCTCCCCTTCTGCCTGAGGCCCACCCCTCTCTCTCCCCTCCCCTTCTGCTGCCCCTCCCCCGCAGGAGCCCAGCGCAACCCCCCCACCACCTTGAGGATTCCCAGCCCCGGGCCACCCAAGCACCCCCCAACCTCAGAGCTCCAGGCAAGCTCCCAACCCCAGCTCCGGGCAGCCCAGCTGCAGCGCCCCCAGCCACGGAGACACAGGCAGCCCAGCCGCAGAGCACCAGAGCATTAACCCCAGCGCTGAGCAGAGCGGTCCCAGCACCCCAAGTCATTGTGGCACCTACCTGCCACAGCCCTAGCTAGCCTGGGCTACAGAAGAGAGGGACCTGGGAAGGAACTGCAGGAAGGGGTTTAGGGGTGGAGCGTGGGCAGGGCCATGCTGGGCTGTTTGGGGAGAGACAGCCTCCCCCAGCCCATGCAGAGGCACTATGAGGGAAGGAGAAGCTGTCTGCTCCCCTTGTGCATTTTTTTTTTTTGGTCCAGTTTACGGTCTCCTCAAGGCAGAGCATTTTTCTTTGTTAGCAGAACCAGGAAGGTTTTTTGACAAGTTTTCTTTATTGTAAAATGTGAACTTTCCTTCATGTGTAGAACACAGATATTTCCCTACTGCAGTTTGTTGTGCAATTACTCCTCTCCTTCAGTGACAGTGTTAACACAAAACACTTTTTTAAAGCCATCAGGAAGACTATCTCCTTGTAACTAAAGAAATGGGTCTGGGGGTGGTTGTTTTGTTTTTTTTATTTTAATATTTTTTTAAAAGTCCGGTCGGCAGCACAGCGAAGCTAAGGCAGGCTCCCTGCCTGCCCTGGCTCTGCGTGGCTCCCAGAAGCGGCCAGCATGTCCAGCTCCTAGGCACAGGGGCAGCTTGCCAGGGAGGCTCAGTGCACTGGCCTTGCCCTGGGCGCCGGCTCCACAGTTCCCATTGGCCGGGAACCGCCAGTGGGAGCTACGGAGGCGGTGCCTGTGGGCAGCACACAGAACCCCCTGCGCCTAGGAGCCAGACATGCCGCCACTTCTGGGATCCGCGCAGAGCCAGGGCAGGCAGAGACCCTGCCTTAGCCCCACTGTGCCACTGACCAGAAGCCACCTGAGGACAGCGCCACCCAGCCAGAGCCCACACCCAAAACCCCCTCCCAGACCCCAACTCCCAGTCCTGATCCCCCTCCTGCACCCCAAATCCCTCATTGCCGGCCCCACCCCGAGCCCACATCTCCTCCAGCACCCAACCCCAGAGCCAGAGTCCTCACCTGCTCTTGCACCCAAGCCCCTGCCTCAGCCCAGTGAAAGTGAGCGAGGGTGTTTGGGTTTGTGCGATTAGAAAGTTGGCAACTCTACCAAACACTGCAGCAGTGTATCAGAAGATGTTGGGTGTTGGATATCTATTAGAGAATATTTTAGTATTTTATAGAGTAACCAGGAGGCTTATTTCTGCAACAAGAGCTATGCCATTGACTTTAATGGGCTTTGGATCAGGCTCAGAATAACTAACACTGGAGGGAACCCTCTAATAAAGCTAAAGAGAAATTAATCTTTTCAACTAACCATTTCTCTTCCCACCCTCCCCCAAACAGGATGCAGAGACAGAAGGAAAAGGAAAGAGAGGCTGACCTAAAAGCATCCTAGCAAAGGCTTCACCGTGTTACCCTTTTGGCTGCCTGTGTGTAAATTTCCCCTCCTCTTTTTTCTGTTTTCCCCTCCCCCACAGGCCAATCAGAGGATTAACCAACAGGTTTTGAAAAAAACACAGGAGCTTAGTCTAAAGGATTGTTTTCCCTTGTGTTTAAATGCAGGAACTGGAGAAGTCACTTGCAGACTGGAAACAAAACGTGAAAGAACTTGATAATATGAAGGCAGACTTGGCTCATTATATCCTTGCAGAAGATGTGATGCTGCTGAAGGAGCAAGTAGAGCATTTGCACAGACAATGGGAAGAACTCTGCTTACGAGTAAGTCACTTAGCTGTTGAATATACTGTTCGTGTCCTTGTTCTTTGTTGATGCGTTTAGGGTGAAATGTCTTGCCGGGCATAAACAGCAGAAAGAAACATGCTTTCGTTAACGTGCAGGGTAACTTTAGTTGTAGAGTCTCTTTTGGGGCATTCTTTGCAGGCATGGCTGAACAATAGTGGAATAAAGTTAGTCTGGGCTCTGCTCTCTTTGTTTCCATAACACACAGTGCTCCAGTTTTGCAAACTCTTAGCAATTGAGTGTGTGAAAAAAATGCAACTGTTGGGTGAAATGGATGGCTTTGTTCTAACTCACAAACTAAGCGTGCTAAGGCTAAACAGAGGAATCGCCTGAGGTGAAGGAGGGAAAAAGTGGGGGGAATTGTTATGCTGTTCCTGCTACCTACTTTATCTTTTGAATTCACAAGTGATGGCATGTTGCATAGGCTGATGTAAAATACATCTCCAAAAAAGCTAATAAATGAAATTGAGAAATAAATTAGCTTTTAGGTATGTTTAGTAAAAAGGACCGAAACATATTAAAAACGGACTTGCCATTTCTTTAATATAATATATTTCCAAAACTTTGAACAGTTTACTGTTCAACATTTACCATCTTTTGTGGCCTACTGTTGTATTACATTTAGTTAGCACTGCATTTAAATTTACTGGACCAAATTCATTCACAGAAATCAGTGGAGTTACACCAGGGATGAATTTGGCTCACTGAATTTATAGATTGGTATATATTGCTGGGTATTTTATGTATATATTTTACACAATGGATAAAGAAACAAAATGCTAGATTTTAAGATTCTTGATTTAAGAAGATAGCTTAGCAGATAGTTCTAAGCTAGCAACAAATGGAACCCTTTATAGTCATAAAATTACATGGCTATTTTTTTGTAAAAAGAAAAGGAGTACTTGTGGCACCTTAGAGTCTCTAAGGTGCCACAAGTACTCCTTTTCTTTTTGCGAATACAGACTAACACGGCTGTTCCTCTGAAACCTATTTTTTTGTAGATTACAAAAAAAACTGTAGAAACAAAGTTCTCTTAGTATATAGGGCCCAAACCTTACCCAGGCAAAGGGAGTTTGAGTGCAATGGGAGTTTGGGTGGAATAAGGATTGCACGGTCAGGCCCTTCATAATAACTTTGATGTGGGGATCAGAGTAGCAGTTGTGTTAGTCTGTATCCACAAAAAGAAAAGGAGTACTTGTGGCACCTTAGAGACTTTTGTTAGTTAGTTAGAAATATTTTGCCTGAAACTGAAGCCAGGTCTACACTACAGAGTTAGGTCGACATCGTAAATAGAATACTCCATTTTATGTGTGTTTTGAGACATTGTCGACCTAATTCTGTAAGTGTCTACACTACAGCGTTGTTCCTACCAGTGTAAGTCCTCCAGTATACCGAGCTTAACTCCACCTCCACAAGAGGTGTAGCGTTTAGGTCGATGTAGTTAGGGCGCCACAGTGTCTCTGTAGACACTGCTTTACTTACATCGCCTGTCAGCTCTGCATGGAGCTCACAGCTGTGAGGTGCTATGCAGAGCCAACAGCCCGGGCAATCAGCGCCCCACACTGCCTCACTTAAGGGCTTGGCTACACTTGCGAGTTACAGCACAATAAAGGAGCTCCGGGTGCACTAGCTCACTACCCGTCCACACTGGCAAGGCACGTAGAGCACTCTGACTCTGCAGCTACAGTGTTGCTGGTACTCCACCTCGGTGAGTGGAATAATGTTTGCTGCGCCCCCGCTGGAGTGCCGCAGCATCAGTGTGAACGAGGTGTTGCATTACTGCGCTCTGATTGACCTCCGGCAACGTCCTATAATCCCCTTAAGTCAAGTGGCCACTCTTGTCATTGTTTTGAACTTAGATATGCCCTTTCAAAGCTCCGGTTCTGACAGCTGGCTGCTTATCTGCTCTGGGACAAAGGAACCATTACTGAGGAATGCTTGCTTGCTTTGAGTGAGTGAGAGAGAGGCCTTGGGGCGGGGGAGGCAGAGGGAGGTTTGCTGCTGTCTGAACTTACAAGACAGCATGCTGACATGCTGTTAGCCCCCCAAAAACCCACTCTCTCTCTCCCTCCACATACACACAACACACTCCCTGTCACACTCCACCTCACCCCCTGCATTTGAAAAGCACGTTGCAGCCACTTGCATGCTGGGATAGCTATCACAATGCACTGCTCTTTTTGGCGTTGCAAGAACTGCTAATGTGGCCATGCCAGTGCACTTCCAGCTGAGAGTGTAAACACTCGGCAGCGTTTTCCCTGCTGCAGTCTCCGAAGGCTGGTTTAACTCCCAGCGCTCTACAACTGCAAGTGTAGCCATGCCCTAAGTTTGTGCAAGCACTTCTGGTAAGGACACACACCAACGGCAGAAGGAAGGTAGTATGGACATGAAAAACCACAGTAATTACTGTGGTGGCTGTACATTGCTGTGACATAGGTCAAATTAATAATGTAGTGTAGACAAGGCCTGGATGGCTAATCCAGTGATATATGTTCATTATTTTACTTACTACTGCAGATTCTGGACACTGAGTATGCCAGACTTGAAAACATGTAGGCACAATATTTTCGAAGTTGGATGCCTGAATTGGGCACCTTCTGTATATTCATATTTAGACACCTAAATAAGAGTCATGATTATGCACTAATGCTGAGCACCATTAGCTCAGATAGTGAGTGCCCAGTGGCTCTGAAAATGAAAATCAAGCCAATGTGCCTAGCTACAGATTAATCCAAACTGTAAACTTTTGGCCATTGTAATTCAATTTCAAACATACTAATAGGATACTCCATTTTGTATGTGTTTTGAGAGATGAGTCGAAGCAGGAGAGTGAAAGATATGTATTGTTTGAAAACAATTGAAATTTAAATGGAGAGGTCTGAAAGACTTTAAAAGTCAAACCCTGCAGCTGTCATGAACATTGCAGAGTGAGGCAGGCAGATGCTCATGCTGGAAAGGGTAGGGAAGTAAATAAACAGTTAATGAGCAGATGCATGGAAGGGGATTAGTGTTTGCATCGCTGCCATTGCAAGGTATATGTAGGTCAAGGATTTATCAATTCATTCAGTAAGGATCCTGGTCTATTACAACACACATGTATGATACCTAGATCTATAGTGCATGTTCCACCTCAGAACAAAGATGAGGGTAAAACCACAGAAAGGGAAAAGAATGGAAGCACTGAAGGGAAAGGCAGCTAGTTCATAATGGCCACCCTTCACTGCAAACTCCCCAGGAGAGATCCTGCCTGAAGTTCTAGTGGGAAGAGCTCTGTGATTGATGGGGGGCTAGAACAGGGAACAGCCATTCTATGCAAAATGTGCCCCTTTTAAACAAGCAGAATTGAAATCAGAAACACTTACAGGAGTTAATGCTGCTTGAGTCAGCATTGCTGTCCCCTCCTTGCCCCCATGAATTGAGTTAACTTACCTCATCAGAGGGGAGACAGTGCAGGTGGCAGAGCTAGCTGGTGCCATCATATGATCCCTATTCTGCTGGTGTTGTTGATGAAGTGTGAGCAGGCATATCATGGACACAGAAGAGCTCTCAGATTGTGGCAGAAATCCTCAGGGTCTCTGGATTCTTTGGTAGATTTCTTCTTAATGTGAAAAGAACAGGAGTTCTTGTGGCACCTTAGAGACTAACAAATTTATTTGAGCATAAGCTTTTGTGGGCTAAAACCCACTTCATCGGATGCATGCAGTGGAAAATACTATAGGAAGATATATATATATATATATACACACACACACAGAGAACATGAAAAAATGGGTGTTGCCATACCCACTATAATGAGAGTGATCAATTAAGGTGAGCTATTATCAGCAGGAGAAAAAAATCTTTTGCAGTGATAATCAGGATGACCCATTTCCAACAGTTGACCAGAAGGTGAGAGTAACAGTTGGGGGGGGGCAGAAATAAGCAGGGGAAATAGTTTTATTTTGTGTAATGACCCATCCATTCCCAGTCTTTATTCAAGCCTAATTTAATGGTTTCCAGTTTGCAAATTAATTCCAATTCAGCAGTCTCTCGTTGGCGTCAGTTTTTGAAGTTTTTTTTGTTGTAATATTGCAACTTTTAGGTCTGCAGTCGAGTGACCAGAGAGATTGAAGTGTTCTCCGACTGGTTTTTGAATGTTATAATTCTTGACGTCTGATTTGTGTCCATTTATTCTTTTACGTAGAGACTGTCTGGTTTGGCCAGTGTACATGGCAGAGGGACATTGCTGGCACATGATGGCATATATCACATTAGTAGATGTGCAGGTGAACGAGCCTCTGATAGTGTGGCTGTTGTGATTAGGTCCTCTGAGGTATCCCCTGAATAGATATGTGGACAGAGTTGGCAATGGGCATTGTTGCAAGGATAGGTTCCTGGGTTAGTGTTTTTGTTGTGTGGTGTGTGGTTGCTGGTGAGTATTTGCTTCAGGTTGGGGGGCTGTCTGTAAGCAAGGACTGGCCTGTCTCCCAAGATCTGTGAGAGTGATGGGTCGTCCTTCAGGATAGGTTGTAGATCCTTGATGATGCGTTGGAGAGGTTTTAGTTGGGGGCTGAATGTGACAGCTAGTGGCATTCTATTATTTTCTTTGTTGGGCCTGTCCTGTAGTAGGTGACTTCTGGGTACTCTTCTGGCTCTGTCCATCTGTTTCTTCACTTCAGCAGGTGGGTGTTGTAGTTGTAAGAACTCTTGATAAAGATCTTTTAGGTGTTTGTCTCTGTCTGAGGGGTTGGAGCAAATGTGGTTGTATTGTAGAGCTTGGTTGTAGACAATGGATCGCGTGGTGTGGTCTGGATGAAAGCTGGAGGCATGTAGGTAAGTATAGCGGTCAGTAGGTTTCCAGTATATGGTGGTGTTTATGTGACCATCGTTTATTAGCACTGTAGTGTCCAGGAAGTGGATCTCTTGTGTGGACTGGTCCAGTCTGAGGTTGATGGTGGGATGGAAATTGTTGAAATCATGGTGGAATTCCTCAAGGGCTTCTTTTCCATGGGTCCAGATGATGAAGATGTCATCAGTGTAGCGCAAGTAGAGTAGGGGCATTAGGGGACGAGAGCTGAGGAAGCGTTGTTCTAAGTCAGCCATAAAAATGTTGGCATACTGTTAATGTGAGTTAATGTGAGTCTAAATTAGCTGTTACCGCTCAAGAAAGAGATCTTGGAGTCATTGTGGATAGTTCTCTGAAAACATCCACTCAGTGTGCAGTGGCAGTCAAAAAAGCAAACAGAATGCTGGGAATAATTAAGAAAGGGATAGGTAATAGGACAGAAAATATCATGTTGCCTCTATATAAATCCATGGTACACCCACATCTTGAATACTGTGTGCAGATGTGGTCCTCCCATCTCAAAAAAGATATATGGGAATTGGAAAAGGTTCAGAAAAGGGCAACAAAAATTATTAGGGGTATGGAACGGCTTCCCTATGAGGAGAGATTAATAAGACTGGGACTTTTTAGCTTGGAAAAGAGACGGCTAATGGAGATATGATTGAGGTCTATAAAATCATGACTGGTATAGAGAAAGTAGACAAGGAAATGTTGTTTACTACTTCTAATAACACAAGAACTAGGGGTCACCAAATGAAATTAATAGGCAGCAGGTTTAAAACAGATAAAAGGACGTATTTTTTCACAAAACGCACAGTCAAACTGTGGAACTCCTTGCCAGAGGAAGGAGTTGTTGTGAAGGCCAAGACCATAATCAGGTTCAAAAAAGAACTAGATAAATTCATGGAGGATAGGTCCATCAGTGTCTATTAGCCACGATAGGCAGGAATGGTGTCCCTAGCCTCTATTTGCCTGAAGCTGGGAATGAGCGACAGGGGAGGGATCACTTGATGATTACCTGTTCTGTTCATTCCCTCTGGGGCACCTGGCACTGGCCACTGTCGGAAGACAGGATACTGGGCTAGATGGACCTTTGGTCTGACCCAGTAGGGCCATTCTTATGTTCTTATGCGTTTTGGAGGCCATTCCCCTATGCCCCTTCCATAACACTTCTAGCCCCCCCTTTCTGTGTAGTCCATGTAATGTGAATGAAGAGGCAGTGCAGATTTAGGAATACATTTCCCTACCCTGTAATTTGTTGTGCATGAGGAACATATGGAATCAAAGTTCTCAGAACTGAAAAGGCAAAAGCAGAATAGTGTGAGGTTATCTAATGTATCACATGTGATATGAACGATCTTTTTATGTTTCTTTTCCCTCATTGCTACTCTGAAATTCCAACCAGTGTATAAAGTTATATCGGGCGTAGAATCCAGGCACTAGTAATAGAAGAGGTAAATGGGAAGAACGTAGGGTGACCAGCTGTCCCGATTTTATAGGGACAGTCCCAATATTTGGGGCTTTTTTTAATATGGGCTCCTATTATCCCCCACCCCCATCCTGATTTTTCACACTTGCTATCTGGTCACCCTAGAAGAATGCCAGTGAGATGATCAAAGGTGGACAATAAATGGGATCTGTATTTGCATAATTTATCGTAATTGCAGAAATACGGGAACTTATTACAGAGATGTATCGCAACACGTGTTGTGTATATGTACATGTGGGTCTGTGAGATATAGCTATTTTATATATGTTTGTATGTAGAAACGAATATTTTGTTTTCCTTGTTTGTTTGGCATTGCCAGATTTCCACTGTATGGCTTATGAATTGTTACAAGTGTCATAATTTATAAAGCCGTCATCTAGTTTAGTAGCTTTTCTAATGGAGAGAAACTGGTGTTTGCTAGACAATGTTTACTCCTGGTGTTCCAACTTCATGTTATAACATTCTGGTTACCATCTTTAAAAGGAAAACTGGAGAACTCTAATAAATGCTCCTGTAAATTGGAGCAGCTAATTAATTTAGAATTTTGCATTTATAATGAAGTCTGCTGCAATAATCTATTGTTAAAAAGAAACATGAATATATATCATAGTCATGCATGCTTTTGATTATATTTGTAATTGTTGGCTTCCTGCTGAGAGAGATGTTGACAGCTGTCGTGTATTCTTATCCATAGGTGTCTCTGCGTAAGCAGGAGATAGAGGACAGACTCAATGCGTGGACTGTGTTCGATGAAAAGAATAAGGAGCTATGTACATGGCTGGTAGAGATGGAAAGCAAAGTGTTACAGACTGCGGATGTTAGCATTGAAGATGTGATAGACAAATTACAAAAGGTAAACAGGAAAGCAGCTTTTTATGCACTCTAAGAATTAGTGGTAGACAAACCTGCACTAAAATAGGAATGTCGAACAGCATTTACAGGCTAAAGCCAAGAAGTTTAAACATTTAGGCCCCAATTGACAAAGGTATTTAGTGCCTAACTTCCATTGATACCAAGTCCTTTGTCCTTATCCCTACTGCTGATCAATCTCCAAGTCAAAACCAAAAGAAGAACATCCCCCTGATTGCGCTGCAGCAGCATACTGCATTTGCACTTGGAACTCCTGCTTCTTACACTGCAGGAGGACGCAACATACCGGTCCTGTGCTTGATATTTTTAGGGTGTGAAGCTAGAGACTCCTCTCTTAGAGTATCCTTTGTAGGTGATCTATGGAGCCCTGGTAGTGCTTCATTGCTCCCCCACTTCTCACCAGTGCCAGCTGTTGTGAAAGGGGCAGTTGGAAGGTAAATGAGAGATGATCCCAGAATACGGAGGTGTGCAGTAGTTTTGGTACTAAGTACGTAGGAGGTCACCACAACCAAACAATGCCTCAAAACCCACAGATCAAGTCGGGAAACACATCTGATTTCCTTCTGTGGTACTGGACTTGATTAAGTAATAATATATAAAAAGCACTATCTTATAGACACAGGACAGTAGTCCGCTGTCAGTATCCTTTCCTAATGGGTTAAGGGGCTCAGTATCTAATCCCAGATCTCCCAAGTATAAGAATACCAGCAAAGAAAGAGCCCTTGAACTTGAATTCAGGTTCTTTCAAGGTAACTTGTTGAAAATTTAAGTTAAAAGAAAAAAAAAAACCAAGAAAATATTAGAAATTTAAATTGCTATTCTTAGGGTTATGTACCTGAAAGCTTTCAGGTCTTTAAGCCACTTATTTTTTATAGTGTCTTAATTACGGGTACTTTATTCCATTAAGAATAAGTTTTCAATGTAGTACTTTAATGTATTAAAACACCAGATCTAATGTAGTCCTTTGTGGCTTGTTTTCCCTACCCTTCTCTATTTCATTTATTTTCTGGTTGTATGATAAAAAGATAATAGGTTGGATCCTGGGCTAGTGTAAACTGATGTAGTTCCATTTTCCGCAGTGGAGCTCTGCCAATTTACACAAGCTGAAGATCTACTCCCCTGTGTTTCTGTAGCACTCTTGGTCATCCCACTTCAAGCTCATTCCCACCGACACAACAAAGAAACCCAGAAACATTATTTCAACAAGAAATTGATTTTCATTATTTGCTGTGAGTAATTTTTGGATGCGTTTTTTCAGGACTGTATGGAAGAAATAAACCTGTTTGGTGAAAATAAACTTCATTTGAAGCAAATGGGTGATCAGCTGATCAAGACTAGCAACAAGAGCAGAGTCACAGAAATAGATGACAAACTCAATAAAATTAACAATCGGTGGCAGCATCTCTTTGATGTCTTTGGAGGACGGTAAGAACTTAAATTTCAATACTTGCATTTGATGGAAAGTGATTGAAACTAGGAAGTGGCCTTGAACTTTCAAATAAAATGCTTATTTTGACAATTTGTATAATGTCTACATTTAGTTCCCAACTAAACTCAGAAACATACTGACCTGATTTTAAAGTATATTAATTGGGATTTCAAAATTGTCTTAAAAATAAGATTAAATCTATATTTTCTTATTCAGTTTGATTGTTAGGGTTTTCTGGTCTGTTTTGAAACCACACTGCTCCATGTACACAGCACTGGGGGAGTTCTTTCTAAATCTGAGGGTTTAAGGTAGAATCAAAGTGATTTTACTTTGCTATTGTACTGAACTTCATTTTAAAAATACCATATTGGCTGTGCAGCAATGTGGTAGATTCTCCATCACTTGGGAATCTTTAAATTAAGACTGTATGCCTTTCTAAAAGATAGGTCTAGTCCATGTACAAGTTATTGGAATATGTGGGCATCACTGGGTCAAATCCTATGGCTTGTGTTATGCAGGTGGTCAGACTAGATGATCAAAATGGTCCAGTCTGCTCTTAAATTTTTTGGAATGCCTAACAAATAGGAATTTAATCCCAATATTGTAGGCTGCTCTTACGTGACCACATCTGTAAAACCTGCACATTATTTTTAAAATGTAGCATACACCACAGACTGATAAATTAGGAAAAGCTTTGCCATGGCAAAATAACAAAAACTGGATAGCCCCATCTATGATAGCTTCTGATTGGATTAAATGTTTTATTTTACTGAAAGAACTAAGAAAACTGTGACCCTGCCCTCTGATTGAGATAATCCAATTTCATTATAATCTGTGAACAGATTGAGTCTTTATCCCACCCCCAGCACAGTACACCGACCCCAAGGTGGTGTCCAGATTCACCCCCTTCCTGGGATTTGGGTTTATTGGTAACTCAGAAACAATAAAATGAATATAACATAGGCAGAAATCTTGGGTTGATGCCAGAGGTAAACTCTTTCTAGAGTTTCTCGCTGTCCTTGTTTTCTGTGGGCCTTAAAGAAGACTCCCACCCCCTTAATGTTCTGGTTGGAGCGAAGTGTGCCCAACCATCACCATGACTAAGCTGTAATTACCCTGAATCGTAATGAAGGATTTTAGCACTTGAGCCTAAGGTGACTCAACAGAAGAGCCCTTCTTTAGAGTCTGCCACTCAGTTCTGCTTTTAATGGATAAGGCACTGGATTGGGACTCCATAGACATGAGTTCTATTCTTGGCTCTGCCACTGGCCTTCAGGGTGATCTTGAGCAAGTCTGTGTCTCGGTTTCCCCATCTGTCAAATGGGGATAGATACTGACCTCCCCTGTAAAGCACTTTGAGATCTGCTGATGAAAAGTGCTATACAAGAGGAAGGCATTCCAGTTCTTCATGCAAGAGGTTTCCTACTTGCAGTTCACTTCTGTTGATGAATCTCCATTGTATTTATGGTACTGAAGTGTTATAACTTCACTTTTTCTCTGCCTGTTATAGGTTTGTTGTAAGGTGCTGGATTTTTAACTTCTGAGACCACTCAGTGTTGTTGTATGCTGCACACTGGCTTTCAGTTTTGAATGTTAACTGTTGTGAAATAATGTTTTAAAATGCAAGCTACCATATTTTAAAAAAAATCTCTGATCTTTGCAAGCAGCTTGGTGCCACTTCATAAATATTTTTTAGTTTAAAAACTGAATTGCACACTGTGTGTTTCACTGATAATATTTGAGAAAGTACTATAAATTAAAAGCAAAGGAAAGGTTATTTTTTTCACAACAACTGTACCCCACAACGTACTCAAGTAATCTTTGCCATAAACCAACCTCTGCCTGGCTGCGGCTAGGAATAACTTCCCCTTTGGACATATTATTGCATAACTGTCCATTGTGGCAGGGTTTTTTGCACTACCTCTGAAGCATTAGGACAATGGCCACTGTGTTGGGGAATGGATGTTGAACCAGATAGACCACTGGTTTGATCCTGTGTGATAATTCCTGTGTTCCCATCATAAGTGTGCTCTGGAGGATCATTTTTAGTATTCTAAGTTCTGTGTTCCTCAACCCTTACATTGAGTACAGGAACAGGGCAGAGGGGTCAGCAAAAATGGCTTGAGCTCCCTGTATCCTGGGGTTGCTTGAGAGCCTGTCTGAGCTGTGATGTAAGATGGAGCAACTTACAAATTATGCAGTCCTTTGGGACTTTATGCTAGTGCAGGATTGGCACAGAGCTCTGCATGCCCCCTCCCTCACCTAACACACCCTGTACATGGGGATGAGAGGAATGGCTGATGCAGGGGCCAGCTTTATGCCCGTGGAGAGTTATCCTATGCCAGGGGAATTCTCTGCTGGCCACTTATAGCTAGAATCCAGTGACACACAGAGGCTGGAGTAGAAACAAGATATGGGATTAGTGTGTACTTTTTCTGAAATTTAGCACTTCTTTTGTGAAATTATAACCCATATTCACGCTGTATTTTTCAATTTTAATTAGAGAAAGCAAAGCTTTTACATTTATTCCCAAACATGCTTTGACACTGCAGTACAAATTTTTCCTCCCAGCTATAATTTTCAATTGAGGGAGATTGGATGTCTTTCTGAAAGATCGGCTCTAGCTTGACCATTGGGTGGAATTCTGTGGGTTGTATTATGCAGGAAGTCAGACTAGATAATCATAATGGATCCTTTTAGCCTTAAAAATCTATGAATTAACATAGGAAAAATTATACACTGTCAAACTATGGTAAGCAACTGCTGCCACCCAGGTGAATTAACTTCTCAGAGACAAATTCAGAGGCAGAATCCAACAACAGAGAGGAAAAACAAAAATTTAAATTGAGTGATTACTTAAAAAAAAACCATGAGAAATGTCTTAAGGGGAGATATGTATAAGTTTTACGAGTTAAAAATGAAAATTATAAGCCACATATGTATCTTATAACAATCATACATAGCAGCTGTATGGAGCTTGGTTTTTTGCTGGTGCGAATTGGCATAGGTCCCTTAATTTCAGTGGAACCAACAGATTTTCACCTACAGAAGTTCTGGGTTATATAATATCTGTATATGTCTGTATGGAAATATATGTGTGTGTTTGCATGTGTTTTTCATAGGTGGGGCTTAGTAGCACCGCATATAATTAAGGTTGCCTGACATTTCGCATTATAAAACCTTATAGTTGCTTATAACTGCAAAACTTTAAACATTTTGACTGAAATTTTCCCGATTAGATGTGTGCCTCAGGTTGATTTTTTTTTTTTTTTTTTTTTAAGTTCAGTCAAAACAGGTCATCTGTTTCCAACACCAAAGCTAGGGAAAATAAGTTTTTACCCATGTTAAAAAGGTCTTGCTACCTTTTATTTGAAAAGCCGTAGTCTTCCCATGCTTTGAGTAAGGATTTGAAATTTGGCCAGAGAGTGGTCTTTGTGTCAGGGAAGCCTTGCCTTTTACAATTCCAGTGAAAATCTGTCCAAGTTTGGTCGAGTTATACATCTTACACAGGCCCAGTAGAGACCTTAGATTTTAGCAGCTAAATTCCCAAAAGATTCTGGACACACTGGGCATGCTCCAACCTGGTCTAAGCAGGACTTTCCCTGCAAATGCAGCTCTGGGCCAGGGCAGGACCATGTACCTGAACTGAGAGCCGGGAAGATTGTCTTTCCTTTTCTCTCAAAGACCCCACTGCTGGGACCAGCCAGCATGGAGGAAAGCTGCCTGGTTCAAATACAGTGGGGACAAGAGCCAGACCTACAGGTAGAGTAGATTGAAAATAGGAGCCTGGATGGGGGAGACTGGGACTGAAGGCAGGGAAACTGGGAATTGGGGTAGGAGGGGGACTGGGAGCTGGGGATAGGGGAGACTAAGAATGGCTGTGGAAGGAGGTGAGGGGGTAGGAAAGACACATGACAAGCTGTTGGACTTTTGGGGGAGAACTGGGACTGACTGGGCAGAGACTGGGACAAGGAGCCAGAGGGTGGAAGTGAAATTTGATGAGGAGATCAGGGAGATAGATTGGGATTGGGAGCCAGTGGAAATCGGAAATATGTGGGAGGGGCAACTGGAGATTAGAGTGAGCGAGGAGGCAGATCAGATATGGAGCTGGGAGGGAGACTGAGTACAAGGAGCTGGGGGAGGAATGCAAGTCGGGGAGTCTGGACTGGTGATACTCAGATTTATTGGGCAAAGGGACTGGGATGAGAAGATTGAGTACTGGGCCTGGCTAAGTGAAGAGAATGGGACTGGGACAAAGAGCTGGGTGGGGAAGAGACAGGACAGGGACAGTTTGTAGGGGACAGAATGGGTCACCCTTCTGCGGAATGCCCCCTAGAATACACTCCCCTCCAGAGCCGGAGAGTCTCATCATTCCTCTGCTGTCACCAGATATCTCAGTTACCTCAAGTGGCAGAGGTCTGTGCAGTGATCTAAGGGTTCTAACCCTGATGATGTCAAATGGTGGAATTTCTGTTTTTTCATTTTTTTTTTTATTTAATTTAGGAAATTACCCACACAAAACTTCGTTAAAAGATCCATCCTGTGCCCTGAATGAGACACAGGTCCTGTGGGAAAAATAGTATGTGATCATATAATTAAAGACTGTATCATGAACTACATGCACAAAAAGGTTACATTCAGATTGCACAGGGAACCTTATTTCTGTCATTTCCTAACTTTTGAGTGTGTGACTTGGCAATCTTAATGTTTTTAACATAGTGTTTTGCACATAATATTATATATATGTCTATACAATATTGAAATGACAGCCAGTCTAATCAATACAGAACAATTCCAATAAACAACTTACTTCACCTTAAACCAATAAACAACCTGAGACAGATGGGCAAATTAGGTGACTTCTCAGTTTAGAATTTGGAGTGATTCTCTTAGATCATGGTGACAAGCCCAGATTTGCCATATGGCGGCAGCTACACAGAATGGACTTAGCACTTTTATTGTATGTATCTGCTTGGCTTGTGCAGTTCACAAAGGCATTGTCATGTGTGTCACAGCTGAAGCATGGTTTGATGTAAACTAGGAAGCATCTGAAAACATAATTCCCATGGAAAAAATAACATTCAGACATCATCTGTTCCTTTTTTTAAGTTATGTAAATTAATTTCTGTACAGCTTTGGAGAGACTATTAGCTAGCCATTCTCTTCTGTGCTTTCCTTTGTTGGCTGGCAGGAAAGGAAAAAAGCAGGGTACTAGACAAACAAAAGTTTAAAGTCTAATTTGAGATTTTGGCCACTTTCTGAGTGTTCTGCAATTCCACTAATTGTGGAAACATGTATCTTAGATTCCAGAACATCATCTGCAATCTTTTCTTATCTCCACTTATCAGTTAGCAGCAGTACCCTTAAAATGAAATGCTACACATGTGTACACACACAAGTGTGCAAGGCCCAAAATGTAGAGGAAATGGCGTGTGTAGGCTGCAGGGGGGGGGCGGGGGGGAGGTTACCAAGAACACATACACTAAGAATTCACATCCTGTATGCAGTGGAGCAGTACTCTGCGCCGATTGCCTGCAAGGATTGAGAGAGTTTTCAGGGACAGTACATCATATAGGGCAATGCAGTCCTGTGGCCTCTCTCTGTGGCCTGCTTTCCACCAAGATTCTACTGTGTGTAGTGTTTTGTGGGCAAGCACAGTGAGGAAGTATTTGCTCTTGAAGCTATTGTTTCATTATGACTGTCTGCAGACTCAGGAAGCCACCACAGCGGTGGTTCATGCTCAGAGGATATCTTCACAATCCCAGGGTTTAACAATGTACTTATTTATAAATGGATGTTTAAACTGCGCAGAAAACACATGAACCTGCATTAAAGCATGGCATCTCGGTGGTGGGTCCCTCCAGGGGCCGTAACCAAACCGATTAGTCTACAGTAATAAATGCACTTTCAGCATGTATGTTTGTATCCCATAAACATACTGTATATTGCAAGCAGCTTTTCAATCTAATTTCTTTATAAGATTGCAGAGAATAAGCACCATTTCCAAACAACTCAGTCTGTCGTGGCTTATTGGCAATGCCTTGTGCTCCTGTGTTGGTTGCGTAGATTCACTTTCTTTGCCTTACTGAGAAAAGCATGAACCAGGTGAATGCTGTGATGAGAGAATTTGTGTGACTCTTTGTCTGCAGGGCAGCTCACAAATTATAGCAGGGATTGGTTGGAATAAATACATGGCTACAACCCCTAATATAAGCACTGAAATATGGGGACATTGCCAAGGCAAGTTAACGTTAAGGCTCCCAACATGGTGGTGTCGTTCACCTTACACCTCCCAACATAGTGGTGTCGTTCACCTTACACCTCCCAACATGGTGGTGTCGTTCACCTTACACCTCCCAACATGGTGGTGTCGTTCACCTTACACCTCTTTTTTAAGGTGAGGCTTGACAAAGCCCTGGCTGGGATGATTTAGTTGGGGATTGGTGCTGCTTTGAGCAGGGGGTTGGACTAGATGACCTCCTGAGGTCCCTTCCAACCCTGATATTCTATGATTCTAAGACAGGTCTCATCCATGGTCATTCGGCAAATCCTATGCATCTGGAGGCTCATAGCCCTGACCACAGCAAACCCTTTTGATGGATAATTCTAAACAGGGTAGGCTTTAGAGACCCTTCCTTCCACCTCTTAGAGATTAAGATTTTTCCCCTCCCCTGGACAGTCTGGGTGAAATTCTTAAACAGCAATTTAAAACTACAAGGGTCATAGTAAAACAGGATTTCATAAGAATATTCAGGACATCAGACTGAAGCAAAATAAATCATCTGCATAACACCTTGCAGTCTGCAAAAGGTAGTCTACATACAGTAGGTCAATCTGTGGCATTACAGGGAATGCTCCGGGCTTGTCTACATGGCAGGTTGGTGCACAGAAAGCCAGTGTGGGAATCTACAGTGCAGAAAAAGTTCCATTATGTGTGGTAGCAGTATCCACATGGCGAGTTACCTTGTGGAAAGCTTGTATGCTGTAGATTCACACTCTGGCTTACGCCACACTAACTAGCCATACAGACAAGCCTTTAGGCTCTGGCCGTATCTACACTACAAACTTTGGTCAACACAAGTTACAAGTTAGCCCACGAAAGCTTATGCCCCAATAAATTTGTTAGTCTCTAAGGTGCCACAAGGACTCCTCATTCTTTTTGCTGATACAGACTAACACAGCTACCCCTCTGAAACAAGTTACATCACCCTTCAGCTGCCGCACTTAGTGTATCGCATGTGCGTGCACATACTTGTCTCCTTCTGTCAGCACTGCACGTGCTCACCAAGAGTGTTTGCAGTGCACCATAGGTAGATATTCCAGTGTGCAACCCTCCACCCATCCAGCGTACCATCTTTTGGGAAGTTTTGGCAGTGCATGGTGGGGCCAAAACGAGTTGGGCAGAGGTGAGAGCAAGGGGTCAACTTCCCAACATGCAACTGTCTCCATCCCATAATGTCATCTCTAGCACATAATTTTTGCACCTTTTTTCAAAATCTCATGAACCCGCGCAGCACTCCTGACTGTCCACCATCTCTGACTGAAACAGGGAGCGTGCACAACTCTGCACTTCGGTCATAAGTGTGGCAAGCACAGGATTCACGATCCTCCCAGTATTTACAGCTGCAAGAATCAGCTGATGATTCTTTTGGAGGACAGATTGCTGTGGGACATAGTGAGAACCAATTCAAGGTTGCAGTTGGTATTCACAGAGCAGCTGCAGATGGTGGGGCATGACTTCTGGGCCCAAGAAACGAACACTGACTGGTGGGATTGCATTGTCATGCAGGCTTGGGATGATAAGCAGTGGCTGCAGAGCCTTCAATGTGTGAGGCTGCATTTCTGGATTCGTGTGCCGAGCTCACCCCAGTCCTCCAGCTCAGGCACACCAAAATTGAGAGCTCCACTGACTGTGGAGAAGAGAATGATGATCACACTGTGGAAACTTGCAAAGCCAGATTGCTACTGGTCAGTGGAAAATCAGTTAGGAGTTGCAAAATCCACTGCAGGGGCCATTTATTGCCTCCTGCTACACAGGGCTGTGAGGTAGTGGGTGGATTTGCAGCACTGTGGTTCCCGAACTGCGATGCAGCAATAGATGGAATACATATCCCTATTTTGGCACCAGACCACTTTGCCACAGAGTACATCAACAGAAAGGGCTATTTTTCTCTGGTTATGAAAGCATTGGTGGCTCACCACAGACACTTCACCAACGCCAGTGTGGGCTGGTCGGGGAAGATGCATGATGCTCACATCTTTAACAACACAGGATTTTTCAGAAAGCTACAAACAAGGACTTTTTTCCCTGGACTGGCAGATTACCATCGGCAATAGTATTCCTGGGGGACACGGCCTACCCTTTGCTTCCCTGGCTCTTGAAGCCATACGCCAGCCACCTCGACAGCGGCACGGAAAGATTCAGCTGCCTCCTCAGCGGGTGCAGAATGACAGTTGAGTGTGCCTTTGTTTACTCACAAGAGTGGATCTCAGTGAGACAAATATCCCAATGGCTCTATCTGCCTGCTGTGTGATAGTGGGGGCAGGAGGGGGGTGCAATTTAAAAGTTCGGTCACCCCCTGAACAGCTTGAGTCACAGCACCTCCCCCAGGCGAAGCCTCCCCACCCGGAAAGCAGCAGCCCCTCCCTGCAGCACCTAGCTGTTGCGCCTGCGTCTCCCTTCGGGGTGCAGCTCACAGCTCAGCCGGCCTTTGAGGTCACTTGACTGGCTCGCCTCCGCCAGCTGCCACACAGGGATGGGGCCTGGCAGCACCATGTGACTAAGTGGGGCCGGGTCTGAATCAACAGGAAAACCCGCACATGGGAGTGGGGCGGCCCCACCCAGAGCCCGCAGAGGCTGGGTGGTTTCCAGCTGTGGCTTTCAAGGCCTCCCAGCTAGGGGCACCTGCGTATTAGCCACCCCATGGCCCTGGTTAAATCCCCCCAGGTCCCTGTGTGAGACCCAAACTAACACTGGGCCAGGCGCAGAATTTGCCTCCTGGAGGTAGGCCCCATTGGCCTGGTTGGAGGGTCGTTGTGGGTCAGCACCGCCTGCAAAGGGAGGCAGCTTGCTGTTGCTGGTGTCTCTGTTTTGAATAATCTACTGTGCACTCATGTATTTTGAACTCACTCCCTGCACACAAAAAAAGAAATAAAAATATAAACCCTGGCAGAAATCGGGTGGGCACAGATTTCCCATAATGCCAGAGAAGATGGTCAAATGCATTAGACTTCCAAATAATTTCTTGGATTTTTGGAGTGATTTTTCAAAGTTTTTGTGCCATGTTGCTGATTTTCAGATACATCTGTGTTTAAACCAAGTTTCTTTCTTTCCTCCCAGCCCTTCTCACCCTTCTCTGGCAGTGATGTCAGAACACGGAATTTGTGATGATTGATTTTTTGACAAATGAATGATGTCATAAGTAAAGATTAGGGGGCAGTTTGATTGCCAGTGTAACTTCTTGCACTTCATTGGTCCTACTCCTTCACTGGAGGGCTGAGCACAGGACAGGGTAGACTGAATAGGAGTGAGCTTCAATTTGTACATAAAACGCTGTGATATGATAGCAAACAAGGCAACAGAGAGCATAATCCAAGTAAGCATTTTGTGTGTGTGTGTGTGCGCACGTTTGTGTGCGTTTTAATTTTGGGGATTGCTTCAACAGGAAAATCCCGCTATAAATCATCAGAGTCTGAGGCTGAAGGTATCTGACTGTACTCAGTAGACTTTACCTTTTGGTTGTGAAGCCTCTGGAGCATCACCTTTTCATTACCACCCCCAAGCAATCACTCAAGGTATTTTTCTTCATGAGCTGATTCTGTTGTGTCAGAGTAAAGCTATTTTGTGTTTGTGGTTGGGTTCTCAGCAATTTGCCAGGTAAAAACGCAGATTAACAGAAGGAAACCAGTGTTGTTCAGTGTGTGTGTGTGCACGCACGCGTGCTGAGACTCCACAGCTAGGGGCTTTGCCGAGGAGGAGGAGGATGGAAAAAGGCTTCCCCCCCACCCCCACCCCCCAGGGGAGATGCTAAAGCAATGAATAAATAGGGCATCCATAGAGGAGGGGTTTCCTCTTCCATGAGTGCTGTGGTTAAACAGACAGAATCCTTGCAGCTTGGAATTTACAAGCTAAGGAATGATTTTCCCCTATAAACGGTAAGTGCTGTTTCAATAATCAGCTCTGCATTTGGTTATTGTGCGTGTAAGAGTAGAAATCACTAATTCAGTAGTATCTGTCTGGGTGGTTCAGCAGACTTGGGGGATGGGCATTGCTATGTCAGCATGTGCGTGTGTGTGTGTGTGCAATTTGCCTGTGACAAGTGGATGAGAAAATGGATTATGCTGTGTGGGAGATGCAGTTCATTAGACTGGATAAATAGCATTGAGGGGCCTTCTAAGTTAAAATGTGTACCGGTCTCTTTGGTATCTCATTGTACCAATGTCAGTGGAGATTTGGGACTACAATATTATGGATAAATGGAAGGTTTAATATGAAATGTAGCTTGCCCCTTTTTGTTCAGTGATTATGTGATATTAATTCTTGTAATTGAAATAATACAATCAACCAAAGGAAAGGTTTCTGTGTTATTTTCAAGAGTCAGAAGCTGCACAGAGAAATGAATGTGCACACATTTAAAGGTTGGGCCCAAATGAAGTAGTCATTTCTTAAGCTTGTGTGCTTTATATGTCTGTTTGCACTAAAATCTACCAAACAAAGATTTCCTGTTATCAGGCAGTAATGTCAATTGACAGTGCAATTTAATTTCACCATATTTTTTTTTAACAAATATGGATAGTATCTCTGCTCCCTGACGACAATGATATTTACACTGATGAACGAGATTTAAAAATATACATCTGAATCTCTTCATCCCATTAAACAAAGAAATGAGTTTTATTTATAGCTTGTTCTTTCTCCTACATTTTCTGTCAGCACTGGTTAGAAACCAGCATAGTGCAAGCTGGCACTATGCAATTCTTTATCACATCATGTTCCTGCCGACACACTTTAGTCCTGGCCTGCAACAAAAGAACCCTTCTATCCCTGGACACCACCTGAGCAAGGACTGCCAAACATGCCATCCTTTCATGTGGGCTTATGACACCAACATCTAGAAGGGATTTGTTTTAGGCCATCTGAAGCATTTCAATTCAGGCTCCAGTGGTGGAATGTTAGGACCTGATCCAAAGCCCATATCAATGGGAGTCTTTAAATTCACTTCAGTGTCTCAGGATCGGGTCCTTAGTTATGACTCACTGGCACTACACAGTCCTTTGCCTCTACTTGAATTTAGGCTTTAAGATGAAAACATTTAGTAATTGTCTTCCAAGCATGTACTTAAGCATGTATTGAATGAATGAGGGCCATATTTAAGTCATGTTCATTGCAAAGTACAGGAGACTTTTCAGCCTTTTCCTTTTCATAGCCCCAGAGAAGCAAGCTGCAGCTGGAGAATGTTATGACCCAGTGCTGCTGGGAACCAATAGTCTCTTGAGTGGATCTGAGCAAATTGGTTGCAGCTGAGTCCGTTATCTAATAAATTAGTGAGCTATCCACACACTTCGATTGTTACAAATGTGTTCGTTATTCAAAGTTATTTGACCAGTGGTTTATGTGACCCTATTTTGGCCTATGGATGATCATGAATTGTTCACCACATCTATTACTTTGATCATTTGCTTGTCTTAACTCACTATTCATGCTGTGTGATAGGTCACCTCGCTCACATGGTACAGCTTCTGCTCCCTGATTAAGTGACTCTCATACCCATAAAGAGCTTTCAAGACCGCCATATGATACGAACACTCATACTCCTATGGTTCAGATTTGAGGTGCATTCATGACATTTTCTGCAAACAAAAGTTAATTCACACAAACACTTGCAGAAAGCAAATACAAGGTGTGACAAAGCTCTGTCCTTGCCTCCGTGGGTCCCACGTTTCCTGGCAGATTTCGCTAGCCTCAGGGGTTCACTCCACATAACCCTTCTCTCTCTAGAGACAAGGGTCACAGTCTACTGAGCCATTTTCATCATAAGCCAGCGAGGGAGGTGAGGAGAAGTTATCCTTCCTTGCACAGTCTCTTATCTCCCAGTCTCAGTGATTAATCAGGGGACAAAGTGGGGGGGGGGAGCCCAGGCCCACCCTCTCCTCCAGGCTCCAGCCCAGGGACTCTAATAGTATCAGCTATGGTAGCTGACCTTTTAGAAACATGACATGTACAATTCCCTGGGCTACTTCCCCCACAGCAGCCCTCACTTCCTCAAGCTCCACTTCACCCTTACCTCAGGGCCTCCTTCCTTGTGCCTGATGTGGTGTGTACTGCTCAGTCTCTCCAACAGCACAACTTCCTCCCACAGCTCCTGACATGCACAGTCCTGACAGCTCCTGACTGACTGGGAGGCTTTTAGCTAGTTTCAGCCAGCCCCTAATTGGCTTCAGGTGTCCCAGTCAACCTAGCATTCTCCCTGCCTTCTGGAAAGTTCTTAATTGGCCCCAGGTGTCTTAATTGACCTGGAGCAGCTGCCATTTCACTTATCCTGGTACCAGGGATTTGTTTAGCCTGGAGCTAATATATCTATCTCCCACTACTTTTCTATAGACATCTGGCCTTGCCCCGTCACAAAGCCTATGGTAGCAGTGACACAAATGTGTGGTTTTTATTCAGTCAAAGGGTCTTGGATTCTTTGTTCCAATATTCCCCTGGGTCGATTCCTGAGGGAATGCTTCCACTTCTCTTTGACATCAGTGGGAGTTGAGGGCACCCAGCATTTCTCAGGAGGCTTTCAGCACCTTTCAGGATTTTTTTATGGCTACCTGGCAACTTCGTTCCTCTGTCACAATGAAACTCTCTACAACCAGGTTAAAGCTTGTCTGTGCGGGAGACAGAACTTTTTCAGGGGCTAGTTCTGAGACTGTGGACTGAACTCCCCCAAGAACTAAGGATCATCACAAACCTCACCACCATCTCCTCCAAGTGCAAAGCGTGTTTCTTTGATCTCCCTGCTCTAACAAATACATAACAACATTTATATTAACTCCCCTCCTCCACCCCTCCCAAAAAAATCCCTCCCTTCCAAAACAAAACTCTCCACTGTGCATGCGTCTTCCTCTAGGGAGACGATGAGAGAACAAACAACACGTGACAGATGTTAGTCACCTAATGCGCTACTGGAAGGCACTCACATACTGCAGTGTCGTGCACGGAATACAAACCTATATAGAACAGAATTAGAATATACTAACCTTGAGCCACATGCCCAGTGCTGGTTGACTTCACTAAGAATTTACCTGTCTGTGTGTTTATTCAAGACAGTAGTTTGTTCCCATATTGTGATATTGTACCAGCACTGATTTCTGAAAGGCATTTATTATTATCACCTGTCCATTTATCTTAGGTTTTAGTTCTGAAGATGGAGATTAATGACCCAGAGCATTAAGGCTGGGATGAAAGACATATTCTAGCTGGCATATGTAACAGATTAGTTAATTAGATTGGCAGGTCTCTCTGATGATAATTGTGTTACAAAGTAAACACATACTAATAGTGCCACAATGGTTGTTTCTATTGTGCTATAGTTGCTGGCAATCCTAACAAACATTTTCTACTACAAGAAACATATTGAGAGCAATATTTATATCCTGAATTAGGGAGGTTTCTAAGACAAACAGCTGTATTTGCTTTCCTCATTGTAAAATCTTTTCCTTTTAAAAATCACTTCATTGTAAAATTACTTCCTTCCTGTTTTTCCTGATCTTTGTTTATTTGTCAAAGTTTCAGGCATGCAAACACTTATTTATTACTAGGGCCAAGTTTTAGTCAGGGCAATAAACAAATTTACAATTTTTAGTAAAAGTCATGGACAGGTCACGGGCAATAAACAAAAATTCATGGCCCGTGACCTGTCCATGTCTTTTACTATAAATACCCCTGACTAAAACTTAGCAGCTCCTGAGACCCTAGGGTGCTCTGGGTGGCTCTGAGACACCGCTGCTCTGGGATGCCCCTGGCACTGACAGCTAGCCCCTGCACTGGTGGTGGGGGCTGACTTCCCTCAGCTCCTCTGAGGCCCTGGGGACCGCTGCTCTGACGGCCTCCAGGGTGGCCCCTGGGACCGCTGCTGCTCCGGGACCACTGCAGCTCCAGCGACTCCAGGGCCAGCTGCTGGGGCTGCTCCTGCAGTGGCCAATGTGGCTGGCCCTGGGACCACCCCAGCAGCTGCCCGAGTGGCTGGTCCCAGGGTCCATCCCAGCAACTGCCCAAGCAGCTGGCCTCAGGGGCGGCCCCCACTGCTTACCCCAGGCCAGCTGCTCGGGCAGCCCTGGGGTCAGTCGCACCAGCAGCTGCGGAAGTCATGGAGTGTCCCGGAAAGTCACAGAATCCGTGACCTCCATGACAGACTTGCAGCTTTCATTATTACTTGTGCTCCCCCATCGGTGTCTCTGCATTCCCCTGTTGTCTCTGATGTTATACTTAGATTGTGAGCTCTTTGGGGCAGGGACTGAATATTTTTGTTCTGTTTACACAGCATCTAGCACCAGGGGGCTGAGGTCCATAATGGGGGCCCCTTGGTGCTAAAGAAATACAAATAGTAATAATAATACTAGGTGTACTACTAATACTGACGTCCACTGACGTCATGGTAGCGAGCGCTAACCCGGAGAGTGTTTGCAGAATTGCACCTTTAGCATGAATGTGGTGTGAATGAACGGTGCCAGTCTGAGGCCTGGATCCCATCAACCAGCCCTCACGTGTTGTCCGAATGCAAAGCTCTGAGCACTTTATGGTATTCTGTTTGTACAGTACACAGTGATTTTGTAGATACGCAAGATGATTTGAAAAGCGAAGAGTGGAAAATTGTGGTGTCCACCAGGGGTCTGTACTCGGACCAGTGCTGTTCAACATATTCATGCATCAGCTGGAAAAAGGGGTAAACTTTGAGGTGGCAAAATTTGCAGATGATACAAAATTACTCAAGATAGTTAAGTCCAAAGCAGACTGCAAAGAATTACAAAAGGATTTCCCAAAACTGGGTGACTAGGCAGCGAAATGGCAGATGAAACTCAATGGTGATAAATGCAAAGTAATGCACATTGGAAAACATAATCCCAACTATACATATAAAACGATGGGATCTATATTATCTGTTACCACTTAAGAAAGAGGTCTTGGGGTCTTTGAGGGTAGTTGCCTGAAATCATAGCCGACAGGTAGCGGATGACAGGGGATGGATCACTTATATCCCACTCAATGTGCAGTGGCCATCAAAAAAGCTAACAGAATGTTAAGAACGTTAGGAAAGGGATTGATAATAAGACAGAAAATATCATATTGCCTCTATATAAATCCATGGTACCCCCACACCTTGAATACTGAGAGCAGTTCTGGTCACCCCATCTCAAAAAAGATATATTGGAATTGGAAAAGGTTCAGAAAGGGCAACAAAAATTATTAGAGGTATGGAACAGCTTCTGTATGAGGAGAGATTAAAAAGACTTTTCAACTTGGAAAAGAGATGACAAAGGGCGGATATGATAAAGGTCTATAAAATCTTGTCTGGTGTGGAGAAAGTGAATAAGGAAATATTATTTACTCCTTCATGTAACACAAGAACTATGGGTCACCCAATGAAAGTAATAGGCAGCAGGTTTAAAACAAACAAAAGGAAGCACATCTTCACACAACACACAATCAACCTGTGGAATTCTTTGCCAGAGGATGTTGTGAAGGCCAAAACTATTACAGGGTTCAAAAAAGCACTAGATAAGTTCCTGGAGGACAGGTCCATCTGCGGCTATTAGCCAGCAGGAGCAGGGATGCAACACCATGTTCTCAGTGTTCCTAGCCTCTTTTTGCCAGAACCTGGGAGTGGATGACACGGGATGGATCACTTGATGATTACCTGTTCTGTTCATTTCCTCTGAAGCACCTGGCATTGGCGACTGTCAGAAGACAGGATACTGGGCTAAATGACTAGGTATGGCCATTCTTATATCCAGTTGGACTAGAGCCATTTGCTGCAATATAATATGAAGCTCCCTTGTCGTATCTGAAAAAGCATTTCCAAAACATTGTTGAAGCAGGGCAATAGCTGCCACTGCAGAGTAGCAGTCCTGTCTTTCCCATGGAAATCATCAATCAGGAATTGTAAATTTACCCATACAAAACAGGTACACAGGAGTCACCATCCTGGAACAGACAAATGGATATACTACCTGTGACTTTGGCCTATTTTAGATGCTAAAGTGGGAGTGGGTAGAAATAAAGTTAACCCATCTGGGCAAGAGAGAGCCAGAGCCAGATTCCTTCCTGATGTAACTTCATTGACTACAGAGAGAGTATACCAGGGATGGATCTGGCTCACAGTCTCTGCTGTCCTTGCAAATCAGAGCTGGACCTTTTCCTCAGACTTGTCTCTTTTGTGGTCAGTCTCTCTCTCTCTTTTCATAGTGACTTGTTTAAGTTTCTCAATTTAGATTTATTATGCTAGCTTCACCTCTGTTTCATGTATGTTAGAGGATTCTGTTGCACCCTTCTGCATAAACCAGCATAGTCCATGTGGCCAAAATATCCCATTGCTATGGGGACAAAAGTATAGATGGCCTGTTTAGGGAAGCCATAGAGATGTGTGCCCTAACCCTCAGATCTGCTGAAAATAGAAGAGCAGAGGCATAGTCCACACACAGTGCAATGTCCAAACTCACCCCTTTTCCTGGGGTTTGGCTTTATTAACACAGAAATTAACACTAAAACAACACATATATTCAGTTCAAACCTTTTCCCTAGGCATGGCTGTTCTGAGATTCCTCTCTTCAAACTGCTCAACCCATGAGCTACATCTTCCATCTCTCTCTCTAGAAAACAACTCCCACCCCTCAGGTATAGAGCTGGTGTAACGAACCATCTCCCTCAGTGGGGCAGCACAACCCACTTAATATATTCCTAGCAGGATCAAAATCTGCTGGCAGGGTGCCTGTCCTCCAAGGTTGAACTGTAATTCACATGTGAGCATAGCTTGAGAAAGAGCCCAACCTAGAAAACTAGGGAAAATAATCATTTTTCCACTGCCTGGCCTCACGTATACTTGTACCAAGTAGTTGTAAAATACTACCAGTGTAAATGAGAGGAGAGATCCGAATTGACCCAGTAGTGTTTAGACCCATTTTGCATGGGTGTAAATGGCTTCACTTGTGCAAGCAGTGGAGCATGCAGCTCAAAGACTAAGGAGCAGTTCCTACCTGGTATGCACAGCCCAGCATTTTGGGGCAACGTGGAGTCACACTGCACCCCGGGAAGATGGGGGTGACTAGATTGTCTCAAATACAAAAAATGTACACTGGGGCAAGTTTTCTGTATACAAATCCTTAGGGAAATGACTAAGGAACCCACTAGCACTTGAAAGAGGCTAGGACGGCCACTCCCTGTTCACAGCATCTCCTAAAATGACTCACTTAGGACCTTCTGCAGCTGTGGAGGCATCTGCTATGCCAATTTGGGTAGGTTATAATTAAAATGTGTCTCTAATCTGCAGAAGGCAGGTCAGTTTGGAGATAAGAATAATGTATAAATCATACTTTCTTCATTTCCAGAGCCTCTGCTAATACTGCTTCCATTGTTAAATGTCTTTATAACAACCTGTTTTCTTTCCAATATCCCTAGGCTGAAGAAACTGGAAGGGACCTTTGCTGTCATTCAGACATTAGACAAAAATATGAGTACCCTTCGCACCTGGTTGGCTCGCATTGAGGCTGAGCTTTCCAAGCCTGTTGTGTATGACATCTGTGATGATCAAGAGATCCAGAAAAGACTTGCTGAGCAGCAGGTGGGAAAATCATAGCATCTGAAATAAATGGGCTTAAAGTGATGCTGATTATGATCAGTCCTGTGTTTAAAATCACTCATTTCCTTTCCTTGACAGACTTTTCTGTTGTTCACATTTTGAGCCATTGTGTTTTCTCCCAAAGTGAGACAAGGTAGGTGAGGTAATATCTTTTATTAGACCAGCTTCTATTGGTGAGAGAGAGAAAAGCTTTCAAGCCACAAAGCTCTTCTTCAGTTCTGGGAATGGTACTCCCAGTGTTACAGCAAAATGCAAGGTGGAACAGATTGTTTAGCATGAATAGCACACATTGTAAGGGAGCACTCAAGGTATCTCCTGTCTGAACAGTGTCCGTTCAGTCCATGGTTTTTAGTGTCTAGCAAAGTAATGAATTTAAGCTCCTAGGCTAATCTTTTGAAATGGTTGCGCGGGTGAGTTTTTTTTTTTTGTCTTTTATCGTTTTTCTGGGTGAAAAAACATCAAAAACACCCTATCACCTGTGGGTGAGCACTTTTCACAAAGCGATCACTCTATACCTGACCTCTCAGTCCTCATCCTCAAAGGAAACCTGCACTTCAAAAGATGAGCCTGGGAGCGTAAATTCATTGACACTAAAAATCATGGCTTATCATAGAATCATAGAATATCAGGGTTGGAAGGGACTCCAGAAGGTCATCTAGTCCAACCCCCTGCTCAAAGCAGGACCAATTCCCAGTTAAATCATCCCAGCCAGGGCTTTGTCAAGCCTGACCTTAAAAACCTCTAAGGAAGGAGATTCTACCACCTCCCTAGGTAACTCATTCCAGTGTTTCACCACCCTCTTAGTGAAAAAGTTTTTCCTAATATCCAATCTAAACCTCCCCCACTGCAACTTGAGACCATTACTCCTCGTTCTGTCATCTGCTACCGTTGAGAACAGTCTAGAGCCATCCTCTTTGGAACCCCCTTTCAGGTAGTTGAAAGCAGCTATCAAATCCCCCCTCATTCTTCTCTTCTGCAGGCTAAACAATCCCAGCTCCCTCAGCCTCTCCTCATAACTCATGTGTTCCAGTCCCCTAATCATTTTTGTTGCCCTTCGCTGGACTCTCTCCAATTTATCCACATCCTTCTTGAAGTGTGGGGCCCAAAACTGGACACAGTACTCCAGATGAGGCCTCACCAATGTCGAATAAAGGGGAACGATCACGTCCCTCGATCTGCTCGCTATGCCCCTACTTATACATCCCAAAATGCCATTGGCCTTCTTGGCAACAAGGGCACACTGCTGACTCATATCCAGCTTCTCGTCCACTGTCACCCCTAGGTCCTTTTCTGCAGAACTGCTGCCTAGCCATTCGGTCCCTAGTCTGTAGCTGTGCATTGGGTTCTTCCGTCCCAAGTGCAGGACCCTGCACTTATCCTTATTGAACCTCATCAGATTTCTTTTGGCCCAATCCTCCAATTTGTCTAGGTCTTTCTGTATCCTATCCCTGCCCTCCAGCGTATCTACCACTCCTCCCAGTTTAGTATCATCCGCAAATTTGCTGAGAGTGCAATCCACACCATCCTCCAGATCATTTATGAAGATATTGAACAAAACTGGCCCCAGGACCGACCCTTGGGGTACTCCACTTGATACCGAGTGCCAACTAGATATGGAGCCATTGATCACTACCCGTTGAGCCCGACAATCTAGCCAGCTTTCTACCCACCTTGTAGTGCATTCATCCAGCCCATACTTCCTTAACTTGCTGACAAGAATACTGTGGGAGACCGTGTCAAAAGCTTTGCTAAAGTCAAGAAACAATACATCCACTGCTTTCCCTTCATCCACAGAACCAGTAATCTCATCATAAAAGGCGATTAGATTAGTCAGGCATGACCTTCCCTTGGTGAATCCATGCTGGCTGTTCCTGATCACTTTCCTCTCATGCAAGTGCTTCAGGATTGATTCTTTGAGGACCTGCTCCATGATTTTTCCAGGAACTGAAGTGAGGCTGACTGGCCTGTAGTTCCCAGGATCCTCCTTCTTCCCTTTTTTAAAGATTGGCACTACATTAGCCTTTTTCCAGTCATCCGGGACTTCCCCGGTTCGCCACGAGTTTTCAAAGATAATGGCCAATGGTCTCTGCAATCACAGCCGCCAATTCCTTCAGCACTCTCGGATGCAACTCGTCCGGCCCCATGGACTTGTGCACGTCCAGCTTTTCTAAATAGTCCCTAACCACCTCTATCTCCTCAGAGGGCTGGCCATCTCTTCCCCATTTTGTGATGCCCAGCGCAGCAGTCTGGGAGCTGACCTTGTTAGTGAAAACAGAGGCAAAAAAAGCATTGAGTACATTAGCTTTTTCCACATCCTCTGTCACTAGGTTGCCTCCCTCATTCAGTAAGGGGCCCACACATTCCTTGGCTTTCTTCTTGTTGCCAACATACCTGAAGAAACCCTTCTTGTTACTCTTAACATCTCTGGCTAGCTGCAGCTCCAGGTGCGATTTGGCCCTCCTGATAACATTCCTACATGCCCGAGCAATATTTTTATACTCTTCCCTGGTCATATGTCCAACCTTCCACTTCTTGTAAGCTTCTTTTTTATGTTTAAGATCCGCTAGGATTTCACCATTAAGCCAAGCTGGTCGCCTGTCATATTTACTATTCTTTCGACTCATCGGGATGGTTTGTCCCTGTAACCTCAACAGGGATTCCTTGAAATACAGCCAGCTCTCCTGGACTCCTTTCCCCTTCAAGTTAGTCCCCCAGGGGATCCTGGCCATCCGTTCCCTGAGGGAGTCGAAGTCTGCTTTCCTGAAGTCCAGGGTCCGTATCCTGCTGCTTACCTTTCTTCCCTGCGTCAGGATCCTGAACTCAACCAACTCATGGTCACTGCCTCCCAGATTCCCATCCACTTTTGCTTCCCCCACTAATTCTACCCGGTTTGTGAGCAGCAGGTCAAGAAAAGCGCCCCCCCTAGTTGGCTCCTCTAGCACTTGCGCCAGGAAATTGTCCCCTACGCTTTCCAAAAACTCCCTGGATTGTCTATGCACCGCTGTATTGCTCTCCCAGCAGATATCAGGAAAATTAAAGTCACCCATGAGAATCAGGGCATGCGATCTAGTAGCTTCCGCGAGCTGCCGGAAGAAAGCCTCATCTACCTCATCCCCCTGGTCCGGTGGTCTATAGCAGACTCCCACCACTACATCACTCTTGTTGCACACACTTCTAAACTTAATCCAGAACAGAGACACTGGAGGTATGGCTTATTACAACAAGCTGTAACCCACTAACGCCCTCTCTTTGTCCTATGACTGGAGTGGTATTAATGGGTCACTCTACCTTGACTGGTCTCTTACAGGATGTGTTATTTATGCTAAACAATCTGTTCCACTTTGCATTTTGCTGTGACACTGTGAGTACCTTTCTCAGACCTGAAGAAGAGCCCTTTGTGGCTCAAAAGCTTGTCTCGCTCATCAGCAGATGTTGTTCCGCTAAAGATATTACCTTACCCACCTTGTCTCTCTAATATCCTGAGACCGACCTGGCTACAATACACTGCACTTAACAAAGTGTTTGTGAGACACTTTATAGGGATTTAACACTTAGAGAATGTTTTTGAAATTTAAATATTGTAGAAACAAACAAAAACATTCATAAAATCCTTTCCCACCTTCCAGTAGTGCATTAAGCAATGTGACTACACCTCTGTCGTGTTGTTTGTTCTCTTATCTTCTTCCCCTTTGGATAAGGCTTTGCTCGGCTCAAGACAGCAGATGCTTCAGGGCTAGACAGTGATGTCGGGCTTGTCTACACTGGCAATGTACAGCACTGCAACGTTCTCGCTCAGGCGTGTGAAAACAACATCCCCCTGAGCGCAGCAAGTTTCGGCGCTGTAAAGCGCCAGTGCAGACAATGCCCCAGCGCTGGGAGCTACGCCCCTGGTGGAGGTGGGGTTTTTTACAGCACTGGGAGAGCTCTCTCCCACCGCTCTGCCGTGACCACAAAGCTATGATCAAGTGCTGCCACGGCAGCACTTACCATATCCAGTGTAGACGAGCCCTCAGTCTGTGCCCATGCGCAGGAGCGAGGGATAGAGTGAACCTCTCTGCACTGAGGTCCTTGCCCCATACCTGCTTGCTTCTCCCAGGGCAGATAGGCAGGAATTCCTCACGGGAATGGGCAGGGCCTTAACAAAGCAGCTAGTTCAGCTGAGCTGATTTTGGGAGGCAGGGCAGGGGTGGCATTATTTCACTCACCCACTCGTGCATGGGAGAAGCAGGGAGGGGACTGTGGCTCAGAGGAGTGTCTCTGAGGAGCAGTGCAATTTATGCATCATCACCCCTTGGTTGGGGCTGTGCGTAAAGGCACAATCTAGGCTGAAGTGTCTGCACAAACAGATTAAAAATACCTGCCGCTGTGGGACAACAGGTCCTACTACTTAACTGTGACCATCACCATAATAGGGGCATTTATAGTTTATCCTAAAACTTTTAGGGCTAAACTTTCCAAAAGTGGAGGCTTATAGGTCTGTCTGCAAACAACATGCATGGCTGCTTAAGCGTTTCCTCCCCACCCCACTGGCTGTCCCTTTGTCTGAGAGAAACTACCTTGACTAATCCAGATATAAGAGCTCCGTTCCCTGTGGAATTATTTGAGCTTCCTTTCCACAGAGCTCAACACAGCACTTCAGGAGGCGTTACAGTCAGGGTCAGACTCACCCTTTGCAGAGGTAGTGGGCATGGCTCCCATTGACTTCAGTAGGAGGAGCTGTGCATGCAGACAGGAACAAGGGTGGCCTTTGGCTCCCAGTGTTTAATAGTTTAATCTGCAATGGTAAGGGTTCTGTAAATAACAAGTAATTATTTTCCCCTCATTAAAACCTCTTAGCTTCCATAGGCTGTGATAAATTATGCCCGGCTGACACCCAAGATAACTCCTCCTGGGAGCAGAAAACAAAGACTTGGGACACAAAAGAATTGTGTCCAAACTAATTTATTTTTACTATGGCCATTCCGACTTCAGCGGCAAAGATACATTATTTACTCTTCAGAGTTCTATAGAATAAACTGCCATTTGGTTGCTTGGATTTCATTTTAAACAAAGAAATCTGGGACACCCCTAGCCTCCTCCTGCTGTAACCTTTAAACAAACTGGATATGGCAAGGTAGTGCTCACTCTAAAGACTTCAAAGCAGAAAGCCTTTCACTAAGCTTTACTTGTTGCATTCACATAGGGGTTTGAAAAGATCTTCCTTGGTTTTATTTCAAAAAATATTTTGATGGATACAGCCTAATGGTGAGGAATATGTCTTACTAGATTGTTTTATGTTTGACATCCATGATCACAAAGGTGTTATGTATGCTGTCTTGAATAACTGTTAATTCTAAAACTCTGGGTAATTGTTTGCAGGTGGAGATGCTTTTATAACGTTTCATTCATCTACAGATTGAAGATTGCAACATAAGGCATTCTGTTTAAGATTTAAAATACAAATTAAAGATGTCTCAGTATTGAAGGAGTAGTCCAGCATTGTAGGGCCAGTTAAATAATTAAGTCTAATAAACTTTGAGCAATGAAGTGAGGAGTTTTTTGTTCTGTATGCATGTTTTCTGCCTCACTTAGTATATTTTAGTTTGTTTGTCTTGCCACTCTAATGAGAGTTAACATCATTTTAATTAAGCAGTTGTGATAGCAACAAGGATTCTGACTGAAGTTATTATATGAACCCAAACATAACGGATAATAACAATACTTTGGTAGTATCAGCAAGCCACTTTTGCGTTAATAGAATAGTTTTTGTACTCTGTGGGTAAGATTCTGATCACGGTTACACCAATGTAAGTAAGTCCAGAGTAACATCACTGAAGTCAGTTGCAGATTTACAGCAGCGTAACAGAGAGTGGAATCTGTTCCTATGTACAGGCCACAGATTCAAAAGACAAGGCCTCTTCTTGCGTAGAGAGAACAGCCTAGAATCCATAGTAACCTATTTAAATCCTGTGCTGGATCTGCTTTTAGCATCTGTATAAGGATTACTGCTCTTACTTTCCAGAAGCACCAGGCAAAAGTAACAGAGAACCAAAGAACAGCTGAGCTATCCGCGAACAGGAAGACTGTAACAATACACTTTGCAGTCAGTCAGAAAAACATGGGTTAGATTTTAAGAACGAGGAATACTTGTGGCACTGAGCAGTCTGTTACTCTGGGCTAGATGGTGATTCACGCTGCAGAGGAGTAAGACCCCACCACCACTCCTTACACCTCTACCTTGCTCTTGGTCCAGGTGGATAGGAATAAGTAAGGCTAATTGTCTGCTCACTCCCTCTATGGAGTGGGAGATTAGGGACAGGACAGAGCCTTGCCTCCACTTCCCCACCCTCCACTCACAGAAGCTGAGCCACTGGGGGAGTGAGAGGAGAGTAATAAATCGCTGGTATAGGCCAACCACAGATTACTACACCCGCAGGGGCAAGGAGGAATCAGTGTAGAATTGTTACTCAAAGTGGTAACTCAGCACAATGCTACTACTGGGATAGCCCAGCTTGTGTATCACCCCCCTTGCCTAAAGTCATAGTCTAGCCCTCTGTGAATAGTCCCATTGAAATCAATGGTTCTTCTCAAGGAGTAACTCACAGGCAGTGTGATTAAGGGCACCAGAATCTGGCCCAAGAGGTTCAAGTCACATTTGACATTCTTCTCTATGTGGTTACATAACAAATTAGACAGATTTGAATTTTAGCAAGATACATACAAAACTCTGGCATTAGTTGGTATTCTAACATCCTCAGAAAGAAACCTCTGTGAGTGATGCAGATGATGTCATAAATCATTATCAATAGCAGCAGCTTTTCATTAACTCCAAGGATATTTCTTTTTATGTAAAGTACTGTATATACTTTAACTTTAGTCATTTATGGCTTAGTTCTGCTTTCAGGTACATATGCTACTCTCACTTAGATCAGCCAGTGAGGTTTTGCTCCTTTTGTGCTAACATTCTGAAGTTATACTGTTTGTCTTCTATTAATTCCTGAGAGCATCTTCCTTTAAGTCCTTGTGTTCTTCTCTATTCCTGTGGGTTCTCCCTGGGCTGTAAAATCAAGAACAAAATCAGCCGTGGATTTCTTGTTCAGGAGTGCTGGTGGAATTGGCATTACCGTTTAATGGGATTTCCCACTGACATTGTTTGCTTGTGTTGCAATAAAGTTCCTGCGGAGTTATTGCATCCTCAGTAGTGAAGCAAGGAACAGGTCATAAAAATGTAAATGTGGTTAATATTAAATGGTATTTCCCAAGTCCCTAGAGTTGCATGGGGTGGCTTTTTAATAGCATTTCAGATGATGTTTACTTCTCTGACACAGCACTTTGGAGCTCTATTGCACATTCTGCATTTATTGCATTGGTCTCAATAGGAGATAAGTGCCACATATACAGTGGAAGTACAGACTCTGGAGAAGAAATACATAGTGCAGATTGGACAAGAGAACTTTGCTTTTCATTTTTAAATGATACCATGGAGCAGATGATCCCAGAGGGAGGAACTGAAAAATTGCAGATGTGACTCTTTGGTGTTTACCACTCTTCTGCAGTTTGTGATATTACCAGAGTGACGTGAATTATGCTCTTGCATTCACTGAGGTTATGAATTATCCTGTGTATTCACCGCTAGAGTTTATAGTGGAATAAACCAAGAAGAAGATGCTGTCTGATATTGTAAAAACAAATACATTTGTCTTCACATTTTTACAACGTAGAATGTGTGGTTTGGATTTTGAATGTGTATTATACTTGTCAAATTATTAATGCAGATATTGGACTTTCACTGAGAAATTAAGTGGGGAAGAATGCACTTTCTCATGACAGCTCTCTGATCTCTTCTTTGTTTATCATTTGTTCAACACATTCCATAAGTCCCTTCATTAAAACTAAAATTGCATTTACTGAGCTGGCAATCACTCTTCTCTGTCCATTACAACCTATTACAAGGGAATGTATATGTTTAATTGCTTGTTAATTGAACTCTTTATTTCCTAATCACAGGATCTGCAACGAGACATTGAGCAGCACAGTGAAGGGGTAGAATCTGTGTTTAATATCTGTGACAAGTTGCTGAGCGATTCAGATGCATGTGCTAATGAGACAGAATGTGACTCCATCCAGCAGACTACCAGGAGTCTGGACAGACGGTGGAGAAACATTTGTTCCATGTCTATGGAGAGGCGAATGAAGTGAGTCCTTTTCTGACACTTCTAGGACGTGTATGTAACTGTGCAATATTTCAGGGAATTTTTTACATTCTACATGAACCAAATTTTGAAGAGAAAAGCAAAAATTGTAGAGACATGATTGGCAAGTTTGTGATAAACCAGAGCCTTTCTTCCCTCTCACCCCCCACCTCAGAATTGAGGAAACCTGGCGCCTGTGGCAGAAGTTTTTGGATGATTATTCTCGCTTTGAAGACTGGTTGAAATCGGCCGAAAGGACAGCAGCTTATCCCAACTCTTCCGAAGTTTTATACACAAATGCCAAAGAGGAGCTGAAGAAGTTTGAGGTGAACACTTTTTATTTCAGCTATTGATGTTTCACAGACATCATGTGTGCTTATCAAGAATACTAATTCTTGCACATATAAAGAACCTTTCATCTGAGCTTCTCAAAGCTCTTTGCAGACTTCACAGCTCCTCTCCGAGATACGGGAATACAATTATACCCATCTTTCAGATAGGCAAACAGAGGGACAGAGAGGTTAAATAACTTCCCCAGCATTAGGCAGCAAGTCAGTGACAGAGCTGGGAACAGAACCCAACATTCCTGATACTTATTTGCTCTAACCAGACGTGGTACTCGCCCACTGGGGGGCCTAAGCAGGAATATTTGTGGGGCCCCCAACACATGCTAATAATTAATTGAGCAGCTTGGGGCTCTAAGCAATTGCTTAGTCTTCTCTGGCTCTAACAAATAGACTGTACCCTGGTATTAGTTCCTGGGGCGAGTGGTTGAACTGCTTTTAGACACATTTTCTCCAAGAAGTTGATAATCCTTGAAACAGTCCTTAATAGTAGATTATTAAAAGCTACATTTTATTTGCTCATGTAACTCAGCTGTTTGTTTTGCTTATAAAAATCTAAGAGATTGCAAGCTATTATATACTAAATGTATTTTAGATGTGATCATTTATTTCCAATTGGACAAGAAACTGTAATAGACTAAATTCTGTAAGTAGGACAAATTGCATATGTGCTCTCACATCCTGTGACTTCAGTGGGAGCTATGAACACACATCTGAGGGCAGGTTGTGGTGATAAAACATAATCAGGGTTTTGATTGATCGTGAGGATTTTTCTGTTCCATGATTGCAGTATTTTGTCGATCTTTTCTCTGAAGTGCAAAGGAATAAGATTACTAAATTTGCATTACAGGCATTTCAAAGACAAATTCATGAGCGACTCACTCAGCTGGAGCTAATCAATAAACAATATAGGCGGCTTGCCCGCGAGAATCGTACAGATTCAGCCAGCAAGCTGAAACAGATGGTACATGAAGGCAACCAGCGCTGGGACAATCTCCAGAAACGGGTTGCTGCCATTCTAAGAAGACTTAAGGTAATTGCAGGGTGTTGTGAGGGTTAGTGTAAAGCCCTGTGAGGCCCATGTAGAAATAACACTACCTAAGTGCAAAGTTGTTATGAGAATGCTCATCATCTGCACAGTTAGATTTTTCATTTATAAATGCAAACCCCAAAGTTTACATAAGGAACAATCAGGCTGGAACACAAACCAGCAAAATCAAAGACAGCTCAAAGTGAGGTTAAACATTTGCCCCAAGTTCTCTCCTGCGCCAGGTTTCCACTTAGTGCAACAGAAGATAAGGGATGCCATCAGGCAGCCTGTTATAGCTCCCTGATTTTCAGGGTGAATGTGTTCTTGCTCCAGCACAGGGTTAGGGCAGCCTGGGGGCTGTTCTAATCTACCCATGGTGGCAGTGGTTCCCTAGGGACAGCTGTGCTCCTGGCACAATCTACCCCACCTCTGACACTCCTGCAACCAGGGCTGGGAGGAGAGGGCTTGGCACAGGAGTCAGGTACAAGAAACTGGCCTTTGTTCTTAACTAGAACTAACTATGGAGACGTGGATAAAGTTATCCCAAGAAAATCTGTCAATCCATACTGGGATTCTGCAGTCATAAGAACAGAACATAAGAACGGCCAGACTGAGTCAGACCAAAGGTCCATCCAGCCCAGTGTCCTGTCTGCCGACAATAGCCAGTGCCAGGTGCCCCAGAGGGAATGAACAGAACAGGTCATCATCCAGTGATCCATCCCGTCGCCCATTCCAGCTTGTGGCAAACAGAGGCTAGGGACACCATCCCTGCCCATCTTGGCTAATAGCCATTGATGGACCTATCCCCCATGAATTTAGCTAGTTCTTTTTTTAACCCTACTCTTGGCCTTCACAACATCCTCTGGCAAAGAGTGCCACAGGTTGACTGTGCATTGTGTGAAGAAATACTTCCTTTTGTATGTTTCAGTAAAGTGTAACCAGAGGTTAATGCAGCAAGGTGTGTAAGTTACCAATCAGTGTGTGAGGGCACCTCATAGGGAGGCCATTTGGTGGCATTTGTCCTTAACAAATAGATTGACATTAACCAGCGCTGCTGGAAGGTGAAGAGTAGGTGAATAATAGGCAAAGTTTTGGAGAGCATGTCTTTCACCCCTCCCCCAGGTAATGCTGCTCCTGTTCTGCCTCTCCTCTGACCCAACACCATTCTGTGGCTGTGTTCATGGTACATGATGCACTCCGCTTAATGTCTGCCAGAGTTTGAGACACTTTACTTTGACTTCTTCCTTTGCCTTCTGAACCAGTCCTCAGGTGACTTATGCTGTGTGGCAATCCTGATACTAAACAAGGCTCCAGGGGCTGCTGCACATTTTACACAGAATACACCTCCCTATCTTAACCACATCCCTTTTTGCTTTGAACTCTGTCACACCTACTATTGGGGTAATTTCAGCACTGGAGTAAGTAGGTGCATCTCTACTGACTTAATTGGAATTGCACCTGTCTGTTCCAATACTGATTAAAACTCTTTGTGCCTTTCTGAATTTAGAGGGCAAGGTCCTAAGGTCAGCTGAATTGCACAGAGGGCAACTTGGGGCTGGGGTGCAAAAAAGAAGTTCTCTCCCTAGATCCTGGTGTAGTGTTGTACAAGGCCGCTGTAATTTATGCTGGTTTGTGACAGGCCCAAAGGGTTGAAAATGTACAAGGTATGGTAAAGGGGCATACTGGCCACACCACTTTCTTCAGCCAGACCTCCTCCTCCTGCAACGTGAGCCACAGTGGAGGGGAGTGGCAAAAGAGTATTGGGACACGAAGAGGCTGGTTCTAATACTTAGGTGATCCTCTCTGAGCTGGTTAAATTGACTTCAGGGCTCAAGTACCTGTGCTGTGGCCTGGAAAAGCTAGTCACAGCCCAATTTATGATATAGCAAGTTCCCAGCAAGTGGCAGGAAGAAAAATAAATTCCCCAAAATCAGCAGATCTGACTGTAACCACGCAAAGGGAGCAAACCTGCAGTTAGAAGGTGTCATTTTCACTCTTTTACCTAATCTCTTTTCAGTATATTTATTGTTTGGGAACTGCTTAGCAGTCTGTGATGGAGAAAGCTCCTCTTCTGATCTCCACCTGGGTGGGAGACAGCAGGAAGTAGAACAAATTTATACAAATGGCTTTAACACCAAATGGCATGATAATTACACTTGAGTGTATTTCCACATTCCAGCTAATCAATCATTTTGCTAATTTTGATGATCTAATTTTAATTAGAGATGGGACTTTTTTCCTTTATCTAAACTAGCTGCTAAAGTTAGAGCAGCAAAAACAGCTAAGGCCTGGTCTAAATACGGTTTTTGTACTGGTAGAACTATGTGGATTAGGGGTGTGGATTTTTTTTTCACAAGTATAGTTATACCAGGACACCCCCACTTCCCCCATAGTGTGGGTGTAGTTATACTGGTATAAAGGTGCTTTATACTCATATACCTCATTCCCTTTCCTATGTGGCATAAACACCTTTATATCAGTATAACAGTGTCCATGCTAGCGGGGGTTGTACTGCTTTAAGTATACCCAACTTAGACTAATTCTGGTGTGTAGACAAGGCCTTACACACACGTCTATTTAAAATGAACAGCAATTCTGAAAGAAAATGCCGGTTTTAAAATGCTCCTATGACAATCTTTATTCAGTAACTAAACTAATAATGTACAGCTGCCCTTTTCTTATTCAGTACTTCACCAACCAGAGAGATGAGTTTGAGGGAACAAGGGAAAGCATTCTTGTGTGGCTCACAGAAATGGACCTTCAGCTGACAAATGTGGAACACTTCTCAGAGAGTAACTTTGATGACAAAATGCGGCAATTAAACGTATGTATCATTCAAAATAGCTGTTTTACAGAACAAAGATGATGTCAGTCTGTAGTCTCTTGACAATGCCTGCCAGTTATCTATGGGCTCGTTTCATGACAGCATACATTATGTCCATGAGATCATATTTGTTATAGGATCAGTAAACTTTAAAAAAATAATTGTACAATTCAACATAAAAAATACTTTCTGTAAAATGTAAGTTCAGTATTCAGAGTCTTCAATTCTATTTTTCCATCCCCCCTTACAACTTAGTGTCAATGACAGTTATATTAAACTTGAAGGATAGCTTAAATCTGGGTAAATGTAAACAGCAATCACTAAACAGCTATATACCTAAAATCAAAGTTTAGAAGGTGTTAGCCAACTTGAAGACAGGTCCAGTTCTGTAATATTATTATTATCTCCAATTAGGATTTTTAATATAATGTAAGCATATTTGTATAATGATATTTGTATAATGTAGCATATTTGGGAGGTATATTCTTTGAAAATTTCAATCACGTACATGTGTACTAGCTTTTGTGACATTCCTTCAGGAAGGTATTAATTCTTTGCTACATGAATAATTAAGTTGATATTCCTTTTAGCAGTACTCTTGTCCTTTCCCCCGTAACACATTCTTCTTATTCCACAGCATGTATTCGGTTTTATTCTGTGCAAAGTTTAAAAGGTGACTTAGTGGCAAGGGGGACTTGATGGTTCAAGTTACCTATAGGTCACTTGTTCAAGCTAATGGTGACCAGAAGTTTTTGCCATCTATTTCAATAGCAAAGATAGAATGCATTCAGGTTTTAGTGGCTAGATCCCTACATCACAAATACCATCATTGGTACTGGGGTACTCGCTGGAAGACTTTGCATAGGCATGAAGAATAGCCTACTCTTTCACACGCTTGAGGTGGTCCATCCAGATCAGGATTGTGGTACATCCACTGGATAGTGTGGGCAAGTTTGCATCACTGTTGCCTGTGCTGATCTTGTTGCATGGATGGAGCACTTCACTTTCAGTCAGCACCTAAATTTCAGTCAGCACCTAAATTCACACATTAAATTCACCCATACAACTTTTACCAGCAAAACAAAAACCAAACCTTTACAGATGGTGGCTAGGAAGCTATCTGCCAAAAGAAGATAGATGACTATACCAGTGTTCAGATTCCTTTCCCTTTACAGTGCTAGAGCAGAAGGACAGCCTCAAGCACAAGCAAGAAAGAAACACTACTTACATAACCATTTCTTATGTATGCTCAATATAGGGTTTCCAACAGGAAATAACCCTAAACACCAATAAGATCGATCAGCTCATAGTTTTTGGAGAGCAGCTGATTCAGAAGAGTGAGCCTTTGGATGCTATCCTGATTGAAGATGAGTTGGAGGAACTGCATAGATACTGTCAGGAAGTGTTTGGACGAGTCTCTCGGTTCCACCAAAGATTGACTTCCAGGCATCCTGTAAGGGATAAGTATGGTCTTGGTGCTTTGGCAGGGTGTTGGTATGAAAACGAAATACTCATTGCATAGCAGTAGCTGAGTAGCAGCATGGTTTTAATGCAGGGGTGGGCAAACTATGGTTTGGGGGCTGCATCTGGCCCTCCAGATGTTTTAATCTGGCCCTTGAGCTCCTGCTGGGGAGCGGGTTCTGGGGCTTGCCCTGCTCCAGCCAGGGAGCGGGGTCGGGGGCTTGCCTCTGTCCGCGTGGCTCCCAAAAGCATAGCATGTCCCCCTTCCCACATAGGGGCAGCCAGGGGGTTCCGCATGCTGCCCCCACCCCTAGTGCCGCCCCCGCAGCTCCCATTTGCCAGGAACAACAGCCAATGGGAGCTGCAGAGGTGGCGCCTGCAGACAGTGTGGCAGTGTGCAGAACCGCTTGGCTGCGCCTCCGTGTAGGAGCCGGAGGGGGGACGTGCTGCTGCTTCGGGGATCACTCATTAAGTGACCTAGATCTATGTTCATTCATCACAACATAAAACAATTATTTTTAGGGGACAGAAGATGATAAAGATACATCTGAAAATGAGACAGATGCAGAAGACTCAAGAGAAATGCAAAATGCTCCCTGGCATAAGAAAGCAACAAATGAGGTGCCTTCTTCCCAGCAGTCCCTTTGCCATCTTGTGTCCCCTGCACCAGCTCATGAAAGGTCAGGCTGTGAGACCCCTGTCAGTGTTGACTCCATCCCACTTGAATGGGATCACACAGGTGATGTAGGGGGCTCTTCCTCTCATGAGGATGAAGAAGAAGGAACATACTACAGTGCTCTCTCAGGTAAGAGCCAATAATCCCAAACATTTTTGTTTCACTAGAGCCACCTCCAGGATCCCTGAAGTGGCACCTGTTTGTTTGTTTGTTTGTTTGTTTGTTTGTTTGTTTGTTTGTTTGTTTGTTTGTTTGGGGGGGGTTAATTTGTAATGGTAGAAAAAAGTGAGTGTTATTTAACTCTTCATGATATTGTCTAGACAAAAAGGATAGTTTTGTCGAAACCAAACTTAAAGTTTTGAATGACTCCCCCAAATTCCTTGTTTTCTAAAAATCTCTGATGAAAATAGTAATGAAGTTTTTCCTTTCAGTCAATATTTCAGATGTTTCTGTTTAATATTCAGTAAATATCAAATATTTGTCCAGTGAGGAAAATGACGTTATTCTCTTTCAGATGTAGAAATCACTGAAAATCCTGAGGCATATCTTAAAATGACCACAAAAACTTTGAAAGCATCTTCTGGTAGGCACCTGCTAATGCATGTGTCTGAACATGGCAATCTCCCTGTGGTGCACGTTATACTCCTAAACCTGTTTCATACGTAACGTCTGATTTCCTGCCTTGTGTGGACACCATGTGCCATTGTGTCATGGTGTTTTTACGCTGCAGTAGAAACACATGTACATTACAAAGCAGTCAAGGACATGCCGTTTAGAATTTTCCTGTCAAATGCAGAGATGGTTAATGTGCATTTCATTATATTCATCCAAAATCTTTCAGCTCTTTCATGGTGGTTTGGTCTGGGTATTATTTTTTTCCTTGTTGATTGTAATCACCTATTTACTGAGACAGTAGTTTAGTTTTGCAAGTAAAAGCAGCACTTTAACTATCGCTTATAATTTTACATTGTGTGTGACAGAGCCTTGGGCATGCCATCAGTTAAATCCCAAATGAGCATTCACTGTTCTCTTCCAGTCAGGACAGGTCTATTCTTGACTCACTTGTCATGCATTGCAGCAAAATGATCATATCATGGGAATAGGAACTTCCCAAAACTATGGTGCAAACTTTTCTTTTCTTGTTTTAAATCATACTGCAGCCAAACATTTTCAGAAGAAAATAAAATGTCCCATAACTGCATGGCTGTCATTTCATTACCTCCTGGATTACTGCTGACATTTTGCAAATGTGCATGCTTTGCAAGGAAAGCTGCAGAACTGTCATTTTGATGCCATCACTTGGTGCCATATTCTTCAGAACACTTCTTAATTTATTTAAAAAGTAAATGCTTCACTACAGAGTTCGGGGGCTCAGATTCAGGGTTTTTAATTTTTTTATTTATTTTTTTTTTATGTGGCAGGAAAATCCATTTCAGAAGCTCTTACATGGCATTCCCCGGAGAGCCCAGCCTACAGAAAACATCAGTACCACGAGGCAGAGATGGTGAGAAATGTGCAATCTGGCAGCCCAGAGACAAGTACCCCATATAAGCCAGGCTATGTGAGTTCCAGATCTGTGGACATTAATTCTAAGCAATTAAAGATTAATCTTTAATTCCTGCAGACTCCAGGACAATCCCTAGAAACTCTAGGTTCAAAGTATCCTTTCTCAGCATGCAGGCTGGAAGAGGGGAAGGGGGTCTGCCTAGACACAGCCTGCTACTCCTCCCATTTCTGGTCATTCAAAAAGCTGCCCTGATGGCAAAGAGGGAATTGCCAGAGTGACTATGCCTAAGGCAGTAGGGAAGCCAGAAGAGAGCTTATTCTTTTAGTGGTTGGTTTCCAGCAGTAGTGAAACTGGCAGCAGCTCTACCTTCATCTCCTTCTGGATTGCTTATTGTCCCTGCTCTGCCAGCTCACTGTTTCAGGGGGATTAGGCCATAGCCATCAATACTCTAGTTCTCATGGGAATGAGGTAGCACTGGGGCTGGGCTATTAATGGTTATTGTTAGAGTTGCTTGTTATTAGTCCATCGCCATATTTTTTCTTATAGTAGCTCTTGCCAAGTCTCAGTACCTGATGGAATGAATGGAAATGCCACTGATACTAGATTTTATACAGTGGTTCAGAATCAACTCATTTCTATCAATAAATCACTAGGGCCCAGATCTTCGTTGGTATATAGGTTCCTAAACTTCCATTGAAATCACAGAAGTTAAGAGACTAAACACCTTTGAGGAGTTGAACCTCTCACCAGATTGGGTCATTACTGTATTTCTACTAGTAACTGTTTGCATATTTACCTGGTATACATAAAATGCTGTTGCATAGAGATGGTGTTGGCCTGCTGCACCTTTATTAAGTGTAACTCTCAAAACCTACACTCTGCCTACCTTTTATACCAATGTGCATGCAACTTGAAGGTTCATGGGCATTTACAGCATGTGAGCTTAATAAACCTATGAAATAATTCTAGGTTAAACAGCTAGTGTCTGCAAGCAGTGGGAGCACGGACTGTGTGAAAGAAGTATCTGCTATATTGAATGATGAAGAGCCCCAAAATGAACAGGGGCTTGTGAGCATTGCAGCTGCAGAGAAGCAGTCAGGTACAGGTAAAGATAAACAGTGTAAAAAAAATGAATAATGACTATTATGAAATGGTTTATTATGTGACTCACAAGTAAACAAAGCAAAGACAACATGACAGTACACTTACGTTGAGAAAAGATGTACCACTGTTCTCCAAAAGGATAGATTTTGCTAAGCCTTCTTCTCACTTGACATTGTTTGACCTGTGTTTATTGCTGAATTCTCAGCCCTTATATTTTATCTACTAGACTCAAGAGTTTCAGACTCATCATATACTTGACTTTTGTCTCCTTACTGATAAAAGTGAAATTGTTCCCATTCATTTCAGTGAGGTTCTAGCCTCTTCAAGGGATTTTTAATCAGACTGTGAAAATTCTTTACTGAAACCAAGAAGTATGTTACTTTGACTAAATCAAGATTGGTTTAACTTGTTTTCTCAGTAACTTATACTCCAATCACAAGGAAAAAATGGTATATTACAGCTCCCATTTACATAAGCTCTTGATTAACCAAGGCTTGGTAATCTTTGCTACATTTTTCAAGTTAGAGCAGATCCATACTAAGAACAGAGACAGTTGAGCAGGCTGCCTTAAGCTTACAATACCCTGTACCATAATTATAAACCTCCAGTAGAGTGAGAGTGATAAATTGAAGCTATACCAACCATTTTATGCTGTGACTGCATCAGCACACTTTGACCAGCATCAAGCCAGGTCACTCTGTGGATGGGAGATCTCCAAGGCAGGCCTATGTGCTGAGAAGTGATGTTGGTGATTGAGTGGTTGACACTCTTTTCAGTCAGCACAGAAGCAATACCCCAACATGATTTTATGTAGCACTATGCTGCTGGAAATGCCTCTTTCAGATGATACATAAAACTTGGTCACTTGTATTTACTTTCATCCCATGGTTGTTAATCCTGTTGTTTTTGCCAAATTCAGTCTGGATAATTACATTCTACCTCTCTGTATTTCTTCTGTATTTCTGTCTTGATAATGTATTCCTCAATTACCGTGGAAAAAATTCCTGTGTAGTGTCAGGTAACCTGTATAGGTTGTATATCTGGTTGTAAAGCTGACCTTTCAGGATACAAGTAGTACATTATAATAATTTTATTATTATGATATTTTTATACAAGGTGTCGCAGGGCAGATATACCTGTCAGCCCCTTGGGGCAGTATAGCCCCTCAGCCCGAGTCACTAAGGGAGGCCTGGGGTTCAGGACAGTAAGGCCTAGTAGCTGAAGTCTAAGTAGCCGCCTTCCTTCCCAGGGCAGTATGGCCCAATGGCCTAAGTCAGTAAAGCTGTCCTGGGGTTCAGGACATAGGGCCTAGTTGCCAAAGTCTAGGTAGCCACCTTTATTCCCAAGGCTGTATGGCCCAGTTCACCTCCCTGCATGTTGGTGGTGTCCATGGTAGGTCAGATGGGGTAGGGGGCCCGGGCCTACCCTTCTCTGCCAAGTCCCGATCCAGGACCCGAGGGAACTGATACCTCGCTTCTCAGTCACCCATCACTACCATTCCTTCACTGGGGAATTGTTTCCTACCCTTCTTCCAATGCAGGGGATCCCTCGGCAATACTGCCTTGGCAGTCAGCTGGGCTTTGGTAGAGGCACCAACCTGGCTGGCATTGGCATCTGGTGACTCCAGCACTCTCCCAGCAGGAGCCTGCAGTACAATTAACGATGGTCAGCCTAGACTGAGCTGAGCTGCTTCCTCTTATACTGTGGTTCCAATTAGAGCATGCTCAGCATGGGTGAGGGGGCATGGCTTCCTCAGACCATAGCATGGGATTAACCTCCTCTGGCCCAGAGCAGGACTGATATACCCCATCACGCAAGGAAAGAGACTCTCTGGTCAGAACCTGATTGTAGAATGGGTTCTTTAGAAACACTAAACTTGATAGTTTGTAAATAATATTCTGTTCTGTTTTAAATAATATTCACATCATTGGTGTGTTAAAGCATTTCTTGGTATATCACTGTAGCTGTTATTGAGAGATGGGAGCTCATTCAAGCTCAGGACCTAAGAAATAAACTTAGAATGAAACAGAATTTGCAGCAGTGGCAACAACTGAACTCTGACCTCAGTGATATTACTGCTTGGCTGGATAAAACTGAAGAAGAGCTGGAAGAATTACAGAAAGCAAAGCCTGCAACCAATATGCATACAATGGAACAAAGAGTAAAGAAACTGAAAGTAAGTTGTCACATACTGAGAAGTGAGGTTTTAAGAATGTCATTACTATTTAAAATATTTGTTTCTCTGATCAAATAGTCTTTTCCTATAATTTGTGAATACTATATTAACAATAAAGTTTTTTAGGCTGTTACCATCCAACTGTATGTGAGATTTCTATCCTAATGTGTGCAGATTTGTATGCACAATGCCTGATAATTGCACAGGTTATTATGCATCTCCCAGCAAACTGAGGAGAGCAACTAGACCCAGAAACTAGACACTTTGTGTAGTTCTTCTAATGGATTATTTCAAAAGGTGGAATCACACCTCAGTTATCAGATACTGACTTCTGTTGAAGTGAACAACAAGATTTATTAATCAAATATGCAGAATAAATTCATTATCTCAGTTAATATTAGGTTAGGAAAGAGAACAATATTTAATTTGAGACACAATAAAAAATTGGCATTCACCAGAACATGAAGTGCAGGTTGCTACACTATTTGTGATGATACTCTTAAATCTTAAAAGTTAAGCTGGGCTGAGCCGGGTCTGTACTTGGATGGATGATATGCAAGAAATTGCTAGATTCTTCCAATTTCTAGCTGCCACTCCTCCCTGTAAGGCAGTGCTGGACCCTTGACTTCAACCTGATGTTAAGGGGTACTATGTTGCTGGAGGTGTTCTTTTTTTTTTTTGGATGAGATATAATTTCGACTGGGGTAGGCAACCTATCGCATGTGTGCCAAAGGTGGCATGCGAGCTGATTTTCAGTGGCATTCTCACTGCCCGGGTCCTGGCCACCGGTCTGGGGGGCTCTGCATTTTAATTTAATTTTAAATGAAGCTTCTTAAACATTCTAAAAACCTTATTTACTTTACATACAACAATAGTTTAGTTATATATTATAGACTTATAGAAAGAGACCTTCTAAAAACATTAAAATGTTTTACTGGCACGTGAAACCTTCAATTAGAGTGAATAAATGAAGACTCGGCCCACCACTTCTGAAAGGTTGCTGACCCCTGATTTAGACTATAAACTTCTTGGGACAGGAGCCATTGCCATCACCTTTGTTCTGTCCAGGCAGTGAACAGAGTCATTTAATAACTGTAAAATCAAGGTCCTGAAAACTTGTAAATACTATCGAGCTTCTAACAGAATGTAGAATTTTTAACATCCAGGTCATTGCAAAATTCTACCTTATGTAATTATATTATTGCTCCTGCAATTGCCAGTGGGTATTCAACTTCAAGAAACTGAGACATTCTGCCTTAAAGTCTTCCCTAGAAATATCTGGAAAATGCTTTTTCAGATCTGGTAACTCCCTGAAATATTTGTGATTTCTTAGTTTGTGGAGGATTGTTTTATAAAAGGTATTGATAATTCACTGAGGGTTCTAATCTGCTTCTTTCTTCAGGACATGCTTAAAGCCTTTGATAACTACAAGGCTTTAGTGTTCTCCGTTAATCAGAGCAGCAAAGACTTCCAGCAAACGGATATCACTGAATCAAAAGAGCTTCAAAACAGACTTCGACAAGTGAATTTGCACTGGGAGAAAGTATGTCATTCAATGGACAACTGGAGAAGGGGTTTACAACAAACCCTAATGCAGTGCCAGGTAAATAAAGCAAACATTTGTCTTGTCACACTTTGAATGAGAGTTTATTTGTAATGAGCTGATTAAGTAGATTAGAGGACACAGTATGGCAGTTGCAGGAATATCAGCAGTTCCTTGGAATTTTTACTCAGATTATAGATTTCTTTGAATGTATGCCCTTTTTTATGCACAGGATAGCCACACTAGTGGTAAATAGCACTTACACTGTTTTTCATAGAATCTTAGAAATGTATGGCTGGAAGGGACTTGAGAGGTCATCTGATCTCCCCCAGCACAGTGAGGCAGAACCAAGTAAACCTAGAGTCTTAGTCAATGAGAGGGATTCCACAACCTCCTTTGGAAGCCTATCCCTGAACTGAACTGTTCTTATAGTTAGACAGTTTTTTTCTAATGTTTAACCTAGTTCTCCCTTGCAGCAGATTAATCAGGTTACTTATCCTACCTTCAGTGGAGAACAATTGATCACCACCCTCTCTATAACAGCCCTTATCATATTTGAAGGCTTATCATGTTTAAAACAATTTGCAAGCAATCCACACAACATGCCTGAGAAGTAGCTCTACCTTATTTCCCATGTTTTATAGATGACTTGGCGCAATTGAAGAAGAGATGTTAAATCACTTGCTTAAAGCCACAGAAGGAGCTGATAGAGTTGGGACCACTAGTCTGAGCTGTTACATGTAGTTTTAGCACAGGAAGACCAGTCATCTTTTTGAGTAACCCTCAACAAACCTAAGTAAAAATACTTGATCAACTGTTTCATTGCATAGCAACAGAGCAAGAGTGTTAGGCTGATTTTATTACAATACTCCAGGCACACATTCTTGTAAACCTTTACTTCTTTCTTCAGGATTTCCATGAACTGAGTCAGAAACTACTCTTGGGACTAGCAAGTGCTGAAAGTCTAAGACATAATGCACAATTCACTGATCCAAATGCTGACCCCCATACAATACTGGAGTGCCAAAAAGAATTAATGGTATGTTATGGGTTGGTTATTGAATCAAGGTACGAGACTAACATGCAAGTTACTTCCACAAAAATAAAAAGTAATGTAGTTATTTCTAAAAAAATGGTTGTTTGAAAGGAAACAGGTACAGTTTGGGGATACTTCATTTATACATGAATAGATTTGTGGCTTTAGGAATTGGTTGACTAATAAATCTAGCTGAAGCTAAATATGATAGAGGTACTGTTTGTGAGCAGATTAAGTACTCACGAAGGTCCGGATTAAGTGCACCAGTTTGTGTTGAAGTATGACCAGGTTATGAATAATCTTTCCCACAAAACCCTGCAATTATACCTAAATCCTAGTCTGCAACACACTCTGTGAATTGTTCCTTTTGGATCATCAATCATGCTGCATTATTCACTGGAACTGTTGAAGAAATAAAATTAGTTCATCTTGTTATGAAATTATAATCCTCCCACAAGTTTAGAGCAATCAGTTTATACTGATTGTTATATTTCAAACCATTTCCTTTTTAAGCAACTGGAGAAAGGGCTGTTGGAACAACAGCTACAAGTAAATGCTCTACAGGAAATCTCCACCTACCTTCTAGTTAAATCAGATGGAGAAGATTATATTGAAGCTGATGAGAAAATACACGTAATTGGAAAGAAACTGAAAAGGCTTCTTGAACAGGTTTCACAGGACTTAAAAACTTCACAAGGAAACATGGTGAGTCAGGGGTATGATTTTTAAACTTGATTATTAACAAGTGCTATGATAATAAAGGATACAAGAACCAGTGCTGCAAAACCAGCCCAAAATGTAAAAAATCAAGAGTAGAAACTCTAAAAGAAAATCAGGCTGGTTTAAAACTTGTATGTATTTAGAGCTCCTTATTGCCTTATCAAATATGAGCAATTATTGGGACAAGAAATATGACGTGTGTGTGTACATAACCCCTACATGTTGTATGTCCATCAATCAATATTAGATATACCCTGCCTTATGCCTCAGTGGGAGCTTGAATTAGACCAGTTTGACTTACTGTTTTCAAGCTAATATATCAGCACATATCTGCCGCTCATGCTTTCTGTTCCTTCCAAAGCTGTTTCTCAAAACTGCACAGGATAAAACAAGAATCCTAATCCATGGGTGCTTAGCGGTGGAACTGTTTGTTCTTCACAAGCTGGCTGCCATCCATATATACACGTGGATAATTTTTTAAAGATAGACATATACAGCATTTTACAGTTTTTATGTTGATGCTTTATGTATACACATTTTAGGGGTGTGTGGTTTGTTTTTTTTAGGACATCAGTGCATTTCTGCCAGCAGCAGATGACTTGGATTCTGGAAGTTATCATCCACTAGTAGCGAAATCCAGCCCACATGAAATGGCAAGAACTTTTTAAATTAAATGCCTGTTTTTCTAAGATTTTTGCTGTCTTTTCATCCCACCTTCCCTTGAATTGAATCTGTACTTTAGCCTCAAACCTTTTGAAACTGGCTCATTTTAGGTATGAAAAAGTTTACATTTTAATGTCCTAGAGGTGGGTAATAATAAATGTTTATCTTAACAGGTTGGTGGTGTAAGGAGAACTTCGGAAGGCAAGAGCAGCAGTGTCAGGTAGCATGTGATTTTTGGTAGAAATGTAGAGTACGTTTTAAAATAAAGAGAGTAGGCAAGCTTGATGGCTTGGTGCCAGTGTGTTGTACGCCAAATGGCAAACAAATGTGGGGAGACCCTGCTCCTAATGGGTCTGTACACATTATGGAGGCAATGTATCTGGATTCATGGCTGACTTCACTGTTTCCCCTAGATACCAACATGAGGATACAGTGGTGGTACATAGAAGTAGCACCTTCCTTTGTGTCTGCTTAGCCCAGTGGCTCTCAAACTTTTTTTTACTGGTGACCCCTTTCACATAGCAAGTCTCTGAGTGCAACCCTCCTTATAAATTAAAAACACTTTTTTAATATATTTAACACCATTATAAATGCTGGAGGCAAAGCAGGGCTTGGGGTGGAATTTGACAGCTTGCGACCCCCCCATGTAATAACCTCATGACCTCCTGAGGAGTCCTGACCCCCAGTTTGAGAACCCCCTGCTTAGCCCCTACAAACCCTGTGTTTTACTGTAGTGTTGCACTTTTATGGGAACTTTTCTCCAGTGTGCCCTTTTGGAGGTTGGCCCCTTTACAATTGGCAGAGGCAAAGAGCTGCAGTGTTAATTTTTTTTTTCTGATTCCTGAAGCAATGGCATATTCTCACACCCCATGCACCTGCAGGGCGTACAGCTTTTGCAGGGCTGGACAAATCAGACACCACTGCAGCCAAGTGTGGGTGACGGGATACGGGTAAATGGGTTAAAGATACATCCTGTGGTATAGGGTCAGAAAATTTCACAATGTGAGGCCTAGCCTTCTATCAGGGAGAGAGCCCATGCAGATACATTAGGCTCTTGAAAATTAAGATACTGTTTAAAAACTGCCTCCAATAACCCTATGCAAAATGCAGCCTGTTACCCAAACCTATTAACACATAGTGCTTATTCCTAAAGCAGGGGTGGGCAAACTTTTTAGCCTGAGGGCCACATCTGGATATAGAAATTGTATGGCGAGCCATGAATGCTCATGAAATTAGGGTTGGGGTGCAGGCTCTGGCCTGGGACCAGAACTGAAGAGTTTCGGGGTTCGGGAGGGGGCTCTGGGCTCCAGCTGGGGATGAGGGTTTGAGGTACAGGAGGATGCTCTGGGCTGGGCTCGAGGGGTTTGGAGGGCGGGAGGGGGTGCAGGCTCTGGGCAGCGCTTACCTCACGCAGCTCCAGAAGCAGCAGCATGTCCCCTCCCAGGCCCCCGCAGCTCCAATAGGCCACAGATCCCCACCACCGGGAGCTGTGCTCGGAGCCCCCTGGATGACTCTAAATGTAGGAGCCGGAGGGGGGACATCTTACTGCTTCCGGGAGTTGTGGCACGCGTGCGTAGAGCAGCCCCCGACCCAGTTCCCAAGCAGGAGCTTGAGGGCCGGATTAAATGGGTTGGTGGGCCAGATGTGGTCCACAGGCCGTATTTTGCCCGCCCCTCTCCTAAAGGCTAAATAAATTACATTAAACTCTTTTGGGGGATTTTCCTTATGTATTAGACTTTGTTATTAGTGGTAAGACGTAGTAGACATTCTCCCCACTTTTTTTAAACTAGATTTAAGTGTGTTTCATATCTAAAGCAGTCTCTGTTCCAATAAGTGAAGGTTGCCTTCCTTAAAATGGGGGAGGAGAGGGTTAAGGTAGAGGGCATGCGTGACAGTGTGTGCGCAACATGCTAATTACCTTGTTTTTAACATTTCCCCCTATCAAAATATCCGATATCCTTTCTTTACAGAATGGGAGACCAGCCTGAAACCACTCAAGCAACTTCCAGCCCCCAATCCTTCTTTTATCGTGTATTAAGAGCCGCTTTACCTCTGCAGTTCCTCTTCCTTTTGCTTTTGCTTCTGGCCTGCATGATCCCATCCTCAGAGGAAGACTACAGCTGCACACAAGTGAACAACTTTGCCCGCTCTTTCTATCCCATGCTGAGATATACCAATGGACCTCCACCAACCTAGAAAGCGTCCCATGACTCTACAATATACCAAAACACATTTTCTCATGGGTGCTTATTTTCATGCTGCTTCTATCAAACAGTGCATTCATGTACTTAAATATAGAAAGTTCCATAGTGTTTCACATTTTGACCCTCTCTGCTATGCTTTCCTGATACTAGCCACTAATGCACCTGTTTCCTGGGTCCCACAGCAAGAAATGCACACAGTACTACCACTGAAATATAAGTGAGGCATTATTTAAATGGCCTCCTTCCAATGCATAGCAGGGAAGGGAACATATTAAACCTCACAAGATCTTTTCAGAATTTCAGTGAGTAACACAGCATTGTTCGTAGAGAAAATGAATTTTCTATACATTTTTTAAACTCTAAGCAACATACTTTGATGCACTAGATACAAGCATTTTATAAATACAGTCCTCATAACTTGGAAGGTCCACAGAACAGGTTGACAGACTAATAATGGGACATTAGTTACAGACACTATGGTAATGTAATATTAAACACCAATGGTCTCTGTCATGGTTTAATATGACAATAGCAATCTTAAGTGCATGCACATATCATTGGCAACAGTTTGCATCTTTGGGTACTGTAGTAAACTGAAACAGATTTAAATCTAATATTTTTGTTATATTGTACTTTTCATACAACACTTTCAGTGAAAATTATACATATTTTATGTGCAAAGTGTTCAGTGCTTAGGACTGCTGTGTTGTAGTTGGATGTGTCGTTTTTTATACTATGTTTTAAATAAGAATTGATATTGCATGGAAGTGGTTTTATATTGTGCATATTTTCTAAATGAAAATAATTATGATGTAGATTATACACTATATGTATACATATGTAAGCTGACTTTTTAATCAAAGATTTTTGGTTTAATAATCTTCTGAATAATGTACAGTATGCCAAAAGAGATTTTTATAAGTTAACTTTAAGACTCTTCACATTTAAAGTGAAGCTAAAACTTCAGGTGATGATATGAGAAAAAGTTTTATTAGAATAACTATGTTTGGTGGAGGTACAGTTCAAACATTTTTCTCATTAAAATTCTGCTGATAGTTGCAATGACTGAATCCTTTACCTACTGGACTTGATGCTTGTAAATGAACATGTAAAGCAAAATGCTTCATGGATTGAATACAGCTGAGTCAATCCAAAATGCTTTAGAAACTAAATGTGGTGCAGCAATTTGCAAAGAAGGTAACTAGTCCACTCCATAACTGGTCCACTTGTTTCCTTACAAGAAAAATCAGAAATAGGTTATTTGCCATAGCTCATTTTCTTTCCCCAACCATCTTCCCAATTTGTTTTATGTTTGCACCTTTGGAAAGAGAGTCCTTTAAAGTCTCCCTGGAGTGAATGTAAATAGATTATGGCCCAGGCCTGTACAGCAAATGTGAACTAGAGCCCCCACTCTAGCTTGTTCCCAGGAACTACTAGCAGGGAGTGGCACCAGCATAGTGAAAGCACAGAATGAGGAGGAGAGATTCCAAGTGTAAAGAAGCAGAGTCCAAACTGACCTGCTTCTCGCCAACCAGAAGTCCTCCCTTCCTTGTCACAGAGGTCTCCTACTAGCCACGCCAAATTCTTTAGGTCGAATTTAGCAGCGTTCTCTCGATTTAACCCTGCACCCGTCCACACGACGAAGCCCTTTTTTTCCAACTTAAAGGGCTCTTTAAATCGATTTCTTTACTCCACCCCCGACGAGGGGATTAGTGCTGAAATGGGCGTTGCCAGGTCGGATTTGGGGCACTGGAGACGCAATTCAACGGTATTGGCCTCCAGGAGCTATCCCAGAGTGCTCAGTTGTGACCGCTCTGGACAGCACTCTCAACTCAGATGCACTGGCCAGGTAGACAGGAAAAGGCCCACAAACTTTTGAATCTCATTTCCTGTTTGTCCAGCGTGGCAAGCTCACCTGCACAGGTCACCATGCAGAGCCCATCAGCACAGGAGACCATACAGTCCCAGAATCACCGAAGAGCTCCAGCATGGACCTAACGGGAGGTACGGGATCTGATCACTATATGGGGAGACGAATCCGTGCTGGCAGCACTCTGTTCGAAAAAATGAAATGCCAAAATATTTGGAAAAAAATCTCCAATGGCATGAAGGACAGAGGCTACAACAGGGACCCGCAGCAGTGCCGCGTGAAAATTAAGGAGCTCAGGCAAGCCTACCAAAAAACCAGAGAGGCAAACAGCTGCTCCAGTTCAGAGCCCCAGACATGCCACTTCTATGATGAGCTGCATGCCATTCTAGGGGTGCAGCCACCACTACCCCAACCCTCTGCTTTGACTCCCTCCAAGGAGCGCGAGGCAACACAGAAGCAGGTTTTGGGGGCAAGGAAGATGAGGAGGAGGAGGTTGTAGGCAGCTCACAGCAAGGAAGCGGAGAAACCGGTTTTCCCAACAGTCAGGATCTGTTTATCACCATGGAGGTGGCCCCAGTATCCCCCCAAACCCACTCAAGGCGGGCTCCCAGACCCTGAAGGCGGAGAAGGGACCTCTGGTGAGTGCACCTTTGTAATTATTATACATGGTTTAAAAGCAAGCATGTTTAATGATTAATTTGCCCTGGCATTCGCGGCCAGCACAGCTACTGGAAAAGTCTGTTAACGTGTCTGGGGATGGAGCGGAAAACCTCCAGGGACGTCTCCATAAAGCTCTCCTGGATGTACTCCCAAAGCCTTTGCAAATGGGGAGGGCAGCCTTATTCGTTCTCCAGGGTAGGACACTTTACCATGCCAGGCCAGGAGCACGTAGTCAGGAATCATTGTAGCGTATGGTGCCGGTGTTTGCTGGCATTCAAACATCATCCGTTCTTTATCGCTCTGTGTTACCCTCAGGAGAGTGATATCATTCATGGTCACCTGGTTGAAATAGGGTGGTTTTAGTAAGCGGATATTCAGAGGTGCCCATTCCTGCTGGGCTGTTTGCCTGTCGCTGAACAGAAATCTTCCCTGCTGTTAGCGGGGTGGGGGGAGGGGTGAAGCCATCATCCCAAAGAATTGGGCGTGGTGGGGGGGAGGGCTAATTGGTTTCTGCTGCAAGTGAACCCAGAAACCTTAGCTCCTCCTTTTAAAACTGCCAACCCATTTTAAATGGCCAACCCAACGGCTACTTTGTATAGGAAATGAGGGCGCTGCTGTTTGAAACCATTCCCACATGTTATGAAGGTTAAAGAAGCCAAAAGACTGTGGCTTACCATGGCTGCCTGCAAGCCGAATTCTGCTGCCCAGCCCTGTGGGAGTGATCTCTCATACCAAACCAGCATACTCTCAATAAAAGAGGCAAAATGCAACCTTGTAATGAAAGCACATGTGCTATGTAACATTAACAGCAAGGTTTACCATGGAAGAGTGTACCCACGTTGTTCTATAAAATGTCTTTTTAACTACCACACTCCCTGTTTTTTCCTCCACCAGCTGAATATGTTTCTCCTTCCCAGAGGCTAGTGAAGATTAGAAGGCGAAAATGCATTCGGGATGAAATGTTCTTTGACCTGAGGCTGACAGAGCACAGCAAAATATGTGGAGGCAGACAATCTCAGAGTGCAGGAAAACACAATATGAGCACAAGCAGAGGTGGCAGGCCGAAGATGGGAGGTGGCATCAGCTTGCTGAAAGAAGGCAGGAGTCAATACTCAGGCTGCTGGAGGATCAAACTCATATGCTCCAGCATATGGTTGAGCTGCAGGAAAGGCAGCAGGCCCACAGACTGCCGCTACAGCCCCTGTGTAACCAACCGCCCTCCTCCCCAAGTTCCATAGCCTCCTCCCCAAGATGCCCAAAAACGCGGTGGGGGGTGGGCCCTCAGACCACCCAGCCACTCCACCCCAGAGGATTGCCCAAGCAACAGAAGGCTGGCATTCAATAAGTTTTAAAGTGCTGTGTGGCCTTATCCTTCCTTCCTCCACCACCCCACCCCGTGCTTCCCTCTTCCACCACCCCTCCAGGGCTACCTTGGCAGTTACCCCCCTATTTGTGTGATGAATAAAGAATGCATGAATGTGTAGCAACAATGACTTTATTGCCTCTACAAGTGGTGATCGAAGGGGGAAGGGGAGGGTGCTTAGCTTACAGGAAAGTAGAGCGAACCCTGGGGCGGGTTTCCATCAAGGAGAAACAAAAAACTTTCACACCCCGTAGCCTGGCCAGTCCTGAAACTGGTTTTCAAAGCTTCTCTGATGCACACCACGCCCTCCTGTACTCTTCTAACCACCCTGGTGTCTGGCTGCGCGTAATCAGCAGCCAGACGATTTGCCTCAACCTCCCACCCCGCCATAAACGTCTCCCCCTTACTCTCAGATATCATGGCGCGCACAGCAAGCAGTAATAACAATGGGAATATTGGTTTCGCTGAGGTCTAACCGAGTCAGTAAACTGCGCCAGCGTGCTTTTAAACGTCCAAATGCACATTCTACCACCATTCTGCACTTGCTCAGCCTGTAGTTGAACAGCTCCTGACTACTGTCCAGGCTGCCTGTGTACGGCTTCATGAGCTATGGCATTAAGGGGTAGGCTGTGTCCCCAAGAATTTCAACATCCTCAACAGTTATTTTCTGGTCTGGAAAGTAAGTCCCTTACTGCAGCTGTTGAAACAGACCAGAGTTCCTGAAGATGCGAGCGTCATGTACCTTTCCCAACCATCCCACGTTGACGCAGGTGAAATGTCCCTTGTGATCCACCAGTGCTTATAGCACCATTGAAAAGTACCCCTTTCGGTTTATGTACTCGCTGCCTTGGTGCTCCGGTGCCAAGATAGGGATATGGGTTCCATCTATCGCCCCACCACAGTTAGGGAATCCCATTGCAGCAAAGCCATCCACCATGACCTGCACATTTCCCAGAGTCAGCAGATGGTGCAGTACGACTGCTAGCCATCATCATCTCCTGGGTGCTCGGCAGAAGACGGTGCAGTACAACTGCCGGCAGGACTGAATTGCCATGAGACGAAACTTAAAAGGGAAATGACCTGGCTGAGTCACTCCCATGTCTGCCCAGGCACTCCTGACAACCTCACTGAGGTCAGCTAAAAGAGCACGCTGGAATACGGTGATGATGGCTACCAATCATACTGCACTGTCTGCTGCCAAAAGGCAATGAGCTGTTGCTGTGTAGCAATACAGCACCACATCTGCCAGCACCCAGAAGACATACGGTGACGGTGAACTGAACAGGCTCCATGCTTGCTGTGGTATGGCGTCTGCACGGATAACCAGGAAAGAAGGAGCAAAACCATTGTCTGACAATATGTACCCAGAACCACCCACGACAATGTTTTTGCCCCATCAGGCATTGGGATTTCTACCCAGAATTCAAATGGGCAGCAGAGAGTGCAGGAACTGTGGGATAGCTACCAGTGCAACACTCTGGTAGTCGATGGTTGCCACGGTATTGTGGACGCACTCCGCCAACTAAATGCACTTAATTGTGTGTGTCCCTACACAAATGCTCTGACTGTATAAAAACGCTTTCTACAAAACCGACTTCTATAAATTTGACCTAATTTCATACTGTAGACATACCCTTAGTCCCCAAGATGAGGCATATTAGTGCAGTAAGCAGTGCCCTAAGCATTAGTGTCTTTCTGAGAATAATCAATTGGCTTTTCTGACTTTTGCATATATCTTGCATTTTTGTATTTCTTTACATTTAATGTTTTTGCTGATCCAGGCTTGAGGGTAGTCCACATGATTCAAACCAATTTTACAGCAATACTGCATCAGTGGGTAAGAAAGAAAGGAAGAGTGATTTTATCACCTCTTTCCCCATCCCTCTCTTCCCCACATTATACTATACTTATTTCATTTTGAAACAGATTACTTTCATCTTGTCTAGAGCGTCTGTATTTTTAGTTCTTTACACCTTTATCAAATCCAGGCATTCTTTGTCATAAATACCCATCTAAAGCTTTCTGCTAATTACGGATTTTAAATTGCTGACTACAATATTCAGTACGGATGCTGTTAAGCAACTTTTGTAAGAGAAAATTTGAAGAAAATGAAAGGTCTAAGGAAAATTTCATAGCCTACAATTTACCTTCATTACGTATAATTCTATCACATTGCCAAGGTGATGTGATATAGAATATACAAGGAGCTTTTACCATATCTCAAAATGTCCCAAAAAAGTAAGTTGGAAAAGAACCTTACCAAGCTATCTTTCAGACTTTTTCAAAATTATTTTTACTCACAGTTCATTACAAAAACCCTTTCATGGTTTGACAGTGAAGTCTGGCCTCTGCTTTTTCACTGCAGGGTTACTTCCTAGGGCTGGGCTGGGCTGTAGAAAGAAGAATTTTTTAAGATAAAGAATTATAAGTTTTGCAAATAGATGCGGTACATGAGGAAAAGCAAAGCAAATGAGAGTCTAACAACTTCAGGAATAACTATTTTACTCCTTAGGAAATCAGCTATTTCTCATGTGGATCACACTTACCAATGGTTTATTTCTAATAATTTTCTGTACTTTACTGGGCCTACTTTTAATAGTGATAGGAGAGAGTTTTTAGCTGCTGGGAGGTAGGCTGTATCAAGATCAGTTTAACCCAAAGAGTCACCCTTCATCCTTGCCGTCACAAACAATATTTAAAGAGAATTTGATCCATGACATGGCATGTCAAGACAAACAAACAATAAGGGAAAAATCAAGTTTGTGATTTAAAATGATAGTCACCTCCAGCTACACAGCTACTACTACCAAAAAAAAAAATACATTACACATTGTATGATACTTGTTTATTTCACCACAAAAACCTACAATCCAAAGAAATACACATTACTGGAAAAATACCATAAGTCTACAGAAGTAAAAAGCAGCTGAGATAAGGTAATTTTTTCCACTTGATTTGGCATTCACAAAATATTTGAAAAGACATCAAATTCTAAAAACATTTGAGTTTTAAACTTTTTCAGTGAAGGTACACATGTGAAACAGAATTTAGAATACAAAACTAAGGGAACAGTACAAATTCACAATAACTGTAGAGTGTTAACAATTCATGGAGATAACTGCTTTTCATGAAAGCAAACCACAAAAAAATATGAAAATCAATCCATTATTTAGCCAGTACCACAAAAAATTAGCATCTTGCTAATGTCTCAGTCTAAAAGCCTTGAGAAAACAAGAACTGATGGTGACCACAGCATACTAGGAATTTAGGTAATTCTTGGTAACAGAGATTGCAAAAAAAAATTTTAAAGTGCGTAGATAGAAGTAAAGGCATAGAGATGAACTACAGCATCCTTTCTGAATCACTACAATTTATTATTAGCAAAACTTGATAAAAAGGAATGCGTTTTTTACATTGCCCACAAATTCACCTTTATTTACATGGCTAAAAATGTTAAATGAGTAAAAATATTTTGTCATTTCATTTTTTTTTTAGATTTGTCAGTATATCTAAGCATTAAAGATAAGTTTCTAATAGCTATTTTGTGTTACTCAAATATACATACATTAAAATTATCTAAAACATAATGGTAACTCATTTTTAATATACAACAACGCTATAATTTATTATCAGTTATCTCAGATTAATTGTGGTCTTATATAGACAGTATATGAGGAGGTTACCCACCTGTGCCGTAACTGACGTTCTTTGAGATGAGTGTCCCTGTGGGTGTACTGTAGGTGCCAGTGTACCCCTGCGCCGTTGTTCAGAGATTTTTACAGCAGTACCCGTATCAGCCGCGCATGTGCGGAGCCTGCCTCACATACCAGTCTTGTCTTAATAGTGCACATGTGTGGCTGAACTCCTCAGCTCTTTCTCTATGCGCATGTGAGGCCGCCCCAGCTCCAAAGTAGAGGGGAGGAAGGTGGGAAGTGGAGCACCCACAGAGACACTCATCTCGAAGAACGTCAGTTACTGCACAGGTGAGTAACCACCTCTTCTTCTTTTTCTTCAAGAGGTGTCCCTGTGGGTGCTCCACTGTATGTGACTGAAAAGCAGTATCTCTCAAGGAGGTAGGGACTTCGGATCTGGAAGGAATGCAGTAGATAGAACAGCTCTGCCCACATGTATCAGTGATAGGTCCCTGTGTAAGGGCATAATGTTTTGCAAACGTATTTTCAGAAGCCCAAATGGCAGCTCTGGAAATGTCCTTAAGGGGGACATTACGTAGAAAGGCCACTGAGGCTGCCATGGATCTGGTGGAGTGAGTCCTGATAAAAGTCAGGGGAGTCACATTCTGTTATCGATAACAGAGACAAATGCAACTCGAGATCCAGTTGGAAAGTCTGTGGTTAGAGTCAGATGAGCCCTTAGAGCATTCTGCAATGGGGACGAATAGCTTGTCAGAATGCCTAAAGGTTTTAGTCCTGTCCAAGTAGAAGGACAAAGCTCTGCGCATGTCTAAAGTGTGCATCATAGATACAAAGGAATTTGCATGTGGTTATGGAAAAAGGTAGGGAGATGGATAGGCTCATTGAAGTGGAAAGATGAGTGCAACTTCTGCAGAATTCTGGGGAGTAAGCGTAGGGGGACTTTGTGCTTAAAAAATATGGTGTATGGCGGATCTACCATAAGGGCCTGATCCAAATCCCATAGAAATCACCAGAAAGCCTCCCCGCTGACTTAGCTGGGCATCAAATTAATCTCTAATTTAGTTTTGTCACATACCTAAAATGACAATAATATACAACTAAACACTCTGGTATCTAGTCAAGTCCATTAATCTCCAGTGTTATTATCAAAGGCTAATGAATTTAATTCCAGCATGAAACAGAATATTACATAAGCAAATGACAGAAAAAATATTTTCTTATTTTCCAAATGAGGCTATGGGCCATATTATATGTCCTTTCAGACTCAATGCACCTTAGACAGCTGCAGAAATCAACAAGACAGACATTTTATGTGACTATATATTTAGTGACATGCCAATAACGAATTGCCACACAATGAAGCAGGGCACTTCATAAGTGATCCGTCCCGTCACCCATTCCCAGCTTCTGGCAAACAGAGGCTAGGGACACCGTCCCTGCCCATCCTGGCTAACAGCCACTGATGGACCTATCCTCCATGAATTTAGCCCAGAGGCATGTTTCCCTCTCTCATTTAGGGTTCTTTTAGGAGGGCTGAAAAAGCATAACTTAGGGTAGAGCTTCCCTAGCAAAGCAAGTTACATGTAACTTCCTCTTGAGAATAAGAGAGCAAAACTGAGTCATGTAAGTAAAAGCAGATCCCAGCTGATCCTCATCTCTACTTATGCTACCACTCCCTACAGTTATGTACACTGCATTTCCAGAACCCCACGAACCTGACAATACAGCTAGACACTTCTGTGCTCAAGATGGAAGTGATGGGAAGATTGTGAAATTGCCTAGGAAACCATTTAAAAAAATAGTTCAGTGGACTGTATCACATTATTTTTACTAATGCACATAATAAAAATTAATTTCTTGATCCTTCATACCTACACATTAAGTCATTATAAATATACAAAACAACAGCACATTAATCTCAGTGACAATAAATTTTAAAATTTAGTATTAAGTGAAAATGACTAAGCAGTCAAGTCAACCTTCAAGCAGATGAGTACCATGCACAAAGAAACAGTTCAAACACTAAGAGTAGGCTCACAAAACAAAGAAACCTGTTTTTATGTTTATGGAGCTCCTCTTTAAAGTGGTCCCAGAACCAATTCTGAGTGGCTCAAATGAAGACCGAGGAAGTGTTTCTGTGTTCCATCTGCATCCATTGCATAATCATATGTGGAATAAACTCATTTAAATTTTACATGTGTCTTGGCCCTTTAACCACGTTAACTGAAATGTAGGCATTTCCCCAGTGATCGTCATCATATACACAATCAAATCCCTCCCACGTGATGTAACAGCTGTACATTTCATATGTTGATATATTGAAAGAAAACATAGTCCAGTGGTTAAAGCAAGAACTGGGAGTCAGGACACTATTCCCAGCTCTCCACTGTGGGTTCTTAAGCTAGTCACCTAGCTTCTCTCTGCCTCAGTTTACCCATTTTTTAAAAAGGGGTAATAATAATTTCCAATCTCACAGGGTATTGTGTTCATAAGTCTCAGACAGAAAGCATTAGTGTAAGTGCAAAGTATTATGTCAGAAACATGGACAAGATGTGCTTCACACAATACAGGAGGCGATATACAGCCTTATCCGAGATAAACATGCAAAGATTAGAATAGGGCCCCAAAAAGGTTGTCTAAGATTCATGAGACATATCAAGTTTGACAGCTCTAAATAATGTTGTTTTGCTTCACAGTTTCCTACAAACCTGATCTTCCAGGTAATTATAAAGTTACTGTGCTGCCATATTCCACGCATCATCTCTAGTATCAGTTTGTTCTGATGGGCCAAATTCAGAATCTGTGACTGCAGACTTTCTTTGGCCTCGAAGCGCGTGTGCATTCAACATTTCCAGCAACAAGTCATAGACTGGGACCACATTTTTACACTTCATGCTCAGAAGGTGCTCCATACCTTTGTTACTGTGAATAAAAACAACAAGTCAACACACTGAAGTGGTTTAAATACATTTAATCTGAGTGGGGTTTTAGGGCTGGGAGGTAATGACAAGTTCAGAAGTCAACACCACCCCTCTTTTTTATTCATAGTTTCAAAATTGCGAAGGGCTTAACCATCTTCATGCTCACAATCTCTTAACATAACAGCAAGATTATATTAACCCCAGTTAACAGGCTGCTGTGTACTGTCTCTTTAAAGGAGCACCCAAATAAAGGTTTTGTGAGGGTTACAGTGAGAGTGGCTGAGCATGGCAGAGAAACGCTTTTGTGGAGAACTCTGGGCTGGAAGGATTGTTGAGGTCCCCCTGCAAAGAGTAACTCAGTGGTGGAAGCCAAGATGAGATCCTCGTGCTCTTCTGCTGGCTGTTAACGCCAGGGCTGTGAGCCACAGCAGCATAGCATTTGAGATGCCCATAGTTGCAAGGCAATTGTTGACTGAACCCCTTCCTGGCCTGGGTGAACCCCATAGTGTCACACCATGGCAGATGAAAGGCTGAAAACGTTACCTGATTGCTTATGCACCAGGTCCACAGGATGATATCTTCCTGGCACAGAGGAGTAGATCTGGCTCCTCCCTTTTTATAACATAGCTGTGGAATTGTTAGTCATTAATCAGATGCTCTTTGCCTGGATGTAAGGAACAAATGTAGCACAAGCTATTTGGATCACTCTGAGCTCCAATATGTTGATGTATAAGTGAGACTCTTCTTGCAACTACATGCCCCGAGCTCCACATGTGTCCAGACGATTCTTTCCATCCCAAAATGGAAGCATCCATCACTAGAACCTTGGTATGGAGCAGTGAAGAAAAAGGAACACTCTTGCAGATTTGATATGTGTTCTTCTACCATTTAAGGAAAACAGACTGTTTGGGGGAATCTGAACCACTATGTCTAGATGATGTTTATTGCGTGGTAAGAACCATCCTAACAAACAACAAAAGCAAATTCCAGCAAATTGAGTCACAAATGTGTACAAAGCCATATGACCTAGCAATTGTACACTTTTTTACTGGTGTCCAAGGGCTTGTCTGTAGTTGATTTACGAGGAGAAATATATTGTCAAATCTGCTTCATGGCAGATATGCCTTCATTGTGCTGGAGTCTATAACTGACTCAAAAAAATGGAATTTAAAGAGGATTTGTCTTTGTTGACATTGAGCCCCAAAATAGAGAACTGCTGTAGAATGTGATGTATGCTGTTTGTGATTTGCTGAGGAAAACTTCCCTGAATCAGCCAGTTGTCCAGGTATATGTATTCTAAAATCCCCTGCCTCCTTAGGTGTGCTGCTACTGCAGCCAGGCATTTTATAAATATTCTTGGGGCTGTTGACAAGCTGAACGGCAACCATATGTACTGGCAGTATGTCCGTCTTCCCACCTATGAACCTGTGCGCTGGATGGATGGAAATATGCATCTTCCAGATACAGAATGGCACACCAGTCTAGAGTATCCAATTTAGGAATTATTGAAGCCAGGGTCACCACTCTCAGTGTGAACTGGCAAACAAAGGTGTTCAGATCTCTCAAGTCCAGAATGAGATGTCAATCTTGAGAATTAGACAGCAACAGGAACAGAAACTTCTCCCATGAATTGAAGAGGAACGTTTCAGAGAAATAGAGGAGATAAAAGGAATTGCACCTCTTCATGTAATAGTCTCTCTTGGGAGGAGTCTCTGAAAAGGAACAGGGAAGGTGATGGTGGGGTAGGAAGATCCTGGAACTGCATGAAGTAACCTTTTTATATCATCTATGGGATCCATTGGTTTGTGGTAATTTGTTTTATTTTCAATTCCCAAACGGGGTAGGGAACAGGTATAGCTACTCTGAGTGGTTTCTGACAGCTCTCAAAGTGACTGTCAAACTGTTTGGAAGACAAACAGCCTTATAGTGCTTGCAGGCATAGTGGAAGAAGGTCTCTTACTACCTCTTTCTGGGTGGTTCAGCTGGCCTTTGATAAGGCTGGTGGTATGAAAACACAGAAGGTTATCTGGAATACATTTGATGTCTACAGGTTGTTTTCTTCTAAGCTAAGGAGCGTTCAATTCCCAAATACCTCAATGTAACTCGAGAATCTTTTAAAGAATGTAGTGTATAATCAGTTTAGCACTACAAAGTTCACTCCCTTCAAAGGGGAGTTCCTCAACTATATTCTGGACTTCTCTGAGAATTCCAGATGATTGCAGCTAGGATACAAGATGCATGGTAACTGCTGTTGCCATCAATCTAGTCCACAGTATCTGATATGCCTCTTGTTCTCTCCTGAGCTGCTGTGACTGGGAGAAACTGGTGAAGGATGTGAATAGATGCATCAATAGTAGTATGCAGAGAGGTCTATGTGGCAAGCTGACCTGTGATCAAAGATCTCACTGCCTCTTTTGATTCTACTGGAACTATCCAGTAAATGACACCATTTGCCAGTTAATATAATCATATTCTGAAAGGAGAACTTGATAAAAACGGCTACTTATCTTTCGTAATTGTAGTTCAAGATGTGTTGCTCATGTGCATTCCATTCTAGGCGTGCGTGTGCCCACGTGTGCAATCATCAAGAGATTTTTGCCTTAGCAGTAGCCATAGGGTCGGCTGTGGTGCATGCTGGAGTGCCACGCTCATGCCACAGTATATCAGGCGCCGCCAGCTCTACGCCCTCTCAGTTCCATCTTGCCAACAACTCTGACAGAGGGGCAGGGGGACAGGTATTGGAATGGACATGAGCAACATCTCTACGAACAACGGTTACGAAAGGTAGGTAACCATTTCTTATTGAGTGCTTGCTCATGTCGATTCTACTCTAGGCGACTCACAAGCAGCATCCACGGAGGTGGGCTAGACGTTCACAGTCCTGCAGCTTGCAGCACTGCTCTGCCAAAGCCAGCGTCGTCTCGAGCTTGCTGGGTCAGCGAGTAGTACAATGCAAATATGTGGGTGGATGACCAGGTGGCAGCCCAACAGATTTCTTGGATCGGCACCTGCGCCAGGAAGGCTGCCAAAGATGCCTGTGCCCTAATTGAATGAGCTGTCACAATCGCTGGCAGAGGTACCTTTGCCAGCTCATAACAGTAGCAGATGCAGGCTGTGATCCAAGACGAGATTCTCTGGGCAGACACTAGACAACCCTTCATCCTGTCTGCAACTGCAACAAACAACTGCGTTGACTTACGGAATGGCTTTGTTCTACCAATTGAAAGCCAGTACCCATCTGACGTCCAGGGTATGCACCCTGCATTCCTCATTCGTTGCATGAGGCTTTGGACAAAGGACTGATAAGTATATGTCTTGACCAATATGAAACTGGGAGACGACCTTGGGCAGAAAAGCCAGTTGCAGATGCAGCTGGACCTTGTCCTTATAGAAGACCCTATAAGGCAGCTCCAATGTGAGTGTCCTGATCTCGCACACCCTATGAGCTGGAGTTATAGTGACCAGGAAGGAGCATGAAGCCAAGGGTTCGAAGGGGGGGACCCATGAGCCTTGCCAGCACAAAATTCAGGTCCCAAGCAGGGGACTGGGTCCCGGACATGCGGGTAAAGGCACTCCAGACCTTTCAGGAACCATGCCATCATGGGATGGGCAAAGACCAACCTGCCTTGAGATGGAGGGTGGAACGCCAAAATGGCCGCCAGGTGTATCTTGACCAAAAGGTAGTGACAGGACCTGGAGTTTAAGGTGCAGCAAAATAGTCCAGGATGTTCTGCAGCAGTGCCTCTTCCGCACGAATGTGTTGGGCCTCGGATCAACACATGAACCTCTTCCACTTCACTACGCAAGTAGCCCTGGTGGAGGGTTTCCTGCTGTCCAGCAGGACCTGTTGGACACCAGCAGAGCACATCCATTCGTCCACACTTAGCCATGCAGCAGCCAAACTGTCAAGTGCAGCGTCGCCAGGTTCGGATGCAGCAGATTGGCCGGATCTCCTGTCCCAGAACCAGGGCAAAGAGGTAGCTGCAGAGGGGTGGCTGTCGAAAAACTCAGCAGCATGCCAAACTGGTGTTGACGAGGCCACGTTAGGGCTATGAGGATAATGGAAGCTTTGTCCTGTTTCACCTTTAGCAGGACCCTGTGGACCAATGGCACTGGCGGGAAGGTGTACATCAGCATTCCTGACCACGGAAGCAGAAAGGCATCCGACACGGAGCCCCTGTCACTGCCCTGCAGAGACAGAACACGTGGCACTTTGTGTTCTGTCTGGACGCAAACAGGTCCACCTGGGGAGTCCCCCACCTGCAGAAGATTAGGCTGAGCACCTCCGGATGAAGTGACCATTTGTGGCAAGATGAGAAGGTCATGCTGAGGCAATCTGCAAGGATGTTCTTGGTTCCAGGTAGATGAGTGGCTACCAGATGAATGGCATGCCGCACACAAAAGTCCCAGAGGCTGAGTGCCTGACAAAGGGTCCAAGACCTGGCGCTGCCCTGCCTATTGATGTAATACATCGCAACTGTATTGTCCATCAGGAAGTGCACAACCTTGCCTTTCAGGTGGGGCAAGAACACCTGGTAGGCCAGGCGAACCACTCTGAGCTCCCTGAAATTGATATGTAGTGCTAGATCATTTTGTAGCCAAAGACCCTGGGTGTTGAGCCCTCCCAGGTGGGCTCCCCAGCCCAGATCTGACACGTCCAAGACAGGATCGCAAAGGGAACTCCTTGCAGCACTGACCAGCCACCAGTCCAGGTACGAGAGGATGTGGCTCGGCACCATGACCACTCAGTCCAGGTCATGTCTGCTGGGGACATAAACTGAGGCCAGCCACACCGGCAGAGACTGCAGATAAAGTCGGGCATGGCTGACTACGTACGTGCACGTGGCCATGTAGCCCCATCAGTCACAAGCATAGTCTTGGATGGCTCTTTATGTGGAAGATCAGGTCCAACATGGCCTGGAAATGCACTTCCGGAAGGAAGGTCTTGGCCTGCATGGAGTCAAGAACAGCTCCAATAAACTCTATACATTGGACTGGCGTTAACGTGGACTTTTCTGTGTTTATTAACAGGCCCAGGTCACTCCAGGTGGACTGCACCAGATTGAGGCTTCTCTACACCTGCTCCAGAGACCTGCCCTTGATGAGCCAGTCATCAAGATACGGGATGATCTGGACCCCTAATGTCTCAGGTAAGCCACTGCCAGTGCCATGCATTTTGTGAACACCCTGGGGACTGAGAACAGGCCAAAGGGTAGCTCTGTGAACTGGGAGTGGAACCCGGACACTATGAAACGCAGGAATCGCCTGTGTCCTGGGAATATGGAGACATGAAATTAAGTGTCCTTTAAGTCGAGAGTGGCGTACCAGTTCCCTGGATCCAGGGAAGGGATAATGCAGGCCAGGGAGACCATGTGGAACTTCAACTTCTTGAGAGACTTGTTAAGACCAGGCAGGTCCAGGATGGGCCTAAGGCCCCCTTTGGCCTTTGGGTTTAGGAAGGATTCAGGAATAGAATTCTCTTCCTTCCATGTCCCGAGGAACCTCCTCCACAGCTCCCAAGCCCAGGAGCTTCTCCTGAAGAGGGATGGGAAAGTGTGTGTGTGGGCGGACAAGAATCGCAGAGTATAGCCCCAAGCTACTATGTCCAGGACCCAGCAGTCTGATGTAATCTGCAACCAGGCCAAGCGGTAGGGAGAGAGGCAGTTGAGGAAAATGTGGGTCGGATCTGGTTGGCAGACTGGGGCGTCACTCTCGGGCACACCCACAAAGTGATCGCTTCCGGCCCCCTCGGTGTTTAGCAGGCCCAGGCTGCGCGGGTGAGTGGGATGAAGAAGGGCATCGGCGACTAAAGCTAGCATCCCGTCTCCTAGTAGAGCCCTGACAGGGTTGCCAGCGTCTTGGCGGTGGTGGCAGTCGGAAGGGCTTTCTGGCTGACTGTGGTGTGTGCATGCCCAACAAGCGAAGGGTAATTCTAGTGTCCTTCAACCCATGCAGCCTGGCGTCCGTTTGCTCGGAGAAGAGACCAACTCTCTCAAAGGGGAGGTTCTGAATCGTGGTCTGCATTTCCTAGAAGAAGCCCGCTGTTTGGAGCCAGGAGCTGCATTGCATGACCACCGCCGATGTGACCACCCTGCTGCCAAGTCCACCACGTCCCAGGCCATCTACAGGGAGCATCTGGCCACCACAGTACCCTCCTCTACCAGGCTGCCAAACATTTGTGCCAGACCCTCAGAAAGTGATTCCTGGGACTTTCTGAGACCGTCCCAGAGACTGAAATTGTACTGGCCCAACAGGGCCTGATTGTTTGCCCCACGGAATTGTAGGCTGGCAGTTGAATAAATTTTCCTCCCAAATAAATAGAGTTTCTTGGCCTCTCTGTTTTTGGGAGTTGAGGAGTGAACCTGCTTGTCCTTCTTGGCCGCAGACACAACCAGCAAGCCTGGGGTTGGGTGGGCATAAAAGGTATTCAAAACCTTTGGCCAGAATAAAATACTTTTTCTTGGCCCATTTCGAAGTGGTAGGGATGGAGGAAGGGGTCTGCCACGGGGCCTTGGCTATCCTGAGAATCCCGTCATGCACAGGCAGGGTGGGTGTAGAGGCTGAGAGGACATTAAAGAGGGTGTCCGCCTGCTCTGCCATCTCCTGCACCTCGAGCTCTTGGCCACGTGCCAGAGAAGGGTTTGATGCTTTCTGAAGTCATCCAGCAGGCTAGCTCTGAAAGGTCCCGCAACTGCCTTGTCCGGGGAAGAGGAGGAAGACTGGACTGCTGGGGGAGGTGCCGGGCTCTCGACCACCATCAGAGAAGGAGGCTTAGGGGTGGGCACAGGTTCCTCCATCCCAGCTCAGAACTGGCATCCAGTGCTGGGCCCAGTGCTGGCGGTGCCACTGACCGATGCTGTGACATAGCCACCGAGGAGTGCTGCAAAGGGGGCATCACCATGACTAGTACGCCCCACATGCTCCAATGAGGCCACTGCACTGGCCCCTAGCCGTGCTGCCACTGTGGTGACACAGACTAAGGAGCGGGACCCAGTGCCCAATCTTGCCGATGGGACCTGGGTGATGGGCTGAACTAGCCCTCCATATCTGAGGAGCCACCTTCCGGCAACGAGGGAGGAGCCGTTGACGCCCGCGTTTGCTTACGGGTCGTGGCTACTGGTGTCCATTTGGCCAGGTGTAACAGACTGGTGACGGTACTGGGGAGAGTGGTACTGGTGCTGGGGAGACTGGTACCGAGACAGGGAACATTCCCACTGTGCTGGCACTCAGGACCAACGCCTGGAGGACGACCAGCGAGAGGATGAGTGGCGCCAGGAATAGAAGGGGAGACTGTCAACCCCATGACAGTGAGTAGCACCAAGGGGATCTGGGCAACAGCCTGGGTGACCGATGATGCATCTCGGACCTGCACGGGGATCCTTGACACAGTGGAGAAGATAGTCATCTTCTGTCTGGCAACCAGCCATGTCCCCCTGTCTCCTGAGGGGTCTTGACAAGCTTGCCCTCTTGGGGAGCCTTAGTCAGGTCCTGCGACACTGAGGTCATCACTGGAGCAGGTGGAGACCTGTGCTCTCTCTGCACCTGGGGAGCCTGGGATGACAATCGTGCAGGCAGGTGTGTCAGTCCCATACCGCTCCTGGGAGTCGGTGGCAGACCTTTAAGGGGGCTGAGAGCCCCAACCAGGGAGGGACGATCACATGGTGCCAGAATAGTCTGGCAGCCAGGCCCAGGTTCCTTGGTAGATGACCCTTGGGCCTTTTGCTCGGTGCTGAGGAGCGCTTCTTGGCCTTTTTCTTTGGCTCTGGCTCTGGCGAATGGGGCCGGAGGAGCCAGGTGCCAGCGGTGTGCTGTGCATGGAGGCCGAGGCGCTCAGTGCGACCTGTCTGGTCAGCTCAGAAGCCAGGCTGAGGGCGGACTCCATCAGAAGAGCCCGGAGGCAGATATCCTGCTTCTTTTGGGTGCGAGGCCAAAAGTTTACAGATCTGGCACAGATCCTTAACGTGTGACTCCGCCAAGCACTTAAGGCAGCTGCTATGTGGGTCACTTACATGCATAGGCCTGTTGCAGTCTGAGCGGGGCTTAAACCTAGGAGACTGGGGCATGCCCCACCTGGGGCAAAGTCCCCACTGGGACCCTAAGTAACACTAAAAAACTATTTAACACTACTCTATGCAAACTATGTACAAAGGCCCTCAGGCGCGAAGTTCAAGGGGGAGAAACCACTAGCTCTTGCTAAGTAAGAAAGGCACTCCGACTGACCACCACAGGTGGTAAAAAGGAATTGACAGGGTGTAGGGCAGGCGGTGCCTGCTATACCGAAGCATGAGCGCTGCACTCCAGAGGGTGCCACAGCCAGCCCTACAGGTACCACTAAAGCAAAAGTGTCCAACAGCCGTGCACATGGGTGCGCACACACCTAGAATGGAATCGACATGAGCAAGGACTCAAAGAAGAATTAGTTATTTTGAGTTGCAGACTAGCTCTTCCTTTCAAAAAGGTCTAGCCACTTTGGCTTCTTTTCTTTAGGGATGGATTTGGAAGCCTCTTGTTCTCTCCTGAGCTGCTGTGACTCTGGGAGAACCTGGTGAAGGATGTGAATACATGCACTCAAATCCCACAGAGGGGTCTTGGTATCTTCTGTCTTCCTTTTTTGAAGTCATGGGTATGGATGCTAGCTTTTGGTAGAGTAGCTGGGGAGGTTCTAAAAGGCCTTCATTAATAGGCATTGAGTCTTTCATGCAAAGACAAAATAGCCAATAATTCATGAGCCTTTTCCTGGACTGTCTACAGGAATCTCCAGCACTTTTGTCATCCTGCAAAGAAGGCCTTGAAACACCCTACAGTCATTAGGTGGAGAGAAATAGATGGCACAACAGCTTCTTCTGGCAATGATGATGATATATGAGTTGGAATTGCATCAGAGGACTTCTGCTAAGATTGTGCCTCTTTTGGAAGTTAAGCTGAGAGGGCTGTTTTTATTGTGCCCTTACCAACTTCTGAGACAAGGGAGACCTGGTTCTTTATGTGACAGAGGAGCTAGGTCTCCTTGCTTAACGAATGCTCCAAGGTACCCAGTAAGACCAAGGAGCAGGACCATACGAGTAATATGTAAATGGACAAGGGATGCATACCAGGTATTCCCTAGAGGGTCCCCTATATTCCCTATGCCTGCTATGACTTCCAGCCCTGAAATTTCTATCACAGTATCAGAATAGTAAAGATCATAGAGTCGCAGTCTAGGAGAATAGGAAGGTGAGCTACACCCATGAATATCAGAGGCAGAAGAAGAGTAGGAATACTCTTCTTACAGGAGGAGAAGTAGACCTTGCAGGAACCTGAGGGTTGGAGTGGGAGGACATTCCTAACCGGTGCCCAGAATATCCTTCTTCCACAGCTGTAGTGCCAGCTCAATGGTCTTCACTGAGGAAGAAAGCAAAAAGGGATGATGCAAGCAGGGCTGAAAAATTCCCTGGGATCATAAATCTCAACGCCAACCACATTTGTACCAAGAGAAAACTAAATATAATTGTCACTGGGGTGGCAATACCAATGTAATTGGTACCAGAAGCATCAGTTTTAGGGCTGATAGCCCCCTTACTAGTACAGCACGACTTCTGGTGGTACCGTAGAGTCCATACTTATGTCAGAGAGCGAATTGTTTTCAGCTGGTAACAAAGATCTAGATCCAGGGTCTTACAGGTGCCAAAGGGACCTTCGTCAGACTGCAACCTGCCTTTTTTAAAGCAGAAAGAGGAAACTTGTCTTTCTTCCGTTTCTCAAGCAATTTAGGCTACGTCTACATGATGAGCTCGGGTGTGATTCCCCTGCTCGTGTACACATACTCATGCTAGCGCAACAGCCAAGCAGTCTCACTTGCATGGGGAGTGGCAGTGAAGGCACAGCGGAGCCATGCAGAGTACAAATCCACCTGAAACCAGTGGGCATGTACTCAGCACAGCTCAGCCATGCCACCGCAGCTGCTAGCTGTGCTATCGTGGCTATACTATTTATACTCACGCTAGCTCGACGAGAACTAGCCTGAATACGTGTACATAAGCAAGGGAATCATATGCCTAGCTCAAAGTGTAGACATAGCCTCAGACGGAAACCTGCTTCTATGCTTTTTGGAGAAAGAGTGCTGAGACCTCCTTCTTTCATGATGGGAGGAGGGAATTATACCAGCATCAGCAGAAGAATGCTTTGATGAAGAAGCAGGAGCTCTAGAAGTTAAGGCAGAGAAAATAGCTGCCGGGGCACTTTTTAAGGAGGACTGCTCGGAGCCCAAAGGATCCTGCCTTCCTGGTCTAAGACAGCCCTCACAGAAGACAGAGGTAGTATCTTACATAGTAGGAAGAGCTTTTACTTGAGCATCTCTCAGTTTCATTGTTCATTTAAAAAACTAATGACAAAGCACATTTCTCGGTGATGCACCAGTTATTAACGGGAACAGCTGCCTCACATGATGAACAATACTTAAAACCAGGATATTACTGATCAACCATGAAGCTGAAGAAAAACATAAAAGAATTCACCTAACTTACACTACCTAGCTAACCCTAAACTATGGTAAGAGAACTACATACAAATACTAGTGGAGAAGTGCAAGAGCCAGGGACACTGTTCTTTCAGTCCCATCTTGCAGCCACAAACACTAAAAAGAATGGACAGTCAGCTGGTTTCCCTTAATGCCCTTGGGCATGTGATGGGGGGAGGGATAGCTCAGTGGTTTGAGCATTGGCCTGCTAAACCCAGGGTTGTGGGTTCAATCCTTGAGGGGGCCATTTGGGTCAAAAATTGGGGATTGGTCCTGCTTTGAGCAGGGGGTTGGACTAGATGACCTCCTGAGGTCCCTTCCAACCCTGATATTCTATGATTCTATGTGTAGGCGTGACCCAATGGATGCTGCTGGTCAAAAGATTCTGATCTTGAATACAGAGAGCACATGTGTATCAGAAGTGGCATACATATAGGAAAGCACTCAAAGAAGAATTTTGTATTCCACACAAAGTCCTGACTGAAGGCTGAGCTGTTCAGGGAGTTATAGTAGTGTCCCATGGGATGGACATCTGTTGTCTTACAGGAAGCACGTACACATGCCCACACTTTCTAAACCACTCAGCAAAAGAATATTCGATTTTGAAAAAAGAACTAGAAGAAGAAATCAGACTTTAGGCCAGGGACTGACATGAATGCCAAAGCACACTTGACCTGGTGATCCACAAAACAGCATTGGAAATTTCAGAATGATTTTGAAGGAGACACATTACTGCTCTTTTAGCCAGAAGGGGAAAAAATTAAAAGTGAAGTGCTAAAAAGAAATGAAAAGGATGTACTATTTGGAGGATATATGTAGAGGATTTATTTAAAATAATGAATTATAGATATAAGCAGGGTCTGAACGAATGCTTCCCTGACAGCTAACTGGGAGGGGGAGAGACTTTGGGTGTGTTTATGTAAATACAGTTTGCTCTGCTTACATATTCAACAGACACAGTGATGTCAAAGTGATCAACTTCGGCTGGTGTTGGGTACAAATCACCTTAGTACTAAATGCAGGGGTAGTGAAATATGGTTACCAATGTTGTAATTATTGTAGGAATACAGGAAAGCAGGACTGTGCTTAGCCTGTCTCAAATGAGGGGGCCACCCTCAGTTGAAAGAACCTCATTAAACCAGGGGCTCGAATGTCAGAGCCCTAGGAAAGTAAGAGAGGTAGGGACAGGTATCCCACCAAGGAGGCTGCACACCCTCATCAAGGGTCCTCCCTAGACTGGTTTAACCTGTTCCTTCCCACTGTTCAAAGAATAGTGCTAAACAGGCTTCATAGGAGCTTGTTTGTTATGTTAAATGCCCAATCAGAGCTGAAATCAATTGTGGTAGGACTGTGTTTCTGCCCTGCCTGCTAAGAGTTAAAAATCACAAAGATGAAATCACTGAGCTGGGGCAGTGTTTCTGCCCAGCCTGCAAAGAGCTGAAAATTACTAAGAAACTGATGTGCAGAGGTCACACCAGAGAGGCAGGTGGCAGCAGACGGCAACTGACATCTGGTGAAAGAGTAGCTGGTTTGGCGGAGAGGCGCAGCAAGAGCAGTGAGCAGGCGGCCAGCAGGGTGGCGGTGGAGAGGCACAACACAAGCAACCAGCAGGTGGAGAAGTGCAGCAAGACCAGTGAGCAGGCGGCTGGCAGGAGTGGTTGGTGAGTGGCCAGGAAGGTGGCTCGCAGAGAGGGGTGGCGAGCGAGTGCCCAAGCAGTGGAGTAAGTAAGGTACTTCTTTACCCCACCCGGGGGTGGAGGTGAACTATGCAGATGCACCTCTGAACTCTGGGTCTGCATTGACCAAGGACAGCAACTGTGAGTGGGGTACAGAGAAGGGTTGGGCACAGGAAAGGGATTTTTGGGTTGATGGACTTAAGAACCTGAGGGGGAAAGGACACTGCCCAGCCTACTTGGGGGTGGGTCTTTTACTCATGGTTTATGTTTATGAACCATGTTTGTGGTGTTTTCCTAAATTAATGCCGAAGTACTTTCCTCCTTTTATTAAAAGTTTCTTTTCTACACTCAGACTCTGTGCCTGTGAGTGGGGAAGCATTGCCTCTCAGAGGCACCTAGAGGTGGTGTGTAAATTTCCCAGGTTACTGGGTGGGGGCTCAAGCCAGTTCTGTGTTATATCAATGGAAAGGAACCCCGACATATTGAACCCAGCCCTGGTTGCTGCTGGCTCCACGTGGCAGAAGCGTTACATAAGATATGCACTTTAAGGTGGATGCAATGTGCTGCATGTCAAAATGATTTGAGTACATTATTTAGTTAATCCTGTCAATTTAGAATAATCTTACAATGAATGCCCTAAAAGGATGATATCAGGATTTTTCCACAGGGATTTCAAGAGCTTGGTCGAGCTTTGTTTGCTTTAACAACAAATATTAAAACCTGAAAAAGACACATAATTCTGTTAAATATACCTTGCATGCCTGACATGAGAAAGTAACATCAACAAGTTAGCCAAACGAGTTGTCTGTTGCTGAGATGGGATTCCACTCTTTGCAATAACCCACACCAAAGCATCAGTTACTGCATTAAGCAAGTGATGTAGCTTCCTGTTGCTTTCAGGTTCTTCTGCAGCAGCGGATAATGGAAACATACCTAAACAAAAAGACAGAAAAGCATTACAATTCACCAGAAAAAACATGAGCATGGATTGCCTTTGGATGCTATTTTTCAATAGAAACAAATAAAATAAATTCCAAGTCCTATTAAAATTGTATGCTATGATGCTTCATGTTAGAAAATTTTTTACTCATCAATTCTGTTATGCCATTTGCATACTTAAGTATGCAATCTTACAACTACAATAACAACAACTGGCTTTTAATATCTTCTAAAGATACAGGGCCAGATACTTGGGTCTGGCTGAGCTTCACTTATCTTTGCATTTTCCAATTTTGGATGTCCCCAGGGGTTACTCCGACCCTTTGTTTAAGTAAAAGCACTTTCATGGCTACTCTAACAGCTCCCTCCCCTCTCTGAAACAGCTCCTACATAGGGATGGGGCCAGGAGCAAAATGGTACATAAGTGGCTTAAACACTTTGCTGGATCAGGGCTTTAATGCTTATCAAGTGAGTGAGGAAGGCACTGTGCATGATGTACAGCCAACTCCTTGGCTCTACGTGCTCTAACTTCCTTACAAGTCAGAAATTTGTCATAATACTAGCATAAACTGTGAAATGTTAAAAGATGCATTAAGGACAGAAACAAAAGAAATTAGTCAGAGAAGACTGTGGGAGGAGCAGGCAAGCAAGTAGTTGAAACAAGCATTATTGATGGAGCAGAGGAGACCAATGTGACAAAACAGAGCTGGATAATTAGGGAAGGGCAGAGTTGTAAAGGGCCTTGAAGGTTATGACATGAATCTTGAATTTAATATGGTGGAACAGCAATGGAGGGATTCCCAAAGGGAGATGATGGGGGTCACAGAGGCTGCAAAGGAAGATTGTCTTAACAGATGCATTTTGCATGGATTGGAGAGGGCCAATGTGGATTTTAAGAAGGCCCGAGAGGAGGCTGCAGTAATCAGGATGAGAAATGAAGAGGGCTTGGAAGAGAGTTAGCTGCATGGATGAGAAAGAAAACATTAGCTTTTAAAAATATTACAGAGATAGTAGCAGCAAGTTTGAAGACAGCCTGGATGTGTGGGGCATGAGAATGGAAGGGGTTGAAGATTAGATTTGGTCACGTGGATTATTTTTTTTTTTTAAACAGCTGCAGTTTGCTGTAAGCAAAAGGCAAACCTTGATGGTGTATGTTGCTTTTTAAAAAATTCAATAATTATCTCAATGAAGCTCCATAAGAATAGTTTAAATTTGCAAATGTGAAGAACGTTCCTATTAGAAGGCCATTATTACAAAGTGAAGCAATCAAGAAATGCACATGTTGAAGCCACAAACCAAGGGCAGCAAACTGGCTAAAGAATATACAACTACGCTGTTGTATGGTTACATGACTGGAGAAAAAGAAAAAATGGTTACTCACCTTCTCGTAAATGTTGTTCTTGGAGATGTATTGCTCATATCCATTCCAATTAGGAGTGTGTGTGCGCCGTGTGCACAGTCATTGGAAAGTTTTTCCCCTAGCAGCACACGTTCAGTCAGCTGTGGAGCCCCCTGGAGTGGCACCTCCATGGCAGTGAATATAGGACCCTGCTGACCCAGTGCCTTCTCAGTTCCTTCTTGTCAGCTACTCCAACAGAAGGGAAGGGTGGGTTTGGAATTGATATGAGCAACACATCTTGAAGAACAACAGTTACGAGAAGGTGAGTCACTGTTTTCTTCTTCGAGTACTTGCTCATTTTGATTCCAATTAGGTGACTCCCAAGCCCTACCCAGGAGGTGGGGTCGGAGTTATGGAATCGCTGACTGGAGCACCACTCTGCCAAATGCTGAATCGTCTCTGGCGTGCTGGGTAATTGCGTAATGTAAGGTGAAAGTATGAACCGAGGACCATGTTGCCATCCTGCAGATCTCCTGTATCAGGACCTGAGGCAGGAATGCCACTGAGGCGGCCTGCACTCTTGTGGAATGTGCCGTTAGTGCAGGGGCTGGGACTTTGGCTAACTCATAGCATGCCCGGACACAGGATGTGATCCTCAATGAGATCCTCTGCAACGAGACTGAGAGTCCTTTAATCTGGTCTGCCATGAACAGCTGGTTCAACTTACCAGTACGGCTTTGTGCATTCAATGGAAAAGGCCAGCAGTGCCACCCTGTATAGCTGGTCCCGGTGCGCCTGGCTGTCAGTCAGGTGCGGCCCAGAGGAGGAAGTCCCCACTACCACCTCATCCAGCAGAGGTACAGGGTCCTCCTGGCCCTCCGGGATGTCCTACTCAGCTCCACGCTCCTAGGCAACTACCGCGGGTTCAGTGCCAGAGGTGAGAATAGGAGCTGAAGGCAGCTTTGCACCCCGCACCGGTGTCATCTCGGAGCCTTGAGGGGTGGGATGACTCACCGCTGCCAGAGACACTCACGGCTCTGACACCACAGAGTGGGAGCCCCTAGAATGAGTGCCCTGGGTTTGGCGATAGGCCTACAGCATCCAGAAGGGCCACTGGGTAGGCACCTGCCACTGCACCTGCTATGGCATCACATGCACATCCTGTCTGCGGTGGTCCAACCTGCTCCAGTTGTGCTAAGAATAATGAGACTCCACCTCCAAGTCCGATGACATGGACCAGGAATGCGAAGGTCACGGCTTTGCCGAGTGGAGTGGTGCCAGGGATCGGTGTCATGAGTACGGCGCTGCTGAGCGGTGCCGTGACCAGGAGCGGTGCCGGGGACTGGTGCCGCGTCAAAGGTGGAGTCGGGGACCATCATAGTGATCTTCTCATCAACATCACCGGCTTGCCTATAGACGGTGCCCCAGGCTGAACTACCAGAGGCTTATCCCGAATGGCTGGGGACGGGGGAGCCGTCGTCGCTATTAAGTCCCGCACAGCCTCAAAGGTATCTGCCGTGGATGGCAACTCTATGTCCTCCACCTGACACTCCTGATCAGGAAAGTCCACCGGCACCGGACTTGACAGCCCTCCTTGCTGGGCCAAAGTCAACGGTGCCGACTCATGTGCCATTGGCTCCAGGTGCTCTTCCATAGGATGCACTCTGGCAGCACTGTCCGAGGCAGCAGCTCTCGGTGTGGGCGAGCGCTCCCTGTCCGATTTTCAGGGCCACTTCTATGGCACTGGAGAGTGGGATCTGTGCTGTGCCTCCTCCACTGGTTTCGGTGCTGGGGAGCACCAGTGCCAAGAGTATAGGCAGAGTCCTTCCTTGGTACCATCTCACGCACGGAGGCTGGGTCACTCCGCATGGAGGAGCTCAGTGCCAGATCCTGCCAGCCCGAGGCTGGTTGTGGATGAAGGGCCACCTCCATTAGGAGCTGTTAGAGTCAGAAGTCCCGCTCCTTCTTCATCCTGGGGCAGAAGAAACAGTTACCTACCTTTCGTAACTGTTGTTCTTTGAGATGCGTTGCTCACGTCCTTTCCATTTTAGGTGTGCGTGCGCCCATGTGCACAGTTGTCGGAGATTTCTGCCTTAGCGGTATCCATAGGGCTGGCTATGGCACCCCCTGGAGTGGCGCTCCCATGCCACGGTATATCAGGCGCCACCAGCCCTGCACCCTCTCAGTTCCTTCCTGCCAGCAACTCCGACAGAGGAGTAGAATGGACATGAGCAACACATCTCAAAGAGCACAGTTACAAAAGGTAGGTAACAGTTTTTTCTTCGAGTGCTTGCTCATGTAGCTTCCATTCTAGGTGATTCACAAGTAGTATCCATGGAGGTGGGCTTGGAGTTCACCGCTTAGCAGCTTGCAGCATTGCCCTACCAAAGGCAGCATTGTCCTGGGCCTACTGGGTCAGCACATAGTGGGACGTAAAGGTATGGACAGATGACCAGGTGGCTGCTCTGCAGATGTCCTGAATAGGCACTTGGGCCAGAAAGGCTGCTGAGGAGGCCTACACTTTGGTAGAGTGGGCAGTGACAATCACCAAAGGCGGCAGCACCTTTACTTGGTCATAGCAGAATGCAGGCCGTGATCCAAGAAGAAATTGTTTGAGTGGATACAGGGCAACCTTTCATCCTGTTGGCCACAGTGATGAATAATTGCGTCAACTTATGGAATGGCCTTGGTTCTGTCAATGTAGAAGGCAAGAGCCCTCCGGACATCCAAGGCATGTAGCCTACGCTCCTCCTCCGATTTATGCGGTTTTGGAAAGAAGACCGGTAAGTAAATGTCCGATCATAGGTCTGCTGCAGATTATACTACAGCTGCAGATAATTTTGCCTTTGTCAGCAACTGGAGAAGATTTAGAAGAGAGCTTTCTGTAAACTACAGTTCACACTGGAAAGTCAATAGATAAATTCTATATCAATAGATAGAACACTAACAAAAAGATCCCATTCTTACCCACAGAAAGGAATAAAAGAACAGGGATTACAGAACTATATTAAAGGCACCATAGTAAAAAGTAAAACAATTTAGTAGTTGTTTGAAAGCTTATGGTGTTTTAGATACCTGCAAACTGCAATAAGAAAATATATCAGATCCTTGTATAAGCCTAAGTCTAAGCACCCTTTTAGCTTTTGTCTGCAGTACTTCAGAGAGCAGAGAGGTGACTTGACATGAAAATCTGGACAACAAATTATTATTATTAGATTATCCCATGTACTGGAAATTAGAATAATGTGAAATTCTCTTTTACTGTTATCACACTGCTCATTCAAAATGAAAGACACTTCAGCAAATGAGACAGAGACACAGACAAAGGAGGTCCAAAGAGCGTAGATGCTCTTGTAACTCAGTATCTGTGCTAGTTTTGCAAGCTTGAAATCTATAATATGGTCCTCCCTGAGCATTAGGATTTGATAAATATCAAATTATCAAATATCAAATATCAAATTTGATAAATATCAAATAAGGTCCAAAGAGTGTAGATGCTCTTGTAACTCAGTATCTGTGCTAGTTTTGCAAGCTTGAAATCTATAATATGGTCCTCCCTGAGCATTAGGATTTGATCACATATTTAGATTAGATGAGCAAAACTTTTAAAAAAATGTGTTGACAAAAATAAATAAATAAAAGGATAAAATTCTGTTTTCTGTTAAAATACTGGTATTTTACTTATTTATGGATCGACAACAGCTGTACATAAGTATCTCGGATTCCCCTTCAGAATTATGCTGAGGCTGCATACTGAAAATAGTAGATATAAACAATATCATATTTTATTTATACAGATGTTGTTTTGGGTCACATCACTACACGATGGACTCTGGGATGAAATGATTACAGCAAAGTCTGCCAAGAACAAGGCCAATACACCGGTGGTTCATGTTATGTAAGAGAATGTAAACCAGGGATGTAGTTCTCAAAAACATTTTGCGGATCATCTGAAAGCTTTAAATTATTTCTGCTGATGAATTATAATGAAAATAAAATCAAACACCACTCAGTTTATTTCAATTAAGTTGCTTTGGCAGTATCTGAGATAACTGCGGGTATCAAGGGAGCAAAGGGGACGCAGACGGCAGCCCAGAGGGATTTACCCACATTACAAATGCCCCTGATTCAGAAGGATAGGAGCAGAATTTCCCACTGATCAGGAGGCTCCAGCAATTTTAAAAGGACAAGCCTCTGACCTTTCTGTGGGCCATAAACTCCACTCCCTGATGAGAACTTACAGACTTTTGAGTTCCTTTTACCAGGTTTTACCCTGGAATGCCACCCAAAAATATCTGTCTAATAATAATAATAAAACTTAGGACTTGACTGAATATACCAAACAAAAAGCCATTAAAATTTTAGTAACAAAAAGCACTTTATTTTTTCTTTCATTCTTTTTCAATGGTTCACGTGTCCTTTGATATTTTTGCCAATTTTAGACACAGATTTTTTCCCCTAAATAGTCAGCACAACTTGACATACCTCAAGGGCAAATATGTACTTACTGGAATTGAGAAGAATCATAGCCTTGACACACAGATACTCCTTGTGCTGTAATTTCAGCTCTCGAAATCTTGATGTTGTGGCCAGGAGCATGTCAAAGATTTCCAGAATTCCTTCTACACATTTCCCCTCATCCCTATATCAACATAGAACAAAGAGATGGTCCCCCTGCCCAAAAGAGCTTACAATTTAAGTATAAGAAAAGAGACAACAGATAGAGACAGGGGAGTACAAGGAAACAATTACACAATATTGATCAGCATGATCGACAGCGATCTCAGCTCACTAGCTGCCTGTGGTCAAGTTTTTTTGTAGGCATCACAGCAAAGGAAAATTTTAAGGAGGGATTTGAAGAAGGACAAGCTATCATTTAAAGGAGAAAAGTGATTTAAAGGATTTAAAGGAGAAAAGTGAACTTTACAAATAACTTTGTTTGAGAAGGTACATTCCCTACAGTAGCTGAAGATCTCTATAAAAATCGGATCACAGACCATATATAACTTCTTGAAAATTTTTTTTAATTTACAGGTTTCAGAGCAACAGCCGTGTTAGTCTGTATTCGCAAAAAGAAAAGGAGTATTTGTGGTACCTTAGAGACTAACCAATTTATTTGAGCATAAGCTTTCGTGAGCTACAGCTCACTTCATCGGATGCATACTGTGGAAAGTGTAGAAGATCTTTTTACACACATAAAGCATGAGGTATTTTTTCATGCTTTATGTGTATAAAAAGATCTTCTACACTTTCCACAGTATGCATCCGATGAAGTGAGCTGTAGCTCACGAAAGCTTATGCTCAAATAAATTGGTTAGTCTCTAAGGTGCCACAAGTACTCCTTTTCTTTTTTTAATTTACAGAATACCCTTAATGTCTGCTGACCCAGGCTCTGCCCTACCTTGCGGAGAGGAGGGAATGTATACAACAGGCAATCCATATTCAGAATATACCTGCTTCTATAAAAATCCAATGCATAACACATTTTTCTTAGTAATTTCTTTAGCATTGTCTTGAACAAAGCATATCCTTGAAATTATTTTTATGTAAGTAAATCAACATTTATGCCATATCATTTGGTAACAGAATTTGTTTCCTTTGCTACAGAACCAGTATTGCCTTTTAACTATCTGCAGCCTATAAAATGAGGCCTTGTATCTCACTCAGGCACATTACAGTTACAGATCTGAATTTTTGCTTTTTTCCCCCCAGAGGTGCAAAGTGCTTAAGAAACAATATTTTAGGGCCAGGTAGGAGAGTAGATTACTTCATTGACTCTTCACCTTTGGGACCCTAGCGCCCAATTTCTGATTAGGTCTTGCAGAGAATTGTTCATAGTACATCCCATCCAACTGGCACACACTGCTATGCAGATGCCTGAAAATGGCAATATGGTCACTTGTAACATATCAAATTAACTCAACTGAAGAAAAGTTTTCAATTTTATTTTATTTACGTAACACACAGACATACAGCTATTCCTTACTTCACTAACATTGCAAAGCCTGATGATATTTTTTCCATATTTAGAAAAATTAGTGTACTGTAATGATACTGCAAATGGAAAAGATGTTATAGAAGTATATTTAGGTGGGGATCAGATATGTTTTGGTAACATGTCTAGTCTTTCTTGGGGAAATCTAGTAGCTATAAAAACTAAAATTTTAAATTGTGTTTTTTAAAAATTTGGTAAGTGTCTAGAGCTCTGGACAGACACTACAGAAATCATCAAATACTGGTATGTTGAACATAATCATTTATGACAGAAATTATTAAGGAATTCACAAGTTTGATCCACCTGACATTATTATTTTTGTCTAGAGTTCTTGATCTACAGGAGAGATTAGGAACCTCACGACATTATTTTTTACAGTATCATTTACTTGTACTTTCAATGTGAAATGTTAATAGTATCCCCCTAATGGCTATATGCTCCCTTTTACCATATGCTGAAATTAAACATACATCAAAAGAGACTAATTTATATTTTTCCTCACCTCTCTAATACAAGATCCGGTGCAAAAATTAGTTTGCCAGGATAATCAATCGACCTCCACATCAGACCCACCATTAAAACTTCCATCCAACAACACTCCAAGAGCCTCACTTGGTCATACAGACTGAGCTCTATGAAGCCTAGAACAATGAAATAGTAACGTCAGACATGTCCACCTATTTGTTTCATTAATTTGTAAAAAAGAAAAGGTTAAAAAGAGAGCACAGAAAATATCTCAAACACTAGAAGAAAATAGTCACAAGTTATATGTTGTGGAGAAAACTTACCACAAAGCAGTTTTAAAATCATGAAGAATCATACCTGTGCTACTGCTTTTACATATAGGATGAAATTCCTCTGTATGCACAGCCAGCTCTAGGTCTACACACCTCACTGTGCAAGGTAAATTTCTATTAGCAGCAACAAAGGAACAGAAGAAGCAGTAGCAGAGTGTAACTCATTAAATTCCATTCTACTGCTCCTACTGGGGAACTGATCCTCCGCTACGGCTCCTAGTAGGACGCTGCTGGGGAACAGAGGATGATTAAGAGAAACAACAACAACAGAGATAAACGGGTGAGAGCATACACAAAGAAAATTAAAAATGGAAGAAAAAAAGGGTAAAATGTAATGAGGCTCAAAAATCAAGGAGGTACAAACAGCACAAGGGACCAGACCAGTGGTCCAATCTCAGTGCACCCGTGTTCACAACCCAGCTTAAGCCTTGTCAAACCTGGGTATCTGTAGTTAGACAACTAAACAAGGTGCCTGAATTCCAAACACCCATAATTCCTCTAAAACCCCATAGTGGAAAATCATGAAGTAACCTGACCATAGATGCAGTTTGTTCCTAACCCCTTTCAATCAGATTAGATTTTTATATCCTGAGATTTTATATCAAGCCACTCAGGTTCTTGTTATCCTGCCTAATATATCTGTGGATGTTCTCATTATTCATAAAAATGCCCAAATCCTTTTTTAATCTATTCAACTATTGGACCTGATGTATAGTGGTAATGAGTTCCACATGTTCCTATACATTTTGTAAAAAGTATTCCTTTTGCGTACGTTTTAAATGTATTGCCATTCAATAGCCCCTTCTTATAGAAAGAGAAAGGAAAAATAGGAGTTTCCAATTTACCTTCTCTAGACCCAGGGTCCCCTGTTCTCTATGATTCTTCTGCCATGGAATTTGCTGTGAAATTCACTGCTTGCTGCAGGTTGTGCTCTAGAACATTTGTTTTCAATAAGTGAGATTGTCATAAATATAAAGGGAAGGGTAAACCCCTTTGAAATCCCTCCTGGCCAGGGGAAAGCTCCTCTCACCTGTAAAGGGTTAAGAAGCTAAAGGTAACCTCGCTGGCACCTGACCAAAATGACCAATGAGGAGACAAGATACTTTCAAAAGCTGGGAGGAGGGAGAGAAACAAAGGGTCTGTGTCTGTCTGTATGCTGGGTCTTTGCCGGGGATAGACCAGGAATGGAGCCTTAGAACTTTTAGTAAGTAATCTAGCTAGGTATGTGTTAGATTATGATTTCTTTAAATGGCTGAGAAAAGAACTGTGCTGAATAGAATAACTATTTCTGTCTGTGTATCTTTTTTGTAACTTAAGGTTTTGCCTAGAGGGGTTCTCTATGTTTTGGAATCTAATTACCCTGTAAGATATCTACCATCCTGATTTTACAGGGGGGATTTCTTTATTTCTATTTACTTCTATTTTTTATTAAAAGTCTTCTTGTAAAAAACTGAATGCTCTTTCATTGTTCTCAGATCCAAGGGTTTGGGTCTGTGGTCACCTATGCAAATTGGTGAGGCTTTTTATCCAACATTTCCCAGGAAAGGGGGGTGCAAGTGTTGGGAGGATTGTTCATTGTTCTTAAGATCCAAGGGTCTGGGTCTGTAGTCACCTAGGCAAATTGGTGAGGCTTTTTACCAAACCTTGTCCAGGAAGTGGGGTGCAAGGTTTTGGGAAGTATTTTGGGGGGAAGGACGCGTCCAAACAGCTCTTCCCCAGTAACCAGTATTAGTTTGGTGGTGGTAGCGGCCAGTCCAAGGACAACGGGTGGAATATTTTGTACCTTGGGGAAGTTTTGACCTAAGCTGGTAAAGATAAGCTTAGGAGGTTTTTCATGCAGGTCCCCACATCTGTACCCTAGAGTTCAGAGTGGGGGAGGAACCTTGACATGGTGGCATAGTGGTGAGATTAACCTGAAATCATTTTGAGATCCAGTTGAGATTTTTTGAACTAGAAATACAGATTTTAAAAAGGAAATTTTTTTTTCCTTTGGAAAGGAAGTCCAGAAAGCAGCTGAAACTGAAAGCAGCTTGGTTTTTCTCTGCTTTGTGGCCAAGCAGAGACAAAAGGGGATTATCTTTGTGAATTGCAGGTTTTCTTTGCCTGGAGGTAGGGTACTTAACTCCTGCAGGGAAATTCACAGTCTTCCAACCCAAAGGTTTTTTTTTTCTTTTCCTCCTAAAAGTAAATAGGGGGTGTGTGTTCTACCCATTTGCCTGGAGACAAAAGTGGCAGGGTTTTTTTTTTTTTAGGATTTTGATTTTTTTGTTTTACAAGGAGCACAGGTTTGAAAAGGAATTTTTTTTTCTTTGGGCTGGGTAAGCAGGTTTCCAAGTAGTTGGAAGTTTTTTGCTTTAATTTGGGCCCAGAGCAGAGACAAGGGAATTGTCTTTTTCTGTAGGCTGACAATCACTATCAGAGAATAGATATTCTATTCCAGCACAGCAAAATTTTACAGCCAAGTTTTGTTTGTTTATTTCTAAACCTCGGGTGTAAAGTTAGTTAAAAACAGAGAGGTTAGAATGACCAAATCCTCAGCTCGACTAAAGCTGGAATTAGCCAGATTTCAGGCTGCGGAAAAACAAAGGGAACATGAAAGACAGATAGAACTCATGCGGCTGAAAATGGAAGCAAGGGACAAAGAAATGGAAGCAAGGGCCAAAGAACTGGAGGAGAAGGAAAAAGAGAGGAAGCATGTGGAGGAGGTGGAGAAGATAAAGGCTCAGCGGAATATCCCAACAAACCCTAGCAATCCTTCTCCAAGTACCACTTCCCATCCCAGAAAGTTCCCCACCTACAAGGCAGGTGATGATACTGAGGCCTTCTTAGAAAACTTCGAAAGGGCCTGCCTTGGGTACAACATCTCTACTGACCAATACATGGTAGAGCTGAGGCCGCAGCTCAGTGGACCCTTAGCTGAGGTGGCAGCTGAAATGCCTAAAGAACACATGAACAAGTATGAACTGTTTAAATCCAAGGCGAGAGTCAGAATGGGGATAACACCCGAGCAGTCTCGTCGGAGGTTCAGAGCCCTAAGGTGGAAACCAGACATGTCATTTACCCGACATGCCTACCACACTGTGAAACATTGGGATGCTTGGATATCAGGAGCAAGTGTTGACTCTCCAGTAAATTTGCCCTTCCTAATGCAAATGGAACAATTCTTAGAGGGTGTTCCTGAGGAAATAGAAAGATACATCCTAGAGGGGAAACCCAAAACTGTAATCGAGGCAGGAGAGATTGGAGCCAGATGGGTGGAGGTGGCAGAGAAGAAGAAAACTGGTCGCAGTTGGAGCGGAGACCAGAAGGGACCACCCCAGACCACACCCTATTACCGGGGGCCGCCCAAAGCCCCACCTACCTCCCAAAGAACCCTCCAGACCCCTTATCGTCCCACCACCCCGTTCTCCAGCAACCCTCCTCGCCCCAGTGACCCGTCAGCTGGACGATGTTTTAAATGTAACGAGCTGGGGCATGTAAAGGCCCACTGCCCCAAGAACCCCAACAGATTACAGTTCATTGCACCGGAATCACACCAGAGGTCCACAGGCCCAGATACCTCCCAGATACCCTTGGAGCGGAGGGAAACTGTGAGTGTGGGCGGGAAGAAGGTCACCGTGTGGAGGGACACCAGAGCACAAGTGTCAGCTATCCATGCTTCCTTAGTGGACCCCAATTTAATCAACCCAGAGATCCAAGTGACAATTCAACCCTTCAAGTCCAACTCTTTCAATTTGCCTACAGCCAAGTTGCCTGTCCAGTACAAGGGCTGGTCAGGAATGTGGACTTTTGCAGTCTATGATGATTATCCCATCCCCATGCTGTTGGGGGAAGACTTGGCCAAGCATGTGAAGCAGGCCAAGAGGGTGGGAACGGTCACCCGCAGCCAGGCTAAACAAGCCGTGAGGCCTAGCTCTGATCCGGAAACTTCTATCAGGACCCGGTCAGAGGTGATGGACCTGGACCCCAGGCCAATGTCTGCAACAGCAGTAGTGGATCCAGTCCCAGAGACCCAGACGGAACCAGTCCCAGAACCGGAACCAGCCGAACAACCAACACCAGACCCCGTGTCAGCACTGAATCCAGTACTTGCAACCTCAACACCAGAGGGCCCCACCGAACCTGAACTGGCAGCAGCCGATAACCCTACACAAGAGGCTCAGCCGGAGCCTGAATCCCAACATAGTGCACCAGCGGAGAGCGGTTCACAGTCAACAGAAACAGTTCCATCCCCTATATCGCTTCCAGAGGGACCAAGCCTAGGTCCACAATCCCATGAGGAACTGATGTCTCCAGCATCAAGGGAACAGTTCCAGACCGAACAGGAAGCAGATGAAAGCCTCCAGAGAGCTTGGACGGCGGCACGGAGCAACCCACCGCCTCTCAGCTCTTCTAATCGATCCAGGTTTGTTATAGAAAGAGGACTTTTATACAAGGAAACTCTTTCTGGTGGACACCAGGAAGACTGGCATCCTCAGAGATAGTTGGTAGTTCCAACTAAATACCGGGCCAAGCTCTTGAGCTTAGCCCACGATCACCCTAGTGGCCATGCTGGGGTGAACAGGACCAAAGACCGTTTGGGGGGGGTCATTTCACTGGGAGGGAATGGGCAAGGATGTTTCTACCTATGTCCAGTCTTGTGAGGTGTGCCAAAGAGTGGGAAAACCCCAAGACCAGGTCAAAGCCCCTCTCCAGCCACTCCCCATCATTGAAGTTCCATTTCAGCGAGTAGCTGTGGATATTCTGGGTCCTTTTCCGAAAAAGACACCCAGAGGAAAGCAGTACATACTGACTTTCATGGATTTTGCCACCCGATGGCCGGAAGCAGTAGCTCTAAGCAACACCAGGGCTAAAAGTGTGTGTCAGGCACTAGCAGACATTTTTGCCAGGGTAGGTTGGCCCTCCGACATCCTCACAGATGCAGGGACTAATTTCCTGGCAGGAACTATGAAAAACCTTTGGGAAGCTCATGGGGTAAATCACTTGGTTGCCACTCCTTACCATCATCAAACAAATGGCATGGTGGAGAAGTTTAATGGAACTTTGGGGGCCATGATACGTAAATTTGTAAATGAGCACTCCAATGATTGGGACCTAGTATTGCAGCAGTTGCTCTTTGCCTACAGAGCTGTACCACATCCCAGTTTAGGGTTTTCCCCATTTGAACTTGTATATGGCCGTGAGGTTAAGGGACCATTGCAGTTGGTGAAGCAGCAATGGGAGGGATTTACACCTTCTCCAGGAACTAACATTCTGGACTTTGTAACCAACCTACAAAACACCCTCCGAACCTCTTTAGCCCTTGCTAGAGAAAACTTACAGAATGCTCAAAAAGAGCAAAAAGCCTGGTATGATAAACATGCCAGAGAGCGTTCCTTCAAAGTAGGAGACCAGGTCATGGTCTTAAAGGCGCTCCAGGCCCATAAAATGGAAGCATAGTGGGAAGGGCCATTCATGGTCCAGGAGCGCCTGGGAGCTGTTAATTATCTCATAGCATTCCCCACCTCCAACCGAAAGCCTAAGGTGTACCATATTAATTCTCTAAAGCCCTTTTATTCCAGAGAATTAAAGGTTTGTCAGTTTACAGCCCAGGGAGGAGACAACGCTGAGTGGCCTGAAGGTGTCTACTACGAAGGGAAATGTGCTGGTGGTGTGGAAGAGGTGAACCTCTCCATGACCCTTGGGCGTATGCAGCGACAGCAGATCCAGGAGCTGTGCACTAGCTACGCGCAAACATTCTCAGCCACCCCAGGACTGACTGAACGGGCATACCACTCCATTGACACAGGTAATGCTCACCCAATTAGGGTCCAACCTTACCGGGTGTCTCCTCAAGCTAAAACTGCTATAGAACGGGAGATCCAGGATATGTTACAGATGGGTGTAATCCGCCCCTCTGAAAGTGCATGGGCATCTCCAGTGGTTCTAGTTCCCAAACCAGATGGGGAAATAAGTTTTTGCGTGGACTACCGTAAGCTAAATGCTGTAACTCGCCCAGACAACTATCCAATGCCACGCACAGATGAACTATTAGAGAAACTGGGACGGGCCCAGTTCATCTCTACCTTGGGACTTAACCAAGGGGTACTGGCAGGTACCGCTAGATGAATCTGCCAAGGAAAGGTCAGCCTTCATCACACATCTCGGGCTGTATGAATTTAATGTACTCCCTTTCGGGCTGCAAAATGCACCCGCCACTTTCCAAAGACTTGTAGATGGTCTCCTAGCGGGATTAGGAGAATATGCAGTCGCCTACCTTGACGACGTGGCCATATTTTCGGATTCCTGGGCAGACCACCTGGAACATCTACAAAAAGTCCTTGAGCGCGTAAGGGAGGCAGGACTAACTGTTAAGGCTAAGAAGTGTCAAATAGGCCTAAACAGAGTGACTTACCTTGGACACCAGGTGGGTCAAGGAACTATCAGCCCCCTACAGGCCAAAGTGGATGCTATCTAAAAGTGGCCTGTCCCAAAGTCAAAGAAACAGGTTCAATCCTTCTTAGGCTTGGCCGGTTATTACAGACGATTTGTACCGCACTACAGCCAAATCACTGCCCCACTGACAGACCTAACCAAAAAGAAACAGCCAAATGCTGTTCAGTGGACCGAAAAGTGTCAGAAGGCCTTTAACAAGCTTAAAGCGACACTCATGTCTGACCCTGTACTAAGGGCCCCAGACTTTGACAAACCGTTCCTAGTAACCACAGATGCATCCGAGCGTGGTGTGGGAGCAGTTTTAATGCAGAAAGGACCTGATCAAGAATTCCACCCTGTAGTGTTTCTCAGCAAAAAACTGTCTGAGAGGGAAAGCAACTGGTCAGTCACTGAAAAAGAATGTTACGCCATTGTCTATGCTCTGGAAAAGCTACGCCCATATGTTTGGGGACGGCGTTTCCACCTGCAAACCGACCATGCTGCACTGAAGTGGCTTCACACCGTCAAGGAAACTAACAAAAAACTTCTTCGGTGGAGTTTAGCTCTCCAAGATTTTGATTTCGACATCCAACACATCTCAGGAGCTTCTAACAAAGTGGCTGATGCACTCTCCCGTGAAAGTTTCCCAGAATCAACTGGTTAAAATCGTCCTTGAGATGTGGAAAATATTGTTAGTCTTTATGTACTTGGTAGTATATTTAGAGATGCATGTGTCTTATTAACTCTGTTTTTCCTAGAGCTCCAGGAAGAAATCCCAGCCAGTGTTTCACCCTAGCTGAGATTTGGGGGGCGTGTCATAAATATAAAGGGAAGGGTAAACCCCTTTGAAATCCCTCCTGGCCAGGGGAAAGCTCCTCTCACCTGTAAAGGGTTAAGAAGCTAAAGGTAACCTCGCTGGCACCTGACCAAAATGACCAATGAGGAGACAAGATACTTTCAAAAGCTGGGAGGAGGGAGAGAAACAAAGGGTCTGTGTCTGTCTGTATGCTGGGTCTTTGCCGGGGATAGACCAGGAATGGAGCCTTAGAACTTTTAGTAAGTAATCTAGCTAGGTATGTGTTAGATTATGATTTCTTTAAATGGCTGAGAAAAGAATTGTGCTGAATAGAATAATTATTCTGTCTGTGTATCTTTTTTGTAACTTAAGGTTTTGCCTAGAGGGGTTCTCTATGTTTTGGAATCTAATTACCCTGTAAGATATCTACCATCCTGATTTTACAGGGGGGATTTCTTTATTTCTATTTACTTCTATTTTTTATTAAAAGTCTTCTTGTAAAAAACTGAATGCTTTTTCATTGTTCTCAGATCCAAGGGTTTGGGTCTGTGGTCACCTATGCAAATTGGTGAGGCTTTTTATCCAACATTTCCCAGGAAAGGGGGGTGCAAGTGTTGGGAGGATTGTTCATTGTTCTTAAGATCCAAGGGTCTGGGTCTGTAGTCACCTAGGCAAATTGGTGAGGCTTTTTACCAAACCTTGTCCAGGAAGTGGGGTGCAAGGTTTTGGGAAGTATTTTGGGGGGAAGGACGCGTCCAAACAGCTCTTCCCCAGTAACCAGTATTAGTTTGGTGGTGGTAGCGGCCAGTCCAAGGACAACGGGTGGAATATTTTGTACCTTGGGGAAGTTTTGACCTAAGCTGGTAAAGATAAGCTTAGGAGGTTTTTCATGCAGGTCCCCACATCTGTACCCTAGAGTTCAGAGTGGGGGAGGAACCTTGACAGAGATATATTTTTGAATTGAAAATGCCTGCTTTGTAGAAGTTGTCAGGGTGAAGCTGGAGGTTTTGGTTGCTATGGGATGGGCAGTTGGGGCTTTTGGAATCTGTTCTGGCATGGGAGGCAGTATGGGATTGTGCATAAAGCACAGTAGCTGTCTGTTCTTGTTAAAGTGATCTGCAGTGAAATAGTTAACAGTGCTAGCATTTACATTGTTATCTGTAGACTTCAGTGTTAACATTCCATTGTGATAAATGGGGCAGCTATTGCTTTTCAGAGCTATTGTTTTAGGCAGCCTGTAGACACAGGAAGACAAAATTATGTCATAAGGTCTAGAAATATACATTTTAAATAATGAAAACTTGTGTTGTGGCAACAACAAATCAAATAATATTAAAATAAACAACACTGGCTACTGTATGGATTATATAATTTTTTCATATTTAATTTAATAAAAACATCAGTTTTTAATTTGCAGCCAGTATAGCATTACTGCCAGTGTCACAGAATCCAGATCCAATTGTCGCACATAGTCTTATCTATTTTGTATACCTCTATTATGTACCTCTTTGTAGGTGTCTTCTCAAAATGAAGATTTAGGTCAGTTGAAGCCAGAGAAGACTAAGAAAAATCATTGGGACCCATATCAAAATTAAGCAAATGTGCATCACTTTGCTGAGATGTAAATTAACTGTAACCATGCAGGAATAGGACCTGTCACTTCAGACAGTGCAAGGAAAACTTTTGATCAATGTACAGTGACAGCCAAAACAGCATACCAAAAAACCCCCGCCAATACACAAAAACAAAATTGGCAGTATAATAAATGAGATTTTAAATGTTACAATTTCATTCCTAAAATAAAAATGTTCTAATGCCACTATATAAATCAAATGGTACGCTCTCACCTGGAATATTGTGTTTGGTTCTGGTCACTCTATTTCAAAAATCCTACTAAGCTATGGAACTCAATGGTATATAGTGGGAATGAGTTCTAGTCACCGTATTTCTATGGTCGGTGTAATACAGGAGGTCAGATTACATGATCACAATAAGAACGGCCATACTGGGTCAGTCCAAAGGTCCATCTAGCCCAGTATCCTGTCATCCGACAGTAGCCAATGCCAGGTGCCACAGAGGGAATGAACAGAACAGGTAATCATTAAGTGATCTATCCCCTGTCGCCCATTCCCAGCTTCTGGCAGACAGAGGCTAGGGACACCATCCCTGCCCATTGTGGCTAAGAGCCATTAATGGACCTATCCTCCATGAATTTATCTAGTTCTCTTTTAAACACTGTTATAGTCTTGGCCTTCACAACATCTTCTGGCAAAAAATATTTCCTTTTGTTTTAAACCTGCTGCCTATTACCTGAATTTGGTGGCCCCTAGTTCTTGTGTTCTAAGAAGGAGTAAATAACCCTTCTTTCTCCACACCAGTCATGATTTTATAGACCTTTATCATATCCCCCCTTAGTCGTCTCTTTTCCAAGCTGACAAGTCCCAGTCTTATTATTCTCTCCTCATACGGCAGCCATTCCATAACCCTAATCATTTTTGTTGCCCTTTTCTGAACCTTTTCCAAGTCCAATATATCTTTTTTGAGATGGGGTGACCACATCTGCATGCAGCATTCAAGACGTGGGTGTGCCAATGGTCCCTTCTGACCTTTGAATCTATATGAAAAAGAATACAGCAGAAGTAGACAGTGCAGTTCCTGATCTCTAATCCATTAAACTAGCTAACCTAAAAAGAGTTTAAAAACTTTAAAAGCAAAAGTCATTATGAAGATTTCTATGCCTCTAAACAAATATTTCAGCCTTATCACACCCACTAACACCAAAAGTATATTCGGCAATAGAGAAAAAACAATGTGGCAAATTGCAGTCACAGTAGAACAATATGACCCAAAAAATACCCTGAAAAACACATTCAAATTAAAGAAAAAAATACTTATGAAAAGCAGCTATTGCTTGCCATCTAGGAAAGTAACAAATATAATGCCCCTACCAATTACTTTCACTTCTGCTTTGAGTGATAAAATAACTTGAAACTGAAAATGGGTTCCTTATCCAACTGCATGGGAGCAAGGATTTACCATTTTCAAAAAGTCACTGAAAGTACAATTACTGCTCATTGGGCCACAGTTCAAGACCTCTGTAATTTAAATATAATTTAAGACTTTTCTTACAGAAATATATGTACCTGTAAGAAATATACCAGTATATTATAACAAAGAAAAAAAATAAATTTTTCTAGTTTCTCATCTCAGAGACTGTTTTCATCTTTCCTATTATGCATCATTTTTGTAGTTATCATAAAAAACATTCAAAAATTTGGATAAGCCAGAATGGTTGACTAAGAAGAGGACTAGGGTCCTCGACCTGCAACTCGGGAACTGTTGGGTGCTCAGAGCTTTGAAAGTCAGACTGCTTCTTTAAAGCCTAAATATGGATTTAGGCACCTAACTTTAGGCACCCAATTTTGAAAAGTTAGCCTACTCCTACATTCTGAAGCTTAGCTATAATTATTATTTTTAAATCAATATTACAGTAAACAAGTAAAAGTTGTGTTAACTATCACAAGAGGTAGTGTTTGGCACTCAGAATTGGGAATGCATTCAATTTAAGTCACTTCTATTTTCTACATTGTTCTAAAACTAACAGTCTATTTTTATTCTATAAAATACAAGCTAATTAGTAAAAACAATATACACAATACTCTAATAATGCTTCTAGGATCTATATGATGATTTCTAATTGCCTTAAGAACTGTTTTTTCATGTAGTTGGAATATCACCAAGAAAGGGATTTGATTTGCAATACTCTGAAAATAAAGACACTACAAGCATTCAAAAACCAAACCAAACAAAAACTCTGCAACAAAATATAGTAATCAGAGTTGCAATGAAAGTTCTGCTTCATGATGGACTTGAAATTTCAAAATCTGGCTCTGTTCAAACTGGATTGAAAACTGAAAATTTTATAATTCTCTGAAAAAATTGATTTTTTGTTTCAGATTATTTTAAATGCTTTAAATACAAAAGTTACAAAGAAAATGCACAAAAAACCCCCAAAACATAAGTTTATTTCTGAACACGTTGGAACTTGTCCTCAAAACAAAATTAATCTAATTTTGTAAAATGCTTTAATTTCAACAGAACCACATATTCCAATGGAGTACAGTTCTGCTGAATTAACCCAAACAGTAACAAAACATACTGATGCACAATAGGAATCACTGTTTAGCATTCTCTTCCTTGAATTTACACACATTTTATACTAGTAGGAATAAGGATGAATGATTTAGACATTCAACTTCAGAACATACAAGCCTCAGTTCTCAATCTAATCTTCTTTCTTCAACTTGCCGTGAGTTCTCACCATCTAGTTCATCTCTCAATCATGAACTCAATCCTGCAAACACTGACCACCAGATGTAATATTTGCTACCATTAGTAGTACTACGGTAGTCTTACTGGGACTACTCTTAGTGGTAAGCACTATGCTTGAAGATAAGTGTTTGCCTGGTTGAGCCCTATGATGCTGTATCTCCGTTTTCCTTTATTGTTTAAATGTTTCTTTTATTTAGCTACTATTCTGTTGGTGAATTTAGTTCTCGGGAGACTGAGGGATTAGTCATTGGCTTAGTATATGCTAAACAGTGTGGCCAAAGAGAAGGCAAGCGTCTTCATACAACTTTGTCAATGATCTGCCACTTAAATTGATGAGTCAATCTGGGTGAAATTTTTCAGTCAAAATTATTTTTCAACCAAAATTGTATATTTTTTTAACAGTGAAATGTTTCATGAATTTGTGTCAGTTCTACTTAACTGTTTTGGTTAAAAAAACCCTAAAATATATTCCAAAAAAATTGAAAAATTCTGTTTCAACATTTTCTAAACAAAAGATTTCACATTTTTTAGTTCAAAATGAATGTAAAATATTTTTTTAAAAATTCAAAAACATTTATAAATAGTAACATGAAAACAGGATGTTTTGATTGTGTCAAAAAAACATTCAATCTGAAATTAATTTTTTGACTTTTCAATTTACTAGAAGCTCTGAAATATTTTGTTTTCAGTTCAACTTGAAAATAAATTTTTTCTTCAATTTTTCAGAAATACCAGTGAACTGAAAAAATCTGTTGTTTCACAACTTTCATAGAATATCAGGGTTGGAAGGTACCTCAGGAGGTCATCTAGTCCAACCCCCTGCTCAAAGCTAGACCAATTCCCAACTAAATCATCCCAGCCAGGGCTTTGTCAAGCCTGACCTTAAAAACCTCTAAGGAAGGAGATTCCACCACCTCCCTAGGTAACGCATTCCAGTGCTTCACCACCCTCCTAGTGAAAAAGTTTTTCCTAATATCCAACCTAAATCTCCCCCACTGCAACTTGAGACCATTACTCCTCGTTCTGTCATCTGGTACCACTGAGAACAGTCTAGATCCATCCTCTTTGGAACTCCCTTTCAGGTAGTTGAAAGCAGCTATCAAATCCCCCCTCATTCTTCTCTTCTGCAGACTAAACAATTCCAATTTCCAACTTACTGGAAAAGTGTTCCTATTTTTCTCCTAGTCCATTCTTGAACAGAGATTTGTGATCAGTTACATTCTGATTTTGTAAGAAGGAAAAAAAGAGAAAAGCAGTAGGTCATAACGACAGGGTTGGCATAAAACTGTAGATTTTCTAGGCCAGAACAAATAAGGTTATGCTTTAATACTTTGCCATGAGTTCTCTAAACAGAATGTGTGATAAATCTGAGCACAGTACTACATACTACTTTGCAAGCTGATGCTCTTGTATAGCAACAACAAAGTAAACTGTTAAATCATGGGACAAACTCTGTGCCTGGATACATGCATGTTGTTTTCAATTACTGTAATGGGAGCTGTTCATCAGAATTCCAGGGATGAATTTGGCCTTAACGGTTTTTAAATTATGTAGACATTTTAAATTTAATTTAATACTTAAGTGGAGAAAGATAGTCAGTCTATTCATCACTGTTGACGTATTAAAATGCTAATTTATGGTTCCTAACAAAACTGCTCTTTAGTCCACTTGCTAAAAAGGACTTAGTTAACTTTACATGTAATTGCTGATCTTGTCTAATAAACAAGTGTTCACTAATTTTAAAATGCCAGATACATCATATATGATACGGTTGTTCTCTAAATCAAAACATTTTTGGCGAATTATGGAAGTAAAGAGTTTTTACTCCTGAGCGAAAGCTGTGCCACTGCGCACGTGCATAATTAATGAGCAGCACATATTTTAATTTTTTGCACAGAAAAAGCTTCTGCTGGAAAGTTGCTGCAGTTCCACCTTTGCCCACCAGAGGGCACTATGGTGATAGAACAGAGCAGGAGCTCCTAGCCAGCTAGGGAAGAGAAAGAGCCTACCTTCTTCACAGCACCTGTTTGGCCAGGTCAGGAGACAGGAGCTATGGGGAGACAGACATCATGGGGCTGCTGGGGAGTCAAGACAGGGGGTCATAAGGGCTAGTCGGCTAGGACAGGCTGGGGCAGGGGCTGAATTGGAATGGAGGTGCAGGGACACACGGGGATGGGAGATGCAGGGCCACATGGGGACAGGAGAGGGTATGTGGGGCAACATAGGGATGGGGGGGTGGTTGAGTGGGGGTGGAGAGAACAAGTGGACAGGAGATGCAAGGATACATGGGGACAGGGGCAGATGTGCCTGACAGAATGGGAGAGGCTGGGGTCAGCTAGGGTCTGCATGAGGGAAGCTCCCTAACAATCGCTCCCTGCCCCGCAAAAAACTTGTTCCATACTTTTCCCACACATACCCAGCAACCCTCCAAGATCACACCCAGACTCCTTCCCAGCAATTACTTCCCTCTCCCTCAGCTCCTCCATTACCTCTGACTCCCCCAAGCCTTTGCACTGCTTCTGAAGAGTGTGAGAACTACGGTTCTGTACTGTAGTTTAAATGAATTTTTCCTCAGAGTTCTATATTAATATGCCTAGTATGGAATCTATTTGTCAAAAAACATTTCCTGAATCTTTTTTGTTGTCTGTATTATTACAGACATACTTGCTGATAGGTACTTTGAAATAAATGACCAAAAATAATTGAAACTGGTGTGATTATATTGTGTGATTTTGACAAATAAAATATGCAGAATTCTGCAGTATTTTAAAATATTGTACAAAGAATTTAGAATTTTTTTGTTGCAGAATTTGTAAGTTTTCCACTGCCATTTTAAAAGTAAAATCTTAAGGCCTTGAACCTACACATTTATTACCACACTACTTCTACTTCAGAACCTAAACAATGGATTAATATTTATAGTAGAGGTATTTGCACCTAGTACAAAATTTCTATGGAAAAAAAAAAGTTTTTGAAATTCTTACCAGGAATTTTCTTGGCCCAACCAATCATGTGAACCAATTCTTTGTCTGCAAGTTTTGTCAATGACATCATCATGGAGACTTCTGTAAATGGCTTGTTGGGGCGACTCACCAGCAACACATTAGGCGGTTCGGCTTCAAGTAACGTTAAAATGAACTGCTCAGGACTGAGTGCATTAAGGAGGATTTCTTTCACTCGGATTGTATTTTCACTATTCTTTTTAGCTTTGCCAGTGCAATGCACTTGATCTTCTGAATTACGATGCCGGCGTATGATACGATACCCACAACGTTCTCTTCTTGAACCTGAGACAAAAAAAGTTACATAATTACAATTTTTTTCTACCACAGTTTTACATGAATCCAAAGAAGGAGAAAGACAACAAAAAGTACATTCCACACTGAAGTTAGGATTTTCAAGGCACTCAGCGTTGGTTTAACTCAGCCTCCATTAAGGTCAACGGAAGCACTCTCAATCCAAAAGAATATAACTTAAAGTGAGCTGAAATCAGGTCTAAAATCTGTTTTAAAATCAAAAACTCAGCAGAATAGCTCCCATTGACTTTAGCGACAAACAGATCAGGTCTTTGTTTGCAAACAAAGTGGATAAATACATATACAACAAAATAAATAGAATGAGTTCTGAAAGCATGTCAACTGATCCAAAATAAACACCTCACATGGAAATACAAGCTGGGCCTTATTAAAGGCCAGAAGTTGTTTGTTTATTGTTCACTATGTCACAGAGCAAGCTGATTTGCTCTGGCTGTGAATACTACTATACTTGAGAACATCATTAATTGTACTTTGAAAAATGTGAAGAAAAAGTCTTGTTTAAAACAGGATACTTTCACTTCTCCCAAAATTTAGCTATGGGATTTTTGAAAGCATTCACCTTGGACTAACTTTCATCCCACTTTGTTGCTGAATACATTATATTACAAAAAGCTTTTGTTATTGTTGTCACTCTAGTTACTGTTAAATGGTTATTTGTAAAATCTAGGATTTTGCTATTTAAAAATCAGAGGCATATTTAAATAATTTAGCAGAAGATGTTCTTAAACTGAAATTCTTTGGTACCATAACACTTATTTTCCTAAAATAAGTATGTCTGAAGTAAAAATAAAAAGACTAAATTGTTTAGAAGTCAAATTTTTGTTTTAGAGACATTAAAATGTTTTCTCAGTCTGAGTATCTGTCAAACTACTGATATGTAAGAATAAGCCAGTGCTAGTATCAGATGTATTTTGGGCCATTAATGGTCAACTAACTCTGCAATACACTTTACCAAGATCACAACACAAGGCAGCAGTCATTAGCTTTGTTTTTTCTAGCAGAATTTTCTTCAAATACCCTCTATCAAAATCTGCAGGACCCTCTTTAATCACTACCAGTTATATTTTATACTAACGTGTGCCACTCTTTTCTCCTGGTCAGGGAGCAATGCTATTCCTTTAAATTATGAGTTGGAACAGAAAGCACTTGCACCACTTCACTTTCTCCACCAATAGCTAATAGTGATCCCTCTTTCAACAGGACATTTAAACGCAAACTAACTTTATCAATAGGTCATTGTTTAATTTAGAGAAAGCCAGGGACCTTGACTTGACCTTCACTTCAAATACATATAACATTAAGCATAAAAGGGTCAAATAAATAAGTCTCCCGAAGTACTGGAAACATAATCACAGTACAAATATTGCTTCACCATAGAATCAGTACAAATATAGTTGAGCTGTCACTGGACAAATATGAATAAATAAAATAGATCTGCTATATACATTCATTTAAAACTGCGGGACAATATTATAGCTGTTTCTGTGACATTTTTCTCAGTTCCTTTTATATTCTAAGAGGTTATTGCAGAACCCAGTGCAACTTTCCATTCTTCATCTAACCTTTGGCTTATAAGGATAATTTTTAGCATTGCACCTTAAAGGGGGAAGGGTGCAGTTGTGGGTTGTTGGTTTCTTTAATAGTTAACCTTTAGCACTGTCAAAAGAGTTGGCAACAGGCTTTAATAACTATATAATCCTTGAGTTCTAGGCCACCATTTAAGTATAAATGCAAAAGGAAAAGATTAACTACTCTGGTGTGACCTGCAAGTCTTGGAAAGCCTAGTGTATTTATTGAAGAGTTAGAACAATGAGAAACAACTAAATATATAGCTCCGTATTCCCATGAGTTAAAATTCTGATCAAGTTAAACACTTAACCATGTGCAGAAGGACTACTCATGCACTTAAAGTTACACACCTTGCATATGCTGGGCCTTCTGTTGGCCAGTCAGGTCCCCAACACAAATTAGAGCAGACTGAGGGATTGCCGTAATTTGTTCCCCAGCTGCAATACTTCCTGTGGGCATTTACACCAGCCAGGAATAGTTGTATGTAACACCATCCCAACTAGATCTCCCGTGCCAAAGTTCCTGTGGAGTGGCGTAAGGTCAGTTATGCACCCAATAGCATCTCCCCATTTGTCAGGATATTATAGTGATTTTGTAGACCCTTTATTTCCGGGGCACAACACACTGATGAATCTAATCTCCTAAAGCCTCCTACTCTCTATATAAATTGTATAACCTATATTAAAACATGTTTATGTTGTTTTAAAAAAATTAGGTTAACTTTGACTCAATGTAGTTACACTGGGTGAGAACAGAATTTGGCCTCCTGAATTTAAAGTTGAGATAGGCTTCCAAATTGCCTTTTTACTAAGTAACAGAGACTTGGTGGGATAACTCACATGACTGGAGTACTGACATGGATGGATATAAACTGTTCAGGAAGGACAGGCAGGGCAGAAAAGGTGGGGGAGTTGCACTGTATGTTAGAGAGCAGTATGACTGTTCAGAGCTCAAGTATGAAACTGCAGAAAAACCTGAGTGTCTCTGGATTAAGTTTAGAAGTGTGAGCAACAAGGGTGATGTCGTGGTGGGAGTCTGCTATAGACCACCGGGCCAGGGGGATGAGGTGGACGAGGCTTTCTTCCGGCAACCCACGGAAGTTACTAGATTGCAGGCCCTGGTTCTCATGGGAGACTTCAATCACCCTGATATCTGCTGGGAGAGCAATACAGCGGTGCACAGACAATCCAAGAAGTTTTTGGAAAGGGTAGGGGGCAATTTCCTGGTGCAAGTGCTGGAGGAACCAACTAGGGGCAGAGCTCTTCTTTACCTGCTGCTCACAAACCGGGAAGAATTAGTAGGGGAAGCTAAAGTGGATGGGAACCTGGGAGGCAGTGACCATGAGATGGTTGAGTTCAGGATCCTGACACAGGGAAGAAAGGAGAGCAGCAGAATACAGACCCTGGACTTCAGAAAAGCAGACTTTGACTCCCTCAGGGAACTGATGGGCAGGATCCCCTGGGAGAATAACATGAGGGGGAAAGGAGTCCAGGAGAGATGGCTGTATTTTAAAGAATCTTTATTGAGGTTACAGGGACAAGCCATCCCGATGTGTAGAAAGAATAGTAAATATGGCAGGCAACCAGCTTGGCTTAACGGTGAAATCCTTGTTGATCTTAAACACAAAAAAGAAGCTCACAAGAAGTGGAAGATGGGACAAATGACCAGGGAAGAGTATAAAAATATTGCTCAGGGATGCAGGAGTGAAATCAGGAAGGCCAAATCACACTTGGAGTTGAAGCTAGCAAGAGATGTTCAGAGTAACAAGAAGGGTTTCTTCAGGTATGTTAGCAACAAGAAGAAAGTCAAGGAAAGTGTGGGCCCCTTACTGAATGGAGGTGGCAACCTAGTGACAGAGAATGTGGAAAAAGCTAATGTACTCAATGCTTTTTTTGCCTCTATGTCTTCAGGAACAAGGTCAGCTCCCAGACTACTGCACTGGGCAGCACAGCATGGGGAGGAGGTGACCAGCCCTCTGTGGAGAAAGAAGTGGTTCGGGACTATTTAGAAAAACTGGACGAGCACAAGTCCATGGGGCCGGATGCGCTGCATCCGAGAGTGCTAAAGGAGTTGGTGGATGTGATTGCAGAGCCATTGGCCATTATCTTTGAAAACTCATGGCGAGCAGGGGGAAGTCCCAAACGACTGGAAAAAGGCTAATGTAGTGCACATCTTTAATAAAGGGAAGGAGGAGGATCCTGGGAACTACAGGCCTGTCAGCCTCACCTCAGTCCCTGGAAAAATCATGGAACAGGTCCTCAAGGAATCAATTCTGAAGCACTTAGAGGAGAGAAAAGTGATCAGGAACAGTCAGCATGGATTCACCAAGGGCAAGTCATGCCTGACTAATATAATTGCCTTCTATGACGAGATAACTGGCTCTGTGGATGAGGGGAAAGCGGTGGATGTATTGTTCCTTGACTTTAGGAAAGCTTTTGACACGGTCTCCCACAGTATTCTTGCCAGCAACTTAAAGAAGTATGGGCTGGATGGATGCACTATAAGGTGGATAGAATGTTGGCTAGATTGTCAGGCTCAATGGGTAGTGATCAATGGCTCCATGTCTACTTGGCAGCCAGTATCAAGTGGAGCGCCCCAAAGGTCAGTCCTTGGGCCGGTTTTGTTCAATATCTTCATAAATGATCTAGAGGATGGTGTGGATTGCACCCTCAGCAAGTTTGCAGATGACACTAAACTGGGAGGAGAGGTAGATACGCTGGAGGGTATGGATAAGATACAGAGGGACCTAGACAAATTAGAGGATTGGGCCAAAATAAATCTGATGAGGTTCAAAAAGGACAAGTGCAGAGTCCTGAACTTAGGACGGAAGAATCCAATGCACCGCTACAGACTAGGGACCGAATGGCTCGGCCGCAGTTCTGCAGAAAAGGACCTAGGGGTTACAGTGGACGAGAAGCTGGATATGAGTCAACAGTGTGCCCTTGTTGCCAAGAAGGCCAATGGCATTTTGGGATGTATATGTAGGGGCATTGCCAGTAGATCGAGGGACGTGATCGTTCCCCTCTATTCAACATTGGTGAGGCCTCATCTGGAGTACTGTGTCCAGTTTTGGGCCCACAATAAAAGAAGGATGTGGAAAAAATGGAAAACATCCAGCAGAGGGCAACAAAAATGATTAGGGGACTGGAACACATGAGTTATGAGAAGAGAGTGAGGGAACTGGGATTGTTTAGTCTGCAGAAGAGAAGAATGAGGGGGGATTTGATAGCAGCTTTCAACTACCTGAAAAGGGGTTCCAAAGAGGAAGGATCTAGACTGTTCTCAGTGGTAGCAGATGACAGAACAAGGAGTAATGGTCTCAAGTTGCAGTGGAGAAGGTTTAGGTTGGATATTAGGAAAAACTTTTTCACTAGGAGGGTGGTGAAACACTGGAATGCATTACCTAGGGAGGTGGTGGAATCTCCTTCCTTAGAAGTTTTTAAGGTCAGGTTTGACAAAGCCCTGGCTGGGATGATTTAGTTGGGGATTAGTCCTTCTTTGAGCAGGGGGTTGGACTAGATGACCTCTTGAGGTCCCTTCCAACCCTGATATTCTATGATTCTAAGTACTATTTGAGTGGCTCTGCTGTGTCTGTTTTACAATTAATCACCACAGAGAATCCACCACTGAACTTTCATCCAGGTACGCTACTAAGTTCTTTATTCCACGTAAAGTATGTGACAGTGTAGTTTTGGGTTAAGCCTGATATTCCTTTTCAGTTAGTTGCTATTTGGTATGTTTTCATCATAGTATATATATTCTACACCTTACCCCTTTACTATCACACCAATATTGATATTCACAGACTGTATTAAGAGTATACAATTGTTAGTTTTTCCTACAAAGCGACAAGATCTTTTAAATTACTTTAGAATGAAATATTCAACTAATTCAAATTTCATCTCATTTTTGCTCTATTTCAAACATAACAGCAAAACTTGGTCCATCAATGGCTATCAGCCAGGATGGGCAGGAATGGTGTCCCTAGCCTCTGTTTGCCAGAAGCTGGGAATGAGTGACAGGGGATGGATCACTTGAGGATCACCTGTTCTATTAATTCGCTTTGGGACACCTGGCACCGGCAACTGTCAGAAGACAGGTTATTTGGCTAGATGGACCTTTGATCTGACCCAGTAGGGCTGTTCTTATGTAAAACTTATATTTAAATTTCAATGAAAACTAATCTGTGTCCAGTGCACAATATCAAAATACAATAGAAAAGTTATGACTTTGTTCCTTAAAAGACCTCTTTTGCTCGACAAATATACTTTATGATAACAAAACAAAAATAAAAAAAAGAAACAGGATACTGAATTATAATTTGTATTTGGTTTAATTATCTGAAATTGTCATGTGAATCGTCCTTTGTCTATTATATCAGCACATCTGGAATGCAATTCTTCAGTAATTAACAGAATGCAGTTTAATTCAGTATTAAAATTTATTTTCTTGGGATTAGAAAAAAAATATTAGTCATGTTTTGCTATAATTCAACATTTAGATCTGCTAACTTAATTAACAAATCATGATACAACACCTTTTAAGTTGATCAAATGCTGTTTTAAATTAATAAAGCTTTCATGATTTCTTTTGAAACGTAGTGCACTCAATATTTTATCTTATCTTTTCATGTATAGCTCTACTTGACAAAAAATGTGCAGACATATTAGCCCAACATTACATTTGGCCTAAGTACAGCAATTTGAAGCAATCTGTATGAAAAGCTTGCAGTCTAGCAAATAACACGTTGACATACAGAGATCAGGGTTTGTTCCTCTCCCTGCCACAAACTTCCTATGTTCCTCTCCCTGCCACAAACTTCCTATGTAACCTTTGTCAAGTCACTTTAATGCCATTCCTCATTTATATAATCTAGAAAAATGCAGGTAATACTAGAGAAGGTGTTTTGGTAAAGAATGCAGAAGTCAGTCATTTTACCAGATACTTTCATTTTGCAGAACAAAGCTGTAATTAATAACGGTACCCTGTAGTTTATATGGGACTCCACAATAAGAGCACTATTTTCACAATTGGCTGGGATGGCATAAAAACTAGTCACCAGAGCAGAACAGATGCATCATATTAAATAACGTATTTAAATTGTTCTTTTTTTTGTTCACTAATTGACTATGAACAAATTACAAAATTTTCTAATATTTTATTATTTAAAATGAAAAATTCCTTCAAGAAATGGTTTTTGCTTTCAGATTGTTTGTTTGCTTTTTATTTGTATGTTGCAAATATTACCAATTTCTGCTGTGCTGAATAGTTACATAAGGCAGGAACATTGCTTTTGCTCCCTAAACAATGACTTATGTAACTAACAAAATCAGCATGAACTGTGGATTTTACAAATGAATATACAATTCAAAATTCACTTTTGTTTGATATTTGTGCTTAATTTTATATGTATTTTTGAATAACAGATTCATTCAGCTATACTGATCACAAAGGAGTTGCTGTCTGCCAGACACTGCAGAACAATGGATTAAATTACTATAATTTCTACAATAGCTACAACGAAAGCCAGTGCAGTTACTGAATTTGAAATCCACACAGTGCTGGGAAAGTCATTTTCTTTCATTTCTAACAACATAAGTAAATTTGGAATATTTGAAAATTCCACCTAAAAGAGTGAGTTCAATTTTCTAACATGGGGAAAAGGACATGTAAATCCTGCACTTGGCAACTCAAACTGGCACATGAACTTGTAAAACGCCTGACAAGCCTATTGACTGATGAAAGTACTGAAAGCAAGATTTGGACATTCCATTAATGACCCACATATTTGAAAAATCAGGCTCTGTATTTTCTGAACTCCTTTAATACCATTCATTGGCAGTACATGGAGAAACAAAATTCATGCAAAAAAAGAAACAGTGAAAGAAAAAATAAACCCAGTCAATAGGAAACCTGAAGAGTCATTAAGGAAGAGGTCTACTCCAGTCCCAGTAAGCAACAAAAACAAATAAAAAATACCAACCTACCCACTCCAAGGTGGATAGGATAGCAAAAAGATGAGTACCTCCCCTCTTCTTGATTGCCCTGGATAAATGGCTCAATCCAGGTCAGGCTCACCAAGGCCAAGGACCGAAAGCTCCAAAAGATATTCAGCTGAGGCAGTGGAACTACAAATCATCTCAGCTCCTCCAACGCTGCAAAAGGAGCTCCCAGCCCACACTGAAAAAGTAAGACAAGTTGAGGGCAAAGACACCCGTACTTGGAAGGACAGGTTCAGGTAGAAAGGGTAATTAGCATGGTGATGCACCCACATTACCCACAAATTATCCAACTTTTCTGATATACTTTGCCTGAGCCTGCTGGACTGGGCTTATTTTTTATTTATTTATTTATTTTGCATGAATTCTGTTTTCCCCTTGTGCCTGGTGAGGTGAGTAAACAGTTACTTTTCCACAGCTGGTCATTTTGGCATTTTTTCTGATGCTGTTGATGTGGTGATGTGTTTTCTCTGATGTGAAATTTACCAGTATACTAGCCTTCTTAATCTGAAGAGTGAGCCACAAGGATTCCTAAGGAGAAACTTGCAGATGCAGTATCTGAGGTTCTCATTTTTCTATTGGCAGTGGTGGTATTTCCCACATTAATCTCCAGTATCACCTTGATACAAGTTCTAAAAAATAACCTTCACCACTTGTGGTCTGCTGCTTGGACATCACTGCCTTCTTAAATGATGAGAAGAAAAATCAGAGCAGGAGACTGCACAGCAATGTTTTCCTAATGTCTTCCACTGTTTCAAAGGGTTTATGTACAAACCAATCATATTTTTAAATTATTGAAAATTTGTGTCGATGAAATCCCCAATGAAGATTTGTTGGCTTTAAAAATCTGAAATTATATTCATGCCAGATTTTGCAAACTCAGTTTGGGTTTTACTTTATGGAAGCTTTCCATGCTGTGGTGGCTGGTGCTTAATGGACTATGTTGTCCCTCTGCTGGGAAGCACAGTTCCATACCAGCCCCGGCTTGCCAAAAGTCCACTTTCCCAAGTATCCCATCCCATCCTGTGTTTCAGCACCAAAAGTGGACCAAACCAAATCATTCAGAAGAGGGGGAAGAAACCAAAATTTAGGAGAAAATGGAACGCACCTTCCTAGTCCCTAGAGTAAACAGTCCTATTAAAGCAAATCTCTAACGAGAAAAAAAAATAGTGGAAAATGTATCATTTTGCTCCATGGAAAATGGTATTTTATTTTCTATGAAAAAATACATCTTTAATTATGGCAGTTTGTTTTAAATGCATGGGCATATGGAAGTCAATGAGATCTTTACCTAATGAACTGTGGGATTGAGTCTATAATCTATATTACTAAAGTAGGCTTCTGTTGCTCACGTCAACCCAAAATCTAAATTTGATAGACATCACCTTTTCTCACAGATGTCTTGTAAGTGACCTGATGAGATGCTTTGAGACAATTTAGTTTTGATTGCAAGATATGTAATTTCTGTTTTCATTCTTCCAAAAAACTGAAATAGACAGAGTTCTCATAAATTTTATTTGAGGAAACTTATCTGATTTCAATGCAACTATTTTAAAAAACACTGATGTTATTTATTTGTCTTTAAAATTCTCACATTTAAGCATTTTAGTGTACATTGAATGTTATTAGAACATGAGTATATTTGGGAGAAAATAGTAAAAATTCCAGTTCTATAAATTTAGGAAGATAAATGGACAGTGTCAATCCAAGATTTAGATTAGTAGTATTGCTATCATGCCCAGGAGCCTTAGTCATGTACCTGCACCCCATTGTGCTAGGAACTGTACAAACACACAACAAAATAGACAGTCTCTGTCCCAGAGAACTTAAAGAAGTGTTTTAGAGATTTTTTTCAGCACAATTAGAACAATTTTTCATCACTTTTAAAAACCATTCTCCTGCAATTTTTGAAATTCAGATACTGCCGCTCATTTAGGTCCCATTCCTGCAAAGATTTACGCTTGCTTAACTTTATGGATTGTGAATAGTCCCATCAAAGTCACTGACTACGCAGTGAGTAAAATCTGCAGAAGTGGCTAAGTGACTTAAGACCCGAAATTGCATTTTCAAAATGAAACAACAGCATTTAGGCACCTAAGGCTCAGTGAAAGTCAATGGGAGTTAGGCTCCTAAAGACCAGAATTTTTAAGTTATTTAAGTCACCTAAGGATCTGGACCTAAGGATGAGATTCATGGGAGAGCTTGTGGCACCTTAGAGACTAACAAATTTATTTGGGCATAAGCTTTTGTGGGCTAAAACCCACTTCATCAGATGCATGGAGTGAAAAATACAGTAGGCAGTTTATATATTACAGCACATGAAAAGATGGGAGTTGCCTTACCAAGTTGGGGGGGTCAGTGCTAGCAAGGCCAATTCAATCAAGCTGGATGCCACCCATTTCCAACAGTGGACAAGAAGGTGAGAGTATCAACAGAGGGAAAATTACTTTTAAGTCGGCCATTCTTCAACAAAAAAACTTCAAAACCAGACTTCAACGAGAAACCGCAGAACTGGAATTGATTTGCAAACTCGACACCATCAATTTAGGCCTGAATAAAGACTGCGAATGGCTGGGTCACTATAAAAAGTAAATTTTCCCTCTGTTGATAGATACTCACACCTTCTTGTCAACTGTTGGGAACAGGCCACTTCCACCTTGATTAAATTGAACATGGTTAACCCTCTGAAAGATGAAACACCTTTGTGAACCTTTAGCCTACTGGTTAAAGTACTTAGCCAGGATGTGGGAGGCAAGGATTTTCAATTCCCCCCTCTACCAGATGTGGTGCAAGGATTTGAACTCCCACCTCCCAAGAGCGTGTCCTGTCTACGGGGTATTGTGGGTCAGGTCTCTCTCCATCTCGACTGTTGGAGTTCTTCTACTGTATAAATAATTAAATATTCACTGGTTCCACGAGTGACTATATCCAATGGGATGTGCGAGGTTCTAGCCCCTCATTAAGGTGGGAACTGAATCCAAGTCTCCCATATCCTGAGTGAGTACTCTATCCATTGGGCAAAAGATCATAAAAAGGAAAACCGCTCATCCTCCTCCCGCAAGGGCAAGATAGGCAGGGGAAGACCTAGTTTATGAATCCCAGTGGGGCTTAGGTTTAAATTAGGGTATGTCTACACTTCTAGCTGGGGGTTTGATTGCCAGCTCGAAGAGCCACACTAATGCTAGCAGTCATCGAACTAGCACTCTCAAAGGAGATTGCAGCCCAGCAGTGTGAGCGGCGGGAGGGCCTAGCTGCCCCAAGTATGTACTTAGCGAATTTGATGGGCTTACACTTGAGGCAGTTAGCCCCTCCCGCCACTTGCACTGCTCATGTGCCTCCTCGAGTTGGGAATCACACTCCTAGTTCAAAGTGCAGACCTACCCATGGGTGCCAAGCACTGGGCAGTGACAGGATTTTGGCGGCTATGCACATGCCTAGCTGATGAAATTTAGGTGTCTGGGGACTTTAATAGTGGAAACTTAGGTGCCTAGGGATTTTATGTGCCTACAGAGTTAGGCAGCAACTGAGCAGGGGTTTGTGAATGTCAGTGGCACCTAAATATTGACTTTTGATGCCTAAAGTGGCAACTGGACACCTAAATCCCCTTTGTGACCCCACCCTAAGCATCTAAATCAATTCTGAAAATGGGACAGACGCTTCTGAAAATGTTACCCAGCACATAAAGTTAAGATGCGCACACATTTGCAGGATTGGAGGCTTACTTCAGGAGAACCAGATTAAAGCAACTACCCTATTATCATTCACTTTTTACATTTCCCTCAGCTTAGACAATCAGCATTAACTATGAAAATAATAAATAATAAATAGTAATAAAATATACGTAGCTCTTATATAGCACTTATCCGTAGAGCTCAATCATTTTACAAAGGTCAGTATCATTATCCCAATTCAATAGAAAAGTAAATTAGATATTTACAATTCTCTCAGTTTGATTTTTTGCCTAACAGTGACCCTTTAAATACTATCTTTTTGACAACAAAAACATAAGAACGTAAGAGCAGCTATACTTGGCCAGACCAATAGTTGATCTAGGCCAGTGGTTCCCAAACTTTAACAACCTGTGAACACCCTTCACTAAAATGTCAAGGCTTGCGAACCCCCTCCTAAAAATGAATATTTCCAGGAATTTTCTCCTTTACCTGAGTATAAATTATAAAAGTAGTGATCTTGGAAATATAAAATGTTTTTATGACATGCTTATTTCACACTATTATTAATTCTTTATCGTTACAGTATTTTTATTACATTACGAAAACGGCAACACTCTTCCAAGATCTCACTTTCGTAGCTTGTAGCACTTTGAATAAGCCTGTTATAAGACAAGGCTCCTATGTTTCATCAAGGAGTATCAGATGTGAAACAGCATGAAGGTATTTAAGAAGCCAACTCAAAGAGTTCCAACACAACAATTCAGGTCTTGAGCAGTCCAGGCAAACAATACACATTACAACAACGCTTAAACTTGTTCTTTGTAATAATTTTAAAAACAATACTAGCTGCCTATTTAGTTTTAAAAAACAGCAAAAAATATCCACCTCCCTTTCCAGTTCTTATAAGGAGTCTTGAAGTTTAAATCTCCTCAGTGTGATAGATATGCTTGCTTTGATCGGCTTACCTCTTGGAAGTCCAGGGGCTCCGGGCTGCTCACCCCGTGCTACCCAGGGTCCCTAGGGACAGCTCTGTCTGCCATTAGGGAATCCCCCCCGAGAACCCCCTGTAACATTTCACGAACCCCAGTTTGGGAACCACTGATCTAGGCCAGTATCCTGTCTGACAGTGGCCATTGCCAGATGCTTCAGAGGGAATTCAGAGGAAATGAACAGAACAGGGTAATTTTGAGTGATCCATCTCCCGTCATCCAATCCCTGCTTCTGGCAGTTGGAGGGTTAGGGACATCTGGAGCATGGGGCATCATCTTGGCTAACAGCCACTGATGAACATATCCTACATGAACTTACTTAAATTCTTTTTGGAGACCAGTTATACTTTTGGACTTTGCAACATCCTCTGGGCAATGAGTTCCACAGGTTGATTGTGTGCTGTGCAAAGAAGTACTTCCTTATGTTTGTTTTAAACTTATTTACCTTTTCACATAGGCAGCAACACTTCACTATTCACTTTCTCCACACCATTCATGATTTTATAGATCTCTATCATACCCCCTTGGTCATCTCTTTTCAAAGATGAACAGTGTGTCTTTTAATCTCTCCTAGTGTGGTTCCATACCCCCTACTCATTTTTGTTGCCCTTCTCTGAACCTGTTTTATTACCTCTCTTTTCCTAGGTTTCAGAGTAATAGCCGTGTTAGTCTGTCTTTGCAAAAAGAAAAGGAGTACTTGGTTACTCTCTTTTCCTAATGGTTCCTAATATTGTTAGGTTTTTTTAACTGTCGCTGCACACTGAGCAGATGTTTTCAGAGAACTATCCAAAATGAATCCAATATCTTTCTTAACTAGTAACAACTAATTTAGATCCCATTATTTTGTATGTATAGTTCAGATTTTTTCCAATTTTGCTGACATAACTGCTTGTGTACACAGCGCTATGTCAGAGGGAGATGCTCTCCTGCCAACATAGATACTGTCGCTCATTGAGCTGGTTTTATTATGTCGATGAGAGAGCTCTCTCCCATTGGCAAAAAACGGCTACATGAGCACGCTTACAGTGGCACAGTTCCATCACCACAGCTGTGTCTCTGTAAGTTTTTAAGTGTAGACATTGCCTTAGGACCTCATCCTGCAAGGTGTAACATCCAGGTGAACTGCCTTCAGGTTGCGTCTGGAAAGTAAAGCAGTCTTCCTGCATGCTACATGTTGCAGGACTGGAGCCTTAATGCTTCCTACTATTTTTCTTCCCAAAATGAATACTAACTGGAGTGACTCTTTCTCATGAAAATCAGTGATTTCCTTCCTACATGTAAATGTAAGTCTTACTTTAGTTACCTGCCATGCCTTTTTTTAGACTTAAGCATAACTTAGAAGTTGTATAGAAAAGACAAAAGGGGATTTTAAAAAAAAACAAAAACCCACAACTCACCACATTTCATCATTCCTACTTCACAGCATTTCCGTAGTCTACATGCCTGACAGCTTTTACGCCTATTTTTATCTATTGTGCATTGATTGGTAGCTGGACATATGTAATCATTGTGTCCTGCAACAGGATATAAAGAAAAAAAATTTTAAATCTCAAGCAATGTTAAATTTCTTCTGTTAGGTAACTTGAAAAACGTTTTGTAGCTGATATAATGCTGAATACTATCGTTAGAGCAAAAGATATACAAAGCAAAAGGTATTCAACATCGTTACAGAAGGCAATAAATATAACCACTGATTGTGGAAAGCACTTAAGCTTTTACATCAATGAAAATTAAGCATGTGTTTCTACTTAACATATTAAGTATTTACTTGAATCAGGACCAAAGAGTAATTTTTTTCAAAAGTGCCTAAATCACTTCAGCTCTTAAGTCTTAGAAAAGTCAATGGGACATAGGCTCCTAAGTGTCTAAGTCACTTTTGAAAATTGGACGTAAGTGCTTTTGGAAATTTTACCCAAAGTGCCTAATTTTCATGCTGTATGAAACCTCAAACATTCTGATTCTAGGTATTCTATAAAGCAGATTTTCATTGTTAGTGCATGTTTTGCTGGCACAATGCCACTTGTTTCAGTGGAGTTTCAGCAGCAGATAATTTTGCCTAAGGGGTTTCACTAGTGTATCGGAGTAGACTATTATTTTATTAATTAAATACAACCAAGTCACTTCCTGTAAAACACTGTACATTTCCCTTACAGAAATTAGCCATGGATGCAAAATATTCTCTATCAGTTACAGTTTTTTATTAGTCTTCCCTCTTTTTTGGGGGGGCGGGCAGATTATATTTTTAATTGCTGTAAAATTAATAGATCAAAAAAACAACAGAAGGTTTTATGTTCTTGGTTCATGAACAAGCAGTTCAGGAGTTCTTTTCCCAAGGGTAACTATTTTAACTGAGCTACTGTGAACATTTCCTTGTAAAATTAAAATATTTTCCAACCTTGAATTTTTCAACTACAGTGCTTAAAAAAAACACATCAGATTACAATTTGTTTAATGTCTTACTGGCAGATATGACTGACAAAAAAGCAGTTCAACTTGGGCAAAAAGGGTGTAAGGGTGGCTTTAAGCCACCTTCATTGCCTCCTAATTTTAGGTTGCACCAGGGTCCAGAGCAATGTTCCCTCTAATTTTTTCCATTAAGGTAGGTGGAATAAATTTTGTTTTATGCACCACCAATAGAAACAAAAAACCTAGATATAGTATATATTTTTTAAAAGTTACCATAGGGATAATTACTCCAGCCAGGACAGGTTAGGCATTTTAGAACTCACTACTCAAAGAATTAAATTTAAGTGTACGAGAGAAATAAAAATTATGAAATGCATAGACCAGTCAAAAAACTAAAACAACAGCACTTTGAAAGAATAAAATTACAGAGAATATGTGTGCATTGCAGTAGGAAATACCAAGAAGTAACAAAAATACTTGTATGTGTTGAGAGGTGAGCGTGAAAGTGAGTGAGCAAGAGAGCATGTATATGTGAGACACAGAAATAGTAGGTGTGCTGACTGCTGGGAAAGTTTCTGAGAGATGTCATGCACTGTCTCTTTAAGGCACTCACTGAAAGCTCTCCTGAGTCCTGTCTCCCCCCCCCCCTGCAGAAATGGGGTACATGGGCAGGGGGAGGGGAGAGAAAAGAGAGCTGGCTGCTGGGGAGGTCTCAGACTGTGCACTGTCTCTTTACGGCACTCACTCATTCACCTGGAAGGCAGCTCTCTTCTGCTCGGAGTCCTGGGCCAGGCTTTCCCCTCTCCCCTGCTCTGTGGCTATGTGGTACAGGGGCAGGGGAAGGGGGGACACCCTGACATAAGCATCTCCCTTCTTCCCACCCCCCATCCCCATTCTGCACAGCCAGCAGGAGTATCTCAGGAGAAATGTGGGTGCAAAGTGTGGGGGAGGGAAGCACCTGAACACACACTGCCGGATGTAAACAGCTCTACTAATCAAGCGTGCAGCACTTGAATCACTCTTTGGCAGCTGCCCAACCATGCAGCTTAGAGGGAACACAGGTCCAGAGCAACTCCTGGAATTTAGACAATCCGGAGAGACAGTCTTAAGTTACAACAGTCTGTACCTGCCTGCCTATGCGAAATTGTGCTGCTCAGTCTCCTCTGCACTACATGCTGCAATTTCAGCTCCTAACTTTTCTCTTCCACCCTGGCTCTACCCCAACATGCTACTCATACCGGCTTTGCTAAATGTCTTGAAAAAGGGGTATGTGGACAGCATATGGCAGTCTTCTGCAGTGCCCATACTAGAACAATTCTCTCCTGGTCAGAATCAGAGCTCTACAACCACTTTACCTGGCACAAAGGGCTTGAAGCAGAGGCAAAAACCTCACCAATAGTATTTAAAGAGATTAAGTCAACCTGAAATATTGTCTGTTTAAACATTATTTTAAAGTAGTTTCAATACTGTTCAATTTTTGTGGTTCTACAAATCACGTTTTCTGTTTTAAAATTCTTTTCTCTTTCCTGTTAAAGTGTGACAGACAGCTTCCCCTGTCATTTATATGAATCTGACTATACAGAAGAAACACTGAAATTGATTGCATACCAAGTCCTTTCAAATGCAAAATAAACAAACAATCTGAAATTAGAGGGGGGGGGAAAAACCTCCCCCCCACTTCAGGAGTCATGCTGCCACTGGAGGCTCACATAGCAGGTGTGTGTTAGGAGTCACAGAGGACTCAGGGGAGGTTATGGCTTCTTTTAGTAACATTATTTCACCACTCTGATTCTGCTTAGAAATTTGCAAAAGGATGGAGAAAGCATGCCACAAAGCGTGACTAGTTCATAGTTTTAACCATTCGTCTATCACTGCTCCACTGGAAAAAAAAAAATCTTTAAGGAATCATTCACACACTGAATAGGTAGGGAGGACTATCTGCAGGCTTGGGAGTCGGGGGGCAAGTCTGACACTGTGATAAACTCACTCTATCCATTCTGCAGATTTAGGGCATTTTTTGCGTTAATTCCTACTGCTTTTCTCCCTGTTGTATTGTATAAGGAAGGAGAACTTAGGCCCCATATTCATTAATGGAACAACTTCTACCCTCAGTTGCATGCATACATAACTGCCATTGACTCCTATGCAGACAGAATTTAGCCCTAATACTGGTCAGCTAAAGAGATATTTAGCTGAACTATAGATATTCCTGAACACCAATTTTCTAATTAAGGGTCATAGATGCCAAATAATGTTTAAATTTACCTTTAAAAAACTTCCTCCACATTTTCTGTGCAAGCTAAAACCTTAAAAGGATTTGCCTTTTGTTGGATCCACCCCATATCTATTACAACGGTAAACTCTGTATAGACAGAGTTCAACAGGGAAGTACCATGTGTTTTGTTTTTTGTTTACTTGCCCATAAAGAACATAACTCTCCTATCTGGTGTGCTGCTGTGCCAACTAACATTACAAAGATCTGTAAACACCAGAACAGAAGGTATGTTATGAAGAAAAGTGAAAGGCCTCAAGCCAAAGCCACAATACTAAAATATGCTCCCAAAGAAAAATAAAATTGAGTGGCAAAACTCCCACCGACCTCAGTGGAATTAGAACTGGACCATAAGTTACTACAAATATCTGATAGCAAGCAAATTAACGTTGCTCAAAGCAAAAGATACTAATTTCTCTCTGTGCAACATGATAACAAAAAAAGAGATAAAAGATTTCTCAAATTGCTTAGGGCCAAATCAGCCTCCACTGATCCAAGGGAAGAAAACTCAGGCTTGGTCTACACTGAACAGTTATATCAGCATATATGCATCAATTGGGGTGTTAAGAAACCACATCCCTGACTGTCATAGTTATGCCTACAGAAACCCCAGTGTAGATGCAGCTATGTTGATGGAAGAGTACTTCTGTTGGCAAAGGCCTGGTCTACACTATGGGTTTAGGTCAAATTTAGCGGCGTTACCTCAATTTAACCCTGCACCTGTCCACACGACGAAGCCATTTTCTTTGACTTAAAGGGCTCTTAAAATCGATTTCTTTACTCCACCCCCCGACGAGGGGATTAGCGCTGAAATCGGCCTTGCCGGGTTGGATTTGGGGTAGTGTGGACGCAATTCAACAGTATTGGTCTCCAGGAGCTATCCCAGAGTGCTCAGTTGTGACCGCTCTGGACAGCGCTCTCAACTCAGATGCACCGGCCAGGTAGACAGGAAAAGGCCCATGAACTTTTGAATCTCATTTCCTGTTCGGCCTGCGTGGCGAACTCACCTGCACAGGTCACCATACACAGCCCATCAGCACAGGAGACCATGCAGTCCCAGAATGGCCAAAGAGCTCCAGCATGGACCTAACTGGAGGTACGGGATCTGATCGCTGAATGGGGAGATGAATCCGTGCTGGCAGAACTCCGTTCGAAACGACAAAATGCCAAAATATTTGGAAAAAATCTCCAATGGCATGAAGGACAGAGGCTACAACAGGGACCCACAGCAGTGCCACGCAAAAAGTAAGGAGTTCAGGCAAGCCTACCAAAAAACCAGAGAGGCAAATGGCCGGTCCGGTTCAGAGCCCCAGACGTGTCTCTTCTATGATGAGCTGCATGCCATTCTAGGGGTGCAGCCACCACTACCCCAACCCTCTGCTTTGACTCCATCCAAGGAGTGCGAGGCAACACGGAAGCGGGTTTTGGGCTGAGGAAGATGAGAAGGTTGTAGACATCTCACAGCAAGGAAGCAGAAAAACCGGTTTCCCCAACAGCTAGGATCTGTTTATTAGCATGGACGTGGACCTAGTACCCCCCAAACCCACCCAAGGCAGGCTCCCAGACCGTGAAGGCGGAGAAAGGACCTCTGGTGAGTGCACCTTTGTAAATATTATACATGGTTTAAAAGCAAGCGTGTTTAATGATTAATTTGCCCTGGCATTCACGGCCAGTATAGCTACTGGAAAAGTCTGTTAACATGTCTTGGGATGGAGCGGAAAACCTCCAGGGACATCTCCATAAAGGTCTCCTGGATGTACTCCCAAAGCCTTTGCAAAAGGTTTCTGGGGAGGGCAGCCTTATTCCATCCTCCATGGTAAGACACTTTACCATGCCAGGCCAGTAGCACGTAGTCGGGAATCATTGTAGCGTATGGTCCCGGTGTTTGCTGGCATTCAAACAACATCCGTTCTTTATCGCTCTGTGTTACCCTCAGGAGAGTGATATCATCCATGGTCACCTGGTTGAAATAGGGTGGTTTTAGTAAGCGGATATTCAGAGGTGCCCATTCCTGCTGGGCTGTTTGCCTGTGGCTGTATAGAAATCTTCCCCGCTGTTAGCTACGCGGTGGGGAGAGGGGTGAAGCCATCATCTCAGAGAATTGGGTATGTGGTGGTGGTGGTGGGGGGGTTAGTTGGGTTTCTGCTGCAAGTGAACCCGGAAACTGCAGCCCCTCCTTTTAAATGGCCAACCCAACGGCTACTTTGTATGGGAAATGAGGGCACTGCTGTTTGAAATCATTCCCACATGTTATGAAGGTTAAAGAAGCCAAAAGACTGTGGCTTACCATGGCTGCCTGCAAGCCGAATTCTGTTGCCCGGCCCTGCGTGAGTGATCTCTCACACCAAACCAGCATACCCTCAATAAGAGGCAAAATGCGACCTTGTAATGAAAGTACATATGCTATATAATGTTAACAGCAAGGTTTACCATGGAAGAGTGTACCCATTGTTCTATAAAATGGGTCCTTTTTTTCCCCTCCACCAGCTGCATGTGTTTCTCCTTCCCAGAGGCTAGCGAAGATTAGAAGGCAAAAAAAAAAAAAATGCATTTGCGATGAAATGTTTTCTGACCTCATGCTGTCCTCCCACACTGACAGAGCACAGAAAAATATGTGGAGGCAGACAATCTCAGAGTGCAGGAAAACACAATATGACAGCGAGGAGAGGTGGCGGGCTGAAGATGGGAGGTGGCATCAGCATGCTGAAAGAAGGTAGGAGTCAATGCTCAGGCTGCTGGAGGATCAAACTCATATGCTCCAATGTACGGTTGAGCTGCAGAAAGCAGCAGGACCACACACCGCCGCTACAGCCCCTGTGTAACCAACCGCCCTCCTCCCCAAGTTCCATAGCCTCCTCCCCAAGATGCCCAAAAACGCGGTGGGGGGGGCCCTCAGACCACCCAGCCACTCCACCCCAGAGGATTGCCCAAGCAACAGAAGGCTGGCATTCAATAAGTTTTAAAGTGCTGTGTGGCCTTATCCTTCCTTCCTCCACCACCCCACCCCGTGCTTCCCTCCTCAACCATCCCTCCAGGGCTACCTTGGCAGTTACCCCCCTATTTGTGTGATGAATAAAGAATGCATGAATGTGTAGCAACAATGACTTTATTGCCTCTACAAGTGGTGATCGAAGGGGGAAAGGGAGGGTACTTAGCTTACAGGAAAGTAGAGTGAACCCCAGGGTGGGTTTCCATCAAGGAGGAACAAACAGAACTTTCATACCCCGTAGCCTGGCCAGTCCTGAAACTGGTTTTCAAAGCTTCTCTGATGCGCACCACGCCCTTCTGTACTCTTCTAACCACCCTGGTGTCTGGCGGCACATAATCAGCGGCCAGGCAATTTGCCTCAACCTCCCACCCCACCATAAATATCTCCCCCTTACTCTCACAGATATTGTGGAGCGCACAGCAAGCAGTAATAACAATGGGAATACTGGTTTCACTGAGGTCTAACCGAGCCAGTAAACTGTGCCAGCGTGCTTTTAAACGCCCAAATGCACATTCTACCACCATTCTGCACTTTCTCAGCCTGTAGTTGAACAGCTCCTGACTACTGTCCAGGCTGCCTGTGTATGGTTTCATGAGTCTTGGCATTAAAGGGTAGGCTGGGTCCCCAAGGATAACTATAGGCATTTCAACATCCCCAACAGTTATTTTCTGGTCTGGAAAGTAAGTCCCTTACTGCAGCTGTTGAAACAGACCAGAGTTCCTGAAGATGCGAGCGTCATGTACCTTTCCCAACCATCCCACATTGATGTTGGTGAAATGTCCCTTGTGATCCACCAGTGCTTGCAGCACCATTGAAAAGTACCCCTTTCAGTTTATGTACTTACTGCCTTGGTGCTCCGGTGCCAAGACAGGGATATGGGTTCCATCTATTGCCCCACCACAGTTAGGGAATCCCATTGCAGCAAAGCCATCCACTATGACCTGCACATTTCCCAGAGTCACTACCCTTGATATCAGCAGCTCAGTGATTGTGTTGGCTACTTGTATCACAGCAGCCCCCACAGTAGATTTGCCCACTCCAAATTGATTCCCGACTGACCAGTCGCTGTCTGACGTTGCAACCTTCCACAGGACTATCGCCACTCGCTTCTCAACTGTGAGGGCTGCTCTCATCTTGATATTCTTGTGCTTCAGGGCAGGGGAAAGTAAGTTCCATGAAAGTGCCCTTACGCATGAGAAAGTTTTGCAGCCACTGGGATTCGTCCAAGACCTGCAACACTATGCTGTCCCACCAGTCTGTGCTTGTTTCCCAGGCCTAGAACCAGTGCTCCATGCCATGAACCTGCCAAACTGACACCATGATGTGCACATGGCAGGGGCCCGTATTTTGTGAGGCTATGTCCATGTCCTCATCACTCTTCTCACCACGCTGTAGTCGCCTCCTCCTCACCTGGTTTCACTTTTCTTGCAGGTTATGGTTCTGCATATCCTGCTGGATAATGCGCACGGTGTTTATAGTGCTCATAATTGCTGTGGTGATCTGAGCGGGCTGCTGTGATACAAGTAGCCAACACAATCACTGAGCTGCTGATATCAAGGGTAGTGACTCTGGGAAATGTGCAGGTCATAGTGGATGGCTTTGCTGCAATGGGATTCCCTAACTGTGGTGGGGCAATAGATGGAACCCATATCCCTGTCTTGGCACCGGAGCACATCATCCCAGTGCTATGGCGTCTGCACTGAAAAAAGGCGTGAAACGATTGTCTGCCGTTGCTCTGACGGAGGGAGGGGCGACTGACAACATGGCTTGCAGGGAATTAAAATCAACAAAGGGGGTGGCTTTGCATCAAGGAGAAACAGAATGCCTGCCTCAAGGATAGAGCTCAAAACCCTGGGTTTAGCAGGCCGTTGATTTCATGGAGGGAGGGAGGGGGAGAAAATGAATACAAAACAAGTCTGGTCTATTTCTTGTTTTGATCCACTTCATCTCTCTTTATACATCTTAGGCTGGCAGAAGACGGTGCAGTACAACTGCCGGCAGGACTGAATCGCCATGAGTCGAAACTTAAAAGGGAAATGACCTGGCTGAGTCACTCCCATGTCTGCCCAGGCGCTCCTGACCGACCTCACTGAGGTCAGCTAAAAGAGCACCCTGGAGCACGGTGACGATGGCTACCAGTCATACTGCACTGTCTGCTGCCAAAAGGCAATGAGCTGCTGCTGTGTAGCAATGCACTACCACACCTGCCAGCACCTAGGAGACATACGGTGACGGTGAACTGAGCAGGCTCCATGCTTGCCGTGGTATGGCATCTGCACGGGTAACCGGGAAAGAAGGCGCGAAACCATTGTCTGCCATTGCTTTCATGGAGGGAGGGAAGGGGGGGCCTGACAATATGTACCCAGAACCACCCGCGACAATGTTTTTGCCCCATCAGGCATTGGGATTTCTACCCAGAATTCAAATGGGCGGCGGAGACTGTGGGATAGCTACCCACAGTGCAACGCTCTGGTAGTCGACGGTTGCCTCAGTACTGTGGACACACTCCGCCAACTAAATGCACTTAGAGTATTTGTGTGGGGACACACACAATTGACTGTATAAAAACGCTTTCTATAAAACTGACTTCTATAAATTTGACCTAATTTTGTAGTGTAAACATACCCAAAGCTAATGTTGTTGAGGAGATGGTGTTCCTACACCAACAGGGTAAAAAGAAAAGGAGTACTTGTGGCACCTTAGAGACTAATCAATTTATTTGAGCATGAGCTTTCGTGAGCTACAGCTCACTTCATCAGGGCTATCACCAGCAGGAGAGTGAATTTGTGTGGGGGGTGGAGGGTGAGAAAACCTGGATTTGTGCTGGAAATGGCCCACCTGATGATCACTTTAGATAAGCTATTACCAGCTGGACAATGGGGTGGCTGGAGGTATTTTTTCATATTCTCTGTGTATATATAAAGTCTGCTGCAGTTTCCACGGCATGCATCTGATGAAGTGAGCTGTAGCTCATGAAAGCTCATGCTCAAATAAATTGGTTAGTCTCTAAGGTGCCACAAGTACTCCTTTTCTTTTTGCGAATACAGACTAACACGGCTGTTACTCTGAAACCAACAGGGTAGGAACTCCTGTTGGTCTTGGCTGCGTCTACACTAGGGGGCGATGCCAGCATAGCTATGTACACAATCTCCGAAGTTTAGACATACACGAGAGAAGAATCATGGGGAAAACCCTGATCACCACACTCAGGGTAAGAGGGGTTCATATTTTGTACCAGCTACCATGGTAACAAGTTAAATTTTGCCCCCAAAGCCTTTAAATACTGGGGGATCCATCCTGCTCAGGCATCTTCTGCCTGCCATCTCTGGCTTACTGGCAGCAGAGTTCAAATCAATCCATGTTGCCTGGGACTACCAACTGCTGATGTCCCTAGAATCCCCTAAAGGGGAAGTTCTACAGTGCACGTTAAGCCATCCTCAGATTGAATGAACTGTAAGGAACCTATTGAGGTCAATAGAATCTGAACACAGCAAGAATTTTTCTTCGTGTAAGCATTGGGATCTGGGTAGGTAACAAAACCTTCCTTCTCTATGTCTAGTAAAATTAGGTTTTTGCTATTTGCTTTGTAAACACTTGACAATTACTCAAATCATAACAGTTCTCATGAAGAAATCAGTTTTAATTTCTGAATACAGTGCTTTTACTTCAAGTTTGATGTAGTTACAATAAATCAGTGGTAACTGTACTTCAGAAAATAATTGTAATCCCACCAGTATTTTATGAAGTAGGTACAGGCATTTGAATACTAAAAAATAAATCATAGAATCAGAATCATAGAATATCAGGGTTGGAAGGGACCCCTGAAGGTCATCTAGTCCAACCCCCTGCTCGAAGCAGGACCAATTCCCAGTTAAATCATCCCAGCCAGGGCTTTGTCAAGCCTGACCTTAAAAACCTCTAAGGAAGGAGATTCTACCACCTCCCTAGGTAACGCATTCCAGTGTTTCACCACCCTCTTAGTGAAAAAGTTTTTCCTAATATCCAATCTAAACCTCCCCCACTGCAACTTGAGACCATTACTCCTCGTTCTGTCATCTGCTACCATTGAGAACAGTCTAGAGCCATCCTCTTTGGAACCCCCTTTCAGGTAGTTGAAAGCAGCTATCAAATCCCCCCTCATTCTTCTCTTCTGCAGGCTAAACAATCCCAGCTCCCTCAGCCTCTCCTCATAACTCATGTGTTCTAGACCCCTAATCATTTTTGTTGCCCTTCACTGGACTCTCTCCAATTTATCCACATCCTTCTTGTAGTGTGGGGCCCAAAACTGGACACAGTACTCCAGATGAGGCCTCACCAATGTCGAATAGAGGGGAACGATCACGTCCCTCGATCTGCTCGCTATGCCCCTACTTATACATCCCAAAATGCCATTGGCCTTCTTGGCAACAAGGGCACACTGCTGACTCATATCCAGCTTCTCGTCCACTGTCACCCCTAGGTCCTTTTCCGCAGAACTGCTGCCTAGCCATTTGGTCCCTAGTCTGTAGCGGTGCATTGGATTCTTCCATCCTAAGTGCAGGACCCTGCACTTATCCTTATTGAACCTCATCAGATTTCTTTTGGCCCAATCCTCCAATTTGTCTAGGTCCTTCTGTATCCTATCCCTCCCCTCCAGCGTATCTACCACTCCTCCCAGTTTAGTATCATAAATAAATAAATAAAAATAAAAATAAAGAACTACAGATAATTTAATTCACATTGGCTATTGCAAAGTATTATGGTGATTGTCAAAGGGACAACTTTATTTAATACGGCTCCCACAAAGTCAGCTCGGTAGTCTAAAGGAAACTTTACTATTTTGGGGTGGGGGAGTTAAGCAACAACCTGAACTAGCTTGGATGCAGAGTGTAAAATATGTTTTGTGTAGTGAAGGCCATTTCTTGTATTTATAGAACCTCTGGATTAAGACCAAATGTTATCTGCCTAGGTGAATTAAAACGTTCAATGGACTAAAACAGGTATCCCGTTCAATGCTAAAGCGTAGGTGAGCAAAGCATATCAGGTTAACATTTTTCCTCCACATAGTACTACAAGACCAATTTACTGAATATGTACGCAAAAGTCTCATTTATTATTTTAGGTTTGATTTTAATGATTTCACACTGCATGCAGATTTGACAGTCATTGTTACACTGCATGCACAGTACATATGCTATCTCGAAAAGGCAAACCACTTTTGTACAAATTGCTACTCAGTGGGTGAAATTTACCCTGTTACATAGGGCTCATGCAGGTACTTCCACACCACTAAATACCACTGCAAAAAGGGGAAGAGAAGTATGAGCAGAGAAACTATTGGGGCCTGCCTTTTCATACCTCAGATATTACAGAGTGAGGGTCTGGCCTAGATCTAATTGAGAGCACAGAAGACTGGGAGCAGGCCAATTTCACCCCACAGATTTCACCCCACAGATTGTAACAGTAGGCAAGGACAGACTACATTATGTATCTAGAGTCATCGGTGGGTTTGCACTGAGTTCCAGTATTTGAGAACTAAAATTTTGTTTTGTAGTAAGACTTTCAAAGATTAGAAGGTGAGGTTTATCTTGATCCTAGTTAAGAAGAGCTGCAGTGTGACTTCATGAAAATAACTTTTGGATTTTACCTAGTATGAGTGAGGTTCTTCAGAGTTAAATTTATTTATATCAGTGAAACTTGTTATTTTTTATCCTCCTGCCCTATCCCCAACTCTCTACCTTTTATCAGCCACAATTATTACACCAACTTTGCATTTCTGAAGGCAAAGTAATCTGTAAGAGTCTGCAGTACCATTTCTCTGATATGTCTGCTCCAGGGTTTTAAATGGCAACATATTTTGTATCCTTCCCTAAAGGGATCAAGTGTCCATTCCCTTCCCAACGCTGACAAACAAAAGACCATAAGAGAGTATTCAAATCATGTTATCCTACTGTACACTAATTACAATTTATGTATATGATCATATAAGACACCACTTTTTTAAGCAAAGGCTTCCAAAACTATTTTTCCTACCTTGGATACTTCTTTTAAAGAATGCTTTACATCCTTCACAAGACCAAACACCATAGTGATATCCTGAAGCATAATCACTGCAGACTGCACAGAAGCGTGCATCTCTTTTTGAACCAGGACTTGTACAATCACTGCCATTAGATTTTCTTTTTAATGTCTCTCTGAAGGAAAAGTAAACAGTTATAAAAGAGTAAAAAGTTAGGATATATTTCAAATTCTCATTTTTCATTGTATTCACTTTAGCCTTTTTAAAGGCTCATTATTACCAAGCATGTTGCAATCTGAAACACTCTGTGTTACGTGTTTGTCTCACAGAGTAATTAAAACAAATACTGTAACTCTAATGTTGTTCATACAGATTGTCTGGAAAGATTTGGAGCACCCGGGCAAATAGATTGTACTGCTGAGGTGATAATTATACAAACTCACAGAAATTAGTGAATGGTAAGTGAGCAGCAAATAACTGGATGTTGTATTTAGGAAACTTGCCATGGGAAATGGAGCTCTCAGATACCACTATGACTGATGCAGTATAAAAACTAAATAGAAGAGCAAATAGACTTTAGTCTGCTACATACTGGTAGTCACTGGCAATGGACAATTATAACTAGAGCAATTTCCTGGTAAATTTCTATTTTTAGTCTATCTTAAGTTTGGGAAACATCCCCTCCTTCATTATTCCAAAAATGTGTCTCATAAGCAGCATAAGAGTGTCCTGAGGTTCAGCACAAGAATCCATTTCTGGATTGTCTGTGAGTACTAATATCAAGAGAAGGTTTTAATCACAGTTATTTGTAGGGTGTGGGTGGGGGGGAAGGTTTGGGTAGTGTTTTAATTGCTGGTGAGAAAGTGGTCGTGGTTTCAGTCAAGCAGATAAATCATCTTAGTGACAACAGAATGCAGGCTGTGCTACACACCTTGCCTCAGATGTATTCATTCCCTAATGAGGAGCTTCATTCATTCATTCCAGCTGGCTGAATCTCAAATAACTGATAGAACTGAATTTGAAATCTCAAGGGCCAGCTCAGTAGATTGGGGAAAGTGAGACTTATCAATAAGTCCTTTACTGAGGTTGGCAAGAGTCTTGAACCAAAGGATGCCTGGATACAAGTAGGAACGGGAAAGAGAGAGGGGCAAGGTCACTAAGAGCAAAACGTTTCTTGTTTCTGAGGTATAACAACCAGTTCCAAACACAATACTTACCTATCTGATGAAGGATGGAGCAAGGTAAATGGGAATTACCATTGGGGGGAGGGATAGCTCAGTGGTTTGAGCATTGGCCTGCTAAACCCAAGGTTGTGAGTTCAATCCTTGAGGGGGCCATTTAGGGATCTGGGGCAAAAATTGAGGACTGGTCCTGCTTTGAGTAGGGGGTTGGACTAGATGACCTCCTGAGGTCCCTTCCAACTCTGATATTCTATGATTCTATGATTCTATTCTATGATTCTATGAATTGGGATAAGAATAAGGAATCAGTTGCTTCGTGTCACTAGATGCTATAAGGAAACTATAAGATATTAGAGGGATTTAGAAAGAGGTAGTGGTGCTAGGGAATTATTTCATAAGGTACACCCAGAGAACAAGGTGTATTGTAAGCAAACTGAGAAAAAACACGGCAGCTTGCCTTTTGGATGACTGTAGCAGATCTTAAGTCCTTGGCAAATAGAATTTGTAGCTAGAGAACCTGGATTTGTGCAGGAAATGGCCCAACTTGATTATCATGCACATTGTGTAAAGAGTTGTCACTTTGGATGGGCTATCACCAGCAGGAGAGTGAATTTGTGTGGTGGGGGGGTGGAGGGTGAGAAAACCTGGATTTGTGCTGGAAATGGCCCAACCTGATGATCACTTTAGATAAGCTATTACCAGCAGGACAGTGGGATGGGAGGAGGTATTGTTTCATATTCTCTGTGTGTATATAAAGTCTGCTGCAGTTTCCACGGTATGCATCCGATGAAGTGAGCTGTAGCTCACGAAAGCTCATGCTCAAATAAATTGGTTAGTCTCTAAGGTGCCACAAGTACTCCTTTTCTTTTTGCGAATACAGACTAACACGGCTGTTACTCTGAAACCTGTCATAGTGTTCTGTGTGCATGAAAGCAACAATAGTATGCAAAAAAAACCCAGAAGCTACATAATCATTTATGTGCCTAGATATAAGCAAAGTAGCAGGGCCTTCAGAGTTACTCGCTGATTCTACTCTTGCTACATAGACAGAAGGAGATCAGTTATATCAATCAGTGTAGTCAGTAGGGTTTTAAGTTCTTAGGGAGCTAGCATATATTTCTGGGGCAGGAAAAACCTATTCACCAAAGACTCTACATGGAACTTTAGAAAAGCACTTAAAAATATACTCCAGGCATTCTGAAAGGATGAATAAGAACACTGAAAAGGTAGAAACATGCTTGAACGTAGTTAAAACTACATTGACTATCACTAAAACAGATTTATCCCAGTTTTAAAGAAAGGAAGAAGGGGCAAAAATAGTTAGCCTATTTTATTAGGGATTGCAAGTATTCCTCAGAAAAGGCTTTTACACGTGTGTGCGCGTGTGTAATATATCCTCACTTTATGCCATAATTCCTCTGTTCACAGTTCATTCTGGGATGCATTAACAGGAGTGTGGTACATAAAACATGGGAGATAATTCTCTCACTCTATACTTGGCACTGGTGCAACCTCAAGCTGGAATACTGCATCCAATTCTAGTGCCACACTTTAGGAAAGATGTGGGCAAATTGGAGAGAGAATCCAGAGAAGAGCAACAAAAATGATAAAAGGTATAGAAAACCTGTCTTATGAGGAAAGGTTAAAAAAGTAAGCATGTTTAGTCTTGGGAAAAAGAAGACTGGGGGCGGAGGGGAGAAACCTGATAATCTTCAAATACGTTAAGGGCCATTATAAAGAAGGTGGTGATCAATTGTTCTTCATGTCCAATGAAGTTAGGACAAGTAGTAATGGGCTTAATATGCAGCAAGAGAGATTTAGGTTAAATATTAGAAAAAAAAACTTTCTAACTCTGAGGGTAGTTCAGCTATGGAATAGGCTTCCAAAGGAGGTTGTGGAATCCCCATCATGTGAGGTTTTTAAAAACAGGTTGGACAAACACCTGTCAGGGGTGATCTAGGTTTACATAGTCGTGCCATAACACAGAGGGCTGGATTTGATGACTTCTCAAGGTCCCTGTCAACCCTACATTTCTATGAGTTTATAGATTTTCAACTCAAGGAAAGTCTTGTATCTCATATTTAAACAAATACCTTACTTCATTATGGGTTTTAAAAATTACTTGGAACTTCTGCCTATGCTTAATGGAACAGGGGGCTGGTTCCTCAGAGTTCATACTCCCCACTATTTGATATTTCATTTCAGTTATTATTCATAAGTTTTCAGCATCATAATCAATAAATGGCAATAAATTAATACCATGAACACTGTATTAAGACTTCACCACAGGATGAAGCAAAAAGGAGAAGCAGGACTGTGCACAAAAATGCTCTTATTCAAGTCTAGATATCTACAATATGGAAAATTGCTTCTGTTTTATCTTTATGGTCTAAAGTTACAATGAATCCCCATTCTTAGAACTGTGCTCCCCCTGTGAATGGGATCAAAATATGTTATAGCATAACAAAAAATATCAACTGTATCACTAGTAGGCAGTATGGCAGCTATCTACTGATGAAAAACAATGGTTACCCACTTCTTCAAATTTCAGCTACTTATGATACATAAGTATGAAAAAATAATCAGCCAACCACTAGAAAAGAAATATTGGGTATGTATGGACTCTATTATAACTGCTATGTTTAGCAAACAAGTATAAGATACCACCATTCATACAAAAATGAACTAAAATACAGGCTGAGATACTATGCCGTGCCTCCCAGAGGCACAGTGCAGAAGGCACTGCCCAGAGGAGGCAGGGCTGTCCCAGAGAACACGCCAGTGTCGTGTGTAACTTAATACCTGAAGTTACAACAGCCTCCAGATGGCTGCCTCTGGCTTGCAGCATAAGCCAGCATGGCCATAGTGGGTGGCATCCACTGCAGTCCTATTCTTGGCATGCCGTGCTATGACTTCCCAATACAGGGCTGTGCTAGAAGAATTCTCTCTTGGCCCTCTGCAGGCTCTGTGTGGCACTTCCACAAATACAAGGCCTGAGATGGGGGCCAGGGGAATAATGTAGGGCAGGGGTTGGCAACCTTTTAGAAGTGGTGTGCTGAGTCTTCATTTATTCACTTTAATTTAAGGTTTCGCGTGCCAATAATACATTTTAACGTTTTTTAGAAGGTCTCTCTCTATAAGTCTATATATTATATAACTAAACTATTGTCATATGTAAACAAGGTTTTCAAAAAGTTTAAGAAGCTTCACTTAAAATTAAATTAAAATGCTGATCTTACGCTGCCGGCCTGGGGTTCCGTTCACCTAGGCCGGCAGCAGGCTGAGCGGAGCCTGAGGTCGGGACCCCGGCTGGCAAGGGGCAGGCAGCCAGAACCCCAGACCGGCAGTGGGCTGAGCAGGGCCGGTGGCCAGTGGCCCGCTGCCGCTCAGCCCGCTGTCTATCTGGGGTTCCGTCCACCGGCTCCTGCCGGCCAGGGTCCCGGCTGCTGGCCCCGCTCAGCCCGCTGCCAGTCTGGAGTCCTGGCCCTGTCCACATAGAGTAGGTACCTACCTTCTCCCTGGTTCTAGCCATTCTCTTCCTCTCTCTGCACTGAGATGAGGGTGGGAGTGTGCTGAGAATAGGGCTGGGGGTGAAGGAGCAGGCTGGGGGTTGGGGTGCAGGGTATGGCCAGGAGCTAGAATGAGGGAGGGGGCTCAGGGTTGAGGCAGGAGGTTTGGGTGTGGAGCGCTTACTTGGGCAGCTCCCATTTGGTGCGAGGGGTGCAGGTAGGGATGGGGGGGTGTGTGCAGGAGCTCCCGTCTGGTGCTCGGAGTGGAGATGTGGGGGGTGCAAGAGTCAGGGCATGGGGTGTAGGGGGGTGCAGGGGTCAGGGTGTGCGTGAGGAAGGTGCAGGGGTCAGGGCAGAGGGCTGGGGTCATGGGGGTGCTCCCAGGCCCCTGCCTGGAAGCGGCTCACAGCAGGGGGCTGGAGGGGATATGCCCTGATTCCACCCCCTTCCCCAAGGTCCCTGGAGCAGCAAGCGCGCTGCGGCTCCGCTTTTCCCTCTCCCCCTCTGTAGCAAGGGCTGTCAGCTGATCGGCAGCAGGGAGGGAGAGAAGGAGGGGCAGTAACCCAGCATGTTGGGGGAAGAGGCGGGGGAGGGGGAAGCTTGCCTGTCCTGCAAGGAGAGGGCGGTGGGTGGAAAAGAGCGGGCCGGTCAGGATTTTTAGTGGCACGCTGCTGTCTACCTGGGTCCAGCAGACAGCAGCATGCCATTAAAAATTGGCTCGTGTGCCGTATTTGGCACGCGTGCCATAGGTTGCTGACCCCTGATGTAGGTCAAGGGTTCTCAAACTTCATTGCACTGTGACCCCCTTCTGACAACAAAAATTACTACACGACCGGGGGGGGGGGGGTGTGGCAAAGCCAAACCTCGACCCCCACCAAAGCCCCAGGGCTTCAGCCCCAGGCAGGGGGCTTGTAACTTGAAACATACTGCCCCATGCTGAAGCCAGCCCTCTCAACCCCATTAAAACAGTTTGAGAACTGCTGATGTAGGTAATAGAAGAAACAGGCTAACTTTTCTGATATTTAACATTAATAGATCAAATCTGGATTCTTTACATGATACTGAATACAAGCAGTAATGCCTGTAATAAGTAAAGAACCTGGTGACTCAATATTTAGTTGCTGAAGGAACAACTGTGTTTGCAATACCCACATTTGTAAACAGATTTTGTGCACAAACTGAGTAATTGCATCCTCTGATTGATGCTTATGTTGACTCCCACCTATGTATTCAAGCGGAGTATGAGTAGAAAAAGTGTGGATGTATTTTTAAAGACACACCCAGTTGTTCACGACTGAAAATTTTGACCAAAGATACTGCTGTGCAAATCTCAACTATCTGTACTGATCTTTTACTGGCTATAGCCTCCAAAGGAGCTTTTTAACATGATCTTGTAGAGTGAGACAGTCTTGTTAATGACTAGCAACTGCTAAATGCTGTTAGCGAGCTATACAATAATATGGTTCTCTTGGACACAGTTTGACCTATTACATCAATGTTAAATCCAAAGAGAATTTTTAAAGTATGCCACAGCATTGAAGTCCTTTGAGATACAAAGTTTTTACACAGTGCTGGCTTTATGAAACATATAGTAATGAGTAACCCACCCCAGCAGCTGTAGATATTTCCAGACAGAGACATCTTAAACAGTAATAAACTTCTGAAATTTTTGTATAAAACACAATATCGCTTATGGAGTTCATTTCCTCGTGGACCAGTGTGTAAAAGTCATATGTAAAAAAAATACCACCTTAAAATGATTGAATAAAATGTCAAGTAATAACTTGCAAAAAATGCTGAAAGAATAAAATATTTACCTGTTCATAGGCAGTGCATGGTCCACTGGTCTTGCGTCACACCACGGGCTCTTTGGTTGCTCTGCATATAAAAGTGATGACTGGCAATGTAATGTCAAAGGTGAAATATGGCCAGGAGCAGACCATAAAACATTTGGGCTTGATGTCTGCCTTACAGATGCACTTTCTGAATCATTGAAATTGCTAGGAATGTTGTAATTCATCATGGCAGGACTATAGAATGCCATTGCAGAATATTCATGTCTGTTTTCCATATAAGATGAAGGAATATAAACTGGGCTCTGTTCCATTGTCAGAGCAGACTGACTGCAGCTATAAACAGGAGAGCTGATGCCAGGAGGAGAGATTTTAATTTCTGTTTTACTACATCCAGTATCCTGAATTGGCAGTAACTGAGAAAACTCCTTGTGAGAAGCAGCACAGACGGACATTCTGAAGCAAGACTGAAGCAGAGTATGTGTTGTTCAAATATTCATCCGAAGCTATTTAAGCTAGAAAAATTAAAATATTAAAAGTTGCTTAATTTTCTAAACTAAAGAGAATACAGGTAATAAAACTGCACATCTTGAGGCTTTTTATACAGTGGTAAAGATGCAGTCAAAATTAAAAATAAAAATGACAGTGAAAAATAATTCACACATTGTATTTAAGCTTCAAATTTGCTTTCTAAAATACGTCTAAATTGTGTGTAAATCTTAACACAAGTTTTTGAAGCGTGCTACTCAGAACTTTGATCTCAGAAAATCTACTTGAGCATTTAAATGCTCCAAATTAAAAAAAAATCCCATAAGTCTGCAAGCTTTTATAGTTCTGTGAATTTTCTCCCCTCCATTTGCCCAATACACTTTTTTCTGTGACCTAGATTGGCAACAGAAATGGAAACTGAAACCCTCTATTTACCCACAGTAGACACATTTGACAAAATTCAGTCCAGTAAAAACAACTAAACTGCCCTCCTAAAGATCTTTCCCTGACCTGGAGGAATTACCTTGTATTGGCATGCAAAATATGACCTCAAGACCTGAACTTCATCCCAATTTTTACATACAAGTAAGGTCTTAAATATCCAACAAAAATCTCATATCTAGCAATCCAAGATATTAAAATGTTATGTGACAGATATTGCAACTGGATGCAGTATCTTTGGGGACCAGATTTTTTAATTTTATTAATAGTTTATATGTCATTGTAAGCCAGAGATTGTATGCAATTCTGGGGATGGGAGAAGGGTTACCACAGATCTGCCAGGTATTAAAGACAGTAAGGAGTAATTAAGGCAAATCACACAGGCTATAAATACCTCGAGAGAGATACCACCTTCTGGAGAGGCTTGCATATACTGCTTCAAACTGGGTTTTCAGAAACCAACAAAGAAAACTCCTGGGGGAATTCTAGGTCACTTCACATGCACAGAATTCATGGCCCTTGCATATTTTTCTGCGGGTAAGCAAAGAAATGACTTCTGACAGGGAAGCAGCAAAAGTGGTCAGTTGCCCACTGTCTGGCAGTGCAGACTGGTCAGTTTGGGCACCCAGAGCAGCCAGTAGATACGTAAATCACCACCTGAGATGGGTGAGCTTGGTAGTTGTATGTGTGCGCATGTGAGAGAGACTCTGTCCCTCTCACTCGCTATTGCAGCATGCTCGGTGTAAGGGACTGCGGAAGACTTTGTTACGGCCTAGCTAGGGAACTGCTGCTTTCTAAGAGCTGATGGGTCACTATAGGACATGGAAAACCAGCAATAGCCAGCTGTGGGCCGGTTTTGTCTGCCCTGCATGGCCCTTTGCCAGGTAACAGAAAGCCCCTTTAGGAAAGTAGCTCATGAATATATAAATTAGGTGTTTCTGTGTACTGCTTATTATGGCTCACTGGTTACCCCTTCGTCGGACTCTGTCCCAGGCAGAGCTCCGGTGCACTGGGTTCTCCGCCTCCGTGACAGCAACGCTTGGAGTCCCCATTGCAGGTGTGTCACTTACCTTCAATAAAGCCAATAACTCACTGCTTTGCTGCGTGTAGGCCTCGTTCTTTCGGAGCACTCCTGATAGGCCTGTGGCCTAGTACAGAACACTCAGCCTGGAGGTGCAAGGCTTTGGAGTATTTCTGAAGAGGCAGGCGTGTGGCAGACTCTGTTTCCTCAGGCAGAGGAGAATGTAGCAGCCTGCATGCTTAATGTATTGTTCCCATTGTTCTTAGTGAATTCCCCCAGGAGTATAAAACAGGTGTAAAAATGTTAAGGCTCCTTTACATTGCCAGTGTGGGTCAAAGAAGCCTTATTGTAAAGGACAGTATGGCCTTATAAAGGCTTATGGTGCTTTAGTGATTAGAACTGGTCTAAATTTTTGGACTGAAAAAAATTTCCTATCAAAATGTGCTCCATGATCGGTTTGTGACTGACCTTTCTGGAGACAGTCAGTAGCCAGTATAAATTGTGAGTTTCAGGCCCCAGCCCTCACTTGCTTATGATGAAACACTGAGCATTTGGCTGCATATATTTGTTGACTAATAATTAGAAGTAAAGGGTAAATACTAACTACATTACTATTAGACAGGGTGTGGTGATTTCCTCCAATACTCCCATTCTCCATCCATTGTACTGTAGTTTAAATAAATTACCAAAATAATTGAAACTAGCTAGAATATATTGCATTGTTTTGACACACAAAAATATGCAGAATTTTAAAATAGTGTGCAGAATTTTATTTTTTTTTTTTGGGGGGGGGGGAGTGCAGAATTCCCCCAGGAGTAAAAGAAAGCTGTTTAAGACAAAAAGCCCTGAGTTCAAAGAGGGTCAGGGAGAAGGCAAGCCTTATAGAAGAGTTGGAAAAAATTTGGCTTACTAGGGGACCATAAGAATGATGGAACTCTAGTAAAATTTTAGCATGCACATAAGAATTTCTTTTTAAAGAAAAAAAAGTTTTATCTGTAATGCATAAATGTATTTTGCTTTGTGAAGGCTGGATGGTAACTGGTCTACAGTGTTGTAACCCCTGGGGAGAAAAATTAACCACAGGTGCTGGATCTCAAAATCAGACCTGTTGGGGAAATCACAGTGAGGTGAAGAGAGACTGCAAGACTAAATTCCTGGTCTGGAGTGGGAGAGACAACTCTCCACCAAAGAGAGGTGACAGCGAAGAAGCCTGAAACCTTTAAGTGGGTGCCCTTGAGGAAGGCCAGGTGGGGGGAGGGTGGTCAAAGGTGCAGTTGATCCTGAAACTGTGACCCACTAGATCAGGGTTTCCAAAAATTGTGAGTTGCAACCCAGTAGGAACATTGTATTGCAATGTGCATGGATTGTACCAAGGCCAGACAGGCAAGAACTGCTGCCTTGGCCCCTAAAGACCTATGATTTCACTATTTAATGCACTGTCAAGCTCTTCATGCTAAGAAAATATCTGAAAATCTATACCACGTATATCACAAAGCTATTAATGAGCTTCCTTAAAGGTTGTTCTGTACATACTCATTTTTTTTGCATTGCTCTATTATGACATGGATACGTCAATGAGTTACTATGGTAACTTCACCAGCAACTTGTTTTACATTGAAGTGAGGTGATTCAAGTGTTAAATTGACTCTGAATTTAGAGCAGAAGTGCACATTTCTAGAAGGATTAGCAATATTTCTTTGCCAAACCCTTCAACAGTTCATACTGAGTGTCACGCACAGTCTACCTTGCTACTGCCTCTGAGCAATTATCCTAATGAACTTATGTCTATACTTCAATAAAACACCCACAGCTGGCCCATGTCAGCTGACCTGGGCTCGTGGGCTCAAGCTGCAGGGTTCTAAAACTGCAATGCAGACATACAGGTTCAGGCTACAGCCCCGGATCTAGGACCCTGCAAGAGGGCAGTTTTTTCAGATTCCATTAAAGAACCTGGAAAGACAAGCTGAAACCATCAAAGACTCATAATTTATCATTTCAGGGAACTTCAGACTCAGCTGCAGGATTATTTTTTTTTTGGATGATCCACAAAGGGGAAGAGATGGATCACCAGCCATATCACCCAGGGTATTGATTTGGGCCACTGCAAGAGAAACAGACATATCCTATTACAAGAGCCTGCACTTGACTTTCCCTGTCCACAAATTTAGCAGATTTTAGCTGTCTTTGAAAGAGGAAAGTACCCAGCTTCAGTTGCTGAAGCAATGAAACTTCCAAACGCATTTTCACCTTCTCTCTACAAAGCATATTTCTCATCTATGGGTGTAATAAGTCATTTTTGAGTGACAGGTGATGGAAAGAAAAATGAAGTAAAATGAAGTAAGAATGTTTTCATCAATTCCTCCTTTGTCTTTTATCAACAAGATGGAGGAGTATCACATTGAATGGGAAGTGTATTTTAAAAGTTGTCCTTTTTTTAGAATTAAATTTCATTTATTTGAAACTTCATAGTTAGTTATTTCTGATAAGGTTACAGTTACAGAATTTTGTCTGCGCATGGTCAGGATTAGAGCTCTTAAGGGATGGGGCTGCAAATCACCTTAGTCTGGAAAGGGCTCACCAACTCAAATAATTTGGGACGCCATAAACTAAAATAATACTGATTTTCAGACTGTGAGAGAGTGGGGATATGTCTATCAAATTATGACCTCTACGTTCTGCTGTATGTGGGAAAATTACCTCTGTGACTGTACAAGCCTAGATATGCCCAATGGCCGGCATATGTACTGTAGACCTACCCAGGAAAAAATGTATGAAACCTCATTGAAGGACTATGTTGCACTGCAGTGCGGAATAGGAGGGTGAACTGCAGAGTGCATCAACATGTTGCGCTCTATGGCCCAAGTAGACGCAGCTGTTCCTAGTTTGTCCTATGCATTTCACATTAATGTAGTTCTGCTTCAGACAGGACTACATTCACATGAGCTAGGTACCTTTTGCTTCATTCCAGCAGCATCCACACTGGGCAGTTAGAGCATAACACTTGATGTGCTCTGCCATCCAAGTAGTTGCCACCCAACTACTAACCTAGCCCCTGGCATAAAGGGTTTTCTACACAGAGAACCACTGGGGGAAAGGCACAAGCATGACTAGGGTAGGGCTGGAGCATCCCAGAGGAGTACATGGCAAGGAGACACAGACTCTACTTAAGAATGGGATGCTGCTCTGTGCAGGGCAGCCAACCATCACCATATGTAAGAAGGACTTGCAGGAGAGAGAGAGACAGACTCTGTCCAGCCTGGAACACTAACAGACATTGGTCCCACCCCTTCAAAAACAGGTGTAGTTGCATCTCTGGACTTTTGTTATTTCCAAAGAACTAACACCTTCATTTTTTTTTTAAAAGAGTAATGTTACTGTGGTTGATAAATTCCATTGCTGAACCTGTGTTCCTGGTTTTCCTCAAAGGGGTTAAACTAGAAGCCAGAGTGCCCACAGCCTTGGCATAATTCTGTGGGAGTGTGTGTAAGGAGCTGGGGGGAAAAGGGGCTTGGGAGGTCAGAAGAATGGGTTTTGGGAAGCTGGACTGCCAAGCCCCACATCCCACAGAAGTCAGTCAGGCCAAAGATCTGAGTGTACCATAGGGCTCCAAAACTAGAAACTAATGACTAGAGATCTTCTATCCAAACTCAGTTGGACATGGGAGCTCGTGGGACCCACTGGCTGGGTCCACTCACAGGTTGTAATGAAAACAGCTACAAACTGATCCTGTCTTGGTATAGTTTCCTCAGAGACTATGGCTCACTTTATTTTTTATATATTAGTACTAATCACATTAAAGATGCATGATAAGACACATTGCTTAACTCCTGACTAACCTTTTTCCTCCCCAGAGAAACGGATTGTAAAAATAAATAAATAGTACCCAAAAAAAAAAAAAAAAAAAAAAATCGAGAGATTCAACTTGCATGTCAATAGTTTAAATCCAATTTAAATTCAGAGTAGGGCTGTTGATTAGTCGCAGTTTAATCACAATTTTTAAAATCACGATTAATTTTTTTGAGTTAATCATGTGAGTTATCACAGTTTTAATCATACTCTTAAACAATAGAACAACAATTGGAATTTATTAAATTTTTTGGATGTTTTTCTATATTTTCAAATATATTGATTTCAATTACAACACAGAATACAAAGTGTACACTGCTCACTTTATTATTTTTTGTTATAAATATTTGCATTGTAAAAATTATAAACAAAAGAAACAGTATTTTTCAAATTCACCACATACAAGTATTGTAGTGCAATCTCTTTAGCGTGAACATGCAACTTAAAAATGGAGATTTTTTTTGTTACATAACTGCATTCAAAAACCAAACAATGCAAAACTTTAGAGCCTACAAGTTGACTCAGTCCTACTTCTTGTTCAGCCAATTGCTAAGACAAACAAGTTTGTTTACATTTATGGGAGATACTGCTGCCTGCTTCTTATTTACAATGTAAACAGAAAGTGAGAACAGGCATTCACATGGGACTTTGGTAGCTGGCATTGCAAGGTAACTACATGCCAGATATGCTAAACATTTGTATGCCCCTTCATGCTTCAGCCACCATTCCAGAGGACATGGTTCCATGCTGATGACGCTTGATAAAGAAAAAAAAAATTGTGACTGATCTCCTTGAAGGAGAATTGTATGTCTCCAGCTCTATTTTACCCGCATTCCACCATATATTTCATGTTAGAATAGTCTTGGATGATAGCTTAAAAACGAACAACATGAGATGAGAACACTTTCACCGCAGATTTGACAAAACGCAAAGAAGGTACCAATGTAGGAGTTCTAAAGATAGCTACAGCACTCGACCCAAGGTTTAAAAATCTGAAGTATCTTCCAAAATCTGAGAGGGATGAGGCATGGAGCATACTTTCAGAAGTCTTAAAAGAAAAACACTCCAATGCGCAAACTACAGAACCCAAACCACCAAAAAAGAAAATCAACCTTCTGCTGGTGGCATTTGACTCCGATGATAAAAATGAACATGCATTGGTCCGCACTGCTTTGGACTGTTATCGAGCAGAACGTGTCATCAGCATGGACACGTCCTCTAGAATGGTGTTTGAAGCATCAAGGGACATATGAATCTTTAACGCATCTGGCATCTACATATCTTGCAACACCAGCTACAATAGTGCCATGCGAACACCTGTTCTCACTTTCACATGACATTGTGAACAAGAAGCAGGCAGCATCATCTCCTGAAAATGTAAACAAACTTGTTTGTCTAAGCAATTGATTGAACAAGAAGTAGGACTTGTAGGCTCTAAAGCATTACATTGTAATATTTTTAAATGCAGTTATTTTTGTACCTAATTCTACATTTGAAAGTTCAACTTTCATGATAGAGATTGCACTACAGTATTTGTATAAGGCAAACTGAAAAATACTATCTTGTTTTTTACAGTGCAAATATTTGTAATCAAAAATATAAAGTGAGCACTGTACATTTGGTACTCTGTGTTATAATGGAAATATATTTTAAAATGTGGAAAAACATCAAAAAATATTTAAATAAATGGTATTATATTATTAACAATGTGATTAATCATGCAATTAATTAAATTGTTTTAATCACTTGACAGCCCCAATTCAGAGTGCTGGACTGTACCAGACACACAGAAATTGAGGTTTGGGATTGAATGCTTCTATCCACTGAGGCCAATCTGATTTAGCTAAATACCACACAACTGAAGAAACATTTTTTAAGAAAAGTAAACAAAAAAAATATCTGATTCCTTGAGTATTACTTACCATTCATTAATCTAAGACACTGAGTGCAGAATTCACAATTCCATTGACTTCCAAACCAAAGGATGGCATTGGTATCTGAGACTATGCAGAAATATTGTCCAAGTTTTTAATGTTGTCCCCACAACAAAATAGGTTTCTGGTCCTTAAATAGCTCTATATTTTCAACCATCTGTATCTTGGATATTCACTGTTCAATATACTGCAGAGCAAGCAGAGAATTGATTCAAATGTCATGGTCAAATATGTACACAAGTAAATAATTAAAAACTAAAATATATGCACCTACATGCAACTGAAAATTGCTGCTTATTGCAAATTACCTGTCAAGAGTTTTTAAAAAATGTTTTGTACTAGGCAGCTAATTTAAACAGTCAATTTTTGCAATTTTGGAATTAGAGTGAAAATACATGTTTTCTTTACTACCTGGAGCCTGAAACAGAAACAATGACTATACAACTTTTCCTAGAATATGCAACAACTTTGTAACCAAACAATGGAGTGACATAACCTTGATGGCTGACATATCAGGATAAGTCACAAGATGCTCATTATTTTCTTGACAAGTCAGACACTTTGAATGAAGAATGTGTCAGCCACATAGGACTAAGATGACCTTCCCCCCCACCTCAAATTTAACTCCCTTCTACCTATAGTAAGAGAGTCACTTTTTTCCCTTGCTGAGCCAGTAAATGTACATTCCGCTAGCACACAGTTTAAGACATTTAAAAAATTATCTTGCAATAAATCCTAGATGTATTATTTTGCTGAATTAAAATGTGATGTATCATGCAGTGATGATAAGCTAAACAATCCTCCAAAAAGGTGATCATCAGTAGAGGAACATCAGACCTATCCTTTTTGGGTAACAAATCTAAAAGTATTCTCCCACACTGACATGTCAACAGAAGAGGTTTTAGAACAAATTGATAATTATACAGTCGTATGTCACCAGAACCAGATAATAATTCACCCAAGAGTTCTGAAGGAACTCAAATATGAAATTGCAGAACTACTAACTGTGGTAAAGTAACCCATTGCTGAAACAAGCCTCTGTACCAAATGACTAGAAAGTAGTAATGTAATGCCAATGTTTTAAGAAGGACTCCAGAGGTGATCCTGGCAATTACAGGCTGGTGAGCCTAACCCAGTAACGGGCAAACTGGTAGAAACCAGAGTCAAGACTAGAACACGGTAGGAATAAATTTTCAGTTTCCACAATGGAGATGGGTACTCCCAAGGATCAGCACTTGGACTTGTACTGTTCAACGTATTCATTAATGATTTGGAAAAGGGAGTGAACAGTGAAGTGGCAAAAGTTTGTAGATGATACAAAATTGCTCAAGATGATTATGTTCAAAGCTGACTGAGAAGAGTTACAAAGGTATCTCACAAAACTGGGTGACTGGGCAACAAAATGGTAGATGAAATTCAACCCTGATAAATACAAAGTAATGCAAGTTGGAAAAAATAATCCCAGCTACACATATAAAATGACTGGTTCTAATTTAGCTATTGCCACTCCAGAGAGAGATCTTGGCATCACTGATCTGAAGTTTTCAGAGAACTAGCCACAATGTGCAGCAGTGGTCACAAAGGCTATCAGGAAAGAGATAGAAAATAAAACAGCAAATATCATAATGCCCCCTATATAAACCTATGGTGCGGCCACACCTTGAATACTGTGTCCAGTTCTGATTTCCCCATCTCAAAAAGTATACAGTGGAACTGGAAAAGGTTCAGAGAAGGGCAGCAAAGATGATCAAGGATATGGAACGGCTTCCATACAAGGAGACTACAAAAATTAGGACTGTACATCTTAGAAAAGAGAAGATTAATGGGGGATATGATAGAGGTCTATAAAATAATGACTTGTGGAGAGTGTTAATTATCCTTTCCCACGATACAAAAACCCTGGGTCACCTGATGAAATTAATAGGCAACAGGTTTAATACAAACAAGACAAAATACTTTTTCACACAATGCACAATTAACTTGTGGAATTCATTGGCATGAGATATTGTGAAGGCCAAGAGTATACCTGGGCTCAGAAAAGAACTAGATAAGTTCATGGAAGATAGGTCCATCAATGGGTACAAGTCAAGATGGTCAGGGATGCAACCCCATTGCCAGGGCAACCCTAAATCTTGGACTACCAGAAGCCAGGATGGGAAGACAGGGTGGATGCCTTGCTGTGTACGCTCCCCACCACTCTATTGATCTGACACAGTACTGCAGTTCTCACGTTCTTATGAGAGTCACTCTTTATGCATAGTATGGGACCGCTACTTACTGGTCGTTTTATAACACAAATAACTTGTTAAGAAAGCAACATTACATGCCTCATTCTCCCGGCACTCCCTAAATGCATAGGTTTGTTACACCTAAACTTCCTTGGGTATCTAATGAAAAAACTAATTTTCAAGGAAAATTTTTTCAGAAAGTGAAAAGCAAGAATGAAGATAACCTTTTCAGACTTCAGATCCAATCCTGTAAGAGGCTGAGCACCCTAATATCTGAAAGTGTCAGGACCATAATGAAGAAAATATTTAGCCAAATGGAAAAGCTAGTTTGCAATTTGCTATAAGGGAATAAAAGTATTTTGACATAAAACATCTGGCCTTGGAGTTACAGGGGGCACTGGCAACTTCAGGGAGATCCCTACAAGATCATAACAGTATGTTAACTTCCAGTGGATGAACAGTTATAGCAATACCAACTTCACTCCCTGCTGGGAGCTGCTAAAGCAAGACTGATAGTAGGTAGCCACAAACTGGCACAGGGGCTGGATTTTGTTGATTATATCATTTCCTTTGTTTAGCCATATAAAAATATAAAGTTGTATAGTATTAGTATAGTTGTAAGCTATACAATATTTGTAACATGAGAAAAACAGATCAGGAACAGAGAATCATTCCCCATGTACAAAGCTATCTAGTAAATCAAGTGTACAAAATTGTATTCACATAAAACCAACATAAGCAATGTTGTTAGTGACACTAGACAGACATTATTAAAGTGCTGTAGAGGAAAAATATATTTCAACACATGAAAAAAAAAAACAAGGTCCCAGGGAGGGAAAAGATGTGGCACTGTAGCCCCTGCTGTCCTCTCTCTCAAAGTTTAAGACCACCAGAGCCAGGGCGACCAGGCAAGACTGGAGAGATACTCCCCTGTCCTCAGCTTCTCACCAGGTGCCATCAGTAAGTAGAGAGTTTAAGAACTAGTTCAAAACCTATTGAAGCCAGTGGAAAGATCCTTCATTGACTTCAATGGACAATGAACCAGGCCCTACACAGGTGAAAGCCTACCTACTTTGGTGACAGTCTATAAATAACTTAACTGGCTAGATACCATGGGACTCATCCTCAGCTAGCATAAGTTTGTGTAATTCTATTAACTTCAATAAAGATATGCCAATTTATAGCAGCTCAGGATCTGGCCCAATAGCTCCAAAACGTCCTAAGATTAAATTCTGGCCCCACTTAAGTCAATGGGAATTTTGCCATTAACTTCAATGGGCCCAGAATTGCTCCCCTTCATGGCTAATTAGACATGGGATACTCAGACATCAGGAGTATACAGAAACTTTTGGTCATGGGCTTGGATCATATTGACCTTAAACCCAGGAATCATTCTTCTGTTACCTCTGTTTCATGCTCCTCCAGGAATCCTAGTAAAAAATTTCTTTTAATTTTAGAAAAAAAACTTTACCCTTTCAAACGAACATTTTTCCAATTTAAGTTTGGAATGGTGTGTTTATGCTCAGATTCTATCCGCAGAGGTACTACCTTAGAGATCTTTGGATGTCTATCAACATTCAGACTCAGATTAACTGTAGCTGCTTGAGGCATTTTAAAAGTTAGTTAATTTAAAACATGCCCTTATGATCTTACAGTAGATCCTTATGATCCTTCCCTAGTTACAGATGAACAGGCTTCTATGCTAGATTTATATTTCCTTGTTTCAGGATGGTGAATTAAGAACAGCACAGTACCTCTTTCACTCTCCATACCATCAAGGAAATGCCCTCCTCCTTTATAAAAAAAAACAAAACACACACACACACCACCCCCAGACACTTTGAGAAGGGTTTGTATTATTTTCGGTCTTCACTGCTACAAATAAAAACAACAAACCATTTCAGATTATCTTGTGAATAATCTTAAAACATTTCTACTAATTTTATTACTGTACTTATTTTATTAAGCAATTAACGCCTAGAGCCTTGGCCTCTTAAAAGATATTCAACATTGTTATATTAGAATAGTTCAAAGCTTCTGTCTGTGCAAGACAAAAATATTAAAGGCAAGATGCCCTGTTCCATCACTACCAATCTTTCTGCAATACTGCTGCACCTTTTTGAAGCTGTGCACCAACCTCATGCCTTTTCATGTGACTGCCAAGCTTCTGAAGGTGCACCGTCTTTCTGGAAGGAAGCATACCCGGTGTGTGTAAATTACATACTAGAAGCACACAACTCACTTTAGGTTTTTATGTAAAATGTCCGCAAAACAGGGTTTTTAAATACAAAGGGTTGCCTTAGCCCTAACGACAAAAAGCAAACAATATTTAAGTGTTGCAATAAAAATATAAAACATTTACATTTCATGTCAATTGGAAAAATGTGTGTAGTTTTATTTCATATTTCAAATGTAATGTAATTTATTTCAATGTACTAGTCTATTGCAAATACTGTAACACTTCCATAGCAAAATATATACAACTGAAGCACTAAAAATTTCAAGACTTAATAAACTTTGCCAAAATTTTCTTTCAATTTCACCCAAATTACTTTTAAAGTAAAGCTATGTAATGATATTTTCTAAAAAGACTTGTAACTTGAAATATGCCCATTTTGCAAATACCTTGATTTATCTATATCACTGTTCAAAGCAAGACAAAAAAAATACCATGTTAATACTTACTTTTGAAACCTTGTATCATCTTTTTCCAAACCATTTAGTCACATGAAAATCCAAGTATTGCTTCCGTTTGACTATACAAATAAGAAATTACTAAGCAACTATGTTTTATATGTATGTAACACATAGTACCATACATAATTTTAAATTGAATATAGTGTCTAATATTACCCATACTTAACAGATTGAATAAAAACTTGGCAGACTTTCAAAAGTTATTGGACAGCCATGTGCAGTACCAAATCTACAGCACTAACAAACCCTACTAGGAAAACAAATCTAACAAAATAATGGGTAAAATCCTGACCAGATTGAAGTCAGTGGGAATTGTGTCATTGATTCAATGGGATTTCACCCCATAGATTAGCCCAGTTTGCTAAGAAATTAAACTACAGAGTAGAACAACAGTTCAGTCTTAACACAACATGATCTAAAGAGTTACTTTGGGATTTCTGTTTTTTGGGCCTGATGATTGCTCTCTCTGGAGGAACAGATCAGCAGATTTTTCTCTGTGGACACTTCCTGCTGATAACAGAAGCGTGCTGCAGACACAGATGTGTAATATGGAAGAGGAACATGGGGAAACTGAGGTAATGTAAAAACTTTGCATGCTTGTGGATCGTCATCCCTCTCTGTGGTAAGCCCCTCTTACTTGTACATACTTAGGAAGGGAGAATAAGGGTACTCCAAAGCCAGAATTAAAAACAAAACAGAGCTGAAATTTAAATGCACATGGTGTAAAGGTGAACATTATTTCTTTTAAACCATCCACAGTAAAATTGCTTTTCAATAGTTTAAATGTATATTTTCACACACCATTAACATATTATAAGAATATTAATCACTAAAAATATGCATACAGAAGCTCACATTCATAGATGGGAATAATGCCACCCAGACAAGTGAAAATGTTCTGCTGAAGACTTCAGTTATTTCCCCTCTGCAAAACTGAAAAACCAATGTTCATCTTCAAAATTATGAAATTACTGGTGAACAAATGAATTACGACACTCATGGCAATTTTAAATCCATCTTCTCCATAACTGCTTGGAATTTCAAGCATTAACATTGATCTTGAAATTCAAACTGGTTAAGAGAGATTGCTTGTTAGCAGTAGCTGCCACCTGAATGTCTCCTCTTGGCCAGGGTGGTTTCGCAGTGCCCTGCCTCTAGCCTCCCCACTCTTATGGGCCCCTTAAGCACTGCAGAGTCTTTGTTGTGGCATACAGCACCCCTTTCTGGGGACAGTTTAATACTAAATGCAGTCAGAGTCCTTAATCACAAAATAATCCAACATGAAGTCCACAATAATAAACTCTACCTGAAGCCACCAGCCCTTTCATCCTACTTCCTTACTCAAATGAACACACCCCTGCAGCTTCCTGCTGCCTTTTATATTAAATCACCTGATTCCCATCAGGTGAGGCTCCTCTTGTAATCAGGTCTGGCTTAGCCCCCAGGCTCTCCAGCCCAGGGCACGCCACCCTGTTTCTACAACAAATTGTAAACAAGAGTCAGGGATTTTTAAATCCCATACTGATTACCAATTTTTTATTTCTTCTTTGAAGATCTCTAAGGAAGTTTTTAAGTGTCCAAATACATGTAGTGTTACTAGAGCTTCAATGATGCTGACAATACAGTCATCAAGAACTGATTCATGCCATATTTTAAAAATTAAAGGAAAAAGTAATCTTGCATAAACAGAGTAACTATAAATTAAATTTTTTCTTCAAATTGGGAAAGGGATAGAAAAGATGAGATTACATGCCAAGGTAATATATATAAATAATATAGGTGAAATGCAGTTGAGAAGAACTTTTGTGAAAGTTCCTAAAGCAGTGACTAAATATTGTGGGTTTTAAATCTGTGTATCGGACATTCAGAAATGTATTTGTTGGTCCAGTAAAAAATACCACACTTCTACATTATCCATTTTTTCCTGAGGAACTATATGGTTACAATCTCAGTGATCTGGAGAGGGAGAAGAATGATAAATCTACTCAACAATTCCGAATCTGATTCCGTATAATTTCACATTCAAATACAACTTACTTCTAAGTGTATTCACAACCATGCTTAACGCTTTCCTTAATAACATGAACAACTATTTGCTCTTTAGGCTATTGTCTAGTATTTATGCAACTTTTTTCCCAAGCCTCAATACCGTCTCTACAAGACTTTTAAAAGTCCAAAGTTAAATTATTGTCAAGTTGCTTTATCCGCCTCCCACAAACTTGGGATTTTATTAAATGTGTCTGGGAATGAGAGACCAGATGATTCCATTGCCTTTTTTTTTCTTTTTTAAAAGCAGAACCATTATTTGATTTGAATGAGGCCCTATTTAAGAATGATGGCTTGATATAGCCCTATGATAATATACTCTCCTAGCTTTAGTATATTTCCTATTACAATTCCAACACCTTATATTTTCAAAAGCATCCTTAATAAATAAATTTCCCTCATCTAATTAGGAAATATTTTCAAACTACAAAATTCTCTCTTTATATTACAAAAATAAATTAGATATCTGATGGTGAAATCTTAATCATATTAAAGTATGAGGTAATCAGGTATATAAACACAGCTTTGTAGGAACAAAGCTTGAAAATAAGATTCAATACATCTTCTGGAATTTGAATTCCACACAATTCAGTAAGGGCCTGATCCAAAGCCAATTGAAATTTGTTTCTCAAATCAGAAATGTCTATTTTCCCACAATTTGTGTGAAAACATTCACCTTAGTTTCACTGCAGTAGTGCCATTGTAAAAAACTTTTGTTTAAAAAAAAAATCTTAAGTATTCTGTATAGCAAAATATTGCAAATGTTCCATGAAATCCTCAAAGAATTTCTGAAGAGATAATGCATTAAAGGATCATTTATCTGCACAAACTGATCATATTTTTAAGAGCATAATCTTGTAATGGAATTAAACATGTTAAAACAAACTCAAAAGGAAATATCACAGAATAAAAATTTCAAGATATTTTACTGTTCACAGACCTAGTGCTTATCACAGAGCTTTTACAACATTTTTTTAAAAATACACATTTGAGCTAATTCAGCACATACCTGATATACACTTTTAAGGAGTAGAAAACCAGTTGTGCATCAGACAGCATTAAATGTAACTAGGGTTTTCATACAGCATTTCTGGATTTGTTTTCCTTCCTTATTTAAGAGACTCTTTAGCAGCAATGCCCACCACCACTTGTCTTAGACCACAGAGCAGAGGACTCAAATACCAATCCTTACAAAGCATATGATGCCAGCTCATCAGTACAAGATAACACAGATACTCTCAATGTTTCCTTTCCCAGTGAAGGCAAGGCTTCATAAGTTCCTCCTCCTCCCTTCTGACATGACAAATTCAAAGGCTTGCTGTTCACTGCAATTAGAGCTCCCAGATTGCATAAACCAAATATTCTCACATATACCAATGGAATTTGAATTATCAGTATATCCAGAAGCATAAATCTTGACACTGATGTACAAATTAAACTTTAAAAGCTAACATTAGCTTTAAAAAAAAATGGAAACAAGCCCAACATAACTAATCTTTAGTTTGAACTTGCTCTTTTAATCACCTCACACCTTTCTGGTAATCCATATACAGTACCTGACAAACCTCATTAGACAATATTGCAGTATGTGCTTTTAATCTTTAAAGGAAAATAAAGAACCTGGACTTATTTTAGCAAAGTCCAGTTACAGGTCTTTTCGAACAGCAAACTTTGCTGATGGAAATTAAGCCAGAAGCCCCATAGTAGATGAGTTCTTAATATTATGAAACTATTTAGCACTTTTCATTTTTAGAGCACTTTATGAACATTAAAACAAGGGTCAGATTCTTATGTACAAAATATTTATACGGTTCTGGCAGCATGAAGGGGCCTGCAAGTAAAATGATGTAAAGCAGCCTTTGGGCCAGATTTTCAGAGGTATTCAGGCACCTAAAGATGCAGATAGGCACCTACTGGGATTGTCAAACACATCTCTACCAGTTAGGTGCCTGCCACCTAACCTGATTAGGTGCCTGCCACCTAACCTGATTAGGTGCCTGCCACCTAACCTGATTAGGTGCCTGCCACCTAACCTGATTAGGTGCCTGCCACCTAACCTGATTAGGTGCCTGCCACCTAACCTGATTAGGTGCCTGCCACCTAACCTGATTAGGTGCCTGCCTACATCTTTAGGTGTACCTACCTTTGAAAATAAGGTCCTTACTGTAAATGAGAATCAGGCCCTCACTCTTCACAACATGTCTTTGGTTTTCAAAGGACATCAGTAATAATACTGTTAGCATTAACACAAATGGAAAGTATTCCAGACAGGAAAGTCTTTCCTGGCTCACATATTCTTTGAATAAGAGTGAAAGGCTACATTCACCCAAAATGACACAGGGAACAGCAGCATTTCCATTCGTGTTTCTGTTTGTAATAGAGCCTCAGAGCCCAAGTCACAGACCAGGACCCCATTTTGTTAGGCACTGTACAAACACAGAACAAAAAGACAATTGCTGCTTCAGAACTTACAATTTAAATATAAAACAAGAGCAAACAGATTAAGACAGACACAAAGGGGAGTACAAGGGAACGATACAAAATAGTGAGGAGGTCTTTAGGGGCCTCATAAGAACCCTGCCAGCAGATGCTACTTAGTTGATGTGCTGAATCCCCTGTCTTTCCTCGTCAGTTTTTTAGTCGTGCTAACCACTGAGAGATCCTTCAAATTATTTTTAGCTGAAATTCAGGTGAATGTAGGTGAATTTGGAATAGTGGTATAATAATGAACTAAAACATTTCTAAACTTAATGTCCATTTTTCCCATCTGCTGTAAATTACGAAGATACTTCTGGGAAGGCTAAGTAGGACTATAAATCCTTCTGCCAACTATGGCACAGAAAACTGTTGTCACTGTAAGTCTTATTTTACAACTGTTCTGTTGCACATCTTTATATGTGACTCTTGGCAGCTCAGCCTTAAGACCATTCCTGCTGGGGAGACTGACATATTGACTCATACTTGGGTTCTCACAAATCCTGTTACTTTACAGTCCCATTTCATGGATCCAGCTTTACCCTCATTCCACACAATCCTGCTGTAGCCTCTGGGCCAAATTAGGGAAGTTCCCCCATTGTGGACAGCAGGTGTTAACATATGCCGCTGAAATGGTGCTGAAAACGGTTTGACAGCAAGTGCAGACAAGGTCCAAACCCAGGCAAACAATTAGCCCTGCTCTGAGCAGTTTTTCATGCTACTGAGATTTCTCTCACAGCACTGTGGTGGCCTGCTTGCTTATATACTGTTCCTCCAGGGTCACCGCACCACCCTCGGCTGATGTGCAGCTCCAAACACAGCCCCCACAAAAGGCAGTATAAGGTCTGAGCCCTGGACCCCTCCCTGCTTTCTGAAGAGGGCACATAATCCCCACCCCGTTTTCCAACGGGCTGAGGGGGCCCCTCACCGGCTTTCCTGCCCCCCCCCAAGCTTTCCGAGGGACTGAGGGGGCCCTGGGCTTTCCGAGAGTCTAAGGGGGGGCACTCATCGACTCCCCCCCCCCGCGGCTCTCCGAGGAGCTATGGGGGGGGCTCACCGGCTTCCCCCCACTGGGCTCTCCCAGGGGCTAAGGGAGCCCCGGGCTTTCTGGGGGGGGGCTCACCGGCTTCCCCCTGGCTTTCTGGGGGGCTAAGGGAGGGGGCCCTCACTGGCTTCCCTCCCCAGGACGGGCGCAGAGTCTGCTGGTGCTAAGGAGCGTCTATTGCCCCGCAGCGGTGTCTGAGGAGCGGCTCAGGCTCGGGCTCGGGCCACCCAATTTCCCGCCCCGGAGCGGAGGCTCGACTCAGCGCTACCTTCCCTTTCTCCTGGCAGGCTCCCCGGAGAGGGGCGGAGAGAGCGAGCGAGAGGATGACCGCCACGGCTACCACCTCCCTCCCCCACGGCGCGCGCCTCATTTGCTCCTGGCAGGCCCCTCGGTCGCTGGCCCCCTAATCAGTATGACGAGACGATTCAAATCCCAACCCCAGGTGTTGGAGGCAGTGCTCTAAGCTGATTGGCAGCAAGGAGAAAGCGGATTGTCCAATGAGAGACAGAGTCACATTTAGGGGCGGGGCTATGGGTACCACAGTGCTACCCTTGAGGAAGAGGTTGATTTGCTCGGGCGCCGGGCGCCGCTAGGAAGCGGTTGTGGCGCGCTGTTTTCCCCTCAGGGCCGGTTTCGCCGCGCTTGTCCTGCCCTTAGCAGCCCTCGCGCCACTGGGGGACCCTGTACAGAGGCTCCATCGGGTACCCCGCCAGCAGCACAGACCCTGCTGCCAGAGCCCCCGGCGGTACAGCAGCGCTTCCCTTCCGCAGCAGCCAGCCTCGCAAGCATGGCTGAGGCATAGTTGTCTTTGCGCCCACTGCTAGGCTCGGGCACAGCCCCTCACGGACTGAGATCAGGTCTGGTGTGGTGATGAGCCTCCTCCAGCTCTCCCTGAAGCTGCCTACCTCTCGCCGTGGCAGCCTGGGGTTAGCCGCGGGCGTGAGTCTGGCCCCTGAGGGGCGGCTAATAGCCAGATTGCTGCAAAAGAAAATGCTGTAATGAAACCACGTCTCCATATTTGACAATGAGCACCTGGCAGGAAATGGTGTAACGTGTGCATTTCTGTAGGAGCCTTTTACAAAAATATAAATCTAAGGGGGCAACACAAATCCTAAACAACTATTAAGAGCCGCATTAAAATGCATCTCTGTAAACTGCATTTTAAAAGATCAGCATTTGTGATCTCAGCTGGGAGCCAAACCTATAATTCTGGGGATAATAACGAAAAACCTTGAATCCAGATGACTTCAGTTTGCATTAAGGACTTATTTCAGAGTAACAGCCGTGTTAGTCTGTATTTGAAAAAAGAAAAGGAGTACTTGTGGCACCTTAGAGGCTAACCAAATTGGTTAGTCTCTAATTAACCAAATTGGTTAGTCTCTAAGGTGCCACAAGTACTCCTTTTCTTTTTTATTAAGGACTTAGTGTACCAGATAACTGGCTGGAATAAAGGCACACCAGGTAAGCAACCAGAAACATAACATTACATGAGGTCAGAGGTCAGGCCTGTATTATAAAGATTTTTTAAAATATAAATTAGAAGAATGTCTTGAAGTGAATATATTTTACTTGCAGTTATTAAGAAGATTTAAAATAGAAGTTATATATGTATGGAAAGGCATAATTCGAATCTGAGCTACAGCATTTACAGCTCCTGAACTCAACGGTTACCAGCTCTCCAGGAATGTTGAGAAAATGAGATGAAAATAAACTGAGATGAGATGTAACACAGGAGCCTATGTTCCCCTTGTGCACAAAGTACACGAAGGGGAGTATATTATAAATTAATGTCAATAAAGCCACAATGCAAGCAAGTCCCAGAACCATTCACAACAGTGTAACTGCTAGGGGTGCAGATGCACTGACCTGACATTATGTCCTCAGTTAAAAAAAGGGACTCCTATCTAATGCTTCGCAGTTCCTCACCAACTCTTCCAAACAATTACAGTAAAAGAAACTCAAAAGAAGGGAGGAAGAAGGGGTCAGTGTGGATCCACAGAAGCAATATATTTTGTACTTTTCCTTTCTCCATTATGAAATTGCCTCTGCATTTCTTCACTTATGGCCATCACCTATCGGTAGACAACTGCAGGGAGTAGTCTCACTTAAACATATTGAATCCTTGCTCTCCCAAAATAGATATCAAGACCAAGTCTAGGAGATGACAATAATGCGTCACAAAATAATTAATTGAATTCCAGTGTTGTTTTACAAATATAGGAAACAGATATATTAGGAAGGATACACAGAGATTCTGTCCCTCACTATAGGTGAATGGATGTAACTGAGGGCTTAAACTGAAGACAAAGGGTGACATGCATGAGATGGAAAGAATGTGAGACCCAAAGGAGAGATGCAGGGTTGGCGGATAAATAAAAGATTTTCTTTAAACTGGGTATGTTTAACCTGGAAATTGTCAGCTAATAAACAGGCAACCCCACAATGCCATTTTTACAAAGTCACTTTTCAGCTGAGAGCCACACTAAGAAAAACCACTTGCTGAACATGTATGTTTGTTTTTCCTGCTAAGTTTTTCCACCGTCTTACACTGGCTGTTACAGGGATAGCTCAGTGGTTTGAGCATTGGCCTGCTAAATCCAGGATTGTGAGTTCAATCCTTGAGGGGGCCATTTAGGGATCTGGGGCAAAAATTGGGGATTGGTCCTGCTTTGAGCTGGGGGTTGGACTAGATGACCTCCTGAGGGCCCTTCCAAACCTGATATTCTCTGATTCTATAAAATTTCTCTCTCACTTGCACACTCCAGGACATCCCACCTCTACCTAGTTACTAGGGCTCAAGGCTTCCACCTCTACATAGTTCCTAGGGCTCAATGTGTAACCCAGTTAAATTGGGCACCCCCACCCTTTCCCAGTTCCTAGGGCTCCAGGTAAAAGGCACCTAACTTTCTCTCTCTGTGGGCACTGGGCTCTGTTCCTCCAGGCTCTGGGCTCTACTCCTCTGTGCAAATGCATATTCCCTGTGGACTCAGGGCTTAACCTTTTGCAGGTTTGCGGGGTCTTTTACCAGTCAAAGAGCCTTACTCAGTATCCTACCTTAATATCCTACTTAATCGCCATCTATTAACAATCACCAAAACAGAATGCACACAATAAACATAGAATGCTCACCATTCCCAATAAGACAGATGAACTTTTCTTGATGGCCAGTCAGGATCAGGTCACCGGGGGACTTCAGCTTCTGCACGGTGTCTTTGGCAGGTTGTTGAGGTCTGGCAGCTCTAATCTTGGAGCAGTGTCCTGGAGTTGGTTCCCAAATAACTTCCTTTTGGACCCCATTTTATATAGTGAAACTTGAGTCTTGCTTAGCTATACCTTAACCCAGGGATCGGCAACCTTTGGCCTGCGGCCCGCCAGGGAGCTTACCCTGGCAGACCAGGCCAGTTTGTTTACCTGCTGCATCCACAGATTCGGCCGATTGCAGCTCCCACTGGCCATGGTTCGCCGTTCCAGGCCAATGGGAGCTGCGGGAAGCGGCGGCCAGCACATCCCTCAGCCCGCGCCAAAAATCCCTTGAAAATATTCTGGAGGTGGAACCACCAATTCAGTATTTTACTGAGTCTGGATTATACAGTGTCACACTGAGGCTGTGAAGTCCAGGGTGGGCCTGAGAATTTAGGTAAATTGAAGAGACCTCATACCTAAGTTGCAAAAACATTATGACAGTATACTTGAGCCAGAGCTGACAGCTGATTCCTTACTTCATGGACCATTTTCTGCAACTCCAAAATATGGTGCTGAAGTAGAAAGGTAAGTCCCATCCAGGAATCGAGGGGAGTCCCAATAAAAGTTAAGTCCTGACTAGGTGGGAAAACAAATATAATTTCATTTATGCTTGTTGTTAGATGTTTGGCTGCGTGCTGTCCCAGCTCTACGCAGATAGTTGGCACAGCAGACCTTGATCGAACTACCCAATAACCAAAAACTTGGTTCATCGGGAAGGCACTTGGTCAGGTTTATTGTCAACGAAGCACAGTCCTAATGTCCTGGCTCAATGGTTAAAGGTACATTAACACATGTATGCCCATTGCAATGGACTAGCTCAGTTAATGGCGGGACTTTTTATTATCCCCTAGGCCAACCAAAGACACTCCCTCTGAGATACTTCTTTATACACTGATACAAACAAGTCATGTGTTGCCCCATCTGACATGTCTAGGTACCACCCTCTGACGTATCTAGGTGCCACCCATTACCTGGTACATGTTGGTCTGATCAAAACATTTCTATCCATCACACTGTCGTCCTGACTGTTAGGATATAGATATTCAGGCCTGTCTGTAAAGGCCCATACTCTAAGAATTTAGGTGTATTCTTATCACTTGGCTAGTTCTAGAGGTATAAAAGAAAGAATCAAAATCACTGTCTGCCAGCGTAAGGTCCTTCTCTTACTGTGACAGTCTGAGGCCCTGTGCTTAGGCTAAGGCCTTTGGCTAAGCAACAGAGGCAGCCATAAGCTGGGAAGCGACCGGTCACATCCTCACATTCCAAACTAGTCACATTGAAAGAAGGTGCTATTGGGCCGTTAGGAATACACTCCTGTCCTGATAATGCCTATCACCTCCAGAGAAAGGGAAGTGCCTAGAAGATGTAAAAGGAAACTTAGTTTGATAGCATCCTGTCTGGCAAGAACTCACTTATCAATAGCTGGGATGTGAAATCCTCACTTCTGTATTGTTTTGTCATTATAGTTCCCACTTTGCTATTGTTTGTCTGTATAATCTCTGTCTGGTTCTGTGATTGTTTCTGTCTGCTGTATAATTAATTTTGCTGGGTGTAAACTAATTAAGGTGGTGGGATATAATTGGTTACATAGTCATGTTACAATATGTTAGGATTGGTTAGTTAAATTTCAGGAAAATTATTGGTTAAGGTATAGCTAAGCAGAACTCAAGTTTTACTATATAGTCTGCAGTCAATCAGGAAGTGAGTGAGTGGGTGGGTGTGGGGAGGGGAAATGGGAAGAGGGAATGGGGGTGGGTGGGGAAATTGGAATCATGTTTGGCTAAAGGGGGAAATGGGAACAGGGAATGGGGGTAAGTAAATTGGAATCATGTTTGGCTAAGGGCAGGGACACAGGTGTAAGGCTCTGAGGTGTCAGAGCTAGGAAGGGGGACACTAAGGAAGGAAACTGGAATCATACTTGCTGGAAGTTCACCCCAATAAACATCGAATTGTTTGCACCTTTGGACTTCGGGTATTGTTGCTCTCTGTTCATGTGAGAAGGACCAGGAAGTAAGTGGGTGAAGGAATAAGCCCCCTAACACTGACCTTATCTTTAAGATTGGTCAGAGTCTTCCTGTTATCTTTGGGAAATGTGTTGGTATTGAGGTGTTCAGGTACCATCCTTCTGAAATGTGTTTCCCTGTATGTTATTGTGCCTAGCACTATTTAGGAATGTGTGTTTTTGCAATATCAGCCTTGTTCTTGCCAGGTTCTGTGGGCGGGGCCTGCCTCCAGTTCACAGCCTGACTTTGCTTTATATTAGCAAAGCTTTGACCACTACTTAGCCCAGGCCTCAGGCCTCATACCAGGCCTCTGATACAAGGGCTTATGTTTCAGGCCCTCTTCCTACGACAATCCAGAGCCCCAGTGAGATAACAAGAGCCCTAGAGCATTGGTTTTCAAACTTTTTTCCTGGTGACACAGTTGAAGAAAATTGTTGATGCCCATGACCCAACGGAGCTAGGGATGAGGGTCTTGGGATATGGGAGGGGCTCAGGGCTGGGGCCGAGGATTGGGGTGAGGGCTGTGGGGTGGGGACGGGAATTAGGGGTTCAGGGTGTGGGAGGGGGTGCTGGGCTGGGGCAGAGGGTTGGGGTGTGGGAGGGGGTCAAGGCTCTGGGCTGGTGGTGCAGGTTCTGGGGTGGGGCCAGGGATGAAGGGTTTGGGGTGCAGGAGTGGGCTCTGGGTTTGAGGTGGGGAGCTCAGCACTGGGGCAGGGAATTGGGATGTGGGGTTGGGGCATGGGCTTACCTCTGGTGGTTCCTAGTCAGCGGTGCAGCCGGGTTGCAAAGGCAGGCTTCCTGCCTGTCCTGGCACCACAGACTGCGCTGCACCCAAGAAGCAGCCAGCAGCAGGTCCGGTTCCTAGGCAGAGGTGCACAAGTGGCTCTGCACGGCTCTCACTTGCAGGCACCACCCCACAGCTCCTATTGGCCGGGAACTGGCCAATAGATGTGCGGAGCCGGTGCTCGGGGTGGGAGCAGCGCACAGAGCCCCCTGGCCCTCATGCCTAGGAGCCGGACTTGCTGCTAGCTTCTTCCGGGGCACAGCACGGTGAGGGAACAGGTAGGAACTATCCTGCCTTAACCGGGCAGCACCGCCGACAGGACTTTTAATGGCCCGGTTGGCTGTGCTGACTGGAGCTACCGCAACCTAGTGCCTTCCATTCCATGACCCCATATTGGGTCGCGATCCACAGTTTGAAAACCTTCCCTAGAGGGCCTGCGTAACTGCTTGGTAAAAATTTCCCTCCAAGAGCCAATCATCTAGGAAATGGAAAACCTGAAACTCCTGATGTCAAAGATGGGCTTGATGCCACAACTACTAAACATTTAGTAAAAATTGTGGCACCAAAGCACAGGACCTTCTATTGAAAATGCTTGGCAATGGTCAGTACTGTTTTAAATGTAGGGCCCTCAAGTCTGAACACGTGACTCATTGAGTGGGGCTATATAGAGATAGTTTTATGGTTGTTGCAAAACATGTCTTTCCATGCTCACTGCTCAGATAGACCTTAAATATTTTTGTGACGGTGCAACCCATAAGGCTTGGAAATATGCTTATGAATGTATATATGACATAACTGGAATATGTTTTATGCTACATATGCCATGTAACATATCTTTGTAAAGGTTATGATCTACTGAATCTATTCATCCTATTTGTATGCATGTATCATTTTTGTATTCAAAGTTATGAATATTGGCTGTGTACTTGCTTGATTTTTAAGTAGCCTTAATAAAGCATTTGGTCAGCTTCTTGAGAAAGGAATGTGCAAATTAAGTGCCTAATCAAGAAACACTTAACGAACAGTGGATCTTAGAAGGCTCCAATCCACATAAGAAGTCTTCCTGGAGACATTCAAGATAGCATGTGGGCAGTGGCTGCTGCCTGTAAAAATTGAGTCATGCATGGACATGTGACTTGCCCATGTGACTCCAAAACGCCATCTTGGAGCTGGACTTTACATAAGAGAGAGGAGGGGGTCTCCACCCACAAGAGAAAGTCTATTTAAGCCCATGGGAGATCCCTCCATTTGGTCTTCAGCTGGCTCAAGAGATAGCCTATCCACCCCCAAGGATACCTGAGAGAAACTGGAACAGAGGACAGTAAGTACAGGGGGTGTGAGTCATTGCTGGACCCAGACTAGAAGGATACTAGTCTGTAAAAGGAAGCTTACTGGAACACCTCTGAGGGTGAGATTTTATCTGTATTCAGTTTTCTTGCTGTATTAGGCATAGACTTGCGTGTTTTATTTTATTTTGCTTGGTAATTCACTTTGTTCTGTCTCTTTCTACTTGGAACAACTTAAATCCTACTTTCTGTATTTAATAAAATCACTTTTTACTTATTAATAAACCCAGAGTATGTATTAATACCTGGGGGTGGGCAAACAGCTGTGCATATCTCTCAGTGTTACAGAGGGCGAACAGTTCATTAGTTTACCCTGTATAAGCTTTATAGGGGGCTCAAAAGGATTTATTTGGGGTTTGGACCCCATTGGGAGTTGGGCATCTGAGTGTTAAAGACAGGAACACTTCTTAAGTTGCTTTCAATTAAGCCTACAGCTGTTAGGGGACGTGGTTCAGACCTGGGTCTGGGTTTGCAGCAGGCTAGTGGGTCTGGCTCAAACCAGACACGGCCCTGAAGTCCCAAGCGGCCAGGGCAGGAAAGCAGGGGCAGAAGTAGTCTTGGCACATCAGTTGGCACCCCCCAGGGGGTTTCTGTGATCCAACCCATTACAATTTTCTTTTGTAGGAGCCATGGAAGACACGTTTTATTAATTTATATTATTAAGTATTCTTTACAGAGCAACAAAAATGTTCTAACTTTTTCATTATGTGTTTCATAAGTATCTGGACAAGGGAGTTTGCGGGGAAGGGAACAGAGAGTGGAGGTATGAAGTCACTGCCTGCTTGCACTAGTAATGGATAAAGTAATTTGGTGTGGGAATGGGTGTGCCCAATTAAATTTCTGTCTTCATCAATAGCATTTCTATAAATGTCAATGATTGTATTCAATTCAAGGTTGACAAATAGGTCTATTTTTACTATACAACTAATGTACTTAAGTAAAACTGCCCCACTGAGCAAGAAGGTATGTTTCAATCATATTCAGACTAGAGATGGAAAGGTCAAGATGCAGATAACACTGCTATTGTGAGAACAAGAGGAAAGAGAAGTGAGTTACAAAGCTGCCTGAAGTGGCTGAATTATTTCCAAAGTATCTGTAACAATTGAAGCGGTTGGGTTTTGTTCTTTGATCAATACAAACATTTAGAACTACTTGGCCTTTAAGTGGTCTGTTTTTAAAAATGTTGGACTAAAAAGAGAAACAACTGCTTTCACTACTGTAATTGGTAAGAAACTGAGTTACAAAAGAGAACTCTTGCACTTTTATTAATTTACTGTCTTCACTGTCCACATGAAATTGCATTTTCCTGCAAGTTTGTCCAGAACACCCATCTTAAACTTGATCACAAATCAGAGCCAAGCCAGTAGGACCATCTGCAGAAGGATCTTAAACAAGACTGCTGCATTAAGGATGGAGGTAGGGGGCACGACTGGGGGGAGGCAATTGCCCCTCCTTGTGCTTCATACTACCTGTTAATTTTAGTTGCTAACAATGGCAGCACTCAATATTTTGTCAGGTGCTTCACCGAAGGAACCAAGCACCACCACATACACAAACTCTTTGCCAGATACTGCTTCCAGCCTCCTGTTTTCTTCCTCTCTCCCCCCTTCTCCTTTCCATTTCTGCCGCTTTGTGTTTCCCTGCCCTTCTGCTCTGCATCATGTGATGGTGGCCATGGAGTAAAACTAACTGACATCTTGAGCTTGGTGGCTCTTGTCTGTGTGGCAGGTGCTTACTTCACAGGTCCCAATTCTAATCACTTTGCTGCTGCTAGGGAAACATTACCCAGAGGGTGAGAGACATAAGATGGAGAGGGGAAAGTTTATAGAGAGAGTGGGAAAGAACATGGAGGGTGAGGGAATTGAAGGAGGAGAGTTGAGAGCAGCATGAATACCAGGGAGAACTCCAGGTTCAGCAAAGTTTAAGAAATTGACGATATGTGCCTCCTCGTCTTGTGAGGATGGCTGGTTGCAGATATAAAATGGTAGTGGCTACAGATTTAAAATGCCCCGGGGGCCTCAGCCAGACCCACAGCACAATGCTGTAAGAAGGGAGTATGGGTAGGGTTAACATATGTCCAGGCTTTGCTGGACATGATTTCTTTTTTTGGTCTGCCAATCTCCATCCGGATGGATTTTTGAAATATCAGCAAATGTGCGGGATTTCCCCTCCTCTTCCCCCCATGCAGCTGGAGCTACAGCTAGGCCATCCTGGGAGCTTACAGCTGGAGTTGCAGCCAGGCCACCTCCGGGGCTTACAGCTGGAGCCACAGCCACCCTGCATGGGTGGGCTGACAGCTGGAGCCACAGCTGCCTTGCCTGGGGGCGGGGGGGGGGGGGGGGCGGGAGAGGATGACAGCTATAGCCCTGCTGCCAGAGGCACTCTGGCAGCCAGATCTGAAAGCAGCACCTGCCAGCAGCAGCATAGAAGTAAGGGTGGCATGGTAAGGTATTGCCACCCTTACTTCTCCGCTGCCTTCAGAGCTGGGCAGCTGGAGAGTCTGCTCTCCCTGTGCCGTGGGAGAAAGGATGCCACTGTGCTTTGGGTTCACTCTCTGCCCACGTCCTTCAAACCAACGGGGGGGGGGGGGGACGTTGCTGGGACCTGGCAGCAGTGGGTGGGAACGTGGCTGGGTAGTGAGCAGCTGTCTGGGGCAGGACCAGCAAATGTTTGCCATTCACTAAACTGGCTAGCCACTGGGAGACATTTCCAAAGCACATGTGGCAATTTATGCTGCTCTGATTGGTGTCAGCCAGCCAGGAAATGCGGAGTGGAGCAAGTACCCAGTGTGCAGCCCAGCTGCAGCATGGGGTCCTTGTAATGGGTCCTCAGAATGCACTGTTCATCCTACCCCTCTGCCATCCCCATTGAGGAGAGAACTCACGTCCTCCCCCAAGCATGCATCATAGAGGCGAGAGCACATGGGGGTGAGGCCTCACAGGACCTGCTGCACAGCCCATGTGGTCAGCCAGGCCTGTGGGGCGGGAACTCATTGCCTGGCTGTTTGGTTTGGAGGGAGCGGCTGGTTTTATGTCTTATTTTAATGATGCTTAAAGCCCTGGAATGGGGAATTTCTTGGGGTGCTACACATCTAATTCCTCTCGAGTTTGATTAATTTTGTTAAATTTGATTTGTTGTAAACACCTTTGAGTTGGAAGTGAAGTGACCTACCACTGAACATAATGCCAAAAAGGAAATGTAAATTTACTGAAGAACTAAAGACAAAATTTCCATATTTTTGTAGTGGTCAAGTAGAATGGGAAGCAGAGAGCTTGATATGCAGAGCTGGTATGTATATCTCTGTTGCAAATAAAGGTGCTCTTGATTAACAAGGTCATGTAGATTCTGAGAAACACAAGAAGTTCGTTCGAGAAAAGAGCTCATCAGCAAAGTTAACCGATTATTTTGTTAAACTAGGCAGCAAATCAGAGGATGATATTAGTGCAACAGAAGGCATTCTAGTGTTTCATGCTGTCATGCATCATAATAGTTTCAATGGATTGCATATCTGTCTTACTGAAAAAGACCTTCCCTGATTTTGAGATAGTCCAAAAATTTTCAACTGCTCGCACCAAAACAGAAGAGATTATTAATTCTGTGCTTGCACCGCATTCTACTGACACTGCTCGGAAAGCACTTGAGGACAATGATATTACTTACTGTGGTGTTGCTGCAGATGGAAGCAATCATGGTGCTATGAAAATATTTCCAATAATAATTCAATATTTTGACTGGAAAAACGGTGGGTCCCAATTAATTGATGTTCGGAACACACCTAATGAGACTACAATTGCACAATACATCAAAGAAACTCTGGGAAAGAAAGGTTTGTTTGAGAAGTGTATTGCATTTGCAGGTAACAACTGCAATACAATGTTTGGAAGATTGTGGTGTGATGAAGAAGGTAAGAACATGTCTACAAATTTAAAGAAGCTGTTGCAGAAGGGGACTTTAATCGATGTGGATTGCCCAGCACACATTTTGAACAATTGTGTGCATCATGGGGAGACACATTTGATGTAGATATTGAAAGCATTATTTTAAAACTTTACCACTATTTTCATATCTACACTGTCCAAGCTGAGCTTCTGAAGGAATACTCTGAGTTTGTTGACACTGAATACAGAAAGCTGCTTTATCACAAGAAGACACAATGGCTGTCCTTATTTCTAGGTATTACAAGCATGCTTCAGATAATTCCAGCCTTGAAGTCATTCTTCCTGTCACAGGACAGACCACCCACTCTGATTAAGAAATTTTTCAAAGATGAGTTCAGTGAGATTTACCTCTGGCACATGCACTCACCCATGATTGCATTCCAGTCACACATTCAAGAAACAGAAACGGAAAACAACACTCGTAGAAGTGGTGAAAAGCTTGAATCAATGCACACTGTCATTCTTGAATACAAAACCCAGAACTTTGTGTCACTGAAAGTTAAGGGACTACTGGCACAAAAGCACAAGGAGGGACTTGATGAAGAGTATAACGTATCCTGTGCTAAAATAAAATGACTGTACAGCACATGCTTAGAATATTTGGAGATGTGGAAGGCACCCATGGAAGACTTCTCTTGTTCCATGTGGATTGCCCTGAGCGAGACACCAAATTGGAATGATACGGAATTTTGTGTGAAATACCTGACCGAAAACAGGGTGCATGCAAATTGATGACATTAAGTGCTTTGATCAGTTCAGCAATCTCAAGAAATTTATGGAAGGTTGCAATAGGGATGAAGGGTTCAATAATTTGGTAGCACACCAAAGATGGACCAAATATTTTGAGAAGTCCAAAAACATTGAATGTCACTCAGAACTGTTAAAGACAGTTCTTTGCTGTTCCCTTTCACAATGCAAATGAAGAGTGGGTTTTTTTCACTAAGGCAAAGCCAGTGGACAAAGGAAAGGAACAACTTGACTGTTGAGTTGCTGAAAGGGATCCTGCTTGTACAGTACAACTTCAGATACACATCTTGCAAATACTTTCATGGCTATTTGATGAGCAATCACCCACTCTTGAGAAAGATGTACCCATGCATATTTCTCTGTAGAGCAAAACAGGAAGAAGCACAGTAGGAAAGATCTGACTACATGCCAAAAGTTACATTTAAATTTGATTTACATTTATTTTGAGGCCATTCTGCTAAATGTTAGATATTCAAAGTAGAAAGAAACTATACACTAGAAATTGCAGCCCTCTCCCCTTCACCCTCCCCACCCCCAGCAGTGTCCTCTTTTTGGGAACCTGAAATATTGTAACCCAAAGTGTGGGTGGATGGGTGTTTTATCTCCCTGGCTGTAGAATCATAGAATATCAGGGTTGGAAGGGACCTCAGGAGGTCATCAAGTCCAACCCACTGCTCAAAGCAGGACCAGTCCCCACTAAATCATCCCAGCCAGGGCTTTGTCAAGCCTGATGTTAAAAACTTCTAAGGAAGGAGATTCCACCACCTCCCTAGGTAACGCATTCCAGTGTTTCACCACCCTCCTAGTGAAAATTTTTTTCCTAATATCCAACCTAAACCTCCTCCACTGCAACTTGAGACCATTACTCCTCATTCTGTCATCTGCTACCACTGAACAGTCTAGATCCATTCTCTTTGGAACCCCCTTTCAGGTAGTTGAAAGCAGCTATCAAATCCCCCCTCATTCTTCTCTTCCACAGACTAAACAATCCCATTTCCCTCAGCCTCTCCTCATAAGTCATGTGTTCCAGTCCCCTAATCATTTTTGTTGCCCTCCGCTGGATGTTTTCCATTTTTTCCACATCCTTCTTTTAGTGTGGGGCCCAAAACTGGACACAGTACTCCAGATGAGGCCTCACCAATGTCGAATAGAGAGGAACGATCACATCCCTCAATCTTCTGGCAATGCCCCTACTTATACATCCCAAAATGTCATTGGCCTTCTTGGCAACAACGGGACACTGTTGACTCATATCCAGCTTCTCGTCCATTGTAACCCCTAGGTCCTTTTCTGCAGAACTGCTGCCTAGCCATTTGGTCCCTAGTCTGTAGCGGTACATGGGATTCTTCCGTCCTAAGTGCAGGACTCTGCACTTGTCCTTGTTGAACCTCATCAGATTTCTTTTGGCCCAATCCTCTAATTTGTCTAGGTCCCTCTGTATCCTATCCCTACTCTCCAGCGTATCTACCTCTCCTCCCAGTTTAGTGTCATCTGCAAACTTGCTGAGGGTGCAATCCACACCATCCTCCAGATCATTAATGAAGATATTGAAAAAAACCAGCCCGAGGACCAACCCTTGGGGCACTCCACTTGATACCGGCTGCCAACTAGACATGGAGGTATTGATCACTACCCGTTGAGCCCGACAATCTAGCCAGCTTATCCACCTTATAGTCATTCATCCAGCCCATATTTCTTTAACTTGCTGGCAAGAATACTGTGGGAGACCGTGTCAAAAGCTTTGCTAAAGTCAAGGAACAACACGTCCACCGCTTTCCCCTCATCCACAGAGCCAGTTATCTCGTCATAGAAGGCAATTAGATTAGTCAGGCATGACTTGCCCTTGGTGAATCTATGCTGACTGTTCCTGATCACTTTCCTCTCCTCTAAGTGCTTCAGAATTGATTCCTTGAGGACCTGCTCCATGATTTTTCCAGGGACTGAGGTGAGGCTGACTAGCCTGTAGTTCCCAGGAGCCTCCTTTTTCCCTTTTTTAAAGATGTGCACTACATTAGCCTTTTTCCAGTCGTCTGGGACCTCCCTGGATCACCATGAGTTTTCGAAGATAATGGACAATGGCTCTGCAATCACATCCGCCAATTCCTTCAGCACTCTCAGATGCAGCTTATCCGGCCCCATGGACTTGTGCTCGTCCAGCTTTTCTAAATAGTCCTGAACCACTTCTTTCTCCACAGAGGGCTGGTCACCTCCTCCCCATGCTGTGCTGCCCAATGCAGCAGTTTGGGAGCTGACCTTGTTCGTGAAGACAGAGGCAAAAAAAACATTGAGTATATTAGCTTTTTCCACATCCTCTGTCACTAGATTGCCTCCCTCATTCAGTAAGGGGCCCATGCTTTCCTTGACTTTGTTGCTAATATACCTGAAGAAACCCTTCTTGTTACTCTGAACATCTCTTGCTAGCTGCAACTCCAGGTGCGATTTGGCCTTCCTGATTTCACTCCTGCATGCCCGAGCAATATATTTATACTCTTCCCTGGTCATTGCGGATGATACTAAACTGGGAGGAGTGGTAGATACGCTGGAGGGCAGGGATAGGATTCAGAGGGACCTAGACAAATTGGAGGATTGGGCCAAAAGAAATCTGATGAGGTTCAATAAGGATAAGTCCAGGGTACTGCACTTAGGACGGAAGAACCCAATGCACACGTACAGACTAGGGACCGAATGACTAGGCAGCAGTTCTGCGGAAAAGGACCTAGGGGTTACAGTGGACGAGAAGCTGGATATGTGTGCCCTTGTTGCCAAGAAGGCCAATGGCATTTTGGGATGTATAAGTAGGGGCATAGCAAGCAGATCGAGGGACGTGATCGTCCCCCTCTATTCAACATTGGTGAGGCCTCATCTGGAGTACTGTGTCCAGTTTTGGGCCCCACACTACAAGAAGGATGTGGATAAATTGGAGAGAGTCCAGCGAAGGGCAACAAAAATGATTAGGGGTCTGGAACACATGAGTTATGAGGAGAGGCTGAGGGAACTGGGATTGTTTAGTCTGCAGAAGAGAAGAATGAGGGGGGATTTGATAGCTGCTTTCAACTACCTGAGACGTGGTTCCAGAGAGGATGGTTCTAGACTATTCTCAGTGGTAGAAGAGGACAGGACAAGGAGTAATGGTCTCAAGTTGCAGTGGGGGAGGTATAGGTTGGATATTAGGAAAAATTTTTTCACTAGGAGGGTGGTGAAACACTGGAATGCGTTACCTAGGAAGGTGGTAGAATCTCCTTCCTTAGAAGTTTTTAAGGTCAGGCTTGACAAAGCCCTGGCTGGGATGATTTAATTGGGGATTGTTCCTGCTTTGAGCAGGGGGTTGGACTATATGACCTCCTGAGGTCCCTTCCAACCCTGATATTCTATGATTCTATGATTCATTTGTCCAATCTTCCACTTCTTGTAAGCTTCTTTTTTGTGTTTAAGATCAGCAAGGATTTCACTGTTAAGCCAAGCTGGTCGCCTGCCATATTTACTATTCTTTCTATACATCGGGATGGTTTGTCCCTGTAACCTCAATAAGGATTCTTTAAAATACAGCCAGCTCTCCTGGACTCCTTTCCCCCTCATGTTATTCTCCCAGGGGATCCTGCCCATCAGTTCCCTGAAGTTGTCAAAGTCTGCTTTTCTGAAGTCCAGGGTCCGTATTCTACTGCTCTCCTTTCTTCCTTGTGTCAGGATCCTGAACTCGACCATCTCATGGTCACTGCCTCCCAGGTTCCCATCCACTTTAGCTTCCCCTACTAATTCTTCCTGGTTTGTGAGTAGCAGGTCAAGAAGAGCTCTGCCCCTAGTTGGTTCCTCCAGCACTTGAACCAGGAAATTGTCCCCTACGCTTTCCAAAAACTTCCTGGATTGTCTGTGTACCACTGTATTGCTCTCCCAGCAGATATCAGGGTGATTGAAGTCTCCCATGAGAACCAGGGCATGCGATCTCGTAACTTCTGTTAATTGCTGGCAGAAAGCCTCGTCCACCTCATCCCCCTGGCCCGGTGGTCTATAGTAGACTCCCTCCACGACATCACCCTTGTTGCTCACAATTCTAAACTTACTCCAGAAACTCTCAGGTTTTTCTGCAGTTTCATACCGGAGCTCTGAACAGTCATACTGCTCCCTTACATACAGTGCAACTCCACCACCTTTTCTGCCCTGCCTGTCCTTCCTGAACAGTTTATATCCATCCATGACAGTACTCCAGTCATGTGAGTTACCCCACCAAGTCTCTGTTATTCCAATCACATCATAATTCCTTGACTGTGCCAGGACTTCCAGTTCTCCCTGCTTGTTTCCCAGGCTTCTTGCATTTGTGTATAGGCACTTGAGATAACTTGCTGTTTGTCCTGCTTTCTTAGTATGAGGCAGGAGCCCTCCCCTCTCGCCCTCTCCCGCTCGCGCTTCCTCCCAATATCCCACATCCTCACTTACCTGACAGCTTTGGTTTAAAGCCCTCCTCACTAGGTTAGCCAGCCTGCTTCCGAAGATGCTTTTCCCTCTCTTTGTTAGGTGGAGCCCATCTCTGCCTAGCACTCCTCCTTTTTGGAACACCATCCCATGGTCAAAGAATCCAAAGCCTTCTCTCCGACACCACCTGCGTAGCCATTCGTTGACTTCCACGATTCGACGGTCTCTACCCAGGCCTTTTCCATGGCGACGAGAACACCACTTGCGCCTCAAATTCCTTTATCCTTCTTCCCAGAGCCATGTAGTCTGCAGTGATCTGCTGAAGGTCATTCTTAGCTCTATCATTGGTGCCCACGTGGAGAAGCAGGAAGGGGTAGCGATCCGCGGGCTTGATGAGTCTCGACAGTCTCTCCGTCACATTGTGAATCCTAGCTCTTGGCAAGCAGCAGACTTCTCGGTTTTCCCCGTCGGGGCGGCAGATAGATGACTCAGTCCCCCTGAGGAAAGAGTCCCCGACCACCACCACCCACCTCCTTCTCTTGGGAACGGTGGTCGTGGAACCCCCATCCCTAGGACAGTGCATCTCATGCCTTCCAATTGGCAGAGTCTCCTTCTGTTCCCTTCCCTCAGATGTATCATTTAGTCCACTCTCCGCATTAGTACCTGTGGAGTGAACATGAAAACGGTTGCTTACCTGTATCTGTGTTGCTGGTACATGGACGCTCCCCTTTCTTCTTCTGGAGGTCACATGCTGCCAAATTTCTTCACCGTCCTCCTGTCCCTGCTGCGCGGCCTGCTCTGAATCTTCAGAATATTGTGTCCATAGAAGTATATCTTGATGTCTGTCCAGGAAATCTTCAGTTTCTCTTATGCAACGCAGGGTCGATACTTGTTTCTCCAGACCTTGAACCTTCTCTTCCAATACGGAGACCAGCTTGCACTTTGTACAGACAAAGTCGCTTCTGTCCGGTGGAAGGGGGACAAACATGGCACAACCAGCACAGGTCACAACAGCTGAACACTCCCCATCCATATTACCTTCCTTCTACGAGTTTCCTCAGGAGTTGTAGTAAGTACTCAAAGAAGCCAGCAAGATGTAAGCCTCAGTGGGCTCTCCCCAGGCGAACTCCCAGGCAAACTCCCTCTGTTAGCCTCTCTACTATTGGCCGCTCGGCTGGTTCGCAGCTGACTGGCTTTTTATAACAGTCAGGCCCACTCAAGGCTCACCTAGAACAAAGCACTCCCAATTCACGCTTTTCAAAGAACCAATTAAGCACATGGTCAAACTGTCCCCACAACAGACACTCAGATACTCACCAACACAGCCTCCCCAATGCAGCCCTTAGCGTACCTTGTCTCAGACAGATCCCAGGCAAACTCCCTCTGTTAGCCTCTCTGCTGTTCGCTGTAACCCAAATACAGCCTTTACTTCCTTCTATGGAGAATTTTTCTCTTCCTGGCCTATCTCCAACTGATGTTCCAGGATAAAAACATATCAATTAAGTAGGAGTTGTGTTAGAAAATACTATGCAAGTCACATTAGTTCAATTTTACATCATCTTTAATACAGATATTAAAAATCAATATATCAAGGGTATTAATGAAATGCATCAGTTAGTGTTTGTCCTCAGATAGACTTTTGCAGGGAAATTGTCTAATTTAGCAACGCTGAGTATAACGTTGGATTTTAATTATTCTGTTATAACAAAGGATAAAGTTATGCATCAAAATCAAATCAAAAGATATTGGTATGTCCTTACAGCAGAACTGATATCTGAATAACTTCACATATCTTTGCGTCGGAAAATGAACCTAAATGAATATCTTAACATCAGAACACATTTTAAAAAAACAAAATGCTGTTCTGGATCACAACACAGAGATTAGACTGCATTTACATAATTTTACTAGAATTTTTTTCTCATCCCCTGCCCCTAAAGCCAAAGATGTGTTCACATCCCATTGTTTGGCATAGGCTGTGCAGGTTGAAGCAAGTGTATAATGCACAAAACTAACTGACCCCTAAAGTCTATACGTCTGAGTCTTCAGTTGGAAGGACTCTCATTTAACCATGCTACAAAATTACCTAGAACCCCCAGTGCCCTTATCTCCCAAATCAACTAAGATTATGGGAGGGAGGGAAAGGAGCCCTGCAAGAAAGGAGCAGGATTCTTGGGTGGAAAAGCTGCATTGAACACATGGGGAGGGCCAGAAAAGATCTAAGAGCTTCCAGGGGCCAAAGTGGCCTCAGAGCCCCCGTTGAAAGTTGCCCCCACCCCCAATTGAAATCTGAACTCATGCCGCTGGTTGGAGGACGTTACATGCTGCCCACCATTAACCTCCAGACCCAGAACTGTGCAGTGGAGATCCTTCCACTGTGGGCGGCCCATGTAGTGTCACTCCCATCTCCACCACCCCCCTAATACCTCCAACATGTGGCATTAGGGAAAGATTAATAGGTACATTGATTCCAAGGCCAGACAGGACCAGTATGATCATCTAATCTGACCAATACAGGCCAGAGAATTTCTCTAAAATAGATCATAGAACAGATCTTTTAGATAACTATCCAATCTTGATTTTAAAATTGTCAGTGACAGAGCATCCACCAAAACCTTTAGAAAATTGTTCCAATGGTTAATTACTCTCTCTGTCAAAAATGTACCTTATTTCCAGTCTGAATTTGTCTAGCTTTAACTTCCAGCCACTGGATTGTGTTATACCTTTTTCTGCTAGATTGAAGGGACCATTGTTAAATATTTGCTCCCAATGTAGATATCTATAGACTGTAATCAAGTCACCCCTTAACCTTCTCTTTGTTAAGATAAGTAGATTGAACTCTTTGAGTCTATCACTACAAGGCATGTTTCCTAATCCTTTAATCATTCTACTGGCTCTTCTCTGAACCCTCTCCAGTTTATCAACACCTTTCTTGAATTGTGAACATCTGAACTGGACAAAGTATTCCAGCAGGAGTCACACCAGTGCCAAATACAGAGGTAAAATAACCTCTCTACTCCTCAAGATTCCCTTGTTTATATATCCCAAGATTGCATTTGCTGTTTTGGCCACAGCATCACACTGGGAGCTCATGTTCAGCTGATTATCCACCACAAGCCCCAAATCTTTTTCAGACTCACTGCTTCCCAGGATCAAGACCCCCATCCTGTAAATTGGGCCTATATTCTTTGTACCTAGAATTATACATCTGCATTTAACTGTATTAAAACACATTGTTTGCTTGAACTCGGTTAACCAAGTGATCCAGATCACTCTGAATTAGTGAACTATCCTCTTCATTATTTACCACTCCCCCAAGTTTTGTGTCATCTGCAAATTTTATCAGTGATGATTTTATGTTTTATTCAGGTAATGGATAAATATGTTAAATAGTGTATCGCCAAGAACCGATTCCTGTGGGACCCCACTGGAAACAAATCCGCTTGATGATGATTCCCCATTTACAATTACATTTTTAGACCTCTTGGTTAGCCAGCTTTTCATCCATTTAATGTGTGTCAGAAGAGCCACACTCAAAGCATTTTCTTGGGCCTGCATCCTGGGCTGGATGTTTGTAAGTAGGGTTATTTAGAGGGTACCTGTTTGAGGTATATTTGGCCTTGCATCCTTCCTCCTGTGAACAGATCTGGGACCCCCTTTTACAATGTGTACTTCCCTTTGGGGCTTTTTTTCAATACCCATTCTGGCCTGCATGTGCAAATCAGCAGCCTGAGCCGCTACCTGCACTGTGTCAGGATTCTTTTCTTATATGGTAGCTCTGATTTCATCTGAGCAAGCATTAAAGAAATGTTCTTGGATGAATAAATCAAACAATTTCTGATAATGCCCTTCTGCCCCTTTACTTTTTACCCATTTTTCCTATAATCACACATTTTATGCATAAATTGTTCATGACTGATATTGTCATGCTTCTTTAGATTTGTAAACTTTACTCAATATGATTCTATCATAATTTGAAAGCTTAGCAATACAGCTTCTGTATATTTATCACAGTTTATTGCTTTTTCCTGGTCCAGGCCAGAAACATACTAGAAAGCTTTTCCCTAAGTTTCAGTGATCAGTACAGACATTCATTTTTCCTTAGGGATGCCATTGGCCTGGCATATTCTTTTAAAAGCAATTAAGTATTCTTCTATGTGTTCTCAGTCTTGAAAAGGTGGACACAGTCTGTCCCAGCTGGGTGAATAGCGGGTGGGGGGATTGCCCACAGGCTGGGGAATACCTTTCTGCTACTCCAGATCTATGAGCTCTATTTCTTGTGCCTCCATCTGACACGTATATGTTCTCTTCTCTGCTTTGATCACCTTCAGTCATCGCTGGTGGGCCCATTCCTCTGCCTCCTCATTAGCATGGGCTGTCTGGACCATTCATCCATTCATCTCTGGTGGTCCTGCTTCTTTGGTGGCTTCCTTTTACATTCTGAGCTCAGCCATCTGCAGCGAGTGCTTGTATGCCTCCTTGTCTTTGCCGATCTGTAGTTTGGTCAGCTCTACCTAAGGAGCCATATCTTGCGGGGAAGTAATGCCTGGCTGGTTTCCCAACCCTGCGTCATCTCCTTCCTCAATCTCCTCCTTGCTCAAAATACTTAATGAGTGAGGTTTTCAGATCCTGTGCTGATTTCCCCTTGTGCAGTAAACCATATTCAGACACATGCTCCCAAGCTGCTTTTTATCCATTGTGTCCAAGGACAGAAATATAGTGCCACTTTATAAAAGGGAAAATAAGGACAACCCGTGGAATTACAAACTAGTCCACTTAACTTCAGTACCCGGAAAGATAATGGAGTAAATAATTAAGCAATCAATTTGTAAACCCCTAAAAGATAATAGGGTGATAATTAACAGCATGGATTTGTCACGAAAAAATCATGTCAAACCAACCTAATGACTTTCTTTGACAGGATAACAAGCTTTGTGGATGGGGGGAAGTAATGGATACGGTATAGCTTGACTTTAGCAAGGCCTTTCATACTGTCTCGTTTGACCTTCTCATTAACAAACTTGGGAAATACAACCTATATGGACCTACTATAGGATGGGTGTATAACTGGTTGGAAGACCATTCCCACTGAGTAGTTATCAGTGATTCACAGTGAAGCTGGAAGGGCATATGGAGTGGGGTCCTGCAGGAATCACGTCTGGGTCTGGTTCTGTTCAATATCTTCATTCAATAAGGATAAGTGCAGGGTCCTGCACTTAGGACAGAAGAACCCAATGCACAGCTACAGACTAGGGACCGAATGGCTAGGCAGCAGTTCTGCGGAAAAGGACCTAGGGGTGACAGTGGACGAGAAGCTGGATATGAGTCAGCAGTGTGCCCTTGTTGCCAAGAAGGCCAATGGCATTTTGGGATGTATAAGTAGGGGCATAGCGAGCAGATCGAGGGACGTGATCGTTCCCCTCTATTCGACATTGGTGAGGCCTCATCTGGAGTACTGTGTCCAGTTTTGGGCCCCACACTTCAAGAAGGATGTGGATAAATTGGAGAGAGTCCAGCGAAGGGCAACAAAAATGATTAGGGGACTGGAACACATGAGTTATGAGGAGAGGCTGAGGGAGCTGGGATTGTTTAGCCTGCAGAAGAGAAGAATGAGGGGGGATTTGATAGCTGCTTTCAACTACCTGAAAGGGGGTTCCAAAGAGGATGGCTCTAGACTGTTCTCAATGGTAGCAGATGACACAACGAGGAGTAATGGTCTCAAGTTGCAGTGGGGGAGGTTTAGATTGGATATTAGGAAAAACTTTTTCACTAAGAGGGTGGTGAAACACTGGAATGCGTTACCTAGGGAGGTGGTAGAATCTCCTTCCTTAGAGGTTTTTAAGGTCAGGCTTGACAAAGCCCTGGCTGGGATGATTTAACTGGGAATTGGTCCTGCTTTGAGCAGGGGGTTGGACTAGATGACCTTCTGGGGTCCCTTCCAACCCTGATATTCTATGATTCTATGATTCTATGATTCATCAATGATTTAGATAATGGCATTGAGAGTACCATTATAATGTTTGCAAACAATACCAAGCTGAGAGGGGTTGCAAGTGCTTTAGAGGATAGGATTAAAATTCAAAATGATCTGGACAAACTGGAGAAATGGTCTGAAGTAAATAGGATGAAATTCAATAAGGACAAATGCAAAGTACTCCATTTAGAAAGGAAAAATCAGTTGCACACATACAAAATGGGAAATGACTGCCTATGAAGGAGTACTGGGGAAAAGAGATTTGGGGGCCATAGTGGATCAAAAGCTAAATATGAGTCAAGAGTGTAACACTGTCCTGGAATTAAGTTCCAAAGAACTTCCTTTTGGACCCCAGTTTATATAGTTAAAACTTGGGTTCTTCTCAGCTACAACCTTAACCAATCATTTTGAACTAAAATATTACAAAACAGCATTTTTCACCAATACTAGATGATTATGAAACAATTCTTTAACCAATCATACCCCACCACCTTAGTTGATTTACATTTTGTGAAATTAGTTATGCAACAGACAGAAACAATTAAAGAATCAGCCAGAGACTATACAGATAAAAATAGAGAAGTAGGGACCATAAAGGCCAAACAAGAGAGAAGTATAGATTTCACCATCACAACTGTTAAGTGGCTCCTTTCCAGACAAAGTGTTATCAAACATCTTAAGATCTGTTTTTCTTTAAATATCTTAAGATCTGTTTCTTTATCTGATGATGGTGGGTACTATTAGGACAGGAGTGCCTTCTTAACAGCCCGATATTACATTGTTTTGATGCAATTTAGATGGAACATGAGGATGTCACTCTTGCAGCTTAGCTCACGGCTGCTGTTTTTACTGCAAAAGAAGGCCTCAGACCTTATAGTTCCAAAACTTATTGAAAATCAACATGAATAGTCCTGAGAGCTTTGCAGCCAGCTCCTTTAAAACTCTTGAATGCAAATTATCTGGACATGCTGATTTAAAAATGTCTAACTTTAGTAGTCTCTGTTTAACATCTTCCTGAGATACTAGCTGAATGAAAAGAGTGTTATCATCACCATATGATGAGACTATATCATATTTTTCCCCAAATACAGGACAGAAATATTGAATGAATACTTCTGCCTTTCCTGCATTATTATTGATAATTCTACTATTTCCATCTAGTATTGGACAAATGCTATTGGCACGATTCTTTTTGTTCCTAATATATTTAAAAAAGAAACTGCCCGAGGAGCAGCTTCAGAAGTAGATTAAGCAGGGAACCACAGACACTGATGTTGTCATCAGAGTATTTTCTAATAAAGTTTTGACTGGACAGTCTCTCTCCTTTGCAGAGTGGCTGTTTGCTCCAAGACCCTCCCAAACCCTCTCCCACAGTCTCTTCACTCAGGGTATGTCTACACAGCAATGTAAGCCCAGTCTCAAGCCTAACCCCCCTTGTAGCCACACACCAATTGCGCTAACCTAGGGTTCAGACCTAGGGTCCCAGGACCCTGCAGGGCTGTAGGGTCCAAGCCCATATTAAGCTGGGACTAGAGTCCAAGAAGCCCTATTGCTTTCATGTGTGCATGCAGCCCCAGCTTGACTTGGGTCCTGGAAGTCCGCTGGATGTATCCCAGAGTTCCCAGTGGCAGGCAGCCAGTGCAGTGGCCAGAAATGCCATTACTGTCTAGCTGAGTGTGTGCCTCTGCTAGTCTCGTGGAGGCAGCAACTCCTGCTCCAGCTCCATCTTGCTGCTGCATGGAGCTTGGCTGGAGCAGGGAGCAAAGCTGACAGGCAGGATGTGGCTCCTGGCTGCCAGGATGTTGGGGGTCATCCCTCCCCTGGCCGTGATGAGCCAGAAGCCCTGCTCTCCCTGCAGGGCAGCCGCTTGGTCCCTGCTCCGCTCTCCGTCCCTTGTTCCCTAGCCTCCGCTGCCTTGGGCTGCGTGTGCAGGGCACCCAGACTGTATGCACTGTCAGGGCAGCAAGTGGGAGCCAGGCCCAAAAACTTAACCTGGGCTGCGGCAGGGAAAGGGATAAGGGATCACTGAAGAGTGCTGGAGCACACTGCACCCCATACCTGGGGATGCACTTCACCGCGCAGCAGCCATGCTTTGGTGTGTATGTGTTTTTGCTCTGAAACCTACATTATTTGTCAAACTTCAAAACAAACAGATAAAAATAAATTAAAAAATGACCAAAAAAACTCCACCTTCATTGAACATCCCTTTCTAAATATTAAGAATGCAAAGTTTCATTTTAATAGTTTGTCAGCCCTAATTATCCTCAGACCACGTGCAAATGGGCATTTTCCCGCCAATGTGACTCAGCCTAGAGGTAGAGAGCCCAATTCTCAGATTAGAAGGTAGTTCAGTATAAAGCCTTCTCAAACTGCAGTCATTCTATTGAGACAGCCATCAAAGGAGCTAAGTATACAGTTTCTGTCCTCATGTGCTCCTTATGGGTCTGTGCACTGCAATGTGGATGCCAGAGCCCCAAGTTCAAGTATGGGTCAGAAAATCCTTAACCTCAAGCCCAGCATTCCTTGACACAGGTCAGCTGACTCAAATCCTACTAACCCTAAACTTACAATGTTGTGTAGTAGACATATCCTCAGAGTCATTCTATATCTGGCCTAGCCATTTTCCTTATCCTGTCTCTCATCCTCTCTTCCTTCCTTGCTTCCCTCTCCTCATCTGCTGTGTCCCACTCAGCCATCCCCTGTTCCTTGTCTTTCTGGTCAGTTTATTCCTGCCTAACTCAATCCACCACTCCTCCCCAAAAAATTGTGGCACTAACTTGACATTTTCTACCATGTACCATCACACTGTTCAGTTTTCTTGTATGTTATAGCCATTTTCCTTATCCTGTGTCTGTCTAGTTTATTGGACTGGAAGCTCTTCAGGCCAGGTACTTACTACTATTCTGTGCTTGTACAGTATCTAGCCCAATGGGGCCTTGTTCCTAGTTGGTCCCTAGGCACTAGTATAATACGTATCATAGGCACCAACTCCATGGCTGGAGCACCCATGGGGAAAAATTCGTGGGTGCTGCACCCACTGGCAGCCAAGCTCCCTGCCCTCCCACGCCCGCCTCAGCTCACCTCCGCCTCCTCCCTTGAGCATGCTGCATCCCTGCTTCTCTCCCTACCTCCCAGTGCTTGCCGCTGCAAAACAGCTGTTTCGCAATGTAACAAGCTCTGGGAAGGAGGGGGGAGGAGCAGGAATGTGGTGTGCTCAGGGGAGGAGGCGGGGAAGAGGCAGGGCTGGGGATTTGGGGAAGGACTCTAATGGGCAGGAAGGGGGCGGAGTTGGGGCAGGGACTTTGGGGAAGAGGTTGGAATGGGGGAGGGGCAGGGGCGGGAGGGGGCAGGGGAGGGGTGGAGTTGGTGCGGGATCGAGAGCAGAGGGGGGTCGAGCACCCGTCGGCGCCTATGAGACATATTATTTTATTTTATTATTATAAATCTGAAAAGTCATTAGTTTCAGAAGACACAAGAGACAGACTGACATACTACATATTTGGGGGGAAAGTGAGTAGTTAAGCATGTTGATATTTGTATATACAAACACCCATTTCCTCACTGTACTGGAAAATATAGCTGAACTGAATTTTCTATGGCATTTGAAGAAAGTTTAACAGTCCCAATTGTTTTCTGTGTTAATCAGTGTGTACCTGAAAAAATTACATGCCTTCTAAGAGAAAAGAATCAGTCCACACTTACTGGAAAAAATATTCCTTCCAACTGGTGTTCAGAAGAGTGCTACAAGACATATACATAACCTCATGAGCAGAGGGTGGAGAATATGACCAGCAAATAATAATAATAATAATTAATAATTAATAAAATCTCAAAGAGGCAGAGGTTCACAGATTTGAAAACCTAAAAACCTGTGTTATGCTTTAAACCACCTCAGCACATACCAGGTTTATGAACATTAAAAAGTTAACTGCAAAGGCACATTGAAGCCATTAATCTGAATGTGTAACAGCCAATATGCCCTCATTGACTAAAGGTGCAGTCACACCTGAACAGCTAAAAATTAACCTTGCCCTTTTAGGCTAAACAGAGTCATCTGGCTCCATCTCTATTGTCACAAAACAGATAACAAAACTCCAGTGGGGCATGGTGCTGGCACACAGGGTCTCAGGTATGTGGTGTGATTTTTCAAAATCTCTTTTGGGAATAGTCATGTACGTGAAATAGCTGGTACTTATGATTATGCTATTTCTATGCATGTATATTCATCTTGGTATCTGAAGTTATGAATATTAACTATGTTTACTACATGTTTGCTCCTGTGGTAATGCCCACCAGGTATTTAGCCAGCACATGAAGGGACAAGTCAAGTTGAATGGCTCATTAAGGAACACTTAGCTCACAATGGACCCTGGAAAACGTCTGTCTACACTTAATGGACTTTTTGTGAACATTCTAACTAGAATATGGGTGGGGTTGTGACTCCAAACACCATCTTTCACAGTGAGAACAGATTTTCCTTTATTTGGCACTTGGCAGAAGCTAAAAGGCCCTGGCCTGGAAACATCTCCATTTTGCCTCTTTCCTGCTCCAGCCTCTGGACTATGAACATATACTAATGGGAGCATTCTAACCAATGGACTGAGGACTTTAAGGTAATCTGGAGCCTTAATAGTTCCTTGATCCTTTGCAGATGGATTTATGAATTGGATATAGTACACAGACCGTTCTAGCCACATTGATTGCTGATTTCTCCCTTGCAATGGACAAAGATCAAATGTCTGCTGACTTTCTCACATGAGTCAGCAGCCTTTGATACCTGTGTATAAGCAACATAGCGCTTGCTTGAGTGGTTTTGTTCTTTCCTCTCCAAATGTCAAAGCCTGTTCTCATTGAACTGAATAGCAAAACTCCTTTTGATTTCAATGGGGACAGGATTTGGCCCCAAGAGATCAGAGAATATGATTGTGGTCAATTGCTTATCTGTCCAGAGACAGTTCTCATGCATGTTCTGCCAGGCTGATTTTGATTGCCCCTCCTGTATGTCATGCTGAGAAAAATAATAAAACAATGCGGGTTGTCGTTCTATCAAGATGTACATGGCACACACAATTCTATGTCTCTTTTCCATCAAACCTAGATGGCGCAGCATCTTTGCTTTCCTAGTGCCTGGCAGAGAGTAATACTTAGATAAAGGCAAGCTGGCAGAAGCTTAGTTTGGATATAAGAGAGGCACTGATAGTGTGTTCAGGGAAAGTGGGGTGATTGTCCTTCCTTTCCTTCTTTCATTTAAGAAGTTTTCAATTTGGGGTGCTGCTGGATCCTCAATGACACCTGGAAGTACAGGTAGGGCCGGGGCCCAAAGCATCATTTTACAACTGCATCTGCTTAACAGATGCAGTTGTAAAATTTTAGACAGGTAAGGGGGGTGTCAGAGGGAACAGGGAGAGCGTGGGGGCCCCGGGCTGGGGGCAGGGCGGGGAGGAGTCACATGGAGGGTGAGGTCATGTGCCCCCGCCCCCTTGTGTCCCTCCCATGCGTGCAGTACCGTCAGGAAATGATTTCTACTTGCACCACTGCTTAGAAGTTCCCAATGTTGCCTGAAGAGGATGTTTTTCTGACAATAACTCATTCTTTACATCAGTGAACAGCTGATGTAAAGAAAAGCTTGCTTCACCTCATGAGTGAAAACAAACAGACACAAACCCGAGAACTTTGTTGGTTGTATTGATGTACAAATATCAAGAAAAAATAGATTCAAGCAGTATTATAGGCAGAGTTGGTAGCTGCTCCTAGCGTTAAAGTTGCCTAATACTTTCCATTATAAGGCCCTATGTTCTGTTGCTTATCACTTTGTAAAACTTCAGCCATTTGCTGAGTGTCTGCCTCAGGCTGAATTTTTTTTTTTCCTTTCTTTTTTTTAAACACTTCATCAAAAAGGGTCCAGCCATTTCTCAGAATGACGTTAGAGGAAAATATGTTGTTTTTTCCATGCTAAAAATGTGTACAACCATTTCACTGGGAAGCTGTTCTGCCTGCATGGTCACAGAAGGAACTTGACATTTGGCAGGGAGGTTGCCCTAGTACCAGGAATGCGCCTGTCGTTATCCCTATGAAAATAATATAGGAATTGTATATCTTGAATATATAGAATTGTATATCTTGGCCAAATGTGGATATTATCCACATTTGGCCAAGATATACAATTCTGAAAATTGTAGTTTCAACATGTCCAGCAGGATCTTGATTTTGCCCCAGTGAGTCAGTGAGAATTTTGCCACTGAGGTCAGTGGGAGCAGGATCAAACGTTAGAGGTTTGTTAGTGCAGCCAAACTCTCCGAAGATTCCACCTCCATTGAGCATTCTCCATTCCCTCACAGCTTCGGCATAGCAACAAGACTGTGTATTTGCCATCCCCACAGACTACTAAGCATGCTCTTTCTCAGAGTTGCAGCCAGCTGAACATGCCTTTCGGTCCCTCCTGTTCTTTGTCTGTGTCACACAATAGTTTAGTCTCCTGAGGACTGTTATACTATAGTCTAATTCTGGATGTTGGCTTGGGTTGGGAGTGGCTGGTTGGTGTTTAGTCGCTTGTGATAGGCAGGAGCTCAGATTAGATGATCTGGTGGCCTTTCTGGCCCTAAACTCTGTGACTTTGACTCTGTGCCCCTGTAACTGCTCTTCCTGAGTGCTTCCCATGCTGTGCACCAGAACTGGGAGCACCTGCTGGATCCCAGGCAGCAAAGAAGAGAAGAAAGAAGCAGCCTGGTTTGAAAGCAGGATGAAGAAAGAGCAGATGGAAGGAGGCAAGAACAGGAACTGGTGGGAGGAGATGATAGGAGCAGAGATAGGAGAGATAGGAGGCAGTTTGGGAGAGGGTGTAATAGGAACAGGTGGGGAACAGGATTCCAGGGGAGGGGAAATAGGAGCAGAACGTGGGCTCAGGATCAGGAGTCAAGAGGCAGGGATAGGAGCAGGAGAGAAAGTACTCCTGGGGGGAATTCTGGGCCACTGAGCATGTGAAGAATTTATGTCCCCCACAGATTTCTTTGCTTCCCTGCAGAAAAATGACTTTATGACAGGGAAGCAAAGGGAAGCCACAAGAGCAGTCATGTGACCCTCCCCAGCCGTATGTTTCAGGTGTCCAGGGCAGCCGGCAGAGAGGTAAATCAGTGTAGGACAGGGGACGGGACTGGGGAAGACCCAGCTGGTGGCTCCTACCCTGTGCCGGGCTCAGCTGCTAGTCCCAACTGGGCTAGGGAGAAAGGGACTTCCTCTTCCCCTGCATGGCAACCAGAGCCGGGTCAGACCCACCCCCAGATGTCTCCCCCAGCTGCAGGAAGCTCTGCAAACACACCACACACACCCTTGCTTCCTGCACCCACTGCTCCTCAGCTGCAGGGGGAGGGACTCCTGTACAGGGAACTGCTCCCCCCATCGACCCAACCCCGAGGCATTCTGACCCCCTCATACTGAGACTCTCCCGCTAAGCCTCATCCCCACCCCTCACTCAGAACCCCCCTGATGAGCCCCACTCCCCCTGCACCTGAACTACACCAATGAGCCTCCCGCACCCAGATCCCCACACCACTGAGCCCCATCCAGCTGCACCTGGATCCCCACCCCTTTGAGCCCCACTCCCAGCATCTGGCCCCCACAATGAGCCCTCCACACCAAATTCTATCCCCTCACAGACTCAGACATCCATCCCGCTGAGCCCTAACCACCTTCACCTTGGATCCCTCTGCAGAGTCCCATTACCGTTGCACCCAGAACTGCCCAACAAGCCCCTGTACATCCAGATCCCTCCCCCCACCCCGCACCCAGAAAATAAGGAACACCACCTCTCAAAATATAGGTTTCAGTGTGTAAGCTTGCATGTCCATCCCTCCACCTCCACCTCTGGGGAAGGCCACACCTCCTTGCAGTTTGATCTGTTAGAGTCTTTTACAAGTAAAGAAAAAAAGGGGGGGAATTAGCGGTTCTCACAAGGCCGCAGCCTTCAGGTGGGGTAGGGCCCTAAACAATCTGGGCTCTGGCCTTCAACCCAGCAGAGCGGTAGCAGTCTATTCGCCCCGCCATTAAGCAGGGTTCTAGCAAGATACTAGAGTCTTCTATTGGTCTTTCAAAGAGATTTCAGTGGCTAATGTTAAATTGTTTGGCATGAAAAATACAAAAAACTCGTATAGATTTTTGTCCTTAATGTTGCAGAAAATAGGTAAACATTTTTGCTAGAGTTCTTGGTCTCATCTGTTATGACTGCACATATTCTAGTCTGCTTGTTGACCTAATTTCACAATCTAGTGTGTTCTGTATGACCTGATATGAAAATAAGCTTTTTCTCAACTTCAAAAAATATGAAAACTGAATTCTGGATGTAGAACTGAACTGTGTGTGAAATTGTGGATTATAATTTAGTGTCACATCTAGCAGTTCTCTAATTTTCTTTGACTAAATTATATAATTCATCATGACCCATAACTATCCAATTCTGTACAGCACAACAGAGAATTGAAGTAGTATTATTTTGTAATCAAAATAATCTCTTCTCAACATACAATTTTTATAATCAATCAGATCAGTGGTTCAGTACCGTCTGCTTTACTAAGATGCAAAACCCCCTACAGTTATTGTAGAATAAATTGCCTATCGGGGAGATTTCTTCCTCATCCCTGTCAGTTGGAGGTGTTTTGAAGCATCTAGAGCTATTTTTAATCCTATGTGATATAACTGTAGATGTTCTCATTATCTACACAATTGTCTATTTTGTTGTTGTTAAATCCTACTCAGCTGTTGCCCTCAATGATATCTCAAGGCTATTTTGCTTTGACTTTGAATGGTCAAGAGATCGTGAACACTGCAAACACTGTGCAAGTTTTTCATATGCCCCATGTCTGCTTGGGTGGCAGTATTCATTGCAGTGGTATCATGAAGTGAGGATCTTTTCTCAGCTTCATACTTCCTATCTACAGAGGCCCAGGATGGAACAAAATTTACACAATTTACTCTTCTCTGAGTATCCCATGAATATCCCATGCAGATGAAAACTTTGTAACATGCAGACTAAAAATATCTTATAACTGTATTTTTCTGTAGAAGGCCCTATATCCATATAGAAGAAACTTGGAGGAGGATGTTTGGGAAAGACAGAGGAGACCTGGAGTGAGGTAGAAAAACATACATAAAAATTAAAGAGGTTACAGACAACAGGAGCAAGAAATAAGGTAGGAATTGTATACACTCAGTAAGGATACAGGGGAATTAAGAATCCAGAAGAGAGCAGGATCTACTGTTGGAAGGACAGTGAACAATACTAAATAGCAATGGCAGGAGAATAAAGTGGGGATGGAAAGATTAATATATACTTAACAGCAGGGCAGGGGAAGGGGGATGAGAAAAAGAGTCTTGTATCCCAGTTTTTTGGTTTGAACATAGTTGCAAAATGCAACACACAATATATGCTATGTTTACTCAAATTCCTAGTGTCATATAGCAAAACAGATTTAAAATCTTTACCTAGCAACATTATAATGGACTCTTGTATATGATCAGGGACTTAACTGCCTAACCTTAATTTCAACTAAGCATTTATTAAAAACCTGTTGTGTGGAAAGTTACATATTTACATTTAGAGGCCAACCCTGAGTTAGCTACAGAGGAATAGGGAGTGAAAGAATCAATCCTCCTCCTTTCCTCAAGCTATGGAGCCTTTCCAATGAGACTACTGTAGCCCTATGGCTAGAGTACCTCCTTGAGTTCTTACATGGGAGAATCTGTGTAATGGGATCCTTCAGCCTACCCATTCCCCTGCCCCAGTGCAATGTTTTATACAGAATGTACATGCAGCTGGGCTCTCCATAGGAATTGCTCAGTGCCTAAGCCCCACACCCCATCCTTGCAGAGCAGAACCACGAAGATTCTGCCCAAAAGAGCAATCCACAGCTGCAAGTGAGGGAGATGGATTTGCTTCTTACTAGTGAGGAGGAGTAAGACCCTTCCACATAAACATAGACTGGCCTATGGCCTTCCCTACCCCACCACAAATTTTTGCTCCAGGTGTCTGGGGAAGACCAAGCGACTATTTTGCCCATGAGTGAGGTAGCAAGGAGTGTGCGGCAGGGAGAAGTGGAGGAGGGAGTCCTCTATGCACCTTGTAGAGGGTCTAATGGATTATTTCTCTCCTAGTAAAAAGAGGAAGAAGAGATCCCTGGGCTCTTCCTGGGATTTTGTGGCTACATGCCACACCTTACACAGGCTTGTACTTACAGGCACAATCTAGCACATAATTAACCACCACAAAATACAGATGTTAGGGTCAATATTTTCAAGTCTTCACTAATTTTGGGTGCTAAACCTGAGAAGGCTAAAGCCTGATTCTCAGAAATGTGGAGCACCCACAGGTCCAAATATCGTTACTAGGGTATGTGGAGTAAAAAATTCAAAAGCACCTAAGTGGGATTTTCAAAAGCACCTAAATGGGTTAGGTGTCTAACTTCCATGGAGTTAGGTGCCTAACCTGCTTAGATGCTTTTGAAAATCCAACTAGGTACTTATCTGCTTCCTTTGGCACGTAAATACCTTTGAAAATCTGTCTCTACATTATTTAGGTGCTTTGAAAAATTTATGCAAGGTGCTCAACACCTCTGAAAATCTAGCCTGAGGTGTCTCAGATTGAGCAACCAGAAATTAAAGCAACCAAAATTAGTGGACATTTTAGAAAATGTTGCCTTAAATGCTTTCTAGGACAGATGAACAGTAAATTTTCCAGTTTTCTCATCTAACACACCACAGAGGAGACCAATATTGCATTAACTTTTGTTTACCATTTCACTAACTATGCTCCTAAATCAGTTCTGTTTTAGAATCATATTTAGAACATTTTAAAAATTCTGTAATTCTGCAACAGATATGTCTTTACAAAAATGTTTTGTAGCACTAAAGTCATTTCTGCCAGAGCCTTTTTCGGGGTAAAAGAAGAAGGGAAACCACTACAATTAAACATTTTTGAATAATTCATATAGTTAATTCCGGGTTGATATTTTAAATATTTCTTGCAGCTGTATTGTACAGTATATGTATCACTGACCAGTAATTGTAATTCAGAATCTATTTTGTTAAATGGTTTCTTCTTTCAGGAAAATGTTCCATCTTGTAATAGTGGTATTTTATCCCATCAAAAAATGATTAGGATAAAACATCTTAGTAAATGCCATAAACTACTCAATAACATCAAAAATTGAAGATGTACAAACGCTATCCAATTACTTAGGAAACATCTCAATTTGCAGGTAAGAGACCTCATTTCCTGCTTGAATGAGTAATCAAGAAAATATCATTTTCTTTTGTATTGATCATGATACAAGATACAATCTAACAGGTGCATACAATGGCCTATTACATTTTCTTTATTAGTATTAGAAATTCATCTTCAAAACTACTTCACTGATTTCCCTGGGAAAGGAACCTCCTTTCTGGATATTTTTATGTATAGTTTCTAAACTCTTAGCTGTATAAACTGAGGACTGTCGACATGCTTGGACTCTAAGTGAGATCTTGGCCTGGTTGAAGTCAATGAAAGTTTTGCCATTGACTTCAGTGAGGCTAGGAATCAGGATTACACCTTCTGTATTGATCTATGAAGAAGCTGTAGGAAAGTTAGTATCCAAACCTTGAATACACTCGATTTTTCACTAAACAGGTTTCACTAGCACACAGTGCTGAAAATAATAAAACAAAAACAAAACATGCTGGAATACAGTACCTTAGGATCCCAACAGTGGAATCTGTTTAGTTGTGCTCACTACAGGACCTAAGGATGGGGCACAGGAGACTTTATGCCACCTTACCAGGAACACGATTTGGAGGCTGGCTGGGGGGCCAGTTCAGCGCTTGGCATAAATTAGAGCAGTCTTAGTGTTTCTCTAACCTACATCCTAAAGGTACCATTCCAACAGTCAGGAATAATCAAAGACAATGATGCCACTTCCTCTTTCTCCTGAATGTACCCCATATGCCAGGAATTGCAGGAGTGGGTTGGTGAAGATCTGTAGATTTCCCAGGTAGTCAGATCCTCTGGCTATATGACCTTTTTTGCCATTCCACCAGCACAAAAGAGCCAGGTCAAACCTGAAAATCAGGCTCTAGAAGTTTTAGATCATTTTAAGCAGACCACTAGCAAAGCCAAACATGTTCAATAAACCTGTTACCTTTTTATCTTAATGCTGAGATTTAGTGTAATAAATAGTGTCATATTATCAGTGAAATAGTAGTTCTGGGGTTGGTATGAACTGCTAGAAAACAGAGAAAAAAACAGGCCTTTTAAGTTTGCACATGAGCAAAAATTTAGCAAAGTGCCACAGATGCCACAGTACTTGTCTTTGGGGCAATACAATGTTGTAATACCATGCCTTACCACACCTCTTGATATTGGTTTGACCTACCTCTTGCTAAAAGATACATTTTTAGCAAAAACTGTTATTATATTTTAAACTATGCACATTTGACCTAATTCTCTTTTCATACCAATTTTAGAGTGTTGTAATTCCACTGACTTCAACTGAGTTACTTCTGATTTACCCTAGTGTGAAAGGAGAATTTAGGCCCATTACATCTGTGTTACTAGGACATGATTTATGTGATCTTAACTGGAAAATTGCCTTGTAAATACTCGGTGTTGGTGAGGCCTCATCTGGAGTACTGTGTCCAGTTTTGGGCCCCACACTACAAGAAGGATGTGGAAAAACTGGAAAGAATCCAGGAGAGGGCAACAAAAATAATTAGGGGGCTGGATCACATGACTTATGAGGAGAGGCTGAGGAAACTGGGATTGTTTAGTATGCGGAAGAGAAGAATGAAGGGGGATTTGATAACTGCTTTCAACTACCTGAAAGGGGGTTCCAAAGAGGAAGGATCTAAACTGTTCTCAGTGGTAGCAGATGACAGAACAAGGAGTAATGGTCTCAAGTTGCAGTGGAGGAGGTTTAGGTTGGACATTAGGAAAAACTTTTCCCCAGGAGAGTGGTAAAGCACCGGAATGGGTTACTAGGGAGGTGGTGGAATCTTCTTCCTTAGAGGTTTTTAAGGTCAGGCTTGACAAAGCCTTGACTGGGATGATTTAGTTGGGGTTTGTCCTGAGTTGAGCAGGGGGTTGGACTAGATGACCTCCTGAGGTTTCTTCCAACCCTTATCTTCTATGATTCTATGAAAACTCCTAATTCACTGATCATTATTGTCCTGGTAAAATATGTGTGGCAAGTATAATATATGTGTAAAGTATAAGATTCTACTTTATGATGTTACTAAGGCATATTCCAAATCTGAGGAAGCAGTCCAGACCAGTTCCTCAGAGACAAAAGGCAAACTGATGCCTCATCCATGTGTCAAAACAATCAAATGGACTATCATCTGGGTAAGCAGCCATTCTTTGGCAGGAAAAAGGGTGTGAGTGAGAAATTTACATCTTGACAATGGAAAACCTGGAGGGTTCCCGTGTAAACAGAATGGCTGTTGCCTGAACCCCAGCTGGAAATTATTCTCAAAGAGGAGGAAAAGATATAAAAATGAGGAACAGAGGACACAAATCACCTCTCTTCCCTCATCTCTACTCACGGATAAACATTTGAAAGACAAAAGAAGCATCAATGAACTGGGGGTGGTGGTCCTGGCTGAAGGAATCCAGCCAGACTGCTGTAAGCATTTGGTGAGAGAAACCTTCTGCTTTTAAATTCACTTAGCTTGTTAAATTAGGAATTAGTTTCCCTTTACCTTTTATTTCTTTGTAACCAATTCTGACTTTTAAGCATCGATACTTGTAATCACTTAAATCTATTTTTCCATAGTTAATAAACCTGCTCTATTGTTTTAACTAAACCAGTGTGCGTTTGAACTGAAGTGTTTGGGAACCTCCATTTGCGATAACAGGGTTTGTGCATACCATTTTCTGTTAGTGAAATTGCAAACTTTCTATATGCACTGTATTGTCCAGGAGGTTGCTGGGCAATACAAGATGCACATTTCTGGGGACAAGTCTGGGACTGCAAATTCACTGATCATCCTGCAATATAATTCAGGAGTGACTGGCTAGAGCACTGATTTCATGAGAGGTTGTGTGTGAACAAGCCAGGAGTGGCTGCTCTCATAGCAAAGCAACATAAAAGGCACCCCAGATTGGAGAATTGAGGGGACAGTTGAGAATTGAGCTGTTCAACAGTCCAGATTGTATCCTGAGGAATGTCACACCCACCTAAAACACGTATCTATGATTACAGTGTTGTGGCACTGCAGAGTTGGGAACTCATGAGATGGTTGGTTGATGAAGAATACTACCAGAGGAGAAGAAGAGAAATCTTCTGATTAGAATGCTAGAGTCTCTAGGATTCACCATAAATTACCAATATTCCCACATTAATTTCTTTAATAAGAAGAACACATAGGCTCAAGTTAAATATTTTAAAAGGCAAATTGAGGTGTGCCAAAAATCCAGATGTCTGTCTCCATCTTCATTGGATCCCTGCAGTTTTGAATGAACACTAGTGGATTTGTGGAAGAAGATGTCACTGGAACACAGTATCTATAACAGTCAGAGGTATCTTATAAAAATGGGAAATAAGGCAGCAAGACAAAATGAAAAGATAAGACCTAATGATATGTAAGAGTTACGCCATTTGCCTGGTTCATGCACAACTGTCTTCAGGGTTCCTTCTAATGCTACACCCTACACATTGAACACCTTGCTTGAGCTAGTCTACAATGTCACCAACCTCTCCTCATTTAAATCCCTCCTGTATTCCCATTTTCTCAGTAATCCTTACAAGAAATTAGCTGAGTAATTCATCTCTTGTATTTTTTATTCTTCTTCAAGCAATTTCCCTGTGAGTGCTCCACTCCAGGTGTTGGTACGTCCCACCAAGAGCGGAGCACCCACAGGGACACTCATCTCAAAGAACCTCAGTTACCGCACAAGGTGAGTAAACCTTCTCTTATTATTATTAATTATTATTTTACCTCGTGAATGAACTGCTCATCTATATGTAGAGAGGAGGTTGAATGTTAGGGGGAAGGGCATGGGACACGGGAAATGAAGCTGGGACTTGTGTGAGAAGATGATAAAATGGCTGAATTATAGGGGGGAATGGAGTTATTTAAATTAAACAAACTAAAATACTCGTTCTTATTATCACTCTGCTTGCTCTACTTGTATGTCATGTCTGTTTTCCACAACTTTTGTCTGTCTTTGTCTTTTTACACTGTAGACTCTTAAGGGCAAGAAATGGGACCTCAGATGTTTGGAGAACCCTTAGCTCATTTGGAATACTGCCACTATCTAAATAACAATAATAAATAATGGGGAGTAAAGGAATATATGAAAGAGAATCTAACATAACATTTATAAAAATAAAATCAATAATTGAGAGACAAATAACAGAAATACTGTCATGAGAGATTAAATAAAATACAATGGCGTAAAAACAACAGTAATAACTAAGAACAGTAAAATTTATATAAAAATACTAAGAGTGCGTTAAAAGGCAAAAGCCTAATTTTCAGAGGTATTGAGCATGTATAGCTCCCATTGATTTCATATGGAGTTGTGTTTGCATAACACTTGTAAAATTCAGGCCATGCTTCTGGAAATATACTAAATCAGAAAATGTTTTTATTGGTAGTTCACATATTATAATTTTCCTCATGCACAACTTGCATGTACAGTTTTTGGATTAATTCGCAGAGCTTTGCCTCCACTTTAAAAATTTGTGGCCCTTGATATTTATTTCTAACTTCTGACAAATCCAGGCTAATCTACAAAAAATTCATGGGGCCATGAATTACGGCAGCTGAGGATATAGTGCGTGCCTTTTTTTTTTATTAAGTACTATAGATCATGGCGAAAGTAATACACTTAAATTATTTAGTAGGAGGTACTCTTCAACAACTGTTTGATGATTTGTGAAGGTTAATATAACGATACTTTATCCTTATATGACAGGTTTCAGAGTAACAGCCGTGTTAGTCTGTATTCGCAAAAAGAAAAGGAGGACTTGGGGCACCTTAGAGACTAACCAATTTATTTGAGCATGAGCGTTCGTGAGCTACAGCTCACTTCATCGGATGCATACTGTGGAAAGTATAGAAGATCTTTTTATACACACAAACCATGGAAAAATGGGTGTTTACCACTACCAAAGGTTTTCTCTCCCCCCACCCCACTCTCCTGCTGGTAATAGCTTATCTAAAGGGTGAGAAAACCTGGATTTGTGCTGGAAATGGCCCAACCTGATGATCACTTTAGATAAGCTATTACCAGCAGGACAGTGGGGTGGGAGGAGGTATTGTTTCATATTCTCTGTCTGTATATAAAGTCTGCTGCAGTTTCCACGGTATGCATCCGATGAAGTGAGCTCACGAAAGCTCATGCTCAAATAAATTGGTTAGTCTCTAAGGTGCCACAAGTACTCCTTTTCTTTTTGCGAATACAGACTAACACGGCTGTTACTCTGAAACCTCTCCTTACAATGTGTATGATAATCAAGTTGGGCCATTTCCAGTACAAATCCAGGGTTTAACAAGAACGTCTGGGGAGGCGGGAAAGTGGGGAAAAAACAAGGGGAAATAGGTTACCTTGCATAATGACTTAGCCACTCCCAGTCTCTATTCAAGCCTAAGTTAATTGTATCCAATTTGCAAATGAATTCCAATTCAACAGTCTCTCGCTGGAGTCTGGTTTTGAAGTTTTTTTGTTGTAATATCACAACTTTCATGTCTGTAATCGCGTGACCAGAGAGATTGAAGTGTTCTCTGACTGGTTTATGAATGTTATAATTTTTGACATCTGATTTGTGTCCATTTATTCTTTTACGTAGAGACTGTCCAGTTTGACCAATGTACATGGCAGAGGGGCATTGCTGGCACATGATGGCATATATCACATTGGTGGATGTGCAGGTGAACGAGCCTCTGATAGTGTGGCTGATGTTATTAGGCCCTGTGATGGTGAATGATCACTTTAGATAAGCTATTACCAGCAGGAGAGTGGGGTAGGGGGAGAGAAAACCTTTTGTAGTGGTAAACACCCATTTTTTCATGCTTTGTGTGTATAAAAAGATCTTCTATACTTTCCACAGTATGCATCCGATGAAGTGAGCTGTAGCTCACGAAAGCTTATGCTCAAATAAATTAGTTAGTCTCTAAGGTGCCCCAAGTACTCCTTTTCTTTTTGCGAATACAGACTAACACGGTTGTTACTCTGAAACCTCTCCTTACAATGTGTATGATAATCAAGTTGGGCCATTTCCAGCACAAATCCAGGTTTTCTCTCCACCCCCTCCACAAACCCACTCTCCTGTTGGTAATAGCTTATCTAAAGTGATCACTCTCCTTACAATATGTATAATAATCAAGGTGGGCCATTTCCAGCACAAATCCAGGATTTAACAAGAACGTCTAAGGAACAGGGTGGGGGTGAGAGGGGGGATGTAGGTAGGAAAAAACAAGGGGAAATAGATTACCTTGCATAATGACTTAGCCACTCCCAGTCTCTATTCAAGCCTATATAATCCTTATATGGTGTCTTTCGTCCATGGATTTCAAAGCATTAAACAAATAATTAAGGCTCAGAACACTACTTTATGGCAGATAAGTATTGTCTAGGGAACATGAGCCAGCGAGTGCCCAAGGTATCATTGCAATTAAGTGTCAGAACCAGGAATATAATCCAGACTTCCAGTCTTGTGCACTGATCACTAGATTATACCTATGATATTACAGAAATATAGAAATCCTCACTAAAATCTAGGTTGTGTTGAGAAGAAGCAAAATACACATTACTGATTCTCAAATCCAGTTGTAAAACCACACAAAAGTTTTGGTTCATTGTTAGAAGTAACTTTAGAAAATTCATAGGCTTATATAAATTGCTTTAGTTGTCTGATGACCTCCTTGTCTGATATAGCCAATGTATTTATGCAAAATCCCATAATTTTTGTAATGGCTTCTCTAAAGTCAACAAGCTACAAAGAACCACAACAAGAAAAGCAAAAAATATCACTTACTTTTACACAATAATTGTAATAAGGCAGTGGATATGATAAGAATGTTGCTAGAATCAGTTTTAGGGTAAAAAAAATCTACACCTAGACAAATTTTTAATTAATTAAAGCCCTAGAAATTTTTTCCTTTTCCCCCCCTCTTTTAAAAAATCTGGATGAGATAACTTCTAATGACCTTTTAGGGAATAATATGGTGCTTGTGATATTCCTATTCTCTTCTGCAACACAGTTCATGATATCTTTGGGATAAAAATCTTTTTTTTCAGGTTGTTGAATAAGTCTCTTAAAAACTCCTTGAGCTACCACTGTGTGAACTGAGTTGCAACTAATATGGGCCAGAGCCACTAAAAACTATTTAATCAGCTTTTTAAGAGTTGCAAAAAAGACATTAATAATTTGCTTTAATAGCAATGGGAGGAAAGTACCTGTTTTTCTCTTCTTGCTACTTCTTCAAGTGCTCTTTTTGCTATGTGGAGCTCATTAGTGACTGCTTCCAACATATGATGGTCCCTCTCTTTCTCCTTCCTTGCCTCATGTTCTGTGTAGTCTAGTTCTGTTTTCAAACTGACCACCTTTCTAGCTGCTTTCTCCTTAATCTTTTCAAATTTTTCCAAAGATTTACTGAGTTCTTCTATGGTTTTGTTCTGCAAAAAAATGTTTTTTAAAAAGCCTAAAAATCTTAGAAATAGAAGAGAAAAGACTGAATTCCCAGAATTTAATTAGTAGCCATTTCTCATCTGATTTTACAGATAGCTATACTTACTTTGATATCATTTACACTCACAAATTTTGCCTGGAGAGTTTGATTTGACATTTTCATTTCACTAAGCAGTTCCTGAAGTTTCTCAGATTCTTTCTGGGCTTTCAGGCTCTGTGGATCCTGCCCAGTATTCAAGCAGACCTGTTGCTCTTTTCCTTTTTCAAACTGTTTGATCTTCTCTGTCAGTTGTTCTATCTGCCAAGTCTTCATTTTGATTTTTTCCCTTTGAGAATTTACCTGCATTAAGAGAGGGTTGGGTTTTTTTACAGGATATGCTATAAAAGATTTGAATTCCTGCTGTTGACATTTGACATTTCTTCTTACCTAAAACAAAAATACTCTGGTGAGTAGCTTTGAGTGAGAGGTCAGGATGACATAGTACCTGATTTGTCTAAGCCACAGTTGCCTTTAAGCATGTATATTGCTATTCGGGAAGTCTTTCATGCATGTATTACGTTATCATTTTAATAGGCTGACTTAATGCTTTAGCTGATGTTTGGGAAGTCTATTAAGATTCTTTAAGCACTGAAAATGTTCCAGTATTCTAATAGTTTTGGGTTTTTTTAAATCACAGACCCTTCCTCTTCACTTGTGAAGCAGGGAAAAGACCCAGCTTTGTTTAATAAAACTTACCAAAAAAAAAAACCATCATAAAACATCTGTGTGTGATGCACTTAACATGTTTACCCACTGCACTTTATCATGACTGCCAAGGATAAACCCTATTTTAAACAGTGCCGACCAGAGCTTTTCATCCAGTATTTGCTTCAGAAGAACCCCTAAATATGTACTGGAACATTGTTGGCTGTAGCCTTTAAAAATATTATTCTTGTTTCATCCCATCTCCTTCTTGAAGAAGACCGAATACTGAAACATTACAACCATGGCTTGTCCCATGTATTGCATAGCTCTGTGTGACATGGAGCCCAACTCTGTGAGGGCACCCTTTAAAGCAGAAGACCGGAGAGGGTGGGGCAGGAGTAGGCTGAAGGAGGAGAAAAGATTGGGACAAACCCATCACTGCACATATCTTCAGTTCCCCTCCTTTTTACACATCCCATCAGTCAGGATATGTTGTACCACAGACGGCTACTTCATCCATGAAATTCCCTCTTCCTTCCTTCTCTCTCCAAAAAAGTACCCATTACTTGGCTGAGTGCTTGTCCCTGAATTTAACCCAAAGTGTTTTCTGGAGTTAAAGTGTTAAACCACGTGCAAAATGTTACTTTGGATTGATTATTAAGTTTGTGTAAGCAGTTTTATTTAGTAAGTTTATACATTAATATATACAGACTTCAGGAAACAAACATTCATTAGGTGTAAAACTTGCCCAGAATTCCTATTTATAACCAAGTACTGAAATCATAAAACAAGTTATTTGAAATATGATATCTTTGGCATTTTCAGGTGAAAATAACAAATTCTGTATCAGTTACCAAGGTTTACAGTTCAATTGGAAGAAGAATATATTTTCTGTTTTTGATTAGGCTTAATTTTGATTTCATTTGAATGAAAATCTACTTATCTATGTATTTTTCAGTGGACATTGTCATTCATCCAGTTCCTACAGGGGTTTATGACAGAAGTGCAGACATTACTACAAGACTCATGCAGCTTAGTAATGTTGATCAGCCATTCTCAACAAGAGAAATGGTCTTTAAAATGTGAAAATGAGAATTTACACTGACCTTCTGCAAATTAAAGATGCAGTTCTTGTTTGCAATGAGATATTCTGTATCCAGTTTACTGAGCTGTTCCGCTTTGTCCAAGAGCATTTCATATTGGCAGTGCAGACTTTCTGGTGAGCTAACCTGATTAATCTGTAGCTTCTCTGTCAGCTCTTGCAGAAACCCCATGTGCTGCATAAGAAGCAAGCGAGTAAAATGTATTAAACAATCTTTAGCATGATTCTAGTCAAGGTTACAAACAGGTCATTTAAGAGTCATTTTCTTTGTAGTGTCTTTTTACTTGTTCTCTCCCCCCTTTTATTACTTCACATCCTTGTTATTAGAAATACATTTTCTACAAAGACATTTATACATTTTTCTGTATAAGTATAAAAAAATGTTCATGTGACAGAGTGCTGTAAGCTAGGAATTGAGCCAGAACTCTGATCTCTCTGGCACTAATTGTTTCCCCAGAGAGGTCTGATTGAACTATCTAATCAGGCTGGCAGGCTCCTGCACTAAGGATTCCTTAGCCCATCAGCTGAGTGCTGATAAAAAGGCACAGGAAGCAAGTGCAGTAAGAGAGGAGCAGGGTTGCCTGAGCTCAGACTTAGGGCTTGTCTACGCATGAACTGCTACTGTGGCATGAATGCAGTACTTCAGTGAAGATGCTACCTATGCTGACAGGCAGGGTTCTTCTGTCAGTGTAGGTAATCCACCTCCCCAAGAGGCAGTAGCTAGGTGCTGTCTTCACTGGGTTAGGTCGGTTTAACTGTGTCATTCAGGGATACCCCTAAGCAATATAGGTATACTGACCTAATTTTCTAGTGTAGACCAGGCCCTAGAGAGCACACAAGGAAGGGAGACTTCTCCTCCTCTTGGGCTCTGGGTGAAAGGGCTGATGGTACAAGGGATGTTGTAAATAGTATTGCTGCGTGAACTGTAAAGATATTAGCTCATCTTAATTAATTAGCCTCTTAGAGTTGGTATGGCAACTTTCACCTTTTCATGTTCTCTGTATGTATGTATATCTTCTCACTATATGTTCCATTCTGTGCATCTGATGAAGTGGGCTGTAGCCCATGAAAGCTTATATTCAAATAAATTTGTTAGTCTCTAAGGTGCCACAAGTCCTCCTGTTCTTTTTGCGGATACAGACTAACACGGTTGCTACTCTGAAACCTGTAAAGATATTGATGGAAGGAATTTAAATAAACTGCACAGCGTGAATACCTAACCAGTGAAGTCTGAACAGCATCTGTGGTGCTAGACCAGGAGCAAAGTGCGCCATGCTACAGTCCATAAAGACTCTTTAAATTGTATTCCAGTGCTTTGAAACACATATTACAAAATGACATACCTACTGCTCCAATTTTTAAGTTTCTCCCCTTACTTGTTCAGCTGGTGCATTATGGGAGTGTTTGTTAGTCACAATCAGTTAAAGCAGGTTAGAGAATCATCTGCTTAGATGTATTATAAGCTAGATGCTACCTAGCAGCAGGAGGAGCAAAATCGGGGAGAAAGGATGGAAGGCCCTGAAACCAGCGAAAAGCAGAGAAGTTGTGCTGTTTGCTTCCCTTTCCTCTAGGGCAGACCTTCCATACAAACACCACATGGTTGCAATGGCACTGGAACAATTTTTAGAGTGGGAATGCTGAAAGCCATTGAACAAAATAGTAAACCCTGCATATAATGGAAACCACTTCAAAACAGGGGTTGCTGCCACCCACAAAATTGGAAAGCTGGGGAAGGGAAGAAGCTATGCAGGGATGATGGGAAGAAAAGAGAGATGATAGAGGAGGAAAATGTAGAGATCCATCTGAGAAAGCATGAGAGCAAATGGTAGGGGGACAGACAGGAAGAGATGAGAATGTAAAAAGGAGAACGATGAGGAGAGGAAGAGAGTGAAGAAGAGAATGGGATAACATGGAAGGTAAAAAGAAAAGAAATGATGTACAGTTGTAAGATTAGAAGTGTATGTTGTTTGTATCTCTCGCAGGACCCTAATTCCTCACTGGCCACTACCACTGGAAACCTGCCAATACATTTACACACTGGGCCTTTTTCCTGGAGTCTGCCCTTGCAGAACCTGTGAGTGCTTCCTTCAGAGTGTTGAGCACCCTCAATGCCAATGAAGTCAATGAAAGTTGAGGGCTGTGTCAGCTCCTTGCAGGACTGGGCCCTTCCTGCTTTCTACCCAGTTCCTCTGCCCCATCAGAGCTAAATGCAGTTTGACTCTGCAGTGTCAGTGTTTCTGTTGCGAGACGTCGGTGTGAACTTTAAAGAAGTCTCCTTACTTTCTTCCTTTCGGACATAAATCTCTCTAAGAGCAAATCTTCTGCAGCAAGCTTTTTTTCCCCACGCGCTTTAGGGATCCCTTTTGTTTTTGAAGCACTTCTTCAGCTTTATAGGATTTACTCAGAGCCTCATGATATAGATCATGCTGCTGTTCTAGCTGACTGGTTAGTGACAGAACTTTCTGCTGCAGCTCATCAGTTTTCTATGGGTAAAAGACAGCAATTTGGCACTTTGACATACTTGTTACTTCCTGGCATCCTTATGTTCTGATACATCCACTTTCAAGAGAGTTTCAGAACTACTCTTCTTGGGGGCAAATCCCTGCCAGAACTGTGAGGATAACCAGAAATACAGCCCAGTGTGCGCTCTGCCATCCTATGCAACATTCCAGGATGCAGGCTGCTCTTTTGAAAAGGACCAATGTGTATCTGAGGCTAATGCATGCTTCCAATGGCAGAATGTGCACTGATGGCTGAGGGACTGTCCATACCCCCTAGTTAGCCAATCATGCCCCATTTTGGGCCATGTTTCATCATAGGAGTCCATCCCCCTCCCAAGCCCTCTATTGTGGGCTAGGTAGGAATGCCACCCTGCTAAAGAACTGGAAGAAAGAGGTTACCTCTCCTAATGCACCCATGCAGAACAGTGCAGAATTTGGACTATATATTGTCACAAACATCATAATAAAGCCAATGCTATTTTGTCCCAGAGGATTACAATCCAAGGTAGTTTAAGAACATTGGACCGCCATATTGGAAGGCATCAATGGTCCATCTAGTGTAGTATCCCACCTCCAGCAATAGCCAATATGTGATGTATTTGAGGAGATGAAATCCTCCTAATGTTTCAGGCCAATTGTGCAACATTTACTCCTGGGGGAATTCTGCATTAAAAAAAAATTAAAATTCTGCACACAATATTTTAAAATTCTGCATATTTTATGTCAAAATAATGCAATATAATCCAGCTCGTTTCAATTATTTTGGTAATTTATTTAAACTACAATACAATGGATGGAGAATGGGAATGGGGAGCATTGGAGGAAATCACCAAACCCCCTCTGTTTAACAGAGTATTAACCCTTTACTTCTAATTATTAGTCAACAAATATATGCAGCCATATGCTCAGTGTTACATCATTGACAACTGAAGAGCAAGTGAGGGCTGGGGACTCAAACTCACAATTTATACTGGCTACTGTCCGTCTCCAGAAAGGTCAGTCATAAACAGGTCATAGAGCACATTTTGATAGGAAATTTTTTTCAGTCCAAAACTTTAGACCAGTTCTAATCACTAAAACACCATAAACCTTTATAAGGCCATACTGTCCTTTACAATAAGGCTCCTTTAACCCACTCTGGCAATGTAAAGGAGCCTAAAAATGTTTGCACCTGTTTTATACTCCTGGGGAAATTCACTAAGAACAATGGGAACAATTCACTAAGCATGCAGGTTGCTACATTCTCCCTTGCCTGTGGGAACAGAGCCTGCCCCACACCTACCTCTTCAGAAATACCCCAAAGCCCTGCCCTGCCACACTGAGCATGCTGCAATAGCGAGCAAGAGAGAAAGAGTGTCTCTCTCTCTCTCTCTCTCTCACACATGACTACCAAGTTCCCCCCCACCCATACACACACACAGGTGGTGATTTACGTCTCTACCAGCTGCTCTGGGTACCCAAACTGACCAGTCTGCACTGACAGGGAGTGGGCACATGACCATTCTTGCAGCTTCCCTTTGCTTCCCCATCAGAAGTCATTTTTCTGTCGGTAAGCAAAGAAATCTGTGGGGGCCATGAATTCTGCACACGCGCTGTGACGCACAATTCCCCCAGGAATAAACATTATGCCATAGAGCAATAGTATGCCAAATATCTTTCTTGAAACCAATTGCTTATGCCATGATGTATGAAAAAAACCTTATAATATTTAGCTACATAGTGTGACAGCAGATGCTATTCTAATTCATATTGGAGAGTATTTTACTTCACAATTTCACAGAAGAATCTTGGCTAAGAGTTTGTTTCTAGTTTGAAATTTTTGAGGAAGAGACTAAATATTACAGACCTAATGGCAAACATGTTGCTAAATATATCATTACATTTACTGGCCCTTTCATTAATATTTGTTTACAAAATTATTCATTTACCTTTCTTCTACAATGTAGTGGGGGGAAATATTTAAAACTTACTGCAAATGTTACTTCCAATTTTTTCTCTTAATTTAGAAATGGATGGATCTTCTCCCAGATCAGATATAGCATTGGCAGTTCATTATTTTCTCATCTTATTCAATGCCACAATGAGTGAGATAATCCCCAGTCTCAATACTCAGTACATATTGTAAGAGGGAGATCACGGTGGCTGTAGCAGCACACCAAAGTGTTAACAGGTAAGTGCTTCAAGCTGTTTTAAGGCTGACTTTTCAAATTCAGTACATCTGTGATCTACAGATTAAACTAAAGTCAGTGAAGTTTCACTAGGAATGAAATTGGCCCATTGTAGTTATAGGGTTAGTCACAAAATAAAAATATTAATCCATCTGTAATTTAAAGCAAGGTCATATGATTCTCTATTGCTTCAGTAAGAGTGAGTTTATATTGTCAAAGGCTATTTTCTTTCCATTCTTATTTATGCATATCATACTGTTAGTGTTGCTAAGCTATTTGTATAAAATTAATTCTTGCATTTCTGCTAATGTGCATTATTTTTTAGTTAGCTCTGGCCTAAAAATAAGTTCTAGTAGTAAAGAGACACAATGGGCCAAATTTATCCTCTGCTATGCTGGCATAAATCTGGAGTAACTCTACAGAAGCTACTGGAGTTAGGCTCCCCACTTCTTTTCATAACTGTCTCCCTGATTCCCTTCTGCCCCCCACAAACACTGAGCAAAGCTCCAACATAGGGAAAAAATGATAGATTTTTAAGACCATTATGACAATCTGGTATGACCTCCTGAAAACAAAGGCTGTAGATTTTCACCCCTCACTGAGCACAAAGGGAGACAATTTCACTTTTGGGTATGTAGGAATTGTACAACTTTCTGGCTTCCTGCAGTGATCACATGGTGGAGGAGAGAATGCTTTTCAAATGAGATCTTCTCTCCTTTTACAAAAAAATTAAATGGGGTTTTCTGCATTCTACAAGTCTTCAACACACTATTTGTGGGAATCAAAATTAGTGTACAGTTAAACATTTTGTTCTAGCTGTAAAAAATTGTTGAAACACTATGTTACCTCTCAGCCTTCCATTTTACATAATGAAATCCATTTGTTTGCTTTCTTGAACTGTTCCTAAAATATAAGAAATATAAGTATATTTCTTTATAATATTGTTTTGTTGTAATAATAGGCCAAATCCATCCCTGCTGTCATCCCACTAAAGTCAGCAAAGTTTCAGTAGGGATGAATTTGTCCCATTGTTTTTATTCACAGAATAAAATAAGACCATAAGAATGGCCAAACCACTGGGTCAAACCAATGATCCATCTAGCCCAGTATCCAGTCTTCCAATAATGACTGATGCCAGATGCTTCAGAGGGAATGAGCAGAACAGGGCAATTATCAAGTGGTCCATCTCCTGTCATCCAGTCCCAGCTTCTGGCAGTCAGTCATCTCTTTTCTAAAATGAATAGTCCCAGTCTTTCTAATCTCTCATAATATGGAAGCTGTTCCATACCCATAATCATTTTTGTTGCCCTTCTCTGTTCGTTTTCAAATTCTAATATTTTGCGAGGGTTGGGAGGATGGGATGGCCAGAACTGCACACGGTATTCTAGGTATGGGTGTACCAGGGATTTATAGAGTGGCATTATGATACTTTTCTGTTTTATTATCGATCCTTTCCCTAATGGTTCCTAACATTCTGTTAGCTTTTTTGACTGCTGCTGCACGTTGAGTGTATGTTTTCAGAGAACGATTCACGATGATGCCAAGATTTATTTCTTTAGTAGTAACAGCTAATTTAAATCCCTTCATTTTGTATGTATAGTTGGGCTTATGTTTTCCAATTTTCCTTTATACTTATCAACAATGAATTTCATCTGACATTTTGCTGCCCAGTCACCCAATTTTGTGAGACCCCTTTGTAACTCTTTGCAGTCAGCTTTGGACTTAACTATCTTGAGTAATTTTGTATTGTCTGCAAACTTTGCCACCTCATGGTTTACCCCCTTTTTCAGATCAATTATGAATATGTTGAACAGCACGGTTCTCAGAACAGATTTACCAAAATTGTAGTCATAAAGGCTAGGTTTGATAGTACTGTACTCACAGATTTCCAAGAATGTTCACTGCCACGGATTTCTTGTATCCTTTCTTTAATAGCTTCCTCCGTCCCAGCCACAGTTATGAAGGTGTTGCTCAGAAGTGTAGCCAGTTGACTGATGAAGGCTTGATATAAAGTCTGTGTAGTTTTAGTCTCATACATGGAGGCATGCAGAGCTCTATCTAACTCAGTGAATTTTTTCTCTTCATGGAGCAATTCTTGGCAACAGTTATCCCAAGCTATTTGCTTGTCTTTCAATCTTTCTAAGAGAATGGTGTTATTCCTTTCAAAGGTGTTCTTGGTCAATACAGCCTCATCTTTCTCCTAAAGGCAAGAAAATTACAGTAATGCAATATTTCTGAGTCTGTCAGCATGGCCTCTTTGGGGGAGCTTCTGTTTCTTTCAGACAAGAATCCAGGATAGGTTTTTCAACCTCTTTAAATAATATCTGTGCTGCTAAAGCATTCCAAGAGGTTTATTGTTTTCTTATTGGGATGGATACAATTTTGCCAGGTGCAGTTGTGCAAATGAAATATTTCAATCCTGCCAATATTTCCATAATGCAAAGAAGTCATACCTTTTCTCCTGAGTTGTTCATCCCAAAATAGGGAAAGGAGTGTCTTTTGTCAGGCCACCACTCGAATTGTTTACTTGAGCCTCACACCAGCATGGCGCATGATCACTGCCCTCATCATTGTGGTGTCTGCTTTGGGACCCCCTCTGAGTCATCCATTAGGCCCCCAAATTAATATGGGTCAGCCTCTGTAGTAGGGCCCAACACCAAAGAGCCTGTTTACTCTAGGAAAATTATCTATTGTTGACAATGAGAGTCACAATCTGCCTTCCACCTTGCTCAACGTAGAAACGACTCTGCACCAGGTCAACAAGGGGTGCAGGGTACTTCCCCCAGCACACCTGCATGTCTATGCTAGCTGGAGCAGTGAAGGCATATAGCAGCCCTGCAGAAGCTGCTCTGCTCCGCACCCTGCACTGTTACTCACAACACAGGCAGCCAATGCAAAGGAATAAGGGAGCATCTTGCTCTCCCTTGTATGACCAGGCAATCTGGCCCTTATCCACTATGCTATATCACTGATAGTTGGTAAAAGAGATTAATGGAAAGTATTGCCCTTATCTTCTTTAGTATTGCCAATTGTTCAGTGTGGCCAGCTGCTGTTTTTTTTATCCTTTTTCATTTCTGAAACAAGATTCACTATTGTTTTCCTACTAGCTTTAAGCTCCATTTCTTGAGTAGCCAAGGCTTTTTCAAGAAGTGCAATTCTTGTCTTTTCTAGTGAATGTTCCTTCCAGAGCGTTGGAAACTGCATAATAAAAGCAAATCCTCTACAGACACAGCTTCAACATTTTATGCCATTGTTATGCTTTTAACCGGGGAAAAAAACCAATACTGAAGAGAGACAAATTTAAAATGTGGTGTTGAAACATGAGTTTCATTCAACAGAAAAATTTAGCAGCCTCATTTCTTTATTTACTCCATCCCTTCTGTTCATTAATATACTCGTGGAGTCCCCAGCCAGGCATGCAGTCTCATGGACAAGTAATGCACTGCAATTCCTGCAAGTAGTATTATTGCATCTGAGAGGGCTTTGGTTGCTCTAATGTACATCAGCTGGCTGTGACTCCCAAGGCCTCTCCACCAGTTGGAGATCTCTGAAGCTCAGTGGTGATCCTGTCATTCCCCTCACCCAACATGCTGAGGGCTGCCGGTGGGATGGCACATCTTTTGGAGTCTTTTGTTTTCAGCATACGGGAGTACCTGCAGGAGACACCCCTTCCACAATACCTCAGTCAGCCAAACTCCATCTCCATGGATATGAATAGAGGGAAACAGTGGGGGCTCCAGGCCTGTGGAAGAGATGCTGTTTGTTTCGCTTAGTGGAGCTGCTGATGTTGAGAGTAGGATTCCATTGGAAGTGTGCCATGGGTGTAGATTCCACTGTTGCCTATACCACTTCCAGTAGTGTGGTTGGGGCAAGGGGGAAGATGCTGCACTTCAGGTACTTGAGGTAGGAGCTCTGGTAGCCGTTTGATAGAGAGGTGCCAAGCATGACAGAGATTCCACAAACACAGCTGTTCTCATGAGATTTACACTGTTGTGTGAGAGTTGGAAAGGTCCCTTCCAGTTTTGGATTTGACCTGGGACAAAAGCACTTCCTCACTTGGCCAGAGACTAACCATTGAAAATGTTAGGCAGTAGCTTCATTTCTCAGAGTGCTCAGAAAAGCAGGGCAGTCAAAATTGAACTTGCAATAGAAACTGTCACTGCACCGATCCCCATAACCTCTGCAAATAAATGAAGAGTTGGGTAATCTTACCTTTATTACTAAAAATCCCAAAGGATCTTCTTGTCCTTTGATATCTATATTCATGGAAGAGGATAACTTGTCTGTGACTTCTGCCAACTTCTTATCCAAGCTAGCTGCTTTTTGCTCTGCATTTTCTCTCCTCACCAGAAGCATCCTGTATAAAACATATTAACATTCCATAAACCAAAATCTCACGGTCAAAAGCAGTAGCTAGGGATAAGTAGCTAGGGATAAGCAAATGCCACAGAGCTTGAGGACTCACATATCTCTCAGAGTATATTTTGGATTCTCTGGACTCAAAGCAGGTTCAAGTTAGGAAAACATTTTGCCCCATGATTTCAACCCACCTTCTTTATTGAGGGAGATTCATTTAAAAAAAAATTCACTAACTAAAGAGCAGCCTGAATATCAGTGATAGAGGAACACTCCCAAAGATAGACTTTTATAGTGATGGCCCTATATGCTATATATTACTGAAGACACTAATTACTTTTCATTAAAATAATTGGAAGTGCCACTACAGACAGGGCTTCAGGCAGCTGCCAGCATTTTAACCATTGTGTCGTCTAAATCTCCTGAGAGCAGCTGTAGAGGATGTGGTGGTCACTATGTGTATTTTAGTACTCCCCCTATTATTGCCACCAGTGGAGCTGAATCAGTGGTAGCAACCATGGGGACCATCTTAATGTAGACAAGGCCCTGGCTAGATCAGATCCAGATCTCCAGGGCTACAAGCATTCCAGATTCCATTGTACACCAGAGCATACAAACAACCAATGGAACCCAAAACAGGTATGGGCACAATCAGGCCCCCAATGTATTTTAAGGTTAGAAGGAGGCCAGAGATCACTGCAAGATAAGATAGTAGCGTGACAGGAGGGACTATGCAGATAAGATCTCTCCCAGTTTCCAGACCCTCCCATTCATAGAATCATAGACTATCAGGGTTGGAAGGAACCTCAGGAGGTCATCTAGTCCAACCCCCTGCTCAAAGCAGGACCAATCCCCAATTTTTGCCCCACATCCCTAAATGGCCCCCTCAAGGATTGAACTCACAACCCTGGGTTTAGCAGGCCAATGCTCAAACCACTGAGCTATCCCTCCCCCCAAACTTATAACAAGGCCCTTGACCCTCCCACAGTACAGCAGAAGAATGGAATATGATTGAAGTTTAAGACTTCAAATGGGATTGTAGAAGCAGGCCTAGATAAACTCTTTAATCTAGCAAGCCCCAGGAGTGAGGGGCATGAATTAAAATAAAGGAAACAGCAAGCAAAGTAATAACTTAAACACAGTATTTTGAGCAAAATTCTGAACTCATATTAATGTAATTCCTGAGTAATTCCACTGATTCAATGTAGCTGCTCAGGACTAACACTGAGATGTCAAGAGTAACAAGAAGGGTTTCTTCAGGTATGTTGGCAACAAGAAGAAAGCCAAGGAAAGTGTGGGCCCCTTACTGAATGAGGGAGGCAACCTAGTGACAGAGGATGTGGAAAAAGCTAATGTACTCAATGCTTTTTTTGCCTCTGTCTTCACTAACAAGGTCAGCTCCCAGACTGCTGCGCTGGGCATCACAAAATGGGGAAGAGGTGGCCAGCCCTCTGTGGAGATAGAGGTGGTTAGGGACTATTTAGAAAAGCTGGACGTGCACAAATCCATGGGGCCGGACAAGTTGCATCCGAGAGTGCTGAAGGAATTGGCGGCTGTGATTGCAGAGCCATTGGCCATTATCTTTGAAAACTCGTGGCGAACGGGGGAAGTCCCGGATGACTGGAAAAAGGCTAATGTAGTGCCAATCTTTAAAAAAGGGAAGAAGGAGGATCCTGGGAACTACAGGCCAGTCAGCCTCACCTCAGTCCCTGGAAAAATCATGGAGCAGGTCCTCAAAGAATCAATCCTGAAGCACTTGCATGAGAGGAAAGTGATCAGGAACAGCCAGCATGGATTCACCAAAGGAAGGTCATGCCTGACTAATCTAATCGCCTTTTATGATGAGATTACTGGTTCTGTGGATGAAGGGAAAGCAGTGGATGTATTGTTTCTTGACTTTAGCAAAGCTTTTGACACGGTCTCCCACAGTAGTCTTGTCAGCAAGTTAAGGAAGTATGGGCTGGATGAATGCACTACAAGGTGGGTAGAAAGCTGGCTAGATTGTTGGGCTCAACGGGTGGTGATCAATGGCTCCATGTCTAGTTGGCAGCCGGTGTCAAGTGGAGTGCCCCAGGGGTCGGTCCTGGGGCCGGTTTTGTTCAATATCTTCATAAATGATCTGGAGGATGGTGTAGATTGCACTCTCAGCAAATTTGCGGATGATACTAAACTGGGAGGAGTGGTAGATACGCTGGAGGGGAGGGATAGGATACAGAGGGACCTAGACAAATTGGAGGATTGGGCCAAAAGAAATCTGATGAGGTTCAATAAGGATAAGTGCAGGGTCCTGAACTTAGGACGGAAGAATCCAATGCACCGCTACAGACTAGGGACCGAATGGCTAGGCAGCAGTTCTGCGGAAAAGGACCTAGGGGTGACAGTGGATGAGAAGCTGGATATGAGTCAGCAGTGTGCCCTTGTTGCCAAGAAGGCCAATGGCATTTTGGGATGTATAAGTAGGGGCATAGCAAGCAGATCGAGGGACGTGATCGTTCCCCTCTATTCGACATTGGTGAGGCCTCATCTGGAGTACTGTGTCCAGTTTTGGGCCCCACACTACAAGAAGGATGTGGATAAATTGGAGAGAGTCCAGAGAAGGGCAACAAAAATGATTAGTGGTCTAGAACACATGACTTATGAGGAGAGGCTGAGGGAGCTGGGATTGTTTAGTCTGCAGAAGAGAAGAATGAGGGGGGATTTGATAGCTGCTTTCAACTACCTGAAAGGGGGTTCCAAAGAGGATGGCTCTAGACTGTTCTCAATGGTAGCAGATGACAGAACGAGGAGTAATGGTCTCAAGTTGCAGTGGGGGAGGTTTAGCTTGGATATTAGGAAAAACTTTTTCACTATGAGGGTGGTGAAACACTGGAATGCGTTACCTAGGGAGGTGGTAGAATCTCCTTCCTTAGAGGTTTTTAAGGTCAGGCTTGACAAAGCCCTGGCTGGGATGATTTAACTGGGAATTGGTCCTGCTTCGAGCAGGGGGTTGGACTAGATGATCTTCTGGGGTCCCTTCCAACCCTGATATTCTATGATTCTATGATGTAACTCAAGTCAGAATCTGACCCAATGGATCCTAAATGCCCTCTTTTCATTCAGTACATAGATACTCATTGTGGTGGGTAACAGAGGTGCATTGGATATTGGGAGACAATAATGTTTCTCTTTTTTTGAGTTTATCATGCATTAGTCTATTACAGTCAAATTGTTGTTAACACACCTGGTGTCTGGTAAAACTGACACTTTTGAAAGGGACTTGGAACCTTACCTCAGATGTTTTTCTAATTCTGAGACTCTTTCACTTAACTCTTGGTTCTTCCTTTTGAGAGTATAAATATAGGCACCTGACTGTGACTTTACACGGGTTACAGATGTAGCGATTTCTTCCAGCTCCTTGACCTGAGCTTTTAGGGTCTGAATTTTGGAGGACGGTCTAGTATTATTTTCTTTGTAGATTTCCAACTCTGATTTCATCTCTTGCAAAGAAGTTTCTTTTGTTACCAGTTGGCTTTGGAGCTGCTGGCTCTTAAGAAGAAGAATAGAAAGATAATAGCATCTGTACTTGCAAGAGACCTGGCACAGTACAAGTTATTAGTAACTTGGGAAAAGTGAAGATTTTATACTCAGAAGTGAAAGCATTTTCTGCTGGATTTTGCTGTAACGTTTGTTGTAATGTTAACTGCATACGTCAGAAGTAAAAACAACCCATGATGGTATATGATACCCTCTTCTATGTTGGCTAAAATTTAGTGACCTGAATAAGTTAGCAAGCAAAATCTAGGGGTTTTCAGGGCCCTCAAAAGCTTGTCACAGGGCCCCAAGCTGCACACCACACCGTTGGCTAATATGAGATATAAAAATAAAAATACCTTGTATTCATATAGCACTTTTCACAAAGTGTTTTATAAACATGAATTAATTAATTCTGGAATCTCTGCAAAGAAAGTAAAATACTTTGGGCCAGATGCATGTTAAGGAATCCCTGTCCAGCATAAAGATATCCTATAGGGCTAGCTCCATGGCAGATCTTTCCTGTCCCTCCTCTCCAACATAATGGGCATGTTGGGGGCATTTCAGGGGCAAGTTAGGAGAACACTGCACTCTGGTGATCCTTGTTTGTCAGTGTAGTGTCCTGTAGGGGGCCACACACTGTGGGGGTAGGTCGGTCCACAGCCAGCTTTAAGGTGCATGGAACAACAGTGAAGTGCCTTAGAGCCATTTCCCTCTTCCCTCAGCTATGCTGAGCTCTGCTCTATTGCAGATGAGGATTCAGCCCTCTGCATTCTGTACAGTAGAGCGGGACTTTGCTAAGCTAATACTTCCAAGAAGGACAAGAGCCCGTCTGCCTGCCTGCCTGTGGCTCCAACGTACGGCGTAATATACTGAATTCTTTCTGTGGCAGCATGATGTTTTGATAGGGATCATCAGTGCCTGATGCAGGAACTACCTACCAATCAGCAGGGGGAAATGACTGTGACCCACATTTTATTTCCTGACTTTACATTTAATAAAACCACTAGATTCTTTAGTGCCATACTCAAATCCCTCTCTCTCTCTCTCTCACTCACTCACTCTCTGCTCCCTTGTATCTGAATAGATGTAGGAAAAGTACTGAAGAAGGAAAATTGAGATAGCATTTTGGTGGCCATCAACATCTTAAACTATTATGTTCTAATCTAATCGATTTAGTTCAAATTTCTTATTAAGCTGGATAGAATATAACTGCATCCTTGAGAACTAGCAGGAAGTGGAAAGGAGAGATATTTGATTTTACTTGACATAGTAAAAGTACATTTGCTTTGTGACCAGTAAAAGGTCAGGAACATTTTGTTATTGCAAGAAATTGCATCAATTACAAGCCTTATGATCGTCCTGCAAAAGCAACATGCACACCAGTTATCTGCAGCCTGAGTTTTTTGCTTCTAATTTCATTGTGGATTTTTTCTTTTTTAACAAAATATTTTTTCCAAAGTTGCCATGAGGTAACATTAATACAATTAGCAGAATATTTTGCATTGGGTATAATTTATTGTCAACTTGCTCTGCAAGAGGGTTAAGGGTATTGATTTTACATTATACAGCACCTTTCTTCCAGCAGCAAAGGGCTTTTTAAACTTGAACCTGTATCCCTTGCTCACATGTGTAAAAGCATTGACTTCAGCAGGACTAGTCCCATGAGTAAGGACTGCACAATTGAGTACTATATTTACAGTACAGCCACATCTAGGGAGAGACATGGTGTGATGGTTCTTGGGCAGTTATTTTACTGCACGGTGACTTACATAATAAATATTAAGGATTTATAATTGAAGTTTGCCTGGAGTTTGGGGTTTATTTAACCCTGCAGTGCCAAGCAATCTTGTTAAAACAAGTATCAGAGGGATAGCCGTGTTAGTCTGTATCCACAAAAACAAGCGGTCCGGTGGCACCTTAAAGACTAACAGATTTATTTGGGCACAAGGGTAAAAAAACCCACTGCTTCAGATGGAAGTGCAGTTTTTTACTCATGAAAGCTTATGTCCAAATAAATCTGTTAGTCTTTAAGGTGCCACCAGACTCCTCGTTGTTCTTGTTAAAACACTGTCTAAACTTTTGTAGTAGAGCTGTGTGTGATGTCTCAGGCCCCTGCTTGAGTTCAGATGCAGTATCAGGAATTGAATACTGCATCCGATGAAGTGAGCTGTAGCTCACGAAAGCTCATGCTCAAATAAATTGGTTAGTCTCTAACGTGCCACAAGTACTCCTTTTCTTTTTAGGAATTGAATGGTTTTCCTTTCTAACATGGCAGCCAGGAGACAGCTGATCTGCAGAGAGCAGATCATCCCTATGTTTCATAAAGACTTTGAGACAGGAATGAATAGAGGCCCTGAAGCCACCAGATGACACACAAAAGAGGAAGTTAGGGGGCAGGGCCCTGTTGAGCCAACTTCTGGGTGAAAGAAGGGCCCTAGATCCTTCAGAAGAAAGGAGACTATGTGTGGGAAAGAAGGGACATGGTTGGGGAGGGGGGTTTCCTAGGTAGTCCAGGGCTGCCCAGGTATTCTAAAAGTTTTGCAAACCTGGGGTAGAGTTTATGTGAGCCATTTAGTTCATCTTTCACAATGAAACTTTAAATCAGATTAGTTTTGTCTGGTGTGGGATTTTGATGCAAAAATTGTTCCAATCTCTGGTAATTGCCACCATTGGAATTAGGGTTAGATTGCTACTTTAGCCAAAATTGATTTTTTTAAAATCACCACACAAGTGTTCAGTCCTGACTTTTACACCTCATCTGAAAGAGAGCTTCTAAAGGAGTACAGTGCTACATAACATCAGGGGCTTTATTCAGCGTGAAGAATGTCACCCACTGAACTGCAAGCATCAATTTCTTCAGCTCCTCTGTTTCCCTAGAGGTCTCCCACTCATACATGCACATAATTCCTCATGCAGCATGTATAGTTCCCCATGTAGATCAAGCTAGGGCTATTTACTGTATTTTCAAACTAATGGAGCCACATGCTATGGTGATGGTCACATTAGAAATATATAAATGGATAGTGAACGTATAATGTGTCAATTAAGGACATTTATTTTTACTATAGAAAACATGAACCCTCAGCTTTCTATTAAGTCCTGGGTAATATTTGTGCAAATTATATGGAAACCTGATGTAAAAAGACTTTCCTGTATAACTAGGGCCCTACCAAATTCACGGTCCCTTATGGACAATTTCACAGCCATAGGATTTGAAAATTGGTAAATTTCACGTTTTCAGATGTTTAAATCTGAAATTTCACTGTGTTGTAACTGTGGGGGTCCTGACCCAAAAGGGATTTGTGTGTGTGCAGGGGGGGATGGGTGGTGTCATAAATCTGTTGTAGCGGGGTCATGGGGGATTGCCACCCTCACTTCTGTCCTGCCTTCAGAGCTGGACAGAGTGGGGATAAGAGTGTGCAGAGCTATCTGCAGCACGGAGAGATACCCAAGAGCAGCCCTGCAGGGAAAGAACAAGTCCTGTCCTGCCCCAGCCCTCCTCGGACTAGCAGCTAGGAGCCCCCTTTGCTGGGGTGCTCCCAGCAGCACAGGAAAGATCGAATCTAACTCCACAAGCTTCCTTCAGCTGCAGGAACCTCTGGGGCTGCTGCCCAGTCCCAGAGTGTCCTGCAGCGGGGAGGGGCACCCGGAGGTGGGTCTGGTCTCCTCTTCCCCCCTCTCCCCTCCCCAAGTCCTGTCCCTCTCCAGCCCAGCCGGAGCTAGGATCCCCCTTTACTGGGGCGCTCCTAGGAACAAGGGAACATCAATTTCAAGGGGAAGGGCTTATTTCAAGGTCCATGACGTGTTTTTCGTGGATGTGAAATTGGTAGGGCCCTATGTATAACTTACCCAAAATATACAACTCATCTGCAGTTACAAAGAACTTGTGCTACCATATACTAAAACAGTATGTGATAGAGTCTCAAATGTGGAAGATCCTAAAGGAAAAGATATGTGAATGTAAATCAATTGTGGGAACAACTCTGCAGGACTAAGCTAATGAGGAGTTATCCTCAATATCCGTGTGCTTGAGGTTTGGCCTCATGTCTTTAGCCACTCAAAAGATGCAGTTTTCCAGAATAAATTCACTTCTTGATGAACATTTTAAAATGTTTGAAAGAAATAACTATTAACATTCTATTTTTAAAAATCAGCATAAACTAAAAGGTTCCTCGTCTTTCAAAAATATTAAGAGATTTTAAAATGTTATCATAAAATCTGTCTCTCCCCCTTCCCCCCGCACCCCAGATAACCCATTGTTGACTTCTGTCTGGTCCTAACGTCCATATGTGCAGAACGTATTTGCAGCCTCCTGCGTTAGCTCTGTGCAATTGACAAGAACTCTAAGGACTTGGTTTCTGGATACTGTTCCTGTTCTCATGGAAACAGGTGTCTGTGCCTTAAACTAATCACGGTTTCAAAAAAAACACCTTTGTTAACAGTGATTATTTATACTCATGAGACCTTTTTTTTTGGCAATCCAGCTTCTGGCAGATGTTTTACCTACTATTATTTCTTTGCCCTTTTGTCAGTGCAGTAATTTAGGTAACGTCCAACAAGACCCAATCTGTTTTGCATGCTTGTTACCTGCCCCAAATACCAAGATGCCTGCTTTCACAATACCCATTCTATAAATGAAATTTTGTGTGCCAGTCAGAATTATTAAAATGACTTTGAACATGTAATCTGTCAGGGTTCAGATGTAGGGACCTGCATGAAAGACCCCCTAAGCTTATTCTTACCATCTTAGATTAAAAACTTCCCCAAGGTACAAACTTTGCCTTGTTCTTGAACAGTATGCTGCCACCACCAAGCATTTTAAACAAAGAAGAGGGAAAGAGACCACTTGGAGATGTCTTCCCCCAAAATATCCCCCCAAGCCTTACACATCCCCTTTCCTGGGGAGGCTTGAGAATAATAACCTAACCAATTTGTTACAAAATCATCAAAGACCCAACCCCCTGGATCTTGGAATAATGGAAAAAGCAGTCAGATTCTTAAAAGAAGGATTTTATTAAAAAAGAAAGGTAAAAGTCATCTCTGTAAAATCAGGATGGAAAAAACTTTACAGGGTATTCAGATTCAAAACACAGAGGATCCTCCTCTGGGGAAAACCTTAAAGTTACAGAAAACAAGAATAAACCTCCCTCTTAACACAGGGAAAATTTACATAAAACAAAAGATAAACTAATCTGCCTTGCCTGGCTTACCTATACTGGTTGCAATATCGGAGACTTGGATTAGGATGGGTTGGAAAAGACGGATTTCTGTCTGGCCTCTCTCAGTCCACCACGTAAACAAAAAGCACAACAAAAGGCACCCTCCCACACATCCCCCCAAGATTTGAAAGTATCTTGTCCCCTTATTGGTCCTTTGAGTCAGGTGCCAGCCAGGTTAGCTGAGCTTCTTCACCCTTTACAGGTAACAGAATGTTGCCTCTGGTCAGGAGGGATTTTATAGCACTGTATACAGAAAGGTGGTTACCCTTCCCTTTATATTTATGACATAATCTGTTACATGTACTGAATCCAAAAACTAATCAGCTATGTTACTAATTATTTGCTGTTGTTGTAGCCATGTTGGTCCCAGGATATTAGAGAGACCAGGTGGGTGAGGTAATATATTTTATTGGACCAGCTTCTGTTAGATATTAGCTCACCCACCTGGTCTTTCCAATTATTTTCTATCTGTCTAAGGTATTTATATAGCATTAATCATTGTCATATATAAGCAGAGTATGAAACACTTTCTATTAGAAGTAATAGATTATCTAGTACTTTTGAGTCATGTGTGAGTCAACTGAACAAGACGGTAGCCAAGCTCAGTACAGTCACTGTCAAAATATCGTGCTCATTACAGGAATGACAAGTAGCTACAAGTGACCCATGTTAACTCTGGCATGAAGAGTAATCAGTGGCCTCTCAGGCTTACAATTTTTAAAAGAAATCTGCTACTGTAATTGGTCACTTAAAAATAAATAGATCAGATGATGGTGCAATCTAACCACTATCTAGCAGCAACATTGAAAACCTGTGAAGCTCTGATTCCAGTACTGACATATAAACTTATTATATGAGACCTAGTGGTTTGAAATGGGTTATTTGATTTTACTACAGTGTCTTAACTATCAAGAGTATATAGACTAATAGTTCCAAGGCCAGAAGTATCCATTGTGATCATCTAGTCTGACCTGTATAACACAGGCCATAAAACTTCCCCAAAATAACTCCTAGTCAATATCAATAGTGCAATAATACCAAAGAGTCCTGGGGGGTAGGGAAGGGAAATGAGTATCTAACTCCCTAAATATTCTTCCACTCTCTGTAAAAGGAGCCAGAGAACCCTGACTCCTCAGTATCGTCTCAGGACACAGGAGTTCTGTGTCTGTAAATTACTCGAAATGCAGGGAGCTAAAATGGACAAAAGGCAAGGAACTGTACCCAAAGGGGAAGTTCTGATGCACTTACCATGTAAATCAATGCCCTAGCTGCTGCACAATACACCGTGGAGGCATATTTGGAAAAAAGGTCGTATGCCCAAAGCAAAATGATAGGAAAGATTCCTACAGTGAAAACAGTGCTAATTAAACAAGGAGTTGTTGCTCCCTTTTGACCTGAATGGCTAGTCAAAGTTTGGGGCTCTGTGGGTGTTCCATTGGGGTGTAGAAATTGGTGGTAATTAGGTATTTCTTTGATACAATTTTGCTCATTTTTAAAGAATGTACAAAGTACTGTGTCTATGAACACAGAAGGCACAAAATAGCAGGAAACAGATTCTTTTGCTCACAGCACCAAGAGCACTGTTTTCAGCCTGCACCCGTGACAAAAAAACCTCCCCTCTAGATTTCCTCAGGGTTAGCCTCATGCTTTTAGCTGCTCCTTCAGGCTGCCTCTCTTACTCCATCTGTTCTTGTCTGACCTGAGTTTGGCAGATCTCTCTCCACACACATCCCCACCCCCCACTTTTGTCTTGGGTGGGACTTATTCTTACAGTTATGTTAACTGAAGGGTGAGTTCACACCTACCAGTCTCAGTGAGGTTTTAACTCAACACATAACAAGCTTTCACTAGCTCATAACACAGTCATGACTAACTGCTGATTACAGGTCCTGGACGTGTTTTCTAGAGCCAGAAAACTTTGGCCCAGATTGTGATACTCTTACTCACATTGAGTAATACCTCATTCCTAGAGTAGTCCCACTGATTTCAGTGGGACAACAGAGAATTAAGGTGTTTCTGGACATTAATAAAGGTTTCACAAGCTACCTTTTGAATATTAGAAATATCAGAGTATAAGAAAGCTCGTGGTCTGACAGAACAAGTAATGACAAAATTCTAACTCAGCTGAGAGGCTAGACACTAAGAAGTTTTGATTCTCAGATGGAGGGAGAAAATTGATAACCACAGCCAGAAAAAGACTCTGAAGGCAATGGATACAAATTGTGGGGGGGTTTTCTTAAAACTTGAGCCGGCTCTACTATCGAGATGACAGCAGTTGAGAAACCTGCAAGTGAACAGCCATCTAGCTGTAAATGAGTTTCCTGCCTAACCTTGTGTTCATGTCCTACATATCGCTCTTTGTCCAAACCATACATTTCCCCAAGTCTAGAGAAAGGGCATGAAAGTATGTTAATTGATGATAAAATGCTTTTTGTACAAGATTGGCTTTTCTATCCACGGAAGCTAATAGGCTGCTTTTTTATTGATTGTGCTCTTCTTGCTAAATACAAACATGAAATATTAAGTTAGTAAATTATAATTTTGGCTGCAAGCAAGCAAACAATTTCACCATGCTGCTTTTTATCCCAGAGTCAGATGAAGGCCACCATTCAGCATGCGTGCTTTAAAAGGCCCTTCTTTGGCAGAATAATTTAGACCAGCGGTTCTCAAGCTGTGGGGTTGGTCTCCCAAGGGAGGAACAGGAATGTGTCAAGGGAATCATAGAATCATAGAATATCAGGGTTGGAAGGGACCCCAGAAGGTCATCTAGTCCAACCCCCTGCTCAAAGCAGGACCAATTCCCAGTTAAATCATCCCAGCCAGGGCTTTGTCAAGCCTGACCTTAAAAACCTCTAAGGAAGGAGATTCTACCACCTCCCTAGGTAACGCATTCCAGTGTTTCACCACCCTCTTAGTGAAAAAGTTTTTCCTAATATCCAATCTAAACCTTCCCCACTGCAACTTGAGACCATTACTCCTCGTTGTGTCATCTGCTACCATTGAGAACAGTCTAGAGCCATCCTCTTTGGAACCCCCTTTCAGGTAGTTGAAAGCAGCTATCAAATCCCCCCTCATTCTTCTCTTCTGCAGACTAAACAATCCCAGCTCCCTCAGCCTCTCCTCATAACTCATGTGTTCCAGTCCCCTAATCATTTTTGTTGCCCTTCGCTGGACTCTCTCCAATTTATCCACATCCTTCTTGAAGTGTGGGGCCCAAAACTGGACACAGTACTCCAGATGAGGCCTCACCAATGTCGAATAGAGGGGAACGATCACGTCCCTCAATCTGCTCGCTATGCCCCACTTATACATCCCAAAATGCCATTGGCCTTCTTGGCAACAAGGGCACACTGCTGATTCATATCCAGCTTCTCATCCACTGTCACCCCTAGGTCCTTTTCCGCAGAACTGCTGCCTAGCCATTCGGTCCCTAGTCTGTAGCTGTGCATTGGGTTCTTCCGTCCTAAGTGCAGGACCCTGCACTTATCCTTATTGAACCTCATCAGATTTCTTTTGGCCCAATCCTCCAATTTGTCTAGGTCCTTCTTTATCCTATCCCTCCCCTCCAGCATATCTACCACTCCTCCCAGTTTAGTATCATCCGCAAATTTGCTGAGAGTGCAATCCACACCATCCTCCAGATCATTTATGAAGATATTGAACAAAACCGGCCCCAGGACCGACCCTTGGGGTACTCCACTTGATACCGGCTGCCAACTAGATATGGATCCATTGATCACTACCCGTTGAGCCCGACAATCTAGCCAGCTTTCTACCCACCTTGTAGTGCATTCATCCAGCCCATACTTCCTTAACTTGCTGACAAGAATACTGTGGGAGACCATGTCAAAAGCTTTGCTAAAGTCAAGAAACAATACATCCACTGCTTTCCCTTCATCCACAGAACCAGTAATCTCATCATAAAAGGCGATTAGATTAGTCAGGCATGACCTTCCCTTGGTGAATCCATGCTGGCTGTTCCTGATCACTTTCCTCTCATGCAAGTGCTTCAGGATTGATTCTTTGAGGACCTGCTCCATGATTTTTCCAGGGACTGAAGTGAGGCTGACTGGCCTGTAGTTCCCAGGATCCTCCTTCTTCCCTTTTTTAAAGATTGGCACTACATTAGCCTTTTTCCAGTCATCCGGGACTTCCCCGGTTCGCCACGAGTTTTCAAAAGCAGGAAGTTGTGTTTTTTGTTTTGTTTTGTTTTGTTTTAAGAGCTCTGGCTGTCAGCCCTCTGTGACTGCAGCTCATGCAGAAGGGCCATGCACACCCAGGAGATGGGGATAAAGATGAAAGCTGGAGCCCTGCCACCTGGGCTCAGGTTCTCCTTCCCCTGCTCCCCAATCCCTCACCTGGAGGCGGCGGGGCTCTGACTGTCAGCCCCGGGATGGCTGCAGCAGTGCAGAAGTAAGTGTGGCGGTGGAGAGCTAAGTCTGCTATCACTTTTCACATTGACACCTTTACTTCTGTGCTACTGCTGGCCTGGTGCTGCCTTCAGAGCTGGGCGCAAGCCAGCAGCTGCTGCTCTCCACTCTGCCTTCAGAGCTGGGTGGCGGTATATGTACTTGTGGAGGGGGCATAAATTACTAGAGAGACAAAGAAGGGGGGCCCGATCAAATAAGTTTGAGAACCACTGATTTAGACCAATCCAAATGAACAACTATTAGTGATCAGCGCTTTAGCTGCCAGCAATAGAACTAAAATCACAAAACCCTAGGTTAATGCTGTTTTGTTTTTCACAGTTACTGAAACAAAGCATCAGTAAGCCACAGGATACAGTAATACAGTTTATTTATTCTGCACCTCAGTTTGGAGGCTGCTGTTTTTCACCAGCAGAGCTGCATATTCACAATGTGCTATATTACTGCTTTTCTGTAGCGAATCAGCTGGTATCTGGAGGCATCTTCTTCTAGCACTGGGCCCAGAGAAACCTGGAAAGGCATATAATGTACTTTATCACTTGCAATCTTAGTGAAAATTATTCAAGAGAAAGGCTTGATTGCTGCATAGTTATTATATGGGGGAAAACTGAGCAGATTAGGCATACAATAAGAGTGCACTAAGCACTGGATGATTCCATGTGTAAATATAATGTTCCCTTTACAAAATTATTGGCAGTCCACAGGTTTATTGCAATTGACCACACCACGCAAGTCCGGTACAAAAGCACCAAGGATATTTTTTTTTACAGAAACAAGCTATAAGACAAATTATGCCATTCCATGTGAAAACTTCCAGGAGAGCAAAAGCTAGATGGAAATTTCCACAGCTTCAAGGTCAGGGAATGTCTTACAAATCATGGCACTGTGGCAAAGAGTTGAACCATAGGGATTGTACAGGAGATGTAGTGCACCTGACTCATAAATGGGAGAATATTCTGGCTCTGAAGGAATTCACAGAAAGGGGTCTTCTGTGCTACTGCCCCATTTGCCACTTCCTCCATTGTGGCCTGGCTAAGGGAAAGCTGTGGTCTCAATGGCTTTCTGTTTCTGGGCCAAAACTACTTTTGAGGGTTGGACAGTTGAGGGTCTATAGTGGGAGCCCACATGAGAACATCAGAATTATTTTACATGAGGAAATTTCCATGCGTTCAGAGGGGGATGATGACATGAGAAATGGCTATACCTAAGCCCTACCTTTCTCTGCCTCAGCTATGGTATGCCAAAACTGCATAGTCCCAAATGTGATAGACAGGGGTGTGTACAAGGAGGGGCAAGCATGGGCACAGCTGGGCCTCCCCAATAATCAGCGGGGACACAGAACTTCTCTGGCCCTTGGGGCTGTGGTGGAGAGAGCAAGCTTCTCTGGTCCTGGGGTCATGGCAGGGAAAGAGAGCTCCTCCGTCCCCCAGGCCCACTGTGAGAAGAGTAAGCTCCTCCGGCCCCAGGGCTGCAGCAAGGTTTCAAAGAGCTCTTCTGGCCCCAAGGCTGTGGCGGGGGCACAGAATATGCACCTCCAAAAAGGGTCACATTTAAATTCCTGCGCATGTCCCTGGAAATAGAGCACAAGGAAGGTCTTGTACAGGGTTGGACAAAGTGGTGAATGATCCTGTATTGAGTGACTCTCCCCATAACAAAATTTGGGCCAAAGCTGTAACTTTTCCTCTAGTTTCATCCCTGCTCACAGGACAATTGGATGGAATGAGTGGCTCTATAGTTTAGTTCCCTCTTCTATATACAAGTAAAATGCAAGGTGAAAACATATGAGTGTTTTTTATTCATGCAAAGGCAAGATTATCTCTCTTTTAACTGTTATTTGTTGTACATGCATGAAGGCGGCTGTGCTGCATGTTGAAGTGAAAATGATTCTTACCAATCCAAACATAACTGTGGCTATAATTTCATGATCAGGAAAACCCACACAGATTAGCAGTTTAGCAGGCTGAAAGTCAGTAATAAACACCTATTTCCTATTATTTTGCTGATTGCATGAACTTTAGTTGACTCTTCAGCAAGTGTTCTTTCTTCAGCCAAATTAATCAAACATAGGTGAGGTTTGCAGCTTAAGCGCATGAGTCTAACCTTAAACCATTCCCTGCCTTATTGTCTCTCCTGCCCTGACTCTTTTCATAAAAACACACAAGTCTCAGCTTCTTTTTCTTTGGTACAAAGCTCCCTCTGTTGTTCAAGTAGAGAGTAGCACTGCTTTAGCTGTAAATCTGAGTATATTCTGCAGACTCTGGGCCTGGTTCTCCTCACGCTAATGTAAATCAAGAGTATCAAATAAATTTGTTAGTCTCTAAGGTGCCACAAGTACTCCTTTTCTTTTTGTGGATACAGACTAACATGGCTGCTACTCTGAAACCTGTCAGTATACCCACTGAAGTCAATGGTGTTACAACATTGTAAAGCTGGGATAAATCAGATGAGAAATGAGTCCATAGCGTGTAGCATATTTTCTGATTTTACAACTATACCATACATTCTGAAGAGAAATATAAATGCAGATTTAATAATAATATGGAGACATATAGTCTACATGTGTAGCCTAAATGACCATTGAAAGATGCATTAATCATAGGAGACAAATTCCCATTACTGCCATTTATTTCTGTTTGGGTTATACCAGGAAAGTTTTGATCCCAGGGCTCCAAAGTCATAAGTGTTGGAACTCAAAAGGTTAGACTGTGCAACTTGTACCCATGTTGGTGAACATCATAGACCTCCGTAGGACTGTACCTGGGGAAAGTGCTCACTGACACGTAATAGGGCCGCACAGTTTAGCCCGATATATAGTCCTGAATTTTTCCAGCTGCTAATGAAAACTTTTGATGGTTCATATATCCAGTGAGGTTACAAAATCTAGGATTCTTCTTCTAGAGATGCCTCTGTCTATTCCCACTTGTGGGATCTGGCACCCTTGATGTCGAGATGCAAAAGTGCCTTGACAAGTCATGTTTCTTGACAGGCAGGGGCGCAAGAGATCTTGTGCAACAGTGATGTCATATTTCAGAGTAGCAGCTGTGTTAGTCTGTATCTGCAAAAAGAACAGGAGTACTTGTGGCATCTTAGAGACTAACAAATTTATTAGAACATGAGCTTTCATGGGCTACAGCCCACTTCATCCGATGCATAGAATGGAACATATATATATATATATATACACAGATAAGTTGGAAGTTACCATACAAACTGTGAGAGGCTAATTAGTTAGATGAGCTTTTATCAGCAGGAGAAAAAACCTTTTGTAGTGATAATCAAGATGGCCCATATAGACAGTTGACAAGAAGGTGTGAGGATACTTAATTTAAGGAAATAGTTTCAATATGTGTAATGACCCAGCCACTCCCAGTCTCTATTCAAACCCAAGTTAATGGTATCCAGTTTGCATATTAATTCAAGCTCAGCAGTTTCTCGTTGGAGTCTGTTTTTGAAGCTTTTCTGTTGCAAAATTGCCACCCTTAAATCTTTTACTGAATGGCCAGAGAGGTTGAAGTGTTCTCCAACCAGTTTTTGAATGTTATGATTCCTGATGTCAGATTTCTGTCCATTTATTCTTTTGTGTAGAGACTGTCTGGTTTGGCCCATGTACATGTCAGAGGGGCATTGCTGGCACATGATGGCATATGTCACCTTGGTAGATGTGCAGGTGAACGAGCCCCTGATGGCGTGGCTAAAAGGGAGTGAGCCCCACAACCAGGGAATGCAGAGAGGCCTGTGCTGCAGCTGAAGACCTAGGAGAAATTCTGACTCACTTAGCCACTTTCTTGAGGCTCACAGGAGTGCATGATTCAACTGAAGCTCTGTTGCTCTGTAGATGGGTACAGCATGTGCTCTCACTGATGTGGGAGGGGCAAGACTTCATCCCCAAGCTCCACTCCACACACCATATGGGGAAGCTAGCAACAGTGATGATGCCGGATCAAGTCATTCAATCAGGATTATTTAAATGTAGGGTTGTTGTTGTTTTTGTGAGGTGGAGAGAATGACTCTTATTAAATGCAGTTTGTTTGTGAGATGTCTGTTCTATTCTATACAGTTTCTTATGCTGCACCCATTCCCATAGTTTCTGATACTCCAGTATCGCTATATGTAATATCTGATGCAGAGCCTATGTTTGATTTACAAGAGCCCTTTGTACCACTGGTGTTCCTACACTTCTGAAGAAGAAAGGAAACATAGTCTCTCCCACACCACTCACTGTTGGAGTTGTACAGATATCTGCTGTGATTTACTGAGGGCTATTGCTGTGCCTGACATAGCCTTTCAATCTTTTAAAAGTATTTTCAGATTCCACTTCCAGGCCATGAGACGATCATCCATAAGCACAAAAATTTAGTTTGTATTCAAAGCATTTTGAACAGTTGTAAAAAGTTAGGAGCACCCTGTCATCTTCTGCCAACTCTTTGTTTTTCTTGGCTGGCTGCTAGGGTTGCTGTTTGCTTTCATAGCGGTGGCCAAATATCCACACTGTGACATTTGTGCTTCATGCCACAGTGTTGCATCAACTGTGACAACATTGGATGCTGACACAAAATCACAGGGCAAAATCCTAGTCTTGTTGAAGTCAATGGCAAAGCTCCCATTGGCTTCAATGGGCCAAGATTTCAGCCATACTGTACCGAGGCAAAGTCACAGCATCAAGACATAACAGCACTGCACCAGGACACTGCATTGTGACACAGTGGCATGACATTGTGACACTGAGAACAAATTATGGACTCTGTTTGTCCTGTCATTTTGGACCCAATGTCGATTTCAGAATGGGTAGCAACCCTACAGTTGACACTCTTTATAATGCCCAGCCCCTCCTTCCACTTGTTGACTTCTTGACCCTTCATTAAACAGCTATTCAAGGCCCACTACTTCCTGGGTAGAGCAGACAATTTTGTGGTTGTAGCATAGTTACCGAGCACTTTTACTTTTACATCATGAAAGTTCAAATACCTTCTTCTGACCTGCCAGCGCATAATCCTACTTGACAGAGCACTATTCCTACCAAGAACAACCTCAGGTCCCACTTTGCCCTGAGCATTTGAGAGGCCCCTGCTATGCTTTTTTTTTTTTTTTTTTGGCAAATTATTCATTAAAAATAAAATGGCTTGGGAAGTAGGGTGGCTTTATCCTCTTGTCTTTTTCCATTTCTCACCCTCGTCGGAACACAGCACAACAAATTAAAAGCAATGCAAAGACCACTTTAGCGTGTCATGAAAATACAGTGTTACAAAACTTATGATTCTAAAGCAGCCACTGATATAACTATAAAACTGGGAAAGGATTCTTAGTCATTCTGGTACTCACACATAAATCCCTAGAGTCTCTCACCTCTGAAATACTTTGACAAAAAGACAGAGCTCCATTTGCTGGTTGGCCATCCTCACGTAGCTTTTTGCCTTCGTTGGCATTCAGGAGGTATCCTGAATTTGAGTGGTTTACAAACTCGAGAAGATCTGACATGACTCAGGAAGCACTAAACTAAATTTGTGATAATACAAGTTACATTCTTCTGGCAACTCAAAGTGTGCAAGTTTTCAAGCAATGTCTAGAGGAACAACAGTTTTATATACATTTTGCTGTATGGTCTTCTGCCAGATTGTCACTGCCTACCAAGTTTCTTAGAGAAACTGTTAGAGGTGCATTTGACCCTGTGATATTATGGACAGGGTGTGACTTGTTTCTAAAGAGACCACAAATACACTGTACTGAATTCCTAACTGTTGTAGTTACCTGTCACTTCAACACAGGCAAAGATCTTCCTTCTAAATGGTGTTGTGCAACAATGGGGCCAAACTGCTTATTTACAAATGTATCAATTGCATATTCAGGGCTAAATCCTGCCCACCTCCCTGAAGGAGCTCAAAGAGGAAAAAATGTATAAACAACCACAAATCTTTGTGTAATACATCACTACACCTAGTTTGTGTGATCATGTCTCTCTCTAGTGGCGGGTTCCAGCAACTACAACAGCATCCTGCTTCGTCACATTTCAACAAGTTCTCCTTTAGTTCAGGTAGCAAAGGCTTGTGGTTTTGGTGGGAAAGGATTTGGGTTCCATCCCTTCTCTGATGTCTGTCTGCAGCCACAGCTCATTATGTTCAAGCAGCAGCAGTATGTGAAAACCTGAAGGTATCCTGCCATGATTTACAAAAGTGCACTAGCAGGTCCATCTGACTTCCGTAACAAGAGGTGCATTGTAATCAAAAACAACAGGGTATATTCAAAATCTGAGCAGACATGCTACCCTATGACCAATAATAACTTTGTTGTGCTTACAGGGGGGAACCTCAGAGTGTGCTAAGCTGGCACATGGTGCTCCTTCCTGCCTGGTGCAGCAGGATTTCTCTTGTGCTGGACATGCTTCATAGCCACAGTTTTATCCAGGAGAGCACTATGGCCCTGGTATATTGCTAGGGATAGGCCCGTAGTGCCTTCCCTAACATAAAGTGGAATTTTCTTACAGTGATGTCACTTTTTCACAGAACAACATCATTATAACTGGAACGGCCAGTTGCACATTACAGTGCTGAAATGGTCTATAACTTTCATTCTGCTTCACTAAAAAAGGCCTTTCACTGTATCCAAATTCACTGTAGGCAACTTCCACTGTACTTTCACCTGAGAAAAAAGGCACTCTGGTACCCGCCAGCTCAGCTGGTAGTGATAGATCTATCAGGGATCAATTTATCGTGTCTCGTTTAGACGCGATAAATCAATCCCCGAATCGACACCTGTACTCCACTGCGGCAGGAGGAGTAAGTGGAGTCGACGGGGGAGCCGCCGTGGTTGACTTGCCGGCGTGAGGACGGCCAGGTAACTCGAAGTTACTTCGACTTCAGCTACGCGAATAGCGTAGCGGAAGTTGCGTATCTTAGTTCGAACCCCACTCCCACAGTGTAGCCCAGGGTTTTTAAGGTAATTCTATAGCCCCCCCATTACCATAGTATCTGAGCACTTCACTATCTTCAGTGTATTTCTCCTAGGGAAGTGCTGCTACCCTGATGGTACAGATAGGGAACTGAGGCACAAGGAAACGAAGTGACTTACCCAAAGTCATGCAGGAAGTCAGTGGTGGAGCAAGGACCCCTGTTTAAGGGTGCTCCTCAGTGCAGAGGGGTCTTGATAGGGCAGTGAATACAGCCTCTGGCTGTATTGGTTTTCCTCTGTTTTTTCCACCAGGTTCAGGAAACTGCCTCCCATCCAGCCCACCATTCCCTTAGAAAAGCTGTAAGGCCTTGGTGTGGTGACAGAAGAGGGGGAACACAGTGCTGCAGAGACAACTGACCCCTTTCTTCATGCAGACGGAGTGATCAGTACATGGATCCTAATGTTGTGGCCCACATAGTCTAGTGGTTTCATACCTGTATGAGTTACAACTCGGCACTCAAACAGCTATGGCACAGAAATAAAGAATTTAATGGCACTAGGGTGCTCATGTTTGTATATTCACCCTTTCACTGTGATGTACAGATTGGGTAGAGAAGGGCATCTGGTAGATAATCTGTAGCTATATCTCCATGAAAACTTGAGGATGCTTTCTGCTTACAAAGCAATAACTAGCTATATCTCTTCGGCTGAATAAAGTCCAAGACCAAAGATTACTAGAGCAAATTGGCCTCACAAAGTTCATTAACCCTGAGTATGGTTATTACTAAGTTAACAAAAAAGTATCTTCTATTTTTTACTGTTTTTGCGGGGGGAGGGGAGACAGAGCACATATATGCAACATTAAAAATGAGAATCAATCTCTTTCTCTCTCATTTTCTTTTTAAATCTACTTTTCTCTCTGCAGAAAATGCTTCTTCCAATCATTCCCTTCTGCCCCAATCCCTGCCATTTTGTAGTTCATGAGAATCTCTTTCCCCTCCACGCAAAGCTACCCCTTTAACAATATGGAAAGCATGTAAGCTAGGACATAAGGAGGGATGTTCATTCTCCATTGTGCTGTGTTGCTGTCTGCTCCTGCAAGCATCAGGGGCTCTTTAACAATAACAGTTATCTAGCACTTTACATATATTTTATGAAAATTCATTGATTATTATTATTAATTTGTCCTAGTCAATGTTCTCTCTAATATTTTACGTCCATGTCCACAATTTTGTTATGTACACAAATATGGAGGTGATGTGTGGCAGGAGTGAGGCCGAGAGGTTCAGAGTGTGGGAGGGGGCTCAGGGCTGAGGGGTTTGGGATGCAGGGGGGTGAGGGCTCTGGCTGGGGGTGCGGGCTCTAGGGTGGGGAAGGGGATGAGGGGTTCAGGGTGTGGGAAGGGGCTCAGAGTTGGGGCAGAGGGTTGGGGTGCAGGGGCATGAGGGCTCTGGCTGGGGGTATGGGCTCTGGGGTGGGGCCAAGGATGAGGGGTTTGGGGTGCAGGCTGCCCCAGGGCTGCGGAGGGAAGAGAGGACTCCTCCCAGCCCTCTCTCACCACAGTAGCCCGGGGCCAGGGGAAAGCGCCTCTCCCTGCCAGGGCAGCTCCAGGGCCAGGACAAGGGGAGAGGTGCCTCTCCCCTCCTGTGTGGCCCTTGATAGCCTGCTGCGTGGCTGTGCAGCTTAGAGGGAACTTAGATCCTATTGTAGTTACTGTTCCCTCTAAGCTGTGCACATGTGTGCGCACACACAGATCTTAAACTCCACGCACATGGTGAAACACCATGCGCACTCCGGCTTCGACGGCGGCTTTTTTTTTGCTTTGGCGGCAGCACAGAAGAAATTTTTTTGCGTACGCAGCCTGTTAAAAATTAGAGGGAACATTGATTGTAGTGCATAGGTGCCTCAGTCATGGATCAGGATCCCATTGTGCTAGGTGCTGTTCAAACACAGAACAAAAAGATAGTCCCTGGCCCAATATTTATTTGCTGCCCAAGGTTTGTGGGGGGAAAGCAGATATCCTGTTCTACTACATCCAGTACCTGGCATGTCCGACCGGAAGTACAGTAAAACCTGCCAAATGCAACCACTCCCAGGAGTTAGCAAAAGTGGTCGTTCGTAAGAGGTTGTCTCTCTTCAAGGGTTTGCACATCAGAGAGCAGTAATGTTCCGTGGCCGCTGCAAGTAGTCACTTGTGACAGGTGGTCTCTCTTCAGAGGTGGTCTCTAAGGCAGATTTTACTATACTCCACACTTCAAACCAACCAACAAAAAAACCCCAACTTTACTGCAATCCACTGCAGTGCAGTGCAGAGACTGCAATGGAATCCAGTCACTAGGCACTTAAAATAATGGCTAGATACAGCTGTACAGGACAACATTTGCTTACATGGGAGCATTGTCTAGTGGTTAGAGCATGGGACTGAGACTCAAGAGCTCTGGATTCTAGTCTTGGCTCTGCCACGGACTTGATGTGTCTCATTACATAAATCCCCTGCTGTAATGTCCCAGTCTGTAAAGCGGAAATAATTTTTATCTACTTCACAGAGGTATGGTGAGACTTAATTACTATTTCTAAAGTGCTTAGCGATCCATAGATAAAAGGCACAGTATAAATGTAAAGTGTGATTATAATTAATAATGAGGCCCCATTTTTCATACAGTTTTATCAGCCTAGTGACCTGCCCATAATGCATTTGTACTTTTTGAGAAATCTCCTTAGAAAATCTCATGGCCACAGAGGTCTATGATTCTAATTATGTATTTTCAAAGTATCTTTTGTCAGTACAAAACCTTTTTCCAGACCCATTAACACATTTAAAGCATCTTTTACATAATGCTATAAAGTAATCTCAGAAACTGGCCAGAATTACTGGGAGCCCTCCAGGAACTATAAGATTGAAAGGTCTTGTCCTTCTTGGTCAAGTGATTTCACTTTCAGATACCACATGACTCAGTCACCTTCAAACTTTTCTGAAAGGAGAATCTGTAGGGAGCTATGAACATTGAAACAAATTCAGTGCTTCTCTGTAAAAATAGATCAGCAGCAGCTGTATCCCTGCATATATTTTAATCAGGAAATAAAGTAAAAAAGAACTTTCTTATGAAATCACGACAGCAAGAGGTAAAAGGACAAGGTTTGTGGTACGGCTCTCTTACATTTTGTTATCTCTCAGGGTTTGTCTACACAGCCCTGCAGTCTGGACCATGAGGGTGTGAAGTGTAGAGCACTCTAATGCAGGGGTGGGCAGACTACAGCCTGAGGGCCACATCTGGCCCTCCAGCCGGTGTAAACCAGCCCTCGAGCTTCTGCTGGGGAGTGGGGTCTGGGGCTTGCCCTGTTCCCACGCTCCAGCCGGGAAGTGGGGTCAGAGGCCACTCCGCACATGCGTGCCACGCAGGGGTGAAAGTAAGTCTAGATACTTACCGGTACGGGGCTGGGCTGGGGCTTGCTCTGGCCCCTGGAAGGGGTGGGGCCTCAGGCAGAAGGGGCGGGGTTGGGAGGGTCAGAGCCAGCCCCGGCCCACCCTGTACCGGCAAGTGCCTCCTTCCCCCTCCCTGGGGTAATAGCGGCAGCCGGGGGCTCTGGCAGCAGTTTAAAGGGCCCTGGGCAGTAGCGGCGGCCGGAGCCCTGGGCCCTTTAAATCATCCCCAGAGCCCTGCCGCTGCTTCACCAGGGCTCCGGCAGCAGGGCTCCAGGGACAGGGCTCCGGCCACCACTACCACTCCAGGCCCTTTAAATCGTCCCCAGAGCCTGCTGGAGCCCTGGGAAAGTGGCAGCAGGGTTCTGGGGACAATTTAAAGGGCCCAGGGCTCAGCTGCCGCTACCTAGCCCTGCCGTCTCTACCCCAAGGCTCCGGCAGCAGGGCTCTGGCAGCAATTTAAAGGGCCGGGGGCTCCAGCTGCTGCTGGGGGCCGCAGGCCCTTTAAATTGTGCCTGGGGAAGCCGATCCACCCCAGTACAGTGCACCAGCTCTTGCCAGTACGCCATACCGGGGCATACCGGCTTACTTTCACCTCTGGTGCCAAGGCTCCTGGAAGCAGCAGCATGGCCCCCCTCCAGCTCCAGTGCTATCCCCACAGCTCCCATTGGCTGGGAACTGCAGCTAATGGGAGGTGCAGGGGCAGTGCCTTCAGTCAGGGCAGTGTGGAGAGCTCTTTGGCCACACCTTGGCATAGGAGCTGGAGGGGGGACATGCTGCTGCTTCCAGGAGTTGTTTCAGGTCAGCACCACCCAGAGCCTGCACCCCTAACCTCCTCCCATGCCCCAACACCCTGCCCCAGACCTAATCCCTCTCCTGCACCCCAACCCCCTTCCCCAGCCCGGAGCTTACTCCCGGACCCTGAACTCATTTCTGTCCCCACTCCAGAGCCTGCACCCCCAGCCAGAGTCCTCACCCCCAGTGCCCCAACCCCCTGCCACAGCCCTGATCTCCCTCCTGCTCTTTGAACGACTTGGTCCCAGCTTGGAGCACCCTCCTACACCCCAAATCCCTCATCCCCAGCCTCACCCCAGAGCCTGCACCCCCAGCCGGAGCCCTCCCCACCCACACTCCTACCCCCTGTCCCAGCCCAGAGCCCCCTCCCACACCCTGAACTCCTCATTTCTGGCCCTACCCCAGAGCCCGCACCCCCAGCCAGCAGCCTTCACCCCCTCCTGCACCCCAACCCTCAATTTCGTGAGCATTCATGGCCCGCCATACAATTTCCATACCCAGATGTGGCCCTTGAGCCAAAAAGTTTGCCCACCCCTGCGCTAAGGGCTAGTCTACACGAGAAGCACAACTGTGATGCTGCAGCACGTCTGGTGAAGACGCTCTAAGGGAATGGGAGGAAACCTCTCCCCTCAGTATCATAAATCTCCCTCCATGAGAGGCAGTAGCTCTGTCGGGGGAAGAGCTTATCCTGTTAATGGAGCGCTGTCCACACCAGTGCTTAGATCAGTGTAACTTACGTTGCTTGGGGGGAGACTTATGCACACCCCTGAACAATGTAAATTATGCCAAAGTAAGTGGCAGTGTGGGCCTGGCCTAAGCGCCCCAGGTAAATACTGTTGGAAAAACTTAAGAGTTCCCTAGTGCACATTAACATGGTCCTGTCTGAAACAGGACTACATCAATGTGAACTAAGTGCCTTTTAGTTCACGCCGGCAGGGTCTGCATGGGACACTTAGAGCACAGCACATTAGACCTCTCTACGGTTCACACCCCCATAGTCCAGACAGCATGCCATGTAGTTAAGCTCTAACTTCACTATACACGAAGATTAAAATTCACATGCGCTTAAAAAAACCAAAAGATTTCCTTACCTGTGTTACTAACAACATCTTACATTATTAACGGAGTAGGCAATTTCATTTTGGATTCAAGTCAGCTTCATTTTCACTGTACGGTTCTCTAGCGTGATACTGCAATATCAAGATCACCAGATGGAAACTTCACTTCTTTACAAAAATGTGGGCGAAAAAAATCAGGGGGAATCCTCACTTTTACAACCACATGTGGTCAGGATCTTAGTTTTATATCTCCATTAAAAGGTGACATCTCTGCAATACAGTGCCTCCTGAAAGCATATGGAGAATTGCCACCCAATGAATATCCAACACTGCTCCTTCAATACTCTCAGTTTTCTCTGCAGGCCTCCCATCCAAAAACTGACCTCTGAGCCTACTTAGTGTGTGAAAGCTGACAAGGGCACAACCTGGAATTCTATGGCTGCCAGCAGCCCATGCTTTAATAGCCTTTCACAGAATCTGGAGCCAAGTCTTTTTTGGGCTATAGCATACTCTGCCAAACTCTGCATCATTTACAAAGGGTACAGTACTTAATCTGCAAAAAGAAAAGGAGGACTTGTGGCACCTTAGAGACTAACCAATTTATTTGAGCGTAAGCTTTTGTGAGCTACAGCTCACTTCATCGGATGCATACTGTGGAAACTGCAGAAGACATTATATACACAGAGACCATGAAACAATACCTCCTCCCACCCCACTCTCCTGCTTATCTAAAGTAAGCTATTACCAGCAGGAGAGTGGGGTGGGAGGAGGTATTGTTTCATGGTCTCTGTGTATATAATGTCTTCTGCAGTTTCCACAGTATGCATCCGATGAAGTGAGCTGTAGCTCACGAAAGCTTACGCTCAAATAAATTGGTTAGTCTCTAAGGTGCCACAAGTACTCCTTTTCTTTTTGCGAATACAGACTAACACGGCTGTTACTCTGAAACCAGTACTTAATCTGGAATCCCAAATTAGCCATAGAGAAGCTCCTAATAGAAATCAAAGTGAACATGGTCTCTGCAACTGGAAACACATTAGCCTTTTGGATACAAGTGACTAATGGGCAAAGGACATAAGGCTGGGAAATCCTAAACTTGATACAAATGTATCAGCTATGATCAAGAATGTTTCTATTTAGTTCATTGCTCCTTTTTCTTTGTTAAATTTATGAACTAGAGTGGAATATACTTAAAGTCAGTGGTGAGCTGGAGCCGGTTTGCACCGGTTTGCTGGAACTGGTTGTTAAATTTAGAAGCCCTTTTAGAACCGAAGGGCTTCTAAATTTAACAACTGGCCAAATGTGGCATCTTAGGTGCCAACTCCCTGGGTGCTCCGGGGCTGGAGCACCCACGGGGAAAATTTGGTGGGTGCAGAGCACCCACCGGCAGCTCCCCGCCCCGTGCCCGGCCCCAGCTCACCTCCACTCCGCCTCCTCCCCTGAACGTGCTGCCCCGCTCTGCTTCTCCGCCCCCGCCCCTGGTTTCCCGCGAATCAGCTGTTCGCGTTGGAAGCCTGGGAGGGCTGAGAAGCAAGTGGCGGTTTCGCGCTCAGGCCCAAGGAGGCAGAGCGGAGGTGAGCTGGGGTGGGGAGGGTGCAAGGAGGGCCACCCGCGCCACAGCAGGTAACCCGGGGGGGGCGTGCAGGGGAACACTCCCCGCCCCAGCTCACCTCCGCCTCCCTGGGCCTGAGTGCGAAGCTGCCGCCTGCTTCTCAGCCCTCCTAGGCTTCCCACACGAACAGCTGATTCACAGGAAGCCGGGGGCTTGGGGCGAAGAAGCAGAGTGGGGCAGCACGTTCAGGGGAGGAGGCGGA